>NC_092875.1:175756521-178192771 GCF_028372415.1 Notamacropus eugenii
CTTCCTCCCTTCCTTCCTTCCTTCCTTCCTTCCTTCCTTCCTTCCTTCCTTCCTTCCTTCCTTCCTTCCTTTCTTCCTTCCTTCCATTCTTCCCTTCTTTCTTCCTTCCTTACTTCTTTCTTTTTGGAAGAAGATGATGAATAGACAAAGTTACTTGGGAGTGGTATGAAAGTTTTGGATATTCTGTCCTCCCCAGAGTTTCATGACATTTTGGTCTACTTGTTTTCCTGCTACCTATTGGACTAATCCTTCTTAGTTTCCTTTGCAGAATTATTGAATATGAAAGCCAGATAGATTACAGAGGATCTTTGAATACCAGTTAAGAAACTTGGAATTTATTCTATAGGCAATGGGGAGATTTTGAAGGTTTTTCTGTGTGGAAGGGAAAAGTGCAATAATATCACTTTTGTAATATCAAATCTATTAAATAGAGTTGAAAGGGACCTCAAGTCCAGTGCTCTCATTTTACACATGAGGAAGCATAAAGGTGAAATGACCTGCCCACACAGGATTTGAATGCAGACTCCAGATCTAGTGCTCTTTTAAAAAAAAATGCTTTTTATTTCATTATATATTTCCTAATTAATAAAGAAAAAGAAAAAATATGTACTTCAGTCTGCAGTGCACTCACAGTTCATCAGTTCTCTCTCTGGAAGTGGATAGCATTTTTCATCCTGAGTCCTTTGGAACTGTCTTGGGTCTTTGTATTGTTGAGAATAGCTAGGCCATTCACAGTTGATCATCATACAGTATTGCTGTCACTCTGTAGGTACAATGTTCTTCTGGTTCTGTTCACTTAAGTTTGTATCAGTTCATGTAAATTTCCTGGTTTTTCTGAAGCCCTCCTACTCATCCTGTCTTACAGCACAATAGTATTCCATTACAATCATATACCACAGCTTGTTCAGTCATTCCCTCAATTGCCATTTATTTATCACCACAAAAAGAGCTATTATAAACAATAGGCCCTTTTCCCCTTTCTGTGATCCCTGTGGGTATAGACCTAGTAGTGATATTGCTGAGCCAAAGAACATGCACAGTTTGATAACCCTTTGAGTACAGTTCCAAATTATTCTCCAGAATGGTTGAACCAGTGTTCTTTTCATTTTACCATGCTGCCTCAACACATATTTATTAAGTACCTACTGTATGCCAGGCACTGTGCTAGGCACTGCAGATACAAAGACAAAAATGAAACAATTCCTACTTTCAGGGAGCTTATATTCTTTTGTTGGAAAACATGTACAGAGAAAATGAAATATAAGACATATACAAAATAATTTCCCTGAGTGAGGAAGCAGCATGGGAACCACAAAATTTAGCTTTCTGGGTAATCTTTCTGTGGAACATGAGCTGAACTTTGAAGAAAACTTCATCATATTCTATGATGTAGACATGAGGAGAGTAAACCCCACCCCCAACATGGAGGACAGATTGTCTAAGCACAAAGAAATGGGAAATGGAGTGGCAATATGTAGAAGTCCAATTTATCTGGAACATAAAGCATATGAAAATGTGCATTGATGGTGGAATGCTAGAGTGGTGGGCTGGAGCCTAGTGGTGAAGAGTTTAAAAAATCAAACAGATGCGTTTGTATTTGATGCTGGAGATAAGAGGGAACTCCCGGAGTTTCTTGAGTAGAAGAGTTCTTTAGGTTTAGAGTTAGAATTTTCTTAATAACAACACTGGAAGTGAGATAGCAAAGGATATTTCTATCCCCATTCTACTGATTTCTAAGGGCTCCCAATTAAATTAGTGACTCAGCGAAGACTAGAACCTAAACACTTAACCCAGAACTCTTTACCTGTGGACCACATTTTCCACTCTCCAAGAAGTGGGCAATCCATTACCATAGCTGATGGTGAGACAAGATGGTCACCCAGATATCACTTCTTATTGCCTTCTCACAGATTTCTACGTGGGCTAAGTCTAAGAAAATGTACAGGACAATCTTTCCAGTGTAGTGGTAGTAGCAAATGGTAAGTTATAGGAAAGTATCAGCAGTGGTATGCCAACTGCTATCTGAATAATATTCTAGTTACTATTGTCTCATGTCTTTTACACATGCTCACCTGTAGTTGACTTCCAAATTATCAGACAATTCCTTTCTTCCTTCCCGTAGGCTAAGACCTTCATGGAAACTTTGTTTTTTCCCTTCTGCTAACATTGACTTTTGTAGTTCACATGTTTTGTTATTGTGCAGGGAAAGATGCTTCATAAAACTAAATTCTATTATTTATATAATTTCAAGGACAGGTTAACTTTCCCCAGTCTCCAATTTCAAAGTAGATATTTGCTTCAGCTTAGTAAAATTCAGGAGAAATAATACTGCTTCCTATTTCTCCTCTTCTCCCCCTCCCTCTCCCCCATTTAAATAGCATCCAAAGTATTATTGTGTCTGATTCACAGTTTGGTGTCGATCCAGGGCTGGGCTGCAACTGGACCTGTCAGAATGAGGCCACAGTGATTCATGATAGGGAACTGTTTTGTTGCCATTGACAACATCTAATATTTTCAGTTTTCTCACTTGAGCAGGTTATATTATATTTTGCCTACAAAATGGGATTATTTTTACAGTGTTGGGGATAGGATGGCATGAGATGGGATGGGATGGAATGGAATGGGATAGAATAGGAAGTGATGTGATGAAAGGTTGCCATTAATGACCATTTTCTAAGCCTTCCATCCAGGGTAGTGTTTCTAAATATTAATTAGGTTAAGACTGGTTCCACTAATGTCATCACTTACTCTCCTAAATTTTTCTGGGCCTATGGTCCTTTACAATCTGCCTCCAGTTTTCCTTTTCAAGCTTCTCTCATGCTCCTCCTCTCAACATTCTTTTTATTCGAATCAAGCAGGTTTTCCTTCTATTCCCCATTCACATCATGCCTTCTTCCATATCTGTCTTTGCTCGTACCATCCTCTATCCATGCTGCTACCTCTGTGACATTGGATAGATAAGTCGCTTCCCTTCTCTGGCCTTCATCTGTACGATGAAAGGTTCTGACTCCTAGATGAATCTCTCAGGGCTCTCCAGCACCCAGTCCTATAATCCTATAGGAGGTTTCCCCTTTTCCCCAGGTTCTGCCCCTTGACATCTCTCACTTCTGCCAAGGTTCAGTTCATGTGAGGCTTTCTTCATGAAACCTTCCTTCATCCTTCACCAGCTAAAAGGGATATCTCTCTCTCTCTCTCTCTCTCTCTCTCTCTCTCTCTCTCTCTCTCTCTCTCTCCATGGATTTCTCAAGCACTTTGTCTAGACCTCTCTTTTACTTATCCCATTCTACCTAGTATCCTTTTTATTTGGACCTTATTATTTATTTGGACCTTTTATATGGACCTTATTGGGTCATATTGGAGACTCCTTGCAAGAAGAGACTATGCTTTCTGTCATCTTCTCAATACTATGCATGGTGCCTTGCAAGAGATGGTGTTTAATGAGTGTTTTTTGAAATAATATCAGAGAACCCAGATTCTAATCTCAAATTCTAATTCTTTTACTGCCTTTGTGACCTTGAGAAAGTCATTTAACTTCTATGAGCCTCAGTTTCCACATATATAAAATGGTAAATAGGAATACAAAGGAGGTTAGAACTATAGGCAGAGGAGATAGAATTATTCAATACTAAGAGTGACTTTCAAACTAGGAAAAGTAAGGAGAGGAGGCAAATTAACAAGAAACTGAAACCCAAGATAGATGAAGACACAGTATGAGAGTCCCTAGCTGCTCTAAATGAGTTTGACTTATTCTATGTCTGGAAAAACTTCATCCATCCTAGAGTACTAAAGAAATAGGTGTATGTGATTCCTGACTTGCTGTAGGTGATTGATGAATGATCTCAGTGAAGAGGATTAATGTCTCAAGACTAAATAAGGACAAATTTCTCCATTTTCAAAGAAAGAGAAATGTGGTAGGTACAAAATATTACCAGTGGAGTTGACTCAACTTCCTAGCAAAATTCTACCATCCAATGGTAAGGGGATGGTTTGTGAGCATTTAGAAAGGAAGCAACAATTACCACAAGATTGGATGACTTCATCAAGGAAAGATCGCATCTGGCTCTTCTAAAGATAAGTTTGTTATACTGGTTAATCAAGAGAATACTCTACATAGAGTATACCTGGATTTTAGCAAGCCATTCAACAACATTTCTCATGATATCTTTCTGACAAGATGGAGAGATATGGACTAGATGATGGCACAGTTAGATGAACTTAAAGCCAGACCCAAAGAGTAGAGTTGTGTTGTGTGGGTTTTGTTTTTGTTTTTGTTTTTGTTTGACTAAATTGAGCCTATAAAGAAATCCCTAGTAGAGTTCTCCAGGCATGTATATTTGGAGCCTGTGTCCTGTTCAACATATTTTTTGAGCCACTTAGATAAAGGCATAGTTGTCATGCTTAAAAAAAAAATTGAAGGTAACACAAAACCAGGAAAGGTAATGTGTTGGACAGTAGATTAAAAAAAAAAACATCACTCATCATTCTGTAGTGAGAGGCTGAATTGATCTAAGATCAATTTTACTGAGACTAAACATAAGGTATTATACAGGGGTTCAAGAATCATCTGCACAAAAGAGACAGTAAAGTCAGGAAGATCTGAGCTCCTCTCTCCCCTATGACTTGTATCTTTCTGGGCCTGGGCAAATCACTTAACATCTTAGTCACTCAATGACTTCAAGCAACTCTCTCACAACATAAGTTATGAAGCAGGTTCTTATGCACATTGATTGAAGGAGTTCCTCCTCTGTGAATTTCTTATTAATAAATGAACAAGCATTTAGCAAATGGCTACTGTATGCCAGGCATCATGCATGGTGTTGGTGAACCAAAGATAAAAATGAATCTGTCCCTGTGCTCAGAGGGCTTACATTGATCAATCCATCAATCAGTATTATTCATTGCCTATTATGTGCCAGGCACTGTGCTATGCTCTGGGGATGCAAAAAGAGGCAAAGGATAGTCCCTTCCCTCAAGGAGCTTACAATCTATATATAGAAAAGAAATTCAAAATAAATATTGGATCATTTTGGAAAGGAGGAAACTTGCAATTGGGATAATCAGGAAAGGCTTCACATAGAAGGTTTTACTTAAGGTTTTGCTTGAAGGATTTAAGGAATTCTGTTAAGTGACATGAGTTGGGAGAACATGGCAGGCACAGGGTATGGCTAATGTAAAAGTGTAGGGACAGGAGATGTATGGTATGCTCTATATGAAGAACAGGAAAAAGGACAGTTTTTTAAAAATGTGTGTGTGTCTTTGTATCATTCTGATCATACTTATCCCATAAGTGAGGGAATAGAAAGAGACAAAGGCCTTAGGAGCTCAGAAGAGGAAGAGAGATCACTGGGCTTGGATAGCCACAGAAGGCAAGGTGGTGTCATCTACACTGGTCCTTGGAAGCTGGCAAGAGTTTGCTAGGCAGAAAACCTGAATTCTCCTCCAGGTCTTGCTGCTTACTAGCTGTGTGACAGAGGAAAAGCCACTCTCTGAGCCTGTTCCCTTATTTGACAAATCGAGATCATAATATTTGTACCGTCTGCTTCATTAGGGTGATTGTGATTAGAGTACTTGTTGAAATTTAAATGTGAACTCTTATTATTAAAAGACTTTAAAGATCATTTAGTCCAACACCTTCATTTTATAGATGGGGAAACTGTGACTCAGAAATACAGTGACTTGTCCATTATTAAGATATAGTAATACAGTTAAGTTTTGCAGTGCATAGAGTGCTGGATTTAGAATCCAAATGACCTCAGTTTGAATTCTGCCTCAGGTCCTTACTAGCTTTGTAATCCTAGACTAGTCAATCTCTCTTTTCTTCAGTTTCCTCATCTGTGATGTGGTGGATTTGAGCTCCCTTCCAGCTTTAAATCTGTTATCCTGTGATCTGGTGAATATTAGAATTATTCAGACTCCAGATTCATTGCTCTTACCCCCATGCCATGGGTGCTTTCTTTTCTACCTCAGCTATAGCTCATCTTTTCCCTTTGATTGAGCTCCACAAAGTCGGTGTCCATCTCTTACTCTGCTTTGTGTTCATTCACATTCCTCAGTAGAATAGTTTGCATCACATTAGTGTTTAGTAAATATTGATTGATTGAATGAATGAATATAAATGCTTCCATCCTCTCTGCTTGTAACAACTACTACACCAGGAAATTTAGCTGATATATCACCACCAGCACCATCCCCTTCATGCTTGTAGTGTCAGTGTAGTATTCTTACTCCTCCCATTCCCCTTCCAAAATTCTGCCTGTCCCCAAATCAGTTATCATTTAATAAATGTCTACTATGTGTCAGGTACAGGGGAGTTCAGAACATCAACATACACCACTTTTCAGTGGTGATTGATCTCTAGTGTAGGAATTCATTGAAAGAAAAAAATTAAGGTCAGTTGAGACTGGAAGAGTCAAGAAAGGCTTCTTGGTGTGGGTGAAACCTGGGTGTGCTTTTAAGGGCCAGGTGCAGTGTGCATAGGCAAAGAGAAGAAAGGAAGCCAGAACATACTTGGCATGTCTGTAGGACAGGGATGACTTTGGCCAGACTGCAATGAATGGTCATGCTGTGGAGTAGTGGAAGTGACAAGCAAATGAGTTTATACTAATTGAGACGTGTAAGTGAGACTCACAGCAGTCAAGATGCCCCAAGCAAAGATTTATTTATGTTATTTTGAAGCAATGGAACCTGAAAGCCATTTGCTCTGAGAATTGTCTTTCTCTCCTTGTTAATTTAATATTGACTCCTCCTAGTTAAAAAACATTCTCTTCCAAATAAGTAAAGCAAAGAAGGAGAAACTTTCACCCAATGGAAGATTTAAAGGCATTCATTTTCTTGGCATGTAACCTACTGTTAATAAGAGCCCAAGTCCTGCTATAATCTTATTCTCATCCATTTTTAGATAGACTTACAAAGTTAAGCCTTTGGCCACTGGTAGAAATCCTAATAGAATTTCCATTGGCTCAATGTTAAATGTATTCAGTGAGAATTATTGGACCTCTGAAGGGGTTTTGTTTTACTCTGTTTACTTTGATTTATCAAGATTATGTCATAGACTGGAAGCTGGCAGGTCAAGTTTTCATTGCCATCTTTAACTTTCTGGTAGGAATAGCTAAACCATTTGGAAGGCAGAATGGGAATCCCCTGAAATGTGGACAAGCAAGAACAATCCAATAAGTTAAAATTTAATAGAGATTAATATAATGTCTTAAATAGATTATCAAAAGCCATTTGGTCCATAAGTATAGGATTGCAGGGATGTGGCTCAACAGCAGTTCAGGTGAGAAAGTATGATGTCTCTTCCAAAAGAACTTATGTAGTTTTGACTAAGCTAACACAAGATGACATCCACAGTAAGAGGGGAAGTCATTCTGTTGTGTCTGGTCAAGCCATATCTGGGACACTGTATTCACTTTGAGGCACCACAGTTTAGAAAGGGCATTGTTAAGCTTTTATTAAGCTTTTGCCATGTGCCAGACCATAGGCTAAGCTCTGGGGACAGAATTTCAAAGAATAAAACAATCCCTATTTGTAAGGAGTTTACATTCCAAGGGGGGAGATGTGTGTGTCATACATAGAAAGTTAATAAACACAAATATCTGGTAGTTAAATACAAGGTCATTTGGGAGGCAGGGCAATAGCAGTTGAGAGGATCAGGAAAGCCTTCATGTGGAAATGGTCGTTGAGCTCATACCTTAAAGGAAGAGAGGAACTCTGTGAGGTAAAGGAAAAGAAGGAGTCCATTCCAGATAGGTAGGTAGGGTGGGCCATTGCAAAGGTGCAGAGAAGAAAGATGGAATAGAGAGAAGGCCACTCTGAAGGTAGGATGGGGAGGGGAGGGAACAAGTCTTTGTTAGGCACCTACTATGTACCAGATGCTATCTAAGTGCTTTACAATTATCTCATTTGATCATTAGATCCAGTTTGGCTAGATTGTAGAGTGTGTGAAGGGGACATTACATCCTAAGGAATGAATGAAGAGATTGCTTTAATTTAGCATGAAACGTGATAGATGTCTGCAAGTATTTGAATGACTGGCTTGTGGAAGAAGTAGTAATTTTGTTCAGCTTGGTCCCAACGGGCTTAACTCACATTAGTGCATAAAAATTATAGAAAGGCAGATTTCAGTAGAATTAAAGAACACCTTCCCAATAATTCAATTCAGTAAGTACTTCTTAAACAACTGTTAATGCAAGGCACTATACAGATTGCTAAGGGTAGAAAGATGAAAAAGAACAATTAGGAAACTGTTACTGTATTCCACGTGAAAATTAATGAAGGCCTAAACCACAGTGGTAGCTGTGTGATTCAATTGGGATGGATGATGAAAGAAACTGTGGGGGAATAACTAATAACCGATTGGGTTTTTCAGGATGGAAAGAGAAACAGAGAGAGAGAGAGAGAGAGAGAGAAAGGGAAGGAGAGAGAGAGAGAGAGAGAGAGAGAGAGAGAGAAAGAAGGGAGGGAAGAAAGCATTGTACGGTTTGTAGAATGCTTTGCATCTGTATTACTTTAGCCTCACAACAACCGTGTGAGTAGGTAGGTGCCATTATTACCCCTTTTTGTTGTTCAGTTTTGTTCGAGTCTTCATGACACAAACAGGGTTAAGCATCTTGCCCAGGTCACACAGCAGTAAATGTCTGAGGCTAGATTTGAGCTCAGGTCTTCTGGATTCCAGGCCTGGCTCTCTATCCACTGTGACACCTAACTGCCCATCACAAATTAGTAGGATTACCACAAGCAGCTGAGGTTAGAATGCATAAATTTTTAGAGGACCCAAGCAGCCTGGTTTCATGACTTCCTTTGGCATGCTCAGTGTCTCAGTGGTTGGGTACAGAGAAAGTAGATAGAATAGGAAGCCAGGTAGGGGTGGAACAACAGTAGGATAAGGAGGCAAGGGCTTCAAGGGATAGTATTCTCTTTAAATGCCCATCTGTGGTATCAAGACTGTGAATAGAGGGATAATGAACTGGGAGGGATGGAAAGACTTAAAGTCACAGTGAGGCTAAAGATCAGACTCTGAGAAATGAAACAGTGGGAGAAATAAAAGGACAGGAGATCATGACTAGCGAAGAAAATGAGATCCATCCAACAGCAGGATGAACTCTTTTATAAGGCAGTGAGTTTCCCCATCACTGGATTTATTTGAGGAGAAAATGGATAACTACTTGGAAATGATGTAGAGATGATTTATGCTTCAGATGAGAATTGGACTCTGAGGTCCCTTCAAGCCTTGGGAATCAATGATAAATGAGTGGTGTCTTCTCTAAGGGAAGTACCACTCTTCAGCATTGGAAGTAAAATACATACATAAAATTATAGTAGGAGAACCTGTGGCATGGTAAAATGGCAAAAATACTGTACTTGGAGTCAGAAAGACATGGGTTCAGATCCCTCTAATATGCATAAGCTGTATCTATTAATTAGATTATGAGTTCTTTGAGAAAAGGTACCGGATTTGGTTTTTGTTTTGTAGTTGTTGTTTTTTTTTTGTTTTTTGTTTTTTTGAGGGTTTTATCTTAGTCTTTCTTTCTATCCCCAGCAGTTAGCACTGTGCCTGGCACATGGTAGGGCTTTGATAAATACTAGCTGACCTACTATGGGCAAGTTACCTCTGTAAGGCACTGTTTCCTCACCTGTAAATGGAGCTGATAACCACTGTAGTTCTCATGAATCAGGGCAGCTACAAGAACACGGTGGGATAATAACGTATGAAGAGCACTTTCTATCATCCTTGTTACTGATAATAATCATCATATAATGTTAGCTCTGTTAGTAATATCGAAGCCCTCTCATTTTACAGATGAGGAAAAGTGAAGCCCTGAGAAATGAAATGAATTCCCCAAGATTATGCAGGCTAAGTCAAGTCCTGTTCCACTACTTAAAATCTCCTGAACCCATCGAAACATATGGCACATGCATTCTAGAGGAGAAATGTTGAATCCCAGTTTTATAGGAAGAGAAAGAGGAGGGGTCAGTGGATTTGGCCAAACTCATCTACTGAAGCAGCGATACACAGTAAGGAATGTATTGGGCCACTGATCGTTGCTGGATATCTGCTGTACTAGCCACCATCAGTAACTGATAAGAAATCATGATTTGGCATGGAATTTGCCTTAGAGGATAAGAGGAATTACTGAATACAAAGAAAATATGCACATTGTCCTTGAGGACTTTTTTCTTACTGAAAAGGAAACATACATACAAGTAGTCTTACATGGGTTATGGGGCAAGTGTAGTCATTGATACATCACATCAACTGTTATCTGTTTTTTTTCCCCAGTCATGGCATAATCTGCTTCCTATTCCATGTGTAACAAATTCAATGTTTCAAAAAACAAAAAAGCAAAGCTCACCTAGATTAGCATAAACCATAGCTCTAAATTGAGTTGGAACATGCCCCAGTAGATTACAGTATGATTTCATTTTGGTATTTGTGTTTTCAAAATCATGAAACCATACTTCATGATTATGAATCAACTTTGAAACATTCAGAAAAGTGCAATGTATGTGCCTTTGAAAGTTCCATGTTGTTGGAATAAATATAAAGGGGTGTAGGACAAATAACATGGACCTGCCTAGTTTCATTGTGAAACACTAAGGTTCACGTTCTCATGGCATTTTTTATTAGTTAAATAACTATCAGAGAGTCAGCTTTATTTATTTATTTATTTATTTTTGCATGTTAGAAAATAAGTTTTCTTTATTTCCTTGCAAAAAGGAAAGGATACTGAACAGTATCCTGGGCATGTTATGACAATATAGTCTGTATTAATTAAAAAGGTTTTCAAATCATGAAAATTACTTTCTCTTCTGTAAAATGAACTCCAAATGATTTCTAAGGTCCCTTCCCACTTTAAATCCTATAAATTTAAATTAACTTGATTCTTGATTTGGGGAGAGGCAGACAAAGGAAGAAGGAGTATCTTACCCTTCTCCATGTCACTCCCTCCCTCCACCCACAGAAAGTTTACATTTTTTCAGTACGGGCATTTGAATTTTAATTGGCAAGAATAATGAATATTTTTTTTGGCTAGGTTCATAACAGTAAAGTAGCATTAAATATAACATGAACGGACAAAAAATTTTTGAACCAGTTGAAGTGGGTGCAACTTTGTGACAGCAGTAGGTATTTTAGGCTCTTACATCAACCCAAAATCTTTTTTTAAAATTTGTTTGCCCACTTTTGACAATTTTAACTATCTAGAACACAGAAAAGAACAAGAAACTAACTTTAAAAGATAGCTGAACAGTCAAAATATGTCACAAAGTTCATTTTCTAAAGTTCATGTACTTTGCACATAGTAAAATCCATCAGACCCTTACTAGGACTTGCTTTATATGTAATCCTAGCAAATTCAAATTAGTTGGTTTCCCCCATTTCACAAGATAAAAGTCCACATTAGCCAGTGGGTGTGATAGGAACGTTATCATTAGAAGCAAGTGAGTAGAATACCCTAAGAAATAAAACTGAAAGTCTAAAAGTGAAGGAGAAACAATCATAAAACACACATTCAAAATGCAAAGCATTCTGAGACCATTCATTGTAGTCACACAGCCCTACACATATGAGTAACACCGAACAGGGGACTTTCCCTCCTTGTGTATTACAGTATTTATGATAATCCATGTGCATCATCAAGAAAAAGTTCACTTTTGTTCTTAGACTTTGGTTTAAGGCAGCAGGGAAGTATATAATTCATCTTAGAAAGATGTCTTCCAAATATATATTTTGAAAGTTTTGGTATTTTTAAAGGATAAGCTCCAGTTATCCAGAAAATGTATTTAATGTGAAACATACCATCTTCCCCAGTGATGCCAGAGAAACCAAGTTTTGTTTAAAATATTGTTGATTTTGTTGTCATTTGGTTCTCCATTTCTTTCCTCCACTCTCATTTCAAGCTCTTTATGCCTGGCATTTGAATTCCATATTCATCAGATACAAAACTAATTTACAGCTATTGGACATATTCCTAACTTTGGATTTATGCCATCCTCTCATTTTTTGAAATGATATTACCAATATATTTTATTGAGTATGCCTACAGTGTCCTCGTGGTTAAGGATCTGCATCAATTCTCCATATCTACCTAACTAAGCCTTCTCAGAGAGCAGAAAAAGCCCTAAGGGCACTTGCAATGTCACACCATGGGGGAGTTTATGCCAGGCATCTTTTTACAATATATTCAAGAATTTAGAATAAACTTAAAGCAGTTAAAAGTATACTGGATGGACCTGCATTTCTGAATGTGAAAGTGTCATTTTGTTCACTTATCTGTGAAATTCTCCCATACTTAATAGTATTAGTTTATGCCTTTATTCTACATTCATAAGCAAAGGACAATCCTTTGAACTTATTAAAAATTACATACCCCAGATGGCCACATTAATTGTGACCACATATTCAACTTGGTCCCTCTCTTCACCGTGGTGTCTTGTCATCAGTAGGGGGCAGCTTGGTGATACAGTGGATAGAGCACTGGGCTTGGAATTGGGAAGACACCTCATCATGAAGTTCAAATCTGGTCTCAGATGCTTACGACCTCTGTGACCCTGGGCAGGCCACTTAACACTGCCTCAGTAACTCGTCTATAAAATGACCTGGAGAAAGAAATGGCACAAGGGTCTAGTATCCAAGACAAACCTAAACGGGGTCATGAAGAGTTGGACACAACAACAAAGCAATCAGCAGCTTGGGATTTGAGGCAATTTAAATGTTATACCGTTGTTTATCTAGTATCATAATGACAATAGTTAGCATTACATAGGGCTTTAAGGTTTCCAGAGCACTTTACAAGAATTATTTCATCTTAGCCTTACAAGAGCCCTGGGAGGTCAGTGCTATTATTATCCCCATTTAACCTATGAAGAAATTGAAGTGCAGAGGATCACTTGTCTAGGATCACACAGCTACCAAGTGTCTGAGGCTGGATTTAAACACAGATCGTCCCAACTCCAGGGCCATTGTTCTTTCCACTATTCCATCTAAATGGATGGCCCTTTAAAGGAAACTGGGCTTACCCCCAACATCACAGCAGCATATTTTACTGTACAGTTATATAGCGATATGGATTAATCAGTCAGTAAACATTTAAGTGCCTGCTATATATGCCAGGTACTGTGCTAAGTGCTGGAGATAAAAATGTGAAAAAACATGCTCTGAGAGACATATACGTATTTATGCAACAATATACAATCTATTATAATTATATGATGGGTATTATATGTTACATATTATATTAATCATATATTAATATAGCATCATGTAATTAATGTAATATATACAGTTATAATTAACAAGCTATGAGTCCTAGGAAAAGTTGTGGAATAGGTGGTTTATCTTCAGTTGTCCACATCCCATTCTTCCAGGTGTCCTTACATTGTCCCTGCCTCTTTCAGCTGACCAGGTTCTCCATTATGCAACTTTACCTTGGGCCATCTTACTCAGTAGCTCACAACTCCTTTTCAGACCCTAAAATACTATATTAATACTGTTACATATGTGGCCATTGTCATGTTGTTTCCACCATCAGATTGTGAGCTCCTTGAGGGGAGAGACCATTTTTGCATTTTTTTTGTATCCCTAGTGCTTAGCACGGTGCCTAGCACAAGGAAGCATTTAATAAATGCTTGATGATTTCTTCACTTGAATCCTTCTTCCCTTTCCTCTCCGTTCTTTTAGCCTTTGAGCCTGTGTCCCATTACTTCAGAGCCATCATAATATGCAAATGGAGTATGATACTAGAATAACAAGTTATTCTCATCTGTAATAGTATGGTAAAGGGTTTCTTTTCTGAAATGATATTTTATACTTTTAAAGAAGGCTTTATTGCCTTAATTTAGACACTCTTTAAGTACATAATTCTTTTAGCTCTTAGTTGACTCACCTAGTCAATGCTTAGCCTTGAAGGGAAGTAGAGCTCAAGTCTAGAGCTCTCCTATTTCACCCACTCTGAACCATTCCTTCAACATATTCCCCTTCTAAAGTGTACATACTGTCCAGACACTATTTGTGCCAGTGCCCAAAGAGCATAGCTTGATACTTTAGATGCAGCTTGAATGCCATTTAGAATTTCAACCTTCTTTTTGATCCCCATGGGAATTGAATGGACACATTCATTTCTGCCTTACGACAAGAAAGAAGCTGGCTGACCTGAGCCTTTTAAAGACACATGAGTAGTTGTACATTATTCCAGTGAATCCGTGATTTTACTTGTGTGGGCATTCCCTTTAGTGATGAAGATGAGTGGCCATGCCGAATGACTCTCTTTGGTGTGCTCTCATAGGTTTATCACTGGGGATCCATTAAGTGTACTGGGCCATCCTTGTTTTCTTCTGATGACAGATGTATAGAAAGCTTCTCTGGACAGCTAGGCTGGTCATCAACAAGCAGATACAGCCTATGGCTAACTTTTACATGAAGAACCAAGGGCTATCTCTATACCACAGTGAGGGTTCAGAGTAGGACTTCGTGGGAGATATGGGACTATTTTCTTAGCTCTTTTTCATCCTGCTGTCTTTTAGGAACCATATTGTTTGTTTTGAGTGGGTTTTGGGGGAAAGTTTTTATGCCAGGTTTTAAATAGAGATCTCTTGTCTAATCTTTCTCTACCTTTTTTTCACACTGTTGAGCCTGGAAGTCCAATATAAGCAACCAGGTGAGTTATAGCATAGTAGTGTTCACCCATAATTGACCTCCCTTTGGATTAGAAGAGAAAAATCTTTTAACATGTTGATTTGTGACTGAGAGTAGTGAGCAGAGTTCTAGGAATGTCCTGCCAGAATATGGCCTGTAGGAAATAGTCCCACCAAGTTCTTGTTAGTGTAGAGATAACATACAGCAGCTCACAGTATTTTGAAATACAAAAAAAATATATATATATCAGAACAAATTACAGCCTCTTACTTTTATAGTGTTTCCTGCATTCTATGGTCCCTGGATAGGAAGGAGATCCTTGATCGTTCTAGACATCATCTTTTCAAGAACATAGAATCGACTACTTAAAATGTGCATTTTACTGACCTCAAAACAAAATGTAAACCTAACTCCTCAGGCAACTCAGTTGTTACCTTTGTTTTTACCTACTAATGCTATTACAGCTTTTTAATATATCATTAGTTGTACCATTTTTAAGGACTGGTGGTTTAGAAACTCTTAGATACGGTAGAACTTAATTTGAATGTCACAGCCCAGTATGACAAACTTCACATTTATTACTATTTATGGCACAGGTAGACCTGGCCAAAATGAGTTGATTAAGATAACCAAGACATGAATTTTTTCCAGTTGAACCTTAGGTACCCAAAAGATAAGAAAATGTATGTATCATCCAAATGGTTTATCTACAGCTTTTTTTTTTAATATTCTTTACAGTATTTTTTTAAATGCTTCTTCTATGAAAACATAGAAATAGAAGTAGGCAACATGTAAAATGGTAATAATTGCAAACAAAAAAAGTAAAATTGGCAATTTCTTTTTCTAAAAATTATTAGAGATTCTTTACGTTTTTCTTCAAATACCATGTCTCAGCTAACCAAAAAAGTAAAAAAACAAAGATAATCCTGATCCTCAGAGCAATAATATTTATATTGAACTGAAGAATTCTTAAATTGTTTCATCTCCATTCCTGACATTAAAACAACAACAGCTTGGAATATGGGACAAAAAGGACTCTGAAATTGACAGAAATTCATAATTAGAAATAGCAACATAAAGAGAATGAAAAAAAAGTTGATCTTAAAAGATCTTATTGCCAAAAAGAAAGGAGTAGTTCCTGAAGGATCACATAAAGGTAAGAGACCAAGAAATTCTGCTTGTACTACTTGATTCAGAGGCCCATAGACACTGGACAAGTTTCTTAACCTTTCTGGTCCTTATTTCCTAGTGTAAAATGGGAGTCAGTAATATTTGAATTGACACAGTTGTTGAGAGAATCAAATTTTAAAAAAGAAACAAAACAAAAAAGTTCTTTGCAAACCTTAAAGCCCTGTTCCTATTGTTATTCAATCCTTTCGTCACATCTGACTCTCCATGATCCCATGGAATTGTGCTGGGGGGTTTCTTGACAAAGACAGTGGAGTGGTTTGCCATCTCCTTCTCCAGGTTGTCCCCATTTTACAGATAAGGAACCGAGCCAATAGGGGTTAAATGACTTGCTCAGGGTCCCAGAGCCAGGAAGAGTCTGAGATCTGAACACAGATTTTCCTGACTCCAGGACCAGTGCTCTGTCCACAAGCAATTCCTAGCTGCACCCCTATTCCTGTAACATCTCCTCATTTCCAAAGCACTCTGCCAACAGCAGCCATTCAGTGAAGTAAATAGAGCAAGTATTTTTATCCAGATTTTATAGATGAAAAAGCTGAGGCCCAGAAAGCTCAAGGTCAAACACTTAGTAAGTGACTGCCAGCGTCTTTGGACTTCATATTCAGTGTTCTTTCCACTCTGTTGTTCTCCATGGCTGGAACTCTTCCTTCCCTCACTTCCATGTCATTATTATTAATATTGTCATCATAATCAATTATTAATAATTATAACAACAACAAAATGAATCAGGACTTTGAAAAGTAGGTGATTTTCAAGGTATAAAAGCTGAACTTGAAGGAAAATAATTTTATAGTAGTGAGAGGAAAAAAAAGTCAAAAGTGTTTTCTGATATGGCTTTGTTGGACAAGGTCCTAAACAGGAACCTGGCCTGACTATGTTTAGCTCCCTATGTCCTCTACAACAAAATACAGTGTCTTCTGCATGGTATTTTATTTCTTTCATGACCTGCCTCAACCTGTCTTTCCAGAATGATTGAAGGTCACTTTCCCTGGCACATACTTATTCCAAGCAATCTGACCTATTTGTTCTGTGCACAACATTCCGTCACCCTCTTCTTGCACAACATTCTGTCACCTTCATTATTGTCTTTGCACTGGCTATCTCTGGGGTGGGGAACTTGCATCCTTGAGGCCACATGTGGCCCTCTAGCTTCTCAAGCATGGCCCTTTGACTGAATTCAAACAAAACAGGACAAATCCCCTTAATAAAAGGATTTGTTCTGTAAAACTTGGACTCATTCAAAGGGCTGCACTTGAGGACCTAGAAGATCACATGTGGCCTTGAGGCTGCAGGTTCCCCACCCTTGGTCTATCTCCATGCTTGGACTGCTTCCTTTTCTCACTTCCATCTGGTAGAATCCCTAGCTTCATTCTAAAACCCAGCGCAGGTGCCATGTTTTTACAGGAGGCGTTTCCAGATTCTCCTATCTGTTCATTCTCTGCTTCCAAACCCAATTACTGTAGAACCATTTTGTATTGACTTGTCAACATGCAATGATACATGCATGTTGTTTCCCTGGAGTGAAATGTAAGTTCTTTGAGGGCAGGGATTGTTTCATTTTAGCCTAGCATGGTGCCTTGCACATGATGAATGTTCAGTAAATGCTTGTTGAATTGAACTGAATTTGCTTCCTTTGTACTGTCATGGATGCTCCTATGGCTCTAATCTCCTCAGCTCTTGACTCAGTGAGTCATGCATGGGCCAGGCCACACCTGGATTGACCAAGACTCAACAGATTTAACCAGGACTCACAGACTTGAAGCATCAAGTCCTTAAGAGTGTCAGAGAAGCTGGTGGTGGATCTCAAGACACTGAGTCTTTATTTGAGGCAGAACGCCAGTCCTTAAGAATACTGGCAGTAACAAGATAGGACAACACTTTCAAAAGAACTGAGATTTAGACCAATGAACCAATACAACCCTGGAGTGGGATTCTCATTCCTGCTTTGCCACAACATGAGCTATAAGCCTGGTAGAATGAATGAATTTATTTTGAATTTTGATGAATTTATGTTTCCTTCTCTGTAAAATGAGAAAAAAAATAGCATCTACCTCATAGAGTTATTGTGAGGATCAAATGAGATCATGTAATTAAGGCATTTTGTAAACTTTAAAGCACTATGTAACAATGATGATGATGATGATGATGATGATGATGATGATGATGATGATGATGATGATGATGATGATGATGATGATGAAGAGAAAGATGTATGGTGAGCTTGGAAAGTTAATTATCTCCCTAGTTCTCAGACTGCTTATCTATAAAATGAGGATATTAGACTCAGTAATCTCCAAGGTCCCTCTTCTACCTCTCATAATCTGTGATTCTGATATGAAATAGTTGAATACATGAAAAAAATGCCTCCTCCCCACCTCACCTTCTGCCCCATCTCAAAATTACCAACAGAATTACTCTTATAAAGTTGTTCTGTGTGTTAAAGAATTATGGTGAATAAATCCTCAGGACAATAACCATGTTCATTTTTTCTCCCTGCCATACAAGTTACATCTACAGTAGAGTGTTTTTAATTGGAAAGAATCATTTTGTTGATTAATATCATAGAATGATTTCTAGGTTCCAGTAGTAGAACTTACTCTTCCAGGCACACAGTTGTAAGAATTTAATTTTGTAAGTGAAATTAGAGACAGTGATTTTCTAGTCCAGGGGGGAGAAGATACTTTAAATAAAACATTATGAATGAAATAGCTGTGATTACTGGATGCATGATTAAAGATGATGGGAGGGCAAGCCAGGGATATCTATTTCCTTTTCTTTGATTAGTCTCCAAAGGAAGCACCCAGGGACTGAAGTTGAAACCAAACTAAAAGACTTTCTTGGAAAAAGACTCTATTCTTGCTTTCTTTCCAGTTGCATTCCAGGTGCATTTCTGTTTTCTGTTTCAGCATGTAAGGAAATCTTTTTTGTATGCTGGCAAGAAAAACAGAGAATGTGGTCTAAGATATAGAGTATATGAAGTAAAAAGGATGTGAATTCTAGTCCCAACAGAAACACCTACTTATTATATAAGATATAAATAAATCACTTTCCAGTGCCTCAGTTTCCTCATATAAAAATAGAAATAATGCTACCTTTCTCCTCTGAATACTAGTAGAAGGATAATAGTGCACTTTCATATGTGTATATATACATATATACATGTCACCTTGAACTTCATGGAACAAATGAAAAGATTGAATTATATTATTATTGGCCACAAGAAAGAAGAGGTTAGAAAAATAGTAGACTTTCTTTTTTTTTTTTTTTTTGGTAGTATGAAATTTATCCCAAATCCACTGTGTAAATACTAACTAGCTGTGTGGCCTCCAATTAGTCATTTCCTCTTAGTTAGGACCCAGTCTTCTCATCTATTAAATGAGGGGATGTTCCTAGAAGATCTCTAAGGATGCTTCTACTCTCAGCATTCTGTGATTCTTTGCTAGTACCTTCATTTTCTAGTGAAAGTTTCTTTTTTAAGCCAATCACTATGCTTAGAAGGATTATTTCATTTTCCTTCCCCAACATGATAAAGAGGAACAATAAACTCACTAGACACAAGATATTCTTAAAAGCCAAGATTTATAAAAGTCATTGCAAAAGAAGCTCTCATGAAAACATGTGTATGAAACACTGTACTCATGCTAAGAAAAGACTCATCCTAGCATTGTTAAAGGAATGATTTTTGAACATTTAGAAAAGGAATTGGTGATCACAAAGAATCAATCACTATGTATTCATCAAAAACAGATACTTTGAGGCTAATCACATTTTTTTAACATTTTGTCTCTAAGATTGATGTGTCAGCGGATGCCAGAGATAATATTTAGATTTCAGTAAAACATTTGATGAAGTCTCTTTTGACATTCTTGTGGAACATATTGGGATATGGGTTAGGTCAGGGGTCAGCACACCATAGCCCACAAACCAAATCCAGCCTGTTGCCTGCTTCTATATAGACTACAAGTTAAAAATATTTTGTGTTTTAAAAAAATATTTTTAACCACAAAAAAATAGGTGAGGGGGTCAAATTTGGCCCATGGACCATTGTTCATGACTCCTGGGTTAGATGATTGTACTGTTAGGTGAATGTGAAACTTGTTAAATGACTAGACCAAAAAAGCGGCTATTAGTATGTCAATGTCAAGTTAGAGAGAGGGTCTTTACTAGAGTGATTCAGTGATCTCTGTTTGGCGTTATGCTTTGCAATGTGATGAAAGCAAATACAGAGTTCTTATCCAGTTTTCAAATAACACGAACCCTGCAGGAATAATATTAGATGACAGAATGAGGATCCGAAAAGTACTTGACAGGCCAGAGCAGTAGGCCTGGAATCAGGTTAGATGAAATTGAGTTGGGATAAATGTAGGATCTTGTCCTTGAATTCAGAAGCATCAGCTTTTGTACATATGGGGTTCAGTAGGCTGCCAGATCAATATTAGCCATATGGCAGCCAAAAAGTGTAAAGATATGTTACGCTGCATTAAGGGACACAAAACATCGAGCACCAGAGAGGCAGAATTCTGCTTTTCCTGCCTTGCTCAAAATACATCTGGGATAACTTATTCAGTTCTAGGCATCATGTTTTAAGAAAGACATGGACAAGCTGGAGCACGTCCAAAAGAGAGCCATGAGAGTAGTGATGGGTCTTTCTATTATGTTTCAATCCCTGTAGATTGACTGAAAGAACCAAGGATGTATTCACTTCTCTAGAAACAACTTCTTGCTTCCCCAGAAGCAAGGGAGAAAATGATAGTTGTGCTCAAGTATCGGAAGGCTTGTAATGTCAAGGAGAAATGAGACTCATTTTTCTTGGTTCTGCAGGGCAGAATTAGGAGCAGTGAGTGGAAGTTTCATCAAAGTGGATTTAGTCTTGATGTAAGGAAAACCTTCCTGACCATTCTTAGCTGTCCAGCAGTGAAGTGGGTTTCCTCAGGGAGTAGTGGGGCTCTCCTCCTCTCTTCAGATAATCTTGCAGAGCCTGTATAACCAACTGCATTTTAGGAATGGTCTGCTTCTAGTGGGATTCCCTTCCAACTCTGAGATTCTCTGATTTGTTAAAGATAACTTGCTCCCTGTCAATAGTGTGGAATTGTGATGTGTATTTCTATTACTTTGTTCAATATTTCATCAATTTAGCAGATGCTCCTGATCAGAACAATTTCCAGTTTCCTTCCAGAGTGAACCAGACAGCTGTATTATATGTCCATCCACAGATTGCCTCTATAACCCCTGCCAACCCTTTCTTCTATGTTGTAACATTGGCCTCAAGCCTTCCTGGGATGTTTTGTCATTTCTTCTCATTGTTATTATTCTTTTGCATTTTTTGTTTTTGCCATAAAAACTGAAGATCTGCTACAAATAGAAGTTAACAAACTTACACCTTTTATATGTCTCCTTCCTTCCCTCTCCCTCACCCCATTACTTCATTATAAACATAATTATCCTTTGGATATCTATACCAGAATTTTTTTTTATTATTTTGCTATTAAAAATTTCTATGACAATGGCCTAAAACATAACAAACACAATTTGACATTAATCTTTAATGTTCTTAGGGTGAACAGTTTTAAGCTGAAATAGTCACAGAGACAGCTGTCAAATGTTGTCAACTGAAACCGATGAAAGAGAAAAATGTGGCTTCTGAAAACCTACTTGCAAGATGATCTAAATATTTTATTTTCTCTTAAGAAAATCCTGGTCAGATCTGCCCCCTTCTCCACCAATCTTACAACAGCCAGATGATTTATGGAGAAGCCATCGTTTGGCTTTTATGTTGGGAGCAACAGATGAATGATTGCTTCTAAAGTGTTGCTGTTTAGTGAGATATTAATGGGAGGGATAATCCATTTACATTTTTACTGCAGAAGTTTTGCAGTGCTTTGGGGATTCATTTATCCTTAGCAGTGGCAAGAGAGCCTGTGATGAAATAAAATGAAAGAAAAACTCCATGTGGAGGCTTCCTCAGAAAAATCTACTAACTGGGGAGTTTTTCCCAATAGCCACACATGTTGACTCATCTCCTTTCTCTAACAAAAGGGTGTTTTCTGATGACTTGTGTAAATAAATATAACTTGACCCTGAGGGGGAAAAGTATAGGAGAATTTAAGGGAGGATAAAAATGAGTGAACAGCTGGGGTGACATCAGTATGGTAGTATATTTTAGACCATCTGGGCAAATGGAGGAAAAGGATATGATGAGTTTCTGTACAATTAACAATGCTAGCCCAGATGCAAAATATAATAGCAAGAGGGGGAATCAGTTATGTAGACATCTAATAGAGGTTTGATGTTTTTTTCCAATAAAAATTGGCTATTTGATAAATTCTTGGTGTATCTTAACTTTTTTTCTGAACTTAACTGTGATCTCTCTGTGAAAATTTGTAAATGAAGTGGAAATGAGGGTAACTTGAGGAGAGTTAGGAATGAATGTCACAGTAGCCAAAGTGTAGAACACTGACTATTGTTAGATATATATGCCGAACTTCAGAAAAACAGAATTCAATAAAGTCTTGGCATGTGTGATTGCATGGCCTGAGGCTTTACAACAAAGGTCTTAACCAGGGGTATATGGCTTTCTTTCTTTTTTCTTTTTTTTTTGTATTTATTTATTTTTAGATTTCGACATTCGTTTCCACAAAATTTTGAGTTCCAATTTTTCTCCCCATTTCTCCCCTCCCCCCCATAATACCTTGCATTCTGATTACCCCTTCCCTCAATGTACCCTCCCTTCTATCGCACCCCTCCCTTCCCTTATCCTCTTCTTCTCTCTTTTCTTGTACGGCAAGATAAATTTCTATACCCCATTACCTGTGTTTCTTATTTCCCAGTTACATGCAATAATAATTCTCAACATTCATTTCTAATACTTTGAATTCCAACTTCTCTCCCTCCCTCACTCCCTACCCATCCCCACTGAGAAGGCAAGCAATTCAATACAGGCTATATATGTGTCATTTTGCAAAAGACTTCCATAATAGTCATGTTGTGTAATACTAACTATATTGCCCTCTATCCTACCCTGTCCCCTCCTTTTTTTTAAATTGTCTCATTAGATCTTGTCCCTTCCCAAAAATGTTTACTTCTAGTTACTCCCTTCCCCCATTTGCCCTCCCTTCTATCATCCCCCTCACCCCACTTGTCCCCTCCTCCCCTAATTTCCTGTAGTTTAAGATAGATTTTCATACCAAATTTAGTGAGCATGTTATTCCCTCCTTAAGCCATATATGAAGAGAGTAAGCTTCACTTTTCCCCTCTCACATTCTCCCTTTTCTCCTCCATTGAACAAGATTTTTCTTATCTCTTTTATGAGTTAAAGCCTGCCCCATTCTTTTTCTCCCTTTCTCCTCCCAGTATTTTCCTCCCTCACCCCTTGATTTTTATTTTATTTTATTTTTTATGGATATCATCTCTTCTGATTCAACTCAACCTGTATTCTCTCACACACTCTGTGTGTGTGTGTGCTCCCTCCATCCATCCAAATACTGAGAAAAGTCTCAAGAGATACAAATAATATATATATTATATTACAAGATAATATATCTTTCCATGTAGGAATGTAAACAGTTCAGCTTTAGAAAGTCCTTTATTATTTCTCTTTCTTGTTTACCTCTTCATGCTTCTCTTGATTCTTGTGTTTGAAAGTCAAATTTTCTCTTTGGTTCTGCTCTTTTCATCAGGAATGCTTGAAAGTCCTCTATATCATTGAATGACCATTTATTTCCTTAAAGTATTATACTCAGTTTTGTTGGGTAGGTGATTCTTGGTTTTAATCCCAGTTCCTTTGACTTTTGGAATATCCTGTTCCAAGCCCTTCAATCCCTTAATGTTGAAGCTGCCAGATCCTGTGTTATCCTGATTGTATTTCCACAATATTTGAATCATTTCTTTCTAGATGCTTGCAATAGTTTCTCCTTGACCTGGAAACTCTGAAACTTGGCCACAATATTCCTAGAAGTTTCTCTCTTCGAGTCTCTTTCAGGAGGTGATCAGTGGATTTTTTCAATATTTATTTTGCCCTCTGGTTCTAGAATATCAGGATAGTTTTCCTTGATAATTTCATGGAAGATAATGTCTAGGCTCTTTTTTTTTGATCATGGCTTTCAGGTAGTTCCATAATTTTTAAATTGTCTCTCCTGGATCTATTTTCCAGGTCAGTTGTTTTTCCAATGAAATGTTGCACATTATTTTCTATTTTTTCAAACGTTTGGTTTTGTTTTCTAACTGTTTGGTTTATCTCATAGTTATTAGCTTCCCTGAATTTGATTCCCTTTTTTAAAGAACTATTTTTGTTCAGTGAACTTTTGAACCATCTCTTCCATTTGGCTTACTCTGCTTTTTAAAGCCTCCTTCTCCTCATTGGCTTTTTGGACCTCTTTTTCCAATTGAGTTAGTGTCTTTTTAAAGGTGTTATTTTCCTCAGAATTTTTTTGGTTCTCCTTTAGCAGGCTGCTGAGTTGCTTTTCAAGTTCTTCTATGGCCTGAGCCCATTTCATATTCATTTTGGAGGTACTGGAACCAGAGGTCTTGACTTTCTGTGACAGTATGCCTTGTTCCTCCTCATTTGAAAGGATGGAAGGAGACACTTATTCACCAAGAAAATAGCCTTCTATGTTCTGTTTTTTTTCCCATTTTTGGACATTTTCCCAGTCAGTTACTTGACTTCTGAATCCTTTGTCAAGAGGAGAGTCCTAGTGCTCCTCCTCTCCCCAGTGCCTTGCTCAAGGCTGAGATTCAGATCAGCTGCTGAACTCCTCCAGGAGCTTTGGGTAGGGGTGGGGCTGCCACTGAGGGCAGAGGTTCAGATCAGCTGCTCAGTTCCCCCATAGGCTTTAAGCTGAGTTGCCTGGACAGTGGACCCAGACTGCTTCCATGTAGCCACCAGCCACCCGCCACCTGCCACCCGCCACCCGCTGCTGCTGCTGCTGCTGCTGCTGCTGCTGCTGCTGCCACTGCCTGAGGCCAGTGCTGGAGGAACCCCATTCCTCTCTCACCTAACTGGGAAAGCCCTCCCACACTGACCTTTGGAGCTTTCTTTGTCACTTGTGGGTAGAGGGATCTAGGACCCTCTCTGCTGGGAATTCTGCCCCAGAGGTCTGTTCAGGTCCTGTTCCTCCCAGTGCTGTGGCCAGGGCTGGGCTCTGCTCTGCTCAGTGTCTCGTGAGACAGACCTTTCCTGTTGGCCTTCCAGCTTGCCTTTAGCTGGAAACCTCTCTCATTCTGTTGTTCTGTGGCTTCTGCTACTCTAGAATTTGTTGAAAGTCATTTTTTACAGGTATTTTGTGGGCTATGGGAGAAGCGCTAGAGTGTATGCATCTTTCTACTCTGCCATCTTGGCTCCACCCCAGCCTTTTTGAAAAATGTATTTTATTTTGTGTCAGTTATTCTGAGAAGGGGTCTGAAGACTTCACCAGATTGCCAAAGGGGTCCGTGATACACATACACTCACACACACGCACACACACACAGACACACACACACACACAGACACACACACACACACACACACACACACACACACACTTAATAACCTCTGCTGTGCCAGAAAAGCCAAGGGGTCTAGTCATGTGGTGCCTTGGTAAATATAGATACTGCACACACAGATCCTCTTCAGTTCTCAGTATGTATTTAAAAGCAAAAACAAAAACACTCATTTATGATCACGGAACCCCTTCCTGTCCCTGAACTTTGAGCAACTGTGCAGATTAGGGGAGGTTCTAGAAGAGTTTGAATGAACAGAAATCCCAGTTTGCCATCAGAATTGAAGATCTGATACCAATAGAAGTTAGCAAACCTATACCTTCTATATGTCTCTTTCCTTCCCCTCAACCGGTTACTATAGACTAATGAATTTGACAGTGATCCCCAGAAATCATTTAAACCTAAAACAGTCAATTTGTGAATACTTGGCAAAATAATGACTGCTAGGAATTCCTGTGGACAAAATAGAGAAATGTGGGTTGGACAATAGTAATCAGTTGGATTCTTCAAGTCAGCAAGCATTTATGAAGCCCTTACTGTGTGCCAGGCACTATGCTACACACTCAGGATACAAGGAAAGGCAAAAATAGCCCTGTCCTCAAGAAGCTTACAATCTAATGGAGGAGATGATGTGCAAACAACAATATAAAAAATATATATATAAAAGATATAGTATAGGTAATCTCAGAGAGAAAGCACTAGCATTAACAGGGACTAGGGAAGTCTTCTCTTACAAGGTGAAAGGAGCCAGGGAATCTAGGAAGCAGAGATTTGCAAATAATAAAACCACCAGAGATCTTTAGTGAGATGTCATAAGGCTCTCTTTTCAGCTTTATTATGCTCAACACATTTATCTGATACTTAGATGAAAACATTAACGATCTATTTGTTAAGTTCCCATGATATGAAGCTGATAAGGATAATATGTTAGATGATAAAATCAGAATCCAAAAATATCTTGACAGGTGGTAACAGTTGGACAGCTAAAACAAGATGAAATTTGCTTGGCTAAGCATACCACACTTAGATTTAAAGAATTAATTGTAGAATTATAGGAGATGAGAGATGTGGTTAAACAGCAATTCGTGTGAACAAGACCTGGGGGTTTTAGTGAATTTCAAATCCAATATGAGTAAGCAGCATGAATGGCTGCCAAAAATTCTAATGAGATCTTGGGCTGCACGTGGAGAAAACCATTGCTCAGAGACATGAGGAGAGATCATCCATCATACCACATCTGAAGTATTGTGGACCCTTCATGTTAGGAGGCAATTTGATGAACTTTAGTATGGCCAGAGGAGGGTGACCAATCCTGAGGAGGGAAATAATTAAAGGAACTAGAAGCACTTAGCTTGGAGAAAACCGTCTTCAGGTATTTGATAGCTTGACTTCTGAAAGGAATTTGCTTTATGCTGTTTGACTTCAGTTTTCCTTATCTGTGAAATGAGCAAAATAATGGTACCTACTTCACATGGTTGTTTTGAGAATCAAATGATATAATGCATGTAAAGGACTTTGTTAACCTAGAAGCCCTAGATAAATGTTAGCAATTGTTATTGTTGCTGTCTCCAGAAGGCAAAAACTGCATCAAAGATTGGAGTTATAGGGCCTTAGAGTTCCGTTCAGTATTTGGAAGATCTTGCTAACTGTTAGAGATGTGCAACAGTAGAAAGGCCTCCCTTGTCATCACTCAGTCACTTAGTAATTAATGTAATAATGTAATAAGCACATTCTATGTGTCAGACCCTGTACTAAGTGTCGAGGATACAAAAAATGGAAAAATATAGCTCCTGCACTCAGGGAGCTCACAATCTAACAGGAGAGAGAACACACAAATAAATATGTTCAAGCAAGCTTTATTCAGGAAGTAAGTGTTTTTGCAAGGACTGTAGGACCTTTTCTTAGGTCTAGTCCTCTATTCCCAAGGGCTGGAACATTTTTGAAATAAATGAGATAATGGGACTAGATGAGCTTCAAGGATCATTTCAAGCCTAAGAGTCTCTGATTGTCTGCCATGTCATGAGCCAGCCAGTATTATTTTGTGGAAGGTCTTGTGTCTGAATAATACACATAAAATGCTAAGTTTAAGATGGATGATTACATATAGCAATTTTGTAGCTTTTGAAAAAATTAATTTTTTTCAGAAATGTCACTGCCTGACTGAATCAATGGTTTTATGTCATTCTGGTGTGTGTGTGTGTGTGTGTGTGTGTGTGTGTGTGTGAGAGAGAGAGAGAGAGAGAGAGAGAGAGAGAGAGAGAGAGAGAGAGAGAGAGAGAGAGAGAGAGATTGAAAGTGATATTAAATTGATCACAAAATCTGGAGAAGCGAATACTTTCACACCAAAGTTGCTCATAAATTTGATTTAGTGCTATGTTAAAACAAGAAGTGTCAGAATAATTGAGGGGACTATTGGGAAGAAATCCTTCATTTTTACTTTCTGGTCTCTTTGGTTCTAGAAAAATTCAGATAAAAGGCTGTGCATAAGTATAAAATATTTCTTTGCAAATTGGATATATATAGGTGTTTCCGGCTTTCCTTAATGTGGTAAAAAAGAAACTCTTTGGCAATAGACAGCTGTTGTATTTTCTTTTTTGTCAGAGTACTCCGTACAGTCCTGGATAGGCTGTTATGCTTTCAATAACCCACTTCACTTCCATCTTCTTTTCTTGCACAAATTCCTTGAGCTGTCAGAGAATGCAGGCATTTATGTCAAGTTGCTTGTTTGTGAACCTTGGAGCTATTCATTTTTTGGCATTTGCTCATTTTGCTTGAGTCTTAATTAGTGAATTTTCCAAAGAAATTTTGTTAAGCATATACTCTGTGCAAGGTTCCGAGTGACATAGTAGGGATACAAACACCAAAATAAATCAGTTCCAGCACTGATGAAGTATACAGATATGTGTATATATTAGGTTGCAACATGTTATCTTTGTTGACTTGTACATGCAAAATGGACTGAAATATGTCCCTAAGGACATACGCGATGAGACAAGATGGACCATCTATGTGGTGAAAGTGTGATGAAACAGATGTACAGCCTAAATGGTACAGTGCTGCCTTTCAGATAGATATTCAGAGAATCAGTGGAAGCCCTCCAGGTTGTATTTCCTTATGTTGACCAGATTAGAAGCACCAAACCCATCCACTCTGAGCAGAATAAGAGTTTTGAGTTGTTCCATTTCCATCTTTGACCAGTTCACTCCTCTTTAAGAAACCTGGTGGCTCTCCAACTCCTGGGGCCTTACCATATTAATGCTGCACTTAGTGCAGACACCTGATTGTCTTAGTACACTGCAAGCAGCTCAGAACTCCCAAGCTCAAGCATCTGCCAATTTCAACTTCCTCCATACCTGGGATTAGAAGTGTGTGCGTGCCATCATGCCCAGCAAGATAATACTTTTACACTAAAATAACCACCTAACAGACATCAGAGGCCAATGAACCTTCTTCAGTTTAGCTAGATTAGTCCTTGGCTGATAAACCATTGAGAGGTCGATAGTTAAAGCTTTTCCAGCTTGAGTAGCATCTACCAGAACTTGTATTCCATTGCCATGTCACTTGAGGAACCAGGGTTATCTCCATATGTATTGTGGCATCAGTGGAGGATCTTAGAGGAGGCGGATATTTAGAAAACATTTCAAATCTATAGGAATCTCTTAATGCCATCTTTCAGTCAATATTTATTCTATGTACCAGTACTGGGAAAAATTGCAACCATTATAATTTGGTTGTCTAGCTCTTTGCCACATTCACCACTGAAAAATGAATGAATCTCTGCTTCTCTTGACAATGTTCCAGAGAAGAAGCCAAAAAATTCAGTATGTAGTCATTTCCTACCCTCTGGTCACAGAAATTTACCACAGAAGGTATGCTAACTTATGATACAAACTGGCTAGTGACTGCATTGGAAAATCTTGCATTAAGCACTATGAAGAATTAAATTAGACACAGTTCTTACTTTCTTAGAGGTAGAAATCTTAAGGTGAAAATGTACAATCAGCATTGATTAGGACTTTTTTGTAAATAAACAATCCTACCTGCATATAGGTATACAGGACTTGAGTAAATGCAGAGAACAAATTGATTCAGGGCTGGCAACAAATGAAATTAATGCAAATTTGTATGTATATATAGTCAAATTTAAAAAACAAATGAATGTTTTTGTTAATAATAAATTTATTTTTTTCTTTTTTTTTTCTCTTTTTTTAAAAAATTTATTTATTTAACTTTTAACATTCATTTTCACAAAATTTTGGGTTCCAAATTTTCTTCCCATTTGTCCCCTCCCCCCACCCCAAAACACCGAGCATTCTAATTGCCCCTATCACCAATCTGCCCTCTCTTTTGTCATCCCTCCCTTCCCTTGTCCCCATCTTCTCTTTTGTTCTGTAGGACCAGATAACTTTCTATACCCCTTTACCTGTATTTCTTATTTCCTAGTAGCAAGAACAGAACTTGACAGTTGTTCCTAAAACTTTGAGTTCCAACTTCTCTTCATCCCTCCTTCCCCACCCATTCCCTTTGGGAAGGCAAGCAATTCAATGTAGGCCATATCTGTGTAGTTTTGCAAATGACTTCCATAATAGTCATGTTGTGTAAGACTAACTATATTTCCCTCCATCCTATCCTGCCCCCCATTGCTTCTATTCTCCCTTTGGATCCTGTCCCTTCCCAAGAGTGTTGACTTCAAATTGCTCCCTCCTCCCATTGCCCTCCCTTCCATCATCCCCCCCACCCTGCTTATCCCCTTCTCCCCCACTTTCCTGTATTGTAAGATAGGTTTTCATACCAAAACGAATGTGCATTTTATTCCTTCCTTTAGTGGAATGTGATGAGAGCAAACTTCATGCTTTTCTCTCACCTCCCCTCTTTTTCCCTCCACTAATAGGTCTTTTGCTTGCCTCTTTTATGAGATAATTTGCCCCATTCCATTTCTCCTTTTCTCCTCTCAATATATTTCTCTCTCACCACTTAATTTCATTTTTTTAAGATATGATCCCATCCTATTCAGTTCACTCTGTGCTCTGTGTGTGTGTGTGTGTGTGTGTGTGTGTGTGTGTGTGTGTAATCCTACCCACTACCCAGATACTGAAAAGTTTCAAGAGTTACAAATATTGTCTTTCCATGTAGGAATATAAACAGTTCAACTTTAGTAAGTCCCTTATGACTTCTCTTTGCTGTTTGCCTTTTCATGCTTCTCTTCATTCTTGTGTTTCAAAGTCAAATTTTCTTTTCATCTGGTCTTTTCATCAAGAATGCTTTAAAGTCCTCTTTTTCATTGAAAGACCATTTTTTCCCCTGAAGTATTATACTCAGTTTTGCTGGGTAGATGATTCTTGGTTTTAGTCCTAGTTCCTTTGACTTCTGGAATGTCCTATTCCACTCCCTTCGATCCCTTAATGTAGAAGCTGCTAGATTTTGTGTTATCCTGATTGTATTTTCACAGTATTTGAATTGTTTCTTTCTAACTGCTTGCAATATTTTCTTCTTGACCAGGGAACTCTGGAATTTGGCCACAATGTTCCTAGGACTTTCTCTTTTTGGATCTCTTTCAGGCAGTGATTGGTGGATTCCCTGAATACTTATTTTGCCCTCTGGTTCTAGAATCTCAGGGCAGTTTTCCTTGATAATTTCATGAAAGATGATGTCTAGCTCTTTTTTTGATCATGGCTTTTAGGTAGTCCCATAATTTTTAAATTATCTCTCCTGGATCTATTTTCCAGGTCAGTTGTTTTTCCAATGAGATATTTCACATTATCTTCTATTTTTTCACTCTTTTGGTTTTGTTTTATGATTTCTTGGTTTCTCATAAAGTCATTAGCCTCCATCTGTTCCATTCTAATTTTTAGAGAACTATTTTCTTCAGTGAGCTTTTGAACCTCCTTTTCCATTTGGCTAATTCTGCTTTTTAAAGCATCCTTCTCCTCATTGGCTTTTTGAACCTCTTTTGCCAATTGAGTTAGCCTATCTTTCAAGGTGTTATTTTCTTCATCATTTTTTTGGGTCTCCTTTAGCAAGGTGTTGACCTGCTTTTCATGCTTTTCTTGCATCTCTCTCATTTCTCTTCCCAGTTTTTCCTCCACCTCTCTAACTTGATTTTCAAAATCCTTTTTGAGCTCTTCCATGGCCTGAGCCCACTGAATATTTATTTTGGATGTTTGGGATACAGAAGCCTTGATTTTTATGTCTTTCCCTGATGGTAAGCAGTGTTCTTCCTCCTCACAAAGGAAGGGAGGAGATATCTGTTCACCAAGAAAGTAACCTTCTGTGGTCTTATTTTTTTTTCCCCCTTTTCTGGGCATTTTCTCAGCCAGTTACTTGACTTCTGAGTCCCCTCTCCACACCCACCATGCCTCCAGATCCACCCAGCCAGGGCTTGGGGTCTGAGATTCAAATGCTGCTTTCCAGCCTTAGGGCTTTGGTGGGGCAGGGCTGCTATTCAGTGTGAGATTAAGTTCAGCTTCTCAGATGGGGGCAGGGCTGCCTCAAGGGGCTTAGTTCCCTCAGAGGGTTTATGTGAAGACCTTCAACAATGGATCTGAGCTCCTGCCTGCTTTGGGAGCCCTGTCTGCTGCTGCCTCTGCTGCTGCCTCTTGAGGGGGCCCGAACTATGGGGACACCCCACTCCCCTCTTGGGGAGCCTAAAAGACCCTCTCACTGACCTTTGGCACCTGTGGGTGGAGGGACCTGCGCGGCTGCTGGAGATTCTGTCCCTGAAGCCTGCTCGGACCTGCTCCTCTCGGTGCCGCATGGCCAAGGCAGGTCTGGGTTCTGCTCTGGGTCCTGTGCACGATGGACCTTTCGGATCAGTTTTTCATGTCTCTCTGGAACAGAAATCTCCTCTTCTCTGTTGTTCTGTTGCTTCTGCTGCTCCTGAATTTGTTGGGAGTTCTTCTTTACAGGTATTTTATGGGCTGTGGGTTTGGAGCTAGCATATGTGTATCTTTCTACTCCGCCATCTAATAATAAATTTAAGAACAATGTAAAATTAATTTGGTCACTTTTCCATTGCATTTTAAAGCAAAAACGGAAATTTCATCCATTTTTCTTTAAGATCAAAATTAGGCATTTCTCTGTACCTGGAAAAGGCCAAGCTGTCAATTTGCATATGGACTACTTTGTACATGTTGACTATAACATACAAAATTATACAATTATTTTATAAAAATATCATGACTCATAATGCCATAACTTTAGAAATATTATCGCTAAAGTATTATCCTTTGGGAGGTAACAGTGAAAATATTTTTTAAAATCTAGTGAAACTTTAAAGTGGATATTAGAATTAACACTACATACCAATGTTATAAATGGTTTCAGGTTGGCTCAATATTGCTTAGAATTTTGGAAAGCTTTCCAAAGAATACCAGCTTTGATTATAATATATGAAATGAAATAGAAATGATTTGCTGCATGGGATGAGGAGTCTATTCCAAAGTATTTAATGCTTTTTGTATAGAAAGGATAGAAGGATGAGCTCTTGATCAAAGTACAGTTAGATGATTATAAAACTGGTTCAGTTTGCTAAACACAGAGACGTCATTTGAGGCAGCTACATGGAATGGTGGAGAGAGTACTGGGCTTGGCTTCAGAAAGACACAAGTTAGAATCCTGCCTCTAATACATACTAGTGGAGTGACTCTGAGCAAATCACTTAACCTCTCTTTCTTCATCTGTAAAGTGAGGGCAATAATAATACCTGCTTCTATGATTGTTGTGAGGATCAAATGAGCAAATACATGTAAAGGGCTTTACAAACCTTAAAGAGCTACGTAAGTGCTAATTATTATTAGAATATCAATTGTGTTGATATCAACTTGGAGGGAAGTCTAGAGGGGAGTACCTCAGGAATCTGTATTTGGCCCTGTGCTTTTTCATATTTTATCAGTGACTTTAGTAATATCATAGGTAATGCACTTAACACATCTGGGAAAGATAGCCAGAGCAATGGATGACAGTCAAAATACAGAAAGTTCTTGACACGCTAGAACATTGGGATAAAACTAGTTTAACTCGGATAAATATAAAGCCTCATGCTTGCATTTAAAAAAAATCTAGTTCACAAGAATACGATGGAGGAAGTGAGATCAATCAATAATTCATCTGAACAAGTTTGTGGGTTTCAGTGGATTGCAAACTCAATTGTAGTCAAGAGTGTGACATGGCAGCCATAAAGGTTAAGGCTCTTTTTAGGCTGTATTAAGAGGCAGAATGTCCCGGACCAGGGCAGTATTAACACTGCTGTACCTTAGTCAGATTAAGTCTAGGATATTGTGCTTAGTTCTATGCACCACAATTTTATGAAGGTCATTGATAAGTTGGAGAGCATCCATAGAAGGTCAGTGGGATGGTGAAAGGCTCAGATTTCCAGCATATGAGGAATGTTGATTGAATACTGAATGAATAAAGTAGGGATGTGTGACCTTTCAAAGAGAGAACTCAAGGGGGAATGTAATATCTCTCTTCAAGTAGTTGAAAGGTTGTTGTGTGAAAGAGGGATTGTCCTTTTTGGCCATAGAGAACAGAATTATGAACAAAGAATAGAAGTCACAAAGAGGAGATTAAAGCTTGGTATTAGGGAAAATAACCTAAGAATTAGAGCCAGCTAAGAACAGAATAGTTACTTTGGAAAGTATTGGTTTCCTCTCCATTGGAGGTCTTTAAGAAAAGACTGATTGACCACTTACTGGGTATGCTATAGTGGGATTTTTTTTCTTGATCTAGTGCAACTAGGTAGCCACTCAGATCTCTTCCTATGCCAAAATTCTGTATCAGTCAGTATGTAGGAGATTGCGTGAGTGTGATCATAGGGAGGGGAAGTAGAATTGGACCATTTTTATGTAAAAGGTTGGGTGAATTCTAAAGATGGCTGCTTAAGTAATTTTCTTATTGAGTCCAAGGATTGGTCCCCCGAAATGAGGTGGTATTTGTACAGTGCTTAGCAAGCGCTTAGTAAATGCTTTCTGTCTCCCTGTCTCATCTAAGCATTTTATTTTACTCCCAATGGCCGTAGGATGAATCCCTGAATTTAGTGAGCATAGGCTCATAAATAGTGTAGCTCAGATACTTGGAAAACCATCCTTGTGATCTAGAAAAAACACCAGGAAGTATTTGGCAAATGGATTTTATGTGAAAGGTCACTAATAATAATAATATCTATATTTATGTAATGCTTTAAGGCTTACCTTACAAATACTATCTCAACTGAAACTCACAACAAACCTGGGAAATGGATGCCGTTGTTCTCCTCATTTTTACCCATGGAGAAATTGAGGGAAGTAGAGGTTAAGTGATTTAACGAGAAATAGCTCATGTTTGAAGTAGGATTTGAACTGAGATTTTCTTTTCACTCTATCCCTGCCATCGAGCTGGGAATGGTAGTCCTTGAGTGAGGAAGACCTAGGTTTAATTCATGCCTGTAATACTTACATGCATTGTAACCAGGAACAAGTCCCTAAACCTGTTTGAGCCTTGATTTCCTCATTTGTAAAATGAGGGGGTTGGACTCAGTGATCTTTGAGGGCCCCCCAGTTCTAAATCTATCACACTATGAATCCAGTCTTAGGAAGTGTCTTTTTGACAGTACATTTCAACAGAGACTGGGAAAGATAGAAGCTAATACGGACCAAGGCCAGGAATGTAGCTTAAGAGGTACAGTGAGCAGGCTGCGACATGCCTCTTTTTCACTGGGTGTCACATTACATAATTATCTTAGAAATTTAAAGCAACAGGAGCATCCTTTCCAAAAACTAGTGAAGTAATAAGGAGGAAATAACTGAAAATGGGAAAGCTCCCATTTTCAACATTTATAAAAACCTTCTTTCCTACAAAAACTGCATCAATGATCCTTATTTATGCTGCTGGAGTTAGGAGATTGGGACTAATCTTGTAATGTCAGCATTTAATCAAATCAATTCAATAAATTACTTTAAGCATTTACTATGTACCAGGCCCTGTGCTGAGTGCTTGTAATACAAATAAGAAAAAGAAAGACAGTACCAGCCCTCAGAGAGCTTATAGTCTGATGGAACAAGACAAAACACAAAAAGAAGCTGAAAAGTGGAAAGAGGGGGAACCATCAGGAGGGACTCAGTGGGTATATGGAAAATGAAGAGTTTCCGGGAAAGTCCTGAGCCCTCTATAAAGGAAGGCTTTGGGAGGAGTTTATTGCTTCATTCTCTAGCCCTTGAGTCAGAGGAGAGAGACAACTGAGGGAATTGAATTATTGAGTATTAAAACCTGGGTCAATCTGCATGGTGTTGAGATTTCAGGTGATCAGCTTATGCTAGAGGAAGCATGATTTTCCATGAAGTCAAAACCAAACAGAGCCTCTGATAGAAAATGGAAAATCTTTCAGGACAGTGCAAAGAGTAGCATAATTTTCCTTAAGCAAAGACAAGAGTTAGAAAGTAAAATGAAGATTGTCAGTTCTGTTAGCCTTTGAAGTGCCTTTAAATCACCATTTAGGACCATACTCACACAGAACCTGATTTACATTCATTTGCAGACTTCAAATATCCAATTTCAGGGCAAATTTCAAATGGATTGATATTAGAGTCTTTTGAATTGTGTTCCTTAGTTTAGAATGGAGTGCAGTGGGTTTGAAAAAGAAGACAATGTTCAATTTTTAAGAACAACAAGGAATTTGGACAACTAATTTAAAACTAATTATTAATAATTGGAACATTCCTAACAAATAGTTAGTGTCATTTTCCACAGTTAGATAACTGGAAATGTCAAAAGTGACTTTGAGAAGCAGCCAGGCCCATTGTTGACAGCTGAGTAGAAAGCTAAATAACACCTCTTTGTCTCAGCCCAGTGTTCTGAAGGGTCACATGCTGAGTGGCACTTTACACCATACATTTTACAAAACCACACATTGTCAAAGGGCAGTTTTTTCCCAGAAATGTTTTAATTATAACTACAGCTTAGGGAAAGAAAGAATGGTCTTCTAAAACACTGGTTCCCTACTTTTCCTCCACACCCACAAAAGCTCTGAGTTGCATGAGTTGGAGGCAGGACTGCCCTTTAAAGGAATTCCCCTTTAAAGATTCTAGGAGGCTCTAAAATGAGAAGTTGGCGAATACTCACCTCCCCAAAAGAAACTGGGCAATATATAACTAGGCTCTTCCTGGCCACACTGAGAGTCTCCTTGACAATGCTTTGAGACCAGGTCTACAAGTTGTAGTATAAAGCTTTAATCTATCCTATTGATGGGGGAGAGGGGAGGAAAGGAAGAAGTAAGACTCCTAAACTTACTTCCATTTGTGTGGAAGTTAGTGGCTCCAGGAGGCCACCAAAGTGAATTCAATTTCTGCAGAGTACGATATTTCATTCTTCCTGTAAAGCTGAATGCACCCTGTGGCTGAGCATTAGAAAGGATTATTAGGCTCTGAATCTAATTCCAATTGTCATAGCATTTAGTGATATGGGAGTTCCTCCCTGCCCCACCCTACCCCACCATGCCTGCTGACAATAAGAGTCTCAAAAATATCATTAATTTTTTAAAAAATTATTTTAAGAATGTCTCATTTATACAGTGTTTCTGTGTTTATACAGAACTTTCTTCACATCAGCTCTATCAGATAGATAGTATAAATGCCTTAGTTTTACAGAAAGAAAACTTATACTGCTCTGAAACAGTTCAACCCAAAATTTTTTTTGTATATGTCCATGGAATGCATGACATTTGATAGACGATGCTTATGTAAAAACATCACCTCCCTAATCATGTTTTGCTCAAAAAAAAATGTTAACATTAGTTTTCGTTCTCTGACCATATGCCAAGTTGGTGGTGCATAGAGGTAGAAGAGAGACATGCTGAGTGCTAGTGATTGGGATTAAAAATTTCCAGTGGATAATCCCAGTGTGTGGATACCAAGAGTTAGTAACAGTTTGAGAAAAAAATTTTGTCAATTGCAGTGAGAACAAAGACTGAGGAAGCATGTCATTCCTTACTCTTTTTGGTATTTAATTTCTTGACAGATTTTTCGTTAATTTTACATTGATGCCTTTTGTTCTTATATCACATTCATTTCTTTTTTAAAATGTATTTTTTATTCCTAATTTAACAAACACCAAATAAAATGGACATTTCCACATACGTAATAGAAGAGAAAAAGAGAATTATACATGAAACTATAGATCTCTGTTATATATAGTTTGCTTCTTATTAATAAGGATATGATATATAATATAATATATAATAAATATATATCATATATTAAATTAAACTTGTAGCTTTTGAAGCTGTCCTGCTTATCTGTCCTTCTTTCTGGCCTTCCTTCTATTATCTTCTACACATTTTTTTTTAAGTACCTCTCTTTGTAGTAGCAAAGAACTAGAAATTGCAAGGATGCCCATCAGTTGGAGAAAGGTTGAACATGCTGTGGTATAGGATTGTTATGGAGTACTACTGCTATAAGAAATGATGAGGTTAGTGATTTTAGAAATACATGGAAAGACTTGCACAAAATAATGAAGGGAGAAATGAGCAGAAGCAAAACAGCATTGCCTAGAGTTTTAAGGATGACTTTTAGCAAATAAGTTATTTTGTCTGTTATAAATACCCAAATTAACTATAAAAGACATATGAAGAATGATGCTATCTCTGTCTAGAGAAAAAATGATAAATAGAAGGATGTATAGAATAATTTTACATATATACATATATATATACATACATACATATACACACACATATACACATACACACACTTATTTGTGTCTAATGGTAGCCATCTCTAGTGGGGAGGGAGGGAAGAAAAAAGAAATTTACATAGTTGCATTGTTTATTTGAAAGGAAGAACAAGTTGTGCTTAGATTTCCAGTTTCATGTATAATCATCTTTTTTTATTGTACTATGTTAGGAAATGCTTGCTTTAGTCCATAAATTAAAAATTAAAAAAACATTTTAAAGTACCTCAGTGACTCTCTTTCCTTCCATCCTTCCTTCCTTCCTTCCTTCCTTCCTTCCTTCCTTCCTTCCTTCCTTCCTTCCTTCCTTCCTTCCTTCCTTCCATCTGTCTGTCTGTCTGTCTCTCTCAAATCAATTGTGTAGCAAATTAGGCATTGCTCTTTAAGGTCAGAAAAATAGTAGTCAGGAACCACTTTCCTGTCCCACATTCACCCATGCCTTGGTATAATGTTGGATTTCACCAGTTGGAAAGGGTTTTTATTTCTCACTTAAAGCACTGAGCAATTTCTTTGGCTTCCTAAGAGCCTATCATTCTGTGGTTTCCAGCTCCTCCTATTAGAGGCCAGTCTCTGCAATAAAAAAGAATTGTCTCCTGATCCCGTGGTCATTGCCAGGGAATGGAAGTATTGCCAGGAAATGAACGTGGTCCCTGGAGCAAGTTTTCTTACGGAAGTTGTCTTTCTAGGAGAATGCTTTTGACTGAGAAGTTTTCAGTAACTTACACTGATATCATCAACATACCAGACCAATTTTTTTAGATGTCTAGGTTTATGCAGTCATTGACTGGCTCACCAGGCTTTGATGGAATACAATCATTTATCCTCCAAGGCCCTACAACCTTATCCCATGATCCAGTGTTAGCATATATCATTTTTGGAAGAAGGGGGCAATTTTTTATTCATCCTGGCCCAAGTTTAGCATTAAACTAAGGTGGCTGTACAGATGCACATTTGTTTCTGTGATTTGGCTATGTGTATGTTTTGGTTTTTTTTTTGCTGAAATTTTACTATTTCCTGTCTTCCTAATATATGAAGCTCAAAGCTCAAAAATTGCCCCCTTAGATAACCATGTAAAGATAGGAGAAGTATTCAGCAAGCCAGTCTAGTTCATATTAAACCTAGACTTTCCCCCGCTTTGGATAGTTGAGGTTTATTTAGTCATTAACTCATTTACTGAGCTTTTCATTCATAGTGTAACATTTTTACGCTGTTATTAATGAATTATGCTAACTTTAAGGATACTCATTCTTCCTTTGCCTTCAGAAACAGAATACTATTTCACTTGTCTATCTTTAACTGTTCCTTCTCTGCCTTATTTTCTGCCTCTTGATCCTCTTCCCAACTCCCAAAGATGGATGTTCCCTAAGGTTCTGCCCTTGGCCTTCTCCTCCTCAATCTTTCCTCTTCTCTCTATACCCTTTCCCTTGGAACTCATTCAGCTCCAAGGCTTCAACTAATAGCTCACTTCTGCACTCCAGACCGAAATCTCCAACTCCTTTCGTTATACCTGTCAGTATTGCCACCATTCTTTCAGTCTCCCATATTCTAAAACTTTGGCAGTATTTTTTATTCTTCTCATTCCCTCCCCTCTCCTATATCCAGTGATCAAGTCTTGTTGATTCTTTCTCCACAATATATCTCACGTCTGTCCTCTCCTCTCAAATCCTACCACCACCATATTATCACAAGTCTTATTATCACTTGGCTGGATTGTTGCAGGAAACATCTTGTCATTATTCCTTTACGGGTTTTCTTCTCTTTCCTGTCCATATTGTATCCCTTTGATAAAATGAGGGAATAGGCTAATAGTGATGGTGAGGATGATGATAATAGCTCACACTTACATAGCAACTTAAGATTTCTAAAGTACTTAATTTACAGCAACCCTGCAAGGTTATTCTTCTTCCTAATTATATCATAAAGAGTAAAACTTTTGACTTCTCATTTCATTTTCAGCAGGACTTATAAAATACTGCCTCCTTGCATTTCCTGTTTGTTGACAATAAAAGTGGCAGGTTCCTTTCTCCTTGTGTCTCCCCATCCTGTGGAAATTAAATAAGATACAAGGAATAAAAAGACTGTCATTTCAAGATCAGAAAAATTCATGGGATTTGGTAGTCTATGGAAGAAAAAAATTTATTGTCTATGTCTCTGAAAATTTTTTCTTTCTGTGTCAAACGGAGACTCCAGGGGGGATGTTTTAATTCATTGTTATTGTCCTCTGCCTTTCCCTGGGTAGTTCTTGGTGTGACTGAACTATACATGTTTAGCCTCTGTAGAATAGCAACTGATCAATAGAATAAATACCCAGTATTAGTTGTAGCAGCATAAACTGTCAATAAGTCATTTCTCTTTGTGGACCTGAAAGCATATCCCACCTGCTACTTCTAAAAGCATTCTCTCCCTCTACATGGAATCATTTAGATGTAGGTGTGGTATGCTGAAGTATCATGGATGGTCTTGAACCAAAAATTTATTAGTTATATCAAGTTAGGAAAAGTTACTTAATCCTAGAGCCTGTTTCCATATCTGTAAAATGGGAATAGTAACAATCTACATTGACGTAATGCTTTAAAATTGTAAAGCATTTTACATATGTATTCTCAGGAGGGTTTCCCAAGGAACTTTTGAGGGAAATACTACTGGTGAGGAAATTGAATCTCAAAAGAGGTGAAGTGACCTATTGCCCGTAGTCATATAAGTAGAGATGGGCTTGAGAGGGAGGAATATTAAACTCAAGGCTTCCTCACTCCAACTCCAGAGTTCTATTGACTTAACCATATTGCTTCTCCTTAATAACAGTTCTGTCTTCTTCCTAAGACAATATGAGCATCAAAAGTGATCATGTGTATGAAAACTCTTCGTAAACTATAAAGGATATTACCAATGTAAACTATAAGTATGTGGGTCATGGGACTCCCAGCTCAGAGAGAACTTTTGAGTCATCTAGTCCATGGGATCTTTACTGTTTTTGTATCTTAGATCCCTTTGGCAATATGATGAATCCATAAGATTTTGCAAAAGAAAATAATTATATGGAAATAAAGATTTTTTTTTTTTTTACTATTCAAGTTTACAGTCCCTCTAAAATCTGTCTGTGAACTCCAGGTTAAGAACCTCTGATCTAGTCTGACACTTTCATTTTACAGATAAGGAAGCAATCCTTGGTCTCAAGGTGAAAATATGTGTGTATATGTGTGTGTGTCTGAATGAAAGAGAAAGAGAGAGTATGTACACATATACATATATGTATGTATGTGATTTGCTCGGTCACACAGTTAGTAAATAGCAGAGCTAATCAATGACCCTGGAACTAGTATTTCATCTTTTTTTCTTTATATATTCTACAAGGCTTTTTTATTTTTATTTTCAGTTCCAAGTTCTCTCCTTCCTTCTATCCCCTCGAGAAAGTGGGAAATGCAATACTCACTATACATATGAAGTCATGCAAAACATTTCCACATTAACTATGTTGCAAAAAAGGGAGGGGTAAAGGAGGGGGGAATGAAAAATAAAGAAACTGGAAAAAATGGTTCAATCTGCTTTCATAATTCATCAGTTCTCTCTCTGGAGGGGACAGCATTTTTCATCATGAGTCCTTTGGAATTATTGTGGATCATAATATTGATCAGAGTAGCTAAGTCTTTCACAGTTGATTATCATTACAATGTTGCTGCTACGGTGTACCATGTTCCCCTAGTTCTGCTCACTTCACTTGGCATCGGTTCATGTAGGTTTTTCTCAGGATTTTCATTCTGTTCACCATTTCTTATTACAAAATAGTATTTCCTCACAATCATATGCCACAAGTTGTACCGTCATTCCGCAATTAATGAGTATCACCTCAATTTCCAAATCTTCACCACCACAAAAAGAGCTCCTATCAATATTTTTGTGCATATAAGTCTTTTTCTTTAATCTCTTTGGGTCCAGACCTCGTAACAGTATTGCTGAGTCAAAGAGTATACATAGTTTTATAGCCTTTGGGGCATAGTTCTCCAGAATGATTGGACCAGTTCATAACTCCATCAACAGTGCATTCATTCTACTAATTTTTCTAGTTCTAGTTTTGACTAGGATTTTTTTTTCTTTTTCTGTACAAGGCCTTTCCCCATGATGAGAAGTATAGCAACTAAAGAATGTTGTTCAGTCATTCAGTCATGTCTGACTCTTTATGACTCTCTGGACAATAGAACGCCAGGCCCTTCTATACCCCACCATCTCCCAAAGTCTGTCCAAGCTCATGTTTATTGTTCCCTTAACACTTTGTATCCATTTCATCCTCCGTTGTCCCCTTCTCCTTTTGCTTTCAGTCTTTTCCAACATCAGAGTCTTTTCCAGTGAATCCCATCTTTTCATTATGGGGCCAAAGTATTTAAGCTTCAGTTGTGGTGTTTGAACTTCCAGTGAACAGCCTCAATTAATTTCTTTAAGTATTGACTGCTTTGATCTCCTTGCTGTCCAAGAGACTCTCAGAAGTCTTCTCCAGCCCCATGATTTGAAAGCATCAATTCTGCTGCAATCAGCTTTTCTTATAATCCAACTCTCACAGCCATACACTGCTACTGGAAAAATTTCATGGCTGCAGTTGCCATCCACAGTGATCTTTGAGCCCAAGAATATAAAATCTGACACTGCTTCCATTTCTTTTCCCCTCTGTTTTCCAGGAAGTAATGAGACTGGTTGCCAAGATCTTAGGTTTGGTTTTTTTGGATGTTAAGTTTCAAGCCAGGTTTTATACTCCCCTCTTTCACTTTCATCAAGAGGCTTCTTAATTCCTTTTCTCATACTGCCAGCAGAGTACATGTCTGAGATTGTTAATGTTTCTCCTGGCAACCTTAATTCCAACTTTAGATTCATCTAGCCTGGCATTTCCCATGATGTACTCTGTATTTGAGGTAAATAAATAAGGTGATACTATATAGTTTTGTCTTCTTTTCTAGTCTTAAAACAATAAATTGTTCTGTTCTAACTGTTGCTTCTTGACCCTGTGTACAGATTCCTCAGGAGACAAGTAACATGATCTGCCTCTCCCATCACTTTCAGGACTTGGCACATGTTGTAATCCATACAGTCAAATGCTTTAGTGTGATCTGTGAAACAGAAGTAGACATTTTTTTTCCTGGAGCTCCCGTATTTTCTCCATAATCCAGTGAAGGTTGACATCTTGGATGGTAAAAGATTCAAATTAAAACTGACAAATAAAAGCCAAAACACTATCCTATTTCCTTCCCACCCTCTTGATTTAAGAAATGTTCCTTTTTCTTGATTTCCTGCTCAAAGGAGTAATAGAGATAAAGCCCAAATAACCATTCAGGCACAGATACAAAATGAATAAATAAAAAACGGGGAGGGGGTGCTATTAATCCTAGGAAAATGTGACTGAACTTGTGAAGGTTGGTTGAAATTCTCAGTGTGTTCTGATGAGTACATTTTATTAAGAAGATGCTTTGTATTTTTAATGGCTTATTTGTGGCAAGTGGTTGAGTTGCCATTATATTCATTACTCATTTTTATTAAGAAACATAATTAATATTAAAATAGAAATCTCAGGGAAATAATCTGAATGCAAAATATTTGGGACAATTGGCAGATATGAAATATGCTCACGTGAGTTTATACATGTCATGTTTACCTGGTTTTCGTATTTATCGTGGCTGTACTCAATGTGACCGATTGCTTCCTATACTTTTTAAAAAGTTTTTGTGGTAGTGTCATTGTTCTTAGCTGCAGCAAAAGTATTTTCCATTTAACTCCTAAAACATTCCCAGAATGGAGTCTTTGAAACCCTGGGGAATATTTTTCTTTTAACATATACAAAAAGCATCGCTCCTTTATTTAAAAATACTTTTTCTTTTTAACTGAAAGACCAGATGATATGTGTTGTCAATCAATCAACAAGCATTTATTAGATGTAGATATAAATATATGTAATGAATACCAGGTAGTTTGGATAAGGAGGCCACTAGCACACGGGAGCAATCAGGTTTTGTGTAAAAAATAGTGGTTGTTGTCCATCTTTGAAGAGGACCAAAATGACATCACCATTGTAAAGTGAAGTTTCAGTGCGTCTGACTGTGACTGATCAGACCAATACGAGCTCAGAATGCTCTACCACAGCTTGGGCACAGATAGTCTGTGTGAATATTTGGGGTGAATATCCCAAATTTGTGAGTCCTGCATTTACTTTGTGCTGTCTCAATTCTGCTTTGTTCATAGAGCACAGCACCCTTTCTGATGTGGGCACCCCATGCTGAGTGGTCCTGTGCCAGTGTCTCCCATGTTGCACAGTCAAAACCCGAGTTCTTGAGAGAGACTTTGAGAGTGTCCTTATATCACTTCTTCTGACCACCATGTGATCACCTGCCCCATGCAAGTTCTCCGTAAAGTAGTCTTTTTGGCAAGCGTACATTTTGCATTCGAACAATGTGGCCAGTCTGTGTCTTCTAGAAAGTAAGGGAGCCTATGTGTCAATAGTGAGGAAGAAGTCTGTTTTAGGTATGAAGGATGGATGTCCTGTGTAGAGGGCACAGAGATTACAGATGGATTTCTTTCACGAAAAGGCAGCTAGGTGGGGAGTAGATAGAGTGCCAGTACTGGAGTCAGGAAGACCTGAGTTCAGATCTGGCCTCTGACACTTACTTTGTCATGAAGTGGGGTAGCATTATATAAATGTTTGTAATGTAAAAACAAAATATTGATGATATGATTTTTTAATCATACAGAGAGAGCTACTGGAGTTTTAGGGGAGTTTAGGAGAAGGAGGTGATATAGTCACACCTGTGCTTTTAGAAAAATCAGGTTGGCAGCTGCACTGGAGTGGGGAGACACTTAAGGGGCCCCAGCTATAGTCTAGGTAAAAGGTGATATGGGTCTGAATTTGGGTGGTAGCAATGTGAGCTGAGACCCAGGAACAGATAGGAGACATGCTGTGGAATGCAAGATTTGGCAACTGATTGAACATGAGACGAGTGAGAGTGAAGAGATGTCACAAACCTGGGGGATTGAAAGAATGATGGTACCTTTGATAGAAATAGTAAAAGTTAGAAGAGGGGTGAGATGCAGAGGTTTCTAAACTATTTGGCCTACTTCCCCCTTTTAAAAAAATTAACTCAGCACCCCCTTGGGGTTAGATTAGGTTAACTTTTATTTTTATTTAACACCCCCCCCCCTGACTTTGCCCAAAACTGCTATAGACTCCCCAACCCAGATCATTCCAGCATCCCCCGGGGGCATTATCACCCATTTGGGAACCTATGATAGGGGAAAGAGAATGACTTATGTTTTGGATATGTTGGATCTGAGTTGTCTATGGGACATTCATTTTGAAATGTCCTATAGGTAGCTGGTGATGCAAGCCTGAAACTTAGGAGAAAGACTGAAGCAGGATATATATATACCTTGCACAAATCATATTTAAACCTTTGGAAAATGATCATGTCATCAAAAGAGAATGTAAGGAAACAAAAAGAGAAGAGGCCCTAGGATAGAGCTTTGGGGAACACACAGAGTTAGGGGGTATGCTATGAATGGAAACAGGGGAGTAATGAGAGTCAGATAAGGATAGAAGAACAAAGAGTGAATGGTGTTATGAAATCTCAGAAAGGAGAAAATATCCAGGAGGAAAATTTGGTCACTGGTCTCAGATACTTCAGAGAGGTCAAGAAGGATGACACCATCCATTTTAAAAAATCATTTAAAAATTAAATACTTCAGAGACAGAAGTTTCAGTTGATAAAGTCAAAAACTAAATTGTAGAAGATTGAGAAATGAGTTAGAGAAGAGGAAATGTAGATGACAAGGGTACTTGCAATGATTGGCAATAGCTTTTCCTAAGAATTTGGCAGAAAAACAGAAGATATAGAGTAATCATTTGAGGAAATAGCAAGGTCAGGAGTTTAATGAAAGTAGGGATTTTTTTTGTTTGTTTGTTTTAGGCTAGGGGGCCTGGGCATGTTTGAAGGTAGCAGTTAAATAACCTGCAGAAAGGAAAACACTGAATGTGAGAGTCAGAAGGATGATTAAGAGGGCAATCTGCTGTTGAAAAAGACAGGAGGGGATGGGATCAGGGGCACGTGAAGAGATGTTGGCTTAGATATGGAGACAGGCAACCTTGTTACCTGAAAAAAGCAAAGTGAGATGACATCAAAAGGTTTGGAATGAGGAAGCAAATCATGACAAATAGCTTCTATTTTCTCTGTGAAGTATGAAGAAAGGTCTTTAGCTGAGAGGGTATTGGGAAGGGGAATAGGAGATGTGGTAGATTTGAAGAGTGGAAAAGGGAATCAATTAAGGATGAATAAAAGGATCATCTTGTGAGGGCCTCTTTGAGATCATATGACAAAAATTTATAGCATACCTAGTCATTTTAATTATCTGACTTCCTCCAGCTCCACTCCTCAGTACAGGAACAAGAGCATAGTTCAGCTAGTCCAAACCTGAGATTTGGCAAGGTGTGAGCTGCCACAGGACAAAAGGGCGAGGGATTTAAAAGCAGAAGATAGTATGGGAGTTGTTTCAACATTTAATCTCCCCAAATACCTATCAAAGTGTCATGCACACTGTAAATGCTTAAAAAATGACTGTTGAATTATTTGAATGAGTACTTTTCCACTTATAAGATACAAATCGTACCAGATTTCTCAAGTACCATATTTTCATGCTGTTACGGGCAAGAAGTCAGCATTTTTTGCAAAGCTCTTAGTAGCCAGAAAGTATATTAACTATTTGAATGCGATTTGTGATTTGACTTAATTTTCTAAATAAATGAGGCTTAGCTTAGAAAATCTATTTGTTTCAACACTTTTTATAAATCTTCTCAAAGTACATTCATTTCTTCTCCTGCCTTAGTAAGTAGAATATAGTAACCATGATTAGAATTTTCTTGGTAACCAAAGATCTTGTAGTACTTCAAGGTCATCATTATAAATATGTATTTTTATTAAATAAAATATATGTCCAGGGATTAACTACCTTCCATATCTAACATAATTCCCCCATAATTCAGTCCACCCTCTACCACAGCATTCCGGCCAATCAATTCACAGCAATAAGTCAATAAGCATTTATTGAGAGCCTGTTAGGCACTTTTGCCAAGCACTGGGGATACAAAGAAAAGCAAAACAAACAAAAAAAGCCCAGTGCTTGCTCTCAAGGATCTCATGGTCTAATAGGGGAGACAATATGCAAACAGCTTTGTACAGAGGATCCATAGAGGGTAAACTGGAGAATCAAGTCACTAAGGTTAAGGAAGACTAGGAAGTGCTCCTTTTTATTTAGTATTTTATTTTTCCCCAGTTACATGATAAAGCAATTTTTAACATTCGCTTTTAAAACCTTGAGTTCCACATTCTCTCCTTTCTCCCTTCTCCACCCCCACCCCCAATGAAAAGGCAAACAATTTGATACAGGCATGTGTAGTCATGCAAAGCGTTTTAAGAAATGCTTCTTGTAGGAGGTGAGACTTCAGCTGAAAAATGAAAGAAGCTAGGAAAGTTAGGAAGTAGAGATGGTGAGGAAGAAAGTTCCATGCACTGAGAGACAGCCCTTGAAAATGTCTGGAGTCATAAGCTGGAGTGTTGTGGTCAAGAAGCAGCAAAGAGGCTGATCTCACTGGACCACAGAGTATGAAATATGGGGGATGGTGGAGAAGGAAGTTTAGGGTGTAAGAAGGTTGGAAAGGTAAGAAGAGGTCAAGTTATTAAACCAAACAAAGGATTTTTTGTTAGATCCTAGAGGTAATAGGGAACCATTAGAGTTGATTTAACGGCAGGAGAAGGGCAATGACATGGTTAGACATGCACTTTTGGAAGATTAGAGAGCTGAATGGAGGATGGACTGGAATAGACTTGAGACAAGGAGACCAACCAAGAGCCTATGCAGGAATGGGGAACCTGTGGCCTTGAGGCCACATGTGGACCTCTAGGTCCTCAGGTATGGTCCTTTGACTGAATCCAAAATTCACAGAACAAATCCCCTTAATAAAAGGATTAATAGTCCAGAGACGAAATAAAGAGAACCTACCTGCACTGAGCTGTTGGCAATGTCAGCAAGAAAAAGGGGCCATATAAGAAGTATGTTAAGAAGATAGAAATAACAGAACTTGGCAGTGGGTTGGATGTAGGGAATGAGAGTGAGGAGTCAAGAATGATATTTAGGTTGTGATTGTAGGAAGACAGTGGTGCCCTCCACAGTAATAAGGAATTTAGGAAGAAGAAAAGGTTTGGGAGAAAAGGTTTGTTTTTTTTTTTAAGTTTCATTTTTAATGTGTTGATTTTAAGATATACAGAAGACATTGAGAGTTCACGAGGTCCAATGGTAGTTGGAGATACGTATAGAGAGAAAAGAGAAGGGGGCCCAGGAAAGAGCTTTGAAGGGACACACATAGTTAACTGGCATGACCTAGATGAAAATCTGGCAAAAACAAATACTGTGGCTAGATAGATAGGAGAACCAGAAGAGAATAGAGGTATGAACAACCAGAAATGGGTAAATTATGTCAAGAGAGTGAAGGAGAGGAGAATGGTTGATAGTATCAAAGGCTACAGGAAGGGTGAAGATTTAAAAATGGCTAAAAGATTAAATGCCAAAAGAGCACTGGTAACTTTGGTGAAACCTGTTTAAACTAGACTGCAGAGAGTTAAGAGAGTAAGAGGAAAGAAAATGGTGGCACCCATTGTAGAGGACTTTGTCAACAAGTTTAGCCAGAAAAGGTAGGAAAAATAAACGTGCAGTGATAACTAGCAAAGTGAGGGTTTTTTGAGAGTGGGAGAGACATGGGTTTGTTTGTAGGCAATTGAGAAGCCACTAGTGTACAAGAAGAGATTGGAGATTAGTGAGAGTAAGGATGATGGAGGAGACAATCTGCTGCAGAAGATGGGATGGAATGGGATCACTTGGGGTTGTTGAGAGATTTGCCTTGGTAAGAAGGGACACTTGTTTTGATGATATAGAGATGAAGGAGAGGAAAGTAAGCAGAAGTCTGTTCTGAGTTGGGCTTGACTCAGCTCAGTTCCCAAGTAGCTTAGGTTCAATATTGACACAAAATAAGACCCTTACAGATCCTTTAAGTGTTAACAAAATGAGATTTAGTCACAGCAGGAGGATTTTCAACAAGGAAAGACACTAGGTTCACCTCAAGTTGATTGAGCTGAGGTAAGCTGCCATGACTGAGTTGCCCATCATGATCCTCCAATCAAGCATCAAAGCACCTCTCCAGCTTCTCATGGCTGCTTTGTACCCAAGAGATCAGAAAGTTGTGTCAGCAATCCAGATCTTTAGTCTTTAGAGCCAGCCAAGTCTTGAGGATGATCTCCATACCCTTTAAGGAAACTAGCCTAACCTGCAGAGAAGGATGGGTTAGGTCATTAGGATATTGTTCCTTCTGTAGATTGGAACCTAGTTTCTCCTGTTCCAAATGTAGCACTCTTTCTACAGTCCCACTTCAAATGTTGGGCTGAATTGGTTTTTATTTCAGGACGCGCTGTAGAAGCTAAGGTGTTCCACCTGTTGCTGTCAATGCACAATAACCCTTCTTGGAGATTGCTTAATTGTTATTTGCCTATTTTAAAAGGTGGTTTTAGCAAAAGAAACAAAGTTGTGGTTAATTGAAAGTTCTGATCGGGTTCTAGCTAATTGGGGTTTTGATAAATGTCTCCACAACGTCTGATAAAGAGCCCAAAGCCAGAAAGGCTGCCCATGAGCAGTCAGTAAATAACTTGGCGGGAATGATGTGGAAGTGGGTAGCCACAGCTGGCAGTGTTGCAGATGAAAAGTGCTAGAATTGAATGGCAGTGAAATCCCAGGCTCTTGTGTTTTGTCTTGGTGACACTTTTTCCTGGGTGTTTCTGAGCATGTGAAAATCACCCAAAGTAATCTTTTTGGAAAACCTGTAAATTTTATAAAAAGGAACTATCGGGAAAGAAATGGTGATGACACATATTTATATGGTGTCATCAGCTTTGCAAAACATTTGTATACATCTTTTCATATGAACTATCACAAATGATAAAGAATAATTTCAGGGAATCAGATTACTTTTTTCCCTTTTTGACTCAGCACTGTCATTTTACTACTTATAGGAAACACTGGATGAGGAAACCTGTTCCACTGATACCGATCTGTACCAGCTGTGTAACAAGAAAATTGCCCGGGACATTTCAGTGTTAAATAACTAGGTCAGGGTCATACAGCAAGTATGTGTCAAAAGTAGGATTTGCATTGAGGTCTGACTCCCATGGCTAATTTGCTATCCCTTATGAGGTAGTAGTAGTACTAGTATAGATACTCATTCTTTATATAGCTCTTCTAGCACATGTTAAAAATGTTTTTCTAATTTGAACCTCTAAGCAAACTTGTGAGGCAGGTTAGATACCGAGGATAGAGAGGTCACGTATCTTACCCAAGGTCATAATGCTAGGAAGCATCATGGCCGGGATTTTCACCTTCCTATTTACCATCTTTCTACTACCCATCATTGCCTGGCCCCCATGTCCAGAGTGCTGTTTCTCCTGATCTCTGCCTCCTGACTCACTTGGCTTCCTGTAAATCCTAGCTAAAATTTTACCTTCTACAATTCTAGTTTTTGCAATCCCTCTTTAATTCTATTGTTTTCCCTCCTTTGATTATTTCCTATTTATCCTGTATATAGCTAGTTTGCTCACAGTCATTTGCACATTGTTTCCCCCATCAGAGACTCCTCAAAGGTAGGACCTGTCTTTTTGTTTGCTTTCTATCTACAACATTTAGCACAGTGTAGGTACTTAGTAAAATATTTTGTTTTTTTAAAAATTCTGCTGGAAAACATAGTTTTTATTTTTCCTTCTAAATTTTGACCTTTTAAAACATAAAGAAGTTTTGCAATGCAGCTTGTTTAGACCTTATAGGTTGTGCAGCATGGATGTAATGATTCCCCTCTGCTAAGGGTGTGCACTTCTTTCTTACTTTAGTAATTAAAGAATGCATCATTTCCTAAATGTGGACACTTTCTCCTCCAGGCTATAGTCTGTTCCTCCCACCATCCTCCCTCTATGGCCAGCCTAAGATCGGAGCAGTTCATTAGCAGAGAGGTGGGTGGCAGTGGATGGACTTTTTGTCCATAGTAGTCTCATGAAGACCATCACTGGGAAAAATGCCTGTTCTTTCCAACTTGGGAGAATCTGCCAGAATCTTTAGCTAGCACCATGGCAATAGTCTCAGAGAACCCGTATCTACTTTAGTCATCAGGCTGGGAATTGGGTTTCTGTTTCTTCTTGATGCCTTTACATTGAAGTAACTCAGATCTGGGAAATGGTGCAGAGATTTGAAGACAGGGAACCTAAACAGAAGAATAGTTAGTTATATCTAATCTGTATGTATTTTGAATATACTTGTTTATTTCCCTCATTAGAATGTAAGTTCCTTGACAGCAGGGGACTGTTCTTGCCTTTCCATAAGTCCCCAGTACTTAGTAAATTGTAAGTGCTTAATAGATCTTGTTGTTGACTAATTTAAAAAATTTTTTAAAAACTTTTAAGAAATTAACCCAATTATTTCATCCTAATGAATATACTGAACATAAGGTTAAGAAGGAGGGGAGAAAGTAAGCTGTTTCAAGATGTTTTCCATTATTATGAGATTTTCTTTAGAAGGGTATTACATTGAAGCATAATTTGACTTTTATATTTAGTAAATAAAATTGGGCTCTCTTATAGCCATGTTTTATGAAAGTACAGAATGAGTCATAGACTCTTAGGGTGGGAAGGGACCTTAAGGATCATTTAGTCCAACCCTCCTCATTTTGCAACTGAAAATACTAAAGCTGTATTTCAACAACAAAGTTAAGTGCCCTATCCAAAGTCAGACATCTAGGTGGTGTCATGACTGTTAGATCAGTTCTCCTTCTACTGTATCGTGCTGCTTTATCATTCAGGTTTAGTTTTCTCAGATTAAAAAAAAAAATCTTAATAATTGGATCTGACCTAATGGTCTGTCTGAAAGAACTATTACTCATTTCACCCTGGCCATGAAAGCTTTAGAGTAGTTTGAAGTGGTTCTTTTTTCAAACCTAATTAGACATAATCTGTCAGGCTTCCAATAAGCAAGATTATATTTAGATTTCCCTTTGGCTTCTGAATGGAGAGATCTAGTTTGTAATAGTCAGACCTCTTGGTATGATCTGTGTTTGTCTTCGGTGTTAAAGACAAAGAACCCTGTCCTTATTCTCTACCAGTTTTGTTATTTGCCAAGCTTTGCTGGAAGCAATAAGTAAAGCAGCATTCAGATGACGAGTTGGTGAGACTTTGATGCTATAATGGATATAGACAACCTTTCTATCTACTTACCAAAGTCCCCACTGTTTCCATTTCAAAGTGGGTGAAGCCATAATAAATACTGAGTGGATACAGCATAACTTTCTCAAAAGTGCCTTAATAAATAAAAATGTCTTGTTTTTGTTTTCCAGCGGCACAATCAGGGCATAGCCCATAGGCTACCTCTAGTTTTTATTCCTTTGGCTGTGCTTTTCTCACTCACTTATATTAAGGACCTGCTTGATATCATCACCTTGTTGCCATATCTGCTGGTGGAAACAAATCTGTCCCAGCTGTTTCCTGTCAATACCTTGTCTGGAGTGAGCAGCGTGGGCCCACCTCAAACGGTGCTGGCTGATGGCGTTTTACTGATAGAACCAGCCTTTTCATTACCACTTGGGGAACAGCCTTTACACAGTGGGATTATGTGAATTTGAAAAACAAATTCATCATCCAAAAGTGAAATGAGAAGAGGGCACCTGCAATCGCAAATGTAGGCCATGACTGGGCAGGGGCTTTCAATAGGAGCATGATGGAGAGGAAAGAAGGCTGGACCCAGAGCCATGTGGACCTTGAGAAATAGCTATGGACCATGTGAAAATGTGAGGGAAGAAGACCATTCCTCTTTCCTGCGAAATCTCTGGCCAGCTAAGACCATCAGTCCATTTGAGACTGGCCAGTGGCAGTTTTAATTTCTATCATGCTGATTAGCTTGATGCTGATGGACAACTTAACTATCCAGAAGAAGGGGTTCTAATTGCTGGGAGCCATCAGACCCACCTTTCTTATTTCTTTTCTCTCTCAATTCAACAGTAGTCTAAGGATGAAAAAGTATGTGTAGCTGTACTGACAACACTGGAACAGCAGCAAACTGCTGAATCTTCAGTCTGCTTAATGTTTCTTGTAGAATCATATAGATAACAGGAAAAGGCATATTGAGTTGGGGTGCAGATGTCCACTGAATGGGGCAGTATTCCCAAATAACTCAGTGTAGTTTCTGTACTGGTAGTCAGAAAACCTCATTTCTAGTTCTGATGTGTAGCTAGCTATGAAATGGTGGGCAAGTCCCTTAACTTCCCTAGACTTTGATTTCAACAGTTTACAGAGCAACCTACTAACCACATCAAAAATTGAGGATATTAACACTGATGTTGCTTTAAAAATGCTTCTTTTCAGCTCCACACTATAGCAAAGCCTTGAAGAAATTCTGGTTACTAAGGAACTCCATGGCTGCTTAAGATTGGCTTATCAGTTGTAAATCTATATAGGTGACCGATCATAGGATTGTAGGACAATCCATTTAGAGGTGAAAGGGACCTCTAGCATAAGGAAAGTGAATCCCAGAGAAGTGAAGTGGTTTACCCAAATCTCACAGGCAATCTATATGGCAGAACCAGGATTTGTAGATGGGTCTTCTGATTCCAAATCCAGTGGTTTTTTTCCCACTGTATCACATTTTCGTTTTTTCTGAAGAGGAGGTGTTTTGGTTTTGGTTTGGTTTGGTTTTCCTGAAGTCTTGCTGTCATAGAGAAACTGGAGGCCCCTTCCTAGGCTGTAGGGAGAGCAGTATCCTAAGACTCCCCTTTTATACCAGACTTATTAGGCTTTTTCCTTAAGATATTGGAACTGCCTGTGAGGTTGAGTTGACTAAGACTCAGGCCAAAGTTGTGACTTCCTGGTTGTACCAGCGGTACAGAAAGAGCCAGGATGGAGGGATTAGAGCTCCTCCCCCAGACTTCTGACTAACCACTGACCAGCATCATGAACTACACTGTGAAGTTGTGTTGAGCTGAATCAGTGCTATCCTGGATGACTGTCCCTTCCTTGCTCTGAGAGGACCTCTCTGGCTGCTGTGAGGTAACCTTCCTTTTGTTAGCTGTTAGGTGGATTATTCCAAGTACCTCATTTCATTCCAGTTTGAGGGTACCAGGAGACCAGCCTGAATCAGACACAGCCCATGATTCAGTATCAAATCCAGTCTCAGATACTTACTACCTGTGTGACCCTGGGTACTTTTTGCCTCAGTTTCCTCCTCTGTAAAAGTGGAGATGATAATAATAGCACCTACCTCCTAGGGTTGTTGTAAGAATAAAATGAGATATTTGTGAAGCACTTAGCACAGTGCCTGACACATAGTAGGAGCTATATAAATGCTAGCTATCATTATCAGAACTGTCTTTGGCCACTTCTGGTCCCTGCAGTCAACAATTTCAGCCCAGAGATTTAATCCATATAACAAAAAGAGCTAGACTTCATGAAACATGTAAAGAAACTTCCCAGGCATGAGTGGATCGGTTCTCAAGCCTGGTTCCAATCCAAGAGGATGTTCTTCAGTTAATAAATATTTATTAAGTACCAACTATGTACCAAGGCACTCTGCTGAACAGTAGAGATACACAGAAGCAAAAGGCAATCTCATCATCCAGGAGCTCATAGTCTAATAAGGGAGACAAATAAACAGATAGATGCAGAGCAAACTCCAAATAACAAAGGGAAGGTACTAGAATGAGGAGGGGTTGGGAAAGGCTTCCTCTGGAAGATAGGATTTTAACTGGGACTTAAAGGAAGCGAAGGCAGCCAGTAGGTGGAGATGAAGAGGGACAACTCTCCAAGCATAAATGGTTTTCTTCCTTTAACTCTTACCAACTGGGTATATTCTGCAAGTTAGAAGAATGGCAAGCCCTTCTTTGTAAAGAGCCACATTCCTTTGTAATTTAACTAACCTTTGTTCCTTTCTCTTTAAAACTAGTGACCCTGCTGGCCACCTCTCAGCAAAGTATGAAGTCAGTACTTCCAGGTGCTATTAGCTATCCCCATTTATAAATCCCTTTACACTCGTCCACCTCCCTATTCTCAGATTTTGGGTGATGACAACAATGACGATTTTAACCAGCACTTATGTAACACTTAAGTAACCCTACAAAGTAGATGCTTATCCCCATTTATTTGATGGGGAATCACCCCCTTTTCACAGATGAGCAAACAGAGGCTGAGAGGTTAAGTGATTTGCCCAGAGCCACACAGCAAACAAAGTATCTGAATCAGGATTTGAACTCAGGTCTACCAGATTGCAGGTCCACTATTCTGTGCACTACATCATATAGTTCCTAGCTAGCTTCTGAGATAGCTCACATACTAGCCCACTCCCCACCCCAGCCCTAGCCAAAAAGGAAGTGTTCATCCTTAGGCCTGGACTCTCTATTACCTATTATATATAGTGAGCCCCTTCTTCTATTATATAGTGAACCCCTTCCCCCAACTCCCACCAAAAGTTAGGAAAGGACCATTTCTCCACCATTTAGCTGCTTACTATTAACCTTATGCCGTGCCTGCTTTAACAGTGAGCAGCTAATTGCTAGTACACTTCCTTAGAAAAAAAGTCTTTTTGATTTTCCAAGCTTCCCAATTTAAGCTTGTTTATATTTTATGCCAACAGCATCTTCACATATGCCGTGCACAGATTAGCACTGTCACATCATTTCAGTAATAAAAATAATGTGTGGTAGAAACCTTATATTTTTACTGGGTTGGCAGAGGATCCTCCACTGTAAATTGAATGGGAAATGACAATGCTTCAGATCGAGCTCATCCTTTTTTTTTTCCTAAACATCGCCTTCAGTGTCCTAGTGAACCTCAAAATAAATTGGTAGCAGTCCCTGTAATTCACCTTCCGAGATTCCTCTTGTGTTATTACAAAGATGTAGGCGCTTTCTCTTTCTCCTTCTTCCACCCTTCCTCTTGCTTTCTCTCCTTCCCCAACTCTCAGACAAAGACTTTTCTCGGGGCTCCTCCATTAGACTGTGACTTCCTTGAGAGCAGGGATTGCTTTTGGTTTCTTTGTTTTTGCTTTTTTTTGTATCCCCAGTGTTTAGTACAGCGTAAGACACATAGTTGGTGTTGAATAAATGATTGTTGACTGACTGACTGAGGAAAGCCATGACCAAAAGCTGATATTGGAAAGGAGGATGTCTTACTCTCTTGTCCTGGGTATTGTTGTTGCGTCATTTCAGTCTTGTCTGACTCTTTGCATCCCATTTTGGGGTTTTCTTGGCAAAGATACTGGAGTGATTCGCCATTTCCTTTTCCAGTTCATTTTTCATTTGAAGAAACTGAGGCAAACAGGGTTCAGTGACTTACTCAGGGTCACGCAGCTAGTAAGTTTCTGAAGCCAGATTTGAACTCATGAAAATGAATCTTCCTAATTCCAAGCCCAGTGCTTATCTAGTCAGTCTCTATGCCAGCGTATACATGCCTTAAGATATATAGTAACCTATGTATCCTAAGGAGACATAAAGATCTCTGGTACATTTTAAATGTAGGGTGGGGGCACAGCAGTGGGCTTCCATGTTTGGATCTTAGGGTTCCTTCATTTTGGGACTTCCTATGGCTTACTTTATGCTCAGAAGATAATATCCATGAAAATGTGGAGCATGGAGTTGGGATAATCCACAAACTAAATAATAGATCCCTAAAGAGTCAGGAATTGACGAGTTGCCTAACCACTTTGTAAACTCCAACTGATAAAGCTTGGTTACAGGACAGTGGAGGGAAGGTTTCACAATGACCCTGCGTTCTTTGTAGCTGTTTCTCATTGAGCATTCCAAAAGCCCAAGAATGGGTTCTGCAAGCCCAGTGGCCCAAGAGTACATCTGGGCAGCTGTATGCTGAGGACTCCTTGAGAGGGCCAGGGCCCAGAAAGTAGCCTAAACGACCACCCTGCTCTTTTGCATCAGTTTGTTTGGCAAAACCATGAAATTCAGTCCATATGTTTAAGTTGTTGCTTGGCTGATTGCCTTGTACCATTGTGATGGTATGCACTACAATGAAGTTTAAAAAAAATGGAAAAATAAAAATTTGTTTCAGAGCAAATCTATTTTACAGTAATTGCCACAGCTGTGTGCCAGAAGTATATATGTCCATATAAATCCTCTTGTGTATGCACTCAGAACAGCATATATGATTATTCATAATTTTACTGTTTTATGTTTAGGGAAAGCCTGTCTTTTATTTTTTATTTTTCATTCCCCAGGAAAGACCCAAGAACTTTCCTAATTTGGGAGGCTTATAGTAATCCAAGAATAACATATAGAAAGATGTAAACTAGGGTGGTTGTTATGGAAAGAGAATGTAAAATTGGATTCAAAAGGTATTTTAAAGGAACAATGACCACATAAATCAATTAGTCAGTAAACATTTATTAAGCACCTGATATGTGCCAGGTACTCTGCTAGCTGCTAGGTATACAAATTAAAAACAACAATCCCTAGTCATAAAGATTTTATAACATAATGACGTAGACAAGAATATGTATATGAAGAGAATTCATACAAATATCTACAGTTAAATATGAAGTTGAGGGAATGAATGATAGAGATGAGTCTTCAAAGAAGAAAAGGATTCTTTGAGGCTGAGATGATCAGGCATGGCTACTGCTAAATACTATACATTATGCATACATACATACATATTATGCATATATCTACATACACACACACATATATGCATACTGTATACCTAATTTGAATAGATGATCTCAGAGGTCCCTTCTAGCTCTGGCATTCTGTGATTCTGATTCTATGACTCTAGTATTGTATGCAAGAGAACTCTCTCTGTCCACATAGTAGAGACCTAGCCCTTGCATGTCTCAGCCACAAATCATGGTATACATGGAGAGCACCTTTTGTATTAACATACCTTATGCATGCCTTGTTCCAAAGCTAATAGATTCAGCACTGTCAAGCCAACAGGCACTCTAAGAAGACTGCAATATTCCATGTTGCCTAGAACATACAGGTTGACTTTAATCACCTTCTTCCTTACCTGGGAAGCAATATAAACAATAACTATGGCCTGTGAGCCCAATACATCAGTGATACCAATAACACTTGAAGGCCAGAATATTGATTAGGTGAGATAACTTGATCCTGGCCCTTTGGGGCACTCCCAATCAGGATTTTTCCATTTCCAGGTCTTCTAAAACCAAAGTCTCCAGATATAAGTAACTGCTGAATCCGAGAAACCCAACCCCATTCATAGGCAACAACTCTGTAAGACAGGGACCACCAGCCTGTCTATTAAGGAAAAGTGGAAGTCTTTGAGTCTGTAAAACCACAGCATCTCAGAGCCAGAGGACACCCAGTGACCATGTAGTCCAACCCATCCTTGCTGAACAAACAACCTCTCTACTACATATCCAACAAGTGGTCATCCAACTTCAGCTTGTAGATCTCCAGTGAGGTAGAGTCCAGTACTTTAGGCAGGCCATCCCACTTCGGGGTAACTGATTGTTGGGGAGTTGTTCCTTATATCAAAGCCCAAATTTGCTTCTCTGTTACTTCTGTTTCTGTTCTACCCTGCCACATACTCTTCCATCCAATGACACTGGCCTCCTGGCTATTTCTCAAACAAGACATTCCTTCTCTCATCCCAGGGCACTTTCTCTGGCTGTTCTTGGAATGCTCTCCTTCCTCATCTCTCCCCATTGACTTCCCTGACTTCCTTCAAATCCTAACAAAAATCTCTTCTCTTACAGAATGCCTTTGCCAACCCCTCTTAATGCTTTTGCCTTCCCAGTATTGTTTCATAAATTATCCCATAGTAGCTTTTTGGTCCCTATCTGTTTGCTTGTTCTTTCCCCCATTAGACTGTGAGCTCCTTAAGGGCAGGGGTGTCTTTTGCCTCATTTTATATCCCTCCTCCTTAGCACAATGGCTAGCACATAGTAGGCACTTAATGAATGTTTATTGACTGACTTAACTGATTCTCTAGCTCACTTCCTACAGAAGCTACTGCAGACCTTCCTTTCTTTTCTTGTTTCCCACACCTTTCCCTTCCCTCATTCTCTCAGCTAAAGACCTTGTCTTTTATTCTACTGAGAAGATTAAGGACATTTCCTGTTTGATTGGTCTTCTCTTCTTATCAAAACCCCTTGACATCATTCCTGACTCACATCTCTTTTCCTCTATTCTTTGATAATGAAGTGGCCCTTTTCCTTGACAAGGCCAATGTTCCCACAAGTGCCTTGTTCCCATTCTCTCCCATCTTCTTCTCCAGAAGATTGTCTGCTCAATAATCCCCTGCCTCTCTTGAATCTGCAACCAGTCTCCCTATTGCTTCCTTCCCTACTGCCTCAAATATTCCAAGTCACCCCTTCTTAGAAAAAATAAAAATAAAACCTTTAATAGAGCCTATCATCCCCTCTATTGTCCTGTGTGCCACTTCCCTTTCTTGGCCATAAAAAGTTGTCTACTAGTTGTTTACAGGTTGAGTCTACTTCCCCTTCTCTCATTTCTTTTCAATCAGGCTTTCTGACCTCATTTCCTAACTGGCACTATTCTCTCCAAAATTGCCAATGTCTTCTTCATTGCCAAAGGATAAGGTTCCCTCATTCCTTGTCCTTTTTTACCTTTCAGACTAATTGGACCCTGTTGGAGCCCCTTTCCTCCCGGATGTTCTCTCCTATCTGGGCTATCTTGACACTACTATCTCTTGCTTCCCCTCTTACCTTATCTGACCACTCCTCAGTTTCTTCTGTGCCTGCTTTTTACAATTTAATAACACTTATCCCGTGGAACTTACCTGTGTCCTCCCTTCTCTCTGCCTTTTAATTTGCTGTTTCTAATCTATGTTTGATAACTAGAATACCAGTCTTGTTAAAATTACACCTAGCAGAATAAGTTGGCTGTGCAAAGGGCCTCTATGAAAAAAGGGCATGGATTTTTCTGAATCCTTATTTTGACTACTATGCCAACCTCCAGTTTTTCAGTTGTCGCCTACAGAGATGTCCTCTAGAGAGACAAAACGTTCATATTATAGATGTTTTATTTGATTAGAATCAGTATTTCATTAATTAGTCATATCCAATTAAATAAAACCAAGTAAGTTTATGGTAGGTGGAAAGAAAGGACTAAGGATTCCAAGTGAGGAAGGAACAGCATGAATAAAGGCTTGGAGACAAGAACGAATGTGCATGTTTAGCCAACTATATTTTACTGTTTGTTTCTGATAACAAAGGTAAAGCTCTGGTGAATAGTTAACAACATTTTTTTTGTACTCTCCCAAGCTGTTTTCCTTCCAGCTATTTACCCAGCATCCTTCTGTATTATCTCATGCAGTCAGCAAATCAGGGGGAGTTTTCAAGGAATACCAAGCAATGTTATTGTGAGATATAGGAGGCAATGGCACAGGACCATCCAGCATTGTGTGCCCACATCAAAGAAGATGCTATGCTTTATGAATAAAGCAGAATTACATTTTCTCAAAAGAAATATGAGATACACAAATTTAGAGCCATCTCCATCGCAAAGGTTCCTATGAACTGTTTGTCCCTCACAGTAGAGCCTTCCAAGTTTCTATTAGTCTGATTACCAGACATACTATGCATTGACCCTGACATTTGCCTTCATTTTGGGTCTCTTCTACTACAAAACAAAACAAAACAATGAACAACTCCTTTTTTTAATGCAATCTAGTGTCTTTATCCTTCCTTCTCATCTGCCATATCTCCTTCGAAGCCATCTTGGAAAAGCAGGTTGGAAAGCAGAGGCAAAAGTCCAAATAGAATTTACTATATACATACATACATACATACATACATACATATATATATACACATACATACATATATATATGTGTGTGTATATATATATGTGTGTGTGTGTGTATATACACACACATATATGTATTTATACTGGTTTAAGTCTATGTTTTCCATGTACTGGTTTCAGAAAAAATTACTATGGTTGCTTCATTCATGTAACAGAAAGAATCTCTGTAAAAGGGGTATATGTTCTAATGATTGCCCTCAGTGACCAGAAAGACCCATTATAGACAGCTGTTTGGGCATAGAGAGTACATGCAATATAAGAGGATGGGGAGACTTTGATCAATCCCTACTCCTCACTAGAATTCAGAGCCTTGGAAGGAACTTTTTGTCTTTTCTACTCCAAGAGCAGTTTCCTGATGCCAGGTAGCACTAAGCCAGGGAACAGAGCATCATCTTTGCAGAAGGTATAAAGTCTCTCATTGGCTCCGTGTGTGTTTAGACACAAGTCTCCAGGGATTTTGTCCAGTGTTCACAGCAATCACTTCAGGATAACTAGCCATTTGTTTATGTCAGAAGGATTCTTTGGACCACTCTTGATCCATAAGAGAAATTCTGATTCAGAAGGGATAGTAGCTTATGTTTTTAAGAACACAGATGCTGCATCAAAGTACACTAGGAACTGCTATCAAGACCAAACTTAGCCAACATTGCACAGTTATTTATATTCAGCTTCTAATTTTTTTTCCTGTGCTCCCACTTCTCTGTCTCTATCCCCTATACCAGTAATCCTCAAAGTGAGGTCTGACGACCACTGAGAGTCCCAGAGACACTTTCAAGTGGTCCATGAGATCAAGACTTTTCATATTAATGCTAAGATGTTTCCATTTTTAATATAGTAAGTACCAATAGATATTTAAATAATTAATATCAATAGTTACAACCTTCATATATGGATCTCTTTAGGGGATCCTCAGTAACTTTTAAAAATATAAAGGGTTCTGAGACCAAAAAGTTTGAGAACCCTTGTCCTTTGCACTTTTAACAGGGTTTTTCTTAGCTGTTAGATAAATCCTGATAGAGACTGACTCTTCATGATCCTTTTTGGAGTTTTCTTTGGCAAAGATACTGGAGTGATTTGCAGTTTTCTTTTCCAAATCTTTTTGCTGATGAGGAAACTGAGGCAAACTGGGTTTCAAGTGACTGCACAGCTAGTAAATGTCTGAGGCCAGATTTGAACTCAGGAAGATGAGTCTTCTTGACTTTAGACCCAGCATTCTATCCACTGTCACTTCTAATGGAATTCATTATAACCCCTCATCCTTCCCACCTTCCACAAACCTATCTTTCTTCCTAACCTCTCAGTTTCTCTTGAGAGTAGCCAAAACTTTCCAGTCACCAAGGTTCCTAACCTTCTCCCTTTACCCAATATACCCAATCAGTTCCAAAGTCTTATCACTCTAACTTCTACATCTCCTGAATGCCTTCCCTTCTTTTCAGTTTCATGGCTACCATAGCAGCCTTTTCCCCATTACCTTTCACCTGAACTATTTCAATAGTTTGTTAATATATGTTGTAATATATTGTATATCTATATGCAATATAATATATTGAATACATATATTATATATATGTAAATAATAGATGATACTTTCCTCTTCCTCTATTAGGATGCAAGCTACTTGAGGATAGTGACAGATTCTTTATCTTTGGACCACAGTGCTTTGCATAGGGCCTTGCAGATAGTAGGCAATTATTAGGCAATAAATGCTTGTTAGATAAATAAATATATTTTTGCTTGTTCTCTCCCCCATTAGATTGTGAGCTCCTTAAGGGCAGGGATGTCTTTTGCCTTTTATTTGCATATTAATAGAAAATTTTGGAATACAGAAAACCATAGGATACGAGGAAATTAGTCTCCAGTGATGGAATTTTGGGCACAATATCTGGCAGTGAAGGAAGATATTTGAGTGTAGATAAGATTTACCTAAACATCTAACGTTTCAAATGTTACTTGGGTGGCTACCTATACAAAGAACAACTTTGCTCACAATACCACGATAATTTCATTGAAAAAAATTTTTTTGTAGATCTTTGATTTTATTAGTGTAAGAAATTCCCTGGAGGTCAAAATTACCTCCCCTTATATAAAACAGGAATCTCTTCTGTAACTTACCATCTTAGAGATTCCCTTTAAGCACCAAAAAGTTAAGTGATTTGCCTGTAGACACACACTTATTATGTCAGAGACAGTAGCTGAACCCTGGTCTTCCTGACTCTGTGGCCAGCCCTCCATCTACTCTTGCATGCTGCTTTCCTTATTTGTCAGTGAAATTCTCTTGGATGGGTCTGTGCTTGACCCTAATAAGAGACTAGATAACTGAAGTGTCAAAGACTTGATTGATTGTTAGATCCTTTTTTTCCCCTCTACTATTGGCAGCCCTACAGTGTGGAAAACTTTATTCCAAAAGCCTCCAGCACACGGCTCTCAGCACTTGATGTAAATGTCATGTGTAATAAATGCCAATAGACAGTGATTTCCAAATGAGTTACCTCTATTACTACAGTCTATTCAGATTCTTTGTTAGAAGGTGACTCCAGGTGAATGCAGCTGTTAAAGGTGAACTAATGTGGCTGAAAGGTCCCTTGGAGCTTAATATGCTGGGGTGCTTAATGGCTACTAAATAATTAAAACAGTCATAGATGGAACAATTAATAAATTTAAGAAGAACTTGGGGGAGGGGAGGTCTTGGGGTATTAGCAAATTTTCTACTAATGTTTAATTAACAGTGCCTGCAGATTTTCTGTTAATGTTTAATTACCAGTGCCTGCACCTCCTTAGTTGATTTTGAATTGGAGAATGAGTTCAGAATCACGTGGTAGTTGTTTCACAAGTTATTTAAATGGAAAAATGATGCCTGGCCTGCAGTTCCACACAGTAATCTGTTTATTTTAAAATATCCTAATATCTGGGAATGGCATCGCACCAGGTGTAAATGTGCTTTGAAGGGACTGTGGTCCCTTCATGTTGTGACATTAGGCAAGGAATTATGGATCTTAAAACATTATAGCTTATACTTTGTTTCTTCTCCTAATTTCAAAGCGAGCCTTGCTAAAGCTGAAATGACTGTATATTCACAGTAATGGGGATGGGGAGGAAACGATGAGATGAGGGAGATGATATTTCTTGGGGCGGAGGGGAGAGAATGCTTTTTTTTGTCCCAAAATGATTTTTGTTTCTGGCAAAGCAGCCACTGTATTCAGCCACTGTATGTGACTTTCTGTAGTAAGTGATGCAAAAAGTTATCTCACAAAAAGCAAATAAATGTAACATGTTAACTTGTACTGCAAAGCTAGCATCAACACCTTTATCCCTGGGTAGTTTAGGAGTACAGTTTAAGGGAAGCAACATAATATGCAGTGAGAAGAACCCTAGATTTAAAGTTAAAGGACCTGGGACTCAATCCCAGTTCTACTACTTATTTCCTATGTAAAATCAGACAAGCTTGTTTTTTTTTTTTAGTTTTCTTCTCTGGACTTTGGTTTCTTCATCTTTAAGTGAAGGCATTGGATAAGATCACACTTACCCTTGAATTTAATAAAATAACAGGAACATTTTAAAATGGGCAAAATGGTACTGAATTTGGAGTCAGAGACCTGGGTTTAAATTCTGGCTCTGTAACTTACTTCGTAGATGACCTTGGGCAGTTCACATAATTTTTAGGTCTCAGTTTCCTATTCTCTAAAATGAGGAGACTGAACTAGGTGGTCTTCTATATCTTTTCCAACTTTGCATCTATAATACAGTGATAACATGTAAACTATCTATGTTTGGACTTTCCAAAAGAAAATTTTGTCTGTGTTCTAAGGTGACCTGAACTCTTTTGTCCCTTCTAGAAGGAATAGTGCAGTTATCAACTTTGTGCATTCAATCATTCAGCAAAATATTTGTTAAACATCCACGATGTGTACCTTCTCCCTCGATTGATTGGCATCGTGGGAACTTGCCCACCTTCATTTGTAGCGGTGGTCTGAATGTAATGCTACTGTGAGCCTACCTCTTATTTCCATAACTTTGGGAGGCAACGAAAGGAAAAAAATTGTCCCTAGCCTTGGAGTAACAGAATGCTGGTGACAGATGGCTATTCTGTGGCCTGAAAGCACTGGACATATTTTGTGTGGCTTACCTCAGGTTCCAGCATCTGCAGCGTTCACTCATACTGGGGATGTCTGTGATTTCCATTTTTCAAAACTTAACTGAAAAGGGCACTTAAGCGAAGCAGACATTTAGTCCCAGGCAAAATCAATCTTGTTACAGTGAGAAAGGACTGGGCCCTTTTACGGCTGGTATTTGGAGTTGATTTTGAGTACATGTTGACTAAACCTCCTCTCAAGGTAACTAAAATTAATAGCTTGTGTGCTAATGAATGAGGAAAGCAAAGAGTTGGGGAAAGCTCTTTTAACTCCCCATAAATCTTCAGAGCTCACTCACTAACAGATCAGAGAGCAAATCTCTGTGGGGCTTTGCTAGGCCCAAGTTCCAACCATGGGTATGAACTTCTGAGCATGCACATGACCACAGAGGAATAGATTAGATGCCCTCTTGAGAGCCTTTCCAACTCTATAATCATAACCAAAAAAGAATGAATAAAGCAAGCAGGCAGGGGCATTTATTTTGGTAGAGAAAAAGTAATGGGGGGACAATATTCAGGAAAAAAAACAACTGCAATCAGAGGTGTGTGTGTGTTAAAAATAGAAGGTACAAAAGTTAGCTTTTTAAAAACGGGAGTGGTTACAACTATCCACACTGGAAAAACAAGTGGATGCATAATACCTATTGCCCAGATTTTGTTGAGCCATTGTATGAAAAGCATTTTGAGCTCATCTGTCAGTCTATATGTCTTGTATAGATACTGCAAAAGGACAGTTAGCTACGATTGTACTTGAAGAAAAGGAAGAGAATGGACCAGATTACTTTTGAGAAATGGCACGTTTCTTTATATGACCCCCAGCTTCTCACTGAAGCAAAAGCCCATCCATGTAACACCAACATTCTTCTGATGGTGCTACATGGCTCTGAGTCACAGGACATCATAGTCCTCTGAACAGTTGAAGTTGAAGGGGACACAAAGGCAATGAACCTGAACAGAATGCAACTTATTATAAGGAATTTTTAAAGAGAAGCAGTATAAATTATGTCATCAAAAATGGACTACTGAAGAAGGAAAAAGGGCTCGTGAAGTAACAAGAAATAGGGATACAAGTGGATAATCTGTATTCTATAGTATTCTCTAGAAAATCTGTGGATATTCTTGTGATTTCAAGGAAGGCCCTCATCTTCTTGGACAGAAACCACCCTTTGGAGAACTTGTGGGAAGACGAGACTCTAGTCACCCAGGATAAGCAGGCATAGATCCTCTCCTGTCTATACCACTAGAATGGATGCCCACGTTGATGAGATCACTGATTAATTAGAATTTGAGCTTATGATACAATCCGCTTTTCTTTTTTATGCCCTCAGTCCTTCCCATCCTATGTCTCATCTTTCTGCTCTTGCTCTCTCCCTCTTTGACCTTTACCCTCCTTTCCTTGGTGTTTAGAGACAGAGGCCATCCATAAATGTCTGTTGTGTTAGTCTTCCTGATCCTGGGTATCAAATCACCTCTGGTTTGAGTGACAGATTCCTAGTTGTTAGATGAAGAGCTGTCTCCCATGGCTTCCCAGAAAACATTAATATTTTCTGTGAGATTGCCTTTCTGGAGCATTTATCATAATAATTAGAAGCTAACCAACCATTTTTCTTCTTTTTCCTTCTCCACTACATAACATACCTGTATGAACTCTTAGGTCTCTTAAACTCAATTAGTCACTTTGACTAACTGTTTTCATTTGTAAAGGAGGCTTATATGAATCAGGTGTTTAGTCTTTATTACAAACCTAACTTTTTTGTGTATTGAATTCCAAATAATTTAACATTATATACTATATCCTTATCATTAGTTGACAGAGAACCTGAGAAAAGACCTGGAAGTGCTTTTTAAATAACTCCAGTCTTGAGTTAATATGTCATTAGATTTCGTTGTAACCTTAAGCAAATAATATCATCTCATAGGGTCTAGTTCTTCAGCTTTAATAAGAGAGGACTGGACGAGGTAATTTCAAAAGTCTCTTCCATCTCTATCTGTTCAACTTTTGGTAAATGGATATCATGTACAGAAAACTATGCTAGGTCCTGGGGGAGATATGACACTTATAGCCCAGTAGGATACAACACAGAAATAATTAAACAATTGTAGAAATATAGAGTATTATACATGAAGAGTATACAAGGGAGGTACAAAAAAAGTTCTGTGTTAGATCCAGAGGGGAAAAGATCATCCTCCCCTGAGGTAATCCTGAGAAACTTCCCATTGGAGGCAGCATTTAAAGGAGATGCAGAATTTCAACAGATGATAGGGATAAAAAGTTGAGAACAGTTTTGGCAAAGGAAATTAGGTAACTAAAGGTATGGAAGTATGAAATTCAGGGCATATGAAAGAGTACTATGAAATAGGACTAAAAAAGACAATCACTGGATGATAATTTAATGCTAAACTTTTAACACCTTCATTTTATGAATGAAAAAAAATTGAGGCCAATAGAGGTTACTATGCACCTTGTTCAAGGTCATCCTGGTAATAAATGGCAGAACTTATTCTTTACAATATAGATCAAATTTAACATGGTAGTGCCATCACTTTCCTGTGATGGCCCCCACTGCATCTGTGTCCCCACTCTAAACTTGCCCCCACTCTTCTCAGTATATTTTAAAAATATTTCATTATTTCTTCTCTTCCCTTTCTTTTTGCACCACTGTAATTGTCTTCCCTGCCACCACCACTTTATCCACTTCCTTTTAACAAAACTAGAGTCAAGCAAATTAAATGTGTGTTGTAATGATCCCGTACCTACAGTCTATTGCCTCTCTACCAAGAGAGGTAGGAGGGCATGCTTCTTCATCAATCTTCTAGTCATTCAAGGCCATCGCTTTGATCAGAATTATTAAATGTTTCAAAGCTGTTTTCCTTTACAATGTTGTAGTCACTGTATAACTAGTTCTCTTGGCTCTACTTACTTCACTCTGAACCAATTCATAAAAATCTGTCCAACTTTTTCTGATATCCCTTTTGTCATTTCTTATGGCATAAAAATATTTCAATATATCAATATACCATAATTTGTTCAGTCATTCCACAGTTGTGTAACCATCTTGCTTCTAGTTCTTTGTAACTACAAAAAGTGCTGTTATAAATATTCCTATATATATTTCCCTCCTTCTCTGCTCTCCCTGGGGCTTGTGAGTTGTAGTGGTATCGATAGGTCAAAGGGTGATCTTCCTTCTGTTGGCAATAAAGGATCACCAACTGGGTTTTATAATTGAGGTGACGTGAACAGGTGTATGCCTTCTGAGCTTGTGTTGGTCTGATCAACCACAGTCAGATACATTGTGCCTTGACCCCAACATAGCGATGTCATTTTAGAGAACGAAGAACACCAAGAAAAGAACCACTTTTCTTTTTCAAAGATTACAAAGGAATATTACACTGAATAACAATATGTTCCTTTTCTAATAAAATACTATCAAGAAGGCAGAGCAGCTGTCCTCACTCTTGCAAGAGGGGAGCAGATATGATGTTGCCTCTAATGAGAAGTGTGAGCACATCTCTAAAGAACTGAGATTATTGGGTAAGGAGTTGCCTATTTGGAAGCACTGGAGAAGAAAATGGCAAACCACTTGAGTATCTTTGCCAAGAAAAGATACTCTATATTTTTTATAGCTATCTCATGACTACTTCCCCTCATCCCTTGACCAATTTCCTCTTTCCTTTCACAAATCCAATCCATCCTCCCAAAGACCCTTTTTGAAGATTTTGAATAAGGGAAGATTCTGGATTTGTGATCTCATTGGTATAGGGAATTTCCAAATGAGGAAACTCATTAGTAGAGTCTAAGAATGCAAGTGTACTCTGAAGTTTAATCTTAGAGAGTAACCTAGGACCCTTAAAGATTAAGTAACTTGCCCAGGGTTTGTACATTGTCAAATAGCTAGCATATGTCTCGGTGGAGACTTGTACACAGTTTTCCTGGTTGCAAAGCCATTTCTCTTTCCACTATACCACATTGCCTCCCTTTGGAGGTGAACTCCTAATATAATTCATGATTACTTACTCTATTAATTATGATTAAAAACTAGAATGCTTAACTGATTAAACTGGCTTTTAAAAAACTGGAAATTCTTATGTTCATTTCAACCCCAAGAGAGTCTTTACTACTGGACCCCTGGCTGTTTATTATGGAAATGGTGAGTCTTAAGTGGAGCAGAATGAATTAGGCCCCTTAATAAATGTAAAACCATTGCAGTTCCTGAAAGATCTAGCTTCTTTCATCTACATAGGAGAAAGTTACATTTGACTTTTAAAAATAACTTTATGAAAAGAAGTAGCATGGCATCAAAGAAAATGCCACTTTCCTAGGAATCAGGAAGGCTTGGGCTCAGATTTGCCTCTAACACATATTGGGTGACCCTGCACAAGTCGCTTGACCTAGTGTCCCATTGACCTCTCTTGACAATAAATTGCAGAAGAGTTCTTGCACTAGTAAAAAGTGTTTCCTTTTAAGTACTTTCCTTTACCGATGAATTCTTGGCTCCTGTCCAAAGCTGAACATAGAGCCTTTCTGTCGTTTGAGCCACCATTGCTGTAATGTCTTTGTGTTTATGTTCCACATGTCTTGTTTTCCTTCCTGTTTTTCTCCCGTTCAAATCAAATGAGATATTTGTAAGGTACTTAGTACAGTGTCTGGCACCACAGCCAGTGCTTGATAAATACTTATTTCTTTCCTCTTCCTCTACTCCCACAACTGCACAAGAAAGTTCCTCTCCTTACTCACTAATCCCTCTACTATGTGTACCAATTTATGCACATGCTGTGTTCTCACTAGAATATAAACTCCTTGAGGCCAGAAAGTTTGTCAAAGCAGTTTTAGCTTTTTCTTTGTATCCCTAGAATTAGTAGCCACTTAATAAATGCCTTTGATTTATTGATTGATGACATGGGTAAAAATATATAAACAAACTTGGTACTGTTGGACCTTGGCAAGTCTACTACCTAACTTAATAAAGCTGTTGGGAGAGAAGTGCTTTATAAAGTGCTATGTAAATAAATGGGTAGCTACGTGACACAGTGTACAGAGTACCAGGCCTGGAGTCTCATCTTCCTGAGTTCAAATTCAGCCTCAGACACTTTACTAGCTGGGTGACCCTGGGTAAGTCACTTAACCCTGTTTGCCCCAGTTTCCTCATCTGTAAAATGAACCAGCACCTTTGCCTAGAAAAAGCACAAAAAAACAATGAAACTTAAATATGAACAAACTGTTTTTTCTTCTTTATGTGACATGATGAAGTTAAACTTCACAGAGCCCTCTGTAAACAGCACTTAGCACAGTGCCTGACTCATAGTAAGTAGGCACTTAACAAATGATTGACTGATTGAATGATTGTAATAGGACCCTCTCCTAAGTGGAATGAATGGTGGTTAAGCCATACACTTATTTGAAAACCTAAAAGAGGTATTTTAAAGTACTCATAGTACCATACATCAGTACTCATAGTACCGTACATTTAGACTTGGAATGAATTCTAGAGTACTATTCCAAACCAATCTCCCCAAAACTGCCATTTTATGGATGAGAAAACAAAGGTGATATGACTGGCCCAGGTTCACATAGGGAGTAAGTAGCAGAGCCAGAATTCAAGGCCAGATCCTCTGATGCAAGTCTAGTGTTCCTTCTATCACACTATACAAAGACATTAATCTAAATTCCTCAAAAGAAAGTGTTAATAAGCAGTAGGAAAGAAAGGAAGATAAATCCAGAAGGAGCCAAAGTCTGGCATCTCCCCTAGTAGGGTATAAACTATGTGAGAGCAAGAACTGTGTTTCCATTTTGTCTTTGAATCCCCAGTACCCAGCCCCTTAACACACTGGAGTCACTCCTTGGATTAGACTGCGTGGGGAATTTAGGAATCCCAGATTTTTCTCATCTTTACTGGATGTAATGCTATCTTAAATAAATAAGAAGAAATGTTTTACTGCCAGAAAATCAAACTTAGTATAAGCTTCAAAGTAATTTTATCATTATTTTTTGTAGAATTTTTGTATTAAAGGAAACACCATATGGTAACAGCAAGAAGATTTGGTTAGAAGTCACGAATCTAGTCATAGATTTTTTTTCCAGCAGTTAAGTTCAAAATATTTATCATGTTACTGAAAGACCCCATGTTTTGGAGGTAGTACAAGTTTTAAGTCTCATAGAAATATAAAACTTCATATGAGCCTTCCATTTGGTCTTTTTTCTCTACAAAAATATGTAAAAGCTTTATGATATGGCTACATGAAAATAGTTCTCAATCCTAAACCTAAAAGAGCACTTAAAACCCTCTGCAATCTGGCTTCAAGCTATCTTTCCATAGATTTTATTCCATTAATGCCATTTCATCCATTCTACAAACTTGACAACTAGTTTTTAGTTAAGCTAAAATCTATTTAATTCAATTTAAGCATTTACTTATGTGCAGAGTACACTCCTAAGTTTTGGAGGAATTTAGAAAAGGCACAATCCTGTCCTCTTCCAGCTTATAGTGTAATGTTGAGAGGGAGAGAGAATAATGTACAAAACCCAAATTTTTATATTTAATATTATTATATAATTTATATGATATATATTTATTTGGTATCTTTATATAACATATTATATAATCATATTAATATAAATTTATAATTTATATTATAATTATAAATGAATCAGTTACATGATTTCCAAAGCAGACAGTGGTTACCAATGGGTTGGATTGAGAAGGGGGTGGAATGAGGAGGGCAATATTGTCAGTCAGAGAAGATTTATGTAGGAACTGTCATTTAAATTGGATTGAAATTGATGAGTAGAAATTTAAGAAGCAAAGAAGAGGTAGCACAAGGATTCAGACATTCCAGGTGCAAAGAATATCATGAGCAAAGGCTGAAGGTTTGGAGAGCATAGTGTGTGTGAAACCCAGTTCATAAATGGAGTAGGATGTGAAATACACATAGAACCTTGATTGGTTGTTGTCCTTCATTCTCGAACAGGACCAAAATGACATCACCATGATAAATTCCAGTTTCAGTGTGTACAACTTGACTGATCAGACCAATATGAGCTCAGAAATGCTCTGCCACAGATTGGGCACGGAAGTCCGTGTGAACATTTGGGGTGGTTACTCCAAATTTCCGCATCCTACGTTTCCTTTGTGCTATTTCAGTTCTGCTTTGCTCATAGAGCACAGCACCCTTTCTGATGTGGGCACACCATGCTGAGCGGTCCTGTGCCAATGTCTCCCATGTTGCACAGTCAAATCCAAAGTTCTTGAGAAAGACCTTGAGAGTGTCCTTGTATTGCTTCTTCTGACCACAATGAGATCGCCTGCCCCATGTAAGTTCTCCATAAAATAGTCTTTTTGGCAAGCATATATTTTGCATTCGAACAACATGGTCAGCCCATCAGAGTTGCACTCTCTGAAGCATAGTTTGAATGCTTGGCAGTTTAGTTTGAGTAAGGATCTCTGTGTCTGGTACCTTATCCTGTCAGGTGATCTTCAGAATCTTCCTACGACAGTTCAAATGGAAACGATTCAGTTTCCTGGCATGGAACTGGTAGACTGTCCATGTTTCACAGGCATTCAACAATGAGGTCAGCACAACGGCTCTGTAGACTTTCAGTTTAGTAGTCCGTCTAATACCTCTTCTCACCCAAACTTTTCTTCAGAGCCTCCCAAACACTGAGCTAGCTCTGGCAATGCATATGTCGACCTCATTGTCAATGTGTACATTCCTGGAAAGTACACTACCAAGATAAGTGAACTTATCCACAGCATTCAAAATTTCTCCATTTGATAAAGGCCTCATTTCTAGAATATATAGAGAACTGACCCAAATGTATAATCATACAAGTCATTCCCCAATTGATAAATGGTCAAAGGATATGAACAGGCAATTTTCAGAGGAAGAAATTAAAGCTATCTATAATCAGATGAAAAAATGCTCTAAATCACTATTGATTAGAGAGATGCAAATCCAGACAACTCTGAGGTACCACATCACCCCTATAAGATTGGCAAACATGACAGAACAAGAAAATGATAAATGCTGGAGAGGATGTGGGAGAGTTGGAACACTAATTCATTGTTGGTGGAGCTGCGAGCGCATCCAATCATTCTGGAGAGCAATTTGGAACTATGCCCAAAGGGCTACAAAAATGTGCATACTCTTTGACCCAGCAATATCGCTACTAGGACTATATCCCCAAGAGATCATAAAAATGGGAAAGGGTCCCACATGTACAAAAATATTTATAGCAGCACTCTATGTAGTTGCCAGAAACTGGAAGTCAAGGGGATGTCCATCAATTGGGGAATGGCTGAATAAATTGTGGTGTATGAATGTAATGGAGTACTATTGTGTCATAAGAAATGATGAACAAGAAGACTTCAGAGAGGCCTGGAAGGACTTATATGACCTGATGCTGAGTGAAAGGAGCAGAACCAGGAGAACTTTGTGCACAGCAACGACCACAGTGTGTGAGAGTTTTTTCTGGAAGACTTGGATTTTTGTAATAACACAAAAACTTCTTATAAAAAAAAAAAAATCCCAAAGGTGGTTCTCAAGGCAAAATGCCTTCCACACTCAGAGAGAGAAATATGAAAGTCACTCACAAAATGTAGCAGATCATGTTTGTGTATGTGTATGTGTTTGTGTATCATGTTCTGATTTGTTATACGATTTCTTTCATTTATCTTAGTCTGACTACATAGCATGACTATAGTGAAAATATACTCAATAGGAAAGTATATGTAGAATCTATAAAGAATTGTATGCAGTCGTGGGGAGGGAGGGGGTAGTGGGGGGTAGGTGGGGGGGGATAAAATCTCAATTGTATGGCAGTGATTGTTAAACATTAAAAAATAAAAAAAAAAAATTTCTCCATTTGTTGTAACCGCTGGTTCCACATATGGATGGTGCGGTGGTGGCTTATAGAGCACCTGTGTTTTCTTGGTGTTGATTATTAGGCCAAAATTAGCACAGGCAGCAGAGAATTGATCCACACTTTGTTGCATCTCAGCTTCAGAGGCTGCATTGAGTGCACAATCATCTGCAAACAAAAAATCATGCACCAACATTCCCTCCGTGTTGGTCTTGGCTTGTAGCCTTTCCAAATTGAATTTACTATCAGTAGCTGACCTTGATGCTGTGTTCATCCTCATTGAAAGCATTTGATAACATGGCTGCAAACATCATGCTAAAAATCATGGGAGCAAGCACACAGCCCTGTTTCACTCCATTGGTGACTGAGAAGGCATGAGAGCATTGTTCACTATCCAGAACCTGGGCAAACATGCCATCATGAAATTGTCATAAAATACTGATGAATTTCTCTGAGCAACCAAATTTTGACATAATTTTCCATAAACCCTCATGACTAACATTGTCAAAGGCCTTGGTCAGATCTACAAATGGTATGTACAACATTTCTGTTCTGCTCCTGACATTTCTTCTGGAGTTGTCAGGCAGCAAACACTGTATTGACTGTTCCTCAGCTCTTTCTGAAGGCACACTGGCTCTCAGTAGATAACCATCTTCCAGGTGAAGAATCAGCCTATTAAAGAATACTGTAGCAAGAATCTTGCCAGTAATGACTAAGAGAGAGACCCCACCTGTGACTGTCACAGGATAATCTATTTCCTTTATCTTTATAGTGATGGACAATGGAGGCACCCTTGAACTCCTGGGGGATAACCTCCTCTTGCCAAATAAACTGGAAAATTTCAGTCAGCTATTGTATGAACTGTGGTCCCCCACTTTGTAAATCTCAGCTGGAACAGAATCAGCACTAGGTGCTTTGCCAGATGAAAGGAGCCTAATGGCCCTCAAAACCCCTTTTTCAGTTGGAAGTTCATCTAAGGAGGATTTGACTTTAACCTAAGGTAAACAGTTAATGACCTCAGCATTGATTGATGATGGTCTGTTAAGAACACTGTGGAAGTGTTCACCCAATCTCTCTAGGGTCATGTCCTTATCAGTAATCAATGTAGCTCCCTCAGGACTGAGTAGTTGCAATGCACCATAGGTTTTTGGTTCATAAATAGTTTTCAGGGAATCATAAACGTGTTTTGGATTGTTACTATCAGCACAAAACTGAATTTCATCTGCCTTCTTACTGAGCCAGTAATACTGCATTTCTCTAAGCTTTGCTTGTACTTTACTTTTGATGGAATTAAATGCTGCCTTCTTAGAGATGGATGAACTATCCTACTGGTAAATCTTGGGAGTTCTCATTTTTCATTTAACAGCTTCTGAATTTCCCCATCATTTTCATCAAATCAGCCTTGGTGTTTGTGAGTGTTCTGACCCAGATATGCAAATGCAGTCCTGTACACCAAATCTCTGAAAGCTGCCCATCCCTTTTCTGCTCCACTGTTGCCAACCATGTGTTGCTCAACTTTCCCTCCAAGTTAGCAACAAACTAAGAGTAGAGCTCTAATTTGTTGATATTAATTCTTCTGGTAGTCATTTTGCCTTGGGGGTGGCATTTTTGATGAATGTGAATATTTAGCTTGGAAAGGATAAGTCTATGATCAGCCCAGCACTCTGCACCACACATTGCCTTCATTACTCTCACATCTTGTTGTCTCTTCTCCTTACAGTCACATACATTAGATGCTAATGTTTGCTGCAAAGATGCATTCATGATGTTATATTGCATTTAGGTAAATGGAAAAGTGTTGGTGATGAGGTCATGTGATGTACAAGTATTCAGCAGTAAATTTTCATTGCCATTTCTGTTTCCAACTCCATTTCTCCCTAGGACTCCCTGCCAAGTCTGGTCGTCTGAGCATACTCTAGCATTAAAGTCACCCAGAGTTATAAGCTTGTCCTCTTTCGGCACGTTGATGATAAAGGTCTCTAGGTTTTCATAAAATTTTTCTTTGACTTCATCAGGGTTTGTCATGGGGGGAGCATAGGCACTGATGATTGTGGCATGACGTTTTCCAGCAAGTGGCAATCACATTGTCATGAGCCTGTCATTTACTCCTAGAACCTAGGGTGGCTTTGGATTATAGAGGACAGTGGATGTCAGCAAAGCTCTTCTTAGGAATTTAAAATTGTTAGGGAAAAAAAAGAATCTGAAGATTTTTAAGTAGAAGAGTAATATATATAAAGAAGATTTTTGCAAAAGACTATTCAAGCCATGTCCTGAAAAATGGATCGGAAAGTTTCTAAAAGAACTGTTGCAAAAGTCTAGGCAGGTGGCAGTGAGGACTTGTTCTAGAATAATGGTGGTAGAAACGCATAGAAGAGAGCAGATTCAAGAAATTCATTAAAATAGGAAGATTATGTTCTAGTGATTGGAAATGAGAAGTGAGACAGAAGAAAGTGTCAAAGATAACTCAAAGTTAATGAACATAGGAAATACAGCCAATGTTGCTAACATAGAAATGCTAATGTCAAAAGGAGGAACAGATTTAAGAGGACAAATCATGAACTTCATTGAGGGCATATTGTGTTCAGCATATCACTAGAACATCCAGGTAGAGATGTATTATAGGCAACTGGGTATACCCATCTAGAACTCAGTTGGGAGGTTAGAGTTATGAGTCATTTGCCAAGAGATTGAGAATCTAAGATCCTTGTGAGTGGGAATTGTTTCATTCATTGTATTTGTATCCCCAGTGCCTATGGCATGGTGCCTGGCACATAGTAGGCACTTAACACATACTTATTGATTGATTACCATGTGGTTGAAAGATACAAATGAAATTTTCAGAAGAAAACCAAGTTGGTAACAATCATGTAAAACACTTCATATCTCTGATATTTAGAGGTGTAAATTAAAATAACTGAGGTTTTACCATGCTCTCCCAAAATTGGCAAAGAATAATAAAAATGGAAATAATCAGTGTTGAAATGGAAATAATCAATGTAGGAAAATAGGCACAGTATGATGTGCAATTGATGGAGCAGTGAATCATTCCATAAAGTTCTAGAAAAGAATTTGGAACTATGTTAGAAAAATAACTAAATTATCTTTGCCTTTTGACACAGTGATATCACTACTGGGCACATGCCCAAAGAGGTCAAAGAGAGAAAAATCCCATATATTGCAGAATATTCATAGGAAGGTCTAGATTCTCTCCTTTAGTGGTTAGTGAAGAAGTTTGAATTGGCATGGTTGGTTGTTCTTCATTTTCGAAAGGGATCAAAATAACATCGCTATGTTGGAGTCAAGGTATGGAGTGTCTCCCTGTGGTTGATCAAACCAATGCAGATTCAGAAATGCTCAACCACAGGTTGGGCACAAATAGTCCATGTGAACATTTGGGGTGGGGATGTCTCTAAATTTGCACCTCTCATGTTTCTTTTGAGCTACCGTTCAAAATGCCAGGAGCAGAACAGAAGTCTGTATACAACATTCGTCAATCTGACCAAGACTTTTGATACTGTCAGTTGTGAAGGCTTATGAAAAATTATGTCAAAATTTGATTGCCTAGAGAAATTCATCAATACTGTACATCACATTCATGATGGTGTGATTGCCTGGGTTCTGTATAATGGATGATGTTCTCACACTTTCCCAGTCACCAATGGAGTGAAGCAAGGCTGTGTGCTTGCTCCCATGCTTTTTAGCATGATGTTTTCAGCCGTGTTGTCAGATGCATCAAGGTCAGCTACCACACTGATGGTAAATTATTTAACTTGCAAAGGCTACAAGCCAAGACTAAAGTGGAGAGGGAGAGTTGTGGCGTGATTTTTTTGTTTGCAGATGATTGTGCATGGAATGCAGCCTCTGAAGCTGAGATGCAACAAAGCTTGGATTGATCTCTGCTGCTTGTGCTAATTTTGACCTAACAACTGAATAGGCACATAGTCTAATGAAAGATTGTCATTAATGAGCTCTTATTTCAGATGAAAAATGTGATCCTATTTTCATCAGAATTGGTGAAATATGAGCTGTGTGCAAGGCACTGTCCTGAGAACTAGAATTTCGGGGCCCTGTCTAGGCTTGCTTGCACTTAAAGACCTCCCAAACTAAGAAATAAGAAATTTAAACTAGTATCATTCATCATAGAAAGAATCCCACAAGCTAAAATAGCTCAGGATGAATGTGTACTTGGGTAGGGCTTACCTGAGTGTCACCGAGAACCTCAAGGTCTTTTTAATCAAATTTCAGGTTTTTTAGACAAAGTAACAATCTTTTTTATAAGTTGTAGAGGCAGAAAAATATATAGGGGTGTTCTTCCATTCTAAAACCAATGATAATAATAACACAGGCCACAACAACACACCAAATTTCAGTCACAGTCAGGGATTGCTTCAGTACTTAAGGAAAGTTTCAAGCTGCTATGTGAAGCCAAGTGTGGGAAAATAGCTTCATTCTTTCCCTTCCCTGACTGTCTGGGAAGAAAAATGGAAATGAATGAAACTACCTTATATCTGCTGCTGAAAACCTCAGTGTTGTAATAGAACCAGAAAGAGCTGGCACTGTCCACTTCTCTGTGTTATTTGCAGATATCTTTCTCCACTTACAAAATTTAAAAAATTTAGAGAGATCACTTTGCACCAGACGAATCAAAGTAAACCCTCAGTATGGTATGTAACTTTAATTTGCAGTGATCTAATAGATGCCTTATCTTGGAAATCAAATAAGTACCAACATCTCCCTATTCTGGGATATGTACAAAGTAGAGTTGCTAAAGACTCATACATGCCAATGTTTTTGTTCAATTGTGTTCACTAGACTCTTTCTTCTGATGGAAAGCCCCTTTGAGAAAATACGTTTTCTTGCCCTCCACTCTTGATACTACACAGTAATTAACCAGAAACAGCTTGGGATAGAATAAGTAAGGCATATTTTTATGTTTCCTAAAAATAAAATTGAAAAGGTTCCAAGAATCATTTTCTCTTTCTTAGCTTAGTGATATTAGTGAGCTAATTCCTTATTTGCCGTTGGAAATGCACCTGTCTTCCTGCCTACTTCACCACTACACACCCTCATATTTTTGCAATCCAACCTCTAACCTTTAAGTGTCACTAAAGGTTGTTGACCCTTGGCTTCCTGACCTCTTTCAGAGCTTCAAGGTACATCTACATTGCCAAAGAATCAGAAATAAGGAAAGTGTCCATTTACTGGATAGTGGCTTAACAAATTATGGTAAATAAATGTGATGGAATATTGCCATAAGAGAATTGGAAAATTCTGAAGAATTCAGAGAAGCATAGGGAGCCTTACATGAACTGATACAGAATGATGTAATTAGAACCAAGAGAAAAACAGGAATAATTATGAAGATGAAAGAAACAGTAAAAGGAAATTAAAAACTTTATAATGACCAAAGTTGGATCCAGAGAAAAGCTGATAAAATGAACTTCCCTCCATTCACTGCAGAAATAAGGGACAGGGGAAAGGAATAAGCATAATCAGTGTAGTTATTTTGGTAAAATGCTTTTTTAAAAAAATCTTTGTGACAAGTGATGTCTTGCTAGATAGGGGAGAGAGGATATATCTGAAAATAAAAGATATGTAACAAAAATAAGAATCAATGATATTTTAAAATAAATTAAATCCACATTCAAGAGGTTTCTCAAGATGATGGCTGCTAGGTATGATTTCATGAATGCCCCTTGAATTGGTGAGTGGCTGTCTTCAGTGTGAGAAAGAAAGGGAACCAAGTCTTGCTGTTCTAAGCAGATTCACTTTCTAGCCTAGACATTCTCTTTATGATTCTTCAAAAACAAAACATGTGTTTTGTGTTCCTGCCTGTGAGGAAGTTGCCTTATGGAACTGGTATTCTGAATGCTTCAGTCCTAGCATTATGAATTGCATTTGAGCTTGTCTTGTTAAAAGACTATTTAAAACTCTTATCTAGATAAATATCCCCCCAGAACTCCTTTAACTATTGTTCTTCCCTGAGACACCCACAATCAAGTGGGCTTCATATGTCTAAGTTCTTGATGATGTCTCATATTTCTCTTGGATTCAGTGTGGGGATGCAGGCTTCCACCTACACATCACTTTGCCTTCTCTCCCTACACTTTTCTTCCCACTTCCTCCCACACTGCCTTTCTTCCCCAGCTTTCCCATCTCTTTGTTCCAAGTACAGTTCCTATAAAAGAATAAAGCTTTCACCAGTACTAAAGGGGACATGGTTCCCTAGAATTTTCTCAGGTTGTTTTCAATAGGTATAATATTTTTTCCTGTACTGTATGTAATGCCTTGTAAGTATTGGCTTCTCTGAGATTTTGCCAAAATGGAGCATTAGAAGAATTTTTTAAAAGGTTCTCAACATTTTTTTTCCTTTTTCTTTCTTAAAATCTGGCAAATACTGATTTTGAAAAAAAAAAAAAAAAACAAAACCTCTATATTTTTTAATATCCACAAAGCAAAGCAGAGGACTGGTGAGTGCCTATCATCAGCATTCTAAGGGAAAGGGAATATCTCTACATACAAATGTAGAAATAGACAGGAGCAGCTAGGTGGTACAGTGGATAGAGCACCAGTGCAGGAGTCAGGAGGACCTGAGTTCAAATGTCACCTCAGACACTTGATGCTCACTAGCTGTGTGACCTTGGGCAAGTCACTTAACCCAAATTGCCTCATCCTGGGTCATCTCCAGTCATCCTGATGAATATCTTGTCACTGGATTCAGATGGCTCTGGAGGAGAAGTGAGGCTGGTGACCTGCACAGCCCTCCTTCACTCAAAACAAAGTCAAGTGCAAGTCATGTCATCATTTATCTAATGGCATGGTCTTATCTGGCAATGAAGGATGAACATACACACAGAAATAGACAAGGTCCCTCCTTCCTTTTTTAGAAATTTTAAGAAATATAGGTTTTTAAAAAAATATCCCAGTCTGAAGCCTTGTACTAATCTAAAAGAGAAACACTCATCAGTCTCTCTTTATCAATTCAGAAATAATGCAATGTCCTCCTTTCTTTCTGAGTGACACAGGCCTTCATGTTGTTCCTTGAACTAAATATTCCACCTCCAATCTGCAGTCATTCTCCAGAGCTGTCCTCCATTCCTGGAATTCTTTCCCTCCTCATCTCCTCTTCCTGGCTTCCAGGCTTCACTGGCTTCTTTTAAATCCCAGCTTAAATCTGACATTCTCCAGGAAGCCTTTCCCAATATCTCTTAGTGCTAACTAATGCCTTCCTACTGTTGATTACTGGTGTTGCAGTGGATAGTCAGGAAGACCTGAGTTCCAGTTTGATCTTAGAAACTTGATAGCTGTGTGACCCTAGGCAAGTCACTTAACCTCTATTTACTTCTGTTTCCTAAGCAGTAAAATGGGTATAATAATAGCACCCACTTTTCACAGTTGTGGTGAAGACCAAATTTGTGAAAGTGCTGAGCACATAGTAGGTGTTATATGAAAGTTTATTTCCTTCCCGTTTCCTGTATAAATTGTTTCACATAGTTATTTGAATGTTATATTCCCACAAGTAGATCATGTTTTCCTTCACTAAAATAACTGGTTTTGCCTTTCTTTATATCCCTAGCTCTTAGTACAGTACCCAGCACATAAGAGATGCTTAATAAATGGGTGATGACTACACTCTGATCTGTTTAAAGGAATTGACATAATGACCACCTCTGGCAGTACTCTCTCTATTTCCCGAAGATTAGGAAGACCCTTTGACAGCCTCAGACACCAGCTGTGTGACACTGGGCAAGTCACTTGACCCCATTTGCTTCACTGTTCTCATTTGTAAAATGAGCTGAAGAAGGAAATGGCAAACCTTCCAGTATCTTTGACAGGAAAACCCCAAGTAGGGTCATGAAGAGTTGGATACTACTGAAAATGACTGAGCAACAACAAAATTGAGTACTTTAGTCCCTCTGTAGAGAGGTGGTTGGGGTTCACTGTTAAAGGGATTGTCCAGAAAGAGAACTGGTTGTTTTTGGAAAATTAATCTCTAAGATTGTATGAGTATTCTTATGGATTTATGAAGCAAATTGTTATTTTTTCCTTTGCATTGATTTGTCTAATAAAGTTTTATTATTTTATGAAATTTTTTTGTTCAAGAAAACTAGAAATGATATTTTAAAATATCTTCTGCAATAGTTATCTAAGGGCATGAGAAGACTGTCAATTTGCACATATCTTTCTAGCAGAAGAGCACTTGAATTTAGGATGATGATAAATTAATAAAAATCTTTCTGACAGAGTTATGCTTACAATGCATAATGCAGTACTCATTTTTCTTGAATAAGTAGATTGCATGTGAAGCTATGATCCTTAGTATATACAGCTGGTTTGTGGTTTTCTATGGCATACATTTAATTCAGCATGCTAGCTACAAAGCTGCCTCACTTGCCTGTGTTGCCCTCTGAAGCTCTTCTAACCTCTTTTCATTTTTTAAAAAAGGCTTCATTATTGTTCATTTGCAGGTGTGACTATAACTCGACCCCTTGCCCAGCAAGTTCCATCTTTACTTCCATCACCACCACCACCACCACCAACAGCAAATCTCCCTTTTAATAAGTTAGTGCGGATGTTTTGTGTTTCAATCCTGTCCAACTTGTGATAACCTCAAAAGTTAGTTTAATCAAGGAAAAAAGTCTACATATTGACCATATCTGAGAATATCTGTACCGACAGTCCATTCCGTAGTTCCCTGTCAAGAAGTAAGGGAAATGGGAAGTATGCTTAATCTTCAGTTTTTGGTTGGTCATTGCACTGATTAGAGTTTTTAAGTAATTTCTTATTGTATAATAAGATTCTATTCCATTCATCTACCATCATGTGTTCAGCCTTTCATTTGATAGTCATCCATTTTGTTTCTAATTTATTCTCCATTTTAAAAGTGCTTCTATGAATATTTTACACATACTAGTCTTTTTTTCTAATCTCTTTGAGGTTTATGCCAATAATGTTATTAATAAAGTCATAGAGTGTGCACAGTTTACTAACTTTAGGGGCAGAGTTCAAAGTTACTTTCCAGAATGACTGAACCAGTTCACAGTTCTACTGTTAAGTCATTAGTGCACCTAATCTTCACATCTTCCTCCAGTTATCAATTTCTATCTTTGTCAATTTGGCCAATTTCCCAGGAGCTAGAACCTCAGAGTTGTTTTAATTTGCATTTCTCTTATTCATAATGATTTAAGAATTTTTAATATGGTTGTTTTGATACTGACCTGTTCATACATTTTGACTATTTTTCAATCAAAGAATGACCCTTGTTCTTACAAATTTGAATTAGTTCCTTGTAGCATATCTTGGATAGGAGACATCAGATAAATTTGCTACAAAGATTTTTCCCACTTAACTACTTTCCTTGTAAGTTTTTAGCTTCATTGATTTTGTTTATGCAAAAGCTTTTCACTTTTGTACAATCAAAAGTATCTTTTCTATATCTTGTTTGGTCAAGAACTCTTACTCCTCTATTTGTTATTATAAAAAGTATATCTTCCCCTGTTCCTCTAATTTGCTTATGATGTGACTTTTTATGAATTGCTCTTACATCCGTTTGGAGATACACTGGCAGATGGAATGAGATCTTGATATGAACCTCATTTTTGCCATACTGCTTTCCAGTTTTCCCAGTAAGTCAGTAGTTAGGTTGTAGGCATTTATTGAAATACCATCTTACCATGTTTGCTTTCTTCTAGTTGTCTCGTTCCTAATCTGTCCCACTGATTAACTTTTTATGTTTTATTCAGTAGCAGACAATTTGATGATTAATACTTTGTTGTGTGATATGAGAGTTATTATTGCTAGGCCCTTTGATTTCTTATTATTTTTCCTCATTATTTCCCTTGTAATTTTTGAGATCTTATTCCTCCAAATAAATTTTGTTTTTATTTCTCCTAACTAGGGGTGTGCAGTAAATGTTTAATACCGGAATCTTCAAGGGAAGGGGTGGCCAGGAAACTCATGTACACAATACACTTTTAAGTTTGATCTGTATTATTAACATTTTCCCCATTACTTTCTTAAGTCTAGATAGTCAAAAAAGCAATAGATCAGACCATAATTTGTAGCATTTTGCCAATTTTCAAAGTATAAATGATCTCACTGAAAATGTAGTAGTTCACTCTTGCGAGTCAATATGAACCAGTGCTTGACACACTGCTACTTCGTGCTTTATGTAGCAACTTTTTAGGAGTTTGATTGACATGACTCTATATAAGTAAATTTAGGCACTGTCATCATTTTTATTGTATTGTCACAGCCCAACCATGAGGACATAATAATTTTCTAATTATTTAGGTCTATAGAATATTTTATGGTTATATTCATATGGTACTTGTTGTGTCTTATTAGGTAGACTCCTAAATATTTTTATATGTTCTGTATTTATTTCTGATGAAATTTATCTAAAAATTTATGTAACACTTTGCTGGATTTTCATTATTAATCTAAAGAAAACCTGATGATTTGTGTGGGTTCTTTATATCCTACTGCTTTACTCATGATTGTTTTAATTAATTCTTAGTTGAATCTCTAGGGTTCTCTAAATAGATTCTCATATCATCTATAAAAGGTAAAACTATTGTTTCTCCCTTGTCTATGTTTATTACCTCAATTTCTTTTGTTTGGTCTCATATCTACAGTAAGAATTTCTGGTACGAAATAAAGTGGTAGTACTAGGTATCCTTGTTTTAACCCAAATTTAATTTAAAAAGCCCCTTGTGGTTTTCTGTTACTTATAATGCTTATTCTAGGTTTTAAACATATATCACTTATCACATTAAGAAAAGGTCTATTTATCCTTCTGCTTATTAATTTTTTTTAAAAAACGTGATTACTGGTTTTTGTCCAAAGATTTTTTCTATGTTTATAGATATAATCATGTAATATTTCATTGATATGACTTATTATATTTCTAATTTTCCTTATATTAACTTAATCTTGCATTCTTGTGTCTAAACAGATCATAGTGTAATCTTTTTAAAACATTTCTGTAGCCTCTTTATTCATTTTATTTAATATTTTTTGTATTGATATTCATAAGAAAGAGATAGCTAGAAAGTGTGCTAAGTGCTGGGAATACAAACAAAAATAAAGGCAGTTTCTGCCCTTAAGGAGCTCACATTCTAGTAAGGGATGACAAAACATAAAAGGATACTGAAAAGGGGTGGGGAACAAGGTGGAAAAGCAGTCTGGGGAGTCATTGGCAGGTCTGGGTTTGAACTGAGTATAGCTGGTTAGCGATATTGACCTCTAGTTTTCTTCATCTGCTTTTTCTCTCCCTGGCTTAGGTGTTAATACCATATTTGTATCATAGAGTTTTGTAGGATCTCTTTTTTGTCTATCTTGTATGTAGTATTAGAATTATTTCAGTGTGTGATAGAATTCAATAATAAATCTATCTGAGTTCTGGGTTTTGTTTTGTTTTGTTTTTCTCCCTTTGCAAGTTTATTGATAGCTTATTCAGTTCTGCCCCCCCCCCCCCAAGATTGGGTTATTTAAATTATTTATTTCTAACAATTTCATTTTATTACCTTTTCATTGATTTTGAATTCCTCATTTTCATTTTTATATCGATACATTGTTTTACCTCTCTTTATAAAAATCAGATTAGTAACAATTTTTTATTAGTTGTTTTGATACATTTTCAAGCTCCTAATTTTATCAGTCAAATTTATTTTTTTGCTTTCAATTTTATTGATCTCTCCTTTCATCAGGACTGGGGGTTATTAATTTGGGGAGTTTGGGACATGTTACTTTTCTAGCACTACAGCAGGTTTCCATATTGTCCTCCCCTCTCCCAATCTCTACTGACTCATCTGCCCAGTCTGGGCACTGCTTTAGTTTTTTCTTCTTCTTCCAGACTCCCTTCCCTTATACCTTCTTGATCTGAACACTGCTTCAAACTTCCAGCCTAGTCACTTGAGTTCATGCTAGCTTTCCTGGCAAGATAACTCTTCCAGCACTCACAGCTTGCTTGTGTGTGTGTGTGCGTGCGTGCATGCGTGCGTGTGTGTGTGAGAAATCCTAGGGTGGATAATGATGTTTCTCTTTAGATTTTTTTTTATCATTATTCTATCTAGATTTTTGTTTGTTTGCTTTTTAAAGATCTGCTGGAGTATGTGTTGCAGAGCTACAAGTCTCCTCTACAGTCTTTCAAACTGGCATCTTAACTGGAAGTCCTTTTCCTTTATTTCACAGAACAAAATATCAAAATAATCAGAATGAAATTTAGATGTTCAGTGAAAATAGCTAAGAATCAGCAATTCTTTGAAGCATATCTAAGAGGAAACATCATTCACATTTATCACCTACTTTCCAAACTCACAGGACCACTTACCCCACTTCATACCCTCATCCCTTGTCACCTGGACTATTATAAAAATTCCATTTACTTCACTAAGCAGTTGCAGAGTTCTAAGGAAGACTTCCTTTCCATGTATCTATGAATTTGTCATATTTCTGTGAAACTTGCCCTTGAGGAAATAGATTATCTTCTATACTCCCTGAAACTCTCTGACTACAATAGCTTGGATGTGACAGTACTCAGGCTGGAGATGTTGAGTTTATAAGTAAAAGGTAGCATGGTTTAGTGGAGAAAATCCTGAATTTGGTGTCAGAAGATGCACATTCCCATTCTAACTGTGAACAAATCATTTAACCTCTTTGGACCTCAGTTTTCTCATCTGTGAAATAAAGTGATTGCACTCAATAGTATCTTCTCATTTCTGCCTCCTGACTTCCCTGCCTTCCTTATATTCCTAGGATAAAGGTCTTGTCTAGCTCTAAATCCCATGATCTTTTATTTCCGTCATCATGATGACTCTAGAACAAGGGTTCTTAACCCCTTTTTGTGTCAGGACCCCTTTGGCATACTGGTGAAACCAGCCTTCTCAAAAAAATGCTTTAAATGTGTGATTTTGTGGAAAAGGGAATTAAAAGAAAGTTAATTATATTGAAATACACTTTTCAAAAAAAATTCACAGTCTCCAGATTAAAAACCTCTGCTTTAGATTCTGTGTCCCCAACCCATTTGGGGACGTCTTCCAGTGAACCCCCTGATAAGGCTGCATCTTAAAGCAAAAATTATGCATCACCTTTCTTATGGCTGCTGAGAGGCTATAGTATTGCTATCGATTTATAACGGCACTTAATCAATGCAAGGAGTTTCGTTATCTCTTTGTAACTCCTCAAAGAGCTTGAATATTATAAGGTTAAAGTGATGCTTTATAATAACCTTATGAAATTTTAATGCCAGCATTTGATCAGTAACAAGCCAGGCTAAGAGCAAAATCATGTTACTTTTTAATGCTTTTCTGCTCTTAGGTTAGTATTAAACTTCCCCAGGAATTATTTTTAGATTTTGTAGTTCCAGGTGGGAGAGGTCATCTTCTCATTTCAGCCTCTTGATTTCCCTGTCTTTCTTCAAGTACCAGCTAAAATTCCACCTACTACAGAAAGCCTTTCCCAATTCCCCTTAATTCTCATGTCTTCTCCCTTTTGATTATCTCCAATTTTTCCTGTGTATGGCTTGTTTGTACGTAGTTGTGTGCACATTGTCTCCTCCATTAGACTCCGAGTTCCTTGAGAGTAGGTACCCACCCTCTTTACCTTTTTTGAATCCCTCACATTTAGGGTAATGCCTTGAACATAGTAGGTACTTAATGAATGCTTACTGACTGACTTGGTTGAAGTAGTCTATGACAAGTGTCAGTCTAGATCAAGTGAGAGGAAATGATGAGAAGAGCTTTTGATGCAGGGGATGGAGAAGAGGAAGGAAGCATTTATATAGTACCCACTATGTGCCAGGCCTTGTGCTATCCCTGCCTTCAAAGAGTCTAATGGCGAAGACAGTGCACGAAAGGAAACTGAAAGGGAATGGAGTGAAGGTGCTCAGGAGGATACCTGGCACAGTTCTGGTGGAAGCCAACCAGAGCGCTTGATGGTAAATGAAGCATTGGTGGCAGATGAACATTTAATACACCATGTCCTCTTCCTTCCACTTACCAATCCTTCTTACCCCCACCTCCCCAAATTGAGGAAGGGTGGTGCAATGGATAGAGCTCTGGGTCTGGAGACAAGAAGACCTGAGTTCAAATGCAGCCTTAGGTACTTATTAACTCTGTGTCTCTGGACAAATCACCTCTGTTTACCTTGTTTTCTTCAACTGTAAAATGGGGATGATAATAATGGCACCTACTGCATAGGTTTGTTGTGAGAATCCAATGAGATAGTACTTGTTCTTTTAAAGAATCATCGCAGTACATAGCATACGATAAGCACTTTATAAATGCTTATTCCCTTCCTTTCTCCTGCTCCCATTCAATAAACTCTAGTAGCCCCCTACCACTACTAGGATCAGATGTGAACTCTTTTGTTTGCACTTTAACTTCTCCTAGATGTCTAGCCCCTTCCTATCTTTTAGCTTTCTTTTATGTTCCTCCCCTCCACTCACTCCACAGTCCCCCCACATTGGCCTATGTGCCATTCCTCTTAGGGGACACTCCATCTCCTGCTTTTGAACTAGAATGCTCTCCCTTTTCTTAGAAAATCCCTGGCTTCAGTTAAGGCTCAGCTCAGACATCACCTTCTGTAGGAGACCTCTCCTGTTCCCCCAGCTAGGAGGGCTTTCCTCTCATACATCTTGTGTGTGCCCATTTATGTGTGTGTGGTTTCCTGCATTAAAATCCAAGCTCCCTGAGGGCAGGGATCTTCTTTGCTTTTTTTGCTTACGTTCCTAGAGCACTTAAAACAAAATGCTTGCTGTTGATGATTTGATGACTTAAGTCTTCTCCTCAATGCCTCCATGAGTTGATATGTTCCCTGTGCAGAAGTGTTCCTGCTTTTCTAGGAGTATTCAAGGCTCAGTGTGTCCTCTGGAACAGAAGAACTGCCATCATTCAAACTACTTCAGGGGTTGGATGAAAACTATGCAAGTGTTTCTGCCATTCAGACAGGGAAGCACATCCCTAAGCTGGCAGAGAAATAAGTCAGAATGCTAGCATAGAGGGAAATTGTACCTTCCTAGAACCTACATGCAATAGGCGCTAGTTCTTAATTGGAGTCCAGAAGGTCTGGATGTACTCACCCATCTGAAGAGCAAATCCCCTCTAACTTTCATCCAATAGCACAAGGTCATGCTTCTAGGTAAATCTTGGAGTAAAACCTAAAAACATCATTTCTGTACAGTGGATCCAACCCATCTAGGCACCAAACATAAGAATTAATCATTAGTATCCGTTGTCTGCATGCCACCAAGTCAAGTCAATAACAAACATTTTATTAGCTGCCTGCTATGTGTCAGGCATAGGCACAGGTGAAACAAAGAAAAGCAAAAGCAGTCCTTATCCCCAAAAGATCTCACAATCTGATAGGGGAAATAACTATGTACAAATAAGATATATATGGTATAACTTGGAGATAATCACACAGAGAAGGTGTAAACATCAAGGGAGATCACAAAAGAATTCTTTTAAAAATTGGGATTTTAGCTGGGACTTAACGGAATTCAGAAGATGGAAATGAGAAGAGAGAGAATTGCAACCACGGGGGAGAGCCAGTGAGTGAAGTCAGGACATGAATAATCATGTTTTGAGTAACAGCAAGGATGCCAATATTACTGGAGGGAGAATAAGGCAGCAGAAGCCTGGAAAGGTAGAGCAAGGCCAGGTAATGAAATGGCTTTAAAGGCCAAACACAAGATTTCACATCTGAGCGTGGAAGCAAGAGGATGGGCAAATGTCCATCTGACAAAGAATGAATAAACAATCTCCGGGGTACAGACATAATGGGATGCTGTTGTGCCATAAGAAATAACAGATATGGCAGATTCAGCAGCACCTGGAAAAGCTTTTATGAAACTAATGCATAGTAAAATGAGCAGCACTGAAATCATCATCTACATGATGACCATAATCATATAACATAAAACATGCTCATTTATGTTCCTTAATTTCGTAATAAAAAAAAGAATACGCATATTCAGAAATAGTGTACCTGGGTAAGGTAATTAGAAGTACCTCACCTAGTGCATATAGAATGCTTTAAGGCTTTGCAAAACACTTAACAAATATTTCATGTTATCCTTTCGTAGACCCTGGGAGGTAGGTGCTATTACTGCCCTCATTTTACAAGCTGAGTGGCTTACCCAGGATTGCACAGGGCCTGAAGCAGTATTTGAACTCCAGGCTCCTAACTAAGTTCAGTACTCTATGGACTGTGCCACCTCGCTAACTTTGTCATTGATAAGAAAACTACCTCATCCCAGATTGGTTGGAACTTAAAACTTCCTAAACTATCATATCTAACTATAGACGGCTCCTCAGTCCTACTCTCTTGTAGCTCCAGAAGAGAAGCCCATCTTCCTCACTAGAGAAACTTTCTGTTGCTCTCTAATCATTTATTTGGGATTGACCCATCAGCATACTTGATAGCCAATTTGTGGGTTTATTTTACAATCCAAAGGTTACTCTCCCTTAGCCAGGAAGTCCCCAGAATGCATGGTGAATTTGTGGGTATTCCATCTACATTCCTACTTAAAGACTGGCTAACTTCTTGGCCATATCCCAACCCTAATTGAGGGAAATCAGGTAAATGCAAGGTTCTCTGGACAAAGTGTACCACTTCTGAAAATGTATGCAATCTATGATGCTGTCAAACAATTCTAGTATTAAATGACTTTTTTGTATTAGCAACTTACCAGGATGGCATATTTTGGTGACCAGTACTTGCTCAAATGTTCAGGTTCTAATGTATATCTAGTATACACTTTCTAGTGCAGATCTAGTACATATCTTCATTGACTGAACTTTTAAAAGAATTATTAACAATTACTGTCATTTAATTTGTTTAAAGAATTTAAAGAATTATTAACAATTATATCATCAGACAGTGGCCCAGTGGATAGAGTGCCAGGTCTGCAGGCAGGAAGACACTTAACAGCAGGGTGACCCTGGGCAAGTCACTTGATCCCTTTTGCCTCAGTACCTCATCTGTAAAATGAGCCTGAGAAGGAAATGGTAAACCATTACAATATCTCTGGCCCATAAATCCCAAATGGGGTCACAAAGAGTTGGATACAACTGAAAAACGACTAAACAGCAAGTTTCTCCAATGTATAAACATAAACTGGGGCAGCTTATATTTGAGCAAATGGGAGAAAAATTGATACTGTAACAATTGAATCATCAGAGTAGGAAGTCTAGGAAAAACTCTTAATATTAGAGGTGTGGCTAAAGGAAGCATATTAGTGGTTGACAGGAGAATGTGCCCTCAACTCTTAGCATCCTGACTCCTGTGTCAGGCTATAGGAAATCTGATTGCATAAAGAACCCTGTTTTTGATGCCCCCACTTTTCCCCATTGCCTTTGGCCTCATCCTTCTTCTCCTCCAGCTCCGCCTTTAGTAGAAAGGGGTCATTTTATTGCTGGGTAAGAAGCAGTTAGTTTGAGAGCCATGAAACTGTTTTGGCTCTGGTAGGAGAGTTACCAAGCATTCACACTTCACTTTCTGTTCCTGTGGTTTAATGAACCTTGGCTTTTTACCTTTTCAGCAGATTTTAGTATATTTTTTGTAATTGATTTTTTATTAGTTCTTTTCAAAGATGTGGGAAAGTGCAATTTGTTTGAAAAAGCACAGAATATCCTTTTGCACACAAGAGAACAAAGAAAACTATGTGCCCTTACAAAATACCTTTTACCTTTTATACACCTTGGGGTGCACTCCAGCTTCCTCTGAAGTGAAGGAATGGTGGAGGGACATCATGAACAAACTCACTGTTAACAAAAAGCCAAATTTCTGTAACCTAAAGCAAAGTTAGGTGGGATTGATTGTAATGTGATCTTCCCTAACCCATCGCTATTTTGACCATTTGGTGGGGGATAAGGGATCCTAACCTGTAAATATTGATTGATTTTGAGAGAGAGAGAGAGACATAAGCAGTGAGGGAGTAAGGGGGTAGGACACAGATGGAGGGTCAGCTGGGAGGCAGGATGACTGACCTTCATTCATGTCTTGCTTCTTATCTATACTGATGTATATAACATTAGAGAAAATCAGTTACCTTCTTATTGCCTTAGGCAACTCTTTAAAACTCTTAAGTTTCACAGCCATTGCTGATTTACACTGGTAAAAGGAATTTATTCACTAAATGACATCAGAGGGCCTGTTTCCCTCCACCCTCCACCCTAACAAAAAGGGAGGGCCTAGTACAGACATTCCTCCCACCATTGATGTAGATGGCTGGGTACCATTCCTATAAATTATAACCTTATAGAGTTGCGTGGTGGCACTAAGAGATGAAGTTGCTTGTCTGGGGTTGAACAGGTAGTATACATCATTGGCAGTAGTGTGCATCCATTAAGCTACAATTCCTCTCATTTTCTGACTGTTTGAGTTTGAAGGTGCTACTACTCAGTCAAGAACACCGAAAGTGCTCCTACCACCAATAATTCCTCCTCCTCCTTCTTCTTCTTGCAATTATATATGTAATTCATTTAATTTCTTTGCCTTCCTTGGCAGCCATCAGATAATTATCTTTTTTGCACTGCTGAGAGTTACATAAGGTCATTGAAGCTCTGGAAGGAAGCCGTCAGCAGCCTACCATTGCGAACAAAGACTGTGGCCTCTTTACCAAGCAGCTCTTACCACGCTGGAGGAAAGAGAGGAAATTAAAAAAAAAATTCAGCATGCTTTTTTTGTGTGCTGATCTGTACAATTTTTGTGTTTAACAAATGCCACCTCCGTTCCTGCTGTGTGTAATAACCATTTTCACGACATATGGCAGCTGGCCTCATCACTGTCAGGAACCCTTGGCTCCTCCTGTTGTCTGGACTGCTATGCTTTATGTCCTCCCTGCTGGGATGGAATGAGAGAGCTCTTCAAATGAGGGTGCTATGGCAGTACCAGTATGATGGGATGCACCCTTCATATAGTGGATCAACCAGTGGTTGTTGGGCACAGGTATGACCATTGCTCCAATAGTTTCACTGGTTCCCTGTTGCCTCTAGGATGGAATACAAAATCCTTGGCCTGACGTTAAAAGCCCTTCACAATCTGACTTGAGCCTGCTTCACCAATCTTATCCCACAGTTTTTTTCCTTTGAACTCTCCACATTCCAGCCAAACTGGACGTATAGTCATACACCTGCACAAGTCATCCTCCCCATGCCTGGAATAGGCTTCCTTCTCGTCTCCATCTTTAAGAACTTTTATCTGCCTTCAAGGCTCAGCTCGGTTTCCTCATCTATAAAATGAACTGGAGAAGGAAATGGCAAACTATGTCAGTATCTTTGCAAAACTCCAAATGAGGTCATGAAGAGAAAGGACACAACTGAAAAACAACTAAACTATTGTATCTAACTACAGACGACTCCTCAGTCCAGCTCTCTTGTAGCTCCAGAAGAGAAGCCCATCTTCCTCACCAGAGACCCTCTCTGTTCCTCTCTAATCCTTTATTTGGGATTGGCCCACCAGCATACTTGATATCCAATTTGTGGGTCAATATTTGGCTCCGTGACTCAGTTTACAATCAGTTCACAATTCTTCAGTTCATATTGCTCCATTCACAATCATCCCCTACAACCTCAAAAGCTCTCTCTTCTGCCTCTCTCTTTCCTTTCCTTGATATTTCTCCTCCATCTCTGTCTTCTGCCTTTCCTTGTTAACATTCTCAACCCCATCCTCTAATCCTTCTCAGTCTTCTACCAGTCCCACCATGTCTCTCCAACAAAGGCACTGGGCCCCCTTCTCTCATGGACCCTGCCTTCTTTCCTGGGCTGCTTGGGAGGAAGCAAGACCAGTAGTTTTTTTAATAATAGCCTGCACTGACTGTATTAGAAGCTGTCTTTTCTGTATTTGGTGCTGTTAGGATGGGCCTTACAAAAATGCAACGAATGACTGACTATTTTCTTTGTTAGTTTGAATGTCTAAACATTCTGATGTTTAGGTATCAGAATCCTTCTAGCTAGGTATCAGAATTCTTCTAGAAGCCAGGGCTTCTTTGGTCATTGTCACTCAATGTCAATCAATTAAACAATTATTGAACACTTATGTGTTTGGCACTGTGATAGACAATGTGCATGTATGAATGAACAAAAGAATGAACCAATCCCTAACCCTTAAGGACCATCTGTTCTAACACATAGCACTAGGTATTGCTGTTTTAGCTTTTGGAATAATCAGAGTACCAAATCAGGGTTGCAAGGTGTGAACCTGAAAAAAGTGACTTCTCCCTCGTAACCACTTTGCTTTTCTTACTTGCATGGCATTGAATAGACCCATACCTTAGGCTGGGAGAGTCACCAGAGAGGCTGTTAGGTGAACTGAAACTGCCTGATTCCAAGTGCCCTTACTGTTGTGCTGGAGGATGGTCAGTGTAGGGCACCAAGTCTCCCCAGTGTGAATTTCCATCTTTGGAGCAATGACAGTTTGGGGACAAACTGAATCAATGATTTGCTTGAGAGAGAAAGAGAATGAGTAAAGAAAGGCAGGAGGGAAGAGACTGTATAAAATTCTTTTGAAGAACAAACAGTGTTACATCTCCTTACATGAAGTATAGGCCATGCCCTCAAAATTCTGAGTTGGAATTTCCACATGTGAAAGATACTGTGGCCTCAGGGTCCAATCCCAGCATGATCACTTCTACCTTCTGACATTTGGACAATTTCTAAAGGAAAAAAAAGCCACAAAGGCATTCATTCTCCTCCTCAAAGAATTTTAAAGCCATAATGTAGGTGCAGCTCTTGGCAGACAGCCAAGTAGTCTTCCTTTCCCACATGGAGGGAAGCAAATTCTCTCATTTTCAGAGAGAGAACATGAAATTACTATCTTTTAAAGGTACCTCATTTGGGAGGAGCAGCAGCATCTGACCAAAGAGCTTATTTTTCATGGGCTAAGGGTGATGAATTGACTACTAGTCTTTGCTGTAGGTCCGGATAAACTGTTCGTTTTCCCAGCACCGACCCTGCATTCTATAAGGAGATACCTTATCTCCAGTCTTTTACTGTAGCTGGGCCAAATTCTCAACACGAATAAAGCATGGGTCCTGCTGGAGACTGCAGCAGCATCTTACTGGGTGGGCTTCACCACTTCATTCTGATCCACCCCATTCTCCAGACTCTCAGTGAGACACTAAAGCAAAGACGCTATGTGGTATTTGTTACATCTGGCAGGGGCCAGCTTGTTGAATGGTCCAATTAGCAAGGTTGGTGTGATCAAGTCCCTAGTCTGAGAAAAGTTCTGGCTCTTGTATAAAAAAGGTTGAGATGGCTTTTCTTATCCTTAGTGGTTTGTCAGAATCACAAAATCTCAGTTGAAACTCTAGCTCAATCTGTCCCCAGGCAGGAAGCCTAAGTCATCCCCCCACAAATGGGCCTCTGGTCTTCACTGGAAGATATTAGTGGGGAGGGGGCGTTCTGTTGGCCTTTGGAATATCTCTGTCTAGGAAGTTTTTACTTATCGCAAGCCTAAAATGGCATCTCTGTAGCCTCCACCCACTTTGCTCCCAGTTCTGCTCCTGGGGCTGAGCAGAATCGGTCTAATCCTTCCCTGTAACAACCCTTCATTTTGTTGAAGAGTTATCATGACCCCCACCTTTGTTTTTTTTTTCTTTTCACATTAAATGTTCTCATTTCACTAAATTAATCCTATGTTATAATCTTTTTAATATGCATTTTTATCTTGTTAAATATTTCCCAATTACATTTTTAAAAAATTTTAACATTTGTATTCCAAATTCTCTCTGTCCCTCCTGCCCCTCCCTCACTATTTGATAAGGCAAGCATCTCCATTTTATATGAAGTCTTGCAAAACATATTTCTGTATTAACCCATATGGCATAGCCTTGAGATTCCTCTTGGTCCTAATTACGCTTCCTTTGAATATAATCCATTTTGCCATTGTGGTTGATGGAGAGCTAGAGTCAGGAGAACTTGAGTTCAAATATGGCCCCTTATTACGACACTTACTAGCTATACAACCCCCAGGCAATTCACTTAAAACCTCTACTGGCCTCGTTTCCTTATGTGTAAAGTGGGCATAGTAATAGCACCTACCTTCCAGGATTGTTTTGAGGATAAAATGAGATAACAATTGTAAAGTGCTTAGCACATAGTAGGCATATCATAGTGAATTATCATTGTGCCCCAAATCAAACACAGTGCTGCAGATGGAATTTGACAAGGGTGGAGTACGATGACATTGTTACCTTCTGCATTCTAGACATTCTCTCTAAATAGACTGGGCGGAAAGGGAGGTTGCTAGGCTATATGATCGATGTACGTTGAGCATGATCTTGGCCACTTAGTGAAACTCCCAGATCTTTTTCACCAGTCTTATGCCTTACTCCCCTTCATATCCTCCCTTTATCCAACACTACTGACCTTCTTGGCTTCCTCATATTCATCGCTCCATCTCCAGATTGCTGCCCCCCATGTCTGGAATGCTCACCCTCTTTGCCTCTGCCACTTGATTTCCCTGGCTCAGCTCTAATCTCACCTTCTGAAAGAACCCTTTCCCAGCCTCTCCCACTGTTCGTGCCTTCCCTCAGAGATTACTTCCAGGTTACTCAATTTACATATTAGGATTTACATAGTTGTTGGCGTATTATCTCCTCCATTGGACTGTGAACTCCTGGAGTGCAGGGGCTTTTATTTATTTATTTATTTTTGCCTTTCTTTATATCCATACTGCTTAGTATGGTAGTTAGCATAAAGTAAATGATTAATAAATGCTTGTTGCTGACAGAAACTGCTGCCTTGTTCACGTTTATAAAATTATTTTTTAAACTCTCGTTAGGGGGCTTTATAATTTTTTCCCATAAATTTCATTTTCTTATAGATTCAGGCCATCATTCTAACTGCTAAGATTTTTTTAATCTAGATTATGTCATCCAAAGTGTGAACGATTTGTCTCAGCTTCATATTACCTACACATTTAATAAGCATACCCTCTATGCTTTTGCCCAGATTTTTGATTAAAATGTTGATCAACACAGATCTAAGAATATATTCTTAAGGTTTTGTGGTAAAGATGTCTTGAAGGAAATGGTGATGTATAGCCTGGACAGAAGACTTGGAGAGTGGAATAACTGTCTTCATTTATTTGGAGGTCTGTCACTTTCTGGAGTCAGGGAAGACTGGAGTTCAAATTCAGTCTCAGATACTTAATAACTGTGTGACCTCAGGCAAGTCAATTAACCCAGTTTACTTCAACTTTTTTCATCTGTAAAATGACCTGGAGAAAAGAATGACAAACCCTTCCATTATTGTTGCCAGGAAAATCCTAAATTGGGTCACAAAGAGTCAAACATGACTGAAACAACTGAACAACTTGTCACATGAAGGGAGAAACCAGACTTCTATTGCTTGACCCCAGAAGCCAGAACTACATGCAGTGGATGGAAGTTGCAGATTTCCTTTCAATATATGGGAAAACTTCCTGAAAATTAGGTATTAAAGATAGTAGATTCACTGGAAGTTACAAGAGGCAAGATGATCAGCCATTTGTTGGTTATGTCACGGAAAGGGTCTTAGGTAAAAGTTGGCCTAAATGGTTTCTGAAATCCTTCCAGCCTTTAAAATCTGTGATGTATAAAAAACTATGCTTTTATGTATCCATCCCCATTTAACTGCCCCAACTTCCATCTTCTGTACTTGTCTTCTTAAAACCTGCCTTGACTAAATTCCCTATGTATCCACATAACTCCCTCTTTTCCTCCTCATCAAAAATATTTCTTTCCTTTTTTAGTCTTCAGAATTTCACTTTTGAGAGCTTCTTCTTTGATTGACCTTTCCTGTAGAACTTCATCCATGTGGCTTTCCTTTCTTTGTACCTTTCAAAATCTGCTTTCCAAAAGTTTAGTGTCAGGCTATGCCCAGTGCTTCTTGAAGGATGAAGTTATCAATAAGGCAAGAAAGGGATCTGCTCTGCCTTTGGCATAGAAGGAATCCCAGCAGATATCTGGATCATTAAAACCCCCATTTCTACTGCATCTTGTCTTTGGGCTAGAATTGTGATCTGTTCCCTGGATCCATCCCTTTCTTTGTATCTGCGCCATACTTCAATGGTAATGTTGCTTCTATTTTCCCCTCCATTTATCTATACTCAAATGCTTCACTCTGTTTTTCACATCACTAGTTTCTAGATTTCTTCTCAACATACAATACTTCTCTCTCCTTTCCTCACCATTTTTAACCTATCCTGTTCCTTTAAATGTGATTGCCCTTCTAGAGCTATATTCTGATCATTGATCTCATTGATATCTCATTGATACATTTCCCCCCTTTCATTAAGTTCTAGAATTCATCTGACTTACTGCCTTTACTTTATGCATTCGTGTGTACATAGACATCTTACACCATAGATTTTATTTCTGGTGCAGTTCTTGGATTTTGCCTCCTGTGTATTTCTAGGCATCTTTGCATCTCTTCTTTAACCCACATTGTGGCTTCTCTCAAGGTTAACCAACTTCATAGATACTTGTAGGGAGCTTTTTCTTTCTAAGCTAATCATCTGCAATTCACTAATTTGCATTGTACTTATGTATATTTGTTTCTTATTGTCTCTATTAGATAATAATGTCTTTGAGGGTAAAGACTAGGTGGCTTTTAATCTTTGTATCCCCAGTGCCTACCAGAGTACCTTGTACTTTTTTTTTCTTTTTGGTGGAAGAGGGAATAGATTTGTGATTTAATCAGTGTAAGAGAATTCACAGATTGGGAACTCCTACAGTTGCAGCTTGGCAAATCAGTTATAATTCAGGATCCTGGAGGACTGCCTGGGAGCAATGAGAGGTTAATGTTACTTGTCTATGGCCACATAACCAGTATTTGGCAGAGGGAGTGAACTTGAATTCAAGTCTTCCTGACTCCAAGGCTGGCTACTCTACTTTGAACTTTCCTGCCTCTCTCATACTGCTAGCAGGCGATTGATAAATATTGAGTTGACTTGCATGAGGGCTCACTGGATTTTTCTTCCCAGGTAACATTGTTGTGTTATTGTTCATTCGTTTCTGTCATGTCTGACTCTTTGTGACCCCATTTGGGGTTTTCTTGGCAGAGATACTGCAGTGGTTTGCCGTTTCCTTCTCCAGCCCATTTTACAGATGAGGAAATCGAGGCAAACAGGGTTTAGTGACTTGCCCAGGGTAACAAAGCTAGTTAGAGTTTGACTCCAGATTTGAACATGTGAAGATTCATCTTCTTGACTTCAGGTCCAGCACTCTATCCACTCTGCCACCAGTAACATTAGCTAGTACAAAAAATTCCCAGAGTTGTTTAAGTTGTTCATGAATCTTCCCTACCTACTTACTTAGGAAGAGGAGCCAAAGGTACAAAATAAAAGGAGTGGTAAAGAGCAATCAGATTAAATTTAAAATTCTGGAGCCCAGGTTTGTTTTTCCAGCTTGTAGGCAAACAGCCCTTTCTGGAGCCTTGAGGTTGCTGTGGAGAAAGGTAGAGGGAGCCATTAGAGCTACACTAACCTCAGAGCTGATAAAGAATAAGAAAGCCCAGACTTCCAAGCACCCAGGTAGACATCCTTTTCTCTAATGAACAACACAAGGTTATGGGTGATTAGAAAACAGGAGAGTACAGCAATACATTATTTGAACTACTTGTACACTGTCCACGCCAGTGTTCGTTCTGCCGAGAAATCCTCCACAGGAGAATCATTAAATATCCATTTTCCCTTCTGTGCTCTTCCTAACCTTCTGGAGAATGGTGTTTCTCCCCTTCCTCATAGGCCAAGTGAGTGAGTGGTTCCTCTGCTGCTGACTGTGAGCCCCTGCAGGCTTCCCATTCAGGTTCTCAGAGAATGCTGTGCTAATAACAGGAATGTTTTCACTTCCTGAAGAGTTTAAGTTTTGCCAGCAGAAAGCGCCCCCCCAATCTACCTCCTTTTTCACTGGTTTCCCCATTCCTAGTTGTCTGGACTCACATCTTCAGATGCAAGAGCATCTTCAAACATTCTATGGAAAATATTTCCCTATTCTGATCAGCCCTGCTTCTCCCCAGGCTCATTCCAACTGGGTTTACCCATCACAAGGCCAATTTAAAATACTTTTATTTTTAAAATTATGAACTTAACAAAAATGAACATTTCCTTACATAGAGACCAGAAAGGGAATATTGCATATGAAACAGTGAACCTCTATCCAATTAGCCTCTTTTACTGCACTCTTTGGTACCTATCCCCACAGTTTTGTTTCTAAATTTCCCTTGATCCTTAACTTTTCAGCCATCCTTTCTTCCAAATCTTCATCTTAACTGAAACCTGTTCTCACTTTGAGGGCAGAATATTCCTTGGAGTCCTCCCCATTAGAGATGAGTTTTCCTACAACATCCAATTCTCAGGTCCAGAAGAAGGAATGGCCATTCTCTCCCCACTGCTGATTTCAGACCCTTCATCTACCACTAACCATCAATAACCTTTCCTTTTCTGAGATTGATGTAATCTGTTCGTAGCATGTTCTCCATATTCTTGTTGCTCTTGTCTACTGCTCTCCATCTAGGTCATTCTCCCAATTTTCTCAGTGACTTTAGTAGCCTCTACTCCATTACCCATCATCATCCACGGGGACTTCGTTGTTTATATTTAATACCTCTTTATCCGCTTGCCTTTACAATTCTTCATTCTCTTCAAATCTCTTCCCTAATGCACTTTAGATACACACACTGAAGTGCTAACACCATAGGAAATGATAGTACTTTTGAAATCACACTACTTCTAAGTTAAATGGAATTTTAAAATTCTACTCTTGCCACAACTGGCTATCCTAGCTCTCCACCCAACCGCCATTTACACTAAACTTTTGCCCTTATGATGTCTGGTTCCTCATCCCTGTCCTTTACTCTTCTCTAGCCTTATTTGACTACAAAACCATAATGCCACCCATGGTCTTCTACTTTGACATTTCATTAACTACCATGCTAAAATTCCTTTCCTCTCTGATTTTCTGCCATTCTTAAGCAATGAATCTTCACCCTTGAGTCATCTTCACCATTCAGTCTTCACTTCTGTTCCAATAAATTCTCTAGAGGAGGTCTAAAATTTAGCTGCTTTTCCCATCACAAACCAATGGTATATTATCTCAGCTAGATCTTTATTAGTGTTATTCTTTTCACCACCTTAACTTGTTACCCTAGCAGCTGTTCTGAACTCTTTCTATTGATCTCCAAACCAAAACCCTAAACCCTACATGAGCCCCAGAGGATCCAGCCTCCAGATTCACTAAGAAAATGGAAACCATCCCTTAACTCTCTACCTCTGTTCCTCAAAACTTCCCCCACATTATCACACACTCTCTTATTCTTTTGTTATAGAATTGTTATAGAAGTGACATTTCCTGCTAATCCCTCAACCTGAGACTTTCATTCCTCTAAGACCTTCCTCCAGCCTCCTTCTCCTCCCTCTCACACACTGTCAGTCTCTCTTCACTGGCTCCATCTCTCATGTGCCTACAAATATGGTCACATCTCAACCTGAGGAAAACCCAGATCATGACTGGCCTATCTCTTCTCTTCTTCACTGATAACCTTCTTTAAAAAACAAAAATTTCTATACCTAATGTTCACTCCTTCCTCACCTGCACTCTTGTTGCTGTCCCTATTACTCTACTGAAAGTACTTTAATAGCTTACCAAATGACCCTCTGATGTCCCAATTCAGTGGTCTTTTTAAAATCTTCATCTCCCTTGCCCTTTTATAATGCTGGTACCCACCTCCTCCTATTGGATTTTCCTCCTTTGGTTCCAAAGACTCTACATTCTCCTATTTTTCTTTCCTACCTCTCCAGTTATTCCCATTGTCTCTCTTTTCTAACTCTACATATTCTTCTTGACCCCCAGTGCAGATATTCTCTAAAGGTTTGTCTTTGGCCCTCTTACTGAACTCTGCACATTAGTTTCTTTGTTGATCTCATTCACTGTCATGGCTTCAGATATAATTTCTTAGCAAACTCCAGTTGGAGTGCTGTATTCAGTTCATCACATTTTAAGAAGCATATTGTTAAATTAGCATGGTAGAAATTGGGGAGGTAAGGAGGAACTTGAAGTCTTGTCATTTGATGACCAGTTGAAGGAATTGGGGGTGGATAAGTCTAGATAAGAGAAGACTCCAAGGGCACACGATAGCTGTTATCAAGTTATCCAGTCATATAGAAGAGTAATTAGACTCGTGCTAATTCCTATAGGGTTCCCTTTAAAGACCTCCTTTGATAGGGAGATTACTACTTCCAAAGATAGTTCATCCTACTTTAGGATAACTGTAATATTAGAAAAGGTTTCTTTACATTTATCTCAAATCCACCTCTCTACAGCTTCCACCTGTTCTCAGTTCTCCCCTTGGAGCTAGGTAGAACAAGCAGAATCTCTCTTCCATATTCCATTCTTTCATGTACTTGAAGACAGATACCAGATTCCTCCTAAATCTTCTCTGGTTCCAGGCTTAGCAACCTAGTTTCTTCAACTGATCATCCCATGAGGTGTTCTCCAGTCCTCTCAGCATCTTGATTGCTCTGTCTTGGTTACACTGCGGTTTGTCAATATCCTTCCTAAAATGTGGTATCCAGAACTGAACACAATGCTCTAGTTGTTGTGTTCTTGCTATAAGCAAACCTGTCATGCTTCGCTTTGGGGCTGCCATGTCACATTGATGACTCATGTAGTGCTTGTACTTTGCTAAGATCCCAAGATTTTTTCCCATGCAGTTGCCTAGGAATGCCTTCTCACTGATGTTGTACTTAAGTCATTGATGCTTTTAATTCATGTATAGGATTTTACATTTATTCACATTCACATTTGTTGCATTATTTCAGCTTGATGTGTTTTTTTATCCTTGCTCTTTAGTAATATGCTAAGTCTTCTTCCCAGACTTTTGTCCTGTGAAATTTTGTTAGGAATATCATCTGTGCCATTATCCATGCTATTAGTAAATTATATTGAACAGCACACTATCAAAGATGGACAGACCCCTGGGAGGCTCCACTAGAGTCCCGCCTCCCTGCAAGTTCACACTGAGCCACTGATGCCTGATTATTCTTTGGGTCTAGTTATTCAACCACTACTGTAAATGTGGTTCTTATCTTTCTATTGTGTCCATAAGAATTGCATATGAAATGTTTGCCAGAATCTGACAGATAGTGCATTAGTGCTTTGCAAACTTTAAAATAATAGAGAATGTGAGTTATTGTTATTATCATTAGGAATAAGAACTATATCTGTGATTTCATCCATGTAAGGATTTCAAAGTTGAGGGTGCTCCCTAAATGGAGCAAAACTGGTGGAAATTTGCACCTTGTTTTCTTAGAAAGTTGCCTTACAGCCCTGAGGGGATAAATGAATTGCCCACAATCAGACATCTAATATATATGAAAGGCAGGATTTGAACCCGGTTTTCCTGGCTCTGACACCAGCTCTCTATCCACTGCACCGTGCTGCCGTTTGATATTGTTGTCATCCTTGCTGTTACGGTATTGCCCTGGTCTGCCAGTATTATAATCCTGTCACACAGGGAAATGAAGTTAGTCTGTCATGACTTGTCCTTGATGGACTCCTGCTGCCTCCCCTGTCTAAATGCTCAGAATCCATCAGCTTAATTGTAGGTTCTAGAATTAGATTCTAGAATTTTGCCAGAAGTCAAAGTCAAGCTCAAGGACATGTAGTTTGAACACTCCACCATCCTTCCTTTTTGGAAACTCAGAACTGCATTTGCCCATCTTCAGTCCTGTGGTACCTCTTCTGTTCTCCATGAGCTTTCAGAGACCACTGATGGTACCTCAGCAGTCACATCACAGGTTCTTCTATGTGATAAAAAGAGTGCGAAACTTCACTCTGCCACCTAATAACTGTGTAATCGTGGGCAAGTGACCAAATCTCTCTGAGTCTCAGTTTCCTTGTGTATAAAGTTGTTATTGAGTCATTTCTAACCCCTTGTGAACCCATTTGGGTTTCTTTGTTTTGGGGTTGGTTTTTGTTGTTGTTGTCGCTGTTTTTGGTGCAAAGATCCTGGAGTGGTTTGCCATTTCCTTCTCCATCTCATTTTACAGATGTGGAAACTGAAGCAGAGTAAAGTGACTTGCCCAGGGTCACACAGATAGTAAGTGTCTGAGGCCAGATTTGAACTCAGGAAGATGAGTCTTCCTGACTTCAGTGCTTTATTCTCTGTGCCATCTAGCTTCCCCATGTGTAAAAGAGGGATATTGATCATCATCTGACCTATCTTTTGCTTTGTAAACCTAAAATATTTTATAAATACAAGTTAACTATGGGTACCGGTTTTTCCTGGCCTGAGAATTTACCCCTACCAATTCCCTCTTAACAGTTTTTTTCCCTTGAAACCTGAAAATCATTATTCTTGATAGAGAAAACAGAAGCAAAATAATTGGTGCCTCTCTGGTACATTTATCCTTAACAGGACCATAGATTTAGGGCAGGAACCTTAGAAATCCTCTAATCCACTCCCCTCACTTTACAGATACATAAATGGAAGGCTCCACAAGTTAAGTCACTTCCCCAAAGTTACAGAGGTAGAAATTGCTGAGTGTGAACTTGAACCCAGATCCTCTCATTGTAAAGAATGTTTGCATGTGTGTGCGTGCGTGTGTGTGTATGTGTGTTTGATTTCCCTGTCTGACTGCTTCACAAAAGCAGGGACTAAGTCTTATTCAAACTTCACATCTTTCTCAGTCTGTAATAACTCAGTATTGTGCACACTCAGCTCACAGTGTGTTTATTGAGTGAGGACACAAATGAATCAACACAGGAGACTTTGGATTCATTATTAGGTAATTGTAGTCACCTTTAGACTTAACAAACACGAAGTCATAAATGACTGAGTAAGGCCTGGAGCCCAGATCTCTCCTGCCATTCTAAAAGGATTCTCCTTTCTCCTCCTCTTCCTTCCCCACCGTCTCCTTTCCCTACTGCCCTATCAAGCATGTTTTTTTTGCATGCATGCCATAAATTTGACATTTCCTCTATTAATCAGCCTTCAGTGGGTGAAAGATAATACAGTCTTCAGACAAAGTTCTGCCCTGGGCTTTTCATTCACTTGCTACTCCAGGATGAATGATGGGCACAGTGGTGGTTTTGTAATTTGGATTCAGCCATTAAGAGCTGGGTTCGTTTAATATCTTGCTTGTAATGTGAAAATGTCCTGAGAGGTGAAAGATGGGTGATTAATAGGAATTCCTGCAGATCCTCCCCCATTCTCCCTTTATATGAAGATGTCATGCCAAGCACCTCAGTGCAACTCACTATATTCCCTAACCTTCCCCTACCAGAGATGTGCATGCAACACAGACACAGACACACACACACACACACACACACACACACACACACACACACTACAGAATCAGCATAGATTTCTTGCCTACTGTGTCTGAATTGTGAGATACCTTTAATTAAATAACATGGGGCAAAATCAGGCTGTTGTGGATACTTTCTAATTGTTGCTGGTTAGCCAAGTCAATCCATGGTGTGCCTTTGCACACTTCTGTTCTCCTTTTCAATCTCAAGGAAAATGTTCTGGATTCTTGGCAGCATAGGATTTATCATCTGTTCAAGAAAACCTCATTTCCATGACAGTGACTCAGCAACTTACCAAACCCAATTAGCAGATCTGCAGCATTTTGTTCAGTCTCTCCCAAACTGTAAAATGAAGGCATTTGTATTTTGGGGGGTTTTCTACATTTAATTTTTTATCAATTACATGTAAACAAAAATTTTTAACATTAGTTTTTGTTTAAATTTTGAGCTCCATATTCTTTCCCTCCCTTCATTTTACATGAGAGCAAGTGGAGACTCAGAAAGATTACGTGATTTCTACGGACCCACAAAAGCCAGTTAAGGACAAAACCAAGAATGGACACCTGGCTCCTCACTAGCACAAGACCACTAGGCCTCACTAAGCCAGAGACATCATTATTAGGAAATAGTGGGGGAATTTGTGAGTTTATTCAGTATATCATGAACCAGTCACTTATTTAGCACCACTAGCATAATTTCTTATTTAGCGCCACCAACATAATTTCATCCATGCCAGCCATAGACATCAATGTCAGCTATCCATTATAAAGATGGGGAGAGGGCATCCAAGGATGAGAGCCCCCCTCTCCTCTGAGATCTGCTTGTAGTAAATAAAGGACACAAGGACACCCTCTCCACGGTTTTGCTGAGGGGCCTAAAATTTACAACTCATCCCTTCCTCCTACTGCAGAGCCTAGAATCCTATTTGTAAGAAACAGATATTTTCCCACAACATTTTTCCTAGGCATTTGCCTGAATTTTATGAAATGAAATTCTTTTTTCATGCAGGGATACCTACATGAGAGGCAAAGGTCAGTGATTGGGTTTTTTTTAATAAGCTGTACAGATAATCAAAAATAACAGAATTTATCATCTACATGGTTTGGTTAGCAAATGAAACACTTCCCTTTATTTCTATTACAGCTCTGCCCAGCCAAGCATATTTAGCATGATAGCAACTCTCTTATTCGGTTTGTCCATTCTCTTAAGAGCTGTATGACAAAATTGGTCCTTGCCTTAGTTTCTCTCTATGGAAATTACACTTGTGACCAAAAGTCACTGCTGGGTAGTCTTTCACACTTGGAGAAATAATTTGAAATATACACACCCACTTTTCGTGAATGCTAGAAATTCTCAGAGCTCAGCTTAAGCAATTAGGCTTTTCAGAAGCAGAGAGGCAAGGTAGTATGTAATTGGACCATCAGTATGAAATGATAATCACTAACAGCCTTTCCCAGCTCTAAAAATCCCATGAACCCAGTGCGTTCTCACTGACGACTTCTCAGAAGTTTTAAAATCATCATCGTTCCACATTTTTAGAGGTTGCTGGCAGGTGATTGTATTCATTTAGTCATCACCTTACAGGGAGGACCCTAAAGTTAATCTAGTATGAACCCCTCATTTGTATAGATAAAGAAACTGAGGCTTAAAGTTTGCTGAGGTCACGTAGGTAGCAAGTGGCCGAGCTGGAATGAAATCAGGTGTTTGAAGGAAGGAGACAAACTGGAATTATAAATAGCCAGATCTCACCAGCTATTTGCATTTTTAACCATTCTCTTGTTTTCTTTAAAAAGCACACAAAAATTATTCTACAAAAATACCAAATTGTTCTTGGACTTAAGTCAGTAAGCATTTGTTAGCACTTTCTAACTCTTCAGTGCCTTACACCTGGTTGTTGCTGCTCCGTTGTTTTTCAGTTGTGTCCAATTCTTCATGACCCCAGGTGAGGTTTTAGATACAGGAGGGGTTTGCCAACAGATGAGGAAACTGAGGCAAACAGGGTCCCACAGCTGGTAAGTGTCTGAGAACAGATTTGAACTCTGGTCTTCCTGACTCCAGGCCCAGCACTCTATCCACCCTACCACCTAGCACCTAGTAGGCACCTAGTAGGCACTTAATACATTTTGTTCAATTTAATTGCACTTTTACTGAAACAACTTGTAAAGCTTCCAGGTTTTTTTTACTGGATTTTGTTGTGGGGGACTTTCTAGCTTAAGAAATTGTTTTCTAAAGAGACTCTCTTAGCACTTAGTCACCAAATCATAGACAAGTGTATTTTCTAAGAGGAAGCAGGAAAGAGAAAGAGCTCTTCATGTCAGACACATTCACATATTCAATGAAACCCTTCTTCCTACTCTTTATTCCTGACCCTCTCCCTTTTTTTCCTCTTCCTTCTTTTTTCCCTCCTCCTCTCACACCTCCATTTTATCTTTACTTGGACTGTGCCCCTGGAGCTACCCTGGCAGACCTGGCCTCGACATCACTTCTTGGCCATCTGCACTCTAGCTTTCTTCCCCACCAGAAACTTGGACCCTGTCCCTGAAACTCTCCTGGGCTTTGATAGGTGAGCTTTTACCTTCTCTTGTCCAACTCCTGACCTCCATTCATTTCCCAACCATCTTCTAACCGTAAAGCAGCAGAAATATCTCTCCTTCCTTCCTGCCTCCCACTCCTCATTTTTCAGCTCCTCTGTATGTGTCATTTTCTTCATTTGAAAGTAATTTCTTGTCTTGCTGACTTGTTTGTATCCTCAGCACTTAACACAGTGCCTGATAAAGGTAAGCACTTTATTAAATGCTTTAGCTATCTATCCTCCCCTACTTGAAATTTTTCCATATTAAAATCACATTTCTTTTAGCTCAACCCACATAAAGTTGCTGGACACTCTTAAGTGTAATAGTATGCAATAATTTGACCTCATGTTCCTAAAAACAATTTAATTAACATATAAAGGAGAGACTGCAGAGATTAATGAACTATATGTGATCTGCTGAATTCCAAGTGCCATTTAAGTTAATATAGTAGATGGCAGTCTCATTATACATAACTTAGTTTTCACCATCCACATCCCCTGCAGCTGTGCCAAAATAATGCCCCTTCAAGACAAGCCAGTGAAGGGAGATTTCATACGATACTGTGGCCTGGAGAACTTGTAAACATCATCTTCAGAGGTTATCATCTTTTTTTTTTTTTTTTTTTTTTTGGTCATGGATCCCCTTTGGCAGACTGCTGAAACCTATGGACCCCTTCTCAGAATAACATTTTTAATGCATAAAATAAAATATAGGCTGACAAATTAAGTCAGTTATGCTTAAATAAAAATATAGATTTGTTTTGCATCCAAGTTCACAGAATCCCTGAAATCTTGTCTCTGGTTCCCAGGGTTTTAACATTACAGGGCCTCCAGTGCATCACATGACTGTCCTCTTTTATCCCTGTGTCTTGCTATATAACAAATACCCCTCCTTTTCCAGTCACATATTTCTTTGGCGATATCTTTTTCTGTCCCTTTTGTCTGCAATACATCTTTGGTGATGGGCTGCAGCCTCTGGACACTATTGTGTATTTTACCGTCGCCCTCTGGGTGACCCCCAGTTTTAATTTCTTTGGAAGTTGTAGTGTTCTATGATTTATAGAATCACTGGAAAAATATTGATGTTGGATGCATTTATTTAGGATGAAGCACCAGAGTGCTTAAAATATAACATAAAATGAGTGGTTTCCTTTCAAATATGGAACAATGGGTAGAACACTGACCTTGGAGTCAGTCCTAAAATTTAGGAAGCCCTAAAATTTGAATCTGGCCTCCGTATTAGGTGTGTGACAATGGACAAGTCACTTAAACTCTTCTCCAGTCCACAAAGTGGAGATAATAATAACATCTGCCTCAGAGGATTGTCGTGAGGATTGAATAGAGAGAGTGTATATAAAGTGCTTTACAAACTTTAAAATTCTATAAAAATATGAGCTGCTCCCAATCTCATTCTGACTCAGGGTTGGCCATGCATTTGCTCTGACAGTTAACCATTATTCACAGCTTTGCTGGGCCCCTTGTGGCATTGCCTTCAAAACAAGCTTTGGAGCCACACCACAAATCTAGGCTCACTGGGTTAAAGTCCAACGTCATTTCCTTATCCCAGACATCATTGATCAGTTTAATGTACTCGCCAGACTTAGCTTTGAATGAAATTTCATTACTTCCTAAAATCAAATCCACCTGTTAAGCGTGAAGATATGCTAGTCAACATGTGAAGTCAACCAGCATTCACTGTGTTGAGCACTGCTAATACAAATGCAAACAGAAAGAAAGTTCCCACCCTCTAGGACCTTACTTACTTCCTAACAGAGGAACATAGCATACATAAGGAAGATGGGGGTTGGGGGTAGGTAAAGATGAAGGTTCCCACCTTGGAAGCATGGGAAAGAAAGTCTGGAGATTCAGGAGTGCAGCTTGGAGAGAAGTGAAGATCTAGTTGACCTGAGCCTTTTCCTTAAAATGAAGGTTCTGGGAGGAACCAGCAAACCAGGAGAGGCTTCAAGGATGGAGAGTACTTCCAGTGTGAGAAGTGATGCAGGGGTAGAATGAATTTCCTAGGTAAAGGGATTTCTGGGACAGGGTAAAGGAAGTCTAGAGAGTCAGGTGTATAGCCTGGAAAGGAATACTACCATTGATGATGTTCAGAAAAATGTGCTACAGTCTCTGAAGTCAGGTCAGAAGCTGGAGTTTTAACAAGGTTTTCATTCCCAGCATTTAGTATATTGCCTTGCACAAAAAGGATCCTTACTGCATGAACATCCAGAAGCAATAATAAGGTCATTGGAATCAGTTTAAAGTTTCCCAAGATGACTTCTTTAGGATGAGCCATACTCATTTAATATATAAAGTCTGATATCTTTGTTAAGAAATAGAGTCACACCTTGCACTGAGGCCCCCACCATAAAGGATAATGTCTACAGCCGTATACATGGATTAATAATGGTGCATGTGAATAGCCTGCAGAGTGATGGCAGAAACATTACTGTAAACACATACAGGCGAGCTAGACTGGTCACATAGCAAGAACTGCTCTGATTCACTTTGGTAGATGATCTCTGTGGACCCATTCAACTCTGAAGTTGTGGGATACTATGAGCAAAATGACAGACAGGCATCCAAAGTATTGTAATGATCTAAGATGTTGGCACAACAAGAAGGTCTTCAGGAAATCCACTGGATCCTCTGGCGAGGAGTTAGGGAAACCCATGTTAGAATTGTAGCTAGCTCTAACTGGCCAAGTTGCAAGATCCCTGAGGCCAGACACTGTTTCACTCTTATCTTCATATCTTTGGTATCTAGCACAATGCTTGGCACATAGTAATAAATACTGGTTAATTGGCAAGAATTGAATTGGTTAAGAAGATAATCTATATCCTTGCTACATTCCAAATTAGAATAAGATTTGAGGTAAGGGCTGCCTTTTCTTTGGCCTTTCATCCATCATTCATTCATTCCCTAACCTGAGTTTGTGTGCATGCTTGCACACACATACATACCCAGATGAACTTGTTTTTATAATGATTTCACTTCCTAATTGAGCTCCAGAGATTCTCTTCTATTTGAATATGACCATAATTGAATAATATTTTTTTAGATCAAGTTCTAGTTTTGAGGATATAATAATAACTCCTTCATATTTAACTAGACTCTAAGAAAAGGATTCAAATGATTTTCTCATCTTAGCCTGTTTATCAGAGAAATAAAGAGATCCATGCACCATATTACCATATCAGGCTTTGTGGTAATTTTTAAATTCATGAATAACAAGGACTGAGAAAGGATCTATGGGATAATCTTCAATTATTTGTCTCCTGAAGCCAGATGGAAGATACACTATAGAGGAAGGCTTCTGTTATTTCTCATGGTTTCAGGGATGGAATGTTTAAAATTAACTGAAGTCTCACCCATTGATACATTGAGACTGCTAGGGGCTCAGATGTCATCCTTTCCCTTAATAGAATCCTTGAACCTGCCCCCTGAAAACTCTGTTTGACCAAGTTTTACTTGTGTCACTTAATCTTTGTATATTTTGTTGTATATTTTGTATGGCTGCAACAAACATTGATCTCTCCTTTTACTGAGCTGATGAACTTATTATCTCTTGCTCTCTAATTTAGCAGTTTTATATATAGGCATTTATAAGCATATATGTATTTTTCTATATAAGCATACATGTTTATATACAAGCATTCCAAGTCAGAAGTAATGAAACTCAGCAAGCCTTTTTTGAGGGCCTGTGATGTGCATAACACTGTCCAGTTTGTTTGGACTTTCTTTGGTGGTAATGTATATGTGGAAGCATATAACCCATATTTATGCTTACTCAAACCCAAGTTTATCTCAAAGCAGAAAGACTGGAAGACCTTGGAGATTCCCTTTAAACTCCAAATCCTATGATTCAGTGAACTCCAGGCTTCTAATTAATTATCCATTCCTCCAATACATATTAAGGATCAAATGTAAGTGGGAGGAAACGCAATAGAGAGTGTCTGCCATGATCTTTAGAGCACTTCTCTGTATCAGCAGCCACCTCTCAACAATCTCCAGACTACTGCTGATGGGCATTTTGCTCCATGAGCTGCTGAACTCCTGAAGACCAGGGAGCCAAGCTGTTCCCTCTCTTGTCATGCCCCACTGGCGCTGGGCACAAGCTACAGTTTGCCAGACAATTCTGATGTAATGATGATAGTGATCAGTTCAGAGTAAGCACTGCTCTCCTGATACCATCAGTATTTTTTCCTCAAGTAAAGCAGGTGAAGAGTTTAGGAATGCTGATTCTCTCTGTGTCTCTCTTTGTATGGGTAGCTAGGGAGCTTAACTGGGAGTCTGGAAGATGAGTTCAAATCCTGTCTCAGCCACTCATTAGCTATGTGACCCTGGACAAGCCACAGGGACTGCCTTTTACTTTTCTTTGTAACCCTACAAAAAAGAAGGAAGGAAGAAAGGAAGGAAGGAAGGGAGAGAGGGAGGGAGGGAGGGAGGAAGGAAGGAAGGAAGTTTTAAACTATTTTGTTATTGTTTCCATTATTTTCTATATAAAATCATTTCCTTTTGCTTACTGAGGATAATCTTGCTTTCATGGTCTTCTTAAGGTAGTTAACTAGTGTCAACTACAAAGTCCTGTGTTGAAACAAAAAAAAAAAAAAAGGGAGGGAAGAAACAGAAAGAAAAAAAGTATTTATCAAGTACCTATTATGTCACCTATTAATCACTTTAAAAATATTCTCTCACTTAGCACAGTACCTGGAATGTATAATAGGCACTTAATAAATTCTTAATTGACTGCTTATTGACTGCCAACCTCTCTCAAGCTCAATTTACTCATCGCTAAAATGAAGATAGTAATGATACCTTCCTCTCAAGGTTTTTGTCAGGATCAAATGAGACAATATACGCACACATACATAGCTCTGTGCATGTATTAAATTCTTTGCAAATCTTAAATCACAATATAAATGCTAGCTTCTTATTCTTTATCATCATCATCACCTCCATTGCCCCTACCTAATCCCACCCAGAGTATGGCAGTTCCTGCTTTCTTGTGAAAGTCACCATTTCCGTACTCTCAAGACTTTGAAATGGTATCTTGTTTACAAAGTGAGACTGGTTTGATGAACATTACAAAATAGGTCCCCTTGTTTGATGCTACATTGGTGGTTGTATGCCCAGCCTCTTCTGAGTAGGCAAGAAATCTCATTTCTCTCTCTGATATGCTCTGTTACCTTAAAATGTAGACCATCCAGGCAAGAAGCTTTCCCTTATAAATACTTGGAAGAAAGACCCTTGTATACATAGGCCCTTTATTTAAAAAAAAAATCTTCCACCAATCTGTAGTGTTTGTATCTTGGTTCATCACCAATTTGCATTCCCATTAATTTCATCTTCCCTAACCTTTGGAGCCTTTGCATTTGTTCTATACTACATAATGATCAGAGTTCTGTGTTTCTCTTTCTGACTAAATAATTGTAGCACTGGTTCATCCCATTTAGGCTTCAGGTTCCTAGTCTTCTGCTTAGAGTCCTTTGGGATCCAGTCAGTAAATGAGGCAGTCAAGCTGTTGTCCATCATTCTGCCTACATAACCTGCCCTAACCCCTCTTGAGTGATGGACTGCCTCTGGTGCATCTGTCACCCCTGACCTTCTGAGGTCAATTCCTCTTACCAGACTAACCTTGTTAACAGCCTAACCAAACTGAAGAGAAGTATAGTGAGAAAAGCAATGGACTTAGGAACAGAATGCCTAGGCTCAAGTCTCTACCCCTCCCAAACTATATGATTTTGGCAAGTAACATCTCCATACCTGCTTACTAAGATGTGAAGCAGGGATTGTAATTCCTACCTTGCCCCAACTTTCTCACAGAGTTGTTGGGAGAATAAAACGAGAGAATATGTGTAAAAAATGCTTTGTGACCATAAAGGGACATTTGAATCATCATTCTCCACCTTACTTTGAATTCTTCTCTTTTATCCATTCTTTCTACCACATGAAGGACATCATTGAGAAGGCAGCATGATATGATGGATAAGAACCTGGCCAAGCTTTGACTGCTACCCCAGAAGTTTAATAGCCTTGTGAAACTGGGGAAGTCACCTAATTTCTCGGAAATTAGGAAATTTCCATTTCCCCAGCTATAAAAGATCAAAGATAATGTCAATACCTTGGATACCTTAAAACTAAAGAAATGTTTATTAGAGTTGAAATATTTTATTAGTACAATAACTTATTCATATTGATATTAATTATGGATAAATATTAATATTAATTATCATGAATAATAATCATCCTTGACCTTTCCTTTAATAACATCTGCTCAGTCTTGGGAATGCTACCATTGAAAAGCCATGACAATCTCTTGCCTTGCAGAAGCCCTATAATTTAATCAAAGTCTACCTAGATGGGATCTGTCTTCTCTGGCCAGCACCCCAGCTCCCTCACAGCCATAGTTAGCCCCACCCTATTCCTTTTCACATTCTTCCTGGGTGAGCCCTCTGGAACTTCATTCTACTCTTAACAAACTGGCCTTCATACTAGACCCATCCCCTCTCTGTGCTCCCCCAATCCCACCTCACCCAATTGCTTTGCATATATTTTGCATTTATCTCCCAATAGAATGCAAGACCTTGAGGGCAGGAACTGTGTTGTTTTTGTCTTTGTAGCCCCAGCACCATAATGTAAGCATTTGCTTAATACGTGCAAGTTGAATTATTAGGTTAAGAAGATACAGTAAAGTGAGTGAGGAACCGTAAGAACCCAGAGATACATATGCACATAAGGATCAAAAGCTTTCCTGGAGTAACTATTACCTCTGTTGGGCATCTGCAAAATATTTTTTCCAGAAATCTCTCTCAAACCAATGACTTCCCCAAAGACTCTCCATCCATCCCTAGGGTTTAAGAACAACCAATATTGTCCATGGATGTAAGCAAGTATCCCCCACCCCCTACTCCAGAAGAAAGCAATATGTCATCTGAGTTGCTTGGCATAAATTGCTCAGCCTGAGGCGCCCAGAAAAGCAGCAGGGATGGAGGGAATAGGAACCTGTGGGTGCTTTCAAGCTTCCCTGGGGACTTCGCAAGTATTTGATTTTTTAAAAGCATGTCTCGCCTGCAAAATGCAGGTCCCCAAGGAGCTCTTACATTACAGACAGGCAGACGAGTAGGACCTGAAGAGAGAAGTGTTTGAAGGCTAAAAGCTTGCCTCTGCTGGATTCTGGCAACTCCCTCCCTCCCCCCCTGGCTCTGGCTTTCCCTCACTGGAGATGGGATTTGAGATGTCTTTCCTAAGACAGTAACTGTCAGAGGAACCATCTGGTTTGGTTTCTTGTGACTGACTCCAAGGAACAACCATCTCCTCTGGGAAGCAGCCCCTGCAGCCAGAACCAGCTACAGCTGCAGCCAGATTGCCCTGAGGTCCAGAATCCAAGCCAGGGAGCAGAATTGCAGCCTTGAAGACCTTGCTTTGGAGGCTTCCATCTAAAATGGATGGTTCTGAAAAGGAAAGGACCCCTCAGCTCTCTTGGAGAGCTGTGTTGATGGAGAAAAGATTTCCACGTCCGCATTGTAGTGGCAGGCTCACCTTCGTCTAAGCTTTGAATTATACTCATTCTGTGGCCTACCTATGGGATCCTTTTTCTGCCCACTCCCTGAACTCATTGTCCCCACTCCGATGTACATTTATGTTGATATCTTTTCCTGTCTGTGGTTCCTGTTAAATCATAACTTCCTTGAGAGTATAAGAGTAGCTGTCCTCCCTGCATATCCTATGAGTCTAGTTCATACTTGCTACTGACTTGACAAATTTCTTTAGTTAGAAGGCAGTTAGATTGTAATGAAAGAGATAGCAGGTTTGTATATTGTACAGCACAGAAGGAAGGTAATCCTAGATAATAGAAGCTGGGACAAATGGGAAAGACCTCCTGAAGAACATGGTATTGAACCAAAATGTATTGTACCAAAAGATGGTACATTTATTAAGTATTTACTGGGTGCCTGCTACCATGATTAATGCTAGGGATACAAAGAAAGGTGAAAATCCTCTCAAGGCACTCACCTTTTTAATGGGGGTGATAATATGTAAGTGACTGTACATCTAAGATTATTTCAGATTAAAGGCACTAATAAGGGTGGGAGAAGGGACTGGGAAAGATCTACAGAAGGTATGATTGATCCTACAGAAGATCCTACAGAGAAACAGAAGTGAGTAGGATGGAATATTCTAAAACATACACATATATGTGTGTATGTATATGTGTATGTATGTGTATATCTATCTGTCTCTCTATCTATCTATCTATCTGTCTGTCTAGAGAGACTGGAAAGCAGGATCACAGCCTTGAAGACTTCCCTTTGGAAAGACAGCAAGAGTCCAAGTTGTGAAAGGCTTTAAGTGCCAAACAGAAGCATTTATATTTGATCCGAGGAGTTATAGGGGGCCACTGGAGTTTATTGAGCAGGGAGGTGATATGGTCAGATCTATGTTTTAGGAAAATCATTTTGACAGCTAAGTGAAGGATAGATTGGAGTAGGGAAAGACAAGTCAAGGAGATAAATTAGAAGACTACTGTAAAAGTCCAGGCAAGGGGTGATGAAGACCCAAACTAGGATTTTGGCTCAGTAAGTCAAGGCAAAGGGCCATATTATAGAAAAGATGTTGTAGAGAAGGAAACCACATTACTTGACACTGATTGTCTATACAAAGTGAGTAAAAATATGCAATCAAACATGATAATAAGGCTGCAAGCCTGGTTAACTGGGAAGATGGTATATCCTTGACTATATATGGAAGTTTGGAAGGGGGGTGAGTTTTGGAGGGAAAGATGGAGTTCTATTATTTTGATCACTCTTCCCCTCCAGTACTGATAGTATATGACTCTTGTTTTGGAAACTCCTATGGCATGGAATGCCCAGCTCATGTCTTGACTTGGCATGAAGGAGCATTTTTTTGACTTGAACCCCTCTCCCTCCCAATCTCTAATCAAATTAGAAGGCTGGTACCAACTCCTCACTTAAAATAATGCAGTCTTCAGCAAAGCTAATATTAGAATTCAGGTCTTCTGACTTTGTCCCTGATATCATGAGTTGCATGTATTCACGCATGCCACGATGCAATGTTCAGGAGCTTCTAGATGAGATTGTCTGCCTTATATCCAGGAGGGGGAAATAAATGCAGGTTTGGAAAAACCTTTGTTCCTGTGAAAGTTCCTTTGAGAACTGAACCCATCCTAGGATATCATCTTTCCTTTTATGTTTGCCTGCTAAGTAATGCCCTCTGTCATGAATTGGTGATGCCTGTAGTGATTGTTGATCATAAATGATCTATTTTAGGAATCATAGTAGCCATCTGTGTCCCAACCCAAGATCAGGAAGTAGCTGCTTCTAACCCAGTTGGAAAGATCAATCAGTGTGACTGGAGTAGGAGCTAAGTTTTTGACTCAGTACCTGAGTTAAGAATTTTTAAGACTTAAGGTAACTTAAGTTTTTAAGTTCAGGATTTACTTAGTTGCCTAGGTGAATTGAGTGTCTATGCAGTAGGAGATCCAAGATCAAATGAAATAATCTTTGTAAAGCATTTCATGAAACACTTGGCACATAGTAACCTGACACATAGTAAATGTCAAATAAAGTCTTATTCCCTCCTCTCTTCCTTCTGATGGGCTTCAATTATCTTAAAGTCCTTTAGAAATTCTCTTTTAAGCCCTATTATCTGATATATTTTCAATTTGACAGTAACATTATTTTTAGTAAGAATTTTGTACTCAGTTTTTGCTCTGTAGTTGATCAGAAAAGAGAAAGGGAGGTGGCAAAGGACTCTGCTCAATACTGATACCTTCTTTAATCTTTTATTTAAAAGTAGATGAAAATATATAGCACTTCTTCTTTCTCTTCCTTATTACTTTTTAGGACTTCTGGGAAATGAAAGAGCAAGTATCTGAAGACCATTGTCTTCCTCACTGGCTTCTCTTCTATGCAGACCTGTTTCTCCTAGGATCTAGAGAAGCAGGATGGTACTTGAAGAAACATAGAGCTAAAGAATGGAGATTCATAGATGGGACCTCAGAGGTCTGACCCCAAGCTGGGACCTCAGAGACAAAATGATAAGAATGATAACAGCTCCCATGGCTCCCATGAAAGCCCTCCATACTGCCTTGTCACAGCAGGGGGGTGATCCTGGCTTCTCCAAGACCGTTTATGCCAGTGGAGTACACACGCAGGCAAACCCTGCTAAGCCAGATCATCCTCCAGGTAGGACCTAGACATGGACAGGTTTTGCCTATCACCAGTTTGTTGGTCACTAAGTGTTGAATTTGGGCCCAGGGATCTTTTAAAGTGTGATGAAGTCAGTTTACATTAATTAGGGTTCTGTAGTCACAAAGTACATTATAGCCACCATCCTGTTTGATGGCCATTTGTCTCATCCATTCTGTGAGGTAGGTAGGTAGCTGTCAGGGTCCACTGCTGGGAGTAAAGAGGCTAATAAGAAGACTGGGCCAATTGATGCAGAAAACAGCTCATTCTTTTCCTTGTCGTATTGAAGAGAACCCCATGTGACTTAGCAGCACACTAGAGCACAGAACTAGAGACCAGGACAACAGGAGAAGGACTCTAGGGCCCTCCAACAATACCTTCAAAGGAGAGAAGGGGTGTGCCACAGGGATGTCACCAGAGATCCTCAGGCACAAAGGTCTTCCAGCCATGGCAAGAAGAAGGGGAGTATAATATGGTTCTTGCAGATGTTGCTCCCAGGACTTGGCCCATCATTACGTCAAGCTTTCACTATGACTACATTGTATGTATGTATGTGTATATGTGTGTGTGTGTGTGTGTGTGTGTATATACACAGACACATGCATATATATATGTATATACATATATGAAATATGTTTTTTCATTTCTCAACAGCTTGGGAAATGCTGCCACTTTTCATGGTAAGGAAGCAAAGAGATATGAGGTATGGTGATCTAGCACTGATCTGTATTAGTAACTAACCAACAGAGACTATTGTAAGCCCTCTCTGATCTTCCCCACCATCAGTGGCCATCCTCCTTGGACTTCAAATAGCACTTTGTTCTTATCTTTCTAATACACTTAATTGTCTGTTTCTCTTTTACTATGACTAGCCAGTGTGTTCCATGAAGTCAGAGACTGTGTCTTAATGTAAACCCTATGTAAAATCCAATACCCAAGAGGCTAATAGGTTATGCTTTCCTTTGAATTGTTGGATTGATGTTTTTTACTTTCATATCACTTCCTCATTTCCCAGTGTATCTCTCCTCCCAGAGACATCCTTTCTTTTTTTTTTTAATTAATTTATTTAACTTTTAACATTCATCTTCACAAAATTTTGGGTTACAAATTTTCTCCCCTTTTATCCCCTCCCACCCCCCCAAACACCAAGCATTCTAATTGCCCCTATGACCAATCTGCTCTCTCTTCTATCATCCCTCTCTGCCCTTGTCTCCATCTTCTCTTTTGTCCTGTAGGGCCAGATAGCTTTCTATACCCCTTTACCTGTATTTCTTATTTCCTAGTGGCAAGAACATTACTCGACAGTTGATCCTAACACTTTGAGTTCCAACTTCTTTACCTCCCTCCCTCTCCACCCCTTCCCTTTGGAAGGCAAGCAATTCAATATAGGCCAAATCTGTGTAGTTTTGCAAATGATTTCCATAATAGTTGTGTTGTATAAGACTAACTATATTTCCCTCCATCCTATCCTGTCCCCCATTACTTCTATTCTCTTTTGATCCTCTCCCTCCCCATGAGTGTCGACCTCAAATTGCACTCTCTGCCCCATGCCCTCCCTTCTATCATCCCCCCCACCCTGCTTATCCCCTTATCCCCCACTTTCCTGTATTGTAAGATAGGTTTTCATACCAAAATGAGTGTGCATTTTATTCTTTCCTTTAGTGGAATGTGATGAGAGTAGACTTCATGTTTTTCTCTCACCTCCCCTCTTTATCCCTCCACTAATGAGTCTTTTGCTTGCCTCTTTTATGAGAGATAATTTGCCCCATTCCATTTCTCCCTTTCTCCTCCCAATATCTTTCTCTCTCACTGCTTGATTTCATTTTTTTAAGATATGATCCCATCCTCTTCAATTCACTCTGTGCACTCTGTCTCTATGTATGTGTGCGTGTGTGCATGTGTGTGTGTGTAATCCCACCCAGTACCCAGATACTGAAATGTTTCAAGAGTTACAAATATTGTCTTTCCATGTAGGAATGTAAACAGTTCAGCTTTAGTAAGTCCCTTATGACTTCTCTTTGCTGTTCACCTTTTCATGGTTCTCTTCATTCTTGTGTTTGAAAGTCAAATTTTCTTTTCAGCTCTGGTCTTTTCATCAAGAATGCTTGAAAATCCTCTATTTCATTGAAAGACCAATTTTTCCCCTGAAGTATTATACTCAGTTTTGCTGGGTAGGTGATTCTTGGTTTTAGTCCTAGTTCCTTTGACTTCTGGAATATCCTATTCCATGCCCTTCGATCCCTTAATGTAGAGGCTGCTAGATCTTGTGTTATCCTGATTGTATTTCCACAATACTTGAATTGTTTCTTTCTAGCTTCTTGCAATATTTTCTCCTTGACCTGGGAACTCTGGAATTTGGCCACAATGTTCCTAGGAGTTTCTCTTTTTGGATCTCTTTCAGGCAGTGATTGGTGGATTCCCTGAATACTTATTTTGCCCTCTGGTTCTAGAATCTCAGGGCAGTTTTCCTTGATAATTTCATGAAAGATGATGTCTAGGCTCTTCTTTTGATCATGGCTTTCAGGTAGTCCCATAGTTTTTGAATTGTCTCTCCTGAATCTATTTTCCAGGTCAGTTGTTTTTCCAATGAGATATTTCACATTATCTTCCGTTTTTCCATTCTTCTGGCTTTGTTCTGTGATTTCTTGCTTTCTCATAAAGTCCTTAGCCTCCATCTGTTCCATTCTAATTTTGAAAGAACTGTTTTCTTCAGTGAGCTTTTGAATCTCCTTTTCCATTTGGCTATTCTGCTTTTGAAAGCATTCTTCTCCTCATTGGCTTTTTGAACCTCTTTTGCCAATTGAGTTAGGCTAGTTTTCAAGGTGTTCTTTTCTTCAACATTTTTTTGGGTCTCCTTTAGCAGGGAGCTGATCTGCTGTTCATGCTTTGACTTCATGTCTCTCATTTCTCTTCCCAGCTTTTCCTCCATCTCTCTAACTTGATTTTCAAAATTCTTTTTGAGCTCTTCCATGGTCTGAGCCCATTGGGTGGTCTGGGACACAGAAGCCTTGATTTCTGTGTCTTTGCCTGATGGTAAGCATTGTTCTTCCTCATCAGAAAGGAAGGGAGGAAATGCCTGTTCACCAAGAAAGTAACCTTCTATAGTCTTATTTCTTTTCCCTTTTCTGGGCATTTTCCCAGCCAGTGACTTGACCTCTGAATATTGTCCTCACACCCACCTCTGCCCAGCCAGTGCTTGGGGTCTGAGATTCAAATGCTGCTTCCAGCCTCAGGGCTTTTGGCGGGGGCAGGGCTGCTATTCAGTGTGAGATTAAGTTCAGATGCTCAGGTCGGGGCAGGGCCGCCTCTCAGGCTCAGTTCCCTCAGGGAGTTTATGCACAGACCTTCAACAATGGATCCAGGCTCCTGCCTGTTTGGGGAGCCCCGGTCTGCCACCGCCCCTCAGCTTCTGCCTCCCGAAGGGGCCCGAGCCATGGGGGCACCCCACTCCCCCCTCGACCCGCCAAAGAGACTCTTTCACCGACCCCCATCACCTGTGGGTGGAGGGACCCGCGTGGCCACTGGAGATCCCGTCCCTGAAGCCTGCTCGAATCTTTTCCTCTCGGAGCCGCGGCTGCGGCAGGGCTGTACTCAGCTCCCAGTCCCGGCGCCCAGTCTGCAGCACGAAGGACCTTTTGCGAGAGGTTTGCAGGTCTCTCCAGAACAGAAATCTCCCTTGCTCCAATGTTCTGTGGCCTCTGGGTGCAGAATTCACTGTGAGTTACTTCTTTGTAGTTGTTCTGTGGGTTGTGGGTTCGGAGCTATGTGTATGTGCGTCTTTCTACTCCGCCATCTTGGCTCCGCCCCCTCCATCCTTTCTAATAAAAAGGAAAAAAGAGAGGAAATAAGCCAGTTCCACAAACCCACCCAACACATCAACCAAGTCCAACATTCTGTACTGTTCCATACCCGTTATTCTTTATCTTTGGGGAGGGGAGCAGAAAATTTCTTTGGAACCATTATGATAATTTCATAATAGTCAGTTTCAGTCTTTGCTTCTACTGGGTTTTTTCCCCATTTACATTGTTTCAGTCATTCTGCATGTTGTTTTGCTGTTGATGCTTATTGCATCAGTTCATAGAAGTCTCCTGATGTCTCTTTATAGTTTTCATTTTTACAGTCCTTTTTAAAGGGCTTGGAGCAAGTTCAAGAAGATATTCATGCTACAAACACAATCAAGTGAAATGCTACCTACAAAGACCTTTGTAAAACTTAAAGCATATCTTCCAGAGCTTACAAAGAGAAGGAAATTGAGACTCAGAGAAATTGGTGACTTGCTAAAATTCTTTTTCCATTGTTTTTGTGAGCCAGATTGAAGCTGGTATAGGTTTCATTTTTAGAAGCAATTGTAAATGCCCTGGGCTGAAACATATCTCATATGTATATGAAATATTTTCAAATCTTTAGAAGAAAGAGATCTTTCTCTCCTCAAAAAATCTTCAGTCACTCCCCATGGCCAACTGAGCAAAACTCAATCCTTCTTCCTGGCATTCAGTGACTCCATAATCTGGAACTACCCAGCCCTTGTCTCATCAGTCTCCTCTCCACACCCTTTTACTTTAGAACTAAACACACCCTGAACTCTCTGGATTGTGTGCATTGGCTCCTGCCATTCCCTGTCCTTCCCCCAGGGAATTCTTAACCATCTTTTAAAGCCTTACTCAAATGAAACCTTCTCCATTAAAGCTTTCCAGGCAGTTAGCATAGTTCCCAGCACATAGTAGGTACTTAATAAATGCTTATTGACTGACTAATTGATCTACCCCTCTGCTCTGTCAGTAATGATCTTCTTCAGACTTTTACATCATACTTATCATTGTAATATTATGTGTTTGTTTGTATCTTCTGTCTCCCTTAGACTCTTAAGTTCTATGAGGGTCAGGGACTATTATTTTCCAATCTACTGTTTACAGTAGATTGTCTGTTGTTGTTATTTAGTAGTTTCCAGTAGTGTCTAGCCCTTACTAACTCTCTTTGGGGTTTTCTTGGCAGAGATACTGGAGTGGTTTGCCATTTCCTTCTCCAGCTCGTTTTACAGATGAGGAAACTGAGGCAAACAGAATGAAGTGACTTGTCCAGGGTCACACAGCTAGTAGATGTCTGAGGCAGTATTTGAACTCACATCTTTCTGATTCCAGGCCTGGTGCTCTATCCACTGTTCCGCCTAGCTGCCCTAGGTTGTGTTTACTAAATGTTTAATGAAAGAATGTTTGGTGGCTTATACCTATTGTCCCTGCTGCTGGGGAGGTTTGTTGTTGTTCACTTCTTCAGCTGTGTCCTCCTCCTTGTGACCTTGTGGACCACATTGTCCATGGGGTTTTCTTGGCAAAGGTACTAGAGTGCTTTGCCATTTCTGTCTCCAGTGGATTAAAGCAAACAGAGGTTAAATGACTTGCCCAGTTAATGTCACAGTTAATGTCTGAGGCCAGATTTGAACTGAGGTCCTCCTGACTCTAGGCCTAGTACACTATCCACTGAGCCATCTAGCTGCCCCAAGGGAGAGGCTAAGGATAGCAAATTGCTTAAGTTTGGGAGTTCTGAACTAAAGCCAATGGGATACCTGCACTATAAGGAGACATAAATAAAAATAGGTTGGAGAAGACCAGAGCATGTTAAAACTTCCATGCTGATCAGTATTGGGATTGGGCCTGTGAGTGGCCACTGCTCTTACTTCCTGGACACGATAGGAAGACCCAATTTGAACCCATTAAAACAAAATTAATGAAGCTTACAGGGAATCCATGTTGATAAGGAATCCTAGACTTCCCCAGGGTGCGTGGGACTGCCTCTGCAGGGTGTGTACCATTTGCGCCAATGAGGTGTGAAGCACCGTGAAGTATTTGTATGACTTACAGCTCATACCTGTTGTTAAGAGAAGGTTGGTCCAGCAAGCCAGGAGATAATAGAATCTCCAGGACTAAGAGTTCCAGTTTTAGTTTTGTTGCTTCGTGATGATTTAATGCTTGGTCCTGGACGTACGGCCATGGGTCTCCTTTGACTTCTTTACTTTCTTCAGTGGTAGTGGAATAGGAAAGCGATCCCTCACAGAGATATGGCCAGACTCTTGACTTATATGCCTTTGCAGGGGACTGAACTTAAATTCAAGATTTTTACATTCTGTCTGTGTTTATGACTTTATTGAGGTCACTTCAGGTCTGAGCCTTAGTTTACTCATCTGTAAAATAAGAGGATTGAATGAAATTTCCGTAGATCCTTCCCAGCACCGACATTCCATGTGACTAATTCGACTCTTCTGTAATTAAGAGAAATCCCTGAGACTCCAAAAAATTAAAAAACGCACTAATTAGAGAGGACCTAAGGGATCATCTGATCTGACCCTCCCTTTTACAGGTGAAGAAATGGAGACCCAGAGGCACTGAATGTTTGACTGAAGTGCACACAGCTAGTTATCCATTGTTCTCCTGATTCCCAGTCCCAGAAAGGATAATTTACTCCTTTGTCTCAGCCTCAGTCCCTAAATTAAAGCCAAGAATTGAAATAATTGTCCAGATAACTTAATTTTCAATTCCCCCACCCTAAAATAACAGTTTTCCATCCCAAAACATATTAGTAGTAATTCTAGATTAAGGTTTTTTTTTTTTAAACGTGATACTTAAGATAATTTCTTTAATCCTTTGCTTGGGTTGAGACATGTGGCCAAAGAATATCTGATTCTTGTGTACTGTTGAGCTTCGTGAGATGAAGCAGGGCTTTCAGTTTCTCACCACTCACCACTCTGTTCTGCCCTTCTGTTTTCCAGAACGCAGAGAGTCAGCCATTGCTATCGAATTACTTACCGCCATATGGAGAAGACCCTCACCCAGGAAGAAGTGACACACATCCATCAGTCTGTCCAAGAAGGGGCAGTGCAAGTGCTGGGTGTGGAGGGCAGATTTTGACGTGCCTGCTTTGCTGAGGTGGAAGGCCTTCTCCCTGCTCACAGATTCACCTAAGGAGAAAAGTACACACTCCCCATCCATGAATTGAGGGGCATCAGCTATTTTTTTGATAAATGGGTCAGTTTTAGGAATTGTGTGAAATAAAGAATAACTCTGGAGAAATTGTTGACATAGCATCTGTCTTTTGTTTTGGTAGGTGGGATGGGAAGCAGCATTAATATGAGATTTCACTCTTGTTATGAGTAGAAATACTCTACCTGGTGGCACTAGTTGTTGTTAATTGGTCCCTGGGTCCCATTAAAGTGTAAACACTAGGCATTATTTCTTCTTTGACAGACTCTTCCTTCCACATAGTACATGAAACCAAAGAAGAACATTGAATTCTCCAGGTACCAGAAAGTTTTCTTTTTAAACTGGCCTCCCTCCCTTTTATTTCATTCCATTTTGCAGAGCAAGCTTCAGAGAAAGGGCCTCGTATCTCCAAGATGGTACTTTTCCTTAAAATAAAACAATGACTTAGAGGTAGACTCATAGCCCCACAGCCTACAGTTCTATAGTAGATAGGGAGAAGATGAAGGGACAGCTGCCTTCCTCAGTGTTTTGTTTCTGAACAGGTTTTGTTTCTAGGGGTGACCTTTGAGAAAGAATGCAAGACTTTGAAGCCCCCCCTTTTCCATACCAATCACTTTGTAACTAGCCTGCTTCATTCATGACCAGTGATAATAGGCAAATTCCATCCCAGGCATCATGCTGGAGGCTGGCAGAGATTCACAAGTGCTAGAATAAATATTTTATGAGGAACTGCCTTTAATGTTTAACTCTTGGAGGGTCAGTGCAAGGGGGCAGGCACTGCTTTTGGAAGGGATGGGCTTTAATATAGTTTTACTGTTAGGGACTAATTGGAAGGTTTTCCAAGGAGCAGCACTGCCTTCTGAAGGAACAGGAAAAACAAAATGCAGTCTTGCTCCAGGCTTAGGCAGGAACACACTGGAAGGGGACCTGTTTCTAATGGGGACAGGGTCTGAATGGAGGAAATACATAGTAAAATTCTGCTCTAGAGCAGCCGTCTCTGCAAAATGTTTTAATCCCACCTCGGATCGATGGCACCTGTTGACCAGGATGATGAGTTTCATTTTCATAGAGAGGGTCTATCAAGGTGAGCAGAGGAGGTAAATACAAGCAGCTATCACACCATACTCTTCCATGACTTTTGCTATCTCACTCCAGGTTACTTCACATTATGACTGTTGCTTCTGTTCTGTTTAAAGAACAGATCCTGATGGACATAAATTCCCTCGACAGCACAGACCACTTCCTTTTTTTTGGTCATCCCCATAAGTAGGATGGTATTTGGCACCTCACAGGTACTTATAAGAAATGCTTAAAGGATTGATTCGAGCCTTGTTCCCTCCCTTTCATCTATTGCCTTTCTTTTTCTGATCTTATGCACTATAAAAGCTTCACTTGACCCCAAATAAATAAACAGATAAATACCGAGACACAGGGCAAAAATCATAGAAATTTGTAGCTGAAATGGACCTGAGAGTTCATCTAGTCCAACCTTTTCATTCGACAGAAAAGGAGACTGAGCCTCAAAGAAGTGAAGTGACTTGCCCAATAATAATACAGTTATAAAATAAGTAATACAACTGATCTTCAAACTCAGGGTTTCTGATCCCAAGACCAGTAAGTACTCTTCCACCACCAACCTGACCTCATAAATACTTCTTACAAAACGTGCCTATCCAAAAGCCTTTGCATTCACTGGAATCTGTAGCCTGAGGTTTGGGTGAGCAGCAAAGGAATTAGGAATGACAGAGCAAAAATGGTTTAATTTAAAACAAAAGAGAAGTATAAAGATAGACAGCACATAGCTGCCTTTGGCAGATGAGATGTGAGCCACTAACAGTGAGAACAGTGAGTGACTGTAACCAACAGGAGAAATGCCACAGAGCTGGAGAAAGACAAATGTTTCCTTGATTTTTAAAAATTGAAATAAAGTGGAGAGGGCCTATACTCTGCAAAGGATGTGCCAGTGTACTTGACTTTGATCTCTTAAATATTCTAGAATATGTCATTACAGGGATGATAATCAAACTTGTATGATGATCATGAGACAATTCCAAAACTGATGGAAAACTCTATGCACATCCAAAGAAAGAACTATGGAGTCTGAATGTAGATAGAAGCAGACTATTTTCCCTTTTTGTTTTTTTTTTCTCTTGTTTTCTTTCTTTTGTTGTGATTCTTCTTTCACAGCATGACTAATGTGGAAATATTTTTAATATGATTGTCCATGTACAGCCCATATCAGATTACATGCTGTATTAGGGAGGGAAGAGGGGAGGAAGGAGAGAAAAATTTAGAGCTCAAAATCTTACAAAAGTAAATGTTGAAAACTAATAATAATTAATTTTTTAAAATGATGATCACCAAAGGCCAGCTGACTCTATTGACAACAAACCATTCTAACTAACCCTATTTCCCTTTTTTAAATGGGGTGAATAGACTGGTAGATCAAAAGAATGCTAAATATATTGTGTAGCAAAGACTTGACACAAGATTGAGAGGGGCGGGCTGGAGAACAGGACAGGTCGATGGGTTCAGGAATTGTGAATGACTGGACATCAGTTTGGAAAAGGGTTCCTGCTTTGCCCTGTTCTCTTGAACATTTTTATCAGTGACTTGGATAGAAGTGTGAAGGGCACACTTGCCAGATTTAAAGATGACACAAAGCTAAGAAGGATAGATAACATTGCATGACAAAGTCAGGTTCTAAAAAGATTTCCTTGGAGCAGGACATTGGACCAAACTGAATAAGATGAAATCTAATGGTATATCACAGTCAGGATTCAGACTCCAGGCCGTGCTGGTAAATTCTTTCACTTGGGTTTAGAATATTAACTTCATAAGCACATGACTGAGAAAGTAATGCCTAGATCAGAGGTGGGGAACCTGTGGCTTCAAGGTCACATGTGACCCTCTAAGTCCTCAAGTGCAGTCCTTGGATTCAGTCACATGTGACCTTGAGGCCACAGGTTCCCCATTCCTGGCCTAGATAGTTCAGTTAAGAAAAAATATCTGCAACTTTTCATACATTGTAATGATAATATAGGTGCCAGGCCTGGAGTCAGGAAGACTCATCTTTTTGAGTTCAAATCTGACCTCAAACACTTATTACCTGGGTGACTATAAGTCAGTTAACCCTGTTTACCTCAATTTCCTTATCTACAAAATGAGCTGCAGAAGGAAATGGCAAACCACTCCAGTGTTTCTGCCAAAAAAACCCTAAATGAGGTCGCAAAGAGTCAGACACGACTGGAGTTGACTAAAAAACAATAAAAATAACAGCAACAGATCCCCCAGAGGAGGATAATGGGCATCAGACTCAAAGCATATGAGGATACATTGAAGGTGTTATCATGGGGAACAGAAGACTTAACAGGTGATGTGATATGAAGAGTTGATACATGGAAGAGTGTAGAGAATTTTTCTAACAGACCTCAGAAGACCAATGAGTAGAAGCAGTAGAGAGGCAGATTTAGACTTGGATTAAGGAAATGTAAAGATAAACTTTCAAATCCATGGAGCTATCCCAAAGTGGAATGGCCTGGGTTGGGGCATGGTGGGCTCCTCTTCACTGGAGTGTTGGAGCACATGCCGCATGACCATGTATCAGGCTTGTTTTAGGTTATTCTTGTGTGTAACTAGGTTAGACCAGCAGGCTTTCCTAGTTCTGAGATTCTGCTCGTTCAAAAGTTGTAATGTGGGAGCAAGTGACAGGCTGTATTTTTCCTTCATTAGGAAACTACTGAATGTGTTTCATTCATGCTACAGTAGTGGCATTGACCTGATGCTTTAGAAGTGAAAAGACAACCTTCCTAAAATCCATCCAACTGTGAAGTATGAATGCCTGTTGTCATTCCTGGTCTCTTCTCACCCTAGTTATGAAAGGCATAACGTCTCCATAGAACCTTAAACTTTGCAAAGTGCTTTACATACTTGATTTCGTCAGAGCTGCTGCAACCCAATGATGGCTTGTCGTATTTGCTTTAAAGGTGAGAAAGCAGATGTTTAGAAAAGGGAAGTGATGTCATAGTCTCCAGCTAGTGAGGGCCAGAGGTGAGATCTGAACCTATGTCTTTCTGATTCCAAGACTAGCATTCTACCACTTTGTCTATATAAAGGTGAAGTGTGAATGGAAAGCACAGTCATTTGGGGAAGTCTATGTACATTCAGATTTAGTTACATGGTAGCATCTTCCTAGGCACCTAAAGAGGCACACCTATAGTATGGGTATTTACCTGTTGTTTTCTAAAGTTCCCACACACCCATCACCATCACATTAACTGCACATCAACATTGACTAAAAGAAGATAATGGAATTGATCCACCACCAGACAGGTGCACACTTCTGAGTTATAGTCCTCACAGTAGGGGTAATTTGTAATGATTTTGCCTAGTCCCTCTTGGGGACTATTTATAAGCTGACTGGCCAAAGTTGGGTATTCAGTCTATGGCAATCAGTCAAATAACATTTATTAAGCACCTTCTATGTGCCAGGAATTGTGCTAAACACAGAGGATACCAGGAAAGGCAAAAATACTCCCTGCTCTCCAAGAACTGATAATCTGATGGAAGAGATAACATGCAAATAACTGTGGACTGACAAGAGAGAGACACTGTATAAATCAGTACTACTTTCAGAGCAAAAGCACTAAGATTAAGGAGGACTGGGAAAAGCTTTTCTTTTCATCTTTTTTAAATTTAAATTTATTTATTCATTGTTAGTTTTCAGCATTCACTTCTATAATATTTTGAGTTCTAAATTTTCTCCCTCCTCTCCTTCCCCCCTCCCCAAGATGGTGTACAATCTGGTATAGGCTCTACATATACATTCATATTAAGCATATTTTCACATTAGTCATGTTGTAAAGAAGAATAAGAACCAATGAGAGAAACCACAAGAAAGAAGAAACAAAAAAAGGAGAGAGACAGAGAACACAAATATGCTTCAATATTCACTCAGAGTTCCATAATTCTTTTTCTAGATGTGGATGGCATTTTCCATCACGAGTCTTTTGGAGCTGTCTTAGGTCCTTGCATTGCTGAGAAGAGCTAAGTCTATCAAAGCTAGTCCTCACACAATGTTATTGTTACTGATAACAATGTTCTCCTGGCTCTGCTCACTTCACTCAGTATTAGTTCCTAGAAGTGTTTCCAGATTTTTCTGAAGTCCACCTGATCATAATTTCTTATAACCACAACTTGTCCAGCCATTCCCCAATTGATGGGCATCCCCTCAATTTCCAATAATTGGCTACCACAAAAAAGCTCCTATAAGTGTTTTTGTACATATGGGTCCTTTCCCCATTTTTATGATCTCTGGGATACAGCCCTAGAAGTGGTATTACTGGGTGAAAGGGTATGCACAGTTTTATAGCCCTTTGGGCAGAGTTCCAAATTGCTCTCCGGAATGGTTGGATCAGCTGACAACTCCACCAACAATGCATTATTGTTCCAAGTAGGAAGAGCTTCTTGTAAAAGGAGGGACTTTAGCTGAGATTTGAAGGAAGTCAGGGAAGCTGGGAGGTAAGAATGAGGAGGGAGAACATTCTGAGCATGTGGCACAGTCATTTAAAATGCCCAGAGTTAGGAGATGGAATGTCTTGTTCAAGGAACAGCAAAGAAGATAGAGTCATTGAATTGCAGAGCTTCTGGAGGGGAGTGAGATTATAACAAGATTGGAGAGGCAAGAGCGGGATAGGTTATTGCAAAACAGGGTATTTTATATTTGATCCTGAAAACAATAGTGAGCCACTGGAGTTTATTGAATGGAAGAGGTAGGGTTGATAGGGTCATACATGGATTTTAGGAAGATCATTTAAGAAGATTGACTACTGGATGGAGGATGGACTGGAGTGGGGGAAGATGTGAGGTAGAGAGACCAATCAACACGCTATTGCAGTAGTCCAGGTATGAGTGGATAAGAAACTGCACCCATGTGTTGGCAGTGTCACAGGACAGAAGAGGGTGTATGTGAATAATATTAAGAAGGTAGAAATGATAGAACTTGTCAATCAACTGGATATTGGAGGTGAGAGAGTAATCAAACATGATACCTAGATTGCTAGCCTAGGTGACTGCATGAAGGATAATGTTCTTGACAGTAATAAAGAGTTGGGAAGATAGGAGGATTTAAGGGGAAAGATAATGAGTTCTGTGTTGAGAGATATTCTGTGAGATATCCAGCTTAAGATATCTAATAGGCAGTTAGAGATGCAAGATTGAAGGTCAGGAGAAGGGTTAGAACTGTACAAGTAGATCTGAAAGTCATCTGCCTTGAGATGGTAATTGAAACCATGGGAGCTGATAAGATCGACAAATGAAACAGCATATACAAGGAAGAGAATACTGGGTAGGACAGAGATTTGGGGGACACCTACCATTAGTAAGCATAACCTGGATACAGATCTAGCAAAGGGCACAGGAGAGGAGTGGTCAGATAGGTAATCTGAGAAGCCAGTGTCACAAAAACCCAGAGAAAAAAGAATGTCCAAGAGGAGAGGAAGATCAACATTGTCAAAGGCTGAAGAGAAGTCAAGGAGAATGAGGATTAAGAAAATGTCCTTGAATCTGGTAATTAGGAGATCAGCCCAGCATTTTAACGAGCCACAAAGAGCGATGAATGAACACTCCAAACAAGACTGTATAGAACTGGTCCACAGCACCAGCCATAGGTTTTATGTCAAAACAATTAGACACTGCTCTGTAATCCCAGGCTCTCAAAGGAGTCAGATTTATACAACAACCTCAGCTCCATTTGGAAAGCAAATGGGATTCAGGGACATGGTCAGAGTTACAAAGGTCATCTCTTGTGTGATGGAGATAACTTGAAAGTCAAACAACCTTGGTATCCCTCGAAGGCAGCCCACACTCCCAGGAGGCTCTTCCTTTTCATACTCTTCCTCTGTAATGTGAGGTGAGGGAGTATTCATTCCCAACTTTGATTTCAGAAGCAATTACTCAAGATTCCCTTGGCTCTGAACTTTTAAGGAGCTTTTCTACATAGCAATGATGGCCTTATAACCACTTGAACAAATATAATGCTTTGTGCTTCACATACAGGAAGGACAGTGTATGTAGGGGGAAAAAGTATCCACTGGAAATGAGGTTAGAGGACCTATAGTTTAAATCTTTATTGCTTTTTGCTTCCATGACCTTGAATAAAGTCATTCAACCTCTCTGGGCCCTAGTTCCCTCACCTTTAAAAATGAGGGCAGTGAACTAGATGGTATTTAAGGTTGCAACCAATTTTGAGTGAAGACCTCTTTTCTAGTATCAAAATATTCCCCCCCCCCCCTCAATTTGATAGTAGTTATATTATTGGTCTTGGCATTTTACCCTGGGGCTGAGCTGTCCTGATTGATGGGTGAGTGAAAACTCCCCTAACCCACTCTATCTACTCAATCCCAGAACATGCTTCATATCCCACCAGGACCATCCACCAGGACACCAAGGCCTACCTAGCCTTCCACCTCTTGCTCTGGGAATAGTCATCACATCAATGTTACTATTGCATTGGAAAGAGTGTAACTGTCCTGTGGCTCCACTCCCCACTCTGTATATCTGCTATCTCCCTTTGTAGGAATGTAAAGGGCAAAGATTGTCTCACTTTTGCATTTGTATCCCAATCACCTAGAGCAGTTCTGGACAGATGACGATGGACTTAGTAAATGCTTATTTATTAATTCATGTCCATTGTTTGAGAAAATATATAAGGACAAAAATCTAGTTAAGTGATACTTTCAGATGAACTTATATTTTATTAATGACATCTAGGTACATTTGAAAGGTAGCATATATATTTGTGAGACATTATTTAGTGTACAGAAGATATATTATGTTTTCTTATATCTTAGACTGCACCATGCTACAGATTTTATTAGAACTAAAGATCAAACTGACAGCGTGTTATGTGTGTGTGAATTTCTGGATGCCTTGTAATAATTCTGTGTCCCCCTCAGACTCCTCATCTGTAAATTGTAAATTGTGTCTGTAACCCAACTTTGAGCATCTTCAGTTTCATGGAGCTTGCAGCATCCCCTGTCATGTCAGTGGAGAAGCCTGTTTTGATTGGTTGCCTGCATCTTTAAAGCTGGTGAGACCCATCTGGTCAGCCTCTCTTTCCTCTATCCTTCAGTTCTGCTCTTAGCTGTTGTGCCCAGTATGGACATCATGAACAAAATCAATCATCAAAAGGGAGGAACTTGCCTGCTGCTACTTACCTCTCTTTCACCCCCCAGTCCCAGAAATGGACCTAGAAATGTTTGTTTCTATATTGTGTTGTTGCTTCTCAATTTCAGGTGCCCATAGGCCAAGGAGTTTGAATCATGGAGACCTCAGAGTCAGGATTGTGGGCAGAGTGGTGCAACAACCAGCCCACCTGGCAAAGAAACCCTGAGAAGTCAGGGGAACTCCAGCTTCAAGAGGGTTTTGGACTTGAAAGAGGGACTATGTTCTACAGAAACTGAGCTATGCTGTGGACCTTATCCCCTTCCCCTCCCTAGAGGCTGAGGTGCTGCAGAAGGGAAGGGGAATTGTGCTTCCAATGCATCGGGGCAACTGTGTTTGTATATTTGTGATTATCTTTTGGAAGTAAATATTCATGTTTGTAAAAGCCCTACTGCTCTCTCTCTCCCTCTCTCCCTCCCTCCCTCCCTCCCTCCCTCCCTCCCTCCCTCCCTCCCTCTCTCTCTCTCTCTCTCTCTCTCTCTCTCTCTCTCTCTCTCTCTCTCTCCTCTCTTCTCCTTCTTTCCCTCCTCCCTTTCCTCTCTCTGGGGGGATGGAGAGGAGATATGGCTAGAGAATAGACAGTTGTTTGGAAAGCAAAAGACAAGCCTAGAACAAGCACAGGTTTTCCAAGCTAAAATAATCCCCCAAAGCATTGAGAAGAAGAAAAGATAATGCTATAAGGTTAACTTCCAGAGTAGGTTTGATTCTGTTTCCCAACACTTAATCCTTACATCTTCCTCTTGTTGGTATCAGGGATAACAACCAGTCGCCACTTTGTTGAGAAAAGATATCACAGACACTGAAGGAAATAAATAGCCCAGGACCCTGGACCTAAGAAGCCTTGGGAATAACAATGTCTTCTCCAACCCAGACTCAATAGCCATCATGACAGGAAGCAACTCCTTTAGGGAAGCGACCAGTCACCCCTACTGACTGCTGCTGACAAACTACCCCTTCTCAGACAGCCAAGACAGCCTAAGCAAGACACTGATCAAGAGACAGGATTCTGTATGTGCCAGGCAAACAAAATTGCCATCCCCTGCTCCCCTCAGACCCTGATGGAGATAGCTCTGGACCCTGAACCTCACTGACAGTGGCATCATGACCCTGCTTCCAGTCTGGGCCCTAAAATCATCACTGGGAGGAGTAATCACAGAAAGGGCCCAACTTCCTTCCTACCACCAACAGCAACTACTGAACCATGGCCACTGATGAGTAAGGAAGCCCAAGGGGGCTAGGAGCAGCAGCACCAGTCCGCCCTCAGTTGCCATCCTGGAAAACCCTTCCTGTGGGTAGGCAGCCCGGCGACTGCTCCTGCAGGTTTGCAGACTCAATTGCTGTAGTCCCAGAAAATAGTGTTCTTGCCACCAAAGTCCTTGGCACTGTCAAATGGTTTGGCATCAGAAACTGATATAATTTTTATCAGTAGAAATGACATTTAAGAAGACACATTACCATGTGCTTTGCTGCAGTTCCCCAAGGACATCTTTCCTTTTGACTTACAGCTAAGACCTCCTATAATGTATTGTCTTTCCCATTAGATTGTCATCTCCTTGAGAGCAAGGTGGCTTATTTTTGTATTTGTATCCCTATCACTTTGAACAGAGCTTTGCACATAGTAAGTGTTTAATGAATGTTTTTTCACTCATTCATATTTCCCAAAGGTCCTTTCTAACTCTAAGCCTTATGAACCACCAGAAAGCATATAAATTTGAGTGGATTTTCCCAGTTTTGTTGCTATTGAGTCGTTTTCAGTCATGTCTAACTTTTAGTGATCCCACTTGGGGTTTTCCTGGCAAAGATACTGGAGTGGTTTGCCATTTCCTTCTCCAGCTCATTTTACAGATGAAAAAACTCAACCAAGTAGGGTTAAGTGGCTTGCCCAGGGTCATACAGTAAGTGTCTGAATCCAGATTTGAACTCAGGTCTCCCTGACTCCAGGCCTGGTACTCTATCCACGGCACCACGTAGCTGTCTTTTTTCCTGCATCAGCTATGGCTTTTTTAATTCACCCATACCCTAACCCAGTTCTTTTTAAAAAATTAATATTAATCAGGATAACACAAGATCTAGCAGCTTCTACATTAAGGGATCGAAGGGCTTGGAATATGATATTCCAGAAGTCAGAGGAACTAGGATTAAAAGCAAGAATCACCTACCCAACAAAACTGAGTATAACACTTTAGGGGAAAAAATAGTCATTCTATGAAATAGAGGAATTTCAAGCATTCTTGATGAAAAGACCAGAGCTGAATAGAAAATTTGACTTTCAAACACAAGAATCAAGAGAAGCATGAAGAGGTAAACAGGAAAGAGAATTCATAAGGGACTTACTAAAGTTGAACTGTTTACATTCCTACATGAAAAGATAATATTTATAAGTCAAGATTTTTCTCAGTACTAGGGTAGTTGGACGGATTATATACATATAGACAGAGGGCACAGGGTGAGTTGAATAGGAAGGGATGATATCTAAAAAAATAAAATTAAGGGGTGAGAAAGGAATATATTGGGAGGAGAAAGGCAAAAATAGAATGGGGCAAATTATCTCTCACATAAAAGAGGCAAGAAAAAGTTTTTTCAGTGGAAGGAAAGAGAGGAGAGGTGAGAGGGAAAAAGTAAAGCTTACTTTCATCACATTTGGCTTAAGGAGGGAATAACATGCACACTCAGTTTGGTATGAAAATCTATCTTACACTACAGGAAAGTAGGGGAGAAAGGGATAAGTGGTGTGTATGCATGGTGGTGATAGAAGGGAGGGCAAATGGGAGGAGGGGGTAATTAGAAGTAAACACTTTTGGGAAGGGACAAGGTCAAAAGAGAGAATAGAATAAATGGGGGGCAGGATAAGATGGAGGGAAATATAGTTAGTCTTTCACAACATGACTATTATGGAAGTCTTTTGCAAAACTACACATATATAGCCTATGTTGAATTGCTTGCCTTCTCAGTGGGGATGAGTGGGGAGGGAGGGAGGGAGAGACAGAAGTGGGAACTCAAAGTTTTAGGAACGAATGTTGAGAATTGTTTTTGCATGCAACTGAGAAATAAGGAATACAGGTAATGGTGTATAGAAATCTATCTTGCCCTACAAGAAAAGAGAGAAGATGGAGATAAGGGAAGGGAGGGGTGGATAGAAGGGAGGGCAGATTGGGGGAAGAGGTAATCAGAATGTATGGTGTCTTGGGATGGGAGGAGGGGAGAGATGAGGAGAAAATTTGGAACTCACAATCTTGTGGAAATGAATATTGAAAACTGAAAATAAATAAATTAAATTTTTAAAATTAATATTTTATTTCCTCCCACCCCCAATTACATGTAAAAACAATTTTAGCATTCCTTCTTTTTGTTTTTTCAAATTGACCAAGTTCCTCTTGTGATCAAGGAAAGACTTATATGAGACCATTGCTTATCGTCCGAGAAGCAAAAGAATGGACCTGAGCTGGCTAGTCCATTCACAGTTTAAATCCAAGACCTCAATCTTGATTACATGGGTTAACTGGCTACAGAATGGATTCCCTATAACTGTTAGAGGGAGCATTGCTTGGCATTGAGAAAACTGTAATGTCATCAGGAACCTAGGATGGATAAGTACTTCATGTACCCTGCATATTATTAAAAGCATGTATATATCATCTGCCTATCTGCTTTTACCCTTAAAGGCAAGTTAAAATAAATAGTATGAGGTCAGCACCTTTACGCCTGATTTGTTTAGTGTTTATTGATCTTTCAAGGGCAGAGTGTGTAAACAAACCCACATCAATCTGTGACAATTTGATGTGATAGGTATGAAGTCATAACAAGTTGACCTTTTTTTTAAAAGGCAGAACAAGAGGTCATGTCGCTCAGCCACAAAAGACTCCAGGTGTTGCCAAAGATAGTTACAGGGACAGAACTAAGGAGTGGAAAGAACTGATGGCCATATGGTGCTTTTTGTAGTGACATCTTTTAGCAGATGATAAGTGCTAGTCATGTCATTCTTTCAAACGGAAAAATAGGGAGATGTTTTTATTCATTATTGGTGTTCTTATTTATAACAATTAATAGCATTATGATTATTTATTAATAGTAGCTTAGATCTTCCTAGCACTCTGCAGTTTACAAAGCACTGTCCCTCCCAAACGCAGTGTGAGGGAGGCAGTACAGTTATTCCTTCCACATCATAGGCATTAGGGGCATGGTGTCCCTGCAATCTGGAAAATCTGTGAAGAAAAAAGTTTTGGCTCTCCTTTCATATCAGAGAAGTCTATTTTTTTCTTTTTCTTTTATGGGGTGTTTATAGGACCTTACTGTAAAATTTGGGTTAAGTATTTGGTCATAGGCTATATGTAGGTCAATGTTAAGGAAAAATACTTTTTCTGTGTTGTCTTCTGGTCTTTGCATGTTATCTGCAGCTTCTGCAAAATTCTCCAAAAATTCTCATTTAATTTCTTATGCCAACCCTCAAGATATATTGAAACCACATTGAGAAACATCACGCTGTGGAAGGCATAACCTTAAAGTAGTAGTATCCCTATTTTACAGAACACCAAACAAGGTTAGAGGAGTCAAGACATGTTCAAGGTCATGCATCGTGTTTATACTTCTTTCTCATGTTTTGAGGGAATACAACATTTTTATTCTCTCCTTGAGTATAATGGGTAATGGGTCACTGAGTCCAGTCTTAACCAGAGTGCTCTGCTGACACATTCCTTATGCAGACTTTGAAGTATGTGGGGACCACTATTTACACACAACATATATACATACATATGCACACATATGTGTATGTATACATGCATGTGTGTATATGTAATTGTAAAGTCCATGAGGACAGACTCCATCCATGTGCCACCACAAAAGAATCCTTTCCCATCCCCGCTGGGAAACTAATGTCTTCCCTTCTAAGGTTACCTTCCATCTGCTCTGCTTACATTTGTAGGGAACCTATTTATTTTGATGTTGCCTTGACCACTAGAATTGTGAAGTCCTTGAGGGCAGGGATTGTTTCTTTGAATTCCCAGGGCTTGGCACAGGTACCTAGTACATAGTAAATGTTTGTTGATTGACTGATTCACAGCTAAGCCAATCCCCTCCTTTCCAGTATTCTTGCCCATTATCCCCCCCACCCCCAGGTACTCAGTAATCTAGGCATCCTCATGTACTATTATTTCCTCCCACGTGACTCTCCATCTCATATCTTTTCACTCTTGCACTAGACACCACCTATGCCTGGAATCTTCTCTCTCTTCACCTTCTCTTCTTGTAATCTCTGGTTTCCTTCAAACCTCGTTTCAAGTCCTATCTTCCATAGGATGCCCTTTCTGATCCCCCACATTGCTAATGCCCTCTTTCCTAAACCCACTTTGCATTAATTCTGTAAATACTTTTTTATGCATAATCAATTCTCGACATTCATCCTCAAGCATTCCTGTGATTTTATTAGTAACCTCGTTTTCACTTTCAGGTTGCAACCATGCACATTCAGGACTATGCACGATAGAGGAAAAAATGAGAGGTGAGATGTGGCAAGTTTATATCTGCAAAAAGGAGGAAAGCATTCATAAAAGTGTTCATGAATCTGCTCCAGAAAGTGTTAAAGTAATCTCTCAAGTGCTCTGTGAGGAAATTGAAAACATGGAAAAGTGGCTGAGTTTGTTGGTACATGTGACAATGGTCACCTCCGCCCTCTCCAGCACTTACATAGTTGAGCAAGCATCCCGTCTATCCCACTGCCTGTGCCACTGAGCTCCCAAGAGTACTGGCAGGTGTCTTGTTGGGCCAGATGAGCTGGCTTGGGTGGTAGTTTCAAACTGTGATCCAGCAACTTACCCCAGACATGGAACAGTTCAACCACAGGAGCTGAAAGCCCTCTTCCTTTTTTAACCTTGGGGTTCTTCTGACATCATCACCTCTGCCCCTCCCAGTTCCATTTGCATTTTGTCGATTATTCCATGGTTACTGTGTTAGGAAAAGGGCACATTTTCAGAATTAATGTTTTCTTATAAAGAATTGTATGCAGAAAAAAATATTTTTAGCAATCTCTAGTGAAAGACTGCAGTTTTGGGTAGTTATGGGAACCTAATACCCTATTTCCCATGGGTTCAATGTATCAACAACATAACTTTTTTTTATTTTCTTGCCATGTGCTAGGAATGTTACCACATAAAAGTTGATGATTGACTGTAATACATATACACACCTGCATATGTATATACATGTATGTGATACTTATGCACATCCATCATGTATAGAGGCAAACACATGACTGTATACATGTTTATGTGTACACATATACACACATGTATGTGTGTATGCCTGTGTCTATGTACACACCGCATATATATGGGTATATACATACCAGTGTGTATGTACACATATACACATATGCATGTGTGTGGTATATACCTATATTATGTACATCAGAATGTCTAGACCATTGAGTGCATGGAGAGGAATAATGGATAGGGATGGGGGGGAGGGGAAGAAAAAAATAAAGCAAAAAGTGCACAGATGAGAACAAAAGAAAACCTAGAAGGAAGCAAAGAATAGCTGGGTAGCTTTGAAAACAATGTGTAGTATTTATTACACAGGTTTTCTTGAAATGGCAATTTATTGTTTTATATTGAATCCTCTCATGTTCTTCTGTGTACATGGAAATGTTTTTTCCTCTTCTCATTTTGTAATTTAGTTTAGAATGAATAAAAAATTTACACAAAAAAACTGGAAAGGAAGCGATAGGTTTACTTGTAAATCAGTCAATCAATAAGCATTTATTAAGCACCTACTATATACCAGGTACCTATGCTGAGCCCTGGAAATAAAAAGAAAAAAGTCAAAACAATTCATGCACTTAAGGACTTTACAATTCTAATGGACAAGGCAACAATGAAGTAAATAGGTCCTACAAACACAAGCAGAGAAGATGGAAGGTAACCTTAGAAGGGAAGGGGTGGGATAGGAAAGGACTCTCATGAGGTGACCCTTGGATGGAGCCTGAAAGGAATCTAGGAATTCTAAGTGTCAGAAGTGAGGAGAGAGGCATGCCAGGCACAAAGTCAGGACAGAGACTATTTGGCTGGACTGCAAAATTTGTGACAAAGAGTAATGTGCAATAAGGCTGAAAAGATAGGAAGGAACTCATTTAGGAAGGGTTTTAAATGCCAGACTGAGGGGCTTTTATTTGGTGCCAGAAGTAATGGGAACTCTTAGAGGTTATTGACACATGTGCTTTAGGAAAATGACTTTTGCAGTTGTATGGGGGATAAAATACGAATGGGAGGAGATTTGGTCAGGGAGACTAATTAGGAGGCTGTTGTATAAGTCTATGTAAGAAGCAATGAAAGCCTGATCTAGGGAGATTACTGTGTGAGGGGGGAAAAGGGGACAGATAGATGAGGTGTTACAGAAGCAGAAACAATGAAATTTGGCAGGTAATTGGATGTGTGGGGTGAGTAAGAGTAAGGAAATGGGAATGACAGCAAGGATACCAATCTGGGTGATTGAAATAGGAAAGTTTTAAAGAGGTAAGGATGCAGAGATGGAGATAACAAATTTTCTCTTTTTTTCTCTTTCTTTCTTTTTTGATGTGTTGAGTTTCAGATGTCTACATGATATCTAGTGCAAAGTGTCCAATGGCCAGTTTGTGATATATGACTGGAGCTCGGGAGAAATACTAGGGCCGGATTTATAGATCTAAGAGTTATCATCATAGAAATAGCTAAACCTGATAAGAGGTGAGGAAGTCCATATAAGATAGAGTATATAAGAGAAGAAAAGATGGCTGAAGATAAAGCCTTGGGGGTCACTCACAAGTAGTGGTTGTGACATGAATGATCAGGAAAAGAAACTGAGGAGTGATCAGAAAGGAGAAAACAGGACAGCCTCACCCAAATGCAGAGAATACAGTATGTAGGAAGAGAGGGTGTTCAATGGTGATAAATGCTGGAGAGGTAAAGAACGATGAAACTTGAAAAAAGGCTTCAGATCTGGCAATTTCAGAGGTCAAAGGTAACTTCAGAGAGGACATAAAATAGGTCAATATTTTATTTTTGAAAGGAACTCAGCAAAGCTAAAATTATCCCTTTAAGTATTCTTAGATACAGGCTCTTCCACAGTCTTGAGTATATTAAATGCGTTCTTCAAATCCAGAGATAGCCTTTTTGATATCTCCCTTGCCCACCTTATAAAAAGCACTTTCCTAAGGATTTATCCCTGCTTTCATCTCCAAGTTACCCAGGATGTGGGATGAGATCAGATACTTTTGATAAAATCATAATCAGTGGGGGGATCTTATTCTTTCTGTGATGAACCGACCATCAGGATAGTCTGATATTTAAAGCCCTTCAAAATACAGCCTCCAATCTTAATCTCCTCTGTGTAAACCCTATATTCCCATCAAACTGGAGTACTCCTCAAATGTGCTCTCTGCTTCTCTGCATCAATACCTTTGCCTCAGATGCCCTTCACCAATATTTCCGCCTATACTTGAAGGCAAACCTCAAAAGCTACTTTTTCTTCTCTCTCTCTCTCCCTCTCCCTCCCTTGCTTCCTCCCTCCCTCCCTCCCTCCCTCACTCCCTCCCTCTCTCTCTCTCTCTGTCTCTCTCCCTCTTCCTTCCTTCCTCCTTCCCCCTTTCTCTTTTCCATCTTTCCCTCTCTATTTTCTTCTTTCCCTCCTTTTGTCACCTAACACATCCTCTTTTGTGCTATGATACTTGCTTGCAGACTTGTTTTATGTTGCTGACTAAATTGCAAACTGTGTGGGCAAGAAATGGATCCTACTTGTCTTTGCCATCCCTACAATGCCTAGCACACAGAGACCAGCACGAAATATTTACTAAATTGTACTGGGTTGGCTTGGTGACCAATATAAGCTCTGCATGTCTTAGAGGGAACTACAGGAATTAAGATTTTGAAGGCAGGATTTGTTTCTTTATAATCCATGTTGGACCCATTAGAGTACTGTCCTGTCAGAAGGGCACAAAGCCATCTTAGCAATGGATCAGCCAACCCAGAGAACCCATCATACTGGAATCCCAGTGTCCCTGGGGTCTCAGTTAATGTTAGAAGAGAAAATGAGTTTCAGTCTTCTAATGCTTCTTGAATATTATAGCAAGTTGCCCAGAAGGCCCCTCCAAGGAAGCTGCAGAAACTAGCCTTCACATGACATGCTACTGTATTGGAAATGTCCAGGATCCCAACAGTGAAGTAAATAGAAACAGCATGAGCTGAGAAGATGAGAGAGAGATCATGAAATGTTCTTGTTGAGGACTTTTGTGTTTGTGTGAGTGATAGGGTGATTGTGTCAAGTCACTGTCTTAGGAAGCTCAGATGACTGTAAGCTTGGCAATCCAAGGTTAATTGCTTATACTTTGATAGGGAGCAGACAGGCTCCATTAAAGGCAGTACTCCCAGCATCCCCTGGGGATGAATGGCCAAGTAGCCAAAAGAACCAGAGCAGCACTCATGGAGTCTTCTGCTGAAAGTTTCCCTGACAGAGGAGTGGGTGCTCAGGCTCCAGGTTTGCTGGGACAAGTCTCAGGACTAAGGATTCCTGTTCCTTTTTCAGATCTAAGAATTGAAGAATCTGTTCCAATCACCTCCAGGGCTTGTCTTCTCATTAGAGGTAGGGAGGGTTAGAAGGCACTCACTGGAAAATGATGTGGGCAATGAAAGTAAATTGTTTGCTTAAGTAGAAGGGGAAGGGGCTTAAGGAACAAGGTGGGGGGAAAGGGTGGAGCCAAGACAGCAGAGTAACACCATGGACTTGCTAGAGTTTTCCTCTCAAACCCAGTCAAATACCTGTAAAAATGACTCTAAACAAATTCTGGAGCTGCAGAACCCATAGAAGGATGAAGTGAAGCAAATCTCCAGCCCAAGGCAGCCTGGAAGGTCAAGGGGAAATATCTATCACCCCTCACTAGGAATAGGATGCTGTCCAGCGTGGGCCACGTTAGCACAGATGGGACCTGACCACGTCTGGGAGTACTGAATGTCTGGCACCTGTGGTGGTTTCCAAGATTTCACAACCTCCAAATGCAGAGGAAAATTGGAAGGACAGTGGAAAAAAATCTATGTTACCTGTGTGAGAGAGTAAAATGGTCCAACCCCAGCTCCAGGAAGGCAGAGGGGGGAGGGGGTAGAGGAACCCATGGCAGCCACAGCAGCTGTAGTGGGCAGCAGTAGTGACTGTTTCTGGAGCTCTAGGCTCATAGATTGTGGGGGGATCAAGTGGCTGACAGTACACCCCCACTTTCACTGGAAGCAGAGAATTACCTTGACAAAGAGCTCAAAAGTCAAGAAAATAGGGAAATGAGCAAAAACTGGAAAAAGAATCAGACTATAGAATGTTATTTTGGTGACAAGAAAAATCAAAATATACAAACAGAAGAAGACAGCAAAGTCAGAGTTCTTACATCCAAAGCCTCCAAGAATATGAATTCATCTCAGGCAATGGAAGAGCTCAAAAATGATTCTGAAAATCAAGTAAGAGAGGTAGAGCAAAAATTGAGAAGAGAAATGAGAGTGTTGCAAGAAAATCATGAAAAATGAGTCAACTACTTGCTAAAGGAGACCCAAAAAAAATGCTGAAGAAAATAACATTTTAAAAAATAGACTAGCCCAAATGACAAAAGAGATCCAAAAAGTCAATGAGGAGAAGAATGCCCTAAAAAGCAGAACGGCCAGATGGAAAAGGAGATCCAAAAGTTCTCTGAAGAAAGTAATTCCTTAGAGATTAGAATGGAGCAGATGGAAGTTGATGACTTTATGAAAAATCAAGAAATTATAAAACAAAACCAAAGGAATGAAAAAATAGCAGACAATGTGAAATATCTCATTGGAAAAACAACTAACCTGGAAAATAGATCCAGGAGAGACAATTAAAAAATTGTTGGACCACCTGAAAACTATGATCATTAAAAAAGAGCCCAGACATCATCTTTCAAGAAATTGTCAAGGAAAACTGTCCTGATATTGTAGAACCAGAGGGTAAAAGAGATATTGAAAGAATCTACCTATCACCTCCTGAAAGACATCCCAAAAGGAAAACTCCTAGGAATATTGTAGCAAAATTCCAGAGCTTCCAGGTCAAGGAGAAAATATTACAAGCAGCCAGAAAGAAACAATTTGAGTATTATAGAAATACCACCAGGATAACACAAAATCTAGCAGCTTCTACATTAAGGGATCAAAGGGCTTGGAATATGATTTTTCCAGAGGTCAAAGGAGGTAGGATTAAAACCAAGAATCATCTATCCAGCAAAATTGAGTATAATACTTTGGAGGGAAAATGGTCTTTCAATGAAATAGAGGACTTTCAAGCATTCTTGATGAAAAGATCAGAGCTGAACAGAAAATTTAACTTTTAAGTATAAGAATCAAGAGAAGCATGAAAAGATAAACAGGAAAGAGAAATCATAAGGGGCTTACTAAAGTTGAACTGTTTGCATTTCTACCTGAAAAGATAATATTTATAACCCTTGAGACTTTTCTCATTATTTGGGTGGTTGGAGGGATTCTGTGCATATAGACAGAGGGCACAGGGTGAGTTAAACAGGGTTGGTATCTAAAAAAATAAAATTAAGGGGTGAAAGAGGAATATATTGGGAGAAGAAAGGGAGAAATAGAATGGGGTAAATTATTTCTCACATAAAAGAGGCAAAGAAAGCTTTCTCAATGCCACAGAAGAGGGGGGAGGTAAGAAGGACAAAGTGAACCTTACTTTTATCACATTTGGCTTAAGGAGGGAATAACATGAACACTCAGTTTGGTATGAAAATCTATCTTACACTACAGAAAAGTAGGAGGGAAGGGGTTAAGCTGGAGTGGTGGTGGGGAGGAATGATAGAAGGGAGGGAAAATGGAGGGGGTAACTGAAGAAAACACTTTTGAGGAGGGATAGGGTCAAAAGAGAGAATAGAATAAATGAGGGGACAGGAGAGGATGGAGGGAAATTTAGTTAGTCTTTCACAATATGAAGGTTATGGAAGTGTTTTGCGTAACTACACATGTATAATCTATATGGAATTGCTTGCCTTCTCAGTGGGGATTGGTGGGGAGGGAGGAAGGGAGAAAAGTTGGAACTCGAAGTTTTAAAAGTGAATGTTAAAAATTGCTTTTACGTGCAGCTGTGAAATAAGATATACAGGCAATGGGGTATAGAAATCTAACTTGCCCTACAAGAAAATAGAAGGGATGGGGATAAGGGAAGGGAGGTATGTGATAGAAGGGAGGGCAGATTGAAGAAGTGGTAATCAGAATGCACAGTGTCTTGGGATGGGCAGAGGGGAGAGTTGGGGAGAAAATTTGGGACTCAAAGTATTGTGGAAGTGAATGGTGAAAACTAAAAATAAATATTTTTTAAAAAAGGAAAAAAAAGAAGAAAAATATGCCATGGGCAAAAAAAAAAGGGCAGTGTGGTGCAGTGGATAGGGCCTTAGACTTAAGTTGGAAAGAATTGATTTCAGAGCGCACCTCAGATAATTGTAAGCTCTAATGTTACATATGAATGTTGACCTGCAACTGAAATTACATACAAAAAGGACCTACACCCCTCTCAACCTGAACTGTATCCTTAAAGCCTTCTGTGAGTCTTGGTCAGGAAGAAGCTATTCAATCGCTTCCAGGAGAGTAATACTTGCAACATGTATGACCATGCATTGTTTCTGTTGCCTCCTCTATAGGCCAGAAATGATAGATTTTATGCTCACCAGTGGGGGAAAAGACAGATAATATTCAAAAACCTCACCAAACATTCACTCCAATATGCACATTCTTGCAGGATCTTTTGTTTTAACACAGTAGCTTGGAATCAGAAAGATCTGAGTTCAAATTGGGCCTCAAATATTTACTTGTTGTGCAACCCTGGGCAAATCACTTAATCTCTGTTTGCCTCAGTTTCCTCATCTGTAAAGTGGGGATAATAATAGCACCCCCCCAGAGTCATTGTGAGTATAGAATGAAATATTTATAAATTAGCCTAGTGTCTGGCATATAGATGACAATAAATGCTTGTTTCGTCTCCTTCTTTAAGGAGTAGCACAATATCATGAAGAAAATGGTGTTTAACCTCTTATATATATGTTAAATGTGAAGTATCTATCTCCATTGGTTATAGAAGTCTTAATGAGGCCCAGGTAATGTCTTCTAGCTCTGTATGAAGCAGTCAGTTCTACTGGTGGGACCATCTCCAGTGGTCCTGATTTATATCTTACCACTGGACCCAGATGACTCCAGAGGAGAAAGTGAGGCTGGTGACTAGGTTGACAGGTTGTGTGATAGAGTGGAGAAAAGTCTAGAACTAGAATCAGAAAACACTGGAGTTTAAATCCTACCACTGACATTTAATAGCTGTATGACTTTGAGCAGGGCATCTAACTTCAACCTATGAGCCTCGGTTTTCTCATCTGTAAAATGAATATCAAAAACATCTACCTCACAGGGTGGCTGTGAGGCTTAAATAAGATAAGGTATATAAAGTGGTCTGAACATTTTAATGAGTTACATACATCTCAGTTATTATTAGCATTATTACTTTCTTTAGTGGTCATAGATTGCAGTTTTCAACGTGTCTAGGCTTGGGGCATCTCTTTCTGATATTAGAATGATAAATAAAAAAGAAGAATCTTGGTTGTTGGAAGGTATGATTTTGCTTGGAGGGCGGTGTATGTTTCTCTCTGTCTCTCTCTTTCTCTCTCTGTCTCTGTCTCTCTTTCTCTGTCTCTGTCTCTCTTTCTCTGTCTCTGTCTCTGTCTCTCTCTGTCTCTGTCTCTCTCTGTCTCTCTGTCTCTCTGTCTCTGTCTCTCTGTCTTTCTGTCTCTCTGTCTCTCTCTCTCTCTTTCTCTCTTTCCCCTACTTCCTCTCACTTTTCTTTCTCTCAACTCAGGGGCCTGTTGAAACTGGTTTAGTAGGACTCAGGCGAGCAGATTTTTACATTTTCAGTTTATTTACATCTCAGAAATGAGCAAATGCAAAATCAGGGCTTAACTTATTGTTTTCTTTATTATCTAGACTTAGGAAAGTTATGGAGAAGATTTTAATGATGCAGATTAAACTTAAAAGTGTGTCATGAGTACATTTTTTTTCTGGAGAGCTTGTTGTTAAACATTTGCCACCACATAACAGCCTCAACTCTAGTTGTCTTCCTTCTTCTCATCTAGCAGACTTAGATCCATATCTTCTACATCCACAACCTCTCACATGCATTTTCCCCCTCTTCCCTTTCACAACCACTACCCAGGGTAGAGCCTTTTATTGTGATCCACTCAAACTATTTCATTTGCTTCCTTTTCCATCTTCTCTTTCTCTCCCCCAAACCATCATTCATTATTTTTCATTACTTTCTTTCCATACACTCCCAATTCTTTCTTAGTCATAGAGCTGTTTACCCTTCCACTTGATACCTTTTAATGGTCTCCTATTGCCTATATGGATAAAATTCTGACTCCCTTTCCTGGTGTTCAAGGTCTTCCACAATCTCTTGCTGTCCTCCTTTTGCTTAATAGATATCATTTTCTCCAAGGGTACTTTTAGTAGGGAGTGGGCAGTTAGACAGCACAATGGATAGAGTGCTGAGCCTGAAGTCAAGAAGACTCATTTTCCTGGGTTCAAATCTAGTGTCATATACTTAGTAATACTAGTATTACTTAGTAATAAGTAAATAATTAGTAATTGTGAGAGCCTGGGCAAGTCACTTAACCCTGTTTACCTTGGTTCCTCATCTGTAAAATGAGCAGGAGAAGGAAATGGCAAACCACTTCAGTGTCTTGGCCAAGAAAAATTTAAATGGGATCACAAAGAGTTGGACACAGCTGAAATGACTTGACAACCAATTCTAGGAAGGAGCTGTCCAGCTGAATCATGGAAAATTGGAGGGTAAAACTGACTGACTTTATTACCCAGTATATTAAAAAATACATGTTCATGCAAGAGGACAAAATGCTTTGAATTCTGTGCTGAGCTCCTACCCTCTCTGTTCTTAGAATTGCACCATATTACTTTCTCTTGTTCCTTAAACTCTGCTAATCTAGTACCCACTTTCTTTCTGTGGGCCCTAAGCTTAGCATCCTAATGACCATATGGCTCCATTTCTAATCCCTATCTGAGTAGGGATCCTCCAGTCATGATTTTCCATAGTTTCCCAAATAGAAAATTCTCAACTAGTGTCATGGGAAGTGGCTAGTCGTAGCTCTCACCCTGCCTTAAGCTTAGCAAGTCTGAGAGGGATATTCCTTTTTTTTTTTTTAGCCTTACTTCATTGCTTGCTTCTACTTACTCTATGCCCCTGAAATATTCCCTGATTTACTTACTACCCTCCTTCTACCTTGGGATGATTTTTTCCCCTTGGATTTCAAATAGTATTTTGTATGTACTTCTCTCAAACACATGTATTAATTTGTTTTTTTGGTTATTTGTATATCATGTACCTTTACTGACAGTAAACCTTATAAGAGCAGAGACTTGAAGCAGCATAGGAATTATAGCTGGATGAAACCTCAAAGGTTAACTCTTCCAACCCTTACAATTTCTAGATGCTGAAAAACTGAGGCCCAGGGAAGTGATATGAACTTAATATCTCCCTCCATGCCTAGCACAATGCTTAGTACACAGCAGATACTTGGTAATTGTATGTTTCGTTATTTTGGATGAAATTAACATGATTATTAATCATGGATGCTGTTCCTTGGGTACTTGTCTTTGTATGTCTAGATAGGGAATCCTGTTTGTGCCTGGGTTTAATTTCACCTGAAAAGATGAGAATTAAGCTTCAGCCACTGCATAAGGGAGCAGCCAGTGGCCTGGGTAACCTGCTTACCCCCTGTGAGTCTCCAAACACTGTCTGGCAAATTAACACTCAATGAGAAGGGCAGCAGTCCAATTCTCCCATCAGTACGAATTAATCACCTTCATCTGTGGGCCAGGCACAGACAGTAAGACCCACTAATAATAACAGGAGAGCCTGCACATTTAGCCTAACCTTCCCCATACAGATGGGCCCATTTAGCAGAAACCTGGAATTGAGAAAATATAAACAATGCCCAGAGCCCTGCATCTTGCTCTGGTGTCAATTTCTGCTAATGTAGCTAAGATGTGCAGTTTCAGTTCTGATCCCAGACACCATTTGTGATTGCCTTGCTTCTAAACTCTCTTCTGTGCTTGGTTGTCAGGAGCACTTCCAAGTGTTGGCAACTTTTGGGTTTTATAGAGTGGCATATTAATGTTTGAGAAATGTTCATTTGAAAGTATATTTAGCACTGAGAAAGGCTTCAGAGTTCCTTTAGTTCAACCTCTTCATTTAATAGATGAGGAAAATGAAGCCCAGAAACATAAAGTGTCTTACTCAGTGTCCCAGAGATGGAAGAGCCAGGGTTTAAGTTCAGAAGGTCCTTTGATTCCCAAGTTCATTCCCCACTGTTTAGTGCTCTTTCTACCATACCTACTTGTCTCTTCATGATGCTTCAGATGAGGAAACTGAGGCTCACAGAGAGGAAGTGACTCAGCCAAGTTTGTATAAATGGTAAGTCGAAGAGCCAAGATGTTAATCCAGGTCTTCTCCACATCACTGGTCTTGCTTCTGGTATTGCCCATACAGCTATTCAGGAGAACAAAAAGGGGGCTCATCATCCCTGCAACCATGTACACCAACTATTGGTCAATTGTAGTGAATGGATATTTAAGCCCAAGAGACCTGGGAATAACAGTGCACCCAGACCACCAGCCTGCTTGCAACGTGGACCCCTATAGCAACTGCTGTGGAGACTGAACCAACCATCTCCACAACCATCAACAACAAAAAAAATCACCAATGAACTGCCACCGATAGTCAAGCCAGCCCAAGTGAGGTAGCTTTGAAAGAGAACAAGAGACAGCACATAATAGGTGAATCATATAACTGCCACCACCTCCCTTTAGACAATGTAAGTCACACCTCAGGACTCAGATCCCAACTGCCCCAGTAACTGCAGTGCCCTCTAGACCAGTGGTTCTGCTTCCAAAGTTATCATCAAGGGGGACAACCCTAGTGAAGAACAGGTCTGGCCTCCCTACCACCACCATCAGGCAGATCAAGCCTGGAAATATCAATGCCTTCCCCATTAAGTCCACCAATCCTATTACCAGCTCTGTTCCCATTGCCATTGTAGAGAGAAACAGTCCTCCTAGAGATGCAACCTATCAGCTGCATGGGCAAATGTCTTGGGCAGGTATTGTTTGTAGGGATCAACAAGTAGTCCACTGTAGTTAGATCATAGAGTAGGTGGAAGAGAGTGAAGTCTAAGAAGCCTAGAAAAGTAGGATAGAATATAGAATATTTAGAGTTTTAAATGCCTAATGGAAGACTTTAAATTTTATTTTGTAGGTAATAGAGAGCCACTGGATTTTTATTGCTTAGGGAGGAGACAAAGTCAGTACTCTTATTTTTGTTTTTTTGAAAATCACTTTGCTATCTGAGTGTAGGATGGATTGGATTGGGAAAGAACTGGAGTAGGGAGACTATTGCATAGTCCAGGAGGTGAAAAAAGCCTGAATTGGGTTTATAGGAGTGAGGAGAAGGAGAACATAGATGAGAGATGTATGAAGGCAGAAACAAAAAGCTTTGGCATTTTAGAGGGGGAGACAGAGTGCACACAACTGTGGATAAAGTCTTCCTTGATTTACTCACTATCCTCCTGCCCCCTTGGAATGGCTTTTTTCCCTTGGACTTCTGGGAATCAGCACCTGGTGGTAGGGGATCTCTGACATATAAATGAGAGCTCATGATGAAGCAGTTGGACACATTTAAAATGTTTCTTTTACTAATATCTTTGGAAATCTTTAAGCCTAGTGATCTAAGGAGTTTAGTCACCAGTTTGCAGAGAGATCAATAAAAGACATTGGTATTAGTTCCACATGTCACTGATCCCTCAAATTGGCACCTTGACTTAGTGTGTTGTTACTCCGTACAATTTACTCATCATATGACCCCATACCTGGGATGCTCTCCCTCCTCATCTCTTCTTCTAGGCTTCCTTCAAGACCCAGCTCTAATCTTACTATCTACCAGAGACTTTTCCTGGTCCCCACTGCTAATACTTTCCTTCTGAGACCATCTTCCATTTACTTTGTACAAATGGTATGTACCCCTAGTAATATGCATATTGTTCCCCACCTCCCATTAGAAAATGAACTCCTTAAAGGCAAAAACCATGTTTTTTACTTTCTCTATATTCCCAGCACTTGGTGGAGTGAGTGGTATGTGGTAAGTTTTTAATAGATGTTTTTTTGATCAACTGATGCCCCCCTCCAAAATAAAAAGGAAAAGAAAGAAAAAAAATTCACCTTGGCAAGGATCAATAGTACTATTAATTATAAAAGGGAAACCAAGAGAAGAGAAAACAGGAGAAGAGAAGAGGAGAGAGAGAGAGAGAGAGAGAGAGAGAGAGAGAGAGAGAGAGAGAGAGAGAGAGAGAGAGAGAGAGAGACAGAGACAGAGACAGAGAGAGAGAGAGAGAGAGAGAGAGAGAGAGAGAGAGAGAGAGAGAGAAAGAGAGACAGAGAGACAGAGAGACAGAGAGAGACAGAGAGAGACAGACAGAGAGACAGAGAGACAGAGAGACAGAGAGAGACAGAGAGAGAGAGTTCATGACTAGGGGATAGGAAGGAAGGAAAGGAGGAAAATAATCAGATTAAATTCATGAACTCTTTGATTGCTTCACATTGGCATGAGGCCCCTGGCAGATTCCTGTACCTACCTCTTCCCTATTCTGGACACAGCTTCAGTGAAGGATTCAGCGGGCTGGACCCCCACATGTTGTCCGTCTTTCTCTTCCTCTCCCCTCCCCTCCCTTCTTATCTAGAATGATTTGCTGCTGGACTCACTGTCAATGGCTTCCCATGGCAATCTCATTACAGAAAGAAGAAAAGTGGAGGAAATTGAGCTGCCATTTTGATAGGCTGGGATGAAGATTCTAATTTTCATGTACCAGCAAGACAAAATTTAAAGAAAACAAACTGTCCTGCCCAAACAAGCGCCAGAACTTCTCTGCCCCATCTCCCACTCTCCAAAACAGTTTCTACAAGCTATCCTTTACTGTCCTTATGGAAATAAGAGAAAAAAGGAAAGGATTAACAGCTCAAGAAAAAGCAAAAACAATTCACCAGGAAACAAGCATTTGAGTGGCAACTTGGTGTCTGAGGCAGCTTGGGGAACTGAATCTTCTGTCAGGAAGTCTAGGTTACAATATCATCTGAAACATTTATAAGCAATGTCATCTTGGGCAACTTACTGTTCCTCCCTATGCCTCCATTTCCCTGATGTGTAAAATGAAAGGGTGAGACCTGACACCTGCTAAGGTTTCTTTTGGCTCTAAAACCTCTGATATATTTATTAAGAGCTACTGTCTGCCAGGCCCTGGGCTAAATGCTGGAAGAAAGGCTTCTTGCCACCGTGTGGTTTTCTTCTTTGGAAGGGGCTCATTTCATATTTCCTCCTGTTAAAATGCTGAGGACAGGTTTGTGGAACTCCTACCCCCAATAGGTAGCAGAGCCCAAAGGGACTCTGATATCAACCATAAACTTGGGGTTTATGGAGGGAAAGCCCTTTGTAAGCCTCAAAGCTTTATGTAAATGGGAGTTAATATTATGTTCATCCCCTTCCATGTGGGGAGTTTGAATCATAGATTACTAGAGCTCAAAGGGACTTTAGAAATCATCTTGCTCCACTCCTTCTTTTGGAGGTGAGCAAACTGAATCTGAGGGAATCTCAATGATTTGCTCAAGGTCACATAACCATTTAGTGACTGTGCCAAGTCTCCTTGGCTTCTAGTCATGTTCTTCTCTCTGAGTTCAAATTTGGCCTCAGACCCTTACTAGCTATTGTGACCCTGGGCAAGTCACATAACCCTATTTGCCTCAGTTTCCTCACTTGTAAAATGAGCTGAAGAAGGAAATGGCAAATCACTCCAGTATCCTTGCCAAGAAAACCCCCCAAAAAGGTCATGAAGAGTTGAACACGACTGGAAAATGATTAAACTGACTACCCAAGCAAGGGTCACTATGTTAGAAGGCAATTTATTTGAATTAAATGAAAGGGTTAATAAAATGTAAAAAAGAGAATATCTCTGAAGTAACAATTATATCAGTCTCCTTGCTCTATCCTGTCCCACCCCAGCATGGAACTTTGCTCCCCTGGTTCCCAGCATAGGACAAAACAAACAAATTCCTATGCTTAGAAGCAATGTACTGACTCCTATGGGCATAGAGGTGAGTGGGTAGGTCATTCACAATAGTTAATATAATCTGGGAGCTGGAATTTCTTCCCTCAGTTGTAGAGACTTTGATCTTAGAACTCTGCCTCTCAGTGCTGCTCATTCATCAGCTTGGCTGAACTGAAACTTGCTTGCTTTGATGTCTGTGTTAAGTTTTAAGAGCTCTGACTTAAAATCAAAAGATCTTTATGAATGGGAGGGCATCCTGTGTTTTGGAAGAGAGATTTGTAAGACATAGTAAGACAGAGAACAGATCTCAAGAATGAAAAAGCATTGCAAAGTTCTGGGAATGCTATGAAGTATTTCTACTAGGTGAAACAGTGGAAGTTGTTCAGTCATGTATGACTTTGAGAGACTGCATTTGGGGTTTTCTTGGCAACGATACTGGAATGATTTGCTATTTCCCTCTCCAGCTCATTATACAGATGAAAAATATGAGGTGAATAGAATTAGGTGACTTGCCCAGGGTCACACAGCTAGTATCTGAGGCCAGATTTGAACTCAAGAAGATGAATCTTCCTGATTCCAAGTCAAGCACTCTATCCACTTGGTCTTCTAGCTATACAACAGTGGAGAACTATGAGAATATTTAGCATACCATGGGAGTGGTCACCATAGAATCTCAGAGTTGTAAGGACCAGCTAATCTAATGCACACTGGAGCAGGAATCTTCCCTAAAACACTCTCAACAAGTATCTTTTCTTGAAGTCTTCTAGTGATCAAGAACCCTTCTAATGAAATAGCCCCTGGTATTTCTAGAAACTTCTAGGTCAAAATGTTTTTCTTTTTTTCTTTTAATTTTTAATTTATGGAATAAAAGAAACATTTCTGTAACATAGTATAATAAAAAGAGATGATTGCACATGAAACTGCAAAACTTACATACAACTTGATATTTGTTTTAAAAATAATAAAATTATCATATAAATTTTTTCTCCTGTTTTTCCTTCCCTCTCTCCCCAAAATACGTTTTTCTACAACTTCTACACCTTGTTCTTGAACCCTGGTGCCAAGAAAAACAAATCTAATTCCTTTCCTATACGACAGCCATTCAACTACTTTGAGTCATCTCAGTCTTTTCTTGCCCAGGCTAAACATCCTTTCTTCCGCCAGACCTTCTGTGGTATGGTCTCCAGTCCTCTTGCTACCCTGGTTCACCTCCTCTGGATACTTTCTCACTTGTTAATGCTCTTCCCAAATGGTGATGCCTGGAACTAGACACAATTCTCCAACTACGGTCTGATCAGGGGTAAGAGCAGCAGAACAATTATTTTCCTCCTTTTGGATACTATTTTTTTTTTTGTTATAAGATTCTAAATCTCAGAGCAGACCTTTATTGGTAGAGAAAGCTTCCTCCCTGGGAAGCTCTGTGTACCAATAAAATCACAGGTCTGGAGAAAAGTGGTAAGACAATTTTAAACTTTTAACTCATGACCCACAACGTACTCTTGGATTTATACAGATTGGATTCAATTATGGGTTCTTCTACCAACTCACTCTTTTTGAACCCTGCCCCCATTTAAGATTACTCCAGGTACATCAGAAAACTCATATCCAGACCTTTCCAGAAGTGTTAAAAGAATCTTCAGCTCCCCTGAAAGCACCTGGGGTCATAATACATTGAATACACAGGTCTTTTTCTTTACCTCACCAAAACCCTCCAGCAGAAAGGATTCACGTGAGCACATAACAGTTAAGCCAATCTCTTTCCTTCTGCAGTTAGGTATCTGCCCTCTGATAGTGGGGGCTGCCATAGCTTTGCACATACTCTCAATAAAGGAGGTCAAAAGAGGGTGAATCCCTTTTCCTTTACCCTCAGACTTACAGTAGTTGAACCCTACCTCCCATAGAGGGAAGACCTCAGAGATACTAGAGAACAATAAAAAATGATAATAAAGCAAAGTGTGCAAAGTGCTTTCCCTATCTCATCTGAATCTCACAATGACCCGAGGAAGCAGGTACTCTTGTTATCTCCATTTTGCAGATGAGAAAACTAAGTCTGAAGCAGGTTAAGTGATTTACCTAAGATCATGTAGCTGTAAGTATCTCTGATAGGATTTAACTCCAGTTCTAGTACTTTAACCTCTTCAATGCCTATTGATCTTTTCTAGAGACCTACATAATCATTTTTTTAAAAAAATATTTATTTTTAGTTTACAACATTCAGTTCCATAATCTTTTGAGTTTTAAAATTTTTCTCTTCCCCCTTCTCCCACTCCCCAAGATGGCTCTACTCATACATTCATATTAAACATATTTCCATATTTGTCTTGTTGTAAAGAAGAATTATAACCAATGGAATGAACCACAAGGAAGAAAAAAAAAAGAAAAACAAAAAACAAAAAAGAGAGAGAACAAATAGTATGTTATGATCTGCATTCGGACTAATTCTGTCTCTGAATATGGATAGTGTTTTCCAGCATGAGCCTTTTGGAGTTGTCTTAGAACCTTGCATTGCTGAGAAGGGCCAAGTCTATCAAAGATATCACACAATGTGGCTGTAACCATGTACAATGTTTTCCTGGTTCTGCTCCCATCACTGAGTATCAGTTCATATAATTCTTTCCAAGTTTTTCTGAAGTCTGCCTGTTCCTCATTTCTTATGGCACAATAGTATTCCATTACATTCCTATACCACAGCCATTCCTTAATTGATGGGCATCCCTTCAATTTCTAAGTCTTTGCCATCAGATCTATGTAATCTTGCAGCCTTATAGTCCTACTGGGGACTGCCAGTGTGTTGGTGACCATTCCAATATAATTTGGACTTCCCCCAAAGGAGAAGTTACTTGGAATTGCTAAAGAGTTATTACTTTTCTCTCTGGAACTTCACAGTGGGCACTCAGAATACTAGTCAAAGACAAGTGGGTTAAGGTTTGCTAGAAATGTCAATGTTACTATCACTTCTACTACAAAAAAGATGGGGCCAAGCAAAGTTAGCTCTCATTCTCTCTCCTTGTCTCTCTGTCTCTGTCTGTCTCTGTCTCTCTGTCTCTTTCTAGCATTGAATGGAGGTAGTCTAAACTTTGAAGCAAAGCCAGTTTATTAAGATAGCTCTTTTACTATATTTCAAGGATATGGTAGCACAGAGCAGGGAGGGAATTTTAAACACAAGAGTTACATAAAACGGTCACTTTCAATGAGCAGTAATTATTTGACAAGCTAGTTACAAGTTGACATGAAAACACCTCATTACCATACTTAATTTTATTCCTTGTATCTTCCTGTATGGAAATAGAATATGGAAATTCTCTTTTGTTCTGTTGAAAGATGCTAGTTTTTCTGAAATGCAACTTGAGTGAATTAGAAGTTCTCGAAGCTCTTGTTCTGAGCTGGGCTTGGGAACAAGAAGGTACACCTGCCAATATTTCAATCACTATAATATGATCCCTCCATAATTAGGATTTAAAGTGACCTGGTCTTGTTTCTGTGCTAACATCAAAATATACACTCGGTCCTGTGAAGCAATTAAGCCTGAATTCATTGGGGGGTGGATGAACAAGGCTATGTTTTGGAGTTTACCTTCATTGGTGCAAGATGACTCTGGACCCAGTCAGACTAGGACCAGAGCTTCCCTTTGTTGTCATTGACTTCTTTTTTTTGCAAGTAGATATCAGAGGGAACATGAGCTGAAGACCAATTTCTATGAGACACTAGATTAGATCAAAGGTTATGGGAAGGGATGCCTCAATTGGCATCCAGATGGGTGGAAGAGGGTTTATCCTGACACCATTGGATCTGATTGGCCAGTTTTAACCAGAACCTCTGAAGTGAGCTTAGGAAAACTTCTTTGTTTAATAAGAACCATGCTTGTTTTTGCAGGACAGAACCAAGAGTCCTAGCATTTGAAGCTTGTGTGCAAACCCAGCTTTATTGAATAGAAAAGCAAAAATATTGAATTGAATCCAAAGGGAAAAGTACAGGGATCTGGTTTCTAACTCAGTCTTCTGTGTGATCTTGGCAAGTCACATTTCTAGCTCTCAACTTCCTTGTCCATAAAATGAGAGTTGAACAAATTATGTCTAAAGTCCCTTATAGTTTTTAATAAATGATCCTATGATCTATGATAAAAGAAAGGAAGGATTGTTTCATTGACTGAGAATCAATCAGTTGTGAATATGACAGACCCGTACTTCTTATTATCTTGCCATACATATATATATAGTAGGAAACATGTCTAAATAGTGCCAGTGTTGGAAATATATTTGAAGAAGCAAAAGACACTATATTATTTCCTTATTTTATTAATGAAAATTTCTGATTATCTGAACTTGAATTACCCAGTGCATTAATTCATTTAACAAACATTCATTAAATGCCTGTTAAAAGGAAATATACTGGGGATATAAGGAAGAGAAAAAATGTCATATTCCTTGTCCCCAAGGAGGACTAAAAGTGGGGAGGCCCTCTTCACTAAAAGTGGGGAGCCTCCATAGACCGAAGGAATGCATGGGAAAACCAGTTGAGAAGTGATATTGGCATGGTCACCAGCACTCTGGATTTTTAATCACGTGGTATGAATCCAAATCTCTACTCAACTGCTTCCTAGCAATAGATCAAATGAAATTACATACAAAGTGCTTTTCAAACCTTCAAGCACTATGTAAATATTCTTGGCATCATTATTGGCAATAGGTGGCAAAGTGGATATAGCACTAGGCCTGGAGTCAGGGTAGACCTGAGTTCAAATCTAGCCTCAGACACTTACTAGCTTTGGGAATCTGGCTAACTCACTCCATCTGCCTTAATTTCTTCATTTTATAAAATAGAGGTAATACTTCCCAGCATTGTTGTGAAGATAAAGTAATATCTGTAAAGCACTTAGCACAGCATCTGGCTAAGGACAAGACTGCAGGTCAGAAAGATGCCAGTCGCAACCACAGTATCCAATGCACTGACTGTAATTACCAAAGCTATCTTTACCACTTTGCTTTTTAATAGGTTAACAATTTTGAGTTTTGATCAAATTGGGCGATGGAAAGAGTTTTTTAAAAAGAGAAAAAAAGAAAACAAAATGATTTCAAAAAGTAATTTACCTGGTAACATAGGCAGCAGTGCCAAGTGTAGGCAACAACCTTTTATAGATTTCTTTTTTTCTATTTGGCTTCATGGTTTGAGTTTTTCAGTTAGAACAAATTTACTTTTTTTTCTCTCTCTTTAATAAAATAACATCAGATAAATATATCGATGTATCCTGCCAGGTCTAATTGCACACAACCTGAGGAGTTTCTAATATTTCTTCCATATATACTTACTGGGGACCCCATGGGGAATGTGGTGAGGCATAATGGAAATATTATTGGATTGTGTAGGAACTGGAAACATGGAGTCTCACTTACCTGCTTAATGTGTGACATGGTTCAGCCACTGCTTGCCCCATGATGACAGAGGCTTTCAAACCCTAAATGCCAGTGATATCTGCTCACCCTGAAAGGACAGTACAAAACCCTCCCATTTTCATTACCGTTCTCTACTACTCAGTTTTCTTTATAAAAATTTTTTATACCAAGTCTATTCATCATCAACACTAATAAGTATTTGCATAACCAAACTAAAAAAAATCATTTGTAAAACCTTAAACCCCAAGTTATTTACAGCCATTTTTAAAAAATATATGCATTAACTAGAACAAAATAAAACACATGCCTTATTTGCTTCCATGTCTCCTTTAGTTCTATTTTTCTTTCCATATATTTTATTTGGATTTCATTAATGTTGTTGTTATTCCATTTTACATAGTTATAGTCAATACACATCCATACACACATACAAACATGTGTATATGTATGTAGGTGTATTGACTATACCATGTGTATGTGTGTGTACACACACGTTTATTCTGATTCTAAATTCTTTCCTTGTTATGACTTTATCTCCCTAAATTCTTTGTATTCTTCATATTTGTTCTTTCTTAAGGAGAAATAATATTATATTATGTTTATATTTTACAATTTCTTAATTACCATTTAATAAAATCAATTTAATTTAATTAATTAAAATGACTATTTCTTAATGATTAAGTTTGCTTCCAGGTTGTTGCAATCACAAATAAACCTGCTATGAATATTCCAGCATGGATAAACAATTATTTATTTTTAATAACATCCTTATGGTATAGTTCCAGCCGTAGAAAATTTGAGTTAAACAAGATCATCAACCGCAGTAGCAGCAGCGATAAAACCGTGAGCACGTATGAAGATAACTCTTGGTGTCAGATGCATTGCTTTCCAAAGAGCTCTCATGGATTCTCTCCTGGTTTTTCCCCAGTGCCAAGGTGTTTTGCTTGGCTTTTCTGAGCTATTTTTAGTGAACCAAACTAGATCTTGTGACCTGGACCCTGAGTGAAGTTGGCAGTTTGAAAGACTTGAACTCATTTCCATGTTTCCATGCATTTCATTGCATTTTCCTGCAATTGGATCAGCTGCTACTGAAGAAGCCTTTGAGCCTGGGTTATGTCCTTATAGTTTAAATGGCCAGACATTTTCCCCTGGTATGGTAATATTAAGAGAGACTGTACCATGCTCTACTTTTTTTGCCATTCAGGATGTCGCTAAAAACAAAACAAAAATGCAATTGTTAAAATAGCTATATATCAATATGAACTCATAACCATATTGTAGTGGTAAAATAGCTATACTGTATAATATATGTACTATGTCACATAGTTATACTATATTATGTAGCAATGTAATACAATTACTATATTTAAGAAAAGAAATTTATAGCATGATGCCTGGCACATAGTAGGCACTTTGTAAATGTTTGTTGATTGACTTAATGAATATGCAACTGGCTGCTAGGGGAAAAAAGTGAATGCAGTTTAAAATTCTTAGCACCACACTCTAAGAAGGAAATTGACAATCTAGGAAGCATTTAGAGCGTAATGAATGGTGGGAAATTGGGAATTCTGTTGTAAAAGGAACAGTTGAGAGACCTGGGGGCATTTAGTTCAAACTAGAGAAAATGGGAAGCATAATAACTGTCTTTGAATATTTTAAGGGCTATTGTGTGGAAGAGAGAACACATTCTCTGTGGTTCTTTAGGATATGATTCAAATCAATAGAGAGAAGAAAAAAGGAGAGCATTTTTGGCTCAATGTAAAGGACTTTGCAACAATTAGAATTTTTAAATAGTGGAATTGACTGTATTGTACAATAGTGAGCTCACTTTAACTTGAAGTATTCAAACAACTGAATCTATAAGAGATTTTGTTTTTCAGAAAGATTCTAGTACATGAACTAGGTGACAACAATGATTTAAATCAGTTAAATCTTTATTAAGCACCTAATGTTTGCTGCCACCATGCCAGCTGCCAGGGGAGGTACAGTTTACATATATGTTTCCTGCCTTCATAAAACATAATCCAGTAAGAGAACATAACATTTAGAAAACCAGCCTCAAAAACAATGTAGAGTAAATACACTAGAAAGATGCAAGCAATGTGTAATGTGGAATTCCTTCCAATTTTAATATTCTATTACTCTGTAAGTAGAAAGTTTTTCATCTGTTTGTTTAGTCCCAGCAGAGCTGAAAGCAGCACTTTAAGTCAATTGTAGAACTTAAAAAGAAGAAAAGGACTCGTCCTCTTCATACAACTGGGAAATTATTAGAGAGTTCAGCTGTGATAATGGCAAAAGGTTGCAACTCACTCTCCAGCATCAACCAATTCAGAGATTTCAGCAGTTAGTGCAGAACACAAGCTGATCCACAAGTGAATCTGTCTTTGTCGGTGTCCCATGACTTCTTGCAACGAAATAGTCTAAAAATAATAGAGCTAGAGCTCGTAGTAACCTCAGGGGACATTTAATTTAAATCTCATTTTACAGATATGGAAGTTGATTCAGAGGAGCTTAAGTGACTTACTCCAGGTCACATAGGATATGACCATCAGAGGTAGGATCTGAATACAAGGCTTCTACTATTAGAGCTAGTGTCCTTTTCACTGTACTGAGAAGAAATGGATAAGATGGTGTTATTAAGGATACAGCTGGCCCTGACCTTGTATCAGGATGGGCTCCAATGGCCTCAAACCATTGGAAAGACATGGAAATCTCTCTCTGTCTCTGTCTCTCTCTCTCTGTGTATGTTTCTGTCTCTCTGTCTCTTTCTCTCTCCTTCTCCTTCTTCTCCCTTGCTTTCCTCTCTTTTCTCTAATCCTATGAGACTCTCCAAAAGCAGAATCAGGAGGGCTGGCCTCAAATACCAGCAATGAAAGACCTGCTTCTTCTTGCTTTTATGTGCTTGTTTAAGGCAGCTCCTTTGTAGGAGAGACTAATGCACTCCACAGGGACGCGGACAACAGGTGCTGCTACCTTGCAGCTCCTACAGCTGACTTCCTCACTGTGCTAAGCAGCTGCTCCAGCCATGGTGAAGTTTCACCCAGGTAACTCCAGCAGAAACTGATCTATGTTCTCAGGGCACTGATAAGTAACATTTTTGTTTGTTTTTACCTGTGACTCTTCAGTTTCAGGTGAAGGAATTTCCTCTGTCAATCCAGATTGACAACTGTTTATAGCTAACATTGTTAGAGAGTTGCCTGGGAGTATGGAAAAGTTGAGAGGCTTGCCCAGGATCATACAACTGGTACGTATAAGAGGTGGGATCATTGTTTGTGCTACTTTAATGGATGAATTTGATCTTACAGTCAATATAATCCGATGTTGTCAGTTATTACTATACCTTTCTGTAGGTGAAAGAGTAATGTTCAGATTTGGTGTACTTTTATACAAAGATTTCATGTAAGACACCTCAAATTTTAGCTCTTTACTGGAGAAAAAACACTCACTTTTAGCATGAAGCTACTGTTGAAGATTTTAAAAAATTAATACATTTAATTGTTGCCTTTTATCTCTACATCTCAGTTATTTTCCAATTCCAAACTCTGACATACTGACTCTTCTCTTGTAAAAAGAAAAACGAATGAAAACATTTGATAAAGAAGTGTTCTTTGACAATGTATACTGCACACACATATCTATCATCTGTCATCTCTCTCTCTCTCTCTCTATCCATCTATCTCTATCTATCTATCTATCTATCTATCTATCTATCTATCTATCTATCTATCTATCTACCACCTTTATGATGTGAAGGACTGTTTTTTCCCATTACTCAGAGTTCAGCTTCCTTTCCAGTCACTCAGAATTTATTTCACCACTTATTATTGTACTTATTATTTATATTATTCTTCTGGTTCTGTTCATTTTTCTCAGCATCATTTCATAAAAATCTTCCCACTTTTCTCTTAAGTCCTTACTTATAATGTCTGATTGAACAACAATATCCTATTATATTCATAATAGAGGAATGAGAACTGATGGGCACCTACTGGTATTACCCATTCATATACCGTAGTATTTTCAGCCACTCTCCAATGAATGGGCAATTCCCGGCCCCACTCCCCCACCAAGTTCTTTGGCACCACAAAAGAAAACTTACTAGTGATATTGCTAGGTCAAAGGGAATGGAGAATTTATTCACTGTCGTACATAATTTCAATTAATAGACTTAATTGGACCAATTTACAGGTCCTCTAAGAGTGTGCATGTGTATGCCTTCCCACAGTCCCTTGAACAAGGACTGTTCACAGGTATTTTTGTATTTTTAACTTGAGTAATTTCTGTGTATGAGGTGAAATTTCAAGGTTGTTTTGATTTGTATTTCTCTTACGATTGGTGATTTAGAAGAGCGTGTTAGAATATTAAGTATGGTCATTTAGAACATAAGTCTTTAGTAACTGTTCATATCCTTTAACAGCTTCACTATTGACTTTGAATTATATATATTCAGGTGTATTCTTTGCGTATTGTATATATCAAACTTTAATTGGTGACATTTGTTATAAAATGAGATATCTGTTGCAAGATTTTTTTTGAGAGGTATAGCTTTCCTTCTAGTTCTGTCTTTGTTGACTTTATTCACACATTTAAAAAAATGTTATGTAGATAAACTTGTCCATTTTGTTTTGTGCTTTCTTCCTATCCCTTCTTTGGTTAATGGTTGTCGCCCTGCCCCCCCCCCCCAACCATAGTTATGAAATATACTTGATTTCAGTGTCTTCTGAATTTTTTATGGTGTGCCTTTTTATACTCAGGTCAAATATTTACTTTGACCTTATTACGATATATGGGACAAAATCTTGCTCCAATCCTAATTTCTGCCAAAGCACTCTACAGCTAGAGTGATGGAGCAGGGCAGATGGCAAGATGTCCAGTTAGAGGGAAGATGGTTCTGTATTCAGTGCCACCCATGATGTTTATCTTCTTCTGCAATCTGAAACTTAACCCTAAACCAGGTGGTCAATTCATCAGAGCACCAGACTTTCTAATATCAAAATAAAGCCTGCCCTTCCTTTTGTTTGAATTATAGTATTCTAATATCTAGTTGTAATATAGTACATGGCTCAGAAATTCATTCTCCTTGCTACAAAATATTGTATCTCAGTTTAGAAAAAATAACTTGCTGACTGCCAAAGAATCTTAAAAAGTAGACACAATAAATATTTACATTGAGTTGGGTTGAGTTGTAAGATGGTGGTATTGTTATGGTGGTCAGTCTGACCCTGGTGTAGCCCAGAATTAATGAAAAGAGTAATGGGCTTGTGCTAATGATGATGGTGATGGTAGTTTTTCTTTCCTTAACTTCTTTCCTCCCTCCCTCCCTCCCTTCCTTCCTTCCTTCCTTCCTTCCTTCCTTCCTTCCTTCCTTCCTTCCTTCCTTCCTTCGTTCCTTCCTTCCTTCCTTCCTTCTTTCCTTTTTCTTTTTTACCTACTCCATTTTGTGAACTGGGTTGGTTTACTTCTCCTTAAGTAGTTTAATAATCCCCTGATCCTAGGGGCTCACCATATTGGTGCCCAACTTAGTTGGGATGCCCAATTGACTCAGCACCTTATAGTTCAGAACTCTCAGACTCAAGCAATCCACCAGCCTCAGCTTCCTGGTAGCAGGGATTACAGACTGTGTTACCACATCCATCTGGTGGATGTTTCTTCCTAGAACATCATAGTAGCATAGGTTATTGTAGTTTTTTGTTTGTTTTTGTCCAAGAAAGTAACTAAAGACAGCAGCCTCTTGTGTCTTAAAGTGCCAACATCTTTGTCTAAAGCCTCCTTGTTGATTCTCCATCTCAGTCTAAAGGCATTGGCCAATATGCTAGAAACTTTGGCAATGTCTGAGAAGGACCCAGTTGACCCTGGGTCAGATCAGACTTAACTCTGTCATTATCTTACCAGGAATGAGAAGCTCTTGTGGGTTGAGTAAGTCCTATCACCCTTCTAGCTTTGTATGATTCAGTCAAACAAGAGAGAAAAGTGAAAGAAACTTTGAGAAAATTGAAGATATTGCTTCATCAAAATTTTTCCCCCCTTTTTTGGCCTCAGTACAAATTTGCTTTTGGGGTTTTTTAGTTCCTAGAGAAATCACTTTGTTTAGCTCAGGTTTCAAGACTTTCCATTTATCCTTTGTGAAATAGGCCAAGTTTTTTCCTAACTCTGCACTATTCCTGAAAAGAAGACTAATTGGTCTTCTCTTGCAGTGGGTTCAGTGTGGAAGGAATGGTTGCCTGGGCATCTGGAAGATGACTAGCTCCCTGTAGCATCATAATTCAACATATTATTCTTCATATATGGCACAGAAAGGATAATAGTGACACATTGGAGGATGGATACTGGAATTTGAAAGATAAATATTTGATTGGCAACTACTGTGCATAGAACCTGCTCTCAAGGAGTTTATAATCTTATAGGGGAAATTCCTTCTGTTAGATTGTAAATTGCATGTCCAAATCTGACCTTAGGCCCTTAATAGCTGGGAAGTCATTTAACTGCCCAGCTTCTATTTCTTTGTCTGTGAAGTGAGGATAATAATAGCACCTACCTCACAGGGTTGTTGTGAGATGCAAAAAAGAGATTTTACATAAATATATATATATATATATATATATACATATATATACATATACACATACACATACACACATACATACACACATATACACATATATACATACATGTAATTTAATTTATTAAAGCTTAAGACTACTTTATGACTTTAGGGCGACTATGTGGTATAGCGGATAGAATGCCGGACTTAAGTCAGGCAAGACTTATCTTCCTGAGTTTGAATCTGGCCTCGGACACTTGCTACTTATGTGACCCTGACCAATTCACTTAACTCTACCTAAGTTTCCTCATGTGTAAAATGAGCTGGAGAAGGAATTAGCTCCAGTATCTTTGCCAGGAAATCCCCAAATGGAATCACAGGGTTGGATACAACTAAAATGACTGATCAATAAATGACTATTGGGACATGCTATGTAAAGCATTTTTGCCAACCTTAAAGCACTATATGAATTATCTACATATTAAGTGCTGCCATAATCATCATTAGCAGTAGCAGTGTGTTCCTCTAGAATATACATTTTTTTTGATAAATGCTTGAAGGATGCAATGAGATCTGTAAAATCTAATATGGGGTAAGATTTGAAGATGGATGGGGGAAATGGAGTAAGGGATGCTCTATGAAAGGGATATTTGAGCTAAGCTTTAAAGGGTGGGTAGGAATTCAACAAACAGAGAGCTTTGAGTTGTTTTTCTAATATCAGTGATGGGTTTGGCCTGACTGATCCAAATTTTCTTACAGCCTCTAGTGAAAAACATCTCTCCTTTTTAGGGCTGACTGGGGTAAAAGGTACAGTCTGTGGCTATGAGACAGAGTGAAGTTAATGGGATAAAATAGAAATCCAGCCTGAAACCTTGAGTTCCTTAAATGCTATGCTCCAACCAACTGATCCAAATGTCTTAATAATAATGATAACAAAAAACAAATGGCAAATGACAGAAACAATGACAAATGATAACAATGACATTTAAGCTTTAAGGTTTGCAAAACACTTTATGAATATTATTTCATTTGATCCTTACAACAACCCTGGGAGCTAGGTGCTATCATTATCCCTCTTTTACGGATGAGATAACTGTGGCAGACACAGGATCAGTGACTTGCCCAGGGTCACACTACTGAAGTGTCAGAATCTACACTTGTACTTGGAACCTCCTGACTCCAGGTTGATAATTCCATCCACTCTGTCCCATAGCCACTAACTCTTGTATAGTCATGCGTTTTTTGAACATCTATTATGTGCATGTAAAGCACTGGAAGCCATGTGGGTGGCTTTTTCTTTGGTTCTGTGTTCTCATGGGTTTGGGAACTCTCTTCTCTGGAGTTGAGAGCAGGTCATTGACTCCTCACACTGTGCGAAGCTTTTCTGTGTTTCCACAAATAGATATTCCTGCCACTCTGATGGCCCTTAAAAATTTATACGTACCAATAAAGCACTAGGGTTTTTAATGTACCACTTCTTTTTTTACTAAAACTCACACATGTTCTTGCTGATGTCTTTTATGCCATTTCTCATGAATTGTTGTTGACAAGGTATAAGTAGGAAGCTAGGTGGTGCAGTGGTTACAATGCTGGACTTTGGGTCATGAAGACCTGAGTTCAAATCCTCCCTCATTCACTTACTATCCATGTGACTCTGGGCAAGTTTTTTAACCTTTCATTCTTAGTTTCTCTTTCCGTGCTATGGGGATGATAATAGCTACTACTTTATGGAACTATTGTGAGGACCAAATGTGGTAGCACATATAAAATGCTTTGCATTATACTAATCCTCATACTAATGCAAGCTATTAGCTATTAGTCTTAGAAGGAATGAGACTGGTGAAATGAAGACAGGAAGTTGTCTATGGAAAAGCAAGGAGATGATTAGCTATTAACTGCATTTCTAGCTACTTGAATCTTTTTTTTTTTCTGTGATCATATTTCTAACCACTTGAATCTTCTCATTATCCTTTGGGTTATCTGCAATCTTGATTCTTCTAAAATCATAATGCTCTAGCTATATACTATGATCTAGAAATACTGACTTTAAAAAGATGGGCTTTTATGGCAGAGAGTAGTCTGGGATTACTGAAAATGTCAAATGTAGTTCAGGCCAATCTTCTCCTCCACTCAACTCTGGGCCCATCTCATTGGCTTTCTGAAGCATCTGTCTAAGATATAAGTCCAGATAGAGTAATTCAATGACCTGCTCATCTCACTGAATGTCACAATCTGGTCAATATGAGGGCATGAAAAGAAGCTTTTAAAACATAATCGCTGAAATTCTATCAAACATTTAAAGAACAGTTAATTCCAATACTATATTCCAATATAGATTATTTGGGAAAATTGGGGAAGAAGGAGTCTTCCCAAATTCTTTTTATGATACAAATATGGTTTTGATACCTAAACCAGGAAGAGCCAAAACAGAGAAAGAAAATTATAGACCAATTTCTCTAATGAATATAGACACAAAAATTTTAAATAAGATTTTAACAAAAAGAATATAGCAACTTATCACGAGAATAATACATTATGATCAGGTAGGATTCATATCAGGAATGCAGGGCTGGTTCAATATTAGGAAAACTATTAGCATTATTGATCATATCAACAGTAAACCTAACAGAAACCACATGATTATCTCAATAGAGGCAGAAAAAGCTTTTGACAAAATACAACACCTATTCTTATTAAAAGCACTGGAGAGCATAGGAATAAATGGAACTTTCCATAAATTAATAAACAGTATCTACCTAAAACCTTCAGCAAACATTATATGCAATGGAGATAAGGTAGGTGCATTTCCAATAAGATCAGGGGTGAAACAAGGATGTCCATTATCACCACTATTGTTCAATTTGGTACTAGAAATATTAACTGTAGCAATAAGAGAAGAAAAAGAAATTGAAGGAATTAGAATAGGGAAGAAGGAACTAAGTTATCACTCTTTGCAGAGTGATAACTTAGAGAATCCCAGAGATTCAAGTAAAAAACTACTTGAAATAATAAACAACTTTGGCAAAGTTGCAGGTTACAAAATAAACCCACACAAATTCTGCATTTCTATATTTTAGTGAAAAAGTCCAACAGCAAGAGATAGAAAGAGAAATTCTATTTAAAGCTAGGGTAGACACTATAAAATATTTGGGAGCCTACCTGCCAAAACAAACCCAGGGACTATATGAACACAACTACAAGATACTTTTCACACAAATAAAGTCATATCTAAGTAACTGGAAAAACATCAGTTGCTCATAGGTAGGCCAAGCCAATAAAATAAAAATGACAATTCTACCTAAATTAATTTACTTATTTAGTGCCATACTAATCAAACTATCAGATAATTATTTTCTAGAGTTGGAAAAAATAATATCAAAATTCATCTGGAAGAACAAAAGTTCTAGAATATCAAGGGAACTAATGAAAAAATTGCTAGGGAAGGTGGCCTAGCTCCACCAGATCTCAAATTGTATTATAAAGCAGCAATTATCAAAACCACTTGATATTGTCTAAGAAACAGAAGGGTAGACCAGTGGAATAGGCTAGGTACTCAAGACACAGTAGGCAAAGAATATAGCAATCTACTGTCTGATAAACCCAAGGACCCCAGCTTCTGGGATAAGAACTCACTGTTTGACAAAAATTGCTGGGAAAACTAGGTAATAGTGTGGCAGAAACTAGGCATAGACCAATGCCTGACACTGTACACAAGAATAAAGTCCAAAAGGGCACATGATCTAGGTAAGGATTAATACTACAAACAAATTAGTGGAGCAAGGAATAGTGTATTTATCAGATTTATGGAGAAGGGAAGAATTTTTGACTAAAGAAGGGATAGAAAACATTATGAAGTGCAAGATGGATAATTTTGATTACATTAAACTGAAAAGTTTTTGCACAACCAAACCTAATGCAACCTAGATTAGGAGGGAAGCAGAAAACTGGGAAAGAATTTTTGCAACTAGTGTCTGTGATCGAGGAAGCATTTCTAAAATTTATAGAGAACTGAGTCAAATGTACAAGAATACTAGTCATTCCTCAACTGATAAATGGTCAAAGGATATGAACAGGCAGTTTTCAGAGGAAGAAATTAAAGCTGTCTATAGTCATATGAAAAAATGCTCTAAATCACTATTGATTAGAGAGATGCAAATCAAAACAACTCTGAGGTACCACATCACACCTATAAGATTGGCTAACATGACAGAACAGGAAGATGATAAATGTTGGAGAAGATGTGGGAGAGTTGGAATACTAATTCATGGTTGGTGGAGCTGTGAGCTGATCCAACTATTCTGGAAAGCAATTTGGAACTATGCCCAAAGGGCTACAAAAATGTACATACCTTTTGACCCAGCAATACCACTTCTAGGACTGTATCCCCAAGAGACCATAAAAATGGGAAAGGCTCCCACATGTACAAAAATATTTATAGCAGCTCTCTTTGTGGTGGTCAGAAACTGGAAATCAAGAGGATGCCATGAATTGGGGAATGACTCAATAAATTATGGTATATGAATATAATGGAATACTATTGTGCTATAAGAAATGATGAACAGGAACACTTCAAAGAGGCCTGGAAAGACTTATATGAACTGATGCTGAGTGAAAGGAGCAGAACCAGGAGAACCTTGCATACAGCAACAACCACAGTGTGTGAAGATTTTTTCTGGTAGACTTAGAACTTCATGGCAATGCAAGGACCTAAAAAATTCCCAGTGGTCTTTCAAGGCAAAACGCCTTACATATCCAGAGAAAAAACTATAGAATTCAATTGCAGAATGTAGCAGATAATTTTTTTTTTGCGGGGGTGTGTGTATTATGTTTTGGTTTGTTATATGATTTCTCCCATTCATTTTAATTCTATGCAACATGACCATGGTAAAAATGAATTTAATAGCAATGTATGTGTAGAACCTATATAAAATTGTATGCTGTCTTGGGGAAGGAGGGGGGAAGGAAAGAGGAAAGAGAGGCAGGGAGGGAAAAAAAAGCTAAGTTATATAGTAGTGATTGTAGGATACTGAAAATTAAAAAAAAGAAGTGTAAAAAAAAAAAACATAATCGCTGACCTCAAGGAATTTAGGATCTAATTGGGAAGACAAGACCACACACACACACACACACACACACACACACACACACACACACACGATAAATATCAATACAAGACAATACAAGCTAAACCCCAAATGAATTGTCCAGACAATAGGTGTTATCAGAGTTCAGAGAAAGGAGAGAGCATAATGGGATGAAGCAGTTTGGGAAATCTTCATAGGCTGGCCTTCAAACATTAGTTGCTGTTGTTTAATCATTTTCAATCTGCTCTGACTCTCCATGACCCTATTTGGGGTTTTCTTGGCAAAGATATTGGAGTACTTGCCATTTCTTTCTTCAATTCATTTTACAGATGAAGAAACTGAGGCAAACAGGATTAAGTGATTTGCTCTGGGTCATATAACTAGTAAGTATCTGAGGCCACATTTGAACTCAGGATAATGAGTCTTCCTGACTCCAGGCCTAGCACTGTATTCACTGCTCCACTAGGCTGCCCAATAGCTTAGAAGATTTGTTAGGGCCTCAGAAGGAATGAGATAGGTGAAATGAAGACAGGAAGTTCTCTATGCAAAAGCACAGAGATGAGAATGTGCCAGACCTCTCTGAAGGACAGGAAGTAGACAGACCAGCCTGGTTGGAGCAGAGGGCTTGTGTAGAGGAGCAGTAAGTTATCAGTTCAGAAAAGAAGGAAATATTGAATAGCCTAAGTATGCTTTTTATCCTCTAGGGAAAATGACCCACTGATTTGGGGAAATTATCTAGACTCCATGCAAATAGGGATTGTTTTATTCACTGCATTTGTATTACCAATCCCTAAAACTGCAACACCCACATGGTAAGCACTGAATGGAGAGAGACTGGTGGTAGAGAGAGGAGATAGGAGGCTTTCCTATACTACAAAGGAGATAATGGCTAATGGGAATTTCCACCTATCCAACAGAGATATCACAGCATCTCTAATTTAGTGAGTCTAAAACTATTTGTGGGCAGCTAGGTGATGTAATGGACAGAACACTGGACCTGAAGTAAGGAAGACTAATCTTACTGAGTTCAAAACCAGCCTCAGACACTTCCTAGCTGTGTGAGCAAGTCACTTAATTCTGCCATAATTTCCTTATCTGTAAAATGAGCTGGAGAAGGAAATGGCAAACCACTACAGCATCTTTGCTAAAAAATCCCCAAAACTCAAATAGGGTCACAGAGAGCTGGACATGACTAAAAATGACTAAACAGCAACAAAAACCATTTATGTATTTCTCACTATACCTAATCCTTGCTCAGTGGAAAGAACACTGACTTTGGAACCAGAGGATCTGAGTACTAATACTGCCTTTGATCCTTCATGCCCTTTGGTAAGTCACTTAATTTGTCTGGGCCTCAGAGTTCTCATCTGTAAAATGTAGGGTTTGGACTAGATGCCCTCTCAGGCCTTTTCAAGTTCTAAATCTTTGATACTATGATCTTTTTGATTTCCCTCTTTCTACCAGTGACATGACTTATTCATATAGTTTCCAAGATGAAATCGTTGGTGTTATCTTTGACCCTTCACCTGCACTACCCTCTAACTAACATCTAAGTTCTGTCTCGTTTACCTCCATAATATCTTACCCAGAACACCTTCATTTATCTATTCCTCTTAATATTGTAATAGTTTTTCTAACATATCTTCCTGCCTTAATTCTCACCCCTTTCCAATCTTTCTTCCACACGGCTGCCAGACTAAGCTTTTTTTCCTTCCCAAACCATCTTCTTTAGGCATAGAACTCATCATTGTATTATCCCTCCTCTTAAAAATTGTTGATGGCTCCCTGTTTTCTCCCAAATAAAGCCCAAATTCCTTTGCCTTGTATTCAAGTCGCTCCACTTTACCTTTCTAGCCTTATTTCAAACTTGTCTTCATGCCTTCTCCAAGTCAGCCGAACCTGGTTATTCTCTCTCCCAAACCTACCCTGAATTTGCTCACCTCTGAGGCTTTACTGACACTTTCTATATGCTTAGAGGACAGATCCAGGATAAACTGATCACCTGAAATCTCATCACCCTGCTGCCAATGCAGCTTTGGACACTAAACACTGGAGGATAGAGCACTCAATTCCTCCCAAAGCGATCTTTTATGGAGGGCTAGGACCTGGACTTTCCAGCTAACTCTCTACTTTCCAACTCTGTTTGGCTTCAATTCCACAGAACATGATGCCCCCTGGACCAGGTGCTCCCTGGTGTTTCCCTTCCCATCTGCCCTTGCTTTCTAGCTTCCCTTCATCTATTTTCTTTCCCTGTAAGACTATAAGCTCCTTGGCTGTCTTTCTTTTTCTTATTTGTATTTCCAGTGATTAGCATGGTGTCTGGCACATTGGTTGCTGTTCAGTAGTTTCAGTCATGTGTGACTCTTGGTGAAGGGGTGCTAATGATGGACCCCCAAAAGGCCCTAGACTTTCCCACACAGCCTAGTCCCTGGCATTCACCCTAGGCATCTTGCCCACCCCAGCCCACCTTGATTACATAATTAGTTTACTTGACATGCCTTAATCCCATCCAGATCTTCCCATATTCTTTCTGTATAAAATACCAATTTCATCCTCATCAATTGTGCAGATTCCTCAAAATCTGGCCCACTTGTATTGGTATTACAAATGGCTCAGACTCACTAGGAATCTTGCCCACCCCATCCCATTTTAATAAACTCACTATTTGGACTGAAAGAAGGTTTGAGTAGTCAAATTCTTTTGAGTCAGACCCATGCCCTTTGCCCTTGCATTTTGGGGCTCCCAAGATCCTTAGACCACAATATTAGTGACCCATTGGGGGTTTTCTTGGCAAAGATACTGGAGTGGTTTGCCACTTTATCTCCAGCTCATTTTACAAATAAGGAAACTGAGGCAGAGTTAAACGTCTTGCCCAGGATCATACAGCTAGGAAATGTCTGAGGCCAGATTTCAACTCAGGTCTTTCTGACTATAAGCCTAGAGTTCCATCTAATGTGCCATCTAGCTGCTTGGCACATAGTAGGTACATAATAAATGTTTATTGTACTGTACTGTATTATATTATATTGTAGATCCAATTAGAAATTCTACTGGTATTTCAAACATAAATGTTCAAAATTAAATGTGTTATTCTCCCCTACTGAAATCCTGCTGCTTCTCTCTATTCTATTTCTTTTTATCTCCCATAATTCCAGCTAGATAGCATAGAAAAGAGAATGCTGGACCTGAAGTCAAGAAGACCTGAGTTCAAATCCAGCCTCAGATACTTACTGGCTGTATGACCCTGAGCAAGTCACTTTACTCCTATTTACCTCAGTTTCCTCATCCATAAAGTGAGAGCAATAATAGTGCCAACCTCCCAGGGCTGTTGTGAGGATACAATGAGATAATATTTGTTTTTAAAAAGTGTTGTGTAAACCTTGAAGTGATATATAAATTCTAGTTGTTGGTGTCTCCCATATTCAAAACCTTGGGGACTCTCTTTGGACTTGACCTCTCCCTCAGTTCTGATGTCATGTTAGTTACCAAGCACTATAGATTTGTTTATCCAGTCCTACCCTCTCACTTTATAGGTGAGGAAGCCAAGGTAAATGATTTTTCTTTAGGTCAGAGACAAGACTTGGTTCTTCCTGATCCCAAGATTAAATGTTCTGATTCTGATTCTGGAGAATGTGCTGTATTATACTTAACTGTTGTTTGTCCTTTGAAGTGAACGAATAGCACCAGGATGGTGATGTTGTGACTTGCAAGTGAGTTGGATTTAAGTGAGGTAGGACTGTGCAGAATCACCAGCTTCACTCTCTCCTCCAGAGCCATCTGGGTCCAGTGGTGAGATACAGATCAGGCCTGGAGATGGCCCCAGATGCAGTAGGGGACCTTGGCCTTTTAAAGCTAAGGTCTTTCCCAGGTCTGTTAGTCTGAGGCAATGCTCTTTCAGTGATTAAGGCTAGGTAAGAAATGAGGCAAAAAAAGTCCTTTTACCTAGTTTAAAAAAAAATTAATCTGGGAGGAGAAGCAGCTCAGGGTTTCTGATCAAAACAGAAACAATTGCTATTTACACTCACTCTGAGCTGTCAAAATCCAAATAATGACCAAATGAGGCTTGGGCTGGGACCTATTTTTGGCCAATCAGTGAGAGTCTGAGTGATTTGGGTTTAAGGCAAGGTCAAGTAGCTCCATTTGAATCCTAATGGGTTTTAGGAAAGAGCCAGTAAAACCCAAGTCAACTGGGTATCTTTTGGCCATCCAAGTTTACCTTCCTTTGGAGAGTAGAAGGAAGGGGAGGGGGAGGCAGACAGGAGAGGAGGAGGTGAGTTACCCAGCTAGCATTCAGCAGCTGCATGTACTCACAGGATTGTGTTCATCCTTTGTTGCAGAAGAAGACTATGCCGTCAGAGAAATGATGACATGACTTGCACTTGACTTTGCTTTGAGTGAGGGAGGGCTGTGCAGGTCACCAGCCTCATTTCTCCTCCAGAGAGAGGCATCTGAATCCAGAGACCTGATATTCCTCAGGATGTCTTCAGATGATCCAGAATGCACTGGGAGACCTTGGGCCCTTTAGGCCAAGGTCTTTGCAGGCACTCACTTAGTGTGAGGCAACACCCTCACAGCCCTCCCTGAATGCTGAATGCTAGCTGGGTAACTCACCTCCTCCTCTCCTGGCTGCCTCCCCCTCCCCTTCCTTCTCCTCTCCAAAGGAAAGTAAACTTGGATGGCCAAAAGATACCCAGTTGACTTGGGCTTTACTGGCTCCTTTCCTATTTTCCTCTCCCCTACCTTCCCCTTCCCTCCTTTTCCCTCCCCTCCTCTCCTCTCTTCTCCTCCATTGGGGCCCTGCCTGAGGGTTCCTCTGAATCTTCCCAGCTTGAGACTGATGATCAATAGTAACTCTTACTGTTTCCCACCCAGCCTGATGTCTTTCTTTTTCTTGGCCTCATTAAAGGGGCCATGCCCTGGCTACTTCTTAAACAGGCCTATTCAAGGAATGGGCATTACCTCACCCTAAGTTAGTACCTGCAAAGACCTTGGCCTAAAGGGCCCAAGGTCTCCCAGTGCATCCTGGGTCATCTCCAGTCATCCTGATGAATATCTGGTCCCTGGATTCAGATGGCTCTGGAGGAGAAGTGAGGCTGGTGACCTGCACAGCCCTCCCTCACTCAGAACAAAGTCAAGAGCAAGTCATGCCCTCATTTCTCTGATGGCATGGTCTTCTTCTGCAACAAAGGACGAACACAATGGGTTTTATCAAAGCTTGGTTTTCCAATGCTGCATTTCAATGCTGTATTGATTATTGATGATTCCTTGAAATTATTGTTAACTACATTTCCAGTATATCTCCCATGAGACTGGAAGCTCTGTGAGGGCAGGAAACATGTCTTATCTGAAATCAATATTTCCCCAAGGTCTGGTGCAATGTTTTGCACAGAGTGCTGTTTTTTACTGCTCAGATGAGCCTCTATCTTTTTTTAAATTAAAAATCACATTTTATTTTTTCTCAATCTTCACAGAATGCTTAATGAGTGCGGTGATCTGTTGAATAGCATTGGAAAAATAGAGATGGTAGATCAGATGAGAAATGAACCAGAAATGTCTATATCCATATTTCTATCTCTGTCTCAATCCATATCCATAACTTTAGTTATTTCTTTTGTTCATATCTGTGATTTCATTATATATTGCAGAAATCTCCTATTTTCTTTCTTTATCTCAAATCTTTCCACACTCCAACCTATTCTCCACACAATCACCAAAATGATTTTATTAAAAGTCCAGGTCTGAACATGTCACCCCCTACTCAATAAACTCCAGTAGCTCAGTATTACTTCTAGGGTCAAATATGAACTACTCTCTTTAGCCTGTAAAATTCTTTATAATCTGGCTCCATCCTACTTTTCTTGCTTTATTGCATATGATTCCTCTCTATGCACTCTATAGTTCAGCCAAATTAGTCTTTTTTCTTGTTACACAATAACACTTATCTCCCATCTCTATGCTCTTACACTGGCTATCTGCCATACTTGAAATGCACTCCTTCCTCACAGTCTTCTCTTGGAATCCTTGGTTTCTTTCAAGACTCAGCATAAGCTCCATCTTGTTCAGGAGGATTTTCCTAGTCCACCCCAGCTTGCCAGAGACTTCTTGTACCAGTTTTGTACATATGTGAATGTGTATGTATATGTATGTATTATATATACATATGTTATCTCCTTATTTAAAAAATGTAATTTTTCTAAGGGGAGAGGTTATTTTGCTTTGGTCTTTGTAACCTCAGCTTGTAGTATGGTGATTGGCACATAGTTGATATTTGTTGTTGTTTACTCTTTTTTCAGTCATGACCGACCTTATATGTCCCTATTTGGGGTTTTCTCAACAAAAGTAATGGAGTGTTTTTCCATTTCCTTCTCCAGTTCATGTTTACAGAGGAGGAAACTGAGGCAAACAGGGTTAAGTGACTTGCCCAGGGTCACACAGCTAGTAAGTGTCTGAGGCTAGATTTGAACTCAGGAAGATGAGTCTTCCTATCTTCAGGCCTTATCCACTGTGCCACCTAGCTGTGAGTGATGTAAACTGTTAAAGCTTAAAGTTTTAAGGTACACTGAGATTTTTGGGACTCCCTGTTTTTCTCTCACTTGTTGTTGTATTTGTCCCTCATTTTCGAAGAGGACCATGACATCAGAGAAATGATGACATGAATTGCACTTGACTTTGATTTGAGTGAGGAAGGGCTGTGCAAAGTCACCAGCCTCACTTTCTCCTCCTGAGCTATCTGGATCCAGTGACCAGATATTTATCAGTATGCCTGGAGATGGCCCAGGATGCAATGGGAGAACCTTGTCCTTTTAGGTTAAGGTCTTTTCAGATACTCACTTAGAGTGAGGTGATGCCTATTCAGTGAATAGGCCTCTTTAAAAAGTAGTCAGGGGGATGGCCCCTTTAATAGAAAAGAAAAAAATAAATAGTTAAATCATGGTGGGAGGGGCTGGAGCCTTACAAAGAGAAACTGTTACTATTGACATTTACTCTAAGTCAGGAGGGTCCAAAACAGCCACTGAGTGGAGGCTGAACAGGGACCCTTCCTTGTTCAATCCATGGGCTTCAGAGGGCTCAAGACTAAGTATTAGTGAAATGCCTGGAGAGTACTAGAGATTAAGTAACTAACTTCAAGGTCAAACAACTATCAGAAGTGGGATTGGAGCCTTATCTTATTTCAAAGCAAGCCCTTTTACCCACTACACCAATTGGCACCTGCCGTGGCTTCCCGTGTGAGCATTCTGCTGGGCGGTGGTGTCTTCAGGCTTACTGCTGGCCTCTGCCTTGCCTCTTTAGGGTGTTGTGTGACTGATGCTTTCTCTCACTAATAGTTCCTAACAAGGATGATTTGGCTCTTAAAAGTGCCCTTTAGCTGAGGCTTCAGCCCAAAGTTCGATGGAAACATTATGAAAAAACGTTATACAAGAATTTGAAGTCTGAGAAGGCTCTCAGGTCCTAGGGTGTAGGGGGAAAAGAAGCTTAAGGTTTCTTCTGGGACACAGAGGATAATACATGGACTTTATCATCATGCCCCAATTCCTTGTCTTTCCCTAGCAACATAGAGAAAAATGGCATGGGCCAGTCAGACTTCAGAGAGGTAACCTGTCTCCTGGTAATACTGTTCCTCCACTGTTCCAGTTAGAAAGCTGTTGACTGTGTGCTTTGAGGTCTTTTGGAAAGAAGATTTTCCTTTGACTTATGGCACAAAAAGTATCTGAAGAGAGTGCCAAAATGGAAGGGCTTATTTCTAACTGTGACAACATCTCTTTTCCTCTCTAAGAGTTGCGGTGAGCAGAGTAAGTGAGTAAACGTGAGAAAGATGATAGTGAAGATTTTCTCTCTGTTCCCAGGGTCCTCTCCTGGGTTGGTTCTTTGATAGCCCAGCAGTTATCAGAATGCAATGCCATACTGACCCTCTACTCTCCTCAGCTACTCACCAACTCTCCCCCCACCCAAACCCCTCTACCCTATTTATAAATAGGCTCTACCAGCTGGGCCAGTTTGACAGCTTCATGAGATCTGTTAGAAGAAACTGCCAGTCTTGCAAACCTGGCAACATTCTACTCGGGTGTGTGTGCATGTTAACTGTTAACTGTGTGTGTCAGACTTTCCACAAATGAATTAAATCAACAGTCTTTTATCAGATCCTCAGGTTTGTCAGCCAATATCTGCCAGATGCCTGGAAGCCAACAGCCTCTTAGTGCATTTGTGGCTTGGGATCAAAAGGGACCATGAGGCTAGGAGGTATTGTGGTTCAGTGGAAAGAATCCTGCTTCTACCTTTGAGTGCAAAAGATTTACATTCAAATCCTGCTTCTCATACTTGCTACATGTGTGACCTTTCATAAGTGATTTAACAGTCCTGGATCTCAATTTTTTCACCTATAAAATGAGATGGTTAGCCCAGATGGCCTCTGAGGTCCCTTTGGACTCTAGATCTTTGGAGGCCCAGGCAGGCTCTTAATCTGCTGTCATCCAACATTTCTTTACTTTCAGATCACAAAAACCCTGATTTAGAGCAGGGAATGGGCCATAAAGATCACATAGTCTAATTCTGTCATTTTATAGGTGAAGAAGATGAAGCCCAATGAGGGTAAGTGACTGATTCAATGCATTTGGCTGAGGCAGGATTTAAAGAATCCATGATTCCACTATTTGGACAAGTTAATACTTTAGACCTCACTTTCCTCATCTAGTTAATGAGGAGAGTGGATTAGATGGACACTAAGGTATCTTTCAGCTCTAAATCTATGGTTATGTGATCACCAAGGATCCTGTGGAAAAATCACAAATTTTAATGCTGAATGGGACCTTAAAGCTCAACTCAACCAACTCTTTTTTTTGTTTAGATCTGACTTTATTTATGTTTTCATTTATTTATTTTTAGATTATGACATTCATTTCCACAAAATTTTGAGTTCCAATTTTTCTCCCCATCTCTCCCCTCCCCCCACCCCATAACACCTTGCATTCTGATTACCCATTCCCTCAATGTACCCTCCCTTCTATCACACCCCACCCTTCCCTTATCCCCATCTTCTCTCTTTTCTTGTAGGGCAAAATAGATTTCTTTACCCCATTAATTGTATTTCTTATTTCCCAGTTATATGCAATAACAATTCTCAACATTTGTTTCTAATACTTTGAATTCCAACTTCTCTCCCTTCCTCCCTCCTCACCCATCCCCAATAAGAAGGCAAGCAATTCAATATAGGCTATGTATGTGTAGTTTTGCAAAAGACTTCCATAATAGTCATGTTGTGTAAGACTATATTCTCCTCCATCCTACCCTGTACCCCCTTTATTCTATTCTCTCCTTTGACCTTGTCCCTTCCCAAAAGTGTTTGCTTCTAGTTACTCCTTTCCCCCATTTGCCCTCCCTTCTGTTATCCCCCTCATCCCTCTTGTCCCCTTCTTCCCTGCTTTCCTGTAGTGTAAGATAGATTTTCATACCAAATTTAGTGAGCATGTTATTTCCTCCTTAAGCCATATGTGAAGAGAATAAGCTTCACTTTTCCCTCTCACCTCCTCCCTTTTCTCCTCCATTGAAAGAGATTTTTCTTGCCTCTTTTATGAGTGATAATTTGCCCCATTCCATTTCTCCCTTTCTCCTCCCAATATATTCCTCTCTCACCCCTTAATTTTATTTTTTTATAGATATGATCCCTTCTGATTCAACTCAACCTGTGCTCTCTGTCTATGTATGCATGTGTGTGAGTGTGTGTGTTATGTGCTTGTGTGTGTGTGTGTATAATCCCTCCACCTATCCAAATACTGAAAAAAATCTCAAGAGTTACAAATATTATCTTTCCCTGTAGGAATGCAAACAGTTCAGCTTTAGGAATTCCTTTATGATTTCTCTTTCCTGTTTACCTTTTCATGCTTCTCTTTATTCTTGTGTTTGAAAGTCAAATTTTCTCTTCAGTTCTGACCTTTTCATCAAGAATGCTTGAAAATCCTCTACACCACTGAATGACCATTTTTCCCTTCAAGTATTATACTCAGTTTTGCTGGATAGGTGATTCTTGGTTTTAATCCCAGTTCCTTTGATTTTTGGAATATTGTATTCTAAATCCTTTGATCCCTTAATGTAGAAGCTGCCAGATCCTGTGTTATCCTGATTGTATTTCCATAATGCTTGAATTGTTTCTTTCTAGATGCTTGCCATATTTTCTCCTTGATTTGGGAACTCTGAAATTTGGCGACATATTCCTAGGAATTTCTCTTTTTGGGTCTCTTTCAGGAGGTGATTGGTGGATTTTTTCAATATTTACTTTGCCCTCTGGCTCTAGAATATCAGGGCAGTTTTCCTTGATAATTTCATGGAAGATAATGTCTAGGCTCTTTATTTGATCATGGCTTTCAGGTAGTCCCATAATTTTTAAATTGTGTCTCCTGGATCAGTTATTTTTCCAATGAGATATTTCACATTATCTTCTATTTTTTCATTCTTTTGGTTTTGTTTTGTAATTTCTTGATTTATCATATAGTCATTAGTTTCCCTCAGCTACACTCTCATTTTTAAAGAATTATTTTCTTCAGTAAACTTTTTTTTTTTATTAATTTTTTTATTTTTTTTAATGTTTAACAATCACTGCCATACAATTGCGATTTTATCCCTCCCCACCCACCCCCCACTACCTCCCTCCCTCCCCACGACTGCATACAATTCTGTATAGATTCTACATAAACTTTCCTATTGAGTATATTTTCACTATCGTCATGCTGTGTAGTCAGACTAAGATAAATGAAAGAATCCGTATAACAAATCAGAACATGATACACAAACAGATACACATACACAAACATGATCTGCTACATTATGTGAGTGACTTCCATATTTCTCTCTCTGAGTGTGGAAGGCTTTTTGCCTTGAGGTCCACCATTGGGATTTTTTTTTTTTTTCAGAAGTTCTTGTGTTATTACAAAAATCTAAGTCTACCAGAAAAAACTCTCACACACTGTGGTTGTTGCTGTGCATAAAGTTCTCCTGGTTCTGCTCCTTTCACTCAGCATCAGGTCATATAAGTCCTTCCAGGCCTCTCTGAAGTCTTCTTGTTCATCATTTCTTATGGCACAATAGTACTCCATTACATTCATATACCATAATTTATTCAGCCATTCCCCAATTGATGGACATCCCCTTGACTTCCAGTTTTTGGCAACTACATAGAGTGCTGCTATAAATATTTTTGTACATGTGGGACCCTTTCCCATTTTTATGATCTCTTGGGGATATAGTCCTAGTAGCGATATTGCTGGGTCAAAGGGTATGCACATTTTTGTAGCCCTTTGGGCATAGTTCCAAATTGCTCTCCAGAATGGTTGGATGCGCTCACAGCTCCACCAACAATGAATTAGTGTTCCAACTCTCCCACATCCTCTCCAGCATTTATCATTTTCTTGTTCTGTCATGTTTCTTCAGTAAACTTTTGAACCTCCTTTTCCATTTGATTGATTCTGCTTTTAAAACCTTCTTCTCCTCATTGACTTTTTAGACCTCTTTTTCCAGTTGAGTTAGCTTATTTTTAAAGGTGTTATTTTCTTCATCATTTTTGGGGTCTCCTTTAGCAAGCTGTTGACTCATTTTTCAAGCCCTTCCGTGGCCTGAGCTCATTGCATATTCATTTTGGAGGTACTAGATACAGAAGGCTTGACTTCCTCTGATAGTATGCATTGTTGTTCCTCATCTGAGAGGATGGAAGGAAATACCTGTTCACCAAAAAAGTAACCTTCTATGGTCTTAATCTTTTCCCCTTTTTTGGGCATTTTCCCAGCCAGTTACTTGACTTCTAAATACTTTGTCAAGAGGAGAATCCTAGTGCTCCTCCTCCCCCCAGCACTGTGCTCAGTGCTGAGATTCAGATCAGCTGCACAATTCCCCCAGGGGCTTTAAGCTGAGCCACTCCCACAATGGAAGCCACTGCCACTGCCACCGTTGCTGCCTGAGGCCCATACTGGGGGGGACCCTGTTCCCCTCTTGCCCATCTGGGAAAACCCTCTCATTGACCTTTGAAGCTTTCTTTGGTGTTTTTGGGGTGATGGATCTGAGATCCTTCCTGCTGGGGATTCTGCCCCAGAGGCCTGTTCTGGTCCTGTTCTTCCTGGTGCTGCACAGCCAGGGCTGGGCTCTGCTCTGCTCAGTGTCCTGTGAGATAAAGCATTCCTTTAGGCCTTCCAGGTTACCTTTGGCTGAAAATCTCTTTCACTCTGTTGTTCTATGGTTTCTGCTGCTCTAGAATTTGTTGAGAGTCATTTTTTACAGGTATTTTATGGGCTGTGGGGGAAGAGCTATAGTATATACATCTTTCTACTCTACCATCTTCTCAACCAACTCTTTTTTAAATTAAATTTTATTTTCTTCCATTAAAAATATTTATTTTCTACCCCTTTTCTCTCAATGGGAGGGAAAAAAAAGAAAAGCAAAGCCTAGTCATAGTCAAGTAAAATCAATTCCCATGTTGGTAGGCAGGCAACAAACATTGATTGAACACTTACTATGTACCTGGCATCGTGCCAAGTACCAGGTATACAGATACAAACAAAAAGAAAGACAATAGACAATAAAGACCTACATTTTAATGGGGGCAAGATGACACATAAAAGGGAATTGAGATATGAGAGAGAAGGTACCAGAGCAAGTAGGGAGAGTCAGAAACTTAGTCAGAAAGGGAATGAAGGTTGATGACTGGTCTAAGCCCCTCTTCACAATGAATCCTTTTCTTCTTTCTTAGATCTCTTTGGGGTATAGTAGTGGTATTACTGTGTCAAAGGGTATGCACAATTTAGTAACTTTTAGAGCATGGTTCCAAATTGCTTTCCAGAATGACTCAACTAGCAGGTTAGTCAACAAGCATTTGCCAAGTGCCTGCTATCTGCTAGACATTGTGCTAAGTGATGGGGATACAAAGAAAGGCAAAAGAAATCCTTGCTTTTAAGGTGTTCGCAGCTCCATCCACAGCACATTAATATCCCTATTTTCTCCAAAGCCCTTCATCATACTCTTTTGTTTTATAGATGAGGAAATAGTAGCCAAAAGGGTTGAATGTTTTACTCAATGTCACGCAAAGATTAGTGGAAGAGGACTCAGGTATCTTGTCTCCCAGTCTGATACTTTTTCAACATTGTTTCTTCAGTACCATTAAAGCCTTGAAATTAAGCTAAACTAGATTCTAAAATAAAATAAACGTCTACCACTCTGAGCCACATAGTCAGAGGAAATCAGCCAGCACCAGAGAATGGTTGATGGATAATCCCTTTCTTTCCTGATTGACCATATGTTCCTTGTATATCCAAATCTTACCTTGCCTTTGACTTACATTTCTTCCTGTTTCCTGGACTTTGATCTTATTCACTCTATTTGACTTGTGCATCTGGTTTCTACCCCAAATTCTTAATTTCAATGACCCTAGTCAAATTAAAGCATTCATGTATAAGTTCTTGCCTGTCTCCTCAGATGTAGTATCTAAGTCATGACTGGTCCTCCAATGCTTGAAGGCATCCTTCTTTCAGAAGTGATCCCTGACTTCCTGTCCAGTAGAAGCAAAGAGAGACACACTTTAAAACCATTTTCTACATCATAACTACCAAGCTTAGTATGTTCCTACTGTAGTTCCTGGCTTCCTCCCAATTGGCTTTTATCCCAGATCTTCTGTCATTCATTTTGTCTGTTCTGTTCATATCTTGTTTGAACCTGGCCCATGTTGTGGTTTTTATTCCTTGTTTCCTTGTCTTTGTCATTTCCTGCCTTCTGCTAACACTTTCCTAACTTTTAGTAATTGAATTCCTAGTTGACAACATAACCTGGGACCTAAATGACTCTGATTTGTCATGGGTCACTGGCTTTGGTCACTAGCCATTACAGGCAAAGTGGTATAGTAAAACAAATGCTGGATTTAAAATCAGAGATGTGGGTTAGAACATTGGCTATGCTATTAATACTCATTGTGTGACCTTGGTTAAATCACTTATCCTCCAAGGGCCTTAATTTTTCATCTGTAAAATGAGACAGTTGGATCAGATGCCCTTGAAGATCCCTTGAAGCTTTAAAGATATGATCTTTTTATGGCATGAAGCCTTAACCTTCCCAAAACTTAGTGGAGCCTCTTAGTGCTTCATTGGATGTCTTCCTTCTATGGGTTCAATAGGGAAAATCTATTTGGGTGCAATCAAAATATATCTCAGTAAATAAGGGCAGTGCAGTTGGGCAGTTGAAGAAAACTTGGCTTGTCAAGTAGGGTGGTAGGCTTGATGGAAAGCACAGCTCTTTGGCAATTAAGTGGACCCTGGGGCTCCTGTCTCATCTTATCCTGTCTCAGCTTCTTGAAAGATGGTGCAAGTAAATGGAAGCACTCTCCACCCTCTTCACTCAGTTTTGGCTATTTGTGAAGCTGGACCTCCAGGAATTTGGGCATAGTTGGGAGCAGATGGGATTGCCTTTGAAGAGACAAGACACTACTATGCACTTGAGGACAGCCCCTTCTGGAACACTATGAGAAATTCCTAGAATTCTCCATCTCTGTACTACCTCAGTCCCCTCTAGGCAGTGTGAATAGATGGAGTATAGGGGTGACACCTTAGAACTGGTTGTTGTCCTTTGTTCACAGAGTGGACCAAAATAGCATCATCATGATAAAGTGAAGTTTCATTGTGTACAGCTGTGACAGATCAGACCAATATGAGCTTGAAATGCTGTATCACAGATTGGGCACAGATAGTCTGTGTGAACATTTGGAGTGGTTACTCCAAATTTGCACATGCTACATTTCCTTTGTGCTGTCTCAATTCTGCTTTGCTCATAGAGTGCAGCACCTTTTCTGATGTGGGCATGCCATGCTGAGTGGTCCTGTGCCAGTGTCTTCCATGTCACACAGTCAAATCCAAAATTCTTGAGAGAGACCTTGAGAATGTCCTTATATCCCTTCTTCTAATCACCACGTGATCACCTGCCCAATGCAAGTTCTCCATAAAATAGTCTTTTGGCAAGCATACATTTTGCATTTGAACAACATGGCCAGTCCATCAGAATTGCTGATCAGTGCTCTCTGAAGCATAGTTGAAATGCTTGGCAATTTTTGAGGTCAAGCAAGGACTTCAATGGCTGCTACCTTATCCTACCAGGTGATCCTCAGAATCTTCCTAAGACAGTTCAAATGGAAGTGATTCAATTTCCTGGCATGGCACCTTAGACCTAACCATCTCCTAGAACTCCTCCACCTCCAAGTTTCTAAAGTCTGAAATCCCTCTCTTTAATCCCTATGCCCATAATCTCCTGTCCTTTTACCTCTCCTTTACTTTACTTTTCCTGAATGTACTCTTTGTCATCATGATGATCTCCAATTCCTTCATCTTCTTTTTCTCCCAGTTCAGCACCATGGATCTGCTTCCTTCTCTCCCTTCAACCAGCCATTTCAATGAGATACACCCTGTGCCTGCATTTGACTCCCTTTCCTTCTCATTCTGCTCTTCCCTACCATAGGTTATAGTTTAACTAACTCCTTGGTGGCTAATGAAGAAAGTCACTAGTACAACATTCTATTCATTGGTTGGACAAGGCATTTATGCATTTCCTAGGGGAGATTAGAGAGTCTGTAAACCCCAGAAAAACTCCTTTATTGTGGTACTTTCTGACTCACGCAATGTGAATCTTAAGGATCACAATGAAACATCCTGGGACAGGAGTAAGGTAGGGGTGGAGAGAGTGGAGCAAAAAGGGAAAGATAAAATCTGGGACCTTGCTGGGATTTCTAGTGCCATGCTCTTTTAGAGAAAGAGGAAACATGCTGGTCCTTTAGAGAGACCTCATTTGGGTCTGGCACACCTCTCTTTATCAAACTCTTCACCCTTTCCTCTTAGTTGATGTGATGGTCTTTGTTCTGGTTGAGGGAGACTTACTGACATGGAATTTATAGGAATCACTTGTGTCCATTCAGGCAATCCTATGTTTCCCATTTTTGATATTACGGGCAGGGAGAGTAAGGTATTGATTGAGTGAGACCTGGGGAATACAAGCATGGGCTATAGAAGTTTCCAGAAAACAACAGGTTTAAAAGTACTCACAAAGAGTTATGTTCAGAGAAAAGTCAGCCTGTCGTAAATGAGTTTTATGGGTGTTAAAGATGAATACAAGCTGCATGGTTTTTATAACATTACAACTAAAATAATCAAGGGAATTAGAGAAGGTGATGAATGAGAACAGACTAAAAATAAGACTGTAAGAGGTAAGCAAAGGGGTAAGGGTGTTATTAAAACTTATAGAATCATGAAAGACAAGTCTAGGGCAAAAATGCATGTACTTTTTCATCATATTCTTGAACTCCAGTGTACGCAAAGGGTATATTTGGGAGCAAATAACAGGAAGTTCTACTTTATGAGATACAGCCAAACTTATGCAACCAGTTAGTCAAAGAAATGCTAAAGGCAGAAAATATCAATACATTTAGTAAACATTTAGATAAATTAATGAATTAGAACAATGTACCAAGTTACCAAGGGAAGCTAAGAAATTGGTACATTGTTCTAATTTTCCAGGGAACTTCCTATGATCTAAATATTTTGTGTATATGTAAATGTTTGTCTCCCTGGCATTGTATAAGTACTACATTCTTGTTAATTGATTAATTTTAAAGTAACATCAAGGAAAGCAAAACATGTCTTTCTACCACAGCTCCATTGGTGACTACATAAGAGATACAATTAGGTTAGGTTAGCTTGTTGTCCTTCATTCTCCAAGAGGACTAAAATGACATCACTATGATAAAGTGAAGTTTCAATGTGTCCAACTGTGACTGATCAGAACAATACAAGCTTGGGATGCTCTACCACAGATCGGGTACAAATAGGCCATGTGAATATTTGGGGTGGATTCTCTACATTTGTGCATCCTGTGTTTCCTTTGAGTTGTTTCAATTCTGCTTTGCTCATAGAGCACAGCACTTTCTCTGATGTGGGCATGCCATGCTGAGTGGTCCTGTGCCAGTGTCTCCTGTGTTACGCAATCAATTCCAAAGCTCTTGAGAGAGACCTTGAGAATGATATATAATATAATAAGCATACATATACATATAATATGATAAACATAATAAAGAGATATAATACTGGTCCAGGTGGATGGCCCATGTGTCTGACCCAGTGTGGTGTTTCCCTGTTTCTACTTCAGGAAGAGTAAGGTCTAGTTTATTGCAGAGAAAACTGAAGTTCAAAGTTATTAAGGGATTGGATTGAGCCACTAGTAACTGTAGGAGAGAGCCAAAGTTTCCTGAAGGCTACTCCCATAAAAACTCTGCTGGACCCAGATGCTACACATCTTGGCATTCTGGAGAGCACTAGATTTGAGTCCTGGTTCTACCCCTCATTGTCCCTATAATGTTGGCCATATCAGTTTACTTTTCTGAGCTCTAGATCTCTCATCTTTTAAATGAGTGATTTGGATGAAATAATTTCTTTTTTTTATACTTTATTGATATTTTAAAATTTTACCCCACTTTCATTTCTGAAAACATCCTTCTCTTTGCCCATCTCCAGAGAATCATCTCTTGTAACAACGAGTAATAGAGAAAAAAAAAAGTGGTTCAGCAAAGCTAAGCAATATATCAACTGAATGAAGTCTGACCAAGGAGACCATTGTTCCATACCTATAATCCCTACCTTTATAAAAAAAGGATGGAAGGAAGTGCATTTTTTCGTCTTTTTCAGGGCCAGGCTTAAAGATAGGGATGCTCCAGGAAATTCTCAGGAATTGTAATCACATAGTTTTGAGTTTCTGGTTTTTTGTTCTTTTCTTTTACATTGTTGAAGTCATTATGTATATTGTTTTCCTGGCTCTACCTACTTCATTTTGCATCAGTTTGTGTAAATCTTATCATGTTTCTCTGTATTCTTCATATTCCTCATTTCTTAGCTTGCAGTAATATTCCATTTCATTCAACTATTTGTTTGGTCAGTCTTCAATCAATAAGAATCTACTTTGTTTGCTGTTCTTTGCTGCTATGAAAAGTGCTGCTATGCATAATTTAGCAGACAGGGCATCCCAAAAGTCAGTGCAATTTCAAGTTATAGTTATAAATATATAACTATAGATAATGTTGTTGTTGTTCAGTCATGTCTGATTCTATGTGACCCCATGGATATTGCTCATGAGGTTTTCTTGGCAAAGATGCTAAAATGGTTTGCCATTTCCTTCTCCAGTATTTCCTGTATTTTACAGACAAAGACCTGAGGCAAATAGGGGTTAGGTGACTTGCTTGGAGTCCTACAGCTAGCAAGTATATAAGGCCAGTTTCAACTCAGATGTTCCTAACCCCTTGCCTAGTGCTCTATCCACTGTACCACCTAACTGCCCCATAGATAAATATATTGCTATGCCTTAAAATTGCACTAAGGCTTTTGGGACACCTTTATAAAATACCTTTCTTTCTGTGGTTAATCTACCTGGGGTATATGCCCAGCAGTGGGATATCTGGGCTGGGTCAAAGGATTTGGACCTTTTGGACCAGATGATTTCTAAGGTTCCTTCTAATTCTAAGGCCTGAACCCTATGACTTCTTTGTAAGGTTTACAAAACTACCTGAGCATCCTTTAATGAAGCCTGAAGACACCCTTAGTAGATATAATGAAAATAAATCAAATTCAGATCAGATTCTGTGAAGGTGAGATGGAGAAAAAACTTCCCCATGCAAGACATTGAAATGAACCTGCCTTCTTCTTCTTCATCATTAAACTCTTTTTACCTTCACCATCCACACTCCCTTTTGACATTATGGGACTTCATCCTACTGAGGTACGTTGTCCACCTAGATGGTCACTCAAAGGATCCAGCCCCAAATAACCTTGCCAAACAATCTGCCCATAGCAGCTGGGAATTTTTTCCCCCTTGCTGAGCTAAAGGTGGGATGACAGAAAATGGCACTGCTTCTTTGTTCTGAACAAGATATCTGAGGGAGTAAATTTAGTGTTTTGAGGATGTTAAAGTCAGAAAGGGAAGGCATAAGATGGCTGGGCCGGTAGCAGGCTATCTGTGACCAGTGACCTGCCTGGTCTTGAGGATACCTCTCAGTCTTCCTCTGGAATAGTCTAGCCTTGCCCTTTAAGGTGGGGATGGGGGTGGGGTGGGGACAGACAAGGCTATATGATGTCTGCAAAAAGCCAAGGTCAATGTCCCTTCCCCATCCCCTCTGTTGTGTGTGTGTGTGTGTTGCGGGTGTGGGAGATGCCATCCAACAAGAAAAAATGAAGGCCAAAGGAGCAAAAGGAGGAAATGAAAGTTCCTTTATTGACAGGGCAACATGAATTCAGTAACGGCTGGATTAGGCTGTGTGTTATCAGCGATGATGAAACACAGCAGCCAGCAGTAATGAAATATTTATGAATGGGGAGATGAGGCTGCATTCTGCAGAGCAGCACTGGGGAAAGTGAAGTTTCAGGAATACTGTAATAGCAGAACCCTCCATTAATTATCAGAAGCGAGATGTAATGCCAGTTCCTATGGCAACAGGGTCCCCTCTGTATTTGGTGTTCCTCTTCTCCTTTTTAAAGCTGCTCCCATTTACTGGGGCACTGTATTTTGTTTCCCATTGGCATTTTTGTGGTTGTCCTTTGGGTATGAATTCATCCTCCTTCCTAGGATTACAATAGCCTAAGCCACTTGGGGGTGGGGGTGGGGAAGGACAGGCAAGCAAAGTTGTGAATTATGGAGCTGTGAGCAAAAATCTCCCAGAGGACTTTGAGGGAGACTGTCAGGATCTTCTGTTCAGGCTGCATAGGGTCTGGGAAGATGAGGGGGAAACAGTAAACCACTGCAATGGCTACCTGGAGATCATGGAGGCAGTTGTAGGATTGGCCTAGGTTTTGGAACTTATTACCCATGTGACCTTGAACAAGTTACTTGGGATCATCATAGGTCATAGATTTAGACCTTGGGGAAAAAACCAACAACCCCAAAACTTATTCATATCCATCTAGTCTTTTATTTTGCAGGAAACTGAGGCTCAGAGAATTTAAAATTGTAGAGTTGGTAAATTGATATATTACCCCACTTATTTCTCCTCTCTCTGGGGCCTCTGACGACGTATGAACACAAGGTAGGGGCTGTAGCAAGTGAGGGAGAATACACATGTAAGAATTTGGATGGAGAGAAAAAAGACAAAACCTTCTATGTCTGTGGGGCTATCCTAAGCTAAACAAGGATTTCTAGAGGTCTAAAATACCTCTCTCTCTCTCTCTCTCTCTCTCTCTCTCTCTCTCTCTCTCTCTCTCTCTCTCTCTCTCTCTCTCTCTCTCTCTCTCTCCCTCTCCCTCTCTCCCTCTCCCCCTTTCCTTCTTTCTCTCACTTCTTTTTCTTCTTCTTCTCCTCCTCCTCTTCCCCCCCCCTTCTCTGTCTCTGTCTCTGTCTTCTCCTCTCTCTGTCTCTGTCTGTCTCTCTCCTGCTGTATAAAGAGCCAAAGGAACTTATTTATCTGCACTTGTAAGAAAGGCCTAGATAATGCCAAGAGAGACTTTGTGACCAGGACAATTTTCCAATCACCCAGGCTAGTAACCTTGGAGTCATCTTTTGCCTCCACCCTCTCCTTCATCCTCCCTATCCAATTGCTAAGCTGTCTCATTTCTACCTGCCTCCCCCAACAGCTCTCACGTCTGTGCCCTTCTTTCTACTCCTATTACCACATTCCTAACCCTAATAACCCTCACCTCTTCTCTGGATTACTATTTGCTAATCTGCATCCAGTCTTTCGCTAATCTAGTCACCACACAACTAACAAGAATCGTCCTGAGGTACAGGTCTGACCATGCTTCTCCCCTGCTCAAAAGTGTCTCATGGCTCCTCATTGCCTATGGGATAATAAATGTTCTCCTTAGCCTAATGTTGAAGGTCCTCCATAATCCAGTTTCCACCTACCTTAGCAGCTATATTTCAGCTTTTTGAACTTTATATTCTAGCCCAATAGCTCATATCCCACCTCTGGACATTTGCCCAATCTGTCTGCTCCCTGTATTCCCTCTCCCCTACAATGCCCCTGAAATTTACTTCCTTCTACTTCTGCTTCTCAGAATACTTGTCTTGCTTCGAGATTTAGCTTAGATGATCTTCTAATGAAGACACTCCCTGATTCCTATAGTTAGGGTTTTCTCCTGCCTTTATTTTTCTTGTATTATAGTTACTTATGTATAGACACAGTAAAAGATGCTAGACATAGGTGTATGTACCAGACTCCTTGTCTCTACCATCCTACCTCCTTACTCCTCTTGGGTTACAAATTCTTGGAGGGCTCAGATGATTCTGTTTTTGTCTTTGCATCCACAGCTCCTGCCTGGCACATTAAAAGGTGTTTAATAAATAGTTGTTGACTAAAATTAAATTTATTCTTTTTGATGGTTCTTTATTCAGTCTCATAGGGCATTACTAGTAGATGGAGTGTGGGAGGTGAAGGGACAGAGGATGCTGAGGGAAGGGCAGGGATACTGGCTATATAAATAACCCTGGAAAATGATACTTTCTAAAATTCCTCCAGCCTACCACTTGAGAACTTGTTTCATTGCTTAAGGAAACTTCTCCCCAACACTATAGTTCTGGGACATGGGAAAAAATAGAACACACATCAATGTTCACCACTAAAAGACATGTTTTAAGAGTCAGAACAGAGAAAATGTCTTCCCTTTCCCCACTGGTGATATTGCTTTGAGCATCCCTTTGTCTCAATATAAAACAAACATCCAGAACTGGAAGAGGCATTTGGTAACCTCATACAAGTCTCCTGAAAATCTAAGACATGAATTCAAACTCCTTTGGCTCCCGGATCACTTTTGTAGATCACTAATTGGTGCATTCTCTTTAACCTTGTCTAAGAAGTCCATCTACCACCCTAATTAATGGGAATACAGATGCTGCTTTGTTTGAGACCCCAATACCAATGGGATGTGGCTGAAGTAACTGATTGATTCATACTAGCCACAAAAGTAAAAATATTAACATATTGTAAAAATTCATTGACAAAAATTCTGTCGACTCATGAAAACAAGGTATAATCATTCTGCTCTGATGGTCAGATCAGATTCTGGTCAGATCACATAAAGAATGAGTTACATCTGGGTGTCCCATCTTAACAGGGACATCACGTCTAGAAGAGGGCAAGCAGAATGGTGAAGGGATTCAAAGATATGACAGATGAGAAACTCCAAATGTGTAGCCTGAAGAAGGAGAGAAGGCATGCTGTCTTTAAGCATTTGAAAAGTGATCGTGTGAAGGAGGGATTGAGCTTATTCTGCATGACTCCAGAGTCCTCAGAAGGAACACCCAGCATAGTACTTATAATGTAGTAGACTTACAGAATTAGAATTACACTTACTACCCCTGTGAGCATCAGGAAGTCATTTGATGCCTCTGAATCTGCATCTTCTGCAAAATAAGGAAGTAGGATGAGATGGCTTTTGAGGTCTATTTCATCTGTTATCCTATGAAAGAATTGTTAACTGTAAATTGAACTAGGACAAGGGGATAGATGTGATAAGGAAGTATATTTGGATTCAACATAAGTAAGACTTTTCCAATAATTAAGATGGTCCCAATGTGGGATGAGGCTCATTAGGAGGTTCTGTGCTTACCTCCACTGGAGGCATTTGAACACAGACTGGGTGCCCACTTATCAGAGTCATGTAGAGGGGATTCACACTTTGGGTAAGGGTTGGGCTTGATGTCTCTCTGAGATCCCTTACAAATCTAAAATTCTAAGTCTGAAGATTCTTTCAGGGGAGCAAAATTCCTTTGGTGGTTTTATAAGAAGTTGGTTTCCATATTTTCTCTCTAAATGAGATAATGACCATGGATTCACATCTGAGTGGTATGACCCATGACATGATCCTGCTTAAGGAGAGTCAACCAACTGACCCAAGACAAACCATAGGACTGCCAGCATTTGACAGGGCAGGCCAATGTGCAGTAACAAGATTGGTCTTCATGAGTGGCTTATGGAAACCAGCCTCATTATTTCCTAGCCCCAGTCTGTATAATCGTTGTCATTTTAAAGGGGAAATGAATAACAGCTAGTACAGTTATGCCTTACTGGACACTGGACCTTCTCTAGGTGCTACTGAGAGGCCCACTTCTGACTCATTCAGGTGAACTAAGGCACAGTAGGTCCATTTGTCTCACTCTATCTTGCCTTATACTTCCTTTCTAGATGTCATTATGGAGACTATCTCACTCTCAGTAAGGTATGGGTTGAATGAGATGGCTTCTGAGACTTCTTCCAACTCTGTGACTGAGTCTACAATTCTGTGACTGTGACTAGATATGCTTTACCAGAATATGCTCTGTGACTGGCTCACAGGAAAGGCTGGGCAAAATGGTTGGGTGAGTGGCTTACAGAAGACTATCCTAGTTCAATTGAGGATGGTTCTAAGATTTTTTTATTCAGAATCACTCTTAAACCAGCACCTGTGTCATATGAACAGTCAGCCTTGGTTAGAAATCCATTTTGACAAGAGGAAGACCCTCCTTAGGGCTGGCATGGCCTTCTAAGTGACTGAGGTGACTGTGATGTGACCTGAGAGGCCCTATGACAGGACCTATTGATGTAAAATATGTCTCCCACCTCTTGCCTAAAGTTCTGCCATTATAGATTAATTCTTTTGGGTCTTGAAGGCTTTTTGGTCTTTCAAAATCCCTTATTAAAATGCAAATATATCTGGAAAGCAGGAGTATCATAATTTAAGGTGCAATTAAATAAGAATTAATAGTTAGTGGAGCAAGGTCCTGTGGGAATAAGTCACAGGATCATTATGTAAAGCACTGGGTGAGAGCAAGGAGCACCAGGGTCTGAAAGCTGAGGGGCAGAGGGAAGGATGCCAAAGACTAGTCTTTTCTCCCTCACAGCTCTAAACAGTGCTTGGCCTACACTCTTACCATTTCCATCAACTATTCTACAATACTCTCAAGTCTGCAGTACTGTGATAGAAGGGCTACTAGTCTTACAGATATTAAGACACTACCTCCTTATAATTGTGATTCACTGGAGGGAAGGATCTCTGCATATGGGAGTTTTTACAAAGTTCTTGGGTGACATTTTCCAAACTTTCCTCTGTAGTTTCAATACTGACACTTTGTAGCACTTCTATTATTTCATGGAGGCAACAAGGTTGCTCAGTGCTTAGAGCACTAGACCTGGAGTCAGGAAGATTCATCTTTGTGAGTTCAAATCTGGTCTCAGAAACTTAGTAAGTATTTGAACCTGGGCAAGCCACTTAACCTTGTTTGCCTCAGTTTCCTCATCTGTAAAACAACCCGGAGGAGGAATTGGCAAACTACTCTAGTATTCAAAGAAACTCCAAATGGGGTTGTGAAGAATTGGACATAACAACACACATATATATACACACACACATAATACAGATATATGTATTGTATATATGTATTATATGCATGTTACATGTGTGTATTATGTATGTATTATATATAATATATGTATTTATATATAGTTTCTACACACATATACACACATAATGCTTTACAAAAGCTAGCTATTACAGTCTTCCTGACTGACCTAATATTTGAATCAGTTCCTTCCTACTCTTGTTGGATAAATAACACATATGGGCTTCTGGGACCCCTGGGACCTAGTGGCTGCTCTTCTGATGATGATCTGCTCAAAGGTAGCTCGGTGGGACTTGGGATGGCAGATATACATTCTTTCATTTGACCTCTCCTTGAAAGTTCTGCAGCCTGATAAAGCCCAGAGTCACCTCTATGCCACCACAGCAAATAAAGGATTGGGGTGGAGGGAGACTGATGGGAGGAAGTCAGCTGAGTATTTTCCCCCTCCCCATTCAATTCAGCAAGCATTTATTAAGTGCCTACTTTACTAGGTAGGGGAGAGATAGTAACAGACAAAAATCAGAAGAATTGCTTCTGTCAAGGAGTTTATTACTTAAAAAATAAATCAAGAACCACCTTTGTTATGTTGTAACCCCAATAGGTCACATATTCCCCTGAGAGGAATATTGAGATAATTTTCAGAAGTTGGGGGTGGAGGGAGAGAAGAAGAGGAAAGCTTCAAGGAAACCAATATGGCAGATCCTTTAGAAGGCTTGTAATCACATTAGTTATATTATCATGGGGGAAAATTTGGAAAATGTAAGTCTGTCACTCATACATCCCTGCCCTGAAAATGTTCTCAACATCTAGCTAACAGATCATATATTAAGTCACTAATCAGATTAGCCACCTGCTCTGCATTTCTAGGACTAGCCATCTTTCCCATGGTGCTCCCTTCCGGCTAAAAGATGCCAGTCTTGGGGACAACTGTTGTCTCCCGAAGACATTGTTTTCTAGAGATCCACTTACTAAGCAGTAAGCCATGTATCTACCTAGAGATTCAGTTTTCAGGGGGAAGTGAAGCACAGTCTTTTCAAAAAGGTTAAAATGAGCTGTCAGAATTTGGGGGAGGAGGGGAGGGAGATGGCAACGGAAGAGATCAACCACCTGAGGTTTCGGGCCTGCTGCATTTAATGGGGAAATGAGATATTTCCTAGGCAATTGCTTTTAAGTGACTGTTGAAGCTAATGCTTCCTTCCAGTAGCACATCTTTGGAAGAGCATTTGATGTCTCAAAGGGAGAAAAAAATTTTTTTTTAAAGCACTAAATGAGCACAGGCTAGGTGGTAAGAGGGCTAAGAACAATGGGTTTCATGCCACCATGGAACACTTTACCATGAAGTGGGCATCTCAGTTTGTGCTAAGTGCCCAGGCATTAAGTATTCATTGTAATAGACTGAGAAGGAGGGACTTGGCTGGGCACTTAAGCATTTCCGAAGGAAGCTTGATCTGCCTTTGCTCTCCCTGAAGTGTTGGCATCAGGTAACGAGAATCTAACAGGCAGGCATGCCCATGGAATACAGGGCTAAGGCCACTGTTTATCAATAGGACTACTCAGTAATTTGGACATCCCAATCGTAGCTACTCTTTCCTGCAGTGGTGAAAGGGCCCATGAGTCCCTGAGCTCTACCCCAAACTCTGGCTCCTGTGGTATGACTAAAACCTTTCCTCTCTGGATAAAAGTATACCTTAGAGAGTCAGGATCATTTTGTAAAGATAATATTACTACAAGATAGACAAATGCCCACCAAATGTCTCCTGATCAGTCAATAAGCATTTATTAAGTAATTATTGCATGCCAGGAATACAAGGAAAAAAAGTCTCCTCTCCAGGTGCTTACATTCTATAAGGGAAGCTGGCATGTGGAATACTTGTGATTTAGTCACTTTTCAGTCATTTCCAACTCTCTGTTTCCCTATTTGGGGTTTTCTTGGTTAAGATACTAGAGTGGTTTCCTTCTCCAGTTCATTTTACAGATGTGGAAACTGAGGCAAACAGGGTCACGTGACTTGTCCCGGGTCACACACAACAAGTGTCTGAGGCCACATTTGAACTCAGGAAGATGAGTCTTCCTGACTCCAGGATCAGCACATTATTCTTTTGTGCTATCTAGGGGCCTGTGGAACACTTAAATGTGTAACCATAGATACAGTAAGTATGTACAACCTTAACGTAGTGCCATTTGGCACATCAGATGGTCAGCTGCTCTTTACTAGCCACTACAACAGTAATTCCTGAATGTTAATATGTTTACCATTCCATGTCTGACATTATTCCTATAACTTGGGGGTTCTTCACCTTTTTTATGACATAAATCCTTTGGGCAATCTGATGAGGCTGTGGACCTTTTTTCAGAAGAATTTTCTTCAGTATACAAAATATAACATATAGAATGGCAAAGGAAATCAATTATATGGAAATACAGTTTTCAAGATATAACAATAAATTCGTGGGCTCCAGGCTAAGGACCCCTGGTAGATACTAATGTATGCTCTAACATTGTTTCAACTGACATAATCTTTTTTCCAAACATATGACTATTGTTTGGGGGCATATTTGCCTGTCTGATTGTTTCCCACTCTTTTAGATTGTTAGAATGAATGTGATAATATTTGAGATCATAAAAAAGTTTTGAAAGAAGGGAATTATTGAATAACAAGATGCTGATATGATCTCTCACTCCCCCCTCAACTATGGTTTATAACTTTTTTTTTCAATATTTCAAGATTTCTTTTTTTTAAAAAACAATTTATTTATTTTTAGTTTTCAACGTTCACTTCCATAAGTTTTAAGATAACTCTTGAATGCATTTATTACATAACACTGGATACTCTAGCAGCATATTTCCTATTAGATTGGAAACTACATGAGGGCAGGACCCAAGTCTTAATCCATATTTTTCTTTCTCCCAGTAACTAGCACAGTATTCTGTACGCAGCTGGAACTTAATAAATTCTTATTGTGTTGCATTGCATTAAATGATATAGCATTGTGTTATGTTGTACTGAATTCTCCTTAGGAGAGAAGCAGGGTTTTGACATACCTGAGTTCTAAGAGTATTTGGTTTTACATCCTAAAAAGTTGATATGGACTCACAAATACTCTTAGCTCATCAAAAAGCAACCACAAGATTCCACCATTCTGGATAGATTGAGTAGTTCTGAATATTCTCCCAGAAGAGAAAGACTTTCTTTGTAAGCTCCAAGGATAAAAACTACATAATGTAGGCCACAAGTTTGTCTTCTTGCCCTGGAGAAATGGAAAGTCCTTAATGAGCTTAATAAAGGTGAAATATTAAATAGCCACTTTTGAAAAAAACCTCCCTGACCCTGAACCTGTCCCTTCAGGGGCTATTTCTACATTCCATATTACCAAGTAGATGGGGAGAAGGTTTTGTACTGTCCTTGAAATTCTAGAGCAGAGGAGTTTGGGATGACGTCAGCACAGTTAATGAAACTGGCAAATGAATTGACTTGGCTCTGCTTTGACTTGGCTCTCTCATTCCGGCCCCGCCCCTCTCCCCCCCCCCCCCGCCCCCCCTCCTGTGGAAGGTCAGTCCTTTTTTCAGTGATTCCTCACTCAGCCTGACCTTTGTCATTAAACAAACTGCTCATTACCATGCCCATCACCTGATTTACCCCAAGAGTCATTTCTTCTTACTCCCCAATGCTCTGAAATTTCTGTTTCCCATATCTCTTCTACTCCTCCTCTCCACTTCCAATCACTCCCCTTTCTCCTATGTAGGTAAGAAGTCCAAAGAAAAGAAAGTATAGCCCTGACCTCTTTTTTTTAGGTTTACTTTCACAAACCCCTATATCTTAACCTTGATTCTTCCTAATACTCTAAGTGATTTCAGTCTTCAAGTGGCCTTGGCCATGGAGTTTTACATCAACACATTGTAAACCTGAAGCTGATCTGTGTGGTCAAACAAGTTTTAGAAAAGGAGATCTTGTCCTACTTTTTTTTTTAAATAAAAGAGTGAATTGAGGCTCAGAGATGTGATGTGACTTGCCTAAGGTCACACAAATAATGGCAGAGTTGCAACTTCTTTTTACTCCATAACCTCCATCTCCAAGGAAAACTAGTTGGCCATACAACGATCTATTGGCAGGATGCCCCCAGACCTGAAGCATGCTGTCTTTGTTTTGTCAACTTCTTAGACTTTTTCCCTTCAAGATTCAGCTACGGTGAAGTTTCCCCTGGCTACTCAGTTGTTTATGATCCCTTTTTCCTCTAATTACTATGTGTTTATTTATCTGTCTGCATGATAAGTCTCCCATGTAGAATGTAAGTACTAAGAAAGAGTCCTTCCTTTCTTTGTATTTCAAGGATTGGACTTGCTGCCTTGTACATGATATGTTCTTAATATGGGTTTGTTGAATTGGATTGACTTCCTCCCCTCTCATCATGTTAATTCTTTTGGCTTCTATTTTCCTTGTCCTAGTTTTGCTATTGTGACATGTATTGGTGACATGATAAGAAAGCTCCAACACCAAATACGTAGAGATCTTGAATTACAGCACTATATAACTGTCTCGAGTTGGTAAGGGTAGATGAAGAATACAGAATTATTTTTGTACCTAAGTGGGGCAGTGGATAGAACGCTGGGCCTGGAGTTAGGAAGACTCATCTTCCTGAGTTCAAATCTAGCCTCAGATACTTGCTAGCTATGTGACCCTGAGCAAGTCACTTCATCCTGTTTGGGTTTCCTCATCTGTACAATGAGCTGGAGAAGGAAATGGCAAACCCCTTCAGTATCTCTGCCAAGAAAACCTCGGATGGGATCATGGAGAATCAGACACCACTGAACACAAATCAAGTGGGCACAAAGTCACAGGTACACCATGATCTGCTAGAGAGAACGCTGGACCTCAGAAGAATTGAGGTCTAATCTTGACTTTGTTACTGACTTACTTTCTGACTTCATTTGTCTGGATCTCAGTTTCCTCATCTGTAAAATGAAATGATTGGGTTAGATGGTCATCAAGGTCTTTCATGGGATTCTATGAGATCCATGAAGTAGAGTTACTTTTTTAGGATTCTTCAATCCTAACAAATCCATTTGGGGACAGAAAGAAATGGTAACTTTAGCCAAAAGGAAGCAGTCAGGTTTGCCTCTGTTGAGAATATATTAGTTGGAATCCAAACACTTTTGAACCGCTAGGTCTCTCAAAGTTACTTTACCCTAATAAGACCATAATTATTGGAAGCTATAAAGAATAGTGTAAGGGGCGTGGGACGTGGAGTCAGGAAGACTGAAGAGTTCAAAACCAACTGCAGATTTTAATTTTTACTCCTTTAATTTTTTGCCACTAGAATTAGCCCCATGTGGAGATGGGGATAGAGTACTACTTATACGATGACATTAAAGGGGCACCAAGGAAGTACTCCTACGAAAAATGTTGTTGTTCAGTCATTTCAATTCTATCCAACTCTTTGTGAACCCATTTGGGGTTTTCTTGGCACAGATATTAAAGTGGTTTTCCATTTCCTTCTCCAGCTCATTTTACAGTTAAGAAAACTGAGGCAAACAGGGTTAAGGAACTTGCCCAAGGTCATACAGCTAGTATCTGAAGTCCAGATTTTAACTCAGGTCTTCCTGATTTCAGGTCCAGTGCTCTATCTGCTGCTCCCCTTAGCTGCCCAAAACACCTTCTCCATTAACCTTATCTCCAAACCTCAAAGTCGAACATTACCTATTCTTTTTTTTTAACTAGGAGGAATAATACAAAGGACCTGGAAGCAATTTTTGCTCTTCTGTTTATTCTCTGTGTGACCTTGGGCAGCTTACCGAAACTTGCTAAGCCTTTGTTTTCCTGTTCTGTAAAAATGAAGCAGTTGGACTGGATGATTTTTTGGTTTTTATCTAGTACTAAATCTATTCATGATAGTGACTGGCTATTAGCACCTTAGCTCGGATTAGTTTATCAGATGACAGAGCAGTCACGGAATTCTAAGCCATTAGGATGATTAAGACTCAATTTAGGTAAATTCTGATAGCATTCTGGAAGGCCACCTGGGAAGACACACCAAAGTAAACTATGCTGGGCAGGGAACTGGCAACTTGAAATGGGCACAAGGGAGGAAGAAGGACAGAAAGGCCAGGGAAAACAGCTTGACTATGTAGGAGGTGCCTAGGTGGCACAGTAGAAAGAGCACTGAACTTAAAAGACCTAGGTTTAAATTCTGTCTCAGCCACTTTTAGAGCTATATGACCCTGAGCAAGACATTTAACCTCTAGGAGTCTGAGTTTCCTCATCTGTAAAATGGAAAAAAATCATAGCACTTACCTCACAGGTCGTCATGAAGATGAAATGAAATGATAAATGTAAAGCACTTTGCAAACTTTAAAGTGCTGTATAAATACTAGCAATTATTATTTCACTGTTTTGTCCAGAGTGGGCCCACTCTATTTAGGCTCATTATTCCCTTTGCTTAGTTTCCTGTCCCTGTGGAGCCCCAGGCAAGGCACCGATTATATCAGTGTCTTACTAAAGGGGAATGAGAAGAAAGTAAAGGAGGGCCCTACGCTTTCTATATATTCTCTGTGTATGCTGTAGTGTAACCTTGCTCACTCAGTGGGAATCCCTTTGGAGGGAGTGGTGGGTGGCTCTGGGCTAAAATAGGCAAAGTTGGCCTTGCTGAACTTCCAGTTCAAGCTGTTCTCCAAGCCAGACTGACAGGAAGGTTGATGCGTTTTCTCAGTGGCCAATAAGGCAGTAAGGCAGGAGCCTGAAAATCTATCTGAATGTCACCTAGTGAGGTCGAGTTCTAAGGGAGCTACCCACAGGGAACCAGGCAATTATCACCACTTCCCTCAGCCTGGCATTGGAGGAGGGGTTTTCTGGAGAGTATGATAGATGGGTCCCAAGTCATTGATTTTTTTTTTTGTACTTGTCTAAGTACTGTGATAAAATGTCTTTTCTTCTTTTTTGTCCAAACAAAGCTGAGTTACTGTGGCTCGTGGAAACTTCCAAGATGTAGTTATCTGTATGCTCTCTAAGCACTGGAACAGTCTCAGTCATTAGAAGTCACCATACCAACTTTGATACTTTTACAAATCACTCTGCCGCAAATAATGATGATGATGATGATGGTAGTGGTGATGGTGGTGATAATGATGATGAAAAATAGCATTTATACAGCACCTACTATGTGCTAAGAGAGGCAGTTAGGTGGCACAGTCAATAGAATGCCAGAACTGGAGTCAAGAAGGTTAATCTTCATGAATTAAAATAAGACACTCTCTGTGTGATCGTGGGCAAGTCACTTAACCCTACTTGCCTCAGTTTCCTTATCTGTAAAATGAGCTGGAGAAGGAAATAGCAAACCACTCTAATATCTCTGCCAAGAAAACCCCAAACAGGGTCACAGAGAGTGGAGCATGACTGAAATGACTTAACAAAAACAATATGTGCCAGGAACTGTGCTAAGCATTTTATAGATAGTATCGGAGAAGATCAAATCCCAAGCCTTTCCATATGAGCTATTTAGTAAATTTCAGTCTGATGTCATAAGATGCTTATACTTCTGGCTCCTTCTAAGAAACCTGTCCAATGCCATTCTTGGAATAGTGGGAATAACACTGGAGGGCAGTGCAGACAGACATCTGTATTCTAGTCCTGGACCTGTTACTAGCTAACTGTGTGACCTTGCACAAGTCACTTCTCCTCTGTGGCCCTTTGTTGTCTCATCTATAAATTTAGGGTTTTGGACAAGATGATTTCTAAGGTCCCTTCCAGCTCCAAGATGCTTCTGTGAAATAGAATTCCTCAGTTCATTCAGGTGCTTCCCCTTAGGAACAAGGAAGACAAGGGTAGAGTACAAGGGGCCAAAGCCAGAGCAATCACAAAAGACAGGTTATTGAACAACATGGGGTCTGAGAACCTTTTTTGCTGTGAAGTTTGAGATTGAATTTAGTGAAAAGCAGCCAAGACCAGAGAGTATCTACACTTAACTTCCAAGATGTGCTATGCCTGACTTGACAATTTTCCTCACTGCTACCATCCGTAATTTGTACACATACTGGGGGAACCACTCTTTGTAAACCCCCTGGAAGTCAGTTTAATGGCTCTACTTGGAAGGCAAAGGGTCTTGGTAGGATTCAAATCTTGGGTTGTGGGAAAAGCTGCTGAACTGAGCTTATAACCAGCAAACTACTTTTAGGGAATTATCCTTTTGTGGTTCATTTATTTTTCAATTGTGTCCAACTCTTCATGATCCCATTTGGGGTTTTCTTGGCAAAGATACTTGAAGTAGTTTGACATTTCTTTCTTCAGCTCATTTTACAGAAGATGAAAGTGAGGCAAACATGATGAAATGATTTGCCCAGTATCACACAGCTAGCTAGGAAGTATCTGAGGCTAGATTTGAACTCAGGAATATGAGTCTTTCTGACTCTAGGCCTGTCACTCTATCTATTGTGACACCTCAAATTAGTCTTGGGTGTATGCTACTGAGACGTAATCATGGCAGGAATTATAAATCTTTCTCTTTCCTCTATATGGAAAGAGCTGGAAGGAATAGGTTTTTCCCTTCCTTTTCCCTTCTCCTAGATATTTTGGGAAATAGTCCAAGGACATTTGAATAATCTTCCCCAACTGCTTAGGGAAGAGGACTTATAGATACTTGGAGAGATAATGGGGTGCTGCCCAGTTGCTTCTAAATCTAGAAGGAAGTGCTGGGGTGGGCGGAGACATGATTTCCAAGTGATGTAGGAGAAAGAAACTAAACTACAATAAGGTGTCATGTGCTACCATGGAATCAGAGAGACTTATGTGTTTGTAAGGGGCAAAGGAAGTTGGTTTCTCTTGTTTGTGAGGCATAGGGGATGAAGGAAAAGTCTTCATAAAATTATAAAGTTTCTTATGTCTTAAAAGTGTACTTGATTTGTAAACACACTCTGCTAATATGACTCCAATGTGGTTTCACCTATATACCATAGTAGAGAGCTGGTCCCCTAGGAAATGGAAGAATTGCCACCTATTGGAGGTTGAGGAGAACTTCAGGGAAAGAAACAGAAAAAGAAATGAGAACAATGGGGCTTGTAACAAATGAGTAGCTCCTGCTGGGAGTTGATGAATGCTATAAGATGCTTCAAATGTGCATCTTTGCAAGAGTGGTCAAAGGAACAATAGAGAGGGTGTACCACAAGGTGGATCAGCCTTCTGGTTTCCTTTGTTGGAACCCTACCCATGGTTGAACGGCTCTGGGAGGAGGGTGGATATTGCTATTTGCTCTGACCTCTGACAAAAGTGCTACTGGTTTTCATGAATAAAGCTTTTCATGACAGGGAGTGTGGTGCAGTGGAAGGCAGGCTAGGTTTGCAGTCAAAGGACCTCTGTTCAAATCCTGGTTCTGCCATAGAGTAGGCAATTAGATGACTCAGTAGATAAAGTGCTGGGCATGGAGCCAGGAAGATGTGAGTTCAAATGTATCCTCAGAGACTTAGTAGCTATGTAACTTTGGGTTTTACAACTTCTGGCTGCCTCAATTTTTTTAGCTGTAAAATGGGAATAATAATTAGCACCTGCCTTCTAGGTTGTGAGAATCAAATAAGATTTTTGTAAAGCACTTAACGAAGTACCTGTTAAATAACTTCCTGTTCCTGGTTTAATAAAGGCTTGTCCATTTCCTTCCTAGTAAGTGTGTAGCCTTGGGAAGGTCATTTGACCCATCTCAATTTCTTCAACTGAAAAATTATTATTGGACTGGATGACTTCAAAGGTCTCTCTCATTGTTCAGTTGTTTCATCTGACTCTTTGGGACCCCACTGGGGTATTCTTGGCAGAAATACTGTAGTGGTTTGCCATTTCCTTCTCCAGTTCATTTTGCAAATGAGGAAACTGAGGCAAATAGGGTTAAATTATTTGCCTAGGTTAACACAGCTACTAAGTGTCTGAGGCCAGATTTGGACTCACGTCTTCCTGACTCCAAGCCTGGTGCTCTATCCACTGTGCTACCTAGCCTACCTAGCTTTAAATCTATGCTCTTGTATTTTGAGATTCTCATAAATCCATGCTGTTTATGACTGTTGGTGACAACATCCCAATGGACTTGGATGAAGAGTTAGATATTGGAATTCTGAGACATTTTGAGTGGGAACAGTGAACCAGAGAAGAGAAGTTTTTCAAAGTATATCCACACCCTTCATGTCAGGAGGGAACCTTTGACCCAAGAGTTACATAATCATGTCAAGGGGAAGTTGTTGTGCCTTCTCTGAGACTATTACAGACAGGCTATATTTCTGCAGTGTTAAGCTGGTGTGATCAATATGGATGGAAAGTTACAAACATCTGTGCCACAATGTGAGAAATGTAATAAGGCTTTCTGGTGAAAATACTGGAGGCTGGTCATTTTCTGTAAATGCCAATAGTACAGCACTTGTACTTGGGTTGTCTGCAGCTGATCTGTCTGCCGCATGGGAAAAAAGGTCAAGCAGCCTTTGTCCTCTGCCAGTGCTCTGGAGCTGGCAGCAGCATCACCAGTAAAAGGAAGACTTGGACTCCAGTTGGAAAACAGCAAAGCTGATGCAGAAGAGTCAGAGACTCTAGGGTGGATCCTGACAACCTTTGTACAGCCAGGTAGGAAGGAAATTTCAAAGTCCCAGGGGGTGTGCCAGTAACACAACTTGGTCTCAAACCCTGGTTCTGTTCTCCCAATGTGAACTTAGCCTTGGGTTACTCAACTTCTCTGTAAAATAAAGGGGTCAGATTAGATAACTTCTAAGTTCCCTTCTGACTCTAAATCTTATGATCCTATTAGTACTCCAAGTAATTACCTATGAAAGGAGGGCAGCCACTCTATCAAACCGTAGTTCAATGCCTATGATGTAACAGTAATGGAGCTTGCTCTAAATACCAAAGTAAGCCTTAGAATTTTGTATGTCCCTTCCAGAATAAACCACGTGTTCAAAGCAACCTCCAGACAAGTCAAGCCCACAAGTGTTCCATAAAAGCCTCCTAGCCCTCCTGGGCTAGATGCTGTTGAGGTGAGTATAAGAAATATTAGGCACATACTCTTGCCCTCAAGAATATTATAATCTCTATAGGTGGGAACACAATTAACACATAAAGTAACCAGGGAAAAAATCAGGATAATGAAGTGCCTGGTCTAAACAATAAACAAAAAAGATCAGAGGCAAAAAACTTAGGAGATAATACCCAAGAAAAGAACCAGCACTTACTCATTGGCTAATATATCTATGCACAAAGAACACTTGATAAATTAATTAGAGATCTTAACTTACCTAAGGAACCAGATTTGAAGTCATAAGGATCTCTGAGATTTGGTTGCATGGGAATCCTGACTGGACTACGGTTCTGGAAGGATATAGCTTCTTTGAAAGGAACAGGGCATGTAAAAGGTATAAAAAGTGGGTGGCGGTGCATGTTAAAGCAGTGTAGTTTTTTTCTTTATTAATTTTTTAAAATAATGCTGAATATCAACAGATCATTAGATTTACCATGCAAGTATGTACACTTAAAGGAATGAATTGTGATACAAAAAAGTCACAAATTTTTCAGTTGCTCCTTCTGAACCTCTATCAAGAGTTTTTCCTTCTCCTTTAATCCCCTTCATTCTTCCTCTTCTATTATCATAGTCAGTCTGTACTCTTTCTCTGCTTCTCTTTTGTACTTTGCATTATTTCATATGTCTTTCCACATTTATTTGTTTTCTTTATACTTGACTATCTTAATTGCATTATAATGCTCTCTTGCTTATATTCAACCATTTTCTTACATTAGGACACATATTTTACTTCCAGTTTTTTTTTCCAATTACCACAAATGCCGATATGAAAATCTCTGAATTGCTAGCTCTTTTTTATTTCAAGGCATATTTCCCCAAATAGAATTGTTGGGTTAAAGGCTATGGTTATGTTTGCAAAATTTGCTCCACACTGTCAAATTACTGGTCAAAAATATTCTACAAGTTTATAATTCCACTGTTTGTGAAAGAACTTACCTATCTTAAACCTGCTAGTTTCATTATGTTTAATGATTTTTGTTAATTTTATTGGTGTAAAGTAGTAGCTCAAAGTTGTTTTAATCTCCATCCCTTTGATTATTAGTAAGGTTGATATTTTCAAGGGATTATTCACAATTTTCTTTTGAAAAAATGTTTACATGCTTTGATCACTTATCCACTGTGGTTTTGTTATTACCTTTGCAAATTTTTAATATTTCCTTACATATGTTTGTCAAGTTTTATTAGTTATATTTCCTGTGAAGATCTTTTTCTGGCTTTTTTCTTTTGATGACATTTTTTTTTGTTATCCTGAGAAATTCAAATTTACTGAGGTAAACCACATCTATATTATCTTTGATATTTCTTTCTATTTGTTTAGGCAGCATATTAAGAAGATATGCTCATATGAGGAAATCTAGGGCCAAAGTGGAGAAATATGGTGGAGATCACTTGTGTGAGAATGAATGGAGGGAAGATAAATAGAAGTTATATTGTCATCAAAGTATATTGTAGACCACCTGGACAGAAGGAAGAATTGCACACAGACTTGAATTTCCAGGTATCTTCTGGAGCTCTTTCTCTCTCATGCTTTCCCTCTGTCTCTGTCTCTGTCTCTTTCTGACTCTGTCTGTCTCTATTTCTCTTCTTAATGGTAACTCTATCATTCAAAAGGTAGAACTGTTTGCATTATCTCCTCTGTCAGTGAGCAGAAACTGGGTTTGTGTGTGTGTGTACCTTTATTTGTATCCCCAAGTGCTTAGCATAGTGTCTGGCGCATAGTAGGCACTTAAGAATGATTATTAACTAACTAAAATAAGTGAAGCTACTATTCTGAACTTGCTTTTAACCAACAAGATGAAACTGGCTGTTGAAATAGATATAATAAAAACTTTTTGGGCAAGTGGCCATTTCATGAGAGAGGAGAGAAAGATGAACATAATGTAATTCACCACCTAAATTTGGAGAAAAAAGTTGTCAGAACATTAAGAAAAGGGATCTAATGGTCTGTTATCTATAAGAAGGAATTCCAAGAGAAATAGCATTTTCTCAAGGATGAAATTCTAAAGACATAAGCAAAAATCATTCCATTAAACAGAAAAAGAGTAGGTGCTTCAAGAAGCTGATGTGGCTGCACAGGGATCTCACAGACAAACTTGATTTTTCTACAGGTAGGTAGAGATGGAAGTAAAAGCAAGTAATAGAGCATGAATACAAAATAATAGCATGGTCCTGAAGAATAGTGTTCAAAGGGTACAGAATGAGGTGAGGTTTATGATGAATGTTAAGGAAAAGATAAGAGTTTTTTTTTCTTAACTTAAGCTATTTTGTGAACAAGAGTCAAAAGGCTTAGCACTTCTGCTCAGAGTGAATGGAATAGTGATAATGGATAATAGTGAAAAGACCGAATTACTCAACTCATAGTTTTCTTCCTTTGTTTCTTCCCAGGCAAATCCTTTTTGGGCTGGGCTGGATAAGTATTTGTTATTGCTGATAAAAGCAAACAAAGCAAAAAAGTTAACAGGGAATTAAAGCCCAAGATAAGTGAAGAAATGGGAAGAGGATGTATCTGGCTGCAATCAATGCATTCAAGTCATCAAGTTTGGACAGACTACATCCTAGAGTAATGAAAAAAGAACCAGGTGTAATTGCTGAGCCATTGTCAGCTATTTCTGAAAAATTCTGGTGAACAAAAGTGCCATAGAATTGGAGAAAGGCACATATGTTGTTCTGATGGTCAAGATTAGAATTTGTAACCAATGGTCATGTTTTTATTCTGTGAGGGAATTGGATTAGATGATCTCTAAAGTCTTCTCCAGTCTCAGAATTTGTGAGTAGTGGGGGAAAATGAGTGGGTTTTCTTGGTAGAATGATCCTGCCCAGTTATTGAGGAGGTAGAGACAAGAGAGAAAAATGAGACTATGTTGATAATGCTGTATTTCTATGCCTTTTTTCCCACTAAAATTCTATAACTTAACTTTCAGTACCTATTCTATGGCTGGAGGTGGGCTCAAGTAGGGTCAGGAATTTATGATTCTGAATTGGGCAATTGAATTCCTAATTCGTGATAGCAGAAGGCTATATATGTATTCTGACCCTCTGGCCTGTCTGAGACCGTTAAGTCCCAGCTAAAATGTCAGTTTCTAAGGAAATCTTTTCCAGTCCCCTTAATTCTAGTGCCAGTCTACCTCCCTGATACGAATGACTTCCCTCTGTGGATTATCTCCAATTTTTCCTCTACATAATTTGTTTTGATATAGTTATGTGTATGTTGTTTCCCCCATTAGATTGTGAGAGCAATACTCCTTGAGAACAGACTGTTCTTTGCGTTTCTTTGTATTTCCAGTTCTTAGCACAGTGCATACAAGCCCTATACACTAGGCACTTAACAAGTACTTGTTGACAGACTGATAGACCATTGATTGATTGATTTCAGTCTTTTTTAGGTCATCTTTCCAGAATCAGAACTGAAGACCACCACACTTTACAAAGATCACCAGAGGAAGAGTGAAAATAGATTTAATGCTAACTCAAAAATTCTTTCCTGGCCATGCCTAAGCAGGCTACAAAATGGATGGTGTAGTTTAAAGTGTGGAGGTTTGTGAGATAACAAGTCTATTCTGGATATATTGGACCAAGCCCAGAATCCTTATAAAGTGTATAGTGTCTGATCAGAGGCACTTCTGCTTCTCCATTTATAAAGTCAGGAGAAGGGATCTAAAGCTTTAGTTTGGAGTGCTGTTTGTTTTTAGGTTCTCTTTAGTCACTTGGTTTTTTCAAAACAACTTTATATTAAAAAATTCACCAAAATTTTACTGTCATTTTCCTAAGTAATGCAACTGAACTCCTCCCATCCATCCATCCATAGAAACTCACCATTGAGTAAGTTGAAGGAACTGGTAACTGCTACTTCCCCCCCATCCCCTTAGTAGTATTTTATTTTTTCCAATTACATGCAAAGGTAGTTTTCAACATCCACTTTTATAAGATTTTGAGTTATAAATTTTTTCTCTCCCTCCCCTCCTCCTATATTTCCATATTAGTTATGTTAGAAAAGAAGAATCAGAACAAAAGAGAAAAACTCCAAGAAAGAAAAAGAAAAGATCAAGTTGTATGTTTCTCTTGCATTCAGACTCCATAGTTCTTTCTCTGGATGTGGGCAGCGTTTTCTGTCATGAGTCTTTTGGAATTTTCTTAGATCATTGTGCTGCTGAGCAGATCTAAGTCTATCAAAGTTCGTCATCACTCAGTGTTGCTGTTACTGCGTACAATGTTCTCCTGGTTCTGCTTACTGCACTCAGCATCAGTTCATATAAGTCTTTCCAGGTTTTTCTGAAATCCTCCTGCTCATCATTTCTTATGCAACAATAGTATCCTATTACATTCATATATCACAGCTTGTTCAATCATTCCCCAATTGATGGACATCCCCTCAATTTCCAATTCTTTGCTGCCACAAAAAGAGCTGCTATACATATTTTTGTATGTGTGAGACCTTTCCCATTTTTTTATGATATCTTCAGGATACAGATCTAGCAGTGGTATTGTTGAATCAAAGGGTAGGCAGTTTTATAGCCCTTTGGGCTACCTGGTACTTCTTAAGTATAATCATCATAGCCCCATTCCTAGAACATGACTATCCCTGTCCCACACATCCATCTTACATAGACCTTTGTTTTTCTCTTCTCTTTAGTTTTGTTCTGAGTTATCACCCAACTCCTTTAGGGCAGAGACAGGGTCTTATTTAAATTTTGATCATAGTGCTTTCCATATAGCAGGTGCTTAATAAATGTTTGTTGATTAAGCTTGTTTTTTTTTTTTGTTGTTATTGAATATTTACAGTATGTAGAGGTATGTTATGCTTTAAGCTAATGTAGGAAACCATAATCCAGTCTTAAACATGAATAAATCTGGAATGGATTATTTATTGCTTAAAGAGATTTCTCTTCACAATTGTTGCAATCACAGGTTTTCTTTAAATATCTAGATCTTCTAGGATCTTAGATTTGTGGCTTGAAAGGGACTTTAGAGGTAATCTACTCCAACTTTCTTATCTTAGAAATGAAGGAACTTTTGTACAGAAAGGCTATTACTTGCCAAACGTCACACAAGCTGTAAGTGGCAAATCTAGGATTTGAATTCAGATTCTCTAACTCCAAAGCTAGTTAGGTGTCTTTTTGGGGGGGGGGGTGTTTGGGAGGGGTGTTTTATTTTTTGATCACTAGAGCACTTAAAATACAAAATTTACAAAAATGTTATTTACATGGAACTCTTCAGCACCATGGCCAGTGCTCAAAGTTAGTCACCACTGTATTTGTTTTTCTCTAGCAGGAAAAGTTTTTCAGAGGCATGTAAATTTTGCCTGCATTCTGGTCCTTGGGTCCTTGGCTGTTGAAGGAAGTCATATAGTTGTGTCTGTTGAAGGTGGCAAGAAATCTAACAATGATGAAGGACTAAAGTAGACCAGGGAAAGATTATGGGAGTCAGGAACCAATAATATGTCAGATAGAGTCAACAGTCTCTTGCTTCTCAAGATAGAAAGCAAGCTTTGGGTACTAGTGAGACTGCCTTTAAAGACATGGTCCTTGCTATGAAGCATGTCTGACAACAAAGGGCTAAGAATCTAAGGATTTTAAAGGGGGAAAAATCCTCCTCCCTCACACTTTTTTTTTTTTATTTTGCAAACCTGCACTTTCATATGTTGTAACCCAACAATTAAACCAGGATACCCTGATCCTTAAAATACCCATATATATGAACATGATAAATAGGTAGTTGATTGAAATGCACACACACATGGACTATCACTCAACCAACATTTATTAAGCATCTACAATATATAGAACTGTGGCAAGTGCTGGAAATACAAGTTTAGAAAATGAAATGATTCCTTAGGTGAAGCTTAATTTTATCAGGAGAGACAGCATTATTTTCATTATCTTTATAAAAATGAATCTCATATTGTTTGATGGAGTTCATGTAAGAATGGTCCTAAGATAAGCTGCTATCCAATTATTATTCTGTTATTTCTTTTAATGCTCTGAAGACTGTCACATAAGTAGATGAAATAACTACTTTTTGTAATTGAATGGGAGTATTAAGATGTGAACTCATCCTCTGTAGTCTCATTGAAAGCATTTTTGAGATAACTCCTATAGCAGACAACAGAGACGACATGTACCTCATCTTGCTACTGCATGGTTTTGATTTCTTCACCAGATCTCTACAGTTTGGAAGTTTTTCATTTCATATAATTTAGAGGTAGAGTATTCAGTATAATGTCATTCATTCATCATTGTTCTTAAATTTTTATTGATCAATATTTTATTTATCTGTGATAGTACTACAATTGTATTGTTTATTTCTTGAATTATCAAGGATAGTTTAGGTCAGGGGTAGGGAACTTGTGGCCTTGAGGCCACATGTGGCCCTGTAGGTCCTCAAGTGTGGCCCTCTGAATGAATCCAAACTTCACAGAACAAATCCCCTTAATAAAAGGATTTGTTCTGTAAAACTTGGACTCAGTCAAAATTCTAAACATTAGGGTCTGTATTTGTAGCACAGGAATTTATTGTCTATTAATTTAGGAAGGATGACAAGTTTATGGAATGTAATTCTGGCCAATATGTAGTGAAACAATTTCTAGTGTTTCCTTGTATAATCTGCACTGGTTGATAAATTCATTTTCCTTAGGCATAGCCTTTCTGTAAATTCTGGTTACAATGACCAGGTCTGGAATAGTTATCATAGACCCTTCAATTTCTATAAATAAATCTGTGTAAATCAATTATTTGGTCTGTTGCTTTTTTTCTTGACGTATTGTTGGTGGCGTACTTCTGAATGTAGTCCCTGGAGGGCCTTTTGATGCCACTTTTAGATCCTCGATGTCTCATAGGTTCCAAAAAATAAGTTGCATTTGACCAATTCAGTGACGCATATGTATTGTTAGCCTTTATTATTGTTTAGTGAAATGATATCTATTTGTTTCAAAAGTATCATTATATATTTAACCTGTTTATCATGTGCTCTGAGAACACTTATCTACTATCTCCCTCCTTTTGTCTTGGAAGTGTTCCTCTTTCTATAGATGCCAGAGGGTTATGGTCTTCCGTTTCTCCTTCCCTCCTTTTTTCTTTAAACTGACCTATGATGTAAGAAACCAAGATTTTGGATTCTAGTGTTTTGGTATAGTGGTCTTGTGTCCACAGGAACTTCCTCTCTTCTCCTCCCCCCAAATATTTTTCAGTTAAAATATTATTGGGTAGGAATGTACTGAGAGTAAAATGGGTGAATCAGAGTCAGCTTCAGTTAAGAAATGTGCAATTGCCCAGTTTGGGAAGCAAACTTAAAGGCTAAGATGGAAATCTCATAAGATGTTTCAGAGATAGTATTGGACACATTGCATGACATCATTAGAGTTCACAACTGGTGGGGAATTCAAGAACACAACATTGCCAGTGTTTTAGATACGTATATGTGTAGACAGGCAATCCTGCTGTTGTCCCAGCCGTATTCTGTTTTAAAACAAAAGAAAACAACAGGTCTGATCACGTAGACCATAGGGTATGGTTTCTTGGCCTTCTTTGTGTATGGACTTTGTGTTATGGTAGCCTGGTGAAACCTATAGAACCCTACTCAGAATAGTGCTTGTAAATACATGAAAGAAAAACACATATTATGAAACAAACCAGCTATATTGAAACCAAATTATCAAATTAAAAAAAAAATCATGCTAATGACGTTAAAATAGAGATTCTTAGCTTTTATATTTCATTTTACATAATCCAAGATAAATGTAAGCAACGACATAGCCACTATTTCCTTTTGTGGGAATTGGAATGAGAACTAGATATTTCTTGAATAATATTTGTGATTCTAATTTTTCCAACCACATCCAAAGGAGTTCAGTCTGCAAGAGTTTTATTTAATGTCATTATTGCTAACAACCACAGCAACGATGGCATGTCTTCCATGGGTAATATTTACGTAATAGTTTCACACTTAGCATTTTAGAGCTAGTGTAATATAGTTGGAAGAACATAGAATGTAAAATCAAAGATGTGGGTTCAAGTCCCAGATCTACTACTTCCTAGCCAGATAGTCATAGACCTTTATTTAACCTCTCTATTATGCCTCAGTTTCCTCATCTATAAAATGGAGTTGGACTAGATGATTTCTAAAGTCTCTTCAGCTCCAAATTCTGGGACCAACTCTATGAGCTAGGTAGTACAAATGTTATTGCTATTCAAATGGGCATCCTATTTATCCCCATTTTATAAAAAAGGAAACTGAAGCTTCTAGAGATAAATGACTTCCCCAAGGTCATACCACTGGTAAATGTCAAAGGCCATTCTGGATCAGTTCTAATTTTTAACATATATAAGAATGGGCAGAAAGGATTTTCAATTTCTTTTCTTGCTCACCACAGTGGTGGTGTACCTACAGAGCCCAGCATTTATTTTAATGAAAAAATTTCTATTTGGAAAGGGAACATTCAACTCAATGGAAGTTAATTAAAATTATGTAAAGTGTGACCTTGTGCAAATTAATTGATGTTAATAAAAATAAGCTTTTCTTCTCCATATCAGTTGCCTATAGAAACCTTTCCCATCCTTAAAAAATACCTTTTGATCTGTTGTTTAAATATCATTCTCCTGCTCTCAACCAATGGAATCATAAAATGGAAAATGGGAGTGCTTGAATAACATATTTTGCCTGGTTTTCATGTCTTGTCTAGGAAATAATCTTGTCTCCATAGGAAGAGATCATAAAATATGAGATAATAACCAAGGTGTTTAAAAAATACACACAAACACACATGCACATACACACATGCACATGCATTAATAGAGCAGAAAGATCTGACTGTCCAGACACCAGACTAATTGGCTACAAAAGAATGTCCATTTCTTTCCAACACTGGTCTTCGTTCAGTGTAATAGGATGTATCCTTTAAAGTTCTTTTGGCTCTTGGGGACAGTGGATTTACAATCTGTTTGGCAAGATGAGTTGAATACGTGCAAATAATTAGGAAATAATGCAAAACAGTAGGAAATTGAGTACTAACTTGCATAGAGCAAACTTTTAGTGCTACAAGCACTTCAGAGAAGGAGAAATCAACAGGGCATATCATAACCGTTTTTAATAAGATGTTGAGAGGAAACAAGTACATATTTCCTTTTTGGACAGTTCCAAAACTTATAGTAACTTGATGCTATAGGAGATGAGATAATAGGACTGTATAGAATGAGCAACACTCATCCATGTGCTATGGCAACTGATCTTCACCCTTGTCTGGTACTTTATAAGGATGATATGAGTTTATCCCAGTGAATTTCTGGCTTAGGTAATTTTTGGCTATGGGGAAAAGGTGAATTGTCTTATCTGTTCTCAACTAGATTCTCTGTACATCAAATTTGGGGAAATTGGGATTAATGATAATTTAATCAATAGATTCACGACTAGTGCTGTAGCATCTCCTAAACAGAACGGAGAAAGTCCCATCTTTAACTCATGGTTTTGGTACCTCAATCTACTGAATAGAAATTCTGGGGAAGTAATAATCTCTCCACAGTTTTCAAGGAATGGACATTCCTGTTTCTAGGTGGTTATTCTAATTTGCTGAGATTATATGGCTAGGGTAGATTTACCCAGTTGGAATTTGCTCTGAGCCCCCATTATATTGAGTGAGTCTTGACTTCTTTCTTGAACTTTCTATAATTTACTGAGCCCTAATTATAAGATGTTGGCATAATGTAGTTGACTCCTTAAAGGAAAACTCAGGAAAGTGTGTATACAGCATAATCCTGGCACAAGAATGGTAAAAGCAATAAATTATACATAATGATAAGCCATATATTGCTTGGCTGTGTGTCCATAGCTTGTCCTAGAGCTGGGAAGTTCCCAGATAGAATTAGGCAGGTTTTAGGGAATGCAGAATTTAGTCTGCTTAGTACCCATTTTTTGGAAGTAGCCAAAGGTATGTAGGCAATAGGGCAGAGTTCACAGATGTTGTTCAGCTCACACATTCATTAGTGTTGATTGTTAGGGGAAGACTTTGACCTATGCTCAAAGCAGAGGATGTAGATTCAGGACTTGGAGTCGATTAGAATGCCTTGTATCTACTACTTTTTGGTTTGGGGTCCTGGCTTTGGAAGGAATCTTTGACTGTTGTTGCCCTAGCTAGCTCACTCTCATGGATAAGGGTATAACCAAGAGCAGGTCAGACATGAAGACAAACTTAATCCACTCTCCTGACCCTTTGGCCTCCTCTTCCCCCTCTTGTCTCTGAACCTGATCGGTGACTTCCTATTATGCACTCCCTCTTAGTTTCTACCAATAAACAATGTGAGACACTCCCAGCCCTCCCCCCCCCCCCCGCCCCCCCAGCCTTTTCCACATATTGGCAAATGGGCAGAGGGAGCAAGAGTATTGCTATGATAGTAGTACTTTTATATAACACACACACACACACGTATGATATAGAATTTTTCAGTTGTTGATTTAGGAAGGGAATTTGAGTAGAATGCAGATCAGACAACTCATTGGTAACTCTTAGGCCTAGAGCTGTCTGGGAAATTGAAAGGTTATATGACTTGTCCAAGGTCATAGCCTCTGTGTCTCAGAGGAAAGGCTTAAAACTTAGGTCTTTCTGATTCCAAGGCCAGCCTTCTATCCACCATACCACCCATGTCTCTGCATAGAACTTATATGATGTCATCTGAAGTTTTCAACTCTCTTAAGCTTTGAGGTTTCAGGTATTATCTCCCTTTTACAAAGGAGGAAACGGAGGTTCATTGAGGATAAGCAATTTGCCCAGAGTCCTATTGCTAATAAAGGTCAGAGGTGGGATGGGAACCTAGATCTTCTTGATTTCAATGCCCACACTCTATCAATTGTGCTACACTGTTTATTTCTATCACTCCTACTGTGCTTCTCTGGACTTCCATTATACCCCAAAGCTCTGCTTTTCTACTTTCTTTTGTATGTTGTCTTCTTCATTAGCCTGTAAACTTCTTGAGGGCAGGGGCTAGGCTTTGTCTTGTTTTGTTTTTGGCCTTTCCTTGTATGCCCAGCGTCCGGCACATAGTAGGGGCTTAATAAGTGTTTATTGACTGACTGCATACATGGTGTTTTCTTCCTGTGCCATACTTTGAGCTTTAAATTGATAGCACTTAGGGCAGCTACGGTCTCTTGCTGAAAATGTAAACTCTGGACTCCTAAAGTGGGGGATATCACTTTGTTTCCTCCAATTGGGTAGTAGGCCCTACTATGGACCTATTCTTACATTATTGTGGATTTAGAAATGCTCACAAGGGCAATACCAGAAATCCAGGGAGCTTCCAATGAAGGAAGTCACAACCAGACTGATTATAACCATGGTCCAGACAATCTTAACAACAATAATCATAATAATAGCTAACTTTTTTTTGCGCATATTATGTGACAGATACTGCGTTAACCATTTTATACATATTATCTCATTTGATACTTGCAACAATCCTGAGAAATGAGTGCATCTTATAGAGGAGGAAATTGAGGCAAGCAGAGGTTAAGTGGCTTGCCCAGGGTCACACAGTTAGTAAGTGTCTGAGGCCAAATTTGAACACAGGTCTTCCTGACTCCAAGCTTGGGGCTCTATTTACTGTGTAACCTAGCTTCCAGTAGGGTCCTCTAGGAGTGGTAAATACACCCGCCTCCCCCCCCCCCCCTTTCTTCTATATATATACACTTACATTCCTGGATATACCCAGGTGGGAATTTGGAACCATCTAGCTGGGAAGAGGAAGAGCAAATGTTAGAGAGGTATGAAGGCAAGCAGTGAGGTGGCAAAGAGAGAGACCTATGATCCCAAGATGTTCAAGATTTCTTAGCCCAACCCTGTAAGACTGCAGATGAAGAAGCAGAGGCCTGCTGGGGTGAAGTGACCTAATGAAAGTCATGTATTTAATCAACTACAGAGAGAGAACCAAGTAGGTCACGTGGCGTTGTGCAAAGAGTGAGGGACTAGACAAAACACTATTATATTTTCTAGTTCTAGATTGAACAGCTGTCTCTGAATATTTGTGTAACCCTGGCCAAGTCACTTTGCCATCTGTAACTTATTTCAAATTGTTTACCATTTTAGAGAGGACGAAGGGAGAAAATTTTGGAACTCAAAAATTTTTAGATGAATTAATTTTTTTTTGTTTTCAGCATTCACTTTTATAAGATTTTGAGTTCTAAATTTTCCCCCTCTCTCCTCTCCCTCCTCCCCAAAACAACATGCAGTCTGGTATACACTATACATGTATAATCATATTAAACATATTTCCACATTAGTCATGTTGTGAAAGAAGGATCAGAACAAAAGTGAAAAACCATGAGAAAGAAAAAACAAATAACAAAAAAAGAGAAAATAGTATGTTTCAATCTGCATTTAGACTCCATAGTTCTTTCTCTGGATGTGAATAACATATTCTATCATGAGTCTTTTGGAATTGTCTTAGATCATTGCATTGCTGAGAAGAGCTAAGGCTATCAAAGTTGGTCACAGCACAACGTTGCTGTTACTGTATTACAATGTTTTCCTGGTTCTGCTCACTACACTCAGCATCAGTTCATGTAAGTGTTTTCCAGGTTTTTCTGAAAACCTTTTGATCAGCATTTCTTATGAAACTCTACAGTATTCCATTATATTCATATACCATAACTTGTTCAGCCACTCCACAACTGATGGACATCCCTTCAATTTCCAATTCCTTCCCATCACAAAAAGAACTACTATAAATGCTTTTATACATGTGGGTCCTTTCTCCATTTTTATGATCTCTTTGGGATATAGACTTAGTAGTGGATCAAAGGGGATCCACAGTTTTATAGCCCCTTGAGCAAAGTTCCAAATTGCTCTCCAGAATGGTTGTCAGTTCAAAACTCCACCAACAATGCATTAGTGTTCTAATTTCCCCACATCTTCTCCAACATTTATCATTTTTCTGTTTTCTCACATTAGTCAATCTGATAGGTGTGATGTAGTACCTCAGAGTTGTTTTAATTTGCATTTCTCCAATCAATAGTGATTTAGAGGTTTTTTTATATGACTATAGATAGCTCTAATTTCTTCATCCGAAAACTGCCTGTTCATATCCTTTGACCATCTATCAATTGGGTAATGACTTGTATTCTTATAAATTTGACTCAGTTCTCTATATGTTTTCGAAATGAGCCCTTTGCCAGAGACACTGCCTGTGAAAAATATTCCCCAGTTTTCTGCTTTTCTTCTAAGTCTTGGTTGCATTGACTTTGTGCAAAACCTTTTTAACTTAATGTAATCAGAATTATCTATTTTGCATTTCATAATGTTCTCTATCTCTTGTTTGTTCAAAAATTCTTCCATTGTCCATAGGTCTGACATGTAAACTATTTCTTGCTCTCCTAATTTGCTTATGGTGTCACCCTTTATGTCTAAATCATGTGTCTATTTTGACTTTATCTTGGTATATGATACAAGATGTTGGTCTGTTCCTAGCTTTTGCCATACTATTTTCCAGTTTTCCCAACAGTTTTTGTTAAATAATGAGTTCTTATCCTAGAAGCTGGAGTCTTTGAGTTTATGAAACAGTAGATTACTATAATCATTGGCTACTTTGTCTTGTGTACCTAACCTATTCCACTGAACCCCCATTCTATTTCTTATCCAGTACTCTGCAGTTTTGATGATTGCTGCTTTATAATACAGTTCTAGATCTGGCTACATTCCTTTAGATTTCTTTTCATTATTTCCCTTGATATTAGGGACCTTTTGTTCTTCCAGATGAATTTTGTTGTTATTTTTTCTAGCTCTATGAAATAATTTTTGGGCAGTTTGGCACTAAGTAAATTAATTAGATAGAATTGTCATTTTTATTAATTTGGCCTACCCATGAATAGCTGATATTTTTCTAATTATTTAGATCTGACTTTATTCATGAAAAGTCTTGTGTAATTATATTCATAAAGTTTCTGCCTTTGTCTTGGCAAGTACACTCCCAAATATTTTATAATGTCTACAGTTACTTTAAATGGATTTTCTCTTTCTATCTCTTGCTGCTGGGCTTTGTTGGTAATATATAGAAATGGAAACTCAAAAGTTTTAAGAAATGAATGTTAAAAATTATCTTTATACATAATGGGAAAATGCTATTTAGAAAAATAATGTAAAAATTAAAAAAGAAGAAAATGAGTCAGAATGGGTATGATGAAGGGATCAATCTGCCTAGGAAGATGTGATAGAACGGGATCACTTGTGCATATAGAGGGGGTTGCCTTACCAAGGAGAAGGGAAACATTTTTTAAAAAAATTAGACTTTTAATCAGAAGGAGAGGATAGTGGCGGAAGACATCTGAATCCTGTGAGATGAGGAGGAGAGAAAATGGCCTCATTTTCTTTTTTTTTGGTGAAATTTGAATCAAGGTTCTCAGCTGAGATGGGAGGGAGAGAAGTCAGGGAAGCATTAAGGAGGCATGCAAAGGTTCAGAAGAACCTCTTTAGTGAGTGGGATGTTGGGTTAACTACTGAGGTGTTAGGATATTGCCTTTTCTATAGTGAGGGCCCAGTTGAGATTATGTAACATAAATTTATAATGGACTCAGTAAGTATAGTTTTGCAATTTTCTCTAGCTTTGTTCAGCAGAATGAGTGAAGGCAATGGATGGTGGGAGTAATCCAAGACTGAAGCTAGGCAGGGCGAGATTAATGAGATGATAAGGGGATAAGGGACTCAAAAGAAGAGTACAATATACAATTGAACTGGTTTGCCTAGGAGTCAAGGGAGAAGGGAGAGAAGGAGGACAGTATACCCCATTTGGGGTGATGAACTGGGAAAGAACTGAAGGGTTAAGTGATTGGAGTTTTTGATGAGGAAAAACAACATGGTTTGGGGTTGCAGAACAGAGGGTAAGGTAGAATGACAACAGATTATGATGAGATAAAAGAATTTCAGAGATCATGAACATGAAAGTGGAACACTTGTGAGTGATGGCAATCTCTTTCTTTCTTTTTCTTTTTTTTTTTTTGCAGATTGAAGCATACTATTTTCACTTTATTTGTTTTTTAATTTTTTAATGTGTAATTTATTTATTTTTCATTTCTCAACATTTACTCCCATAAGAATTTGAATTCAAAATTTTCTCCCCATCTCTCTCCGCCCCCAGCCCCAGGACAGCATGTACCTCATCCACTCCTTCCTCCAGTCTGTCCTCCCTTCTATTACCCACTCTTCTTCTATCCCCCTTCCCCTCTATTTCCTGTGGGGCAAAATCAATTTCTATACTCCATTGCCTGTATAGCTTAATTTCTGGTTGCAAGCTAAAAAATTTTTTAACATTCATTCTTAAAATTTTTTTAAAAATTTATTTATTTAACTTTTGACCTTCGTTTTCACAAAATTTTGGGTTCCAAATTTTCTCCCCATTTGTCCCCTCCCCCACCCCAAAACACCAAGCATTCTGATTGCCCCTATCACCAATCTGCTCTCTCTTCTATCATCCCTCCCTTCCCTTGTCCTCATCTTCCCTTTTGTCCTGTAGGGCCAGATAACTTTCTATACCCCATTACCTGTATTTCTTATTTCCTAGTGGCAAGAACAGTACCCAACAGTTGTTCCTAAAACTTTGAGTTCCAACTTCTCTTCATCCTTCCCTCCCCACCCATTCCCTTTGGGAAGGCAAGCAATTCAATATAGGCCATATCTGTGTAGTTTTGCAAATGACTTCCATAATAGTCATGTTGTGTAAGACTAACTATATTTCCCTCCATCTTATCCTGCCCCCCATTGCTTGTATTCTCTCTTTGGATCTTGTCCCTCCCCAAGAGTGTTGACTTCACATTGCTCCCTCTTCCCATTGCCCTCCCTTCCATCATCCCCCCTACCCTGCTTATCCCCTTCTCCCCCACTTTCCTGTATTGTAAGATAGGTTTTCATACCAAAATGAATATGCATTTTATCCTTCCTTTAGTCGAATGTGATAAGAGTAAACTTCATGTTTTTCTCTCACCTCCCCTCTTTTTCCTTCTACTAAAAAGTCTTTTGCTTGCCTCTTTTATGAGAGATAATTTGCCCCATTCCATTTCTCCCTTTCTCCTCCCAATATATTTCTCTCTCACTGCTTAATTTCATTTTTTTAAAGATATGATCCCATCCTATTTAATTCATTCTGTGCTCTCTGTCTCTCTGTGTGTGTGTGTGTGTGTGTGTGTGTGTGTGTGTAATCCCACCAACTACCCAGATACTGAAAAGTTTCAAGAGTTACAAATATTGTCTTTCCATGTAGGAATGTAAACAGTTCAACTTTAGTAAGTCCCTTATGACTTCTCTTTGCTGTTCACCTTTTCATGCTTCTCTTCATTCTTGTGTTGGAAAGTCAAATTTTCTTTTCAGCTCTGGTCTTTTCATCAAGAATGCTTGAAAATCCTCTATTTCATTGAAAGACCATTTTTTTCCCTTGAGGTATTATACTCAGTTTTGCTGGGTAGGTGATTCTTGGTTTTAGTCCTAGTTCCTTTGACTTCTGGAATATCATATTCCACACCCTTTGATCCCTTAATGTAGAAACTGCTAGATCTTGTGTTATCCTGATTGTATTTCCACAATACTTGCATTGTTTCTTTCTAGCTGCTTGCAATATTTTCTCCTTGACCAGAGAGCTCTGGAATTTGGCTACAATGTTCGTAGGAGTTTCTCTTTTTGGATCTCTTTCAGGAGGTGATTGGTGGATTCCTTGAATACTTATTTTGCCCTCTGGTTCTAGAATATCAGGGCAGTTTTCCTTTATAATTTCATGAAAGATGATGTCAAGGCTCTTCTTTTGATCATGGCTTTCAGGCAGTCCCGTAATTTTTAAATTGTCTCTCCTGGATCTATTTCCCAGGTCAGTTGTTTTTCCAATGAGATATTTCACATTATCTTCCATTTTGTCATTCTTTTGGTTTTGTTTTGTGATTTCTTGGTTTCTCATAAAGTCATTAGCCGCTATCTGTTCCATTCTAATTTTTAAAGAATTATTTTCTGCAGTGAGCTTTTGGACCTCCTTTTCCATTTGGCTAATTCTGCTTTTGAAAGCATTCTTCTCTTCATTTGCTTTTTGAACCTCTTTTGCCAATTGAATTAGCCTATTTTTCAAGGTGTTATTTTCTTCATCATTTTTTTGGGTCTCCTTTAGCAAGGTGTTGACCTGATTTTCATGCTTTTCTTGCATCTCTTTCATTTCTCTTCCCAGTTTTTCCTCCACCTCTCTAACTTGATTTTCAAAATTCTTTTTGAGCTCTTCCATGGCCTGAGCCCATTGAATATTTATTTTGGATGTTTGGGATACAGAAGCCTTGACATTTACATCTTTCCCTGAAGGTAAGCATTGTTCTTCCTCATCAGAAAAGGATGGGAGGAGATATCTGTTCACCAAGAAAGTAACTTTCTATGGTCTTATTTTTTCCCCCCCTTTTCTGGACATTTTCCCAGCCAGTTACTTGACTTCTGAGTTTCCTCTCCATACCCATCTGGCCTCCAGTTCCACCCAGCTAGAGCTTGGGGGCTGAGATTCAAATGCTGCTTCCCAGCCTCAGGGCTTTGGGCAGGGGCAGGGCTGCTATTCAGTGTGAGATGAAGTTCAAGTGCTCAGGTGGGGGCAGGGCAGTCACACGGGTCTCAGTTCCCTCAGGGGGTTTATGAGGAGACCTTTAACAATGCATCTGAGCTCCTGCCTACTTTGGGAGCCCCTGTCCACTGCTGCCTCCCAAGGGGGCCTGAGTTATGGAGACACCCCATTCCCTTCTCGGTGAGCTGAAAAGACCCTCTCACTGACCTCTGGCGCCTGTGGGTGGAGGAACCTGTGTGGCTGCTGGAGATTCTGTCCCTGAAGCCTGCTCGGATCTGCTCCTCTTGGTGCTGCACAGCCAAGGCAGGGCTTGGCTCTGCCCCGGGTCAGGTGCTTGACAGACCTTTTGTGTCAGTTTTTCAGGTCTCTGGAACAGAAATCTCCCCCACTTCATTGTTCTGTGGCTTCTGCTGCTCCAGAATTTGTTGGGAGTTCTTCATTACAGGTATTTTATGGGCTGTGGGTTTGGAGCTAGCATGTGTGTATCTTTCTACTCCACCATCTTGGCTCCTCTCCCTCTTAAAATTTTGAGTTCCATATTCTCTCACTCTCTCCCTGCCCACCCTCATTGAGAAAACATGCAATTCAATATAGGACATACATGTGTAAAATGCAAAGCACTTCCACGATAGTTATGTTGTAAAAGATTAACCACATTTCCCTCTGTCCTGTCCTGGCCTTCATTTACTCCACTCTCCCTTGACCTGTTCTCCCACAATAGTATTTGCTTCTGATTATCCTTTTCGCCAATTTGCTGTCCCTTTCCTATCCCCTTCTCCCTTGCCTTCCTGCAGGGTAAAATATATTTCCATGTACAATGGAGTGTGTGTTATTCCCTCCTTAAGCCAAATTCCATGAGAGTAAGGCTCAATTATTTCCTTTCATCTCCCCTCTCTTCCCCTCCATTGTGAAAGCTCTTTCTTCCCTGTTTTATGTGAGATGATTTGCTACATTCTACCTCTCCCTTTCTCTTACTCTTAGTACATTCCATTCAACAGTAAATTTTATTTTTTTTAGGCATTCTCCCTTCATATTCAGCTCACCCTGTGCCCTCTGTCTGTCTGTCTCTCTCCCTCTCTCTCTCTCTCTATGTGTATATACACATACATACACACATGTACATATACATACCTACACACATATAATACACACATACATACATATCCATACACCCCTACATATATACATACATACATACATACATACATACATATATTGCCTCTAACTACCCTAATACTTAAAAAGGTCTCATGAGTTACAAATAACATCTTCCCATGTAGGAATGTAAACAGTTCAACTTTAATGAGTTCCTTAAGGCTTCTCTTTCCTGTTTACATTTTCATGTTTCTCTTGATTCTTGTATTTGAAATTCATTTCTGGTGTTTTTACCGAGAATGCTTGGAAGTCCTCTATTTCACTGAAATTTCATTTTTTCTCCTGAAGTATTATACTCAGTTTTGCTGTGTAGGTGATTCTTGGTTTTAATCTTATCTCCTTTGACCTCTGGAATATCATATTCCAAGCCTTTTGATCCCTTAGTGTAAAAGCTGCTAGATCATGCGTTATCCTGATTGTATTTCCACAATATTTGAATTGTTTCTTTCTCATTGCTTGCAATATTTTCTCCTTGACCTGGGAACTCTGGAATTTGGCTACAATATTCTTAGGAGTTTTCCTTTTGGGATCTCTTTCAGGAAGTGATTAGTGAATTCTTTCCATTTCTATTTTATCCTCTGGATCTAGAATACTAGGGCAGTTTTCCTTGATAATTTCTTGGAAGATGATGTCCATGTTCTTTTTGATCATGGTTTTCAAGTGGACCAATAATTTTTAAATCATCTCTCCTGGATCTATTTTCCATGTCAGTTGTTTTTCCAATGAGATATTTCACATTGTCTTCTATTTTTTCATTCTTTTGGTTTTGTTTTATAATTTCTTGGTTTCTCATGAAATCATTAACTTCCATCCGCTCCATTCTAATTTTTAAAGAACTGTTTTCTTGAGTGGGCTTTTGAACCTCCTTTCCATTTGGCCAGTTCTGCATTTTAAAGCCTTCTTCTCTTCATTAGATTTTTGGACCTCTTTCCCAATTTGAGTTAGTCTATTTTTGAAGGTGTTATTTTCTTCAGCATTTTTTTGGGTCTCCTTTAGCAAGCTGTTGACTTGCTTTTCATGATTTTCTTGCATCTTTCTTATTTCTCTTCCCAATTTTTCTTCACCTCTCTAAATTGATTTTCAAAATCCTTTTTGAGCTCTTCCATGGCTTGAGACCATTGCCTATTTTTTTGGAGGTTTTGAATGTAGAAGTCTTGACTCTTATGTCTTCCTCTGATGGTATGCTTTGTTCTTCCTCATCTGAGAGGATGGAAGAAAATACCTTTTCACCAAAGTTATCTTTTATAGTCTTATTTTTTCCTTTTTTTTTTTTTTTTGGCATTTTTCCCAGCCAGTTGCTTGACTTTTGAGTCCTTTGTCAAGCAGAGAGTATACTCTAGGGACCTGTAAGTTCTCAGTTCCTCCAAGGTGGCACAATCAAGGGAGAGGAGATTACTCCTCTCCTGGCCTGCATTAGAATTTGTTTAGAGTCATTTTTTACAGGTATTTTATGGGCTATGGGGGGAGAGATAGAGCAGGTCCATCCTTCTACTCTACCACCTTGGCTCTGCTAGGTGATGGCAATTTCAAGGGTATGACCATATCTGTGTAGCTGATTGATTGAAAGAACAGAAAAATTAAGAATTATTTAGAATCACACAGCTACTAAATGTCTGAGATGGGATTTAAACTCATTTTTCTGACTCCAAGTTTGTCCAGCATTCCATCCATTGCTCTCTACCTTGTTATTCATGCTTCATTTTCAAAGAGGACCAATGACATCATGGGGTGATACATTGATTTGCACATGAATTGGATTTAAGTGAGACAGAATTGCATAGTCTTACTCTCTCTTCCAGAGCCATTGAAGTTCAGTGACAGGACAAAAACTGAAGATACCAAAGTCATCCACTGCATCTCAGGCCATGATCATGTCTAATCAAGTTCCAAGTACTCCACAGCACCTTCATCAGCTGCTTTCATGGTCACTGAAGCAAATTATTCTCATCCATCCATTCCCTCAAGGGATATCTTCATATGCCTGTAGTAGACACTCCCCTAGCTCACCCATAGGTTTAAGGCCTGTTGGTTACTCTCAACCTTTAGTCCATCTGCTGAGATGATTTTACTGGGATGTGGTTGCTGTGCATGCTACAGCTTTTTTGGAGCCACTGTGGAGAGTTGGGTGACAGGTGGACACCAAAGGTGGATGGATGAGCAGCCCTGAAAAGAGCTCAGTAAACCCTCATGCCAGAGATGCTAGTTCTCCCTGAATGCCCCATTTACCCCACTCTCTACCTAACTGAATTGTGAAAGGAAAGTAAGCTTGAGTTCACCATGGCACCAGAGGGATTTGTGTGGAGTGGGTGTAGTACAGGGTCTTAGAGATGCTGCCCAACAGCTTTTTCATCTGAGCCCTGCTTGAGTTGGAAAAAGATTTCCTGTTCTGTCCTTATCCCAAGTGGGTTCCAGTAGCTGAGCTCACCATCTCTGGAACTGGGATCTCATTCTTCTTTTGAATCTGCACCTCCTCTAACACTACCTCATTGCCAAATATGAAGCCAGCAGAGGGGTGGAGCCTTGTTTCACTTCAGGCCCACTTCCAGGGTTTCAAAGAGATGATTGCTTGAGCTGATGTGTCCTGGGAGGTTAGGAAGGGAAGGTTTGGAAAGTGAAGGCATTTCCTTGTGCTTTCAATTATGCAGAGGGCTCCAAGGTGAGGCTAACCTACACATAGAGGCCCTGAGGCTCTGAGGTCCTTTGTGAAGAGCGACTGCAGTTAAAATTTTTTTTTTCTCTTTCTGCTTACAATACTGACAGCAGCAGTTGGCAAAGGACTTCTCAGAAGAAAGCACGGAGACTGGAGGCACTCTTTTACTTCTTGTGAACAGGTTTCCCAGTGTTTGGGAGCTGGGAGGGGAACTCAGAGTGAATCTCAGTGAAATACCTGTTTACGGATGAGGAAATTTCATCTAAACATGGAGAGTGATTTGGTTCAAGGTCACATGACTAATTAGTAACACAGCTGGACTAACTTCCAGGGCCCCAGACCCTCAGTCCAATGCTCTTTCCACTGATATGATCCTGTCTCCTTTCTTCATTCCCTTCTTTCTCTTTTCTCTTAGCCTTCCTTCTTTGTTTTTCTATTTTCGCAATGCCTTTCTTCCTCCATTCCCCCCTTTCCTCTATCTCTTGGAACTCCAGCCCTATTCAGAGTAGGATCAATAATTACCTCCTTTAAGAGATCTTTTCCTTATCCCTCTCTTAATTCTCTCCCCCCCACCCCAAATTTCTAGTATCTCCCTCTGAAATTCCTTTGTATACTTTTCATATATGTTGTATTTACTTCTGTGGGTTTCTCCATAGATCATGTAGGCTACTTCCTGGAGAGCAGAAACTCTTTCATTTTTGTTTTCGTAGTCTTGGTGCTAGGCACATATTAGGTACTTAATAAATACTTGTTGATAGATTGAGTTTTAGACACCCAGTGGTATTCTTTGCTTCTTGCTTAGCCTCCCATTGGCACTTTGGGTCAAGATGTTTGCTCATCCTGTTTCACAAGGGATATTCTTAAATTGTACAATCATCCTCTGGTCCAAGATCACTTAGGGAAGGTCTCCCTTACTCTTTTTGGATGTAACAAGAATAATCTTGAAGTCTTAGTGCACACTAGGGACAATATTGAGTCTCACAATAGAAGGAGCAGAACTGGACTTTGGTCAGGACATGGACTAGCACAGGCCCTTCTACTCTTTCTGAAAGCTGAAGGTCACTTAATAGGATCACAGAGCAGGGAAAGCTCATGCTTCAAAAAAAGTGAATATGGTACTTAATTTAGAGCAAAAGGAATTCTACCCCTGTCACTTACTACATGTGTGATTTTGTGGAAATTACTTAACCTCTTAGGGTCTTAGTTGGGTCAGATGACCTCTCAGGTACTTTCCAGTTATCATTCTATGATCCTGTTTCTCCATCTGATTCCTCAGGAATTCTTCTGGGTATTTCTTATGGGTTTTCTTTCTTCTCTACTAAAGATTGACCAATCGAGCCCATTCAAAGAACCAGTTAAGATCTGATTAAATCACAGTAAAGAGCATTTATTAGTCACCCAATGTGTGCAAAACACTCAGCTAGGCATGGGGAGTTAGAAAGATAAAACAGAGTCCCTGCCCTCAAGGGTCTTGCTTTAGTGGGGAGGGGATTGGAGTGATAAGAAATGTACACAAAGGTCTCATAGATTAGAATACAAATACAAGAGAGGAGTATAAAATGCCAGGAGATCTGACCTGATATACAGCTGAGACGAGGGTGACAAGTACAACCTTCTATGCTGGCCCTTAAATCAGACAATAATTCCTCTAATAAGTGCTACACAAAGGGCAGACCTAACCTGAGTTTAATACCAGAGGAGTGATTCAGGCACCATCTGATGAGATGAGGGTCAGCTTTAATAGGCCTGAGGGAGCGCTCTGAGCAGTACTGCCAAAAAGGGGAGTCCTATCTTATTTTAGGGAGATGTGCCCCCTTCCTAAGGAAGGGCATCCCTGCCCATTATGAAAATGGCTTTGAAAACTGGCACTGTACTTTCACTAAATCACTTTTTTTTTTTTTACTGTCCTGCATTTTACTAGTATCTCCCACTTGTCAGTGCTTCAGATTTTCCCTTCCCAATGTTTTGTTTATGCCCATTTGCTGTTTCTGAAAATGAATAAATAGTTTGAACTCAGAAAGAGATTCAGCCAGTGAAATGTCAGGTTTGGAGCATTACATCATCAAGTGAAACTCCAACTGGCTGAGCTTGCCCTGAGGAGATGAGGATTCTAATTAGTCTCCTCCCACTGAGCCCTGGCGCAGCAGGACCCACTAACCCTTCCACCAGGCTCTATTGCTCTGTCTGCCACATTAGAGCAGGAGAGATGCTCAGGGGCACTGGTGCCACATTACGCAATCTCACCCTCCATTTTCACAAAGGCTGAGAGCCAAGCCTGCCTTTCAGAATCCTTGATCACAGGTCTGCTGCAGCGACAGCTTCATCAAGAGAGGCACTGCAGAGTCCAGTAGATAGAAGCCTGGATTGGGAGTGAGTGGAAGCCAGAGGACTTGGGTTTGAATTGCGATTCTGCCACTTATTCCCTGTATGATCTTAGGCAATTTCCTCATAAGGGTTTTGATTTTGATGGTCTCTGAGCTTTCTTTCTCTAGATTTATCATCCATGGACGATTCCTACAACTATTATGTTGCCTTTAATAGCTTGAAAAGCTGTTCTAGGTCACTTTTGCCCCTTTCCTTTCCTTTTCTCTTTTCCTTCCTTCCTTCCTTCCTTCCTATCTTCCTTCCTTCCTTCCTTCCTTCCTTCCTTCCTTCCTTCCTTCCTTCCTTCCTTCCTTCCTTCCTATCTTCCTTCCTTCCTTCCTTCCTTCCTTCCTTCCTTCCTTCCTTCCTTCCTTCCTTCCTTCCTTCCTTCCTCCCTCCCTCCCTCCCTCCCTCCCTCCCTTCCTTCCTTCCTTCCTTCCTTCCTTCCTTCCTTCCTTCCTTCCTTCCTCCCTCCCTCCCTCCCTCCCTCCCTCCCTTCCTTCCTTCCTTCCTTCCTTCCTTCCTTCCTTCCTTCCTTCCTTCCTTCCTTCCTTTCTCTCCCCTAAAGGCTTAGACCAAGGCTCCTGCCCCTCTCAGAGTGATTTATCTATTTTTCTTTCTTTTCTATTAAAGGGGCCACCCCCACGCCCCCACTACCTTTTAAAGAGGCCTATTCACTGAATGAACATTACTTCACTTTAAGTGAGTACCTGAAAAAGCCTCAGCCTAAAAGGTCAAGGTCTCCCATTGTGTCTTGGGCCATCTCCAGTCATCTTGATGAATACCTGGTCACTGGATTCAGAAGACTCAGAAGGAGAAAGTGAGGCTGGTGACCTTGCACAGTTCTCCCTCAGTCAAAACAAAGTCAAATGCAAGTCATGTTATCATTTCTCTGATGTCATGGTCTTCTTCAAAAATGAAGGATGAACATGTACATGCTCATTCCCATGTAAGAAATCTAGGATGTACTCTTGTGTTATAACAAATAGTATCCGTCCTTCAAAGCTTATATTAAGTTTCACTTCTCTGAAACTTCCCCTAACCACCTCACTCTGTAGCGATCTCTCCTTCCTTTTAAATTTAGGATCATAGATTTAGAATTGGTTGGGGACATCCTTTTATAGATGAGAAAACTGAGGTCCAGGGAGGTTAAAGTCCAAAGCACTAATTATGAAAGGACTGATTTGAGTCCATATCTCGTAATTCTAGAGCTAGTGCTCTTTTCTTGTTATGGCCAAGTGTGGTGGTTGTCTCTGCTAATCTTTTCCACTTGAATAATGCTTTGTATTCTTATATCTCCAGGAAGGGATTTGGGGGTACAATTGACTCCACCTTTCTAGCCAGTTAGTCTTGAGCCTTAAAAGCAAGTGTCTGATAGGATGATTTGATAACCTCATTCAGTAAAGAAAGGACTGTACTCAAGAGAGAGGAAGAGCAGACTTAATAAGGATGCCTAAGAACATGGACTTTAGGGGAATTTTTGGCTTAGTACAAGCATGCAAATCTAGTTAAAGTGACTGCTATAAATTGAAAATGTAATCTTTAGAAACCTTAAAGTTACAGGCATACAAGCATTCCCACAAATAGGATGGAGTTCGATTATAAATCCATACCTCTCCTAGCCTCCTTTGAATGTTCGTTGACATGAAGTCAAACAGCCTTTCAGGGAGAAAGAAAAGACCCATAAGAGATGGGGAGAAGAGCTGCTGCTTCTAACGTGACCAGCACAGGAGACAGGGGAGCTAAGGAGAAGAGGAGAACAGCAGAGGGATAGTGCCTGTTTGGAAGAGAGAGAAAATTGAGAGAGAGGGAAAATGGAGGATTCACCTTTGCTCTGTTCTCCTTTGACCTCCAGCTAATTCTAGTCTAGAGTACCTGCCCCTTAGATGGCATTGAACCCACTGAGGGCTGGGGACAAGCTTGTACCTCTGTATTCCACTTTTAAGGCCAAATTTAAGATGAGGGAGGATGGTATTGCTCTTTTTAAAGGGACAGGGGTGTTTTGAATCAAGGAGGTAGAACCCTATTAACAGAGAGTTGTTAACAACTCAAGCCATTTACATGACCCATTGCTACTTTTTTTTAGTATTAGTATTCAGATAGCTAGAAGGGAAGGAGACACCAAGATAGACTCAATAAAATATTGTTGAAGGAGCAGCTAGGTGGCATAGCAGATGGAGCACTAACCCTGGAGTCAGGAGGACCCAAGTTCAAATCTAACCTCAGACACTTAATGACTGTGTGTCTCTGGGCAAATCACTTAAACCTTACTGCCTCTCCCTCCCCCCAAAAAAACCCTTTGTTGACTGACTGGCAACATGATGTAGTGTTAAGGACAATGTATTAAGAGTCAGGAGACCCAGATTCACATCCTAACTCTGCCATTAACTAACTGTGTGGCTTTGGAAAAGTTATTTAACCTCTGGGGCCTCAATTTCTTCACCTGTTAAAAGGAGATATCAGAATAAATTGCCTTCTAACCCTAAAATTCTGTGGGCTGATAATCTGTTAAGTGGCAGGCCATTATTTTTGTCTTTGTCCCTAGTATGCAAATCACTACTTTGCATGCAGTAGGCACTTAATAAATGCTGAATTGAAATGAATTGTAAAAGAGATAAAGCACTAGATATGAAATCAGGAAGACCTGAGATCAAATGCAGCCTACATTTACTAGCTGTGTGACCCTGGGCAAGTCACTTCACCCTGTTTGTCTCAGTTTCCTCATCTGTAAAATGAACTAGAGAAGGAAATGGCAAACCATTCCATTATCTTTGCCAAGAAAACCCCAAATGGGGTCAAGAAGAGTCTGACTTCAGTGAAAAGACTGAACAGAGAAAAGACAAGTAGTATCTTAGGAAAATCTGTTGTATGCAATCCATCAAAACCTATACAGGCACATCTGTGAATGACCATCACTCCAAATAAATGCTTTACTTCTTTTTCCTAAACACAATCCAAGGCAGCTTCATGTCTTAATTTTCCATCCTAAAAGAGAAGGGAAAGTTAAGGAATAAGCATTTATATTAGTACCCATGTGTGCCATGCACTGTACTAAGTGATTTTTACAAATTTTTCTAATTTGATCTCACAACAACTCTAAGAGGAAGGTGCTATTATTATCTCCTTTTTAGAGTTGAACTAAGACAGACAGAGGTTAAATGACTTGCCCAGGATCACGTGGCTAGGAAGTGTCTGAGGCCAAATTTGAAGTCAAGCTTTCCTGACACCGGGTCCAGCACTCTATCCACTGCCCCACACTACCAGGCATCAGCAAAGACTCCCATCAATCTGCATAAGGAAATGTCTTTTATTTTTTAAACCTGAGGGTTTGGTGGCGTGAGGGAGTAGAAGGATGGCATTAGACTGTATAGCCCTCAACTCAATGAACATGCACAATGTGGATCACCAATAGACAACACTCTAGTTTGGTCACAAAAGGAGTTTATTTATTCATTGAACAAACATTTATTTAATGCTCATTCATCTTTGCCAAGAAAACCCCAAATGGAGTCATGAAGAGTTGGAAGGAGGTGAAATGACTGAACAACCACAACAGTTTATCAGAATAAATAAAGCATGTTCTTTGTTTTCAAAGAGCTTACAATCTATTAAAGGAGGTAAAATACATAAACAAAGAAGCAAAATCAATTAGAATATAATTATTACTTTTAATAATATTAAGTAACATGGCATAAGGTGAGGGAGAGTATTTCCTTGTTGGGGAAATCAAGGAAAGTTCTGCAAAGGAGGAATGATTTAAATTTGATTTCGAAGGTTGTCAACAAGGAAAGATGAACATCATAGAGAAAGGGAACAGTGTTAGACAAAACTGAGAGTAATAAAAATGTTTTAGGTTCTGGTTAGTAGTTTAGACTATATAATGAGGACTAATGGTGTGAGATTAAGGCAATGAAGGAAGGCTAAATCTCATCTGCTGAAGGAATTGCCAATCAAAGGAGATTCTAATAGAGAGGAGAAGTAACTTCCCTGAAGTCATAGAGAGAATTAGTGGCAGAGTTTGGACTAGAAGTCTTGTTTTACATCTTGCCCTAAACTTGAAAAGAGTACTTACTTTAAATCAAATATGCTTTCAAAGTTGCCTTCTTTTTTATCAATGAAAAATTCTAGGATTCCCTTGGAAGTCCTTGAAAGGGGCTACCTGGGTATATATTCCAATGGTAAGAGAGGGAAACATTACAGGAAGCCATTATTACCTGTATGGGTTCCTCTGAAACTGAGGTAAGGAAGCCTCATGTAGGATTGGGACCTAAAAATGGAAGGGAATTCCAAGAGGAGGGAACTGATTCATCAGTCAGTTAATAAACACTTATTATACACATTTTTTTATGTTGTTGGATGTGTGGGAGGGGCTTCTTAAACTGTGGGTCAAGACTCCAAAAATTGGGCAATAGTGAAAGGTTTCTGGAAGCACAACAACCAAAAATTAATTAAAAATCTAATGTGTAATGAATCCAGGGTGTTTCTGGCAGCACTCATCCTGGCTGCACACCAACTTCACTGTAGCCTTGGTTCTGAGCACAAAAATGGGAACTTTGCACTGTGATGCCCTCAGGACATTCATCACCAAGAATTCTGCCCAAATGGAAAAGGAGTCAGGAGAAGAAAAAGTTTACGAAGCACTGCCTAGGATACAGGGGAGAGATTTTTGTAACTGCTAGGAGTGAGGCTAAGGTGGGGAGGAGAGGAACTCATCATTCCACTTGCATTGATCAGGCTCCCTTCTCAACAGAGACTGAGTGATTTCTGGAATCCTGAGCACTCAATACATAGGTATAAATGGAGATATAGATATAGGTAAAGGGGAATTAGGCCTGGGAAAAGACCATAGGATTTAGATTAAGAAGGGGCCTTAAGGATCATTTTATCCAATCCAGGCATTTTACAGATGAGGGGAACTGAAGCACAGTGACTTTCCCAGGTTTTCACAAGTAGTTAAAAGAGCATCATGTTGAATGGCTGTCCTCCATCTCTAAATCCGGTATTTTTGCCCCTATACCATTCTACTTCAGTTGATTGAAAGGTACTACATTGTATTATATATTTACTTTTATATAGACACTTCAGAAATTCTTGCCTTATTAGCCTATTTCCTTCCCTAATACACAACCTGCCTTTAATTACTTTTAAACATGTTTTCCTGGAGGAAGTTGTGCATCCTTGGGTTGTCAGCAAAGACATTACTCACATAATGTAAAAAAAACTTCTCCATGTTTTGTAAAGCCTGATAACAGTTTGATTTATCTGTTCCTGCTCCAATGTATCTTGCTCTAAAGGGCTCTGCCTGATACCTTAATCTCAAGGAATACACATACTGAGGCTGTGATGTCTCAACCCCAATATATTAAGGGTGACAGCCCAAGGTGTGTAATATAAGGTGTGCTTAACCATAGATTGCCCTGGACCAAATAGGTAAATTGGTCACACGTTTTCCAGTAACTCTTCTACCAGCCCAATTCAACAAATTCAAGAATTTATAAATGTCTACTATGCGTAGGATCTTTTGCTAGGCTCTGGGATACACATATGAAAATATTTTTTCATCTCTCTCTGCTAGACAGTGGGAGGGCATGATAAAGAATTACTACGAACACTGAGGTTTTTATGGAAGGTCCCTGGGTTAAAGGGACCCAAAGCCAAAGAAACTGTATAGAGGGCGAAATAGAAGCAGCTTGCTCTTAGTGGGAGATGTCCAGTGCAGTTGCCTCCATAAGGAGGCAAAATGCGTTCTATTCACTGAAAAAAGTTCCAGGGTATCATACTCTCATGGGACCTATTATCTGGATTAGGAATTACAGCAGGCATCTGAACTTGGAAAAGAAAGGAAAGAGACAGGAGGCCACATGGGAAAGGGAGTCCTTGGGTGTTCATGAGTCTCCATTAGTATAGAGTCAAACTTGGAGATGCATTTTTTTTTAAGTAGAGCTATCAAAACGGTAAGCACAGATGAAGAAGTGGCAGACCATGGACAGAGCAAGGAAGCTTCATGGAACAGTACTGCCAGGGTGTCTTTGAATCAATGAGAACCTGTGGTATTCTTATAAGCTCAAGACCAAAGCAAAAAGCTCCTTAGATCTCTAGTCTGCCCTGAGCCCCCATTGGTGCAACATTCTCTATTATCACACCATGCAAGAGTTACCAATCCAGTAGCAAAATTATTTAATTTAGACATAAAAGCAATGAAAAAAGTGAATTGAGTAGAACCATTCTTTGCTCTTCTCTCTCCCCCCACCCTCCATGAATAAAGTGCTTTTATATTCTGGGGTTAGAGGGAGGAGGGGTAGACTGTAATCTTCTCTAGTATAGTAGAAGAGCTATATATTTAAATTAGAAATTATGACTGTCAAAGTGGTAATTTAGAAGTCAGAGTCATCTACTTCACAGAGTTCTACAGAAACCTCTTTTCTCAGTGATCACAATCTTCCCAGGACTCCTGGGTTCAGAGATGCTATGATAGTACTGCTCTAAGTGGCTCTTTTCCTATTTTCACCCTCTGATAAAAGCCTCCTTCCTCAAATGACCTTGTATTTACTTATCTGTGTAAATGTTGTATTACTGCAATAAAATGTAAGCTCTTGAAAGGAGAGAAAGCTCTCTTCATTTTTAACTTTATTTTCATTAAAAAATTTTATGTCTCTAATGTCTTCATATAATAGGTGCTTAATAAATATTTATTGAATTGAAGCTTTTCCCCAGAGCAACTTTGATTGTCCACAGCCAGATTTTCTGCAGGGTCAAGGGTTTTGATAGGATAATATCTTTACATTTATTCCTGTAGTAAATTAATAATTTATTTCCGTCATTTTTCACTGACATCTAATCACTAGATCATCAGGGAGGGGAACCAATGGAGCAGAAGTGATAAGTAGTTTCTAGGATGTCTTGTCCCAGTCTCAGTGATCTAGGGACTGAAAAAGCTTGTAATACCAACTCCCTGTCAAGTGGTATTTTGGAGTTACAAAGTGTTTTACATACATTACCTCATTTGATCCTCATATCATCTCTGTGAGTTAGGCTGCATTTATCCTCATAAAAAAAGAAGAAACTGAGGCCCTTTGAGGTAAAGTTGCTTGCTATAGGTTTACATGGATAGAGTGGGGGCCATCATGGTGATGAGTGTGTGTGTGTGTGTGTGTGTGTGTGTGTGTGTGTGTGTGTGTGTGCGTGTGTGTGTGTGCTCTAGCCATGTATGGGGATGAGCCAGGGCCCTAGCACCTTGTTAATAGGACATGTACAATCCATCAGCTCCCAATTGGTTTCTGCATGGCTGGCCTTGTGACTGGAGACTAGACTGCAGATGATTCACATCTTAGCTGGGAGAACCTACCCCTCTCTCTTCATGGACTAGTGATCTTTTGGGGACATATTCAGGCCAGTTGTACCTTGGACTTCTAGCAGGTGATGGGGCAGGTGATGGATTTCTCTCCCTCCCTCTCACATGCCCCTAGCTTACAATGAGGACATGGAAATGTATGATTTCCTAGGCAAGTCTATAATGGAATTTTAGGTCCATGGATACTTCTTAGGCCTTGTGTTCCCTTCCCTAAGAACAGGTTATCAAATAGAGAGGCTGAGAAATAGATACTTCTAATCCTGATGACCATTTTTTGAATTAAAGAGATAGGAAGTTCCAAGTTGGAGTGGTGGTTGCCTAGTAGGAGACGATTTTTGCAGTGGTTTCTCAGAGTAAGATAGAGGTGATGGGTTATTGATCCATACTTTTAAGTCATTGTTAACATGTGTTTATCAGCCTTTTGTGTACTTTTCTTTTGTTGAAGAGGAAATTAATAGCTGTCCTATACATGATGTCTACTACTTTGTTACAACACCTTTCTAGAAAGGACACTATCCCTTTGGAGTTAGAAGCCATTTGGGGTTAGGAGTCATACAGAAAGTTTCTGTCAGAGATTTTCTGCAAAGTTATTCTAGAATTGGGGGCAAAAAATGGAGGGAAAGGAAAAGAGAGAAGGAGGTGGGGGAGAGAGAGGGACAGAGACAGATACACACACACACACACACACACACACACACACACACACACACATGCACACATAGAGTAAGAGAAAATGAGCTGATTCCTTTCTTTTCAGGGTCAAGCTCCGTCAAACTGCATCTATCTCCTGCAAATCTAGAGATGAAACCCCTCATAGGAGAAAGGGGGTGAACTGTATTTGATGCAGATAATGTATTTTTTGAGCTAGTTAGGCCAGTCTTCTAACTCCAAGTAGATAGTGATTTTTTTTATTACACTGTAGTGCTACCACTACATTGCCTTTCTGAACGTAAATGACCAACTGTGATTACAGGAAATGATTAAGTGATGAAAAATGTCATTCTCTTTCTGACAGAGATGTAATGGAGGCAATATGCAGAAGGAGACAGGCATTTGTAGACATAGCGAAGGTGAAAATTTATTTTGACTGGCTATACATATTTGTTATGAGTTTTTCTTTTTTTTTCTTTTTCCCATGGAGACAGGAAAAGAAAAATGAGGATGAAAGCCAGGAGTGTGTGAGAGAAACAAATGGATAAGTTCTGGATAGTTGAGGCTACCTCCTATTTTAAGGGGAAAGGCAGAAAAATCTAGAAAATCACCTCTGAGCTCCTCTACCCACTGTCAACCAGGCCTGGGATCTCTGTAGCCACAATAATCACCCTGTTTTTACCAGCAGATAGAGAAAATCCACTAGCCAGCTGCTACTTATGAGATGACGTATCAGATGACATGAAGTGTTCCTCTTTTGATGGCTATATTATGACTTGGTCATTTTTTCCATTCAAACTTAATATCTTTTACTGATTATGTCAATATGAGATAACCATTAGTTATCAGGAACATATGTAGAGGCTTGTGTCTTACCAGAATACACACAGAAAACCTAGGAATCTTTGCACCTGGGTAATTTCCTCAATTGGAAAGTGGAACAAAGAGGAGACAGAGAGCCTGGAACTTTAGTGCAAGGCCCCTCAGGAGGCCAATGATGTGGATGAAGAGATTTTAATGGTCTACCATGTAGTACCACTATATTTTGTCTAATTATTCTTGATAACTAGGTAACTGTAATTTCTACCCTATTAAAGGAGGGTGCAGTTAGTACCTTCTAAATTTAATGACCTAGGGTTCTTGGCTTAAAGTCTGTAAACTTGTTTTTTAAAAACATTTTGATAACTATTTCAGAATAATTGGTTTCCTTTGTAATTCTGTATATTTTATTTGATGAATTTAAAAAACATCATTCTGAGAAATCATCATAGGCTTCACTCGATGGCCAAACACAAAAAAATTTGTGTTATCATACAAAAAGGTTAATAATCTCTTTCCTAGAGCAAAGTCCTGGTCGCTCTACTCTAGTTACAATTCTGACAGCATCAAACATGAATTTCCTCATTTATTTACACAAATGAAGTACAGAAGGTAAGTGTTGAATCCTCCTTGCCACACTGCAAACAGAGCCACAAGAAGCGTTTTGATTTCCTGATCATTCCACTGGGACAGCTGAAAGCTAGAGGACCAAATCTCTGTTGGCTATTCTGAGCCATTTTGTGCTTGTAAGTCAAGGGGTGGGATTGACCAACAGAATTCTGGACATCAAATTGGGGTGAGAGCAGCTAAACAAGGTTACTGTAAGGGAAGAGGAAGTGGGAAGTTGATTCTGAGACATTACCAGAGCTGCGAGTGCAGGCTGAGCTGACAGGTGGCCTGGGTATTGATTGACTAAAATTGGATTTGTTGACACAACCTGCTAGCGATTCATAGTGATCAAAGGACTGCCCACCAGTCTTATAGCAAGCCCAAGATTTCCCCAAGGGGCCTGGTGGTGCTACTGGTATAACTCTTTGTGTGGAAAAGAAAGCAATTAGAACAGTGAGTGAGGTTATTAGGTCTTATTGTTTCCCTGAATTCATACATATACTGCACGATGCCACATGGCCCTACATTTTATTCTCTTGTTTGTATGTATAGGACATTTTTTTTTCTGACTGATACGTAAAAGCAATTAAAAAAACTGAAAGGATATCATATACAATGAATTCAGAGCATATGGGGAATATATAAACATATTTGGGTATCAAAAAAACCCGCAGCAGGCGAGAACAAGCTTTTGCAAACTTTAAAAATAACAAAGTAGTTTGAACACAAACATAAGTAGATAAATGTGCATCTTCCTCCCTCCTCCTCTTTGTCCTCTTTTTTCCTCTCTCTCTCTCTCTCTCTCTCTCTCTCTCTCTCTCTCTCTCTCTCTCTCTTCCTCTTTTCTTCCAGTAGGAAATTCCATAGAATGGTAGAGTTGGAGGGGGCCTTAGAGATCATTTTCTTCAAACTCCTCATTTTACAGATGAGGAAACTGAGATACAAAACAGTGAGGTCAATCAATCAACAAGCATTTATTGAGCACCTACCATGTACCAGTCACTAATCACTAGAGATACAAAGAAAGACAAAAACAGTCCCTGCTGTCAAGGAATTCACAATCAAATGCTAAGGGAGATGGGGAAGGAAGAGAATGTATAATAATTATGTAGATATAAAAAAGTGATTTGCCTAAAGTCACAGGACTAGTTAGTGACTGAATCAAGACTGATATGCAGTACAGTGATCTTTCTAGTTTCTCTTGACAGATAGGACATATTAAGTGTAGACCCAGGTAAGATTGCCAATCCTGAGAAGAATGAGGAAGAAACAGAAGTTGCTTAGCTATGATTCATTTCATTCAATCAACTATACTTATTAAGCTCCTATTCCTTCCAGTGTTTCTACAACTTTCTGGAAGTTTATTGGAGCTTCTGGGTCATTTTAATGCCAGGGTTTAAAGAATGGAGAGAATGGTGAGAGTTGGCAGAGCCAAGGAACACAAATGCTCATCTTCAGCACTGGAGAGACTTAGTGGGAGGAGCTGCCCAGGGGAGGAAGAAGACCTGCTGCCTGCACCCTGACTAGAATTCAGACATTCTACCTCAGCTAAGACCTAGGGACCCTTATCAAGAAGGATATCTACTCCAGTAGACACTAGTTCTAGATTCACATAACCTTACTATTACTGATGAGGGTGCCACCATAATTTTAGTCACCCAGGCTTATAATCTTCACATCATCCTCACTTTCTCAATCTGACTCATTCTCTCACATATCCTCAAATCCTGTTCTACCTTTATGTATCTCTTGTATGCATCTCCTCTCCATTCAAACAGTTAAAGTCCCAGTTTAGACCCTTATCACTTCTTTCCTAGACTAGTCATAGCCTTCAAACAAGAATGAAGGAGGAGATAGTGAGGGAAGATGACTTTGAGAAGAGGAAAGGACAAGGGAAAGTTCTTTGCAGTTTTAGTCAGTTATGAGGGAAGGTCCTTAGCAGAGAAGGTGAGAAGGAGAGAGTCTAAGGTTTGTAAGAGCTGATGTGGAAGGTGATGGGAATTGATTGACCAAGAGTAGAATGATTATGTAACCAGAATGATCGATTCTTTGCTCTTTGGGAAAAACTAATCTAGAATAGAATTTTGTCCTGTTGGTCTCCACCCCCCATATTTTGAACAATGAAGTCATCATTAAGATGAGTGAATTGCATTGGTGAGAACGTTCAACAGATATCTGAATAATTGAAGTCTCCCATCACTACTATATAATACTAGCCCTGTGATTTGTATCTTGAATTCCTCATTTAATCCCTCTGTCTAAGTGGTCTATAGCAGTGATATCAAACTCAAATAGAGATGGGGACCTTTAAACCATACACAAATGCAATATGCAAGATGCATACTGAGTTAGAAAACCACATATTGGCATCATCTATGTTTTATTGTATTTTTATTTATTTTGTTGAGTATTTCTCATTTCTGTTTTAGCCTGGTTCCAGTTCTACTTGGGAATGTTGAGGGCTGCATTAGGCCTTTGAGCCACATGTTTGATACTTCTGGTCTATTGTATACTTTGATGAGAAAATTGTTTCTGCTTATGTCACTATTAATCTGTACCAAAATTCTCTCCTTTATGCTTTGCTGCTTTGCTTACTGAATTTCTCCACAGGACTATACTTTCATGCTTTATTAATTATTTTAATTAATTAATCTTAATCACTTTGATTTTCAGAATTTTAACTTTGGTACTCAGAGTATTTTGACTTGCTGTTTTCTGGTTCTTTTTTAGTTGTATATCAAATTAATTGATGTATTCTTCCTCTCTTTGGTTGATGAAAGAGTTTAGAGATATGTGTTTTCTCCAAGGACTCTGGGCTGCATCTTAGACTACTCTGAAGAAGCTCAAATTCAAGAGCCAATTGTTAAATTTTCAGCCTTGGGAATTAGTAAATTCTACAAATTAGGGGTTGATTTATTATTTTTATTTCGATTGCTTAGACTTAAGAAAGTGATGGAGAGAATATTAATTATGTATATTAAACTTAAAAGTGTGCTTTGTGTACATTTCTTTTCTCCTCTTTCCCCCGGAGTCTGCTGTTAAACATTTATCATCACATACCTGGCTGCATCCTAAAAGTCTTGGTATACTATCTCATTATCATTATTTTATTTAATGAAATTAAGTATTTTCTATGATTTGTTCTTTGACATATTAATTATTAGTTTCAAGTTGATTTTTAATCCTTTCTCCAAAGGTCCTTTATTGAATACACGTTATTGAATTGCAATAAGGAAAAATATGCTTGATATTTCTGTTTTTTTGCATTTGTGAGGTTTTAATGCTACACTATATGATCAATTTTTCTAAAAATTTCTCATCAGGGCTGAGAAATAAGGGATGTCCTAAAAGTTTTAGTGCAGTTTAAAATTGCATTTCTACACAAAGTTTTTAATATGTTTGTGTGCTTAACTCTTTTTTGTCATATTCATATGAAAATGAGGTTCACATGATGTTAATTTCCTTAAGCCTTTCCTCCATGTTGGTATATTCCTCATTTCACTCATGCTGATTATGTGATTAGAGTTCTACCCCTTTTCTTCCCCCTACCTCAATTTTCCCTTTTTCTTCCCTCTTCTCTTTGAAAAATTTTTAATATTTTATTACCCCAATTATGTGTTAAAACAATTTTAAAACATGTTTTCTTAAAAAAAGTTTTGAGGTCCAAATTCTATCCTGCCCTCCCTTTCTCTCTCCCCACTCCCCTGCTTACTGAGACAGTAAGCAACTGAATAGTTTATACATGTGCAATCATGTAAAACATTTCAATATTAGTCATTTTGTACAAAAAAATCTGGTTTCTTCTCTTAAGAACATCAAAACAAACCATCTTCAGGTCATTTCAGGTTGGTTTATTTAACTCCATCTCATCTTTGAAAGCAAGAGAATTCTGAAGGTTCACTGGTTTTCCTTCCCCTATTAGAATGTAAGTACTCATTATTGAATAGCCATTTTCAAATGCTCCACATATTTACTTTTCTAGTTTCTTTTGGGTCCTGCATTTGCAGTTCAAAGCTTCTATTCAAGTCTAGTATATTGCATGCAGAAGATTTAAAAGACCCCTCTATTTCATTAAAGATTTATTTTTCCCCATAAAGGATAATTATTAGTTTTATAGGACAAGTTATTCATGTTGGTAAATCTTTTGCCTTTTGAAATATCAAATTTCAAGACTATCTTCTCCTTTTTAGTGCTAGCTATCAAGTCTTGTTTGACATTAATTCCAATTTCTTAGCACTGGAACTCTTTCTTTCTGTATGCTTGAAGTATTTTTTCTTTGACTAGAAACTTGGGATTTTAACTATGACATTCCTGAAACTTTTCCTTTTGGGGTTTCTTTTTAGGAGCTGATCAGTGGACTTTTCCTATTTTCTCTTTGCCTTCTTGCTGTTGCAATATGATGCCCATGTTTTCTTTGGTCATAGTTTATAGGCAATCTGTTTATTCTTAGATTTTTCTCTCCTTTACCTATGGATGAATTGACTGATAATACAAATGGACAATGAGCTGGGACTGGAATTGAACAGGAGAAAGAAAGTAGGGGTAGATTACTGTTGGGAAATTGCTAAGTTCTTTTATTTATCTCAGACTTCCCATGAAAACAAAGGTCTGTCTTTTCAATACTAACATTAAAATAGTATTGCTATGTGGCATTGGTGACAGAGAGTACCACTACCTCCGAAGAACTGAAAATAAGTAGAGAGATACATGGTAGATGTGAGAGTAATAGAGAGATACAAATGTTGAATGTGAGTAGGATGCAAAGTATAATTAATGAGGAACTCTGAAATAGAATAAAGTTGAAGGATGTGATCCAGCAACTATATGATAACAAGAGAAATTGACTTGGTCATGGAAAAACGATGATGAATGATAGGTAGGCAGCCAAAATGCTCCACTGGAATCCTTGAAATGTCATGAGGAAGGAAAGAAGGCCTTCATGGCATTAGGTGAATCTTTCATGACAGACTTTTGAGAGGACGTAGTCAAGAGTTGCATAGGATAGGTAGCTATGGATAGATGGGTTCCCATCTGCTTCATTAGAATGAAGTCCTTAATCAATGAAATCTTGGATTGATCTGAGTATTTGAGCAAGTCATATAAGTGGTTGAGATATAGACCTGGAACTCAAGAACTGGAAATAAAGATATGAGAGAAGTTATTAGAAATAGAGTAGTTGAAAAAATCAGGAAATTAGAACTAGTCCAAAGGAGGGTTAAATGGAAAGAAAAAAGGGGGGCAAGACCTTATTCTAGGAGCAGAAGGAGAAAAAGGAGTCAACAGAGGAGTTAAAGAGAGAAGAGCTAGAGAAATGATACAAGTAGTCTGTAACCATGCTCAGACTTAAACTGAGGTCCTCTGACAGCAGATCTGCACCTTTGTACACTGACTTCATGATAGATGATGGTGATTAGGGCAATCACTGGACAGCTAGGTGGCACAGTGCTAGAGTGCCAGAGTCAGGAAGACTCATCATCCTGAGTTGAAATCTGGCCTTACACACTTACTAGCTGTGTGACCCTGGGCAAGTAACTTAACCCCATTTGCCTCAGTACCACATCTGTAAAATGAGCTGGAGAAGAACATGGCAAGCCACTCCAGCATCCTTGCCAGAAAAACTCCAAATGAGCTCATGAAGAGTTGGACATGACTGAAACAACTCAACAACAACAAGGACAATCACTAATGTTTAGGAGCAATCCTTTTTCTGGGGACTGGGGTCAGCCTCCAACCTAATATCCACTTGAATATAAAGGAATTTTCTTCCTTATCCCCTGTAATCTGGCTATTTTCCATCTCTTGGGCTGAATATTTTCATATTGTTCTCAACAGACTGTCATCAATCAATGCTGAGGCCATTGACCATTTACTTCACGTTGAAGTCAATCCCACCTTAGCTGAACTTCCAACTGAAGAAGAGGTTTTGAGGGCCATTAGGCTCCTTTCAAGTGGCAAAGCACCTGGTGCTGATTCTATTCCAGCTGAGATTTAAAAGGTAGGGGGACCATTGCTCATACAAAAGCTGAATGAAATTTTCCAGTTATATGGCAGGAGGAGGTTATCTCCCAGGACTTCAAGGATGCCTCCATTGTCCATCTCCACAAAGGTAAAGGGAATAGATTGTCCTGCAACAATCACGGGGGGGTCTCTCTCTTAGTCATTGCTGGCAAAATTCTTGCTAGAGTCCTCCTTAGTGGGCTGATCCTTCACTTGGAAGATACTCATCTACCTGAGAGCCAATGTGGCTTCACAAAGGGCTGAGGAACAGTCAATATGGTGTTTGCTGCCCTACAACTCCAGGAGAAATGCCAGGAGCATAACAGAGGTCTGTACACAATTGTTTGTAGATCTGACCAAGGCCTTTGAGACTGTTAGTCATGAGGGTTTATGGAACATTATGTCAAAATTTGGTTGTCCAGAAAAGTTCATCAATATGGTACATCAATTTCATGATGACATATTTGCCTGGGTTCTGGATAGTGGACGATGCCCTTGTGCCTTCCCAGTCACCAACGGAGTGAAGCAGGGCTGTGTGCTTGCTCTCATGCTTTTTAGCATGATATTTTCAGCCATGCTATCAAGTGCTTTTAGTGAGAATGAACATGGCATCAAGGTCAACTACTGTTACTGATGATAAGTTCTTCAATTTGAAAAGTTTACAAGCCAAGACCAAAGTGGAGGGAGTGTTGGTGCATGATTTTCTGTTTGCAGATGATTGTGCATTCAGTGCAGCTTCTGAAGCTGAGATGCAACAAAGCATGGCTCAATTCTCTGCTGCTTGTGCTAATTTTGGCTAATAATTAACGCCAAGAAAACACAGGTGGTCCATCAGCCACCACCACACCATCCATATATGGAACCATCAGTTACAACAAATGGAGAAGTTTGGAATTCTGTGGATACTTACTTTGGTGATGTACTTTCCAGGGATATACACATTGACAATGAGATTGATTCATGCATTGCCAGAAGTAGCTCAGTGTTTGGGAGGCTTTGAAGAAAAGTTTGGGAGAAAAGAGGTATTAGACTGAATACCAAACTGAAGGTCTGCAGAGCTGTTGTGTTGACCTCATTGTTGCATATCTGTGAACCAGTGCCATGCTAGGAAACTGAATCACTTCCATTTGATCTGTCTTAGGAAGATTCTGAGGGTCACCTGGCAGAATAAGGTACCAAACACTGAGGTCCTTGCTTGAACTAAACTGCCAAGCATTCAAACTTTGCTTCAGATAGTGCAACTCCGATGGGCTGGCCGTGTTCTTCGAATACAAAATGTATGCTTGCCAAAAAGACTATTTTATGGGGCAGGCAATCTCATGGTGGTCAGAAAAAGTGATACAAGGACACTCTCAAGGTCTCTCTCAAGAACTTTGGATTTGACTGTGCAACATGGGAGACACTGGCACAGCACCGCTCAGCATGGTGTGCCCACATCAGAAAAGGTACTGTGTTCTATGAGCAAAGCAGAATTGAGACAACACAAAGGAAAGTAGGATGTACATATTTGGAGACCACCCCAAATATTCACATTGACTATCTGTGCCCAATCTGTGGTAGAGCATTCTGAGCTCATATTGGTCTGATCAGCCACAGTTGGATACACTGAAACTTCACTTTTTCATGGTGATGTCATTTTGGTCCTCTTGGAGAATGAAGGACAACAACAACCAACCAACCAACCAACCTCTTATCCACCTTACCACACCCACTTTCTTTAACTTCTTATTCATTCACTCAGAGGTTAGAGTTCAGGCAATCAATAAATTTAAAATTATTATCAATCAATGATTACATCAATATTAGATTATATTCAACCAATAATTGTACTTTTTTTCTCATTGTTTTGAGTTGTGTTTTTCCTCTCCCCAGTTTGTAGATTCCTTAAAGGCAGGAAATGGGTCATGCACGTTTTGATACATTCACCACAGGGTCTAACAGAACGTTAAATCCATAATAGCTGGCCAATACATGTTTACTGAAACGAACCTTTAAAATATGCCACTTCTTGTGTATGGTTTTAATTTTCTGCCCATGCCCATTCTTGCCCTGTGACATATTTCTGTTTGTAATTATTAAGTGTGTAGAGAGTACTGATGAAATCTGTTTATGTTTAACTTGAAATTCAGATGTTAGAAGGATTAATTGTAGGTAGCATATGTTGGTTGTGGTTCAGAATAGTGTGGCCACTTAAAAAGTCAGGTTGCTGAATCATTCAGAGACGCAGTTTGATGGAAGGTTAATTAGAAACAAGTGAGACAAAATGACATTATGTACTTCCACTATAAAAGGCAGGGGAGATCTTAGGAAAGGGAGAGAAGGGTGTTTTGGATGCCTCTAGGTAAAGGTGACCCAAGATGATCAGAAAAGATCTGCGCTCTTTAGAAAGACAATATGGCACTGAGCAGAGATAACCTCACCTTCTGTGGGTGATTGGCAGCTCCTCCCCAGCCCAACAATGAGAAAGAATCAATTAGATGAAATGAAGATGCTGTGGAACTTAGTAAGTAGGGAAGTGATGTTAACAAATTTTTTAAGCATTGCCATTTTAACTGTTTAAACCAGGTGGGAACTGAGAAAGGGAAGAGTGAAACAATCAAACTGAGAAGATAAAGTACTTTTAATAGTTAGAACTTTTTGAGTTTTCTCTTTTTGCTATATTTGCATTGTTTTTTGTTGACAATTTTCTGGTTATAAATAAATATTTGTTATTTTTTAATATATATACCTATATAGTAGTTCATTTTTCCATGAAGTTTTTAGATTTTCGGTCCTAAAGTTGGTTGGACTTAAAATGTGCCTACCATGTAAATCAGACAAAATACCCCACCAATCTCCTGTTGTCTATGAATAATGGTTAACTCAGGACCAGCATTTTAAAATCACTTTTACAAATGTCGAAAAGCAGCAATTTCTTCAATGCATACATAAACTTTATCTTCTGAACATCACTAGTCCAATTACTTTAGCTTTTTCTTTTTTTTGTGAATCAATGATTCCTATAGTTAATCATTAGGTTTTTCCACTGCTAACTTTAGTATAATGTTACTTTTACTAAGTTGCGCAGCTAGGCAGTGCAGGAGTCAGGAGGACCTGAGTTCAAATTTCACCTCAGACACTTGACACTCACTTGCTGTGTGACCTTGGGCAAGTCACTTAGCCCCAATGGCCCCATCCTGGGTCATCTCCAGTCATCCTGATGAGTATCTGATCACTGGAGTCAGATGGCTCTGGAGGAGAAGTGATGCTGGTGACCTGCACAACCCTCCCTCACTCAAAACAAAGTTAAGTGCAAGTCATGTCATCATTTCTCTGATGGCATGGTCTTCTTTGGCAACAAAGGACAAACACACACACACACACACACACACCTTTACTAAGTTACATTTTTCTTTTTGTTGGTTAAGTTACTTTTACTACAACTAAGAACTATACTAGGAGTTTCAAAGAGTGAGTTGTTCATAATTATATTTGGTGGGCAGTACTTTCTTTTGTAGAGATATATTTGCTTTTGCCAATCTACCAATTCTTCCATTTTTGTACCATTATATCAATCTATTCCTGATGGAATTTGTGATCCTGGAGTAGGGATAAGAGCAGGTAAACCATAAATACTGGAAATACAATTTTGCTATTTTTGGTAAGGATAATGTAGTTCCTCAAAGGGACTATATTTTATAACAGTTTAAGGAACAGTACTTATCTTTGGGAAGTGAACAGCTGGTTAAGAAAAGGACTCTTGAGACCAGAATTTGAATTTCAGGACCATGGCTTAAAATAAAGGAAAGGATAGGATCCTGTCTAGGAATGAAGTGCACCTAATACATGAACTGGTAAGAACGTATTTGCCTGGAGTTTAGTGTATTTAATTAGAAAGGCTTGAAATTGGAAAGGGGATGGGGGAGAAAAGTGACTATATAGATCCACCAAGCTAGGTATCATAAAGAATTTCTTCAGTGTAGCAGAAGAAAATAATAGCAGAGATATCCAAAAGTTCACAAGAGACAAAGGCAGATGAAAGAGCCAATAATAAAATCCATGATTTTAAATAGCTCCACATAAATGTACAATATATGGGCAATAAAATAAACAATAGATCCTAAGAAAAAGTAGAAAATCAAACCTCAGAGCAATCACTGAGACTTGGTAGAATGAGATCCATAACAGTATGATAAATAAATGAGAAAGAAGAGGTGGGTAGCATTGTATATTAAGAAGACATATACCTATGAGGAAATTCAAGAGCCAGTGGAGGAAAATATGGTAGGCAGCATGTTGGTGAAGATTGATGAATTAATTTGTTCATCAGAGTACAATGCAGATGACTTGGACAGAAGGGAAAACTAGATGATACCAAGTAGAGGAGGGTTTGAATTATCGGTACATCTGCTGGAGGTCTGCCAAAAAACCCCACAATTTAATTTGAATTATTTGTAGTCCCCTTGAGCAATCTGATGATTAGATAGCTTTGTAGAGAATAGGCATATTAAGTGGCATATTGTTAACAGGCCAAACAACACTTGATTAGGGCACCTAGATGGCACAGTGGATAGAGTTCCATCTGTGCAGTCAGGAAGACTCATCTTACTGAGTGCAAATCTGGCCTCAGACACTTACCAGTTTTGTGACTCTGGGTAAGTCACTTAAGCTTATAATTTTGGTTGCATTGATTTTGTTTGTGCAAAAACTTTGTAATTTTATATAATGAAAATTATCTATTTTACATTTTGTAATGCACTCTATATCTTCTTTGGTTCTAAATTCTTCTCTTCATAAATCTGGCAGATAAACTATTCCGAGCTCTTAATTTGTTTATGGCATTACCCTTTGTATGTAAATCATGTATCCATTTTGACCTTATCTTGGTATATAGTGTGAGATGTTGGTATATACCTAGTTTCTGCCATAATGTTTTCCATTTTTCCTAGCAGTTTTTGTCAAATAATAAGTTTTTCTTCTAAAAGCTTGAATCTTTGGGTTTATTATATACTAGATTACTATGGTCATGTACTATAATGTAGTTTGTACATAATCTATTTCACTAATTCATCATTTCCTTATCACCTATCTTAATTTTTTTCTTCTCTTATTTGTAAAGCTAACATTTCTAGTATAATATTAAATAATAGAGGTGATAATGAACATCCTTACTTCACCCCTGATTGTATTGGGAAAGCTTCTAGCTTATCCTCATTACAGATAATGCTTGCTGAAGGTTTTAGAGAAATATTACTTATCATTTTAAGGGAAGCTCCATTTATTCCTATGCTCTCTATTGCTTTTAAGAGGAATGGGTGCTGTATTTTGTCAAAGGCTTTTTTCCTGCATCTTTTGAGATAATCTTTGTTATTGATGTGTTCAGTTATCCTGATAGTTTTCCAAATATTGAACCAGATTTGCATTCTGAGTATAAATTCCACCTCATCATACTATATGATTCTTGTAAATGTAGTGCTGTAATCTCTTTACTAGTATTTTAAAAATTTACATCAATAGTCATTAGGTAAATTGGTTTATAATTTTCTTTCTCTTTTTTGGCTCTTGCTGATTTGAGTATTGGCTCCATATTTGTGTTGTAAAAGAAATTGGTAGGACTCCTTCTTCACCTGTTTTTCCAAATAGCTCATACAGTATTGGGATTAATTGTTCTTTAAATGTTTGGTAGAATTTGCTTATGAATCCATCTGGTCTGGGGGAATTTTTTTCTCAGGAAGTTCACTGATGACTTATTCAATTTCTTTTTCTAAGATTGTGTTTTATATGTATTTTATTTCCCCTTCTGTTAATCTAAGTGATTTACATATTTTTAGATATTCATCCATTTCAATTAGATTGTCAAATTATTGGTATATGATTGGTCAAAATAGCTCCTAATAATTGTCTTAATTTCTTCTTCATTGGTGGTGAATTCACCCTTTTCATTTTTGATACTAATAATTTGGTTTTCTTCTTTCCTTTTTAAAATCAAATTAACCAGTGGTTTATCTATTTTATTTTTTCCCCCATGAGACCAGTTTCTAATTTTATTTATCAGTTTAAAGGTTTTCTTACTTTCAATTTTATTAATCTCTCCTTTGATTTTCAGGATTTCTAATTTGGTATTAATTGAGGATCTTTATTTTGTTCTTTTTCTAGTTTTTTTAGTTCCATGCCCAACTCATTGATTTACTTTTTCTCTATTTTATTGATGTAAGCAGTTATAGAGATAAATTTTCTCTTATATATTGCATACTGCTTTGACTGTATCCCATCTGTTGTCTCATTGTTGTCATTTTCTTTAATGAAGTTACCAATTATTTCTGTGATTTGTTCTTTGTCCCACTTGTTTTTTTAGAATTAGATTATTTAATTTTCAATCAATTTTTAATCTCTCCATTGTCTATTATTGAATGTAATTTTTTTTTTTGCATTATGATCTGAAAAGGATGCATTTACCAATTTTGCTTTTCTGCATTTGGTTGTAAGGTTTTTATGTCCTAATTCAAGGTCGATTTTAGTGTAGGTGCCATGTACTGCTGAGAAAAAGGTATATTCCTTTCTATTCCTAATTAGTTTTCTGCAGAGATCTAGCATATCTAACTTTTTTCAGAATTTTATTCACCTCCTTAACTTCTTTCTTGTTTATTTTTTGATTAGATTTATCTAGTTCTGAGAGGAGAAAATTGAAGTCTCCCCCTAGTATAGTTTTATGATCTATTTCTTCCTGTCACTCCTTCAACTTCTCCTTCAAAAATTTAGATGCTATATCATTTGATGCATATATGTTGTGCCAGGCCTAGAGGCCTGTATTGGGCTACCCGAGTCTTTCTTACCTCACCTCCCGAGGTCTTCGGCTGGCCACGCCGGATGCACATATGAGAGAAAGGACGTTCCAGAGTCGAACAAGGGTTGAGCTTTATTACAGGGTCTAGTTACAAGTGCAGGGGGATCTTCCTTAGGAGGAAGAGGGGGAGATTTCCTAAGGAGGCTAAGCTTAAGGGATTGGAAGTAGAAGTACAAGCGGGGAGAGAGGGGGAGGGGAGAGAGAAAGAAAAGAAGTGGAGCCTACTGTCCTCTTGGCTATGTTGGGTATTGAAATGACTTCATGTTCTATGGTACCTTTCAGCAAGATACAATTTCCTTCTTTATCTCTTTTAATTAGACCTATTTTTGCTTTTGCCTTGTCTGAGATCAGGATTACCCCTGCTTTCTTTGCTTAAGCTGAAGCATAATAGATTCTGCTTCAGCCCCTTATCTTTATCCTGTGTGTATCTCTCTGCTTCAGATGTGTTTCCTGTAAATGGCATATTGTAGGATTCTGCTTTTTAATCCATTCTTCTATCCATTTCCATTTTGTGGGTAAGTTCATCCCATTCACATTTATAGCTATGATAACAAACTGTTTTTCCCTTCATGATATTTTTCACTTATTTATCCCTTTCTCTCTCTCTTTCTCTCTCTTTCTCTCTCTCTCTCTCTCTCTCTCTCTCTCTCTCTCTCACCCCCAACCCTTTTCCTCTTCACAAGTATTTTACTTCTGATTACCACCTTCCCCAATACACCTTCCCTTTTAGCAGTCCCCCATTCCCCTCTATTATCCCTATACCTTTTTACTTCCTTGTATGGTAAGAACCAATTTTGATGAGAGTAGCATTTAATATTCTGTCAACCTGCTCACCCCTGCCCATCTTCCTCACCATTATAATAGCTTTTTCATGTGTTTTTTATCTGGGATAATTTACCCCATTCTGTCTTTGCCCTCCTTCTTTCCTCACCCCTTTATTTTGTTATTTGAGGTATCATCCCATCAAAGTCACCGTATATCCACCTTTGTCTACATATATTCCTTCTAATTACTCTTATGATAATAAAGTCATTAAGAATTACAAGTATCTTGCCGTATAGAAATATAAACAGTTTAACCTATTGAATTCTTAAGTTTTTTCTTCCTTGCTTCTTTTTACCTTTTTTATGTTTCCCCTGAGTCTTGAATTTGGAAGTCAAATTTTTTATCAAGTTCTAGTCTTTTAATTAGAAATACTTGGAAATACTCTATTTTGTTAAATATCCATTTTCCCCCTGAAAGATTATATTCAGGTTTTCTGGGTAGATGATTCTTGGTTGTAATCCTACAACCTATGCCTTTTGGTATATCATATTCCAAGCCCTTTGGTTCTTTAATGTGGAAGATCCTGTGTAATCCTTACTGTAGCTCCACAATATTTGAATTTGGCTACTTGTAATACTTTCTTCTTGATCTGTGAGCTCTGGAATTTGGCTATGGTCTTTCTGGGTGTTTTCATTTTGGAATTTCTTTCAGGAAGTGATTGGTGAATTCTTTCAATTTCTATTTTGCCCACTGGTTCTAATATATTGGGGCAGTTTTCTTTGATAATTTCTTGAAAGATGTTGTGCAGTCTTTTTTTTTTTCTGATCATGACTTTCAGGTAGTCCAATAATACTTATATTTTCTGGATCTATTTTCTAGGTCAGTTGTTTTTCCAATGAGAAATTGCACATTTTCTTCTTTTTTTACTTATTTGGTTTTATTTTATTATATCTTGATGTCTCATAGAGTCATTACTTTCTACTTGTTCATTTCTGCTTTTTAAGGAATTATTTTCTTCAGTGAACTTTTATACTTCCTTTTTCATTTGACCAATTCTATTTTTTAGGGAGTTATTTTCCTTGATATATTTTTGTGGATTTTTTCCCATACTGTTGACTCTTTTTTCATGATTCTCTTGCATTGCTCTCATTTCTTTCCCCAATTTTTCTTCTTTTTCTCTAATTTGCTTTTAAAAAATCCTTTTAAAGTTTTTCAAGAATTCTTTTTGTGGCAGAAACAAAATTACATTTTTCTTTGAGGCTTCACATGTAGTCATTTTGGCACTATTGTCCCCTTCTAAGTTTATGCCTTGATTCTCCCTTTTATCATAGTAATTCTCTGTAGTCAAGCTCTTTCCCCCCTATTTTCTCTGCCTTTTTTGGGGGTAAATTGATGTTTTTATGTGAGAGCTGGGCTCTGGTCCTGTCCCAAGCTTTTTGTATTGGGGCTCCAGATCTCACTGCTAGCTTTCACTAAGCTTCAGAGCTGAGCTGCTTGGTTTCTTCAGAGGACAGGCTTCTTCTCTGGCTTATATTGGGAGGTGGGGTGGGGCCTCCTAGTTGGCCTCTTCTAGATGTGGGGTTTAGTAGCTGACTTGCTCTATGGGTAGAGCCTTGCTATGGGTTGCTATGGAAATAGAGTCTTTCTGGTGACTGGCCCTGTAGGAGAGATCTTATTGCTGGTTTGTCCCAAGGGTGGGACCCTACTGCTGGGTTGCTATGAAAACTAGGTTTCCTTGCTGATAGGCCCCAGGGGTGAGGTCTTGCTGTTGACCCAAAGGCAGGGTTTCACTACTGGTCAGCAAGGGGTCAAGGCCTGGCTGGTGGCTCATGCCTGGGATAGGGTTGCTGGGGTGAGACCTTGCTGAGTTGAACAGACTGCTCATTTGCTTAGAGGTCTTCTGGTTTGCAGGAGAGTAGGGCCTCACTGGTGAATTGCCTCAGGCTTAAAACTCTGTTGCAGGCTACCTGTTGTGAGCCTGGCTTCTGCTGCTGCTCTTAGACCTCACTTCTTTCACACCCCAGTGAGACCGACCTTTTCTGCTGGGCTGGTAAACTGCTTCCCTGCTCCTAGACCAATTCTGTGATGATTTTTTAGTTGTCTGGAGGGGAATTTGTGAGGGATGCAGAGGGTTCCTTCGTCTTGTCACTGGAAGTCCCCCTTTCTATTTCTTAATGAGAACAGATCAAAGAAATGAGAGTAGAGTTTCCTAGTCCAAGAGATGGAAACATTTGAGTAAATGGTGAAAAATCAAGAGATCTTGCAAAAACATGTACAGAAGCAGAAATGTGCTTACTTCTTACTTAGCTGAGCATTGATGGACAATGTTTGTGAATCCCAGCCTCCTAGTTAAAGGAATGGGAAAAGTTCCTAGGGAGTAAGATATCATAATGTAGCCTTCTTGTAACAAAGGAAAATTTATTAGGCTGCAGCAGCACTTGCTTTGGAATAAAGACCAACTGGGAGAGTTTGGGTATTAGACCTTTAAAGTAGGGTTCTTAACCTCTTTTGTGTCATGGATCCCTCTGTCAGTCTGGTGAAGTCTATGGACCTTTTCTTAGATAAATGATTTCAAATGTATAAAATAAAACCCATAGAATTATAAAGCCAATTATATTTGATAAATCTAAGGTTAAGAACCTTGTAGAAAGAAAAGGGAATATCCTGAACAATGTCTCTTTTTTTATTTCTAAAATAAATTAATTTATTTTTACTTTTCAACATTCACTTTCATAAGATACTGAATTCTAAATTTTCTCCTCTTTACCCTTCCCCCTCCCCAAGAAGGCATATAGTCTGATATAGGTTCTACATATATATTCATATTAAGCGTATTTTCACGTTAGTCATATTGAAAGAAGAAGTCAAACCAATGAGAGGAACTCTGAGAAAGAAGAAACAAAACAAAAAAAGACAGCAAATAGTATACTTCAATCTGCATTCAGACAGTTCTTTTTCTGGATGTGGATAACATTTTTTATCATGAGTCTTTTGGAGTTGTTTTAGATCCTTGCATGGCTGAGAAGAGCTAAGGCTGTCAAAGTTAGTCCTTACACAATGTGACTGTTATTGGGCACAAACAACATCTCTCTTCAGGTAAAGAAGAGGACCACCAGCCTGGTTCCCAAAGCTGCAAGAGCGCCGAAGGGACTAAAGTCCCGATATAATTGGATAAGAGGATGAGATTAGGACCCTATGTTGCCACAAATTATTTAGACAGTACCATTCTAAAGGAAAGAATTACTCATCTATCATCCCCAAATTATATTTGCTTTTCTTAGGGGAATGGAGGGCGTGCCCTAAAACCAGAGTATTACTACATGCCTGGGAGAGTAAAAGTTCAGTGGAATTTGCTAGTTCTACTGGTGACTGCATGTTCACTCCTCTTCTAAGAAGAACTTATTTGCTACTGTAAGTGCTTAATTCTTTTCTTCTATCAGTTTTCCTGTGTTTTCTGTAGGGTAAAATAAAGGTTTCCATGTTTCCAATATGCTTTTATTATTGTCACCAAGGCATATATTATATAAATTTGTTATATAAATTTATTATATAAATGCATTAAATATTTGTATAGGGGAACCCTGGTTTTTACATTTGTAGAAACCTATGCAACAACAATTTGATGACCCTGGGTGCTGAGGCAGATCGTCCTCCCTTCATAAAGGACCATTCTAAGCTATGAACCCATACAGATGGACTAAGTTAAAACCTGGGGAAACCTGACCTCCAAAGAAGGGGGTCAGGCTCTTTTATCTCATCATCTCTGGCTCATTAAGTTTTCCCCACCTCCTGGAAAGGTACTTATAGCTTAGGTTTTACTCATATCTAGGGTAATTCCCTGAAGAGAGAAATACAAAAGTATTCTGTGTACATGTATAGGACACTTATTTATTTCTTCTATAAAAATGCATAATATACACAAGACCCACAAGCATAAATTAACAGAAAAGCTTAAACAAATATCAATAACTTAGAGCTACTATTATCCTCTCCCAGAAACTTGATACTTAAATCATCAATACATTACACAGTTTGTAGTTTTACTGAATAGGCATTTAATGTTTCACCTCAGTTCTGTATTGTCCAAACAATTCCCTCTAGGTTCATACTTTCTGGTAAGCCACACCAGGACTTGAACTCCTCCCTCTGTTGGTGGCCAATTTATATGATACATATATTCCTCAGGGGGTCAAAGATTTCTAGACCTCTTGAATTCACCAAATTTCTTCCAAGGCTGAATACATCCATGTCAGGACTGCTGTTTGGTCATGTATATTTAGGCAAAGAAATATAAAGCAGATAAGGCAACCCAAAGTCCAAATTCTATCTTGACTGTCCAAAGCTCAGTTCTGGTTACCACGTGGGAACAGCTGCTACGCTATCAGTATGGGAAAGGACCCTTGGTAAGTCCCAGAGTTATATGCTGTTACCTAGAGAGGGAGAGAGAAACTTCCCTCCTCATTAGGATGAAGGCCAGGCCTGACTTAGATCAGTGTGGTAATTTAAGCTTTGCAATTAGATTAAAATGAAACATAGACCATCTGTAGTAATGAAAAGGAGATTTACTTAGCCATAGAAGGGGAAGAATATTCAGAATGTGGAAAGGATATTCAGCAGAGATATAACATATAAACAAAGATATAACAAAGTTTCCCTGCTTATCTATTTCCTGCAATGGTTCATTGGTCAGAAGTCTTAGGGAGGAGCTGCTGACCATGCATGCCCTGGATTTTTTTTGGACCTAGGCCACCAGGAAACGAGATCAATGACCCATATCTCAGTGCCCAGAACCAATTAAGTCACTGGCATGGTTTCAAAACCTTTTAAGGAAAAATTAGCCTCTTTTCATTGGTAGGATCTTAACCTTTTTGACAAAATTCTAAAGGTCTTCTGGTGGACTTCCTACCATTCTGATAGCTGCTACAAGACAACCCTGAATTCAGGGATATGGGAAGCCTGGAACAGTCAATAATGGTGGAGGAAAAGAAAAACTAAAACATAAAAAGATAGCAACTCCCCCCCCACCCCCAAATCTCCCCAAACCAAAATGAAACATGCTATATAATAGTTTTCTGAAGAGTGAGAAGATATAGAAGAGAAAGAAGACCAGAAATCCCAGGGTTAATCTTCCACTTTCAGAATAACTGATTCCCAGATCTTAATGATATGCTCTACATAGTTGGCGATACCATTTCTTTTCAGTTCATTGTGAGTCTCCTAATATAAAGTAGTGTTAATGAGTAGGAATAGTACCAGCAACACCAGGGTTAGAATGGTGATGATGAGATGATGATTTTTCTTGCACAGTCACTGATCCTCATCATCAATATGGGTCATCTGTAGTAAGGTAGCTAAGAGGTCATCACCTTTTTGCATGCAACTTATTCCAATGCCAAGGTCAATAATCAGGAGCCTAGATGGCAGACATCAAGAAGAAACATATTCCAGGCATAGAGAACAGCTTATGCAAGTCTTAGAGACAGAGGAAAATGAACTACTTGCTGGGTTGGCTGAATCATAGAGAGCATAAAAGGGAATCATGTGTAATAAGCCTGGAAAAGAAGGTTGGATTCTGATTGTAAAGGAATTTTGTGGTAGAAGCAACAATCTGCTGGGATTACTAATCATAGGCTGGGCTAATTTTCCCTTAAAAGATAGAGAAGCCATTCCTAAGTATTGATTCATTTAGGTGACTAGGTCAACCACTAACTCAGCTTTCTGGTTGATAAAGGCATAAAAATTTCAGCGCAGGAAGAATCAGAGCCTCTTAAAATTGATTGATGTCCCACTATTATGCAAGTCAAAACATCCTTGTGATCAGACTTGTTTAATGCATGGAGATGAAAGAGCTATATCTATCATAAATGATCATAAATAAATCTTTGCTGAATATCCTTTCCATACTACCATTAAGTAAATTTTCTGGTTGTTAAATGTTTTAAAAAATCATTTCATCAGCAGCCCTTTACTGAATATCATTTTTATTGCATTGTGTTTCATAAAACGTGCCCTTGCTTTTTCTTGATTTGCTTGTGATATTTTTATACCCTAAACAGTCAATTTTTGTGAGAGTGCCATGTAAAGGTGAGATATATATTCCCATTCAATAGTTTATAGAGATTAACTATATCTAACTTTAAAAAAATTCTATTTAGATCTTTTACCTCTGTTTTGCTTAGATTTATCTAGGTTGAGAGGGAAAAATTGAGGTCTCCCATTATTATAGTTTTACTGTCAATTTCTTCCTGTAACTCATTTAACTTTTCCTTTAAAGATTTTGATGCTACGCCATTTGGTGTATGTAATTTTTGAATTGCTATTAATTAATTTTCTATGGTACCTTTTAGCAAAATGTAGTTTACTTGTTTATCTCTTTTAATTATTTTCATTTTTGCTGTTACTTTGCCTGAAATCATAACTATTACCTCTGCTTATTTTGCTTCAGCTAAAACATAATAGGTTTTGCTCTAGCCCCTTACTTTGACTGTTTACATCTTTCTCCTTCAGATGTGTTTCTTGTAACCAGAATTTTTCTGGATTCTGCTTTCTAATCCATTCTGCTATCCTTTTCCATTTTACAGATGAGTTCATCCCACCCACATTTACAGTTAGGATTGTTGATTGAATATTTCCCTCCATCCTGTTCTTTTATATTTTTCCTTTTCTTTGTTTCTTTCTTCCTTTAAGAGTTTGTTTTGCTTAGTAATACTCCTTTCCTTAATCTATCTTCCATTTTATTACACCTTTCCCTTCTTCCCTTCCCCTTCTGTTTCCCAATTGAATGAAATATATTTCTGTAATGAACTGTGCATATATAAATTTTATCTTCTTGGAATATTTCAGATGAAAGTGATATTCAAGTGTTGCTCATTCACCCCTACTCCTTCCTCCTTGTTTGTGTAGGCTTCTACATGTGTACCCCAATTATATGAGATAATATCCCCAATCCTTCTTCTCCCTTCCCTACTTATCCATTATACTTGCCCTCCCTTTCCATTCTTATTTTAGGACCATCGAATATTTTGGTATATAAGAAGTCTTTATTTCTTTGACCTCCTTGGAGTGTCTATAGTGGAATAACTGAGTCAAAGGGTATGTATGTCACTTACAGTGTGCTTCTATCATGTATGCAAGTAAAGTTATTAAAGTTTAAAGCTGTACAAGGACTTTAGACACCATATATATATATATATAGATATCTATATCTATCTATCTATCTATCTATCTATCTATCTATCTATCTATCTATCTATCTATCTATCATCTATCTATCTCTCTATCTGTCTATATCTTGTCTTCCTGGCTCTGCTTGTTGTTGTTTTTCAGTCATTTTCAGTCATGTCCAAATCTTTGTGACCCCATTTGGGATTTTCTTAGCAAAGATCCTGGGATGGTTTGTTGTCTCCTTCTTCAGATCATTTTACAGATGAGGAAACTGAGGCAAACAAGGTTAAGTGACTTGCCCAAGGTCACACAGCTGGTAAGTATCTGAGTCCAGATTACTAGCACTCTCTCCACTATATTACCCAGATGCCCTCTCATTTTGTATCAGTTTATATTAGTCTTTCCACATTTCTTTGAATTCATCATAGTCATCCTTTTATGCTGTACAATGGTGTTCCATTATGTTCATGACACTATTCAGCTATTACCCAATCCTTGGACACCCATCACATTTCTACTTCTTTGCTACCTTAGAAAAGAGATGCTATGAATATTTGGACATATAGGAAATGTTTCTTTCTGTTTTTTACCTCCTTGGGGTGTGTACCTAATGATGATTGAATGAAAGGATATGAATAGTTTAATCACTTTTCTCAGATGATTCCAAGTTGTTTTGCAAAACTAATGTTCAGCTGTAATATTACATGTTAGCGTGCCCAATTTCCCAAAACCCCTATGGTTCTTTCCATGTTTCATCATCTGTGCCACTTGGGTAAGATGAGATGATTCTTCAGAGTCTTAAAATTTATATTTCTTTTATTATTAGTGATTAGGGAATTTTTTAATATGGTTATTTGCAGTTCTTTGAAAAACTTTTTGTATTCTTTGACCACTAGTCTACTGAGGAATGCCCCTTGGTCTTATAACCTTGTGTTAATTCCTTATATATTCTTACATCAGACTTGTATCAATGATATTTGATAAAAATATTTTTATTTGACAGTTTCTCATATTCTAGTTACATTGAGTTTGTTTATGCCAAAGTTTTTAAGTTTTATGTATTTAATATTGTCCACATTATCTTTTGTAGTTGTCTTATTTGATTAAGAATTCTCCGCCTAGAAATAGATGTAAGAGGTACCTTCTTGTATTTCCCCATAATATTTTTTAAAATGTAAAAGTCAATTATCAATGTGAAACTTGTTATGCTATGACAAATTTCAGATATTTTTCATATGAACTCATCTAGCCATGCCTCACTGACCTTGTACTTGTGAAGCTGAGTTTTTGAAACAAGTATAAGATTTTTCATTTATTTTTTAAAATTTGATTTTATTTGATTTGGCCCACTGTTTGAGTCTGTCAAGATCTTTTTGAATTCTGATTCTGTTATCTCATATATTTTATATATTTTCCAGTTTTGTGTCATCTGTTAATTTGATATGGAGGCCATCTATGCCGTTATGTAAGTCACAATTAAAAAGTGTTAAACAGTACAGGGCCAAGCATTCAACTACAGACCTCCTTTCAAGACGATGCATACCCATTAATGTCAATTACTCATTAGGCCCAGTTATTCAACTATGTCCAAATGCACCTCACTATCCTACCAGCTATTCTATCTCTCTCCATTTTCTTTTTTTTTTCTAGCAAGACTATAATGAGACGTCATCAAATACTTTGCTAGAATCTAGATTAACTACATTTATATTATTTCCCTAATCTATCATGACAGAATCTCCATCAAAAAGTGAAATAGTATTAATGTGATGTGCCTTTTTTTTGATGAAGCCATACAATTTCTTTGTGATCATTGCAGCCTTTTCTAAATGTTCACTAATCATTCCTCTGATAATACATTCTAGAGAGGTGCCAGCAATTGAAGTTCATTGACCTACAGTTTGTAGACATCTTTGTCTTTCCTTCTTTAAACATCAGGATAATCGTTTTTTTTTTAAAGTTCAATTCCAAAGTAACTTTTTTGTTCTCCATAATCTTTCAGAGACCCCTGGTAGTGGCTGAGCACTCAGTTCTTTTAGTATCTGAAGATATAATGCAACTGAGGCCTTTGTGCTATTTATTTTGCTGTGTGTCCAGAAATCATTTCTTTCCTCATATTACCAACTATCTTTCTCCTCCTCCAACTCAAATAACTCCTTCTGAGTTCCTTTCACTTCTTTTTTTTCTTCTTCTTCATGCTCTTCTGCTTGTCTATCCTGTATCAGCCCTGTTATAATTCTCCTATTCAGCCCTACTACTCCTCCCCCTTCAATTTGTTTTCAAGTTTTCCTAAATTTGTTCTCCCCTCATTCAATCTCTGGACTGATCACAATTCCAAAGCCTTTCGAATTATTTTCAAAATTCATTCTTCTGTTTCAGCTTAAACCCTTCTCTTTTTCTTGCCCTTTCTCCCAGATAGTCTTTTTCTTTTTAATCAGTCTGACACATTGATCTTGGGAATATCATTTACTTGGACAAATTTCCAAAGATTTGGAATAAAGCCCACTTATTGACTTGTTTCTAATAATTGTTGACAACAACTGTTAGAAGATAGGTCATCCCCCAATATGGTCCATATTCCTTTTTGGGAAACACATACATACATACATACACACACACACACACACACACACACACACATAGACACACACAAAGAGCTATACATGGAAATGACATCTCAGGTTCTATATAAGTCCAATTTTAAGAAGAATCAAGGAGACCTGCAGATCAATCCTATGATGATTTCTTAACTTACTCTATTTGGGTACTCTGTCCACTGATACATACTGCAAACCCTCCATGCCTTAGTAATTGCTATACTCTCTCTGTATCTCTTCTCCTCTGCTCTTTTTTCCTCTCCTCTCCTCCTCTCTCTCTTCCCATTCATCATCCTGAGAATGAACCTCTAAAAATTTAGAATTTAGTTAGGCTGGTGCTCAGAAACCAGAAACTGTCCAAGTTTTCACTCTTCAAGCGGGCTTCAAGAACTTGGGTCCATCCATAATTTAATGGGACACTGAAACAGGATTTTAGTGAAGGATTAAGGCCAATTCAAAGAAATACATGTACATTCCTCTCCATAGTTATTTGCAATTAGCTTTTGGGAGATTGTAATTATAGGCTAGTTGTGTTCTTTCTAGGTGCCAAAATTGATTTCCTGTATAATTTATTTTGCAGTAGACAAAAACCACTAATTGTACACCTAAATAAAATTGACTGTGAACAATTCGAGTAACTTTTATTTTATCTTGGATAATAATTTATTGATACAAATAAAACTCTTTAATTAAATCTGGCACAGCCAGGCCTGTGGAGACCCCACATACAACATGCATCCTGCCACCTAGCTTTAGTGATTATTTTTAATTTTAGAACAATGCCTTGCTATTCTTAGACAGAATTGTATATTTATTAAGGACTGCAGAGCTAGTGAATTGCTTCAGTTCAGTAGTTCCTTGAATCCCAGGTGGATTTAGGATGTATTTTCTCTGAAGAAGTGCTATTAATTTATAAATTCTAATTAAATACAACCAAGATTGAAACCCAGTGTTACTATTCTGGAAATTGATCTCTTAATTCAGGAAAGCTGCCTTTCAGAAAGGGAAGAAATGGATGGAAAGTAAGATGGACGTACTTTCATTCATCCTAATCAATGTCTTAGGAATTTGATCAAAGGGAATCTATATAAAGGGGAAAATGGTTGTAGCACAGTTCAGTACATTTACTCAGAAAGAGGAAAACAAGTTTAATGAGCAACTAACTGACTGTAGCTAAGACTTGTTTCTTGACTTCCTATCGGCCTTTAGTTTTCATTAATCAGTGGACTGTGCTGCATAGAAACTATTAGCAGACTGAAAGTAGAGAAAGTGAGAAGGGTGGAAATTCTCTTTTTCAACTAAGCATAGGATAAGTGAGAACAGGCTTACCTTGCAGTAGGAAGGATTTAGGGCAAATTTCCTGACTGTCAGGCTTGCCAAGTGCTGCAATGAGTTTTCAGGGGAAAATGATGATTTCCTCTGTTAAAGAATTGTAATAAAATAGTAGATTGCTGTTTTTTGGATTGCTCAAGATTAGGTCTTCTTGAAGGAAGGGTATGGCTTACGCTCCATGCTGACCTCTGGCTCTAAAGCTAAGCTCTGTGGAATCACCCAGGCTCAACAATGTATCTCTAGCTATTATTCTTTGAAAGAAAATGTTATAATGGTAGACATGTTCATACTGTCATGCATTTTTAGAGTCTGAAAGGCCCTTATAAATCAAGTTCAACTCCACTTTACAGATGAGAAAACTGAGGGCCAAAGAAACTGGGTGACACAACCCCTGCAACCTCACTTTGGTAATAAATTACAGATAGGATCTGTACCAGGTCTTCTGATTTCAGTTCCAACAGTTTCCCAGTGAACTACAGTTATTCCTCCCACATCACTAGGGTTCAGGGTGTGGTGCCCCCAAGATCTGGAAAATTCACATAAATTATTTTGGCTCTCAAAACAAGAGAAGAGGTCTGAATTATTATGGTATTAAAAGATGAAATATGTTGATATTATAGAATAGTACACATATGCATATGCATTTCTGAGTTTCTAAACTTTTTCTTAGTCACCTCTGGCCTTCATGTGCTGTCTGTGACTTTTGCAAAATTCCCCCCAAATTCTCATTTAATTTCTTATGCTGACTCACAATATATCAAAACTGAGATGGGGAAAGTCGTGATGTGGAAAGGATCACTGCACTTTGCATTAATTCTGTCACCTCTATAATATAAACAAGGTCTTTTACTTATAAATAAGATTCATTTACATTTTAAAAGCTTTTATTCAGTATATACTGGGTGCCAGGCATCATGCTAGGTACTGGGGTCATGAAGTAAAAAGAAAAAAAAAAAGGATTTAAAATGAAAAGCAATGTTAAATTGATCTAGTCTTCTTCTCTCATTTTATATTTTTAACTCCAAGCGCTGTTGGTGGTTATTATTTAGACATTCTTTGAAAAGATAGATTGGAAGCATGGTAGCATCATGGCCACCCTGGCCAACTGTACATTCCCCGCTGGTTCTCAGAGCGATCATCTATCCTGCTACTCTGTGTTTCTCTGTGGAACAGTACTAAGCCATTTTCGAAGGGTGAGTGAATTTGTGAATTTACCTAATCAAAAACAAACTCTCTAGCCCTTACTCTCTGATGAACTCTGCCTCTTTCTTTGAGCTTTCTGCGTTTCAATGAGTCAGAGTCACATGTCCTTGGCGTAATAGAATCAGTTATCTAGAAAAGCAGACCAGCACGCTCAGATACCCCATACAGCTGTTTTCTTCAGCACAGAATGGATAAGCAAATAAAAAGAATATCGTAATAATAACAATATTTTTATTATTAATAGCACTCTGTTAGCTACCGAAAACCTCCAGCCACTACAGAGAATTCTGTCAAGCCCAGCAGGTTGAAGAAATGCATAGTTGGGAGTTTGTTTGGCCATTGCTACTCCCAAATGTGTGGGCAAAGGAGTTTCTATTTAGTCCTTATCATAATCTCTGTAGGACTGGTCCTCAGAGGATGAGGCAGAAAATCGGCAAGTACTCTGAACCTAGAAGTCAAGGTCATGGTGGAGGTGAGGGATGGGGGTGGATTGTGGATACCTGGGAATGGGAAAATGGTGAACTCTAAAGAAGGCAGAAGCTCTGTCTGTCCATGCAAACCTTGGCCTTAGCTATCCTGACAATGACGTGCAGGAAAAGAGATGGGAATAAATATTTATATAGCACCTACTATGTGCCAGGTACTGTGCCAAGTGCTTTTTGCCAATATCTCATTTGAGCTTCACAATAGCCCTGTGAGGTTGATGCTTTATTATGCCCATTTTATCGGTGAAGAAACTGAGACAAAAAAAGTGTTAAGTAGCTTGCCTAGGATCACACAGTGTCTGCCACTGCATTTAAACTCAGACCTTCCTGTTTCCAGGTCCAGTACTCTCTCCACTATGACATCAGCTGTCCCTGGCAAGGACCTGTGATATCTTCTGAATGCAACTAGTCTATCACAGAGCAGGGGAGGCAGACTCGTCAACTCAGCAAGGAGACTCCTGCTGCCATCACTGATGTCCTTAAGTCTATGACCTTTCTTCTGTAGCTGCCGCACACTGCCCAGTCATGTCTTTGCTATTTTCAGCAGAATGGAAGGTGGGCAAATAGAGTGAAGGAGTACCACACGGAGACAGGGAAAGGGAGGCTGAGAGATGACAGCAGAGCTAGGGTTTTACTCAATTCCCTCTGACTCCAAATCCAGTGAGTCCTCTTTCCAACGCTGTTGCTACACGGGACGAACAAAGGGTCTATGGTCTCCCTCGCATTTTGGCTGTTACCTTTTGGGCTCAGGTTTGTTTGACTAACACTCCAGGGGCTGTTCTTTTCTCCTAAGTATTTGGCCTGGAATTAGGGAAGTAGCCCCGGGTGAATTGTGTCTTGGTTATGGGCTCACAGTCCACAGGCATGGATAAAATGTCTTCTCTCCATGACCCAATATACACCTGAGCAAAACCCAAGGGGGAGATAGGTTCTGTGTATTTTTACAGCTTTCCCTCTGAAGTCCTCCCCATGTTATAAAAATGTGCAGAGGTTGTTTTTTCTTTTTTTTTATTCTACAGCCAAGGCTGTGGCATGGACTTGACACTTACTGTGCTTCAGAGAATTTTATTCGTGCCTCCTCCTAAATCTCCACAATTTGAGAACAGGGTAGACCCAGGCCCAGAGTGTGTTAAATGCTCATTTTATGGATATCCAAGGAGTACAAACTAGCCAGGAAAGGAAAGAAAGCCATTACCTCTGTTAATGGATGTTATAGGAAGTTTCTACTAAATGTTGCATAAAATAAACTTAAAACAATTCTCCGTGCTGAGTTTATGATTCAGTCTATGGCTCCCACAAGAGAATAAATGATAATGGGGAAAGAAATATTTACCAAGCCAAAAGTAGGAGTCATTTATTTAGTCATTAACTGTGAAACTGGTAACAGTAACAGCAATGTTATTATGCCAAGGAATTTAATTTCTTAAAATACATAAATATCACACATGTAATTTGAAGGTTTCATTTTAAACTTTTTAGTTGAAAGCCAAAGATTATTTAAATGATCCTAATAGTCTGTGGTTTCAGTGAGACAAACCTCAGAAAACTAGTTTAAGAGCATCTAGGGCTTAGAAATATTAGGGGCTAGGTCAAGTACAAGGAATCACAGACTCAGACACCTTAGAATCATAGATTTAAAGGTAGAAGAAACTTTAGAGACAATACATCTAAACTTACAGTTGAGGAAACTGAGGGAGCAGAGAGATTAAGTGACTTTCACAGGGACAAACAACTAATAAACTGAGTCTGAGAAAGGATTTGAACCAAAGTCTTCCTGACTCCAAGTCCAGTGCCTCTGGGCCTACAGTTTACCATTACTGAAGGAAAAACTATTAAAGGAAGGCTATGAGAAAGACATGGAGCAGGTAGGTGATGAAGTGGATAGAGTATTAGGCTAGGAGTCAAGAAGACTCATCTTTTTAAGCCAGCTGGGTGATCCTTATCATAACCCTGTTTGCCTCAGTTTCCTTATCTGTAAAATCAACAGGGAGTGGCAGAGCACTGTAGCATCCTTGCCAAGAAATTCCCCCAAACAAATAGGGTCACAGAGTCAGACATAACTGATATAACTGAACAATGAATGAGAAAGACAATCTCATAACAAAAACAAAAACAGGAAAGTGAAAGGACCTCCAGAGTTCAAAATTCTTAGTTTCCATTGGAATCCCCATCTGTAATTCTCACTCTGGTCTTTCATTCCTATTCAGAGACTTCCTTCCTACAAGGCCTAACTCATATCTTTTGCTCTATGAATCCTTCCCTGAAGATTTCAGAACATGCTGAAGGCTCCTTTTTCTATACTACAAAATTTAGAATTTGACTAGAATTTCAGAATCTCAGAAATGAAAGGGACCTCAAGTCATTTCATTCAGCTAATACTTTAATTGGAATCTTCTCTCTGATATCTGATGAGGGGTCATCCAGCCTCTATATAAAGCTCTTAGTGATGGGGAACCCATAGCTTCCCGAGGTGTTCCATCTCACTTTGGGGCAGCTTATAGGGGAAAGAGTGCTGAATTTGGACTCAAGGAAACATGAATTAAAATCTTGCTTTTGACATGTTCTACCTGGATACATCTAGGCCACAGTTCACTCACTTGTAAAATGGAGATAGACCTTTCAGGGCAGAGGCTGGTGTGTGTGTGTGTGTGTGTTTGTATATCCAGTAATACCTGGCATGATGTGGAAGATATTGTAGGTGATTCAAGAAATGTTGGGGGCGGAGCCAAGATGGCGGAGTGAAAGCAACGACTCACCTAAGCTCCTGGACAAACTCCTCTGGATATCTCTGAAAGGAGAATCTGACCAGACTTTGGAGGTGTAGAATCCAGTGGGTGACAGACTTTGACAGACTCGGAGCCGAGGTTGGACTGGAAGGTCCACGGGAAGGATCTGTTCCGCAGGGGTAAGCCCCCAGGGCACAGAGCAGCGCGGTCAGCGCAGCAGGGCGGAAGGGACCTGAGAAGCCCGAGAGTGGCGGGCGAAACCAGTGGAGCAGGAGACAAGCCAAACTGAGCCGGTGAGAGCCGCTGAGCGCCAGATATCAGCGCAGCAGCCCTTGAAACCTTCAGCCTGAAGACTAAACTTCGGTAAGTCACCTACTTGAACTTCCGGGAGCCAGGATGGCGGAGTGATCAGTAAATGCTCTCTCCTCCCCCCTGATGACCGTGAAAGAACCATAAAATACTTCCCCAGATAAATCCTGGATCAGCGGGAACAGCAGAAGGGGGCAAATAGTCTCATAACACCAGAGGCTAGAAAAATAGCAAAGGGGGATTCTTTCTACTGTGGCGGAGGTGATCTGGAAGGACAGATGACCCAGGGCAGAGAAAATTCGCACTGAGACCCAGGCAAGCCTCAGCAGCCGGGAGATGAGCCCCAGGAGGGGTGGGAACACGAATTAGCTTCTAGGCGTGCCCCAGCCCTCCAGGGGAAAAGGGAAGACAATAGGGAAGCTGGGATCACCATCCCCTGACCTTGCCTTTGCCTCAGGTCAGCTGAGGAGATCTCCTGAGACCAGACCACCCCTCCCACACACCTAACAAGCTAACCCCAGGGTTGATCTGGGAAACAAACAAACAAAAAAAGCCTGCTTTTAGCCTAGACACACATCAGCTCAACTTAAAGATCTGTACCTTCTGACTGAAAGAACCAGAAGCTACAACACTCAGCCAACATCATGAATCGGAAAAAGCAGACGAAAAGTGAAAAAACCATAGAATCTTTCTATGGGGATAAGGACCAAAACACAAACACCAAAGAGGTCAGAGCTGAGACTGTACTTCCATCTGAAACCTCAGAAGGGACTATGAATTTCTCGCAAGCACAACTAGATTACCTGGAACATCTGAAGGAGGAAATAAAAGAAAAACTGGCCAATGATTTTAAAATTATAAAAAAAGAATTCACTGATGAGAACATCACTCTGAAAAGGAAAATTGAAGAAATGGAAAAGGAAGTTCAAAAATTAACTGGAGAGAATAATTCCCTAAAAGGAAGAGTTAATCAAACAGAAAAGGAAACCCAAAACCTAACTGGGAAAATTGATCAGATGGAAAAGGAAACCCAAAACCTAACTGGGAAAATTGGTCGAATGGAAAAAAGAAGTACAAAAATTAAATGGAGAAAATAGCTCCTTAAAGGGAAAAATTGGTCAGATGGAAAAGGAGATGCAAAAGCTAACTGAAGAAAACAATACGATGAAGATTAGAATTGGGCAAGTAGAAACTAATGACTCAATGAGGCAACAAGAATCAGTCAAACAAAATCTAAAGAATGAAAAGATAGAAGAAAATGTAAAATATGTAATTGGAAAAACAACTGACCTGGAAAATAGATCCAGGAGAGAAAATTAAAGAATTATTGGCCTGCCAGAAACCCATGATGAAGAAAAGAGTCTGGACAATATCTTCCAGGAAATCATCAAGGAAAACTGCCCAGAAGTACTAGACTCAGAGGGCAAAATAGTCATCGAAAGAATCCACCGTTCCCCTCCCAAAAGGGATCCCAAACTCAAAACCCCAAGAAATATCGTTGCCAAATTCCAGAGCTATCAAGTGAAGGAGAAAATACTACAAGCAGCCAGAAAGAAACAATTCAAATATCAAGGACACACAGTCAGGATCACACAGGACCTTGCAGCTTCTACATTAAAAGATCGAAAGAACTGGAACCCAATATTCCGTAAGGCAAAGGAGTTGGGACTTCAACCAAGGATCAACTACCCAGCAAAGTTCAGCATAACATTTCAGGCAAGGAGAAAGTCATTCAATGAAATAAGGGATTTACAGAGCTTCCTGACCAAAACACCAGAACTCAATAGACAATTTGATCTTCAAATGCACGTCTCCAGAGAATCATAAAAAGGTAAACAGAGGGGAAAAAACAAAAACAAAAACTTGCTACTCAATCAGGGCAAACTGTTTACCTCCCTATAAGGGAAGATGATACCTGTTAATCTTGAGAACTGTGCAGCTATTATGATAAAAGGGATATATGTAGAGGGAACGGGCATAAAGTAAATGATGTCATGTCAAAAATATGATTTAAGTATGAGAAGGGATTGTAATAGGAGGTGTGAAAAGGGGGAAGCAGAAAATGGCAAATTATATCTCAGGAAGAAGTACAAAACTATAGTAGAGGGAAGGAGGGGGGGGAGATGAGCATTGTTTGAGAGGTACTCTCATCTGATTTGTTCAAAGGAGGGAACAATAATCTTAAGTAGATAATCCTAACTAGCTCTATAGGTAGTAGGAGGGGAAGGGGGGAGAAAAGGGAGGGTGGCTAAAAGGGAGGAAAGAAGCAATAAGAGTAAAGGGGAGTAAAAGGGAGGGGGGCTAAAAGAAGGAGGGGAAGGCTGCAGGAGGAGGGGGAGAAAAGTGAATATTATTGAGGAGGGGAAGGGAGACGGGAGAGCTAAAAGCACAAATGGTGGGAAAGAGGTTGGAGGGAAACACACAGATTGTAATCATAACTGTGAATGTGAATGGAATGAACTCTCCCATAAAACAGAGACGGATAGCAGAATGGATTAAAAGCCATAATCCAACAATATGCTGCTTACAAGAAACACATTTGAAACGGGGGGATACACATAGGATAAAGGTCAAAGGATGGAGCAGAATATGTTGTGCTTCAGCTCATGTAAGAAAGGCAGGAGTAGCAATCCTAATCTCAGACAAAGCGAAAGCAGAAATAGATCTAATCAAAAGGGATAAGGATGGAAACTATATCCTGCTAAAAGGCACCATAGACAATGAAGCAATATCATTACTAAACATGTATGCTCCAAGTGGTATAGCATCCAAATTCTTAGAGGAGAGGTTGGGGGAGTTGAAGGAAGAAATTGATAGCAAAACTATACTAATGGGGGACCTCAACCTTCCCCTGTCTGAACTCGATAAATCTAACCTCAAAATAAACAAGAAAGAGGTTAAGGAGGTAAATAAAACTCTGGATAAGGTAGATATGATAGATCTTTGGAGAAAGTTAAATGGGAATAGAAAGGAATATACCTTTTTCTCAGCGGTACATGGAACATTTACAAAAATTGACCATGTACTAGGACATAAAAATCTCACAATCCAGTGCAGAAAGGTAGAGATAATCAATGCATCCTTTTCAGATCATAATGCATTAAAAATTACATGTAATAAAAGGCCATGGAAAGAGAAACCAAAAATCAATTGGAAACTAAATAATCTAATTCTAAAGAAGGGTTGGGTTAAAGAAGAAATCATAGAAACAATCAACAATTTCATTCAAGAGAATGACAATAGTGAGACAACATACCAAAACTTATGGGATACTGCAAAAGCAGTTATTAGGGGAAGTTTTATATCTTTGAATGCCTACATAAATAAAATAGAGAAAGAGGAGATCAATGACTTAGGCTTGCAGTTGAAAAAGCTAGAAAAAGAACAAATTGAAAATCCCCAAGTAAATACCAAATTAGAAATACTGAAAACCAAAGGAGAGATTAATAAAATTGAAATTAAGAAAACTATTGAATTAATAAATAAAACCAATAGTTGGTTTTATGAAAAAACTAATAAAATTGATAAACCTTTGGTCAATCTGATTAAAAAAAAGAAAGAAGAAAATCAAATTACTAATATTAAAAATGAAAGGGGTGAACTCACCTCCAATGAGGAGGAAATTAAAACAATAATTAGAAACTACTTTGCCCAACTTTATGCCCACAAATTCGATAATCTAAACGAGATGGATGAATATTTTAAAAAATACAAATTGCCCAGATTAACAGAAGAGGAAGTTGAATACTTAAACAACCCCATCTCAGAAAAAGAAATTGAACAAGCCATCAATGAACTCCCTAGGAAAAAATCTCCAGGGCCAGATGGATTCACAAGTGAATTCTATCAAACATTTAAAGAACAGTTAATTCCAATACTACATAGACTATTTTTGAAAATTGGGGAAGAAGGAGTCCTCCCAAATTCTTTCTATGATACAAATATGGTTTTGATACCCAAACCAGGAAGAGACAAAACAGAGAAAGAAAATTATAGACCAATTTCCCTAATGAATATAGATGCAAAAATTTTAAATAAGATTCTAGCAAAACGAATACAGCATCTTATCACGAGATTAATACATTATGATCAGGTAGGATTCATACCAGGACTACAGGGCTGGTTCAATATTAGGAAAACTATTAGCATTATCGATCACATCAACAACAAAGCTAACAAAAACCACATGATTATCTCAATAGATGCAGAAAAAGCTTTTGACAAAATACAACACCCATTCCTACTAAAAACACTGGAGAATGTAGGAATAAAGGGAACTTTCCATAAAAAAATAAGCAGTATCTATCTAAAACCTTAAGCAAGCATTATATGCAATGGGGATAAGCTAGATGCATTCCCAATACGATCAGGGGTGAAACAAGGTTGTCCATTATCACCACTGTTATTCAATATGGTACTAGAAATGTTAGCTGTAGCAATTAGACAAGATAAAGATATTCAAGGAATAAGAATAGCCAAAGAAGAAACTAAGTTATCACTCTTTGCAGATGATATGATGATTTACCTAGAGAATCCCAGAGATTCAAGTAAAAAATTACTTGAATTAATAAACAACTTTGGCAAAGTTGCAGGTTACAAAATAAACCCACACAAATCTCCTGCGTTCCCATATATTAGCAACAAAGTCCAACAGCAAGAGATAGAAAGAGAAATCCCATTTAAAGCTAGGGTAGACAGTATAAAATACTTAGGAGTCTACCTGCCAAAACAAACCCAGGGATTATATGAACACAATTACAAGACACTTTTTGCACAAATAAAGTCAGATTTAAGTAAGTGGAAAAACATTAGTTGCTCATGGGTAGGCCGTGCTAATATAATAAAAATGACAATTCTACCTAAATTAATATACTTATTTAGTGCCATACCCATTAAACTATCAGACAATTACTTTCTAGATCTGGATAAAATAATATCAAAATTCATTTGGAAAAACAAAAGGTCCAGAATATCAAAGGGACTAATGAAAAGAAATGCTTGGGAAGGTGGCCTAGCGCTACCAGACCTCAAACTGTGCTATAAAGCAGCAATTATCAAAACCACTTGGTATTGGCAAAGAAACAGAGAGGTAGACAAGTGGAATAGACTTGGCACTCAAGATGCAGTAGGCAAGGAATATAGCAACCTTCTGTTTGATAAACCCAAGGACCCCAGCTTCTGGGATAAGAACTCATTGTTTGACAAAAATTGCTGGGAAAACTGGATAACAGTGTGGCGGAAATTAGGCATAGACCCATACCTGACACCGTACACAAGAATAAAGTCCAAATGGGTACATGATTTAGGTATAAAGATTGATACCATGAATAAACTGGAGAAGCAAGGAATAGTGTATTTATCAGATCTATGGAGAAGGGAAGAATTATTTACTAAAGGAGAGATAGAAAGCATTACGAAATGCAAAATGGATAACTTTGATTACATTAAACTGAGAAGTTTTTGCACAACCAAACCCAATGCAACCAAAATCCGGAGGGATGTAGTAAATTGGGAAAGAATTTTTACAGCTAAGCTCGGGGATAAAGGCCTCATTTCTAGAATATATAGAGAACTGACTCAAATGTATAATCATACAAGTCATTCCCTAATTGATAAATGGTCAAAGGATATGAACAGGCAATTTTCAGAGGAAGAAATTAAAGATATCTATAATCATATGAAAAAATGCTCTAAATCACTATTGATTAGAGAGATGCAAATCCAGACAACTCTGAGGTACCACATCACACCTATAAGATTGGCAAACATGACAGAACAAGAAAATGATAAATGCTGGAGAGGATGTGGGAGAGTTGGAACACTAATTCATTGTTGGTGGAGCTGCGAGCGCATCCAACCATTCTGGAGAGCAATTTGGAACTATGCCCAAAGGGCTACAAAAATGTGCATACCCTTTGACCCAGCAATATCGCTACTAGGACTATATCCCCAAGAGATCATAAAAATGGGAAAGGGTCCCACATGTACAAAAATATTTATAGCAGCACTCTATGTAGTTGCCAAAAACTGGAAGTCAAGGGGATGTCCATCAATTGGGGAATGGCTGAATAAATTATGGTATATGAATGTAATGGAGTACTATTGTGCCATAAGAAATGATGAACAAGAAGACTTCAGAGAGGCCTGGAAGGACTTATATGACCTGATGCTGAGTGAAAGCAGCAGAATCAGGAGAACTTTGTGCACAGCAACGACCACAGTGTGTGAGAGTTTTTTCTGGTAGACTTGGAATTTTGTAATAACACAAAAACTTCTTATAAAAAAAAAAAATCCCAAAGGTGGTTCTCAAGGCAAAATGCCTTCCACACTCAGAGAAAGAAATATGGAAGTCACTCACAAAATGCAGCAGATCATGTTTGTGTATGTGTATGTGTTTGTGTATCATGTTCTGATTTGTTATACGATTTCTTTCATTTATTTTAGTCTGACTACATAGCATGACTATAGTGAAAATATACTCAATAGGAAAGTATATGCAGAATCTATACAGAATTGTACGCAGTAGTGGGGTGGGAGGGGGGTAGTGGGGGGTAGGTGTGGGGGGGATAAAATCTCAATTGTATGGCAGTGATTGTTAAACATTAAAAAATAATAAAAAAAAATTAAAAAAAAAAAAAAAGAAATGTTGGCTAAAAAATATCTCCTTGACCATTTCCCACCAAAACCCAACTGTGATATATCTGTTTTCTTGGACATCACATGGTATAAAAGTTGCTGCCATCACTTACTGTTCCTTGAGGGGTCAATCTTGCTTCTAAATTTTGTATATCCTTCAGTTTTGGGAGTGGGGGTGGGGTGGTTCTTCAGTATCTTAAGGTACACTAATATCAATAGTGAACACCTAACGAAGTTATCCCGATCCTATCCTATCCTTAGTAGTCTCCTAAGGTACCCTCAGTTTTAAATCTGGGAACCACAAAGCTCTGCAATGTTTGGGCTCTGGGTCCAGCTGATCATGCAGGAATCTCAATGTACAAAACAATGAAGTGATAATCAGCAGTCAGACTTCACTGGCTAACTCAGATAATGATTAAAAGGCAAGAATACAAAAGTGGAAGGAGGATAGGAAGGGTCTGCAGGAAATAGGAATGACTGAGACAGAACAGCTGAGATGTGATGACTGTCCAGCAGTCCACTTAGAGGTGATGCTATTACCACTTCCATTCCCTCCCATTTATGATAGGCCGATTGCCACCATGAAAGTTCATATTCATTTGGAGTTTTTCATACACTTAAGTACTATTTATTAAGTCCCTACTATGTGCACTGCACTGTTTGTAGTGCCTTGGAGGATACCGAATGAGTAAGTGTAACACACCATCCTTGCCCTCAAGGAACTTGATCAAACTAGGACAGATAGGAGCCATATGTATAAAGTCAAGTGATCCCAGAGATGATATAAGGAGGTTTTTGAAAAATAACAAATAATAATCCTTAGTGCTCTTTTGTAGTCTAGTCCTATATCTTCAGCTGCCTACTGGACATGTCCACTTGGATATCCTGCATCTCATAATCCTTTGTTAAAGGATCCTGCCATCTTTCTAGTCACCCAGATTTGTAATACATCAGTCATTCTCAACTCTTCTTGTCTCTCTCATTGCCTCTCCCCCATCCAATTAACTTCCAAATCTTGTCAATTCTATCTTCATAACATCACTTGTATTGCTCTGCCGTCTCTTCATTTACGTGGCTAATTTCAAGTCCTCATCATCTCTTACCTGGACTATTGAAATAGCCTCCTAATGGGTCTCCTTGCTTCCAGTCTTTCCCTTCTCCAATCTGTCTTCCACATAGCTGCCAAGGTGATATTCCTAAATGAACATCTGAACATATAAGCTCCCTACTAAAAAATCTTCAGTAGTAATAGGGAGCCTCTTGTTCCTTGGATAAAACAGAAAGACCTCAGTGGGACATTTAAAGCCATCCATAGGTTGGATCCCACCTACTTTCCTAGCCTTGTTTCATATTATTTCCCCTCTTGAGCTTTCATTTCAGTCTGCTGGTTGCTTCTCATTCCATCTACTGCTCCATGACTTTTCCCTGTTGGTCTCCAGTGCTTGGAATGTACTCCTTCCTTACCTATTGCTCTAGAGTCTCTAGCTTTCTTCAAACCAAATATCAGGTGCCACTCTTAGATGACCTCTTTACTGATTCCTCCCTAAACCCACCTTTTAAAGTCTTTTCTCCTAATTGAAATGACGCTGCATAACTTTGTACATGTTTTGGATTGGCTTCTTGGTGGAAATATTGAATCTGTCCGTAGAATGTAGGCTCCTTGAGGGAGTATCTTTATATCTCCAGCTAGGTGGCCCTGTGGCTGGAGTCAGAAAGACCTTAGTTCAACTCTAGCCTCAGACACTGTGTGATCCCGGGCAAGTCATTTAACTTCTGTTTGCCTCAGTGTTCTCCATTGTAAAGTAGGGACAATAGTAGCACCCACAACCGAGAGTTGTTTTGAGGATGAAGTGAAATATTTGTAAAGCATTCGACACAAAGCAGGTGCTTAATAAATGCATGCTTCCCTCCCATCTCCTAGCATAGTGCCTTGTGTCTGGTAGGTACTTAATGAATGTTTCTTGAGCTGAAACATTGTTTTGATATATTGTAGAAGCAACATGATATAAAGGATAGAAAGATGGACAGGAGATCAGGATATCAGGGTTCAAGTCCAGCTCTTGATAATTACTAGCCACATAATCCTAGGTAAATCATTGAACATATCAAAGTCTTAAGTAATTCACTACAACTTTTTTACTAAGTCATAGATGAATTGAGCTCATTCATGTAGAGGGAGAGTTTGGAGGTAGGGAGGAGCTTATCAGAAAAAAGAGTTTCCATAGCAAAAATTTTCCAGACTGACAAAATTGCCAGCATCTTTTCTATTGTCCCATATGATATTTTTTCCCCATTAGAATATAAACTCCTTGAAGGTAGGAACTGTCTTTCTTGCTTGCATTAGTATTTGAAGTGCTTAGTACTATGGCAGATATATATATTAAAGGGCTTAATAAGAGTTCCTTCCTTCTTTCCTTCTCCCTCCCTTACTCCCTCCCTTCTTCCCTTTCTTCTCTCCACCCCCCCTTCTCTCTGTCTATCTCCCTCATCAGGTAGAGAGTGCCCCAAATTGATAAATAATAGATCCCCTTATATTTCCTCTCTAGTATGTGAAGTGACAAAATGTTCTAGGTGGATCACTTGCTCTTCTTTTCCAATTGTCAATCAATGAGTATCTATTAAGCACCAACTGTATGCCAGGTACTTTCCTAGGCACTTGGGGCTATAAAAACAAAAATGAAACAGACTACATCTTCAAGGAGTTTACTTTGTGTAGGGTAAGAAACATTGCAAGGTCATTTTTGCTTGTCAACAGATACAGATTTATGCCTACTCTGGTCCTTTCAGATTACACACACACCCACGCACACACACACACATGCACACATACACACATCTATCTGTACATCTGTACATACATATAGACACACATATATAAATACATACACATATAGGTATGCACATATGTATTTGTGTGTATGTGTGTGTGCATGTATATGAGTAATTTGCTTAGGCACAGGCCTGACTAGCATTTCTTATTAATTAATCCCTGGGGACAGGAGTGAGCATGCTTGGTAACATGAAAAATGGATTATTTTATTAAGCAGGCAAACCATCCCCATGGCCTCCTGAAGTTTCCTTTACCATTCCAGGTACTGGGCAGTGCAGGGCTGCCAACCAGACCTGGACCATGGAGTTAGGGGTTGATACAGTGAAGCACCTTGTCCAGTTTGAAAACGAGGCAGTGTCACAGCTGTCTGCCTCCCCTTCATTTCCTGTCTGTCTCTAGATCAGTCACCTGTCTCTTCACTCTTTGCTCTCCTTGTATGAGAAATGCTTTCTGCTTGGATCCCCAAAAGGTGACATTTTGGTGTTCAAAATTAGGTGACAATAGCAAAATTTGCTAGTGGTTTATGTGTCATTTAACCATGTCTCCCAAAACTAGCTTTTCTTTTTCTGGCAGTTTTCTAGTGAATGTGTTTATTATTTTAAATTTGATTGTCATTGATATCCTAAAAAAATATGATCGTGAAATTATTGGATCCTAGGTTAGAGCTGGAAAGGGTCTAGGTTTCTTAGCTACATTTTTTTCTGTATCTTTCTTTTCACTTCACCCTTTATCACTGATCCATAGCCCCTACCGGAAGATTAGGGATCCTAAATCAGGGAGACATGTTGACAAAAGGAGAGGGCCAGGGGTAGAGGGGACCAGAAACAAAAATCCTTGCTCATCGACACACCTCCTTAAGGCAGCAGCATTCCTTTAAATGTTGTCACTTCCTAGGACCATAGAGCTGAAAAAGAACCTTAGAGGCTGTTCAGTCCAATCTCCTCATTTTACAGATGAGGTAAAGAGGCCCAGAGAAATGAACTGATTTGCCCAAAGCTCCATGGGTACTATTAAATGGCAGAGCTGGGATTTGATCTCAAGTCCTCTGACTCCAAAATCACTTCATCTGAAGTATGAAACAACAGATTGGATATTATACTTAATGCCTAATACTTAATGCCAATTCACACTATTTTATTCTGGGTTTCCTCAGGACATTCTGCTATGAGGGTAAAGAGTGGCAAAGGGGGCCTGAAGAGAGAGACCGCATAGAGAGAAGCCCATGGACACTGAGTCCTTTCACCTTGAGTTTACAAGGGAGATGAAAAGTCCCAGAACTTCACCAAGATCTGGGTGGAGATTAAACAACAATTGCTATTTCTTTCTATTAAGGACAGAGTCCTGTAGAGCTTCATGTATGGTGAATGCTAAGTCCCGTTGGCTGAGGTGTTATATAGTCTCTTTCATCTGATCCTCCTCCTGAAAAATTTCATGAAAAAAAATCATATTGATCTTTACAACACAATTGAAGCCCATGAGTTTGGGGGTGGGGTGGGGAAAAGGGTTGTGGAGGTATACAAAGAGGAAAGGTGGATGATGAAGGGTGAAAGATGAGCAGGAGTGACATCATAAGAAATGTTGTAGTTTACAGTTGGTGGATTTATGTGAAGTTTCCCCTCTCCATGTTCACACCTCAGACAAATTGATTTGATACAACCCAGTTCCAGCCATCCACCTCACTTCAACTTCGGTTACCTAGGAAACCAGGGTATACTGCTGGGACGAGCTGCCCGGCTCTCCGTTCCTGCTAAAGCTATTAAAACACATCAGCTCTAGCTCCGAGAAGAGCCGAACACGGACAATTTCAACTTCCAGCCGGGTTTTTATTTATTTATTTTACTGCCACAGAGCAAAATGAATTATTGAACCTTTCAGAGTATTGATTGGAGTTACTTTTCCTGGCAGACCTTGATGTCTTTTGTTGTGGATGGCTCCCCACCAGAGAAAGCCAGGCAGTTCTAATCCTTTGTTCTGCAGGGGTTTGGGCTCTGTGCTGTGGAGAGGCCTGAAGCCTTTTGGAGTTTATGGCTCGAAGTTCACACTGCCTGCGACTAATTCATGCGCCATTGCCCAAAAAAGAACACAAATAGGCATTCTGAAGAGATGGTGAATCGACTTCAGTTACAGACGTTTTAAGGATTATCCTGAGTAATAATTAATTATGATCTGGCTGTTAGTGTATTTAAATTAGATATTGCTCAGGTCCTATCTGTCTCTTAGTCTATGATCTTATGATCATAGCCAAGATCTATCTATCTGTCTATCTATCTATCTATCTATCTATCTATCTATCTATCTATCTATCTGTCTGTCTGTCTGTCTGTCTGTCTGTCTGTCTGTCTGTCTGTCTGTCTGTCTGTCTATCTGTCTACCTACCTGTGTGTCTTGTCTATCTATCTAATGATCATAGCCAATATATTTCAGATGCTATAGTCAAAATATACAGGCTGGGCAGCATGCAACCCACTTTAGACCTACGTCTACAAGGGGTTTCGTGTGAACATGGCTATCTGCTATGACTGGCATGGAGCAAATAAACAGGAGGAGATTTCCATGGGAGGTTGGGAGGAAGAAGGACATAATCATGAGCCAAGCCAGAATGGAAATACCAAAGGGCTTAATCAGTGGAGTGGGGACAGAGTTAGACATCTGACATTGCAGGAAAAAACAAAAAAGTGGAGTCAAGGGTCAAAATAAAAGCCTGGTCTTGAAGATGAAAGTGGACAGGACAGAATTGTGGGCAACTGTTGTGCAATAGCCCAACTGAAAGGCTTATTCCTGAGGTGACTGGCCTAGATAGAGCTTTTATGTGGAAGCTGCCCCCAGTCCTGGAGCAGGACTCCAAGGAACCAGTAGGCTGGACCCATACCATGAAGTTGATGTGTGCATGTGCATGTGCACATGCACATACATATACACATAATATATGCACATGCATATGATGATAATTTTTGCATGTGTATATATACACATACATGTATGTATATATGTGTAAATATACATGTATGCGTGTTTATATATACATACAGAGCAAGATTAAGAGGAGGCAGTTATACATTTGTTGTTGTTTAGTTGACTGGTCATGTCTGACTCTTCATGGCCCCATGTAGGATTTTCCCAGCAAAGATACTGGAGAGGTTTGCCTTTTTTTCTCTAACTCATTTGACAGATAAGGAAACTGAGGTAAACCGGGTTAAGTGACTTGCCCAGGGTTACACAGCAAGCAAATGTGAACTCAGGTCCTCCTGACTCCAGGGCAGGCACTCTATCTACTGTACCATCTAGCTTCCCTAATTACAATACATACATGTGTACACACATATCCTATATATCACATATAATATTTACATATATAATGGATGTATCTATTCCCTTCTCTTTATTTTCACTTTATGGCGTATGGGTTCATTACAATATTGGATGACCGATTTAGAGCCAAAAGGGAATTTAGGGGTCATTTATTTCAGATTAGGTAACTATGACCTAGAGATGTTGAGATGAAGAAACTGAAACTCAGGGGGTTTAAGTGACTTCCCTAAGGTCACACCGCAGTAAACGAGAGAAGCAGGATAGGAGCCCAAGTCATGTATCTTCCTGTACCCAAGGTCACATAGGTAGTAAAAAAACAGGGTTTGGATTGGAAATCAAGTATATGATTTAAGATGCTTGCAGATAGGGGGCTAAATTTCTTACAAGATTTTGTCAGGAAACCTGTTGTGCTCTATCTCTGTCTCTATCTCTGCTTTTCTTTCTCTCTGTATAAATATCTATGTGTTTGCATATGTGTACACACATGTAAATATATATATTATGTATTCATATACATGAATATCAGCATTTTTATCACAAAAATACATACGGCCACACCAGCTGGTCATACCTCATTTTTGTTCCATTTATTTTTGCTTCACTTATTGAAAGAAATCTGATTCCCATTCACAAGGGCTGAAATGACCTTCAAATTTCTGCCTGTGGCCTTTTAATTTTTATGAAACAACTGTCAGACAATGATTCACTGACACGAAGTTAAAGCCTTTTAGGAAGTACAGAAGGACAATAACCCAAACCCTTCAGTAGATTCAACACTCCTTGCAAAAACAAAAGCATTGTTCTTTCTCTCAAAGGTTCCCCACTGCTTTCCATAACGGGTCATTTGATGGTAGTTAACTATCTATAGCCAGAATAAGTATAGGACTAACATTATGGGCCAAATATTTAATATTTAGTAACATTCTTACCTGGGGCAGCTAGCTGATGCAGTAGATGGGGTGCTGGATCTAGAGTCAGGAAGTCTCATGTTCCTGAGTTCAAATCTGGCCTCAGACACTTCTTATCTGTGTGACTGGAAGTCATTTAACCCTGTTTGCCTCAGTTTCTTTACCTGAGAAATGAGCTGCAGAAGGAAATAGCAAACCACTCCAGTATGTCTGCCAAGAAAACCCCAAATGGGGTCACAAAGAATTGGACATGACTGAAATGACTGAACAACAAAAGTCTTATCCTGAGCAAGCCACTTAACCCTGTTTGCCTCAGTTTCCTTGACTGAGTTTAACAACATTTTTACCTATCAGCTGATTTCTGTCAGGTGCCAGACTTACGTGACTTTGCATTGACTATTGATCTCATGTATGAGACCTTTTTTCTTTTTCTTCTTAAATTAGGCTTGTGATTTCACTGGTGTAAGAAACTTCTGAGTGAGGAAATTTCTTCTACTAATGTAGATCAACATCTGTCTTATAACTGAGAGAGCTAATTGAACCATGAGGACAAGACCACCTAAGTGACTTGTCAAGGACCATGTAGGAGGGAAACATTTATTAAGTATCTACTAAGCAAATATTGCAAATATTACAAATTTACAAATATTATCTTATTTGATTCTCACAACAACTCAGGGAGGCAGGTGCTATTATTATCCCCATTTTATAATTAAGGAAACTGAGGCAGGCAATGGTACCAGGATCACACAACTGATAAGTCACACAGGATTTGAACTCAGATTTTTCTGACTCTGGACCTAGTGATCTATCCGCTATGTGCTACCTAGTTACCTCTAGTCAGTTCTAACTCAGAGGCTAGAACTCAGGTCTTTCTGACTTCAGGGCCAGTTCTCCATTTAATATGTCATAATATAATCATATAATGTAAGAGCCAGATGTATGTTAGAGGTCTCTAGGTCCCATTCCCTCATTTTGTTAGTCAGTTAAGTGGCACAGTGGATAGAACTCTGGATCTGAAATCAGGAAGACATCAATTCAAATCTTACTTGAGACAATAACTTAGCTTGACTGAAGTTAAGACAATAACTTAAAATGGCTGAAAATGATATCGATGTTTTTGATGGACTTCTCAGATTATAAGGGCATCGCTTGGAGGATAGTGCTTAAGTAGGTGATATTACAGTCTTTAGAGGGAATTTCATAATGAAAATTCTATTCTGTAGAAGGGGAGGGTGATGAAGAAGCTAGGGAAATGGAAAGAGCCAGGAACCAGTACTTGCAAGCTCTAGAAGGGAAGGCAATTACCATAGGTATTGGGGTAGTGCCATAACTAAGGCAGGACAATCTGAGCTTTGCGTCAGAGGTACTAAAATATAGAGGATAAAAACATATAACACATAATGCTTCTTCAGCAACATAGAGGCCACTGTAATAACTAATTCTCCTTCCACTTGATTTGACTTCAATTCTATTTTCCCCTCCACTTCATGAATTATAATTTGAATTTGAAGAATTATTTCTTACTGCTTGCCTAACCATCAAAATTATTAGTTAAAACTCTGCTGCATGCAGGATATCTGGTGAGAGGGCTCTGGAAGGAAGGAAAAGTCATAAAGGGCAGCAATTAATCATGAGGGTCACAAGCTTTGGGATCACCAATGATCAACGTGTGTGTTCAGTGTTCAGTGCCCAAAGACCATTCCTATGAATATATGCTATTCCTCCACCCCCATCCCAAGAAAACGTCTGATGGTGGTAGGATTCCAACACTAGAGGTCATAATGGGCCAATAATTCAGTCTGAGTCAATAATTTAGAACCATTATGAATGAAACAGGCATGATACTGGGATAATTATTAGTGAAGACTGTTGCCCCAATATACAGTGCACTTAACTTATTAGATCTAGGTCTGTGTTGTATATCCCTTTCAATTATAAAGAACTTAAAGAGCATTTAGAAGGGTTGTAGAGCTGGAAAAGAGGACGTTTAAAACTGAAATCACTTCCTTTGAAATAACGACTTTGCTCATGTACTTACCCACCCCTTACCCTCAACATATCTTTTCCTCCATCTAGAACTTAGGGATCTTTCAGACTCCACCTTCTCTATGAAGCTTTCTTAAATCTCTTTGATCTTCCTTTCTCTGAAATGAACTCCCACATGGACATGCCATGTTTGTTCTTGTTTCACATAAATTAATCTTATCTCCTCAGGTAGAGTGTAAGCTCTCTGAGGATAAGGACTATTTCTTCTACTCTTTATCCCTAGCGTCAGTCATTTTTCAGTCCCGTCCAACTCTTCATGACCCCATTTGCGGTTTTCTTGACAAAGATACTGGAGTGGTTTGCCATTTCCTTCTCCAACTGAATATGAAGCAAGTGTAATAACTACCATATTGATACTAATATAGGTGCCATTCCTCTCCCCCTTCCTTCTCTGGATCTCACCATCAGGGTGTGTATAAAATCTGAGTATGGCCTGTAACCAATTCTTAATTTAATTCAACAAATATTTATTAAATGCTTACAGTGTGTTAGGTGCTAATGATACAAAGACAAAACCAAAACAGTCTTTGTCCTAAGGAGCTTGCATTTGAAATAATAGGTACAAAATTCAGTAAATACAATGTATATCTAGATGGCACCTGGCCTAGAGTCTGAGTTCAAAGGCTGCATCTGAAACTTACCAGTTGAGTGACCTTGGGCAAGTGGCACACTTAGCCTCTGCCTCGGTTTCCTTAACTGCAAAATGGTGATAATAACGGCACCTAATAACAGCACTAAGGTTGTTGTAATGATCAAATTAGACAACATTTGTATTAGTACAGTGCCTGACACGCAGTAGGTACTACATACATGCTTATTCCCTTCCCCTTTCCATCCTCTCCCAATCAAACACACGTACATAAAATGATTCAGAATAATTCTAAAAGAGAGAGAACACTAACAACTGGGGGAATCAGGAAAATCCTCATAGCTGCTGGCCTCTGAGCTGTGCTTTGAAGGATTCTGGGAGGTGGACTAGAGTGGGGAGTGCATTCCTGTTATGGGGGACCATGAGATAAGAGATGGAATGTTGTTTATAGGGAAAAGTTAAGGGGACAGTTTGATCGGAAAGAAAAATGCAGGAAGCAGAATAAGAAGAGATGAAGTTAGAAAGGAAGTGCTAGATTGTGAAGGGCCTCAAGTGTCAGGTTGATATTAACTATTTTTTTTCCTTGAGATAATGGGGGAGGTCACTGAAGATTTTTTATTTGAGAAGAACAGAGTTGACTTTATGTTTTGGGGTAGCTAAGTGGCTCAGTGGATAGAGCTTTGGGCTTGGAAACAGGATGACCTGAGTTCAAATGTGACCTCAGGCCCTTGCTGTGTGTTCCTGGGCTAGTCACTTAACCAGTTTGCCTCAGTTTTCTCATCTAAAATGACCTGGAGAAGGAAATGGCCAAGCACTTCAGTGTCTTTGCCAAGAAAGCCCCTAATGGGATCACAAAGAGCAGTATGTGACTGAAACAGCTGAACATATGCCCAATGCTCACGTACTAGCTGGGTGATCTTGAGCAAGTCATTTAACTCTGTTTGACTTAGTTTCCTCAGTTGTAAAATGGAGATAATAAGAAGGATCAACTGAGATAATATTTGTAAAGCACTTAAGCATAGGGCCTGGAACATGGTATGTGCTATATGAAGGCTGGCTATTATTATTACTGTTGGTGCTGGTTGTGGTGGTAGTGGTAGCAGGTAGTAATAATAGTAGTAATATTAACCTGGCAGCAGAGGAGGAAAGAAGAGACTGAAAGCAGGGAGGCCAGTTAGGAAGTTATTGTCCAGGAAAGAGAGGTGGTAAGGACTTATACCAGGTTAGCAACTGAGTGGCCAAAAGGAGATAGGTGTTAGAGTTATTATGGAATTAGAATCAACAAATATAGCAACTGAGTAGGTTATTCATTGGAGAATGAATAAGAGGAAAGAGTCAATAATGTCTCCAATGGGGCTAACCTAGGAGACTTGCTAGAAGGGTGGTGGTGTCACAATATCAGAGGTCTGATATTGGTCTGTGCTCCCCACATCCTGGCAGAGAGGCCATGGATCAAGGTGCAGAATAAGAATTTTTTTTAATAGGATCAATGTGTGGTTTTAACTTCACTAATATTATCACAAGGGTTTTTTTTCTTTTTTTCTTTTGAATTGGGGGTGGGTAGAAGGAAGAGAAAATAAATGAATGTTAATTGAAAAGGGAAATAAAAAGAATAAAATAGAAATATTTGGAGGAGGGATGGGTTACAAGCAGATGGGACCTGTTCCATTTGAGATGTCTACAGGACATCTGAAGAATGGACTTGAGGAAAGGTATTAGGCATGGATACATAGATTTTGAAGTAACCTGTTTTGAAATAATAATTGAACCAGTGATAAGGTCATCATGGGAGAGTTCATCAAGAAAAGAGGGACCAGAACAGAACATGCAGGAATGCTCATACTTGGTGGAAGGATAGTGATGATCCAACAGAAAAGACTTAGAAGGAACATCCAACAGGTAGAAAAATCAAGAGATTTTAGTGTCATAGGAGCCAGAAGAGAGTGTCCAGGAGGAGGGGCTGTTGTTAGTGTCAAAACTGTACAGAGGTCAAGCAGAATGAGAACTAAGCAAAGTCTATTGATTTTAGTAGTTAAGAGATTGATGGTAACCTTGGATAAAGTGGTTTTAACAGAGTGCTGGTGTCAGGAGCCTGATAGTAGGAGGTCAAGAAGTGAGTGGGAAGCAAGGAAACAGAGGCAATGGGTATAGATGATCTTTTATAGGAGTTTAGCTGTAAAAGGCAGAAGATATGTTGCAGTTTGACATGGTGGTAGAGACAATGATTTTTTTTTAAGGATGGGAGAGACCTGGCCATATTTACAGGCCACATAGAGGGAGTCAGCTTTATTTTTCAACATAGATGTCCTTTTTTACTCCCTTCTTTCAAAGATGTTTCATTTTAGGAGTATGACCCAATCAGCTCAATAGATATTGTTAACTCTGAGAAAGTGAGCAATTGATGACATAAAATGGTCCTGTTGTTGTTCAGTCATGTCTGACTCTTTGTGACCCCATTTGGGATTTTCTTGACAGAGACACTGGTTTGCCATTTCCTTTTCTAGCTCATTTTACAGATGAAGGAACTGAGGTAGGCAGGGTTAAGTGACTTGTCCAGGGTCACACAGAGTTAGTGTCTGAGTTCAGATTTGATCTCATGAAGATGAGTCTTCCTGACTCCAGGCTCTGCACTCCATCCACTTATAGCCTAGCTGCCCTTACTCTTTAGCTTTTAGCTTAGGTATAAGAAAGAATTTCCTTACTGGAAGCATGATATGAAAGGAACTCAACTGGCTTTATCACTGACTTTTTTTTTTTACCCTGAGCAAGACATTTAACTTTTCTGGGCCTATATTTTCATTTAAAAATGTGAATTTCTTTAATAAATATTGGTTGGGCTCCTAAAGTTAACAAACATGATAGACTCTTGTCCACTTAAGACCCCCCCCCAAATGCCCATCTACCTGAAGTCAAACTGAGCAACTGAGTCCCTAGGGAGATAAAATTGATAACTTTGAGTTCTAGAGCAAAAGTTCATAAATTTGGGTTTATAAACTTTTTTTTTCAGAACTACATTCAATATAATTATTTTCTTTTATAATCCTATGTATTTTATTATGTGCATTTTAAAACATTATTCTGAGGAGGGCATTAAGATGCATTAGCTTGTCAAAAGGGTCCATGATACACAAAAAAATTAAGAAACTTGTTTTAGAGAGAATCTTTGGAGCTATACTGCTGATATCCTTCCCATTAATAGTCAGACATTATACAAAATTAGGTCCAATGACAACCATTTTCTAAGATGGTATAGTAAGAACAGCAGCTTTATAATGTTCTCCCCCTCAACACATACAACTCAGGGGTGTACTTAGGGATGTACTGGGGTCAGCTCACACTAGAGTCATGTGTTAAATTTTTGATGTGAGCATTGATACCTTGAAGCCAGGAAGTAGCTTTCTGTGACTTGTGGGCCAAATAAGACCTGAGGCCTATTTTCATGGGGCTGAACTAAGAATGTTTTTTGCAGTTTTGTTATAATTAAATTGTTTAGTAAAAAATATCACATTTATTATAACTTTATTTAAAAATAGAAAAAAATTTTTTGCTCAGGGACCGTACAAAATGAGACTTCTGGTTGGATCTGATCTGCAAGTTGTAGTTTGCAGACCTCTGCTCTGCATTTAAGAAAGCAATGTGGAAAAAATGGTAATAATGCCAGTTAAACTTTAAAGTATGTTGTGTGTACTGTTTTCCTGGAGAGATGGAAAATTTACCCACACACCTCTTGGTGCACTCTCCCACAGAGTTGGGCAGCTTCCACAGGAAAAAGGGGCAGAAACTTTTGGGTACACTGTGAGTAAGGGAAACATTTAGAAAGTATGAGGTCAAGGCAACTCATGGCTCTGAAACTACAGGTCCTCGATGTCCTTCTCTTCTTGTATAGTGCCTTTCATGGCTCAAATTTCAATTGCTAAAGTCAGTTCTCCTTTAATCTATTGCTGGCTCTCTTTTCTGCTGCCAGGGGACATGATTCTTGAAGATATTGCCAGCTCCTCTTAGTAGCTTTGCTGTGAAATACCTTATGCTGTTGCCTAGAGAGATAGGAATCTTCTTGGAAGAAAAAAAAATTGAGATTGTGAGAGAGGCAACTGTCCAAATTTTGAGATAATTCCATGGTAATTTCAGATGCAAGGTCTAGGTGTTTTGCTCCCTCATTTCCTGGATTGGTTCCTGATTCTCTTCCAGTTCCAGAACCATGTGAATGATTCTCATCTCCTTAAATGACCAACATTGGCCAGAAGCTACCCCACCCCCTCTAAAAGGTTGGATCATTGACCTTTAAAACTTGAGGTTGCTAGCGTGGCAACCTGGAGGTTGATGCTGCCCAGGAATTCTTTTTCCCTTCTACAAGATTGCTTGCTCAGATCATCTCTCCAACTGGCTAGCATTGCCCAGTAAATTTTTCATTCTGCTCCATCCAGGTGATTGGGATCCAGTGCTTATCAACAGTGCATGGCACATAGTAGGTGCTTAATGTTTATTGATTGATCAATGTTGATTGCAAATAGTTGCTTGGGGTTAAATTAGTTGGTTATGGAAATCGTTGGGTTGGAGCCATAAAAACGTTTAGTTGCAGGACTTCTCTTCTCAGTCCTGTAGTAAAAAGCACCTTCAGCTACACTAGAGGAGTCAAACATACCGCTCCTCAGCCTCCTTCACTGGCAACACTCTGGAGGGGGCCGGAACCAGATTAAAATGTGATTAGGAAACATTTAACAAAATGAAGAAAACTACAGTAGAAAGTAGATGTTAATATGTGGATTTCTAAGTCAATATGGAGCCCAATGGATGCTTATTTATAGTTTAGTGGCCCTCATTTCTATTTAAGGGACACCACTGAGCTACACAGTACCTTTTCCTCAAAGCAATCATTACCACCTCCTGGTGGGAGACGGTGTGCATACTTAGGCTTTCCTCCCACCCCAGATCTCAGATCTCCTCTTAGTTTTAGTGCTTTCTTAAGATCACTAGATAAAAGAGTATAACAATTCTGACTGCAGCACTGATCTATTCTTTATAGAATTACCCAGAATTCAGTCCCACTGAACCTTGTTCTCCTTGTTTTGTTCTCTCTCTCTCTCTCTCTCTCTCTCTCTCACTCTCAATTTATCAAGATCATGTCAATAAACAGTGTCTTGAATGGTATCTTATCACCTAAGACAAGATAAAATGCTTGGTTTGTTCAATAGCTAGGAAATAAAAGTTACCAAAATTGTAACTACTTTACCTCTCAATAACATGGTTTATATATATATATGTATATGTACATGTGTACATATATATATGTACATATGTATACACACATCATGCAATGTTTCCAGTTTGGTAATTTGTCCAGTGTATATATCCTAAAGTTTTTTTGGATTCAAGGAAGTAAATGAGTGTTTCAACCAAGATTCACCCTAAATCTGATTTGATTTTCAAGAAAATCACTCCTTAGGACTTACTCCTAGATTTAGTTCCTGAATAACCTTATAGTATGAGGCAAAATGAATTCATGCTTATAGCTAAGCACATCAGCTTCCATCTGATTAGAAGAGCTATTATATTTCATTGTCCCCTCTTCCAATGTACTGAAGTTTCCCTCATGCATTGCTGCTTATATCAATGCCAAAGTATTCTTAGCTAAGACTACTTTTTTATATTTCCAAAGATTTTTTAAAAGATTATTAATAAAATTAATAAGGTTGGGATTTATCTTTCCTAATCTTCAAAATACTGTATAACTTTCTCCTCTAATTCTCTTAGCCTTCTAAATCAAAACAAATCCTATTATCTTGGTGTGTAGAATTATTATTTGGAAGTAAACTGTGTGTGTGTGGTGTGTGTGTGCGTGTGTGTGTGTGTGTGTGTGTGTGTGTGTGTGTGTGTGTGTGAGAGAGAGAGAGAGAGAGAGAGAGAGAGAGAGAGAGAGAGAGAGAGAGAGAGAGAGAAATTATTATGTAGCAACCCAAAAGTGATCATTGAAAAGGGGGAAAAAGGAGAAAACATCTGTAAGTTCAAAAGAAATAAGTTATTTTCTTTAGTATTTAGATTTATGTTCTCATCTCATCAGACTGTGAGATCTTATTAGCTAGAGCATAGTTTTATAGATAACTACAGAATAGCGTTGAAAAGATTAAATGACCTATTTTAGTTAATTGTGCTCTGAAATACCTTCTCTTGACTAGACTTTTCTGGTTACTGAAATTGAGGGGGGTGGATTCTTTTTTTCCTTGTCTGGATGGGAGTCTTAATTTTCTTTTTCACTATTCAAAGACAGACTCAATCTAAGTGTCTTACCCATCACAATGTAGCTAGTAAGACCTAAGTCAGTACAAAACACAGGTCTCTTAACTCAAAGTAAAGTATGCTGGCCACTCTTCTACATCCTTTTCTAGTAGGTCCAGAAAACAGATTCCTTTTACTGACAGAAAGTTTAATTACTTGTATAAGAATGTTTTTTTGTGTGTATGGACTCCCTCCCCCAACCCTGATCTCACTTCTCTGAACTTGCACATATACGATAGGGTCTCCCAGGAAACAGTAGGTGTCTCAGGTGTTAGGGATAGCCTTTGTGGTTGGCAACACAATGAACACTGTAGCCCCTGAACCCCTCCTAGTATGATTTCCATTAACATTCAGACAGTAGACTCAATTAACATCAACAAAGGGGTTAACTCAAATGACAAAGCAAAAACATTTACATAACATTCCTTTCATGAACCTAGAGAACCCTCTCTCACTAATACACATGGTATCTAGGGAAAGTGGGCACAATAATAGTGAGGCACATGTTTAGGGAGCATATGTGCCCCAGGCAACACATAGTTCTGAAATTGCATGGCCTTGATGTCCTCTCTCTCTCTCTCTCTCTCTCTTTCTCTTTCTCTCTCTCACACTGTGGAACTTCAGCATATTTTATCTTTCTTAAATGGTCCTCACAAAGTTCACTGCTGGGTGTGGCATCTGGGCTAGATGGGTAGTTTATGGACTCAATGATCAAACAGCTTTGGGGTCAGGGTTCCTTAATTTTTAATTTAAAGGGTCTCCTTTGGGTCTTATGCAAGCAATTAGCTGGGAAACAAGGTTCTAAGACAGTCCACATCTAGGGAGCAAGTTCATTGTCTCTGTTGCTTTCCTGGCTTGCAAATCAGCTACTCAAAGCCTTAAATTGTGTTTCTCTTTGCCCCTTGTGATCTACAAATTTGCTGAAATCTGAAAAGGTCACCCTCATACTTGTTAGCCCAAGAATTACATGTTCCATGAGCTAATTCCAGTAATATGTCAACCTATTCCCAAATGAACTGGATATTATTAGATTAAGTTCTAGGTTACTGGATGATATAGATTTGGTTTAGAAGGGCTGCGGAGTATTTCCATTTTTCTGGAATAGGAGACTCCATTCACAGTTTCAGATTCAGAAGCCTTGGGTCTTTGAAAGGTAACTAGCTAAGTCTCTTCGGGGCAGCTATGTGGTACAGTAGATAGAGTACCAGTGCAGGAGTCAGGAGGATCTGAGTTCAAATCTCACCTCAGACACTTGACACTCACTAGCTGTGTGACCTTGGGCAAGTCATTTAACCCCAGTTGCCTCATCCTGGGTCATCTCCAGTCATTCTGATGAATATCTGGTCACTGGATTCAGATGGCTCCGGAGCAAAAGTGAGGCTGGTGACCTATACAGCCCTCTCTCACTCAAAACAAAGTGCAAGTCATGTCATCATTTATCTGATGGCATGGTTTTCTTAGGCAATGAAAGATGAACACACACACACACACACGCACACAGAGCTAAGTCTCTGACAAACCTGCTTTTGAACTTCCTGTTTTTTTATCTCTCATTCTAGATCAGGGGTTCTTATTGTTTTTTGTGCATGTCATGGACCCCTTTGAGAGTTGATTGAAGACTATGGAACATTTCTCAGAATATTGTTATTAAAAGCATAAAATAAAATACATAGAATTATAGCAGAAAGAAATTAAATTGAAATACAATGATCAAAATATTTTTTAAAAGTATATGTTCAACAACTCCAAGTTAAGACCTCTTGATGCTCTGGTTATAGGGCCCTTGGCTTTCTGTCCTTCATCCCTCCCTCTCTGGATGAGAAAAACCTTTCATAAACGGCCTCCAGAGATATTTCCCCCAGTCTTTAGTATCTTTACTGTAACTCTAGTGATCAATGGAAGCTCTTTTTCTTGCTTACATGCTTAACCCCTTTTTTCTGTTCCGGTGAATTTATTGAAGCAATTTTGATAGTGGTATATAATTTTTATTTCTACCAGCTGCTCCTCTTATGTTGAACTGTTTGCCAGTCGTGTCTGACTCTTTGTGATCTCATTTGATGTTTACTTGGTAAAGATTATTTCTTGCCATTTCCTTCACCAGCTCCTTTTACAGATGAGCAAACTGAGGCAAACAGGGCTAACTGACTTGCCTGGGGCCACACAGCTAATCAGTGTCTCTTCTTCGAGAGTTGGAATCTTAGAATTTAGAAATCATAGAATTCTAACCCTTCATTTTTATAGCTGAGGAAATCAAGTCCCACAGGGATAAAATGGCTTTCCCAAAGTCACACAGCCACTGAATAGCTAAGCTTGGGCTAGAATCCAGATTTCCTGAGCCTAAGAATGTGCTGGGGCCAGCTCTCATCAGCTTTCTACAGCCTCAAAGTTCAACTTTCAATGTGAGAATTGACACCTCAGAAACTGGCAATTACTTACACACCAGGGTTTGATTGGTTATTTTGTGGATTGTCCAGAGTTAGAGAAGTGTTAATAATGCAGATTAAGCATAAAGGTGTGTATATATAACCCTCCCCTCCCTAGCCCCAGACCCTTGTGGGTAAACATTTATCAGCACACCCTTATGTCGCTTTACAAACATTGCCTGAGCTCAGCAGGAGTGCAGGGGAAGGCTCAGGGTAGGAAGTCACCTACAAATTGGAGGCCTCCATGATTATAGGCTAATAACATTAATAACTGGTATTTATATAGCACTTGAAGATTTTCAAAATGCTTTTATCCATCATCTAATTTGAGCCTTACAACACCCTTGCTGATGTCTTTATTTAACATTCTTTCATGCATTATACTGCATGATAAGTAGCACAATGAACAAAATGCAGGCGGTCATAGGAGGCAAGAAGATGAAAACTGAGCTTGAGAACATTTCAGTCTCCCCAGGGGCAAGGGGGGAGTTCTTACCCACATATCTGCCTGTGTCTGGCTAGCCTGGGTTGAAGTCCTGTGTTTTTGCCTGAAAATCACCATGCAGGAAGATAGATCTGCTAACAATGAGGGGTGGGTATAATGGTTGAGCTACACCCTCCTGAAAAAGTCACAAATTCCATTGTAGATTCCTCTACCCTCTGTATTGGTCAATCAGTCACCAAGTATTAAGCACCTACTGTGAGTCAGGGACAATATTTGGTACTGGAAATACAAAGAAAACCCGAACCATTCCCTGCCCCTAAGGAGCTTATATTCTATCCGGGGAGACAATATGGACACATATGCTTAAACACAAAGTAATTTTTTGGAGAAATGTACCAGTAGCTGGGGGAGGTGAGGAGTAGGAGGGGAGGAGATTGAGGAAAGGATCCTCATGTCCTTTTTTGACCCTTCTTTTGTGCTATATTCATAAAAAAGCATATAAATGTAGTCTACATAGAAAAATACTCATAAAAAGAAACACATATGGTTCAAGAGGGACTTTGCTGAATTCTCTGGTCATTTTTACTGACACATAAAAACTTCCCCCACCCTGCTTTGATTGACTTTTACAGGCAGTCAAACTTTGCTATTATCTTTCCTGCTATTATAAGTGACCAGAAATTGTGCCGAAGTTTAGAAACGCCCAACAGCTGGGCACCTCTTAAGGCTTAATACACAGGTGTTAACAACAACAAATTGCTAGTGCCAGTTGAGGTCCAGTTTCCCCTTGATCAGCCTTCAGCAAGCTCTGGGTTTAACTAGCTTAGCACCACATGCAGTCTCATCAAGGACAGGACTTGACTTGTCAGAATGGGAGCTCCCTGGTAGTAGATGGGGGAGCAGACTACCCTCCTTTTCTGGGTAGTCTTTGCTCTTTGACCTTAAGTCAGAGACTGCTATTTCTCTGCTCATCACCTTCTAGAGACTCATTTTTGTCTAATTCTTTGTTCATCATTTACCATGAATCTAGGACAAACTTCCCTGACAAATTCAAGCTGAGTTCTGTTTCTGTTGATTTAGGCTTGAACAGGTTTGCCCAGTGTAATTACCACATTCTGGACTGTAAGAAACTCTAGGAAGCATTAGGTAAGGGGGCAGGCTCTGGAATCAGAGGACCTGGGTTTAAATCCAGCCTGTTAGGTGTGACTTTGAGAATCGGTTAGGTGCAGCGAGTGGAGTTTGGAGTCAGAAGGACCTGAGTTCAAATAGGCCTCAGACACTACTGGCTGTGTGACCCTGGGCAAGTTATTTGAGTTTTTTCTGCCTTAGTTTCCTCAACTGTAAAATGGGCATAATAATAGCAAATAGGGTTAAGTGACTTGTCCAGGGTCACACAGTTAATAGTAGTAGTAGTAGTAGTAGTAGTAGTAGTAGTAGTAACAACAACACATACTTCTCAAGGTTGTTGTGGGAATCAAATGAGATGCTATTTGTTAAGCTCTTAGCACCACATCTGGAATATAATAGGTGCTTAATAAATGCTTGTTTTTTTCCTTTCTTCTCTGGGCAAACCATTTGATTTCTGTGGATCTCAGCTTCCTTATTTACAAAATAAGAGTGTTGGATTACATGGTGTCTGAGATCCCTTCCAGGCTCAGATCTGTGATCCTATGGCAGTCCTGAGGGGCAATAGATTCTCCAAGTGGAAAGAGCACTGGATTTGGGTTTGATCCCTGGCTCTGTATTCACCAGTTGTGTGACCACAGACAATCTCTCTGAGCCTCTTATTTCGTCTGTAGAATCAGAACAATACTACTTGCACTAGCTACCTCGGTATTGTTATGAGGAAAACACTTTGCAAACATTATAGCACTATATAATGAGTTAATATTATTTATTGACATGAATGCAGTCTTTGAAATTACAAGACTTCCCTTTGGCCACCTGAGCCCACTATGAAAAGGTCATTGCTAAAGAGCTGACCTCCTTACTAATGCAGAGCAAGGAATAACAATGAGTAAATCCATCCATTAGTGTCAAGTTTGCACCTGTTGTCAAGAATACACACACACACACACACACACACACACACACACACACACACACACACACACACACACACACACACACACACACACCCCTACCTATTTGTGCCTAATGGGGAACAGAAGAAAAAAAGGGAGAAAGGAAATTTACATTATAACTTTGCTGTATAGTTATAAAAGAATAATAAGTTGTACATAGAAAATCTGCAATTTCATGTCCAATCACCTTTTTAATATCAGCTGTGTTATGGAAGTGCTTGTTTTATTCCATAAATTAAAAAAAAAGAAATTTAAATTAATAAAAGAATTAACAACTGCTTTTTATAAAGATGTTTTGCTTTGATGAAAACTTGTTCTGCTCTTTGGTCATGGTGAATACATGATTTCATCGCTGCAGGTGCTCTTTTCACAGGTAAGATCACAGCTCTTCCACGCCTTCTCATCCTGGGCGATATTTGTCGATGTCTCCCTATGGTTGTTGACCTTTGTTTTCGAAGAGGACCAAAATGACATCACCATGATAAAGTCAAGTTTCAATGTATTTGATTGTGGCTGATCAGCCTCATAGGAGTTCAGAATTCTCTACCACAGACTTGGCACAGATAGTCCATATGAAATGAAATTAGTCCAAATTTGAGCATCCTATGTTAGGTTTGTGCTGTCTCAATTCTGCTTTGCTCATAGAGCACAGCACCCTTTCTGATGTGGGCACACCATGCTGAGTGGTCCTGTGCCAGTGTCTCCCGTGTTGCACAATCAAATCCAAAGGTCTTGAGAGAGACCTTGACAGTGTCCTTGTATGGCTTTTTCTGACCTCATGTGATCACCTGCCCCATGTGAATTCTCCATAAAATAGTCTTTTAGGAAAGCATACATTTTGTATTTGAACAATGTAGTCAACCCATCAGAGTTGCACTCTCTGAAGCATAGTTTGAACACTTGGCAGTTTAGTTCAAGTATCTGCTACCTTATCCAGTCAGGTGATCCTCAGAATCTTCCTAAGACAGTTCAAATGGAAGTGATTCAGTTTCCTGGCATGGTGCTGGTAGACTATCCATGTTTCACAGGCATACAACAATGAGGTCAGCACAATAGCTCTGTAGACCTTCAGTTAGGTAGTCAAATACCTCTTCTCTCCCAAACTTTTCTTTGGATCCTGCTAAACACTGAGCTAGCTCTGGCAATGCGTGCATCAACCCCATTGTCAATGTGTACATCCCTGGACAGTACACTACCAAGTTAAGTGAACTTATCCATAGCATTCAAAACTTCTCCATTTGTTGTAACTGATGGTTCCATGTATGGCTGGTGTGGTAGTGGCTGGTGGAGCACCTGTGTTTTCTTGGTGTTAATTACTAGGCCAAAATTAGCACAGACTGCAGAGAATTGATCCATACTTTGTTGCATCTCAGCTTCAGAGGCTGCATTGAGAGCACAATCATCTGCAAACAGAAAGTCATGCACCAACACTCCCTCCACTTTGGTCTTGGTTTTACCATCAGTGTGGTAGTTGACCTTGATGCTGTATTCATCCTCACTGAAAGCATTTGACAACATGGCTGAAAACATCGTGCTAAAAAGCATGGGAGCAAACACACTGCCCTGTTTCATTTCACTGGTGACTGGGAAGGCGCAAGAGCTTTGTCCACTATCCAGAACCCTGGGCAAACATACCATTATGAAATTGTTGTACAGTGTTGATGAACTTCTCTGGGCAACCAAATTTTTACATAATTTTCCATAAGCCCTCATGACTAATAGTGTCAGAGGCCTTGGTCAGATCTACAAACGTTGTGTACAGACCTCTATTCTGCTCCTGGCATTTCTCTTGGAGTTGTCAGGCACCAAACACCATATCGACTGTTCCTCAGCCCTTTCTGAAGTCACACTGGCTCTCAAGTAGATGAGTATCTTCCAGGTGAAGGATCAACCTATTAAGGAGGACTCTAGCAAGAATCTTGCCAGCAATGACAGAGAGAGACCCACCTGTGATTGTCGAAAGACAATCTATTCTCTTTACCTTTATAGAGGTGGACAATGGAGGCGTCCTTGAACTCCTGGGGGATAACCTCCTCCTGCCATATAATCTAGAAAATTTCAATCAGCTTTTGTATGAGCAATGGTCTCCCTACCTTGTAAATCTCAGCTGGAATAGAATCAGCATGAGGTGCTTTGCCACATGAAAGGAGTCTAATAACCCTCAAAACCTCTTCTTCAGTTGGAAGTTCAGCTAAGGAGGGATTGACTTCAGCCTGAAGTAAATGGTCAATGGCCTCAGCACTGATTGATGATGGTCTGTTGAGAACACTATGTTTCCCTATAGATTCTCCACGAAAGACCTACCTGACATCCTGGAGGACTTCCTCTTGTTCTTTTAATATAATGGAAACATCAGCTGACACTGACCATTAACCTCATTTCTGCTTCATTCTAAAAAAATAGGTATCTCTTAGAAATGGGTCTGACTTTTCACAAGCATATTTGAATTTCTCATGTGGTGGAGTTTACAACAGGGAATGAGGCTCAGTCAGTACTTTCATGTGCTCAATCGCATTGGAGTGGTTTGTTATTTCCTTTTCCAGATCATTTTACAAATATGGAAACTGAGACAAACAAGGTGAAGTGACTTATCCAGGGTCACGCAGTATGTAAATGTCTAGGGTCATATTTGACTTCAGGAAGATGAGTCTTCCTGACTTCAGGTCCACTGTATCACCTAGCTGGATGACATCGTTTCCTCCTACTAGCTTTTGCACTCTACCTAAGAGCCAACTGTCCGACATTACAGCTCTAGAGGACCAAAGTATATTGGCTAGAACTGATAATTTTAGGCTGACAGACAGCTCTTTAGTCATAGCTACTGCATTGTAAGGGTGGGGTTGCTATCACAGGCTCTTTGATCTGCTTCTTTAAAAGGAAAAGCAAGTTTTAAGTGGTTAACAATCACTTTAATCAAGCACATGTATCATTCAGTTAGTTCAGTGGAAAAAGTCAGCACCCTGAACTTCAGAGAAAATCTAGATAAATCAAAGATCAACAGACATGGCTTCCTCTGTCTGACCATAATCAATGCATACATCACAATTCAACAGACAGGTCCAACTGTCTAACCATAGTTACCAGAGAGGGAAGCGCCAACATCTGGATTTTCCAAGTGGGAGAGTTCCTTAGCAGTGGCTTCCCAGAGTCCACCTCTGGTCAAATAAACTCTTCCAATCGGTAAGCCCCAAAGTAAAGCTTCACCCTCAGGGCAATTATACACTTTTCAGAGCCAGAGGGCATGACCCTCAGACCCAGTGTCTCAATAGAGCTCATCCTCAGCTCTTTACTCTCAGCTACCCCACATATCCAGTCCATTGCCATATTATTGTTGTTTCTACATTCACAATATCTCTCATTTGTGTATCCTTCTGTTTAATCACACAGCCAAAACCATAGTTCAGGCCGTCATCCCCTCATACATGGACATTTGTAATAATTTTCTGGTTGGTCTCCCTACTTCAAGTCTTGCTTCACCCCAATCCATTCTATATTCAATTGCCAAGGTAATTTTTCTGAAGAGTTGGTCTGACTATGTCATCTTCCTGCTCAGTGAACTTCTGGGGCTGTTAATTGCCTCATCAAATATAGTCTCTTTTCTATACATTTAAAGCTTTTCACAGCCTAGCTTCTTCCCACTTTTTTATTCTTAACACTTTACTCCAGGCATTCTATATTCCAATAGCATTGTCTTACTTGTAGTTTCTCTAACAGGATTTGCCATCTTTAGTGTTTGTGCACTTGCACTGGTCATTTCCCATATCTGGAGATCACTGGTAGACTGGACACCAGAAATGGCTTGCTAAAGGAAAGGAGACTTTCATAGGGCCTTAAAGGATGCTTAGGATTTAGAAATGCAAAGAAGAAAGGAAAGAATATTTCAGATGTAGAAGAAATAGAATAAGCAAAATCGTGGTGGTAGGAAATGAGCATGGTGTGTGCAGAGGGCATCAAGGTGGAAGCCATTATCACACTTAAAAAATATTCCTTCTTGGTTGCTTTATTTCCCCCCACTTTTCTCCTTAGTTTGACAACCATCATTTCTATACTTTCAAGACTCCACCCAGGCAGGAGCAGTGGAGAAGCATAATGTCTTTGCCAAGTACAAAAGAGAAATCAAATATTTGCAGATCCCAGGAAAGAGAATGGGTATGTACTTTCTTGAAGAAGGGCAAAGCCTTTTGGTGCCAAACCTCAGAAAGAGGAGTGTTAAAGGGTAGTTTATGACATTTTATCAGAAAAGAGTACTGAGGACATGAATTGGAAATGGCCGGCATAGAAGTGTTGAAAGAATCAAAGACAGGAAAGACAAAAACTTGGAAGAAAATAGGAGATACTGGGCCTGGTTTGTTTTTTGAAGTGTTCACTGAAGCGAAGCTGAGTACACAGTCATACACTGCATTTATGTATGTTATCCACATTTTCATACTAGATGGGTGCAATGGGCACAGGACCCAGAATCCTTAACTTAGACTGATTTGTTGCAAAATCATATTGTCTCAGCTTTCTTGTTGATTAGCCATTAACATTTTCCTTGTCAAAATTCCTGGACAAATTATTATTATTTTGAAAATGTGATCTTAGGAGCAAGTAGCTTACTTCCTTGGCAAAGACACTGTGAGTTTGATTTTCCTGTGTTTTGAAGAGAGGTGCTCAATAATGCTAGTAAACCAGAATGATATAGGTGGAGGGGTGGGGAGCCTGTTGCCTTGAGGCCACATGTAGTCGTCTAGTACCTTGGGTTTGGCCTTTTGACTGAGTCCAAATTTTACAGAACAAATTCTTTTATTAAGGGGATTTGTTGTGTGAAGTTTGGATTCAGCTAAAGGGCAGCACTTGAGGACCTAGAGGGCTATGCCTGACCTCGAGGTTACAGGTTTCCACCCCTGGTAGAGTTACCAAATTCAAAACTAAAAACAGCCTTATGGTAATGTGATCTTTAAACAACTGATAAAAATCTAGGTCAAGCCATTTCAATACTCAGAAGCAGCAGGGCATAGAGAATGGAATGCTGGATCTAGAATCAAAGACATTGGATTCATAAAGGCTCTTCTACTTACTATTTGTGTGACCTTGGGTAAGTTGCCTTCACTCTCTAAGGCTCAATTTCTTTAACTATTAGAAGTGTCTGCAGGCCACAAGAAGTCTCCAAATTCCTGGAACTGATGGGGAACTTGGTTGCATGTGCTTGGGCCCCAATTCTAAAGATCACATTTCTCTTTAAAAGTCACATTTCTCCCTAACCTCAAAACATTATCCCAGGCAGTTTCTTTCCAGCCCAAGGACACAGCCTGCCCCAGCAACAACCTTTATCTCCCTTCCTGCTACTGCAGCCAGCTCTACCTATAGAACTTATTAGTTTGAACCAGCTGAGTACCAACTGAATGGGCTGTGCACTGGGTCATAATGACATTTACTGCTCACTGACCAATATGCATCCTAGACTTAGACATACTTATACTCCCTTACATTTGTCTTGTCTAACAAGACATTGATGAGAACAATCTGTTATTCCTGAGTCAATGCTCACTACTAGTTGACTTAGTGATGCTTCAGGCCTAAAACTACACCTCCAGGTAATCCCCCTTGGGCTATTTCCCTGACAAATTTTGAGTAAAATACCTTTGCAGTAGATACCAAAAGTACATGTTCCTTTAAGCACTGACCTAATCCCACTCCCTAATCCCACTCCAAAACACCTAGTTAGCATATTTGACACATGCTTCACTATGGAATATCCTATATAAACTTTACCTGTACCTGTCTAAGGTTACAGGTTCAGATTCCCTAAGACTTCTTCTTGCCTACTAAAAAGCATAATAAATCTTAACCTTGACCTCAACAATGCTTGAGTCCACAAATTCCTTTCAGGCAGCTTGCCCCTAGTACTCTGGTCTTTGTGGGGGTCTCACACCCCGCTTCCATCCCTCATCAGAGCCAGATTAAAATGTAATTAGGAAACGCTTAACAAAAATAAACAAAAATGCAATATAACCTAGATAATGTTAATTTGTGATTTTCTGTCAGTATGCTGCCCACAGGGATCTGTTTTTAGTTTGGTTTGACACCCATGGATTACATGAATACAGATAATTTTTTCTGTCACTAAATCAGTGTTATCATGAGAGTTGGCTACTTAAGCTGAGAGATGGGGAGTGGAGATTGTGGCATTGGTTGCAGGCTGATCTGGGCACAGATCTGTGCCCCACAAGACTGCCAATAGCGAAATCCAGGCGTGACCTGAAAATCATAGGTCAGACCTCTGCATGAGCAGACTCTCATCTACTTCTAGGTTCCTAGAAGGCTGGAGCCTGAGAAGTAAGAACTATGACTTTGGATACCTGAGCTGGTGGGTGTGGCAGGAGGGGGGATGACACAGTGTCAGATGTCCAAAGCAGATCCTCAGCCATCTCTTCCCTCCTCTCCTACCTCACTCCACCCCTGGCTCTCCCCAAAGCTGGAGTGACATCTTGTGTAAAAGAATCCTTGGCTGGGGTCCAGGTGTGCAATCCCAGCTGCCTTGATCACCTGGCATCAAGGCGTTGTAAACTAGAACATAATATCTCCAGGGATTTATAACACCTTGAACTGGGAGCTTAATCCCCCAAAGATGAAGTTACCTATAATATGTGGCACCCTTGAGTTTCAAGATTGTACTCACAATGATGATTGTTATCTGTGTATAAAAGCCTGGAAGAAAAGTCTCACTTTCCCCCTGCCCTGTGCACGTGTAAAGACATCTTTCAAGGGTTGCAATAGGTATTTGCAGAGCCTGGTACTCTTTTTGGCTGCATCCTCCACCTTTGCTCAATTCCTCCCTTCCTGCCCCACCCCCTAGCCTCCTTGGCTGTTTGGAAAGGCAGGAAGGAGGGAGCAATGGGACACTGGCACCATAGTGCTGTTTAGCAAAATTTGCTGTTCGTTGGTTTCTAGGATCTTTAACATGAAGCAGTTCCTTATAGAAAAAAAGGATCAAAAACTGCAATGTGTTAAGAGCCCTAAAACAGCACTTCCTCTGACCCCACTCCCTCAAACTGTCCTGGTTGGGGGAGAGGGGGAAATCATTGGAACTGGAGCCATAAAACCTGAGATTTTGAGTTCCAGGTCTAACTTTGGCAAAGGTCTGAGGATCAGCTTCCTGATATGGAAAAAAAGACTGATAATCCACAACCTGCCTTTCACGGTTATCCTGAGAAGGACATTTTATAAACCTTAAAGCTCAAATTCATGAGTTATTTTTTAAGGAAGTAGCATGGTACAAAAAGGGAAGTAATATGGGGTAGAAGTATAGGAAAAAATGAAACTAGGATACCTGAGTTCCCAATGTTACCTACTAGCAGTGGAATAATGGACAATTTTCATAACCCCTCTGAACCTCAGATTCCTGAGTTATGAAGTGGGGGGGATGTGATCACATGACCTAGCTTTAACTGCTATTTTAGGGAAAGTAAGTTGTAAGTCTTAAGGCACCATAAAATAACAGCGATTTCAATTACAACGCTTCTCTCATGAGCACTGTAGGACACCCACAGTTATTCTGACGGATATCTAGGTCACCTAGACAGCAGCTTCCTGTTAAATTGAAAAAAATACTTGTAACTTAGAAAGAAACAGTCTTCTTTACAAGTTCCCTGACTTTAGAGCTTTCTTTAAAATAGACTCTATTGTATTGATGGAGAGTCAGGGTGGCTTAGGAGTGAGGAATCCTGCCTTAAAGCCAGGAAAATCTGGATTCCAGTCTTGCCTTTGATCTATACTGATTAGGTGACCTTGGACTAGTCACGTAACTCCTCAGCATTCTAGGCAAGTCTCTGTGCCGATCCTTCTACTAATGAAATCACAGGGGTCAGTCTCCATTCCTACTGAGTTTGTAGGCAATAAACTTATTACCATTTATATCATTGCTAAAAACTAACTGGGGCTGATATATAAATGTAAGGTATTATTATCTAGTACTTAGTGGGAGAGCCCGACACACAGTAGGAGCTTAATAAATGTTTACTGATTGATATCTATAAAGGAAGAATAGCTGTTAACAAAATCATTAACCAGTCTTCTTTACATTTCTATTGTCAACAATAATTTGTTAGAACTGAGATGTCTTTCCTTTTTTATTGTCATTACTGACAATTAACTGACACATTTTACTAGAATTTTACCTGTGGGTATGAATTGTGTTCAGTACCAGGGGCTGGCCTTTAGTTAATATTTTCACAGAAAAGCATTGTCAGAAAGGTTCAATAATACTATAAATAGGTCCCTAATTAATTTATTTGCTATTATGGTATGCTGCTTTATCAAATTACATGTTTGTAACTTGTTTGGAGGCATAGAAAGTGATTCCTTGAGATGCTCCTGCTTTTTGGAGAGGTTTATTCCCAGTATACTCAGGAGATAGGCATAATTTCTCTAACTGGGGGAGGCTGAGGCTGGTGGATCTCTTGAGTTCTGGAGTTCTGGGTTCCAGTGGGGCTAAAGCCCATGTGGCACAAATATGGTGTGCCTTCTAGAGTGGAAGATGATCAGGCAGCCTAAGGAGCCACGAACTCATCTGGAGCAGAACCTAGAGCAGGTTAAACAATTGGCATTGGGATATATCCGTGATGGCCATTGGTGCTTCTAGCCTGGGGAAAATAGAGACCCAGCCTCAAAAATTATACAAACAAAACCCAAGTATACCCAAGATCAGGAGACCACCTCATCAGCAATATAATCATCCTGGGTCCCAGAATTCCCTGACTCTGTGGTATGCAGGAAGTTGTGCCTTCTATGGTATAGATCAGTTCTAGACTCAAGTGGAAAGTTCAGTGGGAAAGTACTAGCCCTGCCTCCAAGGATCTTATCACTGTCTTACATGAAAGTGTTCTCCCTAGCCTGTCTTGTGTGGGGTATTTAAGAAGAATAGGGGTAGTAACATGGTGGGGCATATGGTTTATGGGAATCAGGAGAGGAAATAAACCCTTCATTCAGTATACTTTGCCCTCCAAACATAGACTAAAGCTCATCATGTGAAACAGGTATATGTACACAAATATGTATACATGTATAAAATTGATCCTGCCTGAAATAGGTCATCAGCACAGAAAGATATAGGCATCCATGCCATGAAAGGATGCAGGTTACAATGTCCAAGTCTTTCAAGTCAGAGGAGTCTCTTGAGAACCCATAGAGGATAGTCAGTCAAGTGATACAAGTGGCAGGGAGGTCATGGCTGTTCCCTCTTTCTGCTGGCCTGCTTTATCACACTGGCATAGTCCACAAAGAGCGACCATAACTCCCACAAGGAAGAGCAAAAAAAAAGCTTTCAACCCTATTGAGAGGCAATTATTGTTCGAGCCCAGACAATAGACCAGAAGCCTCAGCAGCAGTGCTATATGAGTGATGGTGGCAGTGGATTCATTCCCTCATTGGACCTGAAGGCTCTGGTCAGCCTGGGCCTCAGGCACATTCACAATTTATATTAAAGAGATGTAATCCTGGCCTCTGGGACTTAGAGGCTAACAGCAGACAGCACATGCAAACAGGACCAAAAAAGAAAATGAGCCAACGCTGTCAAAGAACAATAAAGGTGCTTTCCTCCTGAGACCAATTATTATTACCTTTATTTTTTTTAAGTGAATAAGGTTAGTGGGTCAGTGATGGTTGCTGGGGCTTTGATGGGAGCAGAAGGAACTAGCTGGGTATCTCTTGGGATGCCTTTAAGTCCATTATTGCTTCCCACAAAGCCCAGGGAAGGTCATCACCTGGAACCCAGGGAGTCTTCATGCCCCATAACCAGCTCCAAGGCTCACCTGGGAAGAAAGGCTCCCTGTAACTCAGAAGGGGAATGACAGCTTTCCATTTTAGAAGCCTCCAAGCAAAGAAGGCATCCAATCCATCTGACTAACTCTCACTCTTGCACCTTAGAAAGAAGAAAAATGACTTTTAATTCAAAAAGTGAATCCATATTGTAATGGAAAGAATACAAGATTTGGAGTTATCAAGGATCATGGGTCCAGATTCTGTCTCTTACCAGCTGTGTGTCCATTGTAAGCCACTTCATCTCTCTGAGGTGAGGGTTGAGTTGGGGAAATAAGCATTTATCAAGGACCTACTATGTGCCAGGCCTTGTGGTAAGTGCTTTACTAATTTTATCTCATCTGATTGATCTCTGAGACTTACTTCAGTTTCCTCATCTGTATAAGGGATAATAATAGCGTTACCTCACAAAGTTATTATGAGGGTCCAATAAGCTAATATTTGTAAAGTACTTGGCTACTCTGAATACAGTATATAAACATCAGCTTTCATCAGTTAGAATAATAGGTTCCCTGACTGTATGCATCAAAGAGATATTTCCATAATAATCAGTCATTCTTCACTCTTATTATGAAATCTCCAACTGTAGCTAAAGGAAGTCATGAAACTATGCTGATTAGGTCAGCTAGATATATGTTTTTCTAGCCTTGTTTGATAGTCATGTGAATCTAATGCAAATGTTATATACACATGTAATTTCTCTCTCTCTTGTATATATGCATATATATTATGCATCACAAAATTGTAGATTGTTAGAGCCGGAATCGTTGGGGCTTGGTATTTTTGGTGGTAGACAGGAGCTTAGCCAATTGATATATTAGCAATTATAATTGCAAAGCAAAATTGATACTCCATTAATTAACCAATAATGGATCTATTGCAGCTGCCTCATATACCTGAAGTTTCGTAGTATACAAATAGAGTAAGTTGAAATAAGACTTAATTCTATTTGAAATAAGGAGAAATATGGGGACTTTATGCAAGTAGCGTTCATGTTTGTAGGTCTATGTGGAAGTTATTTATGGAAACTGCCAAGTTCTAAAGTTGCCAAGAATCAGATAATGGGGCTGAAGATGGTCACCAGGACCATATGGCCACATTAGATAATTAGGGAAAAGGCATCATGTGCCGAGGCAAGGATGGATGGACAATGTGTGTATGTGGGTTACGTATACATTTCTGGATATGTCATTATGTTAGGATTCATAAAGCCTTTTATTTAATAGATTATTGCTGGACTGCTCCATCTTTAAGGGCAGCTAGGTGGTACGGTGGATAGAGGGCTGGGCCTGGAGTAAAGAAGGTTTAGCTTCATGAATTCAAATCTAGACTCAGACTCTTACTAGCTATGTGACCCTGTGCAGGTCACACTCAATGTTTTCCTCAGTTGCTCATCTGTAAAAGGAACTGGAGGAAAAAATGGCTAATCACTCCAGTATCTTTGCCAAGAATACCCCAAATAGGGTCAGGAAGAGTTGGACATGAGTGAATAATGACTAAATCTTAGAAAGTCAGAATTCTACATCTTTGTGTATTTAGTCAAATTCCTTCCACCTCTTTTTTCCTCTCTCTCTCTTTCCATATATGTACACACACACACACACACATATACAAACATAACATAAATGCAGGTATTTGTGAAGGTTAAATAAGCTAATGTTTGTAAAACACTTGGCCATTATATGTATGTATATTTTTAAACACACAATATGTTTCTGTTATTCAGTCAGTTTTCTGTTGTATCTGACACTTCATGACCTCATTTAGGGTGTTCTTGGCAGAGATACTGGAGGAGTTTGCCATTTCCTTCTTCAGCTCATGTTTACAGATGGGGAAATTGAGGCAAATAGGATTAAGTGACTTGTGCAGGGTCACACAGCTAATAAGCATCTGAGGTTATATTTGAACTCAGGAAGATGAGTCTGAGATCCTAGGCTGGCACTCTATCGACTGTGCCATCTAGCTGCATTCCCCCCATATAAATATATGTATATATATATATATATACATACATATGTATGTGTACATATGTATACATTTGTGTGTATGTATATACATACACACATACATATATACACATACATGTACACACACATTTGTATATTGCATTGCCTTGCTTGGTTTAGGGCATTGTTAGTTTAACACTATGCATGCACCTAGTGTGGCTCCTTCATTGTACAGATGAGCAAACTGAGTCTTAGGGAGATTAAATGACTTGCTCCGAGTCCTACAACAATTTCAGAGCTTCTGACTCCCAGTCAGGTATCCCTTCTTTACCAGGCCATACTAGAGTTATTTTATTTAACTTAATATAGGCTTCTCAGAGAGGAAAGACGGTTGGTGAAGTTGTTTTCTCCATTAGTTGCCTCTAGAGGCATCTTGCTCAAATTAGCTTCTTTTCCACCTTCTGCCTCTTCTTCCTGACTTGACTTGACTTTGACTGCTGCCTCCATTGCCTGGCTTACTTCATCCCCTCTGCAGAGAGCTCAGGGCTGGTGCAGACACTTTTTGAGGTGAGAGCTGAAAGGGCCCTCCAGGGCAGTGAAGACTGCTGAATCTCACTGTGAACATCCCAGTGGTTCTGGCTGCTTTTTTCTTCCCTTTGCCTTGCTTGCAAAATTTAAAACTGAGTTTGGAAATGCATTAGTGACTGCATGTCCATAGCAAACCAAATGCCTTTGAATGTTGTTAGTGAGTTGGATGAAATGATATTTAAACAAGTCCTCCCTTATGTCAGATAAACCTAGTACCTAAGAAGTGGGAAGCAAAGCATTAACTTAGGGTCAGGGAGAAGCTTCTGATAGGTTGGTATGTAAAATCAGAACTATATGGATGTTAAAGACCATCCAAGATTTCCTTTCACAGACAAGGAAACTGAGGACCAGTTCTCTAGGCCGTTGCCCAAGGTTCCACAGGGAAAAAGTGGCAAAGGTGGGATTTAACCCCAATTGTCTAACTTCAGACTCATTGTTCATTTCATCATACCAGATTCTTTTTTGCTATTTGGGGCACTTCACAAAGCAGAGGATCATATTAGCTCTTACAGCTTCTCTGACATGCTGGTTGACTCATATTTACTTTGTAATCTACTAAAACATCAGATCATAGGCTAAAAAAGAACCTCAGAGATCATCTATTTCAACTCCATCATTAAAGAAGTCACATACAGATCTGGTGTACTTTGTTAAACTATAGGAAAAGCAGATCTTAGAATAACAGGTTCCCTGACTGCTTGTATCAAAGAGATGTTTCCAGCTCCTCATTAGCTGCAGAATCCACAGCTGGAATAGAAATGGGTATCCTGCTGCTTTGGGAGTTGACTGACAGCTTAATGCCCAAGTTGTCCACCACTGTCCAACAACAAAGTCTAGACAAATACCGGGGGTACTTACAAGACTCCTTCCATGTAAGATGATCTGACGTAGTGGAAATACTACTGAGTTTGGAGTAGAGGTGTGTTGGTAAATGTTTAACAACTGGCTGTATGATGTGCTTTTAAATGTGATATATATTAATGTTTTCTCCATCACTTCCTTAAGTCTAGAAATCAAGAATTGTATTATTTGCTGATTTGTGATTTAAGTGCTCACATTGAATATTTAACAATAAGTCAGGTCGAGCTGGTGCTGGCACACCCCTGAACTGGTGTGATAGCACTTGACTTCTGATCCCATCTCTGATATTTGCTTAGTCACATGGGGTCATAGATTTGGGGCTCGAAGGGACCTTCAATCTAACCCCCTCATTTTATAGATGAAGAAGGTCCAGTACAGTGACTTGCTCAACACCACCTAGCTGATAAGTGTCAGAGGCAGGATGTGAACTGACCCCAAGTCCAGCACTTAATTTAGCACAGCCCTTGAGCAAGTAATTTAATTTTTCTGGGCCTTAGTCTCCTGATCTCCGTGCTTTTGTACAGGTGCTCTTCCATGTCTGAAATAGACCCCCTCTTTACCTCCATCTATTGCACTCTCTAGCTTCATTTATCAGCACAGACTTTCTCTCTCTTGAAATGACTTTGTATCTACTTTTATTTACTTAAATTTTGTGTATAGAATTATGTTCCTTGAGTTTGTGGACTGTTTTGTTCATAACTTTGTGTCTCCAACTCTCAGCAGAGTATCTGGCACATAGCTTTTGTTGGTGGTTCAATCGTTTGTGACCTTATTTGGGGTTTTCTTAGCAAAGACACTGGAGTTGTTTGTTATTCCCTTCTCCAGATAATTTTACAGATGAGGAAACTGGCAAACAAGTTAAATGACTTGCCCAGGGTCACATAGCTAGTAAGTATCTGAGGCCAAATTTGAATTCAAGTCCTCCTGAGTCCAGGCTAGATGCTCTATCCATTGCACCACCTACCTGCTCCCCTCCCTGCCCCCCTCCATCCCCCTCGCCACATACTAGGTGCTAAATAAATATTAGATGAGTTGAACTATTATAAAATTGTATTTGATGACCTTTAAAGTTTCTTCTGGCTCTAAATCTAGAATTCAAAATCAGAGGAGATATAGTATGGCTTCTCTCTCTCTCTGTTTATATATACATGTATATTTATGTACATATATGTATGTGTATGTGTGTGTATGTATATATACAGTCACATACATACATATACACATAGAAAAATATCAATATGTATATTTGGATTTCTTGTCCAGAAATTCAAGTACACTCACTGATAATTCAGAGACCTTCTGGTTTATTTTTTGCCCTCCTTGGTGTTTACCTAGTAGAAGTCACAATAAGGCTAGATTGACTTGATTTCAGCAGAAGAGGTAAAGGTCATCCTACTTGGTGTTTACCTACTCTGCCCATACACTGAATCCCTTTTTACTATTTGCCACGGTCAAGTAAAGTGGGCAGACTAATGGGTAGGAAGTCTATGAACTCAGTAAATGTTTGCTAGATCCTCTCCCACCCCCATTTCAGATACACAACTGTTTCCCCTTTAGCATCTTTGGTAAAACCTGTGGCATTCAAGCCCTCTGTCATCTGTTTTCACTCCCATCTTACCATACTTCCATTGACCAAAACCAGCTTGTTTCCAGTGCCTAAGTCATTCCCTAGGTTTTAGGGCCCTGAGTTGGGCACTTAGGGAAATAGTCTTTTAGGACAGTAAAAATCAATGGAAATTATACTTCTGGGATGTGGAAGGGGTCAATATTCAATTGTAAACACATATTCCCTAAAGTTTCGGAAGTGACAAAGACCCTGGGGAGAAGGGGGGAAGTATGACCTATGGGAATCCATGGTGGTTGGTGCTTTGTGAAGAATGAAGTTAAATAGCATACTAAATACACATGTATCTGATTTTCTGTGCAGTGTCTAACTGGAAGACAGGATCAAGGAGCAGAGCTAGTCAGTAAAAGTTTTTCCTCATTCCCCAATATTTTGGGGATTTATTTCATAGAAATAGGATCATAGATTTAGAGCAGAAAGAGTCCTTTGGGCAATTAGTCTAATCCTCTCATATTCTTTTTTTTTTTTAAAATAAGCTTTATTTATCCTTTTTGTTTTTGTATAACAATCATTTCTGGATATTCCTGTGCTCTGCTTCCTTCAACCTGAGAATTAAACCTTCTTCCTGAAACCAATATAGAAACAAATTAAGAAACATAGGACAACCTAGTAGCAGTGTCTACAATGTCTGCAAACTTCTAAATCCATGGTCAGCTCCCTTTCTGATGCTTTGTTATCTTTTCTGAGACCAAGATTTGTTTAAACAGCTACTTAGAATTCAGCTGTCTTTTAGTATCTATGAACATTGTTGGGTTCAATCTGTTCTCTTGTATTATTGTTGTGATCAGTCTGTGTATTGTTCTCTTGGTACTTTTCCTTTTGCAGAAGTTCATATAGATCTTTCCATGATTCTCTGAATACATTTGTCATTTCTCATTGCACAGTAGCATTCCATCATGTTAAGAAACCAGAGTTTGTTCAGCCAGTCCCCAACTGATGGCTACCAACTTTGTTTCCAGTTCTTTGCTATCAGTAAAAGTGCTGTTATTAGTGGTTTTTGCATATATGAAGCCTTTCTTTTATCTTTGATCTCCATTGGTATATGTTCAGCAGAAAGACTGGTGGGGAGGGCCCACGGTGCAGCCTCTGCAGCTCACACCCCCTTGTCCTTTGGCTTTCCCTGCTGGAGTGAGGCCAGGGTCCCTACCAGCCAGACCTTGTCCCCAGATGGAGGAGGGTCTCCCTCTAGATGCTGACCCTGCAGCAACTGCAGCTCCAGGTCTAGACCCACCTCAGGCCTGGCTCCCTCCATCAGAGGGTCATTGCGGCAGGCCAAGAAGGGGCTGTGGAGGTCATCGGGCACCTCTTCTCATCATGCAGAGGAGATACTGAGGCCCAGAGAGGATATTGATCGACTCGGGGTCACACATCATCAGGACTGGGATCAAACTACGACCTTCGCCCCTCTGACCCAATCCTGTCATTTTCTAGATAAGGAAACAGATGAGGCTTAGAGGTTAAATGATTTCCCCAAAGATACTCAACTAATAAGCGGCTAAGTCAGAATATGAATCTATGTCCCCCAACACTGAATCCAGCACCCTTTGTTTTTATATATTTACTTTTTACAAGCCCTCTTAACCAAAATGCATTGAAGATAAGCTCAGACGGTGGTTTTAGCTGACACAGTCCTGATGGCCCCCAGATATTTTGTCTTTAGCTACTGACTATAATATTCTTTTCCAAAAATATAAGCAAACTGTAAATATCTCCTGCCTTTCAGCTCTGCTCATCAGTGGATGAATTATCTTGAGGAGTTCAGTGGTCCCCTTGACAGGGTCTTAGCAGAGGGCTTCCTCTGATACCCTTCTGTGGATTTTTCTTGGTCAGGTCTCAAAGTTCTTCCTTCAGAGACCTGGTTATTTCAGAGCAAGATCCCAGTCTTTACCATCTCAGTCCAAACAGAATTCAGGCCATATCTTTCAATTTTCCTCTCTTTGCTGGACATGAAGCTTCCCTGATTCCATCTTTAGGTCTCTGGTTGGTATCTCATGGATACCTTCAAACTTTAGGCATGTTGGGTTGAGCTCTTCTCCTTTCATCCCTTAGGCACTCTCCCCATCCAATCTTCTAGGACTTCGGCTGAGTTGCGATTGTCCCTGACAATAATTGGTTGACCCCTTAATGTAAGTTAGGGCTCTTCACTCACATCTAGAAGTGGAAGTCAAAATAAGGCTAGATTGACTTGATTTCATCATACTAGTTAAGATTGGGCAAGTCACTACTGAAGTCTCAGAGAATGACCTCCATCTCCGAAGTCCTGATTCAACATTCTTTCTAGTGGATCTTCTTGGAGTTATCTCTCTTTTTCAAGAAGTGGTGCTTATATAATTAGAGGGGAAAGACAAGACAAAATCAGAGGCCCTAGCTCTGTATTCCTTTTTGTTTGACCACTGACTTCAACTGTTTACTGCACCTTTAATGAGGAATTCCTGCCCTCTTTGCAATCCACAGAACCTTTTCTCCTCTCACTTGAGAACTTTGAAAATCCAGGGGGAAGCCTATCAACTGCCAACATGAGCTGCAAAAACCTGATGAACCCATTTCCCCAGGATAGTTAGGACTCTGAGAATCTATGCAGGATGCAAAGGTATCATTCAGAATTTTCAGCATTCCTCAGGGGGTGGCTGAAAGTAGATTTCTACTCCGATATCTTAAAAAGAAAGTTGGGTGATCTCTAAGAGAGTAAGAAGACTTTTTTTGTAGAGTGGGTGGTTTTTGATTGTTTTTTAGAGCTTTGGAAATTCATTTCTAACACAGGTCTATTCAAACTTGGCTAGCAGGAGGAAGTTATTCCATCCACCAGGATAAAGGGAGAATTTAAAAAAAATATTTTTTGGAACCATGGGAGGTCTATCTTCACACACACAGACATGTCAGGTGACTAACTAAACAAGGAGGCCTCACTACGCTGAGCAGCTAGGTGGTACAGTGGATAGAGCGCCAGGCCTAAAGTCAGGAAGACTTATCTTCTCAAGTTCAAATCTGGTCTCAGACACTTACCAGAGGTGTGACCCTGGGCAAGTCACTTAACCCTGTTTGCCTCAGTTTCTCATATATAAAACGAACTAGAAAAGGAAATAGCAAACTACCCTAGCATCTTTGCCAAGAAAATACCAAATGGGGACACAAAGAGTTGGATGTGGCTGAAAAATGATTGAACAGTAACAATAGTCATGAATATTTACATAGCACATTAAAACTGACAAAGTGTTTTAGGATATGATCGCATTTGAGTCTCCCAACAACCCTGTGAGGTAGGTGCTTCATTATCCCCATTTAACAGATGAAGAAACTGAGGTTGAGAGGCTAAAGGATTTGTCCAAGCCCATAAATACAGTGTCTGGGTCAGAATTTAAACCTAGGTTTTCCTGATTCCAAGTTGATCATGCCTGTCCACTATTTTAAGCTAGCACTATGCCAAGTACCCAACTTTGCAGCATAAATATGGCTTAGAGATTACCTAGTCAAGTCTCTTATTTTTATAATTGAGGAAATTGAGTCCCAGAGAGGTTAAGTGACTTCAGTTCATAGATTTAGAACTGGAAGGGATTTTAGAGGCCATGAAATCCCATTCCCCCTTCTTCTACTTTGACCTTTGAAGCAGTCAGGTGGCAAAGTTGACAGAGTTCTGGACTTGGTGTCAGGAAGCTCTGAATTCAGTATGATCCTGCTGTGTAGTTTTGTAACCCTGGACAAGTCGCTTAGCTTCTGCCTGCCTCAGTTTCCCCAACAATAAAATGAGGATAACAATAGCACTTACCTCCCAGGCTTGTTAAGAGGATCAAATAAAATATTATTTGTGAAGTATGTCATTTTGCAAGTACAGAATCTAAGGCAAAGAGAGGTCAAATGATTTTCCCAGGATCACAAACTGATAAGTTATCTAAGGCAGAATTTGAATCCAGGTCCTTCTGCCTCCAACTTGAGTGACCTTATCTGTTACGGTTTGCTACTTCTTGTGGTCCTTCTGGTAGTAAGGAGCAGATACAGGACTGGGATCCTGTGCCTTTATATCCAACACTCCTTCCACTGCACCAAGCCACCTCAGATTTCTCCTTCTCTTCTTGCCCTTCTTGAGCTCTTGCCATATTTTTATGGTGAAATTAAGCTCTATGATCTTTAGGTCCTACGATTCACTGATCTGTTGTTCAGTTGTTTCAGTCCTGTTTGACTCTCTGTGACCCCATTTGGAGTTTTCTTGGCAAAGATACTGGAGTGGGTTAGCCATTGTCTTCTCCCATTCATTGTATAGATGAGGAAACTGAAGCAAACAGGGTTATGTGATTTGCCCAGGGTTATAAAGCTAGTAAGTGTCTGATGCTGAATTTGAACTCATGAAGAGGAGTCTTCCTGACTCCAGGTCTCTATCCACTTGCCCCATGATGCAGGTTAGTACCTGCTCCATAATTCATAGACTTAAAGGGTCTCTTGGGGGCTCTGAGAGGTTAAATGACTTGTCCATGGTCATATAGCCAGTAGGTAGGTGTCAGAGGCTTGAATCCAATTCTTCCTGACTCATAGACTGGCTCTCCATTCACTATCCAATACTGACAAAAATTTTAACATGAATAATTATTATATAAAACTTATCATTATTATTTAAATATAGATGTCTTAGGCTTTGGTCCAGATGGTCACATACCTTTTGCTCTTTGACTTCCTACTTTAAAAGGGAAAGTTGGTGAATGATAGGACTTAATAAATTATACAGCTCAAAAGCACTGAGTATGATGATACTGATTAAATGTTTGTATGGAGCTTTGAGGTTTACAAAGCCCTTATCTCACAGCATCCCTGAGAAACAAGTGATGGAGACATTATTATTTCTTCTTTTCAGATGAGGAATCTACATCGCCAAGCCACATGTGACTTGTTTATGATCCCAAAGCTATTAATATTGGAGGTGAGATTTGAATTCAGGTCTTATACTGCCTCAGAACTTCTATTTTGAAAATGACACCTGTAGCATATACCACATCACAGTCTACAAGCACAGTCTAGAGGATATGGGCTGAAATCAGGTTTGGGTCCTGGTCTTAGCTTGGCCCTTTGCCCATCAGTGCAACCTTGGGCAAGTCAGTCATTTCTCTGGTCTTCACTTTATAGTTTGCTTAATAATGATAATTCATATTTATAAAATATTTTACAATTTACAAATCATGCACTTGATCTTTGCAACCTTCCTGTAAGATAGGCAGGGAAGTCATTTTAATTTTTAATTTTTATTTATTTCTTTATTTAATTCCCATTTCATTATATTTTTATTCCCATTTTATTGAGTCTCACAGAGGGAAGTACCTCCCTCAAGGTCACATAGCTAAGTAAGTAATGGGGCTGCTTGGGAAGGGTACAATGATGAACTATAAAGTCTCTTCTATCTTTGAAACCCCCGTCTCTGTTTAGGAAGTATCAGTAACATTAGGTTCTGAACATTCATACTGGCTGCCTAACATGATTTGGTCTCTTACTAATTGTAAGTAATGGTCACTGTATATGTAGAGAGGCAAAGACAGACAGGGAGAGAGAGATGGGGAAGAGAGAGAGAGGGAGAGACAGACGGAGAGCTGGGAAAGAGAGACAGAGACAGAATCTCTAAGGGAAGGAGAGGGAAAAGAGGGAAGGAGAGTGAGAAATAGACAGAGAGGTAAAAAGAGAGAGAGACAGAGAGAGGAGAGAGAAAAAGAGAGAACCGGGGCAGGGGGTTGGTGGTGAGAGAGAATAAGTGACTTCCATCAAACTCTTCTTACAAATTTACCTTTATGTTGAGGAGAAATTTCATCCCAAAATGAAAGGGTAATTTATTCATAAAGCTTCAAGCATTTGGGAAGAGGGAATGATCATGAAAGTAGCTTTTTAACCAATGCTTTGTAGTGTCCTGACATTTCTAATGAAGTCTAGAGCCAGAAATAGATTATTCCAGAGTATGAGGATATGTCTAAATAGCTCATGGCTAGCTTAGCTCTTCTTGTTTTAAATTATGTCTCTCTCTGGAATGAGTGGATGGGTTTCTATGAGTGGGCACTATGGGTGGGAAGTGAGCTCATGTTCAATTTACTTAGGGCTTATCTTGAATGGAATGCTAATGGCCAATCAAGGCACTTATCACGGGACTGAAGGCTTAATAATCAAACATTATCAAATTCCTTTATTTCTAAGCAAAGCAGAATAAGGTCATGCAAAGAACATTGGATTTGGACTCAGGAGACCTAGCTTTGAAACTTGATGTACACTGGCTGTGTGATTCTGCAGTGCTCTAGGAAACTCTATAAGACTAAATTGCAGAGAAAGTGTTGCTTTAAATGTGTAGAGTGTTTCCTGATAGAAGAATCCCACATATCAATGAAATAATAGGTCTAGTCTCTTTCCCTACTGCTAAGGTAAGGCCAAATCCCAGATCACGGGATCTTAGCCTAGGATAATCGTGTGCACTTAACTGAATAGGGGATTATGGAGACAGAGGGCAAATCCTGATATAGTTTCCTTTCTGTAAAATGTTCAAACTTATCCCTAAATGTTTGTGTGAGACCCATCTGTAACACCTTGTTAAGACAATTGGTCATGCCTGAGTGAGATGTAGTATCAAGAATCTAACTGTGCATGGAACCAAACAGTGAAATGACTCAGATGCTATTTCAGCCATGGTGCATCTGAAAAAGGAAAGAGAACATAAGATTATACAGTCACAATTTTTATTACTCATGAAGATATCAGTTGTGGTAATATTTTAATATCTTTCCAATCATGATGCTGCCTTTGAGATTGAGTCACTTGGACCTGAGCTATACCATGCCTTCCCATTTTAGCAGGTCTGCTAAAAAGAAGGGTGTCAAGATTAAGTGAATTATAAAAGAATATTAAAGGCTCTCTATTCTCATCTCTCTTTCACCATAGCTGGGATAAATGTATAGTCAACTAATTGATTATTAACTTTATATGCCACTTAATACATATGTGTATATGTATGTATTTATATATAATGTTTATGTATAATATGTTTATATGTATACATGCACTTCTATTGATCTATATATACACACATATACTTGTGTGTCTATGTATATGTATATATGTATATGCATGTATATCTCTATTTATATCTATATGCTGTATGGGGCATTCAGGGAGAACTAACCCCTCTGGTGTGAGTCCTGCTGAACCCTTTACAGGGCTGCTCATCCATCTTTGGTGACCATCTTCCCCCAACTCTCACTTGTGCCTCCAAGTAGCTGTAGCATGCACAGCAAACACATTCCAGTAATCTGTTTTGGCAGATGGACTAAACCAGGTTGAGGGTAACTGACAGACCTCAAACCCTTCGATGAGTTAAGAGGGTGTCCATCCCAAGCATATGAAGACTTCCCTTGGTGGAATGGGTAGATGAGAACAATTTGTTCCAATGGTCATGAAGGTGGCTGAAATAAGTGGTCAGATATCAAAGATGCCACCCTGTGAAGTCCATGATAATGACATCTTTGAGATGAAGGACAAATCTATCTGTCTATCTACCTGTCTTTCTATCTATTTATCTGTCTGTCTGTCTTTATACATTCATACATATACATATATACATATATGTGTATATGCATGTGTATTTATATGTTATATATTCATATACATATATACATATACAGACACACATGTATGTGTATGTATATGTATATATTTTCTCTTTGGAGTATATGTATTAGGACTCAGGGATTCTAAAAGAAATTTCTTTAGGATTGCCATCTTTGAGGGGAAATGATTTCTTTATCCTCTCCTCAGTAGCTACTGTGGTGATATGCATATGACAGTGAGATCATGTGTTTGCCTAGGTGAGCCTGAGACTGGATCTCAAATCCCTTGCTACCTCTTCTGCTTTGTCTCCCCCCCAGCCCCCCAAGATGGGTTGCCAAATACTGATCCTGAGAGCTGGATTTCTCTAGCTTTTGTGGCTACCTTGTCAATTCAAGAGATAAAGAGTCCTTGAATTGAGTCATGGTTGCCCTGCAGGAAGGTACCCTATGGAACTACCTTCTTTGAGGAGATGACCACTGCCAGGAGGATGAACCATGACCACATGCTGGCCAGCAGATCTGGACCTTGAGTTGCTCCTTAAACAGTACAGCTTGAGAGGAAATTGAAATCTGTTTTTCCTATCTTCCTATATAGAAGTAATGGGCTATAATTTATAAGTTGAGTATGTGTCAATATGTATTGATGAAGTTTTTGTTTTAGGCATGTCTTTTGTGATAGAAGGAAATAAAAGAGCTGTCCTGTAATTGTTATCTACTACTTTGTATATTGAGTAATCCCTTTTGAGAATTGCTAGACATGATCCACATCGAATCTTAATTTGAGATTTTTTCCTGAGATCTCTGGGCATGGGGACATAGAGAGAGAATATGACAGAAAAGTCCAACACTTTCTTGTAGAATCCCTTAGAACTGAACCTAAGTCCAACTGAGGAAGGATTCTTGAATGGGAGACTAGCACCCTTTAGGTCATGGATATAATTTAAAGAAAATTAAATAATAATGAAATTCATTACTGTGTACTGTGAACAGTTCAGATTTGAATATGATAAGAAACTCTAAGTTGGATTTTAAAAAGTGAACCACTTGGGAGTTTTTCTGGAATACTTGAAAAGCCTCGTAAATTTCAGTCAAGCATTTGAGCATCTCAGTTGAAGTTTTGCATTTGTAAGCAATTAAACAGATATATTTTTCCTAATGTCAGGTTGAACAAAGCAACTTTCTCAAGATTCCCTTGGGTTGGTTCTGCAGTTGTTTGGATATTTGTCCTGGTCTGTGTATGGAGGTTGACAAGAAATAATAAAGGAGAAAGGGACAAACTTTAGAAAGAGAAATTGTGAGAAGAGATTACTAGTCTAGTCTAGCTAGAAGCAAGTGGCTTTCTTCCCTTTGCTCTTCTCCCCATGCCTTCTATCCCACAGCTACAGGTAGAATAGAGAGGTTCATGGCAGCTCCAGGCACCAAATTCAAAAGCTAAGTATCATTTACCTTTCTTTTATCCTTGTTATGAAATAATCAAACTAGCAGCAATGTTAGTGATCACCCACTACATATCCAAGCACTCTTTCTATAACTGGTGATGCACAATTTGAACAATTAACTAGCTCTCTTCCACAACAATGCTTTTATTTCCTTTTAAAAACTGAAATCTGTTAACTAGGGAAAGCAGAATTAATGCTCCTGTTTCCTCCTTGGGATGACTCATCTGGGACAATCACATAAAGAGCCATAGATTTGAAAAGAACAGGAAAACAGCTGGATGAATAGTCAAAGCATTGGACTCCATTCAATAAGTCACTATTGTAGACACTGAGATACCTTTCTTCTGTCACACCTTTTTTTCCTGAGATGACATTAACCTATTCAAAAATCAAACCAGTGATCTTTGTCTCCTGCCATCTCTGTTCCAGAAAGTCTCTGATCACCTTTCCCTTGACTTAAACTAACCTCTTTGTGAAAAGTTGTGACATAAACTCAAAACACATCTTTCTAGACCAACTGTTCTTTTTTGGCATGAGCACTTAGCCAAGTACATAGGCCTCAATTGCAGTTAGGGAGCTTTTAAGGGACTGCATTTCTCATGGTCATTAGATTGCAGACTTTATTTCAAGCTTCTTATGGGGAAATTGAGTCTCACATATCTCCTGTTGCAGGTTCAGTGGGACTTGGCAAGCCAGGAATTTTAATCCCTATGATCTGATCTTTTGGAGAATTACATTCTCTTAAAGATAAGGGGAGAAGTTAGCTACATCAATCCCTGTGTACAAAGCTAAAAGTAGAATTTGTTACTGAAGTAAAGAACAAAACCATCATGCTACTCCAAATTTACCTAATTAAGAATGTACTTCTTTTAGGAAAGGTGTTTTGCTAAAATAATTAAAAGCCTGGAAATGTTCCAGGGCAACTAGGTGGTGCAGTGCATAGAGCAACAGGCCTGGATATATGAGGATCTGAGTTCAAATGTGACCTCAAACACTTACTAGCTGCATGACCCTGGGTAAGTCACTTAACCCTGTTTGCCTCAGTTTTCTCATCTGCAAAATGAGCTGGAGAAAGAAATGGCAAACCACCCCAATATCTTTGCCAAGAAAACCCCAGAAGAGTCAAACATGACTGAAATGACTGAACAACAAAAAAAGAAGTGTTCCATCAAAAGTTCCCACTATGATGGACTCATATGTATATAAACCAAACACACAGGAGCCATTTTGACATAAATGGAGCATAGCAAGGTGCCCAATTCACTTTATAAAGTAGAGTGAGACATCTTGACTTACCAATGGGCAAAATGAAATGAGGAATTAAGCAATTATCTAGAGACCTGATTCGTGCCAATCAGGGTCACTCCAGATAAAAAGACCCCTTTCCTCTCAATAACAGGAATAGGGGTTTGAGTGATGCAGATTCATAGTAAATGGATATCGTGCCACTGAATCGTCCTTGTGACACACTCCAGTGGTATTCATGACTCTGCAACAGGTACCTTTTAAAACATTTTCTCTTTCTGTTTCAGTATTACCTTGTGTTTATTTTGCATACACTTTTATAATCTACGCTTTACTCATAGAGCAGAACCTAAGAAACTGTCTGCAGGTGGGCCTTCTGTGGACTCTGGGTGCTTTTTAGGACCCTGACTCCAGGGAACCAGCAAACACAGCAAGCTGAGAGAGGGAGGGAAGATGAACAGGATGGTGCAAAAAGTCATTGCAAGGAGACAGATACATGCAAGTCTTGATTGGGAGCAATCTGTGTTGTCTGCTGCTGATGCTTTGTTCCAAGATCACCAGTGATACGAGGGTGATGTCTTGACTTACCCATGAATTGGATTTATGTGAGGCAGAGCTGTGGAAGTCATCAGCCTCACTCCTCCAGAGTCATTGGAGTCCAGTGGCAAGAGAAAAGCCAATATGATGGGTGATGGCCCAGGATGCAATGGGTGACCTTGCCCTTTCTAAATTAAGGTCTCTCCCAGGTCTCAGTTTGTATGAGGCATCTGTGAGAGATACGCCATGAGGCCCTGCCAGAACATGAGGACAAATAGTTTGCTATGAACTGGAATCAATGTCAGCACCAGTGATTCATAGGTCTGGGGTGATGAGAATTAGCCAGAGAGTCAGGACAGATTCTGTCGCTCTTTCCTACCAAAGCTGATTTGCCCTACCTGCGTATATTAGCTTATTTGTTCTTTATCTGTTATTTAAATATACACTTCATTTACTACTATAATGCTATACAGGCCAGCAGAAAAGGTAAGCTATATTTGTATTTCATTTCATGCTGACAAAAAGAAATGAGACCATATGCCTTGTTTTTGAGATAAAACTTTTCATTCAGGCTAAACTATGTGGCTTGCCACTAAATTAGAACCACTGGGCAAAGTGCGGAGGTCTGTATTATACTTGGCACACGCAGCAAGAACCTGATGTAAAAAATCAGAACTATCATAAGTTCCGGGCCAATAGAAAATAAATTTCATGCATTTGCCTTTCTTTTTTTCCCCTCGGTGTTGGCTATGTGTCACCCAAGGTTTGAAAGAAAACCATTCCCCCACAAAAGGAAGGGGAACAAATTGCTTGGAAAAAGCAAGCTTTCCTGTATAGGAAAGTAGGAGAAGGAGTTAAGTTTCCTTTAAGTCTTCATGAAAATCCCTTCTTTTATAGGAAGCTTTCCCCATGTCCTCATAATTCTAGTACCTTTCTCTTATTTATTAATTCTTTGTATTACTTACTTTGTATATATTTGTTTGCATGTTATCTTCCCCATTAGATTATAAGCTCCTTGAAGGGAGAAATTTCCTTTTGCCTCTTTGTATTCCCAATGCTTAGCACAGTGCCTGACACACAGTAGGCATTTAATAAATATTTCTTGACTAATTGATTGAAATAAATCCTCTGGCTAAGGGGATAATCAACAGTTCAACCTGCTTGGCCCTCTGTTAGCGCGCACACACACACACACACACACACACACACACACACACACACACACACACACACACACGAGTTTCCTGGATAGAATGTAAGTTCCTTCAAGGCAGGAACTATTTCATTTCTGTGTCTGTCACTCCAGAGCCTAGCATTGTGACTGGGACATGAAAAGCAATTAATGAATGTGTGTTGATTAATTGTAGAGCCTGGCAGACAAATCCTACCACATGTTGAGACTTTCAGGGCAGCTACATTATACACTCAAGGTATTCTGTGAATCTGCATCCACTCAAATCATAGTTCACAAGCCGCCATCCATTTACCACCAGCTGGAGGACACAATTCACCCAAAGTAAAGGAATTTGATGAAATAACCAAGTAAGAAAAAGAACAATCAAAACCTCTAGTCCCATGTATACAACATGACACATTTTTACCACAAAGCATACCATTAGTTAGAATAATTACAAGAGTAGGAATCATGAATGGGGAGAGCATGTGTGGATAGGGAACCTGTTTGGAAAGTCACGTGTAAAAGAATAAATATGACTGGAGCATGCACATGCAGAAGCGACTCACTTCCACATGGGGATGCCAATGTCTCTTGATTTCGTGATGCTTACCTCTCTAAGTCTGCGCTTGATTCCATGTTGTATCTTTGCTTCTCTCCCAGACATCATGTAGTTGCTGCTTGCTGCCTTTTGTGATCTCCTGAGCTTTTCTGTTTTTCATTTAGCAAATTACTTTGGTGATTTCATGGTCACTGCTTGGCACTGTTTTCTGCTTTTAGTTGTGTCTTCTCTTCAGGATCATTTGTAGGCTAGTCTCTTAGGTTATGGTGACTAGAAAGCATCTCCATGATAACAATAGACTAACAGCTGTTTAATCAAATGGGAAACAATAAGTCATCCCACATAACTAATTAAAGCCAGACAGAGCCTGCAGGCTAAGACTAAGACGTTTCTTTTAACACCTGAATTGGGAACTGAGATCATAGTCCTTTATCTCAGACAACTGGTACTCTGACTTCTGGTAAGAAATTCCCAATATCCTCCTTGGCTCTGCATCTAAATGAATTTTACCTAGAATAAAACATGAATGAAGGAAGGGAATAAAGATTTGTTATCTACTATGTGCCAAACACTCTGCTAAGTACTTCACAAATGTTTCCTTTGAACTACACAATAACCCTGGGAGAGAAGTGATATTATTTTCCCCAGTTTACAGTTGAGGAAACTGAGGCAAACAGAGGTTAAGTGACTTAACTAAGGATCACACAACTAGTAAGTATTTGAGGGGAATTTGAACTCAGATCTTCCTGAGAAAGCAAAGTTCAAAGTTCTCCAATCATTAAACTTGCATTCTTGCCTTAATTTTATGTTTGTCTGCCATCTATCTATCTATCCATCTATCCGTCCATCCATCCATCCATTCATCCATCCATCTATCCATCTATCTATCTATCTATCTATCTATCTATCTATCTATCTATCTATCTAGTAGCATCAAGTTTGACTGTGGTGCTATATTTTGGTCAGTGAAAAATCTTGCAATCTCTCTATGCTCTTCTCTCCTCTCTTGTTCCTAGCCTTTCCCAATTTTCTAATATTCTTTATTTTTCTCTTTATTGTTTCTTTCTTTCTATGCCTTATCTCTGTTAGTAATGTCCATGGACATTGTTTGGGCCCCCACTAGTGGCACTCCAGGATTAAAGAGTCAGCTAATTAGCTAAAATTTCCCATTTACCTAGACATAGATTAAAAGAGTCATAAAAAAAGTCATGCATAGTGGTTGGAGCACAGTGTCAGTCTCGCAGAAACCATCCTAAACCTTTTTTCTTCTCTATGACACCACCAGCTCTCCTACTTCTCAGCAGAACATCTTCTTAAAAGTACTTTAATGAGAAAATAGATTCTCTCATGAGTGCCCTCCTCTTTCCTGTTCTATACCTTAAATACCCCCCTCATCGTACCCCATTAACTACTCCTTGTCAAAGACACCCCCTCCACAAGTGCTTTTGATTCTAACTTTTCTTATTTCCTCCTTGTCATTTTCTCTCTGTCTCCCTCTCTCCTCCTCTCCCTTTCCTTCTCTCTCTCCTTTGCCACTTCTTCCTTTTCTTTCCTTCTCTCTCTCTGTCTCTGTCTCTCTCTGTGTCTCTGTCTGTCTGTTGCTTTGTCTCTGTCTCTTTGTCTGTCTCTCTCTGTCTCTTCTCATCTCCCTTTCTCCCTCCCTACCTCTCCCTCATGTTCAGTCTCTCCTTGATCCTAAATATCTACAAAGATGCCCAGATCACCCTCATCCTTAAGAAACCTTTCACTGAACTCCACTATCCCCTCAAAGTAGCATCTTGTACCTCATCTCCTTTGTACGGGTAAAGTCCTATTGCAGATTGCCTGCATTCATTGTTATTATTTCCTCTTTCTCTATTCACCTCTTGCAGTCTTGTTTCCAGCTACACAACACAACTGAAATTTCTCTTTCCAAGGTTACCAACAATTTTTTATCTCGTCTCCATTAAATGTGAGTGTTCTCTTTTCTTTCTAAACTTCCTTCACTGGAAATCTCATGGGTTCAGTTATCATTGCTATGCAAATTATTTGAAAACCAATATATCCATTCTAAATCTCCCTCCTGAACCCCAGTCCTGCATTTCTGGCTCCCTGTTGGACGACATCAACTTGATGTCCTGTAGCCATCTTAAATTTAATATATCAAAACCTCCTAAACTTACTCCTAGTCTTTTTCCTTCTTCAGACTTTTTAATATCTGGTGAAAACATTATCCTTTTAGTCACCTAGTCTGCAACTTCATATTCATCCTTGACTCTTCTTTCTCACATCCCCTCTCCCACATGTAATCAGTTGTCAAGTTTTGTTGATTCTTGTCTCCATGTGACATCTCTCATATTTGTCCATTTTTCTTCACTCACAAGGACACTATCCTATCTTAGCTACTCATCACCTTTCTCCTGGACTTTTGCAATAGTCTCCTAGCTGGATTCCCTATCTCTCCCCAGTCTCTTTCATCTCCAGTGCATCTGTCAAACCACAACCAAAAGAACATTTCTAAGATATAAAACGAACACGTCACTCCTCTACTCAGTCTCTCCAGGGACTACCTATTGCCTTTAGGACAAGATACAAAGTTCTCAGCCTGGCATTTGAAGTTGCTCACAAGATGCTCACATTTTCCTTTCTAAGCTCATTTAATATTGTTCCCCTTCATGCATTCTGCATTCCAGCCAGACTGACTTACAAGACATCCCCAGAACTCCACATGGTATCTCCCATATTGAGTCTTTGCACAGGCAGTTCCCCTAAGCCTAAAATTCTCCCCTATTCTCCTTCTCCTCTTAGAAACCCTAGCTTCCTTCAAACCTCAGCTGAAGTGCTTTCTCTGATATCAGAAATCCTTTCTGATTTTTCTAGCCCACCCTTATCCCCCATGCTAATGTCTCTAATTCTAGGAATTACTGTGTATTTACTTACCTGTATATGTGTTGTAATCCTACCCACCCCCCAGTATAATGTAAATATCTTATCTCTGTATTCTCAGTGCCTAGCATTATGCCTTACTAGCTATGCCACTGTGGGCAAGTCCCTCAGCTTCTGTTTGCTTCAGTTTCCTCATCTGTAAAATGGGGATAATAATAACACCTACTTCTCAGGGTTGTTGTGAGAATCAACTGAGATAATAATTGTAAAGCATTTAGCACAGTGCCTGGCACCATAGTAAATGCTATATAAAATTTGCTACTATTATTAGCTATTATTACTTAATAAATGTTTGTTAAATTTAATTAAATTGAATCCTAACTCCAACACTTACTACATATGTGCTAATCGCTTAAACTCTTAGAAGTGCCCATAGGGTGTGTCCTAATGGAGGGAGTGGTCTTCTATGGCACTTGATAGCACATGACTACCACCCTATATCTCAGTGCAAAGTCAACTCGAAAAATCTCTGGCTGTGCTAGTATTTGTTCACTGATGTTTGGCAAAACACTGCGCTATTCGGTTTTGAATTGTCAGAGACGCTGGAGATCATTTAGTTCACTCTTTTAATGAAGAAGCAGAGGACCAGAAAGTTTAAGCAAGTTGGCCAAAGTCACACAGATAGCAGGTTTTAGAGCCAGATTTCAAACCCATACTCCAAGCAGAGTTCTTCTTGTGTCCATCTCCGCAGGCATACATATAGCATTTTGTCTACAGTAGGAATTTAATAAATACTTGTTGAATGTTTAGTCATTCTAGTTGTGTCTGGCTCTTTGTGACCCCATTTTCTTGGTAGAGATATTGGAATGGCTTGTCATTTCCTTCTCCAGCTCATTTTACAGATAAGGAAACTGAGGTTAAGTGACTTGCCCAGAGTCATACAGCTAGTAAGTGTCTCAGGCTGGATTTGAACTCAGGTCTTCCTGATTCCAAGCCTGGTACTCCATCCATGGCCACACCTAGCTGCTCATGCTTATTGAATGAATGAATAAGCATATCCTAAGGCAAAGACTTAGAACGTTTGCTCTTTGCTCCTGTTGAGTGAAGAAACTCTCCCTTGGGATAGAGTATGAGGTGGAGACACTGTATATCACTTGCAAACTTGGCTGTGTCCCTGAGAAGACTGATTGATGAAAAGACCACAGATAGACACCAAAGGGAAATGCCCAGGAAGTCCACTATAACCATACTACTCCACTGCACACCAGAATCCTACTTAGCTCTGTTCCTTTCCTTTTCTTACCTCTGTTATTCTGGGTCTGCAATGTCTTAAAGGATTAGTTTCAGAATTAACCTCCAAATGGCTGCATTACCTCCCACATTTAAATACATTGATTCAGGCAGCTTCCCTATGGGTAGAAATACCAGCACTCCCATGACACAAATAGCCATTCTTGTTCTGATGCTGTATTCATGGTCCCTCTGCACTTCTCTACCTGTTGTGATAATGTTTCAAGAGATTAAATGATTAACTAAGTTGACACAACTAGTAAGGGGCAAAATTAAGATCAGAATCCACATCTTTTGACTTTAGATTCAGTGAATCTTTTTTCTCTATATGTTATACATCACATATATTATATATACTGAGAGTCCTGGACTTATTGATAATCCTGGCTTCTAGATGTAATATTGCCACCAATTAGCTATATGAATTTGGGTGACTCACTTGACCTCTGTTGACTTCAATTTTCTCATCTTTAAACACCTAAGATCATGCCTAAGATCATTTCTAGCTCTCAGATTTGATGGTTCTGTCTACACTGAGTTCTCTTACTTGTTTCCCTTGTCATATTTTATTGGCTGGTAGTTTGTAGCCATGAAACAAAGGGAAGCCAACATTCCCTGAAAGAGGCTGAAGTTGTTCATAACTTTGTTTTCTAATTACTTTGGCAAATCCTTCAGCAGGGACTTCTCCATAGACAGTATGTGCTGGCAGTCTATATAAAGCTCAGCTCTGGGTAGTCATGTTCAGAGGGCATGACCAACTCTCCAGGGCAGCTCCAGGATAGGGGCAGGTGCTTCAGATGATCAGCTCCTCGAATCCCTGATTATTGGCCTGATTATCTACCCTTCTAATTAGTTTGTTTTCACTCCAGCTCTGGCTTGGCCAGTCTCATTAGCTCACTTAGAGTTCCTGTTTTCAGCTTCTGTCCTCACTTGCTCTCTGGTTCCTTGGCTTCCAGAAATGTTTCTCTGGAGTGGACTTCACTCTTTCAATTATGGTTTCCACATACTCCTGCCAAACACCAGTGGTTCTTATTTCTTAAGCTTGGGGCAAGAATTAGGGGGCAGAAATATATAGTTCCATGAGTCAGGTCATGACACTATGACCATAGCACCATACATTCATAAGGTCACAGATTTAGAGATGGAAGATTCTTTAGCAGTTACTCAGTCCAACCCCCTGAGAGCTGGGGAGAGGGTATGGCTTGGCCAAGGTCACACAGATTTAAATCAGTCAGTCAGTCAACAAGCAGTTATTAGGCACTTTACTATATGATAGGCACTGTGTAATTACTAATGCGCTTTATTCTTGCTCTTCTCTCCACTCTCCCTTTCTCTTTTCTACATAATCTATACAAATGGAGAATTGGGTCAAATGTTTCTTTTTCATTGGTGACACTTTACAGCTCTACTTTGGATACTGCAAAGCAGAGTCAGTGAAGAAAAATGCTAGACTTCCCTATCCTCAGCCTTGTTGTACTGGGACTATTTTGTGGAGTTGCAAAAACCAGATTTTGGGTTCTAAACACCCCTCACAGATATTTATCCATTGTCCTGAACAAAAACCTGGAATTAATGTTTCAAACCCCTGAAGTTTGGAGCTGAGTAGCACAGTGGACCAGCTTTTACAAGTTTGGTGTCAAAAAGGAAGAATTACAGCAGCAGGAGGGAGGTGTGGGGCACAGCTGAGAATGAGAACCGTGTCACGCATGTGATTTTCGAGCACAGAGTGTTCTGGAAGGCCTGTGTCACCGAAGGCCATATGGATGACATGGCCCTGCTTGTCACACCACTGCCCCAAATGGCATGTACACAATGACTAATGCCTCATTTCTCAGACCTGTATGTCAAGGGCAGCCTGTAAACACAAAACAGCTTCAGCAGACCTAAAATAAGATATCAAAATCATCCCCGGAGAGACCAGAGATTCTGTATGTGGCCCTACTCTTCAATTCTTCCTGAATGCTCTCACTGGAGAATAATGTAAGCCCATTGGAGCTTGCAGGCTAATTGCAGTAAGAGCAGAGCAGACTAGGGATGGTGACTTCAGGTTCCATTAGATTAGTCTCCTCACTGGCCTTCTTTCCTCCACCCCCTCTCTTCTGTCCAATTGTTGCTTCATAACAATTCCAGGTTAAGTTTCTTGCACAATTAATTTGTCTAATGATTAAATGAACATTTATTAAGAACTTATTATGTACAAGATATTGTGTTAAGAATTGGGGATGCCAAAGTAAAAATAATAGAGTCCCATCCATCAAGAGACTTTCCAGATATCACCTGGATGATATGTGACCAGAAAAAAAGATGGGCTAGTCACATGAGGAGAGTGAACAGTAAATGGACAGCATACATGCTTCATTGGTATTCACATAATCTCAAGAGGTCTAGAGGAAGGCCCCCAGTATACTGTGTGCCCCTTAACTGGAAGATTTAGTAGATAATTTGGACAAGAGTTGCACTGGATGAAAAGGTGGTCTGCACTTTTGAAGAGAACATCAACGAGGTCATAGTTCATTGGAGTAGCAGAGATAGGACATTCATAAAGAAAAATCTAGTGTAAGATACAGAATAACTGGAGCATAAAAGAGATAGAACAAGGGCTCCAGGCATATTAAGAAAATATTTGAGCACAAGGAGGGTAAGGACCCAACAATAAAGAGAATAAATATTCAAATGGAAGGAGAAAAGGACGGGAATAAGTAGAGAAGGACAAAGATAAGATAAGGAGCATCCAAGGAGAAGAACTTGAGAAAAAGGAGAAGTAATTTGGCAAGAGAAAATAAAACAAGCTGATAAGTTGGAATGACAAGGTAAGAAGCTGGTAAGATAAAAGAAAGAAGCTGGTATGGTGGTCAAGATACATGAGGTAATAAGATGAGAAGATAACTAGCAAGCATTTATGAGATGCTTACTATATGCCAGGAATTATGGTAGGTGAGTGATCACTCTAACTTGGAAACAATTAGACATGGTGGTTCTCCAAGGAAGCTATCTACAATGAAGACAAAAGATGAGGATCTCATTTCCAGTTAATGTGGAGAGCAGGAAGAATTTTGCAGAGAACTTGTTTGTATTTTGGCCCTGCCAAGTGACTGTTGTCTATAATAAAGTGCACTTTCTCATATTGTCTAGACAAAGAGGGTGAAGAACAATTTTCCACCCTTCTCTCTCAGTGAGAAAGAAGTGTATCTTTTTTAAAAATGTAAGACAATTCAAGGTGAAAACAAAGATGAAAAAGCATCTTAAGAGAATAAAAAAAACTTGAACTTTGCCAGGAGGTTGAGGGTGAGATAATGTACGTATGCAGGGAGGAAAACATGAAGAAAGGACCATGGAGCACCCTATACTAAGAAAAGGTATGAGGCTCTTCCCCCAAAAGGAGAAAGCTGTATAATCTGAAGAGGAAGCAGCAGTTTGTCTTGCAAGAAATGATGTTGTAGGTAGGTAAGGGATTATCCAGGACTGGTCAGAGGAAGATGAGATAGGTTAGTTGTGGTTTCTGTCTGTCTACTGAGAGGCAGCTGTAAACCTAATAAGAAGAAATATGTATTTCCTTGTTTTCCAACTCAGCACCACCCCTACATGAGTTATACTCTATGATAATGTGTACCCCTGAGTTGTTTATAGGGCCTCCTTCTCTCTTTCTTCTCTTCCCCCTTTTTCCCACTGCTTGCATAAAGTCTTTCTAGTACAAATGTCTAAGACGTGATGAAGACAACACCACCACATCCCCCTTCAACTTGGTGACTACTCCTCACTTCTGGTGATTCATGTTGATACAAATTATAAATTCCAGATGGAATCGAGAAATGATTATTAGGAATTATGACATTTTTGACAAGAAACGGAAGACCTTAGGAATATAGGTGTTTTTTAAAAAATCTCTCCTGCCAATCAAAGCAAAAAATTCAGAAGAGAAAGGAAAATTTGGGAAGTGAGCAGCTGGTTTAGAAGATGGTGTCTGACTGCTAAGGGGAATGTATTTTGCAGGCAGGAGGTTGTTTGGGTGTTTGTTGGTAAGTGTCTGTTCTGTCATAACAAAATGTATAAATAAATGCGTGTGTGTTTTTAAGAAGATGGTGTCTAAGCAAAGGATTTATATGTTCAGACCATAGCTTGAAATTTTGGAATGACAGGCTCCTGGCCAGTAGGATAGTGCCCAGTAATGACTCCTCAAAGAGACTTGTCTGCTTGTCTGACTGTGTCAACTTGGACAACAGCAAGGAGTTGGTCAAGGCAGAAGAACCACAGTTTGTCATCTACCATCTGTTAATTAGTTAATACGCACTTACTATGTGCCAAACACTATACTAAGGCCTGAGAATACAAAGAAAGGTAAAACATAGCTTCTGCCTTCAAGAAAGTCTTATTCTAATGGAAGAAGCGATGTTTAGATAACTACGTACATCCAAGATGTATGCAGTGGAAGGTATTCTCAGTTATAAGGCACTAACAGTGAGGGAAGTAAAGAGGGACAGGAATTGGTCAAGACCTGGGATTTCAACTTAGTTTTGAAAGAAACCAGGAGATAGAAGTGAGGAGGGAGAACATTCCAGGCATGTGAGTGATGGTGGTGGAGATGGAGTATAATTTTTGAGGAACAAGCAAGAAAATCAGTGTGTTATAAGATTGGCCTGGTGATCTTGAGACCACCATGACAGTTTTCTCTTAAGGGAGATTGTAGCTTATAGAATCTATGCCTAGAAACTATTGCTATGAGATTAGGCCTAATGGTCCTGAGGCCATCATGATGGTCCCCCCCTTAAGAAATGCTGTGAGCTTATAAAATATGTTCAAGTAGAAATACTGACAATACTATTTTTTGAAAGTTAGCACAGCTATGGACCCCAAATAACATTTTGTCTACCACTAGCTTGTTTTGCTTTCTGATGACAAACCCCGAAATGGGTATTTTGCCCTGATTCTAATATGCAAATTGCTTGACTCTGGGTGGAGAGGGGCACCCAAAATCAGAGTATAAGAATCTCCATCTCAGAAGGGCACTTTGAAGCACACCCTTCCCTCCAATGGGAGCACACCTTCTCACTGGAGCACTACATACCTGCTGAATAGACTTTATGTTTCTGTGCTCCCCAACTCAGTGCTACCCTTGTATGAGTTATACTCTATGTTAGTGTGGATGCCTGAGTTGTATATAGGGTCTCTTTCTCCTTCTCCCTTTCCCCCTCTTCCCCTTTGCTTGCAACAAATATTGCATTTAACTGATTCTCATTGTTTTATATGTTATTCTCAGCACCTGAATCCATCAATGAGTTATTTTCCCAAAATCTGTGGCTGTCGCATGTTCTTCTCCTTAGACAGAAACTGGCTTCCCAGACAAGAACTTAAACTTATTGATAGCCATACCTACACTGGGAGAGTATGGCACTGTAAGCCTAGCTGTAGAAAGCAAGGGTCAATAGGGGAATTCTGTGTCCTCACAGAATGGACTCCTTTATATCAGAGGACTGTCACAAAACAGAGTGTCACTGAATTCTAGAGTTCTTGGAGGAGAGTAAACAGTAATGGTGTTGATGCTAATTAGCGTTTACACCGTGCTTTAAGGTTTGCAAAGTGATTTACAAATATCTCATTTTATCCTCTCAACATTTCTAGGAATAACAAGAAGTATTATTGTTATCCCCATTTTATAGGTGAAGAAACTGAGGCAAATGGAAATTAAGTGACTTGCCCAGGATCACACAGCTAGTAAGTGTTCTCTGGCCAGATTTGAATTTATGTTCAAATCTGCCTCCTGGCCAGTGTCCTGAATTCCTAGCTTACAACCCAGGAACATACAGAAGACTTCATGCCTAAGTCCTAGTGATCTGGTACCTCCCAAAATTTATATTTTTGTAGGATCTTAGTTGTGGGGACTGGAATCTAAGCTATATCATCATTCAGTAAGAATATACTGTTTTTTGGTTCCATATTGTTTTTCTGGACTGAGATGGTGGATATCATCACTTCTGAGGAAGTTCTGGTGCCATGTCACTTTCCCGGGAATAATATTCTGAAGAGTAGAAGAAAGCAAAGAGAAAATCTATGCTTAAATTCTTCCTTTTCATGATATGAAGTGTAGGAATTTTACCTGCAGCAAAGTCAAGGCATGGATAGGTCTAAACCAGTGTAACTTGAAAGAGAGGTCCAAATGAGAATGCCCAAATATTGATGTCAATCAAGGTTGAAAGAATTGAGTCTCTATAGCCTGGAAAGGAGAAGACGTAGGGAGCATATGATGATTGTCTTCAAGTATTTGAAGGACTGTTACTTAGAAGATGGATGAGAATTGTTACATTTTGTCTTAAAGAGTAATCAATCAATGAATCAACCAACATTTATTAAGCACCTATTAAGTGCCAGGCACTATGCTAAGCACTGGGGATGCAAAAAGAGGCAAAAAAATTAGGTTTTTTCAAGGAGCTTGATCTAGTCTTGATCAATCTAATAGGGGAGACATTGTGCAAACAAATACAAGTAAAGCAAACTATAAGTAGGAATTAACTAACAATGAGAAGGTGCTAGAATTAAGAGGAGATGAGAAATCTTCCAGTAAAAAAAGAGATTTTGGTTGAGAAACAATGGCTTGAAGTTGTAATGGCAAATTCAGGCTTGATGTCAACAAAAACTCCCTAGCAGTTAGGGAGCCCTGTGAAGCAAGAGTGGGCTGCCTCTGGACTTGGTGGGTTTCTCTCACTTGATCGTCTTCAGGAAAAAGATTGAAGGATCAAATTGTGGTGGGGATTCTAGTTCAAATAAGGATCAGAATAGATGGTCTCTAAGGTGCATTCCCATTCTGAATGGGAAGGAAAGGATACCGTCACCTGGGAGGATTAGAGCAGGCTCAATAGAGAATATGGTCCCTGAGGGAAGTTACAGATTCTGAAAAGCAGAGGTAAAGACAGACTGAGTACATTCCAGGCTTGGGAGTGACCTATACAAATACAAGGAAATAGGAATAAGCTTGTAGTGTTTCCAGAACTGTTACTGGAGTAGTTGTTTTACTGAAAGAGGAAACATAAAGAATAATCTCTGAAATATGAAATTAGATTAGAGAGGTAGGTTATGGAAGGTCTTGAATTCCAGGCCAAGGAATTCATCCTTTGTCCCAGTGGCAAAATCAGATCTGTACCTTAAGAAAATTATTGGGGGTGGAGCCAAGATGGCAGACTAGAAAGATGCACATACACTAGCTCTTTCCCCACATAAAATACCTGTGAAGAAAGACTCTCAACAAATTCTGGAATAACAGAAGCCACAGAACAATGGAATGGAAAAAATTTACAGTGCAGGGTGACCTGAAAGGCCCACAGGAAAGGTCTGTTGTACCAGATGCAGATCTGAGCCCAGCCCAGCCTGGATCCAAGCAGCACAGCACCAGGAGGAGGACCCAAGCAGGCCTCAGGGGCAGAATCCCCAGTGGCAGCAGCAGTGGTTTGCAGAACCCTCAACCCACAGGCACCAAAAGTCAGTGAGAGGGTTTTTTTATCTGACCAAGAAGGGAGCGGGGTCTTCCCATAGCTCTGACCTCAGGTGGCTGTGGCAGAGGCCACATCCAGCAGCAACTGCTTCCGCAGCAGCCAGCATCCTAATGCTCCTGGGGGATGTGAGCACCTGATCTTTATCTCACACTGAAGGGTGTCCCTGCCCCCTGATGAAAGCCCTGGGGGGAATTGGGCAGCCTATCTGAATCTTAGCCCCCAGTACTGGCTTGGTGGAACTGGAGGTCAGGTGTCTGTGGAAAGGAAAGTCTATTACTCACAGATTCTGGGCACAAAAGTTCCTGGTTGCTTCCAGACCAGTGTACATGCTTGACTGTGCTGCCTTAGAGGAACTGAGATCTTACAGTTCCCCAGAGTATACCCTACTCTTGACAAAGGACCCCAAAGTCAAGTAACTGGTTGGGAAAAAAAGGGAAAAAATGTAGAAGGTTACTTTCTTGGTAAACAGATATCTTCTCCTATTCTTTCTGATGAGGAAGAACAATCTTATCATCAGGAAAAGACATAAAAGTCAAGGCTTCTGTATCCTAAACATCCAAATTAAATATTCAATGGTCTCAGACCATGGAAGAGCTCAAAAAGGATGTTGAAAATCAAGTAAGAGAGGTGGAAGAAAAATTGGGAAGAGAAATGAGAGAGATGCAAGAAAATCATGAAAAGTAAGTAAACAACTTGCTAAAGGAGACCCCCCAAAATGCTGAAGAAAATAACACCTTTAAAAATAGGCTAACTCAATTGGCAAAAGAGGTTCAAAAAGCCAATGAGGAGAAGAATGCTTTAAAAAGCAGAATTAGCCAAGTGGAAAAGGAGGTTCAAAAGCTCACTGAAGAAAATAATTCTTTAAAAATTAGAATGGAACAGATGGAGCCTAATGACTTTATGAGAAACCAAGAAATCATGAAACAAAATCAAAAGAATGAAACAATGGAAGATAATGTGAAATATCTCATTGGAAAAACAACTGACCTGGAAAATAGATCCAAGAGAGACAATTTAAAAGTCATAGGACTACCTGAAAGCCATGACCAAAAAAAAAAAAAAAGAGCCTAGACATCATCTTTCATGAAATGATCAAGGAAGACTGCCCTGATATTCTAAACCAGGGAGGAAAATAAATATTGAAAGAATACACCAATCACCTCCTGAAAGAAATCCAAAAAGAGAAACTCCTAGGAATAGTGTAGCCAAATTCCAGAATTACCAGGTAAAGGACAAAATATTTCAAGCAGCTAGAAAGAAACAATTTGAGTATTGTGGAAATACAATCAGGATAACACAAATCTATCAGCTTCTACATTAAGGGATCAAAGGGCTTGGAATATGATATTCCAGAAGTCAAAGGAACTAGAACTAAAACCAAGAATCACCTACCCAGCAAAACTGAGTATAATAAAACAAAATGGTCTTTCAATGAAATAGAGGACTTTCAAGCATTCTTGATGAAAAGACCAGAGCTGAAAAGAAAATTTGACTTTCAAACACAAAAATCAAGAGAAACATGAAAAGGAAAACAGGAAAGAGAAATCATAGGGGACTTACTAAAGTTGAGCTGTTTACATTTCTACATGGAAAGACAATATTTGTAACTCTTGAAACTTTTTTCAGTATCTGAGTGGTTGGTGGGATTACACACACACAAACAAACACACACACACACATAGAGAGAGGGACAGAGAGCACAGGGTGAGTTAAATAGGCTGGAATCATATCTAAAAATATGAAATTAAAGGGTAAAAGAGGAATATATTGGGAAGTGAAAGGGAGAAATGGAATGGGGTAAATTATCTCTCATAAAAAAGGCAAGAAAAAGACTTTTCAATGGAGGGAGAAAGGGGGGAGGTGAGAGAGAAAATGTGAAGATTGACTTAAGGAAGGAATAAAATGCACACTCATTTTTGTATGAAAACCTATCTTACACTACAGGAAAGTAGGGGAGAAAGGGATAAGCAGGGTGGAGGAGATGATGGAAGGGAGGGCAATGGGAGAAGGGAGAAATTACAAGTCAACACTCTTGGGGAGGGACAAGATCAAAAGAGAGAATAGAAGAAATGGGGGGGCAGGACAGGATGGAGGGAAATACAGTTAGTCTTACACAACATGACTATTATGGAAGTCATTTGCAAAACTACACATATATGGCCTATATTGAATTGCTTTCCTTCCAAATGGGGATGGGTGGGGAGGGAGGAAGGAAGAGAAGTTGGAACTCAAAGTTTTAGGAACAACTGTTGAGCATTGTTCTTGCATATAACTGGGAAATAAGAAATACAGGTAATGGGGTATAGAAATTTATCTTGCCCTACAGGACAAAGGAGAAGATGGGGATAAGGGAAGGGAAGGATTTTAGAAGGGAGGGCAGATTGGTGATAGGGGTAATTAGAATGCTTGGTGTTTTGAGGTGGGGGGAGGGGAGATATGGGGAGAAAATTTGGAACTCAAAATTTTGTGGAAATGAATGTTGAAAACTTAAAATAAATAAATAAATTTAAAAAAAAGAAAATTATTGTTGCAGATGTATGTGAAGGATGTATTGAAGAGGGGAAACCCTTAGTTATTATCACTCAGAGACAGCTAGATAGCTCAGTAGTTAGAGTGCCAGACTGGAATAAGAAGATCTGAGTTCAAATCCAGCCTCATACATTTTCTAACTGTGTGATGCCAGACAAATTGCTTAGTCTCTATTTGCCTCAGTTTCCTGAACTGTAAAATGGAGATAATAAGAGTACATAGCTTACAGGGTTATTGTAAGGATCAAATAAGATGCTATTGGTAAAAAAGCACTTAGTCAATTGAGCGACAGAGCCAAGATGGTGGAGTAAAATCAGGAACTTGCTTGAGCTCTCCCCCAAACCCCTCCAAATACCTGTAGAAAATGACTATAAACAAATTCTAGAGCTGTAGAAGCCACAAGATGACAGAGTGAAAAAAATTTCCAGCCCAAGACCACCTGAAAAGTTGACGGGAAAGGTCTGTTGCACCAGGCTGGGAGAGGAGCACAGTCCAGCATGGTCCATGCTGGTATAGACTGGGCACTAGCAAACCTGGAGCAGACCTCAGGGGACTGAATCACTGGCAGCTATGGTGGTTTCTAGGCTTCTCAACCCACAAATACTAAAGACAACTTAGAAGGTCAGTAGGAAAGGTCTGTTGGATCTGAGTAAGAGAGGTGTATGGTCTGGCCCCAGCCATGGGGAGCAGCTGTGGCCATGGTGGTAGCATTAGTAGTAGCTACTTCTGGAACTGTTGGCTTACAAATGGTGGGGGGAATTCCAGTGACTGATCAGAGGGGGATTGAAGGGATCTCTTTATTGGCTCTGAGACAAGATTCTTTTGCTTTGCCTATACTTAGATCTGGGTTGCAGTCCAGGGATGAGGTGGAGCACTGGAATGGCAGAGCTTGTGGTGGTGGTGGAGAGGGAATCCTCCTCACGGTTCCAAGATAGAAAAAGTGCTTGTGGCCATTCACAGACCAGAGTACAGGCCAACAGCAGAGTAAACACCTCTCCTTTGATCATACCACCTTGGAAGAACTGAAAATTTACAGATCCCTAGAAATATTTCTGAAAACAGCTTCACAAATCCCCTGAAACTTGGGACAGTACACCCTCCACACTGGAAGCGGAGTCCAATCTTAACAAAGAGTTAAAAAGTCAAGCAATTGGCTGGGAAAATGAGCAAACTGTGAAAAAAATCAGACTATGGAATCTTACTTTGGTGACAAGGAAGATCAAAACATGCAACCAGAAGACAGCAAAGTCAAAGTTCCCAAATTCAAAATCTCCAAGAAAAATATGAATTGGTCACAGGCCATAGAATAGCTCAAAAAGGATTTTGAAAATCAAGTAAGAGAAGTAGAGGAAAAATTGGGGAGATAACTGAGAGCAATGCAAGAAAATAATGAAAATCAAGTTAACAGCTTGCTAATGGAGACTCAAAAAATACTGGAGAAAATAACACCTTAAAATAGACAAATCTAAATGACAAAAAGTCAATGAAGAGAAGGATGCCTTAAAAAGGAGAACTGGTCAAATGGAAAAGGAGATCCAAAAGTTCACTCAAGAAAATAATTCCTTAAAAATGAGAATGGAGCAAATGGAAGCTACTGAATTTAGGAGAAATCAAGAAACTATAAAAAAAACCCAAAAGAATGAAGAAATAGAAGACAATGTGAAATATTTCATTTGAAAAACAACTGACCAGGGAAATAGATCCAGGAGAGATATCTTAAAAATCATTGGAATCCCTGAAAACCATGATCAATAAAAAACACAATCAGAATAACTATTTTAAAGAATTAGAGGGCTTGAAATATGATATTTTGAAGGTCAAAGGAGCTAGGATTAAAACCAAGAATCATCTACCCAGCAAAACTAGTATAATCCTTCAGGGAAAAAATGGATATTTGATGAAATAGAGGACTCTCAAACATTCTTGATGAAAAGACCAGAGTTGAATAGAAAATTTGACTTTCAAATACAAAATGCAAGTGGAGCATAGAAAGGAAAAAAAATCATAAGGGACTTACTAAAGTTGAACTGTTTACATGGAAAGATGATATTTGCAACTCATGAGACCTCTCTTAGTAACAGGGTAGTTGGAAGGAATATATCTCTATATCTATCTATCTTTCTTTTCTCCTTTCTTTCTATCAAGAGAGTTGAATATGAAGGGATGATATCTAAAAAAATAAAATTAAGGGGCAAGAGAGGAATGTACTGGAAGAAGAAGGAAGAAAGAGTAGAATGGGATAAATTATCTCACACAAAAGAGGCAAGAAAACGCTTTTCCATTGGAGGGAAAGGGGGGGAGGTGAGAGGGAATGAGTGAACCTTATTCTCATTGGGTTTGACTTAAAGAGGAAATAACATACATTAATTGGGTATGGAAATATATCTTACCCTACAGGAAAGTAGAGGGGAAGTAGATAAGGGGGGGATGATAGAAGGAAGGGCAAATTGGGGGAGAGGTAATCAGGATCAAACACTTTTGAGGAGGGACAAGGTCAAAGGAGAGAATAGGAGAAATTGAGGGTGGGTTAGGATGGAGGGAAATACAGTTAGACTTTCACAACATGACAATTAGGGAAGTGTTTTGCATGACTGTACATGTATAACCTATATTGAATTGCTCAGTGTGGGGTGGGTAGGAGGGAGGAATTTGAGTTTTAAAATGAACGTTTAAAATGAAAAGTTTTAAAAATGAACATTCAAAATTGTTTTTACATGCAACTTGGGAATAAGATATACAGGCAATGGGGTATAGAAATCTATCTTGCCCTATAGGAAAATGGAAGGGCAAGAGGATAAGAAGAGGGGAGTGATAGAAGGGAAGGCAGATTGGGGGAAGGGGCAATCAGAATGCATGCTGTCTTGGGGTAGGGAGAGGGAAGAGATGGGCAAAAATGGGTACTCAAAATCTTGTGGAAGTGAATATTGAAAACTAAAAACTAAAAATAAATTGATTAATAAAAAAAGCACTTATCACAATGCCAGGCATATAGTAGGCACTATATATATAAATACTTATTCCTTTCCCTTTCCTTTACTTCTCTGTTTAAAAATCTTCAATGCTTCAATTAACCTGCTTTGCCTGACATTTCAGGGCTTCTGCAATGTATAACAGCATTAACTCACATTTTTCCCACCTCTTTATCCCACATCCCCAAACAGTTGATCAAACTAGATAATTCTGTACTCCTCACAGATTCTCCTTCCCTCACCATACCCACACCATACCCACACCTTACACTTTCTCATCTTTGGCTTCTTACTTCTGTTATTTGATAAGCTTGAGATGTTATTCCTTCTCCTCTTCCTCTCTTGAATTGCTATCCATACTTCAAAAGCCAATTCAAATGACATTTTCTTCACAGGCAGCCTTCAGTTGTCCTCTGTTAGTAACAATCATCTCCCTCTTGGTCTTTAGCTGTATAAAACTTTTTCCTAGGTCTCTCTGATTACCTTATCATATTTCTTTTTGCACTGTGGTCATCTGTGCTTTTGTCTCATACCCTTATTGGACGCTAAGTTTCATAAGAGCAGGGACCATATCTTACCTTTGTATCTTCCTCAGCACATGTGGACCTATGATCTCATCAGCCTATCCATGTCTGCCCATCCTGTGTGGTGTCTTGGTCATAGCCTTCCATAAATTCACCACAAGAACTACACCCAGCTTCCTATAGGGCTTCCCTTGTGTTCTATATACCTTAAATGAATACCATTGGAGCAGTCAGGTTGTTCTTCCATTTCCTTAGGTGACTAACCCATCATTTTTTCTAATCAAAAATTTTTCTGAATTCTTCACACTACTTTTGCCATGTTTCTCATTTACAATGCCAGTTTTTCATATATAATGTGTTACATTCTGTTCATCCCCACCATGATTGCCATGCACCATTCCATTTCTCTTTGGGTGATACCCTAGTTTCACTTCTTCAGGGACCATTACTCAAACACAGAAAACATTTACTAAATGTTTACTTGTCATGGAATCCCCTGAGTCTTCTTTTAGTTTTGGAGAGAAAACCAAGTGTCTGATAGTTATACTTCCAAATTCCAGTTTAGATGAAAGGGAATCCAGATTTTGCCATCTCACCCTGGAACTTCAATAGATTACGTACAAGGGAAGGGGAGCATGAATTAGGGCAATGAGATTGTTACAAGTCCTACTAGAGCAATGGAAAAATTCTGTATACTCCCTTGAGGTCTGTGGGAGCTATAAGTCATAGTACTGTGTTCCTGTGGAAACCATATAAAGAAATTGGGCCAGCTCTTCTACTTGTCCAGAAAGTAGTAGGAAAAGAAAAAACAGAAATCTCTCATAGTCTTCTGTTCCTATACTGAGATTTTGGAGTACCTTGCTCACATGAGAATGGAGCCACTGGGAGACTTTACCTGTCCCCACAGTCCCTGAGACAATAACCACAGAGGCCATTTTTCTATTTCTTCTCCCCTACTGGAGGAGATGGCTATCCATCAAAACCTACTGCCAAGAAAACTCTGTATTGGCATTGGTTTCAGGTTAGAGAAAAGACAGCGATGGGCTAAGTACCCAGACCAAGCTACAATATAATGTTAGACCATAGCCTGTTCCACCCAAACAGCAGTGTTGTCAGTGGGAAGAGGGCATGAGGCTGGCCAGTTCTGAGGGCCTCTTGCACAAGAGCTGGCAGTTCCCACATTCAAAGAATTGGCTTCTGTCAGATTCACTCAGTTCACTGAAAACATTCAAAATGACTGCCTTGTCACATCCCGTTGAAATCTGCAGTTTTCATTCTGGAACATTGGCTCACTTGTGGTGTTGTTGTCAAGAAATTTGAAGAGAGAATTGTACTAATTCTGCTTATCCCTAAAGTGTGAAATTGTGGAATGTGGTGCCAAATGCATGATCATGTATCTTTCTCAGTTTATTCATTCTCAGAGATACTTATTTTCTGGTGAATTTCTTTTGCAAAGAGCAATGGAAGATGGAGAATATTGCCCAGACAATTCAGGCTCCAAATATGGATAAGAAAGAAAAAAGAGGTTTGGGGAAGGGAGAAGCCTGAATGATCCAAATGTCTTTGTTTACACAGGAAAAATTAATCACATGACCTATAGACAGTAGCCTAGAGGGCTGGATGAACCGAACGGGTATATCTTTTATTTATGAAACAAAAAATGAAGCAAATTTGTATCTGTTAAAGGGGAAAATATAGTTCTAATTTTATTTATTCCATTTCCATGCTATATGAACTCTCATTTTCAAAGGCATTGTATTGAGATCAAATACCCACTATCATATGAAATATCTAAAGGAAGTAGAGATAGTAATTTGTTTTAATTATAAAGGTAATTGTCTCCATTCTCCTATCCCTTTTGAACTTGTAGGCATATTTTCACTTTCATATGCAGTGTGGTAGAAAGAATGTTTATGTGAGTGATAGAACCTAGCTTCTGGTTCCTAATCTATATAATAAAGACTTCGGGCTAAATTTCCTTGCAGACCATTCCCAGCTCTGATGCTAAGGTATTTTATGATCTTTTGTATAAAAGAATATTATGTTAATTTTAAAATATTTTAGTTGCACATGAATCCTGATTAATTTTTTGCAATTAATTTTTGCTAGCATTTGTTATTTTTTCCTCCTACTCCCCCCACCCACCAGTGAACTTTTTTTTTTAAAAGAAAATCTTCATAACAAATATGCAGAGCCCAACAAATTCCTGCATTTGGTCACATCCAAAAAACTTATGCCTCATTCTTCATTTTAAGTGTACCCTTTCTCTGGCAGGAGGTGGATATCTTTCTTCATCTTCAGTCCTCTATGCCTGTTGTTTATCATGACAGTGAATGGAGTTCTAAAGTCTTTCAAAGTTGTTTTTCTTCATAATACTGTCATTATAGAAATTATTCTCCTAGTTCTGCTCATTTCTTTCTTCATCATTTTATAGAATCTTCCTAGTTTCCACTGAAACTGTCCATTTCTTATAGCACAATACTATTTCATGACATTCATATCCAATAGATGGGCACCTGCTTAGTTTCCAATTTTTTTTTTACAATGAAAAGAGCTACTATACCTAATTTTGGAATATATGGGGCCTTTTCCTCTTTATTTGATCTCCTTGGGTTATAGGATTAGTAGTAGTATTACTGGGACCAAAGAGCATGAAAAGTCTTGTGTCTGTTTGGGTGTAGTTCCAAATCGCTTTTGGCTTGTCCAATTCATAGTTCCACCAATGGTGCATTAATATTCCCATAGGCTCTTGATATTCATCATTTTTCTCTTTTTTCATATTTCTCAATCTGATGGGTGAGAGGTAGAATCTCAGAGTTTGCTATAATTTTCATTGGTCTAATTATCAGTGGTTAGAAATATTTTTATTTGGTTTTTAATAACTTTGATTTCTCCTTTTGAAAACTACCAATTCATATTAATTGGCCTTTTACCTATTGGGGAATGGCTCTTAGTCTTGTAAAACAATTTTTTTTGTAATTTTAAATTAAAAATGACAGCTGATATATAGTACTTTAGGGTTTACAGAGAGCTCTAAAAATCCATGTTTGATAATCCTAAAAACTGAAATTACTGGGGGAAAGACTCCCTTTTTGACAAGAACTACAGGAAAAAATGGAAAGCAGTTTGATGGAAATTAGTTTTAGATGAACATCTTGTACCATATATCATAGTAATCTCAAAATGAATATGGTTGTATGAATATGAATGTAATAGGTCATATCATTAAAAAAGTAGAAAAGAACAGGAGAAGATATCTTCCAGGGCTATGACTGGAGGGAGAATGTTAATTAAATAAGCAATACAGGTGATCATAAATGATAAGACAGACAATTTTGATTACACAAAGTAAAGCTTTTGCATAAAGAAAATCAGTGAATTTAGAATAAAGAAAACTATAGAGTAGGAAAAATATTTTTGTATGAGATATCACTAGTTCAATCTGATATCTAAGATATCTGGGGACTTGACATCACTATAGAATACCAAGAACCATTCCCCCATATATAAGAAGTCAAAAGATATGAACATAAGAAAAAAAGGAATTTTAAGTTAGAAATGACTATTCAAAAACATTCCAAATAACTGACAGCAAAAGAGACTACAGAATAAAATAATTCTGAGTTTCTTCCTCATTCCTCACAAATAAGACCAAAACAAGCAAGGTTGGAAGGGCTATAGTAAAATAGATAAACTGATGCACTATTGGTGGAGATATGAAATGATGAAAGATTTTGAATTTCATTTTGGAATTTTATGTGAGAAAAATGACAAAACCATCGAGCAAGAAACATTAAGGAAGTTATAAGATGGGTAGGCTTAATTGCTATCATTCAGTTGTTCAGTTATATCCAACTCTTTGTGACCAAAACATGCGAGGCCCTTCTATCCTCCACTATCTCTAGAGTCTGTCCAAGCACATGCTCATTGTTGCCACGACACTATCCATCCATTTCATCCTATGCCATCCCCTTTTCCTTTTGCCTTCAATCTTTCCCAACATTAGGGTCTTTTCCAATGAGTCCTTTCTTCTCATTATATGGCCAAAGTATTTAAACTTCCCCTTCAGTATTTGACCTTCAGGTGGATAGCCTGAATTAATTTCTTTAAGTATTGACTGATTTGACCTCTTTGCTGTCCAAGGCACTCTCAAAAGTCTTCTCCAGCACCACAGTTTGAAAGTGTGGTGCTTAGCTTTCCTTGCAGTCCAACTCTCACAGCCATACATTGCTACTAAAAAAATGCTTAACGTAAATGTCAAAATATTCATAGTAACACCTTTTTTGGTAGCAAAGAATTGTAAATAAAATGAGTGCCAATTCAGGAATGGTTGAAAGCACAATACTATATGTTGTCATGCAATATTATAATACAGTAAAAAATAGGAAGAACATGAGGAATTCAGAGAAGCATGTCAAAATTTGTATGAATTGATGCAGGTTATAGGAAACAAACCAAAAGAATGATATAAACAATAACTACCACAATGTAAATGAAAAGTTCACTAAAGGGACACAAAAGTCAAAATAACTGAAAAACAGAACTGGTTATAGTCTCAGAGAAGAGATCATGAAGCACAGCTCCCTCCTCATGGCAGTGAGGAGGCAGAACATTGTGTACGTCATTGTATGTGGTCACTGTGTTGGATATTTGTGCTTGTTTGTTTTTCCTGCCCCTCCCAGTATGATTTATCTATCTATTTATTTTTCTTTTCTATTAAAAGGGCCATCCCCCTGACTACTTTTTCAAGAGACCTGTTCACTGAATGGGCATTACCTCACTTTAAGTGAGTATGTGAAAAGCCCTAGCCTAAAAAGTCCAAGGTCTCCCATTGCATCCTGGGTCACCTCTAGTTATCCTGATGTACATCTGGTCACTGGATCCAGATGGCTCTGGAGGAGAAGTGCCTTCTCTCACTCAAAAAAAAAAAAAAAGGTCAAGTGCTAGTCATGTCATAATTTCTCTGATGGCATGGTCCTCTTTGGAAACAAAGGGTGAACATAACATCAACAATACAACCTGTTTTTCTTTGCTTTAAAGGAAGGTTTAAACATGGAAAGGGGAAAAGGAAGGTGCTTTTCCTTCCCCAGAAATGAATGTGATATAAATGTGTCTCCATTTCTCATATACTATACTCCAGAATTTTTCCATTATGCCCTAAAAACCTCTTCATCCTGGAAATTCATTTCAGCCCTGGAATTCCTACCTCAGAAGTACTCTCTGCCTCCTTGAATTCTCCTCTGAATGGATGACTTCTTTAAGAAACTCTATTTAAGGAGGGCTTCTAAGTCACCCATCTCCTCAGCCATCATTCTCAGAGCTTAGCACAGTGCCTGGCACATAGTAAACACTGAATAAAATCTTTTTGACTGTAGATTGACTATATATATAAAGGCAACACTTAAATATATTTTAAGTCCTTCACATAAATGAGTTTTGAGTTAGAAGGGTTATTAGAAGCCATTTAGTCCAACACTCTGATTTTACAGCTGAGTACACTGAGATCCAGAGGGTCAAGTGACATATCCAAGATGGTAGGTGGACATTCAGATCCTAGATACCCACTTATCAAAGGAATTCTGTAAGGGAGGCCAACATTGGGTCAGCTATGGACTAGAACAGATGACCTCTACAAGGTCCTTTCAACACTTTCAAGTCTATACTTATATTTCAATAGATCTATAATCAAATTGATGTTGGTACTCCCTCCCCCACTAATGATGTAGTTTTCAAATCATCCATTGCTTTTCACCCTATTGTATTCTGGTTCATTCTTTCCCACAAATCTTCCAAAGATATTGAATTCAGTGTGATAGAGACCTATTAGTATTTTCTCTGGGTACCAATATAACCTTCAGTCTATCTATCTGTTGTTCCTTGCTCTTTCTACATGACTAGTTCACCTCCTTTTACTAGACCAGATGAGTGTTTCAATTGGTAAAGGGAACTACTAGTGGAGAAATTCCCTCAATCAATGCCAATCAACCCCTTCTCTATAACCCACAGTCTCACAATCACCTGAGTCATTAAGAGGTTAAATAATCTGCACAAAGTCACACAGACATCATGTCAAGAGCCAGACATGAGCTTAGGTCTTCCTGGCACCAAATTAGCTATTTTATATGTGACATCACCCAGGAAAGCAGAACTGGCAAAGAAAATGGCCCTGGCATAGCAAAGGAATTAAGGCAGCATTACTAAACACTGTTAAGACCTATTGCTCGCTTTCTTTTTCTGCTGACAAAACACTCTGCAGTCTCACATCCTATGGGATCACTGCTGTGCTGTGTCTTATAACTAGGATCTTATACCTTAGCCTTATTTTTCCCGCTTTACGCAGTTTTGACCCCTTAACTTGTCACTTAAATGAGCTGATAGCCACCATCCTAAAATCCCTAGACCGCTGACCTTTTTACCATTCCAAATCTGATGATCTTCATTACTGGATTATTTCCTGCCTTCCAGGTTTTTTACTGCCCCCCCCAACCCTGCTCCCAGGCATTGCTATGCATAGTATCAAAATCTAGCTTTTTGGATTTCTTTCACTGTAAATTCATATTACATAACTGTAACTGAGCCCTTACTGCTCCTTGATAATATTTTTATTCATCTCATTGATTCCCAACCTTGTTCCCCTTCAAATATTCCAAATCTCTCCACTCGTTTCAATCCCCTGTGAATTTCCCACCTTCCAGACTCATATTATATAACTTTATCCTCTATTGAAATTATTGAGGTCATTTGTCATGACATTCCTAATTTTCTATGGTGTGGTGCAAAGAGTGCTGGACTTGAAGGTATGAGAGAACTGGGATTAAATTCTGCCTCAGATACTTACTAGTTCTGTGATCCTGGGCAAGTCACCTAACTTCTCAGCCTCAGTTTCTTTACCTGTAAAGGGAAGTAATCTTCACTTCATTATTGTGAAGATCAAATAAGATAATATGCATTAAGTGCTTTAAACATTATCTACATGTAAAGGATTATTGCTGTGAGTGTTGTATATCATAGCATCTCAGTTTCCCCACTCATTCTATTTTCTTTTTTTATTCCTGTTTCAGAAGAGGAGATGGTTAACCCCTCCATCTGCACCCTTGATACTATTCTGTCCAGGCTCCTCTGTGATCTTACTTCATTGGTCATTCACTCTCCCTCATGAATCTTAAATTTCTCCCCTTCCATTGGCTCATTATCCTCAACCTATAAATATGTTAAGGTATCCTCAATCCTCAAAAGATACAATTTCCCCAGTTCCATGAAACTGCAGCACCACATCTCTCCTTTTCTTTGCCAAACTAGTCTTTGTAACTGCCTTATATTCTTCATCTCTTCCATTCTTTGCTATAATTATTAATGCTTCACATTGGTGAGTGTATATGCAAGATTGTAAGCTCTAGGAGGACAGGGACTAGATATATGTTATCTTTTTATCTTTCCCAGTTCTTGGCACTGGTAGGAGCAGAAACAAGAGAGAGCAGTGTCATGACAACCCAGAGAGGAGATTGATTGAACCCAAGAGACAAAGATGGTCAGCAGTGTCAAGGGCTGCAGGGAGGGCGAGAAGGTTGAAGACTGAAAAAAGAAAAATGTCCTATTTTCCAAATGAAATCATTGATCATTTTTTTTTCTGGGTAATTTGATTATTTTGTTAATAAAACCAGTTTGTGTGTTTGTCCTTCGTTCTAAAAGAGGACCATGATATCAAGATGATGGCATGACTTTCAGTTGACTTTGATTTGAGTGAGGGAGGACTGTGCAAGGTCACCAACCTCAGTTTCTTCTCCTGAGCCATCTGGGTCCAGTGGCTTGATATTCATCAGGATGACTGGAGATGGCCCAGGATGCAATGGGAGACCCTGGTCATTTTAGGCTAAAGTCTTATCACATTCTCACTTTGAATGAGATACACCCATTCAATGAATAGGCCTCTTCAAGGGATAGCTCCTTTTAATTAAAAGAAATCAAACTGAGAGGGGAGGACCCGACACCAGCAAGTTATTAGTAAAGAACGGTCATTTGACGTTTCTCTCTGATCAAAGACAATCATGGTGATGAACTTGAAGTTTATTATATACCCTTCAAATTTACTAGTCACTTTGAAGAGAGTAGTTTCAATTTGATGATGACGTTGGAAACTGGATTTCAGAGGGCTTAGTGAGTGAGAAGAAATGAACGCACGCACTAAGTGATGATGACTGATTCAAGGAGTTTAGCTGAGAAGGGAAAGGGAGAGAGACAATAGCTGGCAGGAACGGTGGCTCAGTGAATAGAGCACTGAGCCTGGAGTCAGGAGTTCAAATATGGGCTCAGAAAGTTGATAGCTACATGACTCTGGGCAAGTCATGTAACCATTGTTTTCCTTAATCCACTGGAAAAGAAAATGGCAAACCACTTCATTATCTTTGCCAAGAAAACCCTATAATGGGGTCACAAAGGGTCAGATGTGACTGAACAGCCACAACAAGCAGTGATGGTAGGATCTAATATCTTCAAGAGGGGTAGATTTATGCAGCAGGAAAAGAGCCAGTGTTGTGGGATGATTCTGCTGAAGGGGAAAGGAGGTATCAAGGATGCATGTAGAGTGCTGGTCTTGGAGTTTCCTGAATAAGGCACCATACTCAGCAATGATGGCACTGGCAAATGGTTTAGGAATATGGATATATATATATATATACATATATATATACATATATGTATATATGTATATATATACATATATGTATATATATATAAATGAGAATTTTGGGAAAATTAATCTGTTAGTAGCCTTTAGAATGAATTGAGTTGAAGGAAGAGACTGGAGGCACGGAGACCAGGTAAAAATTTATTGCAGTAGTCTAGAGATGGGGCAATGGATGCAAGACACAGAGAACAGATACATTACAAAGGAAAAATCAGTAACTGGTATAAGGGTAAGGGAGAAGGAAGCAGCATGAGGTGAAATGATCCTTCCCTTATAATTGGTCAAAACAATGCTGTGAATATTGTGTAAAATATCTGTGAAACTGTAAAAAGAAATCCATCTTGGATAGCCACTTTTCTAGGGTCAAATAACTCCGCAACTTGTGAACAGACGGGGGGGGGGGGGGGTGGTGGTGGTGTGGGCTGCTGGACAGGACAGGTGTGAACCGTTAATTGGAACCAGCAAGCATCAGTCTTCTCAGCCCTACAGATGTGCCAAGAACTAATGGAGGAACTAGGTTGGAGGTGCAATAGGGGGTACCAGCCTTCTAACTGGGTAAGAAATGACCCAATTCAAGCCCTGACAAGAATTAGTCATCAACTAGTTATCTTCAGAGGAACCATGGCATCTGGACATGGGCCAAATCAAGACCTAAATGCTAATTAGATGGGAATGGGGCCAGATAGTTCTAGAAGCTGTGCCAGCTATTTATGGCTAGATTTGAAATTCTTAGGATCACTTTTAGTATTCTATAAGTTCTTCAATTTTACATTCTATAAGCTATTTTATTTGGTTGTAAATTGATATATTAACAGTTTTATGAAAAACTCTATCTTTGATTCAAGGGGGAAAAAGGTGAAATGAGAGTTCATTCACATCTAGGCCTGGAGATTTAGTGAATGTGGGTGGTGTCTGGGTATCTCAGAGGCTAGGCATTGATTAGTGGCAGCAAAGACATTTGGGTTGGCCAATGAGAGAGAAGTGAAAACATCCCAATTGAAGAGGGATATATAAACTGCTCTGAAGTTCATCTTCAAATACTAACTCATCCTTCCCTCCTAACACCTATAAGATACTTTTTGTATCCTCAGAATATTTTCATAACATCAGGATTTTGTACCTGCTTGACTCTAAGATTTGACAACTGGGTAGGTAAAAGGAGAAGAGTACCTCTGACAGAAATGGAAAAATATAAAGGGACTTGATATCAAAGGAAAGATTTGGCTTTAGACATGTGGAATATGAGGCCATGGAGGACATCTATGAGAGAGATGTCTATCAGACAATTGAAATCGCAGAACTGAATTAAAGGAGGAAGATATGGGCTGCAAATGTAGAATTGAGACTGGGGACAATAGCTGAAGGAATGAGAATGGACAGGGTTACAAAGGACAGCGTATTGAGAGAAGAGTAGAAGGGCCAAGGAAAGAACTTTGTGGTATACTTACCTTTTAGGGAAGAAAAAGAATGAAAATGAGTTTCTCTATCCTTCTAGCTGTAAGTTTATGCATTGATTTGTTGCAATTCCAAACATAGATTAATTTCTTTTGAAGACTGCAAATATAGAAGGATCTGAAACAGAAGGCAAGAAGCATGGAGAGCCAGAGGATGTATCATTGCAAAGGCCAGTCATCATATTGCAGGGGAAATATGCTTTCAAGGATATCAGGCTGTAGTCATGAATCAAACACCTGAAGATGTTCTGTATTTTGCAACATTTGAAAGTACATTTTCCACTTCCAGCCTCAAATATGGTGCTTGTTTTATATTAAAGCGATGTACAATAGCACTGCTATCGTTAATTACATTTATGTCTTTGACTCTTGAATCCAAAGAGATTTGCAGCATTTTGAATTGGTTGACAGCAAAATTCGTCCTGTTTCTTAATAAGTCTTTCAACTTGACTTTCTTTAGTACTTGTAAGTAGAAATATACTTGCATTCACACAAATAAATAAATAATATATTTTTTGTTTTAGATCTGTCATTTGGTAAGTAACGTCTGACAATAAAGTCTGACAATAGTGCCCTATCAAATTTAGGTGGAACGATAGCCGAAGAAAGCTCTCTAAGGGCAAAGAATGTTTTCCATCTTGTCTCTGGATGAGTCAGAGTCAGTAAACATTTATTAAATGCTTACTATGTTCCTGCCATTGTGTTAAGCATGGGGGATACAAAGAAAGACAGAGACAGTTCTTGCCTTCAAGGAGCTCAGAATCTGAAGGGCGTGGAGAACAATACACAAAAAGAAGCTGAAAAGGGGAGAAAAGGCTGGTGGATACCTGGTGCCGGGCAGAAAAAACTCCTTCAGGAAGAATGGGAAATGATTTGAAGAGGTATGAGGTACAGAATTGATGTCATCTTGCAGAATGAATAACTTCTGGCAATCTAGAGAAAAAGTCTAGAGAGCAGCCAGGTGGGAAATGATGAGGTGAATATCCTGTGTGCTTCCCTCAAAGTGAGGATATGGGAGGAGCTGCCAGATGTCAATCCCCAACCTTCTCCTCTTCAATCACAGTGAAGGAGGGACCCTAGGGATGAGGACACTGATGATGTATGAGTCCCAGGATTGATGTCATCTTGAAGAATGGTGAGTGTTCTGGAGATCACGAAATCCAGGAGAACAGCTGGGTGAGGAATGGGCAGCTAGCAGTGCCTTGAACATAGTAAATGCTTAATAAATAATTTTGTTATTGTTGGCTTTAGGATTTTTGGTAACTTTAAAAAAATCACTTTTAAAGTTGAACCAAGAAGGCATTTTTATTGTGATGGTTCTGGCTTTAAGATGTGTGTACGTGTGTGATAGGAGAAGGTAAAGAGTGCTAAATTTGACTGACAAGGGACAATGTTGAAATTAATGTCAAGCAAATTCAGCAGTGGGGAAGGAAATCATAGAAATGGACTGGGAAGTCTGATGAGGGAGGATCTAGAGACTGTGAAGCAGAGAGGGAAAACATGTCAAACACAGGGGAGCGACTTGGGAAAGTTCAGAACCAGGGGTATGTTAGTAAATGTTTAACAACTGGCTTTCCAGGAGAGGGGGAATAGTTTTATACATACATATATGTATATATATATATATATATATGTGCACATATATGTGTATATACCCACAAATATTCACACACATATACATATATGTACACACATGTTTATGTGTGTATATGTAATGTATATATGTGCATATATATACACACACACATAAACATGACACACTTTTTTGTTTTTATTTTGGAGACAATCAGGTTTAAGGGACTTGCCCAGGGTCACAGAGCCAGATTTGACCTCAGGTCCTCCTGACTCCAGGAGCGATGTTCTATCTACTGCACCACCTAGCTACCCCCACATGACACACTTTTAAGAAAAATCTACATTATTAATATTTTCTCCATCACCTTCTTAAATCCAGAAATCAACAAAACAATAAATCGATCTCTGATTTGTAAGTTTGCCAGTTTCCAATCAATGGGTAAATGTTCATGCAGAAAATTGAATAATCAAGCCTCTCAGATCAGGTTTCAGTGTGTCAATTTGCACCCTCCAAATTTCATGGACCACAGACTATTCTTGTGTGTAAGCATTGCCCTTTCTCCTGGCATTGCTACGATCCGGTGAATCTGTTGGAACATTACATGGTTTGCTTGTGATGCTGAAGAAAAAATCATCACCTGAGAGTCAATCTTTTAGTGGTGGGCCAGCCTTGATATTTCAACAGCTCAATGGTGAAGCTCTAACATTCATACTACTGTTAAGTATTCCTTCCTCCCCTTTATAAAAAAAAATGCACTAGAAAGAAGCACATTTTGGAAAGAAAAAAAGCCTTCTAAAGTACATTTGTTAAAAAATGATTTGTTAAAATCATATGAAATACAATATTCCTGATATTTTTGGACACTTGATTTAGAAAAGGGAATTCTGTGGCACCAGCACTAGGAAGTTTCAGTGTAGACTCCTTTGCCTGATTGAGCTTGGAGATGCTGACCATGGAAGCTGCTGGCAGTCAGTTAATGACTCTAGCTCAAAAGGAACATAATTGGATGAATGGAATATTGGGGGACAAAGGATGCAGGCAAAGGAGATGTAACACCATGGAGAGAGTGCTGTATTTGGAACCTGAGGTCTGGAGTTCAAATCCCAGGCCTGCTACTCACTGTGTGAAGTTGGGAAAACTAATTAACCTTGGTTATTTGGGGTTCAGTTTCTTCATCTATAAAACGAGGAGATTGGATCGCCAAGGTCCTTCCAGCTTTAATGATCTCATGGAGATTGAAAATGAAAGAAAGAAGAGAAACACATGTGACTGGAAATGTTGCAAAGGCCAAAACTATGTCCCAAGGTTGTACATCATCCAGGCTTGGATAAGAGTTGGAGGATTTTTCCTTTCCCTCTCTTGTGCTAACAGTTTTATGAAAACAGTAAGACAATTTGAGCCAGATCATAAATATTGATTTGGTCTTATCCCATGTGATCCCATAGTTTTGCTTATTTGTTCATCCTTACAGCAACAGGAGCCACCATCATTCTTGATATCACTCTGAAGTCTCTAAGAGATAAGTAGGAACAATGTCCCAGTGTGGAGAGTCTTAACTTTTTTCTGTCCTCTGTTTGTGGATCACTACACAGATCTAGAAAAGACTCAAGAGACTCCAGTAGGACTCCAGAAGGGGAATTATTTTTGCTTAGGAGATCCTACTTTGTGGTTAATATGTAAAGATGGTGGGAGGACTTATGTCAACTCTTGTTGATGAGTTGATATTACTGTACTATACATTTCCTCTAATCTAATTAAAACATTTAATTATGGACCTGAGGTTTTAGTGATTGAAACAACATAACAAATCTAGAAGGAATGGGAGTGACCAGTGTATAGGGGCTAGAAACAATGAGTGACAATTAATTGGTTCACAGGAACAACTAGATTCACTATAGTGAGGTGGAACAGTGGGTAATGAGCTGGCCCTGAGTTCAAATCCTGCCTCAGATACTATGTGACCTCACTTAACCTCAGTCTGTCTCAGTTTCCTCAACTGTAAAGTGAGGATAATAATAGACTTATTTCACAGTATTTCTGGGAGGACCAAATGAGATAATATTTGTAAAGCACTTGGCACAATTCCTGGTATATAGTAGACAATTAATGAATGCTTATTTTCTTCTAGACAGAGCCTAGACTATAACCATGAGCACAGTAAATGATATGGACAAAGAAAAGCAGTTCCCTACAAAAAGACTATCCAGGTCACATCTTACATTTAAGATCTGTAACTCACAGTTTCTTGAAATTTTTTTTTTAGATCAATCAAGCAGCAAACATTTAAGTGCTTATACGATATGTTAGACACTTTGCTAAATGCAGGGTATAGGAACAGCTCTTCTCTCCTTACTCCCTCACCCCTGTACGAAAAAAAGAACAATTCCTACACTCAAGAACCTTACATTCTAAAAGGTAAGACAACACTATATAAATTTGTTGTTATTCATTCATTTCAGATATAACCTACCCTTTGTGGGGTTTTCTCAGCAAAGATGCCAGAATGGTTTGCCATTTCCTCCTCCAGCTCATTTTACAGATGAGGAAACTGATGCAAACAAGGTCAAGTGACTTGCCTAGGGACACACCGTTACTAAGTATCTGAGGCTAGATTTGAACTCAGGTCTTCCTGAATCCAGGCCTGGTGCCCTCCCTACTGCACCACCTAGCTGTTCCTTACAGAAGAATAACTGGACAAATAGCCTTGGAGAGGAGGTCTTTAGAAGCTGGTTGGGCCAGCTCCTACAGAATGTACACTTTGAGCTGAATCTTGAAAGAAATGCATGGACATAAGAGATGAAGATGAAGAGGGAGCACACTCTAGATATGGGGAGATAGCTGGTGCAAAGGCATATGGACTGGAAGTAGAGTGTCATGTATAAGAAAAAACAATATGGCTACACTGTATTATGCATGTAGGGAAACAACGTAGAAGAAGACTGGAAAGATGAAAAAGGGATAAGCTGTGAAAAGCTTTAAATGCCAAACAGGGGCTTTGATATTTTATTCTAGAGGTACTGGGGAGTCATTGGAATTTATTGAGAGGAGGAGGGCAGAGATGTGATCAGAGCTACACTTAGATAAAATAACTTTGCCAGCTGTGTAAAGAATGAATTAGAATGTTTAACATGATTGCACATGTATAACCTGTATCAGATTGCTTGCTGTCTTAGGGAGGGGAAAGGGAAGGGAAGGAGGGAGAAAAATTTGGAACTCAAAATCTTACAAAAATGAATGTTGAAAATTATCTTTACATGTAATTATAAAGAATAGTACTAAGTGCAAAACAGAATAAACTAGAGTGGTGAATTGCTAATTAATTTATGGAATTATTAATTGATTTATCGTGATCCAGATAAAAGGGAGAAAAGCCTCTGGAAAAGGGACAAGAGGTTCAGCTTCCCACCCTTGCTTTCTATCCATTAATTCATGGCACCCAGCTTGTTCAAGGGCAGGGGCAGCTATGACTGGCTAATAGTCTTAGTTCTTGTGCACCCAGTTTATGACTAAGGGAATGGGACCACGAGGGTATCCATCTGGGTCAAGGCATAGGGTGCATGCTTAGATTTTTTGGAGACTTACTGGGAAAGACCATGACTGCAGCAAATTGGGAGTAATAAGGCACAGAGAGTACAGAGATCAAAGGCTCAGAGATATAGAACCAGATGGCATGGGGATGGGATAGTGGAGGGAAGTAGGCTGAGCATAGGGAGGAGAAAGGGGAGGGGAAGGGCACAGAGAGTCACATTCATAACCTGTAGCAGATGGAGGAGTGCTGGGCACAGGAGTTTGGGGGATTATTTTTATAGGATTTTGGTGGTAGGAGATGGAGTTACTCTCATCTGTGTTACCTTAGGGTTAGTTCATTATGTCAGACTCTGAAAATAAATGACCAAAGAGCCACAGAGGTTATGCAATAACTGTTAACTCTGAAAATACCAAAGAGCTCACAGAGGTTGTACATCAACTGTTAACTATGAAAAATAAAATAAAATAAACCAAAGAGCCACAGAAGTCATTAAACCAACTGTCAACTGTGACCAAAGAGCCACAGAGGTTATAGGAAAAGCTTTGTACCAGTTGTCAACTCTGAAAAATAAGCTAAACTAAAATAAACAAAGATCTCACAAAGGTTATACAGAAAAAAACTTTATTCTATTAGAGGAGGGAAACTAGACACATGTGCAGGCGCCTCCTCTAGGAAGAGACTCAAGGCAGTGAGACTAAGTCTTGATATGTATAGTTGTGACTAGACAAAGAGCCAGGCAGTCAGGTGTAGCCATAACACTGGGGGTAATAGCGACAATGAGGTTATATTCTTTTTTTGCACTTAGTAGTATTTTTTTACAATTACATGTAAAAATAATTTTCAACATTCATTTTTGTAAGATTTTGAGTTCCAAATTTTTCTCCCTCCTTCCCTTCCCTTTTCCCTCCCCAAGACAGCAAGCAATCTGATACAGGCTGTACATGTGCAATCATGTTAAACATTCTAATTCATTCTTTACACAGCTGGCAGAGTTATTTTACCTAAGTGTAGATCTGACCACATCACTGCCCTCCTCCTCTCTAAAATAACAGACATTTGCCTGGTGAAAAAAAAGTCTGTTCATAGCAGTGCTTGAAGATTAGAACATGGCTCCTGCAAGTGTTTGTCTGAGCTCAGGGACCACTTGGGGCTGGTTTGAGCCAGTTTTGTGATTAAGCCACAGCAGAGTTCATCCAGAGGGTGAGCACAAAGAATTGTTGTTATGCCAAGCTCAGGGCACAGCTTACTTGCTTCCTGGGCCTTAGCTCTGGAAAACAAAGTGTCTTCTGTAATAGTAAGAAAAGAGAGGAGTGAGATAAAGAGTTGTCTTGGTGTGGGGGTTACGACATGTCCCCGTTTTGGCCAAGGGGGTCTTAAAGCACAAACCCCTGCCACTCTGGCCAAGAAAGGAGAGGCAGATATAAGTGAAAATGCCATGAGAGATGAGTTGGGCCAGGACAAGAGGTTGAGTTGAAGGAGAGCTGTGGGCTTAGTGAACTTGGTGAGCTTGGGTGAGTGAACAAGTGAAGTGTCCTGAATTCAGAAAAGGAGGTGTCTCACTCCCCAAGTTTCCGTAACATGGAAAAGATGACTGATCAGTATAGGGCCAGTTTTCAGATAAGTTTTCAGACAAGATGATATAGGTTGCTTGAGATGTACAATTATGTGAAAACGCATCAATAGTTGGATGTGAGTTTATGGTCAGCATAATTTAGGTCCTGACTGATGGTCCAGTTTCCCTGCCACACAGGGTTGGATTTGAACAATGCAATAAGGTTCCCCTCCCCTTCTCAAAATTGAATAAAGTTTTCTCATAAGACAGAAGTTGGACTAGACCTATAGTTGAAGAGATACTAAGCTAGTTCCAGGACTGAGTCACAAGATTGAGTCAGTGTGGTTCATTCAGTTCCCACTGTTAACCACTTGTCATCCTAATCCCTCCAATCATTCAATTTTTCCCTTTTCTCCTTATGAGGGAGTGGGCAACCAACTCCTTCCACAGACCACTTATTTATAAGCTAAATCAATAAGGTTTTTCATAAATTCATAATCCTAATTACATTGTCAGGTTATATTAATGTCAGGTTACAAATCAAACTACCTAGATAAGTTTTGAGAAAGGAGATTTACATGTCAGCAAAGGTAACCAAACAACTTAAACACAAACATCACGAAACATAAGAGTAAAACAATACGATAATTATCACAATAATGAACACAATTAAATATTATCACAATAATTAACATATCCACATCATTACAATTATTGACAAAAACATATACACCTTATCTCAAAGGTATCAGCAACACTTTTTAGTTCATGCATGGATACACACACATACCTACGTGCGTGTATATGTATGTACGTATGTGTAAAACTTTTGCTAGTGTTGTGCTGGTCTTACTGTACATATCTGGAGCCTATCTGAGGCTTACAGACCATGGGGCAGTTAGTTGGAGAGGGGCCTGTATAGGAAAGTCTAGCTGGCTTTTCCCACTTTAGAAGATAGTCTCAGGATGTGGCCTCAGTTAATTTATGAGACAGTTTCCAGTGGCTCCTGTGTTCTCCTAGTTTATGAGAGTTTCTAAGTAACTGTTATGCTCCCTTAATTTATGGAACACAAATGACTTCTAGGTTCTGCTTTGAAATCTTGCTTTCTACTATTGTTATCTTATACTAGCTACTTATCAACTTACTATACCAGCTAAAAGGAATGGTTGGGGGACCAGGATAAGACATAATTTTAACACAAGTGGAGAAATAGTTGAATCAATGAGTCCAAATGTAAGGCTATTGCAAAAATCCAGTTGAGAAGACCTGACCCCTAGGATGGTGACTTTGAGTGCAGAGAAGGGAACGTATGTGATAGATGTTGTGGGAAAAGAAATTATAAGATTTGGCAACTAATGGAATGTGGAATGAGGGAAAGTGAAGAGTTGCGACTTGATTTACTGTAAGAGTAAAAAGGAAATTCAGAAGAGGAGTATATTTTTAGGGAAATATATAGTGAGTTCTGTTTTAGACACCGAATTTCAGACAACAACAGAACATCCAATTTGAAATGTTCAATCAGCATGGTGATGTGGGTTAGTAGCTCAGTTGAGAGAGTAGAACTGGCTTCGAATGATATCTTTGGAATGAGAAATTGGGCTGCTTTTTGTCTCAATTCTTACCTAACCCTTAGTCATTGAATGGGCATAGCCTCAGGGAAACAGACCTGGGAAAGCCCTTAATTTAGAAAGGCCAACATTACCCACTGCATCCTGGACAACGAGATTCTTGACCTTTGTCTTGCCACTGGACTCATGACTCTGGAGGAGAGAGCAAGACTGATGATTCAAATCCAATTCATGACCAAGTAAAGATGTTACCTCTAAATTACCATTCTACACTAACACTATGAGGACCAGTGCCATGTGGTAGATAGAATGCTGGCAGATTCAGTCCAGACTATTTGGGTTTAAATCCTGATTCTGATACTTATTTGATGTGTGCCCATGGGTAAGTCATATAATCACTCCGAGCCTGTATTTATACAACAGAGATAATAATGCCTCTAGTAATTTCTTTCCAGGGTCAATGTGAATCCCTACTGGGATTATGTAAAGTGCTTTGTAAAGGGTTATATTTATTTGTAAAGGGCCATATTAGCTAATATTATGGTCATTACATTTGACCAATTTCATTATTGTGATTTTTTTCTTTGAATCATCTTTTTGTCCTGAAGACAACTTGGTATGTGGTATAAATACCATAAATAAACCATATAAGCATAAAAATAGCTTTTATGGTTATAATTCCCCTTTCTTTTGTCCAGATATTTTAGAGTATAGCTTCACCATTTAAAATTTTTATCCTTTAATTTTTTTTATTATATTCCTCTCCTGCCTCTATCCTTATCCCCATGGGACCTTTACATGCCTTTTCAGGCCCAGTACCTATGTTTTCCATGGTATTTTTCCACCTGAAATATCAGTAAGTCGCTTTGACCCTTCCTTTCATTTTACAAGTGTAGACGCAGGCTGTCTTTACAGGCAGGCACACCAATACTTGCCAGCCCATCACCAAGGAAAATAAACTGATTAAATCCTGGAACATTTGCTTCAGTCCAGTCATTTGAACATTGGAAATGATCAGGTTAAGCACAAGTAGGCAGTTATTTCTGTGATTCTTAGCCACAGCTCAATGATAACAATTGTTTATTCGCTTGTCTTCTAACAACTGAAAGAAAGCAATCTCATATATTTTGTATCTGCTTGGTTAAACTATATTGTTAGGGCTCCAGTTATAATGGCCTGCTACATCAATATTTCTAGTTTCTAGTCAATGAAGTTTATTCCTTTGGATATATATGTGTACATATATAAATACAACCATATGTATATGCTTGTGTATATACGCACATGTATACATAAAAATGCATATAGAGACTTTCTGTATATATAATATGTCTTTCTATAAATGTGTATGTATATGTGTATTTAGGTATTTAGCAAAATACTATTTTGCCACACACAAAAAAACAAATATGAGGAAGGAAGGAAACAAACATTTATTAAGCACCTACTATGTGCCACTCACTCTGCTAAGTGCTTGTCTAGTATCATTTTGTTTGAGTTGACCTTCACAATAGCCCTGTGAGGTAGACGTTATTATTATCACCATTGTACAGAAGAGGAAACTAAGACAGAAAGAGGTTAAGTGATTTTTCCTGAATCAGACAGCCAATAAGTGTCTAAGGTTATATTTGAACTCACATTTTCCTGATTCCAGGCCTAGCATTCAACTCATTATGACATCTAGCTGTAGTAAAGAATTCAGAGAAAACATGGGAAGAATTACATGAACTAATGTAAGAATATAAAAAGCAGAAATAACGCAAAATTGACCACAGCAATGTAAACAGAGATAATGAAAACAAAACTGCAAGCTATTCTATTATAATGATCATTTGCCCTTCCCTCCCTAAAAAAAAGAGATAAGAAAATTCACTTCCTTCTTTTTGTTGGAAAGATGTGGACAATGGATGGTGCCTGTGCTATCAGTTTTTACAAAACCTTTTAAAGGAATTAGTAAAGTAGGTGAAGAGAAGAGGCATATTCAGAAATAAATGTGATATAAAAACAAAAGGTATTGATAAAACTTAAATAAAAATAAAGCTGGTTCCTGGTGGACTTTTGTATAAAGTAGACTTCCTTAGTTATCTTCTTAGAGTTTAACTCAATAAATTAAGTTCAACAAATTTTAATTAATTATTATTTGTACCTATCACGTGTAAAACACTGTGCCTGGTGCTAGAGATACAAATATGAAAACCAGCATGGTCTCTGACTTGAAGGAGCTAAGCAAAACATTCAAAAATTAATTCTTATGTTTTGAGGAATAGATGAAAGGACGGATAACTTAATGTTCCCTCTCTAAAAATCCATTAGAATCCATCCTCCATTCACAGAATTACTTAGATGTAGTCCTACTTGGAGCAAAGAGAAATGGGTCCAAATGGATCCAATGACCTCTGGAGGTTTCTTCATACCCTCAGGATCTATAATTAGCCTCTCCTATTCAGTTTCCTAACATGTGGTAGTTGACTTTTTCTTTCCTGAGACTTCCTGGGAGACCATAAACCCTAATTATAGTCTGCCTAATTATGCAAAGGTTTATCATGGGGAGAGGAAAAGGAGAAATTAATGCCCACAGGGGAGGAGTTTGGGACACACAGCATGGTAATAATGCTTGACACTGATATATCACTTTGTAAAAGGAGTTTATGAAGTCCCTGACAGGTTTTAAAAAAATAACTTTTTAATCCATAGAAGATAAAAGAAAATAGTGAACAGCTTTATAATGCCCAATATGAAAGGTTTTTCCTCCCATCAAATTATTATGAATACTCAGATTTCTTCACAGTCACCATCTTAAACCATACACAGTGTTTATGTCTAGATCGTAGCAATGCCAACACATTTTCAGAAAGCTGACAGGGGATGTTGGTAATCGCTTCTTTGATTCAGGCTTGGAATTCTGCCAAACACTGTGGGTTTTATAGCATAAACTTCACAAGTCTCCATGAGAAAAAAAAATGGCAGAGGAAGGAAGGACCACAAGCATTGTAAGGTATAAGGCTTCCAGGCCTTTATAAACACCCAGGTTTTCCATATCACTCCATGAAGCAGCATGTTTTGTTGCTGTTGAAATAAGTGCAAGCTGGGTGCCATTACTGTTTCCTGAAGCTTGCGTGGATCAACCAAGGCTGTGAGTAAGGCTGACATTCTTCCTTGGGATAGAAAAAAACTGAGGGAGTGAATTCTTAACCAAACAAAGAGAGTTAATCACAAAGATCAAATAAATCATTTTAATTTCATAACATTGACACATTTTTTGCATAAACAAAATCAATGCAGCCAAAATTAGAAGGGAGACTATCATTAGGAGGAAAAATCTTTGGTCAGATATCTCCAGTAGGAATCTGATATTCAAGATACATGGTCAATTAATACAAATTAAAATGACAAAGTACTATTTTCCAATTGATGTGATCAAAGAGTTCTGGAGAAAACAATTATAAAGAATTAACAGCATATGAAAGATTATTCCAGATCAGTCATAGTAAGAGGAATACAAGTCAAAATAACTCTGAGGTTTTACCTCACAGCTAGAAAATGGACAAAAAAGACAAAATATGGGAAAAGAATTGGAGGGACTTTGAAAAGGCATGAAGGATGATTCATTTCCAGTGGAGGTGTCAAATGGTACAAACATTCTGGAAAATAATTTGTAATTATTCTTTAAAAAGTGACCAAAATGTCCTTTTCCTTTGATCCAGAGACTCCACTGCTGGGCATATACCCCAAGAAAGTCTAAAGCCCTTAGAAAGCCCCAATATATACTAAAATATAAAATAATTTGTTTATAGTAGCAAAAACCTGGAAGCAAAGTTGATGCCTGCAGATTGAGAAATGGCCAAATTTGTGACACATTAATGAAAAGTAGTAAAATTTCACTGTAAGAAATAAATACGAAAAATTCAGAGAAGCATGGGAACCAGATTAAAAAGTTAATTGGGAAATGTTTAATAAAAGCAACAAAACTTCAACAAGACATAGATAATGTTAATTTGTGGTTTTCTAAGTCAATCTGTTTCTGAATTTGACACCATTTGTATACAGAAACATGTTGAAACTTAGAAATAATCATGTATTGTGGTAATAAAAAAGTCTGGTTTTGGGGACCTAGTCTCTCCTTCTGTAGGTTGTCTCTGGTGTAGATACACTCCCAATTTCTCAGTCATTTTCTGGAAATTTGTGGAATCTTCTGTACATGGAAACTTCTGTGTTGAAAATCCTCTGTACTGGAGAACTGAAGCTGTTGGAAGCAGATGTGAAAGTGTGAGTGTGTTTTTTGGTTTGAGGTTTTTGTGTGTGTGTTTTAGGGTAGGGTGGGTGGATGGGACAGAGGCAGCAGGGTGGGGTGGGTCAGGGAACAACACATTTCCATACTAGAAGTTTCTATGCCCCCTGCTCACTGGTGTGAAGGTGATTCCCATCAACTAGGAAGTGGTGATACCTTGGTATAAATTGGGAGAACCTAGTTTGAGACTAGCTTCTCATAGGATCATCATTAAATTCCATCCTTCCCCTGCTGAGGCTTAAAGACCCTTACGTCCAAGCTTCTGATGACCTCTGTGATTGCTTCTTCTCTGTCCCATCCCTGGGGTCTATGCTTTCTGCTGTGTTAGTTAGAATGCACCTCAAAAAACCTTTGTTTTAATCTTTCACTGTCCTGTTTCCCTCCTCTACATTGTCTGATTGTATTTCTAGTTTCATTCAAAGCTTAACTAATTACATTTTTTATCCTATCCCAATGTAAAACTTTCTGTATAACTCTTATTCTGATGTACTCAGCTGTTAATGCCCCCTTCTTTAAAAATTCTTTTATTGACCATAATTTATACATATGTATATATACACACACATACACATACCCACACACATATGTGTGTGTCCACATCCTGTTTCCCTTGATAGAATATAAGCTTCTGGAAGGTAGGGATAGTACCATTTCTTGCCTTTGTATCCTCAGTGCCTAGCACATAGCAGATGCTTAATAAATACTTACTGGTTGGTTAGCTGGTTGGTTAAAGGGTCCCCAGGAAAGTAGAATAGAGATATTTTAAGATGAGGATAGTGGCAGCAGCTAATCGTTTGTAGGTTGGTCATAATTCAGATGTTGAACATAGGATCTGGAGTAAGAAAATCATGGTTCTATTATTTCCTAATTGTGTGACCTTGAACAAGTCAATTACTCCTACCTATAAAACAAAGCAACCCAACTAAGTGTCCATAGGGTCCCCTCCACTCCAAAAATACAATTCCATGCTCTGTATCTCTTAGATAGTACTTGAGTGAATCAGAATGAATGGTCTATGAAACATGGAATCAACTAATACAGTTTACATGGACAGTCCCACTGGATTTTAATTCCCAATCTCATACTGTAATTTCTACATTCTGCTTGACAGAAGAATTCTGGAGAAGGACCATTTGTAATCCTGGTTGACAGGACCAGCTCCAGGCAAAATTTTGAAATAGATGAAGTTAATCTTCGGTCATCTTCCCTTACTCTTTTCTCTTCCTTCAGGCACCCAATGTTCTTTTACTCTTTCTCAGTTATCAAAACCAGCTGGAAGAGACTTCATTCGTAATAAGATGTAAATGACAACTACCAGCTTGTAGTCCTTTAATTTCCTCTTGAAGAAATATTTCAGCTACAAGGCATATACTCCAAGGTGGTCAATGATCAAAGGAAAGGTTCCATATACACCAAAATATTCCTAGCCGCACATTTATGTAGCAAAAATTGGAAGCAAAATATATGCATGTCTATTGGGGAACAGCTAACCAAGTTGTAGTACATGAATCAATGCATGAAAGAAACAAGGAATAAAAAAAAACTTGAGAAGATGTATATGAACTGGTACAAAATGGAACATGGGTGATAAGTCTAGAACTGGTAGAGATTTCGGAAGATTTCTAGTGGAAATCTCTCATTCACAGTGGTAGAAACTGAAGGCCATTGAGGTTTAGTGGCTAGCTCAAGTTAATGCTGGTAATAAAGGAGTAGAGATGGGGTCTGAACAGAGATTCCCTGACTCCTAAGCTCTTGCAAGGTTCTTTGTTGCCTCCTACGCAATAACTATAACAATATAAGTGGAGAGAACAACAGAACATTGAAACTGAATGCTATGAAATTATAATGACCAAGTGTGAGGGTAAGGATCTGCCTAGACAATTAACCTACTCAAAGGATTTGTTCCATAAATTTGGATTCAGTCAAAAGATCTCTCTTAAAGGATCTAGAAGGCCACATGTGGCCTCAAAGCTGAAGAATTCTCACCCCTGACCTTGCTGTCTTAGTTAGGGCCAAGGTGCTATACCTTATTGCATTGGCTAGCTAAGAACACATCTCAACTGTTTACCACGTGAACAAGGCCTGGACACCCTTGTTGAAGGAATTAATCAATTAACCATAAGCTTTGTTCTGGGTCTAAAGATAGCCTTGATCAATTGAGATGTCTTTGAAGCCACCAGATAAACTAGAGTATGGTTCTACAGGAAGTATGTTTGGAATGGTGGAGGAAACTTGACCACGTGTTATGGTTCATTTATAACATAGCAAACCTGTTCAAAACTGGAAGATTTGAGTGTCTGGAAGGAGGAAAACTAAACCCCCAAGAAAGGGAGCAAGGAGGAATGAACCTTGCTCTCCTGCCCCTTTGGCTAGAGAAGGACCTTGGGAACATTGTCGGGTCAGAGGATTCAGTAGTATTCCTAAGTAGCTGAGGATATACTAGACCTGAAGAGAAAGGAGAGATTCAAATCTCTACCAGGAGTCCGGCAGAAAAAACTCCACTAATACACCTAAGGGTAATGTCTTGAGAATGCTAAAAAAGGGCTTCCAGGAGGTTTCAGTTATCCTTCTATTATGTATGCCCTCTAACCTTGAACTAATTTTGCCGTGGTGTCTGTAAGTGCTGGTGGGAGAGAATGTCACAGACTTTTGGAGGGGATGTTTTATACTAACTTTTCTTACTATAAGAGCTTAGTAAAGTACTTTCTAAAAGCTATTAAATCTAACTGATTAATTGATATCAGTCAATAATCGTGGGGGAAAGAATGCTGATGGGGACTTGGGAGCTATAGCATTAGAAAGCCCCAAGACCTTCAGGGGACAAATAACCTGAGCTATTTAGGGATCCAGTCAGTTCAAGTGTGGCTGTTGAGAGAGTGGCTCCTGAGCATCTGCTACATAAACTTGTACCAAAAGAAGAGAGATGAGTTTGTTGTTGACTGAATGTGGTTATGGAACACTGCATATAATTTCAGGTTTGGTTCATGTGTTGGTTGGTTTTGCTGAACTTTTTTTCTGAACTTTTTTGTTGTTGTTGAATTTTTTTTTTCTTTCATGGGTTAGAACTCAAAGGAAACTCAGAGCCCTCTAGGTCAACTCCTTTATTTTAGAAATAAGGAAACTGGGACCGAAGAGTAAGTGGCAGGCCAAAGTTCACACAGGCAGTATATGTCAGAGACTGAATTTCAATTCACTTCTTCTCTCTCTTCCCTCCCCTCCCCTCCCCCCCTTTACTAGAGGAAGAGGAAGGAAATGCAATACATAGGTAAATAATAGTGATAGGAAAGTAGAAGTTGACAGTAAGATTTTTAAAATGTATATATATATATATATATATATATATATACACATATATAAAACTAAGTATCTTTATATTAGACAAAAAGTGTTAAAATTCTAAATTAGGATATTTTAATTATCAGCAAGGAGATGTGTGTGTATTAGATACATTATATATATCTATATATGCCTATATTTCTGACATCCATCCATCCATCCATCCATCCATCTATCTATGTCTGTCTATCTGTCTGTCTGTCTGTCTGTCATCTATATCTGTGACCCTTCCAGTCTGTGGCCTCCTTGCTAAATGACAGACAAAACCAGAGTCTTACAATTGGTCCCCAGGTGTTCTTCATGTACAACTCTCTGGCCGTTTCTTTGCCAGTTGCCTTCTCATAATGAATAAACTTCCACCTTGGGGTGTCTTACCCTCACAAGTAGTGACTGTCCCTCCTAGACCACTATTTCAGTAACAAAACAAAATAAAACAAAAACTTGCCAGCCTTGCTTCACTCAACTCCAAAGTCTGAAAATCTCCATAATCTCAGATACCTTTCTTTTTCTTCCCTCCTTCCTATCTCCTCACTCATTCTCCAGTTTTAGTCTCATGAACCAGGATAGCCTCATCACCCCCTACAGCCTCACTCACTGTCCCAGCAACTTTCCCTGATGACCACTCTGCTTTGTGCACTGTCTCCTCCTGCTAGAATACGAGCTTCTTGAAGACAAGAGTGTTTTTGCAAATTTTTTACCTTTTGTATTTCGGTCCCTAGTCTTTAGCACAGTGTTTGGCATATAAAGAATGCATAATAAATGCATTTTCATTCATTTATAATGAACAATTGAGTGGGAAAAGTTGTCTACTTCATAGATTTTAAAAGGAGCAACTTTGCTATATCTTTGTCTTTCTTCCCATTTGTTGAGTCTCTCCAGACATTTTGAGTCTCTGCCTCCAATTTCCAGGAAGGAGGGCAGAGTTCTTTCTGTAAGTATAAAGTTCCGAGACCTAGTGGGGGACATGCCTTTTCCTATGAAGGGAACCAGCTCTTGAATCGCTCAGACTAAGTTCATGTCCTGGAAGAACCTGATCCCACAGAGGGGAGTTCTCTTAGTACTCCTCAATTTATTTGTGCACCCACGAGTGGAATTCCAAGGAAAATCTCTTAGGCAAACTTAAAATTGGCTCTTGTCTAGGGTCTCCCCAAATGGGATCAACAGAGTCCCTTTTAGAAAGCTACTCAGTGCAGAAAGTATTCAGGTATAGGGCAGCTATTTATTTCCTTTACCACAAAAGAAATCTTTAAAACACACCAAAGACTCATAAACACATATTGACAAATACTTAAACTATGAAATAGTAACCCATTCTTCTTCTTATACTCTCCTCAGAGGTTGGTACCTAAAAACTTAAAAAAATAAACACTTTATGGGATGATTGAATAGGCACTATTTGAGCAACTCATTCAATGTCCATGTCTTTTTTACAAGCCAGAGAACAGCTTAGGTTTATCCTCTGTTGACTTGGGTTCATTCCCCTGCAATGATCATCTTCCCCTCAAAGACATTATTTCAGAGACCATCTCCTTCTGGGCCATCAGCCCCAGAATCCATGAGCTCCCAACCTCTCCAACTCATATGGTTGTTGATACCAATCCATGTTTAGTTAGCTATGTTCAGGAGTTAGCTATACTTAGGAGGGGAAACACTATAAAGCAGAAGAGAAAGCTGTGAATTTGAGTTTTAGTTCCGGGCTCACATAGGCAAGCATGTGCACTGGCTGCCATGTATAAGCAGTTGTTATTGCTGTGTGAGGTAAAGAGGGAGGAGAGAGGAAAGGAATATCTCCTCCTCTGCCACTCTCCATAATGGAAGGGAGAGTTCTGACACACTAAACAGATAGGAAGAGGGCAAAAAAGAACTTGTTTCTCCTTGTCTAAGTGGGTAGCTCTTCAAGTTTGATAACTAATCATTTTCAACCTAGCCATGAGTGATTGGGTCGGGGGGTGGGGGAGGTGAGGTGGCACATAGGTACAAGTCTTTGGTTGTCCTTGTACTTTGGCAAAGTGGGAGGGCTCTTGCTCAATCCAGAAAAAGTGCCTCTGATCAACAAAGCTGATGGGTTCCCATGATTACTCCTGTTGTATCTGTCTCCTATATTATTCCACAAAGCAACTTGCCTTTTCTGTTTCCTTTGCACGCCTGCCTGGTTTGCTCGATTTTCTTTCCTACACTATTAACATTCATTCTCTATGAGGAAAGCTGTTGAAATGGAATGCTCTCTATAGTGGCCAGTTGTGTTCTGCTAGTTCCAAATTCTGAATGCCTCAATACACCAAACATGGAGATGTAACAAAAGAGTAGCATTTGTGGCTTCAAATGAATAAGTCTATTCATTGAAATGTCAGAATTCTGGCACAAAATAAATTAGTTCAGTAACTAGGAGGTCAGGAATTATGTCACCAATGGAAATATCTCAAATGACACTTCAATGACAACTCAAGATGTGGAAATTTTTCACTCTGCACAGATTTCTCCTTCTGATTCCACAAGGCTTTGGAGGGAATTTTCCCCGCTTCTCTTTGCCCTATTTTTTGTTTGAATAGGATTTTTAGAAATCCACTTACCTATAGTTCTTACAGTCATTTAGGAAAGCCAGGGTTAGCTTTCCTTAGAGGTTTGTACTCCATGTGCAAACAATCCTCCCTATAACCTACCTTTCATTAAGATAACTTCTAGACTAGTTAGACAACTAAGATTGAGGCAGTGTCATATAGTATTAGAATTGGAAGTGAAATTTTCAAATAACCTATGACCTTTACCTTCACTCTCTCTCAGCCACATACAGGGGTGGCCATACCTTTGACATGTCTGTCACCCTTAATCATTCCATCTCCATTATCCAGAACTCTGAAATCCCTTGAACTGATCATAAACTCCTATCCTTCTACCTCTTCCTCTGCCTCACTCATCTTAAACCTCTTCTTCATATTCCTTAGGATCTCTGGTCCTTATTCCCTTCCCAGGGCTCTTAGCCCCTCACGACCAATCTGGTCTTTCTTCTGTCTCTTCACTGTTTTTAACCTGTGATTGACTATGTTGACCAAGCTCTTTCCCTGGCCTATCACCAGCCATGCATAGCCTAATGACAACCCTTGGCTTAACCTTGCCATCTATTTTCTCTGTTCCTGTTCACATACTACTGTGGAGTTCACATGCAGTGGGAAGATTACTAGATACTCTTCTGCTTAGTATCTGTGTGATCTTGGATCAGTTACTTAAACTCTCTGAAACTCTGTTTCCTAATTTTAAAAATGAGTGAGTTGGACTAGATGACCTCTAAGATCCCTTCTCGCTCTAGACCTATGATCCTATTAATACATCTGGGGAAAGTTACATGATCACATCAACTAGGTCACTACAAATTTATGTCTCCTAATTTCACCTTGGCTCCTTGTTGCTGAGTAATGATCCTTTTCCTTTTTTCCAAAGGGACTTTTTCTCTCACTCTCCAAAGCAGGTATCCCAGACCTTCTCCTCTCTCCTTGGGCAACTTCTTCTCCACATCCCCTGAAACCCTCATCCCAGCTTACTCACTGCTTTGTGACGTGGAGTATTGAGTGGGAGAATCTTTACCCATCCAACAAGCTGAAAAGGAAAGATCACACTTGTAATGAAGTGTTTGAAAAAAATGTTAGTTGGCTTAATGTATGTTTTTCTTTTTAAAATTCCCCTGCAGGGACCATCATAATAATGACTTCCATTGATAGAGTTAACACTTAACAATTTACAGAGTGCTTTCCCATCCATTATTCCATTTGATTGATGTTAATAGTAGATTTAAATGGCCTAATATCATCAGTTATACTGTTCTTTGAAAATGTCACCACTGGCCCATCATCTATAGGAATAGGTGTTGGGTTATTTTTCTGGTAACTGTGATAGATGTGGGCTGAACCTTCCCAGAACCAGCCTCGTTGTAATAGTAATAGTTCACATTGACATAACATTTTAAGTCTGACAAATCACTTTGCATTCGGGACTCTGCTGGCCATTGCAGAGGTTCAGTCTGGTGCTCCAGGTAGGGGGTCAATGCCACCAATTTTCTTTCTTTACATCTGTATAATACCCAACTGGCCACAAACTCAACACCATCCATTATGCCTATGTATTACCCAATGAGTTTCACTACTGCCTTACTAGCTACGAGACCAAGTTTAAGTCACTTAATCTCCTTGAGCATCTATAAAATGGGGAATTAAATTCAATACTAGTTGCCTCCACCTCTCTCACCAAATTCCCAAGAATATTTGATATTTGGATCCCTTGGTACCACACAGTCTGTGAGTATGCCCCATTACTCAGAATGGCTCCTTACACTCTCACCTGTCATCTCAAAGTTCAAGACTCTAATGAAGACCTTTTTTTGTAGCTGCCCAGACACATTTGGAAACTGACTTTACCATGAAGAGAGTGGTAGTGGATACATGTGATCCCTCTTCAATAGTATTAGTACAGAAAAGAACTAGCTAACCTGCTTAGTTAGAGTATCTTACCTAAACTTTCTTCAAGCTGACTTTCAACCTCATCACTTACCTGAAACTGTTCTGTCCAAAGTGATGGACAAATTACAAATTCTGAACTACAAAATTACTTAATTATAAAATCTGTCTCCATCAATCTTCATCTTTTTAAAAAAAGTCTTCCTGTATATTTTGACAATGCTGACTGCCCTCCCCTTCTGGATACTCTCTCTTCTTTGTGTTTCCATGACACTGATCTCGATTCTCCTACTTTTTGGATGATTCCTCAGTTTCCTTTTTTGAATCATTGTCCATGCTAAGCCCTGTCACTGTGGTTGTCTACCAGGCTCATGGTCCTTGGTCTTTTTCTCTTTTCCCTCTATACTCTCTCACTTTGTGCCCTCTACAGCTCCCATAGGTTTAATTATCATTTTGTTAGAAAATGACTCCCTAGTCTCTCTCCTGAGTTTCAGTCCTGGATCACTGCCCAGTGGACAGTTTGAACTGGATATTCTGTAGGTATCTTAAACTCAACATGTTCAAATCAAATTTTGTTGTCTCTTCCCTTCAATTCACTCCTCTTTTGACTTCCTTACTTCTGTTGCGAGTGCCACCATCCTTAAAGTCACCCAAGCTTCCAACAGAAGGTTATCTTATTGCTAGGTGGTGTAGTGTATCACTGTTGGACCTGGAGTTCAAATCCAGTTTCAGACATTTTACTAGCTGCATGACCCTGGGCAAGTCACTTAACCTCTAACTGCCTCAGTTTACTCATCTGTAAAATGGCAATTATAATAGCACCTACCTTCCTGGGTGGTTGTGCAGATCAGATGAGATATTTTTAAAGTGCTTTTCAAACCTTAAAGCTCCATTTAAATATTTGCTGCTGTTATTATAATCCTTCACTCTTCAATTCACATATTCAATAAGTTGCCACATCTTCTCAGTTTTACTCTTCTTAATATCTCTTTTATGTGTCCCCTTTCTTCACTGATACAGTTACTTTCCCTTACTCTCAGTTCAGTTCCTCATCACTTATAGTCTGACCTGGTGCAACAGCCTCCTAATCAGCCCCCTTTCCTCAAGTCTCTCTTCACTCTAGGTCATTCCCTCATCTAACTTTCAAATTGATTTTCCCAGAATGTAGGTCTGGCCATGTCTCCCCCTCCCATTCAGTAAAATATGGTGGCTCCTTATTACCTCTATGATCCAATATAAATTCCTCTGTGTTGTATGTAAAGCCAGCCTCAACCTACCTTTCCCACCAAGGTATACCTTTCTCTCCTTCATGCATGTCTTGGTTCAGCCAAACCCGTCTCTTTGCTGTTCTTCACGTCTCCTATGTCCGCACCTTCGAACTGGCTGTACCTCATGGTTAGAATGTCCTTCCTCCTGACTCCAGCCTCCTGAAATTTCTGGCACCTTGTACATTTCCTGATGTCCTCCCACTCCAGCCTCCCCAGCTGTTTTCTGTCCAGGTTAGTTTTGAATGTGCTTCATGTGTACATGCATGTGATTGTTTTTATAAAACTTGCTGTGCACCAGACATTGTGCTAAGAACTTTACGGTTATCATCTTCTTTGATTCTCACAACAACCCTGGGAGGCAGGTGTTTTTATTGTTCCTATTTCATGGATGAGGAAACTGAGGCAAGCAGACATTCAGTAAATTCTATAGGGTTATACAACTAAAAAGTGTCCGGTGCTGGATTTAACTCTGATCTTACTGACTCCAAGTCCAGCATTCTCCCCCTGTCCCTCCTAACTGTGAGAAGTGCTTGTATGCTTTAAAGTTTTATTTATTATTATTTTATGTATATTTAATGTTATTAAATTATACAATTATAAAATTTATTTTATAAATTAAATTTGTTAAATTTAATAATTATTTGATAGTAATATAATTATACAATAAACACAATAAAGTAATATTGTAATGTGTATGTATACATATATGTAGAGATAGATAGATAGATAGATAGATAGAACGTACAATATACGGTGATTTGAGAAGGGAGAAAAAGCTAATAATTTGAGTAGATCAGGGAAGGCTTCTTAGTGAAGGTGGCACTTGAAAATTTGAAAGGTGGAGATGAGGAGTAGATGCAGTCTTGGTACAGAGGATGGTCTGTGTATATATACAGGGGTGTGTGTGTGTATGTGTGTGTGTGTGTGTGTGTGTGTGTGTGTGTGTGTGTGTGTGTGTGTGTGTGTGTATTGGGTTTGGAGGATAACTATTAATCCAGTTTGGCTGGAGCGTAGAGTCCATGGAAGGCAATAGTGTTTTGGTATGTTATACCTACCTCATAGGGTTTTGAAGATCAAAGGGACATTTGGACGTTAAAAATGGACAGGACATTAAAAATGTTTTCCAACCTTAAAACACTTCCTAAATGTTAGCAGTGATTGTTCCATGGTGTAAAAATTGTGTGACTGAGTTCCCTAGGCCATATATATTTACTTCTTAATAGTCACACTTGGCCTGTTCTATGAGTTTCCATGGCGGTGTTGTCTGATATCCATTTTGAGTTCCTGGAGGACAGGGGTGACCACAATTTTGACCAAGTGTGTGGCGTCCAACATCACACATAACTGGATGGCTTAGAATGTATCAACTGTCATCCAGAGCTATAATTAGGAATTATGTCTAGGACAAATTGGGGCAGGACAAAATGGGTGGGGGCAGGAGAGGTGGGTTTCACTGCCTCTATAAATGTTAATGAAGAAGAAGCATGAATATCCTAGGAAATTATGAGGCTTCTTTGTTGCTGAAGGGTTTTTGAATGTGGAAGAGGTTGGGAATCAGGGCTGGGGTATAGCCATAGGGTGGAATAAGCACACCCCCAGGTCAATACTGGTGGAACCCTCTAAATTTCAAGACCCTGAAGCAAAGCTCCAGTTACCCTGCCTTAGTTACAGTTTTTCTTTCAGAGCATTTGCACGTAGGGGAGATACTATTCTCTTGGTTTTCAGCTCAGCCGGTCAGTTTTGACTACCCTAAAAGCTACTTGGTAGAGATGTTTAAGAACTTGCATCTTCTACTCCTTTCCCTTTGCTTCTTTTTAAACCTAAATTCCAGGACCACACTTTTCCTCCTGGGAATGAAATGATGCCTGTGGAAAGACAAGGACCTCCACTCAGACAGCTAATGCTCTTATATAATATGGACAAATGCTCTCTTCTTTGGCTCGAATTCTCTCAAGTTCTGGGGAGCCAGGTCACTGATTTATTTCCACACCATACAAGTTGCTAGCTCTTTAGAAAAGCAAAATAAATCCTCAGAATATGACAAAATAAAGTTGTCACTAGCTGGGGAATGCAATTGCTGAAGGACTGAGCATCTCTCCTGCTCACTTTGGCTCAATGGCACTATGTATCTTACTATCAAAAGGAGAGACACTGTAGTATGTCAGCAAAACAGAAAGAATGGTTTTAATTTGGGTCTTCCATGGGTGCTTTCTCTGGTGTCTGACATTAAAGGGACAGTACTATATAGTAAAGAGAGGACTGGGATTGGAGTCAGAAGATCTGGGTTCAAATCTCAACACTGACCCATAACCACAACATGGTTGACTGTGATGCATTGTAAGATGGGGGCAATAATATTGACTCTGCCTGCTTACTTCAATAAGTTGTTGCAAGGGAAGATCAAGTGTGAGTTATCACTCCCTCTGGCTAGTTCACAGACCCTTGCTGTGTTTTGCTTACCCTCTCTTGGATAAATAGGGAGATTTTTTATTTCTAGTCTAGGAAAGCATTTTGAGATCCTCAGAGAAGGGTTCCTAGATCAATACAGTAAGCTGCATTTCTTTCTAAATGAACTAATTGGTCTTTCAGCAGCAGAGTCAGCATTGAGCCTCTTTCCAAGGCCAGGACCTCATAACTAGAGTAGGACTCTCAGGATCTCTGTTGGTTTATTTCTCATTTATTCTTTTTATTATTTTGGACATAGGTGCACCTAGCACCTAAATCATCCCTCCACAGAAAGAGATTGACCAGGATGATTTCTTGCCCTCTTCACAGACTGAAAATTCTATGAACTTGAGTTGTACCTAAGGACTGCGCTTCTCATATGAACTTGAGTTGTACCTAAGGACTGCGCTTCTCACTCACTCAACATCTGTTTGTTTCATAATTGATAAAAAATTGAGACCATTCTAACTTTTGGATTTCAGAGCTAAATGTGTGAGCTAAATGTATGTATAAATCCCCATTGTGTTAGCAGGTAAGCCAGTAGCTACTAGAGAAATACACTAAATTTAGAATCAAGGAACCTGCTCAAATTCTAGCTCTGCTTATGATATGTAAAGCCTTGGGCAGACCCTTTTCCTTCTCTAGGCCTCAATCTCTTCTTTTGTAAAGAAGGGGTTGTACTAGATATATAGTTTTTAATCTTTTTTTGAATCATCAGCCCCTTTAGCCATTGGGTAAAGCCTATGGCCTCCTTCTCTGGATATTTTCTCCCTTAATTCATAATTGAATGAAATGCTAAATTTCAGTGAGTAATAAGTGAAAATGAAGATGCAATTTTTTTCCCATCCAAGTTCATGGATACTTTTGGTGCCAGGTTTAGAATCCCTATATCAAATGAACTCTAAGGTCCCTTCTTTTCTGGATCTTATGATCTTGTGTATGTGATGCCAACATCTAGAAGATGTATTCTGGAAGAACAAAATTTCTTCTACTTCCTCCAGTCCTTCGAAGTCCATTTTGGCATTTAAATGCTATTTCTATTCTAGAATCCCATGGGGATTTCCACTCTTCCCAGACCTGCCATATTGCAGAATTCTTTCAAATCAGGGTCAGTATTAGTTTCTCCCTGTACTTCCTTGTGTCACAGTCTCCCACTTGTTTCCTGATACCAGAATCATAGACATTACAAAGTATTTTATTACATATTTGACTAAACAAAGCATGGTGCTGAGCACCGCATGAAGTGGATTAGACAATCCCCAGTCTTAGTCTCTAAGATCTGACCATTTAAGACAGAAAAATTCTAACATGAATATAAACAATTGAACAAAGAACCAGAGACAGAAAGTATCAAATTATTGACATTAATTTTGGTGGTGGTGGTAGGGAGAAAATGGAAACTGTCAGGAAGAACATGAATGAGGTCAGAGTGAATTCTTTGCCTCTCCAGTAGTGAAAACATCATGCTTCTCAGACTCAGGCATTCTGGATTCAAATAAATCCCAGCTCTGCCCCATTCTAGTTTGGCAACTCATTTCTCTGTTCCTCTTTTCTCATCTGAGAAATGAGAGGATGGACTAAATCTCTAATGTTTCATCTGTCTCTGAGATTCTATGATTGTAATTTAGTCAGGAGAAGCAGGATTTCAAGAGAGATTTGGGCATGGGAGTGATGGTGGGACGGAATGAGCTGTCTAAGCATTCAGCATAGACTTTGGGAAGGCAAAACAATGATGATCTAAAGGATAGAGGAAATTGCCTAGAGGCAGGTAGGTGATGCAGTAAACAGAGTGTTGGACCTAGAATGAGAAAGAACTGACTTCAAATCCAGCCTCAGACACTTACTAGCCATGTCACCCTGGGCAAGTCGTTTATCCACCACCTGCCTCAGTTTCCTCATCTGTAAAATGAGGATAATACATAGCACCTATCTTTCAGGTTTGTTGCAAGGATAGAGTGAGTTGATAGTTCTAAGGTGCTTTGTAAACTTTAAAGTGTTATACAAATGCTTATTATTATTATTATTATTATTATATAGACTGAGAGATGAGGGAGGTGATATAGGCAGGGGTAGCCTCAAGTAGACTTAGAAATAAGATTCTGCATGAAATTCTAACCTTCATTCCCTGTCTTGTTACTGAAAATTTGTGCAACAAGGACCACAAATATAAGTCTATAAACTGCTATCTTTTTGTCTTCACAATCCTTATCCTAAAACTAACGAGAAGGAAATTTGGGGAAAAAAACGTGAATTGAATTTTTCCTTCAGTTTCTTATCTCCTTCTCTCCTGCCAGAACAGTAGATGAGATACAGCAATGGTTTTGTGTGTATGTGTATGTATTGTGTGTATGTACAAAAAGAGAGAGAGGGTAAATGTTTTATTTACATTGTTTCATAAATTACAAGACATTATTTTGTTCTCTCTAAGCCTTCACAAAAGGTTTTTTTTCCTTTTGTAAACTGTAATTTTTTTTGTGTGCAAACTGCTTCTTCTTTTACAACATGACCAATATGGAAATAGGTTTACATGATTAGACGCATATAACCTATACTGCATTGCTTACTGTCTTAGGAAAGGGGGAAGGAAAGGCAGGAGGGAGAAAATTTGGAATATACAATTTCATAAAAAATAAATGTTAAGATTTTTTTTACATATAATTAGAAAAAATAAAATAGCATTAAAAAATAAGCCTTCACAAAAATCCTTCAATGATACCTCATCTTTAGCTGGAAGCAATTGCAGTTCCTTATCGTATAAGCCAGCTGTGTTCATGTTTACTAAGCAAGAAAATATGAGACTGGCCGTGGACTGTGGGTTTGTAAGGTCCTCAAGTGCAAGGATCATTTCATATTTTTCTTTATATCTCTAGTAACTAACAGAGTACCTGGCACATAATAGATCTTAATAAATGCTAACTGATTAATTAAAGGGTCAACCTAGCTAGGTTCTGAGAGGCAAATTTTCTTTTTGGCAATAGTACATCTTGAAGAATGTTTATTAAGACAAAGATGGGTTGAGATCAACATGGGAGGGTGAGTAAGAAAGAAAGAAATTATGGATCTCTTTCATATTGAATGTATCTATAAATGTATCCAAAGATTATTTGATAACTTGTATACCTCAAAGGATTGGAAGATGTGGGGACAGGCAACAAACAACAAAACCCAGAAATAAATTCATCATGAGAACTTGTTGCATTATAGTCTAAAAAGCACATAATAATTCAAAGGGGAAGGAAAGGGTAATTGCAAAAGAAATTATATGGAATAAAGGCTGTTTTGTGAAATGAAGTTGTGTGTACCACATTGAAATTAATATGAAAATGACTTCTATTGTATTGGGCAGAAGAAATGCCCCTAAGTACTACAGGTCACAAGAAAATCAGATTTTGCAAAATGTCTAAGCTGTGCATTGATGAATGAATGACGCTTGCTCTGTCTCCTCTTCTAAGTTACCCATTTTGAACTATCAATACTTGACCAAAGCTAAGTGATCTGCTTTATTTGAGAAATTCTCAGTGCCTAAGGGACACCACAATTCAACCTGCTTCAAGGGAAGGTCCAGGAGGCCAATAAACAGAAATATAAATGGTCAATTATGATTTTTCACAGTCAGTCCCTGGAGCTGAGCTCAGCATAAAAGAAAAATAGTGACAGGCTCCTAGTATACTGATCTCTGGCATATGATCATAGTCTCTCAATCATGTTCAAATGGCTTGTCTGGCTGGTGTTACAGAGCTTACCTTCTCATCCTGTTGTGTCCAATGAAGACAAAATACTCTGGTGATAGTCATTTAAATAAAGTGCTCTGGGACTTTTATCGTCCCAGGGAAAGGGGCAGTCCTATCTTCACCTTCCTCACCTTCTTTATCAGGTTTTGATTAGTTTCAAAGGTAGCCCACTGATTTAAGAACCAGGAGTAAATGGTGGTCTGTGCTTTGTAGCTTTACAGCATCTTTACTTAATACCACATTCTTTTGACATATACCTCAAATGATTCATTTTGTGCATTCTCAAGGAACTGGACCAACTTCCTTCTGTTCCCTGAATAATATATTGAGTTGAAAATGCCACCACTATTAACAATCAATCCAACATGTGATTTGCCCAGGTGATGAGGTAGGTAGCTAATATTAGTCACTGTAATTTATCAGGAGAATAACTCACTGATGATACATTTCATGAATGTATCATCAAACCATCTATCATTCTAATGATGAACTTTTCTTATCTAAGAATCTCTTGTGACTGTCCTGAGAAAGAACTAAGGGAAATCAAATCCATTTCTGTTATGCTCATAGAAAAAAAAGGGAAGCAGATATTCTATCCTTTTGAGCAAAGGGGCAAAAAAAGTAGAGGTAATTATACATTTCTAGGTGAAGGTTTTTCAAAACACTTAATTATTTTCTTGTTCTGTAAAAGTTTAGTCCTTCAAATCTTCTTTCTCATACCATCCCCCAGACTAAAAACGGAGATATTTTCCCTCACCCTCCTCTCTTGTTAAGCACACATACATACATTGAAAGAGTATCATGAGTGCCTACCACCATACCTACATGGAAACATACTCTATATTCTAGACAATTGTAATTTATTCTGCCAAATTGGTGGAGCACAAATTGGGTCTTCAGAGAAATACCCGTATTGGGTTGAAGCTATTTTCTTTTCCCCAGGACACTAGATAAAAAGGGAAAGGAAGCTCTAAAATAATTAATCAGATAATTCAGGTCAAATAATCATAATTGCTAACATTTATAGAGATATTTAAGATTTGCAAAGTGTTTTTCATAGAACAACCATAGGTATTTGAAGAAAGTGCTTTGTTTCTTAAAAAGTCAACAGCGCACATTTATATAGCTTTGATGTTTAAAATGGACTCCTCTCTCAGCTCTGATTCACAGAGATACAATCACTGGCCCTGAGTAGGTCACCCAGTCTGCGGTATACTCAGAAAAGCTCCACAACCTACCACATTTCCAATTCTTTCCTAGTTCCTTCTGTTCTCCTCTCTCTTTCTCCCCTTCTCTGATTGTTTTCTACAGCAGACAGAGAGTAGGGTTCTATGTTCACAACAGCAGGCAACAGCTGCTCCCTACGCTAGAGGTGTTTATCTAAAGGCCTAACTGGTGGTTGAAAACCAGCCTGCAACAGACCCAGGGTGGGCTGTCTGTAAGTCATGCCCTGAGGTGGAGGGAGGAAGGATATGTGTGTGTGTGTGTGTGTGTGTGTGTGTGTGTGTGTGTGTGTGTGTGTGTGTACATGCGCATGTGTCCTCCCCAAATTCCAGCTGAGCTGCAGCTCCCTGGTCATCAATTACCAGACCTTGATCATCCAGCTCAGCCCACTCTGTCAGCTCCAAATAGCAATTTGATTAGTTTAGTGAGCACAGGACCAGTGTTTCCCAAGACTAATTACTGCTGACTTTCCATGAAAGTCATATCTGTTATTGGTGCAGCCCCCCTTGGGAGGAGAAAGCCCTTGATAGTCACCAAACATGTGGCCCTTGTCTATGACCTGGTTAGGGCTTCAGTTCCTTCTCCCACCCAGGTCTGGAGGAGATTATTCCTTGGATCTTTGGGTCATCTCCCCATCCAGAAGAAATGAAGAAATGAGAGGAGGAGAGGAGCAAAAGGAAAAGACCTTTCCAGAACTCTCTCAAGAAATTCTGGAAGTGAAGTTCCTCAGCATCTTTTCTCACGAGCAGACTGCTGACACAGCTTTGGACTTTGAATGTTCTCTGGACATTGTTCACCCTGATGAGGCCCCTCCAGTTTCATTTGCCAGCATTCCCACCCTTTCTGAAAGAGGGCTCAAGACACTTCATGGTCAAGTCACTCACGCATTAAGGGCCTCCGTTTTTGGACTGAATTTTCCATGGTCCCTTCTAGTTCTAACACTGTATGATTCCCAAGGTCTGGCATTCGATGCTTCCCATGATTTGACTCTGACCTACATTTCTTGTACACACACACACACACACACACACACACACACACACACACACACACACACTATACTGTCTACTTTGGGTCCCTCAGATATAAAATGGGCATATTAACAGTACTTCCAAATTTTGTTATGAAGATCGAATGAGATATTATTTATAAAGTGCTTAGCACAGTGCTTAGGTGACATACAGGAAGCACTTCTATTCTTTTTGTTTCCTTTGTTTCCTCTTGAAATCACTTTACATGACTATACATTTGTTTGGGGCTAGATGATTCAGTGGATAGAGTACTGGACCTGGAGTGAGGAAGACCTGAGTTCAAATCTAGTCTATATAACTAGTCGTGTGATCTTGGTCATGTGACTTGAACTCTCTTTTCCTTAGATCCCTTAACTGTAAAAAATGGGATTATAGCGTCTCTCTCTGAAGGTCATCACAAGGAGAAAATGAAATAATTAAGCATAGTTCCTTGTATACAGTTGGCCCAATATAAATACAAATATTATTCTTAATTTCAAACTTATAGGACTTGGTATTCTAGTCAAATTAGCCTACCCTAATTTCACTGTGCCCTCGGGTCCTTGGCTTTGCTTTCCCCAAAGCGTAGAAGACCACCATCCCAATCTTCCCATTTCCATTGATTAACATCTTAACTACCTTTCAAGAGGTATCTAAGATGACTTCTTTGATCACAGGATTTAGAACTGAAAGAGCCATAAGATTTCATCAAGCTCAGCCTCCTCCACTTACAGATAACTGAAACTGAGCCATCTCTTACTGCCACTACCACGAGCATCATCACCATGATGATGACGATGAAGATGACGACAATGAAAACTGATATTTATATAGTGCCTTAAGGTTCGAAAAGTTTTACATCCATTATCTCATTTGGGCTTCACAATATCCCTTCCTGTACTTCATTCAGCCTTACCTGTTCTCTATCATCTCCCAGATCTTTTGGGCCAGGGGGACGTAAGCATAGGTGTTTAGGACAAAACTCAGAGAGTTGGGTGAGCTCTCATTTGCTCCTCACTCACCTCCTGAACTGGGACCAGAGTTGGGAGGTGAAGCCTTGAGGCCAGCATCCAGAATTCCCCTGTGTGGGTCACTGAGATCAACTATTTCCAAAAAAAAAGAGCCTTATAAACACAAGGAGTTCTGGATAGACTGGGAAGCAAAAAATTTGTTAAGACTGAAGGTTCTTCCTTTCTCTTTACCCTTAAAAAATGGAAATAAAATAGAAATAAATAAATTAAAATTTCCCCAAATATGTCAGTCTTCTGGGTTTAGAAAGTCAGGGGGGAACATTGTTGACTCAAGGGCATATCCTTAGGACAGTCCTTGCCTGTCAGGTCACTTGAAATAGCAAGGAAGAGCCTTTACCTGGGAGCAACAACCATTCGTAGCTTCTATTTTCTTCTGGGAACATTAAATCCTGACATTAATTTTACTCTAAATCTTCTTTTCCCCACCTGCCCCAACCAAAAAGAAACCCTCTCCTGGAGAAGAAAGACATTATAGTCCGTATGTTTCTCCTCTTTCATGTGTTGGGTAAGGGCGGCAGTTGGGCTGCATGGTAGTTGCACCTTCTGATATCCACAGGATTAGCAGACCACTGGGAGTCGGGTAACAGATGCCAATAGTCCAATGACTCAAGTTTTAGCTCTTCATGTAAAATGTGTGGGTAGGGAGGATTTTTAAAGAAGCAGGAGATTCCTCTATTTGGTTCCCTTTTTCCCAGGACCATTTTTGAGTTGAGAACCAGGGAGGGGAAAAGGAAGAAAGGAATTGTGTGTGCAGCTGTGCTATTGATCAAGGGAAGAGAGGAAGTAAACTATGTTTCCCAAGTTGTCTATTAGCACTTTAGAAAACTTAGAACAAAATAAATGAAGTTTGGTAGATAGAAAGACGCAGAGATAATAAATCCATAGATGGATTTATTGATGACTTGTGTCCCTTTGCTTTAATGATAGATATGACTGTCTCTGAATTCTTTGAATTTCCCTTTTTTCTCCTCTCCCTTCTTGTCTTCTCTTTTCATCCTTTTCTTTCTCTTCCTTTTTCTTCTTTAGTGTTTCCCTGCCTCTTCTTTCTTATCTTACCTTCTTTCTCTTCTACTTCTCCCTCTTTCCCTTTTCTCTTCTCTCTCTCATTTCCTCTCCTTTTTCTCTCCCTTGAATCTCGTTATCCTATCTCTCTCTCCTAGTTCTTTTTCTCATCTCCTTCTCCTTCCCTCACACTCTTCTTCTTTCACCCTCCTCTCTCCCTCTCTTTTTTTCTGCTTTCCCCCTTTCCCCCTGTCCCTTATGTCTTCTTCTTCCTCTTCCTTTTTCTTTATCTCTTCCTATGTCTAATCTATCAAGGTGAGAAGGCTGACAAATCTCTGGGAGATAAAAAGCTGGCCTTATATAAATTTAATAAGAAGTGAAAACAATTACTGGCTTAAAATAGAAAGTCAGGACCTTTGATTGTTCCCTTTAACCATTTACATCAGAAAGTGAGGTCCCAGTCAAGTCTTTTCCACTTCAGAAGTCCCACAACTAGTTTCCTGTAGTTGCCTGACCATCCCAATTCTTGAATTGTGAGATGCCCCATGAAAATTTCACATATGCAGAGAGATGAAGAGGGAGGAAATTGGAGCAGGAGTGGGAATAAATTCAGGAACAAGTACCACTTCCCTCCTAGCAAAATGACTTCAGAAATTTGCAGAGCCAAGTTGGAGCTGTCTATTTTCACAGTATACATCTGGGATGGAAACAGAAATAACAGTCAAGACACTCAAAAACAATAATATCTATTAAATAGCATCTGGAGGTATCATCATCATCAAACAGCAAATTGGAACATGACAGTATAATTATAACAAACAACAATCAGAATAAGAAGAAATGTTCTGGAATAAGCCAGATGTTTCCTTAGGCATTAATTGCATTTCCAGGGGTGGATTCTTTGGGATTCTTCCTAGACACCCAGAAATAGGCTTTTACATGGCTCAGAAGGTGGCTGAGAAGGTCAGCCATTCATTAGGACCATATCCCTCAGTATTTATACTCAAGCTTTGTCTGCTGCCTCAAAGGAGGTAAAGTGTTTGGAGAGAATAAATCTGATTTAGGTAGAACCAGCAGGAAAGGTGTCCATCAGGAGAGCACATCTGTATATCACAGGCAGCTGCAGCTGGAACTGCAAGGACACCTTGGGTTTCCCCATGGGAGCACACCTCTATTGGAAATAAGCCAACAAACAGCCAAAGAAAGGAGCAAACATCCTGGACCCCTTACCACCTTTTGGCTGTTCCCTGCTCCCTCCCTTGGGCAAGTACCATGCATGCTGTCTGGGCTGCTGAATAAAGGCTCTCAGACTCTTCCCTTCTTTTCAGAACCTTACCTTTCCCAAAGCAGCCCACTCCCTAGGAGATGGACTTGACTAGCAACTTTCTTTGCACTAGTAAAGGACCTTATCACTACAGTAATACCAGGAAACCTGTTTTTTTTTTTACTGCTTAGGAGCAGGGAGATATTGTTTGAGAGGAAATACGCTTCTAAGACTAAAATGAGGAAAGAAAAATCCTCTTCCTCACCTCCTCCTTTGCAGCAGGATTTAATAGACATTTATTTAACAAGTTCAGTCTTGTTTAAATGGAATGCCTAAGACTTCTGTGCAGGATAATGCCCTTTGATTTGCCTTTGGATGGGAAGGAAATAAACCCCAGATAACAACCCTTTGCTTATACTTATTAAATACAATTAAAATCCAATGATATAACAAGAATAAAGATTGGGTTTCTCTTCTCACCTTTTGTGATCTTCCAGTAAAAAAAAAAAAACAAACCGCTGGAATATTCTTTCCTTCCCCTTAGCGGTGGACATGAGGGGTTTTTTTTTCTGGTAAGAGTGGCATGGACAATCTGGGTCAGAATCCTACCCCTCAGAAGATGCTGGACTTCTCCGGGATTCTTCCAATGTAATCTGTTTTATCATTTTAAAAATCAACATTGCTTCCAGTGCTTGAAGCTCAGAGCTCCAGATCTAGGACACATGTGTTGCTGGGATTCAGTCCGTTGGGGAAATGCAGATTGGACTGCAACCTACTGTGTTTGATTTATGAGCTGTTACCCTAGCTATTGTTTACACATTACATTTCACAACTACTGCATAGGACTTGACTGAGAGGGAAGTGGGGGAAGTCAACTACAGAGGAAGGGTGTATATAATCACAGTCTCTCTCTGTCTCTCTCTCTCTTTCTCTCCTCTAAAACCTCTGATCCTCAGCTATTCCCATCCCTTCAGTTCTCTGCACCTTCCTCCTGTATCCTTAAACTTCCCTGAAATCTGGCTTCGATTTCTCTTCAAAAGGGAGAAACAAAAACAAAAGAAAACCTCCACATTCTAAACTAGCTTCAGATTCACTCAGTCCCTCTGTCCTACAGATTTCAGTGCACATCCTTAATAGCTTTGTTTACTCTTCAGTGTTTATTTCTTTATAAAGACACAAGAAACCTATAAACAAAGGAGGCAAAAGCAGCCTCTGCTGCCAAATCAATAGGGCCCCACCATTTCAGCTGAGCTTTCTTATTAATTATGAAAGGATTCATCTGATCCCTGCCAGAGAAGATAGCCTTTCTGTCCCTCTTCTGCAGCCCTTAATGGTGGTTCCTTTTCTAGCTCAGAACAGCCTTTTCTCCACCACAAAGCATTCCATCTTATCCTGCACATGAGTTTAGAGAAGTGTTTCGAGTTCTACTGTTTAGCTATTGCAGTGCCAGCTATTTTAACCAATAGTGTTAGATGCTTGGGACAGGGGGAAATACAAGCTCAATACTTTGGTCTTTTTTTGGGGGGGGCTGTTTTTTTTTTCTTCTTACATCTTGAAAAAAAACAAATTTTCTCTAACCTTTCCTGTTTATATTGTTTCTGTCTTTGTTTATTAGAAACCCAACCCCTAAAAAACAAGTGTTTTTTTTCTTATTTTTCTTAATTGAATAAAGGAGTGTTCACAAAGAAGTGTTTGACCAATGAAGTCAACAGATCAAAGCATCTCTTTTTAGGAACTGTTAAGATTTTTTAAGAGTGAAGGTTGTTGAATAGACAAAGCTTTTTAATATTTGCCTCTCTACACTAGACAGTAAATAAACTTCAGTTTCCCAGTTATGATCCTCTCCTCCTAAACCCTGTCTCTTTAATTGGAGAAATCAGCGTAAAGAAACCAGGCATGATATAGGAAACAAATGACACCCTCATTTCAAACAATAATTTTTATTTTATACTTCTCTATACTTTGTAGCAAATCTTTTTTGCTGAATTTAATTTATAATAAACTTTTTTAAAATTACATCTCTCTTATTTTTTTTTAAATCAAGGCTCTTTATGTCAAAATCGTTATACTGTATTTTAGGATAACATTTAAGCCCCCTTCGTGATCTATACCATTGGATATTCAGGTATTACTGTATGTGTAACATCTAAAACAAGAAAGAAGGGAAAATAAAGGCAGTGAACTTGGAAAGATGCATTGACAACAGCAGGTAAAGCTAATCTCCCAGCAACCTTAGCAGCATTCGGTTCCTGTGGTCATTTGATACATCTCTTTTCCCCTCTCCCTTCCCTCCCCCATCATTAAAAAAAAATTAAATCTGTCCTTTTTCTTTTCTTGAGGAGAAATTCGCAGTGGAAATGACCAAAACAAGATTCTGTGGAAGAAAGATGCGATAGAAACTGTGAATTATTCACTAGATGCTTCTCACGTGGACATCGATCTTGAATTCATTCCCCGTGGCCTTCTCTCCACGTTTTCTTTCCTATTAGGAGGAGCCCATCATTTCTCATGTATTATCATGATTAATATATTAGGCGGCCCAGGGCCGTTCCTGAGATTCATTTGGAAAAATAAAACAGAAAGAAAAAAGAAAAAATCAGGGGAGGGGGGCTCGCATTTTCGTATTTCCGTTTGAAGACTTAATAAAGCTGAGGTCCGGTTTGGCTGTTGTTGCTCACTGTTTGGTAGTAACATTTGGCAAATAAAACACAAGGAGGAAAAAAAAATAAAAGAGAATAACGTGGTATTTTTCCCCCATAATCCTATATGAATGTTTTCAGCATCACAGAGAATCACAACGTCCCCCCAAAACGGATGGATACTTCCTCTATAAATCCAGTAATATGAAGTGAGTGTGTGTCTGCCGGGGGCGCCTGGTGCCCCTCCCTCAGAAGGAAAGCCAGGCTGCTAAAGCTGCAGAGAGAGACGCCAAGAGCAAAGGGAAGGTCGGGAGCAGGAGCGAAGGAGCCGACCCATTGCTGTTTCCGCATAGTTCAAATAAGCTGCCTTGGATATTGAGGTTTTTGGATTCTTTTCTCAATTTATCCCACATATCTTTGGCCCCTTCCTGGCAATCCGTAAGGGCTGTGACGGTGCAGCTGTGGAAATCCTCCCAGTATCTGGCGAGGAACAAAGCACAACAAAGCAGGGGAGAACACGTTCACTTTCTGTACCTTTAGCTGAGCCCACAGCTACCAGCCAGTTCCCCAGCCTGGGCGGCTGCTCGTAACTGCTCCAACCCCAACACTGCCCCCCCCCCCCCCCCGCCTCCGCCCCCCCTCGGGTTAAGCTCGCCCTGAAATTTCTCTCTCCCTTCAGCAGGCCCTAATTATCTTCACCGCCGTTTCCGCCAAAGCTCCGCAGAGCCTTAGGGTAATTCGCTTTTGGGAGCGGTCGGTTCACTCACCCAGCCCAGCTCCTTTCCGTTTGCTCCGAATCCCTCACCCTCTCGCTTCTCTAACTCCCACCTTCCGTAGTCTAGTTGCAAGAGCTCAAAGAAGTCGTGACGCCTGAGACTGTCACGATAGTCACAGCATCGTCCTTTCTTTGTCGCACGCGCCGTGGTTTCCTCCATCCTACCCACCTCCACTCAATTCTGGGCTGTGTCTATCAAAGAGCGCAGTGTAGGGCAGGTCAGGACTAAACCAATCGCGAGGCTCTGGCACCGTGGCCTCGGCAAACAGATTGCTAGTTTTCCTTGGGGAAAGCAAGGAAAACATTGCTAAGCCCTGCAAGCTGGCTCCTATTAATGCCTCAACTCGCAAGATGTGTCGCTCACTCCCTCACTCGCCTGCTCTATGCGTGTCTCCCATATTTTTTCCCCTCTCCTCCCCCTCAACTCCCTCTGCCTCTTTCTCTTTCGTTGTCCTTGCTCTTCTCTCGCCTTCCCTCCTTCCTTCTGTTTCTCTCTCCTTCCTTCTCCCTTTTCTTTGCCCCTCTCTTCTCTTTCTTACCTTCATTGATCTTTCCCTCCCTCATTTCCGACTCCTCCTCTTTTCCCTTTCCCTCTACTCCCCTCCCTTTCTCTTCTCCCTCCTTCCGTCCCTCCATCCTTTCCTCTTTCCATTTTATTCTTTTCTGTCCCCTCCCGTCCTTTACCACCTCTCTCCCTGTTTCTCTTTTCTCATCCCCTTTTTCCCCTCCCAGATTTCTTTACCTCATATTTATTTTCTCACATTTTGCTTCCCTCTTTCTCCCCGTCAGTTCTCCCCTACCTTTGCCCCTCAGTGTCGCTGTATTTCTTGACTTATTGCTCCCCAACCCTTCCATTCCATGTGCTGCTAGACTATACCCTACTTATGGAAACGGGGACCATTGCAGGTCATCTTCCCAGCTTCCCACAGATTTTGGATGACAGGCTATCTCCAATTCCTCAGAAAAGCCAGGATTGCAAAACTGGTAATCAGAGGCGATTATGTCCCACCTCGGCTGGGTTACCTTGGGACAGAGACGCTGTAGGTCCTTAGAGGGCTTTCGCTCTTCCTCCCCTTCACCTGTCCTTCCTGGACACCTTTCATGAATTCATAAACCACTTCTCTCCTCCTCCTCTCCCTCCCCATATCAAGTCTGTCCTTCTTCGTTTTTTCCCCCTTTCCTTTGAAAACCAAAAATAGATCACGGAACTAAATATAATCTCAACCCGTGATCGATTACTGGGGCGCTGTCTCCTTTAGGACCTAGGTCATTTCCATCTCCCCAACTCTAGGGGGTCTGACAACCGACTTGCCTTGAATGCATCAAATAGCATTGCTAATCTGTATTTCCATTCCACTCTCCACCATAAAATAGTCCCCTCTCCCTTAAAATAGTTGTATATGATATATTTGTATATGTGTGTATGTATGTACACACACATATGTGTGTGCATATATCCATGTATATGAAATAATCTCTATTTGTGTCAGAAGTCTGGATTCCAATATGCAAGCACTTCACGCTTGGTAGTGGGGGTGGGGTGGGGTGGATTTCAACCTGAACTTTTTTGATTTCTCAATTTACAATAAATGAAATATTGAGATGCCAGAAGGGCCGAGCCTGTACCTCCTGCGGTGTTTCTGCAGTAATTGCGCCTCCCATAGGGCTACTAAATCTCTCCCCACCTTCTTTTATTGATGCTGGTGGGGAGAGGGAGGGCTTCAGGGACTGGGGTTTGTGGGGGAGCAGGCAAGGGACCCCTGGGTGAGTTACCAACTGGAAGTTATGTGTGATGTGGTGTGTGTATTGTGGAGGGGTGGGGGATGATTGGAACTAAGTGGAACTCAACCATCCATTGAAAGAAACCAGCTCTTCTGCAACTGAGTTGTATTTAGGACCCCAAACAGGACATTAGACCTCAGGATGGAACGACAGTACTCATTTCCCCGTTTCACGAAATAACTAATGAGGTCGCTATCCTGCTGAATAATTCAACAGCTTGGCAAATCATCGAGATCCTTGAAAATAGCCGAGGATTTGGGCTGCTCTCTATATTTAGCTGCTTGTCGATAGAGCTATAGATAGACCCCTATCTTCTTCTATACGTTTGGAGAGAGGTGCGTGCATGTAGGGAAGGAGCCTCGAGCCTTTCCACTGTTTAGTATAGCATTTTGAATTATTATATCGGGTCTCTGTTGGCATTAGACATATTTCGAAAAGAATACAGTGATCTGGGGACCTGGCTTGTTAGTAAAAAATCGCAGGCAGGTTCGGGGGGACGGGGGTGCTCAGAGGAGATGGGGATGGAGAGGGATAGGATTTGATTTTGTAGAATGGAAGAAATCACTCAGACCACTGCGATGTTTAACCGTCCGATTCTACCTCTAGGCTGCATTACTCTATGTGGAAGGGCAGGCTCTACGGGTACATGGAAAATTCCCTTTTTAAAAATGCAGGGGGAGGGGGAAGCGAAGAGGTACGGAGCAGCTCCATCTAACGCGTTCCCAGCAGAAAAGCTCAATTCCTCAATTTGTTAAGAGTGCTGTCCGATCTAAAGGAAAAAGCTACAGGAGGAGCTACATTTGATTATCTCAGAAGCAGCAGTTAACTTTGTGAAGAAAAGCCCTTATTCGCACTCCAGGTTCTAGACCTTAGTGGGACTGCTGGGGAGAAAGAAGCGGGAAGCTGAAGTGAGCCCAATAACCTGGTTCCTCTACCTTGGAGAAATTCTCTATCAAGACAGAGTTGGATTTTTTTCTCTATCAGTCTCTGCACCGCCCCCCCCCCCCCTTCCCACCTAACCCTCTCCCCTTGTTAGTTAAGCTTAAGGTCGTTATTGTGGTGCAAAACTAAGCTAAACAGACAAAAATGGAGACTACTAACAACAGATCACAAAAGAGCAAATATTAGATTTTGTCCTCTTTTTCTCCCTGTGGCATTTAGCATCCTTTTGGCCAGTGTTGTCATAATTAAAGGGTTCTACTTTCTTTCTTTCTTTCTTTTTTTTAAATGACCTTAAGCCTCTAAACAACAGAGACACTGGGCAGACGCTGTTATAGCTATATCACGCGGTAAGACAGTAAAAATGGTATTTCTCACTCTGTATGGAAATAGACATCCTAATAAAACAGGGCACCCTCATCTTCACGCATACTCCTGGATTCAAGCCCACCTTCGAGCTTGTGTACTTCCCCCCCTCCGGAGATACAGCGAATGTACAATACCTCTAGAGAGGCAATGAATCAAAAGGGAGAGAAATCAGACTCCCTTATCTAATGACCCTCTGAGTGCAGTGTACTACAATCACAGGCTGAAACTTCAGAGGGCCTGGGGAATAATCACTTGAACTGCCGGGCTCTCTTCCTCAGTACTGTATGGCACACCTTTTCTTAAAGAAAGAAAAGGAAGGGGAGGGAGGGGGAGGAAAGAGGAGAGAGGAAAATGGAGGAGAGAGGAGGGAGACGGGAGGAAAGAGAGAGAGAGAGAGAGAGAGAGAGAGAGAGAGAGAGAGAGAGAGAGAGAGAGAGAGAGAGAGAGAGAGAGGAGACTGGAGAGCGAGGAGGGAGAAGGTTGAGAGAGAACAAGAAAGAAAAAGGAGAGATAAGAGACGGACAGAGAGGAAAAGAAACGGTTTTTGTAGTAGCAGAGAGGAGAGGGATGTGTGGAGTGAGGAGCCTAGTTTTCAAAGTTATGTGCAATGTTTTGAAAGTAAAGAAAAAACAAAAGCAGGGAAACTTACGCGCAGACGGTTTTGATGTTTGTCTTGTCGTCCAGGCCCTGCGGGTAGTTGGCCATGCTATCGCCCAGCTTGAGCAAACAGTCGGAAAACCCCTTAAAGACCGCATCGCACTTCCCAGCAGCTCTCACCGTTTGCACCAGGTACGCTGCGGGGGAGGAGGGGAAGGGAGGGGGACACATATCAGCACCTCAGAGGCGGAGACAGCTCCCAGCACAATCAAATCCCGCACTGCAGAAGTAAGGGCCCGGGAGTCCCCAGAGGTATGCCCCAGGTCCAAGGCACCAAGCTCCGAGCCGAGCCTCTGGAATAGGGTCTTGCAGCTGCCACTGCTGCTTCAAACGCCATGGAGAGGTCCCAGGCTCTCTTTCTTCTTCCTTCAACTCACCCGTAGAGCTCTCTCCCATTAGCATTCCAGCCACCAGACCGAATTAATTTTAAATGAGAAACGTGTGTTGAGAATGACAGATTTGAAAACCTAGACAGGCACTGAGCCACCGGTCTTATTCAGATTTTAGGTCTAGGGTGGGAAATGTAAGAAAACGCTGGAGGGAGAGAGAGGGATCGTTCTTTTGTAGACACTTTCTCCCTCAAATCTCGCTTCCCGTTTGCCTCCTTCTCCCCCCAAAAACCCCAAACAAACACAGTACCTTCATCGTTAAGCCATTATCACATTTTGTTAATTTTTGGTTTTGAACCCTGAGAGAGGGGTCTCCAAAAGCTGGGAGTATATAAGCTATTAATGGGAAGAGGGGAAAGACAGATGGAATGAGACGAATATATGGAAAGGACTCCTATCCTCCAGTTCATCTCTACCTTACAAATTTCTTCTTCGCACAATGAAATATCGGAGATGTCAGGCCACATTTCTAGATTTGTAAGGTGCATATGAACCTATCATCCTAGTCTAAAAGATGCTTTCTATCAAATTAAACTTGCAAACATAATATGGCCCACCTAATACAGAGGAGAGGGTTTACCAGAAATAGTAATGTGGTTTAAATTTTTTCTTTGAACCAATGTGGGATGGTGTGTGTGTGTGTGTGTGTATGTGTGTGTGTGTGTGTGTGTGTGTGTGTGTGTGTGTGTGTGTGAGAGAGAGAGAGAGAGAGAGAGAGAGAGAGAGAGAGAGAGAGAGAGAGAGAGAGAGAGAGAGAGTTCCAAGTTAAAACACTACCACCAAGATTTATTGAAGTCCTAACCAACAACTAGCTGTGTGACCTTGGGCAAATCACTTCATCTCCATCAATAAAAGGAGGAAGCTGGACTACTTTATCTCAGATGTCAGAGAGACAGACATAGAAAGAGATGAATGCTACAGTATATTCCGGAGAAAATAAAAAATTCAAATTTCATGTCCCTAATAGGCTTCCATCAGAAACCTAAAACATTTATTTTTATTATAAATTCATTTTATGCAATGAAGCTTGTGTGTTCACGAGTGTGCGTGCTTATGTGTTTTTGGGTTGGAGGGGCGATGTTCACTGGAGGGTTAAGATGTGTTGAGAGAGGTTGCAGGGTGCTTTGGGTTCACAGCCTTTGTACGTGTGTCTCCTTGGGGCTCCCTGGTGTCACGTCCACTGAGGCTAGTGCTGCGGTCATGTGGAAACAAGGGGAGGGGAATTGGTTTACCTCATCTCACCTCTATGTAGTGCTGCGGAAAGGATTTCATTTCTAGGCATTCCCTACTCTCACCCCGGAAAAACAAAAACCTGCCTATCTCCACAATCCTAACATAGGGCTGTGACAGCTTCCTCTCCCAGGGATCCTTGGCGCCTCCGGCAATCCCATTTGAGCTCAGAAAAACCTGGCTACAAAGGAATGCACCGTGTCTCCCCTCGCTTTTCTCCGGTCTAGGCACATAGTTCCAAAATCACTCATAGAAGAGGGAGGAAGGGTCCGTAACTCGGAGGCGAGAGACTACTGGAGCTTTTTAGATCCATGGAGTGCGAGGTTTGGGGATGTATGTGTCTGGGATTGGAAAATCCCCGCAAAGCAGAATGGAACAAGAACAGCTGATGATATACCCCAAGCTCTTTCCCTCTGCAAATAAATCGGGGTGTGTGTGTGGAAGATCTCTGGGGGAAGAGAGGAGGGGGGAAGGAATCTGTAGAGGAACAGAAAGGAGGTTTTTTCTCCCACTTTGGATCACTGTTGGATCCCAGGGAGGCAAATTTCAATAGGTGAACCCCAGGGACTTCAAGTCTCTGACTTTTAAAAGCATTTCCCAGTGGTCACCACCGCTGCAAACTGAAGGAGAACTGGAAGCTTGTGCCTGTAATTTAATACACTTTGATTCTGGAAAACGGAAAGAACCCAGAGCCCCAGAGGGTCTCCCGTGTCTATTCCCGCCGCAGTGCCTGCTGCACCAGTGTGGCCTTGTGGCTGGAGGGTACTGTCGAATTTAGAAGGGACAGAGGTGAAATGGAGGTGAGGACCCTAGTTTTCCAGGCCACAAGTAAAATCACGCTTCAGGGCAGACTCAGAGGGATTGTGCCTAAGCCTTCAGTCTTGAGTGTCTAGCCTTAACTCTCCGAACTCCGAGCTGTGTTCCTTACTTCCCCTTTTCAGAGGGACTTTCCAAGATTTTTCTGTCCCCCGATTAGGAACCCCATTTATTGTCCCGGACCAACCCACTCTCCCAGCTTTGGGCCTAAATACGGAAACTGACAGACCCATGAGCGGCCACAACACCTGCGGGACCTCTTGAGGATAGCTGACAGGGAACTGTCCAGCCTGGGGCCGGTTATCTAATGCAGGTAGAGACTGGAAAAAAGACTGTGACTGTGGGACAAATATTCCTGACCTCTAGGAGAAAGAGAGACAGACAGAGAAGAGGGGAGGAGAGAGAGAGAGAGAGAGAGAGAGAGAGAGAGAGAGAGAGAGAGAGAGAGAGAGAGAGAGAGAGAGCGAGCACTGGGGCCTAGGTTTTAAATAGGACTCAGCAAAAATGTCACGAATCACCCAGAAATTCATCAGAGCAGAAAATGCCAGAAAATGCAACGCTATAATAGAAGGAAAACAAAATATTCGTTCTTCTCTCTTCATACGCATACCTTTCCTTCACTTGGACAGACTCCGTTGAAAAACAGAGCGATCGAGAATTGTTTTTATCTTTAAAAAGCAAAGTTAGAGGAGAAGGGGGATTTGGGGGAGTAGGGAGGGAGGGCACTTATCACACCATCCAGAGCTGCTGCAGGAAAGACCCACAAGAATACACATGCTGATATCTATTTAAAATAAGAATCCCCCAAACAATTTTCCGTATTTTCTTTTCCTTGTTTTTGAAACTGAAAACTCATTTTGATATACTCCACTGTAAAAAGAAACTCTGAACATAAGAGAACTAGAAAGCCCATATTAAAATAGATCAATGGACTCTTCTTAATTGAGCCTTTAATTGAGTCTCCCCAAGCAAAAAATGTTTCCCTGTGTTTAAACCTTATGCCTTATGTCTTGCTTGATTCTTAAAAAAACCCCTCCATTCATCTCTCCATTCGTTCCAAGATTTTTCATTCTTAATCCCTCTCTCTCCTCATCCCAACCCCCTCTCCTCTGTCTTTTCCCTCCCACTTCATTTCCACTTTTCTTGCCAAATGTCAAAGATGCCGGAGAGCTCCCAACCATGAATTAATAAAGAACAAGGATCTACTGAGGATAAGGATATACATTTAGGATCAAATGATAGCCTAAACTTTAATTCCAGCTCCTACATATCCTACATATGGTCATTTCGGGGCAGTTGCTGATATACTTGAAAAGCATCTTCACTATCCAATTTGAACTCTAACCCTGTCCATTTACAAAGGTTTTCCCCCCAAGATTTCAAAACAGAGAGCTTGCAAGGGATGATTTTGGAGGGCACAGGAAATAGGTTCTAAAATTGACTTTATATGATGAAAACCAACTCAATACCAACTGCCTTCTCATGCTCTTTGAAAATTCATGGGTCTAAACTGCCGAATGCATTAATTTTCAGCTTCAACAAATTTCCTCACAACTAGAAAAGCTCCTTATTGTTGATATCTGAAGGAATGACCGGATTTTAAAACACCAAAATTCTTAGAAGAAATTGACCTAACCCACAGGGACACACACACGCACAGACACACAGACACACAGACACACACACACCCCTCTGGCATTCATCCAATCTCCATTCCCAAAAAGCTTTATGAGAAAATAGCTTAGTAAAGCGAGACCATTTCAAACACTTTAAAATATCCATCTGAAAACAGTTTGTCTTCGTTTACAAATTGCACAGAACCCAAAGTCTCCTTCAGACTTCTCCGCAAGAAAAAATGTTATTAATCATGTGGAGCTTCCCTCTTCCCCGCCTTAAATCCTACTCTCTTAACTCTCCTCATCACCCTCCTCCCAATGCTGCAAAGATCTTTCTGCAAGGAATGCTTCAGACTGCAAAGATCTGAGGCAACGAATCCCTCCGTCTGCAGAAAACCCGTTTGAAGAGTTTTTTTTAAAAATCTATTTCTAGGTCTATTAGTAACCTGCTTCCCTTTCACTTTAAGTCAAATTTAATTAATGATTGAACTAAACAGCGCAGTCTGGGATTCCATTTAATCTTTCTATAGCATTTTCTTCATTCTGGATGCCAGTATGTTTGACAAGTGTAACTACGGAGAAACATTCCTTGACACAAAATGGTGAACAAAGACATCTGACCTCCCGGAACAAGAGGGTACTTTATAAACTCAAGTACCTCAAACTCCTTTCTCACACATAATATGGAATACACACAAATATGTCTGGAGAGATGGTATGATAACAGGCATATATGCAACTAATCCATCTCTTATCGGAGATGTTCAAATGTTAATTATATTTCTAAATGGATACATGCATTGCATGCAATATTTCAATATATTGAGTGGTACTGCTTTTTCGTTTTCAGTCTGTGAAATTATCTATTATTTTTAACACCCCCCTCTCCATACAGCACTGTGCAAATACTGCAGCAAGGATAAATAAACCGTGCACCTAATGTGGTTCCCTGGGCAAACACTGCAGCTGGGAGATGGGGGCGGGGAAGGAGGGAATGACAAAGTTCTATATGCAGCAGCTGGAACCCCACATATCTTTGCTTTCAGGCACACAAACTTTCCAATTCTGTCTCTCCATCTCCTTCCTCTCTTTTCTTACCCTTTTGTCCCGGCAAAATGTGCCTTTTCGTATGCTGGGGAATCAATGCCATTCCTCCAGCATCCAAGACATACCATAAGAGTCTAGATACAGAAGCAAATATAGATTACGAGATAAAAAGAAGAAGAAAAGCAACCAACCGCATATAAACATTTCCTGGCAAGCCCAAGGTAGCCTGTTCACTTAGGCAAAGGGGAATGGGACGGAGAATATCTAAGGAGACAACCGATGACCAGTTTGTCCCTTCTGGATTTTACCAGCTCCGCAAAAAAACCCTAATGCAATCGGCCGAGTGAGAGCTACCTGTCACATCTGCACCCATCAAACCAGTCCGATTAAGTTATTTAGACAATCTATGTCCTACGAGCACCGATTGGATTTTGGGTGCATAAAACTCGAGACATCATTTTGCGGTCCACTTACCTATTTGCACAGCGAGGATCAGTGAAATGTATCTGCCGTTCAACTTAAGTCCCATCCTACATTTAGTAAAACCATTTGCGACTGCAGATCTTTAAATAGTTAGTTTGGAGAACGCGGGGGAAAGCTGAAAAATAGGCATTGCCAACAAGTTCCAGCAGCAGCAGAAGACTACTTTGTAGAGAGGGGAGGCAGAGGGAGGAGAGAGATGGAGAGAGAGTGAGAGAGTGAGAGAGACACAGAGAGAGAGAGAGCTGGGAATGGTTCACTCCGTTAGGAGGGGGCGGAGGAAGTACTGCCTCACGCCCACGAGCAGGCCTGACGTGGGGGATGACACGGAATGATTTTTTTTTTTTTTTATATAGGCACCTTGGAAGAGAATCGCCATTTATAGTCATCAGAAGCTGGAATTATCCAGATATCTCCCGTTAATGTGCAAGCCGAACGAAATCTCTTCTCCCCATGGTGAAAATGTCCACATCACCACCACCACTATGCACATCTTCCATTTTCACTTTCTCCATCTTCTGCCAGTCATTGCTAGAGGCGTGGGCTGTGTGACCACCCCCCTCACACACACCCCCTCAGTTGGGGAGTCCTTGCGCTCCCAGTTCACTATTTCTTGATCATTTTTTTAAACCTGCCTCTTCATTCCTCCTCCCTCCCCTATCCTCACTTTCCTCCCTCCTCCCCACTACCCACCAGGAATTCGCTCATCGAAAAACCCTTTCTCCACCTTAACATTTTAATACTGCAGGGGAGTTTCTGGAGAAAAAGAAAGGAAGGGAAAAAAGCCAAGCAAGCTCTATTAATCCTAGAGGGTCGTTCCCTCCCCGCCTCCCTCTCGGAACACACATGCACTGGCCTACCCCCTCCTTTTCTCCAACTCAACAGCTGAGCTCAGTATGCAGCCTGGAGCACCAACTAGCACACAAGCACGCACACACACGTCCACATACACATACACGTCCACACACTCCTACGAGAGCGCGCCGATATATTTATGCACGAGCGTGCACTCACACGCAATCTGATATATTTTCATCCTTGGGCTAATAAATACACGAATCCCATCCAATTCCCTCAGCAGAGAAAAGGGAGGCCTCATTCACTTTTTGCGGGGAAGGGGGAGGGATTAGAAGGGAATGAAGAGAGAGTGAAGGGATTCTACAAAGATTATTTTCTGGTAGAATATATATAATAACTACTGTGACTCTAAAATTTGAAGGGTAGTAGTTTGTAATTTTCTTGGATTCAGATCAGCTGCTTAATGCTCACATAACGCTTTTTTAATGGGTGCAATACAGTGTCCAGTTTATTATTCAAGTCAATGTTTCTGCAGATACATCTTGAGCTAGGCGCAGTGTGAAAGATAAGATGACAAAAGACAGGTCTGTAAATGCAAGAGATTACAAATGATCAATATAAATAGGCCATTTCACTTCTCCAGTACTTTGTTGCCTGATTCATATATAAATCCGTATCTATTTGAGATCAAATGAGATATTTGTTAAGCTCTTAGCACACTACCTGGCACAAAGTAGGTGCTTAATAAATGCTTTAACTTCTTTTCCCTTCCCCATATAATCCTCTCCTCTTACCTTCCTTCCTCTCTTCTCTCCATCTCACTTCTTGTTTTGCATCAAATAGGTTATATAGACTGAAATTTTATAATACATACAAACTGGGGAAAAACAACAACTTCACGAATGTACATGTTACAAAGGTAACCAAACAGGATAATCAAATTCAGTCTTTCGAATAAATCCACTATTCACTATCTACGCATCTATCTAGCTCAGTTTCTTAAGACAGTTTTTGAAGAAGTAGGAGGTGGGGGAGGGGGAAAATGTAAAATAAAGGGAGGGGAACCTTTGGGTGCAACATGCTGTAACTGTGGAAGTGGAAGAAGAGGCGCTTGCATTGGAGAAGGGAAACCAAGGTATATAATTTTGGGTTTAGTACAATCTGTCCTGTTGCTGCTCTCTCTTCCTTTTAGGGAAAGCTCTAAAGAAAACTCCCTCAAGGTTCTATGCCCAGCAGGCTAAGATTCTCGGTGTTTGTATGTATGGGTGTGTATGTGTGTGTGTGTGTGTGTGTGTGTGTGTGTGTGTGTGTGTCTGTGTGTGTGTGTGTGTGTGTGTGTGTGTGTGTCTGTGTGTGTCTGTGTGTGTGTGTGTGTGTCTGTGTGTGTGTGTGCGCGCGCGCGCGTTCTGTTTGTTGCAGGAGGAGGAGCCGGGAAAGGAGGCGGGAGGAGCTGGCTTCTCTCCCCACCCCGTCTTACATGACGTCACCGGGGCGGGACCACTTGACCTGGGTCTGCTCACCCTCCCCACATCCCTGGCGGGGACGTGGGAGGGAGAGGAGTTGGGGGGATTACCTTCTCTGCCTCCAAATGCAGAGCAGTAACCTGGGGTGTTTCCTTTGCCTGAGCTCTAGAGGTTCTAAGAAAGGCAGGAGCCGGGGGCGGAACGCGGGGAGGCCGAGAGGTGGGGGGTGCAGGTAGCTCTCAGATCCACCCTGAGATTTCGGGCTCGTCGCGGGGTAGCGCGCACCTTCTCGCCGCGCTGGGACACTGACCCTTCTTTCTCCTTCCACCTGGTCTCTGGATTGTAGAGCCTGAGCTTTGGAGCTGATCAGCGCCCACTGCTTCCTAGCCTCTGCCCCTTCCCTCCACTGCTCCAGCCTGCCCGGACTTTTAGGTTTATACATTTGTTTAGTTTGGGAGGAGGGCAGAGTGAGGCTATTGGTACCCTCAGGCCAACCCCGTGTGCCTATTCTCCCCTTCTTCCACTCCTCACCCAGTCCTTGGGGAACATTTCTCCCTCGCCCCGCAGCTGCGACTTCTAAAGCTGTGTAATATCCCGACAGGGCAATGGAGTATATTTCCTCAGGGACAGAGGAAGGGGTTTCTCTCGGTCTGTCTCTCTGTATGTGTGTGTGTGCAGGGCTACAGTGCCAAAGCAAACTGGAAAACGTGTGGAGGTGTGTGTGAGCAGCAGCCTGACATCTGCTCATTCTGTACCCCAAACACGGACGCACATGCACACTGGCATGGTCCGAGCCGCTCCAGAGCAGGCTGTAGGTGTGCAATGCTACACAGTCCGTGGGACTGCCTTCTGTCCAGTGTCTAACAAATCCATCTTTCATTAAAGAGTTTTCACTCTGGCAGTACTGCATAGCGCAACTCCTAAAACCTGTCACCCCACCTTCCCCGTCCTACCTCCCTCCTCCTCCATTCCTCCTTTCCCACCTAGGTTCCCCGAACTGGTTTTCTGTGATTGGTATTCTCACTAAAGAAAAAAGAAATGAAGGAAAAGACTGCACTAAAACAGGGAATGAGCAGAAGGGTACATATACTGCAGCCTCATGTTGCAGAAGGGCTCCCAGAGCGAATGATGGGAGGCACATGCCAAATGTTTTAAGGCACAAGTCCTTCTGCAGCCTGAACACTAGTCAGCTGGACATACTGATTTTGATCTTTCTATAAAAGGAAAATGAAATCCCCTTTAGTCAAAGCATGCTGATTGTTTTGGAAAATTAGGAGCAATTCCCAATATTAAAGATGTGTCCTGAAGATGCTGGAAAAATTCCTTTGAGGAAAAAAGAAACAGAGCAAAACTAGGAGCTGCTTTGAACAGACCCCAAATACACAAGATCAGATTCTCTGACCAGCTACTGATAATAATGCTTCTTCTAATGGAAAGGTATTCTATCACATCTGCCTTTAATAAGTCATTTTCTTTACTATTAATATGCTAATACACAAAATACACATTTTTATCAGGCTTAGTATTTACAAAAACCTTTGGTGCTATATGATTGTTTTTAATCATTTTTGACTATAGTGAGTGGTCTGCATAATCAATTCTTAGAGATGCAAGGTTCCTTTGAATTGCTGAAGAGACCATGTTGAATTCTAAATCTGGTTGTCACAGGAGATGGAGTACCTTTCCCACTTGTGAGAACTTTCACTGTTGGTTTGCTGCAGTCTCAAAATCACCAAGTGAGCATTTTAAAGGATACAGTGTCATTAACCAAGTGAATCCCTCAACTAACCCTTCCAATCAGAACTGAATTTGCTAAAAGCTATCTTGTCAGATAGCATAACTGAAATTCTTTGCAAAGAACATTTGCCAGGACCACAACAAGAACCCTAGCTCCACCTTCTAGATCAGATAAAATTCAAAGATAAAATTTTATGTAAGTTTGGCCTACCAATGTGTCTCCCTCTTTCTTATAATTGTCTGCCATTTCATATGCCTTCAACTAAAAATTTTTGAGTCAACAGCATAAATTTATAAAGCTCATTTATTCCAAAAATTCTTTTCCTTCCTTCCTTCCTTCCTTCCTTCCTTCCTTCCTTCCTTCCTTCCTTCCTTCCTTCCTTCCTTCCGTTCTTTCTTTCTCTTGCCAATTCATTTATCCCAGCAATGACTATGTAGGCCAAGTAAGAGAATAGTATAGAAGAGAGGAGGGGAGGGAGAGGAGATGGAGAGGTGAAGAGAGGAGAGGAGAGGAGAGAAAAGGGTTGAGAGGGGAGGAGAGGAGGGGAGAGCAGAGAAGAAAAGAGGAGTTGACAAGAAAATAGGAAAGGAATGGGAAGGAAAGGAAAGGAAATGAAAGGAAAGGAAGGGAAAGGAAAGGAAAAGAAGGGATCGGGGAAGGGGACTGGATGGGAGAGGAGGAGGGGAAAGGAAGGGATGGGAATTGATGGGAAAAGGCCATTGAACTTAGCCATCAATATTGAGGATATTCGTTCGTTCCTTCCTTCCTTCCTTCCTTCCTTCCTTCCTTCCTTCCTTCCTTCCTTCCTTCCTTCCTTCCTTCCTTCCTTCCTTCTGTTCTTTCTTTCTCTTGCCAATTTGTTTATCCCAGCAATGACTATGTAGGCCAAGTAAGAGAACAGTATAGAGTGATGATAAATTGAATCCTTTACATGTTAAGTAAATTGCCCAAAGTCACATAGTCACATGATAAAGTTCAGGGAAGAATCAATGCTTCTCCTTCCTTAATCTGGTTCTTTTTCAAAATACCCTAGGTTTTATTTGGAACACTTTACTGGATCTCATTTTCCTCATTAAAATGGGAGCATTTTTTCATCTCTAAGGTCCCTTCCATCTCTAAAATTCTACAACTATGAGTCTCGTGTCCTCAACCATCTTTTCTTCTGCCTTAGAGGAAAGAATGGTTGTCCTTGTCAGGGTTCCCCTCACCCCTTTGCACTTATGTTGTTGCTCCTCTACTTTTCTACCTCCTCTAGGACTTTTCTTTATGAGTGTTCTTATCTCTAAATGAGGGGTAGGAGTAGATGATCTCAAATGTTCTTTCCAACTCCAGACCCCATGACTATGAGTCACCTCTCTGTGTGACATCTTCATTCTTTCCCTCTCCGCTGAATCCTTCCCTTCTGTTTACTTATGTCTACCAGTTTCCTCTTCTGTAAAAAAAAGTATGCTTCTCCTGACTTTACTACCACTTTGAATCACCATCTTCTCTCCTCCCTCACTAATGATTTGAATGAATAATCTCTCTTTGTTGCCTCTTCTCCTCATTCCTGAATCTTCTGCAATCTAGCTTCCACTTCTACCACTTTACAGAGTGTGAAGTCCAAAGTCACCAGTAGTCCAGTTATCAAATACAATAGCTTTCAGTGATTCCTGGAGTGTGATCAGACAACTTAATATTTCTTAATATTATCCTAGTGATATGAGTGGAAGGAAGGGGATGAACTTAGTAGATCTTGTGAATGAATCAATAGGACTTGACAATTGATTGGACATAGAGAATGAGGGAGGTTAAGGATGACTGAGGTTTTGAACCTCAGTGATTTGGATAGTGACAGGGTTCTCCACACCATACCACAGAAATAAGGGATAGGGAGTTGTCTAGTAAGCATTTTGAGATATAACATTGGGGTTTAGGAGAGAAATTTGGGCTGGATATGTAGTTTTGGGAGTCTTCTGCATAGAGGTGATAAATAGATCTATCTATAGAACTGAATTAAATCACCAACTGAGAGAGTGTAGAGAAGATAAGCTTTGGGTACTTATGCTTTGGGGAGATGATTCAACTGAGGGATCTGAGAAAGAATGTTTAGAAAGTTAGGAGTATGATAGAAACCATAAGATGTGTCCAAGAGGAGGAAGTGGTCAATTGTGTAAAAAATTACAGAGAAGTCAAGGAAGATATGGACTGAGAAAAGGCCATTGAACTTAGTCATCAATATTGGGGTAGCTAGGTGGTGTAGTGGATAGAGTGCTGGGCCTGGAGTCTGGAAGACTCATCTTCTTGAGTACAAATCTGGCCTCAGACACTGACTAGCTATGTGACACTGGGCAAGTCATTTAACTCTGTTTTCCTCAGTTTCTGCATCTGTAAAATGAACTGGAGAAGGAAATGACAAATCACTCCAGTATCTTTGCCAAGAAAATCCCATACTGAGTCAGGAAGAGTTAGACATGATTGAAAATGACTGAACAACAAAAGTATGATCTTGGAGTTGGGACATTTGACCATTTTGGTCATAAAGCTAAAGATTTTAGTTTTATGACTAACATCGCCTCCTCTGACAGATTACCTAAAATGAGACATTGTGCTTTATCGTACTTTGGTTTCTTTCTCCATTAATTACAATGGGAATTTTATACACTGGATCATTGATATCACAATTCATAGACATAGAATTTAAGTGTTAGAAGAGACTTTAGATAAAATATTAGAGCTGAATGTTAGATCTTAGTGACCATCTAGTCCAATTTCTTCATTTTACAGATGAGAAAATTGTGGTCTGTGGCATGGTCTCTTCTTATAAGTGAAATTGTCTTCCCCAAAGGTCTTAGTGGTACTTTAGTAACTAACCTCCTGTCTTTGGATTAAGACTTGTTCTTGTGTGAGAGAGATGTCCATCACACAGTAATTTCAACAATCACAGTTCTTGAGTACAACTCAGTAGGGAATTGAAGAAATGAAATGGGCAAAGCTAAAGCAGATGTGATGAACTAGGGGTTTAGCAATCAGAGATATGGAAGAAGTTGTTGTTGTCTGTCTTTCATTCAGGAAGGTGATGCCATGACTTGAAAAAAGTAAATAGGGAGAGGGTTGGGCAAAGTTACCAGCTTCACTTTCTCCTCCAGAACCATCTGGGTCCAGTGGCCAGATATAGATCAGAATGACTGGAGATGGGCCCCTATGGAGAAAGTGGAGAATTCCTGGAGGATCTGGATGATCACTCTTGAATGTCAGCTGGTTTGGTTTGGAGGAAGTGCTGCATAGACTGCCATGGACCCTCTCTTTATACTAGGTATTTGGGTTGGGTTTGAAGACCTAGATGAGGATTACAGGCTCAAACTGAGGGAAATCCAGCAACTTTTTTGCCTAGTCATGGTTTGGGTAAGCTTGGGGTAATGGTTTTTCTTTTTTTGGTCACTTCTAAAGGAAGGAAGGCTAGGACCACTCTCTAGGGCTTCCTTCCATCTTTGTCTTAAGGTATTTCCCTTGTGTGAATGAATGAATGAGCGTTTATTATGCACTTATGTGCTAAGCAATCCTTGGCAGAAGAGATATAACTAGAAAAAAATGAGACAATTTCTGATCTCAAAGAGTTCTTGCTGTAATGAGGGGTCAACACATTCAAGAGAGTTCAACTGGCAGAGTGAACTTGAAGTGAACTGGAAGTCTTAAGGGTTCAGCTACAGGAACCATGGGAAAGTGCAAGGCTCCTTAGGGCACATCATCAGGTCTGATGACAATGCCTAGGGTTCTACAGGGCATATGTACAAGGCAAATGGTAAGCCTCATACTACATGAGGGAAGAACAGATGGTGAAGTCTAGTGGTCCTCAATCTCAATGGGAAGTTTTTAGTTGGTCCCTTTCAGTTCATGCAAGTGTCATGAGGAACCATATCACTTTCCCCACCATGCCATCCAGGCTGGGGTCTAGGCTTCTAGGGCCTAGTATATGTGCTATTTAACTGACCATTTCTTATCGTGAAACCTCTGCAGTGCTTTATAAAGGGTTCATTCTGTGGTTGAGCTAATATCTGTGAATAATGCTTAACAAATACATTTTCTAAGAGGAGAAAAACTGCATATATTAGATGTATGTTAAAATTGAATATTTTTTGTTGATTGTTAGCTTTGGTGACGCATATATGTTAGAGTTGACTGTTCAGAAAAATGTTTAGTCATCTAATTAGGATATCCCTTACAGCGGATTTCCATTACAATTTTCTTACAATGCATTTATGTTTCATGGAATGCTACATTTATTTTTAAGTTGGATATTAGCTAAATGTTACCAAATTATGAAGTAAAAGGAAAACAAAGGGTTAGGGCTCCAATGTTGGCAGTTCTTTCCTGTAGGCAATTGGGGAGGGTTGAGAGGGAGTCTGAAATCTATTTTGTGTCAAAAATTCTACTTGATAGCAGACAGTGTTTCAGCAAGATTCCAGAGTCCAGGATCCTACCAAACACTGCCAGATGATGTTTGTGAAATCCTTAGATGAAATATTCTATGTAAACACCAAAAATAGCTGCACAGCTTTGGATTTCTTCCTGAATGTTTAGCTAAAATAATGCTTTCTCTAATGCAATCTCCTCCAGTAAGTGGTGAAATGATAAATCTCTGTCCTCTCATGTTTATATTTCCTAACATCCTCTAAGAAGAATAGTTTCTTTTCTAGGATCTTTTTTAGCATGTCAGCACTTTTTATCACTTATCACTCAGGGGTATGGTAACCTTTCTCCAAACAGAAGCCTATCTATTTGTATCAAGTCTATGATTCTTGTTGAAATACTTGAACAGAGAATTTCAGGTGGAGAATGTATTTGGTGTTAGAAAGATGACATTTTAAAAAAATCTTACTATATAATTTATCTTTCACAGAGTACGATATCTATTCTTTGGGACATAATGAACTAAAATGCTTAGCTTAGGTTGCAAGATAAGTATTTAGACATCATCTTTTTGTCTGGCCAATGCAACTAAAATTGGAATCTTGAAAGTTCTAGCTGCAATGCATGGACTAATGTTCAGTGGACTAAGATTTCCAGAAGCTTCCTTAAAATTTTGCTCAAATTCCATCAATACCTCTTGTTCTTGCATCATTTCCAGATCTTTCCTTTCCACCACAGTGAGCCTTCCTTCATGTATGATTAACGTATTTTAGCTTAATTTGAAGATCTTTCCCACCCAGTAATAGGCTCATGTGACCTGCTTAAATCACATGGAAGCCTAAGTCACATGTGGTGGGAGGAGCTTGCTGAATGAGTGGAACAGGAAGGGTTGGAAGGCTTGAGAATGACAATGTCACTTGCAGTACTAATGTGTATTAACTTCTTGGTTATTATGATGGATTTGGCTTTCTGGTGTTGGGATTTGGCTTTCTCATGTCTGAATGTTTTACTTCTGCCTTCTATATGGAGAGTTTCTTATACTCTGTGATTCAGAACTACACTGGCACCTTGTAACAAATAAAAACCAAACCAAATAGGTAAGCAAAACCAAGTTACATATCCGTCCTGTCTGATATGCATAATCAGGGGCAGCTAGGTGGTAGTGGATAGAGCACCAGTGCAGGAGTCAGGAGGATCTGAGTTCAAATCTCACCTCAGACACTTGACACTCACTAGCTGTGTGACCTTGGGCAAGTCACTTAACCCCAATTGCCTCATCCTGGGTCATCTCTAGTTATCCTGATGAATATCTGGTCACGAGATTCAGATGGCTCTGGAGGAGAAGTGAGACTGGTGACCTGTACAACCCTTCTTCACTCAGAACAAAATCAAATGCAAATCATGTCATCATTTCTCTGATGGCATGGTCTTCTTTGGCAACAAAGGATGAACACACACATATGCATACTCAACCATTTCTTTTTTTCCAGTGGAAGGAGAGAAATGTGTTTTCTACCTAAGGCAGCAATATGGTACAATAGAAAGAACTCTGACTCTGGAGTCAGAAGATCTGAGTTCAAAGTCTGCCTTTAACACCACTTGTATGACACTAGGCAAGTCATTTAACATTCCTTGGCCTCAGTTTCCTCACCTGTAAATTGAAGTGTTAGTTAAATTGCATTTAAGCTCCCTTCTAGCTTCAGATCAATCAATGTGCTTTGGACTTCCCTAGAAACAAACTGTCATTATAATTGCAGAGCCTTCAGTTTTGTTTTGTTATTAGAAAGATGTCATTTCTCAGAACTGCAGCCATATTTTGGCCCTGGGTGATTGAGGCACCGATGGAACTGAGCCTGAAAAGCTCACAGCATTCATTTAGGCAGTGAATTCTACCTCCCAAAAATATGTCTGGAGCACATTGAATGTAGGTTGTCTTTGGGTAATTGCAGCAATGGATAAAGGACAGTGAAGCTGCCCCTCAACTGTGTTCAGGACTGTTGGGGGAGCTAGATTAGTTTGTACTAAAGCACATTCTCAGGAGAACAGATTTCGTGAATATAGCAATAGGGAAGTGTCTTTCCCAGCAGCTCTTCCCCAGATGCTATAGTGTGAGCAAAATCTGCTTGAGTTTTCCTGTTTTGGGGACTTAGAGGAAGGGGAGAATGCAAGAAGTGGATGTAGATGGTATACTGAGATAGCTGATTAAGGTCCAAGACATAAAAGGACTGTAGATCTCTCCTGTGACTAAATGTATACCTCTCGTCAAGAAATTCCATGTAAGTTTTCTTATGCTCTTCTATATAAACAGTCCAATTTACCTTGCAATTTAAGGAAACTTTACTGTGTTGGATATAACTGGGACACTGCTACCTCCTACAATTCCTAACAAAAGGAATGTGTGATTTCTGAAAGGTGAAATAGGTCAGTGAAATTTTCTCTTGCTTAGTGATAAGCTTGACCAGGGGTGGGGGACCTGCAGCTTCAAGGCCACATATGGCCAGGGTTTGTTCTGCGAGGTTCTATCAAACAGCTGCGCTTCAGGATCTAGAGGGACACATATGACCTCAAGGCTGAAGGTTCCTCACTCCTGATCTTGACATATCCCCAAAGAGGACTTATCTTATATAAAGTGGAAAACACTGTCCACAGCCTAGCAAGGATCCTAGTAAGCATGAGTCATGTATGTCTTTGACACACTGGTCACATGTCTATTTGGGTTTTGCAGGTGTAATGTAGTCGTATGATGATGTAAAATATAATGTTTCCATAGATGAAGATAACACAATCTTCCAATCATTCTTGAACATTTAAAGTTTCTTGATCTTTGCTTTGGGTTTCTAAACATTTTAACTGGTGAAAAGAGGAGCTATGCTTGTTTCTTGCTTTTAAGGAGCTAGCATTTATATAGGATTTTTATCTCGTATGATCCTCACAGCAATCTATGAAATAGATTAGTATCCCCATTTTATAGATGGTGAAACTGAGACTGAGAGAAGTTGAATGACTTGTCCAGGGTCACACAGCTAATGTCTGGGTCCATAATTGAAGTGAAGTCTTTCTGACTTAAATTCACTATGACATCTTGATGTTCCTAACGTTTAGATCTTTGCTTTAAAGTTAGTTTTTTTGCCTTTTTCATTGTTTTGGTCTTGTTTGGGGGATGGTATAATGGTGCATAGTCAGGGCCTGCATAACATACTTTTGTGAAAACTTATTATCTTTTGCAGGATGGACCCTTTCAGGAGTATGTCAATAATGTTAAATTCAATTCATAAGACTATAGATTTAGAGTTGGAAAGGCCTTCACAGGTAACCTGGTTCACCTCCCCAATTTTATAGATGAGGAAGCTGAAATCTAAAGAAATCAAATGACTTGCTCAAGGTTACACAATAAATGTCAGAGATGAACTTCAAAATCTGACCCAAATTCCATGCTTTCCATTGTATTATAATTCCTCCTGCATTTACTAAGTGCCTACTATGTGCAAAGCATTATATTGGGCACTAAGAATACAAAAGTAAAAAAAAAAATCCATCCCTGCCCTCTTGAGCTTATATTCTACTGAGAGAAGCAACATCTTTACATTACATAAATAAGACCAAAAAATATACACAGTTTTTGTGGGGTTCAGGAAAGTCCTTGTATAGAAGGCATCTAAACTGTGAATCTTGAAGGGGAACTATACATTTCAAGAGGAAAGGATACAGAGGAAGAGACTCCTCTACATAGGAAACAAGTCGTGCAAAGGCATGGAGAGGAACAGAATTTCACGTATACGGAAAAGTAGGCTGGTTTGCCTGGAGCTTGAGTACACGAAGGGGAATAATGTGGAATAAGTCTGGAAAGGCATATGGCAGTCAAATGTTGGGGGGCTTTAAACTTCAATGCTCTTATTTGATGCTTCAGGGCTAGATCATCAAACAAGAGATATATAGATTGTGTTATTTTTGCACAAAGAGGAATGTTGCATCCTTTGATGGTGCAGATCCTGAAGGTGGGAGCACCTTGTTTTAACTTGATGGAATGCTTATCCATTGCCCCAGTGACCTCTTGTCATCCTTAAGCATATTCTGGGGATGTCAGTACTCATACCCAAGACAAGTGATTTCCAGCCTTTCACCATGCCTTATCATTGTTTGATTTTGTCTTTCAGGGAAGTATTGTGTGACATGTATGAAGTCAAAATATGATTGTAAGGCAAAGAGACTGTTTTTTTTTTTTTACCCAGTAAACCAAAAGGAATAAATCAAACTGAGTCTTATCCTGTTTCAAGTAATCCACCTAGAGGGCTGGACACTTATTCTAACAAAGCTGCCAATGCTCAGAATTTGTTGAGGATTTGTGCATTTATTTTGAAAATCCTTTTAGAATGATTGTATATTCTTTTCAGTAACTTCAGTGGTGGCAAAACTTCATTCTTTGAGGGCAGATTTGAAATTTTGAAAAGGACAAAAGTAATTTGAAGTCAAGTCTGATGAATAAAGGGATGATCAAACGGCTAACACAATTTTTGGGAAAAGGTTATGTGTGAGTATAAAGTAACGAGGCTCATATATTGATTCCAAAGACAGTTCCAAAAGAAGAGTCCCAAAGATATGCACCTGTTGGGAAGGTGAGTATGGCTAGTCAGAGGGTGTCATAGTGTGATGTCTTAGTCTGTTGGAGGACAATCAAACAGTATTTTGTTGTTGTTATCAAAAAGATAATAGGTTTTATTTATGTTTATCTCCATAGAAGGCATTCACAAGAGCAAACAGAGAGGTGAGTCCTTCCTCCTATCTTCTTTTTTCCCCATCCTTTTGTGAGTTGAGGAGAGAGAGAAGAAGAAAAGGATGTGCTATGGTAGATATTTCCTCTGTAGAAAAATATAATTTATTTCCCAAAATACTGGACTAGTAGAAAGGACAAAGAGCAAGGAGTTCTGGGAAAAGAACCACAAGAAAGGAGAAGAAATCATGGTGGATACTTTCTAAATCATGATTCTTATTAGATAGAAGTGATCAGAAGTGTGAGATGCAAGTCAGTAACTATGGAACAACCTATCTGGCCTGTGTGAGTGGTTGAATGATAGAGAATATGACCATGTGACCAACTATCATAGTGTATTCTGGTGGTTGGGTCTTTCCATAGACTTCCTCTGTTGTTGAAGTGATCAACAAGACACTTATTCTGGGGATAGGAAAGTAAACAGCATCACACATATGAAGGAGAGATAGATTTCTTATTGCTTTACGAAAGGAGTTATGACACGAACCCCCTTTTCTGTTCATTACTGTCCTCAAGGAATATTCTTTGTTTAAATGCTAATTGAAAACCTTAGGTTGTTTGCAGCAAGGGAGTCTAATACCCCTAGCAAAGAGCTGCCCTCAGTCTGGTTATTATTTTCTACAGAGAAAACCTGGCTAGATAAATGATACCATCACATTGTTAGTATCGATATGTCTCCAAGATTGAACCTAGTCCATCTGGTCTCAGTGGACACATGGATTACATCTCATTGGATCTTTACAACAGTTCTGAGAAGAAAGTAATGACAATATTATCCTCATTTTACAGATGAGGAAAGTGAGGGCCAGAGAGAGTTTAAGGCACTTGTCCAAGGTTACATAGGTTATAATAGAAATCTTCAAAGGGGTATAGTGGTCAAGGGGTTGAAGGAAGATGGAGTGAAAGGAAATTCCACTTTTGTAAGTGAAAAGCATAGGACTCTTTGAGACAACTGTGCTTGGTATAGAGAAAACGTTGTAAGAGTTGTGTACGGTGGGCTTAACTGGGACTCATCTCTATCCCATGCCAGGGATGATACCTAATATCTTTCATAGGACACTAGGGTTTTAAGACCTGGAAAGGATTGGATAATTCAATCCATTCCTTTTACAGAGTAGAAAGCTGAAGGCCAGGGAAGTGAAGTGACTTGATGATGTCCCAAAGTCAAGGTTGAAGGCACGTCAAAGGCTACAATTCATACATACTAATCTATGGTCCTATGCTCTTTTGTGCTAATTAAGTTAGAATGCCAACAAAATGGAATAGATTTAATCATCTAATAAATTTAAATGTTTGATAGAATTCACTTGTAAATCAATTGGACTCTTGAGATTTTGCTATTTCTCATGCTCATGACAACTTAGTTATCCTCCCTTCTGCAAAATGTAGGTTTTATTCCTCAATAATCTTCAAATCATTCAACATGACTTTAGTCTGATGGGAAATACAGAAGGAATAAGTATTTACACTGGTATAAAGTGAGTATCCTGCTATTTGATGTAAGGCAGGAATAGAAGGAACTGCATGGTTTTAGGGACTGATCAGGCCACTGTAGGGTGTATTCTTGAGTCCAAGTGACCTTTAAAAGTGACTGGATATGGGTTGAAAGGATAATCTAGATTGAAGTCTATCATCTGTGGCAGTGTTGGTAACAGTAATATGAGCAGCTTGCTGAAAGGCAACTAAGAAAAAGAAATGATCAGTTGGTAGATTCTTCTCATTAAACACTGGGGGTAGAATCTTCTCAGGGCATCATTAAGCAGATTCCACCTCTCTTCACCCAAGCATGACCTGCCAATCTTCTCTCTGAGCTAGGGAATGGCACTCATTTGTTCATCCTGGAGTAGCCTGAATGCCCAACTTCTGTATCTGTCTCTGAGTTCTTCATGCGGTCTACTAGGTCCGTGATATTTAATAAATGTTAAAAAGCAAAAACATCTGAGTTAGTGACCTCATAGAAGGCTTTGGAGCCCTCTGCCAATATCATTTCTCCTCCACTGGGCTGATCCATTCCAGGCAACACTGGCCTGAAAGAAAACCAGAAGGTAGGGAATTTTCATGTTATCATGCAGTAATTTTCTGCTCAAGTTCTTCTGGAAAAATTTAGATCATTATAATCACAGATTTCTATTTGGACACTGAGGAAGTTTATCTCATTCTTAAATTATAACACTTCTACTCCATCTTTTGCTGAACCAAGAAGAAAAGATAGCATTGGACAGAAAGAGGAACAGTTTGTAGGTTTCTTGTTGTCATTTTCTTGGAGACCAGTACTGACTAGAAAAGAAAAAAAACTTCTAATTTCTAACTTTTAAAACTTCTAACTCCTTAATGAACCAAGTCATTTCAGACTAAACCTTGTGTTAAAGCCATAGAACTTTTAGAATAAAGATCCTCATCTTCATTTGTCCCTCACTTCTGTTGTCCCATTTTTCCAACTCAGATTCCTTATTCCATTCTTCTCATTGCAGGGAAGACTGAGATTTTCTAAATGGTCAATGTAACAAATTGAAAATCCCCAAGTAAATACCAAATTTGAAATACTGGAAACAAAAGGAGAGACCAATGAAATTGAAATTAAGAAAACTATTGAACTAATAAAACTCATAGTTAGTTTTATGAAAAAATTAACAAAATTATTATTGACCTTTGGTCAATTTGATTAAAAAAAAGAAGAAGAAAACCAAATTACCAATATCAAAAATGAAAGAGGTGAACTCACCTTCAACGAAGAGGAAATTAAAACAATAATTACAAATTACTTTGCCCAACTTTATGCCCATAAATTCGACAATCTAAATGAGATGGATGAGTATTTTAAAAAATAAAAATTGTCCAGATTAACAGAAGAGGAAGTTGAAACAACCCCATCTCAGAAAAAGATACTGAACAAGCCATCAATGAGCTCCCTAGGAAAAACTCTCAAGAGCCCAATTGATTTACAAGTGAATTCTATCAAACATTTAAAGAACAGTTAATTCCAATACTATATAGATTATTTGGGAAGATCAGAGAAGAAGGAGTCCTCCCAAATTCTTTTTTTTTAAATTTTTTAATTCAATTTATTTTTTTTAAGTTTTCAGCTTTCTTTTCCACAAAATTTTGAGATCCAAATTTTCTCCCCATCTCTCCCCTCCCCCACCCTAAAACACCAAGCATTCTAATTACCCCTATCACCAATCTGCCCTCCTTTCTAAAATCCTTCTCTTCCCTTATCCCCATCTTCTCTTTTGTCCTGTAGGGCAAGATAATTTTCTATACCCCATTACCTGTATTTCTTATTTCCCAGTTGTATGCAAGAACAATATTCAGCAGTTGTTCCTAAAACTCTGAGTTCCAACTTTTCTCTCCTCTTCCCTCCCCACCCATCCCCATTTGGAAGGCAAGCAATTCAATATAGGCTATATATGTGTAGTTTTGCAAATGACTTCCATAATAGTCATGTTGTATAAGATTACCTATATTTCCCTTCATACTATCCTGCCCCCCCATTTCTTCTATTCTCTCTTTTGATCTTGATCCTCCCCAAGACTGTTGACTTCTAATTGCTCCCTCCTCATATTGCCCTCCCTTCCATCATCCCCCCCAACCCTGCTTATCCCCTTCTCCCCCACTTTCCTATAGTGTAAGATAAGTTTTCATACCAAAATGAGTGTGCATTTTATTCCTTCCTTGAGTCAAATATGATGAGAGTAATCTTCACGTTTTCTCTCTCATCTCTCCCCCTTTTCCCTCCATTGAAAAGTCTTTTTCTTGCCTCCTTTATGAGAGATAATTTAACCCCATTCCATTTCTCCCTTTCTCCTTCCAATATATTCCTCTCTCACTGCTTAATTTTATTTTTTTAGATATGATCCCTTCCTATTCAGCTTGCCCTGTGCTCTCTCTCTGTCTCTCTCTGTTTGTCTGTCTGTCTCTCTCCCTCTGTCTGTCTTTCTCTCTCTATGTACGTGTGTGTGTGTGTGTGTGTATGTGTATAATCCCACAAACTACTCAGATACTGAAAAAAGTTTCAACAGTTACAAATATTGTCTTTACATGTAGGAATGTAAACAGTTCAACTTCAGTAAGTCCCTTTTGATTTCTCTTTCTTGTTTACCTTTTCATGCTTCTCTTGATTCTTGCATTTGAAAGTCAAATTTTATTTTCAGCTCTGGTCTTTTCATCAAGAATGCTTGAGGGTCTTCTATTTTGTTGAAAGACCATTTCTTCCCCTGAAGTATTATGCTCAGTTTGGCTGGGTAGGTGATTCTTGGTTTTAGTCCTAGTTGCTTTGACTTCTGGAACATCATATTCCATGCCCTTTGATCCCTTAATGTAGAAGCTGCTAGATCTTCTGTTATCCTGATTGTATTTCCACAATACTTAAATTGTTTCTTTCTAGCTGATTGCAATATTTTCTCCTTCACCTGGTAATTCTGGAATTTGGCTACAATGTTCCTAGAAGTTTCTATTTTTGGTTCTCTTTCAAGGGGTGATCTGTGGATTCTTTTGATTTCTATTTTACCCTCTGCTTCTAGAATATCAGGGCAATTTTCCTTGATTGTTTCTTGAAAGATGATGTCTAGGCTCTTTTTTTGGTCATGGTTTTCAGGTATCCCATAATTTTTAAATTGTCTCTCCTGAATCTATTTTCCAGGTCAGTTGTTTTTCCAATGAGATATTTCACATTATCTTCCATTTTTTCATTCTTTTGGTTTTGTTTTGTGATTTCTTGGTTTCTCATAAAGTCATTAGCCTCTATCTGTTCCATTCTAATTTATGAAGAACTATTTTCTTCAGTGAGCTTTTGAACCTTCTTTTCCATTTGACTAATTCTGCTTTTTAAAGCATTCTTCTCCTCATTGGTTTTTTGAACCTCTTTTGCCAATTGAGTTAGCCTATTTTTCAAAGTGTTCTTTTCTTCAGCATTTTTTTGGGTCTCCTTTAGCAAGGTGTTGACCTACTTTTCATGCTTTTCTTAAATCTCTCTCACTTCTCTTCCCAGTTTTTCCTCCACCTCTCTAACTTGATTTTCAAAATCCTTTTTGAGCTCTTCCATGGCCTGAGCCCATTGAATATTTATTTTGGATGTCTGGGATACAGAAGCCTTGGCTTTTATGTCTTTCCCTGATTGTAAGCATTGTTCTTCCTCATTCAAAAGGATGGAAGAAGATACCTGTTCACCAAGAAATTAACCTTCTATAGTCTTATTTTTTTCCCTTTTTTGGGCATTTTCCCAACCAGTTACTTGAATTTTGGGTCCTTTGTGAAGAGTAGGGTACACTCTGGGGATCTGTAAGATCTCAGTTTCTTCAAGGTGGCACACTCAAGCATGTACACTAGTGTGAGAGCAACAAGAAACTTTTGTGCCCAGAATCTGTATTAGTTTCCTCTTCACAACCACCTGGCCTCCAGTTCCACCAAGCCAGCATTGGGGGCTTAGATTCTGATAAGCTGCTCAATTGCTCCAGGGTCTTCTTTGGGGAGGGGGGCAGGGCCACCATTCAGTGTGAAATAAAGATCAGCTGCTTAATTCCTCCAGGAACATCAGGTGGGGGCAGGACCACCACACAGGACTGAGGCATGGATCAGATGCTCAGTTCCCTCAGGGGTTTTATGATCCAACAATGGATGTGGACTGTTGTGGGAACTGCTGCTGCTAGATGTGGCCTCTGCCACAGCCACCTGAGGCTGGAGCTATGGGAAGACCGTACTCCCTTCTGGCCAGCTGAAAAAACCCTCTCACTGACCTTTGGCGCCTGTGAGTTGAGGGATCTGCAAACTGCTGCTACTGCTGCTGGAGATTCTGCCCCCAATGCCTGCTTGGGTCCTCCTCCCAGCACCATGCTGTGTGACCAAGACTGGGCTATGCTCCCTCCATGTCTGGTGTGACAGACCTTTCCCATCAGCCTTTCAGGTCACCCTGGGCTGTCAATCTCCTCCACTCCATTGTTCTGTGACTTCTGCTGCTCTAGAATTTGTTGAGCATCTTTCTTTACAGGTATTTTATGGGCTATGGGGGAAGAGCTAGTGTATGTGTGTCTTTCTACTCTGCCATCTTGACTTCACCCTCCCTCAAATTCTTTTTATGATACAAATGTGCTTTTGATACCTAAACCAGGATGAGACAAAACAGCAAAAGAAAATTATAGACCAATTTCTTCAATAAACATAGTTGCAAAAATTTTAAATAAAATTTTAGCAAAAAGAATACACCAACTTATCATGAGAATAATACATTATGATCAGGTAGGATTCATACCAGGAATGCAGGTCTGGTTCAATATTAGAAAACTATTAGCATTATTGACCATATCAACAACAAAACTAGCAGCAACCACATGACTATCTCAATAGATGCAGAAAAAGCTTTTGACACAATAAAACACCTATTCCTACTAAAAACACTGCAGAGCATAGGAATAAAGGGAACTTTCCATAAAATAATAAGCAGTATCTACCTAAAACCTTCAGCAAACATTTTATGCAGTGGAGATAAGCTGATGCATTTCCAATAAGATCAGGGGTGAAACAAGGATGTCCATTATCACCACTATTATTCAATATGGTACTAGAAATGTTAGCTGTAGCAATTAGACAAGATAAAGAAGTTGAAGGAGTTAGAAGAGGCAAAGAAGAAACTAAGTTATCACTCTTTCCAGATGATATGATGATATACTTAGGAAATCCCAGAGATTCAAGTAAAAAATTACTTGAAATAATAAACAACTTTGGCAAAGTTGCAAGTTACAAAATAAACCCACACAAATCTTCTACATTTCTATATATTAGTAACAAAGCCCAACAGCAAGAGATAGAAAGAGAAATCCCATTTAAAGCTAAGGTAGACACTATAAAATATTTGTGTGTTTACCTGCCAAAACAAACCCAGGAACTATATGAACACAATTACAAGAAACTTTTTGCACAAATAAAGTCAGATCTAAGTAAGTGGAAAAACATCAGTTGCTTGTGGGTAGGCTGAGCCAATATAATAAAAATTAATTAATTAATTAATTTAGTGCCATACCAATTAAACTATTAGATAATTATTTTCTAGAGCTGGAAAAAATAATATCAAAATATATATGGAAGAATAAAAGGTCTAGAGTATCAAGGGGACTAATGAAAAGAAATGCTAGGGAAGGTGGCCTAGCTCTACCAGACTGTTTTATAACACAGTGATAATCAAAACCACTTTGCACCAGCTAAGAAACAGAAGGGTAGACAAGTGGAATATGCAAGGTACTCAAGACACAAAGCCATCTAGTGTTTGATAAACCCAAGGACCCCAGTTTCTGGGATAAGCACTCACTGTTTGACCAAAATTGCTGGGAAAACTAGATAGCAGTGGGGTGGAAACTAGGCACAGACCAATGCCTGACACTGTACACAAGAATAAAGTCCAAATGAGTACACAATCTAGGTATAAAGATTGATACTATGGACAAATTGGTGGAGCAAGAATAGTGTATTTATCAGATTTATGGAGAAGGGAAGAATTTTTGACTAAAGAAGAGAGAGAGAGCATTATAAAGTGCAAAATGGATAATTTTGATTACATTAAACTGAAAAAGTTTTTACACAACCAAACCCAGTGCAACCAAGATTCATAGGGATGCAGAAAACTGGGAAAGAATTTTTGCAGCTAGTGTCTGTGATAAAGGCTCATTTCTATAATGTATGGAGAACTGAGTCAAATGTACAAAAATACAAGTCATTTCCCAATTGGTAAATGGTGAAAGGATATCAACAGGCAGTTTTCAGAAGAAGAAATTAAAGTTATCTATAGTCATATGAAAAAATGCTCTAAATCACTATTGATTAGAGAGATGCAAATCAAAACAACTCTGAGATACTACATCACACCTATCAGATTGGCAAACATGACAGAACAGGAAGATGATAAATTTTGGAGAGGTTGTAGGAGAGTTGGAACATTAATTCATTGTTGATAGAGCTGTGAGCTGATCCAACCATTCTGGAGAGCAATTTGGAACTAAGCCTTTAGGTGAACCTCTCAAAGAGGTGGCAGATTGGATAGAGCCCTAGGTGCATGTGTTTGAGTTCTCTCTCTCTCTCTCCCTCTCCCTCTCCTTTTCTCCCCCCCCTTTCTCTTTCCATTTAAAAAATATCTTTATTTAGGTTTCTGATTCAGCACATGTGTCAAAGGCTAATCAACATAAAGAAGCAAAAAGGAAAAAGACATTAATTGGAAATCTTAAATCTCTCTAAACTCTGATTAAACAAGAATGTCAAGATGGCCACTGCATCTCCAAATCTCCTCCATCTGTAGGGCCAAACCATGTGAGTCACTCACATTGGGTACTGAGATTTTGAGGTGAGAAAACATGTTATTTTTCTTGATGAATTCCTTCCACATCTCCAGTTCACTTTTATATGACTTCTTACAGAACAAAGAAAGTCTAAAGGAGACTTGGAGTTGACCTGATTAAATAATATTCTGAGGAATCAGTTCTGTAGTTGTTGTTCTTGAAACTTGTTTTGGGGCTACAAGTAAGGGTGGAATTTTGGCCAGGTTGAAGTTCAGTTTGAGAAGTACCATACAAGCTAGCTGACAAGGCAAATTAAGTTGAGAATCAAATTTGAGCAGTAACCAGAATTAAGGCATGAATGAATAAACACACACACACACATGCACACACACAGCTCTCCCACCCTTAGGAATAGTGAATATTCTCCATCCCCTAACAAGAGGCAGTTAGGACTTGGCAGTTCATCACTACAAAGGTAGCTAAGCACCTGGGGAAATGCTCACCAAGATTTTAGTTTGACAGCTATATGTTGTGTTTCAATTTTGTTGTTGGTGTTGTAAAAAAAAAAGCCAACTCCCTTAATTTATTATAATGGCTCTTGAGTATGGAACCCACATAGCTTCAATGACTGGCTCACTTATCATTTGGAAATAAACTATCATTTTGCTATGTACTTTTTTGGTTATCCTTATGACAACATTTTCAATGTTGGTTACCTACAAGACAACTACTGGCCACACAGAGACTTCTGTCCTACTAAGCAAAAATAATGAACTCTCAAAGCTTACATTACTCTTCTTCTGTTCTTGTGTCTGAGTCTTCCTTTTCTGTCAAGTCTTCTGGTGGGGGAAAAAAATCTGATATCTTTGGGGGAGAAGGTAGGAGCAACATAAGATCTCTAATCTCTTACAGTTGTGTAATATTTAGCAATAATTGACACAGCTATTTTTGGTCTTACTGTAGAAAGACCAATCAATCATGGAGGGATAACACTTGTACTGAAGTCACATTCTGGTCACACCTGCAATCCATTTTTGCTGGTAATTATCTTCAGAGCTCATCACTTTAAAAATGAAATTTTACAGGATGGCAAAGGGCATGAAAACATGAGAATTTCTGCCTTCTGCAAAGCCATCAGAATTCTGCAAAAGGAGGCAACACAGAATGCTGATACCTACTAGGTCACTTCTCTGTCATCTGTAAAAAATATGATTATATATATTTGCCTAACTTCGATGACTACACTGTCAATATGGTGAGTGTCAAGGGTCTGCTCACATATGCCACAGGTTGTCATTAGGAAAACTAGCTCTATGACCAAAGGATACATTTGCAAATTGCTTAGCACAGTTGATGGCACACTGTAGGCTTTTAGTAAATACTTGCTTCTTCCATTCTCTATCTCTGCTAAAAACCTTCAGTTCAAAGGAGGAGGAACAATTTCTACTGTCCATCTTCCTGGCTTCTTTGAGCAGCTCTTCCTCAACTGCTGTAGACTGATCCAGTTTTTCCACTTCCCACTTATAATAATAATAGTAGCTTACATATGTGTGTGCATAATTATATATATTTATTTATAATGCTATATATAGTATAGCACTCTACAAAGTGAGATGGCCATGTAGGGTGATGGATTGGAGGAAAGAGAAAGAGAAGGTTTAGTTAGAGTCCTAGGAAGAGGTGTGTGTGTGTGTGTGTGTGTGTGTGTGTGTGTGTGTGTGTGTGTGTTTGTGTAGGAAACAACTAGAGCAAAAAGTGTTGGGAAGGGACCACAAAAGGGGAAAAATAGGCTTGGGAAGACATAGAAACAGGCAAGGGAGAAACACTTTCTGATAGGAAGTAGGTTATAGAAGATGAATTCCATTCCCAGAGACCACTTAAAATAGTCTCTTCTGTCCAATTCTGTCTTTCTTCTTTCCCCCCTCCTGGAGGATGCTGATAGCTGATGATATGGGTTGTTTGGTGAGTTAACAAAAAGCATTCATGGCCTTGGAACAGTTTTCTTTACACAGATACAATGAGTCTCAGAATCATAGATGATAAGTCCATAGATTCAGAGCTGGAAGTGATCTTAGAGGTCATCTAGTTGACCCCCCTCGTTTTATAAAAGGAAAGTGAGGCCTTGGATGGAAATGTGGTGGCCACTCATGGGACTGATTCCTCTACTGATTAGTAAAGTTTTTGACTGTACTTTGACCAGTTCCATTTCCAACCTGAAATAGTGGCTTCACCCTCTCTCTCCGCTCCAGAGGGCTCACTGTATTGGTGTCTGTCCTGTGGCTAACACCCAATCAACTTAGTCCACTGTAGCTCAGAACTCTTAAACTCAAGTGACCCATCAGCCTCAGCCTCCCCAATAATAGGGATCATCATATATGTTGCCATGCCCAACAAGAGGAGTCCATCTTTAACTACTTTTATTTGGTCCTGACCATTAGGCAAGGCTATGATTATATCAAGCTCTATGACAGTTTTTTCCTCCACCCTTAGCCTTTAATGACGTAGGCTACATTGCAAATGAAATTTTAGAAAGGGAGAAATCTTGGGATTAGGCAAATAGCTTAATAAAGCAATACTTATTTAGATTCACACGCATGAGTTTTGATAAACTAAAATATAAAGACTTTTTTTGTAATTAATTAAACAAGATAAGAAATGACCAACTTCAAGATGGCAGAGTAGAAAGATTCACATACGCTAGCTCCGAACCCACAGCCCATAAAATATCTTTAAAAAAGAGCTCCCAACAAATTCTGGAGCAGCAGAAGCCACAGAACAACGGGGCGGACAAGATTTCTGTTTCAGAGAGCCCTGACAAACCAACGAAAGGTCTGTCACGCCCTGGACCCAGAGCCCAGCCCAGCTCTGCCTTGGCCGCGCAGCAGGTGCAGATCCAAGCAGGCTTCAGGGACCGAATCTCCAGCAGCCACGCAGATCCCTCCACCCACAGGCGCCCGGGGTGAGTGAGAGAGTCTTTTTGTCTTGCCGGGAGGGGAGCAGGGTGTCTCCATAACTCAGGCCCCCTCGGGAGGCAGCAGCGGGGGTGGCAATGGACAGGGGCTCCCAAAGAGGCAGGAGCTTGGATCCATTGTTGAAGGTCTCTGCATAAACCCCCTGAGGGAACTAAGCCCCATGTGGTGGCCCTGCCCCCACCTGAGCACCTGAACTTAATCTCACACTGAATAGCAGCCCCACCCCCGCCCAAAGCCCTGAGGCTGGGAAGCAGCATTTGAATCTCAGACCCCAAGCCTTGGCTGGACGGATCTGGAGGCGAAGTGGGTGTGAAGAGGACATTCAGAAGTCAAGTCACTGGCTGGGAAAATGCCCAGAAAAGGGAAAAAAAATGACTATAGAAGGTTACTTTCTTGGTGAACAGGTATTTCCTTCCTTCCTTTTGGATGAGGAAGAACAATGCTTACCATCAGGGAAAGACACAGAAGTCAAGGCTTCTGTATCCCAGCCCACCCAATGGGCTCAGGCCATGGAAGAGCTCAAAAAGGATTTTGAAAATCAAGTTAGAGAGGTGGAGGAAAAACTGGGAAGAGAAATGAGAGAGATGCAAGTAAAGTATAAAAAGCAGGTCAGCACCTTGCTAAAGGAGACCCAAAAAAATGCTGAAGAAAATAACACCTTGAAAAATAGGCTAACTCAATTGGCAAAAGAGGTTCAAAAAGAAATGACCAACTTCTTCAGTCTAACTTTTATGAAATTCATTCTTTATGACCTAAAGAAACTTCTCTATTGTTTGGCCATGTGAAATGACTTGGTAAAATTTTTAAGTAATTTATCTGGCACTGGGAAAATAACAAACCCAATGCCACCTTTCATTGCTTTTCTATTCCTTATGATTTTTCATGAGTCATTCATTATGATAAAATGGAATCATCTTGACTATTCATATTTGTTTCCTTTCTCCCTTTTTTCCAGTGGAGTGAGGGGCAAGAGGGAGAAAAATATTTCTGTTAATTAAATGGACAGGTTGGGGAACTACAGTTCAGAACGTTGTATGCACTTTCAGATGAGGTCACTCATGGGCCAATATGCATATTTTGATTCAAAATCCAGTGTGCAATTATATTATCCCTTGAGATGGCCTGAGAAGACATCTAGTTCACTCTAAGCAGGAACTCCTCTCTACAATAACCCTAAGAGGTGGTTTAAACCACTGGTTAAATACTTCTAGTGATAGAGAATTCATTACCTTTCAGAGCAGCTAATTCTATTACGGGACAGCTCCAATTAAAAATTTCTTTTTCTACTGAGCCAAAATTAGCTTCTACCCATCGGTCCTAGTTCTTCCTTAACCCTTTTCTATCAGACAGCCTTCAACTCTTTCATGATAATTGTCAGCTCCTTCTAAGTCTTCTCCTTCAAGTAACCATGGTTAAATTATTTTCAATATACTTTAAGGAAAATGTGTAATAGGTTTTAAGAGAAGGTAAAAAGTCAGAAAAAATTTTGCTGGCATATATATGTACAATCACATACCAAAATACATACATACATATGTATATGCTTATACAAATATATACACAAACATTATAGTTAACATTTATATAGTGCCTACTATCTACCAAGCACTGTACTAGGCACTCTGCCATTATTATCCCATTTTCTTACAATAATACTGGGAGACAGGTGCTATATTATCCCCATTTTACTGATGAGGAAACTGAGGCAAATAGTTGCAGTGACTTGCCCGGGATCACATAGTTAAGTTAGAGTGCAATGAAAGCAAAAGAGAGATCTAGACAACACTTAAAGTAAATCTTTAGAAGGAGAAAACACTTTCAGTTTTGAGGTATCAGAGACTTCTGTGAGGAGGTGGTATCTGACCTGAATTTTGAATTGAAAGGACTTTGAAAGGCAGAGATGAGAAAAGAGTACATTACAATTGTGTGGGACATCTTGGTGAATGTCTTGAGGTAAGAAAAGGCATTTTGAGTTCAGTAATATAACTTGGCTTGAAAAGAGAGTACAATGTGGAGCATGTGTATACAAGTGTTTCTGGAGTATAGGGGAGGGATAGAAGGATGTTAAATAAGACTACAAAGACAATTTGGATCCAGACTGCAGAGAGCTCTAAATGTGAGGATAAGGAGTTGGCATTTTATCCTTAAGGAAATAGGGAGCCACAGAAAATTTTTGAGTAGAGAAGTGATGTGGTAAGATTTAAAAATAGTATTTTGACAGCTTTATGGGGAATAAATTGGAGAAGGAAAAAACTGGAGTCTGGGAGATGTATTATTACTCATTACAACAGATGAGGTTGAACTAACGGACAGATGCAAGGGATGATGGATGGAGAAGCAGCAGACTTTCATGACTTATTGGCTATGATGAGTTAGGGAAAAGGGAAGAATCAAAATCATTCCAAGGTTCTGAGCTTGAATGACAGAGAGGGAGATAAAACTATAGATTAAAGAAAGAAGTGCACAGCTAGAATCAGAATAAGAGCCCATTGAGAAGGAGGGAGTGAAAAGGAGAGAGAGGGAATGATCTATAGAGAAAAGTTTTGAAGAAGATGACAAGGAATGAGCAAGGGCACACATGGAGGGATTAACCTTGCCAAGGAGAAGGCCTGCCTAACACTCTGAGACTGGAGCAAAGGGGAAGAGAATGGGTGGAGATGTAGGAAATCTTTGAGGTCTCAAGGAGGAGTGATAAGGGGACTCATGATAGGCATTCTTGATCCTCGTGGTAAAAAGTAAAAGGTAAAGTAATACATCTTAGAAAGATTTCCACTAAAAATGATTAAAATGAATTTCTGTTACTTGAAAGATTCAGTTATGTGGCCTAGCTCTCATTTATATAACACTTTAAGGTTTGCAAAAGCACTTTCTTCACAGAAATCTTGTGAGAGGTTTGCATAAGCATTACTAAATCCATTTCACAGATACAACAGCTAAGACTTAGGGAAGTTATATGAAACACTAAGGTTGCACTGCTGATAAAAGGCTAAGGTGGAATTTGAAAACATATCCTTCCACAAAATCGCACAAAAGATATACTGTTGTAAGCATGACTTGGGACTGTTTCTTATAAATGGTCCTCAGAGCAAGCTCATTAAATCTCTAGGTACTTGTGCTGTCAATTGAAGAAGATCTTGCCTTGGAATAAGAAAAAAATTTTCTAGTAAAATTCAAGAGAAGTTAAAATTTGGTTTTATATCTTCAAGAATTTGATCAAAATGATATTGAACTGATTCTCTTGTCTTCTAAAAGATGGCCAGAGGGAGTAGGCCCTGGTATCCTGTTATTATATGTATAGCCCTCTGCAGATGCAGATCTTGATGTTTCTGTACTTAGCACTCTCATGAATTGGTGTAATTAAAAAAAAGTCCTCTTGAATCCTCACCGCCTTTAGGCCTAAGGCTTAGGTAATAGCGAACCCCTTTGAACTTAGCTAACATCTTATACGTAATATATGTATTTCTTTACATGTTGTTTTTCTCATTGGACTATAAGATCCTCCAAATCAGGGGCTATTTTTCCTTTCTTGGTTTTGCCAGTGCTTAGCACAGTACTTGGTATATATAATAAATCTGTTGATTGATTTACTGATAATCAGGGTTGAACTGGAAGAAAGTGGCATCATGGACTCTTTGGTGGTGAGTAGGATGGTATGGTGGGGGTCAAGGGAAAAAGACTTCACCTAAACAAAATGGAATCCCTTTAAAGCAGCTGTTGTCAGTGGGGGTGGTGGAAGAGTAGGATTTATAACTATATTCTGACTGAAAGTTATTTCAGATTCCTATTGTATTTAGTTATTTTGCGGTGGAATGCAAGGCCAGAGAATGACAAGATTTGGTTACTGGTACATCTTAATTCTTGTAATAATTAGCCATGTTATTTTGGGATCCACTGTATTTCTAGCTATTCTTCCCACCCCCCCCTTAACCTGACCTTGGTTATAATGAAACTTGACTTTATCAGGCACCCCAGAAACCAGAAAAATTGGCTACATGCAAGAGGCATGTCTTTAGTACAAGGTCCCCAAATTGGATGTCATGGAAACATTTTAGAAATAGCCACCAAAGACCTAGAGCTGGCCAGTCAGTGTAGGTTCTCATATCACAGGCTGGCAGGGGATAATAGGGAGAGAAAACTTCCTTTTTCTTTTGGGCAGTAAGCCAATGCCAGTTTTGACATCTAAATAAATGAAATCATTTTGGGATTGCTGAGGGTCTCCTTTCCCTTCTTGTGACACCCTTAGCTAAGCCTGGTGATTTATTACAACATATTTCATTAGTCTTCTCCAATTCCCACCTTCTCACCTGGCCTTCTGATACCCTCAAAGAGATGATTTTGGAATGAAAGTGCCACCTCTTGCCAGAAAAGGCCTTGAGCCAGGCCAGTTGCTAAAAGGCAGGGATTATAACAGGATTTCTCACAGGAACTTCAGCAGTATTAAGAGGTGGTTCTGCATCAAATGAGTCTAATTGAAGCAGAAATGTCATTGATTTTCTCTTTTGCCCTCCCCATTGCTTGAAGTAACAATTTTGAAAGTCCTTTACCCAAGCCAACTAGTAGAAATGTAGGGTCAATTACAGATGGGAGAAATCTTGGGGAGGGGGTGCAAGACATTCTTAGACACTAGAATTAACACTCTCATTTTCCATAGTTGAAGACAAGTAGGTTTTGCTTGAGCTTGGAAATCTAGATGTAGGAATGCATCAAACTTTGTAGAGGGTACAGTGGTAGAAAGATACTGAGTGAATCATGAGATTGGAGTTTAATAAGTACGATGGATAAATCACTAATCTGGCTGATTCCAAGGGTCACCATACTTGAGCTACTTCTAAGGACACATGTATTCTGGTCCCTTGCTAAAAAGCATGTATAGCCAGAGGGTCCTAGTTGGTCCATCCCTGTGAAGAGGAGAGATGCCAAAAAGAACTGGCCACTGAGCCAGAAGGAGCCAACACTTAAGTAAACTAGAAATGAATCACTCTCTCTTCTTTTTTTCTTAGAAGGGTTAAATGTATGTGATTAAAAATGCATATGCTTACCTGAGACTGTATCTTGAGTGTTTATCTGCCTAGACTGCTTTGTGTTTCTTTCTTGGAATTGTGGTGATCAATCAGTGATCCCAAGGTGGATGAATTCAGCCTTAGCAGCAATCTTGTGACCTTAAAAGGTCCTGATTCATTGAAATGTTTGGGGAATGCTAGATGTAGATACTTCCTATAATAGCAACTCTTCTCAGAAGAGAGGATCACTGATAAGAAGTTGAGTTGAATGAGTTGCTCCAACTATCTCTGATCCTACCCAAGTGACCTTGGGCACATCATTTTGCTCTTCCTGGTCTCAATTTCCTCACTGGCAAAATGATGTTTTGGACTAGATGACCTCTAAGGTCTTTATGCTCTTACCCTTTTGGTGAAAACTCAGAAATATTTACCAGAGGACTTAAAAATGCTGAAATGACAGATTTCCAAACCATTAAACATTTGCTCAGAGGCCAATGAAACAACTGAATAGAGAAAATACATAAATTAGGTGGAGAAAAGTACATAAATATATGGGTGTGGGTATCCTCAGGGTTCTGTTCTGGGCCCTAATCTCTTCTCGTTTTATACTACCTATTTGGAGATGTAATCAGCTCTTATGGATTTAATGACCATATCTATGCTGATGATTCTCAAATCTGTCTATCCTTCCTCAGCCTCTCTGCTGACCTCCAATCTCACATCTCCAACTGACTTTTAGGCATCTTGAACTAGGTGTTCATTAGGCATAAACTCAGTATGTCCAAAAATGAACTCATAATCTTTTCTCATAAACCCTGCTTCCTACTACCTTCCTTATTATTACAGAAGGCAATGCCATCCTCCTAGACCCTCAGACTTGCAAACTAAGAGTCATTTTGGATTCCTCATTATCTTTCATCACCCCCTCCTCCATATCCAAAGTTTTGCCAAGGCCTATTGATTTCACCTTTACAACATCTCTTGAATATACCCCCTTTTCTCCTCTGACACTGCCACCACTCTGGTACAGGCTCTCATCAAATCATGCCTTGCTTCCTTCAATAGCCTTCTGGTTGACCTGCATGCTTCAAGTGTTTCTCCCCTCTAATCTATTCTATTCTCCACTGAGCCACTAAAACACAGGTCCAATATGTCATTCTCCTTTTCAATAAACCCAAGTAGCTCCCTATTATTTCCAGGATCAAATACAAAATGAACTTTTTGGCATTCAAAGCCTGCTCCTATCTTTCCAATCTTCTTACACTTTACTTCCCCACAATACTCTTTGATCCAGTGACACTGGCCTTCTGGCTGCTCCATGAATAAAACACTCTATCTCTGGTCTCTGGAAATTTTCTCTGGTTGCCTCTCATGCCTAGAATGCTCTCTGTCTCCTCTGATCTAAATACTGACCTTCTTGGCTTCCTTTAAGTCCCAACTAAGATTCCATCTTCTACAAGAAGCCCTCCCTAACCCCTTTTAAATCCAGTGATTTCTCTCTTTTAATTATTTCCTGTTTATCCTATATATGGCTTTCTTTTGCATATTTGCCATTAGATTATAAGCTCTTAGCATATGGGGACTGCCTTACGTCTCTTTCTGTATCCCCAGCACTTAACATAGGGCCTGGCACAGTGTAGATGATTAACAAATGTTTATTGATGTATATATTCACATATGTATATTTGTGCAACATGCACCTATAACATGGAAGCTAATATATGTGCATGTGTGGGTATAGATATGTTAACATATTCAGACATACATACATATACATGCACACATATGAATATATATCTACATACACACTTGATTGATCTTGTCCCTTCTAGACTATATGTATAAAATATATATTATATACATAACATATACATACATAATATACATATATATACACATCTATACATACATCTATCTATGTCTATGTCTATGTCTATGTCTATGTCTGTGTCTATGTCTATGTCTATGTCTATGTCTATGTCTATGTCTATGTCTATGTCTATGTCTATGTCTATGTCTATGTCTATGTCTATGTCTATGTCTATGTCTATGTCTATGTCTATCTATATCTATCTATCTATCTCAACAAGTGCCTAGCACATCTAGGCACTGCAGGAGAGAGAGGAAAAGCTGGGAGAAGAGAAAGACAAGATATCTAATTGCCCTCCTAGAGGAGTTTTGCAATCTTGCTTACACACATTAGCTAAATAACCATATAAAACCACATGCTCTAGTGGATAGAAAATGAAGGCAAAGGAGACCTGAATGCAAGTTCTGCTTCTGACACATACTGGCTGTGTGACCTTAGACAAGTCACCTAACCTCTCAGTGTGCTAAAGCTAGAGAGTATCAGTTTCAGAGAAGGTGCCAAACCAGTATTGTGGTAGAGTAGTTCCCTATACTAGTGAAATCACAGGGATAGTCCCTATTCCTTCTATGACAGCACATAATTTAATGTTAGATTGTGTATAACAAAAAATAGAATCTCATCTGAGTTCATAGAAGACAGAGATCAATGTGGGCTGAAATAGTTGGTGGAATCTTAATGGTGGCGGTGGTCCTTTGTGCAGTGTTTGAAGAGATAGAAAGATCTGGAGAACATTTCAATCTCAGTGACCTGCTTTAGCAAAGACATATACTTGGAGTATACAGAATGGCATGAAGACTGGCCTGGCTAGAATAGAGGATCTGTGTAGGAGAGTAGTGGAAAATTGAGTTGGATACATTAAAGTATAAATAAGAGTATAGAGTGTCATAAGAACCAGGCAATAGGATAAGCAATAGAGAGCTCTTGTAGGTTCTTGATCAAAGTGGCATTCTTAAAATTCCTTAAGAACATATTTATTCATCATCTACAGGATGCTGATGCTGGTAAGAGAGAAGGACACTGGGTTTAGAATAAGAAGACCTAGGCTGAAATCTCTTACTACCTGTATGGTCTTACAGCAAGTCATTTTATCTCTCTGGGCTTAGTTTCTTCATCTGTAAAACTGAAAGAACTGGACCAGATAACCTCTAGAATTTCTTAAAGTTATAAATCCAGTCAACATCCAGGTTATTGAAATGATCCAGTTATGAGGTGATGAAGGCTTGGACAAAAGTGGTGGCAGGGGGAACGGAGAAGACATGGCAACAGTTCATCCTTTGACAAGCATGACTGGATGACTGGATGATTTTTGTTGGCACGAGATCATCAGACCCATTGATGTTGATACATGGATACACATTAAGCAGCTGGTAATTTTCAGAAGCAAGTTGCCAGAAGCACAGCTGAATTTGTGGATGCCATTATGATTTTTATACATATCTTACAGTTTTCTTTTTCTTCTTCAAAGCTTCTTTGAAGTTTAAAAAAACAGGTTTGAAAGTGCAATGGGAGAGGATGGCAAACTCCTTTCTAGAACCTATTCAAAACCCAATCTTGCCTCTATCCAATAAACAGATGCTTTGAAAGTGAAGCCTGTTTGGTATTAGGTTTCCTGGATGACACATTCTTTCCCCAAAGGTTGAAGCCAATGAGAATTCAGAGTTCACACAGCATTACTCTCCTCTTTTGGTCCCTTCTTGGCCTGTTATTGACCGGGCAGCAATATCTTTAGTCACAGAGGAAATTCTGAAGGGCATTGAATTTTAACGACCAAATTCACATGTCCATCACTTGTCAATGGACTGCAAACAGAATTTAAATAACAATTCTTTTAAAGGCATATCAATTTACTTATATGAGTTCCCACCACGTCTGTCCCCTGTTTCCCAAATAGAAACACAGGGTTTTATTACTGGAAGGGACCACAGACATCATTAGTTCAAATCCCCAACTTTACTAATGAGCAAATGGAAGCCCAGAGAGGTTACATTACATGCCTATAGTTAGCAGCAATAGTAATAATAATGGACATGTATATATGTTTAATGTTTGCAAACCTTTGGGAAATTGTCTAGTGTGGTGGAAATGATGTTGGATTTGGAGTCAAAGGACCTAGGTTTGAATGAAGTCTCTGCCACATAACTATTTGACCTAGAATAATTCTAAGGTCTCTTCCAGTTTTAAATCTCAGTTTGGTTTTTGGTGAGGCAATTGGACTTAAGTGACTTGTCCAGGGTCATATAGCTAGTAAACGTCAAGTGTCTTAGGTTGTATTTGAACTCGGGTCCTCCTGACTCCAGGGCTGGGGCTCTATTGCATCGCTTACCTGGTGCAATAGATAGCTATTATAGCCATATTGCTAACTATTGTCTGAAGCAAAATTTGACCTCTGCTCTTTCAGACTCCAGGTCACATCACTTACTACACCATGTCACTTCTTTGATTGAGTTTGGCTTCATTAGGACCATGCTCCAACTGCCCGAGGTAATCATTCATCTTTGTTAGACAACTATTTCATCTTCTATGACACTGATTTTTGGTTACTATGAAACCCTCCCACACAAATCCCACTGAAGAGCACTGATTTTTAAATTATTATTACTGTTATCATTATTTTCCTGTTTAATGAGCTTTTCCCAATATTCATCCACCTTCTCTCAGCTTCTGTCCTTTGTTCTCCAACCCCAGTTCCCAAAGAGATGATTTTGGAACCCCAAATGACCCCGATTTCTCAAGAAGCACACAAAAATGATGAATCCGTTCAGGCAGGCCCGTAATTCACAAGCACCCTGCATTAATCCTCATCTTTGTCATCCTTTCAAGCAGAATCCCATCTCTTCTGTGAAGCGTTCTGACTCTAAAGGCTGGGAGCTAGCTACTTTGCGTTTGTCCAGATCTGTTTTGTGCTGCCCTGTTCTGTGCTGTACCCTTCTGTGAAGCTGGATTGCCAAGGCTTTGGGGGAGGTATTTGTTTATTCAGTGGGTGCTATGTATAGTAAATTGCTGTGTGCATCGATGTTGCTATATAAATAATGAACGATTCTGCATTCATAGCCACTTTGATAACCATGGTGATAATATATGTATCCCTTATGTTGGAGGAGAAATTTATATGAAATTTTTATCTGATTAAAGCAAGTAAGGTAGAGCAGGTCAGCTCCCCTGAACATATTTTCCCTCTTCTCTGTTTTTGGAATGCATGTTCCTTGAGAGTAGAGATTGTTTCATATTTTGACTCTCCAATCCAATAAACCTTTAGTAAATGCCTACTCTGTACCACATAGTGTGCTAAGCCCTGGAGATTTGTTGTTGTTCAGCCATTTTCAGTCATGTCTGACTCTCCAGGATCCCATATAAGGTTTTCTTGGCAAAGATACTGCAGTGGTTTGCCATTTCCTTCTTCTACTCATTTTACAGATGAGGAAACTGAGGCAAACAAGTTAAATGATTTGCCCAGGGTCACAAAGCAAGGAAGTATCTGAGGCAGGATTCAAACCCAGGAGTTCCTGATTCCAAGATGAACATTCTGCCAGGCTGCCATGTTGTTGTTCAGTCATTTCTGACTCTGTGACCCCATTTGGTGTTTTCTTGGCAGATACTGGAATGGTTTGCCGTTTCCTTCTCTAGTTCATTTTACATATGAGGAAACTGAGGTAAACAGGGTAAAGTGACTTGCCCAGGGTCAAAAGCATTAGGGATACAATTAATTAAAAAAAAAAGTTCTTGCCCACTAGTAGCTTACATTATAATGGGGGGGAGATGACACACAAGAGGAGGCAGGAAAGGGGAGATGGGAGGCCAAGGTGTACCTGGCTTCAGGACATCTTTTTCCTTGGAGATGAAACTAGGTAAAGCAGCACATGCAGAGTGGACTAACCTAAAGTCTTGTCTCTGCCCTCTATAAAGGAAGGCAATGGGAGGAGTTTGGTGTTCCACCCTCTAATTAGAAGGAAGAGAAGGATGAGGGAGGTGATGTCAGTCAAGGTTGGAGGTAGCAGTGTGGTAATGAGAATAGAGGTGAGAGGCTTAACCTGGGAGGGGCAACTTGTTCTGTGGAGTTGAGACCAGGCTGAGCTTCAGATGCTTTGTCTAGTTAGCCTAGTATCTGATATATGGACACATAATAATAGCAGGCCCAATAACCAACCAAATACTAGTAATAAGTAGGCACATGTCTAATTAATTGTCCAGTCTTGCTGTTTTTTTACCTAACATCTTTCCCATCTGACTCCTTCAACTCTACTGACACAGACATTACTTTAGTTCAGGCCCTCATCTCCTCTTACCTAGATTATTATAACAGCCTCTTAATTGGCTTTCTTGGCTCCAGTCTGGCCCACTGTAGTCTATTCCACACACAGCTGCCAAAGGATTTTCTTTAAGCATGGATCTGACTACAGACTTTCCTACTGACTCAAGTTCAGTGACTCTCCATTACCTCAAGGATAAAAATATAAATTTTTCCATTTGGTTTTTTAAGCTCTTTGCAACTTGTCTCTACCTATTTTCCTAACCTTATTGGATATGAAATTTCCAATATGATATTAGAATTATCCATATGGATATCAAACCTCTTTCATTCTGTAATGCAGTCAAACTGGCCTTCTCATTCAAGATACCCCATTTACTACTGCCTCTGAGCTTCTGCATTGGTTGACCTCCCTGCCTGGAATACACATGCTCCTTACCTTTGTATCCTAGTTTTCAGGACAAAGTTCAAGCCCCCTCTACACAAAACCTTTCCTGATCCTCCCAATGGCTACTAAACTACTTTGGATTTATTTACTTTCTATTTACTCTACATGTAATTATACATGGCCTTATTGTCTCTTCCATTAGAATATAAGCTCTTTAGGAGTAGGGATTGTTTATTTGAGTATCAGGTATTCAAGGAGGACTAGCACCTCTGGTGCAAGAGCTTGTGAAACCATTTTCAACACTGCTCACTCACTTTTTGGTGCCCACCTAGCACTCAACTCTCACCTATGGCTCCAAAAAGTAAGCCTACAGAGTGGCCATACTCCTAAACCATCTGGTCAGATGTTCAAACCCAGGTTGAGGGTAACCAACAGACCTCAAATCTGTCAGTGAGCAAAGAGGGTGGCTGCTCCAAGCACATGAAGACTTTCCCAGCAGAATGGGCTGATAAGAACAATTTTTTACAATGGCAATGAAGACGGCTGAAGCAGGCTCTGTGGAGTGCTTAGAGATTAATCACACATGGAAATTACCAATGTCATCCACTGCATCCCTGGCCATCACCAATCATCCTGACTTTTGTCTTGCCATTGGACTTGAATGATTCTGAAAGAGAGATTAAGGCTGATGACTTTGTGCAACTTTGCTTCACTGAAATCCAATTCATTCACAGATCAAACCATTATCCTGTGATATCATTTTTCACAAAGACTGGTCTTCAAAAACAAAGGGCAAATAACAACTCCTTGTTGCTTGATTAAAATGTGATGATTACTTCCCCAGTGAGAGTGGCTTTAACCTGCTTACTCCCAAAGATCCTCCTTGCTTTCTCCTTGTTATCAACTTTGGAATTAGCTAGTAGTTGCACTAACCCATCCTCCATTAAGCTGCCAAAGTATTTTTCTCTAAAGTTTGTCTCTTTGCGTCATTCCCCTACTCAATAAACTCCTGTGACTCCCTATTATCTTCAGGGTCAAATGACAAATCCTCTGGCTTTTACAACCATTCACAACCTGGCCTTTTCTTATTTTTTCCAGTCTTTATGCTTTATTCTCCTCCATATAGTTTACAATCCAGCAGCATTTGCCTCCTTCCTCTTTCTTACACGTCACTCCATCTCCCACCTCCACACTTTTTTTACTGGCCATCCTTCATGCTTGAAGTGCTCTCCCTCTTCACCTCTCTCTCTGGGCTTTCTAGGCTTCCTTTAAGACAGTTTAAATCCTCCCTTATGCACCTCTGTTCTCCACCCCTATGCCCACTACTAATGGTTTCCTTCCTAAATTAATCTTATAAATCCATAGTGTTTCCTACATTAGATTGTGAGCTCCTAGAGGTTAGGGATGGATTTTTTTTTCCATTTAGTTTGTATCTTTAGCATTTTGTACCGTGCCTAGTACATGGTAACCGCCTTTTGACTGTACATTTTAGGTGCTTTTTGACTGACCAGCATAGTTTCCAAAGGTGGCAGGGAGGCATCTTCTTCTAAATATGCAAATATGTGCTCTCCTAAAAACCTCTAAGTTACTATTCTTTGGGGGTGAGTGGGTAATTGACTTCTACCTTTATCTATTCACTCACCGCCCCCCCTTCCCTCACGACAATATCAGGAGCAGCTCCTAGTTTTATGATTTGGATAATTAGAATGGCCTTGATTGCAAAAGAGTTAAACCAGAGTTTTCTATGTAACAACCATACATCTGTTTCCAATAGATAAATTACGCAAAAGAGAGATAGGTGGATTTGGAAGCAAGAAGGACTGAGTTCAAGTCCTGCCTTGGATACATACTACATAAGTGACTAAACGTCTCAGTGCCCTTGGCCAGTGGTGTCAGATTATAGAAACAGGGTCATTAATCCATACCTAAGGATCCCTGAAGGCTTCATGTTGACTTCATTTTAAAATGTAATATTATCTATATTTTATTGTGTATTTATTTTGTTGTGAGACTTGGGAGACACTGGCACAGAACTGCATAGCATGGTGTGTCTGCATTAAAGAAGGTGCTATACTCTATAAGCAAAGCAGAATTGCAGTATTTCAAAAGAAATGTGAGATTTAAAAATTTAGAGACAATCTCCCTACCAAATGATCATACACACTATTTGTGCCTTGTATTGGTTTGATCAGCCACAGTGGGACACACTGTGCCTTGACCCTGATGTAGTGTTTCATTTTGGTCCTTTTTAAGCATGAAGGACAAATAACAAACAAATAAATTTATTTTGCTACATATTTCCCGGTTACAATTTAATCTGGTTTGGACTGCACTTGGTAAGGTTGCCTGCTCTGAGGGTTTGACACCTTCCCCAGGCAATTCTCTAAATCTGTAGGTTACAGTTGAGTTGCCCTATCAATTTCTACACTATTACTTGTAGTAGTGATAAAAATGAAAATAGTAATGAGAATCATAACTGATACTCACATAGTATTTTTTATAGGCTTCTGTATATGAAGCCTAACTCTACTTTTCAAAGCTCTCAACATATTCATTTGCTCCTGTAGGGAGGAAAACACATATCTGAACCAAAGAAATACCAAAATGGTTCAGTTGCTGAAGTCAAAACAGTTTCACTGTCTTTCCCCACTGAATGCTGCTACCCAGGTTGGTCTAAATCCAATGTCTATACTGAGAGTATCTTACTGTTGCCCTGCTCTCATTTGAGTCCCCATTTTTAAACTTTTAAAGGGAGGTGTTTTTCCCCTCTTCTCGTACTTGTTCACATTTGGAGACAATAGGTCATGTTTCAACATTTCACATCTGAAGGTTATTTAGACTTATCAGTTTACAGCAAAGGATTAAAATGAGTTTCTTATGAATGTTTAATAATTCTTGACATTTGAGCAAGGAAAAAAATATATTAGCAACTGCACTTTTAAAAAATTCAAAGCTGAAATGCCCTGTGCTAATTTATCATTGCCAGAAACACAGGTTCACTCATTGCAGTGAGCTGTGACCTGGGTTCTAGTGTGGTCAGAGAATGGTGTATTCCAGGTAAAGGCAATTTCAGAACAAGAGACTTACCTTCCACATACACATAAATTACCCATTTTCAGAGGGTTAGAATATAATACAACACATCCCACTAAAACTAACACAAACAGGATATTTTCCTTTTTCTGATGATTCAAAAGACATTTGAATGCCTCCGCTTCATCATCATGAATGAGTTATCATTGTACTGCAGATGTGCAGGAAGTTCTAGTTCTTAATAGAGAGTTCCAGTTAATCAAAAGCCATAGAATGAAGAGTTTACTATAAAGTCATTCATTTAGCTTGTTTAGACCAGAAGGAGTGAATGAAAGAAGAGGGTCATGGGAAAGCTTACTGTCCTTACCAACAGGACTGCCCCCTAGTCCTGTCTTGGGAGGGGTGGTGGTGACATTCTTTTATTTAATAACAATTGATAACTTTTATATTGCACCTTAAGGTTTGTCAAGTACTTTACATACACTATCTCATTTGAACCTCACAACAACTTCAGAAGACAGATGCTCTTATTATGCCTACTTTACAGATCATGTAAGTCTGAAGGAGGTTAAATGACTTGCCCAGGGTCATGAAGTTATTGTCTGATACAGGATTTTCTGACTCTTGATTGCAGGGCTTTATTCACTCTATAGCCTTTAGCATAATAGAATGGAAAGAATGTTGGAATTGGAGTCAGGAGATCTGGTTTTGAATTCTGGTTCTGACACTTACTAGCTAGATGACTTCCAAGCCTGTTTCTTCATGTGTAATGTCTATCTATATTTCTTAATAATGTTAACACAGTTCCCAATTAGTGCAAACAATGAATTCCCTTGAAGTAGTCACATGTATTTGAACTAACACTCTGAAGTTATAGTTATATAAAATATAAGAATTGGTTCCAGCTCAACGGAAATATAGTATGATTTTGAATAATGTAACCACTTCAGGAAATTCATTGCTTACACTATTCGGGGCTTGGATGTAAAGGTTCCCATACGTATATCATAGAATTGCTGTGAGAAAGGAGCTTTGTAGTCCTTAAAGTAGTAGCCTCTACTTCCAGCAAGTTTAGAAGTAGCTGGAAAATCAAATAAGGAACTTGATTTGGCTAATTATTATGGAGGCTGCTGGCCTAAGCTAAAGAGTTCTATTGGTTTAGGCACAAGCCCCGGCTAAGTAGAACATTTTCAGCGTGTTCTGATGACGTTTCTTCCATTCTCTAATGTAAGGGAGCACATAGCTGCACACTCCTATAGTGTGAAGGAAATGCTGAGCAGAATGCTTTTGTTTTTGGTAGTTCTTAGTATCAACGTTATCATTATTCAATTTATATCATATATGGATTGAGACATCTGTTTACACACACACGCGCACACGCACACATTGTTAGGCAAACAGGGTTAAGTGATTTGCCCTGGGTCACACAGCTAGTAAGTCTGAGGCCAGATTTGAATTCAGGTCCTCCTGACTCCAGGGCCAATGCTCTAGCTACTGCACCACCCTAGAAATGTAATCTTAAATAAAAAGTCTGGAGAAGGGCTTTGAAAGGCTTCAGAAATACACAGCAATAAGGGTTATTTGCCCCATCAAAACATATAAATGGTGTTCACAGCCTTAAAGTGCCATCATTTTTCTGGTGACTGGATTTGTTTTGTAGGTTATATATCAGATAGAAGAGGGTACAGCAGGAAAGACTTATCCCTTCTTTATCTCCTGCTTGACTTCCATAACAAAGATGGCATTTTTGGGGATTCCCTTTTTTACTGCTTCTCAAGGAAAGAGATAGAGTAATGTGTAACAGGAAAGGAAACCTAAAGAATTGTGGGAAAGCAGTTCCACCTATGGAAAAGGTGTTTGACAAAGGAAAAAGTTATCTATTGAGGGAGTGGTCCCATCACTGGAGATATTCAAGCAGTGGCTGAATTATTATTTGTCATAAGAGGGAACTCATGTTCTGGGCAGGTACTAGGCTAAGAATATTCTGAAGTCCTTTCCAAGCCAAAGGGTCTATGATTCAATAAGACTTTTGGACTAGGAAAAAACATTGATTAAAAATTAATCCTAAAACCAATAAAGAATCCATTATGACAATTTTATAGCATATTAGAAAAATCTTCATAAATAATAATAGCTAATACTTATATAGCACTTGCTATGTGCCAGGTACTCTATTAAGCACTTTACAAATATTATCTCATTTGGTCTTAACAACAACCTTGGGAGGAAGGTGTTATTTTCCCCATTACATAAATGGGGAAACTGAGGTAAACAGAGGTTAAACAGAGCTAGTGAAAGTACGAAGCTGGCTTTAAATTCAGGTCTTCCTGATTCTAAGCATATTGCTCTATCCACTGCACTACATAGCTGCTCCTAAAATAAAGAAATAGACATCCTTCCCTGACAGAGAATTGAACCCAGGCTCTGGCTAGTAATCTTAACCACTACATCACAAAGGAACATAACTATAAATGAACTTAATTATAAATAGGTAAACTTTATACCTTAATCTGTCAGGATCTCAGGTTCCTCATCTGTAAAATGTGGGGGTTGGATTACATAATGCATAATGTCCTTTTCAGCTTGAAAGTCTATGAGTGAAAATGTGGGTTAGAGCCTAAGAGACTTTTCCAAGCATGGCATATAACTCCTCAGTAAGACTAATTTGTTAAGCACATGTATATTTTTAAAAAGAAGTTTTACATGGGAAAATCTTTTTAAAGTACCATCTCTACTGGAGGCAACCAGATGATATCCTGCTGGAGTACTGAACTTGGAGTTAAGTGCTGAGTTTGAATCCTGCCTCAGACACTTAATCCCTGTGTGACCCTGGCCAAGAGGCTTAACCTCTTTCAGCCTCAGTTGACATATCTGTAAAATGGGGATAATAATAGCATTTACCTAACAGGGTTGTGAGTATAAAATGAGATAAAACAGGATATTTCAAACATCTTCTTTCAGTTTTAAGATATTAAATCTTTTAGACTAGAGGAAACAATGAGTAAAAATTAAGCCTAAAGTTAATGAATGAACCATCAAGACAATTGTATAGTGTGTTGGGAAAATCTTTATCCATAATTATATATTTATAATGAGCTTTGTGATTTAATGAGCCATCTGTATCTCAGGTTCCTTTTCTATAAAATGAGGGGATTGGATTACATAGTACTGAACCAAAGCAGACCATATAGAGGGATGATTCCATTAGGATGAGAGGTTACTGTAATACCAAAGAAAGAAGGGTCCATGCCAGCTTGGTCATCAATAAGTTTTATTGTGGGGAACTCACTCATGAGGAAGTCCCAAAATGGTGGATCCCTGTACCAACCCCAGGTCGGGTCAGATATTATATGGAAACAGAATAAAGAGCATAGTGCCAGGGATAGCCCATGGTCATGTGCAAATTTTCCCATGATATAGTTAGAGCTTTTTTTCTGATTATATTAACAGTAGTTTACATTAACCATTAAGTCATAGATCATATTCTCATACTCTGGCTCCCACTGTACAACTACCTATGGCCTTTTCAAGCTTGAAGACAAATATATTAAATTTTAAAACTGAACTAAGAATTTTGGGACATCCTATATATGTCAAATGCTTTGCAAACCTTAAAGTACTGTGCAGATCTAGGTAGTATTATTATTCTTAGGCTTCAGCACAAGAAAGATTGTACCTACAATAGTCAGCAACTTCAGACTTGAGGAGACCTGAATTTTCCTCTTGGGGTCTATTCTAATTTCAGCATTAAAGATCATAAAAGCATAAGATGTTTAAAAGGTTGAGTAAGTAAAAAGGAAAAAAAAAAAGATTACCAATTTATGCAGGCTATCAAGAGTGACAGACTTGAACGCTCCAGTGCTAATTTTTGTTCTTGAATAAACAAATCACCACCTTCAGAATCTAGAAAACAAAGCTTCTTGTCTCTTTGAAGGTAAAGTCATGTCCTTAGGTTACCCTGAGTCTGATCCTCACCCCTGTGCAACCAAAGAACTAGGGACAAAGAAAGGACCATTATATAACTTCAGAAATAGTTTCTGGGAAGTTTTTCCCTCAAGGAGGAACTTCTAGCCTGTCCTCAGGAAGGGCAAATCTATGAAGAGTAGCATGTTTTGGAGTTGTAAGCTTGGGCTCAGGTTGGCAAATAGAGGAAAAAATGTAGCTAGACATTGTAGGGCAACAAATTCAGCATGCTCATGCTTCCCATTAACAACTAAAATTTCTCCTTAACTGAAGATGAGCTTGTAGAGTCGAGTCTTCTTGGCTACTTAAGATCTGAGATCATGGCTATTATAATATCCACATTTACATAGAATTTTGTAAAATGCTTTCCTCACAACTTTATGAAATTGTTTGAAGAAGTATGATGACCCCATTTTATTTATGGCAAAACAAAGGCTCGCAGTAGGTAAGTCATTTGCTCAAAGTCACAAAGTAAAGTCATAATAGCTTGATTGGAATTTGAACCCAGATTTTCAGGTTCTAAGTCCAATGCTCTCTGTAGTTTCAGCAGAACCACTGAGCCACTCTATGGCAAAGGTGGGGAACCTGCAGTCTTGAGTCCACATGTGGACTGGGTCCTCAAATGTGGCCCTTTGAGTAAACTCAAACTTCACAGAACAAATCCCCTTAATAAAAGGGGACTCAGTCAAAAGACCATAACCAAGGATATAGAAGGCCATATGTGGCCTTGAAGCTGTAGGTTCCCTTCCTCTGTGGAAATCTAGCTGTGCCAGAGAACCCTCAAAGCCACTTTTCCTCATTTATAGGGTGGGACTTTTCTTCTTGCTTATACTTCTCGGGTAGGGATGAAGGTTGGTGATTTACATTTATTATGTAAATAATGACCATTCTTTCCCTTTGGGTGCAATTCCAAGTCAGATGAGGCTTACCCTAGGGGAATACGGTTAGCACTTGTTCAGGATGAGAGAATTGAAGTTTAGAATGCTTTTTGAAACTGCTAAGGTCTGTCACTGGATGTATTCAGGGTGGTACTATACCTTTCCAGCTCAAATAGGAGAACCAGGCTTGTTGTGTATGTTGCCATGTTTCCTGAAGGACAATCTGTGATGCTGCATACAAGGTACATGAGTTGTAGAAGACTCAGAAAAATGTGTGTATGTGTGTATGTGTGTGTGTGTGTGTGTGTGTGTGTGTGTGTGTGTGTGTGTATGAGAGAGAGAGAGAGAGAAAAAGAGAGAGAGAGAGACAGAAAGAGAGACAGAGAGATAGAGAGAGAAAGAAAGATACAGAGAGAGAGAGATGAGGAGAGAGAGATGAGCAAGAAGGCATAAACTTTTAAATTGATAATGAAAACCAACAGAATTTAAGGTGTGAGAAAATTTGCCTCCAATATGTACCTTGATGAAGACATGTATACTTCTCTTTGGTTATTGTTCAGTCGTTTCTGACTCTGTGATTCCATTTGGGATTTTCTTGGTAAATGTGTTGGAAAGCCTTGCTTTCCTTCTGGAGTCCATTTTACATACAAGGAAATTGAGGCAAACAGGATTAAATGATTTGCCTAAGGTCACACATCTAAAAAGTGTCTGAGGCTGGATTTGAACTCAGATCTTCCTGACTCCACTAAGTCACCTCACAGCTTTGTAGACTTCTAAGACCATGCTTCACTGATGAGATTATTCTCTCCTTCGTTGAGCTGAGATTTCATCTTTCTCCTAAGTTGAAGAATCCATTTACTCTTGTGTATTTTATTGCCTAAATTAATCTAAATTCCCTGATTTCTGCTTTACTTGTTTGGATAAAAAAGGAAAAAAGGTTGCTTGATGTCCATGATTGTCTTTTATGCAATAAGCTTTTGGTGGGAAGGAGCTAAGCTGGCTGAGTAAGCTACAGACTGGGGTCCTCAGAGAACATGTAAAAGGGCATCATACCCTTAGATTATAGATGTCTGATATGTAATAGATCAGAAGTGTCAAATTAGCCACAGGTCACACACACATGACCAGTAAAACTCCCCAGAATAGCTTAAACTGGATTAAAATATAATCAGAGAATGTTTAACAAAATAAATTTTAAAAAGCAATTCAATATTGATAATATTAATTTGTTGTTTTCCAAGTCAATATTTTGTCAGGTATATTTTTACTTTATTTAACACCCCTGTAGTAGGTAAATATAATTTTAATACAATATCCCAATATGGGAGGTAGGAGAATAGAAGAGTGAGTGCCAGTCACATCCTCCCTTTCTGTTCTGCCTCAGGGTGAATATTGCAGTCTTCTTTAGTGACATGGAGTAGGGAATTCCAGATATTATTTCTTTGAATATATTCTTACAAGATAGGCTGCACCTAGTTCCTGTGGTCCAGGGTTTCTTAACTATTACATTTGAATTAGTTACAATTTGTTGAGATCTAAAAAAATTCCTAAATATTTTATATTGAAGAAGTTATAGGCTTTGCCAATACATCCACAACTCTCTTTTTCTTTTAAAAAATGTTACAGGCAGCTCCCAATTGCAAATAGATTGTATTACAAAAATGCACCATTAGGTGGCATTGCTAACCACTATCCTGCTCCTCTTCAATAAGAATGTGCAGAACAAGATAAATCCAATGATCAGGATAGTGAGAGAGAGTTAAGGAGGAAGACACCCCTTTCTGTGGTTCTCAGAGAATTGGTAACCTGTCCCCTCTCTGATTTTCTCTGGGTGTCTGGGTTTAACTCATTTTTCTGAGGGGTGAGTCTAATAGATTTAGCTCAGAGCAGGTCGGGTAGGCATTGTAGGTGGCCTGTATTATCGTGAATGATGTGTAAGCTTGAGGACATGTGTGAAGTAATAAGAATAGTACTTAATAAACCCCAAAATACTTAATAAACCTTCCTGACTCCAAGGCTGCCCTGCAGTCTCTCAGATGTCCCCATAGATACAAGGGGACTTCACCATCAGTCAATTGAACGACCAGGAGATCATACCAAAAAAGGTATGAATCATCACCTACTATAGAACCCCATAGTTGCTTCCTATAGCTTATATTTCATTTGGGTCTTATTTATGGTGGCTGAGAGGTGTGTTACATCTGTCTCACCTCAGGTTTTTAGTTTTATGGTTGAGGCCAAGCTGAGACACAGAACTTCAGAGGAAAAGAGGAGTTATAGATGTTTAATATCTGGTTACGTATATTCCATCAGAAACAATGTTGTTTATGGTAGTTAGGTTCCTGGGATAGCCTGCAATAATCTGTTTATCTCATGTAACTGATAGGTTCTGTAATTCTAATAGTAATTCTGTAATAGGTAATAGTACCATGGAGGACAATCACCATTTACAGTATTTTTTCAATGAGACAGAATATTGTACATTCCAAATAAGGATGCCAAGAAAGTAAGCTCCTTCACCATCATAGTTAAGGGAAGAGAGGACATGACTAAGGTTGCAAAAATAATCATTCATTAATCAAACATTCATTGGCATCTTTTTTATGGGAAAAACAAAGATAGAAAGCATGTGCTGCTACCTTCAAGAAACTTATAATCTGTTAGAAGAAATAATACGTAAATAATTACAGTATGAAGTAGAATATGACAAATTCTTTTTTCAGGACCAACTGTGATACTCTAAAGGGTTAGTTAAGATGGATGGGTGAGCAACCAGAAATGAGACAGAAGTGAATCCAGACCTCCAATTTTGGGAAAGCTTGCTTGCAATGGAGGGAATCATGATAGTACAGGATACACGCAAGAGATAATATTTTCTTATAAAAATCAAAGCCAAAATTCTAGTTCTAGATAAACTCATGGCAGGGAGAAGAGAAAGGTCCTGCTGGTTAAGGTGGGATCAGATGGAGTTGGGTGGAGGTGGGGGTGGGTAGGTTTACTAGTCAATGGAAATGCATTATTTTTGGGTTTAACATTTTTATTTCAATTAACAAGTTTTCTCTTTTTCCCTTCTCTCTTCAATTAAAAAACAGAAAAACAGAACTCATAACAAATATGCATAGTCAAGAAAAACAAATTTCCACATTGGCCACATCTCATGAAACATGTTGAATACATCATCTCTGGCAGTAGGTGGGAAGCATGTATCATTAGTCCCCTGGAGTTTTGTAGTGGTTCTTTGCATTGTTCAGACTTTTTAAAGTTTGTCTAAATTGTTCTGGTTCTGCTTTGTTTTATATCAGTTCATATAAATCTTTTGAGATTTCTCTGAAACCAACTCTTTGATCAATTCTTATGGAACAATTATATTTCATTATATTTACATACTATAATTTGTCTAGGGGCAGCTAGGTGGTGCAATGGATAGAGTACCAGTGCAGGAGTCACGAGGACCTGAGTACAAATCTCACCTCAGACATTTGACACTCACTAGCTGTGTGACCTTGGCCAAGTCACTTAACCTCAATTGCCTCTTCCTGGGTCATCTCCAGTCATCTTGATGAATATCTTGTCACTGGATTCAGATGACTCTGGAGAAGTGAGGCTGGTGACTTGCACAGCCTTCTCTCACTCAAAATTAAGTCAAATGCATGTCATGTCATCATTTCTCTGATGGCATGATTTTCTTCCGCAATGAAGGATGAGCACAATTCCCCAATTTATGGGCCCCACTTAATTTCCAGGTCTTTGTCAGTACAAAAAAAAGCTGCTATAAGTGTGTGTGTGTATGTGTGTGTGTGTATACACACATATGTATTTTACATATGGATTCTTTTCCCTATTTTTTTGATGTCTTTGAGGTACAGACCTCATAGAAGGTCCAGGGAAAAGTTAAGTAACTTTTTGGGTATAGTACCAAATTACTTTTCAGACTGGTTGGATCAATTCACAATTCTACCAAAAGTCCATGAATGTGTTTATTTTCCTAACGTTGCTCTAATATTTGTCATTTTTCTTTTCTTGTCAACATTGCCAATTTGATGGGTGAGAGGTGGAACCTTAGAGTTGTTTTAATTTGCATTTTTCTAATAATTAGTGATTTGGAGAATTTCTTCCCATATGGTTGTTGATACCTTGTGTTTCTTCCCTTGAGAATTAACCACTGAGGTTACTTTTTCATGGGTCTTAATTCCATATTTTTAAAATAGATTATTGTACTCACACAGCAATACTTACAAAGAGGCTATAGAAAAGACTTAAAACGTTCATGGGGGGCAGAAAACACTTGTGACAAGTGGAGCAGAGAAAGAAGAACTTTGAGGCTGTATGGTATAGTAGAAAGGACATTTTATTGAACTTAGAGTGAGAAGCATTTGTCACTTATTGTACTAGCTGTGTGGCCACAGGCAAGGCCCTGAATCTCTCAGGAACTCTATTTCTTTATTTGTAAAATGAAAGGGAAGGACTAAATCTCTAACATCTCTTCTAGCTCTTAACTTGTTGTGATTCTGGATGGGAAATGTTTCTAACGGCAGAAATGGGACTGGAGATTATTCTAGACACAGAGAATGAGAAAGCTCAGGGCATCGTAAGTAAGTAGCAATAACAACAACATTAATCCAACTTGGTTCAAGTGTGGAGTATGTAAGAGGGAATATTATGTAATAAAATTGGAAAGGTATGTTGGAACTAGACTGTGGAAGGCTCACAACATCACAGAAAGGATCATGAGCATTTAGAATTGGAAAGAACTTTGGGGCTTTATTAGGTACATGATGGGGATTCATTGAAGGTTTTAAAACTATGGCAGGACATTACCAGAGTGATACACCACTGCTAGGCCTGTATTCAAAAGAGACAGAAAGAGGAAAAGGTCTTTTACCTACAAAAATATTTATAGCAGTTCTTTTTGAGTTGCAAAAAACTGGAAACTAAAGGGGTGTCCAACAATTGAGGAATGGTTGATTAAGTTGCGGTGTGTGAATGTGACGGATCACTACTGTGCTGTAAGAAATGAGGAAGCTGATGAATTGAAAGAGATGTGGAAGGCTGAACTAACGCAGAGTGAAGTGATCACAAACAGAAGAATAATTTATGCTATAACAGCAATATATAAAAAAGAATGATTTTGAAGACTGTTAGCTAAAGTTTGAAATGAACAGAACTAGGAGAAAAATTTACAGGACAATAATTTCTTTATGAAAGCTGTAAGAACTATGATCTATACAATGACCACATATGATTTTAGAAAATCCATGGTGAAGCATGTTTTTCATGACAGAGAGATGATGGATTTAGGATGCAGAATTGCATGCACATATTTTTGTATACAGCCACTGGGTGATTTTGCTTTGTTTCATTATACATATTTGTTACCAGAAATTTTCTTTTTTTCTTTTTTCCCCCAATGAGGTAGAGGGTGGGAGGGAGAGAAAATAGGCTTTTGTTAATTAAAAAAAGAGAGAGGTAAAGGGGTGTTAGAGATGTGAAATGTTTACTTTTTAAGTAAATTAACTGTATTGTTAGTTTGACTTAACTGTTTTGCTTTCTTAGTAGAGACCTCTCATGAATTAGGAGTAATCTGTAGAAGTATGCAATGCAAAACTAAAAAAACAAACATATCAATAAAACTGGGAGAATGAAAACAAAACAAATCTGTAAATGTTAAATTAGGAGATGGTTTGAAACAGAGAGAGATTGGAAGCAGGGAATATGGGTAAAGCCATTTAAGTTGTCTAAATTAGAGATAATAAGAGACTTGGAATGGCAAGAAAGGGATGGACATGAAAGAAAAGTATAGAGATAAAATTTGGCAACTCATCAGATGCAGAGACTGAGTTCCAGGGAAAAAGTCAAATATCTTCTTGATTTTGGGTGACTAGATTAATGGTGATTTCATGAACCTATATGGATGTCAGAGCATACAAACTCATTAATGGCTCTGAAGACCCAGAGATCATCCCAAGGGCAGGGACTAGGACAGGAAGGACCTTGAGACTGAGTCATTGCAGAGTGGGTTTGAAGGAACTAGTCTTAAGAAGAGAAGGATTTCTCTGTACCTATAACTCAAGGTCACATATGGTGAAGGAAAAACCTTTCCTTAGAAAAGGAAAATGAGTATATGTATGGGAGGGTGGTGGTGGTAAAGCAGAGTGAAAATTCTTAAGAATTTAAGAATGGAGAAGATGGTTGATGAATCAAGGCCCAGGGCAGTTGAGCATGTGGTGTGTGGGAGCAAAGTTTCAAGGGTATAGGTGAAAGGGTCATTGCTGAACAAGAGAGTTATATTTTGATAGACAGATAAGTGGATAGATAAAACATGTATTGAGAAATTACTATGTGTGTTCAGTGTGGAGGATGCATGTGCAAGCCAACAAGACAGTATTGTGCTCAAGGACCTTACATTCCAGTGGATTGGGGAAAACACACAGAAAGGGAAACTGGGGGCAAGGTGGAGCAGCATAATGTGGGGATAGCTGGTAAGTAAGGAGGGGATCAAGATAAGATAAGGCAGAATCTAGGAAGGCTCCAGGATTGGAATTTGAGGTTCAAGTGGGGAGGAAGTGGTGGATGTTGATCCAAGTGGAGAAATCCTAGTACAGTAGTGGTGAGGAAGGAATCCAGATTTAATGGATGGAGACACAGTTCTGAGATGGAGAGGAGAGGAACATCAAGGAGCTGTTTTAGCCCTCTTGCCTCTTCTTCAGAGGCCTGGAATGATCACAACTCAGGAGGAACACACAGAGCCTTGTAGTGGTGGAGCAACCTGGGGCAGGGGACTCGAGAAAATGCTTCTCAAGTGTTGGACTTCTTTTCTGGCTTCCATGGTGGAACTGGAATGTCCAGGAACCTTACATCTAGGTGGTGGTGGTAGCATGTAAAACCCAACTTGCATGACAGCAAAGAGAAAGAGATATGATTAAAGTCATGCATCTGATAGCAAGACAGGAAATATAGCTGGAGATTAGGGAGAAGAAACACAAGTTCCCAGAAATGAAATCAACACCTAGTGATTCTCTGCTGGTTCAACCCATTCTATTTTCAGAAAAGATCCCCAGAAACTCTTAGTTTCTGCATTGTGTCCACGTGGAGTTGATTCACCTAGGTAATTTGTGAGCCAAAAATTTGGCAGCAAAACCTTTATTTGCTCTTGCTTCAAGTGATGGGAAACTGAACTTGCTTTGTGCTCTGTGTGCTGTTGGGCGTGATATTGTGAGGACTGGAAGATTGCAGACTGGGAATGTGAGTATTGCGTATACTGATAGCAACTTGCTGTGATTTTCCTACCATTCGGATCAAAACCTTCATATAGTTTGTTTTTCTATGAGACATGTACAAGTAGGGGAAGGATTGAGGTGGGAAGTGAGATGAGAGAATTCAAGCTATGAGATATGATTGGAGGATGCAGACACACCTCTTAAATTAGTATAAGAATCCAGTCTACTCCCCTGGGGCAGTGCCAAGGGCTAAGTGACAAGCCAGCCGCTCTGAGAGTCTGAAGAGGCACAGAGAGCTTGGCAGAGATACCTGAGAGCATCTTTAGGAGTTCAGCGGTGAGTATTACATTGATGTTGGATGGCTTTCATCTTTTTAGTAAAGTCAGAGGTGAGGTACAATGACATCACAGGGTTTTTGTCTCTGAGTCCCACTTTTCTTCCACCTTCAAGCTCTAGGATTTGGTTCATTGACACCTTCTCTCATTTTGATCTGAGTTTCTTGCCACCCAGACATGCCTGTGGGAGAGGGGAAAGAATTTTCCCTTCTGACCTACCATGCTTCCTAAAAACATCACTTAATACTTGCTTGTTTCAGGCCCTTAAAAACAATAACAACAAAACCAGTACAAATGTCTAAGTTATTAAAAATGACAAAGAGAAAATTTACAAGCTTACAGAAGTCTTGTAATTAATCCTGGTCCTCCTTACAAATGTGCATGGAACTAGGATTTAATCTTTCCGTATTTCCCCTATTTTGCTTAAATGAACTCTTCAAGGTCTGGCCCTTGGCGTCAGCCTGGCCCAATCCTGTCTGGGCTAGCTGTTAGATCAAGCTCTAGGTTTCTGTCTGATGGATTTGGTTTGGCAAGGCTGCTAGGTACCTCAGTCCTCTGAGAACCGACTTTCCCAGTCCTTAGCTCCAGCAATGGAGCACAGCCTGGGGCAGACACACTCCTCTGTCAGGACCTCCGACCAATTCCTTTCCTCATCCCCAACAAGTCATTTTTTGGACTTGAGACTAACAAAAATTTTTCTTCTGCATTTCAGGCTTTTGTGTTCCAACCTGGAAGTCAGGTCTTTTACTATTCAAGAGATCTCAGTAGTGACTGTTCCTGAAACATCATTCACTTCTACTATCTCCCTTTACCTTTCTCACTTTGACTCCCTTTAACTTTCTCACTTCTCACTTGTTGTTGGCTACCTTAAAGCCAAGTTCACTAACCAGAGCTGACCCTGCCTTTTGGCTGAAATATTGGCTATGTCACTGTTTATGTTTGGAATGACATTTGGGTCCTCTTTTCTCTGGGGGCCATATGGCTCAGGACCATGGATTCAGTCATCCATGATCCTCTTCCCTGATTTTTAAGACAACATATTGCCACCAGCATCATGGTTGATGATGTGAACCGTAGGCCCAGGGATCACTTTTTTTTTTGGTGTTCAAATGTAGGCCCTACTGGATCCCAGCTCACTGCCAAAACTGAAATAACAGTTATATACCCTGGGACCAGTGAACAATTTATACCTCTCTCTGGCCCATTCACTTGCTCACTACAGCTTCCTGTATTCAGGTTGATGAATCATCACTCACATCTCCTCCCCAGGGAAGGGCTTCCCTAGAATCTCCATTCAGTACAGATTCAAAAGAGAAAAAAGAGAAAAGCTTCACACAAACAGTAAGCAAGGGCAGAATAAATCCTCATTAATATAGATAGGGTCGTGGCACCTCCCTCACTAGGTCATCTCTCAAGAGTGTATGAGGCCTGGCTGGGTTTAGAGGCTTGAGGAAAGAAGAGGAGATTTGAAATTAACTACTGGAGAAAATTCCACATGTCCTTGAACCTGCCAAAGCTAGTGCTTCATGAACACAGTTTTTACTAGCCCGGGGTCACCTCCATTCCATGATGAGGCATTGCATAGCATAATAGCATAATATTTAAAATAATAGCTTATTTAAATATAAAGGAGGTATATTATTCCACCCTAGATTTCTCATGGCATAACATACTTAGGTTATATATGTGGCAAATACATTTTCAAAAAGCCCCTATCCAGTGCAGACTCCACTCACAGTCAGACCAAGTAAACAATCAGAATTACATTAATAATGCATCAAGAATATGAATGTGAATACTACTGTGCTGTGAGAGATGATAAGCTTAATGATCTTAGAAAAACGTGGAAACGCTTGCAAGAAATAACGAAGAGTGAAATGAGCAGGACCAAGAGAACATTGTATACAGTAACACAAGATTGTTTTAAGAATGACTTGAGTGAATAAATCATTTTAATTATTATAAACACCACAATTAACTCTAAAGGACATATGAAGCAAGATATTATCTGCATCCAGAGAAAGAAGTGATAAATAGAATAATTTTACATAGAAATATACACACGTATATCATGATGGGCAGCTTCACTCAGCTGAATCATCTTGAAATATCCTCAGTGCCTATTCTGGTTGAATATCCTTCTGCTGTGGCTAAACAAATCTTCCCTTTGTTAACTATTGAATGACCTACCAGGGTCTCATTTTGCTCCAACACTGAACAAAAACTACCAGGGGACTGACCTGAGTCAGGCTCAGTCAAGAACAGAAGGCTAGCTTATGTTACCAGTGTCTCTCTCTGGTTATTTGCCTGCCTCTTACCCCAGGCCTCCAGGGAGGTTAGCATGAAGTCAGCCTGGAGCTGCCTGGAACTGCTGTCCATCAAACTCTTTTTCGCCTCGCTAGTCATTTGCTGAGGCTCTACCTCCTCAGCAGTCCTCCACAGCAAATTGGCATTTACCTTACCCCTGTCTGCTACTGCGATCATAACTCTGCCTCTGCAGCTGATGCTCCATTACAAAGAAAAGTTCAAATTTTACTTGTGTTGCTCCATTTTGAAATAGTTAATAGGTTAGGTTTCTTTGGTGCAATGACTAGAGCATTGGCCTGGGAGGCAGGATAGACTTTAATTCAAATGTCCCCTCAGATATTTAGTAGCTGTGTCAGCAAATCACTTAACCTCAGTTTGTCTCGATTTTCTCAGCTGCAAAATGGGGACAATAATGGTATCATGCTTTATGTGTTGTGAGGCTCAAATGAGCTAAAATTTATAAAGTATTTGACAGATAGTACTGGGTTCTTAATAAATCTTAATAAATCCTTGCTTTCTTCCCTCCTTTAATTTGCTTTTTCCCATTGTATCTGAGTCAGGTACTTTCTTCTCTTTTAACTTTAGACAAACCAGGCTGCATGCCTGGGAACCATTTGAAATGTTCTTTTAGAATGAGTTGTTTTGGGGTCAACACAGCCATGGAGCTGTGGTTACATATTTTACCACTATGCCCCTGGGCACCAAAAGGAGATACTTAGACAAAAGCAAGGCAACTTTTCATGGTCCTTAGTTTCTTTTGTTTTTCCCTTTGTTCTCCTTAACCCAGCCCTTACTCCCAGACGGATTAAGGTGAGTGCTTTATGAACTCTTTTCCCTTTTCCAAGTTATGAGAAATGACCCTCTTTATCAGTTCTAAACCTTCTGCTCCTCTCTCCAACCTTGGAGATAAACCCATTCACCCTTCTTGATGTGCAACTTTTCATTCTTGTCTTGTCTTCCTCGGTAACTCGTCCCTGGATGTGTAAATGTTTCTTTAAGTCTTAGGGCTGGTAAAAGGGGCACAACGTGGTTGTCTCTGTTAGCATTCCTACTAACACGATAAAACCCTTCACCCCCATTCATAAGTCTCTATTCTCTTCGTAGAGGGCAGCTAGGTGGCACTGTGAGTGGAGTAGATTTAGAGTTAGGAAGATTTGAGTTTAAATCCAGTCTCTGATAACTATCTGGGCAACTTACTCAACCTCTCTCAATCTCAATTTTTCTCATCTGTAAAATGGGGATAATAATAGCACCTACTACACAGGGATGTTGTCAGGATCAAATGAGGTAACGTATGTATAACACTTTGTAAATACTATATTGCTATTTAAGTGTTGACTGTAATTATTATTGCTGTTAATTTTATGATGTGATTGGTTGTTGTCCTTCTCTCTCCAAGAGGACCCAAATGACATCACCATGATAAAGTGAAATTTCAGTGTGCCTGACTGTGGCTGATCAGACCAATACCAGCTTGAAATGCTCTACCACAGGTTGGGTACAGATAATCTGTGTGAATATTTGGAATGGATACCCCAAATTCGTGTATCCTATGTTTACTTTATGCTTTCTCAATTCTGCTTTGCTCAAAGAGCACAGCACCTTTTCTTATGTGGGCATACCATGCTGGGCAGTCCTGTGCCAGTGTCTCCCATGTTTCATAGTCAAATCCAAAGTTCTTGAGAGAGACCTTGAGAGTGTCCTTGTATCACTTCTTCTGACCACCATGTGATCACCTGCCCCATGTGAGTTCTCTGTAAAGTAGTCTTTTTGGAAAGTGTATATTTTGCATTTGAACAATGTGGTTAGCCCATCAGAGTTGCATTCTATGAAGCATAGTTTGAATGTCTGACAGTTCAGCTCGAGCAAGGACTTCAGTGTCTGGTATCTTATCCTGCCAGGTGATCCTCAGAATCTTCCTAAGACAGTTTAAACGGAAGTGATTCAGTTTCCTGGCATGGCACTGGTAGACTGTCAATGTTTCACAGACATACAACAACAGCACAACAGCTCTGTACACCTTCAGTTTGGTAGTCAGTCTAATACCTCTTCTCTCCCAAACTTTTCTTCGGAGCCTCCCAAACCCTGAGCTAGCTCTGGCAATGCATGCATCAACCTCATTGTCAATGTGTACATCCCTGGAAAGTACACTACCAAGGTAAGTGAACTTGTCCACAGCATTCAAAACTTCTCCATTTGTTGTAACCTATGGTTTCATGTATGGATGATGTGGTGGTGGCTGATGGAGCACCTATGTTTTCTTGGTGTTAATTATTAAGTCAAAATTAACAGAGGCAGCAGAGAATTGATCCATACTTTGTTGCATCTCAGGTTCAGAGGCAGTTTTGAATGCACAATCATCTGCAAACAGAAAATCACGCACCAACACTCCCTCCACTTTGGTCTTGGCTTGTAGGCTTTTCAAATTGAAGTACTTACCATCAGTATGGTAGTTGACCTTGATGCTGTGTTCATCCTCATTGAAAGCATTTGACAACATGGCTGAAAACATCATGCTAAAAAACATGGGAGCAAGCACACAGCCCTGTTTCACTCCACTGATGACTGGGAAGACATGAGAATTTTGTCCACTATCCAGAACCCAGGCAAACATGCCATAATGAAAGTGACATGCAATACTGATGAACTTCTCCAGGCAGCCAAATTTTCCATAAGCCCTCATGACTGACCGTGTCAAAGGCCTTGGTCAGATCTGCAGACATTGTGTACAGATCTCTGTTCTGCTCCTGGAATTTCTCCTGGAGTTGTCGGGCAGCAAACACAATATGGACTGCTGGCATATCCTGTGGAGTTTTCATTTTTTGTTTAGCAGCTTCTGAATTTCCCCATCATTTTCATCAAACCAGTCTTGGTGTTTGCAAGTGTTCTGATAAAGATGAACAAATGCAGTGCTGTACACCAAATCTCTGAAAGTCTGGTAGTCTGAGCCGACTCTAGCATTAAAGTCACCTAGAATGATAATCTTATCTTCTTTTGGCACATTGATGATAAGGGTGTCTAGGTCTTCATATAATTTTTCTTTGATTTCATCAGGGTTTGTCATGGTGGGAGCACAGGCACTGATGATGGTGGCATGACATTTCCCTGCAAGTGGTAATCACATTGTCATGAGCCTGTCATTCACTCTTTTGGCAGGCATACCAGCTCACTGATTAGATTAGTTTTGATTGCAAAACCCACACCAGCTTCATGACACTCCCCTTCACTGTGCTCTCTTACAACCAGAGCAGTTCATCTTTCAGGTATACTAGATTTTGCGTTGTCCATTAGTGTGACCACATTCCATGTGCCAATGGTGAGTGGAATCACCTTTGCAGATGTTTTTGTACATTTTGTATATTTTTTTTTGTGTTTTGATGGCATAGTGAGATTCCCCATCTGTTGCCGTAATCAGGCCAGGGTTGGGGTAAGCAGACAATGTTTAGGGCACATTTTCTAGCCCCCTTCCTCAAGCCAGGAGGTACGCAGTGTGATCCTTCAAAGGCTGCTCAGACACCCAGGGGGCTGCTGAGTCCCACTGCTGCTTCCAGTGAGAAATGACCCTATGGCCTGGGCTGCCTGTGTGCAGGGTTGTGACTACAGTTCCCAGTGTATCCGCACCTGCTGCTTCATCACTTGCCTGTTCCCACAGGACTTTAAGGCATAATAGTAAAATGGTATGGGTGAGGTCTTTCGATTTATACATACATTGGATTTAAATGAGACAGGATTGCATGAAGTTGTCAGCCTCACTCTCTTCTCTAGAGTCATCACAGTCCAGTAACAGGACAGTGATAAGATGGCTGGCATTGGCTCAGGATACAGAGGATGACCTTGGCATCTTCAATGTCTAACCAAGCTCTAAGTGATCCACATCGCCTGCTTCAGCTGCCTTCATGGCCGTTGGAATAAATTGTTCTCATCCGCTCATTCCACCAGATGAAATCTTCACATGGTTGGGTAGACACCCCCCTAACTCACCAATGGGTTTGAGACCCTTTGGTTATCCTCAACCTGGTTTGGCCTGTCTGCCAAAACGGTTTACCAGGACATGGCTGCTGTGCATGCTGCAGCTTCTTGGAGCCACAGGTGAGAGTTGGGTGGAACAGGTGGATGCCAAAGGTAGAAAGAGCCCTGAAATGGGCTCGGCAGTCATTACACCAAAGGTACTGGTCCTCCCTGAACACACCCTACTCCCTAGTTTTATGATATAGCAAGAAAGCAGAAGCAGAAGGAAGGGGATATAGAGGCTAGAAAGACTAATCTACAATGACTGTCTTCATTTCCTGGCCAATCATTCAAAATTTAACCCCTTGCAATCTGGGCTTCACCAATCTGTTTTCTAAAAGGTAGCCAATGACCTCCTCATCTTCAGATTTAATGGTCTTTCCTTAGTTCTTATTTCCCTTTATATCTGTAGCATTTAACATCATTGACCACTCATTTTTCCTCCTCCTTTTTTTTTTGTTAACTGAAAATTCATACTTAATACTAACTCCCCTCTTTACTACCTAATACCACAGATTTAGAGGCTCATTCTGGCTCATTGTCTTCTATGTTATTTGAAAATCTCTGAAGTATTTGTGTAAAATAGTTTACTCATTTGTCAGAATATTTGAAAGGTCTTGTAATATAATAATTGGATACATAATTCCATGTGAGGAACTCTGCAGTTACCGTAGTGACATCAAAGAAACCAAAACAAAATACCAAACAGTAAACAACATCCTGCTCTTAGTCTGCTATATAGAAATCCACACATATAGGTCACCAGATTGTAATATGGTATTTACCTTCTAAAGAGAAATAAGATAAACATGACATCTAAAAACAAAAGAAAAAGATACTACAAAAATTGGTTTTTCAGCCTGTGAGCAGTTTCACCAGAACGTTGGTGCCCACATTCAAAAACCAAACAACTTATATAATCTACCAAATATAATCTACTAAAAAAGCAACAAACCATGATATCCAGACCTGAACCAAAATGGTCTATTTTTCCAGATTAGCCATAGGTTGTATTGGTAAGGGAAGGATATAGATTATTTTGATATATGTGTATATGGATTTCCTGGAACAACATGATAACAAAAATAAAGATTTCCTATAAAGTTCAGACTGGCATCATGAGGAATTATTGGTGAGCAGAGAAGAATTTCCCAAGTTAAATTTAGGTATTCCCCTGAGGCTGCCATTTGCAGTAAACTCAATATACATGAATTAGGCTTCAGGCTTGCAAGATTGCTTACCACAGAAATATTATTTCTAAATACGTAAATGGGTGAGGAATCTGCAGCCTCAAGGTCACATATGGCCCTCTAAGTCCTCAAGTGTTACTCTTTGACTGAATCCAAGCTTCACAGAACAAATCCAGGTAGGGGGAACCTGGGGCCTTGAGGCCTCATGTAGCCCTCTAGGTCCTCAAGTGTGGCATTTTAGCTGAGTCCAAGTTTTACAGAACAAATCCTTTTACTAAGGGGATTTATTTTGTGAAGTTTGGATCCAGTCAAAGGGCCATACTTGAGGACCTAGAGGACCACATGTGGCCTTGAGGCTGCAGGTTCCTCACCCTGATCTAAAACATATACACCCCATACACACACATGTGTAGTGTGTGTATTTCAATATTGATATATATATACACACATGTACATATATACATATGTATACTCTCTCTATACATACAGAATGCATGTGGACTCTGTGTGTGTATACACATACACACACTATACTTACACATACATATGTATATATGGCTCTCCTATATAAAGAATAGTGTCCCCACACATTCTGTCAGGAGTTGAAACCTTACATAGCGTTTTGACTTCTAGGATTTAAATATTGACTGTTCTAATTCAAAAGTGACTCATTTTCTCTCACTCACCTTTCAGGTAAATCTTACTGTACAGCATTATTCACCTTTGGATATAGAATCAACACTGATCTTGTGATGTAAGCTTAAGTAACTGCAAGATAATTCATAAAATTAAATGATTTACAAAAATTAGACAGTTTACAAAATTAGATATTTTACAAAAATGAGAATACTAGAGCAAATTTCAGTGATTTGACTAAGTTCAAAAGCGTCATGAAGTTCAAATAAGAATGAGGTTCATGTGATACCTGTTCCCTCACTCCCTTATTCCATGTTTGTATATTCAAATTATGAGAATCAGTAAGATCAAGCCCTTTGCCCCCAGGATATTCCTTCTCTATTTTTTTTTTGTCTCCCTTTTTTAAAGACCATCAAAACAGATGAAAACCATACCTATAGCCTCTGTTTATATTATTTAATATCTTCCTTCATGAGGTATCTAAAGGGATTTTTTTCCTTTTCCCTATTAAAATATAAATAATTCATTACTGTCTAGAACCTTCCTGTTGCTCATACATGTTTATATTTCTGGGGTTTTTTTCGCCTCTCGTGCTTGCTTTTCAATGATCCTACACAGATCTGCTGTTTTCATCAAGTCTACATAAAATGTCTCTATTCCATGAAAGGCTTATTTTCTTCTCCTTATGGGATTACATTAAATATTTTCAAGATAAGTATTCTTGCATGTATACTTCTTTTGCGTTGCGGTATATCATTTTCCAAGATTTCTTGTCTTTCATAAGAATATCTACCAAATCTTGTGTGATTTTTTTCTTCATTCATTGAAACTTCTTTTCCCCTGGATACTTTCACTACTTTTAATTTAACCTAGAAGTTCTATATTTTGACTATATTACTCCTGGGATTTTTCATTTTGGCGTCAATTTTAGAAGATAACCAGTGGATGTTTTCCATTTTTCCTTTGCCCTCTGTTTCTAATGTACTTAAGCACTTTTCATTTGTGATTTCCTGAAATATGATTTCTGGGCTTTATAAAAAGTTATTTTTCTTTCATCAATTTTCTAGGTGAGTTGTTCTTGATAGTAGATACTTTATATTTTCTTCTATTTTTAAAATTATTTTGAAAATTGTGAAATCCTCATTTCCCACAAGCTACATATTTGGACTTCTTTGGACCTTCCAGAATTCTTTTCTTTCCCAGGAAACTCATCATTAAGAAATATCATCCTCCTGGAAGATTGAATGGGCCTTGGTTCCCACATCTTATCAGTACTCTCTGCCCCTCTGATTGAACCCTCTGACTGGAGAGTATGCTGTGAGTACTGGGGTCTCTACTTAAGTAGAGGGCCTAGCACAGTCTTCTTTCCATTTCTCAGCAACTACACTGCTTTTGGACTTCTCCATTATGCCCCTGTTATGCTCCCAACCCCAATAACTTCTCCCCCAGCCAACTTTTCAGTTTCCTTTTGTGTATTGTCTTCCTTCATTAGATTGTAAGCTTCTTGAAGGTAGAGGCTATCTTTCTTTTTATTTGTATTTGTATCTCTAGCACTACGCACACTGCCTGAAACATTATGAGTCATTTTGATTTTCAGGGGATTTGTTACTTGGGTATTGATTACCACCTTCTGTTCTAAGCTTTTAATTCTCCCTTTAATATTTTTTTCCTCCAGAACTCTTATCTAATTTATACTTCTGATTTTTATCTCTTTCTTCAATTCTTCCAGCAGCTCTTGTAGATCATGTGGCCAAGTCATTTTTTTCCTGAGGCTGTTATTGTAGTCGTTATAATGAAATTATTCTTTTCTTATGGATCTGATTCTTGGATATCATCTACACAGAGATAATAGTTGAAATGATGACAGTTGGTGAGATCATCAAGAGAGAATGTAGAAAGAGGGAAGCAGGGGCCAAGGACATAGCCTTGGAGAGTACTTCTATTATGGAAAAGAGGAGGAATTAGGAATTGGTAAAGGAGATTGGAAAGGATAGTTTCAAAGAGGGGTGAGAATGCCTTGCAGAGATTATTTATATAAAGTAGATACTTGATACATAGCTGTGAGATGAATGAATCAATGAATGAATAAGGAAAATAAAGGTAGCCTTCTAGTGGTCCCCCTTGTTGAGCCAAAGAAGGATAGGAAGTTACATAAGGAGAGGAAAAAGAAAGAGAAGCAACAGAGAAAGATGACACTGTGTAGAGTACAGGACCTGGAGTCAAGAAAACCTGAGTTCACATCCAGACACTTATTAGCTGTGTGACCCTGGACAAGTAACAACTTCTGTTCACCTCAGTTTTCTCATTCATAAAAAGGGGATAATAATAATACCTATCTCTCAGGATTATTGTGAGGATCAAACGAGATACTGATTGTAAAGCACTTAGCATAGTACCTGGCATAAAGTCAGTGCTACACATGTTTTTACTGTTATTATGCGTATGAACACCAATCTTTTAAGGAGTTCCATAATAAGGATACATTTTGAATATCACCAGTTCAAGCTCTTTACATACTCCTTGCTGAGAGAAGCTAATAAAACATGCAAATTCACAGGATCATATTCTGTTGACATTCCTTGAAACACAAGGACATTCTTGGTCTCTAGTTAAAGACAGCCATGGTATTGAATAAGCCTAGTGCAGAAGTCACAACAAGGAAATAAGCAATTAAAAAGAATTCTCTAACACTGTCCTTCATTGCAACTGCCAAAAGTCAGCATCTGCTCCTTAGATTCCCTTGCCACTCTGCTCAAAGAGGTCAGTTCTATTTTCTCATTACTAGTTCTTCTACTGGATGTGCATCTGGATCTTTTTTTTTCTCATATAGCATAACCCACTATTTTCTTTAACTCATAAAAACACAAGGTGGACAGATCAGGTAGCCTACCTTGTTTCTTTGGCTTAAGTTGTCTAGACCTCAGCAATCCAGGCTCCTGTGATAGAAAATTCATTTCACTTTTTCATTTAGTCAAGATATTGGACAGCTTTCTTCCTTTGGCATTGAAATGGGAGGAGGGAAGGCAAATTCAATCCTTTATTCCATTCTGTCTCTCCTGACTTGCTAACATTTGATGGAAAGAAGGCTGGCATTTAGGGAGATGTAGCAAGAGGAAGAGAGGTCTATTTTGCCTTCAACCACTGGGAGTTAGAATATTTAACTCATTGTTCTTCTCTCTCCTTTTTACCTTTCTTCTTCCAAACGTATATAATTAGAACTAAGAAGTCTAATTTAGTCATATCTAAAAGTATAATATGGTACAGGGTAAAGACCACTGACTCTGGAGTGAAAAAATCTAGATTTAAATTCTTCCTTTGATGCTGTGTGAGCTTGGGCAAGTGAACAAACCTCCCAGAGCCTCAGTCTCCTCATCTGTAAAAGGAGGGGTTAGAGTAGATGACTTCAGAAGTTCTTTCTAATTCTAGATCTATGATATTATGAGTGATTGTGGTTAGAAATCTAAGATGTTAAATGCACATGGACAAATGACTAGATGAGTTATGCCTTACTTTACCATACAATATGATACAATAAACATTTATTAAACCCTGACTATATGCAGAACACTGTGCTAAGGACTGGGGGAGATACAAGGTTGGGATAGAACACAGTCCCTACTCTCACAGAGTTTACATGTCTATAAGTTTATTAAGCAACAATTCAATTCAATTCTATAAAATTCATTTCAGTCCATTCATCAAGCATTTATTAAATGCCTACCCTGTGCAAAGTATGTTTGGTGATGGTGATTCAATCACAAAATGGAAAAGTCTATTTTCAAGGAACTTACATAAAGTGAATTACAGAGATACAAAAAAGAACACTGTGTGGTGTTAGGGGTAGGTTGTCATTGACCAGAGGGATAAGAAAGGTTCCCCAGAGGAACTAGCACTTGAGTTGGACTTTATAGAATGGGCATGAATTTCATGATGCAAGAAGGAGAAGGACATTCTAGATATAGAAGAGTCAAAGTACAAGTCAAGTAAGGGAGTTGGGGAGCACTTCAATTTGTCTGGGGCATAGACGTGTGGAGGGGAGGGATATTAGACAAGTATGGAAAGGTAAGGTGGTGCCAAATTATGGAGGTCCTTGAATACCAGGCAGAAACATTTTAGCCTAGTCTGAAGCCAGTAGGGAGCCACTGATCACTTTTGAGCAGAGTAGTGACCTAACTAGATCATGGTGGCTATATGAAAGAAGGATTAGCAAAGGCAGTAAGATCTCTATTGGGATGATTGAAATAGAAATAGAGGGGGCAGGAAGTGAGTGTTATAGAGACAGGAGTGACAGGAACTGGTCAGAAGAGGTGAGGGAAAGAAAAGAGATAAAGATAGCCCCATATTGGAAAATATGGGAGTTGGGGTGAATGGTGGTGCCAAAGACAAATGCAGTCAAGTGAAAAAGTATATATATCAGAAATCTGATTTGACTCAGTAGAGTGCCTGCTGGCCTGTTGTAGTCCTAAGTCAGGTACAAAGGCCATCCTAGAATGGGACCCTATGATGGTGCCAAAGTGGGTGTTCTTTATCTTATTCCAAGTCTTCTTCTTGCTATACTACTCTCCCAGTCAAAATACAGTATTAGAACTAGATACATTTAGCTTTGGACTTTGATCTTAGGTTGGGATAACTATTAGTCATTTATACCTTAGTGTGAAAGAGTGTATCAAATTCTTGTTAGGCAACGTTGGGGGTGGGGGAGAAGAGTACTAGGGGCTCAGGGAATGGGGGAGCTGGAAAGCAGGGGAGGCTACTTTCCCATGAGAGACAAGGTTGCGGCTGATGAGGTAAAGGAGTCCAGAGAGTGAATAGCAGATCTGGCAGTGAAGTGAGTATGGGAGTATCAGGAAATGGTCTAGACTAGACTAACCAGAAAAGTGGCTCTTCGGGTAGAGACATCTCCAAGTTGGGAGAATAATAACTCAATTTCATATTAAAAATATGTCCCTGGTCTGACTCAGCGAGGGTTTTTATCCAGATCAGACTCATGATGCTGGAAACCTATTGCTTTCTATTGTTTTATTTGTTGCTACATTCAGCGGTTCTCATTTTCTTCTTGTTCTCATTCTTCCTAAATTCAGACCTTCCATGCATGGCAGCCTCTTCAGGGTGTGGAAAGGACCCTGTAATTGCAAAGGCTATGCAGGTGAATCATCAGTTCTGACAGGTCCAACTCAGCTTGAAAGATTTCAAGTATAAGCTGGCTGCTTGTTTGTTCAGAGAGGCTCATCGTCAGAAGGCTGACCAAGAAGTAATGGATTTTTCTAACCAACGCAACTTGCCAAGGTATGGAGGGGCTGCCACCTCCATGAGTAGAAAGAAGACTGGTAAAATCAATGAAGGATGGAAGCATTCATTTCGGAGCACATGGCCTGTACTTTTAAGATTGTTTTAGGAACATATAGCAACATGGCGCCTCTGCTTATTGTTTGTTATTATTTATTGAATTTGTAATAATAACAACAGTAACCACAGGAATAAAGATTTATTAGGCAGCCAAATTGTGGTGGGCATAATGTATGGTATATGGGAAGGGAGTATCTTCACCTCTGAGGAGGTTGTATTGCACAGGAGCCACAAATACCTCTGGGAAGAAAGAAGACACTTTAAGAAGAGACACTGAGTCTGGGTGATTCTCTTAGATGTGGATGAATCTTACTTCAGCTATTTGTGTGCCTTGAGATGCATCATAAGTAGACTGGGGGAGCGGAGGGAAGGGAGAGGGTCTCCAGGCACCTGGAGTGAGGGGAGTCCAATATGAAGGCTTCCTAATTAAGAGATTAGTGTAAGTGTGGAGGTGGGGAAAGAACCTAGGACCATTAATGATGAGAATGAAGAAAGGTGTAGAGGGGTTGAGAGGGGCTCCCAAGCTTGATGATGATGATGTCCTTGGGAAGCCAAAAGAAACTAACACACCCCAGAGCCTAGCTCCACTTAAATCATCTAGTCCATCTCCCTTATTTTATAGATGAGAAAACCGAGGTCAAGATAAATTAAGTGACTTACATTCTAATGAAAAAACAACTCACTTTTATATAGTGACTTAAGAGTTGTAAAGCATTTTCCTTATAATGGTCCTGTGAGATAAATAATGCAAGTATTTTTGCCCTCATTTTACAGGTAAGGAAACTGTGGTAAATTTGGGAGCCAAGATTCAAAACCAGGTCCCTTGAGTCTCTATCCAGTGTACTTTCCATTAAACTTCATTGGATGTCCCAAGCCCCAAGGACAATTACTTGGAACACTTTGTGCATCTTCTTTGAACAGACCCTATTTATATTTTTCATCTGCTATTTTAATTCTCCTTGTTTCTAATAATTAAAACAAACAAAAAAACCTATCTAAAAGTTAGAAAACTTAAAAGGTTTTTGTCCTTCTTTTCAAGGATAGGAAGATTAGGGGGATACCTCCTGATCCATAAATGGTGTAGGAGAGAAACCCTAGACCCTGGTCAGAGGCAATGGGTGGTGTCAGCTAAGGTGGGCCTGTACTTGGAGTACTTCCTTGAGGTTTGCAGAATTGGTACTTCAGGGGAGCCAGCCCTGAATTGGAAAGTGTCTCTGTGATATTTATCCTAGTAGGGGGCCCCATATCCTGATTTGCAAATCAGAGCTTTGATTGCTCTAATATTATTTAACAAAGGACAGAAATCAGTATAAGACCCCACCCAAAGGAGTTTATTTCTATAAGTATCACAAAGAGCTTGTACTAAGGCAATAGCCTTGAACACTAGGTTACAACCAGACTCCAGAGTATTTGGTCAAATATATCCCTTCCACAGTCTTTCACAGGTTCATTCATAAGACCATAGTATTGTGGATCCAGAGCTGGAATGGACCTCAGAGGCTAGATAGTTCAATTCCTTCATTTGACAGATAAAGAAACTGAGTCCCGGCGAGGTTAAATGATTTGTCAAGATTGTACAGGGAGTGTGTTGGAGGTAGCATTTAAATCTAAGTTTCCTCCACTCTAGAGCCAATACTTTTACTGTTGTATCAAGCTACTTTTAATGAAGATCTTCTTTAGCCTTCATAAGAAAGATTCAAGCAGCAGAGGGGGTCTCAGTCAGCACCTTAGCAAGTTAGCAGTTTCACTGATGATATTCAAAAGTCACATGCTTGGGACTGGGATCCTATGATGGTTCTGAGGTGGGTGGAAAGGAGTGATAAGAGCAGTATGGGATAGTTGAAAGAGCCGTGGATATGAAGGCAAAGGTTTGAGTCTCAATTCATCTTCTCCTTTTTTAAAATAATATTTTATTTTTTTCCAATTATATTAAAAATATTTTTAAGCATTCATTGTTTTTAAGTTTTGAGTTTCAAATTCTATCTCTCCCTCCCTTTCTTCACCCCTTCCTGAGATGGTAAGCAATCTGTTATAAGCTATGCATATGCAATCATGTAAAACATTTCCATATTAGTCATTTTGTGGAAGAAAACTTGAAAAAGAAAGGAAGGAAGCAAGAAAAGATGAAAGAAAGAATGAAAAGTAACATTCTTTGCTCTTTATTCAGATGCTATCAGTTCTTTCTCTGGAGGCAGAGAGCGTGTTTTCATCGAGTCCTTTGGAATTGTCTTGGATCATTGTGCTACTGAGAATAGCTAAGTCATCCGCAACTGTTCATTGCACAATATTACTGTTACTATGTATAATGTTCTCATGGTTCTGTTCACTTCACTCTGTATCAGTCCATGTATATCTTTTCGGGTTTTTCTGAAACCATCTTACTCAACATTTCTTATAGCACAATAATATTCCATTACAATTATTTACCATAAGTTATTCAGCTATTCCCTAACTGGTGGATATCCCCTCAATTTTTAATACTTAGCTATCACAAAAAGAGCTGGTATATTTTGTACAAATAAGTTTTATCCCTCCCCCTTTTTATATCTCTTTGGCATACAGACTCAATAATGGCATTGCTGGATCAAAGGACATACAAAGCTTGATAGTCCTTTGGGGCTCTCCAGAATGGTTGGATCAGTTCACACAGTTCATCTTCTTAGTACTATACGTGGCTATGTCCCTTTATAGGACTAAATTTCTTCATCTAAACCATGTGGAGACTGTGCTCTTTTAAATCTGTGTCCCATGAATCATCTAGTTGTAGGTTGTTGTCCTTCGTTCTAGAAGACAACCAAGATGACATCACCAAGCTTTTAGAGTCAAGTTTCAATGTGTTCAACTGTGGCTTATCAGACCAATGCAAGCTCTGAATGCTCTGTCATAGGTTGGGCACAAACAGTCTGTGTGAACATTTGGGTGGATTCTCTAAAATTTTGCATCCTGTGTTTCCTTTGGACTGTTTCAATTCTGCTTTGTTCATAAAACACAGCACCTTCTCTGATGTGGGCACCCCATGCTGAGTGGTCCTGTGCCAGTGCTTCCCATGTCACATAATCAATTCCAAAGTTCTTAAGAGAGGCCTTGAGAGTATCCTTATATGGCTCCTTCTGACCACCATGTGAGTGCTTGCCCTGTGTTAGTTCTCTATAAGACAGTTTTTTTGCAAGTGTATGCTCTGCATTTGAACAACGTGTCCAGTCCATCAGAGTTGTGCTCTCTGAAGCAGAGTTTGAATGCTTGGCCCTCTGATGCTACCGTCTAGTTGAGTATGACTGCTCCTCATCATTGTTGTGGGACTGTGGGGGGATCCCTGCTCCAACGTCTCTCTAGGAGATATAAGAATGAGACTGTAAAGAAGTCTTGGTTCCTAAATTTTTAGCAACAAAGGGACAGGAGATGGATTTTCCAGAGAAATTACTTATTAAACTGGGTCAGTTCAGTTTCCTTAGGAATCTCTATATGTTCTTACAGAAGTAGCTAGTGTTTTAGCTAAATTTATGGGATTATATTTAAGAAAACATGTAGAAATCACAGGGCCTACTGTTCCCCACACCTAAAGTTCTTTAGGAGTAGGATCAGGAAATCAAGGGACATCTGTGGCATTGACCTTCTCAGATCCAAAGCCAAGGATAGTCCTGTAGTTGGAGCTGGTCCAGATTTCTTAGGAATTCTTCTGTTGATTTCTAGCCAATCAGTGATTGTTTGACATTACATTTTCATCTAAGAAGCACATTGTGATTTTAATTGAGTTACAAGAGCCTTTTAATTTTTATTAGTTTATTCATAAAGTATGGCAAGCTCATTATCAGACTGAATTTTTGAGAATTTACAGTATAGAGACACTCAGAATAGACAGTTTGAGGATCCATAAGTCTTTTCTAATAACCACTAGCATTTATACTGCACTCTAAGGATTGCAAAGTGGTTTGCAAATGTCTTATTTGACGTTCACAACAACCCTGGGAGACAGGTGCTATTATTATCATCCCCATTTTACAAATGAGGAAACTGAGGCAGACAGAGGCTAAGTGACTTACTTGGGGTCACATAGCTAGTAAATGTCTGAGATATGATTTCAACTCAGGTCTTCCTGACTCTAGGTCCAGTCTTCTATTTACTGTGCCACCTATCTCTTTATTGTATGCATTTTTTCTATGCACCATTAGTAAAATTCCCTATATAGCAGGAAGCCACTCAGGAAAAGACTGTTCAGTGTATTAATTTCTATGCTTTGTATGTTGGTGCTCTAACTTTTTAAAAAACTAAAACTTTTCCATTTATATAATGTCTTGTTATCTGACTTCTCATCCATATAGACTATATTTGTATTCATATTACTTAAAAGTTGAGTCTCACACAGGCTCCAAATAGCACAAACGAAAAGGGGAAGTTTGTAATTGTCTATTTAATTTGGGCTGGGGAAACAGCCAAGTTGGATTTTTTAGTATAAAAAAACACATTCAATTTGGGAACCACATTACATGTCATGTAACTAAATTTTCCATTCATTTTGTTCTGTATAGACAAAGTTATAATGATCGGCACTGTAGACATTCACATTTCCCCACACTATATCCTCCTCTGAGGATGGATATGTCTACCTCCCTGATGAAGAGGTACCCTTTCCTTCTCTAAGGCCAATTCCTTGATCTCATCCCCTCAGGTCTCCTCTATCAGGTTGACCACATTGTCACCTGCCATCTTTAATATCTCTAAATATTCTGGATCCTTTCTTGCCACCCACAAACATGCCCAAATCTTTCCCATCCTTTAAAATGTTCTCATGAGTCACTACCATTTCTGCTATTATCTTATATTTTTATTCTTTTCTCACTCAAATTCCTTGAAAAATTATTTTTTCCACTTCTCTTACATCCTTCTTCTAAACCTGAAATCTGGCTTCTGATCTCATCTCTCAACTGAAACTGCCCTCTCTAAGGTTACTCATGATCTCTTAATTGCCAAGGGTAATTGACTTTTCTCAAGCCTCATCCTTTTGGACTTCTCTGAAGCATTTGGCAATAATAACCGTCATCTTCTGAATACTTCTCCCTCTCTGGGTTTTCAGGAAAGTTCTCTTGGTTCTCCTTCTACCTATCTGACTACTCATCAGTTTCTTTGCTGGATCATCACCCATATCATACGCCCTAATTGTGGGTTTACCCCATGTTCCTAGTGTTGGCTCTTTTTTCCCTCTACACTTTCTCACTTGCTGACCTCATCAGCTCCTATAGATTAAATGATCATCCCTATTCATATTACTCCCAGATCTAGTTTCTATCTCCAGTACTGTAAGACCAATTATTTATTGGAAATTTTGAACCAAATGTCCCATTGTTATCTAAAACCCCCAAACTCATTTTCTCCACCAAATCCATCCTGCTTACCTATTAATATCTTCTTTTTTGTTAATATGCAATATTTTATTTCCCCCCAATTACATGTTAAAACAAAGTTTTGCCATTTTTAAAAGTTTTGAATTATAAATTCCATCCCTCCTCCTTCTGTCCCTTTCCTCCTCCCTGAGATGGTTAGCAATCAGATATAGGTTATACATGGGCAATCATGTAAAACATTTTCATTTTAGTCATTTTGTATGAGAAGACTCAAATAAAAGAAAGAGAATGAAAGTGAAAAATAGCATGCTTCATTCAGTCTATATTCAAACAACATCAGTTCTTCCTCTGGAGGCAGAGAGTATGCTTCATCGTGAGTCCTTTGGGATTGTCTTGGATTACTATATTGCTGAGAAGAGCTAAGTCATTCACAATTCTTCATCAAACAATAATGCTGTTACTGTGTACCATGTTTTCCTGGTTCTGTTCACCTCACATTGTATCTATTCATGTAAGTCCAGGTTTTTCTGAAAATGTCCTGTTTGTCATTTCTCATAGCACAATAATATGAAGGATCACAATCACATACCACAGCTTGTTGAGTCATTCCCCAATTGATTTTAATTTAATTTTCAATTCTCAGTCACCGCAAAAAGAGCTGCTATATGTGCCAACAGGTCCTTTTCCTTTTTTTAAAAAAATGTCTTTGGGATACAGATGAAGCAGCACCACAATCTTCTAGTTATATGTCTACAACTTCATTGTAGACTCTTTATTCTCATTCACCCACATATAAAATTAGTTGTCAGTTCTTGTCATTTCTATCTTCACACCATCTCTTATCCTTTTCTCTCCACTCACACAGCCTCCCCTCTGGTACAGACTTTCATTTCCCTTCTGGATTATTTATTTTTATAGCCTCCAAATTGGTCTTATTGCTTCAGATGTCTCCCTATTCCCAATCTATATCCTCCATGCAGTTGCCAAAGCAATTTTCCTATAGCACAGATCCATTATATTAGTCTCCCTACTTGTTAAACTCCATTGGACTTCTATTACATGCAGGATCAAAGATAAGGTCCCATGTTTGGCATTTAAAACTCTTCACAACCTGGTCTCATCCTTCCTTTGAAGCCTTATCACATGTTACTTTTCTCCATAAACTCTAGAGTTTAGTCAAACACTTTCTTACTATTCCTAACACATGAAATTCTTCTATCTTCTGCCTCCATGTGTTTGCACTGGTTGCTCCCCATGCATGGAGTGCACTCTCTCTTCATCTTTCAAATTCTGGTTTTCTTTAAGACTTATCTCAAGCTATGAGTTCTATATGAGTCTTTTCTTAGTCCCTCCACCTGCTCGTGCACCTCTTCCCCTTACCTTGTGTGTGTTTATGTCTAGTATATATGTGCTTCCCTCTCCTTACGATGTTAACTCTTTGACTGTTTTGTTTGTCTGTTTGCAGGATAATATTATTAACAGCTTCCCATAATGCCAGAGACTCTGCTCCACTGGCTAGATTGCATTTAAGGTTTCCTTTCAGTTCTAATATCAGATGACTCTCTGAGTATGAGAGTACTCATACTAAGATTTAAGGTCTTCCATATTGGAGAACCAGCCTGAGGGCAGGCAGCCCCAAAAATCTAAAGGAAAAATCCAAGTACATTGAATCAGATCCTGTAGAGGGCAGTGTATCTCTGTGCTTATTCATCTTTATCAGTATGGAATAGACTATTACATATATCATATGTTATAAGGAGATATAACGAGTCATACAAAAGGCACTTATTTATACAAACATACAAAGGTTTGAGGTGGCTTCTAAGTTAAAATGAAGTGTAAACCAAGGCATTCCAAGACAAAGCATACACAGGTGTTGAATATTTACCTATCCATATCTATAATACTATACACAGACATAGAGAGGGGAGGGGAAGGGGAGAGAGACAGAGACAGAGAGACAGAGACAGAGACAGAGAGAAAGAGAGACAGAGACAGAAAGAGACAGAGAGAGAGGAGAGAGAGAGAAAGAGAGACAGAGACAGAAAGATAGAGAGAGAGAGAGAGAGAGAGGAGAGAGAGAGAGAGAAGAGCTCAATAGTACAATATTGCTTGTAAAGATGCTGTTCTTGGATGATTCAGGCTTTTTAAGGGAAGAACTCACTCTCTACATTTGGTTCCTCTGTGATAAGAGTAGTAAATATGCTGAAAAGTCTTTTGATAGTAAGGAAAACCCTGTAGGAATGAGGGAGTTCTTACTTAGAAATCCTCTTAGATTCAGCATGTTCAAGTGACAAGAGAGTGGCAACAGGAAATTCAAGAGCAGTCCAAGGTCAGAGCCCTTCTTGGTGCCAGTGATCTGCAACCCTTGCCTCCTGGACCTGCCTGTATGAGTGTACTCTGATGAGAGATGACCAGAATGGTCCTGATTAAGTTTTTTCGTATATTAAATTTATTTCAATGCCTCCGCCCTCATCCTCGAAAGCATCATAAAAAGGCTTTCCTGTGTGTACAATGTCTCTTATTCTTGTGTGAGTTTATTATCTTTGGCATCTCATTTATATGCTCTCTCTTTTCTAATCATTCATATTCCAAGGCATCAGCTGGTGAACAAAAGAGAATGACCTGGAGAATGGAGAGCAGAGAAGCTGGTAGCTGCATGGGAGGATTTGTACTCTTAAATAACAAACAAAGCAGTGGGATGCTCTGGTGCAGGAGTGTTTTTGATGCCCCTCCTACTGTAGGGAAACATCTATTCCTACCAATTAATCTGAAACAAAGATTCACCTGGCAATGGTAAATATTTTGACTTTGGGTGAGTGAGATTTAATTAGGGAAACCTTCTGAATTCTAGTGTAGTTGAAGAAAGAATTTATTTTCTTTTGTCTTGAAGGGAAGTGAGCTTTTATTTTCCCAGAAATGTTTTATAAATGCTTGCTAGATAGAATTTGCCACTGGAGAAAAATCTGCTTTATCCTATGACACTATATGAGAAGAAAGCAAACAAAAATATGCATCGGTTGGTCATAGACTACCAACACATTCCTTTCACTGAAATAAATTTTTATTGATAGTTTTTATTTTCACATCACTTTAGTTTTCTGTAGCCCTCCTAGATAAAAAGGATCTAAAAAAAAGAAAGAAAAAAGAAGACAAAAATGGCAATCAATAGATCAGGAAAAGAAATTCTGACCTTATATGCAAAATTCCACATCTGTATCCTTCTTGTGTCTACAAAGGACCAGGAGGAAGTATCTTCTCATAGCTCTACTTGGGGAGCAAGCTTGTTCTTTGTAATTTTGCAACATTCATTTTAGATTACCAGTTCACTTCTAAGGCTTAATAGATAATGTGTAGTGGTTTAAAGAAGGATTCTGAGGCATGATATGAAATAATAAAAGCTATACTCCCCAAATAGATCAATCTCCAACTGTTAGATGCTTACCAACTTTTCCTTCAACCCCCTCTTTTACAAAACTTCCCAGTCTTCAGGTTACACTAGGAAAACAAAACAAAATAAAACTCAGTTGGATGCTATCCTATCTTTAGTACTTGCTAACGTCCGTTTCAGGACTGAGCGTTCCCTGGGTTTAGAGCTGTTTTGCAGGTGGTGAAGGCAGCTGAGGCCAGCACCTCAACAGCTACAGCCAGTGGGAGGCTGGAACCAGGGAGCAGGAGACAGGTGGACTGACATCAGGTATAGTGTGAATGTGGGAAACCTCAAATCCCAAATAGGTACCCAATCTAGATGCTTTCCTGTGCTAATTTAGTTTCGAGGGATTCCATAATTAAGGCAAAAACCAACCAAAAACTAAAACAAAACAAAACAACACAAAAAAACCACCCCACAAACTGATCTCTTCCTTCTAGGAATTCCATAATTTAAGAATTGAGTCAATCCAGATTATGGAGAATAGTCTAGTTCTTTTAAGTGTGTGTGTGTTCATCCTTCGTTGCCAAAGAAGATCATGCCATCAGAGAAATAATGACATGACTTGCACTTGACTTCATTTTGAGTGAGGGAGGGCTGTGCAGGTCACCAGCCTCACTTCTCCCCCAGAGCCATCTGAATCCAGTGACCAGATATTCATCAGGATGACTGGAGATGACCCAGGATGAGGCAATTGGGGTTACGTGACTTTCCCAAGGTCACACAGTTAGTGAGTGTCCAGTGTCTGTGGTCACCATGTGACTGACCAAATGTCTCCCAGACTTTTGGTCAGAGTTTCTCTTTTCTCCTTCACTTTCACTGCAAATGTCATTCCATTTAGTTCTACTTCACTCAATTGAACAAGTATTTATTAAGGATCTATACCCAGGGGAAAGGATAGGAAGTGGACTTTATTTATAAAGAAAACTCTGGGATAAGCAAACTCTCTCTATTGATACAATTCAGCATTTCTCCTGAAACTTATAATCTTACACATAAACCTAAAACATGGAAAGAATAAATGACTTATCCAATGTCATACCTGTATGCTTTAGAGACAAGATGAAAATCCAAGTCCTTCTGGCTTTGAGGTCAGTTCATTATATGCTATACTACACTACTTCTTACACACTGGTATCACAAAGATGAAAACCAACTGATTCCCTGAACTTGAGGAGTTTACAGTCTGTTTTGTATGTGCATGTGTGTGTGACTGATTTACATAAACACATATAATGCAGATTAGAGAATGATTAAGCACCTAAAATGAAACATTTTTTAAAGAGAGATCTTGAAATAAGCAGGGAATCAAGAGAAGCTTCCTGGAGGAAGGGGCATCTGAGTGAAGTCTTTAAGGGTGAGAAAGATTTAATTAGGCAGAGATACATAGGGAGTCCTTTCTAGGCTCAGAGGATGATCTGTACAAATATACAGAGGAAGGAGTGAGATGCCAAGATAGAGGAATTATGAATATTACAGTTTCATTGAAGACTGGAATAAATGCCAATTAATCATAATAACAACTCACATTTGTACGGTTCTCTAAAGCCGATAAACACTTTCCATCAAATAGTGTAAACTAGGGTTGGAAAGGCAGGTTGTAGCTAAATTTTGGAAGTCCTTGAATGCCAGACTAAGTAGTTTTTATTTTATTTGTGATGGAGAGCCATTTAAGATTTTCAAACAGCAGAATCTTATGGTCTGTCTTGTGCATAAGGAGAATTATTTTGGCAAATGGTTGGATGGATTGGAAGGGAAGGGACTGGAGACAGGGAGAATAGTTAGTAGCATATTAGAATTATCAGGATCATAGCTGATGAGGGCCTTAGGTTGTTTGCAAAGGTTACAGAACAGAAGATATAGATGTGAGATATAATATGGAGGTAGAATCCACAGGAATTGGTAATTAATTGGATATGATGGGAAAAGGAGAAGGAAGAATCAGAGATGGATGGCAGCACGATATAATGGAACAATGTAGTGTTTGGCATCAAGAAGACCTGGATTCAATGCCCAGCTTAGACTGCTTTTTGTGGGCAAGCCATTTGATACCCATTACTATATATGAAAAATGGAGTTAATCATACTGTAACTAACTACCTTAAAGGGGTTGGTGAGGAAAAATCTTGGTAAAAGGTTTTTTATTAATTTATTTTAAACTGAAATAAAATTTAAATACACAATAAAAAAGAAACATAAACTTAAATACAAAAGAAAAAAGAAAGCATTGCTATGTGCATAGCAGAACATAAGAGAGGATTCGAAATATACTGCAATAAATTTTCATTTCAAGAAAGCCAATATAATAAATACTACACATTGTGTTCAAAGATGTCCATCTTTTCTTTGCTTCCTTGGAAGTTTTCTTTTGTTCTCTGCTGTGCACTTTTTACTTTGTTCTTTCCCTCTTCCCTTCTTCCCCTCCCCTCCCAAGAAGGCTAAAATTAAGTGAGGACATACACATAGATAAACACACACAAATATACATATGTACACACACATACACTTACCCATACATATACTTAGATATCTATAATCATACCCATATATACATATACATTCATATGTTTCTATGTAAGACCGCACTATATATGTTCATCCTCTGTTTCTCTGAGGGTGGAGAGCATCGTCCTTCATAGGTCCAAGTCTTTCCATATTTTTCTAATTTGACCAACTCATCATTTCCTGCATCATAGCAATATTCCAACCTTATACTATCTAGTTATTTTAAGTAGTCTAAAACTGGTAAAAGATTTATAAAATAGCATGTAAATTTGAGAAATTAGACTTGAAATCTAGGAGGATGAGAATATGGTGGTATCATAAGCTGAAACTACAAGAGCAGATTTTTGAGGAAGATGAGTTAAGCTTTGGGCATCATAAATTTGAGATACAAGCAGTCTGTCCTGGGGATGATCTCCTACCCAGGAAGTCATTCCTTGTATAATGGAGAGCTGGCTAGTATATGCCCAGTCTTTAGAGCCTGCGAAATATTACCAGGCTAGTTTCAATACAATATGTGGAATTTTGGGAAGCTGGGGCTGTGTGATGATGAGTTTTCTAGTTGGAATTAGGACTGGGAAAAGTTATCTTTTGGTCTTAGGGTATATATCTAGCAGGGGGATCTCTGGTTCAAATAGTATGGACATTAGAATTTTATATATATATATATATATATAATATATACACACATATATACATTACACACATACATACACACATATGTATTTATATGTTTATGTATGTATGTAAGTGTATATTCACACAGATACATTCAAATTGCTTTAAGCAATTCAAAGTTCTGTCAAGAGTGTGTCAGTGTGTGTACTTGTCTTCCATTAGCCCCTCAAATATTTCATTCTTTTGTTATTCAAATTTCTCTTTTGTTGACTTATAGCAATCTTTCATATTATATTGAGAACAACTTATTTTTATCGTGACTACTTATCCATCTAATAATTTATCTAAATAAAGTGAAAAATTAAACTATCATCATTTTCACTGTTATCATCAGCAAATATTTACTAAGAACCTTCTGTCTCAGTATCACAGGGTTAGAAGGGACCTCCCATATGGTCCAAGCTACACCGGAAAGGAGACTTTCTCTGTAAGTAGTCAACCAGTTTCTACTTGAACCCCTGCTATAATACAGAACTCACTACCTCCCAAGACAGCCCTTTGAACTTGTTTTTTAATTTTCATGAAGTTGTTAATTACATTGAGGCAAAATCTACCTCTCTGCAACAACCACTTACTACACCTCATTCTGCCTCCTAGTTCTAATTAACAAGGCTTATCGTCCTTCTGTATAATGTCTTTAAATATTGAAAACAACTGTTATATCTTCTTTCTCTTCTTCCCCTCAAACATCTTTTCTTAAGTAATTGAAACATCTCTACTTCATGGACGTTAGTCTCTTCACCATCTTGAACAATTCCAACTTGACATATTCCGGTTTGTCGATATCCTTTTTGAAACATGGGGTCCAGAACTGATTAAGTTTGGTCTGAACAGGGCAAAGCACAAAGATCATCACATCCTTAGCAATAGTCTTTTTTTGGTTGTCATATCACATTATTGACTCAGAGTGAGTCTGGGATCTCCCTAAAACTCCCTGGTCTTTTTCACATAAACTATTTTCTAGTTATACATCTAATTGCAACTAGTTAAAAATAAAAATTTTAATTCTTTTTGTATTTTCCAAAGCAATCATCTCCTGATAACCACAGGAACCATTGAACCCTTCTTTAAAACAAAGAAAAACAGTTACAAATGAAGCCAAACAACCAATAAACTTGAAATATGTCTAAAAATGCATGCATTTTCTCATGAAGAGTAGGGAAATAAGTTTCATTTGTTTTCTGGGATCGTTTGGCTATCTCAATAAATCTGAATTCAAATTTGCTTTTGTTTTCATCTGTATCATTTTGGTCATTGTATATATTGTTGACTTGCTTCTGCCTACTTTACCCTGCATCACATTATATATATCTTCCCATGTTTTTCTAAATCCCTCAGTATTCTATTACTTTCCTTTGCCACAGCTTGTTCAGTCTTTCCCAAATAATGCACAACTCCTTTTTTATCTTAGAATATTTGTGTATCATAAAAGGACTCCCATGGATGGTTTGGTGTATATGATTCCTTTCTTTATGTCTTTGATCTACTAGGAAGGTCAGTATGCCCAGTAGTGGGAATACTGGGACAAAGGCTATAAGTAGTTAAATGACTTTTCTTGCTAAATGTCCTTCCCTTTTCTGTTTATGTTGTCAGTGGGAAGAGAGCTGAAGGAACACAAGATTGGTAGTCCACCATCTAGTTCCAACTTTTATGGTGGTGGAAAGAAAGGCAAGGCTTCTCTACTGTTGGGTAGAAGTGGCAGCTCCTCATCTCTTGTTCTTCTTTCTCTAAAATAAATCTTGAGAATTAGGTGTGTCTTCCAAGAAAGCTCTGTCCAGCCCTGGTCGACAGTTGATGGTCTAATGTGCCAGTTTTCATGGCAGGTCATTCAAAACACAGAGAAGCTGGAGAGTGCAGCAGTGAATTTAAGATATCATAGTGTTCTGACCTGTAAATAATTGGTGTTCTTATTATGATATCTTAGAATTATATATTTTAAGCTAAAAGGGAACATAGGTACCATCTAATTCAACTCCTTTATTTTATACATCAAGCAGCTGAAGTCCATGGAGAAAAAGTGACTTGCACAAAGTTTTATAGTAAATAAATGTCAGAGATGGAATCTGACACCAAGTCCTCTGATTTCTGCCCTACTGTTCTTTCCAATGTACATACCAAGCTTGAACTCATGTTTGACCCCAGACCCATAACCAAGTGGTTGGGCAATGAGGCACATCTGGATGATGTTTTGAATATGAGTCAATACTCATCTTCCCTTCTCTAAGCTCCTCACTCCCCCCTCCCAAGCACCTTTGGTGTCCTGAGGCTTAGGGTCTGTGATAGATGTAAACCTCCTTTGGAGTTCCTGTCTTTTTACCTCTGGTACTCTGAAGTTTAATCACTTCCAGTGGTGAGCTCCTTAAGAACAGGGACTGTCTTTTGCCTTTCTTTGTATCCCCAGAACTTAACAGAGTGCATGGCCATAGCCAAACATTGATAAATGTTTATTGGTTGACTGACTGAGATCCCAGAGATGGCAAGTGGAACTTATGGAAAAGTATGGGGGTAGGACGGCAAGGAAATGGTGTCCCCAAGCAGAGGGATTTATAGAAAGGCATTACTAGGAAAGTGAAGACACATTATACCTCTTTTACAGGGCTGCTTAAGGTCAGTTCTACTTTGAAAGCTTTGAGAGGCAGCATGACATGGTGGAAACAGCTCCTTAGCTTAGGAAGACTGCATCCCTTTCCCTATTTTTGACACTTACCCAGAGTTTACTAGTTCTGTAATCATGGGCATGTTACCTCAGAACCTCAACTTTCTTATTTGTAAAACGAGAATAATAATATTCATGTTACTACCCTCACAGGGTCGTGAGAGAAATGTTTTGCCAACACCAAAGTGTTATTTAATGGGAGCTGTTATCCTTGTTTTTAGGTTTAGGAGCAAGAGAGTTCATTCTTGAGTCCTGAAAGGACTTGCAGTGGTGGCTCTTGTAATAACTAGCCTTTTTACGTAGGCCCTCAAACTTTGCAAAACATTTGATATCTCACTTGATCTTGACAATTCTGCGAGGTAGATGCTATTATTCTAGCCATTTGACAGCTGAGGAAACTGAGGCACAGATCAGTTAAATGATTTGCCCAGAGTTATAAATCTAGTCCACATGTGATGTTAGTTTTGAATCCTGTTCTTCTGGACCCAAAGTTCAGTACATTATCCATGACACAGCATTATCTCTATCCTAGGTAACAAGGTTTGTAAGGACAGTCAGGAAGCCACAAGGTGGGTCCACTGGGAACCCCAGAGGCCCCCTGAGCTATTGCTTCATGATCCCCTTCCATCTATAATTGGAGGAAAAGAGTTAGTATAGGTATTCAACTCTTCTATGCACCTGTCATTTTTTATTTCCTTTTTTTTTGTGTCTGTAGAAAAATGAATGAAAAATTTAAAACATTCACAATAGTATGGTAACAGCAGCATCATGTGCCCCCAAATAATATAATACAATCCTCACAAGCCTTTCATCTCTAGATTTCAAAGAGCATGAATGATCCAGAACAATGCAACATTAATAGGCTAAATATTTATTATACATAGAAAAGATAAGGATATTTTAAAATTGCAAAATTGTGCATTAATTTTCTAAAAAGACATCTTAAGGCAAAAGTTTGATCTCTTTTAGGTTTTTATTGAGTGCTGGACAGAATCATAGAATTATAAGACTTCAGAATTCGAAAAGACTTCAGTGACTACAGAGTACAACACGTACCACAAAGAATACTTTTTGTGATATGACCAAGTGGTCATCCTGGCTTTGCTTAAAGTCATCTTGAGAAGGAGAACCCACTAGCTCCAGAGTCAGCTCAATCCACTTTTGATCATCTGATTGTTAGGAATCCATTCATTCAATGCACAAGTATTTATTAAACATCCACAATGTGCTAGATGCTAGAGGCTGTGTTGATTGTTGGGGATAGGGTACAAAGACAAAAGTTTTTTAAAAAGTAGTTTTTGCCTTCAGTGATGTACCCCAAGGAGTTTTTCACCCTTTATATCAAGACTAAATCTGCCTCCACAAAGTGTTCTGCCTTTAGGGGCCAAGCAGAACAAGCCTAATCCTTCTTCAACAAAATAGTCCTTCAAGTGCTTGAAATAGGGCATCTATTTTACTTACTACAATTTTTCCTGTGCAGTGGTCAAAGATATTTCCCCTTCAACTCACCCCAGACAGAGATAATCAGAGTGGTTTCTAATCATGAATAAAAGCCCTCCCTCACTCAGAACAAAGTCAGGTGCAAGTCATGTCATCAACTCTCTGATGGCATGGTCATCTTGGGCAACCAAGGAAGAACACAACATCTGTGAGAAGATATAGCTGCCTGAATGGGGACCAAGTTAGCTGGGTAACTCAGCTCCTCCTCTCCTGTTTGTCTCTCTCTCCCCTTCCTTCTCCTCTCCAAAGGAAGGTAAATTTGGATGGTCAGAAGATGCCCAGTTAACTTGGGTTTTAATGACTAGATTCATTCCCTTCCCTTCCCTTCCCTTCCCTTCCCTTCCCTTCCCTTCCCTTCCCTTCCCTTCCCTTCCCTTCCCTTCCCTTCCCTTCCCTTCCCTTCCCTTCCCCTCCCCTCCCCTCCCCTCCCCTCCCCTCCCTTCCCTTCCCTTCCCTTCCCTTCCCTTCCCTTCCCTTCCCTTCCCTCCCCTCCCCTCCCCTCCCTTCCCTTCCCTTCCCTTTCCTTCCTTTCGCTTCTCAAAATCTTAAACCTGCTGTACTCTGAAACTCATACTTTGGAGGACACTAGGCCCCTGCCTAAGGACTATCTTCTGGACCCTCCTGGCTTAAGAGTGATTATCAGTAGTAACTGTTGCTGTTTCTCTCCCAGCCTGATGTCATTTTTTTCTATACCTTATTACAGGGGCCATCCCCTGGCTAATTCTTAAAGATGCCTATTCAATGAATAGACGTTACCTCACCCCAAGTGTGTTCCTGAATAGACCTTGGCCTAAAGGGGCCAAGGTCTCCCATTGCATCCTGGGTCATCTTCAGTCATCCTGATGAATATCTGGTCACTGAATTCAGATGACTCCAGAGGAGAAATAAGGCTGGTGACCTTGCACAGCCCTCCGTCACTCAAAACAAAGTTAAGTGCAAGTCATGTCTTCATTTCTCTGATGGCATGATCTTCTTTGGCAATGAAGGATGAACACAAGAGGGCAGCTATTTTACTTACTATAGTTTTTCCTGTGCAATTGTCAAAGGCATTTCCCCCTCAACTCACCCCAGACAGTGATAATCAGAGTGGCTTCTAATCATGAATAAATTTTTAATCCAATATATTAAGATTATGCTTTGTTCTAGAAAGTCTACAATTATTCATGCAATGTGATCCTGGTGCCATGTATTGCCTATTGGATATAACTGACATTTGAATCAAAGTACATGATGAAATAAGGCAAACAAATCTTGTCTGTCCATTAGTTATTACAGTACAATTCTTGACAATTATTATGTGGCGCACACACACAAAATAAATGGAAAAAAGACTCAGTAACATTGATAAAAATTAATCATCCTCGAAATAGAAGATGGAAAATATGTCAGTAAGATACCTTTGAGATTGTTTAAGAGAAGGGGAAAAAGAACCACTTAATGTTATAGGATGTATATGTTGAGGTTTAAGGATACTGGGACCCCAAAATAGCAACATGTGGTTCCTGTTTGAATGAATTCCACCCAAGCTTTCTTTCAGCTAAAGGCAAGGTTTATTAGAACACTGATAGAAGAGGGGTGTGATTCTAAAAATCTTCCATATTGGTCAGACTCTTAAGGAATCTGAGCACTTGTATTACTAATGTAAACTGATCAGACTGAATCTGAGCATTTTCACGGAAACAAGATGGATCTTATATAGAGAACAACTTTGGCAGAGATCTAGCGTTTGGCCAAGTAGTCTAGAGTGATTGGAGAAGGGGTCTAGGGAGAATTTTGATGGGAGTGGCCAGTAGGTTGGAGTGACTAGAGGTCTGGGGCCAGGAACCAACAGAATGGGGTTTAGATAGGATCAAAGGTGGGAAGAAAATGGAGGCAATCCCGAGGTAATTGTCAATGAAGGCCTGGGCTAGGTTAAGGATAACAGAAAATTGGGCATAGAGATAATGAAAGACCATTTGAAAGGACTGGTTTGTTTTTGAAGAGGACCAAAATGACATCACCATGATAAAGTGAAGTTTCAATGTGTTTGACTGTGGCTGATCAGACCAATATGAGCTCAGAATGCTCTACCACAGGTTGGGCCCAGGTAGTCCATGTGAATATTTGGGGTGAATACTCCACATTTGCACATACTATGTTTGCCTTGTGTTGTCTCAATTCTGTTTTGCTCATAGAGCACCCTTTCTGATGTGGGCACACCATGCTGAGCAGTCCTGTGCCAGTGTCTCCCATGTTGCACAGTCAAATCCAAAGTTCTTGAGAGAGACTTTAAGAGTATTCTTGTATTGCTTCTTCTGACCACCATGTGATCACCTGCCCTATGTGAGTTCTCCATAAAATAGTCTTTTTGGCAATTGTACATTTTGCATTTGAATAACGTGGTCAGCCCATCAGAGTTGCATTCTATGAAGCATAGTTTGAATGCTTGGCAGCTCAACTCAAGCAAGGACCTCAGTGTCTGGTACCTTATCATGCCAGGTGATCCTCAGAAGCTTCCTAAGACAGTTCAAATGGAAGCGATTCAGTTTCCGGGCATGGCACTGGTAGACTGTCCATTTCACAGGCATACAACAATGAGGTCAACACAACAGCTCTGTAGACCTTCAGTTTGGTAATCAATCTAATACTTCTTCTCTCCCAAACTTTCCTTCAGAGCCTCCCAAACACTGAGCTAGGTCTGACAACATGTGCACCAACCTCATTGTCAACGTGTACATTCCTGGAAAGTACACTGCCAAGGTAAGTGAACTTATCCAGAGCATTCAAAACTTCTCCATTTGTTGTAACCTATAGTTTCATGTATGGATGATGTGGTGGTGGTTGATGGAGCATTTGTGTTTTCTTGGTGTTAATTACTAAGTCAAAATTAGCAGAGGCAGCAGAGAATTGATCCCTATTTTGTTGCATCTCAGGTTCAGAGGCAGTTTTGAATGCACAATCATCTGCAAACAGAAAATCACGCACCAACACTCCCTCCACTTTGGTCTTGGCTTGTAGCCTTTTCAAATTGAAGAACTTGCTACCAGTACGGTAGTTGACCTTGATGCTGCATTCATCCTCATTGAAAGCATTTGACAACATGGCTGATAACATCATGCTTAACTAGATTAAGTAGGGAAACTCAAGGAGAGTTCAAAGGTGTTTCCAGAGCCTGAACAAGGTCAGATAGGGAGTGAAAAGAAATGGGATTGGCTCTGTGCTCTGACAGTCACCCTTTATGCAATTGCCGGTTCTTGGGATACTGGTGTTGCATATTAATTACAAATGAAACCACTTTCCTGTGAGGTTGTGATGAGCAGAAGACTGCAGAATCAGAGTCCCTAATTCAGAATCCATGCACAGTGAATTCCTGGTGGTCTTTGGAGCTATGTCTAGCCCTGAAGATCTAATGTGGGGTGGTTGGCATATCACTTTATTGCTATCTTTGGCAAGTTGACTTGCGGACTTGAGTCAGGCAGTTAGCCAACAATCAAAAAACATTTATTAAGCTATAATGGGGAAAAACAAGGGTGGGGACAAATGTGTAACTGGGAACCCTCACCTTTCCAATAACTGGAGCTCTGGAAAGAAGCAGCTCATTCACTTTCCCAGAGGTGTAAATGAATTGTAAATTAACTTCGACTACAATATATTGAGATTTCCAAAGTGTAAAAAGCAACTGAGGGAGGTAAAGGAGTTTACATTAACATTTACACACCACTGTAATACAAAATAGATGTCTAGAGCATAGCAACTATAGGAAGTATGCAGGAAGGGTGTAGGGGTGGAGGGAGAGGGGGTAAGCTGAAGGAAAGGTTATTGAGGGTTTCAGGAAGGAAGCTGCAGCCGCATCTGAGCCAGATCTTAAAGAGTGGGTAGGTTATAAATAGATAGATTTGGAAGGTGGACAGTGAGCCAGAGAGAGACCATGAAGTCCATGCCAGTAGAATAGAATCTTCTTGGTGGAAGCTGATTTTTTGTTTGTTTGTTTTGTTTTGTTTTCTCAGCACCAAGGGCTTTATACATAGGAGTCCCTTGATAAATTGTTGTTGAGTTGAATTGGACCCCACATGTGTTTTCATTTCTTTTTAAGTCAAAATTTGTCAACTGTTTTTATTTTCTGAGTCAAAACAGACAAAAGAATGCGTAGTGCCAAATGTTTCAACTGAAACAAGCACCTCCCTTTATTTGACCAGTTATAATAATTCTATTTTTTAAAAACAAAATTAGCCATACTATGAGAGATTAAGAGCTGGAAGGGACCTTAGAGGTCATCTGGTTCAAACCCTTAATTTTACAGATGAGGAAGTGAAGGCACAGAGAATTTAAGTTATTTGCTCAAGGTTATTGAACCTGTGTTTTCCTGACTCAAGTTCTACCACACCACTTTACCTTTCTCAGCTGGGTAATGTAGACTAAACCTCAGAGATGGGATTTAAACTCAGGTCCTCTGACTTTATCTAATGTACTATACTCCTCCCAAAGTAGACAGACTAAAATCATCGCCCCTATGAGCATTCCTTTTTGGAAAGAGTCCCACAGACATTCTCCACATTTTGGACATTTCTCTGCCTGAGAAATACAACTGCCCAACCAGTTGCAGTCATTGGACATTGCTACCAGTGAATTTGTATGCATGATAAGTCTGCCTGTGTTGATTGTAAGAATGAAAAAATATCATGGGAAATAAATAATTCTCTACTTCCTGCAATCTCGGGGGGCGAACCTCAAGAAAAATGTCAACCTAAAATGCTAAGGTAGTTTAAAAAAATCATTCAGAATGGCAACAAGGCTAATGCTCTCTTCAGGATCAAGGCAGAAGGAGCCAGGCTGCTAAGAGATCTAAGCCTAGTGATATCTTGGGGCCTGCAAGGCTGATAGTCCTATAGTCTGACCTTTCCCAGTGAGACACAGAGGAGCTCCTTTCAATAAAATGTGACTCCTTTTTAAATAACCATAATTACCTGTCGAATAAGTGCTCTCCAGAAGCCTGAGCTGGGCTTTTAGTCCTGGGCAAAAGAGGCCACAGTGATGTTGTCCAAATTCTCAGTATCGGGCAAAAGTCTTTCACCACTTTCTCTAGGTCTGGGCCCACTTACCTCAATCTGAAGGGATAGAGCACTGTGTCTAGAATCAGAGATCTTGGGAAGCAGCATGAGGATGGTGAAAAGAAACCTGGATTTGGTGTCAGAGAACATGAGTATGAATGCTGGCTAGGTTTTCTTATTGTCCTCTGTAAAATGGGGGGATTGATTGGATTAAGTGACTTCTAAGGTCTCCTCCTATTCTCGACCCATGAGCCCATGACCTGGATATTTGTCTAGACTTTGCCACTCACTAACTGGGTGACCTTAGGCAAATAATTTCTCCTCTCTGAGCCTCAGTTTTCTCATCTGTAAAATGAAGGGACTGTACTTTAATGCCTCTGCCAGCCCTACGTTTGTGGACTGAATAGGTAAAGTTGCTGTGGGATTTCCCAATGCATATGCTATGTACTTAACCAATTGAACTGTTTGTTGAATTGTACCTTGTTAGCTATTGACTAGGGTACTGCGTAAGGGAGAATTGAACAAGGAAAGGACAGATAGTTTTGTTCTATAGAAAATTGCTAATGTTTCTTTTTTGGTCAGCCATCAACCTCTCAATATTTTTCCAAAATCACCAACACCACCACCACCATCATCATTATCATCATCATCAATCATCATCATCATTATTATAATCTTTACATCAGAGCTTCCAAGCAGTGAAAAATCCAACTAATCAGAGTTCCCTTTCCCATCCTCGGGTGAACCTACTAACATGAAGTGAAATGAAAACAATGTTCAGCATGGACCTGGATAATTAACAACTAGACTGTCAGAGAACAGGGACCAGGCCTTCTCTGGGTTCTGTATTCCATACTTCATTGTGTTAGTATAGTACCTGTCAGCTCATAGATGATCAATAAATGGTAAATAAATGAATGTGTGAATACCCTAATTTCCTGATATAGGTACTAAATTCCTGTCTTATGCTAAGGACATTTGGATAGTTCTGTTTCCCCATGTTCCATTGGATGGAATTGTGGATCTATTAGAAAAATATATTGAGAAATTAACTGGATAGGCCAGTTTGATTTTTTTTCTCCTGTATTTTACATACTATTTTCATCACAATGTTAAGAGTCATTGGAATCAAATCTGAAAAGGATTTTAGAGATCATTGAGTCCAAACCTGTTATTTTATAGGTGAGGAAATGGTCTCAGAGAAGGAAAATGATTTGTTCAATGACATACTGGTTATGTGACCTTGAGTAAGTCACTTAACTTCTTAGATCTTAGGAAACTCTCTCTGACTATAAATTTTGGAGAAGGCGAATCTATGCATTGATATAGGGAATATCCTCCCCTGGGAGTTCCCTATATATTCTTGAAATCACAGTCTCTCTCCCTATCCCCTATTGCTATCATAACATACTAGAGGAACAGAAGGTTGGGCAGAGGTTAAAATTTCACCCTGCTCATGTTAGTTCTTGCCCTCTTAAGTAATCTTTGGACCTCTCATTTGGCATAGCTACAGTTCCCTTCCTAGACACTTATATTGATAGACTTGAGGAATGTGTCAGGGTGGAACTGCCAGAGCAGGCCAATGATTCCTATTCATCTCTGGGTGTGAGGAAGGGTGGAACAGAGCACAGGTATGATAGTATCTTGCTCATTACTTGGTGAGATCAAAATCAAGGGAGTCCCATCAGAAGGGAAAGAAAGGTCTAGCCAGATTTAGAAGAGGTGGAACCTATTTGGGGGTTTGGAAAGCAGATCAAGGGCTAGCCTGCGTACAGGGTTAACATCAGATTAGAGAAGGATTAAGATACACAGAGAGACCCCTAGGATGAAATCTGGTAATCCAATGACATCAGATAAAGAGGAACCCCGATAAAGCAGTAGTACCCTGGGGTGTTAGAATCCACAGCCCAGCTCTTAGACTCAAGCACATGGTGTTGATTACCTGACTTTGGAAAGTTTAGTTAATTGAATGGGATGGCTGACTTCAAGCTTATTCCTGATGGGGAACAGTCTGAGCCAGTTTTAAGGGATTCTGCCTCCTGAGGAGGTCTTAACACACTTTTAGGGTGGTATCTTCAACTCTCTTGTGTCTAATATCCTCTATGTTTAGAGGCAGTTGAATGTCTTTCAGACAAATGAGCATCTCTCCCCTGGGCTCACCTCTTCTGGTCTTTGAAACTTGTCTTCCAGTTTGCACGCTAATGGGGCCCACAAGGGAACTGGAGAATCCAAGCTCTGATAAGTACCACCTAAGACTTTTTGCTAACAAGAAAGAATCTGAACTAGAAAATGGGCTTTCATAATGAAAACCTCACTCATCACTGAACTGATGACTGCCTTGATATTGTCTTCCTGTATTCAGGTAAGGGGCAGGTGGTCTGTCAGTGTGGAAGCAGATGCTTTGAGTTTGTTTTTATAACGAAAAAGCAATTCCCTTCATTTTAACTTGTGCTTACAAGAAGGTTGTAATTATCTAGATCCTGTTAAGGCATTTAAAAAAAATAGAGGGCAAGGTCATCTTATTACATAGGATTCTCCTTGGACATTTTACTGCATGTTATTTCTTTAGTGGGGTTTTTCCTGGTGTATGCCACTTTACTCTCATTGGCATAGGACTCTTTCTCAAATCTCTTCTACCTCTCTGGCCCATGTGACAACCTAAACTATTTCCATGGATATCAAGGCTTTTCCTTAGTTCATAACCAGTAAGGAAGAGAATCCATTGTTAAAATCACTTACCTCTTTTCAGCCATTGTCTCTCTCTAATCTTAGAAATAACCAGATTTGTGGTAGAATGTAGACAGAGCCAAGAAAGGTAGCTTTCCTTTGGGATAACTGACTTAAGTAAGATTCAAAACTCCTGGGGATCATTCATTCATTTGTAAACCATATGTTAAGTGCCTAAGTAATACACTGTTTTAGGCTCTAGAGATATGAAAAGAAGATGAAAAATGATCCCTGTCCTTAACCTTAATGAAGGTGTTCTATCTCTATCTCTCTCTCTTTTTCTCTCTCTCAGTCTCTCTTTCTCTGTCTCTGTCTGTCTGTCTGTCTGTCTGTCTCTCTCTCTCTGTTTTCTCCCCCCTTCCTCCACGTATGTGTGTAAAAACATATGATAATATTTTGAGAATAAAAGAAAATCAACCAAACTTTCTTTGAATGTCAGGCCCTGAAGGCATTGTAAGCTGTGCTTTATTGTTCTGTGAATGCTCAGCTGGTGTGGTATGGAGAATATTAATAATAACTATGCAAATGTATATGGTACAAGACCAGGTACATGGGACATAAACAGGCATTCTTAATTATTTTTTATGTCCTGGACTCCTTTGGCAGTCTAGGGAAGCCTATGAACCCCTTCTCGTAATAGTTTTAAATGCATAAAATGAAACATGGGATTACAGAAGAAACCAAAGGTTAATGAAAAGGTAGATCTATTTTTCTTTCCTCATTCCCATTCACTGATCCCCTGAAACCTTTCTATAGACCCTTAAGATCTCAGATTGAGAAAGCTTCACCTCAAGTAATGCAGGGATTGTAAACAAATACAGTATATCCTGATTCTCTTAGGTTAAATACCCTAAAAGATTGTATACTTGCATTAGTCTGTGTTCTCTTAGCTGAGGAACTTGAGTAGAGGAAGCAATTTGAGGGATGGGAGCAGAGCAGGTAAAAATTTGGAGAAACCAGAGATTTCTTTTAAAGATATCTTTAATGTTTCTTCACCTATATGTTGAATCATGTGACATTGAGCTTTAGAAATTTGCAATGAAATCTGAGCCTGAAAGTAGCCTAAAAATCATGGCTTTTGAGAACATATTTAGGATTTGATAATCATTTAATATCCATTTAATAACCTCAGTAAGGCTCAGAGCCTGAACTAATCAACCAGAAGAAGAGCCTGGACCCAAAACCTCTTTGTTCTCTGAGTAAACTCAGATAATACCTCTTTCTATGTCAACAAGGCCAAAAGAGGCTGACTTAAGTGTTTTTTCCCCTGTTTATAGTGTTAAGGATGAGACCCTTAACATAAGATACTATCTTGAATAATGGGACTTTTTCCATATCTTAACATTTTGGGGACATATACTATGTTATGGCATATTAATGGTAAAGAAATTGCAGACATCCTGGGTCTGAATTTCAACTGACACTTTGTCAACTCTCTTATCTTACTGTATTTACCACCTATTAAGAAAATTCCTTTCTCATAATATGGTTGATCATATATGGAGATCATAAATTTGAGTGATACAGACATGCTGAGTTGGGATTGTTCTAAAACATATTTAAGCATGATCATTCTTTTATCAGGCAGTCAGAACTTATGTTTTGACTCCTGGTATGTACAAGTTCACTAGCTTTGGGAATAAACAATATGGATTTATATATCACCTAGGCTGTTTGCCTTCTCTAACCAAACTTTCAGGTTGACATATATAAGACTTTCAAATGCCTGAAATAATTTGATATCCAAACATTTGTTTTCAGTTGTTTAAAGGTGCATGAAAAAAAGTTTTTCATAGACTTAGTAAATACATTTTGCCATAACTCAACAGTAGTAATAATGATTTATATTTATATCATAAAATTAAGGACTTCAAAATTATATGAATTTTAAGGAAACACATATGATCTCAAAATAATTATAATGGAAGGTTTTGAGAACAAAACAAAAGATCTAAATGTTTTAAATAAAATATTTTAATTTTCTAAAATTAAGAAAAATATTTATTGAGCAGTTATTGTAGTGAATATAAAGGTATATGAGACATTTTCTTAGTCTTATGCCTCCCATTAGCTATGTTCCCCCCACTGTTTGTTGCTAGTGAGTAGCACCCCACTTCCATTTAACCACTTAATTATTTACAAATGGATATTTACTTCAAAGACATAAGCAAGATATAAACACTTTTTCCCCCACACATGTTGGGGGCATACCTTCCCTATATGACCTTGGTGTCTAGGGAGAGTAGATTCAAAAAACTCTTCTCAGCTGCTATTGGACTAGATTCAGAAGGTCACTCCTTGCTCTTCAGGGTAAAGGAAGGCTACCTTTATTGGCTCTATGTACATTCATTGCTGAGTTGACTATGAAACCTGAAAGCCAAGACTTTGGGACATGGCAATGCCAGGTTGCCTGGACACCCAGTCACTTATTCTCCTGATCTTTTCTAGTTAACAAGGTCAGAATCTCCATTCTCTTCACCTAAACTGAAAGAACAGGCAAGGAATCTTGATCCCTATTCATCGGCTAGATGTCAACCATAATGGAAAAGTCACTCTACCCTAATGGCATCGTCGCTCACTGGATGTTTTCAGTGAAGGAGTCAAACTAAAAGTGAATAGTCAAAGGGAATCCTTGGCTGAGGCCAACTAAGAAAGACCTCTTCGAAGGCAACTCTGGTTCCATTTCTACAAAACTAGAACCAAAGCGTGTCTATAAATGCAGGGACAGACAAATGCAAAGATACATTTTAGCAACATTTATCTAGGGGTGGCATGCAAGGTAAATTGGATGGGGGAGAAATTGAACATAGATAAGTTAATTGGAAGTCTGTTTAGCAGTTTAAGAGCAAGGTAATAAGAGTTTAGACCCATCATTCAATCAGTTAACAAATAATAATCAAGGTTTGGTGTTAGGGCATATTCAGGGAAGTCTAGCACCTCTGGCATGAGGGCTTGTCAGGCTCTTTTCAGGGACTCATCCATGTCTCATCCTCGCTCTTATTGATCACACAATCTGGAAGTCAACAAAAACTAAACTTGATAAACTTATATAGTTTTTTTCTTAGAGCACCAGGGTGGAGATGTAATGAGTCAAAGTATGGAAGAAAAGGAACCTAACACCTCTCATCGGAGGCCAGATTTCCCTAGGATTGAACCAGTGGGTCCAGTGAGAAGGACCTTTTAGTGGGGAGAGGGCACAGCTCATCCACTTTTGGTGTCCACCTGGCACTCAATTCTCACCTGTGGCTCCAAGAAGTTGTAGCATGCAGCAACCACATCCTGGTAAAACAGTTTCAACAGATGGGCTAAACTAGACTGAGGGTAACAGACAAGCCTCAAACCCATTGGTGAGTTAAGAGGGATGACTACCCCAAGCATCTAGTGGAACAAGCAGCTGAGAACAATTTGCTTCAATGTGCCTAGTATGTGCCAAACACTCTACTAAGCACTGCGGATACAAAAAAGGCAAATTTTCTCTGCACTTAAGGAATTTATATTCTAATGGGGGAAAACTAGATTCAAATAACTATGTACAAACTAGTTACATTCAGGACAAACTGGAGATAATCAACAGAGGGAAGTCATTAGCATTAAAATGAATTGAAAAGCTTTAAGACCAAAAAAAAAAAGACCAGTGAAATATAGAAAAGGCATTATAAAAGAACAATCAACAGATTTCCCTGGCTATTTGGATAAAATGACAAGGCAAAGAGAGGTTGAAGGTAATTCAGAGAGTTGAGTCTATTCAAACATGGAGGTAAGAGCTAAGATAGATAGATAGAGCTCAGGAAATAAAAAGAAGAGAATAAGTTTTGGGAAGAGATGATTAGTTCACTTCTAAAACATTTAGAATTTGAGATAATGTTGAGTGATAAAGGTAGAGATATTCTACAGTCAGTTAACCAACCAAGCAACAAGCACATATTGTTCAGTGGTGTCCAACTCTTTATGACCCCATTTGGGGGCTTTCTTGGCAAAGATATTGGAGCAGTTTGCCAGGACCTTCTCTAATTATTTTATAGATGAGGAAAGTGAGGCAAACAGGGTTAAATGACTTGCCCAGGGTCACATGACTAGTAAGTGAGGCTGGATTTGAACTCAGGAAGATGAGTCTTTCTGACTGCAAGCTCAGTGCTCTATCCACTGCACTACCTAGCTGTCCAAAAATATATATTAAGAACCTACTATGTGTTAGGCATTGGAGCTTGGAAGAGAGATTATGGCTAAAGATGCAATTTTGGGAGTTATCTGTACAGAAGTCTATAGCTGAAGCCACTGGAGTAGATTAGATCTTTGAGGGAAAGAACAGAGAGGAGGGAGGAGGACCAAGAATAAATCCTTGGGTAATGCCCATATTTAGGAACCGGAAAGAAGAAAAGGACCCAACAAAAGAGACAGAGAAGGCATGTTTAGAAACGTAAGAGGAGATTCAGGAGAGTGTGGTGCCATCAAAGATAAGGGAGGAGAGAATTTCAAAGAGAAAGACATGTAATAATAGCAAATAGCCAGTTGGACTATTTTGATTTTTTGTTTTGGCTAATGCTAGGCTCTTGGGTTTGACCTCTAACCATACTTGGAATCAAAACCAGAAATGAGGTAGAGGTTTGGAAGTAGTATTTATCTAGATAGGAGGAATTGCCTGGGTTTACATGAGACCAGAATTTTCAGAGCCTGAGCAGAGTTTCTGTGGTTGTAGACTGTGCTATAGGATGATTAACACATGGTATAGTGGAAAGAGTGTCATATTCCCATGTTAACTGAATCTAAGCATTAGAACTATTATCTGGGGTGTTGTGTCCTCTCCCTACCAAAAGGTCCTGCAGGATCCACTGGTTCAATCCTGGGAAAGCTGGCCTCTAATGAGAGGTATTAGGTTCCTTTTCTTCCACACTTTGACTCATTACATCCCTACCCTGGTACCCTAAGAAAAAAACTACATAAATTTGTCAAGTTTAGGTTTTGTTGACTTTCAGACTACGTGATCAACAAAAGAGAGGATGAGACATTTCCTCTGATCCCTCAACTTCTCAAACCTCTCTGAAATAGAAATTATGCACCAAAGACAAAGCAACTCCAGCTATCTCCATGACTTAGGACACCTGGAACACAAAAGAAGGGAAGAAAAAAATAAATAAACAAACATGAACTGATATTTACACTGAGCTCACTGTTCTGGGCTGGCTCCAACAAAACTCAGCCCTCTCTCTAGTACCGTATAGATCCTTGCTCCAGGATGCACATATTTGCTTGTCTTGTCCATGGAACAGCATGTAGGACTGAAGCCTGCTGGGCCCCAACAAACAGCCAGAGAAAGGAGCAGTTCTCCTGGGCTTGATGGAGGAGTGGAGGACATGGCAGTCCATGCTGCAAAAATTCTCTGTAAGAGAGCAGAGGAACAGAGGGAAAGGGGGCAGGACATGTGTCTGAGCTTAAAATAGAGGCCAATACCACCCCACTCCATCCCTCCTTCTAGAGTCTTGGGTACCCAAACTACAGAAATCAAATAACCAGCGTTGGCTGCTCTCTCAACTGATGGTGTTGCCAGAGAACTGAGGAACAGAGGATGCAAGGAAGAACATGAAAGGACAAAAAAATCCTTAATATGAAAATGAAGGAAATAATAATGAGGATTGCCCAGAACTTCTGAACATAGAAAGTGAAATTCCAGTTGAAAGAATTCTCAAGGGGCAGAGCAAAGATAGCAGAGTAGAAAGACACAAATACTCTAGCTCTTCCCCCACAGCCCATAAAATACCTGTAAAAAATGACTCTCAACAAATTCTAGAGCAGCAGAAGCCACAGAACGACAGAATGAAAGAGATTTTTAGCCCAAGTAACCTGGAAGGCTGACAGGAAAGGTCTATCACACAGGGCACAGAGCAGAGCACAGCCCAGCCTTTGCCACATGGTACTGGGAGGAACAGGACCAGAACAGGCCTTGTGGATGGAATCCCCAGCAGCAGTGGAGGTTCTCAGATCCCTCAATCCACAAACACTAAAGACAGCTTCAAAGGTCAGTGAGAGGGCTTTTCCAACAGGGCAAGAAGGGAGCAGGGTCCTCCACTAGCCTTGGCCCCAGGAGGTGGCAACTGGTGGAGGCAGCAGCAGTGGCAGCAGCATCCAATTGTAGAGCCCTCAGCATAAAGCCCCTGGAGGAATTGAGCAGTTGATCTGAACCTCAGCCCTGAGGTGCTGGGTCCTGGGGTGAGGAGGAGCTCTGGGCTGGTGTGGAGAAGCTGGAGGCAGTTGTGGAGAGAGAATTCTACTACTCATAGATTCTGGGCAAAAAAGTGTTTGGTTGCTCCTAGAACAGTGCACAGGTCAGGGGAGGAGTAAATTCCTCTTCTTTGATTGTGCCACCTTGGAGCAACTGAGAACTTACAGGTCCCCAAAGTATACTCTTCTCTTGACAAAGGATTCAAAAGTCAAATAACTGAATGGGAAAATTCCCCAAAAGGGGGAAAAAATAAGACCATAGAAGTTTGCTTTCTTGGTGAACATGTATTTTCTTCCATTCTTTCAGATAAGAAAGAAACAATGCATACCTTCAGAGGAAGTCAAGGTTTCTATAACCTCAAAAGTAAATATGCAATGGTCTCTGGCCATAGAAGAACTCAAAAAAGATTTTGCAAATTAAGTAAGAGAGGTGGTGGAAAAATTGGGAAGAGAAATGAGAGCAATGCAAGAAATCATGAAAAGCAAGTCAACAGCTTGCTAAAGAGGACTCCAAAAAATGCTGAAGAAAATAACACCTTTAAAAATAGGCTAACAATTGGCAAAAGAGGTTCAAAAAAGCCAATGAGGAGAAGAATACTTTAAAAAGCAAATTAGCCAAATGTAAAAGCCAATTAGCCAAAAACTCACTGAAGAAAATAGTTCTTTAAAAATTAGAATGGAGCAGATGGAATCTAATGACTTTATGAGAAACCAAGAAATTATAAAACAAAACCAAAAATTTGAAAAAATAGAAGATAATGTGAAACAACTCATTGGAAAAACAACTGACCTGGAAAACAGATCCAGGAGAAATAATTTAAAAATTATAGGACTAGCTGAAAGCCATGATCAAAACAAGAGCCTAGACATCATCTTTCATGAAATTATCAAGGAAAACTGCCCTGAGATTCTAGAACCAGAGGGCAAAATAAAAAAAAATCCACCAATAACCTCCCAAAAGAGACCCAAAAGGGAAACTCTTAGGAATATTGTAGCCCAATCCCAGAGTTTCTAGGTCAAGGAGAAAATATTGCAAGCAGCTAGAAAGAAACAATTTGAGTATTATGGAAATACAATCAGGATAACACAAGATTTAACATCTTCTACATTAAGGGGTCAAAGGGCATGGAATAGGATATTCCAGAAGTCAAAGGAATTAGGATTAAAACCAAGAATCACCTACTCAGCAAAACTGAGTATAATACTTCAGGAGAAAAAATGGTCTTTCAATGAAATCAAGGACTTTCAAGCATTCTTGATGAAAAGACCAGAGCTGAAAAGAAAATTTGACTTTCAAACACAAGAATCAAGAGAAGCATGAAAAGGTAAACAGGAAAGAGAAATCACAAGGGACTTACTAAAGTTGAACTGTTTACATTCCTACATGGAAACATAATATTTGTAACTCTTGAAACTTTTCTCTGTATTTAGATAGTTGGAGGGATTATACACACACATATATGTCTCTCTGTCTCTCTGTCTCTCTCTGTCTCTGTCTCTCTCTGTCTCTCTCTGTCTCTCTCTGTCTCTCTCTCTCTCTCTCTCTCTCTCTCTCTCTCTATATATATATATATATATATATATATATAGACAGAGAGCACAGGGTGAGTTGAATGGGAAGGGATCATATCTAAAACAATATAATTAAGGGATGAAAGAGGAATATATTAGGAGGAGAAAGGGTGAAATGGAATGGGATAAATTATCTTCTCATAAAAGAGGTAAGAAAAAGCTTTTTCAATGGAGGAGAAAAGGGGGGAGGTGAGAGGGAAACAGTGAAGCTTACTCTCCTCACATTTGTCTCAAGGAAGGAATAACATGCACACTCAATTTGGTATGAGAACCTGTCTTACACTATAGGAAAGTAGGGGAGAAGAGAATAAGCAGGGTGGGAGGATGATGGAAGAGAGGGCAAATGGGAGGAGGAAGCAATTAGAAGTAAACTCTCTTGGGGAGAGACAAGGTCAAAAGAGAGAATAGGAGAAATGGGAGGCAGGGTAGGATGGAAAGAAATACAGTTAGTCTTAAACAACATGACTACTATGGAAGTCATTTGCAAAACTACACATATATAGCCTTTATTGAATTGCTTGCTTTCTCAGTGGGGATGGGTGGGGAGGGAAGAAGGGAAAGAAGTTGGAACTCAAAGTTTTAGGAACAAATGCTGAGAGTTGATTTTGCATACAACTGGGAAATAAGAAATACAGGTAATGAGATGTAGAAATTTAAATTACCCTACAAGACAAGAGAGATGATGGGGATAAAGGAAGGGAGGGATGTTAGAAGGAAGGACAGATTGGTGGAAGGGGTAATCAGAATGCTTGGTATTTTGGGATGGGAGGGAAAGATGGGGAGAAAATCTGGAACTCAAAATTTTGTGAAAATGAATTTTGAAAAATAAAAATAAACAAACATTTTTTAAAAAGGAAAAAAAAGGAAAGAATTCTCAAGTTGTTATCAGAAAGAAAAAAAAAACCCAAGGCTGCAAATTCCAAGATAAATAGAGATTAAATTTATTAATTTAATTCAGAACCCACAAGTTCTGCAAGCAATCAGGAAAAAAAGACCTTTAAATACAAAGGAAAGGACAACTGAATAACACAAGACTGTTCTACACTCAACAGAAAACATAGGAGGGAGCAGAGTAATGTGTTCCAAAGAGCAGTGCAGCCCAGAATGCAGGCCAGGGTGACCAACTTTGCAAATATTAGCTTAATGCAATGATCAACTTTGATAGACTTAGTTCTGCTCAACAATACAATGATCTAAAGCAGTTTCAAAAGACTCATGATGGAAAATGCTGTCCACATCCTGAAAAAGAACTATGGAGTCTGAATGCAGATCAAGCATACTATTTTCATCTTTTTATTGTTTTTTTCTTTCTCATGGTTTTTTCCTTTTGTTCTGATTCTTCTTTCACAACATGACTAATATGTGGATGTTTTCGATATAATTGTACATGTATAACCTACATCAGATTGCTTGCTGTCTTGGGGAAGAGGAGAGGAGGTAGCAAAAAAAATTTGTAAATCAAAATCTTGTAAAAGTGAATGTTGAAAACTAAAAATAAATATTTAAAAAATTTTTAAAAAGAAAAGAAAATATGAGCTTAACCATAAATGAAAGGAACAGTCAAGGAAACTGAGGCAGACAGAGATTAGGTGACTCTCCTAGGGTCACATAGCTAGTAAGTGTCTGAGAGGAGAATTTGAACTCAGGTCTTCCTGACCCCAGGTCCAGTGCTCTATCCCACAGCACTATGTAGCTGCCTAGATGGAATTTCACCTGAATCATTCAATAAGGAGTCCCATAGGGCATACTGGAAGCTGCTAGGGTTTTTGTCATCCCCAAAGCACCCAAGTATCCCAAGACTTTTAGCTGTGCTCTGTGGTCAGAGTTAGGAAGATATATTCTAGAAATGGTTTGAAAATTTTCCTGTCCTATGTGATTGTTCCTGAAAGGCTTCGAGTTTTCATTCTAGCATATGAAAATTAATTTATAATTTTTTGAAAAAGTGCTATGAAAATAGAGCACTTTAAGCTTTCAAAGGGTTTTGAATATGGATAGTTAGGATTTCATGGCCTAGACATCTACAGGGGGAATCAGTCTAGGAGGGATGGGAAGTTAAAAGGATACAATTCTAAGTACCCAGAAAGAAAAACAAATGGCATAAGAAGAAGATGGTGGAGTTTTTAGAAGAGGTCAGTGTTGCTGTATGACCTTTGTTTTTGAAATAGACCAGTGACATTATGGGGTGATTTCTTAACTCATGGGTGAGTTGGATTTAAGTGAGGCAGAGTTGTATAGAGTCATTGGCCTCACCCTTCCAAAGTCATTCAAGTTCAGTGGTGAGACAAAAGTCAAGATGAGTGGCAATGACCTGGAATTCAGTGGATGACCTTGGTGGCTTTGATGTCTGACTAAGCTCTCCCCACCATCTGCTTCAGCTGCCTTCATGGCTGTTGGAACAAATTATTTTTATTCCCCCATTCTGCCAGGGGAAGTCTTCACATGCTTGGGATAGACATCCCCCTATCTCTCTGATGAGTTTGAAGCCTGTCAGTTACCCTTAACCTAGTTTAGCTGAGATAATTTACTGAGATGAGGTATAATTGTTATGCACAGTGAGAGCTGGATAAATCAGGTCTTCCCCTTAAGGTGGATGAGAAGTCCTGAAGCCCTCACACTACAGGTGCTAGTCCTCCCTGAACACTCCATACACCCCAGAAGCCAGTGTAGCTGCACAGGGAACCCATTGGCTACCTTTGATTTTCAAAAGACATCTACAGAGTCTGGGTAGGTAATGGAAGATAATTACTGAAAAGCAGCCCAGTTCTGTGACAAGAGTGTAGGGATCCCTAATGCTCACAATGAGTTGAAGTGAGCAGTAATTCATAAAGATAACACAAAGGGAATTTTTAGCTATATTAGGACAAAAGGAGGATAAAAGAAGAGATAGGACCGTTGTTTGGGTAATTGGAATGATGATTATGAATGATAAGAAGTCAGAATAACTAAAAATCTTATTTTCCTTTTTCTCTGCCAAAGAAAGTGATGTTTGAACTTGAACTGCAGAGCCAAAATAGCTAATAGGTAGATACACCCAAGTGATTCCATCACCTGCCCATCTCAATGTTCAATTTGGAGAGAATGGCATCTACTCTAGAGGATCCTTTAGAGCTGTTCAGGGGCCTTCTGTCTTTTATCTTGAATGGTACTGAGAAACTGAACATAGACATCCTGTGTATACTCCATACTACTTCTGTAAGCCTTGAACCTCTATGGCCTCAGGACACTAGATTTTCAAAGTATGTATAAAGTAAAAAATGGGTCCCCTGAGCTTAAATTTCTTCTTTATTTTGTATCAGTACTTTAACATTCCCATATTAATCTTGTGGCATGTCCCAGTGCTTAGCACAGTGCCTGGCATACAGTAAGGTCTTAATAAATGTTTATTGAACGAAGGAGTAGCCAGGACTTGAAAGTTTTCTCTCCTAGTGAAGAAGGATACTATTCTGAAAATTTTTCTACATGGAGTCTCTAGAAGTCTGCCTTCTAAGACTGATTATTGCCATAGGGTCATTGATATATAAGGAAAGTGGAATTTCCAGATTCTTGAATGTTGAGGATGATGAATCCTCTGAAGTTTGAGCTACATGGTGATTCCATGAAGGCTGCTGGAGATAGGACTGTTCTTCCTGGCAGACCCCTTGCAAGCAGCCTCAGTTAGTCCTTTTCCCACCAAGAATACCTTTGCTGCTTTGACTCAGAAAGTTTAAATGACTTGTTAATATCTAAGGCATATAGTAATATATCCATGGGATTGAAGCCCAGGATTTCTGACTCCAAGTTCACCACTTTTTCCATCCTATCAATAAAATACAAATACCTATATGCCTTAAAGCAGGATTTTGTAGTATTAAAAATATAGTATTTATAAAAAGTAATATGAAAAAATGTACTTTGTGCCCTACCATGTTTTAACTGTCAGATGAGTTAACGTTTAGTTTGAAGCTTGCAGAAAGGAGATTCTTTTCTTAGGTGATAAGCATTTTTGTTAGGCATTAGTTTAAAAAAATGAAGGAGACAAATTGTTTGAACAAATTGTTGAAAAGAAAGTTGGAAACCACCTGCTTTGCTTATCCCTTATCCTGGTTTTGCCCATGTCGCAGATATTGAACAGACTACGTATGTCCTCCCAGCTCTAGCATAGTGTGTTGTGCATAACTATCACTCATTAAATGTTCTGTGAATAGAATTGACTTACTTTTAAACTCTTCCCCACACCACCCCAAGAATAACCAGACTGAAGCATGACTAGAGAGAATGACTGCCATGGTTCTTAATTATCCATACAGAGCCCGACTGGATCAATACCATGGCAGATAAGAATAAGTGTGAAGTCTGGCAGGCCTGAGCCATATAAATCATGTTCACTGTGCTAGATTCTGATTTGTGTGTTTCTCTCTCTCTCTAGACATGACCAGAGCTCCAGGGTAGGGGAGAACACAGAATCATAGAATATGAGAGTCGGAAGGGGCCCTGGCGGCCATATAGGCCAATCCCAGTATGTGAAAGGACTCTCTGCTATGACATGTCAGACAAATGGTCATTCATCCTCTGCTTAGATAACTCCAAGGAGGGGGGAAACACACTACCTCTTGAGGCAGCTCTTTCCACTTTGAGATGTTTCTGATTGTTAGGAAGTATATTGGCATCCATTCATGTGCTCCTGGTTTGGCCCTTGGAGGCCAAGAAGAAAAGTCTTCTTTGACATGACATCCCTTTAGAAGTCCTTTTCTTCCTAAATGGGAGCAGATCCTGCCATGGCATAGATATAACTAAAACTGCAGCCAAACAACAAAGAGAGGAGGTCATTGATGAGCCTGGAAATTCTCAGGAAAGTGAGGAAAATGAGCCAGATCTTTCTCCCCTGGCCATGAGCTCTGGAAGCCTCCTCTGACAGCTCTGGTTTCCTATCTGGCCTGATTTGGGCTGGAGCTGGAACTGAATCCTTGCTTCATTTTTAATAGAAGCTTTTCTTCTTCCTCATAAGTCTATTGATCATTATAATTAGGCCCTTTTTGCTCTCCCAAACTACATTACACACATTAACAGCTAGTTTAAAATGCCATTAGAAAACCATATAGGCCTTGGTGGAAGAGAGCAGAGGAAATGAATCTCTACAAACATGCTTCCAGTAAGGCGTTCTATGGATGGGGAAGTCTGGCTGCATTTGTATTTCCTTCTCTTAGGGTTACAATCCCCCTGGGCCTTCCAGAAAGCAAGCTCACTGCTTGCTCAGCTCTGCCCCCACACTGTGGGAGAGTCAGGAAGTGGATGGAGGCAGTAGATATCATGCTTTCTTTTCCTAATGGCATGATTAGGATGTGTATGGCTTGTGGGGCTCTCACTGACCTGTGTTTTCCTAGCACAGAAGGAAGTTTATTTCCTTGTGGAAAGTCTTGAAGTAAACTTTTAAAGGCCTAATTTCAGAGGATCAGTCTTGATTTTTCAAGCATGTTTCCTCTTCATTTTTGAACTGTTTCTCTTTTTGGTTTACATCACCACCACTTTCCACCTTGACCACTGCCTACCAGAATATTCTGTGTAGCAAAGTAGTACAATTAAGTAAAACAAATGAACACATTGACTCTAACAGCATTGGCCTCATTCCATATGTATAGTCCATTATCGTTGCTGTTCAGTCATTTCAGTTGTGTCCAACTCTTCATGGCCTCATTTGGAGTTTTCTTGGCAAAGAGACTGGAGTGATTTGCAATTTTCTTCTCCAGCTCATTTTATAGATGAGGAACTGGTGCAAACAGGGTTAAGTGACTTGCCATGGGTCACATTGCTAATAAGTATTTGAGACCAGATTTGAACTCAGGAAGACTCATCTTCCTGACTTCAGGCTGCCCACGTATAGTCCATTACTTTCTGCTAAAAAGTTCTATTGGCTTTCTATATTGCTTTCCTTTGCATTACTGTGGTCAGTATGAAAATTGTACTTTTCATGCTTGACTGTTTTTGTCTTTGTATCTCCAGTACCTAAATAACCATTAGCTTTGCATCAGTTCATTAAAATCTTTCCAAGTACCTCTGAATTCGTTATATTTATTGTTTCATATTGCATAGTTTCTTTGTTCAGCTGTTCCCCAATGGATGGACACCAGTCTCTTTGCTTCAGGTTCCAAATAGTCTTCTGAGTGCATTTTCTGTCATTCTAATTCACTTGGATCTCTTATTGATAGCTTTTTTGATAACAAGAAACTTTGGAATCTAGGCAATGGTTTTCATTTAGGAATTTTACAGACTTTGCCATTGAATATAATAAGAAACAGTGAAGTCAAAGGAGAAACCATCAAAAGAATTGTGTTGTGGTTACAGAAGTGCTCTTGGACTTGGGAAGACCTGAATTTTAATTTCTCCTTAAATACTTACTTAGCTGAGTGGCCCTAGGGAAGTCATTTAGCTTCTCTCAGTCTCAGTTTTCTCATCTGTAAAATGGTAAAATTACTATGACAGAAGTAAGAGGAATTCCAGATGAGGACAGTGTTTCACAAACTAAGTTTAGGAAAAAATCATAAGAGTGGAGAGTTGTGGTTTGTACTAGTATTTTAACCCGCTTCCAGGCATAAATTGGCACTACAAGTATTTTTTACAATAAGAAAGCTAAGTATGGAAAAATCTAAGGAGTTTAGAAGAATGAAGAGAAAGAAAAGGCAATGGTTTGGGTTTGGTTTGTTTAGCTCCTACTCTGCTTTTTCTCCCCCTTAACACAGAACCCATGGACCTTCAAGGAGTCTGTTGGTAGATTTTAAAATGTTCATGAATTTGTATGAGGCAAATTACATTTTTGTTTTCACTGATGACCAACTGAAATTTAGAATTTCCTTCAATTACTTAGGCATTATTCTGAGGAAGGACCCATAGGTTTCATCAGACTGCCAAAGAAGTCCATGACACAAAAAAGTTAAGAAACACTGTTTTTGGGGCAACCAAACTATTGCACCCTAGTCTGGGATAGACAAATACATAAATGCAAAACACCATACAAATTCATAGGTTATCAAGCAAAGTTCCCTATGAAGTTCAAGTGAGGACCAGTTGTTCTTGCCTGAGGAAATCAGGGAAGGCTTCATGGAGGAAAGGACATTTGAGTTAGGTTTCAAAAGATAAATATGAACTGAATTGACAGGGGTGAGGGGAAGAAGACATTGAAGGAAGGGATAGGCAAATTTCCAAAGCAAAAGAACCAGAAGTCAATTAATAATTGTTTATTAATTACTTCGTATGTGACCGACATTGACTGTTCTGAGCCCTGGTTATACAAAAGCACAAAATTCAGTCCCACCCTCAAGGAGTTTTAATATTTTAATGCAAGAGGCAACATATAAATAAATAGGTACATACATGGTATCCATAGACAGATGGGAGGTAACTCTAGAGGGAGGGGAAGGCTGAGAAGTCTAAGAAGGACCTTTTGCAGAAAGTGATATCTGAGCTGGGTCTTAAAGGAACCTACGGATTCTAACAGGCAGAAATGAGGAAGGAAGGAATTTCAGGAACGGGGCTTACAGGAGGCCTCCAGGTAGATCCTCTAGGGAGGATGTTGGGGGAGATATGGACAAAATTGCATGGATGAGATATGAGTGGATTCTGATATGGAATGGTGTTTGAGACACATAACTTACACTGATGAGATCATAGATCTGTCAATGGAAGCATCAGAGCAGGTTGAGATCCTTGGTAAAAGCCCAATTCAGATACCTCATTGGAAAGACTTTGAGTATATGCCAGTGATGTACTGTGTAGCTGACATACAAGGATCAACCTAGCTATGTTCAAAGAATCACTACCAGGTGATGACATTTCATTTTGGTTACAATCCCTCATGAAGACCATCTCCTAAGGAAGGGAGAGGATTGTGATTAGTGTCCAGAACTATGGATCATTTAAAGTGCTATATTGTTAAGCTGACACCTATCTTATGCTATAGACAGTTTGCAAAGATTTACTGTTCAGAGACTTTTGGTAAACTTTCTTGAAGGCTATTTCTGTTATGTGGTGGAAAAGGAGCCTGGGAAAGGAAGATGCAGGGCTAGAAGTTGCAGGTGTGGGACAAACAATGTAGTGAAGATTGGATTCACAAAACTTACTGATTAGGTAGGAAAGGTTAGGGAAGAGTCAATACCAAAGTTTAAAACATATAATGAAGTGGTTGTACCACAGTAGAAATAATGGTCTAGTGGTGGAGTAGGCTAAGACACAAAGGAAATGCACTCTATTTGTGGCACATTGAATTTGAGATGCCAATGGGACATCCAGGTGGTGATGCCTTATAAAGCTGGGCACATAGATTTAGGAGTCATCTGCTTAGAGATTGATGATTCAAACCTTGGGATCAATAAGATTGCCAAGGGATAGTGTAGAGAGAGTCAAGTCAATGAGTCAAATCAGCAAACATTTATTAAGTCACTATTATGTTCCAGGCACTGTGCTAAGCAATATGAATACAAATAAAGGCAAAAACAGTTCCTATCCTCAATGAGTTTATAATCCAGTGGGGTAGACACTATTGAAATAATTATGTACAAGCAAGATATAGACAGAATAGACTGGAGATGATCTCAGAGAGCAGATGATCTTAGACACAGAATATGTTGAGAACAGAATTGGGGGAAGAAGAAGGTATATAGTGGTGGGGAGGGGAGAGAAAGCAACAAGGATTTTGGAATAAGAGTTAGGATAAAGCATTTATGTGCCCTAACAATACCTGAAAATTGTCTTCCTGTGCATTTGTAAACTGTACTCCTTTTCGTACTATCTACTGAGGGCTTTGGCTCTTCCCACCAGCACATGTAAATTGATTTTTCACAAAACAAATACCTAGGTGCCATAAAAACCAGGTTTTCTGGCATTGAAAGAATATGCCATGCATAATTGATATCGCATTTGGTGCCTTCTCATTGGGTGGGGGAGGAGCAGGAGGGAGAGAGAAACTTCAGACCTCAAAATTTTAAAAAAATGAATGTTAAAAATTAATAAATAATAAATTTGTTAAAAATAATTTGACTATTTCAACAGAAGTTCGAGATATTATATAAGATGGCATAATTTTCTTGTCATTTTCCTTATCTCCTTTGCAATAACTATGTTGCTTTACATTTCCTTACTCCAAAAAGACACGGAATATGTGCTTTTGCCTATTCCAGCCTGCTCACAGAGAGGAAAGGGCACTAGTGTCAGCAAACCTGTTTTGCAATCCCAGCTCTAGAAAATACTGCCTTTGTGACTTTGGCAAATGACTTAACCTTATGGAGTCTCAGCTCCCTCATCTGTAAAAATGGAATAAAGTACAGGAACTTTCTAAATTAAAGAGTTGTTGAGAAAAAAAGAAAATGAATATTAAAAAGGAGGTATATGTCAGATATAGACAAATATATTAAAATACATGAAAAATTAAAAGTAATATTAAAATGTATTACATTGCCACATTGTATGCTTTGCTCTAAGGCGTCTGTTTACCTTACCTGACTGAGAGTGAGGGTTTTAAAAAGCTGAAATGCTTAGAAGTAAGATAATCTTATCAACTGAATCTAGTTAAAAGGTTCTATAATGATAAGGCTTGGAACTTTTGTACAGAAATGGGGCTACTGAGCCACTGTTAATGGAAAATAAACTTTCTAGGAGTGGAATGGATTTTTCCCTGATCCATTCACACTTTAACCTGCTTCTCCCTAACCCCCATTATCAAAGCCATGCATTTATAAAATGAGCAGGATTAGAGATTCATTCTGTGGTCACAGAAGAAACCAAAATGAACTGGCATGGTATGATGCCACAGGCTTATCTTTGTTAGCATGTCTTGTAACCAGCCTTAGAAGGAACCACAGTGTTGGTGGTCTTAAAGGAAGGGCAGCAGTCACAGCTATCTGTCTTTATTGCTACAGCGATTTTTGTGACTTTCTGCCATCACGTGTACCACTGAATAACCTAAAAGAGAATCGGGGGAAATAATGCACTATTAGGAAAAGAACATCACATTAGGAACCGAAATACTATTTCTAATCCTTTCTTAGTCATCAACTAGTTTGATTTTAGACAAAACTTGCTTAACCTTTCTCATGTTCCTCCACTGTAGTTCCTCCACTGAGGGGACTGGAATAATTGACCTATGAAATCCCTTCCAGTTCTGAAATTCTATTCTAAATTTTACTGCAATTCAGAAATGGCGTTTGGTCAAAATCTAAGCCTCTAATATGTCTTTTGATTTTCCACACTGAGAGATCCAAATGATTACAATAAAATGCAGTGGGCATGACCAAGGTGAAGGATGCAGGATCCAGGTGAAGCAAGAGAATATCCATGAAGCCCTATGTCACCCCAAATCAAGAGCAGATTATTGAAATTTAACTTCAACCATTCCACTATGTCTTAAGAAAGGAAGGGGCATTTGGAGGAGAAACTCAGTGTAAGTGTTGATGTGAAATATGGGCAGAATAGTGCTAGTGAGTGTTCAGCAACTAGTTCCTAGTAGTCAAATGGCACACTTTTAAGTTTAATCTCCATTATTTTCTTAAGTCTAGACAATTAACAAAAATGATAAAAAATAATCCCTGATTGATAGCACTTACTGATTTCTAAGGTGTAAATGCTCGCATTGAAACTTTAACAACCAGCCCACGAGAGCTGGTATAAGCTAATAAACAATCCATACAATCCACCTCAACAACCCTCTACCTGTCCAATATCTCTCTTTCCATGATGAGGTACCACAAGAACTACCTGAAGAAAATGTTAGTGAAAGGCATCATCGTAGAGTCCTGAAATCTCCAGGCCTCAATTCTAGAGCTTCAAGAAGACTGGAAGTAAATGGATGTGTATTCAGATTATCAGACTTAGAAAAATAAGACCAAGGTAGAATATAACGTAATGCCAGGAGTACAAGAAGCAATAATGGAATTCGTTTTCCTTTAAGCAGAGGTCCGTACTGGAGTGTTATATGTCCTGCTTTTATTCAGCATAGTATAAATACATAAATTTTGTAATTAATAGAACACTGAATAATAATAAATACTAAAACGTCTATCAGTCACTCAAGAGCCTGCTGCTCTCCCAAATACTAGAGGTTCTCTAGTGAAAGGAGGGATGTAGATCCAGGAGTTCCAGGACATGCCCACTTTGAGTCTTCTCTTGACCAGGTACAGGACTACAAAGACATTTCATTTGGAATACTCCACTCACCCAAGGCATGCAGAGATGTGAAAATCTGGAGTTAGGGTGTTGATTCATCCATGGCACAAGAATATGGAGTCTAGGATCTGATTTGACATAGATGGTTGGTGCTTCCCTAGGCGCAGTTTCACTCTCTGAACATAGTCTAACTGCTGCTAACCCATTGCAGAGTAGGATGTCTTGAATGGCAGTCAGGGCCAGCAAGATCCTGGGATGCTATTATGGATTCCTGTTTCTCTTTCTCCTTAAATGAGTAGGACTGTGTTCACTGTCCTGTTTAACATGTCCTTGATTCCTTATGCCACCCATAGTCCTAGTTCGCTCTGATCTACTAGTAGGGTTGGAAAGGGGCAGAGGAGAGGTATTCAATAACGGCATGTCCAAACACAGGGGTTCTGGCAGAATCCTAATAATAGAGCTAAGGCAGTATAGCCTTTACATATTTCTAGCTTGTTTGGGGAAGAGTGGCTGAGAGGACACAGGATTTGATTGAAAAGGTCCTTACCTTGTCTTCACATTTACTGAGGGATATTTTTGCTATACCCTTGAAATTTTCTCAGGAAGATTATCCCACTTCCCTATATGGGAAAATATAGAAACTATACCCATAGGTGGACATGGCAGAGAATGAATTTTACTAGCTTTCTTTTTATTTATACATCTTTCATGTCTTAATTACAATTTTTTTTGTTATTGAATTTATGTCTTTTGAATAGCCAAGAAATAATGTGTTTGTACTGGATGGGGAATGGGGCCACAATTTTCATAATTGATTATTAATTACTCAAAACAGATACACTGAACCTGGGATAGTGAAGGTTTCCATAGTCATGTGGGACCAATAACACATGAATATTAATGTTTCTTAGATCTGTGTTATTGGAAACCTTTCTTTGGAGAATCCAATATCTACTTTCACGAATATCTTCTGTAATAATGAGCCTTTCCTTTGGAGCTGAGAATGTAAGTGAAAATTTCTTAAAATGTTTATGGTATAAAATACTCACCAGTTTCTTCAAGTATGCAGACTTTGGATCATGGGAATTGGTTTTACATTCATTTCTCCCAAATGGGAATTTTGGGGTTTGGAGATGAACTGGCAAGACTGCTATTTTACTGTGTTTGGATGAGATTTGACAGATTGCTTCCTATTTACCCTTGGTCTGAGTGTCTCAGGTCGCATTGTTTGTTCTACAGGAAATAATGGAGAAGAAGATTCTTCTGTATATGCTTCACAGGTTCATGCCATTACTTAAAATACATCAGGGATCTTTCTTTCTGGCAACCTCCGAAATGGAATTTCTATAGATTTTTCAGTTGTTGCTGGTGTATATACCTTCCCTCAAGGAAAGAGCAGTGACTGCATCATTCTCCATGGGAATTCAAAATGAGAAGTTTATTGAGATTGTGTCTTCTATTAGAAACTCTTACAATGACTACCAATTGCTTTGGTAGACATAGAGATGGGAAAGGGTGAGTAGGGAATTTGAGAGAAGTGGGAGAAAGTAGTGACCAGAGGACCAGAAGTTCAATTTAAGGAATCGTTGGGGTGGGCCTTCTGGCAATACTTCTGGCTCCTGGTTGATTTAGATTAAATTAAAGATAGTCATCCTTCTAAGAACACTTAATATTTTTATAGTGCTTACTGTGTAGCAGATACTCTACTAAGTACTTTACAATTATTTACTCATTTATCCTTACAACCACCCTGGGAGGTAGGTACTATGATTTTTCCCATTTTACAGAAGAGGAAACTGAAACCAACAAAAGTTAAGTGACTTTCCCAGGGTCACATTGCTAGTAAGTATTTGAGGTCATATTTGAACTCAGGTCTTTTAGACTCCAGGCCTGGCCCTTTATCCACTACTCCACCTAACTGCCCTACTTTATAGGATCATAGCATTTAGAATTAGAAGGGAGTTAATCTAGTCTATCCTACTTACTCAGCAGATTAGGAAACCAAGGCTTAGAGAGATAACAGAACTGGACCCAAGTTTGATTAGAACACAGATTTAGAACTGAAAAGGACTCTTTTTTTTTTTTTTTTGGAGGCAAGTGACTTGCTCAGGGTTGCAGAGGTAGCGAGTGGCTGAGGTTGGATTTGAACTCAGAATCCTCTTAACTTTAGGAACCATGTTTTACTCACTACACCATCTAGTAAAAGGAACTATTAAAGATCATCATCACTTTACAGATGTGTATATTGAGGTACATTCAGAGAAGTGGAGGGACTCCCTTTTCTAGTAAGAAGTAGAACCAGAATTCAAATCCAGCTCCTTTGGTTCCAAATTCAGTGATTTTCCCCTGCCCCGCCCCACTACATTGGATGTGGAAACCTTAATCACCCTCTCACACCCATGAAATACTGCCTAATGACAAAGTGTTTCGCTGTATTTTTCTTTATTCTTAGGAAGAATGTGACCCGGTCAAATTGTAAACATAATTGTGAAATAGATGGAATCACCTCGTGAATCTGGAAGAAAAGGTTCTCTTTTTCTTAGCCCTTCCTACTCCCTTCTTGCATTCAACTCTTTGTACTGCTTTCTGTCTTTTTCTTTCAGTCACTTCAGCGTGTCTGACTCTGTGACCCCCTTTGGGGTTTTCTTGACAAAGATACTGGACTAATCTGCCATTTCCTTCTCCAGCTCATTTTACAGGTGAGGAAACTGAGCCAAACAAGGTGATTTGCTCAGAGTCACATAGCTAGTAAGTATTTGAGGCCAGATTTAAACTCAGGGAGATAGATGAGACTTCCTGACTCCAGGTCCAGCACTTTATCTATTGTGCCAACTTTAGAGAGAGGGTACAGACCTATTTGTTTCTGAATATTTACATTAAGGAGTACCTTGAAGGTTTCAGAGCTCTTTTCCCCATTGCAGTCTTAGGGACCTTACTCAGTTCTTGTGCTTGGTTGTGGAAGACACTGATGCAAATACATAAGGAAAACCTGGGAAAGTGGGAGAGAATGGAGGCAGTCAATACTGGCATTGTTCCAGCACTGAGAATGTACAGAGATTAAAAATGGATGCTGTTTAAAATGGGATCAGAAAGACAGAATTCTGGCCAGATGACTGAAAGGTTTTGTGGCAGGGGAAGGCTTGCTGGGCAAATTCCTCTAACATCCCATGGGAAAGTTTGACCTTTTTTTTTTTTGCTTCGTGTAGAATATCCACTCTTAGAAATTAACAGGACTTTGAAATATTTGTCTTTTCTTTAAATTTCCATATTCGAAGAATATATTATGTCACACATTAGGAGACTAAAATTTCCCATATTAGGAGAAACCTAAGGAGGCTATGGTTTGGTAGAAAAGTCTGGGAGTTAGAGACCAGAGTTCTATTTCCAATTTTGCCATTTATTACATATGTAAAGGTGGACAATTCATTTCCTCTCTTGGGGATTCAGTTTCTTCATATGAAAACCAAAAGATTTGGGCTAGATGATCTCTATGGTCATTCAGTCAACAAGCTTTCAGTAAGTGCTTCCTATGTGCTAGGCACCAGGTCCCATCCACCTCCAAATCTTGTAAAAGAACAAAGTTGGACTCTGAATTCTTAGGTCTTTCTCACTTCTAAAATTCCAGTTCCATACTCTAAAAACTCTTGTATTCTGTGGTAAGGCAACTGAGCCAAGATTATATTTCCATTGATGCTTGTCAAGCTGAGAGCTGAGAAAATGGATGGAAGTGGTGACCCAGAATTAGGGCATGGGAAGGAAGACAAAGATCATCAAGATGAGTATTTCTGGGCTCTCATCTAGGGCAACTTTGAAATAGCTGTACTACTCTTAGGTTTTGGCTGGGTAGGGAAACAAATGAGGAAAACGATGGACTGGGAGAATATATATAGAGAAAAGACCAAAATTCATGATGAGAAATATGTTTAGGAGGAGTAGGTTAATAGGTGTAGGATCAAGAACATTACTCTAAGAGAGGAGAAACTCAGAATTCTACCTCCTGGAAGATCTAGAGCACTTAAGATTTCATAATCAAAGTAGTGGATTTCTCTTGCCCTATAATTAATCTCTCCTTCACCTTGCCAGATCTCTAATTAAACCCTGCAGGGAAAAGTTCTTCCCCATTTTCAGTCACAGCATGAGCTAAGACTGCAGTCTGTGTTGACTGAGATGAAGACTCATGAGTACAAGTAATGGTGGTAGGGGGGAACTCCATTTTCATCTGGGTACATGGAGGCCATTTATTGCCAATGAAACTGAATTCTGTGTGGTTCCAAGAAGCTGATCCTAAGCTATATAGAACCTGAGTGACTGGAATTCATAGAGCACTGCTTGGAATAATTGTTAGTGTTATCATGAACTAATTAAAGCCATGACTAAAAAAAAAAGGAGAGGGTGACTTTGGGAACCACTCTGTACTTCCATGCTGAGAAGTAGCCACAAAATGCTGTATTCAGAATTATATAGCACCACCTACTACCCACTCCACTTCCAACTCCCACAGGGTACCGTCACTGGGGTCTAAAAAACTAGCTTCATCAGCAGTAATAGCAGACAGAACTTATTTGTGTGTCTTGTCTGCTTAATGGGTTTTTAACAAGATAATATTTGGGGCCTAATATCTCTTACCCTGTCAGCCTCAGTTTCCTCATGTGTAATGTGGGAGAATTGGATCAGAGGGCCCCCAAACTGATTTTCAAACCTTCAAATACGATTTAAATGTTAATTCTTATTATCATTGTTGTTTTTGTTGCTATTTTCCTATGGGTCATTATTTAGCACCAGCTGCCCTCAGGTAGGTTTTTGTAGGTGGCCCCTTGCAGGTTTTCCCCATGATCTCTTATATCTGAAATAGTTAAGTTCTTCTTATTTTAGAACTCTTAACTAGGCTTCTAGATAATAATTGACTTAGGAGACTTTCTTGTGTCATTTGAGGGAGTTATGCGTGTAGAGTATCTTCTACCTTTCTCCTCCATTAGAAAGTTGTTCTCCACTCATTCCCATCTCCTTCTGCACAGGTGACTTTTACTCTTCTTTGGATTCTATAACTGTAGCTGCTTCAGCAGCTCACAGATCACTCCCTGAACACCCCTGAAACTGGAGTATTGCAGTAGGAACAAGAGCATGAGACTTTCCATCACAATGGTCAGACTGTTTCATGAAAGGCCATGGAGCATAATTATTTAGGTCTCAAGCACTTATTGAATACTCACTATGTCAGAAGCATCATACTATCATCTGTGTATGCATATGTTTATGAGGTTAGTCCAGATGATTTTTCCTCTTATAGAGAGGATAAAAACAGGTAACAATAGTAAGTCACATTCTTATATTTGTTTTGAAGTTGTGCAAATGTTCATATTGGCCATTTTCTAAAAAGAGAGAACTATTGAAAGGCAGTTAGAGATGTGGTATTGGAAGTCAGCAGAGAGTTTGGAGAAGGATACATAGATTTCAGAATCATCAACATAGAGATGGTAATTAAATCCATGGGAGCCAATGAGATCACCAAGTGAAGTAGTATGGAAGGAGAAGAAGAGAGAGCCCAGGACAGAATCTATAGAGAGAAGGTAAGATCTGGAAGAGAATTTAGTAAAGGAAGCAGAGACGAAACTTCACGAGTACGAAGTGATCGGAGTTGTTTTCATCTGTATTATTCTAATTTTCAGTGATTGAGAGCACTTTTCATATTACTTTTGGTAGCTTTGATTTCTTCCTCTGAAAACTAGCTCTTCATATCCCTTTATAGTTTTTCAATTGGGCAATTGTTTCTTATTTTTATATATTTGCCTCACTTTTCTGTATATTTGAGAAATGAAATCTTAATCTGAGAAACTTGCTGCAAAGATTTTTTCCCCAGTTTCTTCCTTTTTTTCTTCTAATTTTGGCTGCATTGGTTTTGTTTGTACAAACCCTTTTTAATTTTATGTAATTAAAACAATCAGTTTTACTTCCCTATCTCCTGTTTTCTTCTATGTTCCCGTCATTTGTTATAATAGCATCCTTTATGTCTAAAGTAAGTGCTCATCTTGAATTCATCTTGGTATACAGTGAGAGATGGTGGTCTATGTCTAGTTTCTGCCAGGTTATTTTTCAGTTTCCCCTGGAGTTTTTGTCAAATAGTAAATTTTTGCTTTAATAACTGGGATCTTAGGACTTACTAAACCCTAGATTACTGTGTTCTTTTGCTTCCATAAATTGTGCACCTAAAATGTTCCGTTGATCAACCTATCTGTTTCTTATTCATCGAATTGTTTTGATGATTATAGTTTTATAGTATAATTTAAGATCTGGTACTGCTAGGTCCCTTTCCTTTGCATTTTAAAAATTGATTCCCTTGATATTCTTGACCTTTTGGTCTTCCAGATGAATTTTATTATTTTTTGAATTCCATAAAATAATTCCTTAGTAGTTTGGTGTGGCAATGGTTAAGTAAATTAATTTAGGTAGAATTGTCATTTTTATTACATTGACTTAGTCTACCCACATGCAATTAATATATTTCTGTGGAATATTTTGTAATTGTATTCATATAATTCCTTTGTGTATCTTGGCAGGTTGATTCTCAAATATTTTATATTACCTGCAGTTATTTTAATTGGAATTTTTCTTTCTCTCTCTTCCTACTGGGTTTTGTTGGTTATATATAGAAATGCTAATAATTTGGGTGTTTATTTTATATCCTTCAACTTTGCTGAAGTTGTTAATTGTTTTCACTAGGTTTTTACTTGACTCTCTAGGATTCTCTAAGACACCATCATGTCATTTGCAAAAAGTGATAGTTTTATTTCTTTTTTGGCCTGTGCTTATTCCTTCATTTTTCTTTTCTTCTTACTACAGTTAGCATTTCTAGTACAATATGGAATAACAATGGTGATGATGATGATGATGATAATAATAATAATAATAATGGTGATATTGAATTTCCTTGCTTCATCTTTAATCTTACTGGAAAGAATTTCCCCCATTACAGCTAATGCATGCTCTTGGCTTTACATAGATACTACTTATCATTTTAAAGAAAATTCCACTTATTCCTATGTTTCCTACTGTTGAAATGGGTATTGTATATTGTCAAAAGCTTTTTCTGCATCTAGTGAAATAATCACGGTTTTATTATTGACATGATCAGTTATACCTATAATTTTCCTAAGATTGAACCAGTACTATGTTCCTCATCTATATCCTTCATTGTTATAGCGTGTGATCTTTTGTGATAAATTGTCATAATCTCCTTGTTACCATTTTATTAAAAACTTTTGCATCAATATTCATTAGGAAATTGGTCTATAGTTTTCTTTCTGTTTTTGCTCTACATAGAAGAAATTTTGTAGGACTCCTTCTGTACCCATTTTTTCCCCAAAGGCATCATATAATATTCAGATTAATTGTTCTTTAAATATTTGGTAGGTTACATCAATACAACGATCCATGACAAATCTAAAGGATTCATAATGAAAAATGCTCTTCATCTCCAAAAAGAGAGAACTGATGAACTCTGTGTGCAGACTGAGCATATTTTTTCATTTTATTTTTCTTGCTTTTTTTTTTCAACATGGCTAGTATGGAAATATGTTTTGCATGACTTTACATGTTTATTGCTTTCCTTCTCAGTGTAGGGGCTAGAGGGAAGAAGAGAATTTGGAACTCAAAATTTTGAAAAATTGAATGTTAAAGTACAAAAAATATATATAAATGTTTGATAAAATTCTCTTATAAATTCATCTGGTCCTGGGGTTTCTTTTCTTAGAAAGCTCATTTATCGCTCCTTCAATTTCTTTTTTAAAGATAAGATTATTTAAGATTCTATTTCCTCTTCTGTTCCTCTAGGCAATTTATATTTTTGTGAATATTCATATGTTTCATTAAGATTGTCAGTTTTATTGACATATACTAATTGGAAAAAATAGTTTCTAATCAGTGCTTTTAATTCATCTTAATGAATTGTTCATTCACTCTTTTATATTTGATATTGGTAATTTGGTTTTCTTTTTAAAAATCAAATTATCCAGCAATGTATCTATTTTCCCCCACAAAACCGGCTCCTAATTTTATTAGTTCAATTATGTTTTTACTTTTAATTTTATTAACCTCTCATTTAATTTTTATGATTTCTAGTTTTGTGTTTAACTGGGACTTTAAATTTGCTGTTTTTCTAGTGTATTTTTTTAGTTGCATGCTAAATTTGTTGAGCAGCTGTCTCTCTTTTATTGCTGTAAGCATTTAGAGATAGAAAATTTCCTCTAAGTACAGAATTGACTACATCTCACAAGTTTTGATATGTTGTCTCATTGTTGTCATTATTTTTAATGGAATTATTGATTGTTTCTACAATTTATTCTCTAACCCTTATTCTTTAGGATTGGGTTATTTAATTTAAATTAATTTTTAATCTATCCTTCAAAATCCCATTATTGAGTGTAATTTTATTGCATTAAAGTCAGAAAAGATGCATTTAATATTTCTGCTTTTCAGCATTTGTTTGTTAGGATTTTGTGCATGCTTGATTTTTGTGAGCATGTCATATGTATCTGAGAATTAGTATAATATTTTCTCTTTCCATTCAATATTCTCCAGAGGTTTATCTATCTAATCTTTCTAAAATTCTATTCATCTCCTTAGCTTCTTTCTTATTTATTTTATGGTTGTATTTATCTAGGTCTGAGAGGAGTAAGTTGAGTTCCTCCACTATAAAGTTATAAATCTATAAAGTCCACTTATAAAACTCCACTATAAAACTATAAAGTTTTATTATTTCCTCCTGTAACTCATTTAGCTTTTCCTTCAAGAATCTGAGTACTATGCCATTTGGTGAATATATATTCAATACTGATATCAATTCATTGTCTATAGTACCTTTTTTTCAGAAAGCTTGGTTTCTCTGGTAATCTTTTAATTAGTTCCATTTTTGCTTTTTGCTTTGTGTGAGATCATGATTGCTAATCTGGCATAATAGCTGCTGCTTCAGCCCTTTTTTTTTCAACTCTTTGTGCATCTTTCTGGTAAAAGTATGTTTCTTTGGGCATAGTTCCAAATTGCTCTCCAGAATGGTTGGGTCAGCTCACAGCTCCACCAACAATGAATTAGTGTTCTGACTCTCCCACATTTTCTCCAACATTTATCATCTTCCTGTTTTGTCATGTTAGTCAATCAGATAGGTGCAATGTGGCACCTCAGAGTTGTTTTAATTTGCATCTCTCTAGTAAATAGTGTTTTAGAGCATTTTTCATATGATTATAGGTAGCTTTAATTTCTTCCTCTGAAAACTGACTGTTCATATCCTTTGACCATTTATCAACTGGGGAATGACTTGTAATCTGGTAAATTTGACTCAGTTCTCTATACATTTTTGAAATGAGGCCTTTATCACAAACACTAATTGTAAAAATTCTTTCCCAGTTTTCTGCTTCCCTCCTAATCTTGGTTGCATTGGGTTTGTTTGTGCAAAAACTTTTCAATTTAATGTAATCAAAATAATTCGTTTTACATTTCATAATATTCTCTATCTCTTATTTGGTCAAAAAATTTCTCCATTCTCCATAAATCTGACAAATACACTATCCCTTGCTCCCCTAATTTGTTTATAGTATTAGCCTTTGTACCTAGATAATTTACCCATTTGGACTTTATTCTTGTGTATAGTGTCAGGCATTGTTCTATGCCCAGTTTCTGCCACACTATTATCCAGTTTTCCCTGCAGTTTTTGTCAAACAGTGAGTTCTTATCCCAGAATCTGGGGACCTTGATTTTATCAAATAGTAGACTGCTATAATCATTGACTACTATGTTTTGTGTACCTAACCCATTCCACTGATCTACCCTTCTGTTTCTTAGATGTGTATACTTTTCAACACAGCAATATTGCTTCTAGGGCTGTATTCCAAAGAGATCATAAAAATGGGAAAATGTGCCACATGTACAAAAATATATAGAGCTGCTCTTTTTATGGTGGCCAAGAACTAGAAATCAAGGGAATGCCCATCAATTGGGGAATGGCTGAACCAGTTGTGGTATATGAATGTAATGGAATACTATTGTGTTATAAGAAATGATGAACAGGCAGACTTCAGAAATATCTGGAAAGACTTATATGAACTGATAGTGAGCGAGGGGAGCAGAACCAGGAGAACATTGTACGTAGTAACAGCCACAGAGTGTGAGGACTGTTTCTGATAGAGTTAGCCCTTCCCAGCAATGCAAGGACCTAAAACACGTACTTAGGAAGTACAAGAGCATCATCCATTATTTAGACCCATTAAAACATGCCATCATAAAGCTAGAGTACAATACAATGAATTTTTCTGGGCAACTAAATTTCACCATGATCTTCCACAAGCTCTCATGATAATATCAGTAACCTTGGTTAAGTAGACAAATGTTATGGAGAGAACTCCATCTTGCTCTTGGCATTTCTCCTTTAGCTGTCGGGAAGCAAACACCATGTTGCCTGTTCCTTGGCCCTTTCTGAAGCCACACTGGCTCTTGGGTAGATGATCATCTGCCAGTCAAGGAAATAAGTTCTCCCTCAATCAGCACTACACCTTCCATACATGGAACCATTGGTAGTGGTTACAGTAAATGGAGAAATTTTGAATGTTGTGCATAAGTTCATTTACCTTGGCAGTGTACTTTCTGATGTCTACATAGATAATGAAGTTGACACATGCATTCCCAGAGATAGCTCAGCATTTGGAAGATTCTGAAAGAAAATGTGGGAGAGAAGAAGTAATAGACTGCGTATCCGACTGAAGGTCTACAGAGCCATTGTGTTGACTTCATTGTTGTGTGCCTATGAAACCTGGACAATCTTCTGGTGCCATGACAGAAAACTGAACTGTTTCCATTTGAATTGTCTTAAGAAGATTCTGAAGATCACCTGGTAAGATAAGGTACCAGACACTAAGGTCCTTTCTTGAGCTGAACTGCCACTCATTAAAACTCTACTGTAGAGAGTGCAACTCTGATGGGCTGAACATGTAGCCTGAATACCAAATGAACGTTTACTTAAGTGACTATTTTATGGAGAACTTGAACAAGGCAAGCACTCATATCGAGGTCAAAGAAGGAGTACAAGGACACCCTTAAAGTTTCTCTGAAGAACTTTAATGTTGATTATGAGACATAGGAGACACTGACACAGGACTTTCCAGCATGATGTGCCTGCATCAACAAAAGCACTGTGCTCTATGAGCAAAGCATAATTTCAGCAGCTCAAAAGAAATGTGAAATGCCCAAACCTAGAGACATCTCCGTTCCAAATGTTCAAATGGACTATTTGTGCTTGATATGTGGTAGAGACTTCAAAGCTTGTATTAGACTGATCAGCCACAGTCAATCACACTGTACCCTGACCCAAAATCATGATGCCATTGGTCCTGTTTGAGTATAAAGGACAAACAACAACTTCTGACCATTGCCTTCCTTAATCTACCTTCCCTCTTATTATCACCACACTACTTTTCTCTTAGCCTCGTTCCTTCCTACTTTCCTGTTTTTCTGTACCCAACTGTGTGTTTATATAAAGTCTTCCCACTTTGAACCAGTTCAGATGAAAAGGAAGTTCAAGTTTTGGCCTCCCTCTTGCCTTCTTCCTTCAGTTATATAAATTCTTACTTATGTGCCTCACTTATATGACATAATTTCCCCTTTTCCCTTTCTCCCAGTACATCCTTTTTCTCATCTTTCCATTCTTCTTTTGAGATTATTCCAACATAATAGGCTCACACCCATGACTTCTAAGTAGACTCCCTCTCTCTCTCTGACTGCCCTAGTGATGATAAAGATCTTTGGGGTTACACACATCTTCCTATATAGGAATATAAATTATTTAACCTCTTTTAGACCCTTATGATTTATCACTTATGTTGACCTTTTTGTGCTTCTTTTGAGTCTTATGTTTGACTATAAATTTTCTATTCAGCTCTGGTCTTTTTCTCAGGATTGCTTTAAAGCTTTCTGTTTCATTAAATGTCTACTTTTCTCCTTTGGGATTATACTCAGTTTTTTTTCTGGGTAGATTATGCTTTGTTGTAATCCTAGCTCCTTTACCTTCTGGAATTTCATATTCCTAAATCTTTGCTTTTTTCTACTGATAGTTGCTAAATCTTGTATGATCCTGATTATGACTCCACAGTATTTTAATTATTTTTTCCTGGCTGCTTGCTATATTTTCTCATTGACCTGGGAACTATAGATTTTGGCTATAATAGTCCCAGGAGTCTTCTTTTTGGTATTTCTTTCAGTTGGTGACCTGTGTATTCTTTCAATTTCTACTTTGTCCTCTAATTCTAAAATATCTGTATACTTTTTCCTTTATAATTTCTGCAAAGATGATGTCTAAACTCCTTTTTTTGTTTGTTTATGGCTTTCAGGTAGTTCAGGGAATCTTAAATTATCTCTTCTTGATCTATTTTGTAGGTCAATTGTTTTCTCTATGAGATATTTTATGTCTTCTCCTATTTCTCTGTCTTTTGACTTAGTTTTATTGTTCCTTGATGTTTTGTGGATTCATTAGCTTCTAGCTGGCCAATTCTAATTTTTAAGGAGTTAATTTCTTCAGTAAAGTTTTGTATCTCATTTTGCCATTTGGTCAGTTTTGATTTTTAAGGAGTTATTTCTTTGGAATTTTTTTTTTTACTTCTTTTACCCAGATGCCAATTTTATTATTGTAATTTTCTTACATGACTTTCATTTTTTTCTCAATTTTTCTTCTACTGTGCATATTATACACATAGCACACACACACACACATATAGATACACTTGATTTTCTTATATTTCTATAATAACTTATGTTTATTATCTCATTTGGTCACCACAAAACCCTGTGTTGTCATTTTTAAAAATAAAGAAAATGGGGAGCAAGAGCCAAGATGGTGGAGTAGAAAGATACACATATGCTAGCTCTGAACCCACAGCCCATAAAATACCTGTAAAGAACTCCCAACAAATTCAGGAGCAGCAGAAGCCACAGAACAACAGAGAGGAGGAGATTTCTGTTCCAGAGAGACCTGAAAGACCGACACAAAAAGTCCATCACGCCCCAGACCCTGAGCAGAGCCCAGCCCTGCCTCAGCCATGCTGCATGGAGAGGAGCAGATCTGAGCAGGCTTCAGGGACAGAATCTGCAGGTCCCTCCACCCACAGGTGCCAAAGGTCAGTGAGAGGGTCTTTTTAGCTCCCCAAGGGGGGAGTGGGGTATCCCCATAACTCAGGCCCCCTCGGGAGGCAGCAGCAGAGGCGGCAGCAGACAGGGGCTCCCAAAGCAGGCAGGAGCTCAGATCCATCGTTGAAGGTCTCCACATAAACCCCCTGAGGGAACTGAGCCCCATATGGTGGCCCTGTCCCCACCTGAGCACCTGAACTTAATCTCACACTGAATAGCAGCCCTGCCCCCACCCAAAGCCCTGAGGCTGGGAAGCAGCATTTGAATCTCAGACCCCAAGTGCTGGCTGGGTGAATCTGGAGGTGAGGTGGGTGTGGAGAGGACACTCAGAAATCAAGTAACTGGCTGGGAAAATGCCCAGAAAAGGGGGGAAAAAATAAGACGATAGAAGTTTACTTTCTTGGTGAACAGTTATCTCCTCCCATCCTTTCAGATGAGGAAGAACAATGCTTACCATCAGGGAAAGACATAGAAATCAAGGCTTCTGTATCCCAGACATCCAAAATAAATATTCAATGGGCTCAGGCCATGGAAGAGCTCAAAAAGGATTTTGAAAATCAAGTTAGAGAGGTGGAGGAAAAACTGGGAAGAGAAGTGAGAGAGATGCAAGAAAAGCATGAAAAGTAGGTCAACACCTTGCTAAAGGAGACCCAAAAAAATGCTGAAGAAAATAACACTTTGAAAAATAGGCTAACTCAATTGGCAAAAGAGGTTCAAAAAGCCAATGAGGAGAAGAATGCTTTCAAAAGCAGAATTAGCCAAATGGAAAAGGAGGTTCAAAAGCTCACTGAAGAAAATAGTTCTTTAAAAATTAGAATGGAACAGATGGAAGCTAATGACTTTATGAGAAATCAAGAAATCACAAAACAAAACAAAAGAATGAAAAAATGGAAGATAATGTGAAATATCTCATTGGAAAAACAACTGACCTGGACAATAGATCCAGGGGAGATAATTTAAAAATTATGGGACTACCTGAAAGCCATGATAAAAAAAAAGGGCCTAGACATCATCTTTCATGAAATTATCAAGGAAAACTGCCCTGAGATTCTAGAACCAGAGGGTAAAATAAGTATTCAAGGAATCTACCAATCACCTCCTGAAAGAGATCAAAAAAGAGAAACTCCTAGAAACATTGTGGCCAAATTCCAGAGTTCCCAGGTCAAGGAGAAAATATTGCAAGCAGCTAGAAAGAAACAATTCAAGTATTGTGGAAATACAATCAGGATAACACAAGATCTAGCAGCTTCTACATTAAGGGATCAAAGGGCGTGGAATAAGATATTCCAGAAGTCAAAGGAACTAGGACTAAAACCAAGAATCACCTACCCAGCAAAACTGAGTATAATACTTCAGGGGAAAAATTGGTCTTTCAATGAAATCGAGGACTTTCAAGCATTCTTGATGAAAAGACCAGAGCTGAAAAGAAAATGTGACTTTCAAACACAAGAATGAAGAGAAGCCTGAAAAGGTAAACAGCAAGGAGAAGTCATAAGGGACTTACTAAAGTTGAACTGTTTACATTCCTACATGGAAAGACAATATTTGTAACTCTTGAAACTTTTCAGTATCTTGGCAGTGGGTCGGATCACACACACACACACACACACACACGCACGCACACAGAGAGACAGAGAGCACAGAGTGAATTGAATAGGATAGGATTATATCTTAAAAAAATGAAATTAAGTGGTGAGAGAGAAATATATTGGGAGGAGAAAGGGAGAAATGGAATGGGGAAAATCATCTCTCATAAAAGAGGCAAGCAAAAGACTTTTTAGTGGAGGGAAAAAGAGGGGAGGTGAGAGAAAAACATGAAGTTTACTCTCATCACATTCGACTAAAGGAAGGAATAAAATGCACACTCATTTTGGTATGAAAACCTATCTTACAATACAGGAAAGTGGGGGAGAAGGGGATAAGCAGGGTTGGGGGGATGATGGAAAGGAGGGCAATGGGAGGAGGGAGCAATTTGAAGTCAACACTCTTGGGGAGGGACAGGATCCAAAGAGAGAATACAAGCAATGGGGGGCATGACAGAATGGAGGGAAATATAGTTAGTCTTCCACAACATGACTATTATGGAAGTCATTTGCAAAATTACACAGATATGGCCTATATTGAATTGCTTGCCTCCCCAAAGGGAATGGGTGGGGAGGGAGGGGTGAAGAGAAGTTGGAACTCAAAGTTTTAGGAACAACTGTTGCTACTAGGAAATAAGAAATACAGGTAATGGGGCATAGAAAGTTATCTGGCCCTACAGGACACAAGAGAAGATGGGGACAAGGGAAGGGAGGGATGGTAGAAGAGAGGGCAGATTGGTGATAGGGGCAATTAGAATTCTCAGTGTTTTGGGGTGGGGGAGGGGACAGATGGGGAGAAAATTTGGAACCCAAAATTTTGTGAAAATGAATGTTAAAAGTTAAATAAATAAATTAAAATTTTTGAGTCAATTTTCAGTAAAAAAAATAAAGAAAGAAAGAAAATGAGGCTCACAAACTGATTTCATGCTTATAAGTGATAGAACCTAGACTCAAATTTAAGTGTCCCAAGTTCAATGGGCTTCCTTTTTTTCTTAATGTAATTTATTTATTTTCAGTTTTCAACATTCATTTTAACAAAATTTTGAATTCCAAGTTTTCTCCCCATCTCTCCCACCCCAGAATAGCATGCCCCCAACTATCACTTTCCCCAATCTGTCCTCCCTTCTGTGATCCATCCTTCTCCCATCTACCTCCCCTCTATTTTACTGTAGGGCAAGATATATTTCTATACCCCATTGCCTGTACAACTTATTTCTCAGTTGCATTCAAAACCGATTTTTAACATTCATGTTTAAAGCTTTGAGTTCCACATTCTCTTCATTTCTCTCTCCCTATCCACTCTCAGTGAGAAAGTAAGCAATTTGATATAGATCATACATACGTAGCCATGCAAAATACTTTCATAACAGTCATGTTTTGAAAGACTAATCACACTTCCCTCTATCCTGTCCTGCCCTCCATTTATTCAATTTTCTCCCTTGACCTATCTCCCCATAACAGTGTTTGCTTCTGATTACCCCTTCCCACAATCTGCCATCCCCTCTATTATCTTACCTCTCCTATCTCCTTCCCCTCTGCCTTCCTGAAGGGTTAGATAGATTTCCATATCCAATTGAGTGTGTATTATTCCCTCCTTAAACCAAATCCATGAGAGTAAAGCTCACTTATTCCCTCTCACTTCCCCCTCTACTCCTCCACTGTAAAAGCTTTTTCTTGCCCCTTTTATGTGAGATGATTTACTACTTTCTACCTCTCCCTTTCTCTTTCTCCCAGTACATTCCTCTCAACACTTAATTTTTTTAGATATCTTCCCTTCATATTCAGCTCACTCTATGCCCTCTGTCTGTCTGTCTATTTATTGATCTATCTATCTACACACATATATGCATATATACATACATATACACATACACATATATACATATACATGCACATATCTACACATAGAAAATATACACATAAATACATATACATACACACACATATTCCTTCTAACTACCCTCATACTGAGAAAGGTCTCATGAGTTACAAATATCATCTTTCTATATAGGAATATAAATAGTTCAACTTTAATGAGTCCTTTATGGCTTCTCTTTTCTGTTTTCCTTTTCAAGTTTCTCTTGATTCTTGCACTGGAGAAACAAGTTTTCTGTCTTTTCAATAAGAATGCTTAGAAGTCCTCTATTTCATTGAAATTCCATTTTCCCCCTGAAGTATTATACTCAGTTTTCCTGGGTATTTGATTCTTGGTTTTAATCCTAGTTCCTTTGACTTCTGGAATATCATATTCCAAGCCCTCCATTCCTTTAGTGTAGAAGCTGCTAAATGCTGCATTATCCTGATTGTGTTTCCATAATGCTTGAATTGTTTCTTTCTGGCTGCTTATAATATTTTCTCCTTGACCTGGGAATTCTGGTATTTGGCTACAATACTCCAAGGAGGTTTTCTTTTTGGGATCTATTTCAGGAGATGATTGGTGGATTCTTTCCATTTCTATTTTACCCTTTGGTTCTAGAATATCATGGCAGTTTTTCTTGACAATTTTTTGGAAGATAATGTCTAGGGCATTTTTTGGATCACGGTTTTCAGGTAGATCAATAATTTTGAAATTATCTCTCCTGGATCTATTTTCCAAGTCAGTTGTTTTTCCAATGAGATATTTCACATTGCCTTCCATTTTTTCATTCTTTTGGTTTTGTTTTATAATTTCTTGATTTCTCATAATATCATCAGCATCCATTTGCTCCATTCTAATTTTGAAGAAATTATTTTCTTCAGTGAGCTTTTGGACCTCTTTTTCCATTTGGTCAATTATGCTTTTTAAAGCATTCTTCTCCTCATTGGCATTTTGAACCTCTTTTGCCATTTGGGTTATTCTATTTTTAAAGTATTATTTTCTTTAGCATTTTTTTGGGTCTCCTTTATCAAGCTGTTTACTCGTTTTGCATGATTTTCTAACATCGCTCTTATTTCCCTTCCCAATTTTTCCCTGACTTCTCTTACTTGATTTTAAAAATCCCTTTTAAGCTCTTCCATTGTCTAAGACCATTTCATATTTTTCTTGGAAGCTTTGCATATAGATCCTTGACCTTGCTGTCTTCCTCCAGTTGTATGCTTTGATCCTCCTCATCCCCAAGGACACAAGAAAACATCTTTTCACCAAGAAAGTAACCTTCTATAGTCTTATTTTTCCTCCTTTGGTCATTTTCCCAGCCAATTACTTGACTTTTGAGCTCTTTGTTAAGTGGAGAGTGTACTGCCCCAAATTTTAGGGGTTTTGTGCACCTATTTTCAGAGATACCTCTAGGGACCTGCAAACTATCAGTTCCTCCAAAGTGATATGATCAAAAAAGAGGTATTTTCTCTTCTCCTGGGCTGTGATGTGGTCTGTGAGCAACCACAACCACAAGTCCTGTAACTGCAAGTAGGATTCCTTCTCCATAGGCAACACCAGCTTTGCCACACCAGTGCTTCTCCTTGCCCCTGGATCACCACCCAGGACTGTGACCCAGATCAGCTGCTTGATTGCCCTGCTATCTGTAGGAAAGAGCTCCAGAAGCAATCGCTTCTGTGACAGTGACTGCTACCACCCTGGGGCTGCGGCTGGGACCAGACCATGTTCCTCTCACGCAGGTGAGAGCTTTCCCACTGACATTTGAAGCTGTCTTTGGCATTTTGGGGTTGAGAAGTCTGGAAGTTGTTTTTAAGCTAGCCATTTCATTTTAATCCCCTTCTCATTAAACAATTCCTCATAATAGCAACAATAAAAATTTAATTAAAGCCAGCTGACAGTGTCGGCACCTAACAATATTCTAATTTTCTTGTCTGTCACTCTTCCCAAGAAGATGATATAGGTGTGTTTCCTTATAAGTTCTTCAGGATAGGGATGGTTCATTGCAATAGTCAATGAGTCAGTTAATAAACATTTATTAAGCACCTAATATGTGCCAGACACTATGCTAAGCTCTGGAGACATAAAAAGAGGTAAAAGACAGTCCCTGCCCTCATAGAACTCACAATCTAATGGGGGAGACAAACAAATACATGCAAGCAAGCTATATACAGAATAGATAGAAAATAACTAAAAGAGGGAAAGCACTGAAATTTTGAGGAGTTGGGGAAGGCTTCCTGTAAGAATCTATCTCCCTTTTAGTTCGTTTTATGCTTACAATTATAGTCATTGTTTATATTGTTCTCTTGATTCTGCTTCTCTTTATTCTGCTTCACTTCATACAAGTGATTTCCCTGATTAAATAATTCATATTCCTTGTTTATTTTGGCACAATGATATTCCATTACATCCAAACACCAAAATTTGTTCAGTCATTTCACAACCAATGCCATCCATTTTATTTCTGGTCCTTTGTTGTTGTTTTTGCTACCACAAAGAGTGCTGCTATAAATATCTTTTGGTAGGAACACACACACACACACACACACACACACACACACGCACATATCTTTCTATCATTGACCTTCTTGTGAGAGATGCACAATAGTAGAATTTCTGAGTCAAAAAAGTATGATAAACTGCTTAGTAATCATTTTTCTATTATAATTTCAAATTGTTTTTCAGGATGATCAGACAAATACATAGATTCCTTAATAGTATGTCAATATGTTCATCTTCCCACAACATTATTCCTCTTCCAATATTGAATATTCCTATTTTTTTTATTTTTGAAAAGACAATCTTCTGAGTGTGAGGTGAAACTTCAAAGTTATTTTAATTTCCATTCTTTTATCATTAGTGATTTAGAACAATCTCTCATAATGGGCATGTGATCTTTTGTTAACTATTTGTTTACATCACTTGACCACATATACTGTCTCTCAGCTTTATGTGTTTGTGTCATATCAAACTTTTATTAGAAATATTTTATTTATTCATTAAATTTAAGTTCAAGATTTTAATTTATGGAATAAAACAAGCAATTCTATAACAGTATAATAAAAAATGATTGCACATGAAACTGCAAATAATTCTGTTTAGTACAATTTACTATTTCATTTAAATATATAATAAAGTTATCATGTAAACTCCTTTTTTTTTTCTTTTTTCCCCTTCCCTGTTCTAGAGGTGGCTACCATTACACACAAATATGTATACATGTAAAATCATTCTATACATACTTCTTCCTCTGGATGCAGATAACAACTTCCTTCGTATATATGTCCTTTGTAGTTAATTTGGGTATTTATAATAGTCAAAATTAGTTATTAGCTCTTAAAACAATATTGCTTTTACTGTGTACAATATTTTCTTGTTTCTACTCATTTTGCTCTTCATTATTTTGTACAGGTCTATCCATGTTTTTCTAAGATCATTGAGCTCATCAAGAAATATTTAATAGAAAGATTTTTCCTGTTTGACATTTTTTTTCTTTACGTCCAGGAGCATTGATTTTGTTCATGCAAAGTTTTAAAATTTGATGTAATCAAATTGCCTGTTAAATTTTTATAGGTACATTTATCTTTTAATTGATTAAGAATTCACACCCTAACCCTGGTTGTGGAAGAAATCTCCTTCCATTTCCTCTGTCTTTTATGACATGACCTTCTATATGTAGGTCAAATATCCTTTTGGAGCTCATTGTGATCTATTATAAGACACTTGTCGAACATAATTTCTCACAAGCTGCCTTTTCAGTTTTTCATGGATCTTTTTGTCATACCATATTACCTCTCTAGGATATCTAAAAAGGTCAGAATGGCCTTAAGATCAGGTATAGTGGTAGTACTTGCCCTCCCAATCCAGAATTTTAGAATAGATCATGGATCTGACACAGATAGAGTGGGGGAAATCCTAAGAGATAAAGAATTGGGGTCAGTTCAGCAAAAGGCCTTACAAGTTCTTACATACACATAGAAAGCACTGAAATGTTTCCAACTAAGTTAGGGGAATGGGAACAGCAAAGACAACAGAGAATCTAGGACATTCTTTGTAGGGCTAAAACCAATGAAACCTAGGATTTTACTTGAGCCAGGACAGGCGATGCTGGTAGAAAGCAGAATGATCTCTTGCTACTTTTTATGTTCAGCTCAGAATCTGAAGCTTCCCTCTTTTTAATTTGTTTGAATAAAATTATTTCTATTGAATGTATCAGTGATTCTGTATGAAATTGGATATTTGAAAGTTGCTAATTCAATCATAATTTACCCCACCTTTTCCTACTTTTCTTACTTAAACTGATGCTCGAACCAAAATCTTGCCTACTTCATGGATGAACAGGTAGAGGTTAGAGAAAATTAATATAAGATTACAACTTTGCTTCTTACCTTCACTCTGACCAACAGGTCTAACAGGGAGAAATAAGATAGTCTAGCATAAGGTGTGTGTGTGTACATATATATATATATACATGTATGTATGTATGTATGTATGTGTGTGTGTTGTATATGTATATATGTATGTATGTATGTGTATGTGCATATACATATAATTCTTGAAAAAATATAGGACATTTGCAATGCACACATGTGTATATATTGCAAATGCCCTACACACACACACACACATGCACACGCACACACACACACACACACACACACACACACACACATATATATTGTGAATATCCCATATTTTTTCAAGAGTTATTCTGTTGAGAGACAGCTATAACTAGAAACTCAGTGATCTATTCTACTAGTAGAGAATGGTCTGAGAAAACTGGTGGTAGAGTGGGAATTTCTGTTACTACAAGAGCAACTTTTACAGGGATAAATATTCCTGTTAAATGTTCCTCTGTTTTCCTCTTATAAGTTCCTCTAGTGAAAATTCAAGGGCAGACTTTCAAAGGATACAATATTTCCTTTTCCCAGAATGTGGAAACAACTATCTAGTCTTTTAGTCAAGAATGCTACTTATCTCTGCCCCAGTCAGGCTGATTTTCTCCATGCTTCTGGAACATGCAATGCTCATTCTCCCATATCTTCCCTCTGACATGGAAGGCTCTCACTCTTCTCTACTACTTATCTAAGTCTCCCTCAGGATTTGATATGCTCCATGAAACCTTTCTGGCTAATTCTGTCCAGATTGATGTTTACCTACAACAATCATCCCTTACCCTTTTCATCATACTCTTCATGTGATTGTTTCTAAACTTATCATAGCTTTCCTTACTAAGTGGCCTCAGGAAAAGGATGATGGCTTAATCCTCTTTAGCTTCCACCCATAGAATTTAGACCAATGAATTATTTATGGTAGGTTCTCAGTATGTGATCATAGATGAATTCATACACCATGTCCTGAATAACATGTTCCATTCATTACCAGAGAAACAAGGAAAACAGCTATCATCTATCTATCTATCTGTCTGTCTGTCTATCTATCTATCTATCTATCTATCTATCTATCTATCTATCTATCTATCTATCTATTTATCTATCTATCTGCCTGTCTGTCTGTCTATCTCTCTCTCTATATATATGTATACCTCCATATGGTCCTGGGATAGCCTTTCTTAAACTTGGAGATGGGATTTCAGACAACCAGAAAGGACCCACATTTAGAAGTAGATCTTTGTTGTGGTAGTTTTGAAATTTAGTGATGATGTGCCTGACTGAGTGGAATATGGAGCTTTTCTTTATTGACATTCTAAAAGTGCTGACTATGGATATGGTGCTGTGAGTAGGAAAGAAAGAAAGAAAAGAAGAAAGGAAAGAAGGAAAAAAGGAAGGAAGAAAAAAGAAAGAAAAAGAAGGAAGGAAATAATAAAATAAATAAATAATAAAATAATAAAAGAAAAAGAGAGAAGAAGGTAAAGGGACAGAGGGAGAAAGAAAAAAAAGAAAAAAGAGAAAGGAAACATCCTTTCCCTCAGGAACCTTATATTCTTTAGGAAGATGGGATATTACATGTACACACAAGTAAATGTAAGGTAATTTGAAGATGGAGAAAGAGCTAACAATCTGAGAGAATCAGGATAGGGTTTCATGGAGGAGGTAGTAACTGATCCATTATCCTTGACTCTTCACTATCTCTCCCCACCCCCCAGAGCCAATCAGTTGCCCAAACCTGCTGATTTCACCTTTACAACATCTCTCTAAATATGCCCCCTTTTCTCCTCTGACACTGTTATCACTCTAAGACAGGCCACCATCACCTCTTGCCTGGACTATTGCAGTTTCATGCTGGTGCTTCTGCCTGCCTCAAGTCTCTCCCCACTCCAGTCTATCTTTCATTCAGTAATTAAAGATATTTTCCTAAAATGCAAGTCCAATCATACTCCACCTCTACCCCCATTCAAAAAATTTCAGTGGCTTCCTATTGTGTCCAAGAGCAAATACAAAATGCTCTGTTTCACATTCAATGCCCTCCATAATCTGGTCCCCTCCTACCTTTCCAGTCTTCTTACTCCTTAACTCCTGTTATGTACTTAAATCCAATTCACTTGCAAGTCATGACATCACTGTTCTGATGTCATGGTCTTCTTTGAGAATGAAGGACAAACAATAATTATGTACTATTTCATCCAGTGACAATGTCTTCATTGTTCCATTAACAAGACACTCCATCTCTCAACTCTGGGCATTTGCTCTGGCTGCCCCCCATGCCTGGAACAATCTGCCCCCTCTGCTCTGACTACTGACTTACTTGGCTTCCTTTAAGTCTCAACTAAAATCCCACCTTCTACAGAAACCCTTTCCTGATCCCTCTTAATTCCAATACCTTCCCCCTGTTCATTATCTCTTCTTTATCCTATATGTAGCTTGCTTTGTACATTCTTGTTTGCATGTTGTCTTCCCCATTAGACTGTAAGCATCTTGAGGGTAGGGACTGTCTTTTACCATTTTTCCTATCTCTAGTATTTAACAGAGTGCTTGCCATGAAGTAGGCACTTAAATGTTTATTGATTGATTTTTTATTTATTTGATCCTTGAAGGAAGAAAATAAGCATTTATAAAATGTCCACTATGTTCCAGACACTGTTCTAAGTGCTTTACAAATGTCATCTCATCTGATCCTCATGACAACCCTGGGAGGCAGGTGCTGTTACTATTCTTATTTTACAATTGAGGAAACTGAAGCAAAGAGAGTTTAAGGGTCACACAACTAGTAGGCATCTGAAGCTGGATTAAAATTCAGATCTTCCTGACTTTATCCATTGTGTCACCTAGCTGCTTTGATTGAGGGAAGCAAAATGTTCTAAAAGGTAGAGGGAGTGCATTCCAGGAATGGAAGTTTACCAATACAAAGATATGGAGAAAGGAGATGAAATGCAAAGATCATGGAATAACTAGTATACATACTAGAACAGAAAATCTAGATTTTAAATAAGCTATATATCCATTTATTTTTTTAAATAGTGTTATTTAAAAGGCAACACAAAGATTTCACAGTGTCAGTGGAATGGACAACTTCATGTGACACCAATTCAATAGTAACTGAAATGTTACTATCTCTGTGCTTCCTTTGGTACTACCATCTTCTGGGAGAACTCTATTGCCATCTTTCAGTCCATGAATCTCTCCATTTTTTCCTTTAGTTCTTGAGCTATTGGCTACCACCACCACCTGTAATAGCTTTCCTTGTGATTTTTCTGGGTATACTATACCACAGTGAAACCCCCCTCACCTAAAACTTTGTCAGAGAGGAAGTGAAAATTTTGAAAAGCCTGTGATAAAAAGCCTGTGAAAAGCCTACGGTTACCCAAACTAATTGCTCCTGTTCTGAATGCCTGTTCCCTCCTTTAGGCCCAAGTATAAGAAGCCTACAAACTTATAAACATATCACCTTAGGGTAGGGTAGGGAAGGCATTGCATTTTATAACACCATTTCTTGCAATATGGTTAAATCCTTTAAGCAGAATCAATTCTAATTTAGAATCTAGAAGCTAGTCTCTAGAATTACAAACCCTGCACTGAAGGTTTGATGATGGTGGCAGACAACTATGGACCATGTGAATAGAATGAACCCATTTTCCCAATTCCCAGTGATAGTTCTACCTCTGAGTTCTGATTCAGAAATGTAAGAGACAGGAGATCTCCCAGTAACTTTACAGGATGAGATTAAGCCTGATTTCTCTTTTTGTTTTTTGGCAGAAAAAAAAAAGAGAAAGGAAATAATAGTAATATCAACAAGAGCTGCAGGTTACATAATACTTTCAGATTTACAAAGTGTTTTCCATGTGTCATTTTTCAATTTCATTTAATTTATACCTTGTGTAGAGTCAGGAAGTAGAGCTAAGGTCACTCATAATTCCCAGGTCCAGTAATAGGATTTGGTAAGCACTTAGATGTGGTTTTTATGTCTAGTAGGCAGTTTCTACTATGAAGAAAATGCCCAGGTCATAACATCATTTGGATTGGGTTAACATTCTTCAATCAATCAACAAACATTAATAAAGCACTTAATATGTGACAGGACTGTATTAAATGCAGAATCCATTCTCCCATGGCACTGTAAAGAGATGTTGTCGAACTTCACGTTCTAGAATGTTTTTGGTGAAACTATAACTCCCAAAAGAGTTTGTGTAAGTTTGTAATAAGAGGAGCCTTCAATCATGGGAGAGTTAGACAAAAAATGGAGTAAGTATGAAAAAAAATCCCAGGAAACAGAACAAGTACAACATGCAAGGAGGAGCTGAAGGAGGATGGTAAGAAAATGGCAGCCGTGTTCTGAGTCCTGGCATCCAGTCTAGGCCTTGAGAATCATGGGCCATTGCTTCCATGGTAATCTGGTTTCTCTACCGAAAAGGCCCTCCTTTACTTACAGTTCCATTGTCCGTAAGTCCATCATTTCAAGTGTAATATGCTATGCTAAGAAATCCAGGGTTCTCCAGAACTGGGATACCTTTTCCAAGCACCTTTCTGTGAGCAGCTGACCTGTCCCTCTCCTTTTGGGTTGGAGGGAATTGAATGCTTAATCAGGAATCTAAAGTGGTGCTTTCAGGCAGACATATTTGCAGTTAAATACTTGATCCATTCCTCTTATTGCCTTGTTATCATATTTCATTTTAGCACTTGCTATGAATTTATGCTTACCTTGTTTGCTCTGGTAAAAGAAGCATCTGTGGGGCCACATGAACTCTGCATTTGAATAGTAGCTGCCATGAACAGTACCATGGACCTGGGTGTAAGTGAGGAGAGGGCCACATTAACAGGCCCTGATGGCTACAAGATTAAACACAAAATGATAAAGTTCGCAATTCCATTTGAAACCTGAAAGGCAATCTGGTATAGTTGATAGAAAATCTGCCTCAGAGCCAGGAAGGCCTGGGTTTAAGTCCTACCTTTGACACATACTAGCTGTGTAACCTTGGATAAGTTACTCAAACACTCACAGCTTTAGGCAACTCTAAGACAATAAGTTGCAGAGAAGAAGTTGATCTGTATTGATAAAGGATATTTTCTCATCTTGGATGTCCCCACATCATTGAAATCACAGGTCCAGTCTTTGTGATTTCTTTGTGAAATCCCATGACAATTATACAGGAAAAGAATGAAGAATTAAGTCAAGAAAAATGAAACACTCTAAAAATGCTCTAAATGATTTAGTGCAAAAGGGAAGAGTTTGGCAAGAGGTAAACTATTTTCCACAAATTCATACAGCAGATAACACAGATTAATAGTTGTGGGAAGCCATACAAATTAGAATGATTAGATGCATCATTTTCCCAGAAAGAATATTTTTTTAAAAGGAAGATTTAAAAAATTTTTTTGTAGTTATGTGGAATAACAAGTCTTAACATTTATTTTTTTCATTTGAGTTCCAAATTCTCTCTCTGTCTCTCTCTCTGTCTCTCTCTCTCTTCCCCCCTTCTCTGTCTCTCTGTCTCTCTGTCTCTCTGTCTCTGTCTCTCTGTCTCTGTCTCTCTCTGTCTCTCTGTCTCTCTCTCTGTCTCTCTCTGTCTCTGTCTCTCTCTCTCTCTCTCTCTCTCTCTCCTCCTTCTCTCTTCCCTCCTTGAGAGGGCAAACAATTTGATATAGATGATACATGTGTAGTCAAGCAAAACATATTTCCATATTAGTTGTAAAAAAGAGACCCCCCCAAAAGTTTTAAAAAGTATACTTTGCTCTATATTCAGATGCCATTAGTCCTTTCTCTAGAGATGAGTAGCATTTTTTATCAGGAGTCTTTTGGAATTGTCTTGTATCATTGTATTGCTGAGAATAGCTAAATCATTCACAGGTAATCATCATATAATATTGTGGTTACTGTGGACAATGTTCTCTGGGTCCTGCTCACTTCACTTTGCATCAGTTCATATAAATCTTCCTAAGTTTTTCTGAAAGCATCCTGCTTGTCATTTCTTATAGCACAATAATATTCCATCACAATCATACATCACAACTTGTTTAGTTATTTCCCAATTGATGGCCTAAAGCAAGATTAATAAGAAAATCCAAGGTAATAAGATTCAGTGGGAAAGATAAGTAGGAAAACAGAAGTTTTATATTATGCAGAAAGACTTGGAGTCTGGATAGTTTTTTCAAATGAAAATTGCCAACATGTGGCAATCAATTTATGGATCCTGCAGGACTGAAACTAAACTGAGGTTCTACTGACTGATATCCAATCAAATGCCTTAGGGGTAGACAAGCTCTGTGTAGTGAGGTTTTAGAAAGATTTATTAACCTAGTGTCTGAAAACTTAAAAACAAAAGATTTAGATAACTATTTCAGTATAATTGGTTTCATTTGTAATCCTGTGTATTTTATTTTATGCATTTAAAACCATTATTCTGAAAGGGTCCATAGATTTCCCCAGATTGCCAAAGGGGTCCATGATACAACTTATTCTAAAGGCATCAGATAAAGGCCACTGAGTGAAAACTCTTTCCCCTCCCCCTTATGCTGTAAGTGTACTTTCCACATTTTCTTTTTTAGTTTTTCCTTTCCTTTAATATTCAAGAGAGTAAAATGGAAAGGTATTATAGAGAATGCGAATTGCATGTAATAAAATCACGGTATAGTAGTGATGTTGATGTGGGACTGCATGTAGAGAGGCTAGAAATATCATTATCACAACCACCAAGGAAGGCATGCATAGCAAAGAGTCATTTAGAATAGAGTAACCCTGCTGTTTTGCTGTTGTTTCTGCCCTCTTAAATCCAAATCTAAATTTCTTTCTGTTTGTTGTAGTCTAGTGGAAAGAGAATTTGATTTGAAATTAAGAGATATCTTGGTTTGAGTACTCATTCCGCTATGTATCAGCTATAATAACTTGAACAAATTATTTTTGTTCTTAGGCCTTCTTAGACCTTAGTTTTCCTATCTATAAAGCGGGGATAATATTTATACTACTTGCCTCCTAGGATGATTGTGTGGATCACATATGAAATAATGTATATAGAGAGAATTGTAAACTACAAAGCACTAGAAGAAATTCAATAATCAATACTGTTGTTATTGTTTAGTCATTTCAGTCATGTCTGACTCTTTCTGACTCCATGTGAGGTTTTCCTGACAAAGATATTAGAGTGGTTTGCCATTTCCTTCTTCATTTCGTTTTGCAGATGAGGAAATTGAGGCAAACAGGGCTAAATGACTTGTCCAGGATCACTAGATAGTAAGCAACTGAGGCTGGATTTTAACTCAGGTTTTCCTGACTACAGTCCCAGAGCTCTATCCACTGTACCACCTAGGTGTGCCACATAGTAGTGCCAAAGTAAAAAATCTGGGTTTCCTGGGTCCTGGGACAGTGTTATTTATTGCCTCTATTATTACTATGCTTTCATATTAGTCCTTTGAACTTGTGTCCTAACTTTAATAACAGAGTTCTTAAGTTGTGCATTTTGATCAAGTCCCTCTCCTCTACCTACCACATAGCTTATACCTTGTTCTAGCACCTGGATTCCTATTTCATTCTCTTCCCTATTCCTAAATTCTTGTCATACTACACAAAAAGGTTCATAGACTTAAAGCTAGCAGAAAGGTTAAAGGTTAGCTGGTCCATCCTTCCCCACATTAAACTTACACCACCCCCATTTCAGATGCTGCCACTGACTAACTTCTTTCATGTGCATGAAGGAAGCAAATGTGAGAGAAGGTAAACAGGAGGAGGCAAATGAGGCCCAAATACTTCCTTTGGGAGAGAAAGAAAGGGAAGAGATAATTAAATGTTTGCAGCTCAGTCTAAATGGACATAAAGACAATATGATGTGGTAGACCAGTTGTCCTGAAGACATTTCTTCCCATTCCCAGAAACTTTCCAGCACTGTCTATTCTAGTCCATGAGCTGATGTGATCAATAGCAAGGGCAGCAGTATATGTATTGAACAAGAATAGTTCTTATCTTCTGGGCCATAAGAAATTCCTTTTCCTCTCACCCCATCATTCATTTTAGTTCTGTTTTCCTAGGGACTTGGGCCTATGCTTATTTTCTTTGACAAATGTGAAAGTGGTGGACATCCACCTTGTATTATAAATAAGGCATATATAGTTCCTGAAAAGGAGCTATAGGCCTACCTTTTCACAAAAGACAACTCAAAAGGCATAAATGTAGATGGGGGAGATTTAGACTGGTGATCTTGCTGCACAGAACTGACTTCTCATGTGCTCTGTGGGAATATGAATGTCGTCTTGGTCATAGAGGGTGTTCACCATGCCATCAGCTTTAGTACTTTTCTCTGTGCTGACCAGACAAATCTTGACACTTAGGACCTTTTAGAAATGAGACAGCATCTTGGGATGCTAAGCATTCAGTGTATATGTCAAGGGGGTCAGCTTTACCTATAAAACAGAAGACTCTCTTGCTCCATCTGGTGGTGAGAAAGCCAAGTAACACCTTCCCCATGCAGCCAGAATGGTGAAAAACCCAGTTCCCTTCCATGTTCCTCACATAATAGTTCTTCCAGTTCTATAGCTCTGGCTTGAGGAAGAAAGTCAGGAGCAATTCTGGCTCTGTGCAACCTAGGTGGAGCCTCTCTATGGCACCCTTCCTCTTTTCATTCTTTCTTAGCGACCTCTTTCTGCCTTTGGTCACCAAATAAAAAGCAAATAGAGAAATGTTTATATTAAGTATAATGAATGGCTATGTTTGTATTTATATCCATATATATATATATATATATATGTAAAATTTACTTGCCATGTTTCTAATTAATAAGATTTGTTCTTATTCTTCTCTTGTTCGAGACTCTTCTATAAAATGTTACACACATATGTATGTATATATATATATATATATATATATATATATATATATATATATATATACATACATATATATTCATGGACATTTGCAAGTCTATATAAGTGTTAGGTCTCCATGGGAGCTATGAATGACAGCTTACAAGGCTAATAGCCAGCTGGTTAGCACTCTTAACCATTTCTGTGCTCTTGAACAATCACGATGGTCAAAAGCCCTGGGACATAAATCTTAAAGCATGATGATGATGATGTGACAATGACAACAGGCTTCAGGAGAAGAGTGCAGTGTTTTTGTACCTATGCCTAAGGGACTGTATGTGGTTTGACTTACAAACTTCAGAGGTAGAGGGGGACTGATTAACTCATTCATCTTGGGGAAACTGAGCACAGTGCCAACTCCTGCCAGAGTAGTCCAACAGCCCTTCATCAACCCCAAACACGAGACCCTCATCTTGCTTTCTAATTCTTCCCTGAGTCTTCTACTTTCTAAGGCAAACAGGATGACTCAGATCTCTGGAAGTTCCACCAAACAAAACATATGGCAGCGCCTGTTCTTCTGATTAAGGAGAAGAGGTAACTATTCCAAACTCTAGGCCCTGGAATAATAAAGACAGGGAGCAGCTGAGATGCAGTACTCAGTGAGGAACATCAGAGATATAACTTAACAACTGGTTGCAGGTCCAGCAGGGAGTAGCGCTGAGTAGTGAGGAGGGCCAGAGAAAAACTTTGTGATGATATCTGCAGGAGACATTGGAAGTATTTAAGTGTGTTACTCTTCTAACAGGGACAAAGATGGAGAGAAAGAAAGAAGGAAGGAAGGGAGGAAGGAAGGAAGGAAGGAAGGAAGGAAGGAAGGAAGGAAGGAAGGAAGAAAGAAAGAAAGAAAGAAAGAAAGAAAGAAAGAAAGAAAGAAAGAAAGAAAGAAAGAAAGAAAGAAAGAAAGAAAGAAAGAAAGAAAGAAAAGATGGAAGGAAGGAAGACATGACCTCCATGTGCAATAAAGTTAATTTAGAATTCAAAGAATTCAATATATTGTTATGCTTCTCTGCTGACACCCCTAAGGGGAGAGGAAAGAAGAAATAGTGTATATTGTGATCATTAACAGAGTAATGGAAAGATCTGGAGTCATAGGACTTCTCTTCAAATGACACCTATAATATTCACTATGTGATTGCAGGAACACTTTTCTGGGCTTCTGTTTCATATACTAATGAAATTATTGCACTAAATGGTCTCTAAGATTCCTCCAAGATGTGACTCCTATGATCCCACTGTCCATCCTCCTTTGGGAGGACAACGAGTGCCATATCAATCTTTTTATTGTGTATACTTCTAATTATAAGTTAGTTATCACAAGAAGATGTGCGGGCAGAACACCAGAAACAGGCTAATGTCGGGTGGCCTGATTGTTTGGAGTGGGGCACTGATTCTAAACCTGCCAGCAGGCTATACCTCGGGCAGCTGAAGCTGGAAGGAACAGAACCTGAATGCAGCCTTCTGGCTGGGGGCCCCAAGGCAGCTGAGACAGTTCCTGACCTCGAGGAACTAAATCCATTGGGAGAGATATGTACATCTATTGATATAAATGTTGACATTGCTACACACAAATCTGCAAAACAAATATGTAGCATATTTAACAGATACTACAAAATAGGTTTATATAAAATATATAATAGATACTATACCTTAGGTGGCATGCATGTTGCAGATTGGTATAATTGCCTCTGGTGTCTATGAACTCTTGGTTAAGGAAATCTACAAAGGTTTAGGGATTTCTGTGAGTCCCAACCCACAGGATGTCTAACTACCATCCAGTTCCCCTCCGTAGAAAGTATCTCTGCCATCAATGTCTTGGGTACTGAGTTGTTCGTTTTTCATAATACGTCTTGAGTTGATGAGCTGCTGACTCAGAGCTCAGACTTCAATCTGAGCAGAGACTTTATGCAGACAGAATGTCACCTCAGCACAACATATCCTCAAGGGCTGGGCATCTCCTCAACCAAATGAGGAGGCATCCACGTCCAAAAGGACCAGTGTCCTTAAGTCTCCATCTTTCTCTGACCATTCATTCTTGACTTCATTGGCTAGACCTTCATTGGGTTCACACTCACTAATTGTTGACGTCCCACAGTGCTCCATTCTTTTCTCTCCTTCCTCTGTGCTCCTTCACTTTGAAGTACAGCAGCTGTATTGGATACCATCGATTTACTTATCATCTCTACCCTGATGATTCTCAGATAGACTTACCCAGCTCTCTGCTGACCTCTAGTCTCACATCTCCAACTGCCTTCCAGACGTCTCAAATTTTTTTGTTGTTGTTGAGTTTCAAATTTAATACTTCTTAAACTCAACATGTTCAAAACTGAACTTATTATCACTCGTCCTAAACTTTCCTTTTTTCTAAACTTTCCTATTATTTGTCAAATGTACTAATATCCTCCAAGCCCCCTAGGCTTATAACTTAGGTGTCATCCTCAGCTCCTCATTATCTCTCACCTTCATTTCCAATCTGTAGCCAAGGCCTGTCAATTTTATTTTACAAAATATCTTGAATATACCCCTTTCTCTCCTCCAATATTGCCACCACACTGATCTAGGCCTTCAACACCTCATTCCTGGACTAGTGCCTAATGGTTGGTGAGCGTGCCACAAATGTATTCTCACTGCAGTCCATTCTCCATTAAGCTGCCAAAATGATATTCTTAAAGCACAGGTCTGACCATGGCAGGCCCCCCTCCCTCTCACTCAGCCACTTCTATCACCTCTAGGATTGAATACAAAATCCTCTGTTTAGCACTCAAAGCCCTGTATAACTATGACCCCCATTTTCTCTCCACACATCTTTCCAGTCTTCTTACACCTTACATGCTTGCACATGATCTTTGATCCAGTGACACAAGCCTCTTTGCTTTTTGTCACATAACACATTCTATCATCTGACATTTTCACTGGCTGTCCCCCATGCCTGGAGTTTTCTCCCTCCTCATCTCTGCCTCCTGGCTTCTCTGGTTTCCTTCAAATCCTGGCTAAAATGTCACCTTTTACAGGAAGCCTTTTGCAATCCCTCTTAATCCTGGTGTCTTCCCTCTGTTAATTATTCCCTACTTATCATATATATGTATATGTGTATATATGTATGTGTGTTTTTATATGTATATAATGTATATGTATACACATACTATGTGTATGTGTACACACACGTATTTATAAACATATTTATTACTTCTTACTTCTCAAATTAGATTATGAGCTCCTTAAAAGTGAGGGCTGTCTTTTGCCTTTCTTTGTATCCCCAGTGCTTAGCACAGTGACTATCACATAGTAATAAAGGTTTATTGACTATTGTGCAATTTAGAAAATATTGTTCAGGTGTTTCAGTTGTGTCATGTTCTTTGTGATCCTATTTTGGGGTATTCTTGGCAAAAGATACTAGAAAGGTTTGCCATTTCCTCTTCTGGCTCATTTTATAGATAAGGAAACTGAGACAAAGAGGGTAAGTGACTTGCCCAGGGTCACATGGCAAGTGTCTGAGGTCAGATTTGAACTCATGAAGAAGAGTCTTCCTGATTCTAAGATGAGTGCTCTATCCACTGTGCTTCCTGATTCTAAGATGAGTGCTCTATCCACTGTGCCACCTAGCTGCCATAATTTAGAAAATACACTCACTTTATTGGTCCTGTAGATGACGGAGCAGTCTTCCATTGGTATTATATTGACTCTTTGTCTGAAATGATATATCAGTCTGAGCCCTGAGGGGCTCTGGCCTTTGACCAGGGAATGGATATCCTTCCCTCTCTCTATGTGTTACTCACTACCAGCACAGAGGCCACACATTGGGGCTGTTCCTCATAATAGTTATTCTCCTTCTTCCCTTGTGAGTAGCAATAAGGTTTATTAAAGCCATCTCTGTGTGAGCTATTGTTTTTCATCTAAACTCCCTTGCACTAAACACATCTAGACCTACACCAACACACAAACTAGCAAAGACGGTTGACAGGGTTAAGGACCATGGGAGAATTTATCCTGGCCCAGAATACTTTGCTATTTAATGATCCTTGGTGCTCAGGTTAGAACTGAAGGCGACTAGATAGTCAGGAAACAGGGATTTGATTTATAAAGACTAATGAAAAGTCCCAGGTAATGGTGGTAGTCAAGGTGATGGTGGTAAGTGAATAAGTCCTTTACCTTAAAGTGGCCAGACCTGTGTATGGAGAAGTCACCTCTACCAACAGTCTTTAAGAATCACTCCTTAATTTACAAGATAAAAAAGAGTTGTTTAGATAAGCTGCACTGAAATCCTTAAAAACTTCTGTTTGTAGCAAAGCAAATCACAGTGACAATCAACCAAATTGTGTAAGTTTATATAGAGATTGGGAAGGAAATCAGACCAAGCGAAAGCTGCTATGGAAAGTTATGATCTCATTAAACTTGGTTCAAGCTACTCTTTTACCGATGCTTGAAGGCCATTAGGTTTCCCTTTGTTCCCATAAAGACTGTTAAAGAACCCATGTTGTAGTTATCTGGTTTTTCCAGATGGGAAAATGACAGAATGGGAGCATCCTTAGCTCCCATCCTCCTCATCTTAAAATGTATCTGTATTTTTATCCATCCCCACTCCTCCTTCCTTCCTATTCTCATTATGTAGGTAAGCACGGTACAGTGGATACAGCTTTGGACTTGTCAGAAAGATTGGAATTTGGCTATCTCCTCAGAGGTTTACTAGTTGTGGACCCTGGACAAGTTACTTAACCTCTGGTTATACTCATCTGCTAAATGAAGGGGATTGAAATCAGTGACCTCCGAGGTCACTTCCAACTCTACATCTATGGTCTTGTGGTCTCCTCCTGAATCTCTCAACCATAGTCTTTGATTTCATTCTTTCTCATACCCTCCATCTATTTTTCATTTTCCCTCATACAGCTTTAGCCTCTCTATTTTAAACCTTTCTCCTATGCATAAACACACACTTACATTTTCCCCATCCTAAAAAATCTAAAAATGATAAACCTGTCCTGGCTCACCTCTCAAGCTACCACCCAATCTCTTCTTTCACTGTGGTAATTGACTTTAATTCTTTGTTTCTTTCTTATTCCTCAATCCTTTGCAATTTGTCATCTTTTTCAATCATTCTACAGAAACCATTTTCTCAAAGGTAGTAAATTGCCCCATTCCCGACTCCCACAGTCCTCAGTTGTTGCCTCTGAAGATGTGCATAGCGAGCATGGTGGTTACCACATGGGAACATTCATTGTGTGTGGTTGCCCTGTTGGTGTAGACTCCTGTTTCTGTGTGCAGTTCCTGGTTACTCTTACAGGCTCCCTTTTTTAATTTATAGATTTTATTTTTATCTTCAGTTTCAAATTCTATCCCTTCTTCTACCTCCCCCATGCATGGAGGACACAGGAAATATGATATCCATTATACATATGAAGTCCTGTAAAATATATTTCTGCATTAGCTGTGTTTGGAGGTGGGAGGTTGCCAGAAAAAATAAAGCAAAAAAAAATGCTTCAATCTGCCTTCTGTCCATCATTTCTTTATCTAGAGATGGATATAATTTTACGTCACGAGTCCTTTGGAATTGGGTGGATCATTGCATTGTTCATGATTGCTGCTTTTTGCAGTTCATTATATTTATGATATTACTGTTAGTGTGTAGATTTTTCTCCTAATTCTCTTCACCTAATTTTGTATCATCTCATATATCTTCCCAGGATTTTCTGAAATCATCACTTCATCACATCTTACAACACAATAGCATTCCATCATATTCATATAGTGTAACTTGTTTAGTAATTCCCTAATTGATGGGTATCCTCCAGTTTCTAATTTTTGGCCATCACAAAAAGAGCTGCTCTAGACATTTTTGTACATATGTGTCTGTTTATTTTTCTTTGATCTCTTTGATGTATAGATCTTGCATTGCTAGGTCAAATAGTGCGCACTGTTACTGGCTTTCTGGTCATCCTGTATAGATCCATCATTCCTTATAGACTTGCCTTGTATTTTGGCTTAATGGCATTTATGATTTTCTTTGGCCTGTTATCTCCCTAAGTGACCCAAACTGTGAATTGCACAGAGTAGGTACTTACATTTTTCCTAAATGAATGAATGAATCTGGTTGAGATGATTCAGACTTCAGAGGTTCAGTACCTTTTTCTAAACACTGCCTCCCTTGTGGCCTTGAGGAAGGTATGTCTCCCTTCCCACCGCTCCCCTCTCCCGCCCCACCCTCCCCAAGACATTGTCTGGTTGGAGAGCTCTCCATCGGAAGGTGGTGAATACTAGAGTAACAGAGGTAGCTGGGTGCTACAGTGGATAGAGCACTGTACCTAGAGTCGGGAAGACCTGAATTCAATCCAGTCTCAGGTGCTCAGTAGCTGTGTAGTAGCTGGGCAAGGTACTTCATGTCTGTCTTCCTCAGTTTCCTTAACTCTAAAATGATAAAAATAAGAGCACCTATTTTCCAGGGCTGTGTGAATATTAAATGAGATAATCTTTGTGAAGCACTTAGCACAGTGTCTGGCACATAGTAGGTACTTAATAAAGGCTTATCTTCTTTCTTCCATCCTTCTTAGAGTAGTAGAACTAGAAAGAGCCATAGTGATTACCTAGTACAACCTTTCAACGTACAGATAAGAAAACAAAAAAAGGAAGTAAATTGTTTGAGATAATGTAGTTACAGAGCTAGAACTGGATTCTAGGTCTCTTAAATTTCTACCCAGGATTCTTTACACTAATTCATCAACATCATCATCATCATCATCAATCATCCTCTTCTTGTTCTTCTTCTTCTTCTTCTTCTTCTTCTTCTTCTTCTTCTTCTTCTTCTTCTTCTTCTTCTTCTTCTTCTTCTTCTTTGTTTTTTGGAGATAATCAAGATTAAGTGACTTGCCTAAGGTTATATAACTAGTGAGTTTCTGAGGTCAGATTTAAACTCAGGTCCTTCTGACTTCAGGGTCAGTGCTCTATCTTCTGCACCACCTAGCAGTTCCTCCATAGTCTTCTAGTTATCCATTAGACAATGAAAGTGTGGATCTAGGGGGCTAATATTCTGCCAAGAAATAGATCCCCACAGTCCAGTGCCTTTAGTTAAGCAGGAAAAGGACTCGAAACTAATAAAAGTCAGCTGTGAAATAGAGGACTTCTTGAGCCAACAAAAGTAAATATGGGACCAAAAGCTTAGGTTTGCAAAAGACTGTGGCCTTTGGATGCCTGGTAATTCCAGCACCAATCTTTCATTTAACTACTTGGGCAGGCACCATGCCTTCCTTCTTTAGATTCAATATGGGGCTGAGCCTGCTGTCTGTGCTCAATAAATTTTAATAACAATAATAATCAACATATCAATCTACTGGATACCTGAATGTCTGATTTTGATCTGTGTCTTTTCAAGATGCAAATGCAGTAAGTTCTTTATAATTAATTTTTATTTAACATTTATTGAGTACTAAAAGGTTACTAAACCCTGGGTAGAATACAGAGGTACTCCTTGTCCTTGTTTTTTGGGCAGAGGAAATCCTGAAATTAAAATACCTAGTAGATGACACAAGAGACAGCATATTATAGTGGATAGATTTCTGTGTTTGTGTTTTCTGCCACCAATATCATTTAGCTGTGAGATCCTGAGTAAGTCACTTGACTCCTTTAAGCTTCAATATTTCATCTGCAAAAAAACAAGGTGATTGCATTAGATAGCCTTTGAGTTCCCTTTCAACTCTGAAATGATAATATGGTTCTTTGGTTTGTTAAATATTTTTTCCAATTAAATGTAAATACAATTTTTAACATTCCAGTTGTTTGTTTATGGGGTGTTTTTTGGGGAGGCAATTGGGGTTAAATGACTTGCCCAGGTTCACGCAGCTAGTGCCTGAGACCATATTTGAAGTCAAGTCCTCTTGATTCCAGGGTCAGTGCCATATCCACTGTGCCACCTAGCTGCCTCTTTAACATACTTAAAAAAATTTTTTTTGAGTTCCAACTTCTCTCCCTCTCTGAATTTGATATAGGTTATGTGTTTGACGTTATGTAAAATATATTTCACTATTACTTATGGTGTGAAAGAAAACACAGACCAAAATACCCTCAAGAAAACAAAGAAAGTAAAAAATGGTATGCTTCAATTTGTGCTTAGACTCCATCAGTTTTTTCTCTGGAGGTAGATAGCATTTTTCACCATGAGTCCTTTGGGATTGTCTTGGATCATTGTATTTCTGAGAAGAGCTACGTCATTCACAGTTAATCAAAGTATGTTACTGTTTTAAATGTTTTCCTGTTCTGCCCACTTCACTTTGCATCAGTTCATGTAAGTCTTTCCAGGTATTTCTGAAAGCATCCTGCTCATCATTTCTTACAGCATAATAGTAGAATGCTGTGATTCTTAATTGCTCTGGGCTTAAGGAAATTATCTTGTTTAGTATTCTCTAGTAAATTATAAATAAGTTTGGGACTTTACTGCTGAAAGGAGTTCTCACAATGGGAGTTTCCTATGCTGATGAAATCATACATCCTTCCTGTGGTAGATGACACAAGGCTAGTAACCAGGCAGAGGCAAGAACAGGCACACATGAGGTCTCTGTGACATAGAAAATTTGAAACTAGGGCTATCAGTTCAAATTATTCAGCTAATGGCCTCCACTGTTTGTTTAATTTTGCTAGAGAAGATATAGCTAAGGTCTGTTGTTGCTTTCCTCAGAAAGTTTGATTGCTTTCTTCTTATTTTTTAATTTGAGTCAATAATAACATTTTGTTGATCTGTATGGGTTTTCAGTAGTGCACGCTCAATAGAGTTAATTGTGCTGTTATTGAAAATATCAAGCATTCTTTCTTAACGATCCACATATAAGGCAGATTTCTTTATTGGAGCCATAAATATTGAACTCCTGGTTATGACCAAGACAGGGGAACAATGTATGAGCTCAGTCTTCTGTGTCTCATACATAAATATAGAAGGCAAAAAATAAAATTGGGATCAAGCATTCCACTCAATTCTGGCTACGTGGCAGAGAGTGGATAGGAGTGCCTTTGCTTTTTTAATGGGACTGGGTAGTTTCTCAACCACTTTTCTTTACTCTCAACTTTATTTTGGATTCTTGGAAGTAGCTGATGATGAAACTGGCAGGCAGATGCCCAATGTGGATGGTGGCTATCCTTAAACTACCTGGATTAGTGACTAGAAAATCTGGAGACCCTCCAAAGAAGTTTGCTTTCTAACTTGAAGGTGTTGCTTGCATTGTCTTCCAAAGCTCCAATGTATCTGTTATCTGACAGATGTGGGTTCCTCTTCCAGTCAGCCAAAACATATTATTTGTCCTAATATAACATAATGAGCAGTAGCAAAGATTGCAACGAGAGACACTGTATAGGAGAAAGAATGCAGCTCTTGGTTGGGGTCAGGGGAGTTGAAGATCTGGGTTCAGATCTCCGCTCTTTCCCTAGTTAGCTATGTGATTTGGGGCTTACCACTTTTCCTTATGGGAGCTGCTTCCTCATCTGTAAAATATGGATAGCTATACTCATACTACTTACCTCACAGGGTGGTGGTTGAGGGAAGCTTTCTGTAAACATTAAAGACCCAGAGAAATGTGAGTTAGTTTCAATAATCAGATCATTAGACAGCTGGAAGTGACAATACAGAGATGAAAATGGCTAGGAACAAAATGGGAAAGCCCTATTGGTCTTTGTGTTCTGGCACAAGTGCAGGGAAACTGCTAAGGCTAAGTGTTAGTTCTTAGGGCTGGAGCAGAGAATTGCAAAGGTCAGATATACTCTGGTTTTCTCTACTCTTTTTTCTCCCTGAAATGACCAATTCTTATTAGTGTTGGGGGAGGGGTATTTGGTGGGCTTGGTGCATAGTCTGTTCCCTTTATCCTCTGCCAGGTATCTAAGACAGTCCCAGGGCCATATAAAAAGATGCAATTTCCATAAAATTTTGATAATGCAAATGAATGTAGGGGGAAAAAGTCAAGGCAAAAGTTAGCACCAGCTTCCCGACTGATGAGGGAGGAAACTTCATTTTTCTCATCAAGGGATAGGGATGGGACCTGTGACTTCACTGATAGTCCCTCTGCCATCCACTAGTGCAGGTGGGTACCTTAACATTAGAGGTTCTGTATGTATGTATGTATATATGTATGTATGCAGGGATAGGAGCAGGCCTAGTTGGATTCCTCTTCTCTACCTGCTAGTCTACATTGCTTTTTTTTCTTTCTCTCCACAAATTTTATTTGTGAATATTTATGATATACCATGTACTACTGTGGATGACCTTCGCCTTTCTAAATTCAGGTTTTTCCTGAGACCTCATTTGAAGGGATGGGAAAAGCAAGTTGGGGAGGGGGAAAGAACTCATCCCAAATATTCCCATTTTAATTATTCTTGCTAACTGACTATCAAGCTCAATTGTTTCTGTGTTATTGGAAGTCTGTTGCTTCTTATGCCACAAATGTCCTCTAAATTTGGCACCCTGGGAAAAAGTCCCTTGACCCCATCCTAGGTATATTTTTGGCCAGTAGCATCAAACTGGTTATACCTTGGGCAGGGGTGTACCAGCTCATTATCTCACTTTTGAAGAATTTCTCTTGTGCCCCTCTATTAATTCTGATGAGTGTTACTGTGCTCTGTCCTTAACATAGGGCCTTCTTCCTTTAATAAATGAGGTTGTAGGGATCCCCACAAGGGAAACAATGAATAACAGTATCTACTCTTGTTTTATGATGTTCTTGAAAAGGGAAACGGGCTGCTATCCAGATTTCCTGCCCACCCTTATCCCCACCCCCAAGGAGGACTTGTAGGATCATAGCTTCTAAATGTGGACAAGACCTCAGAGGTTTTCTAGTTCAATACTCTCATTTAACAAATTTAGAAAGCGAGGCACAGAGAGATGCTCAGTGAGACATGCCTGTGGTCACATAGGGGCAGAGCCAGGAAGCAAACTTAGGTCTTTTGGCTCTTACCAATAAAATAGCTTACATTCACTACAGACTGCTGTCAGACAGACTGCTGTGATTGAGGCAGGAGTGGCTGGTAGTCTGCTGGATCTGAAATAGAATGAGGAGCCCTTGTGCTGTATGCAAGTGTAATCAGATTAACTTTATTTTAAGTTTCCATTACATTCTGGTTAATTAAAACATGCAAATGAATAAGAGTATACAAGGTCAAGCTGGTTTATAGTATAGCAAAAACTTTTAAAAACTTGGTTACCAAAAGATTTAGCAGAAACTCTTGATACTGTTTAATAAAAGTGATTTTAAAAAAGCCTTAGCACTGATTAACTGATGCTCTTGTAGGACTTATGTCCAGGTGCCTGGAAAGGGCATCCAAGGCCCAATTTTCCACCAATGGTGCCCATATGCACCCAGCATGCAATCCTATCCTTTATCATCCTCCTCACCCACCTTCTCTATTCTTCTGTACAGCTTTGCCAAAAATCACGGTCTGTTGACCTAGACTATTCTCTTGGGCATTTTGGTAGACTTTTAACACAAACTATCATGGCAAATAACCACTGGTCCAATTGTACTCTTCCCCTCAGGGAATAAAATGAATGAATACAACTTCTTTATCGTTTGTCTTAAAGCATCACAGTGCTAGTGGCTATTTGCAAGACTGAGTAAATCTGAGTTTTCAGCCCCCCAGTACTAGCTGAGGTTACTGCATGAAAGATACAGATGTCCGGAGAGATTTAGTAGGAATCAATCTTTCTCCATTTACGCTCAGTCACCAAACTCACCACTCCCTCCACAGCACTGACTTAGTTGACTTTGCTTTAAGAGACTTCTAGGGCCTGAATTTTGGGGGAGGTGAATGACTCAGGAGATATAGATAAAGTGTGAATTTAAAGTAGTGAGACAGATTCCACACAGTCATTACTTTCTAGGCATACTTCATTAACTCTAGGAGCTAAAAGGCTCCTGTGCATGAGGCCACAGTCTGACATCTCCTATCAAATGCATCATAAAGCTGTCTTGTTTTAAAAGGACTGAGTGGTGCCCTTGCTTCTGCTTCCTCATCTCTTAGGTGATTACGTTCCTCATAAACGTAGTTTGTTAAGATGGGGACACGTCTTTTCATACAGTAAATCTGTGAAATTTGGCAGGCAGTTCCTAGGAGATTTTGGGAATACCTTCCCCTCCCATAACCTATATACAGAATATAATTGTGACCTGTGGGAGGCAATGGGGTGAGAAATATTCATAGCAAAAAGGACAAAAAGAAAGAACTTGGATCATGGGGGGGAGTGGAGGCAGGTCTTTTTGGAGGTCTTTCTCTGTTCATTTGTAGATTTACTTCCCTAGGCACTGGAAATCTTGTCTGAAATCAAATCAGGTCACAGGCAAATTACTTGGGTTAGAAAATCCCTCTGATTAATGGAATCTGAGCCGTTTGCCATGATAAATGATAACTTTTAGTTTGATGAGCTATTAGAGCTTAATTAGAGCTTAATTAAAGCGAATGCTCAGAACACTTTAGAAGCTGGAATTATTCAAGATCTCTCTAGTCTGTCTGCTTGCACCTCCAGACTGAGGAGGCGGAATTGGGAAAAGTGTGGAAGAGAGCTTCTCAGTGGGGATGTTCAATGCATACCAGACTCTTTCCTTCTTGACCTTGCCTTCTGGAATGTGTAATGTGCTAGCACTTAAGATAAAAGAAGAGCTGGCCTATCTTTGCATCAGAATTTCTTAACCAAGACTTGGAGAAGCTGTTTCCACCTTCTCCCTTGCAGGTTTATGCCTATCGCCTTCTTTGAATCTGTAGCTCAAGCTCCCCATACACATGTCTCAAGGCATCACAATTCAGAGTAGCCATCAGTTTTCGTGAGCCGGGGACCCAGGGCCGACACACTTCTTCCCATGTCAAGGTAGAATTGGGTGGAAGTTCACTGAAAGAATAAAAAAGAAGTGAACACAAAAACATTTTACTTTTCATAAGGCAGATCCTGATTCCCAACAGGGAGTAGTAAGAATTATGTGGGTCATTCACCCTGGTTTCTTGAAGGAACATGCATCCCATACTACACATGGGAAAATCCAGACGTGGAGAAGTGGAGATGTGGAGCACTAACTACTACTCACTAACACAAGATCACACAGATATGGAGCTAGGAGAGTCCTTAGAGAATCCAGCTAGCCTAATTTTATTGTAGAGATGGGGAAATTGAGGTTCAAAAAGATTGGGTAGTTTGCCCAAAGTCATACAAATAGCAAGTAGTAGTGTTGGTATTTGAACTCAGGTCCCCTGACTTGAAAAACAAGACTCTTCCTTTGTACCATGCTGCTCATCTGTGCTGTGGAGTGTTCTATTACTAGGCACCATGAACAAATTATAGCTAGAACTAGACTGAGTTACATGAGATCTGCCCTCATCTCTTATTTGTTATCCTAGATTGGACAGACTGCAGTGTTGTTCTCCATCTCAAGTTCCTTTGGTGATCTACTCTGTCTATCCCCTAAACATGTGATGTGCCCTCTCATATACATTGTTGATGCCATTTCTTAGGTCTTAAAAGCTTTCCTTACCCTTTTCCTATTGTATTTCTATCCAGTCTTTAGAAGCTGAACTCAAATGCTACCTCCTCAATTAACTCTGTGATTAATACTCCTCCCCCTTCAACCTTCTATGGTACATCTTCATCATTACTGGACTGTATAATACAACCATCATGTAATATTGTATATCATGTTAGACTTAGAGTCACCGGCCTGGGACAAATCATACTGAAAATGCCTATTAGTTGTATGACCACAGATGAATCACTCAATTTTGTCATCTGTAAAATGGGAAAATAATGCTTGCCTTTTATACCTCGCAGGGTTGTTGTGAAGAAAGGTGTTTGCCAGCCTAACATGCTATATAAATAAGAATTACTCCAACGACAACCACCACTTCTTACTACTACTACTTACAACTACCACTACTACTACTAGTGCTTACTGTTATTTACCACCACTATTTACAATTACTTACTACTTAGTAATAGTTCTTAAGATGACTACTAATCCTATTACTACTACTAATTACTATTGCTAATACTTAATTCTACTGTTGCTACTGCGATTACTATTGCTACTACTACTTACTGTTTACTACTACTACTAGTGGTACTACTACTTAGTACTACTATTTACTACTACTGCTATCACTACTACTTAAGACTACTGATACAACTACTATCTACCACTACCCCTACCTATTTATTATCATTACTAATACTTCTAACCTCCTTTATAAACCATGAGGTCAGGGGTTAGGGAACACCTAAAGTTTGAATGGGATGAAGCTTTCTATCTTCCCCAGCATCTGGCACAGATGTATGCAGTAGGTGCTTAATAAATGTTTGTTGAATGAATGAATATTTGTTGAATGAATGAATGAATCTAACTAAAAGGTTCATTGCAGATTTTACTCATTAACTCTCAGGCCTCAGAAAGTACTTTCTAGATTATTTCTGGTCTACAGACACATTTAAAGGCAAGTGAGGGCAAGGTGGTCCTGGCTTGTGTATGTCTCTATTTACTTCACTCTGTGGATCCATGTCTCTATGACGCCAATTTTTTGATACCATGAGGCCTGATAGGACAAGTTTCTTGGAAGGTGTCTTAGAGTGGGAGGACTGGCATTTCTGGATCTCATCTCTAAAGGATGTATTCCTAATTTTACCCCATGTTTGTACAGCATTTTTTATAATCTTTGTTTTCAAGTGTTTTGGTCTTCAAATATAGGTCTAGGCCTGGAAGGGGCCTTAAAGTTCATTTTATAGATGAGGAAACTTAAGACCATGGAGGGTAAGTGACTTGTAGCCTCAAATGCAAACTACTCAGTTTGGTATTATAGGCTATTTTAACCTGGTCCCTTCTTATTTTCCAGCTAGAACTAGATTGAGTTGCATGAGATCTGCCCTCATCTCTTATTTGTTACCCTAGATTGGACAGACTGCAGTGTAGTTTCTTTACGACTATATAATCTGACTATGCTGACCTATTGCAGTTCCACAAAGATAATGCCTTTCCATCTCTTTGTCCGCACTGGCTGTCCCTCATAGCTAGAGCTCTTGCTGTCCGACTGCTTGACTGATCATTGACTGACCAAGGTCATAAGTATCAGAAAAGTTTAAGTGACTTGACAGCTTATATGTGGGACAGAGCTAAGACTCAAATCAAGTCTTTTAACCCTTGGCCAAATCACCCTGCTTTTCCTAGACTCGGAACTTGGCTATGTCACTTCAGCATTCTGGTTCTCAGATGACTGAAAGCCATTTATCATCAGTAAAAGAAGAGGGTCTATTAGTGGATCTTTTTGTTTTCTTTTACAACTAATAATTCTATGAATCTGTGATTATATAGAAATATATGCCTTTCCTGAATTATGGAGGGTGGTCAGTGAGACTGTAGAGACATTCTGCCTTCTCTCCATTGTCCTGTCTACCCTAAGCAGTCATCCTATCGTTCCTTTGATAGCCTTCTTCCCCTTCTTCTCCATGGTAGGAGCTCCCTCTTCTGGGACATCTGGACCAGGGGTAGAAGTAGGGATGGCTCAAGGCAGCTGCTGAGGAGGAGTGGGGTGTGGCATATTCAGCATGGTTAACTGCAGCCTCTTTCTCTTTCTCTCCCTTTCCCTTGGCAGGCCTTTCCAATACCTGGCATATTAGGTATGGCAGCCCCTAGGCTAGGTCAGTCACTGAAGGAGGCAGTTTGACTTCTTTGCCCTTGGAAGCGTAGAAAGCCCAAACAATTGGGAACTGGAGTTGGATGATGCACCTGAGCTCCTACTGCAGGTGAAAAAAAGCTTTTCTATATTCCTAACTTATTTGATTGGTTTCCATGGTGACTGTTCATGGGCAGGGGGGGGGGGGAATAATGTTTGATATCCTTTTAAGTTTAGAAATCTATTCTTTTCATTTTCTTTAATGAGTAAAGTTGGTTTTATTACTACTTTAACCCCTGAACCTGGATTTACTGGATGGCTAGCTAATGCAGGTTCTAGGATGTTTTGTCTTTCTCCTCCCCACTCTAAAAAAAAAAAAATTCTTTTTGCTCTTGTTTTTACATGTCCATTCCCAGACTCAGCTTTAGAGCACCAAATACTGTCATGCTCGCACGCCATGCTTTTGTATTTATCTGTCTAGGACATGATTCACTGCATTTCATCAGAGAGCTGAATGCTGTCTTCTGAAGAGTTGATACTTGACTAAAGAAAGGACCTGCTCAGCAGAATGGACAACCTGGGTTGATAGTGACCAGAGGGGCAAAAGTAGCAGTAAAAAAAAAAAGTTATAGCACACCAAAAGAAATCTGACTAAAGCTCTGAGTTGCTTCACTGTTACTGAAATTGTTGATTTTGCAGGGAGTTGATACCTAACACATTTTTAGCTGCTTAAAAGTTAATAACAAGTTAGAAATATTAGTGCATGGGCTATGAATAATTGTGAGTGAAAACTGACCTTGTATGTTCTGGGATCCATTTATATTCAGAATAGTCCTGCCTGAATATGTGGTTTATGCTGATAATTAGAAGCACCTATTATGATAATAGGAAGTTTATTTGTCTCCATTCAAAAAAAAAAAACAAAGTATTGAACCAAAACAAAATGAGTAGTTTTATATTATACAATTAATATTTTTTATTTTTATCATAATCTTACAATTTAGTTATAATATTCATTCTATTTATATTATACAATTAATACATTATGAGTGGGTCTGTACCAAGTACCTGGTTGAAAAGTTAAAAAAAATTAATCAGATGAGCTGTTCAGTCATGTCTGACTCTTTGTGACCACATGGACCCTAGTATGTCAATACTGTCCACGGGGTTTTGTTGGCAAAGATACTAAAATGATTTGCCATTTCCTTCTCCAGCTCATTTTACAAATGAGAAACTGAGATAAACAGAGGTAAGTGACTTGTCCAGTAAGTGTTGGAAGTCAGATTTAACTCAGATCTTCCTGGCCCCAGGCCCAGTGCTTTATCCATTAAGGCACTCAGCTGTCTCCATGGCTAACTTTGCTATTAAAGAGTAACTGAGAAGCACAGGGAATAGAATGCTGGACCTGAGTCCTAAGTACAAATTCAGCCTTAGATATTTCCTAGCTCTGTGACCCTAGAAAAGTCATTTAACTTTTGTCTACCTCAATTTCTTCAACTGTAAAATGGGAAAAATAATAATTTAAAGTACCTCAGACTTGTTGTAAAGATCAAATGAGATAATACTTGTAAAATATTAAAGTACTTGGGACACAATAGGCACATACTAAATGTTTGTCCCCTTCCTCCCTGTTTTTTACAGGATGACTACTGTCTCACAGCGGTAAGATGGGCAATTCTGAATCCCTAGTGGATAGCACAATGACAGGAATATAATTTAACCTTACATTTGTTTGTAAATTGATTGGCTACTTTACAAACTGACTAATTTGACTTTGTTTTGGTGTTGTGTAGATATAGCCTATTTTAGGACATATTTTCAGTTGAATATAAAATGGGAAATGTGGTTGATTTCATTAGCAAAATTTCTTTACTCAGTGTAGATGATCAATCCAGGTTGCTTAGGGTCTGAAGTGATTTTTTTTAAGCCTGTTACTATGCTGAGTGCTTTGTGATTATAATAGGGTTAGGATTTCTCTACCTGTCCTCCATCCCATTCATATATGTATTAAAAAGCACTTAATCTAAGATCAGAGAAATCCAAATATATCTGAATTACAAATAAGTCAGTGTTTTACGCTTGAAGTTCAAGTTCAAGAAGAAACAATAGACTAGGAAATGAGTTCCTGGTTAGGAGAATCCTTAACAGCCATGGAAAGTGAGTTTCTAGAAGCCTGAGTCTTGATTGGGGGCTTTTAGGAAAAGGCCAGGCCATAAAGGGATGAATAAGCTTCTAGTATAGAGATGGTTATAAAATTAGAACAAAGAGGAACCTTAGAGGACGTTTAATTGAACCCCTTCATTTTAAAGATGAGAAAGTAACAAACAACAACTACTTGCTGTTGCTTCTACTACTATTACTTCTACTACTACCACCACCACTACCACCATCACCCTCACCACCTCCTAGGTGGCAAGCAGATAGAGTACAGGACTCCAATGAGACTTGAGTTTCAATCCTGCTTCAGATACTTACTACGTGTATTACCTTGGGCAAGTCACTTATATTGTCTTTGCTCATCTGTAAAATGGAATTAATAGTAGCACCTACACTCCCCACAATTATTGAGGCTAAAATGACACAATGTTTGTAAAATGCTCTGCAAACTTTGAAACTCTAAATTAATGTTAGCTGCTGCTGTCGCTATGGTTATCATTATTTCTAAAACTGGTTCAGAGAGACGACACAAGTCACACAAAGTCACCTAAAGAGTTTATGGCTGAGCCGCCAAGACCCATAACCCAAATTTGCTAGCTTTAGATACAGCACTGCTTATATTTTCAGTTAATTTTTAATGACTCATAACCATTTCTGCATTCTCCTCTGACTGAGCCAACCACTCATTTATGTGCACACATATCAATGTATATATACTAGAGGGACATGTGGCACAGTGGATAGAGAGCTAGTCTCAAAGTCAATAAGCCCTGAATTTAAATCCCATTTCTGACTCATGCTGGCTACGTGACTCTTAGCAAATCAATTTCTCTCTCAGCTCCCAGGGCAACTCCCGAAGATGAAAATTCTCTAGGTCCTATAGCAGTTGCCATTCTGCATGGATGGTGGGAGGTTCCTTATGGAATGCTCCCTATAGAAAAGATCATAGGTCCAGTGTTCCCTTTCCCCAAATAGAAATGTATTGATTATTCATACATACTAAATGAGTATGTGTATGTGCCATATTTATTTATCTATATTTATATACAGAGATATTAGATAAAAAGAGAAGACAGTTATTCCCTCCCATCCTCCTCCATTGGTAAATGGAGTAGCATTGGAATAATCTTATTTGCCTGGGAATAGATGTTGTGATAAATGATTCCAAGTAATGTGCTGAGCCATCAGCATCCAATAGCCATTTATCATCTTGAATACATGCAGGCAAATGAGATTATTATTACAATAAACTGCTACTACCTATGGTTTGTCCTGTGTGTCTAACTCTCAGCCTCTGATCTGCCCAGGAAACTTAATATGAAAAACCAAAATAAGAGCCAGGACATTTTCCTTTAAATAACTCATTGAGTGTAATCTTTCCTATTTTTTTTTGTTAAAGAAAATTAAGTCTGGAAGATAAGCTGTTGGTATACCCTCCGAAAAATATAAACTTAGAAGTTGAAAGTCACAAGGCACATATGATACAATTTAGAATTGTGGTAGGAAGAGTTGTGTGACAGTGAAGATGGGAGCATAGATGAAGAATGAGATATGTCCTCTCTCCTCTCCACTCTTGGTTCAATTTTATATGCCTGAGCCACTGAATTCTCAGGCTCTCTGTCATTTAGTAGCTTGGCACCTAGCCCTCCCCAACTCTGGACGACCAAGGGTGGTCTTTGTGCCCTAAAATTAGAACAAGTCAATAAAGGAAGTTGGCACTGACTCATTATATAATTACCATATATCTATGTATGTGTATATATATATATATATATGTGTGTGTATATATATATATATATACACATATATATATATATATATATATAGAGAGAGAGAGAGAGAGAGAGAGAGAGAGAGAGAGAGAGAGAGAGAAAGAAACAGAGACAGAGACAGAGAGACAGAGAAAGAGAGAACAGAGAAAGAGAGAGACAGAAAGCGATGGAGAGACAGAGAGAAAGAAACAGAGACAGAGGGAGAGATGGAGAGAGAGAGAGAGACAGAGAGAGAGAGAGAGAGACAGAGAGAGAGAGACAGAGACAGAGAGAGAATTTTTCAGTTATGACCCTTTAGGGGTTTTCTTGTCAAAAATACTGGAATAATTTTCCATTTCCTTCTCAAGATCCTTTCATAGATGAGGAAACTGAGACAAATAGGGTTAAATGACTTGCCCAGGTCCCACAGCTAGTAAGTGTCTGGGACTAGCTTGAACTCAGATCTTCCTGATTCACCTGTTCTGAGACCTTGAATTACTAAAATAGGGCAGTCATTCTCAGACTAGACCTCTACAGCACTAAGGTTCCCTGTTGCTTCTGCATTTAAGTTGAACTGTGTTGACCAGGGCATATTAGGATGAGACAGACCCTCCCTCTTCATTGCAAATGTCACTTATTTCACTGATCTAAGTAATGTATGATATTGCCATGGCTTATTCTTGCCAAGGTCTGACCAGTTTTGAACCACAAAGCTTCATGTATTTGGAATTGATTATACCTTAGATATGTTTCTTTACAAGAGCCTTAATGGCCTAAAAGCCATCCTACATATCTATCTCGTCAATTAAGGACATATTTCTTGGTGGAGCTGAGGTTGGACCATTTATTTTGCCACCATATAGCTCCTCTCCCTCTTTCTCCTTCCTCTTGACCTTCCTCCACAACAGATCTCAAGAAGGGTAAGGGGGAGATACTAAAATTAAGCTCTTGTAGGATCTCATCTTGATTAAAACCTCAAGTTTCCATAATGGGGGGAGCCTTCACAGGATAGAGCAAAATTGATTCAGGGACCATGTTTTCAAATGACACATATCCCCTATCCCCTACTGTATACCTATACATTAAGTCCCTTTGTATTTGCAGGCATATTATTCACCTACAGACAAATATGTAGGCTTATGCCCACACAACAGATGCCTGACAGGGAAAGGCTCATGGGAACAGATCTTTTTCTAGATACTGTAATAATGACCAGGGGGACGGTGAGTCTTGATCAAAAGCTTGGGGGATAGTGGATGAGAAGGAAAAAAAATGGATGCAGTAACAAGGGGACTGTTTGGGGAAAAAAAAAAGAAAACATTGTTTGCCTTTGCCTGAGACATTCCTTTAGCTGATTAGTGTGGGGAGGTGTGAGAATGGGTGACTGAGGCTGCAGTGTCTGACTGAAGCAGGGTGGTCTGTTCTGACCTCTCTCTCTAGCTGAGCATGATTTTTAATTTAATTCATTTTCCTGCAACTTGTATGTAAGTGAATAGCTGAATATTTTCTGCATGCCAGTTTTAAGTAGAAACCTCATGATTTTTTCCTCCTACTTATTGCATCAATAAGAGGAAGCAAAATTACCAAAGTGACTGCTCTTCTTTCTGATACTGCACATCACAGAATAGATAGAGTTAGAGCTGGCAGGGACTTTAAAACTCATCTAGTCTAGCAGTGTCAAGTGGGAGGGCACTAAATCATACATAAGGATTCCTGCAAGCAGCATGTTGACTTAGAAAACCACATGTTAACATTATCTATGTTCTATTGTATTTTTACTAATTTTGTTAAATAATTCCCAATCACATTTTGATCTGGTTGTGGACATACTTGGGAGTGTTGTAATTGATATCTCTGATGGTCCAATGTTATCATTTTGCCCCTGAGAAAGCTTAAGTTAATTGCCTAAGATGACACAGGGAGTAAGCATGGGCTAGGGAGCTCATGGGGTTTTGACATTTGAGAGATACAAATGATATTAGTGGAAATCTCAGTATTAAAATGGTAAAACACAAGGACTGAGAGAGGCCTGGGAGCAATTGCCACAGGGATAACTCAGAGGAGGAGGATTTCTACAAAGTAGGCTGAGCAAATTCCCACAGTTATCAAGTCACAAGGCAGTTTCCAGGGTGAAGTGAATCCCATAACTCCTTCCCCAAGCCTTCTAAGGTCACACTCTAGAGGACTATTATTCTGCCACTGGACTTTGATGATTCTGGAAGAGAGAGTGAGACTGATGAGTTTGTATAACTGCCTTACTTAAATCCACTTCACTCACAAGACAATATATTGCCTGTGATGTTATTGTTGGCCCTTTTAGAAAATGGACAAAAACCAGCAACAAAAACAGTGTTTAACTGACCCTGGCTGGAGCTGGAGTCAAAAATCCAATTCAATAAACATTTATTAAGCTCCTACTATGTACCAGACACTGTGCTAAGTAAGCACTGGAGATACAAAAAAACAAAACAAAACAAAACAAAACAAAAACACCAAAAAACACTGAAACAAAACCAGTTCCTGCTCTCATGGAGCTTAAAAAAAAGATGTGTTCAAATACTGCCTATGGTACATAGCATTATATGACCCATGGACAAGTCAGTCTCTTGTCCATCTCAAGTCAACTATTTCCTTATCTGCAAAAAGCATTAATAATACTTGTATCAGCTCAGAGAGTTGTGAGACTAACACATATTTCAGGTACATAAAGTGCATAATATTAATGAAAGATCTTCCTCACCCTTTAACAGGCCTCAGGTGGAGCCCATGAAGAGAAGCTTGATTAGCGGAGGCTTGTTTTTTAGGAAGCCCACACCTTTTGTTAATTGTTAATGAGGCACTGGATCATGAGGGTTGTAATGGCCTCTATCTCTGAAAAGTGTATATATACTCTGAGGTGAGGTTTTGCTTTGTAGGATTACTCTTTGAAAGAAGGCTCTTGTGCCAGATGAGACTCTGGGTAGCCATTAAGGAGCCCCCCTACCCTGCTTTGAAAACCCAGATGTTGTAAGTAATGGTTAGACAGTTGGATCTGTCTGTTGATCTGTGATGTGTGTATTGGTTATGGTCAGACAGTTAGAAGCCCTGTCTGTTGGTCTTTATTTCTCTGCTTGTATCTTCTCTGTTGGGATATATAATTAAAGATTGTTGACCTCTCAAAAGTTGCTTTCCTTTTAGAAAAGAAGATCAAAGAAACCTGGGCTAGCAGGACCTCCTGGATGTGTCAGGATGCTTGCTGCTACAAAGTGTTTTCCAATGTAAAATGGCTATAGAAATGCCAGCTATTAATTCCAGTAATTAATAGAATGTCCCAAAAGACAGTGCTATTTGAAGCTATTATTAAAGCTTAAAGACATTTGGGGCAGAGTATATTTTTTTTAGAGATCAAAAAGTTGGAAAGAATACTAGCACATGTCTAGAGAACTGTGTTCAGTTCTAGGCACAAACCTTAAGGAAGATTGACTAATTTGGACACAGAGGAAAGTGACTTGTATGGAAAAGGGTCTGGAAACCATGTATATAAAGGATGGTGGAGGGAAAAGTCTGGGGCAAAAGAGGACAGCAAGGGAGAGGGATGGGTGAGGTACGCGGAAACTGCCTTGCAGGTCTGTCAAGAGGCAAATTAATAAAATTATAGTGACAGCAGTAACAATAACAATAATAATAATGGATGATTCTGTTTTCTCTCCTCCCACTCTCTTCTTAACCCCTTACACTCTAGCTACTGACCTTATTGTTCCTCTGAAACTGCTCTCTCCAAAGTTATGAATGATCTCTTAATAGCTAAGTCCAATAGCCTCTTCTCAATACTCAATCTCTTCTTAGTCTCTCTCTGCTCTCTAGGTTTTGGAGACATTCTCTCTCCTGATTTTTGTCCCATCTACTGACCCCTCCCTCTTGGGCTCTTTTGCTGGATCCTCATCTAGATCAAGCCCTCTAACTGTAGACGTCTCTCAGGCTCTTTTCTCTCCTTCTATGCTAATTCACTTGTTGATATCACCAGCTCCTATGGATTTAACTGCCATCTCTATGTTAACAATTCTCAAATCTACGTATCTTGACCGAACCTCTCTGCTAACCTCCAATCTTGCTTCCCCAACTGCTTTTCAGACATCTTAAACTAGATGTCCAGTAAATATCTTAAACTAAACTTATTTAAAACATAACTCATTACCTTTCCTCTTTCCTCCTACATCCTACTCCCTGCCTTGGGGGCAGCTTGGTGGTGCAGTGGATACAGTACCAGTGCAGGAGTCAGGAGGATCTGAGTTCAAATCTCATCTCAGACACTTGACACTCACTGGCTGTGTGACCTTGGGCAAGTCACTTAACCCCAATTGCCTCATCCTGGGTCATCTCCAGTCATCCTGATGAATATCTGGTCACTGGATTCAAATAGCTCTGGAGAAGAAGTGAGATTGGTGACCTGCACAGCCCTCCCTCACTCAAAACAAAGTGCAAATCATGTCATTATTTCTCTGATGGCATGCTCTTCTTTGGAAACAAAGGATGAACACACTCCCTGCCTATCTTCCTTAATACTGTAGAAGGTAATAGTAACTTTCCAGTGTTTCAGGCTAGCAGTCTAGGGTCATCCACAACTCCTCACTCTCTCACCTCTCCCCCTCAGATCCAGTCTGTTACCAAGGTCTCTGCTGATTTTCTGTTTGCAACATTTCTTGAATGAGCTCCCTTTTCTCCCCTGACACTGTTATCCCTCTCATACAGGCCCTTACCTCCTCCGCTTGGATCACTGTAAGTAACAGCCTGCTAGTCGACCTGCCTGCCTCAAGTCTTTTCTCTCTCCACTCAATCCTCTATTCAACCAATAAAGTGATATTTTTAAAGAGCAGGTCCAATCATATTACCCCCTCTTCTCAATAAACCCTGATGACTCCCTTTCATCTCGAGGATCAAATACACAATTCTTTGCTTGGTGTTCAAAACCTATCTCCCTCTTTCATTTCCAGTCTTCTTACACCTTTCTACTCACTGAGTAATCTTCAATCCAATGACACTGGCCTCCTGCTATTCCCTCAACAAGACACTCCATCTCTTGGCTCCAGGAATTTTTTTAGGCTGTCTCTCCCACATTTATAGAAAACTCTTCCTCCTCCTCTCTGCCTATCAGTTTCCCTGGGTTCGAACTAAAACCCCATCTTCTACTGAAAGCTTTTCCCAACCCATCTTAATTCTAGTGCTGTCTTCTGTTAATTATTTTTTACATATCCCGTATACAGCTTGCTTAAATATATCTGTTTGTTGTCTCCTCCATTAGATTGTGAGTTCTTTGAGGGAAGGGCCCATCTTTTGACTTATTTTTATCTCTAGAGCTTAGTGTAAGCCGTTGTAATAAATGTTTATTGAATGACTGATTGATAATAGTATTTACACAGGGCATCTCAAATGTCTCAGTTCAGTTTTAATAGCTTAAAGTTTTGCAAAGTACTTTTCCTTGTACTATCTTACTTAATTCTTAAAACAACCCTGGGAGGTAGGCATTATTATACTACTATTAACATGATTATACTACTATTAACATGATTATAATATTAATATCATCAAAATACTATAACAATGAATAGTATTATAATAATTATTAATATTGTTATAATGCTATTGTAATAATTCTTACTATAATACTACTATAAAAATTATTAATATTATAATGCCAGTAATACTATCATAATTATTATTATATCAATAATATTATAATAACAATTATTAACATTATTATAATACTACTTGTACAAAAAAAATGATGCCTAGGGAGTTTAATTGACTTGCCCAGTGACACATGGCTAGTTTGTGTCTGAGGCTAGATTTGAATTCTGGTCTTCCTGAGTTCAAGTCCATAGTGCTATCCACTGGGTCATGTAGCTGCCTAAGGTTACTACAGGTAATAGGGAGTAGGACTGGAATTAAACCTGGCTTTTCTAACTCTGCATCCCATGTTCTTACCATAGCATCTGCATGTTAAGATCTGTTTTGGTTCAGTTTTTGGAAGAACTTTTTTTTTTTAACAGAGTTCTTTAAAAAAATATAAAAAGAAATAGACTTTTGTGAAATGAGTGAGTTCCCTGTCACTGAAAATCTTCAAACAGAAGAGGATGATTATCTGTCAGAGATGTTGAAGAATGAGTTTCTGCAATGGGTAGGAGGTTAGATGAAATCTGAAGTCTTTTGACTCCCAGCGTCTCTGATTCTTAAGGAATTTGAAGTCAGCAACGCTGTGGGATCTGATAGTCATATCAGATAAACTTTGGCATGAAGATTGACTGAGGCTCAGCTCCATCAGTACTCCATGGACCCTGGAGTAGCTTCTGCCTTTCTCAAATGCTGGACCCTCCAAGACCTCATTCTCTACCCCTGTACTCAGCATTTTCTTGTGGGCAGCTAAGGAAGCAGGTTGACAGTGCAGGAGTAGAGAGTCATAAAAATTATCCAAGAAACAATTCAGGATGTGTGTATAGGCAGGACTTGAAGGGAGGGCATCCTATTTGCCTCAGTTTCTTCATCTATAAAATGAGTATAATAATAGCACCTGCCTCCCAGGGTTGTTGTGGGTATCAAATGAGATAATTGTAAAGCACAGCACAGTGCCTGGTACAAAGTAGGTACTTAAAAAATATTGCTATTATTATTATTTAGCCCTCTCTGCTGGAAATGGATTTATATTATAGTCAATAAAGGGAAATGGGGCTCCTCCTTAAATTTTTGCTAGGAAGGACCTTCAGAATTTGAGTTTCCTCTATTAGGATGGGCTGGGCCCTGAAGAGGTTTAAAGTAGTTAGGAAGAGAAATCAATAATGCTTTTATTTAATTATACTTTTGGGGCTGGCACTCAATTTGTGATTTCATTGGTATAAGGAGTTCCTGGTGAGGAACTTCATCAGCTAGTTCAGATGGCACATGCTCTTCTACTTGAAAGATGTCTGGGAGCACAGAGAAATTAAATCACTCGTCCAGGGTTACAGAGTCCAGATGTATCAGAGACAGGACTTGAATCCATATCTTCCTGATTCTGAGACCAGTTCTATTACTTCTACCTTATGCTGCCTCTCCACTTTGCCCCCTCACAGATAAGAAATTTGTTCATTTACTGGGGGCATTTCACAGGATTTAGAAATCATCTTGTCCATTCACATCATTTTATAGAAAAGGAAACTGAGGCACAGAGAGATAACCGTTGGAAGTCACCCAGGTAGTAAATGACAGATATGGCCTTGGAATCCAGAGCTTTTGACCCATCATCCTGAGCCCCCTTTCTTCTCCTAGGCTACAGGAAAGGGAAGAATGAGAAACAGAGGAAGTGACCCCACTAATATCAGAGTGAATCTTACCGAAACATTTTCCTGATTGGTTTTATTACTCCAGGTCCATCAAGATGTATCCAGATATTGTACAGTGTTTCTTTCAGTGGGTTGGTAAATTCTACTGTAACAACCATGTCTGAACCAACTACTTTTTGTCCTCGAACCTAAGGAGCAAAGGGAACACAAGTGCAACCTATCAGAGTCAAACAAAATTTCCTTTTTTTTTTCATTTTAAAGATTTAGTGCAACTGATTTGGTCAGAAGAATCTTAAGGAGGAGAGAGTCATTTGTCTCTTTGACTGAGGGATGTGCATCAAGAAGACAGAAAAATGTCATTCAAAATGGTGCTCCTTTTCTTAAAAAACAAAAATAAAAAACAACATTCCCAGCCCCCCCCCCCCCCAAAAAAACCCTATACATCTAATTAGAGTGAGGGATAATTGCTAAGAGCGCTGGCTGTTCATTGTCAACAGGAGGTAGGAAGTCATTCCTTGGGATGTCAGGTTTCAAAGGTGAGGGCCACCAGATGAATCCCTTTCTTAGGGTGATTCTCAGGTTTCCTGCCAGGTAGCCTGTATTTCAGAGTTCCTTTGGCAGAACAAAGCTGGGCCAGGTGCTGGATGCCAGAAGTGGAAGACAGTCTCCACACGGCTTTGCACCTGCCTCTGAAGATTCCAGGACGCACTTGAAATCAGCATGGCTGAACAGGAGGATGTCACAGCTGATTTGACCACAATGAACATAGAAATCATAAATGGGCAAAAAGGTGTTTGTATTTTGAGTCATGACATTTTAATGCATTAAGGCTCAAGACTTCTCTCCCCTGTTCTTTCCTCCCTCCCTTTCTTTTTCTCCCTTCCCCCTTCCTTTCTCTTCTTTTCCCTCCCCTCTCCTCTTCTTCTCTCTGCTTCCTTCCTTCTTTTCCCTTCCCTTCTCTCTTTCCTTCTCCCTTCTTTTCACCACAACCCTTTGCTATTGCTGAGATTAGAAGTTAGTATCCAAAGAGTTAATGCCATCAGAACTTGAAGTATTTTTTTTTAAATCAGTCAGCAACTATGGGATTTATCTTTTTGGCTGGGGTTCTATGATCTAAAACAGCTATTTTAGGTACCCTGTCCCCACTCCCCCTTTCCCTTCAGGTGCATTGAGAGATTGTTTTAGCCTCACATAGAAAGTCTAATGGCACAAAGTCACACTCTTTTATTCCATATTTAGGTTGTACAGTCTGTTTTTGGACCTCTGTTTGAAGCCTTTCAAGTTTGGTAGAATCTGTCTGAGCTTTACTTTCACTGGGTTAGCCTTAGAGACCCTAGGGTCACCTCCACATCACAATGAAACGTCTGAGTAGGACTTTTGTGTGGAGAGATGTTGTAATTAACCTTAGAAATAAAATAATTGTGAAAAGTGAGGCCAAGTTCAGCATTATCAGCTTTGGTTGGAAATTCTATTATGCTTTTCCCCTTGTTATCACAGAAGAAAAATCAGTTTAGGCATAAATACAATATTTTGTTGTACTTTGAATTTACCTGTGGGATGGGTGCAATAAAAAAATGTATCACAGTATAAGGTATTTATGAAGCACTGAAAACTCTAACTTATTGCCAGTTTAGTTGGAGCAAAAAAAAAGAGAAAAAGTTGGTTTTTCATATTAGTGTCTAAGGGGTGTTCCATAGCTTTCTGCTTATTTGCACTCAATCCTCTTGCTGGGCAAAGCATTCCCAATTAGCCTACTTGTATTTCGGAATTCTTGCCTTTATAAAACCTTTAATGAAGGAACCCTTTGTCTCATCCAGAAGAAAAGTCTTTTACATGCGTCTGCTTTACAAATTAGTTTAGTCACTCTAATGCTTCCAAATAGTCACGTAAAGTGACATCAATATCAATTTTCATATTTGTAAAGTTCCTCGTTTCTGATTTTTTCTATATAACATTCAAACATGTTTCGCCTTTTCAAAAAAAGAAACATTATTTGGCACTTTTCCAGTTTAAATATAGTTCACCAATGTTCACATATTGGTTTCTTGTCCATGACATTTAATTTGGCCAGTTGGACAAGGTCAGTGTTTTATTTCAATAGAAAACCCCCAAAATTTGGTGTCTTGGAAAGTCACTATTGTGGCTACAGGCTTTTGTCAAGAAACTTCTTTCTAAAAATTTCTTTCATTTAGTGTGTGCTTTTAAGAAAATCTTTATTGTAAAGGGCAGCTGAACGTGAGAGCTCAGAAGAAAAATATTTGGAGGAAGAATAAGAGTGATCTTAGTTGTTTATGTTTACGTCATTTATGAAGTGGGGGAGGAAAGAGTTATAATAACTTTTATTTTGATTGAAATCAGTCAAGATTTGCTCTATATATGTATATGTGATGCATACATATATATCTTACCAGCAATTAATTACCCATCCTACTGTCTTCTGTCCTTTACATCAGCCTGTAATTGTAACCAATTATAATCAATTACTTGCTGGGAAAATACAACTAGGGCTTTCTGATAGTGGAAGAGCAAAGATTTTAACATCTATTTAAAAGGAAGGTTACATTTATTTCCTGGAAGACATTGAAGGATGGCTTCCTATATTACCTTCTTTACTTATTACCAGGTAAGGTCAATGATCATGAATTAACTTCAGTTAAATTCTCAAAGAAACAGAGGTGAACTCTTCCTACCAATCTTTTTCACTTGGTAGATAATAACAAACCAAACCAAACCAGATTCCTGCATGATACATCAGAGTTAAGTTGCCAGGCACCCTGGTACAAGTGTTCAATATATATTAATTGATGATAATGGCATTTTTTTTTTCATTTAGGGCAAAGGGGACTATCATTCATTAAAATGGTGTCAGAATAAAACCAGTTCTCATACAGCAGAAAACAGTGATTTGGGACTTATAGGCAATTTTCCCCATGCCTCTTTGGAACACTTTTAGAATGAATCAGATGGCACTGAATCCATTGAGTTAATGCAAATTCCATCTAGGGAACAGTTTAGTCACTAATGGCATACTACTTTTTTTCATTCTCTAAAGTATATTGTTCTATCATTCTCTTGATAGGAAAAAATGGAAGTGAAATGTGCCTTCTGTAATAGTAGGGTTCTCTCATAAACCCAAGTCTTTCGACAAATATACATTCAGGGGATGAGTTGTTTATTATGACAGTAAATATTTTTGTGGACAAAATCATCCATGATTCACGAGATGCGTGTGGAATGGAAAACCTGCCAAAGAGGGGTGAGTTATGGTCTTCCAGACAGGTACCCATCTGGGAATGAGGGTGCTATGCAGAGGAGTCACCCCAAGGGGGAACGGGCTTCAAAATTTAGCAGAACCTATTTACATGGAAGCTTTAAAAGGTGAAGAACAATGCTTTCTCTAACCATCTCTATAACGTTTAGTTCAGTGTTCATAGCTTTACAGATTTAGAGGTAGAAGGGACAATAGCCTCAGAGGTACTGAGTCCACTCTCATTTTATATATGAGGAAAGCCTGAGGCCCAGAGAAATGACTTACCCAGTTCATGTTTGTCTTTTTGGGGGGAGGGGGTGAACAAAGACGTGGAAGCAAAGACTATCAAATATAGTTTACTACTAGGGACAGGAGTGAATCCGCGGAGCCACTCATAAAAGGACTTTAAAGATATTTGGGTGTGAAAGGAAATCACCAAAATCTTTCCATATACAGTGTCATACTTGTATATACCAAACGTAAAATTGAGGGGGCTTGACTACAGGACCTCTAAGATTCATTTCAGCTTCAAATGTGTGAGACTAGGAGTCTGTAAAAACATACAAAGGCCTACTATCAGCAACTAGACGTACGAGTGAGGAAAAGGAAAATTCTGGCATTATGTGTGTGTGTCTATGCACATATATACATATATATGTGTGTATATATGTATACATATATAAGTTCTTGTATGTATCAAATTAGATAACACATGCAAAATGCTTAGCAAACTTGAAGCTCTAATGCTAGCTTAAATGCTAGCTATTATAGTTATGGTTGTTATAAAACTGCTTCCATCTGAAACTTTGAATAATTCTGTAATTTAAACACCATTTTTCAGAAAAATGACTATTGCCTGAAGTATTCCTGTCTAAGATCTGGGTGCCAGTTGTTAGCTGTCACTAACCTGAGAAATCTCCTGGCACCCATTAGTGTAGGATGCCTGCTGGACATCTGATGGTGCCTTTATCTTTGGGAATCTCAGTTCCTTTATCAAAACTGGGCTTTTGCTTATAGGTGAGGTGCCACTGGCTGTGACCTTGAGTGTTGCCAGGAGCCCTCCATCTTTTAACTCTGGGCATTCTCTCTGGCTGTCTCCCATACCTGGAATTCTCTCCTTCCTCCACTCCCTGGCTTCTTTTATACCCCCCCCCCAATCCCACCTTCCACAGGAAACCCCTTCCCCAACCCCTTTTGATTCTAGTGCCTATCCTTCATTAATAGTCATAATATACACATACACACACACTATATACACATATACATATGTGTATATGTACATATATGTGTTTATGTATATATGTATAGGTATGTGTACATATACATATATGTGTATATATGTACACATATATGCGTATATATATGTATGTGTGTGTATGTGTGTTTGCATATTGTCTCTCCCATTAGACTGTAAGCTCCTTGAGGGCAGGGACTATCTTTTGCCTCTTTTTGAATCCCCACCACTTAGCACAGTGACTAGAACACAGTAAGTACTTAACCAATGTTGATTGATCAATGAACTGAATTAATCAATGAATTCATCCATAAACCAATGTTGATTGGTTTATATTCTAAGCTAAGGCATATGGGAAAGTAGCTCTTCCCACACACCCCCTCTCCCACAGCTGCTGCTGCCTTCACTGCTCCTAGGAACTATCAATGGTATTGTGGAGGGTGGTGTGAAAAGAAACCTCCTCCACCCCAAAATTTGAAGGAATTGGCCCTAAATCTTCACCACGATTTCTGGTAGTAACTGGAAACCACAGACTCTGAAGGTTGAAGCAAGAGATTGGCAAAGATTTAAAGGTCTGATACAAACCAGTCTATTTGTGTACCTTTTTAGGTACTGGAGGTTGACGACGCTGAAAACCTTTTGGGTAGAGCACAGTGGGGGAGTTTACCTGAGAGTGGGGGGAGTATTTCATTTGTGTATGCTGTTTCTCCCTGATTTATTCTGAATAATTAATAGTGTGAGCTGTGTTTCTGTATCTATCACATTTTTAGTTACTTTTCTATAAGTACATTTATAACCAGAGATACATTTATATCTCCAGCTATAGCTACATATTTATATGTGGAGAAATGTCTGTGTGACTATATATAGGGCTGTTTATTTCTTTCAAAGAACAGAAGATTCTGGCTCAGGTTTTAGAGCAATAAGAAACACTCACACACAGGGCTACTTGTTACTGACACCCAGTTGGGATCAATGAATGCCCAACTTCTCAAAGAACTAGGGCATGCATTGGTCTTGCCCCTCTTTGGAATTGTTGGAACTGACCTTGAGGTTCACTGTAGGAATATGCAGCACAGTTGATTTCTGCATGGCGAGAACTTTGCTGGTCTCATTGATCCGAGATGAGACGAAGAAATGGAGCGTGGCCTGTTCCAACAGCTTGCCCATGTACTCTCCAGCTTTGATTTGCACCTCCTCATTTGTAACTGGCCAGGAAGAGAAGCAAACACGTGAAAGAGTGAAGCCAGAAAAGGGGCCTGTTGCTTTTTCAACTTAATCTAGCTTTCCAATAACAAAATAACAGGTTGGGACTGCCACAGAGGTAGGGACAAAGAGGAGAAAGTCAACTGGGAGCAGTGCGCATTTGTTGTGGGAGATCTCAGTGAAATGACTAAAGGATGATAAATTGTAAAGGCTCACTGGATTGAGTCAAAAGGCAGTCACAATGCAATTATTCTTTTTATTTCCCCAAAAGGATGACCTTCTGGCCATCTTCAATGAGAAGGGCTTTTAATGCATAGTGCTTTGCATATAGAAGACACTTAATATATGGAAGAAAGAAAAAAGAAAGAAGAGAGAGAAAGGAAGGAAGGAAAGAAAGAAGAAAGGAAGAGAAAGGAGGGAAGTGAGAAGGGAAGAAAGGAGGGAAGGAAGGAAGAGAAAGGAAGGAAAAGAAAAAAGAAGGAAAGAAAAAAGGAAGAAAAAGAAAGAAAAAAGAAGGAAAAAAGAAGGAAAAGGATTTATTAAACACTTACTTTGTTCTAGGCAACTTTTTTGTTGAATTGCTGAACTGAAAGTATCTTTAACTAGGAATGCTAAGGGGACTTTAGACATAGTGTGGAATGTTGGAGTATAAAGGAACAACAGAAGGAATCCTAGTCCAGTCTTAAACTGGAGCTGTGGCCAGGGTGGCCCCTCTACCAAATAATAAAATAGGTTTTCTTTATTATAAAGATTCTCTTAATATTCTAAATATATTCTTAATAATAATAAAAAATTCTGCCTCCCTCTTATCACCTACCTTCTAAGAACTGAATGCTTTCATGTTGATCCCAGTCTTTTCTTCCACAGAGGAAATAATTTTATAAAATGAACCCTAGGATATTAATTACTATGTTCTATTCAGGGAATGGACAATATTTAGCCAGTCTCTAATGGTTTTCAGGAATCCATGATAAGCCATTTAAAAGGAGATATTTTGGGGTATGTGGAACTGCTGGGAACCTTTAAATTAAATCATGTAGGTGACTGCTTATTTCACCTGATAAGTAACTGAACTATATTCTGTTGCATTGTTTTATTCTCTTTCTCACTTTCTTTCCCCTTTGTAGGTCCCAAGCTCCTGGAGAAAATTAGGTAAAGAGGATTCATGGCTACCCATGCCTGCAAAAACCCTCCTGTGGAGAACCTACTCTGTGCCTCATTATACAGGGCTGCAAAACCTTTAACCTTTCAGTGCTGGGTGACTCAGGTCAGACTTCAACCTATGACAAACCTACAGGCAGAATACAAGAAGGCAACTGCTTCACTCATTTTCCCCCAATCATTTCCCTGCTCATAACTCTGTCTCTTCCATAGATCCTTCACTGTGCTCCTCAATGAAAATTATCGAAGGAAAAAAATTCCCTGACTGGTAGTTGGAGCTCCAGCAAATGATTCATTTTAGCTGTATTGAACAATAATAGGTATTGGGTAACGACTTTGGGATTCTGAATGGTAGGAAGGCCCAAAGACAAACCTTTCAGCAAAGTGACCAGTGGAGGTGAGAGATGGGTGGAGGAGAAAAATGAAGATGAGCTCATGAACTGCAGAGCATGGGATTCTCCAGGCTACACGTCATGAGCCCTCCTTATGGTAGGAAAAGGGGAAAACCTAGGGGATGAGTCAGATGAAACAACACTTGACTTTAGAAACAGACTACGGAACATTTCTATCTTGGAAGAGCAACCCAAACTTGTAATTTCTTCATAACTGAAGACACACCCCTTCCACTGTCCATATCTTTGTTCCTGAACCACCATATAAACCTTCAGAGTTCCAGGCTAAAGAGGAAGATGATGATAGCTAACATTTATATGGTGCTTACTATGTGCCAACCACTGTGCTAAGAACTTCAGATTTAATTTCTCATTTGATCCTCACAACAACAAATAGGTACTATGACTATTATTCCCATTTTACAGATGAGGAAACAGATGCAAACAAAAGCTAAGTGACTTGCCCAAGGGTCACAGGGCTACTAAATGTCCGAGGCTGGATTTGAACTCAGCTTTTCCTGAATCGGGACCTGGTGTTCTATACACAGCTTCCTCGTTCTGCCACGCAGTAGCTCTGACTCCATTCTGAGCCCACTGAGGATATAACCTTGCCTCCTGATGTGGTGCCTAGGCTCTGGATTTCCTTCTAGCTTTGACTTGCCTTCATCATCCTTCCTCCTAGGCTGCCTTATCAGTTTTCCAACTAAGGCACCTCCAAAACCAAGAGTGGTGAATGGAACCCAGGAACCATTCAGCCCCTAAATTATATTCTAAACTGGCCCATTGTCAAGGAAGCTGATAAACTAGACTGCTGCCTGATGAAATGGCAAAATGAAAGAATCTACAGAAGAGATAATCTTGCCTAGGGCTAGCTCTAGTCATAATAATAATGATAAAAATTCTCCTAGTTTTCCTGATGTGAGACCATTTGGCAAGATTTCAAGGTTTGGGGATATCCCTGGTTTCTTGCTATCTTCGATAATCTGAGGGTCACTCAGACCCTTTTCACTCCTTGAGTGCCACGTAAAGAGTCACCTCAATTGTAGGACTAAAGAACCTAGGTTCAGTTTCAGAGCCCAGGAGAACAGTATTCCTGAAATAGCATGTTATGTAACTGCTGTATTTTGTTACTGAACAAGAAATTGTTCCAGATAAAGTTTATTAATCATGGCAAGAGAAAGAGGAATAGAGCTCCCCTGTACTATTGGTAGAGCTGGGTTGCTGCCAATATCACTTACTGTGCCTGGGGAAAGCCAGGGGAGACACAGACCTGAGCTGCCTTGCCTCCTTTCCCCAAAGAAAAGAAAACTAAATATAGCCAAGTTGAAATCATAGCACCTTTGAAGGCACTGGAAGGTTTAAGTTATTCAGATCCTCCAAGCTGATTCCAGCCCACACATTCCCTTTAATCATCAATCTGGAAAGCATGCATTCAATTCCAGTTGGGAAACTTTTATTTCAATAGATTGAAAAATACCTGTCTTTGACCTGCTTGTTTAAGTTCTAGTGTGAAAATACCTTTCCCACCTCATTTCAGCATCTAGATTGTAATGTTCTTCAAGTTTTTTTAATCAATGACTAGGATGAAGACAGAAATCACATCTATTAAATTTGGGGGTGACATTATTCTGGGAGGGAGAGCTAATGTGCTGAACAACAGAATCAGGACAGAAGATCTTGACAGGCTAAAGTAATCTGCTGAGTCTAAAGAGATGAGATTTAATGGGGATGAATGTTAAGTCTTATAATTGAATTACAGAATGAACTATACAGGCAGAGGATTGGGAAGATGTAACTAGATAACAGTTTACATGAAAAAGACAGGTGTTTTTTTCTTTCCTTCTTTCCTTTCCTTCTTTCCTTTCCTTCTTTCTTTCCTTCTTTCTTTCTTTCTTTCTTTCTTTCTTTCTTTCTTTCTTTCTTTCTTTCTTTCTTTCTTTCTTCTCTCTCTCTCTCTCTCTCTCTCTCTCTCTCTCTCTCTCTCTCTCTCTCTCTCTCTCTCTCTCTCTCTCTCTCTCTCTCCCTCCCTCCCTTCCTTCCTTCCTTCCCTCAGGCACTTGACACCCACTAGCTGTGTGACCTTAAGCAAGTCGCTTAACCCCAGTTGTCTCATCTTGGGTCATCTTCAGTCATCCTAATGATTATCTGGTCATTGGATTCAAATGGCTCTGTAGGAGAAGTGAGGCTGGTGACCTGCATAGATCTCCTTCACTCAAAACAAAGTCAAGTGCAAGTCATGTCATCATTTCTCTTATGGCATGGTCTTCTTCAGCAACCAAGGACAGACACACACTCCCTTCCTTCCTTCCTTCCTTCCTTCCTTCCTTCCTTCCTTCCTTCCTTCCTTCCTTCCTTCCTTCCTTTGTTTCTTTTTGTGGGCTGCAAGCTCCATATAAGCCAATGGTGTGATGTAATAGCTCCCCAATTTAATTCAGTCTTAGGCTCCATTAATAGCAACTTAGTGTTTAGTATCTATCTGCTCCAATTAGATACCATCTAGAGTACTGTTTTTAATTCTGTATGCCATGTTTCAATGGTGGCAGATAGGTGGCACAGTGGATAGAACCCCAGCCCTGGAGTGAAGGAGACCTGAGTTCAGACCCTGCCTCAGACACAGACTAGCTGTAGGACCCTGGGCAAGTCACTTAACCCTGTTTGCCTCAGATTCCTCATTATAAAATGAGCTGGAGAAGGAAATGGCAAATTTCCTTGGATCTTTGCCAAGAAAACCCCAAATGGGGTCACAAAAAGTCAGATGTGACTGAACAACAACTAACAAGGTGTTTAGAGTTAGAAAGGACCAGAGAGGCTGCCTAATGTAACCTTACTTATTTAACAGAAGAGGATCTGGTGCCCCAAATGGCTAAATGATTTGATCACAGTCACACAAGTATAGATTAGCAGACCTGGGATTTGAACCCAGAGCCTCTGACTCTAAAGCTAATTTTTTTTCAAATGTAGTACCCTGGAAATAGGTATCAGTGGAACAGAAAGGGACTCAAATTAGGGAAACTTGTAACAAGCAGCTAGACCTTAAAGGTCAACTTTAATTATCATACAATTTTATCCAAAACAGGTACCAGTTTCATTACACTTCACTAAAGTATCCTATAATTTGGCAGCCTTTTTACCTTATCTTGAGTTCTTAATATGCATAGAATAACAGGAATCTAAAATAGTTTTCTTCATTAATAATTAAGAAATTACTTTTTATACTGCAGGTATGGGAGACCAATGATACCTGCAGGGCTTTCTACAACATCCAAGTGAATCTTTCAGAGTTTTCTGGATGATCAGAACCTAGGACTTCCGCTGGCAAATTTTAAAATCCTCCTCCCCAATTTAGAACAGGTAGCTAGAGCTGCTGATTTATAGGCTATGGTAGCTAGGTGGTGCAGTGGATACAATGATGGATCTGGACTCAGGAACACCTGAGTTCAAATATTGCCTCAGATGCTTCCCAGCTATGGGACCCTGGGCAAGCTACTAAACCCTATTTATCTCAGCTTCCTCAACTGGAGAGCTAGAGAAGGAAATGACAAACCACTCCAGTATCTCTTTCAGGTTCAAGATGGTGTATGAGAGCCCTGATGGATAAGTTTCTGAATTTTTCCAAAGTGAAAACACTTAGGAGGGTATGTAAAAAAAGCACGGTGGGAGAAGTCAGGGATAAGATAGGGGAACTCAAAGTGGTAGGAAGCAGCAGAGCCATGTCTAAAGCATTGTAGTTTGCTCCAAGACAATTCTGAAGGACTTATGATGAAAATTGTCATAATATTGTACATATCTTTTGATCCAACAATGCCTTTTCTAGGTCTGCAACCCAAAGAGATTTTAAAAGGGGGGTGAGACAGACCTATTTGTACAGAAATATTTATAGCAGATCTTTTTGTGGTGGGAAAGAATTGGAAATTGAAGGGATGTCCATCCATTGGGGAATGACTGAGCAAGCTGTAGTACATCATCGTGATAGAATACTATTGTGCTATAAGAAATGACAAGCAGAAAAAGCTAGAAAGACTCACATGAACTGATGCAAAGTAAAGTAAGCAGAATCAGGAGAACACTGTACACAGTAACAGCAATACTGTACAATGATCAATTGTGAATGACTTAGCTATTCTCAGCAATACAATAACAAGACAATTCCAAAGGATTCATGATGAAAAATTCTATTCACATCTGGAGAAAAAAACTGATGGAGTCTGAATGCACAATGAAGAGCACTATTTTTCACCTTTTTTGTGTGGATGTTTTTGGTTTGTATCTTTTTTCATAACATGATTTATATGGAAATATGTTTTGCATAATTGCACATTAATAATCTATGTAAAACTGCTTACTATCTCCAGGGGAGGGAGGGAAGGAGAGAATTCAGAACTCAAAGTGTTTAAAAATGGAATGTTAAAAATTATTTTTACATGTAGTTAGGGGAAAAATAAACTATTATTTAAAACAAACCAACCAAAAAGTCTCACCTCTGTCATATGTTAGACTTTGACCATGCAGTCACTTAACTTCATGCCCCAGGCAACTTCCAACAATTACAAATTAAAGCACAGCTGCTTATCTGAATTTGTGAAGGGAGTTCCCACATTGGGAGGTCCTTACACTAGTGAAATCATAGATTCTGAGTCTTCCTCCCAAACTCAATTTTTTTTAGGGGTGAAGGAATTAAAACTGCAATTCTTATTATGCCCTTCAAAAGTCAAATGGTTCACAGCAGTTGAGATTCTCCCAAAGGTGTCCATTAGACATATCTCCTTTCCTAAGTGGGCAAAGAGATTCTCTAGAGAAATATACTAACCCCCAGGAGACACCTAATCTCTCAGTTCACAGAATTCTTGAGGCACAATATCTGAATTTTCATTCCTTTCTGTTGGAGACTGAAGACCAAAAAGGCTGATCTAGACAACAAGTGAGTGAGCTATCTTCCTGGTGCCTGGTGTCCATGCGCTAGGAAAGTACGAAGTGGGAGACATCACCAATGAGATGCTAGGAAGAAAGTTTGGGGCTCAGAAATTTGAGAAAAAATCCCCCCCAACTTACAGGAGTAGGGCTCCACTTTCACATCGAATGTCTGATTCTTGAATTCTGTCTTTGCAACACCTGTGTAGAAGACGATATTGCCAGAGAGATAAGCCGTAGCTGTGTAACGTCTCGGGGTGCTGTTCCGGAAAGTGATGGTGATTTTGAAGTCTTTTCCAAGTACAGCCTTTTCTACCTCAAAGTCCATGTCAATATCAGCCTTGAACTGATGGATGCCCTCTGTGTCAAGAGGTTTTTTAGCCCCATACATCAGAGCAGTTTCTAGGGCAAGTCTCTCTTCTTCTTTGCCTAGAGGAAAAGAAACCAAAATAATGAAGTTATAGAGGCCCAGATATTTATTTAATCAATTTACCCATCTGTCCGGGGGCTGAATTCTGGAAATACACTAGAAGTTTCTCCAAGATGTGTTTCTTTACTGCTATTTTTGGCATTTGAGAAGTAAGAAACATGAAGCTACTAAAACTTAGCTCTATTTGTGAACCAAAGCCTAATTATGAATTTTTGTACCTGGTGAAAATACCAAAAAGTGCATGTAGGGCAAACAGGAAAGGGTGAGAAAGAGCAGCAGGATACCACCCCATGGAGGAGAGACAGAAACTCTGGGAAAGGTTGCCATGTGGGGGCGGGGGAAGTAGGGAAGGGGAGGGGAGGAACTCAAATCCTGTAGTTTCTTATTTTATCTAATTATTCTTGTTAATTAGGCATGTAGCTCCATTGTTTCTATGCTGCTGATCCTGCTGCTGAAGAACTTTGAAAGCACCCTCTAAAGTAGGTGACCTGGAGAAAAGTCATAGTTATCCCACCCTAGTTAGAGTTCTGCTTCTGAATGTAGTCTAATTTTCTTCTGCCTGGCTCAAGCAGAGCATTCTTCCTTCCACTTCTGCCTCAGAGACATTACGTTTCTCCTACTCCCGATACCCTGCTTTCCTCCCTGTTTGTTTGCTCTTTGCAAATGTTCCCTGTATGTGTTCCCCTCCTCTAAAGATGGTATGGCAACCTGCGGGAGAGGAAACCATGGAACTGTGATGTCCTTGTGGGGGGATCTTATCACATTTTTGGCTATGCTTTCCCTTTGAATTAAGTCCTCTTCTATTTGGTTCCATAAAAGAAACACATCTTGCCGAGTAGGGTGGAGCCATGGGTTATGTTTTTTGAGTGGTTAACTTGAGTTAGCTTTCTGAGGGCCCAAAACACCAGAATACAGTTGAAGAACTCATCTGGGATCTCTGTCTTGGATACCCACAGAACATTACTGGGAGCCACTAAAGATTTTCTTTTTTCAAAAAATATCTTACCTTTCCTAGACTGGCATTGTACAGCAGGGTTTTCTGATGTGACTTTTATAGGCTGGACCAATTGTTTTACTCTTATGTGTCAAGGTGGCATTGATGCATCACTGCTTATGGGGAATTGGGGATTTGACCTGTGATTTCATTGTCCTAGGTGAGGAATGTCCTTTCACCAAGCCAGATGGACACCTTCTCGGTATCTTAGTCTTAGGCAGCTGCTTAGAACATTAAGAGGTTAAGTAAGTGTAACAGGTGAGGATTGAACCCGGGTCTTCTTGACTTCAAAGTCAACTCTCTTCTTGTTCCTCTCTCTCTTGCTCTCCCTCTCTTCCTCTGTCTCTCTCTTTCTCTCTGTGTCTCTGTCTCTCTGTTTCCCCCTCACTTCCTCTCTCCCTGTCTCCCTCTCTTCTCATATATGTATACATATATATGTATCACTCTGAGGCTAGCCTATATTTAACTTTACTGAATATTGTAAAACACTGTGGTTATTAGTTTAAAGAGTTCCTATGGCTATTCAGTTATTAAAAGATTGGTTGTCTTTCATGGGAACTGCTTCACATTAAGGACCATTAATTTAATGAGTACCACTAGATGTTGGTGATGGTGTTTTTAAAAGCTTTGTGGGGTAGCAGGATACTTTGCAAAGTGGCAGTGTATGGTATGAGGCATTCAGAAGCATAAGAATAGTAACTCTTTTGTAAAATAGGTATAAAACTCAAACTGCAAGTGACCCACAGAACTCCCAAGTATAGCCGAACCAGATGAAAACATAATTGAGAAATGTTTAACAAAATAAACAAAAAACACAATACAATATAGATAATGTTAATTTGTGGTTTTCTAAGTCAATATTGACCCAGAGGTTTCTGTTCATATTTGAATTTGACACCACTCATATACAATACTTGGTACACTGATACACTGTAGTATTCCCAAAGATACAAACATTAATAGGATCATTTAGGAATTAGTACACTACCTAAAAAGGGCAACAAGGTGCTGCAGTGAATAGAACACAGGGCATGGAGTCAGGAAGACTCATCTTCATGAGTTCAAATCTGGCCTCGGACACTTATTAGCTGTGTGACCCTGGGCAAGTCACTTAACCCTGTTTGCCTCCGTTTCCTCATCTGTTAAATGAGCTGGAGGAGGTAATGACAAACCACTCCAGTATAATTGTCAAGAAAATCCCAAATGGGGTCACAGAGTTGGACATGATTGAAATGACTGAACAACAACAAAACAAACTATCTGACAATGATAGTGATAATGACCAAGGGACCTAATGAGAATGTTTGGCTGTTTTCTGGTAAGAGAAGGGTGACATGAGGATACTAGTGGGCAAAGCATCTGCTGGAGCAGTTTATACAGTACTCTTGGCAGCTCATGGGAGGAAGGGTGATGGTATCATTTCTAGCACATGATGATGCAGGGACAATATCACCTTTGTTATACTTTGCAACTTGGCATAGCAGCTCTTGAAGACAATCCATTGAATTATGGAGCACTTTCAAAATGAGTCAGCGGAAGGAATCTACCAACAAAATGGCAGATCCCTGAATTACTGTTGCATTTGTCTTCTTGGACAGGATCAAGTAAGGTAATGTTTGTGAAGATGCTCTGAATACCGTTAAGTGCTAGACAAATGTTTTCATCAACCTTTCTTTTATTTAAATTAAAGCTATTTTATTTACCCATATGTTTTCTGGGGGTTATACACTTAAGTAGTAGTCATGGCTGCCTTGTTTTATTGGTTGGGACAGTGACAGATAGAGATCAGGGAGGGTTCTGTTCTAGTTTTGGGGAACAATGTAAACTGAGGCATGGAGACATGAGAGGACAGGATGAGCAAGAGTAGAAATCTAATGCAATAGGGGTCATTTCTTTAGCATATCCTTTAGCACACAGGGAAATTATCTGTCCCATTCCCCATGGATAATCCCATGGGATCATCCTTATAATACAGGTCTGATTAGTGTGTGAATAATGAGTACCATGTAGTGGAGACATTATTCAAATTGGCACTGCATATTTCTATTGGGCTGTAATAACTGAACACATTTTGCACAACTAAACTTAAAATAGAGCAAATTCTAAGACATGCCACCATTTCATGGGATTCATTATTAGAACTAATTGAGACTGATCAATATACTAGTCTAGTTGGAATATTTGGTTATTGTTCAGTTGCTTTTCAGTTGTGTCTGACTCTTCATGACCCCATTTGGGGATTTCTTGGCAATGATACTGGAATGTTTGTCATTTATTTCTCCAGCTTATTCTACAAATGAGGAAAATGAGGCAAACAGGATTAAGTGACTGACCCAGCTAGTAAATGTCTGAGGCCAGATTTGAACTCAAGAATATGAGTCTTTTTGAGGCAAAATGCCATCCACATCCTGTGAAAGAACTGTAGAATTGAAATACAGAATGAAGCAGACTTTTCTCTTGTGTTATGTTTTGGTTTGGTTTGGTTTTTCTCATGGTTTCTCCCATTTGTTTTAATTCTTCAATGCAACATGATTAATGTGAAAATGTGTTTAATAAGAATGTATGTGTAGAACCCATATAAGATTGCATGCCGTCTTGGGGAGGGAAAGAGGGGGGAAGAAAATTTAAAACTTATGGAAGTGACTGTTGTAAACTGAAAAGAAATAAATTAATTAAATTTTTTAAAAAAGATGTCTGATCCTAGCTGCTCATAGTTGGAACATAAGAGTTCACAAAGGGGAAATGATATGACATAAGGACGGATAAGAAGGTGAGAGTAAGATTATGTAGGGCTTTGAAGATCATGTTAATGTTTTTTGGGGGGGGGCAGGAAATTATGGGTCACAGAAAGTTTTTGAGCAGAAGAGGGGAATCATATTTGTTATACATTAAGGAATTACTAAGGTATCAGGGTGGAGGATGGGTTAGCAAAGGAATAGACTGAAGGCTAGGAGACCAATGACTTACAGTAGTTTAGGTTAGAGATGAAGACCTAGGGTAGGGCAGTTATCATGGGAACAGATAAGAAGCTAAAATGGAAGTTAAAGTATTGTGCAGTTACAAATGGAAGAATTTGCTGACTGATTTGGATGGATGATTTAAAAGAAGGAAAAGAATCAAAGATGATTCCAAGATTCCAAATGTGGGAAGGATAATGGTGCTATTATTCAATAAAAGAGAAGTTGGGAAAGGAACTAGTTTAGGGGGAAAGATAATGAACTTAGTGGTCAGCCTGTTGAGGTTGAGGTGGCAGAGGTTGATACAACTATTAGGAAGTTGGAAATGTAGGATCTGCCTAGGTGAGAGGATGGAGATGGAGTTTTCTCATCTGAAAACTGAGGAGGTCTGATTAGATGACCTCTAGGATTTCTCCCAGTTCTGAATCTATGCTGCAATGATTCTATGATGTACCTGACCTTGGGGAGATCATGAAACCTCCCTGGAGCTCTATTTTCTTAGCTGTACAGTGACATGTTTGGACTAGACAATATGCAAATCTGCTGTGGTTCTGGCTGCCCCATTGATTCTGGCAAGTGCATGGAACATGCCAGCATATGGTATGAAGACACACCTGGAAGTCTTTTCATGGGTGCTTGGATAAAAATAATTGCAGAATAGATCAAATGGATCTGGGAAGCTGGCACCCACTTGCACATTCATAGCATCATCAAGTAAGCGTATTTATTCCATTTATTGGGAAATGAGGAATTAAAATACCACAGGCCAATTATCTGCTTTATCTATGCTAATATAGAAAAAAAAGCAACTCCAAATGAGCTCTTATCATTCCTGGTGGGGATCAGATAAAACTGGAGAGGAGAAAAGCTAAAAATAATAGCGCAGGGTAACCACGTGGCACTGCAGATAGAGCACTGCAACTTGAAGAAGACCTGAGTTCAAATCCAGCCCCAGACATTTATTAGTTATGTGACCTTGGGCAAGTTGCGTAACCTCTGTCTACCTCAGTTTCTTCATCTGTAAAATGAAGTTAACAGTTAAGCAGCACCTAACTGTCAGGGTTTTTGTGAAGATCAAATGAGATGATATTTGTAAAGCAGTTTGCCAGTTTTAAAGTGCTATGTAAATGCTAGCTATTATCATTATTTCGGTTTTGGAAGCGTATGTTGGTGTGATAGGTGGAAATGGGGGTCAATGAACAAAGAGATAGAATTTGTGTCATTAGCAACACAGCTTCAATGGGGAACTGAAAGAGAGAATTAAAAGAATCACCAGCCTACCCTATAGAAAATCCCCTACCAAGGGCCACTTGCAAGTATAAAACAGAAATGAAGTAGAGCAGTCTAGTACTTTTGGGGGAGGGCAACTAGGTGGCACAGTGAACAGAACACCAAGCATGGAGTAAGGAAGACCTGAGTTCAAATCCAGTCTTAGACTCTTATTAATTGTGTGACCCTGGGCAAGTTGTTCAACCCTGTTTGCCTCAGTTTCCTCTTCTGTAAAATGACCTGGAGAAGGAAGTGGCAAACCACTCCAGTATCTTTGCCAAGAAACCTCCCCAGGGGTCACAAAGAGTCAGACACACCTGAAACAAAGGACTAGAAGCAAGTCAAGTAGTTTGACACCTGGGAAAAGCAACATGAAGCAGGCCTTTAAAGCGACTTTGTAATTCACCTTATCAAAGTAATATAAGAAGTAATTAAAACCAATTTAGTTGAATAAATGGAAAGACTACAGTACACCAAAACAATGTGAGGAGAGACCCTGATAGGGGAAAAGACCCTGAAACTAGATTTTGTAGATGTGCCTAATGCTAGGAGACCCTTGCACACAATCCTGTGGGATTAGATACTAGACAGCAGAGAGACCTGAGGATGACATGAGTCACAAGGCCATTGCCTTGGGTGAACAAGGCAGGCAAAGCTAGGGAGGAGCTCACTTACTAGTGGAGGAAAGAAGCATAGAATGGTAGCTTTGTATATTAACTATTTGTTCTAACTAATTAGGTGTTGAGACTAGTTGTTGCTACAGCACAGAAGGGACATAGTGCTGTCAAATCTTAAATTTAACAAACTTAACAATTGCACACTTAAAAATAATTTTAAAAAATATTGTGCCCTCTAAATTCAGGTGCCCTAGGAGTAAGCCCCAGTTACTTTTCCCTAGCTATAGCTTTGAAATGATGTGTTTCAGAAATTCACTGGTGGTTCTGGGAAGCATGACTATTCCTAGGATGTGTTGAACCAAGCAACAAATAAGCAGATGGAAGTTCTGAAGTCATGTAGAGGGGAGTGCCAGTAGGGAGAGGATCCACATTTTTCCCAGAGTCAGGTAGGGCTTATATTTTCTTCTGGATGTATTCTATGTTCTAATATACAACATTTGTAGACCATCTGCAAAATTCAAGTAGTCACAGGAAATTGTTGAAAGGAGAATAAAAACTTCGCTTGTCAATACACATGGTGAAATTGTGCTTTCACTATGCAGGAAAAGAGATGAAAAAAAATGGTGATTTTGTAATATGGATTACTCCCTGAAACAGCTGAGAAGTACTTCATCTTATGCCAGAACAAACTTATACTTTAAAGCCATTCCTGACTTAATAGTGCATACCTATGAAGGTGGTCACTGAAGTGGATGTCAGCATGTCAAAGCTAGCTGGCAAAAAGCTATTTCTTGCCTGGAAACTGCAGCTTCTTCAACTGAAAATGTAAAGCTGAGAACTGTAAAGTTCAGGTTGAGGTTTGAAAGAAGGAGAAATTACCTGGCTTGGTTCAAGCCAAAATATTCTTCTATTTCTGACCCGGACAGAAGATTGGTAGGCCAGGAGCTTTGGTTTAACAATCGCTCACAATATGCTAAAATGGAAGGAAGTTCCTTACACATGAGCTAAGAGGAAGTTGAAAACATTTCATAAGAAAGCTCTCTATTTTCTTTGTCTCAATCATGAAATCCTAGAGCTGTAAGAAAGGCTTCTTGTTTCATTTAGAGGGTTAAAGAGTCAATGGGCAAGTTCTGAGAAAGATAATTTTCAACTTCAACATAAAAATTAGCTTGTAAAATTAGTTGGCAAAAAATGTAAAGTTAACCATGGCAAAAACTTGTGAAATGCTTATTGCTGCTATGTGTCGGTAGTTTTCATTAAGAGTCCGAGATCTTTATAACTAATTAACCAGTTAGTTCTCAAGTCTAATAAGAAGCCATTTGCTCTTTATTTTTCTTTAACTCCTGGCTTTGTTTTCAGAGGCTATGTATTAGTGCTTAAAATCAAGGGAATGCATAAGGGGAACTTCCTTTTCCTTTGGTGCTTTACTAAACCATAAACTCAGTTATGATGCAACAATGGGATGTGGCAACTGAAAGAGCTAATGGGGCATCAGGTGGCAGTAAAGGAAACAGAGTGCTTGCACTGAGGAAGGTGATAGCTTCACTGGACCTCCCAGCTAGATGAATTTGTTCAGTTACAGATCATATCATATGATGATTGCTGAAGGAAGTGGTCATGGTTAGCCTGAAGAAGGGAAGACTTGGGAGAGGGAGCATGGTAGCTTTAGACCTATCAAAGAGTTTAGCTCAATTTGGGGATGAAAGGGGTGGAAGCTATGGGGACTGAAATATCCACTAAGCATGCAGATCAACCTTTCAACAATTAGGAAGAGGTCAAATGAAATGGACTTCCTCAGACAAGTGAGTTCTGTACCATTGGAGGTTTGCATGTTGAAGTTTCATGATCACTTGCTGATACTGTAAATGGAATTCATGATTTGGGTAAGGGTTGAAGTAGATGACCTTTGAAAACCCTCCCAACTCTAAAATATATGATTCCGTACAAATAAGTACTTACATCAAAGTGCTACAAATACCACTGTATTCTCTGAATCCATTTCCTCAGGGGCAGCAGCAAATAAACACTTAAACAACCGGGAGAATTCGATCAAGTCAAACACATGCATTCAACTAGCATTTCCTTTTGCCACTTGCAATAAGTTACCTTCTTGAAATTTGTAATTATCAGTTATGTCCTGCTTTCCATCTCCACCAATTTCCTTGGTCACGATTAATTTCCCGATGTGGGTTTTATCAACAGCTTCAACCAAGTGAGTGGTGTCTTTTTTGACTGTAATGTACACAAGGTCACTGTTGACCTGAAAAGAAAAAAGAAGAGGGCACCATGTCATCTTTTGACTTGGCCACCAAAACATTTGTTTCTGTTAGGTGTAGTTATCTAAATAATCTTGAAACCCATTTATAGAGATTCATTATCAACACTTTTAACATATCAATTTATTTTCCCTTCTTCCATGTTTTGGGATTTTTTCTCCCTCAATGGAAGATTAATATTCTACAATCAAATAGTTTCCATAAAACTGTAGGAGCAGTCTAGCAGAAATTCACACAAAACTTTAGTAGCCTGCAGTTGGGTACCTAAGATTTGGGGGATCAAATGTGGGATGGCAAAACAATGTTGGCCAGTACCCAAGCTCTCCCCAAGATCAATTTTATTACTCATATTGCTGAAGCCTATGCTTGGTCCATGAAAGCTTACCTCCAGAAGCTATATTATAGACAGAATGTTAGAGCTGGAAGAGACCTTATACACCTTTATTTTTTAAAAAGAGATTTTTTTTTTTTATTGACAACTTTTATTTGTATGTACATTGCCTCGATTTCTTGTTGTTTCCTTCTCTTCCCCCCATCCTGGAAAGTCATGCTTTATAACAAAGAGTTAAGAAAAAAAACAAGAGAAAAATGTCATCAAAACTGATCAATACATCAAAAAGTAAAAATACCTGACATATGCAATATCCTACACTTATGAACTTTTCCTACCACCACCTCCACAAAGGAAAGGCAGCTAGGTGGGCCTAGTGGATAGATCATTGGACCTGGAATCTAGAAGATATTTCAAATCTGGACTCTGGGACTTGCTACATTTGTGACTCTGGGCAAGTCACTTAACCCTTATCTGCCTCAGTTTCCTTGACTGTAAAATGGAAATAATTGTAGCACTTACCTCCCAGGGTTGTGTTGAAGATTAAATGAGATAATATTTGTAAAGTACTTAGGCACTTAAATACTTATGCCCTTCCCTCAGTAGAGAGTCAAAAGGAGGTGTCTTCTCATATATCTTCTATGGAGCCAAACATATTCTCTGTAATTTCACAAATTTCATTTTCATTTTTTTTTGTCCAACCTCCTCATTTAACAGATAACTGAGGAGGAGAGAGATTCAATTACTTGTTCCAGGTCACACAGCTTCTCAGGAATAAATCTGGGCCTAGAATCAAAGGCTTTTCAGAGTTGGAAGAGATCTGAGATGCTATCTAGTTCAACCCCTGGACTATATCCCTGACAAATGGTTATCTAACCTCTCTGCAAGACCTCTGGGAATAGGGAATCTACCTCCAGAAGTAGGAGATTGTGTTTCTGGAGTGCATTCAGCATTAGGAAACATTTCTATATATCAAGGATGAAGTGCAGTGTACTGCTATGCAATTTCTACCCATTGTTTCTATATTTGCCAGTTGATGCAAAGAAAAGGTTAATTCAATTAAATTATTTGTTAACAAATTGTGTTCTATAGCTTCTGCATTTCCTGATTCCCAATGCTATTTCAAGATGTTTCATAAAATTTCTCTTCCCTTTCCTTCTCTTCTTTTTACCCAGTTCCTACCCAACATGAGCACACACATGCACATACACACATACACACACACACACACATACACACACCCCACCACCACCACCACCACCACCACCACTATCACCACTTGAGGACTAAATTGGTAGAATCACATTGGTTTTAGAAGAAAAAAACAAGACACAGCTTCTCTTTTTGGGGTTTATGACCCTCATTGACCATATGAGATTGCTCCTGTATGTGACCCTCATTGTTCCCAAAATTCTGCCCTAGCAGGATTATCACCTTTTTCATTCTGAACACTATCCTTCTAATAAGATGGCATTAATTTTTTTCATTGCCATATCACACTGTTGACTCATATTGAGTTTGCAGTTTCATAAAGCCACATATCCTTTTCAGATGAATGGCTATCTAGCCACATGTACTCTTGTCTTGTGTTTATGATGTCAATTTTTCAAATTCAAATGCAAAATTTTACATTAGGCCCATTGTTCTAGCCTGTCACATTCTTAAGTTGTTCAGCCAAAGTTCTTGCTATCTCTCAGCATTGGGATATCTGCAAATTTGAATAGGAGAACTTTTATGACTGGATTCAAGTAATTGAACATAAAAATGTTGAACAACACAACTCCAAGCACAGATCCCAGGGGCACACCACTATAAATTCCCTTCCAAGGTAAAATTGAACCAGTAATGATATTTTGGGTCCAACCATTCAACCACTGCCAAATCCACCTCATTATAGTATCATCTAACCTCTATAATATCAATATTTTCTAAAAGAACAAGATGAGAGATACTGTCAAATATTCTATTAAAATTTAGAGAAGCTATGTCTAGAATTTTCCCAATCTACCAATCTCATCCTAGCAAAAGTGGAAATGAAATTTGTTTGACAAGAGCAGTTGTTGATAAGACTTTTTGTAATAACTATTTTCCTTTCTAGATGTTTACTAACTATCCTTTGAATAATGCCTCCTAGGAACTTCTCAGGAATGGAAATTAAGCTCACTGCCCTGCAGTTTGCAAACTCCACTCTTTTTATATCTGAAAATGGAAACATTTGCCCTTCTCTAATCCTGCAACATCTTTCTTGTTCCATATTAGCTTTCATAGATCTTTAATGGTATCTCAGCAATTATATCTGTCAAGTCATTCAGTAGGTGGCACAATGGATGGAACGCTGGGTCTGGAGTCAGGAAGACTTCTGTTCAGTCAGTCTTCCACATTTACTAGCTGTAGGACCCTGCACAAGTCTTAACCACTGTCTGACTTAGTTTCCTCAAACCATAAAATGTGAATAATAATGGTACCTACTTCCCAGCGTTGTTGTGAGGATAAAATGAGATAATACATTTGTAAAGCTTTTTGCAAACCTTAAAATACTGCATAAGTAAGGAGGGAAGGGAAAGAAGGGAAGAGACTGGAAGGAAAGGGAAGGGAAAGAAAGGGAAAGGAAGGGGAGGGAGGGGAAGGGAGGGAAAGAGCACATTCAGTTGAGAGCTCGATTCATGGGGGTTCTCTTTAAAGATTATTGCATCTGCATGAAGTTCCTTTTTTGGAATCTCTGAACAGCTTCCCTATTCACTTTTTAGCCACCTGAACATCCCTCAAAAATGGATAGCCCTCCGATTCAGACCTCTGACAGAAAGCATGAGAAATGCTGCGGATAGTTACTGAGGACTTCAGTGGATAAGAGAAAAAGAATTCTCATTTGCAAATCTTAACAGCATTCTTAACAATCAAGATCTGGATTTAATAATGACACTGTGTGTTGACATTAGCAGTGATTAAATCAATTTGTTCCTGGTGGGAAGTCCTGTCTACCTCTCTCTGGTAATAAAACATAATAATAATATAAGGATTTGTGAAATATAGAGCATGATTTCCATCAAGAGATTCTTACAGCATCATAAACTAGAAGAATGCAACCCAAGAGGGTTGTGTAAATCAACAAAAACCCAAAGTGACATTATAGAGACAGTGTTCCAAATATGTCTGCCCTTCTGGAGAGCCTGCAAATTATAACAGGGACCTACAAAGAGGAAAATACAGCAAAGATCCTTTTTTAGAGGACATAGATATATGTGAATACTCGGAAAAATCATAGGACTTTATGTCTCTGCCACTCATTTGGCAGTTTGTCATGCACTGCCTCATGACAGCCCTTAAATATGTAGTGGGTATTCCCAGGTACTATGTTTTGAATCTTATTCCCACTGGTGAGGCCCATATTCTGTCGCTGAGGATGTTGATTGAGTCACAGATAGGATTATAGAGCTAGAGTTTGAAGATACCATAGAGGAAATCTAGCCTAATCTCCTAATTTTACTTATGAGAAAACTGAGGACCAGAGAGGTTAAATAAATTGTCTGAGGTCACACAAATAAGTAAATGGTGGAGTTGGGATTTGAACTCAGGTTTAGCACTTTTTCCTCAGCACCATTGGGGTCCCTCCATTCCTTGCTCCAAACCTCACCCCCTTCCAATGATTCTTTGTTTTGTTCTTTTTGGCAGTAAGAATGACACAGTATTTGGAGTCAGAGGACCTGCATTCAAAACCTGGATCTGCAACTTACTACCTTGGGCCAATCTCTTGACCCCAAGGGCCTCACTTCCCTCTCGCACAGTATAACAGCAGTATAATAACGAGATGATCCCTAAAGTTCCTTCTTCTAAATCGAAGATCCCATTCATCCTAGTTTTCTTTGATATTCTAAAATCTTTATTGTCTCATAGATGAGTATCTTTTTCTCCCATGGCTACTGGCTTGTTACAGAAGGGTCAGGGTTAACTCACTGATAAGATGTAAATTTTCTCTTGTCCTGGGTAATTGCCCCACTTTGAGAATAACTGATGCAATAATTCACAGTTAGTTCCTACAGCTGAGTTACCTGGGAGCTCGGCCTTTAAAAAGGTGCTGGAGAGAAGGGCAGAGAAGACAGGGCTATACCAAGTCAAAGACTGGATTCCCTAGAGGGGAAGACCCAAGTGATCCCTTCAAGGAGCTATGTGCTTGAGCAACCAAGAGTTCTTGAAGCATAGGGTTGACTTCCTGGTGGGGCAGGAAGACTCTGACTGGTTTGTCTTTGTATAAGCTCTAAGCTTTTGTCATTCCCCCTTTGTTTTCCATCTTCCTTTTAAAGAGTAAGCCAACTGATTGTGACTCAATCAATCATTATCAATATAGTGTCAATTAGGTAACAAATTCCAGGACCAGGCAAGAAATTCACACTCTATCAAAGTGTTAAGATTGTCAAGGAAATGTCAGTTCTAGTTTAGGGGACCAATACCAGATATTAGAATAAAATCCACCGGAGCAACAAGGATCTAGGTCAATATGGGAATGCACCCAGTACAGAAACTAATATTCATCCCACACATTGTTATATAACTTTTCTTTATGTCTTAGTTTACTGACTCAATTATAGACTTCAGGGGGGTGGTTAATAACTAAGTCTTGTACTCTTTTGAAATCCCTTTTCTCCTCATACTAACTAGAATAATGTCTTGCCTATAATATGGTTTTATTGGTTTTTGTTTTAATTTTTAAAATTTTTTTTCCTAGTCTCATGTGCAGTGGATTGAGCACCAGGCCTGGAATCAGGAGGACCTCAGTTCAAAAATCAGCCTTAAACACTTACTAACTTTGTGATCCTGGGCAAGTCATTTAACCTCTCTTTGCCTCAGTATTCTCAACTGTAGAAATAGGAATAATAGCAGCACCTATCTCCTAGAGTTGTTGTGAACATCAAATGAGATAATATTTGTTTAAAAAAAGTGCTTAGTATGGTATCTGGCACAAAGAAAATGCTACATGAACGTTAGTTATGATGATGATGATGATGATGTTGGGAACTCCCAGTGAGAAAAATCTCCCCACCACCGCAGACTGAAACTCCTCTGTGATGTGTAGTTTTAGAGAATTGCTTGGGGCACTGAGAAATTAAATGGTTTGCTCCTGTTGACAGAGCTAGTAAGTATTAAGTCAGAGGAACACTTGAACTGAGATCTGCCTGAATGCAAGTTTGGCCATTTATGCATCATACCTACCGATTTACATGTTCGTGTAAGAGCATGTGTTTGTTTCTAGCTTCAAAATTGCCAATTATGACTCTGCCTATAGGCTATAGATACCGTCTTTCTGATTGTAGAGCATTTAGTGTGATGCAATGGCGGGTAGGGATATTATTGGAAGGGGACAGCACATACGTTGGTCTGCCCCCACTGTCCCCAGGCTCTCACCTACCTCTGCAAAAACAAACGGTGTATCGAACTGGAAGCAAACATGGCCATGCTTAACAGCCTGGACAGAGGCAGGGCCACAGCGGTACATCCCTAGATGAGAGAGCAAAGGAAATTATGAGCTTATTGCCTCCAGGTTACATTAGGGAATCACTAGAAATTAGAGAAATTATCCTTCATAATGCTGAAGCTATGGCTATATGAGACAAAATTTTCTAGTTTATTTTGTGCTAATTGGCCCTGCATGCTTTCCTCCTTCTCAATGGTTGATTTACGAGGGACTGAGAAAGGTATATAAAGACAAGGTATGAACCAAGAGTCTTTTATTTTTCATGAAAGTCCCCTCAAATTTGAAAATTTGGAAAACCTACCCCTCCCCCCAACTTCTTTCCCTTTCCTATTAATGGCACCAAGATGTTGCCAGTTACCCACAGTCAGCCTTAAGTCAGTTCCCTTCCTCAACTTCCATATCCAATCAGGTGCTAAGTCCTGTGAATTCTGATTCTTTAATATGAGATGCATTCCATAGTCATCACTACCACCCTAGTTCAATCCCTCATCCCTTTCATTGAGACCAGTGTAATCACTGTAAAAATTTCCTAACTTTTTCCAGGATCTGGACCTTCTCTCTCTCTCTCTGAGCCATTTTTCACATACTCTAGGTTACAGAATTACAGAGTAATTTTTTCTAGTAAATAAATCTCATCATCAAAGCACTTAGCACAATGCCTGACACTTAGCAAGCACTATTTAAATGTATATTTCTTTCCTCTCTTCTCCTTAGACCTTAGACATTGCCAGTGCTCTACTGCATTGGTTACCTTACAGCTCAAATTCTGCCCTATAATACTATCACTTGTTCATTTATCATCTCTCCACAGATGATCCTCAGATCTGTTTATCCAGCCCTCACCTCATTCTTGATCTCCAATCGCACATCTCGAACTGCCTATTATATATCCTGACCAGGAGCTCCCAGAGACATCTTCAACTTGACATGGCCAAAACTGAACTCATTATCTTTGCTCCTAAAACCCTCCCCTCTTCCTAACTTTCCTATTAATTTAGAGGGCACCACCATTTCTCCAGTTATCAAGATGTCATCCTTGACTCCTCACTCTCTCTCATCCTCCATATCCAATCTGTTGCTGAGTCCTATCAATTCTACCTTCATGACATCTCTCATACAGGATGTCTCCTTCTCTCCTCTGACATTGTCACCACCTTGTCAGAAATCTATATCACCTCAGACCAGCTTGCTGGTTGGTTTCCTGACTCAAGTCTCTCCTCATTCCAGTTCATCCGACATTCAGCTGTCAAAATGATCTTCCTAAAGAGAACTCCTCTATTCACAATAGATTCCAATGGCTCACTGTTACATGCAGGTTGAAATCTCCTTTGTTCAGCCTCTGTAAACTGGCCCATTTCTACCTTTCCAGTCTTGTTAGATTTCTCTATAATCAGTGACAGTGGTCTCTTGTTCTTTCTCACCCAAGACACTTCACCTCCCTACTGTGTGCATGGCTATCTCCATGGCTGAAATGGTTTTCCTCCTCAGCTCTCCCTCCTGGTTCCTTTGTCTTTCTTCAGGTCTCAGCCAAAATCTTATCTTCTGCAAGAAGTCTTTACTTATCCTCTTAATGCTATAGTGCCTTCCCTTTCAGATTAAATCTAATACATATAAACATACATACACACACACATATATACATATGTATGTAAATATAGAGTGTATAAAATATATGTGTTTATATGTATCATGTGTGTATATATATATACACACATGTGTACATACATATATATTTTTTATTTATGAAATCATTGGAGATAATTTCAGATTGCATATTTAATGTGTATTTATGTACATATATATATATATATATATATATATATCTGAAAATTAGAGGTAATCTCAGAGGCAAGGTACTACCATAAAAGGGATAAGGAAAGACTTCTTGCAGAAGGTAAGATTTTTAGCTGAGACTTATATATGTGTATACAAATAAATTTATATAGCCTTAGACATTACCAGTGTTCCAAGGTTCTACTGAGTTGGTCACCCTACAGATGTTTCTCCTCTGTATGTGTGTATATGCACACACACATGTATTTCTATACATACATACATATGAGGAATTTTACCCTTTGGACTTAGATTTCTTAGTACTTAACTCAATGCCTGGATTACAGTGGAGATTTAATTTTGTGAATTTATATACGCATTTCTTGATACTACTGTGACCCCTATTTTCATGTGAAATAAAAAAAGGTTAAGCCTTTATTCTGGTTTAATTAGAATCTCTGGGAGGCCATAGCTCCCATCACCTTTTAATACTCATCATACCCATTAGCCCACATCCACACACAGAGTCTGAAATAAATTGTTCCAAAAAAATAGATTATTTTAAAAAATCAAGTCATTGTAAATTATAAGTTTCACAAGAATTGCAGAGATAATCCACGGTTATATTTGTTTTTTTTAATGTTCCTTCTACCATCAGACCTTTAATTGGTCACATCCTGAGAGGGCAGAAAAATATCTTTTTATAGGCAGATTAAAATATTTCCACAGATTTCCTCTCTTCTCCTCTCCTTTTTCCTTCCTTTCTATCAGCTTATAAAAAACAAGAGAGATTCCATTAGATTTGTTTGTATTTTCTTTTCCTGTAAGAGCCATGAAACAAGTAGTTGCTTCCATGGGAAGAATACCAGACTTGGGTTCTGAGGATGTGGGTTTGAATCCTTATTCTGGCACCTGAGTAAACTTGGGCAAGCCTCTAATGTCTCTTGGCCTCAGTTTGCCTACCTATAAAATTAAGAGATTGAACTAGAGGTCGCTGTAAATCTATGACCTTATGACAAAATTGGAATTTCAGAAAGAACTTGCAAACAACTCCATGTAAAGGCATGGAATACTGCATACCTATAATATTACTACTACCACAACTACAACTATCAATAATAATAACAATATTTAACATTTATAGAGCACTTCAAAGTTTCCAGAATAATTTACAAATATCTCATTTGAGAGCACTTTAAGGTTTATAAAGCACTCCCCTTGGTAGTTGCAAGTATGACTAATCCCACTTTACAGATAAGGAAACTGAGGCTCAAGACGTGTTAGCTGACTTGCCCAAGCCTCTGCCACTGGGTGGCAGATCTGAGATTCAGACCTAGACAACAGAAATAATTCTGGTTTTGCCTGCTAGGGGCAGCGATTCCTTAAGTAACTAAAGCAATTTTAAGAACAAAGAAAGGATCAGCCAAAAAACAGTGTCTCAAGGCGTAGCAGTTTACCATCACTGTTTTCTTGAGGGGTGCTGTCCACCACTTGCCATCCTCCAAAACCAACAGGAAGATCAGGCCTAGTCATCCAAGCTTCATTCCAGCAATGGTAGTTCCTTAAAAAAGAACACACAAAAGTGAACTTTCCATTATATACTCAGGACTCTAAATTAACACTAGCTATGAATGTCCCATAGATTGCTATTGCTAACTTATAGAAATGGAGAAATGTAGGGATTGCCTGCCAGCAGTACTGGAATGGGGGAGGTGGGTGTTGGGACACCAAATGTTGACCTCCTATATGTATCATCCACCTATCAAATGACTTCTGGATTGGCACCTGCTTATTTGCGAGGCTTCATCCCCATTCTAGTATGAGTACTGAAGTCAGCCACAGGTATCTGCTAGGCTAGAAATACCAAGAAAGTTCCAAACTTTGGATTATACAGTTTGGTTTTTATGCCACCTATTTAAAGTTCAATTTAAAACATTTATTAAGCACCTACTATATGTAAGGCATTCAAAATTAAAAAAAAAAGACAAAACCAATAGTTACTCCCTTCAGGGAGCTCATATTTCTATTGGGGGCATACAAAATGTGAACAAATAAGCTAATACAAAGTGTATTCAAGATAATAAAAAGTAATTTGAAAAAGGAGAATTTTATCATTTGAGCTGTGTATAAATGTGGTTGGTATGGAGAACAGAGGTTATTTGGATGGGAAACACATGCCTCTGTATTCTTTTATATATAGCTTTGACTTGAAACTACTGGGTGCCATGGAAACTCAACATTTGAGCCCATCTGGTAAGGCTGGTTTTCCTACCATTCTCTAGCCAATCTCCCCTGCAGATTCTGAGGCAACCTTCCATCACTGGTTCCTCTTCCCATTTCCCTTTCCCTCTCTGAGCCCATTTGAGCTTTGATTTATAAAAAGCATGGTTCTTCATAAGGATTGTTACAGTGATAATCCATCTGGTGCTTATGGTCCTAGACCACTGCTATAGAAATCGTTTTGTATTCACTATAATTCTATATAAATCATTATAAATTCACATTTAGGGCTGAATAAAGAAGGAAATTTGGGGTAAGAATGGGACCTTCACATAATAGGAATTGTTCAGTCTGCTGCCTTAGAGACACATAGTTCTTAAGGTGCAGGGGGAAAGAAAGTGTCAGTATGAATCATATTGTTGCTGTGATTAAAAGTAATACTATGCCCTTGGAAAGACCTAAAACAATATGATAACAGACATCCTGAGGACTATCTAGCTAAGAAGAAATTGAAAACATGTTTTCATAGGTATTTTATACATATATGTATATAAATGTGTATGTATATGTGTATATATGTTAAGTCACTGCTCAACTGTGTCCAACTCTATGACCTCATAACATGTGTTTACATGTATATGTATATATATATATACATGACATGTATTTACATGCCATTCATATTTATATGAATGTAGCACTATCTTGGTCACACCAAATCCAGACATTGCTAACAAGATCAGGAGACGTAGACATGGATGGAAAAAGATCTGCCATCATCCCTCTCTGTGATCCCCCAGGGATTTTAGGCTATCCTTGGAACCTGGTGGAGGGCTTCATTTTGAAAGACAAATTTTTCTTTTCTAACACTTGGGATTTGTGGAAAGGTAGAAGAAGAAGGCAGGGAGAACTGTGTGGAAACTTTCAAGGGGGACAGATTAGGTGAGGCCACAATGGGAATGGGAGAGGGACTGCAAACCTGTCCAGATGGCAGATCCATTTTGGGCACCACCAAGATGAGGATTATACATTTTCCTTCTCCTCTTTTGCTTTTTCACTTCTGAGAGGGTGTGAGCCTGGAGTTTTCTGGTAAGAGGTTTACATCTATTTCATAAACATTTATTTACCTTTATTTTTAAAAAGGTAGTTAGGAGGTATAAAGCACCGGACCCAGGGTCAGGAAGATTTCAGTTCAAATAGAACCTCAGACAACTATAATATGATCATGGACAAGTCACTTAACCTCTGCCTGTTTAAATTTTCTCAACTTTAAAATGGGAATAATAATAGCACCTACCCTCCAAGACTGTTGTGAAGATAAAATGATATAATGTTGTAAAACATTTTGTAGACCTTTATATTTGTCCTTTGTTTTTGAAGAGGACCATGACATCAGAGAAATGATGGGATGATTTGAAGTTGACTTTGATTTGAGTGAGGGAGGGCTCACTGGAGCCAGTGACCAGATATTCATCAGGATGACTGGAGATTGCCCAGGATGCAGTGGGAGACCTTGACCTTTTAGGCTAAGGTTTTTTCAGGTAACTACTAGCCATTATTGTCAAAGACTTACCTTTTCTCTTAAAACAGATAATATATTATGAAACTCTATATTAGTGTTAGAATTCAGTACAGCAGGAAGATTCAGAATCAGGAGAATTTGGAAATGGAAATAAATTTAAAACTTATATTTTTCCAGAGTATGACTGGGAGCTCAGGATAGGAAAGAAAGTTATTGATTCAGTTTCACTTCTCTTTGCTTTTATCCAAATCATGACAAAAATGTCAAACAGAAGACATCCTGGCACCAATCATTAGAGTACTACACTAGAGAACTCCTCCCAAGGTCAGACTGAACCACTGATGACTACTCTTTGGGTCTAGACTTTCAATCAGGTCCAAATCTATTTACCTTTACAATTGTTTAACTCAGATGGCTCAGTCTTTTCCATTAAAATAATATGAGACTCATTGTGTGTGTGTGTGTGTGTGAAAACCCTGATAATCTATATCTACATTTCCCTGATCTATCAGCCTATCAAAAATATATGTGTCAGTCTACCATGACCTATTCTTGATGAATATGATGGTTTTCTAAGATGACTATTTCTGTTTCTAGATCTTCACTGATCATCCCTTTAAAGATCCATTCTACCAATTTCAATGGCTTATAAGTTTAAATATTTCATTCTCTTCTTATCTTAAAAAATCAGGAGGATCAAAATTCATCTGGAAGAACAAAAGTTTCAGAATATCAAGGGAATTAATTAAAAGAAATGCTAGGGAAGGTGGCCTAGCCCTACCAGATCTTAAATTGTATTATAAAGCAGCAATCATCAAAACCACTTGGTATTGGTTAAAAAGTAGAGGGGTAGACCAGTGGAATAGGTTAGGTATTCAAGATGCAGTAGTCAATTAAAATAGTGGTCTACTGTTTGATAAACCCAAGGACTCCAGCTTCTGGGATAAGAACTCACTGTTTGACAAAAACTTCTGGGAAAACTGGATAACAGTGTGGTGGAAACTGGGCATATAACAATGCCTGACACCATACACAAGAATAAAGTTCAAATGAATATATGATCTAGGTATAAAGATGATACTATAAACAAATTAGGGGAGCAAGAAATTGGGTATTTATCAGATTTATGGAGAATGAAGAAATTTATGACCAAACAAGAGATAGATAACATTATGAATTGCAAAATGGAGAATTTGGATTACATTAAATTGAAAAGTTTTTGCACAGATAAATCCAATGTAACCAAGATTAGGAAGGAAGCAGAAAACTGGGAAAGAATTTTTGCAACTAGTGTCCATGATAAAGGCCTCATTTCTAAAATATATAGAGAACTGAGACAAATTTACAAGAAAACAAATCATTCCCCAATTGGTAAATGGTCAAAGGATATGAACACGCAGCTTTTAGAGGAAGAAATTAAAGCTATCTATAGTCATATGAAAAAATGATCTAATCACTTTTGATTAGAGATGTGCAAATCAAAGCAACCCAGAGTGACCACATCACACCTATCAGAGTGGCTAACATGACAAAACAGGAAAATGATAAATGTTGCAGAAGATATGGTAGAGTTGGAACACTAATTCATTGTTGGTGGAGCTGTGAGGTGATCCAATCATTCTGGAGAACAGTTTGGAACTATGCCCAAAGGGCTACAAAAATGTTCATACCTTTTGACTCAGAAATTTCACTTCTAGGACTGTATCCCAAAGAGATCATAGAAATGGGAAAAGGTCCTACATGTACAAAAATATTTATAGTAGCACTCTTTGTGGTGGCCAAGAACTGAAAATTGAGGGGATGCCCATCAGTTGGGGAATGACCGAACAAGTTGTGGTATATAAATGTAATGCAATACTATTGTGCTATAAGAAATGATGAACAGGAAGACTTCAGAGAGGCCTGGAAGGACATACATGATGCTGAGTGAAATGAGCAGAACCAGGAGAACATTGTACTAGTAACACCTACAGTGTGTGAGGACTATCTCTGGTAGACCTAGCCCTTCACAGAAATGCAAAGACCTAAAACATTCCCAAAGGACTCTTGAGGCAAAATATCATCCACATTCAGAGAAAGAACTATGGAATCAGAATGTAGAATGAAACAGATTATTTTCTCTTGTGTTATGTTTTGGTTTGGTTTGGTTTTTCTCATGGTTTCTCCCATTCATTTTAATTCTTCTATGCAACATGACTAATGTGAAAATGTGATTAATAAAAATGTATGTGTAGAACCCATGTAAAATTGTATGCCATCTTGGAGAGGGATGGAAGAGGGAGGGGGAGAAAATCTAAGCCCTATGGAAGTGATTGTAGAAAACTTGCTCAAGGTCACATAGCCAGTAAGTGTCTGAAGCCAGATGTGATCTCAGGAAAATGAGTCTTCCTGATTTCAGGCCCAACATTCTGTCTGCTGCACCACCTAGCTGCCCCAGTCATTTCTAAACATCAATTATTATCATGTAGTCTTGTGATTATAAATATAGGAGAGTGATATCAACTTCAAATAGAAAGGCAGGGACACAAACCATAATAAGGATCCCTGAAGGACATATATTGACTCAGAAAACTACACATTAACATTATCTATGTTCTATGCTATTTCTGGGTTTGTTTGTTTTTAAATATTTCCCAGTTATACTTTAATCTGGTTTTGGAACACTTGGGTATGTGGTGACCAATGTGCACTGGAGTGTTTGACACCTGTGACGTACGTAGGGACTATCAGGCAGGGTCCTGGATGAGAAACCCTGAATGTTTTGGGTCATGGGATCTTAAATTTGGAACTGGGAGGAATATTAGAGATCATCTAATTGAAACTTTTTATTTTACAGATGAAGAAACTGGGGCCCATAGAGGTTAAACATCTTGCCCAGGATCCCCAAGATAGCAGGAGGTGGAGATGGGAGTCAACTCAAGTATGTTTTTGTCTCTTTACAAAAATACCTGCTCTAAGCGTATCTCTTCCCCACATAGAAGGGTCAAAACCTCCACAAACTCCACTTCATTTGGGGGTCTGATAAATTGAGGTGTTAATAATGCTTCTGATAATGATAAGTAAAAGACACCATTTATTTTATTTTCTGGGCCCCTCTCAAAAGGCAATTTTTCGTGTTTCTTTCCAAAGCATTGCTGTATCCCTGCAGAATGCTAATTCTCTGGCAGTGCTGTTGCAAGAAACTCTTCAGCGTTTTCTGCAGTGGCTCCTCACCAATGGCAAATGGCCAGGAGCGCCTTTTTATTTCTCCTTAGGCAAACAGCACCTCTAACAGTGAGACAGCTCCTAACGTGAGGCTGGTGCATTGGTTTCGCAGTACTCGGAAGCAAGAATCCAGCTCCAAAAGCTGTGCCATCCCTAACATCTGGCTAAGGTCATATCAGCTATGGGGGGGTAGCCACAGGAAGGGTGACAGCCAGACCTAGAATATTCTCCACCCACCCAAGGTCAGCCTCAGCAGTTTCAAGTGCTGTATGTTCAAGGTAATAAAGTGGTTAATTAAAGCAATGAGGGCTTTAATGCCTTCACTTGGCTGGATGCTTAAGCACACCACAGGGTCATCTCATTTACAATCTGTCCAGAAAGTTTCAAAGAGAAATAGTTCTTAAAAGCAAAGAAAGAGAGATAGGCTTGTAACTTTGTTTCTACAGTTTTATTAAGGCCCAAGAGAAAGCACAAATAAGACAGAGAAAAACCCTAGAGGGACTGGCTTGGAAGAGTTTTAAGAGTAAACCAAATGCTTGAATTCTTTTATTGAAAAAAAATGGCAGGGGGTGGAAGGGAGTAAGTCACTTACCTGGGAAATAATTTGCATTCCTGTGGCAGATAGAATAGACCCACCTCCCCTGTTCTGCTGATGGGCACCTAATGCTGGCAATGATATTCTCAATAAGGAAAAAATGTTGGTGTCCCAGCATTCTTAAATTCTGGCCATTCTATTCACAATAGGTTAAAAAAAAGGAAATGGAAAGAAATCAGTGGGCTCTGAGGCTTGTCTAACAAGACATTTCAAAGTGGAAATGAAAGCCTGGATGGAGGAAAAACTTGTCAGTTAGGAGAGTTAATGAAGCAAGAAGACAGAAAAGAAATTATTCAGGAAAAGGGAGGCATGTCAGTGGAATCTTTTATGTGACTGAGTGAGAGCTCTGCGCCCTGCTTTGTTCTCTGAGATGTTGCTGTTTCCTCTTAGGGCCTGGGGAGGAGCTAAGAAGCAGGAAGCCTTGGTGTTCTCCAGGGACAGGAGAGTCAGTGGGGCTTGCCAGAGGCCTCTCCAGGTATGTGCCAACTTGAGCTCTGCAGAATCAGTGTCCTATGAGGCCCTTTATTTTTCTGATGTTGGCAGCTAACTAAAGAATTCCCTAAGGAAGCAATCAGAAATAGCCTAACTTTTGCAGTAGGGCTGTGAGAGAGATGAATGGAGGCTGTCAAGGAAAATTTAATATAGAAAAGGATGGGATTGCAGGAAACAATCACCAAACAAACAAATGGAAGAGAGGAAGATGTTTGGAGGATTTGTGCCAGCCTCCTTCTTGCCTAAGTGACTGATCAGTCAAGACAAGAGGAAAGCATGTAGAAAAGAAGTCATATCAGCTATACATTTTTACCAAAGAGAACCCCAGTATAAAACAAGTTCTCTTCCTTCTTGTCTTCCCATCTCTTTTTGTTCTCCTCTGTTTCTGTTACTTTCTATCTCTCATAACCCAGGTTTCCAGAGAAGCTTGAAGCATTTTGAATGAAGCACATTTAATTAATGGAGAAGATGCTGACTCAATAATGTTGGACCATGCCTAGTTGTATGAGGGTGGAAGTTGACTCCAAAGCTTTTTCTCCACCAATCATGAGCATCTCATGCAGAATCACTAGTTTTGGTTAGAATCTTGAGTTATGTTCTCCTTCCACTTCTCTCTCCCTGTCTCCCTCTCTCTCTCTCTCCATTGATCTATCTAGAACTTAGATAGCTTACCACACCCATAAGGTTGTCATTACAATTGTCCTGGCTTGATAAATCTTTGTTGACTGCCTAAACAACACTGATATTAGAGAAATTGGGGGTGGGTAAATTACTTCTAAGTAATTTGAGAGATTTGTGGCATATTCTAAAATATAAAAAAATGGATTTCTTTGTTTACATATATAATAAAATACCTCTGAAGTTTCCATGTTAAAAATTTTCTATACAATAGATTCCTGAGTTTCATGTATATGTATATGCATATACATATATGGGGCAGCTAGGTGGCATATGGATAGAGTGCCAGGCCTGGAGTCAGGAAGACTCATCTTCCTGAGTTCAAATCTGGCCTCAGATGCTTACTAGCTGAGCAAATCACTTTAACTCTATTTGCCTTAGTTTCCTCATCTGTAAAAATGAACTGGAGAAAGAAATGGCAGCCCACTCCAGCACTTTTGCCAGGGAAACCTCCAATGGGTTCATGAAGAATTGGACACAACTGAAATGACTGAACAGCATATATACATTTGCATATAATAGCACATGTGTGTATGTATATATGTGTGTATATATACATGTATGTATATATACACACACCGTGATTTTCCATTCCTCTTGAGAAGATTCTCTTGTTAAGTCTGTAGTCATAGTTATTTCCTATGAAAATGTCTTTAAAGGGGTTTTCATGAATTCTTAAGAATAATCAACCTTTAAAAAAAAAGAAGAAGAATCAGCCTTTGATTCTGCAGGAGCTAATGCTGTGATTTGTGTCTCATCCCCTCTATCCAGGCTTGACTCCACTGGCTCATTTGGTAGTAAGGCTGAGTTCTTAAACTAGGCATACAGAGTACAGATTCTGGCATTACTAACAGAAGGACAGCAGTGTGTGTGTGTGTGTGTGTGTGTGTGTGTGTGTGTGTGAGAGAGAGAGAGAGAGAGAGAGAGAGAGAGAGAGAGAGAGAGAGAGAGAGAGAGAGAGAGAGAGAGAGAGAGAGAGAGAAGAGAGAGAGGAGATAAGTAAAGGGACAGCAATCTTCAGGTTGATTACTAGTTAACAAATTGTTTCAACCATTTCAGCTCAGGAAACCATCAATCGAAGCTGGGGTTCTTTACTTGGGGTTCACAGATCCTTAGGAAGTTTGTGGATAGATTTTTAGCGGGTCCATAATTTTTTTAATATTTTGATAACCATATCAAATGTAATTGGTTTCCTTTATAATACTATATATTTTATTTTGTGTACTTAAAAATAGTTTTTTCTGAGGAATCCAAAGTTTTCATCAGACTTCCAAAGGCTCCATAACATACAAAAACGTTAATCACTCTTTCACGAAGGTGTGGAAGGCTGATGAGTTGCCTTAGTGAAATAATCCACAGTAATGAAACGAAAGGTCTTTAACATGAAAATAATGTCAACTTATCAGATCCTGTATTCCTGTCCTCTCTCAAGCCACCCTTCTGCCCACTGTCATTTGTGACCAGTGGTGACAGGGATTGAGATGGGAACAGAGGCAGAATTCATTTCCTCAGGGCCGCTTCACATTAACAGTGATCTTGGTGAAGAAGGAGCTTGACAGGAATGGTTCAGTTAAGATTTGGGGATTACCTGCAGATTTCAGGCATCTGTGTTGACCTTTCCTCTCATTGCAGGGAAAAACAAGAGTTTAGCAGTGCTTGGAGTATTAATATAGGGCTTTAAAAAATCATTCAGCATTTCTGTTCATTTCTCACTGTGGCAAAGAAGCCAAGGGAAACTGGAGTGAGGAATGGCTAGTGCTCTATTACCCAGCACTGCCCCCAACAAAAGACTATCCCATACTGCTAGTAAACACATTTATGCCTATAGTTCTGAAAATATATCAGAGCTTGCTCCCTCCCCCACTTTTCAGAGGGTTTTTCTCCTTTGAAAAATGACAAAACATATCAACAAAAGCCTGAGCCCATATCCTGTAGGACAGCTTTTTTTAAAAAAACACATTCTGGAAGAAAGTACATATTTGTACATTTTTATTATCTAGAAGACTTTTTTTTTTTTAATAAAAGTAAACCAACAGGTTGAGTAAGCCCCGGAATTATACTTCTGCATGGAATATCATGAATATGATATTCCAAATCTGATAAAATTCATATGCATGTGTATGTGTAAGTCCCTCTTATGATTCTTACTGGTGGTGTGACCCCTGGGTAAACCATTAAACTCTAAGTGCCCCCAGATAACTGTCAAAGTCTATAATGTACAGAGCAGGTAGCTATCTGCATTAGCAGGAGGATTTTCCTCACTGAGAGTTCCCTAGATCAATGAAATTAAGTTCTGGTTGGTGAGGTAAGTCCTTTACAGGGGTCAGTACTTTTTCTACAATTTATAGTCTAAGAAAGCTACCTGGAGCACCAAGAAAATTCAATGACTTGCCTAGAGTCACACAACCATTATGATCAGAGGCAGGACTTGAAGTCAAGTTTTCCTGGCTTTCCTTGTCTGTATTATTCACTCTACCACACTGCCATACATATGTGTGTATACATGTATATATGCACACATATATCCTACATATACAGATATGTGTAGGTTTGCATGCTTATATTTGCATATATTTTATTTGTTGTTCTGTAGATTAGTTGTCTTTCTCTTCATGACCTTATTTGGGATATTCTTGGCAAAGATCCTGAAGGGGTTTGTCATTTCCTTCTCCAGCTCATTCTACAGATGAGGAAACTAAGGAAAACAAGGTAAAGTGACTTGCCTAGGATCTTCTTTTTATCTCTTTCTATATATCTGCATATGTGTATGTATGCATGCATATGTATGCACATATGCATATACACACACTATATATATAGTCATGAAGAGCTGGACATGACTGAAAAATGACTAAACAACAACTTACGTATAGACTAGACCTGTACTTTCCTTGGTTTATGGAATCCTCAGGGAAGAAAATTCCTTCCATCAAGGCAGAGGAGTGCCTGCTTTTCAGCAACTTGTTACTCCTTCCTCCACCAATGCTGTATCACTAGTGACTATCCACTTTGGGTAAGATATTGGACCTCAGTCTTTGTATACAGGAAGATATAATACAAGTGGATTGGGTTTTGCTTGACTCCCTTGCTTAGAGAAAGATGGTTCATGACAATGTGCTTTGTTTTAGGGAAATTTTATGTTGTTTGCTGGATGTAGTATGACAGTGTAAAGAACCCTGGATTTGGATACAAAAGACCTTGGTTCAACTTCTGGGTCTCTCACTCACTAGGTCTGTAACCTTGGGCAAGTCACAACCTCTATGAGGTTAGGTCTTCTCATCTATTAGAGAATGATAATAATGATTAGACTACCTATCTGGGATGGGGGTGGCAGTCAGGCTGTTATGAGAAGTCAATGAAATAATGTTTGTGGAACATTTTGTAACTGCCCTGAAGCACTACATAAATGCAAGTTATTAATATCATTCTACCTAAGAACTTCTTGTGTTGACAAAATCAATTCTCTCTATTTACTCTGCATGTGGAAGAAATCCTTTGAAAATCAAGCGACTAACCACCTCCCTTGCTCCAAATACGATGTGTGAGAGAGCAAACTTTCTATCCAGCTGGAAGAGAGAAAACCTATTCCTAGCATGGAAAGTGTTTATTCTTAGCCTGGGGTATGCTGCAGAGAGGATCTGAGTAAGAATCCAGCATGGGTAAACTGGATCGTTTCCCAGCTCCTCCCAAGTCACATCTTTAAAGTGTGGCTCACAACTTTTAAAAGAGTATTCCCAGACATATTCAAAATATAAAAACTCATTCTGAAAGTCAAATAAGAATGATCTTCAGATGATTTCCTATTTAGCTTCATCCACACATCTGCTCCCCTTAGTGGAAAAAATTAGGAGCTGATCAGACTTGATGATCTCCTCCTGAGGCTTCCTTATTTCATTTATTTGGTTCCACTTACCAAGGGTTTATTCTTTCACATAGTATCACCATCAGGGAGTCAGTTATTTAATAAATATTTATTAAGTACCTACTATGTGCCAGGCATTGTACTAAGTGCTGGGGATGCAAAGAATGGTAAAAGACAGCCATTACTCCCAGAGAGTGAGGACTTTTTCAGGTAAGGAGAATGATGGCAACTGTGCTTGGAAGGAAAGGTTTCTCCCAAGCCACTTGTAAGTTTCACCACCTGCTTTTATATAGTTTCTATTCTATGATGTCCTTTATGAAATGAGGTGACCAAAACTGAGTTATTCCAAGGGGAGATCAAACCACTAATTTATCTCATTCCATCTGAGCATGCTCCTGATTCTTGCCAGGACACTCAAATATACCCATTTACTCTTTTGACTGTGGTTGAACCCTGAGCAAGCATCTTCATTAAACTTAATCCACAGTGATTCATAGGTACTTTCTCCCAGAGGTTACAAATAATTCAGAAACCATCAGCACACCAGGGACAAGTAACTGAAGTTGGTTCTTGGAATGTCTGTTACCTTGTACTTGTCTACACTGAATTTCATTCAGTTCCATGAGGTTCAATAGCTCAGGTTGGATATGTCCTTTTGATGGTCTACCATTCTCCTCTCCTCATGACTGGTTGAAATACTTACTCACTCAGTCACTCACCATTTATAATGTGATGACAATGGCCCTCTTCTACATTATATGGAAAGGTTGGAAAACCCCATTAAGGAACTAAATGTGGCTGTGGGAGAACAGGAAAATCACTTACAAAGAGAATACAGGAATAACTAATGATGATGATGATTACTTACACTTAGATAGCATTTTAAGCATTTGCAAAGTGCCTAGTACGTATTACTTCATTTGATCCTCACTACAGCTTTATAAGGCAACTGATATCTATTATTCCCATTTTACAGATGAGTCAACTAAGGCATAGAGAGTTCAGGTCACTTGCCCAGTATCACACTGCTAGTGAATGCTTGAGGAAGGATTCAAATCCAGGTCCTCCTGACTCCAAGTCTAGTGCTCTATCCGCTATGCCTTCTGCCTACTACCTCTCACCTATCAAGAAATTTAGAGTCTAGCTTTAATGATGTACTAAATGAAAGGAGAGGAGGATTGAAGAGATAATGGGGAGACTCTCCTTTTGCAAAACTGGAAGCAATAATATTTATAGAATATTATCCATAGTGAGGACAATACAATGCAAATTTTGTTTGTACAGATTTGTGATTTCCTTGAGGAAACTTCCACCACCAAGAATGCATTGGCAGATGTGTATCTCACAGAATTAGAAGGAAACCAGGATGATAAGTTACTTTCCTAAGGTCACACAGGCACTGTGTGCAGAGGCAATACTTAAACCCAGGTCTTTCCAACTCCAAGGCTAGTTTCCTACCTTCTATACCATATGAGTCACTATGGGTGGGATGCAGTGCTTCTTAAACTTGGGTCATGACCCCATGTGGGATTGTGAAAAATTTGGCAACAGTGAAAGGTTTCTGAATGAACAACGCCTAAAAATTAATTAGAAATGCAAAGTGTCATGAATCCAAGGTGTTTCTGGGCGGTGCTTGCCTGTGTTCCATCCTACAACTTCAATGCAGCCTTGATTCTGAACACAAAGCAGGTGCATTTTGCACCGTGCATACCTTCCGTTATGGTCAGCAAATACTGCCAAAACATGCGAAAGTGTCATGAGTGGAAAACATTTAAGAAAAATAATAAAGGAAAGCAGGGGGGAATAGCTAGGGTGCTAACTAACCTCAGAGTCAGGATAACCTGGATTCAGATCCTGACTCTGACGTATGCAGGTTGTAGTGACACTAGATAAGTCCTTTAACCTCTTAGAGCCAACTCTCTAAGATCACAAGCTGCAGAGAAGGGGTTGATCTGCACTGGAACAGGGAGCTCCTTTGTTCAGGAGTTACCCGTGGGAGTGAAACTACAGGTCTAGTAGCAATCCTATAAAGCAACCAATCATCAAAAATAAATTTTATTTGGTTTGTAATCAGAGAACAAACACACACACACGCTCATGTCTACTCTGATCCCCACCATCCCTGGCCCCAGCTCTGCTTCTAGCTTGATCTCTTAACCACTGGAGAAGTAGACCCAGTGGAGAACTGGTACCTGCTGGTGTAAAGAAATACCATACAGACTATAAGTGAGGATGGGCCATAGATCAAAGAGAGGAGAGCCAGATGGATTCAGTCCAGAAATGGTTCATGGCAGAGGACAACCTGAAGAATTGCTTTGAAGGAGGGAGGGGAAAGAGACTGGAAGAACAGAGGGAAATGGGGCATTTCATCTGGAGGGAGTGATATGTATAAAAGCACCAAGTTAAGAGTGATCAAATCAGCTAAGAGAAGAAATCTATTTGACTAGAGTTTGTAGTGGGAAAGAATGATCTTACATAGGGAGTATAAGGTGAGAGAAAGAGTTTACTGTAGGTAAGGATTTTATCTGTTCATTACCTTTTCCAGTCTAGGCAAACCTAAGCGAAACTTTTTGGTAGATGATGATGCAAGACGCACTAGGGTGGGATGAATGGGAGTTCGTCCAAGGATGTCAACATCAAGGAGGGTCATGCTTCTTTTCTGTGTCATTTCTTTGACCTGCTGCTTCTGATTCAGTTTGGGGCAACCCCCTGAATAGACAGGCATTTATAGATGGAGTCACAGAAGAAGGGACATCAAAATCCCTAAACTCATACGGAAACAATCTCCAGCTCTTTCAATGAAGGGAATTAGGATGACATCCAGCTTCTGTTTTAAGTTGTTTCAGACAATCTACACCTCCTGAGATGCTCCAATATCTCTGGGGAAACTTAGACAGGATGAAAGTGTGTGTGAAAGGCTTCCTCAGGACAAGGCTCCAGCAACCCTGAATCAGAACCACCTTCTGGTGTGATGTTTCCAGGGAGTCACTTACAGCCCACATTAGATGGGACAGGGTGCCCTCTGGGTGTCTGTGGCTCCTCTGAAATTGCTTTTAAAAGTCACCTGGAATTTGACAAAAATCAAGCCTATAGGTGATTGGGAGATCAAGTGAGGTTTGGCCTGAGGTTTACAGATAGATTGAACGTGGAGAGATTCAGGGATGCACAAAGTTTAAATTTTCACTTCCCCAACCTTCCCTGCCTACCTACTTGGCCCTGGGGAACTTCCTGAAATTAAATCCACAGTTCATCAGGACTGGTTTGAATTGATATCCTCTAAAGTCTCTTTCAGATCTATGGCATTTGATTCAGTGAAGGGGGTAGGGAGAAACTTTGGGCTGAACAATGAAACATGGTTTGCAAATATGTATATGGAAAAGACAAAAATCATTGTTTAAAGGTGGAAAGAATGCCCAGTGCACCCATTGATCTCTAACTTATTGATGTCCCTATTTCCCATAATGATTTGAATCTCAGCCTATTCATGCCTGCCCATTCTGGGTAATTCTTGTTTATGGACTTTCATCCACATAGTAATAATAGCCATAGCTAACATTTATATATAAATGTATATGTTATATATATAAAGTCATATATTTTACATACACCACATAGATAACACACATATGTTTCATATGTGTATATATGCATATGTGTATGCATGTATGTATGTAACACATATATGCCATGTGCCAGACACTATGCTAAACACTTTACAATTATTGTGTCATTTGATCCTCACAACCACCTTGGAAAGTAGATGTCATTATTATGCCCATTTTACAGTTGAGGAAACTGAGGCAGAGATAAAGTGACCTGCCCAAGATTCAACATCTAATTTAGTCTGAGGCTGGATTTGAACTCAGGTCTTCCTGACTCCAGACACTATGCTCCCTCCACTGTACCAGCTAACTGCCTCAATAAACCACAGGAAAGTTCACCAAAAGTATGAAGGGTCTTTTTTGTCATTACATGGATACCAAATGTGCACCCAAATTTTCTTTTGGTTAATTCTCACTCTAGCTATGTGACAGTTCATCTTTTTGCTCTGGCCATATTTATTGTTCTGTGTAGTTACTCATGTGTAAGGTATTCTATAGCTAGGTGGTTCAGTGAATAGAGCACTGGACCTGGAGTCAGGAAGACTCATTTCCTTGAGTTCAAATCTGGCCTCAGGTACTTACTAGCTGAATGACTCTGAACAAGTCACTCAATGCTGTTTGCCTCAGTTTCCTCAACTGTAAAATGAGCTGGAGAAGGAAATGGCAAACCACTCCAGGAGCTCTGCCAAGAAAACTCCAATTGGAGTCATGAAGAACTGGACAAAACTGAAAAACAACTGAACAAATGTAAGCCCTGAGGATGCAAAGAAAATCAAAAACATCCCTTGTTCTCAAGGAGCTTATATTCCCACTGGAGTGACAACTCGCAAATAACTAGGTCTGTATAGGACATGTATGGAGTAAGTAAGTGGAAGGTCCTCACAGAAGAAAAGTCCAACTTCTGGGTTGGAAAGAAGTGATGGGGGATGGGATGGGCCTTCTGTGTAGGGAAAGATTTGAGCTGAGATTTGAAGGATTCCAGGGAGGCTAGAAGATGGAGGTGAAGGAGGGAGAGCATTCCAGGCATGGGGGAACAGGCAGTAGTAGAGAGAGAGCACTATGCATGAGGGGCAGCAAGGAGATAGAACTGTAGCTTAATGGAACAATTTACTTATAACTAGATCTTAAGAGTGTATGGAGGGGACCTGAATTAAAGAAGCCTGAAAAGGTAGGAAGGGGGCAGGTTATGACAAGCTTTAAATGCTCAGCAGAGGACTTTAGATTTAATCCTAGAGGCAATGAAGTTTTATTAAGCTGGGGAGAGGGCACCATGGTCAGACCATACTTCAGAAAGATCACTTTGAGAACTGAGTTATAGGATGGATTGGAAGGAGAAGGGATTTGAGACAGGGAGATCAACCTGAAAGCTATTGTAGTAGCTAAGGGTGAGGTCCTGAACTAAAGTGATATCTCTGTGACTAGAAAGAGGCTTGTGAGAGATGCTGTGAAGGTAGATTTGGCAATGGATCAGATGTGTAAGGTAGAAGAGTGAGGCATCTCATTGAGATGACGAGCCTTGGTGACTAGGAAGATAGTATCTTTTGGGAATTATCTTCATAGAGATGATAGTTGAACTGATGGGATCACCAAGTAAGATAATAAGGAGGGGAAAGAAATGAGGGTCTGGGACAGAGCCTTGGGGGACACCCCTGTATATGACTCAGATGAAGAAACAGCAGAGAATAGGAAGGAATGATAAAAAAAAATAGAACCAGCTTTTAGCTCTGTCATGAAAACTTTGAGAGGAGAGAGTATTTGGGAGGAGAAAATGAACAACAGTTATTGTCTTTAATACCTTACTGAGCTACCTGTACTGATCATGTGCAGGTCTGTAAGGAAGAGGTGATGAATGGAGGAGGGCCCAAGAGGTTGTCTCGAAGGATGTCCAGGTCAGCACATAGACAGACTAGGGAGCTAACTATACACTGTGATCAGAAAAATTTGATAAGGATATCTCTTAAATCTCTCCCACCACCAACCTAGTATGGCACTTGTCTTCCTCTTTTACCTGCCCTAAAAGTTACATTGGAGTCCCCTTGCTGAGTTAGAAAACAAAGGCAGAGGTATAATCCAGTGGTGGGAAACCTGTGGCCTAGAGGGCATATGTGGCCTTCTAGGTCCTCAAGTGCAGACTTTTGACTGAATACAAGTTTTACAGAACAAATCCTTTTATTAAAGAGATCTGTTCTTGAAGTCTGGATGCAGTCAAAAGGCTGTACTTGAGGACCTAGAGGCTCACATATGGACTTGAGGCCCCCATTTCCTATCCCTGGCATAATCTCTAGAAGGCCATTATAAAAATTCATGTTGTCCTTGCCTTAATTTGTTAGCATAAATATTTCATTAGTCAGTTGAAGATATAGAGGAGGGGGGAAGGGAGAAGAGGGGAGACTACTAAATAGGAATGTTTCAATTTGGGAGATAGCCTGGGGACACACACAAAACAAGCGCTAGGTTGGGAGGAGAGGTAGGGCAGCCTTGTAGAGGTTACCAGACAGACAGTGAGGAGTAGGGAAAGAACCAGGAAGCCTCTAAGCTAGAGAACATTGGCCCACACTGTATTTTATCTTGGAAAGAGTTCTGGATTTGGACTGTCTCTACCATTTAACATGTATACCATAGATAATATGCTGAACCTTTCTGGTATTAGTAGCTAAATTTAAATTAATCTAAATTTAAATTTAGCCTAGGGTATTTACCCTAGGGTCTATAAATATATTTTAAAATATTTTGTTAATTCTATTTTTTTATGAAATCTATTTTTATGAAATCTAACATTTTATTTTTCCTCCACATTACGTGTAAAAGCAATTTTAACATTCTTTTTTTTCAGATTTTGAGTTCCAAATTCTCTCCTTCCTCATTAATTCTATTTCAACATAATAGTTTCTTATATCTTCTATTTTGTGCATTTACAAATGTTTTTCTGAGAAGAGGCCTTCAGGTTTCACCAGACCATCAAAGGGGTCCATGGCACAAAAAAAAAAAAAAAGATTAAGAACCCCTAGAATAGATGATCTCCAAGGTCTCCTAAGGCCTGTGTTGGAACTCCTAACCTAGGCACTTGAGAAGGGGAAAGACTTGCAGGATATAGGTGTTTGTGGTGGAAGCTGTGTGAGATCTATCAGATGTAAAGTGGGAGGAGAAGAATAGAGGGGAAAAACTAAGAGTTGGGGGCTGTTGCAATGAAGGTGCAAGATTTCTTTATGTATATGTTTGTGTGTATAACTGGAGGAAGAGATACAGAGTGTTGAATGCCTAAAATTCATCAATCTACCATTTTATCAAGTCCTGGTGGGCCCTTACAGCAACTACTTTGGTTTGTTTTAATTCCATACTATACATTCAGAGACTTTACACCGCAAATCTCTCTTTAAAGTGTTTCTCAAATTGTCACTCTGTCTGCTGAGGTCAGATCGCTTCTTTCAGCACAGCCTCTCGGCTTCGCTCCTCCTCAGCTTACCCCAGCCCTTAAAATGAACCAGGCTATGTTTTATTCATAGTAATTCTCTGCAGCTAGTTCAGTGATTCCTTCTTTCTACACTGCCAAATGAGCTCTCCCTGATCCTGGGAGTTAATGCTGCTCTGGCAGCCATTTGAGTCATCTGTAGCAGAGAAAATGGAGCACTCCTCATCTTCAGATGAGCGTCTACCTTCTCATCACCCCAATCTAAATGTCTTCACAATGGTGGTTTACCTTTATTGCTTGCAGAGTATAACCTTAAGGGTAAAGACGATACTTGCTTGGAAATCCCATATCTGTTCAATGCATGATAACAGCTAAAATTATGTCCCATTTCCCCTTGTAAATGTCATTGTAAATAACCTTTAAGTTGGGACACCTGGGAAATTATCATTGTGTGTTTTTTTTTTCCTCCTCTTCTAAACCTATTGGACTGAGAGGTCACAAGATACAATATTTCTCTGGTATCTTAATGAACTAATCTATAGAGCATGATGTTGAACAGATTATGCAGACTCCTGTCAGCCATCTTGTTATGGTCAATGAGAGGCAGCAGATGGATGAGGAGATGGAAAATGGTCCCATGTCCACTGTTCCCACTTTGCTCACATTTCTAACTGATGGTGATAAATTGACAATGAATAACAGTGAAAGCAGCACCATCTTTAGATTCAAAGGAAAACAGATAGAAAAGCAAATCATTATAACAATCCTCTCACTATCATTTGCAACGGAAAGGTATTATGTCTGAAATACATTCATTGGAGCAAATCCAGACACTAAATTGTGGTCTTTTCTTATTGTTAGGAAATGAATAATGGTTGATACCAGGAATTGTGCCTGCTCAGTATCCCTCCTTACCTTGTTTCCTTCAAGACTCAGTTGAAATACCACCTCCTACAAATATAAAACATTTTCTTATCTCCCTAGTTCCTAATCCCCCCAGTTATCATTTACATGTTTTATATCTATTTTACATGCATCCATATATAGACATGTTGTCTTTTCTATCAATCAACATTTATTACGAAGAAGACACTGTGCTAAAGATTTGGGGTATAAAGATAGAAAAAGCAGAGTTCTTACTTTCAAGGAGCTCACGTTCTAATAGGGGGAGGGGACTGTTTCACTTTTGCCTATATATTTACAGCACCTGGCACATAGTAGGCACTTAAATAGATACTTGTTGATGGGTTGATCTAAAAACAAACAGCATCAGTAAAAATCAGACATTTTTACTCATGATGCTGAACCGAGAGAAAGAAAGACAGAAAGTTTGGACTGAGTTTCCTTGCTGTGATTATGAACCATCAAATCTACTATTTCTTAGCAAATGTCATTGAAGGTACAACTCACCACACTGAGTCCTTTGTAAGTTTGGGATTTATTTTCCCATCTTCATCCAGGAATATGTCCATTTGCAAATTGGCATTATTATCATGGGCTGAGAAATAATTGGTGACAACTCTTGCAGGTATTCCAAGGCAACGAAAAACTAGAAAAAGAAGCAAACAAACTTGGACTAACCTTCTGAAATTACCATCAGACATTGATAAACACAAACAGGAAAAAATCCTACTTGATAAAAATAGTAGTGTAGTATCATAATAAAGAGTTTTACTATATGGTTTTTCCTCAAAATATTCCACTAAAGAAGGAATAAAATTATCTATTGATATGCAGCAGGTCTGGTTTCAGGAACTGGACGAATAGAGCTAATCCAAAGAAAGTTGAGCTAAGTGGACACCTCTGGCTTCATAGACTGCCATTTTCAGGGCTAGAATGGTCCCCAAAACTCTTCTTACACAACTTCCTCATCTTATAGCTCAGAAAACCTTATATTTGTGACTTATCCTGTTCAACAATCTTAAAAATAAACTCATAGAAGAGTCAGGGCTAAAAAATTTTCTCTTCTTCCCCTCCTTCCAGAGTAGAGGGACCAATTACAGGAGCAGTGGGAGATAAAGTTGGATAGGTCAGATGGGACCAGTTGATGGAGGACCTAGAATATTAAGTTGTATTTATGATTACTATTATTACCACTACTACTACCACTACCACCACCACCACCACCACCACCACCACCACCACCACCACCACCACCACCACCACCACCATCACTACTACTACTACTACTACCACCACTAGTCCTACCACTACTACTACTACCATCTAACATTTATATAGCCCTTACCACATGCCAGGCACTATGCTAAGTGCTTATCTCATTTGCTCCTTTCAAAAACCATGTGATGTAGATGCTATTAGAATCCCTGTTTATAGATGAGGAAACTGAGGCAGACAGAATTTGCCCAGGGTCACTCAGTTCTTAAATGTCTGAGGTTGGATTTCACCTTGGGTCTTCTTGACTTCAGGCCCAGATCTCCGTACACTTCACCACCTAGCTGCCCCAGACAGTTAGATGGTAAGCTCCTTGAGGGCAGGGACTGTCTATTGCTTTTTTTTTTGTATCCCCAGCACTTAGCAGAGTGCCTGGCACATTGTAGGTGCTTAATAAATGTTTAATAAATTGAATACAATTGTAATGTAATGAAAACACCATGTGAGGAACAAAGGATCATAGATTTAGAGCTAGAAGGTATGTGGGAGGTTATCTAGACCAACTCCTTCATTGTGAAGAAAATTATGTGATATTACACGACAGGATGAAACTGAATAGTCTAATAACAGAATCCCGACCACTGTTAGAAGGTGTCAGTGCTAGTAACACAAAAATAATTCTCATTCTACATTATTTTAAGTATTATTTATTTAATAATTTGATTAGATATTATTACATTATAATTAATAAACATTTTAATCATATTAAACAGGCTTTGTGATATGCTAATGAGACCTATCTTTGAGAATGAAGGAAAGCTAAATTTAGGAATTAGGGTTTTATAGGGCAGAAATTCAGTTGTTTTTTCATCTTTGGCTGGAATTCTCTCTGGTGCCTCTCTGTAGAGGGTGACACCAAAGATTCATTTTAATTGCTTGATAATAAATTACTCAGATGCATCTTTTGCCATATGTACCTATTGATTAAACTTAATTCAAATGCCCTCCCTGGCTACCAGGACTTGAGCTATCAGGGCTCATTGAAAATAATTCAGCTGACAATTTTAAGATTAATGACTGAGCTTGGTTCTTTCTTTTGAGATTGGTTAGCATATTTAACCAATGGCTGTCCAACCCCATTCAATAGGATAACCTTGGAAGTCTGTAATGGAGGACAGTGTCAGCTGTCAGCCTCCTTAAATGACTTAATCCATAACACCCAAATAGTGAGAGAGGTTGCCTCTTCCTTCTTACTTACCTCTTCACCTCTAATTGAGCTATAGTGGCTTTAAAAGCTAATGTTGTAGACTCTTTTATTCTACTCCTTGAGCCTTCCTCTGAGTTAAGCCATGTTCAAAATAAGAAAGACTCCACGAGTGTCAGTCAAACTCATAATTGTTATTGGGGGGAAGGTTGAATTTAGGGTTCTAGCCTCCATTTCTTCTTCCTTCTTTGTGGTACCCCCTATTATAGGGTACTTTACCTCCACAACAAGTGCTTGAGGGCCCTCTAGATTTCTCTCCATACCTCATACTAAAACATGCTCATGGGAAAAAATTTGATCATTTCATTCACAGTAATCTATAGATGACTGATAAAGATGAAAGTGTTATCATAGTTTGCATTTTCAAAGTCAATATCACAAAGCAAAGACATTATGGTGGAATTTCAGGCATGAGGGGGAGGTGGGAAAAATGAGGGGGGAAGGATAGGATTATATTCTAGGCCTTGCTGAAATAATTTCCCACAGCTCCTAGGCTACCCTATTCTTAAGAGTATTGTACTTGAAGGTAAAGGGCCTTGAGTCTGGTCATTTCCAGTTGGCATATTTCCATGGATCCTAATTTCAAGGGATTAGCAACAGTCCATGTGGAATAAAGAGAGACAGGGAAAATACAGCAGTCAACTAATGACATTTCTCTTTATATCCAGAAAACTTCTTAACATATATAATTCATCTATAGGTCACTAGATATTTCCACCCATCTAGCCTGCCTAGGAATAGGACTTTGAGGTCATCAGATTAAAGAGTCCATATAAAAGAGGTATTTTTTTCCTGTAAATTTATTGACCAATTCTTTGATAGTCACAATCTTTGATTGCAAGTAGATCATGGTATTGTCATATGTTGCCTTGCCAGTGAGTATAAAAAAAGTCACTAACTGAAAAAAGAAAATCCATTTGACTCCCTATCCCTTGAAAATTTGGCTTTCCTCATTTATAAAAATAAAAATGAATCAATAAATAAAATTAAATCAGTATTAAAAAAAAATAGAGATCTTTCAGAAATGTTCCCTAGCCTTAGATTGCTGGTTTTCTCCAAGGCTACGTATATAGTAGAGAAATGAAAATTCATTTCCAACTCATTGACTTTTATAGCAACCTTATCAACCTCTCAACTAACATGCAGTGAAAGAAATATATTTTCTATACATTTCTTTGGGACTTTACAAAAAAGAAAAAGCAATATCTATGCTAAAGTTATGCAAACATCATTTTTAAATGGTACACAGGGAACTAAAAAGAATTCTTTTCTGCCTCTATCTGTTCTCCCATAGAGAAAACATAACAGCAGATAGGACAGCGGGAGGGAAGTAGGGAGACATGGATTATGCTTGAGGTTATACTACCTAATTGCTCAGGGACCTTAGGCAATTCATTTAACCTATTTCTCCCTGTTTAGAATAAAGTCATCACTACCTGCCACCGCCCTTCCTATAGCAAGGGAAAAGAATTAACTGGATAAATCATCAACCCCTGCCCCACGTTTCCCCTAGGAAGGCTAGGAGACACTTCGTTTCGTGGTATTTGAGTATTTGTGTTTGAAACCTCTTTTTAAAAATTTGTAGTTTCAGAGATAAAAAAGGGTATGACTTTTTATAACCACATTCCCATTTCGTGTTCTCTTTGAATTCTTCAGATGTATACATGTATAGAGAGTTGGGCTTTAAACAGGTCAGTGTAATCTTTGTGTAAAGAATTCTAAGACCGAAGAAACCTAGGTGCATAGCTGGTATTTTCATTCTGTATTGACTATATCCTCAAATATTCACTACAGGAATGCTGTGGGAACATCACTGGGAAACTAGGTTCCAAATGAAATGCTTTATGATGAAAAATTTTTTTCTGGTCTGAACCTTTTATTTTATTGGGCAGCTAGATGGCACAGTGGATAGAGTACCAAAAGTTAAAGTCCAGCCTCAGACACTTATTAGTTGTGTGATCTTGGGCAAATTGATTAACCCTGTTTGCCTCAGCTTTCTCATCTGTAAAATGAGCTGGAAAAGGAAATGGCAAACTATTCCAATATCTTTGCTAAGAAAATCTCAAAAAGGGTGACAAAGAGTTGGATACAACTGAAAAATGAGTAAACAAATTGTTTCATTGGTGATGTGAATTCTTTGGTATGGAGAAGCCCTCCAGTGATGCGACCAGAAACTCATCTGTAACTTACAGCCTTAGAGATTTGCCTTGGGGAATTGAAAGGTCAAATAACTTGCCCATGGTCTCATAGCTAGTGTCAGTGTAAGGGTAAGACTTGAAGGCAAGAATTCTTTACTCTAAGGCTAGCTCTCTATCTGCTGGAAGGGACTTCTATGAAATTCTTCTTTACCCTTTAAATAATTGTAAGTTCTCTAGAAAGTCTCACTTGGATACTTACAAGTGTTGAGGACACCAGCAAAAACCCAGCACTGACCATACTGTACTGGATTCCCAGAACTATGATATTCTAACAGAATGTCAACACTCCCAGTCCAGGAAGAAGGAGGAACTCCATAGGCATATATATTGTCCCAGGATCCAACAACAACTCCTTGATCATCTTTGGCATTGATCTATATGAAGGATAGAAGGGGAAGGAAGGAAGAAAACATGTTGAGATTAGCATTTTGTCAGGGGGTAAAATATACTTGAACTAGTAAATGAACTCCAATATACTCTTATCTTCTTAGATTCATCCCATATGCCATTGACACTGAACCCTTGGGGGCTAATGTACAAACCCCTTTCTTCGACCATCTTTTCCCACTTTTGAAGTTCAGGCTATTTATATTTATCATCCAATTCAAAGCCTATTGGCTCTTATCTATATACCCTTACAAGATATTTTCCTTCGTAACAGCTAGCATTTATATAGTCTCTTCCTAGTATTCTTACATTTAATTAATTATAAACTTAATCAAATTGAGAAAGTTAGATGGCACAGTTCTAGACCTGGAGTCAGAAAGACCCGAATTCAAATGTAACCTCAGACAATTACTAACTGTATGACTTTTGGCAAGTCATTTAACCTCTGCCTACATTAGTTTCCGTATCTATAAAATGGAGATAATAGTAATAATAATTATAACTTTCTAGGGTTGTGAGGACAAAATGAGATAATATATGGAATAATATATAAACTTCATCAAGACTTTTGGGACACCCTGTATTTGAACATGCTTTTCAAGTTCTTAGCTAAATAAAAACAAATATACAAAACAAGGATTAATATTTTAACAATATCTTAAACAAATAACCAACCAGGCATGGTGGAGATTACACATCTATAATCTTTGCTACCAGGATGTCTGGGGCTAGTGAATCCTTTGATCTCTGGAGTTCTGAGCTTCAGTACATAGGGCTAAGCCAACAGGACACCCATACTAAGTCTGGCATCAATATGAGAAGTCACCACACTGCCTAAGGAGGAGTGAACAGACATAGGTTGGAAATGGATCAGGTAGTGGGATTAGACCCTTTAGTGGCCACTTTCCTTCCTGCCTGGGCAAGACAGGGGGATCTAGTCTTAAAACAAAACAAACAAAGGGAGAAGTGGACAAATTTACAAAAGAAAAAAAAAACAAAGCAAAAAACAAAACCCCAAAACAAAGAAATTGCTTTTGTTTTGTGTTTCCCTGAAAACAGGCTTGAAATTCTGTTACTTTGTGCCCATCCTTCCTTCATTCTTTCTCTTTAAAAAAAGTTCATAGGATCATAGGTTTATATGGAGAAACTAAAACATTACCTAATACACTGTGTTACTAGGTGTCATAGTGGATAGAGAGCTGGACTCTCTGGTCACAGAGAACTGAGTTCAAAATCTACCTCAGACACTAGTTTAGTTGACCCTGAATGAATAATCTCTCTCAGTCTCAGTTTCCTCACCTGTAAAATAAGGATAATAATGGCATCCATCCCACAGGACTGTTGTGAGAAGCAAAGTACATAAAGTATTTTGTGATTTTAAAACACTCTCTAAATGTTAATTATTACTATTATCACACCATTCCCATGATTTCCCTCTATGTCACCTCATACAGGCTTCTGATATTCTCATATGCTTCATATGTATTGCTTTTCATGGCACCATAATATTATATTGCATTAATATAGCATCATCTATTTAGCTTATCTCCAAATGTTGGGCATATGATTTTCCAAAGCAGCAGTAAATATATTTCCTTTATAGCTGTGTCCTCCTCCCCCTTTTTATACTATATTTTGGAATCCTAGCAACAGAATTCCTGGGTTGAAAATTATGATGAGTTTTGTGACTTTTGATGCCAGATCTGAACTAAAACATTACCCTTCCTGCAAGTAAGGCTGCTTCCAGGCTCTCCCATCTGTAGATTCATCAGCTGCTAGAAGAATCTTTCTAATACACAGTTCTGACCATGTCATTCCTCTATTCAAGAACCCTCAAAAGCTCCTTTGTGAGAGTACGGGATAAAACACAAGCAACTCAGCCTTACATTGAATGTCTTCCACAATATGGCACCCGTCCACCCAGCTAGATTTACCTCGCATTTCTTCCCTGTACAAACTTTACCTCCCAGTCAAACTAGATGATTGACTTCTTTGTTATTGTGCATTTTCCTTCCTCCATGCATTCATTCATCCATTTAGGCTATGCTCCATGCTCAGTATATATCCCTTCCTCACCTTCACCTGTTCATAGCCTTCTTTTCTTTCAAGATTAAATCCAGGTACTATTTCCTCTGCTTTCCTTATCACTCCATTTTAGAGAACTTTCAGGTGTCTCAAATTTGCTTAGACCACTTACAACGCACCTATTCTTTACTCTTGTCTCATACATATTTGTCTATATACCATATCTTCCTTGTTTGGCAGTGCGTTCCTTGGAGGACACAGTTATTTTTCATCTTGTGGAAAACTCAGGTGTTTCTGACTCTAGGCCCAACAACTCTATCCACTGCGCCACTAAGCTGTGCCTAATTAACTATGAGCAAATCACCTAGCTAGGTGGCCCAGTGGATAAGGTGTCAGGCCTGGCATCAGAAAGATGCATCTTCTGAGTTCAAATCTGGCCTCCAACACTTACAAGCTCTGTGGCCATGGGCAAGTCACTTCACCCTGTTTGCCTCAGTTTCCCCATCTGTAAAATGAACTGGAGAAGGAAATGGCAAACCATTCTAGTATCTTTGCCAAGAAAATCCAAAATGGAGTCACAGTCACACAAGACTAAATAACAACAAGTCACCTAGCCTTTCTGAACAAATTCCTTTTGTGTTGGAAACACTTATGCTTATACTGTGTGTGTGCATAAATATATATAATATGTGTGTGTACACATACACATATATCTCTGTATGTATACATGTATGCATATACATGTATGTGTGTATTTGTACATGTATACAATACATATACTCATGTGCATATGCATACATACATATATAAAACCCATATATGTGTATATACATAACCTTTTTTGTAAAATACTATGCAAAAAAGTATTCTTTTTCCCCATGTGATTGAATGTGTAATTTTCAAGATAATATTAGAATCACTGCTTTACAATTAATTCATAACTTTGACATGGAACTAAAAGCATCTAAAAACATAAGCTTTCATAAAAAATAACACCTAGTCAGATGAAGATTAGGAGATTTCAATGACTGAGAGATTTTTAAAAGCTCTCTCAATGACCATATATAACAGAAATATTTTGGTATAGGGAACTTCAGGACAAAATGCTAACATTTTGCCCAAAACAATTTCTTTCTGACAAATCCTGGTTTCAGAGTATTGGTAAAGTAAAAGTGTATGGACCAAATGACTTCCTACTAAAGTTGGCCAGAGTTGGCAATGAAATACTCATGGCATATAACCTTTCTTGTATATTTTTTCCAAGATAGGTTAGAAAACTAACAATCCTTCTTACTCTCTTTCCTCCCCTGTTACAAATGAGATTATGTATGTAAAAACATTTTCTAAGCAGCAAAAATTTTATACATAATTTAAGGGATTATTAGTGTTGTACTTTTAAATAGTGGTAAATTCTTAAAATCTAAATATTAATTGTAAATTCTTTAAATGACTATCAGATGGAATTTCAATGAAATCTCACATATTTGTTATTTGAATCATAAAGTTTTAGAGCTAGAAGGAACCTAAAAAAACCTAGTGATCTGGTTTAACTATTTAAAATATCAAATTCTATCCTATTCCTACTCAATTTCATTAATGTAATTTTTAGTTGCAAGCCTATTTTGATAATTATAAATTAGACCAATCAAATATTTATTGAGTGCCGACTATACCTAAAACCCTTAGAGTGATAAAAATAATTCTAAAATAAGGCCATTGCCTTCAAAGATCTTGCAATCCAGTAAAGAGGTAAGGTGATAAACGAGAACAGCTAAATGAGAAGTATAGATCACAAGGGTCATTGAAGGTCAGTGGCCTTGGAGATAGTAGGTAATCACAGAAAGATTCACAGAAAAAGGAGGATTTGAGTTGGAACTAGAAGGATGGGAAAGATTTAGATTGGGTCAAAGAGGCAGGGTTTTTGGTGGTAGTTGTGAATTTTGTAAGTTAGTTGAATGTTGTATAAAAAGGTGCAGGAAAGTATATAGGACATTTGGAGAATAATAAGTAGGTTCATTTGGTTGGAATAGAACAGGAAATCATTGGTATTCAAATAAGAATAATTTTTTTTTCTTATCCAAGTTCATGGACCCCTTGAAATCTCTCCACAGATGTTCAAGGTGACTGAGGAACCCCTGTCATAGAGAGTTTATCAAGAGTACTAGTGAGAAAAAAATCAATCAACAGACATTTATTTTTCTCCTACTATGTGCTAGACCCAGGAGACCACAAAGACAAAAGCGAATAATTGTTGCCTTTGGAGATCAAAAAGTAGATTGGTTCTATTATGAGGTCATGGAAACATCTAAAGTAAAACCAACCCTCCCCTGTTTTTTGGAAAGGGGAAGTTAGTACAATATGACTTCCAACATTGCCTGAGTAGTCTCACAAGCTTCAAATATTAGTGCCCTTTCCGAATGAGGCCAGGGCATCTGGTCAAAGAGAAGCTTTGTCTGATATTTTAAGCTCCTCAGTACAAACACCCTAAATCACACATGAAGAATTTTTATTCTTATTCTTAGGGGCATACTTTTTAAGTTTCTTTCATTTTGTGACTGGCAATGGCCAATTGTTCTGATGCTAACTTCTCCTTTCTCCTGTCTTCATTGCTTTCATCTTTCCTAAAATGGCCAGTCTTCCTTAAAGTCACATTGAATGCCAGTTCTGAATATTAGTTACCCTTCTTAGCAAACTTAGGGAGATGTTGCCCCGGGAGCATATAAATGAGAGGATATGAAAAATATCAGATGGAAAACACCTAAGGCTAGAAAGCATAGTCTTCTTGAGTCAGGTTTCAAAAGCTTTTAGATTTGGGGCAAAGTGTCTACTGAAAGGTAGGATGCACTTATAACAGTGGTGGCAATCCTCTAAGGCACCGATTTTAATGAGTCCTCTCCACAGGGACATTATAATTCCCCATTTAGACTCGCCAGGACTCTTTTATTTGAAACTATATTTATTCATTGCAAAACAAAGGAGAGAATAGGGTACTACACTAATCATTTGAACAGGCCTAGAGAGTTGAGCATTTTGGGAGAACAATTTGATTTGGCCCATCTACCACAGCTGAATTAAGTGAGTAATTGCAAACCCATCCTTTTGAGAACAGCCATGAAATGAGTGGATTGTAGAATGTTTAAATCCTTTTAACTGTCTTCATAATCCATAACCTTCATGGTCATTCTTGCTGCTGAATTGATTATGTAGCAATATGCATCTATTGTTAAGAAGGTCAAAATGATAGGGCACACTATGCCCTTGTCATATGGAGTACATAGACAATATGTTGTCTGGTACTCCAATTATCACCTCCCTTGTCATTCAGAAATATGAGAGTCCACACCAGGTAATGCGACAAAAAGTGTGCTAATGATTGATTTTTTAAAAGATGGTCATTAATTAGCACAACTTTTTTTTATAGCAGCAAGCTGAACCCAATCATTTGAGGCCATAGGGAAGAGTATTTTTAAAAATCTCTTTCTACTCCAGACCTTTTAATTATGTTAATACTGGATGGTTCCCCTGTTGCTAGATAAATCACAACTCTCATTTAAAAGTATTTGGCTGGATTAGCTACTGTTTTCTAATTAGAAAATCGACTTCCAAAGAGCCCAGAGATTGAAAGTGATATGTCTTTCCTGACAGACCCAAAGGGTTAAGGTGATATCCACCTCCTTAACCAGAGAGGTCTATCTGGGGGAGTAACACTTCAAGGACATGCTGTTCCTTCTCCTTGCAAATGCTAACTATCTGAATGATTAGCTGTGAAGGGTTCAATGTGTCATCACACAATCACCCTTGATCTTGGGTTTGCCTTGGCAGCTTGTGAGCTCTGGAACTGTCCAGATGAGATTCAGAAAACCGTTGTAGAGTGGACTTTCAAGTCTACCTAAAAGTAGAACAGATCTCTAGGGGAAACAGGAAATGAAGCCAGTCTCTAACAGTAACAATAATAATAATCTAGCACATATAATGCTTTAAGATTTGCAAAGAGATTTATAATGTTATCTCATTCTATCTTCTCAGGGGGAGTCTCATCTGCCCAAGATAATCTCTCTTTTCCTTTCCCTTTTTGAAGCTTGTGTTACTCTCAGTATTTATTTATTCAGTATTTATTGTTGTTTTTCATGCCTACTATTGTCCTAGTACAGGGAACTCCGGGAAATAGAAACCCCCTTCACTGACACAGATCAGCAACTCTACAAGACAGAGGGTAATAGATTCAAGGTTGGAGTAGGAGTCAGGAAGGACCTGGGTTCAAGTCTTACCTCTGACATCTAGTAACTGAGCATCGTGGGTAAGTCACTTGAACTCTCAGAGCCTTAGGCAACTCTTTAAGAATACAGGTTATTACAGAACTTAGGAATGTGACTAGATAATCCTAGGAAATATTAAGTCAGGTACTGTGTGTGTTCATCCTTTGTTGCCGAAGAAGACCATGCCATCAGAGAAATGATGACACGACTTGCACTTGACTTTGTTTTGAGTGAGAGAGGACTGTGCAGGTCACCAGCCTCACTTTTCCTCCAGAGCCATCTGAATCCAGTAACCAGATATTCATCAGGATGATTGGAGATGACCCAGGATGAGGCAATTGGGGTTAAGTGACTTGCCCAAAGTCACACAGCTAGTGAATGTCAAGTGTCTGAGGTGAGATTTGAACTCAGATCCTCCTGACTCCTGCACTGGTGCTCTATCCACTGCACCATCTAGCTGTCCCTAAGTCAGGTATACTAAAAGGGCAATGCCCTATTACACAAGTCTAATAGAAATCTTTAGGAGGCCAGATACACACACACACACACACACATACACACATGTAGCCAAGTCTAACAGAACTATATACTTGGTCCAATTCATTTCTTTGGAGCCATTTTTCTGGTATACACTCTAGGACCAATGTTTCCAAGCTCTTCCCATGTAGTGCCATGACATACATTGATGTTTCATTACCAGACGAAATCATTCAATCAACAATGATGATGATGGTGATGGTAATGATGATGGTAACTGACACATATTTCAAAGTACTTTACAAATATTATTTCATTTGATCCTTTAAAAATACTATTTATATCAGCATTATCTAATTAGATACATTTCAGTTGCAATTCAATATAGACCAAGTGACTACTAGATTATAAATTTCTGGAAGTCAAGGTCCACATTTCATTTATCTTTGAATCTCTCCTAACATAGTGTTATATGCATCAGACAGTGAATGTTTTTGAACCAGATGAATGGAAGACATGATGTGACATGAACAGAAACATACTACCAATTGAAAGAGAAGTTACAATTATCATTAAAATTTTTTTCAGCCTATAGATATCCATAAAATACAACCATTTGGAAGTTGGTCATATAAAACATTAATCTAATAGATCCTCTTAAGACTTACATATTCCATTTCTTAATACATTCACTTGTAATATGTAAAATGTAAACATTTAAAAGTATTTTTATGTGAGTATGAAATATCTTTTATGAGATTACTTTCTAGCTATATTTTAAAAATTAGTGTGTTCTTTATAACCATGTTTTTAGAAGGTATGTTCTGGAATGACACCACTATCCTTCCAGTAACCCATGTTCACACCTTTGGAGCCATTTTCTATTCCTCACCCCACATGTCCAATCAGTTGCTAACTCATTCCTATTTCCCCAACATTTTCCACATCTGTATTCTTCTCCCCACACATATGGTTATCAACCTAGTTCAAGCCCTCTTCACCTCTTGACTTTTTCCATAGTCTCCTATGGTTTCTCTAAATCAAGTTCCTCTTCTGTCCAATCAGTCCTTCACAGAGTCCCCAAGCTGATTTTCCCTAAAGTATGAATTTAACCATGTCACCCTCCTACTAAAAAACTCTTTTTATTGTTGTTGTTCAGTTGATTTTCAGTCACATCTGACTCTTTGTGATCCCATTGTGGTTTTCTTGGAAGATGGTTTGCCATTTTCTTCTCCAGCTCATTTTACAAATGAGAAAAGTGAAACAAATTGGATTATGTGACTTGCCCAAGGTCACACAACTAGTCTGAGGCCAGATTTGAACTCAGTTCTTCTGGGCTCCAGGGCCAGCTCTCTAGTGGCTCGCTATTACTCCTGTCTATAGTTCACTACACATTCCTCTGTCAGGCATTTAAAGTCTTTCACAACCTGACTCTAAGTGACTTTTCTAGTCTTATCATGTTACAACCTTTCATACATTCCACAGTCTAGCCAAACTGGCCTTCCTGCTGCTTTGCTCCCAAATGACCCACCATTAATCATCTTCCAGGTCTTTGTACAGGTTTTCCCACCACTTGAACTCACCACCTGCTTTTATCTCTTAGAATCCCTTGCTTCCTCCAAAGCTCAGCTCTAGCATCATCTTCTGCAGGTAGCTTTTTCCATATTCCCCCAGCTGCTAGTGTCATCATTCCTCAAATTATTAAATATTTTTAGTATTGATTTGGTATGTATTTTTAATATACTTATACATGCACATGTTGCCTTCTTGATAGAATGTATTCTCCTTCATGGCAAAGACTATTTCTCTTTTTTCTCTGTATCCCCAGGATCTAGCACATAGCAGGTGCTTTAAAAGCACTTGTTGATTGATTGCTAGTCAATTCTTCTGGCTCACAATTTTACTTAGGGTATCCCTATTAGCAAGCACACACTAAAAAAATAAGGCATTTCCAAGGACCTAAAACATTTCCAAAGGACTCATGATGCAAAATGCCATCCACATCCAGAGTCAGAACACAGAATGAAGCAGACTATTTTCTCTTCTGTTATGTTTTGTTTTGGTTTTTCTCATGGTTTCTCCCATTCATTTTAATTCTTCTATGCAACATGACTAATTTGAAAATGTGTTTAATAAGAATGTATGTGGGGGAGGAGCCAAGATGGCGGAGTAGAAAGACGCACATACACATAGCTCCGAACCCATAACCCATAGAACAACTACAAAGAAGTAACTCACGGCGAATTCTGCACCCAGAGGCCACAGAACATTGGAGCGAGGGAGATTTCTGTTCCGGAGAGACCTGCAAACCTCTTGCAAAAGGTCCTTCGCGCTGTGGACTGGGCGCTGGGACTGGGAGCTGAGGGCAGCCCTGCCGCGGCCGCGGCACTGAGAGGAAAAGATCCGAGCAGGCTTCAGGGACGGAATCTCCAGTGGCCACGTGGGTCCCTCCACCCACAGAGGGACCTGCAAACCTCTTGCAAAAGGTCCATCGCGCTGCAGGCGTGGAGCCCAGCCCAGACCTGCCACGGCCGCGGCACCAAGGAAAGCAGATCCCAGCAGGCTTCAGGGACGGGATCTCCAGCGGCCGCACAAGTCCCTTCACCCACAGGTGACGGGGTTGGTGAGAGACTCTCTTTGGCGGGTCGAGGGGGGAGTGGGGTGCCCCCATGGCTCGGGCCCCCTCGGGAGGCAGAAGCTGAGGGGCGGCGGCAGACCAGGGCTCCCCAAACAGGCAGGAGCCTGGATCCATTGTTGAAGGTCTGTGCATAAACTCCCTGAGGGAACTGAGCCTGAGAGGAGGCCCTGCCCCCACCTGAGCATCTGAACTTAATCTCACACTGAATAGCAGCCCTGCCCCCACCCAAAGCCCTGAGGCTGGAAGCAGCATTTGAATCTCAGACCCCAAACGCTGGCTGGGAGGATCAGGAGGCAAGGTGGGTGTGAGGACAATATTCAGAGGTCAAGTCACTGGCTGGGAAAATGCCCAGAAAAGGGAAAAGAAATAAGACTATAGAAGGTTACTTTCTTGGTGAACAGGCATTTCCTCCCTTCCTTTCTGATGAGGAAGAACAATGCTTACCATCAGGCAAAGACACAGAAATCAAGGCTTCTGTGTCCCAGCCCACTCAATGGGCTCAGGCCATGGAAGAGCTCAAAAAGAATTTTGAAAATCAAGTTAGAGAGGTGGAGGAAAAGCTGGCAAGAGAAATGAGAGACATGAAGTCAAAGCATGAACAGCAGATCAGCTCCCTGCTAAAGGAGACCCAAAAAAATGTTGAAGAAAAGAACACCTTGAAAACTAGCCTAACTCAATTGGCAAAAGAGGTTCAAAAAGCCAATGAGGAGAAGAATGCTTTCAAAAGCAGAATTAGCCAAATGGAAAAGGAGATTCAAAAGCTCACTGAAGAAAATAGTTCTTTCAAAATTAGAATGGCACAGATGGAGGCTAAGGACTTTATGAGAAAGCAAGAAATCACAGAACAAAGCCAGAAGAATGGAAAAATGGAAGATAATGTGAAATATCTCATTGGAAAAACAACTGACCTGGAAAATAGAGCCAGGAGAGACAATTTAAAAATTATGGGACTACCTGAAAGCCATGATCAAAAGAAGAGCCTAGACATCATCTTTCATGAAATTATCAAGGAAAACTGCCCTGAGATTCTAGAACCAGAGGGCAAAATAAATATTCAAGGAATCCACAGAACACCACATGAAAGAGATCCAAAAAGAGAAACTCCTAGGAACATTGTGGCCAAATTCCAGAGTTCCTAGGTCAAGGAGAAAATATTGCAAGCAGCTAGAAAGAAACAATTCAAGTATGGTGGAAATACAATCAGGATAACACAAGATCTAGCAGCCTCTACATTAAGGGATCGAAGGGCATGGAATAGGATATTCCAGAAGTCAAAGGAACTAGGACTAAAACCAAGAATCACCTACCCAGCAAAACTGAGTATAATACTTCAGGGGAAAAATTGGTCTTTCAATGAAATAGAGGATTTTCAAGCATTCTTGATGAAAAGACCAGAGCTGAAAAGAAAATTTGACTTTCAAACACAAGAATGAAGAGAACCATGAAAAGGTGAACAGCAAAGAGAAGTCATAAGGGACTTACTAAAGTTGAACTGTTTACATTCCTACATGGAAAGACAATATTTGTAACTCTTGAAACATTTCAGTATCTGGGTACTGGGTGGGATTACACACACACACACATGCACACACGCACACATACATAGAGACAGAGTGCACAGAGTGAATTGAAGAGGATGGGATCATATCTTTAAAAAAAATGAAATCAAGCAGTGAGAGAGAAAGATATTGGGAGGAGAAAGGGAGAAATTGAATGGGGCAAATTATCTCTCATAAAAGAGGCAAGCAAAAGACTCATTAGTGGAGGGATAAAGAGGGGAGGTAAGAGAAAAACATGAAGTCTACTCTCATCACATTCCACTAAAGGAAAGAATAAAATGCACACTCATTTTGGTATGAAAACCTATCTCACAATACAGGAAAGTGGGGGACAAGGGGACAAGCAGGGTGGGGGGGATGATAGAAGGGAGGGAATGGGGAGGAGAGTGCAATTCGAGGTCGACAGTCATGGGGAGGGATAGGATCAAAAGAGAATAGAAGTAATGGGGGACAGGATAGGATGGAGGGAAATATAGTTAGTCCTATACAACACAACTATTATGGAAGTCATTAGCAAAACTACACAGATTTGGCCTATATTGAATTGCTTGCCTTCCAAAGGGAAGGGGTGGAGAGGGAGGGAGGTAAAGAAGTTGGAACTCAAAGTGTTAGGATCAACTGTCGAGTAATGTTCTTGCCACTAGGAAATAAGAAATACAGGTAAAGGGGTATAGAAAGCTATCTGGCCCTACAGGACAAAAGAGAAGACGGAGACAAGGGCGGAGAGGGATGATAGAAGAGAAAGCAGATTGGTCATGGGGCAATTAGAATGCTTGGTGTTTGGGGGGGAGGGGATAAAAGGGGAGAAAATTTGTAACCCAAAATTTTGTGAAAATGAATGTTAAAAGTTAAATAAATAAATTAATTAATTAATTTAAAAAAAAAAAAAGAATGTATGTGTAGAACCCATATAAGATTGCATGCCATCTCAGGGAGGGTTGGGGAGAAAATTTGAAATTTGTGAAAGTGATTGTTGAAAACTGAAAACAAGCTAATTATGAAAAAAATTATATCAGAAAAAAAATAAGGCATTTCCCCCATAGTTTCTCCCTAACCCTGGCTCTTCATCCTGGCCCCTTTGGGGTATGATAATAAAGATTACAAGGAAATGCATGCAGGCCTACTATGTGGTAATTCTACATTCAAGGGCAAGGGTTAAACACCTACTCTGAGGCTTACAATAGTGCATTCTTCTTTCTCCCCTTTAGGAATGGAGAGAATGGTTATAATCAGACAAATTTTTAGGTTATTTATATAAATAGGTAATTCACTCTGCCTCTAACCATATTGTCCTCATTTGGACAATCATTTATCAAACTGATAGGAAATAACAATTAAAGTGAAAGTAGATATGGAAAGAGAGAGGGAGAGTCTGAAGGAAGGAGGTAAGAAGGAAGGAGAAGAATTGAGATGGAAGGAAAGGTAAATTGCATAAAGCTATCACACCACATTCTAAAGGGCAAGAAGTGTCTTGCTCTGCTTCTATCCATTAGCTACAGGATGCCTGTCCCAGGAGATCAGAACAACAGCCAACTTCACGGTAGGGAGGGAGCGCTGAAAATCATATTCCCATGCTTCAGAAATAGACTGTGATTACAAAATAGACGTAGTATTGAAACCTCATTCCAGGAAGCAATTCTGAAAACATGGACACTGAGATTGACTGTGATTATTGCATTCAAGAGATGGCTTGTAATAAATGTTAGTATTTCTGTTAAAAATACAAGGAGTGAAACCATAAGAAATTTAACCTTTGTAATTGAGAAACCCAGCTGTTTAACCATAGATGGAAGCATTGTTACTTTGAGGTAAAAGCCATTTTACCTCAAGAAAAAAGCCTCTCTATTTGGAATAAGGGTTGGTTTGCTCTGATATTGCTGAGAGGCAAGTGTGTGTGAGAAATCTTTTCTCTTTTGGAAAAAAAAAATCCACAGTTCAACAAAGTCAACAAACATTAACCACCTACTTTGTGCACTGGGAATTCAAAGACGAAAAATGTCACTGTTCTTGCCCTCAAGGCGCTTACTATTAGTAATGGGATGAGGCATGTGTATAGATATAATGTAATATGAGTTGGAATGAGGGAAGAGCTCAGGAGAGGTCGATGGATGTGTGGTAGGTCAGGGGCAGTGTTGTCTTCTTTGAGTGGATCAGAGAAAGGCAGATGGAAAAGGACCCAGTCAAAAAATGGAGGGATTTCAATAGGTGGAGAAATGAGGAGAGTCTATTGCAAAGAAAGATGACAACACATAAAATAAATAAGTGAAGGAGTAGTTAGTCTAAGAATGGAGACTAGTTCTAGACACTAGACACCAGACACTAGAATGCATAAAGTTTAAAGAATAAGCTAAAAACAAATTTTAGCCTTCTATGCAATGAGTTTTCAGTTTAGATAAAGGATTTTGAACAGGGAAGTAACGTGATGAGACTTGTCTTTGCCTTTCTTTTTAATTAATTGTATCCCCAGTGTTTAGCATAGTGCCTGGCACACAGTAGGCACTTAATAAATGTTTAGTGGATTGAACTTGGGAGTGCAATGTCACAGAAGTCAATATAAAGTTATAAAAGAGGAGAGAATGAGGTCAAAGAATGGGAGAATTGGGTACAAGTCATTAGATTTGGCATTTGGACTTAGAGCAATTCTAGTGAAGTGGTCTGAATGGAAATGAGAATTTAGGGGTTTTAAGTGATAGGGCAGCTGGGTGGTGCAGTGGATAAAGTACTAAGCCTGGAGTAAGGAAGACCTGAGTTCCAATGTGGCCTCAGATACTTACTAGCTGTGTGACCCTGGGCAAGTCACTTCACCCTGTCTGTCTCAATTTTCTGATCTGTAAAATGAGCTGAAGAAGGAAATGACAAACCATTTTAGTTATATTTTTGCCAGATGGAGTCACCAAGATTTGGATAACACTGCAAAAAATGACTGAAAAAATTGCCTCAAGTAAGTTGATTCAAGTCTAGGCCTTATTTTTTTCCTCTATAAAGTTATGGGGTTGAGTTAGAGATTAACTTAGAGATTAACTAGTATTTCAACTCCTTCCAGTGTCTTTGCCAAGGGAATTCCAAAAGGGGTCATGAAGAGTCCGACGCAACTGATACAACTGAGTGACAAAAATGGTAGGTGACTGATAAAAAATTGAAGGCAGAGGTTAGACTACTTCTAGAAACTTACCATTGAAGAGGAGAGGAGAGAACAGACAGTAATAGCTCAAGGAACTAGAAGGTTCAGAAGAAGGGCATTTTTAGGACAGAGGAAATCTAAGCACGTTTGTAGATGAATGGGTCAATGGAGAGGGAGATATCCAAGATCAGCAGGGAGATAGCTGATGGATCAAGGACACAGAGAACTTGTAAAGGTATAGGATTTAGGTTCTCGGTTATGAAGCTGCCTTTGCAGTTGGATAAAAAGAGCAAGATATGGAAGAAGACAGAAATGTTTTATGGAATGAAGAAAGGGAGTTGTGCAGGAGCTAAAATTGGACAACATTGATCTTTCCTATAAAGTAGGCATTGAGGTCATTTATTGATAGTAAGGCAGTGGAGATAGAGTTGGTTGGTTGGGTGACATGGAGCCAATTAGAGGTCAATAAAAAGATTTTCATGCAATATAAAGGGCCAAACTGAAGTTATATAACATAAATTCATGGTGGACTTGGTCAGATTGGTTTACTATCTCTAACACAACTTTACATGGCTCTGTATGGTGATGACCCAGGGCTAGGAATATTAGCAAGGTATGAACATTGGAACAATAAGGGTAAAAGGCATTAATGCTGGAGTAGTGTGTAGTTGGACAGAGGGCAAGAAAAAAAAGAAGTGAGTTTTGTCATAAATCTTTAGTACTGAGGGTATCCTTTTCTGGAAGAAGGAAGAGAAAATGTTGGGCTTTCCACCCTGCCTCCCCATCCCCCTCCCAAAGATCTAAGAGCAAAGTTTATGGCCAATTTCCATTGTTTCAGCAAAGATTGCTGAAACTTCAATTCTATAATGGATCTGCAGGCTCATAAAGATGGGTTCTCTTCCTATATGTGTAAATTCTCTTTCAATTCTGAGTAAATCTTTCCCACGCTTCCCAAAAGTCTTCCATAAATGATCCACCCATATCTTAGAGTTATTCCTTTAAGCCAGGAGGTCTTATCCCTTTTTGTGTCATCATGGACTCCTAAGCAGAATCATATTTTAAATGTAAAAAAATAAAATATATAGAATTATAAAAAAAATCAATCATACTGAAATATAGTTATCAAATTATCATTAAAAATAAGATCACAGATCAAGATAAGAATGTTTGCTCTCAATCTTTTGAATATTCCATGAATACTAGTATAGAATTTAATCTATCTGTTAACCTTATCTTCACTTCATGAATAATCAGCTTCATTTTCTGATCCTATATCTCTGGGATGATATAGTTTGTGCTCTTTGGGGGCATGCCTACGTAAAAACTCCTTCCAATAATAGTAGGAATAAAGCTACTGTCCTGGGCATGCTTCATAAGCTTTAACATTTAGATTACAGAGGTCAGACCCACAAAGTAGAACATCACTTTTTCCCAAAAGGGACATTGTGGTGTGATATAGAACTTGGAATTAGGAGTGACCTGGATTTGATTCCCACCTCTGGCATTTGCCAATTGTGGGACCTTGGGCAAATTATACATAAAACCTCTGAGACATTTCTCATTGGTAAAACCATCATATTTGTAAGATCATAGTATCTACCTTACACAATTGTTGTAGGGATGGTATGAGATAAGATTTTGCAGACTGGTGAGACTATTCATCTATTTCTAAGACCTTAAATTGCAGTCCTAAGAGGCACCAGAAGGCAGTCTAATTCTATAGAGGCAACACACTTTTTGAAACCAATGATCCCCATGTGGCACTCACACTGGGTCAGTATTTCCTCATTTCCCCCTTTTAAATATTCGTAGCCCCCACCATCAGCTATGGTCAATTTGATTTAGTAGCCTGAGTTCAGGAAATGTTAGGGTGCTAAGAAACATATCTTTCACTAACTAGTTAAAAACCAAAGTGAAGCCTAGATCAAGTTCCCAGAAGGCTCTATTAGACAGCAGATTAATGTGGATTAATGAGAGAATCATGGCTCAATATTAGCAAAAGACCAGGGTTAAAAATAAATGTGTACATCTCAAAGGAATAAGAACTTCTCAGTTAGCAGTGATATAAAGTACTGGACTTTAAAAAATATGTTACTCTTGTACCCCATTTCCCTATCTTGTCAATGTCACTATATTTTGTAACAGTATATAAATATCCTGGAGAAAAGGCCAAGGAGTATATTTAAACTGATGACTTCCATGAAAAAATAAAAGTCAAATAAGAGTCATACTTTCCCCTAATTAATTGTAAAATAAACCAATTTTCAGTAGGAAGGAGCTTTCCTCTTTCATGAGCTGTCTGCTTGGGTTTACCAAAAGGAAAAAAGACTAGAATCACGGAATCTTAATACTAGAAGAGACCTAAGAGATTAGCTAATATTTCAATTCCCTCATTTTACAGATGAGGAAAAGAAGGTCCACAGAGATTGTGTCCTGTCCAAGGTCATATACCTAACCAGGGGCACCGTCAGGCCTAGAACCTTTATCTCTTGCCTTCTAGCTTGTAAAAGACAGCCAAGAGGTAGAATGGATTCTTTTGATTCTGTTAGACGGTAATAGTCATCACTTGTTAGCCATCATTTGTACAGTGGATTTGCCGCCTTTTTGTCTCTCACTTCAATCCCACTATCACCTGATTAAAAATATTAGAGTCTATTCTGGGTCTAGCTTTAGGTAAAATCATGAGGTGGAAGTTTATATTTAGTGCCCTTTACCCCTTAATATCAGAATTGCCCCTCCATTCCTCAACTACTCCAGTTATACAGCTTCTACTCCAGAACCTGGACTATGGCATCTGGATGTCCAGCTGTAATAGTCCACCCCTTGTTTGTGAGATACTCGCAAGATATTCAGCAGGCATTTGGTAATGAAGGGTTGCATCTTAGGAGATGAAGGCTGGCTAAGTACATTTGGGAACAATCTACACAGAGCTAATAATTGAATCGATGAGAACGGATGAGATCACTAAAAAATTGTATTAGTGAGAGAAAGGAAAGCAAAAGGCAGAATCCTGGGATAGACCCATGCAATGGGGATGAAATATAGTAAAAGAGATTGAAAAGAAAGTGTCAGAACAGTAGGAGGAGAATCAGGAGAGAGGAAAACATAAAGAAGAGAGAGTATCCAAGAAGAAGGGTGATTGGCAGTGAACCAAGATCTCAAAGCATGAGTAATGAGGAGAGACCATTGGATCTGGCAATTAAGAAATCATCACGAGTCTTGGATGGAAGACATTCAATGGAGCAGTGGGATTGGAAGCCAAACTGCTGGGGCAGAAAAGTGAGTGGGAGGAGAGGAGGTGAATACGAGTACAGATAGCTCTGTAGAGCTATCAATCACAGATTTTTCTGCTACTTACAACATGCCTCAATGTCCCCTTCTTTTTTTAAACTTTTAGGCAGAAAAGTCAGTGTCTAAAAGAAAGATAAAATATTAGAAAGACAGAGGAAATTTTAGAAGGGAAAAGGTCCCTCCCTAACATGATCCTCCCATACCTCCCTTTCCCTATTCTATGGACTTCTGATTTAAATATATATTGATATACATATATGAATATATCCATATACACATATACATATATCTGAGTATTTATTTACCTATAAATATATCTACATATCTACATTTCTCTCTCTTTATACATACACACATACTCTTTCAGAACCAGAGTCTCTCTGACTTCCTAAGAAATATTTTCTAATCAGATAAATTAATTATATTAATGTACAAATGAGAGAAGGCTATAGGAATCTCCTCATAACTCTTCTTTCAGTTCCTAGAACATTTTAAAGCATAATTTATAACATAATAACAAGATACTTGTGGAGATGAATAAATATATGGTCTTTTAGTTATATATTTTCCTGTGTAAATAAAATGGAATAATTAAGTTGTATATTAACCAGATGAAGTTGGTATAAAATTTTTCTACCATCAAAGAAATATTTAATTTAATTCAACAAGCATTGATTGAGTATCCACTATATGCCAGGCACTGTGCTAGGTGCTATCTACGTATGTGACGTATTTATTTTGTTGTTATTCAGTCATTTTCAGTCATGTCTGATTCTTTGTGACCCCTTTAGGGGTTTTCTTGGCAAAGATGCTGGAGTGGTTTTCTATTTCCTTCTCCAGCTCATTATACAGATAAGGAATGACGCGAACAGAGTTAAATGACTTGCCCAGGGTCATACAACTAGTAAATATCTGAGGCTGGATTTGAACTCAGGTCTTCCTGACTCTAGAGTCAGCACTGTGCCACCCAGTTGCCCTAATATTTGTTTTAAGGCTCTTTAAAAAGTTACGTTCTAAGACTATTACCCCCAAATGATTTTTTTTCCTCTTGAAGGATTGTCAATGGTTGTGAGGTTATTCTTAAGGTTCCTTAGAGTTCTAAGATTATTTGTTTTTTGCAAAATTAATAGGATCCCATTATCTTAAGTCAAAGCAGTGGTGCTGGTGATGGTGGGGAACACTGGGTTCCATCAATGCCATTCAAAAAATACTAACAAGCAATAGTGTGATGACAACAGATACAGCAACTAGTAGTGAGAAATTTTTCCTGCCCCATATATATGTTGGAATAGCCATCTTGACACAGGTAAGAAGGGGCAGGGACCCATATAGCACTAAGAACTGGTTGTCTTTAATACCCGTCTCTTTCCTCTATCCTAGATTCACCTTGTCAAGACATGCCATGGCAGGACTGCTATGACTTTGTGATTAACATCCCTTTACCCACATCTGGTTCCTTTGCAATAATTTAAGGCTAGTACCTTTTGTTTCATTAACACCATAGTTTTTAGATGGCATAAAATATTCCTTTTTGGTGGTGAGCATCGTATCAGAAATGAAAAAGAAAGAAAAGAGCAGTTAAATATTAGGACTTCAAGAGGGTTAGTAGTATCAATTTGTCTAGAAAAAGTTATTCTTTTCTTAAACCATCCTTTCTTTGGTAGCACATACCTTTTAGCACTTTCAGAAATCTAAATACAGATTGGTTTGTAAAGGTCTGTAGCATCTCTAGCTCAATCCCCAGGTACTGGTCTTGTCTCTGTACCCAAGCAAAAATGTTTCAACTATGAGATGCTCTTTCTGTTCTGGGAAAGTCCTCTTGCCTCAAGCAGTCAAGGTTATAAACTAGTCCCCTTTCACATTACAGAGAAGCTGCAGTATTCAGTAAAGGGATCCAGAGGAAATGTTGAATTTACAGTACTACAGAATGAAAAAAGAAAACCACAAGGAAAATGTTTTGAAGAAAAGTCAGATATTTAGGCATCTGGACTAACTATGAAAAGAAAACCAAATTGTCCCTTCCTTTGACCAAGGGGAACTTAAGTATGATGGGCTAGTCAACCACATCTAATTTATGATGATATTTTGGTAAAAGCAAAATATTTACATCAGCATTCCAAGGATCTGCTATTTCATCCATGTGGGTACTCACTCCTCTCACACAGACAACTGCTCCTCCACACTTTATCAGGAAGTCTTTGTAAATGACTATGGCCAAGAAGGAAAATTCTTCATTTGCTGACCACACTTCTGGCTATGAACCTCTCCAAACTTAGCTAAGTTAGCCTGGGGTAGTTAAATATACAGTCCTCCTATTAGTTAGTGAATAGGAAGTTGCCTGAGACTCAGAGATTAAATGATTTGCTTAGGGTCCTCCAGGTAGGAAATATCAGGGGATAAGATTATTATGAATACTCAAACTAATAAAGGGCATATGAAGGAAGATACTATCTGCATCCAGAGAAATAACTGATATAGAAGTAGATATAGAATTTTACATACATACATATGTGTGTGTGTGTATATGTATGTGTGTGTGTATAGTATGTGCATGTGTGTGTATCTTTTGTGTCTAATGGTAGCTATCTTTAGGGTGGGGGGTAAGAAGAGAAGAAAAAAAAGGAAAAATTGATAATTTTATTATATATTTAGAAGGAATAGCAAGTTGTACATAATAATTTGAAATTTCATGTGCAATCATTTTTTTACTAAAATATATTATGGAAATGCTTGTTTTAGTCCATAAATTAATAATAAAATAAATTTAAACTTAGGTTTTTGTTGTTGTTATCCCCCCCCCTTTTTTTTTTTAAATTTCCAGGGTCTACCACATAAGGCAACATGAAATAAACTGAGAGCTGTCACTAAAGACTTGAGTTCAAGTTCTGCTTATGATGCATACTGGCTCTGTTACCTGGGCAAGTGACCTACTCTCTCAATGCCCTAGGCAACGCCTAAGGCTCTCTTTTGTAGAGGAGTTGCCTTCTTGCATTGGTAAAAGAAATTTCCTCACCTTGGATTTGCCCCTTCCAATGAAATCCAAATCTAGTCTTTATCTCCAGTACCTAGCAGGGTGCTGGGCAAATAATAAGTGATTATTGATTTACTCATGACTCCATCAATTCTTCTAGGGTGCCTCAGACACAAGTCATCTGAATATTCCAAGTTTGTCTGTGAAGATAGAGCACAGTGCTCCATTTACTAGGCAGGACTCTGGCTAAGGGGCTTAGGGACTTACCCAGACATGATATACAGTTCTCCCTTCCACATCATGACTTTCCCCATCAATACATTATGGGTCAGCATAAGAAATTAAATGGGATTTATGGGGTGGGGAATTTGGAAGCTGCAGATTACACTACACAGAAAAAGTTTAGAAACTCAGGAATGCATAAAATATATGTATAGTATTGTAGAATATCAACCCAAATTTCACAATAAAGTACTATAAGCACCCCATAAAAGAAAAAAAATTCAGACTCTTCTCTGCTATGAAGGGAAGACCAAAAATTTTTTTGTGGATTTTCTAGATCAAAGGGGCACTGTGCTCCTAACCACCCCCTAACCCCTTGCCATGGGGGAGGGATAACTGTAGTGAAGACTTTCACCTACAGTTTCCTCTTGAACTTACATTCCAAGGCTCACTTCCCAGACTCTCTGCATTAGATAAAGGGGATTTATCATAATCAAAAATTTACAGGTTTGTCTACTTCCCTTCCATTTTACTAAAACCACCCAGAATTTGAAAGGAAGAGGAGAAATTTCTGAGATGATTAGAAATTCTTAGTGAGATATCAATATTTTCAATATTTTAATTTTTCAAGCTAGACTGATTTTTTGGAGAACATGTCTTGTCTGAGGAGTCCAAGGCAGTGGTAACGTTCTCAAACCAGTTCCGCCCACCACTAGCTAGAAATATGTGAACTGAATTTTATGCAATGTTAAATTCCCCAGTCTGGAACTTCATTGACTTTGTGTGATTAATACAAATATATAGTTTATATTAGGATTATTTCCTTGGTCTAAGACTCAGAGTTTCAGGCTGACTAAGTGCCTGTGCATGTAGTATTTGGATCACTTGATGTTTGCTTCCCAATTGCTGTGGTTTGTACAATTTTTTAAATTAAAAAAAAATTCATGATATCTATGAGTAAGTTTCCTCAGCTAAAGAATATCACCGTAAGAAAGCTTGAGGAAGAATCAGTTTACCATTGTGTACTCCTAGTTAGAGGCCCACTGGATAGAGCTCTGGTCTTAGACTTAGGAAGTCCGCAGTTCAAATCCTTAGACATTTACTAGATGTGAGATTCAGGGCAAGTCATTTAACCTCTGTCTGCCTCATCTTCTTCAAATATAAAATGGGGTTAATGACAGTACCTACCTCACAGGGTAGTGGGTATTCTACTCCAGAATATATTTCCTATCATCCCATTTCTGCCTCATTTTTGCTAAGCCCCAACCATTTTGCCAGAACCTTGCTGCTTTCTTCATTCAAGAGCCTTCTGAATGTACAACCTCCATGAATGTTTCCTTGTCTAATGTAGGGCTTTATTTATCCTCCACCTGAATATAATATAAATATTTAACTTTTCTTTTACCTGACTTAAAAAATACATGTTTATCCTCTATGCAGTCCTTGTTTAGTTCCTGTTTGTGTGTTCTCTTCATGTACATATAATGATTTCCTGTCTTAGAGGATAGGGATGATTGCTAATGAATTCCTTAAGAAAAGAGCTCAGCACAACACTCAAAAATGCTTTTAAAAATTGATTATTGGGCAGTCTATACTTACATTCACAAAAATAACTTCAGAGTTTAACCTTCCTGAAAAAATGTAGGTACTTGAACAACTGGAAGTAGAGACTAAAAATAGGACTGAGGGGAACAGAGGAAGAAACATGGGGCTTCCTCTACCTCAAGATCGATTTGGGGTTTGTGTAGTAAGGGGAGGGCATGACAAAATATCAGAAAAGTTTACATAAGTCAAGCTTATAAATCTCCTACCTATCCTTTTTAAGAAGCAGATTCATTCCTCATTATTAATTAATTTCTAATTAATCCCTGTAGATTGGTAATCAGATGATTCCAATATACAGTACTCTCTCTCACCCCTCAGTCTTTTTGAAGATATATTTGAAACACACACAATTTAAAAAATTGGTGTTGGGAACTCCCAATGTGGAAACTCACTTTGCCATACATATGCAACTCGTATAATTGAAGGGGGTAGCTTGGGGGCATAGAGAAATTCAGAGACTTGCTTATGATCACAAATATTATATGTGTCAGAGGAAGGGCCTGAATCCATTTTTCCTGATTTCAAAGTTGGCCTTCAATGGACTATACTGTGTAAGGACACTTTCCCATACAAATAGCACCTTATTTTACATAATTATTTATTTGTTAATTGCTTAATGCACATATGTAATATGTCTACAACTAGACCAGAAAAGACTTTTTGTTCAGAGAGATGATGTCACATAATTTTTTTGTGGCCAATGGATTGAATACTGGACGTGGAGTTAGGAAGACCTGAGTTCCAGTCCTGCTTCAGACACTTAGTTTGTGTGACCTGGTTAAGTTATTTGACCTCTTTCAGCCTCAGTTTCCTCATCTGTAAAATCAGGACAAAAATAGCACCTACAACATAGAATTGTTGTGAGGATCAAAGGTGCTTTGTAAACTTTAAAGTGCTCTACAAATCATCCTTATACCTTTCATAATACAACAGATTGATTATAGCCATTGTCTATAGTGTTGACATGATCCCATTTGACACCAAAATCAGACTATTTTTAAGAATCACTTGTTCAGATTATTTAATCATCACTTTTCTTCAATCATCTGAAATATAAGTAATATGAAATCGTTGAGAAGAGATCCCTTTTTCAACTAATTATTCAAAAAATCCCAAGAGTAATCACCATTGGAACATTTATCAAAAGTTCATCCAGAAGTTCTTCATCATTTCAATAGTTTTTAATTAAGTGGCAATTCTAAATCAGATCGAAGAAATCACATCCAATACACCATAATCACTGATATTTATTGCTTACCATCGCAGATGCAACGCGACTGATTTTCACTGGGTTACCCCGTCCAGAGAGATCCATTTGTGCTTTGTCCATTACGAATAGGCAAGCATCCAAGATGCCATTTTCAAACTATTGCAGTAAGAAAGAAAAAAATTTAAACTGCTTAATATCAATTCGGCACAGCAAATGTTCTTTGCCTAAAAATAGATGAAGTAAAACTGTATTTTAGTCCAATGTTTGGAAACCTAGATTTTTAAAAAATATATTAATCACCCACATTTAGTGAGAAATGCTCTGATGAAAGGGAGCAAAATATTCTTATTTTCAAGGCAATTTTAGGGGACTGAATATGAAAGGTGATAATTATATTTCTAAATAAATAGTATATTCAATCCCACAAATATCAAGTACCTACTACATTTAAGATACTGGACATAAAGCTTAACATACCTAAAAAAACCCCAACATACTAAGCCACAACTACTAAGATAACCACAAAAGTGCTCATTCATTTAATGAACATAAAACTTAAGTCTTTCTGAAAATGACCTATTCATTTCTGAAGACTCTTCAAACTCGTCTGTTAGAATGCCCAAGGCTAAACAGTGAATGATTTACTAAAGTCCCTAAGCCTCAGAAACAACAGGAGTCCTTGTGAGTTTTAAAAATAAACTGCCTCTTAGGTATATCACTCTGAAGAATTCCTGGCTTATTCAGATTGTATTCTGAAATAATGAGTGAGCTTAGCTGGAGAATGAAAGTCTAAGGCTTCTACTCTTCTGAGACAAGAATGGGTCCCAGCATCAACAGAACGACAGATAGGTCTACATAGGGTAGAATTTACCCTATTTGCAACTACAATAATACAATTCAATCTGTTTAGGACAAATTATTTAGTCACAGAAAGCGCCAGAATCATTTATAATGATTAGAGGCAATCATTAATACCATTATAGTCAGCTATCGTGTATACTGTAGGATAGACCAAGAGTGGAGTGAGAAGATCTTAGCTCAAATCCTGACTCTGTCCCTTTCTATCTGTATGACCTTATGCAAATCACTAATCTCTAGGGACCTTTCCTTGTCAAAAAAAGAAAGGACTTGTTTTAGATGACCCCCTAATATCCTGTCCATCTGTGAATCCTATGGCTTACCTACAAGCGGTAATGCATGCATATCTTCTGAATGGGTGGAAAATAGCTTTGCTCAAGAAACAAAATCTTCTGTGACTATTTAGTCCATAGTGACCATAGCTTGAGAGCAGCAAGGGATCTTAGATGCCATCTAATCCAACTTCCTCATTTTATAGATGAGAAAACTGAGGCATAAGGATATTAAATGACTTTCTCCAAGTTATACAGCTATAAGAAGTAAAATCTGAATCCAGGTAATCTGACTTCATTGCTTTTTCCAATGTATCTTTTTTTAAATTGATTTTCATTGATTATGAATTTCTATAGATACTTGAGAAAGTGAATTTGTCTTCCCCAGTTTCTTAAAAACCAGTTTCCAATATCAGCTATTGTTAATGGCAAAAATTCTTGATACTAACAAAAGACAAAGGCTTCTGGGTACCAGAAGCATGGATCCATAGACTAATAGCTCATAAGTTTCACTATTCATCAGTCATTTCCCATGCAAAATGAAATCCAACTAGGACTTTATCAACCAGCATTGAGAACTTGTCTAATGGTGGTAAATCAATTGTTATTGGTTCTGTCTTCTATCCTCAGGCCTTGGTAAGCTGAAGAAAATTACTTTGGCGGGGGGGGGGGGGGGGGGGGGGGGGGGGGTTGCTGTATGATTCCACAGGCAGAATGCACAAGCAGAACTTTGTAGCAGAAACCCTGAAAGACTGCCTCACCTACAATTTCTGACATTCTTTTCTCAGCTATTCTTTTTTAGGTTTGTATGTCTCCCTGTGGGTCTGGGTCAGAACAAAATGTATCTTGGAAATTCCATTCAACATACATTTATCATGACCTACTATGACCAAACATGGTGCTCAGTGATGGGGACATAAGACACGAGTGCCATTGCATTACTGGGAACCAAAATGATGTTTTGTGGAGAGGGAAGAAGACATTGTTTATCTCTATCTGGCTGGAGAAGGAAAGTCATAAGACCAGGCTCAGCTGGAAAAGTTGCTGGAGATCGCAGTTAATACTGTTAATTGATTCCACACTAGACTAATTAGGCTTTTGTTTGTTTGCTCGTTTGTTTTTAAAGCATGGGTATTAGATTTCATCATCTCTAAAATTATGGCAAAACATAGAAAAAATAAAATCATACCCTTTCTTCAACTGATCATTGTACCCATGGGTCTTTGGTTATATTTCCTATAACGTTATTTTCTTCCTTGCGATGACCTTAAGTTTAGTTGTTGTTGCCGTTTTGAGAAATAGTCATTTGGGATTGACCTTGGGACATAGCTCAGAACTGAGATCATATTAGAAGCTATGATTAGAGTCATTTTCCATGGGACTACCACAAAGCTCTTTTTAAGGCGAGGTTCTCAATGACCTCATGTGTCCAGGCTGTACTACTACAATAATTCATAATTATACAGTGCTTGCCTTCCAATGAAGGTTGCAGCTCAAAGTGTGATTCATGAATCTCAGTTAATCTTCAAATCCTCTGGTGAAAGAAGCAGTTGGTAATTACTCTCCTTTACATTATTTTATTGAAGGTAGATAGAGAGGCAGGCAGACACACAGATAGATAGACAGAACATTTAGTAAACAATTAGTATGTACCAGTATGTGCTAAGCACTAGTGATACAAATACAAGTAAGCAGTAAAGAGATTTACTTTCTAATGGGGGAAGACAACACATAGTAGGGAACTAGAAAACAGGAGTTTGTGGCAAGGGAAAGAAGGGAGAGTCTAGGAGAGGTAGAGTAGAACACATCTAGGGTCCTTCCTACAATGGTGGTCCCAAGGAAGGAGTTACCAACAAAGAGAAGAGGGTTCCAGGTAAAGGAAAGGAAGAGGATTCCAGAGTGCTGATAGGCCAGGGTCCATGAAAAATTAATGACAAACCCCCAAAATAACCCAAATACCCCAATTCATCCAGAGCAATGACCATTATAGGTCATGTTAGCAATTCAAGTCCCAAGCATTCTCAGTGGGGATAAAGCACTTAGGACCCACTGCTACCTAGTCAGAATCACTAGAGGGAGAAAGTTGTTGTGTTCGTCCTTCATTGGTGAAGAAGTCCATGTCATCAGAGAAATGATGACATGACTTGCAATTGACTTTGTTTTGAGTGAGGGAGGGCTGTGCATGTCACCAGCCTTACTTCTCCTCCAGAACCATCTGAATCCAGTGATCAGATATTCATCAGGATGACTGTAGTATCACCTTCATTTAGAGGAAAACTTGAGGAATAAGGGACATAGCTAAGAGTGAGGCAAAATGGAGGAGTAAAGAGAGAGAAGAAAAGAAAAGGCCTACTGGGATAGGGTGTCACCAGAAATTACTAGCAAGATTACTTGAAGAGACTGCATGGGACCAAGTTGTGTCTCTCTGGTTATTAAATAATCATAAGCCCAGCAAAGACTGCCTGGGGTCTGTGTCTATCTATTATCTTCACAGAGGTGTATATATACACACAGGGTATCTCACAGTTGCTCAGTCCCTATTCCCCTTGCCCATGGCCTTCTTCTGTCACTCATCACTTTTGCCAGTGTAAGGAAGGAGACTTCTCTTTACATCCAGCCATCAAGCTAGTGTCAAAGCTCAGAGATTAATCAATGAAAGTGCATTTGCCCTGTACTCCTGTCACTTATACTTTATTTTTCATTTATTCAGATGCTTCTGTCTCTGATCTTAGCCTGACTGTGTGAGTAATTGATGCTTAATCCTTCCTTAAGGAACCAATTAATGTACCAGTGAAGCATGAGCCCTCAAACATAAGATGCAGGAGTGTATTACTATAGTAGTTTATCAAGTGTACAAGTGAGTCAGTGGAGCCATCTACTTCATAGCACAGCCTCCAGTTGAAAAGTAAAAGAGAAAACAAAACAGTCAAACAATAGGCTGTTTGGCTTCTTCGTCACTCACATTTTATCTGACTAAGCTTTTTGTATGAACAGATTGACTCAATTAGTTGTTACTATTGTTGTTTCCATATCATATAAACAGAAAATTATTTTCATCATACAGATAGGAGCTCCTTTCTACAGATAACATTGTCTGGGTTGCTTCAAGTCCTAGAACAATGCAGAGCATCCTGGAAGAGATCAGTAGCCATTCAAAAGTGTTTGCCCTTACTATCCAAATAAGAAAGACCAAGTGGATGAAAAATATCCACTTCCAAGCATAGAATGTCCAGTTGGACGGACAATCTTTAGAATTTTTCTATTAGTACCCAGGTTTGGGATGGACATAGCATTGTACAGTACAAATGGACATCGAATTTGGGCCCAGAATGAAGCCCAAGGAGAAGAATGATCTAGATTCTTTTCAGGAAGTTACAAAACGTCTCTAATGACCTCAAGTTCCTCCCAGAAAGTAAAGCTCATCTTTTTAATGGCATCATTCTACTGTCTTTATTGTACATCTTCAATACATGTAACACAACTTTCTTGGAGGAATTAAAAATATCTAGCAAATAAAAGGCAATGGAGGGGCACATGGTGGGAGTGAGCACCTACAACATATACCCAATGGGGCACTTTGAATAAGAACAAGATTCAAAGATATCATCAAGAAAAATTTTACAGGAATGAAGATGGGTTAATCATGGGGTGTGGACCAGAGTTGAGAAGTGAACTTCTCAAGTGCTCCCTGGGTATTTCTGTGATGCTAAGAGAAAGCAAGGTAGACCTCGAGCATGTTGGATAGACTCAGCATGGTGAATGTGGGGCAGGCCTGGATAGGATGGGAGTCATACAAAATGGGTAGGCATTGATGGCTTGTGAGCTATAAGGAAGGAAGGAAGGAAACTTCCAAATGAATGAGTCACAGATCTGTTTGAGTAACTAAAACTACCTAACATAGGTGATACCTGGATTTCATGTGGGATATATGATGATCTTTCAAGATACTCTTATTGATAGATGGAAGAATGTGAGTTAGATGATAATACTTTCAGGAAAGTTCAGTTTGGGGTAAACACCCATATCCAAAGAGTGGACCAATGTCAATCACTAAAGCCTTAGTGTAGGGCTCTGCCCTTGTTTTGCTTCTAAATGAAATGCCTACCAATAACATGAATGAAGGCATGTTCATAATTTAATGATGAAATTTAAAAGAGATAAATTTAAAATTCATCACTGGAATAAAAAAAAAAACCATACGGAATTAGAAACATATTTGACAAAAGACCTATGATTTTAGTTGATTGCAAACTTAATTAGGGAACAGAGTAATGTAATTGCAAAAAACAAAAATGCTATATTAATGTATGTTTTAATGCAGACTTAGGGGTTTTAAGTTTCCCTTAGGCATCTTCATTTAGAAGGATGGAGAAAGAGGCAGAACCAAGATGGTAGAGTAACAACAAGGATTTTCTAGAGTGCTCCTGCCAAGCCCAGTCAAATACTTGTAAAAAATGGCTCTACACAAATTCTGGAGCTGCAGAACCCATAGGATGACTGAGTGAAGCAAATTTCTAGACCAAGACAGTCTGGAAAGTCACCATGAAGGGTCTATCACACCATGCTGGGGGCAGAGCACTGTCCAGTGTGGACCACCTGTGCTGCACAGAGGGGACTTGAGAAGGCCTTGGGGAGACTGAATCTCTCCTACCTGTGGTGGTTTCCAGACTTCAGGACCCAAAAATGCTGAGGATAAATTGGAAGGTCAATGGGAAAAGCCTATGCAAGAAAGTGGAGTGGTCTGACCCCAGCCCCAAGGCAGCAGCAGGGGCAGCTGCAGCCACTGTTTCTGGAGCTCTAGGCCCACAGATTGAGGAGGGATCGAGTGGCTAACAGTACACCGCCCATCCCCACTGGAAGCAGAGATCTACCATGACAAACAGCTCAAAAGATTGGGGAAATGAGCAAAAACCAGAAAAAGAATCAGACTATAGAATCTTACTTTGGTGACAAGGAAGATGAAAGCATGCAAACAGAAGAAAACAAAGTCAAAGCTCCTCCATTCAAAGCCTCTAAAAAAAATATGAATTGGTCTCGGGTCATGGAAGAGCTCGAAAGGGATTTTGAAAATCAAGTAATAGATGTAGAGGAAAAATTAGGAAGAAAAATGAGAGTGATGCAAGAAAATCATGAAAAATGAGTCAACTGCTTGATAAAGGAGACCTCAAAAATGCTGAAGAAAATGACAGTTTGAAAAACAGACTAACCCAAATGGCAAAAGAGATCCAAAAAGTCAATGAGGAGAAGAATGCCCTAAAAAGCAGAATTGGCCAGATGAGAAAGGAGATCCAAATGTTGACTGAAGGAAATAATTCTTTAAAGATTAGAATTGAGCAGATGGAAGCTAATGACTTTATGAAAAATAAAGAACTATAAAACAAAACCAAGGGAATGAAAAAATAGCAGACAATATGAAATATCTCATTGGAAAAACAACTGACCTGGAAAATAGATCCAGGAGAGACAATTTAAAAATTATAGGACTACCTGAAAGCTATGATCAAAAAAGGAGCCTAGACATCATCTTTCATGAAATTATCAAGGAAAACTGCCCTGATATTCTAGAACCAGAGGGTAAAATAAATATTGAAAGAGTCTACCAATCACCTCCTGAAAGACATTCCAAAAAGAAAAACTCCTAGGAATATTGTAGCCAAATTCCAGAGTTCTCAAGTCAAGGAGAAAATATTGCAAACAGCCAGAAAGAAACAATTCAAGTATTGTGGAAATACAGTCAGGAAAACACAAGATCTAGCAGCTTTTACATTAAGGGATCCAAGGACTTGGAATATGATATTCCAGAAGTCAAGGGAGGTAGGATTAAAATCAAGAATCACCTATCCAGCAAAACTAAGTATAATACTTTAGGGAAAAAATGATAATTTAATGAAATAGAGGACTTTCAAGCATTCCTGATGAAAAGATCAGAGCTGAATAGAAAATTTGACTGTCAAACACAAGAATGAAGAGAAACATGAAAAGGTAAACGGGAAAGAGAAACCATAAAGGACTCACTAAAGTTGAACAGTTTATATTCCTACATCAGAAAATAATATTGGTAACTCTTGAGATCTTTCTCAATATTAGGGTGGTTGGAGGGATTATCTACATGTAGAGAAAGGGCACAGGGTGAGTTGAATAGGAAGGAATGATATCTAAAAAAATAAAATTAGGGGGCGAGAGAGCAATATATTGGGAGGAGAAAGGGAAAAATGAAATGAGACAAATTATCTCTCATAAAAGAGGCAATCTTTTTCAATGGAGGGGAAAAGAAAGGAGGTGAGAGGGAAAAAGTGAAGCTTACTCTCATCACATTTGGCTTAAGGAAGGAATAACATGTACACTCAATTTGGTATGAAAATCTATCTTACACTACAGGAAAGTAGGGGAAAATGGGATAAATGGGGGGTAGAGGGATGATAGAAGGGAGGGCAAATGAGAGGAGGGTGTAATTAGAAGTAAATACTTTTGGGGAGGGACATGGTCAAAAGAGAGAATAGAATAAATGGGGGGCAGAATAGGATGGAAGGAAATATAGTCTTTCACAACATGACTTTTATGGAAGTCTTTTGCATAACTACGCATGTATAAACTATATTGAATTGCTTGCCTTCTCAGTGAGGTTGGGTGGAGAGAGAGGAAGGGAGAGAAGTTGGAACTCAAAGTTTTAAAAATGAATGTCAAAAATTGTTTTTACATGCAAGTGGGAAATAAGAAATACAGGCAATGGGGTGCAGAAATCTATCTTGCCCTACAAGAAAAGAGAGAAGATGGGGATAAGGGAAGGGAGAGGTATAATAGAAGGGAGGGCAGATTTGGGGAAGGGGTAATCAGAATGCATGGCATCTTGGGGTGGGGGGAGAGGGGAGAGATGGGGAGAAAATTTGGAACTCAAAATCTTGTAGAAATGAATGTTGAAAACTAAAAATAAATAAATAAGTTTTAAAAAAAGAAAAAAATTCTGGGAAGACTTATATAAAATGATGTTGAGTGAAGTGAGCAGAGCCAGGAGAATATTATACACAATAACAACCATGGTGTGCAAGGACTGTTTTAGATAGACTTAGCTCTTCTCAGCAATGCAAAGATCTAAAACATTTCCAAAAGACTCATGATGCAAAATGCCATTCGCATCCAGAGAAAGAACTATGGAGTAAGAACACAGAATGAAGCAGATTATTTTCTCCTTTGTTATGTTACATTTTATTTTGTTTTTCTCAAGGTTTCTCCCATTTATTTTAATTCTTCTATGCAACATGACTAATATGAAAATGTGTTTAATAGGAATGCATGTGTACAATCCATGAGATTGCATACCATCTTGGAGAGGGAGGGGGAAAGGAGGGGGAGAATATCTGGAACTTATGGAAGTGACTGTTGAAAATTGTAAACAAATTAATAAATTTGGAGAAAAAAAGGAAGGGTGGGGAAGCTACTGGGGACATTACAATATATTATAAACTTGAACTTCTTGTGTTCATGGAAACACAGCTTCCAGGACAAGGGAGCTAATAAGTACCTCTGTACCAGTCACATTGGAATCAATCCAAAGGACAGTATGGTGAAGGAGTTTAAAGCCATCAGTTAAAAGACCTGAGGATATCTAGCTCAGGGAAGAGTAGACTTAAGGATAAATGAAAGGGATTATGTACGCTTGCAGGAGTCTAAGGGGGAAGAGGGATTAGATTATTCTATGTGGCTCTAGAAAAGGACAGAATTAAGGTCAATGAGCTGAATTTTTTAGGTGAAAGACTTCAGTCCAGCACAGAGAAGAGCTTCCTAACAACCAGGGATCCCTAAGAGTGGAATAGGCTGACTTGCAGGATAGTGAGTTCCCCATCACTGAAAGTATTCAAACAGAGACTGATTGACAACTTGTCAGAGAGGTTGGAGAGAGTATTCTTGGTATAGGTAAAGGATTAGACTAGACTACATTTCCACCAGCTCTTTAGGCATCAGATTTCAGGGAGGTCCATAGGGACATGTAGACTGACAACAAAAATAAGTTTAACAGTTGTGTGGAGGATGGGTGGGCATGAGGATAGTCTTCTGATTGGTCTCCTTGTCTCAGATTTCTCTCTACTCCAATCCATCCTCCAACCAACTGCCAAAATGACATTCCTTAAGGACCAAATTGACCAGGTCAGTTTTCTCCTCAGTAAATTCTAATAGTTTCTTTATTATCTCTAAGATAAAATATTAACTCCTCTCTGACTTTTAGAGCCCTTTATAAATGGGCACAAACCTATTTTGCCAGTTTGATGCATTATTCCTTTCTCATGCTCTATGACATATCTAAACTGACCTTCTATCTGTCTCTCACACACAGTATTTCATCTCCCATCCCTATGCCCTTGTGATAGCCATCTATTATGCCTGGAATGCTCTCCCTCCTCCTTTGCGTCTTATAGAATCCTTCAAGATTTACATGTTGTCTCCTTCAGTAGGATGTAAGCTCATTGAGGGTGAGAATTATTTCAATTTTTTACTTGTATACTCTGTACCTAATATAGTGTCTGGCATGTAGTAGGTACTTAATAAATGTTTGCTAATTGACTGATTCCCATAGGACACTGAACTTATTGATTATTGATAATTAAAAGAACACTGATTACATAATGTATTACCCAGAAAGCAGGATCTGAAAACAAGCCCCCAATTAGTAATGTAAGTTATCATGTATTGGATTTCCTTGATGTATCCTAGCACACTACCTTTGTCTTTTTCTGGCTAATCAGCTCATAAGACTATTTTGTTTCTGCAAAATATTCTGTCTTCATTTTCATTTCATTGTGTTTGCATTTTCAAAATTCAGTAGTACAACCTTAGTCATATACCAGCTCCTGGACATCTGTCTTCAGGATGATGTTTGCAGCTTACTGAGTTCAAAGACTTTCAAACCACTCAACATCTTTATAGGTTGAGCTTCATGGGGCATTCAAGTTAACAGTGACTCTATGCCATAGAGAGCAACACTGCTTGAAGATAGACCTTCATTACTATTCCCCCACAAACATTCACATACAGCAACGCTATTTAAAACATCACTCATGAGCACAGACATCAAAGACAAAACTATATCTCACCTTTGGAAGATGCTAGCTGTTGATTTTTAGACCTCGAGAAAAATGTTCTCACAGATGCAGCACAACTATTTATTTTTCCTCTTATTATTGCTACAAAATGTTTCCCTCTTGAAAGGTGTGTGCTCTTAGGGAAGTACACTAGAATTCATTAATTAGTTCTAATTTTCGAGGGGCAAAGGTTTCTGGGCTGAATTAATAAATGGGCTGAATTGCAATAAAAAAATAAGAAATACTCATCACTTTTAAGTGCAGATAGTTATAATTCTACTAGCTGCTAACAACACATTTCTAAGGAGAGGAATTACAGTTGCTGCTTTAATACAGGGATAATACCCATTTGTAATTAATAGCATTCATGCATAGAAACATTGTGTTAATAGCCCATAAAAACCTATGTTCTTAACTGACAATGTAGACTTTGCTAGTAATAATGACAATCCATCAATTTATGATTAATCTATGTTCTAAAATGGTTATTTTTTTACTTGAGTTGTTTGAAATTAAGTGTGTTTTATGAACAAGCATGTCCCTAAAGGAGAAACATAGGAAGATCCCTTCTTTGCAGAGGTAGAGGTCCACACATGTGCAACATTGCATTTATTATCAGACTTTTTTCCATCTATTGACTGGCTTTGATGATTTCCCCCTCTTTTTCCTCTAGTTTTTCTTTAAAAATATCATTATTTGTTATATAGTATGGCTAAGGGGGCAGGATACTGGGAGAAATTCTAATGTAAAAAACCAAAGATGTCAAAAATTTTTTTGAAAAAAAACTAAGCATATTTTGCCAAAGGACCTTCATAAAGAGTAGTTAGGTTGCCTGTCCAATAACAGTCTACTCAATCCATTAGATGTACCTGAAGTATATTGTATACTCATATAGAATAGTGGAGATCTGGTCTAGGAAACAGGCAGAAATAAAATATAGGATAGAAATATTGGATAAGATGCAGCTCAGGATTTTTAAAGGATTAAAAGAGGCCCAGAAACAATAGATAAGCTCAATTTACAACATATGGCAGGCCACAAAAAAACTGAGTGCCCCTCTCACCTCTATGGTCCCTTCTGGTTCTGTAACAAGACACAAAACATTTTTCTAATAATCCTTTCTACCAACACCTAACCTTCTTGTGTAGAAAAGAAAGAAAGCAAAAAGTCTGAAATATACCAGCTACATAGTCCAATGTATTAATAGTTAAGAAAACTGTGAGTAAGAGGAGTCATGAGTGACAGAAATAAGGGGATGATTTACAAAGCTAAGCAGAAATCAAAAGAAATACATGTATAATATTCTTAGGAGAATAGGGGAAGTACAGAGTAACAAGGACCAAGTGTGCTTGCATACCCTTACTGTGAGAAATTGGGAGCAACAAGTTTTGATGGCACCATTATATCTTTATAGTTTTAATCTTTTTCTCTTGCCTGAGTTATTCTCCACCTGGATGTCACATAGGTATCTTGTTCTCAACACATCCAAAATGGAACTCATTATTCTATTCTGCTTCTCCAAACCTATCCCCATCTTCCAAATTTATGCCATTTCTGTTAATTGCATCACCGTTTTTCCAGCTCTCCAATTCACAACCTCATAGTAATCCTTGATTGTTTACTTCTCCTTAACTTCATTATCCAATCAGTTGCCTCAACAACATCTCCTGCATCTAATCCCTCAATGCTACTGGTACTCATTCCTACCCTGTTTCAGACCCTTATCATCTTTCAATTTGATTATTGCAACAGCCTCTGAACTTCTATCTGCCTCCAGTCTCTCTGTCCTCCAATCTAACCTTCACAAAACTGTCAAACTGATATTTCTAAAACAATATCTGTCCATGTCATCCCCTCTTTCATCTCCTTGAATGACTCTTTATTGCTTGTAGGGTAAAATTTAAAATTCATTGGTAACAAAGGGAAAAAAGAATATTTTATGTAGATATGTTGAGATTTAGAGGTACTGGCACCCCAAAATGATGATGTGTAGGTTCTGCTTTGAATGAATTTGACTCAAGCCTTCTTTCAGCTAAAGACAAGGTTTATTAGAACACTGGTCAAAGTGGGCATGATTCTAAAAATCCACCACATTGACCAGACTCTTCAGGAATCTGAGCATTGATCAGACTCTTAAAAAATCTAAGCAATTTAATCAGGGGCAAGATGTACTTTATATACAGAAAGACTATGGGAAGCATCTAAGAGTAGCCAAGTAGTCTGGAGTGACTGGGAGGTAACAGAGAAGGACCTAGAAGGACTGGGTACCTCAGGGACCTAGGTCAGATGGAAGGAGTCTAGATGGTGGTCTAGGGTGGGGCCAGGTGCAGACAATGAGGGCTGGGCTGGGTTAGGTGTAACAGAGAATTGGGGAGATTGGGTGTGAGTCCACAATGAAAGGGCAGTTAATTAACTGGGAAGGGCCTGTTGCCTCTGGTGAATGCCAGGGACCTAGGCCATGTGGGAGAGTCCTGGGCTTTTCCCTTTTGGGTCCAGATTCCAAAAACATGGTCTTTTCCTTTTAAGTGTTCAGATACCATCCTCATGAAATATATGGGTTTCCTATGTAGAAGAGACATAAATGTTTGCAATACCAGACTAAATTTGAAAGAGAAATGGTAGAACAAAAGAATATTTTGAAGTCTTTCTATTATGAGAATTCAAAATAACATAAATAAAGGGGTAGAAGAAGGTAGGGGCATCTCTTTGATAACAACTCCCAAATTTCCACAAGTTGCCTTTCTTTTTTCTTTGTATCTTCTTTTTCTCTAGAACTTGCCTTTCCTCTCTACCTTGAGACAAAGCAATTTAGTACCACTTCACTTGAGCTTCTGTCTTCCCTAAAGACACACTTCCCTAGGTCATCTCAGAGAGGATATCACCAAATGAAACAGTCATAAAATCACTCCCCAGGGTCACGAGAAGGCTGTCAGTATTTTTCTTTTCAGCTTTTCTTTTGGGTATCAAATCCTTCATCTGAAGAGAAGTGTGATTCATGCTGTTCTGGTATAAGATCACAAATCTTGTAGAACCTTTCCCCATTGGCATGGCCTATGCAAACCCCAACTATAAGAATCTAGGGCCTGAGATGGCTCTTCTCCTGTGCAATGCATTTCATTTATGCAATTACTGGAAGACACTCTACAACTGGAGTATCTTTCATGGCCCTTTTTTGCATTTCTAGGCTCATTATTTAAACATGTATGGATATACTACAGCAATGAATAAAATGCAAACTAGAATTCATAGACACTATCTTGAGGTTTATGGGGTTCATAATGAGTCTTTGAAGTATTGAAATTGAAGATTTGTCTGAAGGGCAAAGGAAAGATACATGTTGAGCATTGGTGGGATGAAACACCGTGTAAATGAGAAATTTTGAAGAAGAATAAGAGCAAAGGACTTCCAAAAAGAAAGGCATAATCAAGAAATATGGGCTGGTCTTGTGGTGAGGATGAGGCATAATCAATGGACAGCCTATTGGTTATCTATGGTCCATTGCCATTCTCATGATGTTCAGAGAAACTGAGGAAGATCCCTCATACATTGGGTAGATTTCTTTGATGAATGTAAGGGATGATGAGGGTGAGGGTAAAACCAGGTATGTATGTATAGAAATCTGTACGATTGCTGGGCGTATCCACATAACTGAGATCACAAATCCGTTAGGGCATTTTAGTTTTTTCAAACAACAGATTATAATCCAACTACTCTCAAGTAGAAGAGCACAGTTTATTATTATTATTTTTTGGCCATTATAAAAGGGTCCCAAAAAGCTGAGCATTGTGGATTTAAATAAATGTTTGGGAAGGTGATGATAAAGTTCAAAATGGCTTACCTGACCATAGTTCCAGCTCCTAGTTTTCATGTCATCGAAGTTTCCATGGAAAATAATCCCAAGGTCATTCAGGACATACTCTTCCCTTTCCTTCTCATTATCCAGATACACAGCATCCTCTGAAGAAGGGTTTAAATATAATAGTAGTCATTACTAAGCAACTTTCAAATACTCCAAAGTAATGTCTCATTTTTTTAATTGAAACATGAAAAATATGATGAAAAAATGTCTCTACTTCACAGCGTCTTCTCTCATTTCCTCCTATGGAATCTGAGTCAACAGTGAGCACAATCAGCACTAAAAATCAGAAAGTAAATGAGGCATGCTGGGAAATGCTGACAAGTCCAGACTCTTCTGCATGTGCTCAGGATGGCACAATTATATCACCATGTCTCATCAAGCATTTTATGATTACCATGCACCAGCAATTTCAAAATCAGAATTCTATGAGGCAGCTCCAAATCAGCACCACAGATCAAAGAACAATTCCTACCCTATTAATGTTAATAGAAAACAGCTGAATGACAGATGACTTTTAAAATAAATCCATGGCCTAAGAAATCACACATCCATCAAAAACATCAATATTCAGAATATATAATTGCATCAATTTTGATATTCCTTCCAGCCATGCAGCTGGCAACCCCTCTGGTCTTGTCCATCCTGCAAGAGAGATTCTTGTCTTTGTCCTCTCATGAGTGCATGACAGGGGTCTAACCAAAATATCACTTTTCCTTGATACCTTAAGAATACCAGTACCTACTTGTAGAGAAGTAGATAGATGCCTACCTATTTGGCATTTACTAATCCTTGCCCTGTGACCACTCTCAGTGGTTTAGAAGGCTGTTTCATCACTCAGGGTGTCCATTTCATAGGGAACTTAGATTGTAAGGTCCTTGACATAGGGACTATCTTTTGTCTATTTTTATGTCCCCAGTGCTTGACATGTAGTATATACTTGTCATTGTTCAGTTCTTTTTCCAATCATTTCCAACTCTTCATGACCCTATTTGGAGTTTTCTTGGCAAAAGTACTGAAGTGATTTGCCATTTCTTTCTCCAACTCATTTTTACAGATGAGGAAACTGAGGCAAACAGGGTAAGCGACTTGTCCAGGGTCACATAGCTACTAAATGTCTGAGGCTAGATTTGTACTCAGGAAGATGAGTCTTCCTGACTCCAGGCCACTGCGCCACCTAACTGCCTTCAGTAGATGCTTATTTAATGTTTATTGATTGATTGAAAGGACGTTAGTTTTTTTTTCACTTTTTCCATGTGAGTGTTCATGGTCATAGCTCCTTGTGTTGACTGCCCCCTCACTCCCCAGTGGATTTGGGGCTTCTTTTCTGTGGCTATAGCCTTGAAAATACATTCCACCATTACTCTGTCTCCCCTTTTCATAGTGAGCATTCTGTAACACTCTTAGTCTAGGCTTTTTGAGCATAACAAAAATGCTTTCATTATGTCTCTGAGGATACCAGGAAGGTATGAATCTTATCTCTGAGGGTACTTTAAGAGTATAAATGAAGTATGAACTTGATTCCACGTCCATGAGTCCCCCTTGGTCTAGTTTAGAACAAATCTTACTACCCTCTCTCAGCTCTGGATTCTTCTCCCCAAGCATCTGAGACTAGATATTCTAAGTTTCTGGTTCTTTTCCCTGGTATTGCTGAAAAATCTGCCATTTAATTCCACTCTTAATTTGTTTCTTTTCCCATTACAGAGTGAGCTAAACATTTATCTGAATATTTCCTCTTTGCTGGTGGTCAGCTTCTATGAGAAAAATCTTTGATTCTTTTCCCTCCTTCGCTTTGCCTTCTTCCCAGACATCTGGCTTCCCTAAATCGAAGAATTATTTAATGAATTTTGGGAGATCTTGAGCTGTACGTTTTGTTTACCCAATAACAATTAATTCTCACAGTCATTATATACATATATATATACATATATATATATAATATATGTGTGTGTGTGTCTGTCTGTCTCTGTCTCTGTATCTCTCTCTATCTCTGTCTGCCTCTCTGTCTCTCTCTGTCTCTCTCTCTCTATATGTATATGTATATATATTTATATATTATATATATCTTTATCTCAGTACCTTCCTTTCCTTATCTCTCTCTACCATCTCATCAACAATTAAAGGTCAAATGTAGCTCTGATCCTGACAAAGTTAAGGAGATATTGTACAACCACGATATTCATAGAAATGGCAATAATGCTAGAAACCTGAAGAAAGTTTGAAGGAAAGTTTGAAGTGCCTGACACATAGTAGGTGCTTAATAAATGTTTATTGAATGACAAATAGCATTAAGATTAGATGATCACGAAAGGCCCCTTTAAGGCCTGTATCCTTTGATTATTTCTTCCCACCACTGGGCTTTGTGTTCATAAGTTCCCATCTAAGAATATGGATTCAATTTTAAAAGCCCTAAAGCTCTCATATATCTGTCAGATTACTTAAAATAGAACTGGCACTACTGATGTAAGTGCTGTAGCCACTGTATTTATAATTTAGCCATAAAGTTGTACCTTACATTGACACAGCAGGGTTTTACCCTTGCAAAAGTATTTATGACATCTTTTAAAAACTCAGGGTTCAATTACATTTCCCTGAAGCACCAAGGAACTTGTGTTCTCCAGCCAGTGCAAGAGAAAGGAGCCTGCTCCATTCCCTCCCCATGTCCCCCTTTTGATCCAGCCAAGCTTTAGGCAAATAGAAGCATCATTTGCCCAACCCCTGATGTGCTCAAAAGACCTATTTACCTTCTCTTCAATGTTACCAGTAAACGCACCAGAATAAAAGAGAATGGTAAAATGTTTCATCTCTTCTTTTCACTAGCAGCAAACTCAGGATTCCCTTTGGAGAGATATAACAGGTGGTGATCTAGTGAAAAGAGTGTGAGACTGAGAGAGTTAGGAAACCTGGGTTCTAGACCCATTTCTTCCACTAATTCACTATGGTCTTGGAATAGCACCTCCCTGGGTCTCAATTTTCTTATCTGCAAAATAAGATGATCAACCAGTTGACTTCTGTGGTCACTTACAGCTCTAAGATTCTAGTTATAACATTATAAAGTTGAATATCATAAATGACCTGTTAATCTCATTAAGGTGTGTATTCCCCTCCAGAAATGCTAATCACAACTCATCCATTCCTTCTCATCCTGTGGGGACTCTTGTTCAGGCAAACACCTGATAGAAATGATCTATCCACCATGCTGCAGGCCTATTACATGGCTATCTGTACAACTCTCTGTCCTTCTATTGGCTTTTGCTGTTTCTCTCACAGGATACCCCATTTTCTATTTCCCCAACTTTCCCAAATGGATGTCTCTCATGCTTAGAATAGTCTATTTTCTCACCTCTCTCTTCTGGTTTCCTTCAAGACCCAGCTCATATTCTACTTTCCACAGCAGGTCTCTCTCATTTCTCCCACTAAATCCTGCCCCCCACCCTTGTCATCCTGCAAAGTCTTCCCTCTGAGTTTGTTTTCCATCTTTTTTATTGTATATAACTTGTATGCATGTACATAATGCTGTCTCCCACATCAGAACAAGCTCCTTGGCCACTGCATATCTTAATACCTCTAGCACTACATAGTAAGTGCTTGCTGACTGACTTATATGATCACCCTAGCTCCTTTCCTGGTCTTATTTTTCCAGAATGGTCCCTTATACACAGAAGTGATTCTTGGTAATGTGAAAACAATAACTAATGTTTTTCTAGCCCTTTAAGGTTCGCAACACACGTTATCTCACTTGATTCTCACCCACTCCTGTGAGTAGGTTGGATTATTATCTCTATTTTGTACATGAGGCTCAGAGAGGAAACATGATCTAGGAACTGTCCCATAACTTTTAAATATTAAAAGAAATTTCTCCTGAATTTAAGTCCAGCATTCTGCTAACAATCAAGTTTCTCATGCTTTTTGCATTTTCCTTGTTATCCATGGTCCTTTAAGGAGACATAGCAAGTTATTCCCCTAATTGGCAAAATGAAAGCTCAGTTCATATGTCTTTGTAATGAAGCCTTTTCTCATCTCCTTAGGTTCAATCACATCTGAACTCAAATTGACGACTAAGTTAGGAAGCTCCTTCCACAATATTATGTCTGTCTTATAGGCATGGGTCTAGCCATGTTACTCATATGTTCAAAAATCTACCATGATTCCCTATTCTTCCTAGAATAAAAAGATTCTAGCATCTAAGTCCCTCCATAATTTACTTCCAAACTATCTTTTCATCATTAGCACAACCTACTTCCCTTCATTCTGCCTTCTCTGCCCTTAATTCATTTATACCGGTTATTTCCCCTGTGCCTGGAAGGCTTTTTCTTCCTCATCTCTTTCAGAATTCTTTCCCTTCAAAACTCCATTTTGGGGCCATTTATTTTGTGAAACTTTCCCTGATCCCCTCCAATTCAATTAATCAATGAAAAAAAAAGAAAGCATTTATCCAGTTATACTGAATATTCAGCACCTGCTAAATTCCTGGAACTGTGCTAGTCACAGGGAATACAGAGTCCCTGCCCTCAAGGCGCTTATATTCTAATCAAGGTGACAGTGTGCAAATAATTAGGTGTGTATATACAAGAATATGTAAAATATAATGGGGGGTGGAAACAGCATGTACGTTGAAAATTAAATACAAAGTTATGATAAACAATAAATAATATCATAATTAACAGATGGTGGGCAGAAATGGGTTGTCACGGGTGGCTTTCTTACATGAGGCAGCACCAGGATTCCTGAGGTGGAGATGAGGAAGAAGATCATCTCAGGCACTGGAAGTCATAACGTCTGCAAAGGCAGATATTGGAGATGGAAAGTCCCAGGTGAGGAGTAGTAAGGAGGCCAGTTTGACTGGAAGACGGATTGTGGGAAGGAGAAGGTGTGTGCAATAAGCCTGGAAAAGTAGGTTGGAACCAGATTGTTAAGAGTTTTTTGTTTTTGTGCCAAATAGAGTGATTTATGTTTTATCCTAGAGGTAATAGTTTTCCTATCTTCCATGATGCTTTCTTGTATATTTAGGGTCTTCCCCTCTGCTCTCAAGAAAAAGTAAGCTACAAGAAAGCAGGAGGTGTATCATTAAAACAAAAAATCTTTATATCCTTAGGGCTTACTGTAATATCTTATAGTTAGATTGGACTTAGAAAAGACTATTCTTGCCACCAAAATTCTTGGCATTGTCAAACAGTTCAACATCAGAAGTGAGTATGATTTTTATCTGTGGAACATTAAAGAAAAGATATCTGCTTTGCCCCTAAGGACCATGGGACCTCTCCATCTGACTTGTAGCTGAAACCTTCAAACAATGTTATCTCCCCATTAGAAGGTGAGCTCCTCGAGAGCAGGGACTCTCTCACTTTGCTATTTATATCACCAAGGTTGAGAACAATGATTTGCACATGGTAGTTTCAGTCTTTTTCAATCAGATCCAATGTTTCATGACCCCACTTGGCATTTTCTTGGCAAGGATACTGGAGTATTTTGCCATTGGCAAACAAGGTTAAGTGACTTACCCAGGGTCACACAGTAAGAAACATTAATCAAAAATTGGCTGCTTTCAGATCTATCAATCAACAAGCAATCTGACTAATTTAACTTTAGATTTAAAGACTTTCAATAAAGTGAAAGATAAAGCTAAATGGGGACACTTGGAATATGAATTAAGAGAAAGTGAGAAAGGAATTTTAAAATTATACATATATAGGTAATAGTGTATGTAAAATGATATTAAACAGTTATCTACAAATGGAGTAGAAGCCAACTGGAGGTACAGTAAAAGTCTGGAAGCTATGGTAGGAGGAATTCGAATTCTGCTTAGAAGTTCTGTATTCAAATCCATTTTTATCCCATAATGAGGTGTGTAGACTTGGGAGTGCATGCCACTTAACTTCTCTGGAGAGTCAGAATCACGATACTGCCCTGACTCCCTCAGAGAAGTTGATGTGAAGATCAAATGAAAGAAGATAAGCCAGATATAAACCCTAAACCACTAACTACATGTCAGCTCCCATGACGATGCCTGTTATCCCAGTTCTATGAGATAACTGCTTGTTTTTGTCATTACCAGTTTGTGACGTGGTATCTCCTTTCCTCCATACCCCCGGCACTTAGCACAATGCTTGGTAGACTGTAAGTGCTTAAGAAATGCTTGTTGACTTGGCTTTACTTTGACACATTCATAGCAAATCTTAGCTAGGGCTATATACTTATAATAATTCTCATTTTTTTCTCTGCTATTATGAATTGTTTTCATATACTTATAACAAAATTGGAACTGAAAGAAACTTGGAAAAGGGACTCTTTCCTTACCCAAGAATTTGTTTGGTATCTTTGGGTTATTATTGATAGAACATTATAAATCAAAGCCATAAACCAGGGACAGGGGCTAGTTTTGTGACTCAAGAATAGGTCTCCTTTTCCTTCTAGCCACTCAACTAAATCATGCCACAAGATGGACAGGCATGATCATGAATCCATGGCAAGTCATAGAAAGTCAAATAGAGGAGCCTGCATTTTAAATTTAAATTTTTTTCTTGACTTTATGGGAAGATTGAAGGGGTAAAGCACATGTGTCACTTTAAAATACAGTTGTCCTAGAGCTAGGTAAAAAATATTCACATCTCTATGGAAACTCCCAAAATCTTTGTTTGATGGGCTAAAAAAAAAGTGGAAACTTGGTGATTTAACCCCTAGAATTCTTTTGTCTTTTATCTGCCTTTTTTTTTTGAGTCATTTGTGAAGAGTGGAGAGAGAAAGGAATCTTTGTACTTAAGAAAGCTAACATGCAACAAAGACAGATCCAGCAAAGTTGCTCACGTTTCTGTAAGCCAAACATTACAACATCTCATGTTTTGGGGTATTTTCAGTTCCGAAGGTGATTTCTTTGGTATCGTCAAAGGCAGCTGATATCCCCACAACTGTTTTGCAGTTTAGAACTTTGGAACTTTAAAGCCTGAGGCTCTGAGAGGTGAAGTAATTTACCTAAGGTCATACAGCCAGCACATATCAGAGGCCTAACTTAAAACCAGATCTTTTTGATTCAGTGCTGGCTCTCCATCTCCTACCTTAGACTTCACATTTCCGAAGGTCATAGAACCAGGCTGAGACACAAAAATCCCATAGTTCAATGGGTCTGAAATAATGTAACAGCCCTTAGAGGTCTCAGGTGATTTTTGGGGGTGGGTCAGTAAAGGCAAACAACAATGAATGTTCCCCCCATCCAAAAAAAGACCAGTGGTGTTGATGGTGATCATGGTACAGGAGACTACACACAAAGATACTAACCCCACCAGCATAAAATCATGTTGTCCCATGGGTGGCCAGAGCATATCTTCAGTCAATCTTGCAAATAACCAGTCACCAATGGTAGTTAACATTTTATGCCAGGCAAATAGTAAAGAAAGATGATCTCATTTATTTTACTGTTGCCATTTGTAGAGATGTTGGAATAGTTAAAAATAAAATTGTGGGCTGGTAAATTTTTAGGACATGTTTATAGAATTGATTTCAGGCAGCCTTGGAAATTGCTATTTGCCTACTCACCCAGGGAAAATTAGAATTTATACTAGAATAGTAGAAAGGAATACTGACTTAATTAATTTGACTATGGGAATCATCTCTACTGGAGAGAGTAGTCCATTAGCTGCTATCGGTTGATAAGTCTTTTGAGTTTACTCATATGCTGCTTTAAGGTAAAATGTAAGTCACTTACAAATTTAGGAAGTATTTCACTTCCTAGAGGTCTGGATTCCAGCAGGTTGGATTTAGGGATCAAAGAAAATCCAAAGCTGTTGTTCAGAAGACTGCTAAGATTTTTCCTACTAATTGGCGATGTACAAAGGACCTGCCAAGGCGTTCTCTGATGTGGTAGATTAGTTTGAAGGAGCTGCCTCATGTACATAGAGGTGAAATGATTTCTCCAAGGTTATACAGCTAATGTATCTCAGAGACAGGATCTAAACCTTGGTTTTCCTAACTCCAAGCTCCACTTTCTAGCTATGATCCCATGTTACCTTTAACCTTCAAGTCATTTCTCTCTTAATGATTTCTTGAGGATGTGTGTTTAGCTTTTACATACTTAGAAATATCCTTTGCCTTATTCAAAAACCATGGAAAAGTAAAAGATCTGTCCCCTTGAAAATGCCTGAAGGGAGCAGGCCTGAATGAGGAGATTTGTAATAACTGGGTAGGGGAAATAACACACAATACATACCTCCACGGCTAGGTGGCACAGTGGAGAGAGCACTAGGCCTGGAGTCAGGAAGACCTGAATTCAAATCTAGTTTCAGACACTTAGAAACTCTATGACCTTGGGCAAGTCATTGCCTCTATTTTCCTCAGTTTCTTCATCTATAAAATGGGGATAATAATACCATCTACCTCCCGGTGTTGTTATGAGGATCAAAAAAGATAAGAATTGTCAAGTGCTTAGGACAATGTCTAGTACACAGAAATATGTACATATATGTATATATAATACACACACATACACACATATACAAATATACATATACACATGTAATATAAATATATGAATTCTACATATGTAAAAATATATCATAATATGATTACATATAAATATATAATATACAAATGTTAGCTATTACTGTTAACTATTTAAAAGGCAATTGGAGATTGAATCACTAGAGAAAGACAACATGAAGGAGTTCAGCCTAAAAAATATTTTTCATCTTTAAAATTAAGCAGGTGGGGTGATAAGCTACATTAGGAGAGATTTGGAATTGACATTAGGAACAACATCTTGCCTGTAGGAGTTGTGAGACATGGTAACATATTAAAAATGGCATTTCTGGAGTTAGCTTTTCTGGAAATTTTAGACTCATCCATCTTTCTAGAATGGTTTAATGACCTTCTTGTCATTAAAGGAGGCAAACAGACTAGAAGATGGCCCTCTTGACCCTACAGTCTAACAAATTCCTGAAGCCAAACCTGCTAAAATGCTGCATGCATTACAGATTATATCTGTTCCGAAAATTTCTTTGATTTGTGCTCATTTGCAGATTTGCTGTTTAAGGAATTTTCAATCATATTCAAATACCTTCAGAAATATGACTCCTATTCACAGAACAGTATCTACAAAGAAAATGTCAGGTTTTCCTTATTTAGCACTTACCCTCTTGGGGAGTAGAGTGCCCTTGATGCTATACATTATTTTTCTTTGCACAGAAAAATATTGTTTGATCTCATGAATATCAACTTGGACCTTCCTTCCCTTTTCTCTTTCACAGTGGTTCTGTACCATCTTGGTTAGAGCCCTGGAAACTACAATTATGGAAATTTCCAGGCATGTCTTTTGATCAATATGGAATCAGAGGAATCAAGGACTTTGACTTTCCAAAAAAAAAGTAGTCAAGGTATTGAGCCAAGAGTCCAGAGACCTAAGTTATTACTACTAGCTTTCTGTGTAATCTTGGGCAAGTCAATGAATCTATTTCTCTATCTGTAAAATGGGGTATTATTATAATACTTAGTGATTAGGGTAAATGATGCTCCATCAATCTCAGTGGGTTGTTATGAGGATTATAGATCCTAGAGGTCAGTTATTTCATTACTCCACCTTCATTTTATAGATGAGGAAACTGAGATCATGAGAGGTAAAGTAATTTGACTAAGGTCATAAAGGATATTAAATGAGAGAGCCAGGAGCTAGGACTTCCAGCTCCAAACCCAACACTTTTCAGTGGACTGGCCCTTGATGAAATAATGATGGGACATTATCTTGAAAAGTATGAAGTGCTATGCATATTTAGTAGTGTTATTAATGGTGCAAGAATTTGATAAATAAATGAGCATACAAACATAGCCCAGGTGTGGAGACTTCTTATTCGGCTGACTTTTTACCTGGGAGTCAGCACCATTCTTAGGAGAGCACCTTCACTATCTGAGTCCTCCAGGCTACCACTGATAGGAGCTAAGCAGTGGAGTTCTAACTGAGGTGAGGAGGGGCTGTGGGTTCATTTGAATAACTGAATGAACTTCACCTAGTGTTCTGGGAGTAACTCAGGTCTAGAGGAAAATAAAACTTTATTTTGTAGAGTGAATGTTTGTGAGTAAAAAAGTTACTGCTGAGTCAACCATTCCCCATTAAAACTACATAAAAATGAATAAATAAATAAAATCTGATGCTGGGAATGGATATATTTCCTAAGGTCATAGCTGCAAGAAAACTACTATTACCCAGTGGATTCCTAGGAGACTAAATTAACTATCTAGCTCATTCAGGATCTCAAACCTATTGAAATGTATAGAATTATCCAGAATTCTTGTACAGTCACAATAATAGTCTGAATTCACTTGTATAAACATTCAGCCATCAGAAACACTTTTTATTTTGCTCCTTTTTATAGTAAATAAAGCTGTGTGACTCTGGGCAACCTTGGTTTCCTCATTTATAAAACAGGGATAATAACAATAACTTACAGGTTTGGTATGAGTATCAAATAAGATGGCAGCTAGATAGCTTAATGGATAGAGCACTGGACCTGGAGTCAAGAAAACCTGAGTTCAAATCTAGCCTCTTTTTTTAAAAACTAACTTGCTAACTGTGTGACCCTGGGCAAGTCACTAAATGTCTGTTTGCCTTAGTTTCCTCATCTGTAAAATAAGGATAATAATAGTATCTACTTCCCAAGGTTATTGTTCAGATCTAATGAGATAATTGTAAAACATTTAGCACAGTGCCTAGCACATAGTAAGTGCAATATTTATTATTATTATTAATTTATTATAATATGAATTTTATTAATAATTTAATAACAATAATAATTATTAATATAAAGTGCTTTGTAAACCTTTAAGAACTACATAAATACTATTACTATAAATTTTCATTTAAAACACATAAGAAGGTGATTTGTATGCGCTGTTTTCAGGAAGCTGTGAGAGGAAAAGGAAAGAAGCCTCCTCCTTCTGGACCAGGTCGGAATGGAGAAATTCAAGAAATAGAAGGCAAGTGGTGGCAGCTAGAACTCAGAAGATGACCTAATTGAGCCGGGTACTGAAATGGCTGGTTCAAAGGAGGAAGAGTACCATGGATCAGGGAGTGCTGGAGTAAGCAGCCCATGACTCTATAGGTCTAGGCCTTAGAACTCCAATGTAGGAATAATCCAGTTCCTGCCTTGTTACTCCTTCCTTGGAAGAAAGTCTTGCAATGCTTATTAGTTCCTGGGTAACAAAGTTCAAATAAGCCAACAAGCATTTATTGAATGCTTAATATATGCCAGGCACTAAGCTAAGTACTAGGGATATCAAAAAAGACAAAAACCATCCCTACCCTCAAGGAGTTCATATTTTAATGAGGAAGACAACTTGCAAACAACTATTGTAGTTGTTCCTCCTTCCTTCTTGAAGTGGATTGATGACATTACAAAGATGAGGTCTTGACTTGCTCCAGGATTGGATTTAAGTGAGGTAGAGCTACACAAAGTCATCAGTCTCACTCTCTCCTTCGGAGTCCTAGAAGTCCAGTAGCTAGACAAAGATCAAGATGACTGGCAATGGCCCAGGATGCAGTGAGTGACCTCGGCCTTTCTAAATTGAAGTCTTTCCAAGTCTCAGTTTGCCTGAGGTTATGCCCATTAAATGACTAAGGGTTGGGTAAGAGTTGAAACAAAAGATGGCCCAATTTACCATTCCAAAGATATAAATCTAGGAGAGGAAGACCCTCAGTTTCTGGCAGAACAGAAAACAATTCCTATTTACACTTAAACCATCAAAATCTGAACAATAAGTCACAGAAGCTTGAGTTGGGACTATTATTGGCCTTTCCATGAAGGCCAGAGTGATTTAATTGTAAGGTGGAGTCAAGTAGCTCCATTTAAAACACAATGAGTTTTTAAAAGTCTATCTTTTCCGAGCTATATGTCAAGAAATCAAAATGAAAAACAGGAAGGACCAAAAGTAAATTGTCCCAGCTTTTTTAAAAAAAGAAAAGAGAAATAACTGATATTGTCTGAATACAGACTGAAGCATATGGTTTTTCACTTTCTTTTCTTCTTTCTCTCTTTTTTGAAACTTCCTGTACAAAATAACCAATATAGAAATGTTTTATATGATTTCACATGTACAACTATATCAGATTGCTTATCATTTTGGGGTGGGGGAGGGATAGAATTTGGAACATAAAACTTGAAAGAAGTTTTAACATGTAAGAAGAAGATGAAGAAGAATAAGAGGGAGAAGAAGAAGAGGAAGAAGTAGGAGGAGAAGGAAGAGGAGGAGGAGAATGAGAAGAAGAAGAAGAAGAAAAAGGAGAAGGAGGAGGAGAAGAAGAAGAAGAGGAAGGAGGAGAAGAAGAAGATGAAGGAGAAGAAGGAGGAGGAGGAGGAGGAGAAGAAGACAGGAATTCCCAATTCTGCACAAATTGTCAGGTTGGGTCCCCAGAAGGCAGTGTGACTGCTATTCTCCTATGAAGCTAGTTCACTCCTTTCCACAAATACAGTCTCCATGTGAGGAGTAAGCTTAAACTTAGACCACCATAATTGTAATGAGACACATGCTTCAGAAATATGCATGACAAGGTTTCCCTCACAACATCTGCTCTTAAAGTCCTTCTCTCTGTGTAGAGACTTCATGAAGAACCCTTGTTGTTATATATTGGAGATAAAGTTAGAGGGAAGGCACCAGCATTGAAGGAATGGGGAACGGCTTCGTAAAGAAGATGGGATCCCTCACTCAGATTTGAAGAAAGCCAGAGACATCAGGAAGCAGAGATGAGGAGGGAGAGTATTCCAGGAATGGGAGAGAACCAAAGACAAGGAGCAGAGTAGGAAGACAGAGTGCCTCAAAGAAGCTAGTGCTGCTGCTTCATGAGTGCTTGAATCTCTTTCTTTGTCTTGCCCTGTCTTGTCCATAAGAAAGGGTGCTGTGCTCTATGAGCGAAGCAGAATTGAGACAGCGCAAAGGAAATATAGGATGCACAAATTTGGAGTAACCATCCCAAATATTCACACAGACTATCTGTGCCCAATCTGTGGTAGAGCATTCCAAGCTCTAGTATTGGTCTGATCAGCCACATTCGGACACACTGAAACTTCACTTTATCATGGTGGTGTCATTTTGGTCCTCTTCAAGAACAAAGGTCAACAACCAACCAGCCATCTTGCAACCACCTGAACTCTGTATAGCTATAGGCAACTCCTGATTCTGCTCCTACCTATCTGACCAGTCCTCTGTCTCCTTTGCTGGATCCTCTTTCAGATGCCCTCTAACCATAGGTGTCCTTCAAGGTTGTATCCTGGGCTCTCTTCTCTTCTTTCTCTAATACAACTTCTCATCAGCTTCCATGGATTTAATTCTCATCTCTATATTGATGATTTCAATCTACCTCTCCTGACCCAGTCTCTGCTGACCTCCAATCTTGCATCTCCAACTGCTTCTCATATTTTATAATGGATGTCCAGTAGACATCTTAAACTCACTATGTTCAAAACAGAACTCATTATCTTTCCCCTTAAATTCTCCCCATTTCCTATCTTCCCCATTACTGTAAAGAGCAACACCATCCCTCCCAGTCCCTCAGGCTAGCCACCAAGGAGTCATCTTGGAGTTCTCATTATTTGTCAGCCTCCCCTCTCTCCCAACCCCCATCCCATATCCAATCTGTTGCCAAATGCTCTTGATTTTACATTTGTAACATCTTTCAAATATGTCCCCTTCTCGCCTCTGATTCTGCTACCATTTTAGTACAGGCCCTCATGTCCTCACATCTAGACTGTTGCAATATCCTGCTGGTGGGTTTTCCTGCTCCATATCTCTCTGAATTCCAATCTATTCTCCATTCAGCTACTAAAGTGATTTTGCTAAAACACAAATCTGATCATATCATCCCACCCCCTCAAATGTATAAACTCCAGTGACTCCCTATTGCCTCTAAGAGCAAATACAAAATGTTCTGTTTGGCATTCAAAGCCCTCTAACCTTTCCAGTCTTCTTACACTTTACTCCCTGACACTGACCTTCTGACTGTTCCATAAACAAGATGCTCCATCTCTGAGTTCTGGGCATTTTCTCTGGATGCCTTCCATGCATGGAATACTCTGAGTGCTCTACCTACTGCTCCTCCTGGCTTCCTTTAAGTCCCAACTAAAAATTCCATCTATTACTGGAAGATTTCTCCAACACTTCTTAATTCTTGTGCTTTTCTTCTGATAATTATCTCCTATTTATCCTACTCGTAATAGCTTGCTTTGTATATATTCGTTTGCATGCTGTTTATCTTATGCAGTTGTAAGCTTCTTGAGGGCACAGACTGTCTTTTGCTTATTTGTGTATCCCTAGCACTTAGCAAAGTACCTGGCACATAGTAGGTGCTTTAAAACGTTGACTGATTGAAGTAATTTAATCTTGATGAGTTTCAGTTCCTCATCTGAGAAGGTCCTGGATTACATGATCTCTAAGATCCCTTCTAATATCCTCTGATAGTTTCTAATAGGTACCCAAGTTTCTGAAAACGTTAGTCAAGGATCAAAAAGTAATTCAAAATGAAAATAAAACTACCAAAAATCCCATAGCTCAACTATGTTTGGCCCTAGGCATCCCTTTTGTTCAGTCATTTTTCAGTCATTTCCAACTTTTCATGACCCTATTTGAGGGTCATGGGCAAATTGGCAAAGATACTTGAGTGGTTTGTTGTTTCCTTCTCCAGCTCATTTTACAGATGAGGGAAGTGAGACAAACATGGTTAAGTGACTCGCCCAGGGTCACACAGCTAGTAAGTGTCTGAGACCAGATTTGAACTCAGCAAGATGAATCTTCCTGACTCCAGGTGGAGCACTCTATGCACTATGACACCATCTAGCCACCCAAGGGCAAGTTTCCTCCTCTATAAAATGGAGATAATAACACCTGCTTCCTGGAGTTGTTGTGAGGATCAAAGGAGATGAAGTGTGAAGCTCTTTACTAACCTTCGAGGGCTACATAAATGCTAATTCTAATTCTTAATTAATTATTAGACCACTTAACTATCATTATTAATTCATTATTAGACCCGAGTGGACTACTCAGCAAACTTGGTCAAAACTGAACTGGCCAACATATTCTTCTCTTAAATAACTAGCAACACGCAGTGTAGGTAGAGAGGAACAAGAAATGTCCTCCCACAGCCTTTGAGGCAGCTGGAGGGAGGCTTGAGTGGGGAGATCCCAGATGGTACAAACTTAAAGTATAAGCATGGAAACAGTGAGCATACCCAAAAAATATTAATGGCCACTTGCTCCTAAGTCACTCTGTTTTTCTTCTGCCCAGCATGAACAGTCTGCAAAAAAAATGCCAGGCTCCTGTTTTTGCTAGCATTTCTGCTGACACAACCTTAGAACATAAGGATTTCTTCTTGAGGGGATATGAATGGGGAATATTGCCCTTTCCCATCAACTTCCAGTTTTTGGTTTTTTTTGTTGTTGTTGTTGTTCAGTCGTCTTCGAGTCAACCCTTCATGACTCCATTTGGGATTTTCTTGGCAAAGATACTTGGCTAGTTTGTCATTTCCTTTTCCAGTTCATTTTACAAACGAGGAACCTGAGGCCAACAGGATGAAGTGACTTGCCCAGGGTCACAAGACTAGTAAGTGTCTGAGCTCAAATTTGAACTCGGGGCTTCCTGATTCCAGGCTCAACACTCTATCTACTGCATCACATTGATGCCTCTATCTAGCTTATTTTCCTGACTCAGTTTCTTCTAAGCCTGGCAGTCAACAAGAAGTTTATCTTCTCTTGCTCCCTCTTTCTTTCTATTGTCCAAGTCTTCTCTCCCTGGCCACTCAAGGAAGTAGATTGCTCCCACTGGTTTCCTGGTTCAAATCAAATTATACCTCTATTGATTCTTTGACTCTCTCTTCTATTCTAGTGTTCTTAACCTATGTCATGGGTCCCCTTCTTAGAATAATGTTTCTAAAAGCCTAAAATAGCATTATACAGGAAACCAATTATATTACAATAAAGTTATCAAAATATTTTTTAATTCATTGATATCTGGCTAAAAACCCCTCTTATAAAAATGTTTCAACTCAATTTTAACACACAAAAGCATCTCTCCCATTACTTATCATGATCTCTTTTTCCTCTAGGTCTGTGGACCCACTACACCCCTCCTTTGTTGCTCATCTCAGGCCCTGATGATTTATTCCTTATAAATTAGCACATATAGGCATAGTCATTCACTTTAAATATAGAGAAGGGTTATGGAGTATCTCCAAATAGCTAATTCCAGGACACTCATCTTCAGACAGGCCTCCTTTCAGAGTTATGCCCTAGGGGACCATGCAGGGAAGACCCAGACAGTGAATGGAACGAGGAAGAATATTTCATTTTCCTCTTCCCACCTGTACCTCCCACACACACCCAGAATGTAAAAATACCCTAAGCATTTCAGTATACATTTGCATAAATCTGTTTCCAAGGGCATGGGAAAAAAGAAGGAAGTGGGGAATTAACACTTTGAAACATAGACTAAGGAAACATATGAGACTAAACAAAGTAAATTTTAATCATATATCTAAAAAGTTCCCTCAATATCAAGACCTCCATAATTTCCAATCTTTTCTATGGTCCATTTATTTTATCCTTTTCCATAATCATTCTGTTATCTAGACATATTTTTTTAATCATAAAAAATATCAGCACTGTGTTAGAGATATTCACTTCCTTAGCACCCATAGTTATTGATAAGAAAGAAATATATTCAGTGCTTATATGTGTCTGATTATGTAGTGAAGTAGAAGGGGTGAGGAGGAAATTGGTGCAGCTTTTTGTAGGCACATCTCTACTTAATGTCATTAATTGGTTCATGAAAAGATGAAGTTAGGATAATGTTACAGGGGCATTTAGTTTCATGGAACAATGTTATAAATAAGAGACAGATTCCTGGGAAATCAAAATTAAGGCTCTAAACATTCCTCCATCTCTAACCTGAATACCAATGCCACATAATAATAGATATCAAATTCTGCCAATTGGCTGGAAGACAATGTTATTAAAGATAAGATACAATTTTGAATTTCATATGACTGAGTTAGTTTCTCAATGTCCTGAGGCTGGCCAGTTACCTTACAAATATATGTTGTGAGGCATAAGGCCAGGGAGAAAAACAATTCTGGGTAGCCCAATGAAACCTGTCACCACTACTCTAACAACCAATTCAAAACATTAATTCTACAGAGAGTAGGTCACTAGCCTCAGTATATATGTCATATCCCATGCAGCCTGTTCACTTAAAAAAAACATTATGAGGAATCATTCAAAATCAATAAAAATGTTAACATGCTTCAAAAGAATGTGGATATGAAATTATTTGCATTTATTATAATTATTCACATTTATAAATGCAATAATAAGATTCAGAGGGTACTTCTGAGCCTCAGAACTGTGCTTTTATGGGATAGAAAGATTTGAGATATGTGTGAGAAACATGAAGAAAAATAGAAAGATCTCTATGAAACAATACAAAATGGGGAAAAAAACCCTAGAACTGAATGCTCATTGATTATGACCACTTAAGAGAAAAGATAATGAAGGGGAATGAATGTACAGAGAATCCTAATAGAGACTTTAGGTCAGAACATTCATGCATGAAAATTAATTTATTTAAATTTAAATAGCTGTGAAACAGGTTGTATTGATATTAAGCTTATAATGGATCATCAGGAAAAAAGAAAATAGGAGGAAGGCCACAAGCATCAATGGGTACTGGGTAAGAGATTTGGTTATTTGGCTCATCTGAAAACAGAGGCAACTATTATAACACCTTTGAAAGCCAGGGACACATGACCCAAGTTTCCTCATTGGGGTCATAACCCATGGAATGTATATCCTCATTTAATGGAATAATGACCGATACTTAATGGGCAGATAATGGAAGTTTATGGCTTTTTTTCTTTTCTTTTTCTTTCTGTCTTTTCCTTTTTTTTTTTTTTTTTTTTTTTGTTGCTATGGTCAGTCTCTTTGCAAAACAATCCCTTTTCTACCAAAGATTCACAGATTAGAAATAAATGAATTACAGCATTTTCATGAGAAAGAAGAAGTGTATAATATATTCCCTTACCTTCACACCAAGGATTGAAGAGTATATAAGTGTCAGTTGCTGGATTTCGGTCTGTTCGGATGATGCCATAGGGTGTCCAGATAGCAACATACATGCGGAATTTCCCCACAATGCACTTTGGGGAGGATTGGACAGACAGTCGGACAGACTGGTTCTCTTTCAAAATGATCTTTGCCCCCCACTTTCCACTCCGAAACTCTGACACGATGGGAACAGGAATGTAAGTCCCTTTATTTTCCTGGGGGTAGCGACCTATTAAAAAAAATATATGAAGTAGAATTTAGTAAGAATTTTCAAACTTCTCCTACTTTACATGTACATTGTGCTCAGCAATGTAAAGACATACAATCAAGATGAAAAAGCAGGAACACAGAATTTTAGTTTTCATGAGACTATCTTCCCAATAAAGTAGATCCTTAAGAGGACAGTAAAGTAAGGATTTTGATCCTTGTTCTCAGCTCCAGTGTCCACATAAATGGTGTCTCCATACATGAATCAGCTCTGTGTATCCATGTTAATCTATTATGAGCAGAATCTCCTATTTTTTTAGTACTTTCTTTTTAAAAAAATATACAGATAAATATTCATCTTCCAGCAGCATTTTGACAAGGATAGAACCTCAATTTTTACTATATTGGCTATATTACTTAAAATCGATTTTTGAATCTATCAGAGCAGGAGATTCAGCAGTCTAGGTCCCTTCCCTCTCCATGGTACCTGACAAGATCTATGTCCTCTTCCTTTTTTCAGAAGTGGGGAACTATGAGTATGGAATATTTCATGTTTTTTCAAAAGTGATTGATGTGTTGGTTGATTTTGTTGAATTAATTTTTTAAAGAGATGGCTCTGTAGGTAGGGGAGAGGAAGAGTTTTATTCAGATATTAAAGTAATATAAAAACAAAAGAAATTCATAATAGGCAGCAGGGCGTAGTGGATAGAGAGCTGGCCTCAGAGCCAGGAAGTCTTGGCTTCAGGTTCAAACCTGCTTTCAACCCTGCCTCTGTGACATACTGCCATGAAACCCTGGACAAGTCATTCATTTTTGGTGCCACTGGGAAGCTCTGTAAGATGATAAATTTCAAACAAGTGCCTGACTTTATAATGGGAGAGGGAGTTCCTTAAGAGCAGGGGTTCCCTACCGTACTGAAATCAGAGGTTCGGGTTCTGCCCTCAAAAAACAAAGAGCCAATTAAATAAGATTTGAGAAAGAGAGAGAAAGAGAGAGAGAGAGAGAGAGAGAGAGAGAGAGAGAGAGAGAGAGAGAGAGAGAGAGAGAGAGAGAGAGAAAGAGAGAGAGAGAGAGAGAGAAACTTATTCATTCCTGAATATTGCAAGGAGGGAAGTGTTCTATCCTAGAATTCTTTCTTTTTTACTCTGCCCCCAAACCCTTTTATGGGTATTAACCCCTAAATATTTCTCTCCATACTGGATGGTTTGGATGGTTGTTTTGCCAGTTTACATGTTTTAAACAGCTAGATAGTTTAGTGAATAAAATACTGTGGGAGAATATGGCCATTTGTGTAGAAGAGGTGGAGTAGGGAGGGAGGGATGAGAATGATTCCATTTCTTGGCACTTCCTTCTTATTACTTTTGCTTCATTTCTTGATATTTCTGCCTTAGTGGCATACTTTGTCATTTGAGTTTTGGTTCCTCTGATTTGTGTAGAGAATATACAGGATAGGGCTCAAAGGATGCCCCACCAGTGAACCCATAGTGTAGTAGTATGGAATGCTTATTACAAAGCTTTGATTTTTTTCTACTTAAGCAATGAACTAAGAGCAATGAAGCTTGCAGAAAAGAAGGTTTTGATGCAAATGCAACTTTTCTAATAATTAGAGCTACTAAAAATGAAATTAGACACTTTAGAAGGTATTGGGTTACTTAACACCAAAGCTCTCCAAATTGACATTGGATATTATAAAGGGAAATCTTGTTCAGGTATGGGTTGGACCGGAAGGCTTGAGATCCTTTCCATCTCAGAGTAAAGAAACCTCAGATTAAAAAAAAAAAGCTATATATAGGTATGTACGTATGTGTGTGTGTATGTATGTGTCTGTGTATGTATGTATACATACATGTATACATACATATATAATTTCAAGCTCCCCTCAATTAAAGACTAGAGAAAGCTGAGGGAGGAGGAGGAAGCACTCTTCCAAAAAGGTAAACTGGACAAAAACTCCATAATCTTTTCCTGATCTTAAAAAGTTCATCTTTTTTGATAACCTATTTTCTTATGCCATTTTATATCCCTTTCTATCTTCAGTGAAAAGTAAAAATAGCTAATCACTGCCCTTTTTATAGTCTTTGTGCTTGGGAACTGTAATTATGAGTCCTCTTGGAAGCAAGCTGGAGATCTGACCCCTAACTCTCAGGGAGATTTGATCCCAAACATTAAAAAAAAAAACTATAATAAAACTTTTAACATTAAAGTGTTCCCTTTTAAATACTAGTGTCTTTGGGACCTGTGATTTAGTGTTGAAATGCAACCTTTAGAATATATTGATTTCTTGTTCTCTATTTCTTTATTAAAAAAATTTAAATTTGTCAAGTGAGCTTATAGATCATAGTCAGGGGTCCGATAGAGTTTCTGGAGTTCTGGAGCAGAGGCCAATGATCATCTTTAACATTTATGTAGTAGCGTATCTTTTCATACAGTATTCTCTGTGAAGGGCGATGCCATTTTGTTCATTTCATAGAAATAGAACTGAGGCTCAAAGTACTTAAGGGATAGGAATCATAACAATCAAGTCGAGAGAAGTCAGGTTTGCTGGCCCCATTCTCTGTTTTACCTAAAAGTTCACACTTTGGTAATCATTTCTCAATCCTTTTCATCTTTCTTCATTTATGTTTTGTTATTATCTCCTGGGCTTTTATGCCAGGAGAGATTTGGTGGCAAACTTCCTGCCCTGCTTAGTACTGTATGTTTTTAATCTAAGGCAGTTTTTAGTTACATCAGCTGCTATGTGAAACAGCTTAATAAATGAACTATGGACCCATAGCTGGGAAGTTTGTCTTTGATGTCTATGCTTCTGCAGAGTGATGAGGGCTCTAGAGAGCAGCAATGCTTCTAGGAAAAAGGCCAACCAAGCCACCAGCTTGAGAGCTAAGGAGAAGGTGGGCAGAAGGGCTTTAGTGTCTTGGTCTTCTTTGCATAAACAATTCCTTGTAGCTCTGTAGACCCAGAAAGAAGGGGACAAATACTCATTACTGAAGGTGTTGTTAAGACCACTCTGAAAATAGCAGTTCTATTATTTTTTTTAGCCCTTACAGCTAGACTTGTACTTTTTTTTAAATGGAGCTCCTTTTTCTCATTTTTCTATGTCACTGGTCATAATAAACAATTCACAGGAATTTACATAATTAATTCATGCAACAAGCTTTGTACACCACTCTTACACCACAGATATGATTGGAACAGGAATATCTTTAACTATTCTGTATTATAGGGGACAAAATATGGGTGGTGGTGGTGGTGGTGGTGGTGGTGGTGGTGGTGGTGGTGTGTGTGTGTGTGTGTGTGTGTGTGTGTGTGTGTGTGTGTGAACACCTCTACACAATATGTACAAGATGATCTGACCAAGAAAAAGAAAATGATGACTATGGGTGACCTGGTCCTTCTACCCAGAATAATGTATAGACTTATTCACTCATGCCAGCCATCATTTAGTCAACCCTACAAGTAATAAGTACTGAACATGGATTCATCACTGTGGACAAGGTGAGGGGGGGACTCAAGTCAATCCAAATTCACCACTTGCTAAGTATCTACTTTGTGCAGGGCACTGTGCTAGACATTGAAGGTGCCAAGGACAGTGTTTGCCCTCGAGGAACTTGCATTCTAGTAGTAAGGAAAAGAAAGCATAGTACAATGGAGAAAACATTGGACTAGCAGTCAGGAAAACTGAGTTCTATTTATAACTCTGTCACTTACAAAACTGACAAAATTGCTTCACACCTTTGAACCTCAGTTTCTTCATATGCAAAATAAATGGGTCTGACTCAATTATGTGTATGTGTATATATGTATATACACATGCATATATATGAATATTTGCATGTGTATATACACACACACAAAATTTGTGAGTATACACTATATATGTATGTATGTGTATATATATGTATATATATGTGTGTATATATATATATGTATATATATATATACACATATGTGTGTGTGTGTTGTTTTTGTTGCTGTCATTTGTCCTTCATTCTCAAAGAGGACCGTAACATCAGGAAGGTGATGTCATGACTTGCAAGTGAATTGAATTTAAAAGAGGCAGGGATGTGCAAAGTCACTAACCTCACTCTCTCCTCCAGAGCCATCTGGGTCCAGTGACAGGATATACATGAAGATGACGGGAGATGACCACATATGCATATATGTATGCATATACTGTATATATGTGTCTATTTATACATACATGATTTATTTAGGCTCTTTTATGTGTTACACATGCAAAATGTAAATAATATATACATATATTATATATACATACCTACATATAAACATATGTATACATAGCATATATACATATATTTGTGTACATGCATGTTTGTGATTACTTTTAGCTCTTGTATTTTATAGATCTATGGAAAGTCATAGTTCCCTATAACTTAATTTTTATTTTTTAAAGGTTTGTGGACTTTACAAATCCCATCTAGGAGATTTCTATCCACTCTAATCAAAATAGCATCACAAATGTAACACAGAGTTAAGACTGAATAGAGCTTGTGAACCAGCAAGAAGACCAGTCTTACCAGAGGTTCATTCAAGGGAATAAAAGAGAAGCTGTTATAAGTTATGGAGAAACAGAATGGTTGCCTGAGCAAGTGAGTGGTAGGTATTAAAAAAAAACCCAGAAAGATGAGAATGTCAGTGACACATAAAATGGAATGATTAGAGAGAGACTGAAGGAAGATAACTGAGAAGGTAGCTTAAGGGAAGCAGCAAGGTGCAGGTGACAGAGCACTGGACTTGGTGTCAGGATCTTGATTCACTCTGTCACTTATTATCTAATGACTTTGACCAAACCATTTCACTTTATGGGAACTTAGGTTCCCCATTTGAAAAATGATGTGGTTGAATGGGATGACCTCTAAGGTCCCTTGCAACTCTAAATTTAGAATCCTATGATTAATCACATGAGATTGTTATAGCCAAAGTCTTGTTCTGAAGTCTTGTTCAGAACGATCCATATTGTCAGCAAACCTATTGGTTCACAAGATGGTGGTGGTGATAGGGAATAGAAAGTACCCTCAGAGTTCTTGTCAGGCACCTCCATCACTATGGTTTGGTTAGGTTCTTTCAGGATAAAGTGGGAGAAAATCCTTTTCTGGGGTCAGCTCTGTCTGACTGGGGAAAGGAGCAATGATCTGTTTCAGGTCTAATCTTGAGCCTGAAAAGAGGCAGATGACCCAAGGAAAGCCTGCTTCATGTTGGGAAAACTTACTTGCCATCATTTCCCATCCCCCTTTTCCTTCTCTTCCTTTTCTTCTCTTAGCTTTGTGGCTGAATTGCCTTCATATGTTGCCAGCAAATACACATGATCAAAACCCCCTTGCAAATGGCATTTTCCCTTAAGGTGCAAATGGCTTTGGAGGAATCATTACACTGTCAAGGGGTCCTGCATAGGCCATCAATAATGGGTGCATTCATCATTACCCATAAAGCTTTCTTGATTCCTGGATAACCACAGAAGGATTACCTGAAACAGGCTGGCCTAAAGGTAATCTTTGGTGTTCTGAGTGGTTCTATTTTATACTCTGGGGACATTAATCTCTCTATTCTCTCCCTTACCCCCTCCCACTCCCAAACACAAGCACTTAAAAAACCAAACAGTCCACTAAGTTTTTACTCTGTCTAGGGCTTTGTTGCCAACCTAATAGTGAATGCTTCCAGCTATTGATTGGATTTAGGCTCCCTCTCCATTTTCCTCAAATTCAACCTCATCTAAGTTCTCGTGGTCTCAAAGATTGTTTCCATCACGGGAGACTATATTTTAAATTTTTGTTTAATTTTCCAACATATACTTGCCAAGACACTTAAATTTTTTTTTAATATTTTAAAGGATATTTAATATTTACCAAGTTAGCTCATGTTATTACTGTTCAGTCATTTCAGTTGTGTCTGACTCTTTGTGACTCCATTTGGGGTTTTCTTGGCAAATACACTGGAATGGTTTGCCATTTACTTCTCCAGTTCATTTTACAGATGTAGAAACTGAAGCCAAAAGGGGTAAGTGACTTGCCCAGGGTCACAGAGCTAGTTTAAAAAAGTCTGATACTAGTATAGGGAATTATGAGGATCCTTGGAAAGGGTAGGTGTGTAGCAGATGATGGAAGAGAACAGGGCAAAATGAGAGAATATCAGAATAGGATGAAAGTTTAGGAAACCCAGGGAAATGTTCGGGCAATATCATATAAACATAATAGGAGGTAATATGCTAGAAAGTGGGAAGTTCATGGAGAAAGTGATCAATAGGCAGCAGTGGGAATAAATGAAATTAGAAATTATGTTCTATGGTATCTAAAGAGCTAAGACAAGAAACCTAACCTGGTGGAATCAGGACTCTTAATCCTCTAATTTTGGTGTCCCTGAAGCTCTGCAGTGACTGAGAGTTAGGCAGTGATAGAGTGAGGCAGCTAAGTGGTACAGTGGATAGAGTGATAGGAAGATTCATCTTTCTTAGTTCAAATCCGGCCCCAGACATTTACTACCTGTTTGACCCTAAGCAAGTTACTTAACCCTGTTCACCTCAGTTTCCTCATCTGTAAAATGAGCTAGAGAAAGAAACGGCAAACCACTCCAAAAACTTTGCCAAGAAAACCCCAAATGGGATCAAGAAGAGTCGGCTATGGCTGAAAACAATAAAAAAAGGAGTGAGACAGTCAACAAAGGGAAAAGAGGATACTCAGAAAGACTGGAGACTCATATACACATCATCAACTCATTTAACCTTAGCCCCAGGTTAATCAAATCAATCAATCAATCAACAAACGTATCAATATTGTGACTAATATTTGTCATTAAATATGACTAATATTTGCCCGGTTCTATGACAAATATTGGGCATACACAGTCAAAAATGAAACCATCCCTGCATTCAAGGACTTATATTCTATGAGGGAAAGTAACATGTACACATTTCAGTAATTACAAAATATATACCATCAAAATGGGGAGGTGCTGGTTGCAGATGGAGATTGGAAAAGGCCACTTGCAAGTGGTGATGCTTGAATGAAGCTTTGAATGGAATCATGGATTCTAAGAGAAGGGTGTACCTTCTAGGAATGGGAGACAATCTATGGAAAGACCCAGAGACAGATGACGGCGTTTCATATAGGAGGAACTATAAGTAGGGCAGTTTGGTTAGAACAAAGACTATGTGAAGGAGATAACTGTACAATAAACCTGGAAATATACTAGAGCTGAACTGTGAGGGGCTTTAAATGCCAAAGGAGTTTGTATTTCACTCTAGATGTACTAAGGGCAAAGGAAGGGAGAAATATCTCTGCCTAGACTCTGCTATGCCTCCCCTCGAGGCTGTATATTCTTTTTTCTTGACTTCTTAGATCATAGATCAGGGGTCATCTGGTCTGACTTCCTCATTTTACAGATGAGAAAACTGAGATGTCAAGTGATTTGCTCAACAACACATGAGTACGACAAGCATCAAAGGGGAGATTTGAACTCAGAGCTTCAGAGCTGGTGCTCTTGAAGATTTCCATTAATGGTCATTTTAATCTAAGTCTATCTGTATATATTAGGGGTGAGAAGAAGGTAAAGGAAAGGAAGGGAAGTGATGGAAGTATGTCTTGGCTCTGCACCCTCTAAAAATGCCCTAGAAGTATGCCCTTAGTAATCATGAGCAGTTGAAGATGTTATTTGGGGGAGATTTCCAGAAGGCTAAAGGGATTTGGGAATTAGGAGAGGTTGCTAGAGTGGTATAGGAGAGGAGAGAAGAAAAAATAATAGAATTAAATATGAACACAATCCCACATCAGTGTATAGAGATAAATAATCCAAGACTGTAGCTATGTTAAGAACTGTTAGTGAGCATATTAATTCCAAAGGAAAAAAAATGAACACCAAGATCTGTGAACACTTTCCTATGTACAGTACATAAAAGCTAGTTATTAGTGTGTAGCTTGAAGTGTCAATAGAACCTCAGGGTCTTGTCAGTTACTCTATTATGTCATGTTTAATTCTATATCTAACCTCTTCAGTGACAGCACCATGGAGGAGCCTTCTGTGATTAAGTTGGGAACAAGGAAGGCACGCAAAGGAGCAAGCTTCCTCCAGTGAAATAACCCTCTCACCTTGAGCTGCTAGCATGCTGAAAAGGGCTCTATTAACTATTGAACTGCAGATGCAAGACAGTGCTTCCATAGTGTATCCAATTACATATGTTTACATATCCAATGTATTTGTCTACATATAGAAATGTGTTTATATAGTACACAATTGTCACCACTCTTGTTTTTCTGTACATTCATCCATTGGTCTGAAAATCAAAGACAAAACAACTCCAAACAAGCCATACAGGCAGTGACCATAAACATATTTACTACATGTGAATAGTGCCTATATAGACATACACAGAAATATATGTATATACATGTATAGACATAAATATAGGCATATGTATACATATACCTATGTTTCACACACGGGTCACACAGATGATGGCTATAAACGCATTTATTTCCTGTGATTAGTACCTCAGTATATAGATATAGATATATGTACATATACATACACTGCTAAGTGGCCCAATGGATAGAGCACTAGCCCTGGAGTCAGGAAAACTTGAGTTCAAATCTGACCTCAGACACTTCCTAGCTGTGTGACCTTGGACAAGTCACTTAATCCTGTTTGCTTCAGTTTCCTCATCTGTAAAATGAGCTAGAGAAGGAAATGGTAAACCACTCCAATATTTTTGTCAGGAAAACCCCAAATGGGATCACAAAAATTGGATATAACTGAAATGAATTAACAACAAAATGTAGATATATCTACATTTATATGTTACATGTATTATACATGTCACACTCGTGATGGCTATCAGTTATTACATGTAAACAGTGCCCAGATATAGATTACGTGTGTTAATATATTGCACATGTGTCACACAGATGTCAGCCGTAAACACATTTATTACATGTGAATAGTGCCTAGATATAGACGTGTTTATATATCACATATGCTTCACACAGATGTCAGCTATAAACATATTTATTACATGTGAATAGTGTCTGGATATGTAAATTTAGATATCTATCTCTCTATCTATACCAAGGCACTATCCACGCGTAATAAATCTATTTTACCTATTACCTCTATGAGTTGCATGGAGTTACATACAAATATGTACACATATGCAACATATGTATGTTACAAAACAGTGAGACATCAATTTAAACATATTTGCATATGTAAATTACCTTTTCACTATTTCGCATATATACACATACGTATGTATTTACATAAATGTATATTGATCTTTCACTGTTTGGAACATTTTTTGATTTAAAAAAAAAAAGGTTATGCAAGAAAAAATATTTCCTTCTAAATGATGCTGTTCTTCTGTTTTTTAATGTAGGGTCTGTGAAACTGGTCTCCTAAATACTTAATTGCTAAGAATATTCATTTTATTCTTTCACAATTTATATAAAGTTGATTACTTTCCCCAAGAGAATTTGAAATTAACATATACTCTTAGTTTCTTCCTTAATTGGGTTTTACGAATTATTTTTAGAAAGCCATAAGCCCTACACAAATGCTCCATGCTCTTCAGAATTCACATGGGTCCTGACCACAGATGCCACTGCCATGCTTCCCTTGTCTCAGTGAACCCTCTCTGCTGTGGTAGGCCAAGAGAACATCAGAATCTGCCTGCAGCCAACCCAGCAGTACTTTCCAACACAGATTCTCTTCCGCCCCCTTCCTGCCTCCTCTCTCTCAATGAAATAAAAGAAATTAAGTCAGCTCCTCTCAGATTTCTGATTTCTTTCTGTCTCCTTTCAGCATGTCTCTTGGTGCTAAATGAATGTTTATCAAATTGAATGAATGAACAACATAATGATATCATCTGCAAGGTAGAAAGGAGGGATGGGAACTTGGGCACTTTCATTCTGGATTCTCCCACACATTTGAATGATATTCAGGGAAAGACCTCATTCTATGCTCTCATGCCATCCCTACCCCTTCACAATCCATATCCTCCATTTTGTTGTTACTGTTCAGTTATTTCAGTTGTATCTGGTTCTTTATGACCCCATTTTGGGTTTTCTTGACAAAGATACTGGAGTGGTTTCCTATATCCTTCTCTAGCTCATTTTACAGATGAGGAAACTGAGGCCAAGATAAAGTGACTTGCCTAGGGTCACATAGCTAGTAAGTGTCTGAGGCCAAATTTGAACTCAGAAAGATTCATCTTCCTGGTTCTAGGTCTGGCACTCTATCCACTTCAACACATAGCTGCCCCTATCTGTCTAACTACTCCTTCTCAAAGTCCTTTGTTGGTTTATCATACATTTTTTCTCTTTAACTATAAGTGTTTCTTAAGACTCTGTTCTATACCTCCTACTTTCTTTTCCCTCTCTCTCTAATTAGCTTCTCAGAATGGATTTAATTATAATCTCTATGCCAATAACTCACAGGTTTTTATATCCAGCCTGTTTTATTTTTTTCATGAGGTTCAATCTTGTGTCAATAATTATCTATTGAATACTTCAAGCTGGAAGGCCCAGATACCTCTCAAACTCAACATGTACAAAACAGAACTCACTGTCTCTCCCTTCAAATTCACTCTTCTTCCAAACTTCTCCATGTCTTCTGGAATGACCATTCTTCCAGGCTCTTAGATTTATAATCTTGATGTTATCCTCAATTTCTTCATATACCAAGTCAAATTGTCCCACCTTGCTGTTTTACTTGTACACCATCTCTCACACTTGATCCCCTCTCTATACTCCCACAATTACCATTTGAATTCAGAGCCTTATCACCTCTTTCTGTGATTACTGCAATGACCTCCTAATTGTTCTCTCTGTCTCAAATCTTTCCTCACTCTAGTTCATCCTTCAGTATTTTCCAGTTGTCCTTAGGCACATTGATGACTATGTCAGTCCCCTATTTAATCAGCTCCAGTGGCTTTCTATTTCCTCTAAGGAAGATGATTAATTCCTCTGTTTAGCTTTTAAAACCATTCAAACCTAGCCTCAACCACCTCCTTAGACATTTCTCCTCTCTTCCACTCTGTAATGCAACAAACTGGCTTTCTTTTCGTTCCCCACACGGCGTACCCCATCTTCTGTCCCTTAGGACGTCATCTTTCCTCACTTCTACTTCATGGAATGCCTCTCATCCTTCAAGATGCAACAAAAATATCACCTTCTACATGAAGTCTTTCTTTCTTTCCCCCTTAAATGGTTTATTTTTTTCTGACACTTTATATTTTATTTTTCAAATTACATGTAGAAATAATTTGTAATTTTCATTTAAAAAAATTTTAAGTTCCAAATTCTATCCCTGTCTTTCTTTCCTTCCTCCTCCCTAAGACAGAAAACAATTAGATATAGACTACATATATGCAATCATGAAAAACGTTTTTCCATATTAGCCATGTTGCAAGAGAAAACAAAGATGAAAAAAACACAAGAAAAATAAAGTAAAAATGTATGCTTCAATCTGTATTCAGACTCTATCAGTTCTTTCTGTGGAGGTGTGTAGCATTTTCCTTCATGAGTCTTTTGGAATGGTCCTGGATCCTTGTATTGCTGAGGATAGCTAAATCATTCACAGTGGTTCATCATACAATATTAGCATTACTATGTACAACGTTTTCCTGGTTCTGCGTGCTTCACTTTGCTTCCATTGATACAAGTCTTTCCATGTTTTTCTGAACCCATCTTGCTCGTCATTTCTTAAAGGACTGTGTATTCCGTTACAATCATACCCCACAGTGTTCAGTCATTCCCCAATTTATGGGCATCCCTTCAATTTCCAATTCTTTGCCACCATGAAAAGAGCTGCTATAAATATTTTTGCACAAATTTATCCTTTTTCCGTCTTCTTTCATCTCTTTGGGATATAGACTAGCTAGGTGTACTGCTAGGTCAAAGAGCATGCACAGCTTCATAGCACTTTGGGCATAGGCACGAAGCCTTTCTTGATCCTTTCAAGTACTAATGACAATCTCAATTTATCTTGTATTTAACTAGTTTGTATTTCTTTTATTTATTCTTTTTAATGTTATTCTGTATGTGATTGTACATACACTTGTAGTACCTTGAGTCAATCAATCAGAGGTAAAAACTAGGTGTGACAAGGCCTAACCCATCTTTATTGAATCAATTCATTAATTCCTTAAAGAAATAATCTTAACCAGGTCAGAGCCCCTCTATTAAATCAATCAACCAAGGGCATTAAACTAACTGAAAAAAGTCCTTGAAAGCCAATGGATAAAATGGAGTGATACTCCCCACGAAGTGTGATGGAATTGGCTGAGGAGATTTGGTCACAGCTTGTGGGACTTCTGTAAAATTGTAAGTCAATTCAGAATCAGAGGGTTAATTGAATAAGATAATATGTACCAACCACAAATATGCAATAGCATTGGAGGTCCTACTGGGCCTGTTTGATATTGATCATGTGTTATGCCTAAAAAAATGAAATTAATGACCTGTGGAAGCATGGTTGTCAATTCTTAGCTGCCCCACAAATAGATAACCAGTACCTCTGACTAAGGAGATTTGAGTATTGAGTAAAAAATTCCATTCTAGAGTTAAATTTTTGGATAATATTTTCCATTAAGTTGTTAAAAAAGAGGCAAGTTTTGTCTACATCTACTATGGAAGTATCAACATTTCTGACTTCAACTAGACTGGAGAATTATTGTTAAAATGCTATGAGAAGACTTTCCTCAAGAAAGCAAGAATACATTATGTCACCAAAGATACAGTATTAATTTGTCTTTTGATTTGATTCATTTGCTTTACTGAGTTCCAACTTTCACACTTAAAATGCTGAATTTATTTACAAATGATTCCTGTAATAGCATAAATAAACCAGAGCTGGGAGTCTGAATACCATGTAAGTGTAAAGAGCAGCACACCTTACTTTAACAAACAACCTTCGGAAGTAATATGAGTATTCTGAGGCCATGGCATAATTAGTCCATGAAAGACTTTTAGAGGCAATAATAAATTAGCAAATTGCTAAAATCTTAGCTATCACAGCTAGTAAGAAGAAAAACAAATTCTCAAAACAGCATCATTAAAATATGGAATTTAAGAACCTGTCCTCTCCTACCTGGATTTTTCTTCTCCTAATTCCCTCCCTCTAGGTTTACTCTTTAATCAGTGTTGGTGAATTCAATTTGTCAAAGGAAAAGAAATACGCAGGAAAGAAACCTGGTGGAGAGTATTTGAATGAAGATAATGGAGAGAAAAACAAAAGCTATTTGTAATCAGAATATATTGTGAATCATCAAGGCAGAAGGGGGAAATAGAATGGAGTTTGGGAAATAAAATAATAAAATAGCTGTGCAGGTGTATCACATAGCAGTATAATTCTACCTGAATGATCCAAACACTTTCTGGAGTTCTCCCTGCAAAAAAGCAGTTTATAAACTCTGCTCTCTTCCTCTTCTTGTTTTTTTGTTTATTGCTGTTTTTTGTTTTTTTGTTTCTTTTGAAGATCAGGATATTTGCCTGTCTCCATCTCTGCAGAATCTGCTTGACAATCTGTAACACCCAGTGCAATACCTACAGTAGCTGCTATGGATGTGCGTATATATGTGTATTTCCAGGGTAAATTTGCAAAATACAAGCTTTCTTCCTCAAAGACAAAATCAAAATCTTTATTCAGATACCAGAAAGCCAATTTCACCATGATAACAAAGAAGTTTGTACACATTACCAATACAGGGAGTACCAACATTCGCTTATTCTAATGATAATTTTATTCTTTGAAAAGTAGAGAAGTCAACAAGGCAGATACTGTTCTGGGTCTGATTCTCCTTTATACATTCGAACTAACATCTAGGGTGGAAATGATGGGAATGTAGTAGAGAAGAGATCATTCCCACCTAGGGTTTGTGAAAGAGATTAGAAAAGTCAGGTATTTTTTGAAATGCACTATTTCTAAAAGTTATAAGAAAATAAAGGTAGGATTCAATGGAATAAAAATTCAATGGATGAAAGCTGAGGAGAGATGAGAAACTCAAGAATGAAATTCTGAAGCACGACAATTATGAGACAATTCTGCGGAAAGAATAGGAGTTATTGGAAGAGGCCACTTTAGATATCTAGAACACCCGCTAACAAATTTAGTTGAAAGAAATATATGCAGAAATTAGAAGCAAGTGTAGGCAATAGAGAATAAATACAAAAGTGGGGCATGATCTTGAAATAATAATGTCAGGGATGCTAAAGCAAAAGAATGAGTTGAAGCGCTGGAGGAATTAGGGCAACAAAATGACCTTTTAAAGCTACATGGGTGGGAAGAAAAGTAAGAAGGTGAAGGACTCCTGGGTGGATGGAACAATGATTACTGACAACAGAAGGCAGAACTGCTTAATTCAGATTTTTCTTCTATTTTCTCTATTGAGAAGAACAATCTTTGGACTGGAAAGGATAACAAAAATGGCAAATAGGGAATCACTCCCCAGGATAACGGAGGAAATAGTAAGAGAGTCCCTAGCTGCCCTTGATGAATTCAAATTCCCTGGTTCATATGAACTACATCTTCAGGTACTAAAACACCTGGAGGTCATGACTGTGTAACATTAAGGGAATTTGAAGATCTTCTCTGCCCCTTAATAGGCCCATGTGACCTGCTTCAAGCTCTGCCCCAACTCAAAGCTTGAGCCACATGGAGCCTGAGTCACATGGCATTGTGGGAGGAGCTTGCTGAACAGGTAGAGCAGGAAGAAAGAATGAGGTAGAGATGGGAGAGAGGGAGGCAGAGCTGAGGCAGAGCAGCTAGCATGAGTGAGAGAGGGAGGAATTTTGCCTAGGGGAGCTTGTTTCTGGGGAGGCCTAATGGAGGGAAGGCTTGGGGATGTTGATGCTCCCTGGGTTGGTAATGTGTACAAACTTCTTTGTTAGCATGGTGAAATTGACTTTCTGATATCTGAATGAAGATTTTGATTTCATTTTTGTGTAAGAAAACTTATATTTTACAAATTTACCCTGGAAATACACATGCATATCCACATCCATAGCGGCTGCTGTGGGTATTGCATTGGTGTTACAGACTGTCAAGCAGATTCTGCAAAGATGGAGACAGGCAAATATCCTGATCTTCAAAAAAAAAAAAAAAAAAGGAGGGGGGAAGAGAGCAGACTTTATAAACTGTAGACCAGTGACCTTGACTTTGATTCCTTGCAAAATATTGGAACAAGTTATTAAAAATTATAGGTTATTAGTGAGAGAGGCCCCAGTATAGTTGGCAGAGGGCTAGCATTGAATTAAGAAGACCTGAGTTCAAATGTGATATATAGTGGTTGTGGGACTCTTAGAAAATCATTTAACTTCTCAGGACTCTGGGCAACTATCTAGAATTCTCACAGAAAGTGCTGGCCTGCATTAGTTGAGGGAATTTTCTCACCTAGGGAGTTCCCTATGAAACTGGGTCTGATTCAGAGTGATTGGTGGAAACTAGTTTCTGGAGTGGAATGCAAGCACAGGTCTTGTTCCTATCCCTTTGATAAATAAACATCTACAAAAGGCAGTGACTGCAAGAGCTTAGCCAGGCTTAATCAAGAAAAAATCATGACAGAGTAATCTTCTTTGACAGAGATGCTAAACTGGTAGATCTGAGATATGCACATTTACCTAGATCTTAGGTAAATATTTACTAATGTATCTCATAATATATTTGTAAAGAAAACCAAAAGATGAGAAATGTGGGCTAACAATTCAATGAGGATTCAGTACATGATGAATGATCAGACTTTAGAAAGTAGTAGTTCACGTTTCAATGTGAACTTGCCAGGAGGTCTCCAGTGGGAGACCTCCAAGGATCTGTACTTGGTCCCTTTGATTTAGACCTTGTTTTCATGTATTAAAGTAGATATATTTGTTACATAGGAGTTATATTGAAAAATGTCTAATAATTTTTACTCTTCCTCTGTTACTCCAATGGGGATGAGAAAGGTCGAAGTTTGGAAAACTTTGATTGAGTTTTTCCATAATTTGTAGAAAAAGAAAATTAGTTCCCAAGATGTGATGCAACTTTTCTAAGATCATATAGGTAGCAAGTAGCAGAGTTCAGACATTTTTAAATCCAAGTTCTTTGACTCAAAAACCCAGGTTCTTTCCACTCTACTAAATGTTGTTCAGTTTTTTCAGTTGCGTCCAACTCTTCATGACACCATTTGGGGTTTTCTTGGCAAAAAAACTCGAGTGATTTGCCATTTCTTTTCCCAGCTCATTTTACAGATGAGGAAACTGAGGCAAACAGAATTAAGTGACTTAGCCAGTAAGTATCTGATGCTGGATTTGAACTCAGCTCTTCCTGACTCCAGTTCTAGTGCTCTACCCACTATGCCACTTAGCTGCCCCCTATACCAACTAACCTCTTTGTTTTTCCCCTCTAAAATGAGGAGGTTTGATGGGATGATTGCTAATATTCCTTGGAGCTCCAACATTCTATGAATATCCTACATACTTTGATAAACATAGTACCCAATCCACCCCATTTTTTAAAAATAAGGGGTCCAGTTTAGTTAAGTGGGATTTACCAAATTCTCTGACATTGCTGCAAACCAGATATCCACCCCACACGTCCCCAGTGAAAGGACTTCTCTAGTTTAATAATAGCTAACATTTATGTAGCAGGTAATTGTGCCAGGCACACTGCTAAGTGCCTAACAAACACATTATCTTATTTGGTCCTTGCAACAACCCTGGAAGGTAGGTCCTATTATTATCCCTCTTTCCAGAGGTGGAAACTGAGGCACAGAGCTGCTAAATGACTTGCGCAGGATCATAAAGCTAATAAGTGTCTGAGGCACAATTTAAACTGAAGTCTTTCTGAATCAAGCTACCTTTCTCTGTTAAGATCACCCCACCCTACCCCTATATCTTCTACTCAAGTACTCGGAAACATGGCAACAAAGTGTTATTGTATTCTATAGGTTGGATTATACTGAAGGTTTAAGTATGTTAATCCCTAGAGAATATAATGGGGCAGGTAGGTGGTGAAGTAGACTAGAGTGCCAGCCTGGAGTCAGGAAGATTCATTCTCCTGAGTTCGAATGTGACCTCAGACACTTTCTAGCTACATGACCTTGGGCAAGTCACTTAATCCTGTTTGCCTCAGTTTCTTCATCCATAAAATGAGCTGGAGAAGGAAATGGCAAACTACTCTGGTATCTCTGTCAAGAAAACACCAGTCATGAAGTCAGACTGAAATGACTCAAAGAGAGAATGCAAATCTTATAAAGTGGTTATTATAACCCCAGTATAGGACTTACCTTACTTTTAAATGGAGACTAACAGTGATGGTGCAATTTTCAGGATGTTTAGAAAGGTCTTAACTTAATAAATAATGTCTAAGGGCTGCTTAATTAAGCCAGAAATTCTTCTAAAAGTTTAATTTCAAGCATGTATCTGGTATTTTAAGATCTGCAAAGGACTTTACATAATTTGATCATTTTTTTCAATGTTGCATCCTACCAGGAGCTAAGGCTCCCCTCTCTATACTGCTCCCTCACAAACAAACTTTCACTTGTGTGGAATACAAAGCTTTATGCTGAGAGGAAGACATGGGTTCCAGTACTACCTCTAACAGTGTTGTCTATGTAATTCTGGACATGCTACTTAAGCCCTTAGTTCCGAGACAGCTCTCTGGGAGGAAAGCAGACAGAGCTCTGGGCCTGAAGTCAGTAAGACCTGAGTTCAAATCAAAACCCATATACTTACTAGCTATGTGACCTTTGACAAGACATTTAATCTTTTGACCTCTGTTTCCTCATCTGTAAAATGGGGATAATAATAGCACCTACTTCCCAGGTTTGTTGTGATGATAAAATGAGAGGGTAATTATAAAGCATTTAACACAGTGCCATAGGCCTTTATGTAAGTTTTATTATTATTTTATTAAAGTAGGTACTTTATTAAAATAGGTATTGTCTTCGTTCTCATAGTATGGTCTTCTGGGAATGGGAGATGTCATAGAGGGGAAAATATAGTAGGAAATAGCAGCTATGTTTGTAAAGTTGCCTACTTTGCAATTTTTCCCTAATCGTTGGTGTGCCACAGTACCAGAGTTAGAATAATTTGTCTATGCTTTATTTTTTCAAATCAACCAAAAAGCAAAATCCTGGTTATCAGCAGAAGTGATTCTAGGGAGAAGAGCTGACAATGAAGTCCTTGGTGGCTGAGCGGGAAGGGAAATCCAATTTATTTCAGCTTTATTGGTTCTTCACCATAAAAGCCCAGAGCAAACCTCACACCACAACCCTTTCCCATGGGTTAATGAAGCCACTATGGAGGCCTCTGGACTGGAAAAAGATATTACCGGAATCCCTGGATTTCTGCCACTTTCATGCCTGGCTATTTTTACTCTTTGGGGGTGGGATGGGGAACAACATCTATCAAAAACAACTTTCTGACTTCAGGTGAGGAACACTAACCAGTTGTTTGACTGCTAGCAGCTTGTGTGAATTTCCTTTTATCTTCTTAATCACATTTAAGAAACGTGCCATAAATCACTCCCTCTCACAAAGAATTGAAACATCTCAGCAAATGGAAATCACATGAAGCCAACATCACCATCCATGTTTATTCGGTTCATCATGGGAGCAGACTTGTGCAAGTCCCCAGATGAATATTCACTTAATTAAAATCATAACAAATGATTTTACATAACAAATGTTCAACAATGGCTTAGATCATAATCTTGATGAAGAATCTCCTAATCTGTTGATGAAGCTCTCCAGGAAAAGCACAGTCAACATTTGGTCATTAATAAAAAGGAACAGTGTGTAGAGAAACCAAAATAACAGATCAGCCATGCATCACTTTTGGTTGACATTGGAATGCAATATGTTATTTATTCCCAATAGATTCACCTTTCTAATTGATTTTTCTTAAATTAATATTAAAATGAATGTCTATTACTTTATCAGGAGCCACCTGACAGTTAGGAGAAGACAAACCAGAATTATTAGAAGTGGTAGGGGGCTGTTCCCCCTAAAACTGTGGCTATGTTATTCTGTATCATTTTTTTCTTCCTTTGGATCTGTTAAGTTCTTTGAGGAAGTTCATGCCCTTGAAAGAAAGCATGTCGTTCTTTACCAGCCACTTTTTGATAAGAAGAATGAAATCCGCAATGCAATTTATGAGTCTACAGAAGAATGTGAATGGAAAACGGATGATGATAAAGACATTTCAGAGGAAATGAAATAGAAGGCTAATATTGAAGATGGGGGGGGCGGTAAATCGAGAAATAGAAAACCTTAAAGGAATTTCTGAATTTTTAAATTCTGGAAATTTAAAAAGAGCTTTAAAAATATTTACTTGCTCATTGATATGATTCAGTAACATGATTAAACTATTCCGAAGCACTTGAAATACATTAAAGTGAAGTCCTCAGATGCTACCTAATCTATAGGTTTCTTATTAGAGTTTTCACTTTGAACCCAATGGATATTTCACAAATGAAGGGTTGAAGAAACTATATTGGATATACTGGAATAGAAGATTCAGATTCTTTCTCTTCTGATGGAACAGAAATCATAAGCTCTCCAGGGTATTAAGCAGGAATCTTTGGAAGCTGCTTTTGTCACAGTTCAAACTGTCCTGAAGAACCAGTTAAATTAAGTTTTCCAACCCAGTAGCTGAATAGATTTAAGTTTGTATTTACTAACTGTGCCTTTGCAATGTTATTACAGAAATGCCATGACTTGTACTAATGAGGAGACGATGTATTTTGAAATTTGATTTAAGAAAAGATTAGTATAGGGATAAAAATTTCTGGTAAGGCCACATCTAATATTCATAAGAGTTGAATTGTTTATGGATTTTTCTTTACTTTAATATGATAGTCATCTACAAAAATCTTTATAATCATATTAAGCTTATTGCTTATCACTGACATATGAATAAAATCTAATATTTTCAAAAAAAAGAAAGACATAGATTTTCAAATTTTAACTCAAGTGTTAATCAGCCATATAAGAACCAGAAGGAAGCCCTTTAGGTCACCTCTACTTCAAAACTGTAGCTAAACTGTTTTTTTTTCCTCCAACAGCTATTAATAATCCTGCATAGAATTTATACAGATGCTTGCCTTGAAAAAGCTCAAAATGAAATTATTTGAACTTCTAGACGCTTTTCTTGGGATGTTCCATTAAAATTTATCACAGGTTCAAAAGGTTCTTCACATAGAACAAAGTTTTCTCAAAAAGAGGCATTTTACCAGAGAGCACAAAGAAAGAAATACAAATACTTATTTTTGTTTTGGTCACATTTAATCTACTCCAAAACCCAAGCTGTGAATACAACTGACAGACAGACCTACACAGATTTCCAAGGAGACACTGAGTGTTCAGTTCCTAAATAGAATCTTGAATTAATATGTGTGTGTGTATGTGTGTGTGTGTGTGTGTGTGTGTGTGTGTGTGTGTGTGTGTGAGAGAGAGAGAGAGAGAGAGAGAGAGAGAGAGAGAGAGAGAGAGAGAGAGAGAGAGAGAGAGAGAGAAGAGACAAAGTGACAGAGGCAGAGAGAGAACAACACAGAGACAGAGACAGAAAGATATAGAAACAGAGACACAGAGAAAGAGATAGAGACAGAGAGACATGGAGGGAAGGAGAAAGAAAGGAAGAAGAAAAAAAGAAATACAGATTAATTTGAAGAAAACAGGGGAAAGTACAAGGAAAACGATATTTAGAAGAGCTCCTGAAAGCCTCTTTCAAAATGGTTAGAGGTCAATTTTCATCCCATCTTTAGTCCATCAGATCATACAACTCTCATTGTTCAAACTTGTTCCTCTCTATAAGCAATGCATTTGCACCCTACCTTCTCTGTCTTTGTTTCATGATATGTTACATTCTCTCTTATAATCCAAAGGCCTCTAGCTGTTCTATGTGTTCAGTGTTCCATCTCTGTGTCACCTTCCATAGGGTTCTTCATGCCAGGAATGTACTCCCTCTTTATTTCCTTCTCTTAGAACTCCTAGTTTCCTTCTAAAGCCCTGTTAGGGATTCATCTAGCTTCATGAGGCCTTTTCCTGATCCTCCTGGCGGATAGGATATACTCCCTCTAGAAATCATTTTGTACTAAATTTGAATTATATATACTTTGTATTTGATTATCAGTATATATGCTATACACTCCCAGTAGAATAGAAGCTTATTGAGGGCGGAGTCTATTTTGTTATAGTCTTCATATTGTTAGCACATCATACAGTGCCTTGAACACAATAGAACTGGTTGGAATTGTTGGTATAAATGTTAACGTTGCCCCTATACCTCATATAGTCACTCATTCCCATCAGTACTGTATATGTCAAATTCAATTTCTTTAGGACAGGGGATATGGCAGAGGTAACACTATCAGGCAATCTTAAACTAGAGAGGACATGAAAACTGTCTTAGATCATTCTATTGATCACAGTAGCCAAATCTTTCACAACAGATCATCATCACAACATTGCTGTTATCATGCACAATGATGTCCTGGTTCTTCTCACTTCACTTTGCATCAGTTCGATATGTCTTCCTCTGGTTTTCTGAAATCACTCTCCTCACCGTTTCTTATAGCACAATGATACTCTAATGTAATGCCACAATTTGCTCAGCTATTCCTCCAGCTGATGAGCAGCCCCTCCATTTCCAATTCTTTGCCACCACAAAAAGACCTACTATAAATATTTTTGTACATTTATGTCCTTTTTCTTTGATCTCTTCAGGCTATAGACTGAGTAGCAGTATTACTGGATTAAAGGGTATACACAGTTTTATAGCTCTTTGGGCATAGTTTCAGATTGTTCTCCAGAATGGTTGAACCAGTTTACTACTCAACCAACAATTCATTGATGTACTTGTTTTCTTTCATTCTCTGTAGCATTTGTCATTTTTGAAAGGTGCAAGGGGATACCTCAGAATAGTTTTAATTTGGATTTCTCTAGTCAGTAATGATTTAGAGCATTTCCCATGTGACTGTCAGATAGCTTTGATTTTTTTCCCTCTGAAAACTGCCTGTTCATATCTGTTGACCATTTATCAACTGGGGAATGTCTCTTATTTTATTCATATAAATTTTACTTAGTTCTCTATGTATTTGAGAAATAAGGTCTTTATTAGAGAAACTTGCTGCAAAAATGTTTGATAATATATACTTCATTGTCTATGATACCTTTTTGGAATATGTAGTTTCCTTGATTATCCCTTTTAATTAGATATTTTTTTTTGCTCTTGCTTTGTCTGAGACCATGATTGCTACCCCTGCCTGTTTTACTTCAGCTGAAGCATATAAGATTCTGCTTTAGCCTTTTATGCTAACTCTGTGTCTGTCTGTTTGAAGTGTGTCTCATGTACACAACATATTGTTGGATTCTGGTTTCTAATCCATTCTGCTATCTGCTTCCATTTTATGAGTCAGCTCATCCCACTCATTCACAGTTATGATTACTGTGTATTTCCCTCCATCCCATTTTCTTCTATTTCTCTCTCTCTCTCTCTCTCTCTCTCTCTCTCTCTCTCTCTCTCTCTCTCTCTGTGTGTGTGTGTCTCTCCTATCTCTTTTTCTCTCTCCTCCTTTAACATGGAAGCTGCTAAATCTTCTGTGATCCTGACTGTGGCTTCATGGTATTTGAATTATTTCTCTCTGACTGCTTGCATTATTTTCTACTTGAACTGGAAGCTCTGGAATTTGACTATAACATTCCTAGGAGTTTTCATTTTTGGATCTCTTTCAGGAGGTGATCAGTGGACTCAGTTTTTATTTTACCCTCTAGATCTAAAATATCAGGGCTCTTTTCCTTGATAATTTCTTGAAATATGATATCTAGGATCTTTTTAAAAAATCAGATTTCAGATAGTCCAATAATTTTTGAATTATGTCCCCTCAATCTGTTTTCTAGGGCAGTTGTTTTTCTGATGAGATATATCACATTTTCTTCTATTTTTAAAAATTCTTTTGTCTTTGTGACTGTTTTTTGGTGTTTTATAAAATCATTAATGCTAACGTTAAGGAATTATTTTTTTCACTGAATTTTTTTTACCTCCTTTTCCATTTTTGTCTATTCTACTTTTTAAGGAGTGCCTCTTATGCTATTACACCAATTCTGTTTTTAAAAATGTTATTTTCTTCAGCATTTTTGTACCCCTTTTTCCAAGTGGTTAATGGTCCTTTGATTATATTCTTGTATCACTCTCATTTCTTTTCCCAATTTTTATTCTATCACTCATTTCTTTCTTTTTTTAAAAAAATCTTTCAGAAATTCCTTTTGGGTTTGTGTCCAATTAACATTTTTGTTTTAGTCTTTTCTTTTAGCTTCTCGTTATTGCTTCTTAGTTTGTGCCTTGGTCTTCCCGGCCACCATAGTAGCTTTTAATGGTCAATTTCTTTTTTAAAATTTTTGATGGTTGTATTTACTAGTTTTTCTAGCCTATTTCTTAATTTTATATTAAAATTGGGTTCTGCTCACCTAGGGATGGAGAGGCACTGTTCCAAGCTTCAGGCTTTTTCATGATGCTATTTTCAGAGCTAGTCCTGGAGGTCTACAAGTTTTTGGTGTTTCCAAGGTGGTGTGATTTGATGAAAGATGTGGTCATCCTCTCTTGGTTTGTGCTCTGGTCTTTACCCATGAAGGTCCCCTGTTCCTCTGAAGCTGCAAATGCCAGCATTCCTCTTGGCCCTGTAACTGTGATCAAGTCCACTGCTTTCCTGCAGCCACTTTGCTAGGGCTCTTCCCTGCCTTGGAATTATGACCAGGGCTCCTGCTCCCTTGTGATTAACTACTATCACTCTGCTGTGTTCTGGCCCTGTGACCCAGAACTGCATATCCCAGTAGAGTTGCCAGTCAGTGTCAGCTATACCAGTGCCAGGAATGGGTCCCTTGTGATCTCTTTCTAACTAGTCTTCTGACCCCCTTTCTGTCTCTGGACTGAGAACTCCCAAAGCTACTGCTGCTCCTAGCACTGTTACTGCCACCTCATGTATATGCTCCAGATACGCCTCTATCCTCATGTCACTGACCTCTCCTGTCAACCTCCTAAATTGTTTTGGGTCAGAAAAATGTCTCACTCTCACCTTTTGTTGGCTCTGATGCTCCAAAATTTTATTTGAAGTGTTATTTTAGAGTTGCTCAGAGAGGAATGTTGGGACAGTTCAGCTGGCTGACTGCTTCTAATCTGCCATCTTGGCTCCCCTCTTCCGGAACTTTCAATCAAACTGATGAGCTAAGTCTTGGAAATAACTGAAGACCCATCCCTTGACACTTATTTATAAGTGTAGTAAGAAATCAGTATTCCAAGAGCTAAACAACAATAATGATGATGAAGGAGATGATGACTAACATTTATATGGTGGTTTAATAGTTTAATAAAGCAGATAGCTTTAAAGGTATAATCTCACTTGCTCCTCACAACACTTTATGGTGCTTAATAAACATGGCACTAGATAATGGTTCACAGGATAAGATCACAGACCTAAAGCTGAAAGAGACTTTGGAAGTTGAACCCTCTCATTTTATAAATAAGGAAAATGAGGCCCAGGAACTTTAAATCACTTGCCCAAGGCCACACATGTAGTAAGTGGCAATGGTAATTTTTTGAACTTTAATACCTTTGAGTTCAAAACCATTGATATTTTCATTGTACAAAATTCCACCTTAATGATAGGGATTGCAAGTGTCTCCTCTCTTGTGAATGGCTATCCCAGCCCATGGAAATGAACTTTTCCTCCTGCCTCCTGTCACTGATTGCCTGATGTTGATGTCCCAAAGAGCAAGGGTAATGACTTCTTAAGTTATGGTTCTTGTGGTTATGATTCAAACTGTTTTTCTTATGAGTCACCCTTTTTCCCTTTGAATATGGCTAATGCTACACTCTTGTCTTTGACATGTTTCAAACAATTTGTTTCACAAATAAGAAAGTTAGGATTGATGGAAATGAAGCACTGCAGACAGTCAGGGTGTCATTTTCCATCACTTAGAAATATGTTGCACCAATAAAAAAGTTGTGTGATTGAAAATGATGTCCTGGCTGTCTCTATTACTTCCTTTTCATCATTTCAGTCAGAATAATTTTGAAGTGGGGGAGTGTGAAACAAATTGCTTCCAAACATGAAAGCCTGATGTATTCACTGAGGACTAATTTCTTGACAAGTTTGTAATTTCAAAATGAACCTAATTTGGAGATGCTAGAACATCAAAATGGACTGTCCTTTTTAGGAGGAAGAGATGAGAGTTGCAGAGGGAGAAATCTTTTTTTCCTCAAATGAAATGTACCTTGTAATAATGCAAAAGCTTGACAAAACAGTTTAAAATGGAATCTCTGAGGTCCCAATGGAAAAATCTGAAAACATTTTGTGGGGCATTAGGTCTATATTTGAAAAAGTTTTCTTTCTTTGAATCTATCACTTGATGAACCAGGTAATAGTCACTTTGAACAGTAGGTAAAGTACAGTATTATCTAAACTCCATAATAACTAATATGCCATTGGATATGCAGGGTAAAAATGGTGGACTGAATTCTAGAGCATTTTAAAGAGAGAATTTTATGTTCAGCCCAGACCTAAACCAAACCAGCTTCATATTTTGGAGGTTTTCCCTCATTTATATCTTCTTCCAGCTCTCATGCTATAATAGAACTCCTTTCTCCTTCCCTTATACCTAGTTCCTGTATATCGTATTCTTGCTTCCCAGAAGACCACACTCTGGCATCCCTACCAAATCTGCCCTCCTCGGGCAGCATCTTGTGTTTTGGCTCTTTCTTTCTCCTTTTCTCTCTCCCTCCCTCTCTCCCCTTATCTCTCTCCCTTTCTTTCTCTCTCCCTATATAGACATATATGCATGTTTATGTGTCTTCTGTCCTGCTGTCCTATTCCCTTTGTTTCTGTTCAGATAATCTGTGTTGTTATGTTCATTATCCACCTCTAGAAACAGATTTTCATTTAGACAAGGGTCATCAGAGTTATTATAATAGCTATAAGTAGAATTTCAGAGCCTATATAGGGCTACTAGGGGAGATATTTTAGGCCTATGTTCTTTTTGGCAACAATAATTTGTGTGTAACCATACATCATGGGGCTGCCATGGTCATGGTTAAAGTTTAAAAGGCCTTTTCATGATAACTCTTCTCCTGCAGTCAAAACATAGTTCCCTCAAATTCTTCAGGGCTAAGTCATTATTTCAGATCAGTACAAGGCTGAATGAATTGTGAACAGCTAAGTTTATTCAAATTACAAATTCTCAACTGCACACACAGATCTGCACAAAAGGTTTTAAATAAAAGGACATAGGTATTGTTCAAGGAACTCCTCATACCTCACCTACATGAAATGTTTCCTCATTGAGACTTAAGGCACTGATCTAGCTACTTAGCAAGTGTCCTTGAAAACTCACAAAAATTTAATGAGGTTTGGATATAGTGGGAAGAAAAGGATGGTTGCTCAAATTACTAAGTGAGGAAGAAGGGGGCAACAAGTATTTGTTAAGAGACTTCTATGTGCCAGGCATTAGGCTAAGCACTTTACAAATTTGATCTAATTTGATCTTTACAATAGCCCTGAGGTAGGTGCTATTATGACCTCTATTTTACAGTTGAGTGAACTGAGGCAGACAGAGATTACATGATTTGTCCAGGGTCATATAGTTAGTAAGTGTCTGAGAACAGATTTGAACTCAGACCTTCCTGACTCTATTGTACCACCTGGCTTAATCTGGAATTTAGACATCTGTAAATGAGACAATGGCTCCAAATACCCTAGGCTAGGGTTGGGGAACCCGTGGCCTCAAGGCCACGTGTGACCCTCTAGATCCTCAAGTGCAGCCCTTTGACTGAATTCAAACTTCACAGAACAAATCTCCTTAATAAAAGGATTTGTTCCATAAAACTTGACTGTGGCCTAAGCTGTCTCTTTCAATTTGGAACTGCCAAGTGATGTTTTATCCTATCCTTGTTTTGTCAGCACTGTATAGTCACTGAACAATGATGTCCTGTCCACCAGTCCTATCCCCCTTCTCAGTATACTTCAATAGCTTTCCTTCTGTTCTCTAACAATCTATTATTTACCAGTTATTCTAGTCCTATCTTAAATCCTTCCTCTTTCCCCAAGAATTTTAGTCAATGGTCAGTTCTTCCCTTCCTAAATATCATAGTGTAACACAGTAACTGGTGGCAGATAATATATATTTAATAAATACTTGTTGATTGATTATATTTGCTATGTATTTTCAGTACTTGATTATAGTCAGCTGAGTGTATCACTTGTCTTATATGGTTCTCTAATTGTTTCATATGTGTTGTCTTCATTTCCTCAATCTGACTCTGTGTTCTTTGAGTAAAGAAACCAGGTCTTCTTCTCTTGAGTCCTTTACAATACCCAACATATGTCAGACATGGAACAAATATTCAAAATTGAATCAAGTTGTGCTGAAGCAAAGCACGGGTTCTCTAGAGACCCCAAAACAATGTTCATTCATTCTAACAGAAACCACCCCTAGGTGATGCACTGAGAATATAATGGAAGGAGGCCCCAGCAAGCTTAAGTAAAAGGTAAGGGTGGGCTAAAGAAGCAACGTGAAGGCTCACTGAAGAAATTCTAAAAGGGCAGCAACCAATGTATGGATTATTAGGAAACATGAACAACCAAATGACCATCTGGGTCTGTCCCAGACAGAGGAGGGAAGGGGTAGGGACAGGGGTGAAGGGGATATTAGAGCCTAGATTTCCTTTTCTGTAGGAAGTGAATGAACAGCTTTTAGTAAAGAGAGGAACGGTTTTGCTAATCGATCCTGTGAAAGACTATTTTAAAATACCATAATTATATGTTTAGAGAGAGTACTGTAAGGGAAGGATTTTGTGTGTGCAGCATACATGTTGTGTACTGCTGTGAGTGTGAGACAAAAAGAAAGAGACAGAGACATACAAGGAGCAGAGAGACAGTCAGAAAAAGAGATATAAAGAGACCTAAAGCCGAAAGAGGCAGAAAAACAGACAGAGAGGAAGAGAGAAAGGAGATGGAGAGAGACAGGGAGACACAGAGAAGAGAGACAGACACAGAGAAGAGAGACAGACACAGAGAGACAGACAGACACAAACACAGAGGCACACACACAGAGAGACAGATGAGAGAGAGAGAGAGAGAGAGAGAGAGAGAGAGAGAGAGAGAGAGAGATTGGAGGAAGAAAAAGGCTAGTAGAGGGGAAGAAATAGGGAGGGATAGGTGAGAAAGAAAGAGAGGAGGGAAGAAGGAGAGGGACAAACACTTTATAGATTCTCAGATTTTATGCTCTTCATTGATCATTCATATGACGTTCTAACAGCAGAAAGACCCTGGCTTTCATAAGAGTGTGCTATGAAGGTTAAGCCTCCTCAAGGAATATTAGAATGTTCTCCTACACTATTGCAATAATAAAAATAAGGTTAGTAATAGGGCAATCTTATTATTGAGTCATTCCTTCCAAGGAGTTCAAAAAGCGTGCCAGGCATTCTTTCTTTAATTCTTATAATGAGGAAATTTGAGGACAAAACATGTGAATATTTGGTCCAGTTTGTAGTCATGCTTAAGAGGGCTTTAATTCTTCTCAGACACCATCCCCTTTCCCCCTTTGCACAAATCAGGAGAGAACAAAACAAGATAAGGCACACTCATTTTCATTAAATATTTTCTTCACCTTCTTGACCCTTTTCCTCCATGAATCACAATGATTTTATGTCAAAAGTCAGGAAGCATATACTTTGTGGTATATTTTAATTCAGAACATGGAATTCTGGTCTTACTCAATTTCAATTATACAAGTGTTAGTTAGCCAAGTCTCTCAATTCTGGGAAGTGACAAAGAATATCTCACACAGAGAAGGACATGGGGGACAGGGACACAGAAAGTTGTGAATAGCAAGTGATACACATGAGACAACTTCTTCAGATATCTCAATCACAGGTTCATAAATCCAGAGATTGAAAGGAACGCAGAGTTCATTTAGTCCAGCACCTTGTTTTAAAATGAGGAAACTAAGGTGAGCAGATTAGGTGATTTGCTCAAGGTCATGTAGATGGGAGGTGGCAAAAGTAGGATTTGAACTCAGGTCCTGACTCAAGAGGCAGTGCTTTTCCCACCATACCATGCTGCTTCCCCAGTACATGCTAAGAACAAGCTGGGTGATGTCCTTAATATGGATCAATTATTTCTGGTACCTTTGCCTGTCCAGGTAAAGAGTAACACAATGATAGTTCTGTCACTTCTCACCTGTGTGACCTTGGGGAAATCACTTAACCTCTTTAGTCCTCAGCTTCCTTTTATGAGGAATGGGTAGTCTGAGAGGGGAGAGAAAAAGAGAGAGAGAGAGAGAGAGAGAGAGAGACAGACAGACAGACAGACAGACAGACAGATGGACAGACAGACGGACAGAGGGACAGAGAGACAGAGACAGAGAGAAAGACAAAGTCAGAGACAGACAGACAGAGAGAGAGAGAGAGAGAGAGACAGAGACAGAGAGACAGAGAGATGGCGAGACATCTTTCCATTTTGATACAGAGAGAAATAAAGATACTAGATAACCTCTGAGGTCCCTTCTACTGCTTGTCTATGAGTTCCATCTTCACCAAGATTTTGATCTCTTCGGGGACTCTGAGTCTCATTTACCTCCACCAACTCAGAATCTGCAGTGTGCTTTGTATGTAATATAGAAGTGAATCAATTCTGAGACCAACTGCTCCAGAGACACCATTTTGTGACTAAGTTGTTTCCTCAGCCATTTGCCCCTAATTTTAAACTGCCTCAGCAGGAACTATGGGCAGGTAGCCCTGGGCAAAGCACAGCTTCTGTGGTTTTGAATTTTTAACTTTAATTGGCAAAGTTGCATGGATATTGGGTGTTCACATGTGATATTTGTGTTGGTGCTATATTTAATCAAAGTATGCACACTGTCCTCTCTTTGCCCAACATGCAAACACTGGCAGAACCATAGTGGAACATTGTACCCTTCCAGAAAGAATTTTCCTGTTAATAGCAGCCTTTTATTTAAAGAACCTGGTCTACTTGGTGGGTAGCCTTTTGGAACTATACCCATCAGCATGCAACTTAAAACACTGTGAACAGGATAGTCATGGAAGAGGAAGAAAGGGAGAAATGTCTTCTACTACTGGCTGTCACCTGTGAAGACTATCTAAATTCAAATGGGGTGAACTGAATAGGGATAGGCAAGAACAGAGAAGCTGACCATGCATTATTTTGAACTCATGGTGCCCACATTGTCTCAACCACCCATAGTGCAAACCTCAAAGATATAAGATCATGGCATTATCAATGTCAAACTGAATAGGATCTTAAAGGTCATCTAAGTCAACTCTTTCATTTTATAGATGAGGTGACTGAGAGCCAAAGGGATGAAATGACTTGTTCAAATTAGCAAGTAACAGAGCCAGAATTTGAACACATATCCTTGTACTTTAAATGTACTTCCCACTACACTGTGCATATTGGGATCCTTCTACCATGAGAAGACATCACCTCCCCAATTTCCCAATTGCTTTTTAGGAAGTTCCTTCGCCCACTTACTACATCTCTACAATTCTTTGTGAGTTTGAGGTTTACCAATATATACCTTAATCCTAAAAATGACCATGGATGCTCAGAAATAAAGTAGGCTGAAAAAATAAATATAAAACCACTATTAATTACACTACAGAAACCTTATAAGCAGTCTTTGAGTTTTCCCTTTCCTCCACTGACATCTAATCAATTACCAAGGCCTGCCAATTTTACCTGTATCTCTTCCTTTTCATTTTGACCATTTTCCTAGTTCAGGTTCTCATAACTAAAGAACCTGCTAACCAGTCTTTCTGCTTCCAGTCTCTTCCTTTTCTAATACTTAATACTTAATACTGTTAGGGTAACAATTTCCTTGATGCATAATCTGCCCACTTCCGTCTCCTGCTGAGAAACCTTAAGTGACTCTCTCTACATTGTCTACTAAATAAAACTACACGCTTCTTAAACTAACATTCAAGGACTCCAAGATATGGTTCTAAACTCCTTTTACGGCACATTTCATATTAATCCCTTTCACACACTCTATACTGAAGCCAAACTGGATTACTCTTTGTTTTCCAACCTTGTCTTTTCCTCTTCTTCACCCATGATTTTGAACACACTATCCTCTTGAAATAAACTATTTTTAACATTTTATCTGAACTATCTTTGTTTACTACTAGCAAATAGCATAATATAACTACCATAATATAGCACCTTTAGGTTTGCAAAATGCTTTAAAAGCATCATTGCATTTATCCTCACAACAACCCTGGGAGATAGGTGGTATTATTACCCCCATTTTATGGATGATGTAGGCAGACAGAGGGCTAGATTACTTGCCCAGGGTCACACAGCTCTGAGTTTTGGTCCTTCTAACAACAAGGTCCAGCACTCTACCTACTGTATCAACTAGCTCCTTATACCTTCTACTCCTCAGTTGAACACCAATGTCCAAGTCCCAGCACATTAGCACACCTTTCCCATATGCAAGCTTGCCCAATCCTTTAGGCAGAAATGACTCCTGTGTAAATTTCTCTGCCAGGACACTATCTGACATATCCTTATACTTTTTGCCATTTTCTAAATTGTATTATATGTATTGGTGTCCATGTCTCCTTGCCTATACTAAATTTTAGTCTCCTTGAGGTCAGTGACTGTAATTTTTCATGGTTCTGTCCCCAGTACCTATAATAGAACCTTGCACATAGTAGGTCCTTAATAAATGTTTATTGAGTTATTTTTTTTCTCAGGTTGAATTATGCAAGACTGGTAAAATAGTGAAAGTGTAATCTAATAAGCAGACAATCTCAGAAATTGTACAGGAGTCAATTCAATAATTATTAGTTGGTTTTTTTCTCCTGTCTAAGTCACTCCCTAGTACCTGCTTGGGTACGTACATGTACATTTTCAAACTATTCATATACTCAGTGACTCACAATCAGACCATAGTTCATAAAATGGATAAAATGTGAAAGAAATGTGTGCATATTGAAACCTATTTAGCTATTGCCTTTGATAAAGATTGGTTCCTGGGATGGGAACAGGACAAGTGTGCACAGGAACCACTTACTTTCATACCCACATACCACAATATAAGAAAATCTAATGCAATAATTCAGTAACATTTTAAAATTGAATATTTTTTAAAAAATATTTTCTTTTAGCAAAAGATAAAGTTGTAAAATATGAAAGTCATGTAGTTAGAATTATATTTATGTTTGGAATGATGACTTAAAGGTCAAAAAGAAAAATAACAATGAAAACTAAAGGGAATATAATATATCGGGCTGAAAAATCATTACACTTCTATCAATCCCTCTCCTCGATATTCTAGAAGAGGATATTATGCAGCTCCCTGGTTGCTCAAACTCTATCACCTAGCACTTTTATGAAAGCTGCTAACCTTTTGGAAATGGACAAATCAATGCAGGCTGAAGGAAGGCGGAGATGCAGAAATTCAATGGAGACATTATTTCAGATGGGTGCAATAAGTGGGCAAATAGGGACAAGGCTCAAAGAGTCCAAGAATCATCAAATGTTAGGATTGAAAGAGATCATAGAGATCATCCAGTCCAATCCTACTCATTTAAAAAAAGGAGGAATTGGAGGATCAGGGAGGTCAAGGGACTTAACTGAGGCAACATAATTAGTGGTCAGTTCTCAGCAAAACTGTAAAGTTGCAATATTTGTCTTCTTACTTCCTTTCCAACACATTCAACCCTTTTTTCATTCTATAGTCACATTGCCCCCTTCCATCTGGTGAGAGGAAAGCAATCTCTATGGGTGAATGTGCGCAGGTAGGTGGTGCAGTGGATAGAGGATCAGACCTGGAGTCAGGAAGACCTGAGTTCAAATCTGGCCTTGGACAATGAGTATCTGTTACCCTGAGTAAGTCACTTCACCCTGTTTGCCTCAATTTCCTTATCTGTTAAATGAGCTGAAGAAGGAAATGGCAAAACACTCCAGTATTTTTGCCAAGAAAACCCCAAATGGGGTCAAGAAGAGTCAGATAAAACTGAACAACAACAAAATGGGTGAATATCTCTCATGACCCTTTCCTGGAATTTCTCTGCTCTTCTCTCACTGTATATTCTTTCTCTTAGGGTATTTATATATTCTTATAGCTTCAGTAATCACTTTTTTCCTATTACTCATGAATTTCTTTTTCTAGCTCTCACTTCTGCCCAAGTTTCAGACTTGCATCATCTACCTATTGAACTGAAACATCATGAGCTGTGTACCATGAGAATGCCTTAAAGATGACTTAAAGGATGCTAAGTATGACTAGTTTAAAGTCATTTTTCAGGCATGTTAATGAACTTTTGTTGACAAAGTATGAAGTAGAAAGACATTGTTATATTTTCACCTGAAATTTCTATTACATGTTTATAACACTGATATATCTTTAATTGATTTCACATTAAATCCTCATTATGATTCCTAAACATTCCTAGACATTTATTTCTTACTTTCATAAGTAACAATGTAAGGAATATAGCTTGAGTTGCTTTTAAAATTGTGTACCTTTAAAATAAACAACTGATTTCAAGTTAAATCAACATGCATTTATTAAGTACCTACTGTGGGCCAGACATTGTGCCAAGTGCTGGGTTTGATTTTGGTTTGGAAATCTAAACTCATCATCTTTCACTTAAAATCTACGTCCTACTTCCTGATTTCTCTGCTTCCATTGATGGTGCTTCCATTTCCCAGTCACTCAGGTTCAAAAATCTTAGAATCATTTTTGACCTTTTGTTTCCCTTTGTCTCCAAAACCAAATCAATTTATAGTTCTGTCAATTTTGCATTGAGACATCTTTCACCTTTGTCCAGTCTTACCCTTTCCCACTGCTGCCATCTTAGTTCTAAGCTCAGGTTCTTATAATCTCTATTTATAGTACTGCTCTGCTGGCTACCAGTTGCAGTCCTCTGTAATTCAACCTTTCCACACCGGTCAAAGTCATCTTTCAAGTTCATGATTCTGATCACTTCACACACTTGCTCAAAAACCTTAGCTCCCCATTGCCTACCAAATAAAATACTAACATCTTAGCCTAGAATTTAAAGATATCCCCAAGCTGATTATAACCTCTCTTTCTATCTTTATTTCATAGTAATTCCTTTTGTGCATACCACACTCCAAACAAAGTGCTCTACACAGTTTCAGTTTGGACTATTAGCTTCATTTGATATAAGAGGAGTGAGTTCATGGTCACACGTTACTATTTATAATGCATGGTGTTCTCTGATTATTAAGTACCATTTATTTATTTGGCCCTTTGTTGAGAAACAAATAATGCATATTACTTATTCTGGAATGTGTCTACTTTTAGGAAGGACCAATTCTGCTACACCAATGTCATATGTCTAATGTGCATTGATATATTAATTTAAAAGAAGATAGGATTAGCTAGTAGGTAAGATAGATCAATTACCCCTAGCAAAAAGTGGTGACATGCCATAGAGCTGAAGCATGGAACATAGACAAAACCTTTGATAACCTTAGAGACCATGGTATTGACTCAGAACTTTTGCAATAGAAGGATATGAATAAGCCACTAAGGTAGACCTAGGACTCTCCAGTGAGTAGCTTTCAGCCTCATTCAATGGTTAAATGTACTTGAACGATTATAATCTCCCACAGACTCTTCTCAGGGAAGTAAACGACTATCCAGAAAACCTATGCTCTAAAGTGAGGAAGGATGGATCTCTCTAGCATGAGTTCCCCTGGTTCTATCTCTCAGTAACAAGTTATAGCACTTTTAATCTTACAAACTGCTTTCCTTTCAACAACCTTGAGAGACAGAAGTACCTGCCTCACTAAGGTAACCTCAGGGTTAATTATTTTGTGTTACCTCCCCAAAGAATATTCTAAAAGAAGACCACAGGGAGAAAGAAATCCCAGAGAATGAATCTTTAATGGTGGAATTTCAGATACTGTGGCAATCATTTATACATTACTTCTAAGACAAAGCCTGAAGAGAAGGGCATGTTTACTGAAACACAGCTGAGAAGACCTGAACTTTAAGTAAATTGATTCATTGGGGCACATATGGAATTATTCACCTGATATGGGAAGTCTGTAAATTCAGATGTCTGTAGGTCAGATCTGAGCATCATGCTACTTGAGGAGAGCTGAAGAAAGACTGCAATGCTCCATGCACAATTCCCCCTTCAATTACAGCTATGTTTCACTAAATGGTGTTTTACCCCTACGGACCTCACTCGCTTACTACCTGGGAGTCGTTGAAGTACCAGGGGAAATCTTGCTGGCTAATCCTATTGTTATTTCAAAGTACCAGGTTGCTCAAGAGGTTGAGATATTTCAGTTCTTTGAGATATATAAAAGAGAATTCTTTCCTTAGAATGAATTCTTTTTTTTTTTCTTTCTTTCCACATTATATCAAAAGCAGCAGGGAGGCATACGTTTCAGTAAAAGCAAATTAACACCACAAGCCGTCCTTAAGTTTTCACAGCTCAGGCTCCAGGTTACAGGAACCTATAATTAATGTTCAGCACCTTTCATGATTTATCACGGCCACAGACAGAGGTGGAAAGAAAAAGAGATGTGGATAGACCACCGAGTCTATTTCCCTCCCACTCCCACACCTCACATTCATTAACACCTCCCACTTCACTCACATGAGTAACAGTATATTACCAATGGTTAGTTAAAAGAGGAGGGTTATTAAAGCATAAAGAATATCAATAAAACTAGTACATTGAGATAAGGAGGAGGAATATGCTAGAACTCTCTATGATGGCTTACAATCAAGAAGAATTGATAGGTTCATTGTTTTCAAGTAGGAATGGATTTAGAGAAATTTCTTAACCTAGAGGTCTATGAACTTCTAAAAAATGTACATTTGAAACTGGGAAGATGTATATGAACTGATGCAAAGTGACGTGAGTAGAATCAAGAGATCATTATACATGTCAACAGCAGTATTGAGTCTGTGATCAACCAGGAAAGACTTAGCTACTCTGATCAAGGCAGTGACCCACAACAATTCCAAAGGACCAATGATAAAACATGCTATCTACCCCCAGAGGGAGAACTGATGAACTCTGAGTGAAAATTGAAGTATAGTTCTCTGACTTTATTTTTCTTGCTTTTTTGCAACATGAAGAATATGGAAATATGTTTCATGCGATTTCACATGTATAGTTGATATATTTCTTGTCTTCTCAATGAATGAAGGAGGAGTGGAAGGGAGAAAGAATTTGGAATTCAAAATTTTAAAAAATGTTTAAAAGAAATAATAAATTTATATATGTATACATATGTGTATATATTGCTAAATTTCAATATAATTAGTTTCCTTTATAATCCTATATCTTTTATTTTATACATTTATAATCTATTAAGGGATCTATAGTTCTCACCAAACTGTCAAAAGACTCATGTTAAGTTAAGAAAGTTAAGAAATCTTGACCTAGTCCAATCCCTTCATTTTATGGCTGAGGAAACTGAGGCCCAAAGAAATTAAGTGATTTACCCAAGGTCACACAAGTAGTCCATAATAGAACTTGGTATCTGACCCTACAAACACTAGACTCCAAATTCAGTGTTCTTTCCACTATCCTATCTATACTTTATAAGATGAACTACCTTAGAGTCAAACTAAGAGAATTTGATGACTGAAGATTTTGTTATCAGAGAAATTCACATTTATCAACTGGCCGCACAGCTTGGATGTAGAGGAAAGTAATGATATAATTCTATATTGTTAGTACAACCTAGTTCACCTGATATAAATCAACAGGGGATATAAGTCGTTTCATCTCTCTAGGTCTCATTTTTCTCTGATGTAAAATGTTGGGGACTTTGGTAGGGTTGGGGAGGAAGTTGGACAAAATTATCTTTAGAATCTCATTCAGCTCTAAATTCCAGTGATAAATATTGAAAAGAAAATGAAAGGGTTCTATTTTCTATAATTGTGACTTACTTTATGAAATAGCTGTGTTCCTGAAAATGTGTAAATCAAACTTGGGTGAATCTTCTCATAGTTCAAATGCACTGAGAGCTATTTGAAGGAACTAGATGATGACTTCATTGGAGAAAGCAAAGGATGCCTCTGTAAAATCTACCATCCCTCCATCTATTTTTTCTCTTTTTCCTTTTTTTCTTAAACCCAATTTTCATATATTGAATTTCCTTGACTTGCGGCACACCTAGGATCTATAAAACCAGATCCTCACATTCCATTTTCTTTCCAGTTGGCATTCTGCTCTTGTCTGTTCTTGTTACAGACAATTGCTTTAAAGCCTAATTTCCATAGCTTTATTCAGTTCAACAGGAAAAGGAAAAACACTGCATTTCAAGAGTTATTTCTGAGTCCAAATGAGGCCACAGAAATACATTTTTTTTTAAAAGGCAAAAACGTGGCTCAGTACTGCATTCATGACTGAAGTCCTGAAGTAACCGTGTGACCTCTCTGAAGCTCAGACTCCATTATGATGTGCAGTTAGAGAAAAGTCATATACCATGGTCTTTCTAGATTCTCTTGAAACAGGCTGTATTTCTCATATGCTTCTTCATTTTTATGAGATCTATATCTTCATGTGCATACCCCCTCTGCTGACAAAGACACTAAGCTTCTCATACTTTTAGCAGATGGTTTTGTAGTCTACTGGGGCTGATAAAATTCATGAACCTCTTTGAACTTAGGTAGGCTGATCTTTGGGTGTCTGAAATGGAATCCTTTGCCAGGCTGATACTCCAAGGCTTTTTAGCTTGGTAAGATCTGCCAGAATATAGATTACCCTGGTGTAGCCTTTGAGAGTATAGGAACACTCCACATTATTATAAAGCAGTGGAGAAGGACTTTAGTGAAAATTCTAACTAAAGAGAATCCTTAGATTGGTGACACAGTGGATAGAGTCTGGTGTTAGGAACACTGGGAATAACACTGGATCTGGTGTTAGGAAGTCCTGAGTTCAAATCTTGCCTCAGACACTGGCTGTACAAATTACTTAACCTATTACTGGACAAATTGCTGGACAAATTACTTAACTTATTTGCCTTAGTTTCCTCAACTGTAAATTGGGAGATAGTAATAGCACCTACTTCACAAGGCTGTTGAGAATATCAAATGAAACAATGTTTGTAAAGCACTTAGCCTAAAACATAATATGTGTTATATTAATGCTGTTCCTTCCCTCCCTCCCTTCTCAGGGTTGAACAGAAAATTCTTTAATTTCCTTTTCTTCACAGTAGTAATGAAACAGAAAATCTTCAAATGCAATGAAATTCTCCAAAAAGCTATTTACATTGGAATAAAGTTTAGTTGTTTTTGAAAATGATAATGGACAAAAGAAGGAAAACCTCACACCTTTCTTGCATATACATAGGTTTAAAATATGCTTCAGTATATTTAGAATCCTAGATTTAGAGATGGAAGGGATCTTTAAAGTCATATAATTCACCCTATCCCACTCTCATTGTACAGATGAGGAACCTAGACTTGCCCAATGTCATACTGGTAATAACTGACAGAACCAGGATTTGGAACCAGGTCCTCTGACTCCAAATCCCATAATCTATTCATTGAGCCACAAAACAAGTAATCTTTGATTGTGTCAGTGTGCAATTAGTCCAACACTGATAACAAGTCTTCTGTAACTTGTCAGAAGAGCATTGAGAGCTCCTATAGCTGAGAAATTAATCACCTCAGAGCTCAGAGCTTCTGTTGAGTGTCTCAGAATTTAAGTAAGCTGGTCCTCATACACCAACAGATGTAATTCATCCCTGGACCCATACCTCAGGCCTTTCCGGAGCTTAAACGCCACTGACCAAACTTGGAAGAAAACCAGGATCGGTTCTGCACTACAATAAGGCATTGTGGTAGAACTTTAGCGCAAAGGTTTAAAAAAGAAATTATTTTTATTATACCAAGGAATATATAGCCAGAGGGAAAAAATTCAAAATGCCCTGAAAATACTCTCAAATTCAAGGCTAGTTACTCATCATTTTACCTAAGACTTTCAGTATCCAATTATTTTCTGACTTAACAATGAGCAAGGAGGCCCACACCTTGGATGGGGGGAAAGAACTTCCTGATTTCTGCTCTTGCTTCCTTGAAGGCAGAGAGGGCAGAAGTATGATTTACTTCATATTCCTGGAATGGGATAGGGATAGGATGGTAAGGAGTGGACATAAATGTTTGTGGGACATATTGACATTGACGAAGGAAGCAAGAGTTTTGATCATGCTGTCAGAAAAAGCAATAAGAAAAGAAAGAAAATTTACATTTCTAGGAGAGGTTAACAGGGAAACAACATAATGCTTAAAAGCACCACAGGCAACAAACCAATATCCTCATTAAATGTGTATGGACCAAGTGGCACCACATCTGAAAGACTAAAGGAAATATTGTCTGAATTGCTAAATAACAGAAACAGTAGCAAAAATAAAGAAAACCCAAAACATAGATAGATAGGAGACTTGGATGTAGCTCTGCTGAATAAACCTAAACAAATTCAGATAAACAAAACAAAAGAAAATATAGAACTGAACAGACTGTGGGGGAAACTTAGGTTTGAAAGAGTTATGGCATCTTCTGAATGAGTGTTAAAAAAAGTATATATACATATACATATATGTGTGTGTATGTGTATGTATATGTGTGTATATATATGTGTGTATGTATGTATGTATGTATATATATATACATATATATATATGTATATATATATATATATAGTTTCTTAGCATCTCATGATACCTTTATAAAAATCAGCCACGTGATAGGGAAAATAAAAAAAATAAATTCAAAAGAGAAAAATATTAAATACATCCTTCACAGACTATAACATTATAAAAATAGTACTTAAAAAAGAGAATACATGTAGAAGATACAGACCCAAATGGAAATTTAATCATGACAATTTGGATAATGAGTAGCTTTAAAAAAATGGAAATGATTACCAACTCTATGAGAGAGAATAGTGTTGAAACAAAATACCAAAAAAAAAAAATTGAGATACAGCTAAAGTAGTACTCAGAGAACAATTATAACTCTGAAAACACACATTAATAAAATAGGAATGGGTGGATAATGGTCTGACTATGCAATGTTAAAAGAGAGAGAGAATCAACAATTTATCAAACACAAACTAAGCACAAAAGAAAAATGCCTTGCAAATCAGAGAAGAGGCCAAAAAAAAGAAAACATTAAGTGTTTAGAAATGAGAAAACTAAAAGCTGTTTCTCTAAAAAGACTGACAAAAATCAATAAACTTATGCTAACCTAAATGTAAAAAAACCAGAGAAAAACAAATCACCAAAATAAAAAATTGACAAGGTGAATTGACAGAAAAGAATTCTTAAAAACTTATCAGAAATTAGTATAACAATCATATGCTAGTAAAATTCAGAATTTAAAGAATTACCTACAAAAGTATATTAAAATATTCAATTCAAAGAAGATGAAATTTCTATCAACCCAATTATAAGAAGTAAAATTGAATAAGAAACTTCCAAACATGGAGGTGGTGTGAACCCCATGGTCTGGACACACTTTCAGCTGAATTTTATTAGATATACAAAGGACAATTAATACCTATCTTATTAATATTATTATGAATTGAGATAGAAAATTCCACCAAACTTTTTAAAAAATTAAATTAATATAGTTCTATGTATAAATCAGCACAGGATAAAGTAAAGAGAACTATAAAGTTGTATCATTAATAACAAGTGATATAAATAAAAAAATAAAAACCTAGCCAAAATAATTACAGCAATATAGCCAAAAAAGTATTCAAAATGACCAAGATGAATATGTACTATAGATGTGTGATTAAACATTAGGAAAACAATTAACAAAATTAACAATATTAGAGACAAAACAATCAAAACCACATCATCACATCAATAGATGCAGAAAAACCCTTTAGCAAAATTGAACACTCCTGATCAAAACACTAAAAAGCACAAGCATGCAAGGATTATTTTAACATGCTTAACAGTATGACCCTAAAACCAAAAGCTAGCATTATTTACTATGGAGAAACATTAGAAGACTTCCCAATGAGTACATAAATTAAGCAAAGATTCTCTCATCCTCACTATGATTTGACATTTTTCTAGAAATGTTAATAATAACAATAAGGAAATTGAAAGAAATTAGAGGTGTAAATTATCAATAAAAAGAAGAAATTCCCCTAATTACAGACAGAATAGTTTACTTAGAAAACCTCAATGAATCATCAAAGAAACAAATTGAGACAATTATTTCAGTATTACAAAATACAAAATCAATAACATAAATTGTTAACATATCTAATGACAATAAAAAGGAGTAAATGACAGAGATATTTCATTCAAAATATAAATTTCATAGAATAGCCAAAAGCATATCACAGTGCATGTAAGAAATAAAAATATAATTACAGAGCACTTTTTAAATAAATAAGGGAAAACAAATAAATGTAAAGACATCTACTGTTCATGACCGAACCATGCCAAGGTAATAAATATAATGTGCTATACCAATCAAACTTCTATGAGCTTACTTTATAGAGCTCTACAAAATAATAACAAAATTCATTTGGAGAACCAGAAGGTCTGAGATATTGAGGAAAATAATGGGGAAAAAGTTGGAGGAAACAAGATTTTCGGACTCAAACTATGTTATAAAGTAGCAATCATTAAAACTATTAGATATTGGACATGGATAGAAGGCAAGAGTGTCCATTCTATTAAAAATTCACCAAGGACATTTTAGTCAAAGTTTTACTGATCTTTATAAAAAAAAATAAGGGAAATATATTGAAGGAAACATTGCAAATTACTTTTATCTGTTATCTAAAAGCATTTACCAGGGTGTTATACTGTGATGCAAAGAATAGATTGCAACTCTAGGTGTTCTAAGCATCTGTATTACCTTGTGTAAATCATTTCATTTCTCTGGATATCAGTTTCCTCACCTGTAACATGGGGAGAATGGACTAGGCAATTGCTCAGGTCTTTTCCAGATCTAAAATTTAGTGTTGTAAATGCTGTACATTCTGTTGTTCATCCAATTATTTTATCTCATTTATTTTCACAACTATAAACTTCACATGCTGAATAAAATCACATTGTACTCAACAAGTCATTAGAATTTTGCATTTGATATATGTTTTTAGCCAACATTTTAAGTGCTACTCTTGTGTACTTAGAAAGGGCATACTATACACAATGCAGTTTAGAATTGTTTTGGTTATCAATAATCAGTATGGATGAAAGAAAGGTTGTGCCTACAAAGTATGTTAATTAAAACAGTGAGAAGAAAAATCCAGTCAGTCAGATATCATGTCTACAAATCACATACAGCCAATTGGAATCATCCAAGGCTTGGGTCTTCCTCCTTCATTCCTTCCTTCCTTCCTTTCTTCCCCTCCCCCTTTTTCTTCATTCCTCTCTCCTTTCCTCCTTCCCTTCCTTCCTTTTTCCCTTCTTTCCTTCTTCCTTTCCTTCTTTATTTCTTTACCCTTTCTTCTCTTTCTTTCTTCCTTAAAAAAATTATACCTAGACTGGCATAATTTATTGGAGTATTGTTGTAGATACAGAATCAGAAAATCTCAAAGGAAATAGGTGTCCTTAGAGGACACCTAGTCCAACTCTATACTTAAACAGTATCCCTAACAAGTCATCATCAACCTCTGTCAAAGGCTGTGATTGAAAAAGAACCATCTACTTCTAAAGGCAATTTATTCCACTTGGGATAGCTTTAATTGTTAGGAAATTTCCCTTACATCAAGTAAAACTCTGCCTCCTATTGACTCTTCCCATTGCTCATGATTCTACCTTATGGATCCAAGTAAAACAATTCTAATCCCTTTTCCATATTATGACCTTTCAAATTCTTGAAGAGAGCTATGCTGTTCCTCCCAAATATTCCTTTTTTTCAATCTAACTCTTCCTTCCCTAGTTCCCTTAACAACAGGAACCTTTCCCTGACCCCTCTTAATTCCATTGCTTTCCTTCTTTTGATTATTTCCTATTTATCCTGCATACAGCTTGTTTTGCGTATATTTGTTTGCATGTTGTCTCCTCCATTAAAATCTAAGATCCTTGAGAATGGAGACTGCCTTTTGTCTCTTTTTGTATCCCCAGCACTTAACACAGTACCTGGTACATAGTGGGCACTTAATAAATATTAATTGAATGAATGAATGTTTATGATCTTGAGGCACTTTACCATCATAGTTGCCCTTATCTGAACACTCTCCAGTTTACTGATGCCTATAGCTAATCTTTGCTCCACAATCTACAGCACAGAGCAGTCTAGTGACCCACTTTGCATAGCACAGTGAGTTAGTAATGGGAAATAAATTTTAATGTCTATCCAGTTGTAGGGAATTCCTTTTTAGTGCCAACTTACCTCTCAGTTCGTTGAACCACCCAACTCACATCCTTGTTCCAAACATCAGTCAATACCATCTCTATCACCACCCCAGTTTCTACCCCGCTAATCCCCTGCTATTATGCTTCTTATTTAGTCATAGCACTCACCAATGACATATTCCAGTCTGATGAAATCCCTTTTGGGATCATAGGGGCGATTGAAGTCAATTTGGACAAAAAAAGGCTGCCCTCGGCGAACGATCAACTTTTCATTGTCATACCGGTCTGTGTGATGCTCCACCTTGTTGGTATCCCAGGATTCCTTGAAGAGGTGGACATCCGTGACATTCAGATAATCTGTGTTCAAAGAATTCAATAGAAGGAAATCAGTAAGTATCTTTGATTTGATAACCACATCTTTAGATCTGTAGAGAAGACAAATAGGGAAGATTAATGAATTCTTTTTCTTCCCCAGAAAGGAGTGCAGAAGTGTCTTAGAAACACTGACCTAGACATGAACTTAGGAGACTTGGGATCCAATCCCATCTCACGACACTTTAGTGCCTTAAAATTGCATATACATCATCAAGTCTTTGTTCTTACAATGATCTTGTGAAGTAGATAGTACAGTTATTACTATCTCATCTTATAGATGAAGATACTGAGATAGAAAAAGGTCAAATAAGTTTCCAGAGGTCATATAGTTAGTTACTGAAGAAGGGTGAGATTGAGACCTCTATCTAACCAATGTTTTTTCCAAAACACAACACTACTATCTACTCACCTCTATCAATTCAATTTAATTTGGCAAATGTCTAAAATGCCTATTATGAACACCGGGGGAGATACAAAGTTCAAATATGATTGTACTTGCCCTTAAGAACCTTACATCCTATCAAGGAAAGACTACATCCAAGCAATAATGAAAGTAGACAATAATATATGATAAATACATTAGACAACTGCACACAAAGTACTACGTGAGGCCTGAGAGAAAGGGCTCTTATTAGTTACTACTTAAATATGCTTGGATAAGTCATCTAATTTCTGTTTTAGATTTTCCATGTTTTAAAAATGAGAAACTTTCCAAAGATATATTGAAGAAAAGCTATACTATTGGTTATACCGACCATTTGTCTCTTCAAGGAACATCAAGCAATACCCTTTTCCCAAAACAGGTTCTCCACAAAGCAAGATAAATTTAGGATTTTTGTGAAGAAAAGGTTCCCAAGAACTAGACTGTCCAAGAGGAGAATGGGCTACCTTAATGGTCATTTAATCCAGTCTTTTCTTTTCTGTCTATACTTTCTCAAATGGCAATCTCATCAGCTCTCATGGGTTCAATTAGAGCTCAGGTCCCTTCACACCAACTGCCAGGGGACATTTGGAATTGTAAATCCAATAGTCATCTCAAACCCAACATATTCAGAATAGAGTGTATCTTTTCTTCCAATCCCATCCCTCTTCTCAACCTCCCTATTTCTATTGAGAGCACCACCATCTTTCCAGTCACTGAAGTTCACAACCTTAGTACCATCCTTGGCTCTTCACATTCTCTCACTCCGTAGACATAAGTTACTGTCAAATTTCTTTGCTTCTACCTACACAACGTCTCTTGCATTCATTCCCTTCTCTCCATTTACAAAATTGGTACCCTAATACAGACTCCAATCACCTGGATTTCTTTACTAGTCTTCAAACTGGTCACTTTGCCTCAAGTTAGCAAGTATCCACTAATTCTAATCCATCCTCCACACAGCTACCAATGTAGTTTTCCTAAAGTATAGGTATAACCATGTCATCTCTTCTCCAACTTTACATACAAAAAAACCTTCATTGGCTCTGTATTACCTCTGTGTTGTTGTCTGAACATTTTTCAGTCATTTCTGACTCTTTAGGACCCCATTTGGGGTTTTCTTGGCAAAGATACTGGAGTGGTTTGCTGTTTCCTTTTCCAACTCATTTTACAGATGAGGAAATTGACACAAAGAGAGTTAGGTGACTTGTCCAGGGTCACACAGCTAGTTAGTGTCTGAAACCATATTTGAATTCAGAAAGATGAGTCTTCCTGACTCCAGGCCTAGTACTCTATCTACTGCATCAGCTAGCTGCCCCCTCGACCCCCATGACCTCTAGGATCAAATATAAATTTCTACTTAACATTTAAAGCTCTTAATAACCTTGCTCCATTTTAATTTTTAGTCTTGTCACACAAGTGACAATTCATCTCCTGCCCACATGCCTTTGCATTCCCTGTTCCTCATGCTTAGAATGCTCTTTTCCTCACTTTTACCTCTTACAATCTCTGGTTTCTTTCAAGGCAGAGCTTAAGCACTATTTTTTTCTTATTCCTTTCTCTCCCCCCACCATGTAAACCCCCCCCCCCAATTCCAAGTGCCTTCCTTATCTTAGGTCACCTCATATATATTTTGCTTGTTTTATTAATACCTATATATGTACACATTGTCTCCCTCAATAAGATGTAAGATCTTTGAAGGCAAGGACTGTTTCATTTTTGACTTTGTAATGCCTGGCACATAGTGGATGTTTAACAAAAACTTATTGATTGTTTAATCTCTTCATTTGTCAGATTAAAAACTGAGACTCAGAGAGGAAAAGTGGCTTGCCTAGAGCCACATAGAGAGCAGGCAGCAGATCTGGGATTAAAACTCAAAGGCTTTTATTTTGAATACAGCTCTCTTTCCAATTAAACAGGTTTTTTTTTCTTTTAAATCAAAGATTAAAGATGTTTTAAAATAGCAACACTTTTTTAAATAGCATGATATTTTTTTCACAAATGCTACAAAAATGGTCACCAAAACCTTTAGCACATTCTTTAGCAAAATCAAAAAGCAACCAGCATGTAAGAAAACGCCTGAAACTCCTCAAAACAAACAGAAGATGAATTAATTAACATTCAGGATTAGGGGAACCACATATATTAAAATAAAAATCTTACTTTATGTAGCTTTTCATACTCTGCAACTCCTTAACAATTTTTATAAAAGCTCGAAGATAAAAATAACTTCTTAATAATCCCAGGTACTCATAGAAAAGGCACGTTCCTCTGAATATTTTCTCTTTTGAATTGAAGAAATATTGCAGTTTTATGTTGAGAACTTTCAGAGCTTTTTCTAATGATACAGAATATGTTCATTACAACGTGAAAAAGAGCTACACTGAATGAAGCCTGTAATGACAATGAGAGATTTCATATTCTTTAGCGAAGCCCTGGGAGGACCAGCAGCACTGGTGTGAGGACTGCTGAGCCATTTTCAGGGCTATTCATCCTCCTTTGGTGTCCTCCTGATTCACACAGCTTTTACCTGAGACTCCAAGAAGCTGGAGCATGCACAGTGGCCACACCCCAGTAATACCATCATGGCAGACCAGCTAAACCAAGTTGAGGGTAACCAACAGGTCTCAAACCCATTGGTAAGTTAGGAGGGTGTCTACTCCATGTGAAGGCTTCCTCTGGCTGATTGTGTACGAGAATAATTTGTTCCAAGGGTCATGAAGGTAGCTGAAGCAGACGCTGTGGATAGCCTAGAACTTGGTCAGAGATCAGAGACCTTGGGCCATTGCCAGTCATCTTGACTTTTGTCTTGCCAATGGACTTAGATGACTCAGGAAGAGAGAATGAGGCTGACAACTTTGTGCAATTCTGCCTCACTTAAATCCAAATCGGCAAGAGTCTAGATATCACTCCATGATGTCATTAGTCCTCTTCAAAAATGAAGGACAAACAACAGTATCTAGTCTTTAGCTTTAGTGAGGAAGTATGTAAGAGAGCTACACTGAGGAGAATATGTCTGCATTTGTATACTGTACAATACTCATTTTCCTAACTAATTAAAAGGAAGTCTCTACAGTCAGTGATTCTCATTAGGTAGAAAAAAAGCATGTATGGGATAGCAAAATGTAAAGGTAATGATTAAGATCTGCTAATATCTGAAGCATGAATAAATAAGTATGCTTATGAACTAGAATAAGTATTTTTATGATCTTTTTACATATGTATTTTTATCTTTGATTAGCTGTTCTAAATAAGATGTTCTATCTTGAGTATAGCTACTTCTGTGTGCTACAGATACTTGGCTATAGAGATGAAGTAGGTGGGGACTTTGGGAGATACCATGAACCAGGAATAGGGGCATAATAGCAATCAATAAACAAGTATTTAGTAATTGCCTACTATTTCCCAGGTGCTGATTCTGGCAGCAATAGTGAGTCACTGGAGTCTATTGAGGGGCAGGGTGATTGTTGGTGGTAATGTAGTGGCGAAAGTAATGGTGGTGGTAACGGTGTATGATGTGGTCAAGCCTATACTTCAGGAAAATCATTTTGATAGCTGAGTCAAGGAGGGACTGGAGTTGGAAGAGATTTTGGCAAGGAGATCAATCAACAGATGATTGCAATAGCCTAGGTGTCAGGCGATGAGGGCCTATCCCAGGCAGTGTCAGAAGAGAGAAGGGGGGCGGTGAAGGTGAGACGTTATGTAGTAATAATAGACAGACCTTGGCAACAGATAATATACAAGTGGTGAGAAAGTGAGAAGTCAAAGATGATACCTCTGTGGTGAGCCTGGAAGGCAGTATCCTTCATAGTAATAAAGTGAATAAGAAAGATGAGATTAGTTTTGGACATGTTGAGTATTAAGAAGTCTATGGGACATCCAGGCTGAGAAGACCAATGGTATTTTGAGATGTAATAATGGAAGTAAGCAGAGAAGTTAGTAATAGATAAACAGATTTGGGAATCAACGGCTTGGAGTTGATCACTGAATTCATGGAGGCTGATGAAATCTTCCATGTTAGGTTAATGTGACCCACATCACGTTAACTTTATTGCTGTTGACCCATTTTGAGCTTGTAATCCACTAAAAACTCAGGTTTGTTTTTTCAGAAGAATTGCTGTGAAGTTAGTCATGGGTTCTTTCTATCGTACCCATAATGATGAGCTTTTGATCCCATATGTAAGACTTTGTATTTGTTGCCATTACATTTCATCTTGAAGGACTCTCATATGGAAGAGGGCTTAGATTTGTTCTGCTTGACTCCAGAGGAAAGACGTGGAAAAAAATCAGTAGAAATTGCAAATAGATGCTTCATAGGGGGAAAACATTTCATAACATTTTTCAGAGTCCAAACTTGTTATTTTATTGATATAGTAATAATTCTGCTCTAAATGCAAATGAGTAACTGGCCTCTCTACAGAGTCATCTGTGGTTAATGGAAGGTTAAATGATTTGCTAATATGTGTGTCAGAAGTAGGGCTTGAGGTCATGTCGTCCTGACACCATACTTACGTCTTTGCCCACTACTCCATGAATGCATTTCAGTTAGAGCTCTCCAAAGGTAGAATGTACCCCTTAAGAAATACAGTCTAAAGACCTGGATGACCATTTCTGAGAATGCTGGAGAGGAAGGTAAGGGTTACACTAGCTATGCCTCTGAGGTCCTCTCAACTCTGTGATTCCTTCCCCTCAGTCTTATTAGAGAGCTGTACAAGCCTTCAGCCACTGGCAGGTAGACAGACTCTGGCAGAGAAAGCCAGGTTACCATAGGCTACACACAGCTGCACTACTTTGGAGAAACTTATAAAGGAATTAACTGTGTGGATTTCTAGTTCTATGCAGCTACTAGGTCCTCCCACCTCCCTAGTGGGACGCACTTCTCTTTTGAAATGCCTGCCCCTCACCATTTTCCATGTCTCCCTCCCTTCCTGCCCCCCCCCACACACATCACCCCAGAGTAGATAGATTCTACAATGCCACAAAGTGCTGAACCTCCTTTGGGTAATGGTAGGAAGCAATTCCCTAATCAAAGAAATTATCTTAAGATGACATGAGTATATTAGCCTCCTTCATGATAAGCCAAGATCTCCTCAGAGACACACAGTTATTTAATGCACTTATAAGAATGCTATGTTTGGGCACAGGGTCAGAGAAAGAAAAAGACTGAGAGGAGAAAGAGGAGGAGGAGGAAGGGGGAGAGAAAGAAAGAGAGACAGAGACAGGGAGAGAGAGAGTGAGAGACAGGAGAAACAAAAAGGAGAGGAGGTATGGAGAGAGAGAAGAGAAAGAAAGGAACAGAGAAACAGACCCAGAACCAGAGAGAAAGAGACAGACAGGCAGACAGAGACAGACAGAGACAGTGAGACAGAGACAGAGAGAGATTGAGATATTTTTAAAGTAGGAAAAGGGAAAAAGAGTTGTCACTGCCTCTTGGTTTCCTGTTTCCCTTTTATGCTTGGTATTTAATTGAAGTAGGGAAAAAAGGTGAGACTCTAGTTTGTTTGTTTGTTTTTTAGTTTGTTTTCATTCAAAGCAGAATTTGGTAAATTAAGTACTATGATATAATACAAATGTTAGAATATGTAAACTTGATTCTTTGCCTAGCCTCATCAATTAGGTACCACAATATGACCTTGTGGAGGGGAGGCCAGCTTTGCTCTGCCCTCTCACAGTTTCTGTCTGGATCTGAAGGCAAGTATCCCATAGTGTGTATACTCTGTGAGAGAAGCAATAAAGTAAGTACGTGCTAACCACCCACATGGAGCTCCCAGGAACTTGGCTGCATGGGTGTGGAAGCATAGCAGCTAAATTACTGAGCTGGGGCCCTTCGGAGCTGTGCCTCGCTGGACACATATAGTGAGACATGGGGGAGTGCATGAGGATACCTGGAGCCTTCTTACACATCTCAATAGGAGTCTGCTCCTACAATGCCTCGGACAAAATTGTCTCGATGAAGATGGCTTTACCCTTCTTTTCTTTTATACTTATGGAATGAGAGCTGGATTTGGAGTCAGGGAATTGTGTTTCAAGTCTAAGCTCTGCCATGTATCCCTCTGTATAACCTGGGGCAAGTCTCTCAACATTTCTGGGCCTTGGTTTCCACATCTCCAAAGTAAGGTGATTTAACTAGATAATCCTTAAGGTCCCCTCTGCCTCTAAATCTATGATCCTAAATTCCTGAAGCAAGCCCCTTTGGACCTGAATTTATCTAGGTCATTCCATTATTATTGAATTAAATTAACAGGAGTTGAAGAGGAAGAAGGATTTGCCCAAAAACCATTTGCTTGGTCTGATTTTTTATTCTTTTGGCTCAGCTCTAGGGCACTCCTCTCCATGAATCCTTGTGCCTTTATCACAGTTCATTCACAGTGATTGAAATTTGAATTACCTTTCCATGTCATGATTACTGTTTTGACTTGGGTCACACATCTCACTTTGCTTTTGAATTATAGATTTCTCCAAGCCTCTGGTATCTGTCTCACTCATCCTTCTCTGCTGCTGTCTTCCTACCCAAACAAAACTTTAGCCATCTGTGCTAAAAGCCTCTATGAGGATCTTACCTCTATTGGAACTGGAATTTCCCAACTGTAAGCAAAGCTCTGGCTGTTGGCAAAAGCAAGGTCTCATGAGGAAGGTATTTTGTGGATCTGTAATTCATTCTAATGTCAATCTTACTGACAAAAGATTAAAATTCAATTCCTCTCTGAGAATCAATCATAGTACAAACACAGTTGTAGTTCAGAAAAATATGATTCCAGTTAGAATGTTCTATGGGCTTTCAGAAAGACCTTTTAAACAGGCTTAATGAGTTAACCTGGCTACGGTATTATAGTAGAGCAAGATTGCAACCTGCTTCCTAGCTTTATTTTTACCCTGCCTCATCATAGCACATATCCCCTAAAGAGTACTTCCCTTCCATTATGTGATAGTCTATGCTTAATTCTCTAGACTGACATTTGCAAGTTTACCACTTCTCGAGGCTCTATATCTTCTGTAATGCTGTGTTCTCAGTCTAGAACCAGTCTCAGAAGGATGTGGCTTCTCTTATGTGTTGCTTTTTGTGGCATAGTGACTAGGATGCTAGCTTTAGAATCAGAAAGACCTGAGTTCAAATCCTACCCCAAGCCCTTATTAACTGCACCATCCTTGACAAGTCACTGTCTCTTTGAGCATCATTTTCCTTATCTGTAAAATCGAGATTAAAAGTATCTGTTCCATAAAGTTGTCATAAAGAGCAAAAGATATAATGTATATAAAATGCTCTGTAAAATTTAAAGTACTCTGTCACATCAGTCTCTATTATACAAATTACTGAAAACATAAGTCTTCTGAACTCTTCATTAATCTGCTTTAATGGAGAGGAACATTGACATGGATAATCAAAAGCAGTAGATTTACATTAAGTAATTTTCACTTTGCTTTGGAATATACCATATGAATTTTTTAAATGAAGATTCATTTTGCTGGAAATTTTTTGCTTTATAACAAATTATCTCTCCAGAGCTAGGCGACCCAGGGGGAAGGTCTTCCAAAACATAGATGAGAATCAGAAAAGGAAAAAAAACCTTCAAAAATTCAAAAAAACATGTCCGAAAATCCACACTCTGAAGTTCATGGATTTGACTGGTAGGATAGCTGCTCATGCCCTCAGGAAGCTATGACTTACTTTCATTTTGCACACAGTTGTAACCTATCTTGGTTGTCTGATTTCCGACACCACAGATCACTAAAGTTGGGAAAGGAGAAGAGGGTAAAGAAACTACTTCAGGAAGACATAGTGAAACCTTGAAATAAGAGCTTAATAAGAAGGGAGAACATAGAAAAAGTACAAAAAATACCTGAAATAACTAAAAAATTATAGCAGTCAGAACATAAAGATGATAGTTGACCCATAGAAGTAAATGAGATTTTAAAATGAGGAAGAATGTAGAGAGTAGAGAAGAGGATCCTACACAGAGCACTGAGGCACAAAGAGGGTGGAAGAAGCATGATGATCTATCAAAAGAAACCAAGAAGTCAGTGTCAGACAAGTAAAAGGAGGAGAGGAGATGAGGACACGGAGAGACAGTTAGACAAAAAAAGAGAATCAGAGACAGAGAGAGAGAGTATGAAGAAAAGAAAGAGAAGGAGGAGGAGGAAATGAAGGAGGAGAAGGAGAAGAATGACAAAAATATAAGTAGGAGAGATAATGCGGGATGAAAAAATAACCACTAATGTCAAATACTGAGGAAAGCTCACAAGATTTGGGAGTGACAGAAGGCTACTGGATTTAGCAACTAGATCACTGATAAATTTAGGGAAAAGTTTGTTGAGTGGTGGGGTCAGAATCCACATTGTAAGGGGTTGAGAAGTGACAGGGTGATAAAAAAAGAAAGCAACGAATCTAGCCAGTTGCATTTTCTTTATTTGTTTTAGAAATTTTGCTGTGAAAGGAAGAAAAAATTGCAAAAATGAAGAAGATCTGAACACATTTGGGGAAAGAGTCAATTGATAGAGATTAAACACAGAGTGGGGACTGGATCAAGGACATGTGTTGAGGAGCTGGGATTAATAAAAGGAAAGAGCACCTCCAAGATGAGAACAAAGGAGGGAATGGATGGATGATGGTGTAGAGTATTTTTAGAACAGAATAGGGAGTAGAGGGAGCTCATGACACAATCTCGATTTGTCAATAAAGAAAAAGGTGAGGAATTTTGCTGAGAGGGGAGAAGGGGATGGAGTAGATGGCTTGGGGGGAGAAATGAAGGTTTAGAATATACTCAGTGGGGAGTGTGATAATTAATCAGGGAAGAAAGACCAAAAAAAATTTCTGTGCAGCAGAGTAGGCCTAGCCGATACTAGCTGATATCAATTTGCAGTCCATCCAATTAGCATGATCCTACCACTTCCTCCAACTGGGTTCAGCAATATACAATTAGAAATGGAAAGAAGATGGTGACCTTCATCCATGGCTTGCACTGAGCAGCCAGTTGGCATAGTGGATGGAATACCAGTCCTGGAGCCAGGAAGACCTGAGTTCAAATCTGTCCTTAGACACTTATCATGGGTGTGACCTTGGGCAAGTCACTTAACCCTGTTTGTCTTAGTTTCCTCACTTACAAAAAGATAAGGAAATGGCAAATCACTTTTTTTGCCAAGAAAACCCCAGATGGGGTCACAAAGAGTCAGATATGACTGAAACAACTCAACAACAACTAGCAGGGTTGTGTTTGTCCTTTGTTCTCGAAGAGGACCATGACATCAAGATGATGATGTGACTTGCAGTTGATTTTGATTTGAGTGAGGGAGGGATGTGCAAGGTCACCACCTGCACATTTTCCTCCAGAGCCATCTGGGTCCAGTGGCCTGATCTTCATCAGGATGGCTGGAGATGTCCCAAGATGCAATGGGAGACCTTGTTCTTTCAGGCTAAGGTCTTACAGCATTCTCACTTTGACTGAGATACACCCATTCAATGTATAGGCAGGCTTCTTTAAGTAGTTGCTCAAGGGATGGTCCCTTTAATAAAAAAAAAAAATCAAACTGGAAGAAGACCCTCAGGGTTCCTAGGTAAAAGAGAAACAATTACTATTTAGTATTTAAATCCACTCTGTACTAGGTGGGTGGGGACTTATGGTCCAGTCTATGAGCTCCAGAGCACAGGACAAGAGGGAAAGGATGCAAATAGCATAAAAATTCAAACACTATTGATCCAGGTGCTGTCCTTTGAGGAGTCAATAAAAAGTTTAATCCCTTTTCCACTTGATGATGTATATGTCCCTTTTAGACAGTAGGTAGAGTGCTGGGTCTGGAGTTAGGAAGACTTGAGTTCAAATATGGCTGGACTCAGTAATTACTTGCTATGTGACCCTAGGCAAGTCACCTAGCACTTACCTCCCAGGATTATTGTGAGTATTACATCAGACAATATATTAATAATGACTCATGAGCAAAAAGTAGCACAAGGAATATCATTAAGGAAGTGTATGATCATAAAAAAAGTATTCTGGTCTTTTGTCAAGACTAAGGGACAGCCAAGTCCTAAGTCAATACACAGAAAATATAAAAAAATGTATAAAACGGGGATCTTAAAAAGATTTCAGTGGGTCTATGAACTTGGATGACAAAAGCCAAGACTTTATTTTCACTAACTTCTAACTGAAATTTAGTATTTCCTTCAATTATTTGAAGACATTGTGAAGAGACCATAGGATTCACCCTGCTGCCAAAGGGTGACATGAAAAAGGTGAAGAACTCTAGCTGTAAAGGAAGATCTCCAGAACCTTTGGTAGATACTCTGTGGAGAATCTATGAGAGAACATGGATGAGACATGGGTGGTGATCTGCCTTAAGGAAGGGCATACCCATATTGATGAGATGCCAGCTTTATCAATATATTTCTTACCCTCCAGTCGCTCCCTCCTCTTTGTATTGGATTATCCCCATAAATGGAGGGGCCCTTCTCCTCATCTTCACCTGTTGAAATCCTTTTCCTTCAACAATCAGCTCAATTGACACCTCCTGCATGAATATCTACCTCTCTGATCTCCTTAGCTCACATCATTCCATCTCTGCTCAAATTTTCTTAGATTTCTTTGTTTTGACTTTTCCTTTGTTTCAAAAGCATCTATCTTCTGTCTTTAACATACCAAGTTCTGTTTATTAGATGGTAAACTCTTTATGAGCAAGGACTATATTATTGTTCAGATCTGTATGCCCAGCAACTACATAATGCTAGTACAAAGTAGGAGTTTAATAAACATTTCTTAAATTAAACTCGTTAGGGGTTGGTTTATTCTTTAATTTGTTAATTTAATTTTTTTAATTTAATTTTTAATTTAATGTTTAATTTAATTTAATTCTTTAATATTCACACCCTGATTCCTCCAAATAGCAAATCCTCCCCTCCTTATTATAGTAATAGGTGCTTAATAAGTTCTTGTTGATTGGTTGAAAAGACCATTTGGTTCACAAAGCTTTAATTTGTACACAAGAATAGTGTACATAATATGTGTGTGGAAAAGTATGCTGATAAAGATGGGGATGGTGATGAAGATGAGTTTTCACTGTCAGTATCAAAAGTAACATATCAAGTCAAAATAGCACAAATATATGTGTACACACACACACACACACACACACACACACATACACACACATACACACAGTTTGTCCAGGCTCATGATTTCAAAGGTATGAAGAATCTCCATTGTAGAAATTCTCTCCACTGATGCAAATCAACAACTTCTGCGTAAAAGAAAAGTTGCCTGGGGCAGTGACAGGTTAAGTAACCTGCCCAAGTTACCTAAGCAAGTTACTTAGTTAAGTAACTAGCTACTAGTAAATAGATGGTAAGTGTCAGAGTCAGGCTTTGAGTTCAGGTCCTTCGAGCTGTTAAGGCTAAGGCTTTGTTCATTACACCAACTTGTCTTGTAACACTTTCCAGGCAAGAGAATGATTAAAATATTATTTTGAGTATATCAAACCAAAGACAAAAGCTCTAAAGAGAAGACTTTACTAAAGTTTCTAGTTCTTGACTACTTAGAGATGATTTAAGAAGGACTTTTCTTGGGGCAATGCTTTTGAGAAAATTTAATTTTAACTTTGAACAAGGAATTGGAGAAATATGATGTGATATCAAATGGTCTTTTCATACTTCATTCCATTTTATTAATATTACCATATTATTTCACAAATACAGGGTATCCCAAAGATTTTAATGCAGTTGTAAGATTTAGTACTTTAAAACTGCACTAAGATGTTTGGGACACCCTTTATTAGCATAATAAGTAAACCTTTCTAGGAGCACATAACAACTCAGGAAGGAAGCTATGGTGTCATTCAAAGATAGGGGAAGGGAAATAAGAAATAAATACCCAGCCTCCCACCACACACACACACACACACACACACACACACACACACACACACACACACACACACACACACACACACACACACACACACACACATTTTGAGTATGACAAGGATTCAGGTACTTGGGAAGTGTGAAAGTATCGCCAAAAGTCCAGTGACTACTTGAAATAGCATAGCAGCAACTATAAAATGTAATGGAACTTAAGAAAAAGACAAATGGATATGATGGGTAGAAAAAAAAGAAGGGAAGAGGCAGCCACTGAAGCCATACATTTAGTCTAAAAATTACAAGTGAAGGAATTGACATATGTATCAGAGGGGAAAATGAAGGTTATGGTCCTACTTATTTAGCACCATTGTTCCCAACAGTGCCCATGGAGACCAATACATGAGCAGAACAAAACATATGGTGAATATTTAATGTTTTGTGCACGTTTTTCAAATTTTGCTGGTTTTTCTGGGAAATGGCTGGGAAGCAGGCATTAGGAAGAAGAGAATATCTCTAGTGACCCCAAACTTTCTTTTGAGTTGATTGTAATTTTTTCTAATTTAATTTATTTTATTCTGAACTTTAAGAAATAAAACAAGCATTTCTATAACATAGCAGAATAGAAAAATAAGATGATTGTTCATGAAACTGCAAATCTGTTATTCATTTTAAATATATAATGTTATCACGTAATTTTCTTTGTTTCCTTTTTTCCTTCCCTCCCTAGAGATGACTGCCATTAGACACAAATATGTGTGTATATAAATAGATTTATATGTATATAATTAATTATAATTATTTAATATGTAAATATATTTATATGTATGTACACATATAGTATACATACATGCATACATACATATACATGTATATTTAAAACCATTCTATACATACTTTCATTTATCAGGTCTTTTGTTGGATGCATATAGCATCTTCATATGTCTTCTATTATTAATTTGTAGATTGTAAGCTTCTGAGGATCATGGATTTAGAGCTAGAAGGAATCTTAGAGATTACCTCCCCTAAGCATATTCATATTCTAGATTAGAAACCTAGAGAAGATGAGTGACTTGCACTGGGTCATACGGGTAGCATACGGCAAAGCCAGGATCTGAACCCAAATCCTCTGGCTCCAGACCAACATCATCTGCTCTTTCATACCACAGTGATTAACCAGCGCAGTGTCTTACACAAAGTAGGTCCTCAATAAAGAAAGTGTTGATTTACTCTGGGGCTTGTCACCAAAAAACTACCACCTTGTGGACAACTTAGAGATGATTCTTTCCAAACTTAGTTACTTAACTTTAGAAAAAGATATAGAGTCTGCTACCACAGGGCCAGTACTTGAACCCTGGCTTGGTAGGAATTGCCAAATCATCTATTCTGTTGGCACAGCCTTTGCTGACCCAATATCACCACCGGGGCCAAATGTTGACTTAGATCTTTGGTATAATCAGCATTTACATTACTGAGAATTCAGATAATTACAAATTATCTGGATAACTTTGTCATTTCATCTTAGATTGAATGTCTATATCAAGTACTGATGAGATTTTATTTTGTTCTCTGAAGACAGAAGTACTTTTCTGTTTGTATTCACTATACCACGGTTTGAAGCTAAATAGTACAGCTACCATAGAAAACAATTTTTTATTGCTGATAAAGTAATGTTAAATCAGTCACAAGGCCCTAAGCCAATTTTTTACAAGTTCCCATCTAAAAGTATCTTTGTGAATGCAAGTGGTTTATCGAAAGTCCAAGTTCCCTGACTGAGTTTGTATTGTAGTTCAGCTAAATGTTAGTGTTTGACATGAAAAAATACCCAATTTGCTATGAATTTTTATAATTCTTTTTCTAACTCTGATCATATTGGGAAAGTGGAAGGTGGGGTGTGGTGAATTGCATTATTGAGATGGAAGGACATCATATAGTGCTATCTCTTTGTCAAAATAATTCCTAACTATGTACTTCCTAACATCATGACTTATAGGCCTAATGTATTTAGTCAAGAAATTTAACCAGAAGTAGAGTTCTAAACTGGAAAACAGCAATCGAAACCAGGAAGACTGACATGAGAATCCTGGTCCTGAGACTCATTTGATGACCTTGAAGTGTGGTTCAGCAAACCTATATTGATTCTGGAGTCAGAGGACCTAGTCAAGTCAAGTAAATAAGTGTTAATTAAATACCTACTTGGGTGAAGGGGACAAGCATTTATCTAGCACCTACTATGTGCCAGGCACTAAGTGCTTTACAAATATCTCATTTAATCCTCACAACAGTCCTGTAAAGTAGGTACTATTATTATCTCTATTTTACAGGTGAGGAAACTGAGGCAAACAGTTGTCAAGTGACTTGCCTAGGGTTGCACAACTAGTAAATATCTGAAGTTGAATCTGAATGCTGATCTTTGGGACTCCAAGCCCAGTACTCTATCTGCTGTGAGCTTGAGCTGCCTTGGTGTGCCAGGCAGTGTACTCAATGTTGGGGATACAAAGGAAGGTAAAAGCAAATAGTCCCTCCTCTGAAGCTGCTCATAGACAATATGGCTAGACAACATGCAAAAAGCTATATGCAAACAAGATATGTACAAGACAAATTGAATATAATGTCAGAGGGAAGCCACTAGTATAGGGAGAAAACCTGAATAGGTTAGTTCCTTGAAGAAAGTGGATTTTAGTTGACACTTCAAGGATATTAGAGAAACCAGGAGAGGGAGATAAAGAAGGAGAGAGAAAATCAGGTACCAAGGATGGCCAGTGAAAATTCCTGGAGTCAGGAAATGGAGCACCATGCCAGAAGAAATGCAAAGAAGCTAGTGTCACAGGATGGAAGGAATGCGTATTACAAGAGAAAATGGAGGAGAGGGAGTTTTTGACTTAGGTCTTTGTTCTTCCTGGTGCCTAAGTCACTCTTCTTTCTTGAAATTTATGTAAGGTACCTTATGTTGCTTGTACATTAGATATGCACTCAGATTCTATTTTGTTTGTGTTATGCTTAATTGCGTACATAAGTTTCATGAAGGCAAAGACCATATCATTTTTATCTTTTTTTATCAGTTTCACCCCCAAGGATAGTAAAACGTACAGAGCAGGGGATTTACAAATATTTGTGAAACATAATAATGATGGGCAGGTAGGTAGTGAAGTAGATAGAGCACCAGACCTGGAGGCAGGAATACCTGAGTTAAAATCCATCCTTGGACACTTACCAGCTGTGTGACCCTGGGCAAGTCATTTAACCCTCTTTACCTCAGTTTACTCATCTGTAAAATGAGCTGAAGAAGGAAATGACAAGCCATTCATATCTCTGCCAAGAAAACCCCAAATGGGGTCACAAAGAGTCAGACATGACTGAACTGAACTGATGGTACTCTCTGGTAGTAGTTGCAAGTGGGGAGGGAGGCATATTTCCTCTCGTTGGACATTAGCAAATTACAGAAATAATGTATTAAGCTCTAAAAGAGCGAGCTTTACATCTTTCCAGCAGGAAATGACTTAGAGAAAATTGGGCATGTTTAGTTCCAGGAAACCCACAGTGCTGATTATTTTTAACCACAAAACAGAAGTCTGGATATTGGGGGCCTATTAGTTTACTTCTACCCTTCTTATTCACAAAAGTTAGCATGCAGCAGTTCTCAGGGCCCAGCCAATCTGGATTGCCTGCTGTGCTTCTTAAAGATCTCCAATACTTTTAACATTTACCATCACAGACTCTTGGAAATGGATGAGACCTCTGAGGTCATCTGGATCCAGTCAGCATCTGAATAGGAATCCCTTCTAGAGGACATGATGATGCTGGCCCAGTGGCCATTTATCCCTCAGGGGAATGTATCCCTCAGAGGAACATTTGAGCTATATTTGAGCATTGGTTGCACCAAAACAACAATCAATTTAAACGACTTTAAATTTAATCTGGACTACATGACCTCTGAAGTCCCAACCAGCTGAAAATCCTATGACTTGTTTATTTGCCTGGGCTTCTGTGTTTGTTTGATTTTTAAACTGAGTCACCTGAATTAACTGATTGTTTGGAGGGGAGGGGGATTGGCAGGAACTGTTGACACAATCTTAGACTTCAAGTTTAAGGCACCCCCATTTCTGTCAAGTCACATATGCTGGCCTTAGAGAAAGAGCTCTAGGCAACTGATTTCTTGGGTTTTGTGGCCAACAATACTCCCTCTTCACGAATGCACTGTCAGAGCCAGGCAAAATTCTGAAAGAACGGAGCAAATTTCTGAGGTTCTCCAATTTATGTTTCCATATTCTTTTTTGCTTTTTAGTAATAGCACTCACTTGTATAGTTTTTTAAGGTTTGCAAAGTGCTTCGCATATATTTTCTCATATGATCCTCACATCAACCCTGGAAGGCATGTACTATTATTATCTCCATTTCACAGCTGAGGAAACTGAGACTAAGAAAGGCTAAGTGGCTTGCTCAGGTCATATGGCTAGTAAGTGTCAGGGATAGGATTTGAACTCGATTCTTGATTATCGGGATAGGAGACATCATGGCAAAGGCACAAGGGCAGGAGATGGTGTCATGGGTTCAGGGCACCACAGATAGTCCAGTTTGACTGGAAGGCAGAACTGTGTCCTACCTTCCATGCTATGCTAAAGAGTTTGTATTTCTAGGAGGTCATGCAGAGTTACTGAAGGGTTTTGGAATAGAAGAGCGTTGTAGTTAATCCTATACCTTAAGGAGATAATTTGACAGCTATATGAAGAATGCATCATAAAAAGGAGTGGCTGTTAGAAGATACATAAATTAGGATGTTAAATATTATCCTCAACCCTTCCCTTTCCCTCACCCCAGTTTGGCAATCAGCTGACAAATTGTGCCATTTCAATCACACAATATCTCTTGCATGTATTCCTTTCCCTTACACATATAGCCACTCCCTTCGTAGGTCAATAGCTCCTCATTTGAACAATTATAACAGCCTATAATTCGATCTCCCTATCTCAATTCATCCTCTGCATGACTGCAAAGATGACTTTCCTCAAGTCCATGTCTGGCAATGTCATTCCCCTATTCAATAAAATTCTCATGGCTTACCATTGGCTTTGGGAACAAATGTAAATTCCTTTCCTTGGCATTTATACCCCTTCATAACTTGACTCATATATAGCCTTATTCTATATTAGTCTCCTTCCCATACTCTTTGGTCCAGCCAAACTAGTCTTTATGCTCTACCTCATACCCAACACACCATCTCCATATAGAGAGAAACAAGGACCCGGGATAGAGCTTTAAGGGACACCCAAAATTAGTGGAGAAGGAATGTTATCTATGGCACAAGCAGAAGGATTAGTTTTCGCAAGAAAAGAGACACATCATCCTCTTAAATAGGAGAAAAGATAGAATTTAAAACATGCAGACTTTTGAGGGAAACAGATTTGGGGTTAGGGAAGCCTCTTAACACTCTGCAAGCCATCATCAGAAAACCATGTGAGAGACACCCTGCCTTTTGTTCTGCCACTCTGACAACACCTAAAGAAGAGTGTTGGTGCCTGCTGCAGCACTGGATGTCTTTTTGGTTTCAGCACTGAGTTGCTGTCTAGGGATACCAAAGCCTATATATCTCTGGTGTCATTTAAAAACACAGTTGAGGCTTCCCTTGGGGCCTGAGAAGCTGTCCCTTGTGATACAATAATTATCTCAAAGACTTAGTCTGTATGATAAGAGAGACACCTGGCATAATAGAATACCAGTCCTGAAGTCAACAAAATCTATGATACTTGTTTGGTGACCATGGGCAAGTGGCTTAATGTGTCTAAGCCTCAGTTTGTGAAATGGGGGAAAGGAGGAAAAGGGGAAAGGTATAGAGTTTACTATAAGCCAGGAACTGTGTTAAATGCATTTACAACAAGTATCTCTGATCATAGGATCAGAGCTGAAAGATTTTGGAAACCATCCAGTCTAACCACTCTCAACTTACAGATGAGGAAACGAGGGAAAGAGACTTGCTTGGGACCTGTCTGTGGCAGAATTTGAACTTAGATCTTCCTGAACGAAGTCCAGGGTTCTATCTGTTATGCCACCATAAGTCACAGGAATCTTGTGAAGCTCAAACAGTAAGGGTCTTCAGAGGTCATAGAGTTTAACTTCATTATTTTACAGGTGAACAAACTGAGGCCCAGTAAAGTTAAGTGTCTTGGCCAGACAGAGCCAGGATTAGATCCAAGATCTTCTGATCTCAATTCCAGCACTAATTCCACTCCTAAAGTACACAAAGTATTTTGAAAATTTTAAAGTGCTACATATTTTTGTCAATTATTATCTCTCTCTCCTCTGTCCTTTTCCTGCAAAGAGGGCTGTAGCCAACTAATGCCTTTAAACAGTTAAGGTTTTTCTGATTGCGGTGAAGGTACCACAAAGCCCCTGGGTAAATATCTTGATCTACCACAGTAAGATGAATGTTCACTTCTTGGTGAAAACTACCACAAACCACACTCAACAGCAAAACATAAAAGAAGGATCAAATTTCACCAGGGAGAATGAGAACTAGCCACTGAATGTAGGATGCACCGAGGTGGCATACAGAGGCATGAGAGGGGAGTTTCCAGAGTAATCACCCAAGGATCAAATTGTTGAATCATCCAACCATCAATGCCAATGACCCTGAAGGTGACCAGTCCTAAGGTTCCTCCCCCAACATTCCCTCAGGATGAGGACAACATCTTGTACTGCTTTTTTTTAAGGCTGTTTTTGCTCTGGAAATAAATAAAGGGCTTCTATTCCAACCCTGTCAAGGTCTGGCACCTTTCCTAGCACTGAAATTCACAACAAACTAAGGAAGGAGGAGGTACAAACCAGACTAATAAAACAACCATGATGGTTTGAAAAGAGGTTTTGTTTTTTTTCCCATTGGTAGATTGGTAAAAGAGGGGTTGATCATCCTTGTTCTATTTGGCAAGAAGAATCACCACCAAACATGTAAGCCCAAATGCTGTGTATTTTGTGATAGAAGGGACACAGAGTCAGGCAGCTGCCAGACTGTGTTATGACATATGCTGTACCTTGTAGATGAACTCCCTTAGGCAAAAGGCCCACAATCTCCATGGTGGGAAGCTTATCTTCTTCTCCATTGGAATTATTGGGTGGTAGAGCTCTCCTGCCGGAAAAGGCTGGCTCGGTACCTCCAGACATTGTCGGCTTTATCAGCAACTTGATATGAAAAAGAGGTAGAAAAAGATACATGAAGTGAGTTATATTGGAGAGATTCAAAAATAGAGAGAGATTTATTAGTGTGGAATGGCAGTTGAGATACACATTTTTAGTTTCTCATAAATAAAAAACGGAGACAGCAACAAGCATCAATTTAACGATGGAATACATCTCTCCAAGGGCTTAGAAGATATTTTGTGCTTGTCAAAACACGAAAAGTGGGGGGAGGGGAAGACATTTCCATAAGGACCCTTTATTTGAGGAAATGAAAAATTCTAAAGATTTCATGAATTAGGGCTATTTTTTCTCCATTCCTCAAAGACATTACCTCTCTTGAGATTTTATTTGTGTATGTAAATACATTCACATATGTGATATGGATACATAAATATACAAAGTAGAACAATAATCGAATGTGACTGGATTATGACAAGCATTATACATAAGGGTTGTCTTTAAGGATTGCAGACATTAGTTAATACAGATTAGGTGGGACAGAGGATAGATCACTGGACTTGGAGTTAGGAAGACCTGAGTTCAAATCTGGCCTCAGATACTTCATCGTTCTATGACCCTGGACAAGTTGCTTAATCACTTTCAGGTTCAGTTTCCTCTTCGATAAGAGAATAATGCTTCCTTCCTCATAGGGTTGTTGTGAGTATTGAATGAGGTAATATTTGTATGGTTCTTTGCAAACCTTTCAGCTATGATGATGATGATGTAAGGATACTGCAAAAATTGTGCAATGCTTCATTTTAGGTCACAAAGATTTAGTACCTACAGAATATCTAACAAGATGCCCTCGTGACTAGAATTATAGATCAGAAATGCATTACTTTTCATAAAATGTCAAATCCCCATGCTACAAATAGAGAGTTCAAATATCCTTAAAAAGTCAACAACAATAAACTCTATCGGAATTGGAGCATTACCACGGACAAAACCTTAGCTTGCACACAATTGCTTGCATACAACATTCATCTATTAAAATTTAAGAATAATGTTTTTAATACACGTTGCCATGACAAATACTGATGATCTCCAAGTTATGTGGCAGAAAATGATTTTTAAAATATTGAGACCAAACAAAAGAAATTAAAGCCTTGTGGAAAAAGGATGAAGTGTACATCTTCTCCATCATCCTGGCTGCTACTGGAGATATCTTTAAAATGCTGTCAGGGAGCCTATAGAAGGTGAGCAGCTAGGTGATAAAAGTCGATGCAATGCCAGGCCTAAAGGTAGGAAGACTCATCTTCCTGAGTTCAAATCTGACTTCAGACCCTTATTAGGTTTTTTGACCCTGGGCAAGTCTTTTAACTCAGTTTCCTCATCTATTTCTTTCCTGGTATAGTACCAAGGGCAGTTAGGTCTCACAGTAGATAAAGTTCTGGGTCTGGAGTCAGAAAGATTCATCTTCTGAGCTCAATTCTGGCCTTAGCTACTTACTAGTTGTGTGATCTTGGGCAAGTCACTTAACCCTGTTTGCTTCAGTTTCCTCATCTGTAAAATGAGCTGGAGAAGAAAATGGCAAACCACTCTAGTATCTCTGCTATTAGAAAGGACAAATGGGGTCACAAAGAGTTGGACTCCACTGAAATGACTCAACAAAACAACACTAAGTATCAGCTATTGTTAATCATCTCCTTTCCATCTTTCATGATGAAACTCAGATAGGAATGGTCCTCAGAGAAGATATAATCCTGCTATTATTCCTTTAGATTTAATACCCTTTTTTTTACTGGTACATCTTATTTCTATATCGCCTTCACTTGTGAATATATTCCTCCCCTCTCACCTTCCCAGACAGCTAAAGAATGAAACAAAGAATAAAGAAGAGGAAAAAACAACAATTCAGAAAAACTAACCCACATATCAATTTGATCTGACAACATATGCAACTTTCTATATCCATGGTCCCCAATCTCTTCAAAGAAAGCAAGGATTCATTTTGTCAACAATTGACTTCTTCTGCATCAAGCTTGGTCATTATAATTACACAGCATTCAATCTCAGGGTTTTTATTTTTTCTTATTCTTTTTTGCAATTTTTATTTTTATTCATTTTGAACTTAAATATATATTTAATATTCTATGAAACAGTGGATAGGTTTATAAAATAACCACCTTTTGTACCATTAAAAATTTGGGGATGCAAGCTGCCTTCTATTGTGTTCAGTTTTGTCCAACTCTTCATGACCTCATTTGGCATTTTACACAATTAAGTGTCTTGCCCAGGGTCACACAGCTAGTAAGTTTCTGAAGCCAGATTTGAACTCAGGTCTTCCTTATTCCAGGTCCAGTGATCTATCCACTTCACCACTTAGTTGTCCCTTAGTGTCCAGCTTTTTATATAGCAATTTACCTGTGTTAATTCATTTGATCATTTGATTGTCAAGCAAAATGAGGTCTTTTGGGGGGGCAAGGAAGGCAGAGAACTGGTGTCAGATCCTGTGATTTCATTGGTAATGAATTTTGCAACAATTCTTCAGTTCATAACATTAGTGAGTTGACTAGGACACTGAGAAGTTGAATGACTTGACTAAGGTCATACTGCTAGTATGTCAGAGAAAGTATTTGAACTCAGGTCATCCTATCTTCAAGCTCAGATCTCCATGTGCTCCATTCCAATGCCTCTCAGGGCAGCTAGTGTCTTTTTTTTTTTCTGATGAGGATAAAGACTCTAAAAGGTTAAATGACACACACTAGTTAAGTGGCAAGAAGATCCATTCCCAGGGCTTCTGACTCCAAAACTGTTGCTCAAAAACGTTTTTGGAATACTCCCTTTGGAATTATTTTCTGGGATGGTCTACAAGCCTTCAAGCCTCACATGAAAACCAGTATACTAATTAAACCACTGTAATTTCTTATTATTGAGGGTACTGAATGAAGTGCTATCTAAATGAAATTTTGAAGGAGAAATTCCAGAAACATTTCAAATAACATCATTAGAATAAACGTATAGTTTCTCGAGGTTACCACTCCGAAGTGGACAACCTGTTTTTGCCTAGGTATATTATGTTATTCTTTTTTAAGCATTTATTAAAGTCTACTGGATGACCCTGGGGGATACCAAACATAAAACTGAGCTAGACATACACAAATGAGTACTGCATGGCTGAGGGGAGAAAAGAAGAGAGGGGAAGAGACAGACCACTGGGAAAAGAAAGACAAAAGGGAGGTATTAAGAGGGAGAGGAAAGAGGGGTAAAAAGGAGAGAAAGTCTGCTATCTGGAAGACAGATGGGGAGAGTGGGCTAGGATTCACTAGGGCACCATTAGGTTCTCTCCTACTGCTTGGGAAACCTCGGAGACAGAGGCTATGGATTTGAAGCAGGAAAAGGAGCTATGGGAAGGAGGAGGGAATGCATATTAAAGTGCTTGTGTTTGTTGCGGATTAAGTTCACAATAAAAAAAAATCGAAAGAGAAAAGAAAGAACTTGAAAGAAGGACCATCAGCTTGAAGATGAAAGACCAAAAAATGACAGTTTGCAGGAGTTCCAAGAGCCCTGTACTGTACAAGACCTGGGGAGAAGAGATTTCCCTGCCGGGGCAGAGTGGAGTGTATTGCTGGTAAAACTTGAACATACATAGAAAAGGGATTCAGAGAAACCAGTCTGCACCCAGTTCATCTTATCGAAGTTGCTTAGAAGGGCACACACAGTCAGGTCTTCTCTTTCCTGCTAATCTCCACCAGCCACACTCACCTACACCTCCCCTCCCGTTCCCCCCCTCAACCCACCCCCCCGGTCTTCTCTTTGCTCTTCCTTGTTCCTCGCCCTGCATCAGTGCCTTGGGGCGCACAGAGTAAACCCCAAACAGCCCCAACGTGTTAACTTCTTAGAAAGTGACAAGGGCCAGCTTCAAGAATCCCTTTCTACAAACTTGATAGAAAGTGGCCCTTCCCTGGTCTAGGTCAGAGCTGATGGTGAAAGGACAAGCAGACAGGAATTAGAGAAAGTGACCGCTTTTTAAAGAGTTCCCTTCCCCGCTCATGCAAGCAGCAGCAGCAGCAGCAGATCCCTTTAACCGGGAGAAGGCTAGGCTCCAGCTACCGCAGGAGCCCAGGCAGAGAGGATGGGTCATACCTGGGTATAAGCTGGTCAGAGTTAAGGGTTCCAGGATGAGAGACATTTGCTTTAATTCCTGTTGTGTGTTCATTTACCTGTTGTTTTGAGGGTCCCCTGAGCTGGCTGTTCTCTCCTGAGACTCCTTGAGACTTCCTCAAGCTGGACAGAGTCTGTCAGGGAAGGAATAAAATACCAGAAGTTGGGGGCTCTTAAGTAATTTAAAGACTTCCCTCCCTTCCTTTTTCTTTTCCTCCCTCCCCCTCTTGAGAGGGTTGGGTTTCCTCCCTCCCTAACAGCTGGAGCCAGGATTTCAGTCCACTCCCATTCATTCACTTCTATCTTCCTTATTCCAAAGAGGTTCTCCCCTTCCCTTCTTTCATCTTTCTGACGTATGTCAGAAGAAAGCTTCTCCTGTCGATCCTCCAAAAAGTTCATCTTAATTTCTGTATTCAACTTCTCTTTGCTCTACTCCCTATATCATTCCCCATGCTCCTCTTCAGCCCTTGGGCTATCTATTTTTCACAGTGGTATCTCTGCAGTATTTAAAAATTAACTTTAATGGCTTGAGAGAAGGATTGAAAACCTGCAGATACACTGAGTAGCCATTTATGACAACGTGTCACACAAGTGTGGCATATAACAATTGTGATACAGACATAGAAATAAAGGTGAGACTATACCTGTTGAATCAGCCAGCCAGCCTTAACCATGACCCAACTTCCTACAGCACCTGCAATCAATATTGTCTAACCCAAATATAGGCAGTGATATGAAGGCACAGACTATTTCCAGAAAAGTTTGGGAAAACACATGCATACACATTTTTAATAAAAAATTTTAAAAGCAGGAACCACTTCCCTATTTTTTTGCCTATTTATTGCCCCAATAAATTTTTGCCTATTTATGTAATTTCACATACACAAATCACAATGATCTTAAGAGAAAATCAAATTTTGTCCAACCATTTTTATGTTCCTAGGTTAATTAAGTAATTTTAGATACTAAAAGAAAAACGTGTTAAAATAAATCATTTACACAGATATGGTATATGTACATATTTCCTTCTAATCTCATGACTTTTAAATCTCTGAAGTATTATACTTCTCCCCAAGGGAAAGAAAATAATCAAAAAACATTTGCTAAGTACCCACTCTTTGTAGCACTGTGCTGCACACTGGGATGGGTGTGCATATGTGTGTGTGTGTGTGTGTGTGTGTGTGTGTGTGTATGCATGTGCAAGGTTCAGTTAAACTAAGTTCCTGTCCTTATGCAGCCTTCAATCTAGGAGGGAGCTTAGTGGTTAGTGATTCTCTAAACCTATCACAGGTAGCTCTGTTTTCTCTCTTTTTCTACTTTCCAACACTCTTTCTGATCCTTTTCTCTTCATTTCTTCTCTTCCACTTATATCTTTAACCTGCTTATGCCAGGCACAAACACTGCCTACCTTCACTCAGGATACTCAGGGCTTTCTACCCCACTAACGAACCCAGTCTTAGAATCCTGTTTGCCATATCTCTGAAATACCATTGCAATATAATAAGGCCTCGACAATAAAGCCTATCAGCCTTATCCTCTTTGTTCCCCTGGCTAACATCTGCTCTTGATTTCCCATAGTTCCAGGAACTGGGACACATTTGGTGATAGAGCTGAAAAGAGAAAGGCTTGCAGCTCTCAGATTAGATTGGCCCTCTGGCTCTTCACTGCCATTTGCAAATGCTGAACTGTTACTCTGGATCCTCTCTGGAAAACACCATAATAACAGTACCCACAAGTGATACTCTACACCTGATGCTAGTTTATCGTTGCACTAAACTTTGAAACCCCCAAACTGCCAGTCCAGTAGAAAAACTTTGGCTCCAACTTTCTTACACTTGACAGTCACCCCAGCAAGGATAAACCACACAAAAATTCCAGTTTCTCCAACACAGAGCATTCCTTCATAAACATTCTTGCTCATTTGTTAGCCTAATTGAATTTCTAACCCTTGACCTATGAGTCCACTGGGACAGTTGTTTCACGCACAGAGTGGACCCTGGCGGTTGAGTCATGGCAAAGGTGTGGCTACCAAGGCAATCACATTGGTGTGTTCTTAGTCATAGTGGCTGCAACCTGTTATTCCCCCTTTTAGACCACAGTCCCTCACATGTGCCCAGCCCCACCCCTACACTGACCCAGCTAAATAATGCCACCTTATACTCTCCCTGAGGTGGGAGAAAACTCTCCAGCAGCTGGAGAGACAAGGAAAAAATATATTAAGAATATAGCAATGATAACAATCTCACATTTGTGTAACACTTAATAATTTTGAAATGTTTTCCTTATGAAAACCCTGAGAGGTAACTTCTATTACCCTCAAATTACAATAAGGAAAAGAAAACTCCTAATAGAAGCTTATCCAGTGTCCACTAACTGGGGACGGACTGCCTTGAAGAATTCTCAGAATGCTTCATTTCCAGTGGGCAGGGAAGGTGATTGAATGTTGAACTTTTCTCCAGCAGAAGATGACAGGGGGCAGGCTGCCATGACCATAGCATTTCCCCATGGACTGAAAACTGAAGAGAGCAGCCCTTCGCACCTTCTCACTTATAGGTGATGCCATAAGAAAAAAGTCTAATACCAAAGTTTAGGGAACTGAACTCTACAGAAATTAATAACAACCCTCAGGAAGCTCTCAGTAAACAGAGAATGCCTGAAACGAGAAATCCTGGGCCCCTTTACCTTTTTGTTTTATTTTGAGCTTCAATTTCCTGAGCGCAGACTCTTTATTCATTCAGAGTAATTGTCTGTCCTTCGCACAGACTGGTTGTACCTAAGAAGTCAAAACACATTTGCCAAGGATGTGGCTTGATTTGCGCGCAAAACGTGTCATCTGAGATAAGAAACATTTGTGTCTGTTTTGTTTTTTCTTCATTCCAGCTAAACAACACTCTGAAAGTTGGTGTAGAGGTAACAGAGGAGTGAGGAGAACGGTGAAAAATCAACTGGCATGTACACTGTGTTGGCAAAACTTTGACACCAAAGCTACATGTTCAGTTCTGAGAGGTCGTTTGTCTTTCCTTCCAGAGTGGCCATGAGTTTGTCAGATCCAGGAGAAAAACTTGTCTGCCCTAAGATGGGAGTAGGGACAGTGGTGATCACACAGGGATATGCCTGATGGTTGGAATCATATTTCATGCATGGCATTTGGGCAGTTGGTGACAAAGTGTTCCTTTCAGTCCCTTTATAGCCCTAAAGAGGCCACAGGAGATTTTTTCATAAAGTCTGACAATGACTTTGGAAGTAGAGAGAAGGAGTTGGTGGGAGAAACAGCAGCAGCAGCTGCAGCAGTGAACCTTTGCATCTGAATAAAGTGAGGTCCCAAGTTTCTTTCTTTTAGGAGAGGGGGAAATCCATGCTTATGACAGCTCCAGATGGTAGAAATGTTCTTGTCGCTTCTACTGCTTCCTTCTGACCATTATCCTGAGTTGCCCTTAATTTACCTTCCTATAGAATAGCAGATGGAAAGTTAGGCTGCCTCTCCTGGCAGAGGTGATTGAAGAGAAAGGAGAAAGATGTGGTTTCCTCAGGTATGAAGGATTAGCTATTGCATTCTAATAATGAAGAGACAGTGTTGTTGGTTGTCCTTCATTCTCGAAGAAGACCGTGACGTCAAAAGGTGACGGCATGACATGCAAATGAATTGGATTTAAGTGAGGCAGGGCTGGACAAAGTCACCAGTCTCACTTTGTTCTCCTGAGCCATCTGGGTCCAGTGGCAAGATATAGATCAGGACAACTGAAAATGATCCAGAATGCAGTAGGGAACCTTGGTCTTTCGGTTGTAAGTAGTGCATCTTGAAGCCAGGAAGGCCTAGGTTTAAGTCCCATCTCTGACTCATATTGGCTATACAACCCTGGACAAATCACTTAACCTCTCACTGTAACTCGGAAGTGTTTTAAGGTTATATAAATTGCAGAGAAAATGCTCACCTGCTTTTGTTAGAGTTTTCTCACTTTCTGCTTTTGGCAGAGAGAGCTCTCACTGAGAAATGAAGTGAAAGAAAAGTCTATTTCCTTAGCCCCTACTCTAAGAATTTCCACTGAAAATAATTCTTTCTTTAAGGTGATATTTTTACCAAGGATACTCATATTATTGTTTGCATACATCATTCCCTTTTTTTTCCTAACTAAGGAAGATCTTACAGGAATCAGAATTAGTAATCATCTACCTGCTTTGAGTTCCTAATATCTGCCCTTAGTGGTATATATTATGAGAATGAACAAAAAGAGGACAGTGGAAGAAACTCTAGGTCGTTTAGACTCTCTCTCTGAGGTAAGGTTGGCCTCAGAAACTACTTCTTGTCATACTGACTCCCTCTTCCATAGAACTAGTAGAACCTTTAAAATTTAAAGAGTCTTCATGGAATCTTTAAATTTTAAAGATTCTTCAGAGACATAGATGGAGCCTGACAGAGGTCAATCAGTTCTGTAGGTTTATAAGATGGCCTTGTGGGACAGACTTTTAAAATCTGAAAAGAACCCACTTGGAGAAGGGAGGAGAGCTATTTATTGAATGTTTATTGATCATAGAATCCTAGGTCTAAAAGTGATGGCCTTGAGAAACCACTATTTCCATCATTAAGCTTAGCTATACTGAGTGTCTGGTATTCCATCATGAATGTAAGATCATAAATCTAGAGCTGAAAGGAAATTTTGAGATATTAGGATTATACAATTAGATGAGAAACTGAGGGTCATGGAGGGTAAATGAGTTATTGCTCAAGGTCCCAGAAACAGTCAGCAATAGAGCCAGGATCTAAGTCCTAGCCCACTGACACCAAATTTAACTCTCTTTCCACTACCCTATATTGCTCACCAAGGCTTTAGATCCAATCTATGCATAGTTTGGGTTACATCCAATCTCTTTGACTGGTTTTCACCCCAAAGTATGGTGTAATGTACACAGAATCATGGATAGGAAATGGAATCTTTTCTTCTTTCTTTTTTTTCCTTCTTTCCTTCTTTCCTCCCTCCTTTCCTTCCTTTTTTCCTCCCTTCCTTCTTTCCCTTTCTCCTTCCTTCCCTCCCTCTCCCTCTTTCTTATTCTTCCTTCCTTTTTCCCTACTTCTTTCTTCCATTCTTTTTCTTTCATTTTCTTCCTTCCTTCTTTCCTTCCTTCCTTCCTTCCTTCCTTCCTTCCTTCCTTCCTTCCTTCCTTCTTTCTTTCTTTCCTTCTTTCTTTCTTTCTTCCTTCCTTCCTTCTTTCTTTCTTTCCTTCTTTCTTTCTTTCTTTCTTTTTTCCTTCCTTCCTTTCTTCCTGTCTTTCATAGAATCCTCTCAGAGGGTGTGGAATGGTGGCAGGGATGAAACAGACATGAACTACCAAACATGGGAGACAGATTTTCTACAGCAGAGATGGCAAAAGAGGCTGAGTGTTGCCTGGACTCAGAATAAAAGGCAATTAAAGACGTTTGTTAAGATAAATAAAAATATAACAAAGCATAGAAAATATAAATTTGAGGTTTTCTAAGTCAATATTCATCCTTTAGCAATCCTTAGGTACTTGGGCTTCTACTTGAGTTTGACACCACTGGTCTATGGGGTACAGTACATTGACATGTTGGTCTGAAACAGAGTATGTTGGTAGTGGGCATACTGGAAAATAAGGTTCAATGGAACATGATGTAAAGAGAATCTTGAAGTTCATAAATAAGGTTTGTAATTAATTAGTTGGGGTGTCTAGGTGGCAAAGAAAATAGAGCACTTGACTTGGAATCCAGAAACTCCTCTTTCTCAATTGAAACCTGGCCTCAGACATTAACTTGCTGTGTGACCCTGAGCAAGTCACTTAGCCTTGTTTGTCTCGGTTTCCTCATCTAGAAAATGAAGTGGGGAAGAAAATGCAAACAAACCACTCCAGTATCTTAGCCAAGGAAACTCCAAATGGAGTCAGGAAGAGTTGGACTAAAAAAAAAATTATTGAACAACAAAAAACTGATCAGTTGAGGGTAGAATGCAAGCTCCTTGAGAAGGGACTTTTTGCATTCATGTTTCCCACACCTAACAATGCCTGGCAACTAGTGGGTTTCTTCATGAATCATTTTGGATTGATTGAAATGGAGGAAGGGCACTTCATACCTCTATCTTTGGGCATATCTTAAATCATCTTTCCTATGGATTCTCCCACAGAAGTTTTGATTTTCAGTAAATGTTTGACTTTATAGGTAGGATCCAAACAATTAGCTCATTGCAATTAGATACATATGATATTGTCTTCAGCTGAAGTCAACCTCCTTCCACAGTAAAAATAAAACAAAGTTAAATTTCCAAGGTAATGAGTCACAGATGTAATTTGGTGTCAGAGGAATAGATAAACTTTATTAAGAGAGAGGACTAACTTGAATATGACCAGGGACCAAGACTCGTGAAAAGGCATCTTCCAGGTAGGTCAAAACAGCAATTCTGCCCTGCACGTCATCAGATTCTTCTAATGAGACTCCACAGACACGAGCCAGCAAAGCTGCTCTTTGAGCTTAAGAGGGAAGGGAGGGAAGGAGGAAGGGAGAGAAAAATTGGGGACTCAAAATCTTGTAAAACTGAATTCTAAAAATTTTTTTGACATATAATTGGGGAAAAAATACTATTAAAAAAAAGAACTCCTTTTGCTCATGAACTAAGTAGCTGGTTGCAGCAGACCTGGAGCTAAGTTGAGATCTGTGCATGTCAGCAGGGGCATGAATGCAACTTTGAAACTAGGAGAGGAGACTCATGAGGCTAGACAGGAAATGGAAAGAACATGCTGTTCCATGATAAGTGCTTAAATGACGAACTTCGGATGGTGATCTAAATCCATTACCAAAGCAACTCAAGGTTCATTGAATATTTATACAGATTTGTGTGTACTTAGCACACACATTTGGCAAGTTTGGCAGGCATCTAGAGAAGAAAAGAACTTTGAAACTGTCTAGTCCAACCCCTTTATTTTAGAGATGAGGAAATGTAGGCCCAGATGGGGAAATGACTTGTGCAAGGTCACACAGAAAGTAGCAGAAATGGGATATGAACCTAGGTCCTCTGGCTCCAAATAAATGTTATATTTATTACAACTATGAATCTTTGATGTTTGCTTTGTAATTTCCAAGTGAGACTCATAAAGGACTGGGTTATATGTAAAATACTCTTTCTGGTTAGACTTTTTATTAGTTCATTGTTCCTATGGTTAATAATTATTGTTATATAGTTGATACAGATATGATTATTGTAGCATAGAAAAACCACTGGTTGTTCTGACATCATTATCCCCATATGTAGCATTGATATGGAGTTTTGAGGTTTAAGAAGCACTTTACATATGTTATCTCATTCAAAATCTTAGTCTTTATATTTCTAGCAAACTATACAGGCATGCCCTCTTCCTCTACAGTCTAGTACTCCTTGCCTTCTTCCTTGCCCCTGGTCTGGAATGTACCATGCCTGTCACCTCAGCAGTTTGGAACCAGTTAGACCCACATGAATGGGATCCCACACATCCCTATAAAACCACAGAGTTCCTCTGGTCCCAGAGATGACCTGATGATGGCCCCAGAGTCTTGGCAAGAGCTTGCTATAGTTACATGACACATTCTTAGAGTAACCTCCAATAAGATCATGGTGGACTCCCAGTTCCTTCCATGGTCTGATGGAGCCATGTTCCTTCCACAGCTTGCATCTTGCCATAGATTATCTAATAATGCTATAACTGGATCCCTGCCGTGTCCTCTTCTGTCTTTGGAAGTATCAATCCCTTTCTCAATGGGTGGCATCAGACTTCTCTATTTTAAAGAGTACAATCCCAACCTCAGTAAGAGGATCTAGCCTTGGAGATAGCATTTGTCCCATTGTAGGTTTGGATGTTGCCTTAGTACTCTCTCTTCCTTTGGAGTCCTTGTATCCCCCTCCATGTTCCCTTGGGTACCTCTATGTGTCTTTCCTGTAAATATACCAAACAACAGAAGGATCTTTTGCTCTCAGCATTTACTATACCTGTCTAATTTTTTTGTGAAGTCTCTTTAGTCTTGCCAGTGGATCCCAACAATGTTAGGTAGGTAAGTTGTTGTTATTGTTAATAGATAGATGTATGTATGTATGTATGTATGTATGTATGTATGTATGTATGTATGTATGTATAGATGGATGAATGGATAGATAGATAGACAGAACTAATTAATTTTTTTTACACCTTCAATTTTAATTCTAAAGGAAAATGTTTTTGCAACTAAAATATTTGGTCATCTCTGTATTTTAGATGAACATTATATGATTTTGGATTTATTCTGGAAGAGGAAGGAATATAGGCATAAAATGTAAGGAATATCCTCTTTAGGCAGACCAATGATCTGTCCATATCTGGCATTCAGTTTCTAACAGTGATTTCCAGGGGTTAATATGGTCACCCTGTTTGGGGTGTCCATTCAGATAGATAGCTGTATAGTGTACATGACTATGAGATTAGAGAGGAACCTGGGAAGAGGGATTAAAAAGAGTTGAGTTTAACATTAGGGGAGAGAGAGATAATAGCTCTCTGTTAGTGGAGGTTGACCTTCTTCTGGCATCCTACCTAAACTAAGATAGTTAACAAAAATAAGGAATCGATCATCCCTGTGTAGTTTACCCTGACCAGACAATATCTAGAATATTGTGTTAAATTCTGGGTACTACATGTTAGGATAAGCTAGAGAGTGTCCAGAGGAGGACAATCTGAATAGTGAAGACTTGTTTATCCTGTATGGAGACTGGTTAAATGAACTGGCAATGTTTAGCCTGGAGAAACCTCAGAGGGGACACAATAGCTGTCTTTAGAGACTTGAAAGGCTGCCATGTGGAAGATAGATTGAAATTGTACTCCTTGGATCCAGAAGACATAGCTAAGAGTAATGGGTATAATTTGTAAAGAGGTAAATTTAAGCTTGGTGTCAGGCCTAATATTTAGGCTTATATAAAAGTAGAATTGGCTTTTTCAAGGGGTCGTGCAGAACTGTGCCATTTTAGGTATGTCTTCAAGAAGAGATTGGATGGTATGTCAAGTACATTGTAGTGAGTATTCTACTGGGGGTATGGGTTCAAACAGATGACTATTGAAGTCCCTTCTATATCTGGGATTTTTGGAAGACATAGAGGTTTTGCTGTGAGTGGAAAATACTGGATCATAAACAAATTAGGTGAGCATGTAATGAGTTACCTGTCAGATATATGGATAGGTGAAGACGAAAGATGGCCAAAGAAGAGATAGAAAGGTTCACAGGACTTAAAATGGACAACTTTGATTACATAAAATTAAAATTAAATTGATTAAATAAAATTGAAAAGCTTTTTACAAGCAAAACCAATGCAGCTAAAATTAGAGCAGAAACAGGTAAAAGGGGGGAGGGGAAATCTTTGCAGTAAGTTTCTCTAATAAAGGTCTCATTTTTACAATACATAGGGAACTGATCCAAATTTCTGAAAGTAAGAGACATTCTCCAGTTGAAAAATGGCCAAGTGACATGAATAGAAAGTTTTCAGAATAAGAAATCCAAGTTATCAATAGTCATGAAAAAAGGTTCTAAATCACTAATAATTATATAATAATCTATAATACATAATAATAATTAGATAAATGCAAAGTAAAACAACTCAGAATTACCTTATTATGCCCATCAGATTGACAAAGGTGACAGAAAAGGAAATGACTAATGCTTAAGGGGATGTAAAAAAATAAATACATTAATGTGCTAGTGGAGTATTTTCTTTTCCATCTTTTCCAGATCTTTCGGTTGTTTCTCATGTGGCACAAACTCAAAGTCCTTCTCCATTCTTGTCATTCTCCTATGGATGCACTCCATTTTATCAATGTCCTTCTTAAAATGTGGTCCCTAGAGCTGAATAAAACACGCTAGGAGTTGTCTAAACAGAGCAGAGAACAGCTGGATGGGGGCAGGGTGTGACCTGCAGCCTTGAGGCCACATATGGCCCTCTAGGTCCTCAAGTGCAGCCCTTTGAATCCAAACTTCACAGAACAAATCCCCTTAATAAAAGGATTTGTTCTGTAAAACTTGGACTTGGTCAAAAGTCTGCATCCAAGGACCCAGAAGGTCACATGTGGTCTCAAGGCCTCAGGTTCCCCACACCTAAGCTGGACCATCACTCTCCTCATTACAGACTCTGTGCCTCTCATCCATATCTTTCCCGTTTCTTCCCTACTCTGGTATCTTTTCCCTTCTCTTATCTTTGGCTGTACCTTGTTCCTCTTTCTCCTTTCTTTGCCATTGGAGTAACTGGAGAGAGGCAAGGGTGTTTTTCTCTCATTTGCAATCTTGTAAGCCAGGCTAGACGACCACTTGCTGAGTGTATTGCAGAAGTTTCTCATTCAGGTGCTATTTTTTCACACAATAACTGCTTCTGATTTTGTGCCCTCCAGAAGCTAGAGAAGTCAGTTGGATGGAGCTGGCAACATATAGAGGACAGAGAAGAAAAACGAATGGAAGAGCTAACAGGAGAGGAACAGCAGTAATGGGGGAAAGGAGGAGAACTCAGAGGATTTTCCTCTCATCTCATACAGGGAATATAACAACAAAAGATTGGAAAATTCTAGAGATTTGTCTTCAACTTGTCTGAGAAACTGGTGGGGTGATCATGCTATAGAAGTGGAGAATCCAAAACAGAATGGCAAGAAAAAATATGGAGAAAATCATCCCTCTTCCTTAAATTGGAGAACACAGTACAGAAAGGCAAAAAGAAAGATGGGGGAAAATCACCCCTCTTACAAGGGAGAACCGAGAGGCATGACAAACCTGAAGGGCCAAGCAGGCCTCTGCTGGAGGAATCCTCTTCCTCAAGATTTAGGATTTACATATATCATTTGTACTGGCAGCTGCTTCTTCAGGGATCTTGGTTTTATTTTCCCTCCTTGTAATATATTTTTCTTTTGTTCCCTTGTGAAATGTACACTTGAGAGAAATGTAAGTAGGATTTATTGGACTGGGGGAGGAGGTATTTGCATACATTTGTCGAAGTTTCCTGAATGGGGCCCATGAACCACAAAAGAGAAAAAAATCCCTAAAGTCTTCTATAGCCCTTTGGATCATGAGCATATATAAATAAAGATCTACACAACAAACATTTATTAAGCACCTGATATATGTATTGACTTGTTAGGTAGTCTATGAATCATCTCCTTGGAACTTCTGCTTTTTATAATGATCGTGTTGGGAGAGAGGATGGATTTCTATTTTATCTTATGTTCTGCCCCATGAAGTACATTCTGTTCTTGAGCATATCCAGAACTTTGCAATAATTGGTCATAATATTATGAAGTTCTATTGTATTTATATTTTCAGCATGCATAGCCTCATGGGGGTTAATTAGTTCTATATATTTATTGCGTGCTCTTGGCAGTGGTGCTTTATTTTCATTTTATTTGTCTTAGAATTCTCTCCTTCAAACTTAGAATTACAAAATCCCAAAGCCGGAAAGGACCTCAGAGGTCACCTAGCCCAACCTCTGCCAGAAGAGAAATCCACTTTACAATAGCCTTTGCAGATGGTTGTCCAGGTTTTGCTTGAAGACCTCTTGAGATGGCAGAATTCCTCACCTTCTGAGGTGTGTTGCTCTGCTGTTCAAGGGCTATGTAAAGAGAGATTTCCTTATATTGTATTGAAATCTACCTCTCTGCAGCTTTCACTTGTGGCAGTTAGATTTGTTCTATGGGAGCAAGCAGCACAAAACTAATTTGTCTTTCCATGACAACTTTTTGAACACTGAAGGAGAACTGTTACGACTCCTTCTTCCCATGCTTACCTCTCCCTGACAAGTCTTCTCTTCTCCTGCTTATATAGATGTTCCTTCTGTTGAACCTTTTGTCGTATAACTTCCAGAAGCATTGACATCCTAGCTGTCTTCTTGCTCCACCCCAGATTTGATCATAGTGCCCCAAATGGGACCTGACCAGGACCACTTACAGTAAGACTCTAGCCTGTCTTCTTGTGCTAGACACTATATCTCAATAACCCCAAGATCACACACACATACACACACGTGCGTATGTGTATATATACATATCCAAGAATATGGTTATGTATATATGCACACATAGTGTGTGTGTATGTTTGTTTGATCAGAAGAGTTGTATGGGGTAAAGAAAGGAAAAGAAACAATGATGAGTCAAGAATTCCAATGGACAGCACAGACATTTTCCCAAAAGATGCAGGGGTAGATGGAGCACCTCACAAGGTCCTTTAAAAGTGTATGGAAAGCATTGATCATTAATCTATTTTGTCTTAGTTGAAGAAGGAGGCCATCTATTGCCTTGAAATTAGTTTTTAGTGTAGCTGAGAGCCATACAGAAGAAAATTAAATTTCAAGCACCTATACGCATCGTCCATTGGTGGTTTAGCCTCCCACACATCTTTATCCATACATAGTGTTTAGTGAACAAAGCTTTTCTAACTCCCGCTTAAGTACTGTGTACATATTGCATTGTACACAGAGTCAGGGAACAAACAGTGAGATCAAAGGAAAAAGATCAAACAAAGCTCTAAGTTTCTTCCCCAGAGGCATAACTATTTGCCCTTTCGTTTTCCCTAATCCTTGGGGTTTTACTTAGCGCATCTTTATACTCTGAGAACAATGAGATAAAAAGTCATAACTAGCAATTTTTGCACAGACTCCCAACAAGTGATATAAAATATATCCTCAGATGCTTCTGTGGGGTCCTTGGATTGGGGGAGGGGAGACTATGGAACAAGGAGGAATTCATCTGAGGTGTAGTCATAGGCACGTCACCTGGTAGCTTCTTATTTTGGCAAATCATTTTTGTTTAATAAGTGATCAGCTCAATTTTCTCTATGTGGCTGAAAAACAGCAAATATTGAAATCATCCATTAGATTTTGGACCTTCGGACAAGCTCTGCTTGCTCTGCCTTATAGCTTTACCACAGTGTGATAGACTGCAGATTTGGGGAAACATGGTGGTAAAGTAGGAGAGAGAAGGCTCTACAGAGACCACACTTGGGATATTTCCTATTAAGCCTGACATAGAAACCCTTTTTTGTATATTAATTTGGTAATGCCTACCCAGAGCATAGAATCTGCTCATTAGACTGTGATGTCCTGGAGTCTAAGGACTATCTTCTGCCCCTCTTTGTAAGCCTAGCTTACACAGTTCAAATGTGTATTAACTGACTGAAGAAACTGAAAATTACCACTGCTGTGATCGGTCCCTTAGGTAAAGGCCATAAGGGTGTTGGCAGTGACTCACAATCAAGTTCTAGGAGGAGTAACAAGGTTTTCCACTAGTTATTTGTGTTAGGCTGGATAAGTAGGTATAGAAATATCCCTTATTGGCTGCTAGTAATCATTTTTTCCCAATACTTAACATGCTGCCTCATACATAGCAGGAGCTTAATGAATGTTTCTTGACTGATTGCTTCCCTGACTTGTGGCTATATATGTTTGCAGACTTGGGGGCACTATCTCACTTACTTGGAGACTGACTTGATTTTTATATACACAAATGCATGCATGTGTACATGTGTGTTCATGCACACACATGTACACATGTGTGCAATGTATTGTCACATATATGTAATATAATGCATATGTATCTATTCTAATGAACAATTGAAGAATAAAACAAAATGTTTAGTGTTAACCAAGTCAAGGTAACAGCTTGAAAACAGGCTGAAAAAATTTTTTTTTTTAAAATTGTCTTACCCACAGCAAAATTTCTTTTAGGCTCCTCTTGGTCAGCGATCTTGAGGATCTTTCCCTCCTAGACTGATTTTTTTTTGACTGGGTAAAAAGGCCATTCTTTGCCTCATTTCTTACCTAGCCTTAATCACTGAATGAACATTGCCTCAGTCAAACTGAGACCTGGGAAAGATCTTAGCTTGAAAAGGTCAAGGTCTTCCACTGTATCTAGGGCCATCTCCAGTCCTCTGGATCCATATCTGGCCATTGGACTCAGATGGCTCAGGAGGAGAAAGTGAGGCTGGTGACTTTTCACAGCTCTCCCTCACTTAAATCCAATTCAGTTACAAGTCATGGCATTACCTCCATGATGTCATGGTCCTCTTTGAGAATGAAGGACAAACAACAACAGGTTTCCTGATGAGATTATAGCCAAAGAGAACTATTATACCCAGTGCTGGTTTCTCTGAGCAGTTATAGAGGAGACTCAAATATATAACGATGGCTGTACTCTCCAGATAAAAGAAAAAGACAGTGCCTGCCCTCAAGGACTCATGACCATTAAAATATAAGGTCCTTGAGGGCAGGGACTGTCTTTTCCTTTTATTTGTATTATAGAACCTGATTGAACTTAGTAGCTTAGTAGAGCCACTGGAGCTTATTAGGTGCTTAATAAATGTTTGTTGACTGAAGTTGGCCGAGTGTAAAGCTTGGGAGAAATTATCTGTGCCTTAAACGGTGGATAAGTCCATTCCTGAAGCTACATTTTCCCATTCATAAGAGACTGTAAAAATCCAACACAAAACACTTTTTGTGCTGATTATGGAGAACCTGGTGTTTTTTACTATCCTGAAGAGCTTTTCCTCTGAGAGATAGATTGCTGGGGAAAACTTATGTCTGGATATATCTTTCAGCAGAATTCCATTCCTGTGCTAGTCAGCATCCTGTGCTAGTTTCTGTTTATACTGGTCTGAGCCATTGGATCAGAGGAGCTGGGATTCATGGCATCTCATGAAGAACGGTGTTCCTTTGAAGATCCCTGGTTGTTTATATGTATATGATGGGTGATTCAGAAACAGTTTCTAAGTAGGTCAAATTAACAGGAATCAGTGACTGCCACTAAATGCTGATCTCAACCTTATCCATAAAATCATGTTTTTGAAACCTTACCAGAGCCCTTCCAGGTCACATGACCAACACTGAGGGCTAGATATTTTCTCTGATCTTCATGATTTCTCCATCCTCTCTAAAACAGAAATTATGCATTAAAAATATATCATCTTCAACTGTCTCCATGGTATAGACCACCCAGAACTCAAAAGAAGATAAAAAGATATAAACCCATGAATTGATACCTTTCCTAAGCTCACTCAGCATTCACTACCCATGCCTCTATCCTGACTGCAGTATTCCCTCCACTCCCTATCATGGAATCCATAACCAGAGATTCTCTCCTGTCCCCCAACACCAGCTCATTTGAGGGATCTTTTTGGATTGGTTATAGAAAGTGCCAAAATAGTTATGGCTCTGTTATATATAAATAGATGCTTGTTTCATGATTTCTGATCATTATGAAAATAAACATGTGGGGTCTTCAGACTACTGTGCACTACTCTAGGGAAGAAGAGGAATAGTAGGATCACATCTAGACTCTGTCTCTACACCCTGTCTCCATTTGCACTAATCATACAGAGTATGTCACCCATTACGGAAAACTTGATGCTAAGAACTCTATCCTTTATTGTCCCATTTTCTATCACATCGTTCCTACAAGCTCCATCAAGTGGCATAGTATAATAGGTATTTATCCAATTTATTAGAAAGACCTAGTCTTATCCTGAGATTACTCTAAAAGGGTAGTTTAAAGCTAACCACTTATACCAATAGAATTGGTGGAATCACAATATCATAGACCCTGAGAGCTGAAACTTAGCATGGCCACTATCTAGTCTAACCCCCAAATAAAATCCTCACTACAATATACCTGATAAGCAAATATCCACTTTCCGCTTAAAGACCTCCACTATTCCCCAAGATAAGCTCTCATCACTGGGAAGTTTTTTCAGACATCAAGCTTAAATTTGTCCTTTAAAAAAAAACATCTATCCTTTGCCCCTGGTTCTACCCTTTGGGACCAAAGAGAGAGTAAATCTGATCTCTCTGATGGCTCATTGAAGACTCATGCAGCTAGGTGGTGTGATGGAGTGCTGGACCTAATGTCAAGAAGTTCTGAGTTAAAATTCTGCTTCAGACACTAACTAACTATGTGACGCTGGGCAAGTCACTTAACTTCTTTCTGAGTCAGTTGCCTTATCTATAAAATGGTCTGAAGAAGAATATGGCAAAACTCTCAAGTATCTTGGCCCAGAAAATCCCAAAAGGCCATCATTCAGAGTTGGACACCACTGAAATGACTAAACAATTAAAAAAATAATTATTGAAGACATGATCCACTTGAGTTTCCTCTTTTTTAAGAATAAACGCCCCAAATTTCTTCAACCAGTTCTCACATGGATTGGATTCAAGATCCCTCACTTGTCTTTCTCTACGTTTTCTAGTCTTTCAATGTACTCCCTAAACTGTGGCATCAAGAGCTAAGCACAATATTCTAAAGGTGGACTGACCAGGGCAGAATGCAGAGGCTTTATCACTGCCTTCTTTTGGAAACTATACCTCTCTTAATGCAGGCCAAGTTTGTATTAGCTTTCTTGTTTGTTTTTGTTGCCATATCAGACTGCTAAACCACTCTGAGCACACAGTCCACTGAAACACCCCCCCAAAAAACCCCCACATTTTTCCAAACAAACTACTATCCAAGCATGTCCTCCCATCTTGGATTTGTAGAGTAATTTTTTTTTTAATGCAAGTGCAAGACTTCATATTTAACCCTATTATTAAATTCTAAACTATAATTTTACAATCCAAACTTACAAAGAGCTTTGGGAATCCTGTCCCTGTCATCTACTCTATTCAGTATCTCTCTCAACAATTTGTCGCCTGTATATTTGTTAAGCACATCATCTATGCCTTAGTCCTAATTCATTTTCTAAACAGATTGAGTCTTCCTATCTCATCCAGGCTACAAATGCAGGGAATACTCATGGCCAATCCCACTACTGATTAGCATGGAACTTTGACCTCCTCTATTTCTGACCTGGGACAATTCACCCTTCTGGCAACCAAGTGGTCCCTTGCTCTTGAAAGGCATTATTATTAATACTCTCTCTCTCTCCCTCCCTGTTGCTCTCCCTTTCTCTCTTTCTCTCTCTCTCTCTCTCTCTCTCTCTCTCTCTCTCTCTCTCTCTCTCTCTCTCTCTCTCTCTCTTCATCCTTCGTTTTTGAAGAAGACCATGCCATCAGAGAAATAATGACATGACTTACACTTGACTTTGTTTTGAGTGAGGGAGAGCAGGGCAAGGTCACCAGCCTTGCTTTCCCCTCCTGACCCATCTGCATCCAGTGGCCAGATATTTATCCGGATGATCGCAGAAGGCCAGGATGCAATGGGAGACCTTGGCCTATTCAGGTACTCACGTAGAGTGAATAAGCCTCTCTAAGAAGCAATCAGGGAATGGTCCCTTTATAAGCAAAAGAAAAAAAAAGTAAATCAAGCTGGGAGGGAAAGAGCAACAGTTACTATTGATAATATACCAGGGGTGGGGAACCTGTGACCTTAAGGCCATGTGCAGCCTTCTAGGTCTTTAAGTGTGGCCTTTCGATGGAACACAAATTTTATGGAACAGATTTTTTTTTGTCTTCTGATGTCCCATAAAAGAGAAGAGGGCAAAGTCTTTGAATGAAAAGTCTTTTGGATAGATGACTGGTAATCTTGACTTTGATTCCTAACAAAATTTTAAAAGGGGTTATTAATATGAAAATTTGTGAGCAGTTATTATTAATGCTGAAATTATCATGGACACGCAGTGAACATAGCCCAATGCAGTTCAGAACTCCTGCACTCAAGAGATCTGCTAGCCTCAACCTTCCTGGTTGATGGGATTACAGGTGTGTGCCATGGTATCAGGTTGTCCAAGTCATGTATAAAAAAACTGTGAAATATCACAGGGTCAAACACTAGTCCCAGAGACAATCCATTAGAGACCTTGCAAGCTGGCATCAAACTATTGATTATTCTTTGAAACTAACCTTTTAGCCAGTTTTGAAAACTAGACCTCTTTATTTTCCCACAAGAATAGGATGAGATATTTTATCCAATATTTTTGGGAAAAAAATACTCATTTTGCCTTTGTATTACCCCCTATCATTTAACCCGAACTCCTGCTCCCAGGAGATTATAACGAAAATGTCCCTTTGTTAAGTCAGAAAAACTGAGATAAGAACTTCTCCAGTATAACAGGAAATACCAGTGAGTTTTTGGTTCTAAATGTATAGGCACACATGTTTACCAGCTGTAGGTCAACTTTGAGCATTACTTTTAATGAAATTCTTTAGTGAACCAAAGATCTATAACAGATATTATTATAGCTTTTGATTCTGTGTTTTCTCAAATGGTTGAGATGGTCCTATGGTAAGGCTCACTTTTTAAGTTAGATGTAAAGCTCTTGCCACTCTTCATGCCCAAACAAATGCATATAACATTGTGGAGGCTCATAATTTGCTTTCTTTTTTTTTTAAAGAAAAAGTTAAAATATTTTGGAAAATGAGCTTGTTTTTAAGTTGCCCATCTAGAATATGATTTTATTCATGCTGCATATTGTTTAGATTTTGATATGTGGATAGACAGATAGTTCATTGAATGAGAATATGAACGTTGGACAGGCACTACAATGTACAGTGAGCTGGTTCTGGAATTGAATAGGAACAAGAGATTGAGCTCGATTGTATTTAGAAAAATGTGTCGTGTTTTTTGAAAAGATTTTATTGATATGACTTATCCTTCCCAATATATCCTTTTCTCTCCCAGAAAATCATTCCTTACAACAAACACAAAGAAAAGAAGAAAAATAATTCAACAAAACTAACTAGCGCATCAACCAAACCCTATGTATGCAGGGTTTTATACCCATAGTCCCCCACCTTTCCAAAAGAGGGAGAGAGGTTCATTTACATATCTGTGCTTCAGGCCAGCCTTAATCATTAGAGTTACACAGCAGGCAGGTTTGCTTCTTGCTGCCATTGTTCTATAGAATCAACACTGTATTTAATGTATATTGTATGTCTCTGGATCTCCTTCCCTTTGCATGGGCTCATATGTTTTCCTGTGCTTCTTAGGATTTTCCAAAGCTGTCATTTTTTCCTTGCTTAGTCATTTCTCAATCTGTGGGCACCTACTTTGTTCCTAATTCTTTCAACTACACAAAATTATGCAGTGTTTTCAATGATTCCAAAAGATCTCCCTTCTACAAATCCTAACTCTTTTAACTCAGTGATACTCGATGCATATAAAACATTAAATCCTGTGATTTCAGGAAATTAGAATGACTCATAACCTAAAACCAATCAATGGAAAGACTCACATAATGTGTATGTACCTTGTCCTCCTCTCCCACTAACTCTCCTGTACATAGAACCTTCCATTGCAACGAAGAAGTTCAGTTAAGCAAAAGAGACCAGCAACTTGGCCATTTCTGATAGTATAAGCCTCTTTCTGAACCTAGAGTTCGTCACTTCTCTGCTGAAAGATTAGAAGCATGCTTCACCTTTAGTTCCCTGAAGTCAGGATCAGTCACTGCATATAAGTAGCATAACATCAGAGGACAGAGAACATGAAGGGGTACAAAAAGAATCACTCATGATCTATGGGAAAGATAATGGTAGACTGGTCACTTAGCATGAATGAGAGAGAACAAATAGATAACATGAGTGTAACATGAGTGTAATAGATAACATTGGTGATTCCAACACAAGAAAAAAGAGGAATAGGAAATATAAGAGGAGGACCTCTATTTATGTTCCTCTAGAAATCCTTTAGAAGGGTTTTTTGGGGGGAAAACATTAATGAGAATTCTACAGAATGAGGAGCCATGAATTGGTAGTAATTTGAATCAGCCTGGGATATGTGTGTGCAGGGTGATGTAATCACAAATCCACCCAAGTACAAATGAATCAAGTTTACTTTAGTGACCCAGTGCAAAGAATAATGTTCACTATTATTTTTATTATTGCTGATGATAATAAATATTTTTAACATTTACTATGTGCCAGCTACTGTGATAATGTGTTTTAGACAGTACTTTATTTCATCAACTTTTAATTTGGCTTTAGTAACATTATTCTGTCTGTATTTTGAAAGCAAATGAAATCTCTTCTGTGATCTGTCATGTAGGAATGTGTTTTTTAATTTTTTTTTCTATTTCATAATGTTTTTTTGATGATGATATGTTTTAAATAAGCCACTTTGGTGTTAATATTTAATCTACTTATGTGTTCTGAAGCAAGTTGGACTATTCAGACAATCATAGAATGTTAGAACTGGAAAAGACTTTTGAATTCATCATATGGTTGTATCCCCTCATTCTATGGGGTAGCTAAGGCTAGTACTGTATCCACTCAAACAATATAGGATCCATATCTGATTTCACAATGTCATGAGTCACATAGAACTGGAATGAACCCCAAAGATCAGTTAACTACACCCCATCCAAAGAAACTGAGACCTACAGAAAGTAAGTGGTCATAAAGAAAGAGCTGAAAGGGACCTGATAATTCATTTAGTCAGTTCAGCTCTTTTATTTTATAGAGAAGGAAACTGTGAGGTTTCCAGTGAGGTTCAAAGTTACACAGGAAGTCTGGCAGAGTAGGGAGGAGATGCCAGGTCCATCTTATTCTAAATCCATCCCTCTTTCCACTATACAACCTTGATCTCTTACAGCAAATGAACTGATTTTTGTGTCTGATTATCAAGATACTTAAAACAGTGGTAGTTCACAGAGTGCTCTGATCCCAATAAAATCAATTCAATCCATTCAGCCTTTATTATTTTAAGTGGCACTTGTCATTTTTGAGATTCTGGGCTAGGTGCTGGGAACACAAAGACAAAAGGAAAACCAGCCTTTGCATGCTACTGGAAATCTCTTTTACAATAAAAATTAACCTAAAGAGCCGAGTGACTGCTGTGCATCCTATAAAGAGGTAATTTGTCTTAGTGGATAGAGCTGGACTGGTGACTTTGCACAGCCATCCTTCACTTAAATCCAATTCACTTGCATGTCATGGCATCACCTTTCTAATCCCGTGGTCCTCTTCAAGAACGAGGGACAAACAGCAAGACCTGAACTTAGATTTAGGAAGACCTGGGTTTAAATCGTGCTGCACTCGCTTTCTACTTGGATGACTCGGTGAAACATCTCGAAGCCTCAGTTTCCTCTTCCCCAGAATGAGGAGAAAAATAGCATGTACTGTATAAGGTGGCAGCAAGAATCAAATGAGACAAGGTATGTGAAGAACTACATAAATGTGAGTCATTATCATTTATTATTTATATATATATGTACATACATACATAATTTCTAATGGGGAAATTAGAGACTTTGAATGACTGCCCTCTGCATACAATTGATTGATTACATACCACTAGTTTCCCCTTGAGTGGCAGCTTTCAGTGCTTAGGGCTTAGTGTCAGGAAGACTCATCTTCCTGAGTTCCAATCTGGTCTCAGATATTGAGTGTCTCTGACCCTGGGCAAGTCACTTAACCCTGTTTGCCTCAGTTTCCTCATTTGGAAACTGAGATGGAGAAAGAAATGGCCAACTACTCCAGTATCTTTGAGAAGATAACCCTAAATGGGATCATAAAGAGATAGACATGACTGAGAAACAACTGAATAAGTTTCCCCTTGATACATGTGTTCCATGAAGAAGGATGTACATGTATGTGTGTGTGTGTGTCTATGTGTGTGCATGTGGGCTTGTGTTAGGGGTGTATAGTATACACTGTCCATGTAAGGCAAAGAACACATATTAAGTGTGTCCATATGGGTCTGTCTGGATGTGGTTCATAGGCAGTCTCCTCCACCCACCCTTCTCCAAATAAAATTTTTATTCCTATCAAGAAGGGAAGCAAGAACAATTGGTGCCAATGGCTATTCTCTCTGCTTACCTCAAAGAAAGGGTATCAGGCCAAAATTATATCTATCTACCCACTTTATCAGAGTAGGGGAAATAATTTTTAGGTTCAAAATGAGCTCTTGATCATTATCCCTTAATGGGGAAGGAGTGTCCTAAGCTATATATCCAAGGCTTGACTGTCTTCCCGTCAAATTACAGTTCTACAATGAGCACACAGCAAATAGCAAATAAAGCCATTTATCCAAGCTGATAACAAATAGAAATCAGAGAAGGTCTGCAGATAAAAATATATGAGGTAATACACAAAGTAAACAAGTTCTTCCATTAGAAGTGAGTTATCTCAACTCAACCAAGAGAGAGATTCCCAGATCTTACCAAAAAGGAAATTCCCCAAAGTCTCTAAAGTAGTGAAGCTTGGAATAGGAACATGATTGAGGTGCTAGCTTTTCTACATGTTGTCTACATGTTTTCACTCCTTTCAGGAACCTGGAGGGAATCTGGAACCAGATATTTTCTTTCTTGAAGCTGGAAGCCAAAAGCTAAGATCTCTTTTTCCCAAGGTCTCTCATTCTCCTCCCCTCTCCCCATGCATTGTGTAATCAACTTCCACAAGGAGGAGAGTCTTATGCAAATGGACTTTAAGCTGTGTATTATATAATCATGGTTCTTTGGTGCTATAAAGAGATCTACTTCTTTATTTACTGTAGCCAATACATACATATATTTGTGTATATATTTCTTAAAACATTTGCCATTTATAGCATATACATAAAATACTCAACAATATTAAATTGAGCACAAGACTTGTCTATTTCTGTCTCTTTCAAATAGACATATTAGATGTAAGACCATGTAGGTTACATTTGAGAATCTTCACATTCTTAAAATTCTTGAGTTTTCCAGTTGATTTCTGTGGTTAGAGTCCAAGTTTTACATTCATATGTGTCTTATAAAGATTAAATATATAATATATATGTATATATGCCCATATGTGTGTAGGTATGTGGATATATATATGTGTGTGTGTATATATATATACATATGTGTGTGTGTGTGTGTATAATAAATCTGTGACTGGGCTTTTTTTTATATTAACTGCAGTGTCACTAATTCCCCTGATTATTTCAGACTCAGTACATAAGACACACTAGCAGTTTTACTTTGAATTTATACTTGAGATTTCTCCTTCTTTTGTGATGGTGACAGCTTGGAGGCACCTGAGAGTTCACTCATTAGAGTTTTCTACTTTTGATGTGAATCCCTTGTAAGGAATCAGCACTTTCCACGGTCATTAGCTTCTTCTGTTCTGCGCTGATTTCCATTTAGTAGGCAGTTTCAGCTGCTGTGTTAGGTCTGTGAATTTGCTGGTATTTAACTTATTCATCATAGTTCGTAAAATCCAGCCTTGTTTCTTAAAGTCTCTCAAGTTGGCAAAGGATGAATGTTGGGGCTGAGGCAGGGATGGAAGGAGATTCGTATATTTGAATTCAATCTCTTCAAGTCAGGGGGTTATTAGTTGTAGTTTGTTTTAATCCTGAAACATAAAGAGGTAGCAATTGGATTGGAACTTCATTCTATTCGAGAGGATGTGTTCAGTTTAATTCAACCATAGTTTACTAGGCATCATCTATATACCCATAAATGTGTAAAGTATAAAGTGTAAGTATGAAGTATGATCTTCACTCTCCAGGACTTTCCAGTCTTATTGGGGAGATAAGTGTATTTGATACATTATATAAAAAGTGTTCAATTTAATATTGTTGTCTATTTACATGGTATAGATGCCTGGTACTTTAAGAAGTACAGAGAAAAGGGGCAGCTAGGTGGCAAAGTAGATAGAGCACCAGTCCTGGAATCAGGAGTACCTGAGTTCAAATCTGGTCTCAGATATTTAGTAACTATGTGACCTTGGACAAGTCACTTAACCCCAATTACTTCATTAAAAAAGGAAGAATGAAATATGTATGACTATGTTGGACAGCATCTGTGATATCATTTTTATAGGGATCTTCCCATAAGGAAACTCCTTCAGCTTCAATCTCTGCTGCTGCCTGAGTCATCTTAGACAAAGCAGAAAAATTAATATTCTACATATTCAAGTGTCATTTAGCCTCTATTGATGTTTCTGCAATTCTAGGGAGCAGAGGAACTGAAAGAGGGCATTGAAGAAATCTTTTTAGCATTGGAGTATAAAGGCAAACAGCTATAGGAAGACTGAACCCCCAGAACACCGACTTTCTTTATTCTAGATGCCAACATTTACACACATTCAGATCCCAAGTACCTGATAGGGGTCATCTCTTCCTTTGGCATTCTCTGAGATGTGCTGCACACTAACCCTCCCTGGATGCCAAGCTGATGCTTTACAGGACCACACCATGCTCCCTCCATCTGTCTGCAACTGCTTTGGTTTCAGAGGCAAGCTATCTATTTTTATCCTTTATCACAGATGTCCTTCTTTCTGTTTCTTGATCAATTCCTTAATGATACATGGATTTTCACTTTTATTTTTCTTTTCCTTCTATAGGTGACTTTGGGTGCCTTCATGTGATCTGATCATCCTATTTTCTTTCACACTAAGATTTCTCTTGGTTGACATCTCTTTGGGGATGTCTAAATAAATGGTAGTGAGCTCTCAGTGAAATTTCTTAGGTTACATTCTGTAGCCCCTTTTCTTCCTCTGTTTCTCTGAACTCTTTATCTGTATTGCCCATGTTTAAATTTCATATTTACATCAAACATAAAATATTGTTTCAGGTATTTTCTAGCTGTATGACCTTGGGCAAGTAACTTAAACTCTTTCAGCCTCAGTTTTCCCTATCTGTAAAGTGGGGAGAGCAATAGTAGCATGGTTGTTGTGAGAAGCAAAGGTAATAGCAAATGTAAAGTCTTTTGCAAACCTCCAAAGACTATGTACACACTAGGTATTGTTATTAGCTATATATTATCCAGTATATTCAATTTTCATCAAAAAACTCAAATGACCATAGGTATTCAGTATAAAATTTCCCAAAAGAAAGAGCCAAAAATGTGTAACAAAATATCACTTTACAAGAGCTATTAAGTTCTATGAAAATTATGTGGCAGAACTGGATTTTTTGCTGGATCATGGGATTTAGAACCAGAAGGGACCCTGGAGATCTAGTCTAACCCTCTCATTGTGACATTGATAGCTGATATTTGCACAGTGTTTTACATTTTGCATTTGAGCTCCACAATCACCTTGTGAGGTACCTACCTCACATTTTACACATAGGAAAATTCAGATTCAAGATTAGTGATTTGCCCAGGATCACAGAGCGTCGTAGGAAGTCTAAAATTCAGGATCCAAACTCAGAACCCTCCTAACTCCAAATTCAGGACTCTTCCCACTATACCACATTGTCTTTCATTTTATGGATGAGCAAAGTGGAATTAAGAGAGTTTTGTTGTTTGTCCTTCTGATCAAAAAGGACCAGTCACTCTCTCTTTCAGTCCTCAAAGCCAAGACAAAAATCAGGATGACTGGCAATGGCCTGGGATGCAGTAGAGGACCTTGGCCTCTTCAATGTCTAACCAAGCTATAAGCACTCCATAGCACCTGCTTCAGTCATCTTTATGGGCATGGGAACAAATTATTCTCATCTGCCTATTCTACAGGATGAAATCTTCACATACTTAGGGGAGATATTCCCCTAACTCACTGATGGGTTTGTTACTGGCCTATTGGTTACCCTCAACCTGGTTTAGCCCATTTGCTGGTTTTACCAGGGTATGGCTGCTGCATATTACAGCTTCTTAGAGCCAGAGGTGAGAGTTGAACGTCAGGTGGACACCAAAGGTGGATGGGTAGCCCTGAGAATAGCTCCGCAAGCCCTCACTCTAGAAGTGCTAATCCTCCTTGAAGACATATGTACCCCAAGAGAGATTTAATGACTTTGCCAAAATCTCACAGTGTTGGAGAGAGGGTTTTTTGTCTCCGTGTCCAGAGCTCTTTCCACCACTGAAGCTAGCACTGATTTGGGACAAGTAATGCTTGCTGTATTTGATTGTTCTACTTTGGTGTGAGGAGGTATCTCTGGATTCTTTAGTTCTAGGATGGTTATGCCCAGTCTTTTGCTGGTGTTTCTAAGTTAGAAAAGTTTCAAAAATAGTCCTGGTGATGGAATGTGTCTGGAAATGGTGAAATTATGAAAATACATGTCTGATATTCAAGGATCAGACTAGTTACATTTGGAAGGGACTGATCATCAGGTTAACCACCAGCTGCTTGCTTCTGTTTATTTATTTTGAACAGTGCAATTTATGAAACCATCTACTTAAGGTGCTCACAATCTTCATTATTGGAGAGAATATACATGTAAATGGAGCCACAGATGTTGTATACTGATATGCTGAAGTTTGATTATCATTGCACACACATGCATACACACACACACACACACCTCAGAGGAATGAACAAATGAAAAAAATGTAGTAAGTACTTACTATGTGCCAGACACAGTGCTAAGTGCTAGAGAAAGAGAGAAAGAAAGAAAGGAAGGAAGAAGAAAGGAAGGAAAGAACATAATGGGGTCCTAGGGATGGACAGGGAAGGTTCATGCCAGTGGTAATGGCTTGAAAATGATGATGAGTGGTGTAGTGACCTGGTTCCAGGTAAGATAAGGCAAAAGTTCACCTATTAGAGGCCTCCTGGGGAAGAGCCTGAGTTCTAAGAGTGCAGGCAAAACTATTATTTTCCCCAATACACTTAGGAGGACTCAGTATTTGTGTTTATTAAAGGAAGTATTTTCTGCAAGGAAAGTTAACTTCTCAGAATAATGAATTTATTATATTCACCAAAATATCAAAAGGCTATTTATTCTGTCTGGGAAGTGCTACCACCTGGTTGTCAATCCCACTCCAATCTCTATCCAAATTCCACCTGGCAGGAAAACTCAGGAAACACCCAAAAGCAGCATTCTTGTAATCATAAAATTATAGGAAATAGAGTTAGAAGGTATCATTCATCAAGCTTTGGGCCCTCAGGAAGTCAGAGGCATTTCTGGCTAATTTAGGAGTTACTGTTAGTTAATTGTTCTTTGTTTTTTATTTGTTGTGAGGATGTGTCCCCCTACCTTACCCAGGCTGGAAGTTTAGCAGCCATTCATTGGCTTTATTCCTCTATTAGGTGGCACGGAAACTTTAATCTGTTCATTTCCAACCTAGGCCAGTTTGCCCCTGTTTAAGAAAGCAAGTGGTCCCCTGCTCCCAGGGCTGACCATATCGGCACCAAACTTAGTGAGGTGACCTGATCAGCTTAGACACTGCAGCTCAGCACTTCTGATCTCAAGAAATCCATCTGCCCCAATCTCCCTGACAGCAGAGATTACAGGCATGTACCACCACATTCAGTGTTAGTAATATTTTTTTGAATGGAAAAGAAAACATTTATTGTTAAAGAACCTATAAAATTTAAAGAATATATAAAAATTTATAACAGACACACATATAATATCATAATTCATATTATCATCAACCTTACAAATTACAGCACTTACATAATGTAAATTAAATAAGATTACTCACAAAATGGAATTATTTGTTTTGCACTAGAATGTTGAATTTCAATTTTTTTGCTTTCTTTTTTTAAATTAAATTATTTTATCTGTTTTTAGTGTTCTGCAATCACTTCCATCCATCTTAGATTTTTCTCTCCCTCCCCCTCCCCATCCTCTCCCTCCCTACACCCTCCCTGAGATGGCATACAATTTTATATAGGTTCTACACATACATTCCTATTTAATACATTTTCACTTTAGTCATGCTGTATAGAATGTTCATAATAGTTTTAAAAATATATATATATATTTCCCAATTACATGTAAAAAATTTTTTAACATTTTTTTAAACTTTTGAGTTCTAATTTCTATCTAACCCTCCTCTTCTCCCTTCCTGAGAGAGTAAGCAATCAGATACAGGTTATACATGTGCGATCATGTAAAACATTCCCATATTAGTCATTTTGTACAAGAAGACGAATTTAAAAAAAGTTCAAAATAGCATGCTTCAGTCTGTATTCAAGCAATATTAGTACTTTCTTTAGAAATAGTATGCTTCATCATGAGTCCTTTGGGGTTGTTTTGGATCATTGTATTGCTGAGAATTGCTACGTCATTCACAGTTCTCACTTTGCATCAATTCACTGTAAGTCTTTCCAAGTTTTTCTGCAATCGTCCTCCTTGCCATTTCTTATAGCACAATAATTTCCCATCATAATCGTATACCAGAGGTTGTTTAGCTATTCCCCAGTTGATGAACATCCCTTAGATTCCCAATTTTTAGCCACCAAAAAAGAGCTGCTATAAATATCTTTGTACAAATATAGATCTTTTTGCCTTTTTTGAATGTCTTTGGTATATCGATCTAGCAGCATTATTACTGGATCAAAGTTTTTATAGCCCTTTGGGCATAATTCTAAATTGCTCTCCAGTGTAGTTCAATCAGTTCACCACTCCAATGGTGCATTAATGTCACAGTTTTCCTACATCCCCTCCAACATTTATCATTCTTTTTTGTCATAATAACCATTCTGATAGGTGTGATGTGGCACCTCAGAGTTGTTTTAATTTGCATTTCTCTAATCAATAGTGATTTAGAGTATTTTTTCATATGACTATAGATGGCTTTAATTTCTTAGTCTGAAAATTGCTTGTTCATATCCTTTGGCCATTTATCAATTAGGGAATGAATTATATTTTCATAAATTTGACTCAGTTCTCTATATATTTGAGAAACAGGTCTTTATGACATATACTTATTGCCAAAATTTTTCCCAGTTTTCTACTTTCCTTTTCATTTTGATTGCATGTGTTTGTTCAAAAACTTTTTAATTTTATATAATCAAAAGTATCTGTTTTACATTTACAATACTTTCTATATTTTCTTCCATCCTCAATTCTTCCCTTATATATAGATCTGACAAATAAACTATTCCATGAGCTCCTAATTTGCTTACGGTTATCACCCTTTATGTGCAAATCATGTACCCATTTTAACCTTATGTTGGTATATGGTATGATATGTTAGTCTATACCTAGTTTCTGCCATACTGTTTCCAGGTTTCCCAGCACTTTTTGTCAAATAATGTTTTTGTTCCAAAAGCTTGGATAGATCTTTGGATTTATCATATGCTAGATTACTATGGTCATTTTACTATAATATAATTTGTACCTAATCTATTCCACTGATCCACCACTGCATTTCTTTGCCAGTATCAGATTGTTTTGATAATGTGTTTTATGATACAGTTTTCAGTCTGGTACAGTTAGACCACATTTTTTTCATTGATTCCCTTGATATTCTTGATCTTTTTTTCTTCCAAATGAATTTTGTTGTTTTTTCCAGCTCTATAAAATCATTTTTGGTAGCTTGATAAGTATGGCATTAAATAAATGGATTAATTTAGGTAGAATTACCATTTTTATTATATTGGCTCAGCCTACCCATGAGCAGTTAATATTTTTCCAATTGTTTAGATCTGCCTTTATTTGTGTGAAAAATGTTTTGTAGTTGTATTCAGACAGTTCCTGGGTTTGTCTTGGCAGGTAGACTCCCAAATATTTTCTATTGTCTTCACTTATTTCAGATGGAATTTCTTTTTCTCTGTTTTCCTGTTGGACTTCATTAGTAATATATAAAAATGCTGATAATTTATGTGGGTTTATTTTACACCTTGTAACTTTGTTAAAGTTGTTAATTATTTCAAGTAGTTTTTTTAAGTTGATTCTTTAGGATTCTCTAAGTATAAAATCATAACATTTGCAAATAGTTATAGTATTATTTCCTCTTTGCCTATTCTAATTCCTTGAATTTCTTTCTCTTCTCATTTCTACAGCTAATATTTGTAGTACAATATTCAATAATAGAGGGGATAATGGGCATCATTGTTTCACCCTTGATTGTATTGGGAAGGCTTCTAGTTTATCCTTATTACGAATAATACTTGCTGATGGTTTTAGATAGATACTGCTTATCATTTTAAAGCAAGTTCCATTTATCCCTCTGCTCTCTAGTATTTTTAATAGGAATAGGTGTTACATTTTGTCAAAAACTCTTTCTGCATCTATTGAGATAATCATATAATTTCTGTTAGTTTTGTTTTGGATATTGTCAATTAAGCTAATAGTTTTTACTAATATTGAACCAGTCTTGTGTTCCTTATATAATTCCCATATGGTCATCGTGTATGATACTTGTGATATATTGCTGTAATTTCTTTGCTAGTATTTTATTTAACATTTTTGCTTAGTATTCATTAGGGTAATTAGTCTATAATTTTCTATCTATTTTGGTTCTTCCTGGTTTAGGTATCAGCACCATATTTTTGTTGTAAAAGGAATTTGGTTCATAATATTTCTTAGGGAATAACAGCATACTTGAATTATCCCAAGGGATGAAGTAAGAGGGATACAACAATGGTTTATCAACAAGTGGGAGGAGTGAATATATCTGGGTGCACAGGTAAAAAAAGGCAAAGAAATTAGTTTTTCATAATCATTTACTTTCAAATCCATACTTGTAGGTCAATTGTGGATAGTTGCTTAGAAAAAAGTTTAACATGAAATTATTTGGTTGGTATAAATTTGTATCATCATTAATAATGAGATAATAATTTTTATCTATAATTTACTTCACAGTTTATAGGGAGGTTTATTGCAAAGTCTTTATGAGGTAGCTAGGACTCATGACATTATGTTAGATCAAAAGAGTTTGCACCAAATGAGAAAGACTTCAAGTCTTCAAGAAATTTAATATCTAGGGAATCATAAAACAGATAAATAAAATAAAAATTTTTATTATGTTTATCAGAACCTCAACCTTTTCATAAATGACAAGAGATATAACCTAGGCTGCGACCCTTTGTCAAGGTTTACCTCAGGAATGACAAGAAATCATAGTCAGGAAGTAAGAAGGAGGATACTTGATGAAGTTAAGCTAACAATTGTCCACAGAACAAAAACACAGCCAAGATTTTTAAAAAATGTTAAACTAGGAGTTACAATCCAAATGGTGGATACCAGAGGCCAAATTAAGTATAACAAGGAATTATTTATACCAGTCAGAATCAAAGTCCACAATAACTGGTCAGAACAAGGCTCAAACCAAGCAAGGTAATCAATAGAATTCAGTACATGATGATGACATAGGACATAATTTGTTGTCCCATATATTTATCTGCAAAGTATTAGGCTTTCAAATCAATTACACCAAATTGGATTTTGCATCTATATGATAATCTGCTCTGTCCCTTCTCTTTAAATTTAAATTAAGGCAGGTGATAAGATCTTTGAGATGATTAGAGTTAGTATGACCTCTTCAATTTCTGATCATGGACATTTATGAAATATTGTTTGGTGAAACTGACTTGCTGCATTGTTAAACTCTCCAAATATCGTAGCTGGCAAATAAGTAATTTGCAATATCATAAATCTTACTTTTTCAGACTATACCCCCTGTAGCTTCCCAAATCCATATTATCTGTCTAGAAAGAAGCTATAAACAGTTTTACTTGAAGACAAAAAATGGCTATGGCATTGAAATATATTTTGAGACAAACTTCAAATATATGATGGTAAGAAATTTCAGCTCTTACTTAGATTTGTACGGTGTGAACTGCTTAGTGGAGTCAGTATGACAAACATAAAAAAAGAAGGCACCTTTGGAGAAGATCAAATTCTTTCTTCACATCTACATTAAATGCATGCCAGCTGGAGAAACAAATTAACATCATAAAGGTCAATAGCTTTGGCATTCATGAGAAAGAAAGACTTCCATCTGGGAGTGAATCACACCCTCATCAGAGTAAGAAAAAAATACAATGCCCCACAGACTGTCCATATCTGTAGTGTTGAATCAGTAGTGTCTATAACAAAGGGACAGTAAATCAGGGATACCTTCTTGTTCCAATTCCTGCCTATTTGTAGATGTTTTATTAGGAAATACCCAATGAGGATAATTGTTAACATTTAGCTCCGTTACCACTTTGTGTTCTGTAAGAAGAATTTAACTGAAACACTTGAAGCTTATAATAATTATAACACGTTTATATAGTGCTTTAACGTTTGCCTTGCCTTTGATCTGTTACCTCATTTTGAGCATTATAACACTCGTTACAACATGCATTATTATCCCTGTTTTGTAGATGAAAACTAAGCTTTGAAAGACCACAAAACTCATAAATATCATAGGCACAATTAAAATATAGGTTTCTTCTGACTCCAAGTTCAGAACAAACCACTATGATATGCTATCTGTAGGGTCACCGTATGGTCTTGAAATGTAAAATGTTGAGCCAAGATGGTGAAATGAAAGTAGGGTTTCACCTGATATCTCCAACAAATTTTTTCAGATTGTGAATCTGAACAAATTTTATAGCAGTAGAATCCACAAAGAGGCAGAGTATGGCAGATTTCCAACCTAGGACAACCTCCAGGGTAGACAGGAGGGATCCATTGCTGGGAGAGCAGCACAATCTAGAACGCAGGCTACCCAGTGCAGACCTGATCATAGTAAGGCCAGAGTGGACCCCAACACACTGAATTACTGGCAGCAGTGGTGACTCCCAGACCCCTCTGTGCAGGCAGGGATCTGTAGGAGCTGGGTGAGAGAAAGGAGCAGTCTGCATGGGCCCTACAGTGATATCAGAGGTAGCTACTCCTGGGATTATCAACCCACAGACTGAATGTTTGAAAATCATCTATTTAAACTTCCAGGAGCCAAGATGGTACAGTAAACAGCATTCCTTTCTCTGTCTCTCTCTGTCTCTCTCTCTCTCCCCCTTGACCTTGAAAAACCCAGAGAATATTGCCCCAAGAAAAATCCTGGAATAGTGGAGCAAGCAGAAAGACAGGATACGGAATTCTTTTAGCTCTAGCTTGGGAGGCTAGGGGATTAACAGAAAAGCTTCCTCTTGCTATTGCTGAAGGGGACTAGTACAGAATGGGAGGCATCCCAGCAGGCCAGCAGCAGGCCCTACCTCAGCAGACCAGCTGGAGATCCTGAGCCCCAGAGTGGAGGAGCAGGCAAGAGCCAACACTAGGCACACACTGCCTCCAGCTCAGCACCAGGTAAAATATCAGACCACTGCAACATACAGCTGCAAGTACCTAAGGTCCCAACACAGAAAACTGGTAACCAAGCCCCTAACTCACAGCATAAGAAGTCTGGGACAGGGACCCCTGGGCCTCAGAAGCAGAGATCAAATTTACCCCACCCCCCCACCAAAAAAACCCAGCAACATGAGCAAGAAAAATAAAAAAAATCAATAATCATAGAGAAATATCTTGATGACAGGGAAGATCAAAACACAAATTCAGGAGAGGACAACATGGTCAATATGCCCACATTGAAACTTCAAAGGGGAATATAAACTGGTCTCAATCCCAAAAAGCCTGCTTGGAAGAGCTCAAGAATAATTTTAAATGTCAAATAAGAGAGGTAGAAGAAGAAATTTTAAAATACAATTGACAAAATGGAAAAAAAAATACACTGAAGGAAACATGTCTTTAAAAAGTACAATTGACCAAATGGAAAAGGAGGTACAAAAGATAATGGAAGAAAACAATTCATTAAAAATTAGAATTGGGCATCTGGAAGCTAATGATTCTATGAGATATCAAGAATCAGTCAAACAAAATCTAAAGAATGAAAAAATAGAAAAAAATGTAAAATACCTGGAAAGATTTATATGAACTGATACTGAGTGAAGTGAGCAGAACCAGAACATTTTACACAATAACAGTGACACTGTGCAATGACTGATTTTGATAGACTTAACCCTTTTCAAAACAATACCAAAGGACTCATGATGGAAAATGCCATCCCCATCCAGAGAAAGAACTGTGGAGTCTGAATGCAGAGCAAAGCAGACTATTTTCTTTTTTTGTTTTGCTTTTTCTTTCTCATGGTTTCTCCCATTTGTTATAATTCTTCTATACAACATGACTAATGTGAAAATATGTTTAATAGGAATGTATATGTAAAGTCTGTCTCAAACAGCAAGCCATCTTGGGAAGGGAGAGAATAGGGAAGAAGAAAAATGAAAACTTATAGAAGTAAATGTTGAAAACTAAAAATAAATAAACTTAATTTTGAAAAGAAAAAAAAAGAAATTTAAAAGGATTAATGAGTCTGAATGCCCAAAAAGTACTATGCCTATACTATAAAATACCCATGGACATCAATAATAGATAATGAACATAAACATATTTAAAATGAAAATGAAACCATAAATTGGCAACTGAAAGGAATGTTCAGAGTCACTTAGTTTAATCTCCTTATTTTCCTTGCAGATAAGAAAACTGATTGCTAAGGTAATTAAGTGACTTTTGAAGATGACATAGATCTATAAAAAGCAAAAACTAAGATTTAAACCCAGACCCTCTGACCCTATACCCTATACCCAGTACATTCTCTGCTATATTTTGGTCCAAGATATAAACAGGCATATTTTTTTGGTCTGTTAACCAGTATCATTTACTAATTTTAAGGGTTTTTTAATACAATATTTAATTTTTCCCAATTACCTGTTAAAACAAATTTTTAAACATTTAAAAAGACCTTTGAGTTCCAAATTCTCTCTCTCCCTTCCTTCCTCATCTTGCCCCCTCCCTGAATAGTAAGCAATCAGATATAGGTTATACATGTGCAATCATGTAAAGCATTTCGATATTAGTTATTTTGTCTTAAAAGATGAAAAAAAGAAAGAATAAAGGAAGAAAAAGAAAGGAAGGAAGGGAATAATAGTATGCTTCAGGTTGTTTTCAGACAGTATCAGTTTTTTCTCTGGAGGTAGACAGCATGGTTTATCATGAGTCCTTTGGGATTATCTTGGACTATTGTATTGCTGAGAATAGCTGTCATTTGTAGTTCTTCACTTTACAATATAGCTATTACTGTGTATAGTATTCTCCTGGTTCTGCTCCCTTCACTTTGCATCAGTTCATTTAAGTTTTTCAAGGTTTTTCTGAAATCATCCTGCTTGTTATTTCTTATAGCACAATATTATTCCATCACAATCATATACCACAGCTTGTTTAGTCATTCCTCAGCTGATGAGCATCCTCTCAATTTCTAATTCTTAACTCTCACAAAAAAAACCAGCATCATTGACTATTGAAATATTAAGTATTTAAGTTGTCATCTTAGTAGTATGTGACAAGATTAAAACCAATTATTTCAGCAAATCATTGAAGATACTGGGGGAAAGTCTCATTTTATCATATGTGGTGATTATTCCCTGAGAAAATTAAGTTCAGGACTTAGTACTCCGTGGTAAAGAGTTAATTTCTAGAATTGCAATGTCTTAAGACCCAGTGTAAAAATGAATAATACATTAAGTATGTATCCATGTTCAAGTTTAATGAAGAAATTTATTTCTTTGCCCTTTGCCCTTAAACAATGCAAAATTCTGATTAGCTAAGCAAGAGAATTAGAAGAATGTCCATGAACAAAACCTAGTTTGATGAGATATGGGAAGTTATGATATAAGATGACCATTATCACAAATAAAACATCTGCATGCCTAAAGTGCCATAGTTATTTCTTAGAATGTGGATGCCCTTTAAAAATGTTATCGACAATGAGAAAACAACTGCTTAAGACCAGGATGTTTAAAGGGAATCTATATCCTATTATCCTGCTAAAGGGCAGTGTAAACAAGGGGATGATTAAGGATGAAAAGACTACAGAAGTTGTAGAGAGAGACAAAGACTAAGAATTTAACAACTTTAGCATGTGCTATATTGTGCTAACTTAGGCAGGCAGACCATTAGTATTTAGTTTCTTACTATGTGCCAGGAACAGAACTAAGCACCAGGGATGCAAAACTAAGTAAAAATAAAGATAGTTCTTACCCTCAAGGGGCTTACATTCTAATAGGGGAAGAAAATACATAGAAGAGAACTTAAAAGTGGTGGGGGAAGATATATTTGTGAGAAGAAGGTGGCTAAGTCAGAAAGTCAGAAGCACAGATAAGAGAAGAATGAACCATTGCAGTCCTGAACCCCTATTCAAAATGGAAGCTCTGGAAGAAATTTACTGATAGGAAAGGGGAAATATGATGAAAGAGTGTGGTAAGAATTTCAAAGACCATCAGGACCCTCTTCTGACACATGCCTGGTTTGTGACCCTAGCTGGGAAAAACACTTAATCTTTCAGTGCCCAAACAACTAAGACTATCATTTCAGAGAGGGTGTTACTAAGAACTCATAAAGGAATTTATTCACAGGAAGATTTCTATACTGATAAAACTTCAGGTCAGGTTAATAAAAGTGTATAATAATTGTCAGAATCTCCAGGTAAAGCAACCTCTCTTGCAAATTTTTGTTTTGTTATGATGTTATCTTTTATCTTATTGAAGAAAAAAAAAAGGAACCCACAAGTATATATTTTTTAAAGTGGGCTATTGATCCTAAAAGATTCTTGGGTTTACTATCTTATTTTACAGATGTCACTGACCACCAATTCATAATGCAGAGAAAGAAAGTCTATAGGGCAATATCTAGACAGGTCAAAGCTTCCCACTTCATTGCTAGGTCCAAAGTTCAAGCAAGTAGAATAAGCCCCCTATTTCAGGGAAGGATTCTGGTGAGGGAAAAATTTTAGTGGAGGTATTTGGGGAGTGATGGGAAGTTGAAGCAAAGTACTGGGAGAATGTCAGAACTGCAACTGGAATGGGGAGGACATGGACAAAAGGAATATTTTCAAGTTGGTGCTTGGGAGGTAGGATGAATATGTCCACTGGAATCAGTTTATAGGAATCTCACTGCCCAAAGAATCATCTGTTTTTTATAAATATTAATTAAAAGTGCTTCTGTTTTTCCAGTGAAATTCTACTTAGACACATCATCACAGTTTGACAATGACCCTGGGTTCTTGGAGGCTCTATTAGTGGTACATAATCTCTAACAAGTCTTACCAAACTAGAAAATCTTAGAATTGGGCAAGTGGAAGCTAATGACTTCATGAGACTTAAAGAAACAAAAAACAAAGTCAAAAGAATGAAAAAAATAAAAGAAAATGTGAAATATCTCTTTGGAAAAACAATTGACCTGGAAAATAGATCCAGGAAAGAAAATTTATGAATTATTGGACTTCCTGACAGTTATGATCAAAGAAAGAGCCTAGAATCATCTTTCAAAAAATTATGAGGGGCGGAGCCAAGATGGCAGAGTGAGAGCAACAACTCACCTAAGCTCTTGGACAAACTCCTTCGGATACCTCTGAAAGGAGAATCTGACCAAATACTGGAGGTACAGAATCCAGTAGGAGACAGACTGTGGCAGATTCAGAGCCCAGGACAGACTGGAAGGTCCACGGGAAAGATCTATTCCATGGGGGTGAGCCCACAGCGCACAGAGCAGAACGTCCAGCACAGTGGAGTGGAAGGGCCCCAGGAAACCTGAGACAGAAGCAGGCGGAACCAGCAAAGCAGCAGCCAAGGGTCGGAGACCAGCAGAGCTGAATGAGTGGTGGCCACAGAGTACCAGATATCAGTGCAGCAGCATCTTAGATTTTCAGCCCGCAGATTAAACATCAGTAAGTCACCTACTTGAACTTCCGGGAACCAGGATGACAGAGTGATCAGTAAATGCTCTCTCCTCCTCCTTTGATGACCTTCAAAGAACCATAAAATATTTCCCCAGAAAAATCTTGGATCAGCAGGAACAGCAGAGGGGGCAAATAGTCTCATAACACCTGAGGCTAGGAAAATAGCTAAGGGGGATTTCTCCTACTGTGGAGGAGGCAAACCAGAAGGACAGAGGACCCAGGACAGACAAAACTCACACTAGGACTCAGGCAAGCCTCAGTGCCAGGAGAGGAGCCCCAGGAGTGGTGGGAACTCCCACTAGCATCTAGGCGTGCCTCAGAACTACAGGGGAAAAGGGAAGACAATAGGGCAGCTGGGATCACCATCCCCTTAGCTTGCCTTTGCCTCAGTTCAGGTGAGGAGATCTCTCGTGACCAGACCACCCCTCCCCCACACTTAACAAGCTAACCCCAGGGCTGATCAGGGGAAACACAAAACAGAAACCTGCTCTTACCTTTTCCACACAAGTCAGCTTAACACCAAATTCTGCAGCTTCTAACTGAGAGAACCAGAAGCCACAACACACAATCACCATCATGAACAAAAAAAAAGGAAAATAAGTGCGAAAAAACCATAGAATCTTTCTATGGGGATAAGGACCAAAACACAAATACCAAAGAGGTCAGTACTGAGACTGTACTTCCATCTGAAACTTCAGAAGGGACTATGAACTGCTCGTATGCACAAAGAGCTCTCCTGGAACAGCTGAAGAATGAAATAGAAGAAAAACTGGCCAATGATTTTAAAATTATAAAAAAAGAATTCACTGATGAGAACATCTCTTTCAAAAGGAAAATTGAACAAACGAAAAAGGAAGTACAAAAATTAACTGGAGAAAATAACTCCTTAAAAGGAAAAATTGAACAGATGGAAAAGGGATGCAAAAGTTAACTGAAGAAAACAATTTGATAAAGATTAGAATTGGGCAAGTAGAAACTAATGATTCAATGAGACAGCAAAAATCAGTCAAACAAAATCTAAAGAATGAAAAGATAGAAGAAAATGTAAAATATCTAATTGGAAAAACATCTGACCTGGAAAACAAATCCAGGAAAGAAAATTTAAGAATTATTGGTCTGCCAGAAAGCCATGATGAAAAAAAGAATCTGGACAATATCTTCCAGGAAATCATCAAGGAAAACTGCCCAGAAGTGTTAGATCCAGAGGGCAAAATAGTCATCGAAAAAATCCACCATTCACCTCCCGAAAGGGATCCCAAACTCAAAACCCCAAGAAATATTGTTGCCAAATTCCAGAACTATCAAGTGAAGGAGAAAATACTACAGGCAGCCAGAAAGAAACAATTCAAATATCAAGGAGTTATAGTCAGGATCACACAGGACCTTGCAGCTTCTACATTAAAAGATCAAAAGGATTGGAATCCAGTATTCTGTAAGGCAAAGGAGTTGTGACTGCAACTAAGGATCAAACTACCCAGAAAAGTTCAGCATAACATTTCAGGCAAGGAGATGGTCATTCAATGAAGTAAGGGATTTCCAGACCTTCCTGACAAAAATGCCAGAACTTAATAGACAATTCGATCTTCAAATGCAGATCTCAAGAGAAGCATAAAAAGGTAAACGGGGTGGGAGAAAAACTTGTTACTCAATTTGGGCAAACTGTTTACCTCCTTATAAGGGAAGATGATACCTGTTAATCTTGAGAATTGTGCATCTATTATGGAAATATAAAAGGGATATATATATAGAGGGAACGGGTATAAAGTAAATGATGTCATGTTAAAAATATGATTTAAGTATGTAAAGGGATTGTAACAGGAGGTGTGAAAAGGAGGAAGCAGAAAATGGTAAATTACATCACTGGAAGAAGTACAAAATTATAGTAGAGGGAAAGAGGGGAGGGAGATGAGCATTGTTTGAGAGGTAGTCTCATCTGTTGTTTCAAGGAGGGAACAATAAACTTAAGTAGATAATCCTAACTAGCTCTATAGGCAGTAGGAGGGGAAGGAGGAAGAAAGGTGAAGGAAGTTAAAAGGGAGGGAAGAAGCAGTAAGGGTAAAGGGGAGTAAAAGGGAGGGGGGCTAAAAGAAGGAAGGGAAGGCTGCAGGAGGAGGTGGTGAAAAGTGAATACTATTGAGGAGGGGAAAGGAGTTGGGAGAGCTAAAAGCACAAATTGTGGGAAAAAGGATGGAGGGAAATACACAGATTGTAATCAGCACTGTGAATGTGAATGGAATGAACTCTCTCATAAAACAGAGACAGATAGCAGAATGGATTAAAAGCCATAATCCAACAGTATGTTGTTTATAAGAAACACATTTGAAATGGGGGGGATACACACAGGATAAAGGTCAAAGGTTGGAGCAGAATATATTATGCTTCAGGTGATGTAAGAAAAGCAGGAGTAGCAATCCTAATCTCAGACAAAGCAAAAGCAAAAATAGATCTAATCAAAAGAGATAAGGATGGAAAATATACCCTGCTAAAAGGCACCATAGACAATGAAGCAATATCATTACTAAACACGTATGCTCCAAGTGGTATAGTATCCAGATTCTTAGAGGAGAGATTGGGGGAGTTGAAGGAAGAAATTGACAGCAAAACTATACTAGCAGGGGACCTCAACCTCCCCCTCTCTGAACTCGATAAATCTAACCTCAAAATAAATAAGAAAGAGGTTAAGGAGGTAAATAAAACTCTGTATAAGGTAGATATGCTAGATCTCTGGAGAAAATTGAATGGAAATAGGAATATACCTTTTTCTCAGCAGTACATGACACATTTACAAAAACTGACCATGTACTAGAACATAAAAACCCCACAATCCAGTGCAGAAAGGCAGAGATAATCAATGCATTCTTCTCAGATCATAATGCAATAAAAATTATATGTAATAAAAGGCCATGGAAAGAGAAATCAAAAATCAATTGGAAACTAAATAATCTAATTCTAAAGAAGGAGTGGGTTAAAGAAGAAATCATAGAAACAATCAACAACTTCATTCAAGAGAATGACAATAATGAGACAACCTACCAAATCTTATGGGATACTACAAAGGCAGTTCTTAGGGGGAGTTTTATATCTTTGAATGCCTACATAAATAAAATAGAGAAAGAGGAGATCAATGACTTGGGCATGCAGCTGAAAAAACTAGAAAAAGAATAAATTGAAAATCCCCACATAAATACCAAATTAGAAATACTGAAAACCAAAGGAGAGATTAGTAAAACTAAAATTAAGAAAACTATTGAATTAATAAATAAAACCAATAGTTGGTTTTATGAAAAAACTAATAAAATTGATAAACTTTTGGCAAATTTAATTTAAAAAAAGAAAGAAGAAAATCAAATTACTAAATTAAAATCATTAAAAATGAAAGGGGTGAACTCACCTCCAATGAGGAGGAAATTAAAACAGTAATTAGAAATTACTTTGCCCAACTTTGTGCCAACAAATTCAATAATCTAAATGAGATGGATGAGTATTTTAAAAAATACAAATTGCCCAGATTAACAGAAGAGGAAGTTGAGCACTTAAATAACCCCATCTCAGAAAAAGAAATTGAACAAGCCATCAATGAACTCCCTAGGAAAAAATCTCCAAGGCCAGATGGATTTACAAGTGAATTCTAAAAAATTATCAAGGAAAACTGCCTTAGTATCCTAGATGAAGAGGATAAATGAAAGAATCCACTTATCACCTCCTGAAAGAGATTTCAAAGTGAAAACTCCCAGGAATATTATAGTCAAATTTCAAAGCTTCCAGGTCAAAGAAGACGCATTATGAGCAGCCAGAAAGGAACAATGAAAATATCACGAAGCCGCAGTCATGATCACACAACACTTAGCAACTTCTATGTAAATGGCACAGAGGGCTTGGAATATGATATTCTGGAAGGCAAAGGAACTAGGATTACCACCAAGAATAACTTACCCAACAGAACTGAGGATAATCCTTTTGGAGGAAAGTGAATATTTAATGAAATAGAGGTCTTTCAATATTCCTGATGAAATGACGGAAAATTTAATTTTCAGATACAAGACTCAAGAGAAGCATAAAAAGGTAAACATAAGGGACTGAATAAAGTTACATTGTTTATATTCCTATATGGAGAGATGATTCATGTAATTCCTAAGAACTTTATCAACATTAAGGCAGTTAAAAGAGTCTGCATAGGCAGAAGGCATAAATGTGAGTCAATTATGCTGGGATGATCTCCTGAAGAAAAAACAATAAGGGTGAGAAAAATTGATGCACTGGGAGAAGGAGGAAGGGAGAGGTTGATAGGGAAAAATTGTCTCACATAAAAGAGGTGTGTAAAGAACAGCTTTTATAGTACAGGGGAAAATGGAGGTGGGGTGGCAGGCAATGCTCGAACCTCACTCTCATCAGAATTGTTTCAAACTAGGTCCAAAGAGCTATAAAACTGTGCATACTGTTTGATCCAGCAATACCACTACTAGGGCTATATCCTAAAGAGATCATAAAAAAAGGAAATGACCTACATGTACAAAAATATTTGTAGCAGTTCTTTTTATGATGGCAAAGAAATGGAAATTGAGGAGATACCCATCAATTGGGGAATGGCTGAATGAGTTGTGATATATAAATATAATGGAATACTACTGTGCTATAAGAAATGATGAGCAGGAAGATGTCAGAAAAACCTGAAAAGATTTGCATGAACTGATACTGAGTGGAGTAGAATCAGGAGAACATTGTACACAACAACAACATCATGCGATGATTAACTATGATAGATTTAGCTCTTCTCAGCAATACAATGATTCAAGGCAATTCCAAAAGATTCATGATGGAAAATGTTAATCACATCCAGATAAAGAATTATGCAGTCTGACTGCAGATCAAAGCATAGTATTTTCACTTTTTTTGTTTTTTCCCTTCTTTTTCCATGGTTTTTCCCTTTTGTTCTGATTCTGTTCTTTCACAACATGACTAATGTGGATATATGTTTAACATAATTGTACTTGTGTAACCTGTATCAGAGTCCTTGCTGTCTTGGGGGGAAGGGAGGAAAAGGGAAAAATTTGGAACTCAAAATTTTACAAAAATGAATATTGAAAACTATCTTTACATGTAAAAATGCTATTAAGGAAAAAAAATTGATTCAAAGAGGGAAAACACACACACACACACACACACACACACACACACACACACACACACGGATAATCCTCAGAAGGTGGCCCTAAGAGCATGCACTTTGTTTTGGCCATAACAACTCATGAAGCTTCCTGCTGGGCTATAGAGGACCTGTAATTCTCATAGGTGGATAGAGTTCCCTGTATGATGAAGCCATAGAGCTTTTGAAGCATCAAAATAACCTAGCTTCTACTAAAGTTTCAGCTAGTTGGGTTTTTTTTTTTCCCTAGAGTTCCCCAAAGGACTATTTCTTAACCTTTGGTGCACCTGGTGCAACTAACATGCTTGGGTTTTTTTGTTTGTTTTTGTTTTTTAATAAGATTTTATTTTTTCCTCTGCTTCTCTGGTCAAATAGGCCCACGTTCCCCCCCACCCTCGGCCCTTCATCGGTCTGGGCTACCTCCCTGGGCAGCCGGAAGATGCCGAGCTGGCCACCATGGATAGCCCCTGGCAGACAAGGTATTCTTCATCGTCTTTATGTTCAAGGAGTGCCACTCTGAGGAGCTGACCATGCAGAACCTATTATACCACTGGTTGGTCATCAGGGACATGGTTTTCATCCAGTGCCACCAGTGCAGGACCAGGGTCACTATGCTTGTCCATCCGCTGCTGCTGCTAGGGTACTACCTCGCCTTGTACTTTGCAGCATCTGAAAAATAACTGTGTTATTTGAACCAGGCCCCAAAGGCTGGAAGCTGTTTCTTCTACTTTCAGCTGCCTTCCCCACCATCACCTGCATCATGGCTTACTATTGGTCTTAGAACAGGTGAGACCTCCACCTACTAGTGAGGGACTCTGGCACTCCATGTCCTTCCAAAGTTAGGGTGGCCAGCGGTGGTATCTTCCTTCAACACAGAGTTCTGGAGCATTGCCAACTTTGCCATGAGTGCTCTGGGCACCCAAGTGATTGTGACCGACCCCTGGGTGATGAAGGAAGAGTAAACATAAAGGACTATCACATCCATGTGGTTCTGTAGCAGGAAGTCCATGTGAAGGTGACAGAATGGCACTAGCACGAGCTCTTGCCAAATTCCAAACTGCCTGTCCAGTTTTTCACTATCCAAGTGGCCAGTGTGGATCCCCTGGTCAAAGCCTTTGATATTTTCTTTAATTGTACAGATAACAGTGAGTTGCCTGAGAAACCCCATGCCATGTGCAATGCCTCCTTTGTTGTAACCCACCAGAGCCTCACTGACTTGTTTTTGAAACATTTACATCCTTCGTGGAAATCATCTCACCTTGATTCCATTTCTAGCAACCAGAAGCTGGAATCCTGCATTGGCTGCACGCAGATAACTACCAACATTAAGCAGGTGAAAAACTGCCAGGAGTCAAAGGAGGGCGAGTGCCAGCAGTGTTATTGCCACCCCATGTGGTGTCTGATGTGCATGGTGAAGCGGTTCACTAGCTGCCAGGACCAGAAGCACTCAGAGACATGGCTCTCCAGCCTTGCCCTACCTACAGGGCCAAATTCTGCATCCTGGACGTTTGCATCATCCACTGATCTTCCTTGAGCTGGGATGCACTCCCAGGGTCGGCTCTTCAGTTGAGCAGCTTTTGAGCTCTTTGGCAAAGCTTTGCCCATCTCATTATAGCCATCCCCCTTCCTCTGTTGGGGAAACTCAGCAAGCCTCAACATTTCCCCCTCTAAGCTCCTCCAGCCTATCCTTTCCTTCCGAACACCAGCCCTGTTCTGGAGGCTGCTCATTTCACCTTTTTCCGAGATAAGGGTAAGGAGGAAAGTCAGGGCAAGGCTTTAATTTCCAGACTGTTGAAGGAAGATACAATCCCTCATCCCTGTCCCTGCCCTCTTTCTCTCTCCGCACTTCATACACAGTAAAGGATTCCAAGGCAATCGCCCATCATCCCCTATGTGACTAGATTAGAAAGGAGCTCGTTTTTTTGTTTGTTTGAAGTAATAAATCAGACACCCCCTGACTGGGACCGAGCTTTCCTTTACTGAAGCTGTTTTTAAAACTTTATACTTTATGATTTTTGCATAAGTACATACAGTTCTGCAGGACTTCCTCACCCACATTCTGGGCCTGTACCTACCCACACAGATGTATAGGATAGGCATGGTTTCTAGGCCTGTGCTTATCAAATTGGTATCATTTCAATGTGAAGTTTAATTCTAGTTTCTGTTTTATTTGATCTCTGTGTATCCTACCCCACCTTCTGCACCTCCCTTCCTCTTGTCTCTCTCTTCCTATCTCTCCTACTCTTGTATTCCCTCGTACCCATGTGTTTTATACCAGATAATCCTTTATAGGTCATAGGAAAGAGGGAAAGAGGGCTAAATACTGTGGTAACAAAATACAATTTCCACAGTTTCATAACCATAGTTTCAAAGGCAACCATTTCTTCCACCTCACCCTCAAACTACAGCCCCATAGCTCAGTCCTTTGGGTTGACTGAAGTGTTTTAAGTTGCTTCTCATTACAGCTGTTAGGGAAAAGAGCAAACACCTTATCTATAACACAAAATGTATACCATAAAGGTATTTAATTTTTTTCCTTTAAAGTATTTTAAAGGCCAAGACTAAAATCATCTAAGTAAGAAACAAAAGCCTACGACTTTGGGACAAAAACTATCAAATTCTTTGTCTAAATGCAAAGAAAGCTCTTCCCTTCTTTGCAGAGAATACACTATTTCTAGGCATGTTGATAGGCCTTTGTCCTAGTGCTTACCATATTGAGCAATTAGAAGAGAATCCCTTTAATAAGAGGGTATGAACCCTCTTAGTTCAATAAAGAGTAGGAATCAAAAAAAAAAGATATCTTTTCCCCTCAATTACATGTTAAAAGAATTTTTAACATTTTAAAAAAGTTTTGAGTTCCAGATTTTATCCTTTCCTACTTCCCTCCCTCCCCTGTATTTTCCTTGAGATGGTAAGAAATGTAGTATAGTTTATACATGTGCAATCATGTGAAACATTTCTATATTGGTCATTTTGTATAAGAAAACTCAAATATGAAAAGAAGACAAAGGAAGGAAAGAAGGAAGGAAGGAAGGAAGGAAGGAAGGAAGGAAGGAAGGAAGGAAGGAAGGAAGGAAGGAAGGAAGGAAGGAAAGAAGGAAGGAAGGAAGGAAGGAAAGAAGGAAGGAAGGAAGGAAGGAAGGAAAGATAGCATGCTTCAGTCTATATTCAGATAGTATCAATTCTGGAGGCAGATAACATGCTTCATCATGAGTCCTTTGGTCTTGGATCCCTGTATTGCTGAAAATGCTGTCATTCACAGTTTTTCACTGTACAATATTGCTATTACTGTGTACAACATTCTCCTGGTTTTACTCATTTCACTTTGCATCAGTTCATGTAAGTCAAAGATTTTTTGAAATCATCTTGCTTGTTACTTCTTATAGCACAATAATATTCCATCACAATCATATACCACAGTTTGTTAGGCATTCCTCAATTGATGGGCATCCTCTTGATTTCTGATTCTTAGCCACCACAAAAAGAACTCTATAAATATTTTTGTACTAATAGATCCTTTCTCCCCTCCCCATTTTTTTGGATGTCTTGGGATACAAATTTAGTAGTGATATTGCTGGACAAAAGGTATGCACTATTTATAACCCTTTGGGAATAGTTCCAAATTGCTTTCCAGCATGATTGAATCAGTTCACAGCTCCACCAACAGTGCATTGTTATCCCAGTTTTCCCATATTACCTCCAACATTTATCATTTTTCATTTTTGTCATATTAGTCAATCTGATAGGTGTGAGGTGATATCTCAGAATTGTTTTAATTTTCATTTCTCTCATCAATAGTGATTTGGAGCATTTTTTTCATAGGACTATAGATACCTTTGAATTCTTTGTCTGAAAACTGTCTGTTCCTATCTTTTGGCCATTTATCAACTGGGAAATGACTTGTATTTTTATAAATTTGACTCAGTTCTCATTTGAAAAAATAAAGCCTTCATTGGAGATACTTGTCACAAACTCTCCCACCTCAGTTTTCTGCTTTCCTTTTAAATTTGGTTGTATTGTATACCCATATTTCTTGATCCTTATTAGTATAACAGCTCCATGTAGTTGAAAAGGAACTGGAATGAGAATAAGGAGGCCTTGTTTATAGTCTCAGCCATGCCACTAGCTAGCCAGTGAGGCAGCTGGGGAACAGTGGTTAAAAGTGCTGGAGCTAGAGTCAGAATGAACTGAGTTAGAATACTGTCTGAGGTACTTATTAGCTATGTGACCTTAGGTAAGTGATTTTATCTTTCTCTGCCTCAATTTCCTTAAGGAAAAAAAGGAGAGTGAGATTAGATGATAGCCTAGATCTCTTGCATCTCTAATCTATGATCTTCTAATGAAGTCTTTGAGGTTTTCTAAGAAGAAGGCTGTCTGGAATCCTGTCGAAGGTCTACCTGTTCTGGGTACGATGTTAAAGTAGATAATTGTTAAGGTTCCTTCCAATTCCAAATCCCATGATCCAGATTAGTAAAAGATCAGGACATTTCTGGTATAGAGAATAATATTAGAGGAGGATTTGGAATGGGGAAGGTGATATCCAGACAAGGATTTCATTGCTGTGGGGAGCTCCTGTTACAAAAACTCCTTCCACCTATGCTGATCACATCTGTAATTCACATTCTTAGATGGGATACCTAAAGCATTGATAGATTAAATGATTTACCCAGGGTGAGTCATTCATTTAGTCAATGAGCATTTATTAAGCTCCTATTATGTACCAAGCGGGGTCACACACAAGTAGTATGGATCAAAAACAGGGCTTGAATATAGATCTTTCTGACTCCAGTCACATCTCCATGCCATACTACCTCATGGTGAATACAGTCATACACAAGATAAAAATAATTGGAGAATATGATGGATAGCATTGTGAGAATACCACATTGAAAAGAGCTAGATTATAAGAAAATGTCATGAGAGAGTTCATCATGATTATACAGTCAAAAGTTGGGATCCCTCTGTTAACACTAGAAAGAGTCATTTCATTCCCAAAGTGAGCAAGGAAATGTTGTTGTAAGGGACTGTGAAGGGATGCTAAATGGTAATTTGGAATTGTGGACCTTGGAAGTTTCTTTCAAAGACTACTCAAGTTGATAGTATTTCAGAGAACTGGGAAGAACAGACAAGCTCAGAAAAGTCCATAGCAAAATAATTCAGTAAGACAATGGCATCTCTCTTATACATTCCTCAAATCTATACTCATCAGCCTTCCTTCCACTAAGTGCACCTCTTCATCAATTATTAAATCCTTCATTCTCTATGAAAAAATTTATTTTCCTCTTTGGGATTAAGGAAGTCATCATCATCATAATGGATGATACTCCAAGGACTTGAGTTTCATTGGTGTGGGAATACCCTGCATTGTTAAAGAATTACTTGAGGCTTAAAAAGGTTAAAGGATTTGTCCGTGGTCAAACAAGCTGTGTAGTGTAGCAGATATAGGGTTTAGTCAAGAAGAAATCCCACTGTAGATTTTGCTAGCTATGCAACCCTAGGCAAGTGCCTTAATCTTTATGGGACTCAATTTTCTTATCTGTAAAATGAGAGGTTTGGACCCTATGATCTTTAAGACCCCTTCAATATCAGAGGTAGAGTTTGAAGCCAGCTCTTCCTGACTAAATATTCTTTAATTTATAATAGCTAACCCTCATACTTTAAGCGATATTCAGTGCTTCTTAAACTGTGTGTTGTGACCCCATAAGGAGTTGTGAAAAATTTGGAACCAATAAAAGGTTTTTGAACACACAATGATCAAAAATTAATTAAAAATCAAACATATAATGAATCTGAGGTGTTTTTGGCAGTGCTTGCTTGTGTTCCATTGCACAACTTCCCTGCAGCCTTGGTTCTGAACACAAAGCATGTGCACTTTGCACTGAGCATGCCCTCAGGCCACATAATGCCAACCAATGCTGCCAACAGGAAAAGGGGTCAAGAGTGGGAAAAGTGTAAGGACCCCTGATAATCAGTCCTTCGACACCTCATCTGTAAAAATGAGAATATTGAATTCAATTCTACAAGGATCTTTTAAGTGCTTACTATGTGCCTGGCACTGTGCTAAGTGATGGAAACATAAGGACAAAATGAAACATCTCTTTCCCTCAAGGTGGTTACATTCTAGTGGGAGGAAACAACCTACACACAAGTAAGTGGAAAATTGCCTTTTTTGAGGATTCTCTTCCGACATCTTCTGAATATGAAATGTCCTATTTGTGCCCTCTTTAGTCTTAGAGTCAGACATGGGTTCCATCCATATTGTATACCTTAGCATAGAGGGAGTAGTGATTTTGATTTGCCAAGATCTGTCTACTCAAGCTATATGAGACAACTGTACATTGCTGGTTAAAACAACTGAACACATTATTAAAACCTTTCTATAAGCAACCTTAATGAGTCTGTGATATATGATACCAGATCTCTCTCTCTCTCTCTCTCTCTCTCTCTCTCTCTCTCTCTCTCTCTCTCTCTCTCTCTCTCTCTTAGATTTCCTCTAAGGCAATTGCAGAAGTCCTTGTAGTTGCTCACAAGCCATGCCCCTTTCATTTCCATTCAGATGGAAGCATATAATGGGCACATTGTTTACAAAAAATTGATTAAACAAACAGATGTAGATGTGACCTAGCCACTGAATTATGTTTCATGGTAGCAGAGTGGAGCATTTTCCCTGACAAACTGTCTCACTGACATATGCTCACGGTTATAAGTGGGTAGAGGTGGTTTATCTCATATACTTTCCTCCTTTTTGGAAAAAAAAAATGTGTACATGTTCCAGTGAAAGTGAACCAAGAGTTAACATCTTCCTTTAGGAAAGAAGGCATGTATTTACTTTGGTTTTTTCCTGTTCATTTGTTTGCTTTTCAAGGATGACATTGAAAAAAGGACATACTAGATTTCTGGCAAATATGGCAGTGTGAAAAGTACCAACTAAACCCAAATTACTTTAGAACCACATCAGGAGCAATACATCCAAGAGAAATAATCATGAGTTAATTCTGAGAAACTCACAGAGGCAACCCTGCCTCAGGAACCCCTGTTCGCCAAGCCATCCAAGTCCAGGACAGGAGGCAAGTCATGGTTTCACCTCCACATTCTAAGCCAGGACTTTTGGAGCAGATTCAGGTTCAAACTTTGAGTGCCAGGGCAGTTCTATAGTGGTAAGTGGGGCCTGACTTTCACCATCCCATCTAAAATAGATACGGATGAGAGAATATATTCTCTACCTTGGTATCCTCGTCCAGGGCTGTGGGAGGGAGCTCCAAGTAAATTGGGAAGCCTTATCTAAGAAAGACTGTTGATGAGGGCAGTAGCAAAGGAAGAAAGACCACCACACTCTCAGATCAACTATCCCAATTAATAGTGTGGGAGGGAACACAGCATAGATTTTAGGCTTGTAGGCTCAATCACACTATTCAGGACTAAAACCACTCATTATCTCACACAAAGACTGCCAGTTAATAAAATTGATCAGTTAGGCTTCTAGGTGGCTCTGTTTCAAGTCTAGGAAAGGAAAGCTCATTGTGGTTGCTTGTAAATCATTAGCAGATGCAGATCCAAGAGAAAAGTTTTTTAAATAGCAAGAAGAGGGATATTTTCAAGCCTTTTCTGTCAATGAGAATGAAGACAAATAGAAGAAAACTGCCAGTACAGTGAAGAAATATTATGACTCAAGAGAAACCTGAAGTAAAGTTCTGAAAGAAGAAAAAAATTCTACAATGATTATAAGTTGAACTTCATAAAAAGAATTGTGCTGACCACAATAACTCCAAGAGTAGATGTAAAAAAATGAAGTAAAAGTCTTAAGGGGTTTAAAAGTGGAAATTAAAACTCGAGGAAGAAAGTGGAAGAAGAATAAAGTGCTGAGAACAGAATATGTAAAATCTTAACTAAATAACCTATATCATCAAAAACAGAATGAAGGAAAGAAAACTCAAAAAAAAAAATTATTCCCTTCCTCCTTTATTTATTTTTCTTTGTATACTTTGAAGACAAGGAGGGAGGTAGAATAACATAAAATAAAAAACAAATCATAACTGTGAGTGTGAATGGGTTGAACTCACCCATGAAAGAAAAGAGAATGGAAGAATGAGTGAGAAAGCAAATTCTAATGCTTATTTCAAGAGATGAACCTAAAACATAAAAAGTCACAAAGCATTAAATGAATGGGGTTGGATTAGAATTTATTTTGTTTCAAGTGAATTTTTAAAAGTAGTAGTGTAATTATGATCTCAGTCAAGTGAATTGTAAAAATAGATATGATTAAAAGATAATCAAGGAAACAACATTATGCTGAAACATTTTTAAAAATCAATATTAACATATACATACTTACTATCATGAAATAATGGGAAGAATGATAGATTTTTAATCAGAGAACCATACCCTGCCCTTCCTACTTACTCTTCATGTGATTTTGGGAAAGTTATTTTCTCTGAACCTTGGTTTTCTCATCTGTAAAAATAAGAAGGTTGAATTACATGATATCTAAGGTGTCTTGTACCTCTAAATCTGCATTTCTGTTTAATTTTGATTCTGGCGTATGAGCTTAAAGGAAAAGCTAATCAAGTTAAAAGAAAAAAAATAATGAAACAATAATTGTTTAGGATTTCAATGTACCCCATTTCACGTCCAGAATAAAGCTACAAGCAAACCTACCAGAAATACAAACAAGAAATTAAGAAACTGAACCAAATTTTTATGTTTTTTTCCAGGTTTGTCAATTCCTTTTTAAAATAGTATTTTCTTATTTCCCAATTACCTATCAAGATAATTTTTAGCATTCATTTTTATAAGATTGAGTTCTAAATTTTTCTCCCTCTCTAAAATGGGAGGTGATTTGATATAGGTTATACATGTGCTATCATGTAAAGCATATTGCCATATTAGTCAGAGTTGTGAAAGAAGAAACAGATCAAAAGGGAAAAAAGAAAAAGTGAAAAAGGTATGCTTCCATCTGCATTCACAGTCCGTCAGTTCTTTATCTGCATGTGGGGATAGCACTTTCCTTTGTGAATCTTTTATACTTGTCTTGATTCAGTGTATTGTTGAGAAGAGCTGAGTCATTCATAGTTGATCATCACACAATGTTCTTGATACTATGTATAATATTTTCCTGGATCAGCTCATTTTACTTTTCATCAGTTCATACAAATATTTCCAGGTTTTACTGAAGTCCGTCTGTTCATCATTTCTTATTGCACAATAGTATTCTATTACATCCATATGCCACAGCTTGTTCAATCATTCCCCAAGTGATGTGCATCTCCTCAATTTTCAACATTTTACCACCATGAAAAAGACTGCTATAAATATTTTTGAACATGTAGGTCCTTTTACCTTTTTATGATTTCTTTGGAATACAGACCTAGTAGTGATATTTCTGGATCAAAGGGTATGCACAATTTGGTTGACCTTTGGGCATGGTTCCAAATTGCTCTCCATAGTGGTTGGATCAGTTCACAACTCTACTAACAGTGCATTAGTATCACAATTTTCCCACATATTCTCCAACATTTGTCATTTTTTCTTTTTTTTAAAGTCATATTAGCAGGAAAGGAATGAGGTGGTACCTCAGAGATGTTTTAATTAGCATTTCTCAAATCAAAAGTGATTTTGAGCATTTCTTCATATGCTTATAGATAGATTTGATTTCTTCTTCTGAAAATGACCTACTCATATCCTTTGACCATTTATCACTTAGAGTATGGTTTATATTCTTATAAATTTGACTCAGTTCTCTATATATTTGACAAATGAGGTCTTTATCAGAGACACGTGCTGTAAAGATTGTTTACCTGCTTTTAGTTTTCCTTCTAATCTTAGTTGCATTAGTTTTGTATGTGCAAAAGATTTTCAATATGATATAATCAAAATTATTTTACATCTCATAATGTTCTCTGCCTCCTGTTTTGGTCATGAATCTGTAACTCATTTGACTTCTTCTTTAAGAATTGGGATGTTAGAAGTGACAAGAACCAGGAGAACATTATACACAGTGACAGCCAGTCTGTGAGGACTGATTTTGATAGATGTAGCCCTTCTCAGCAATGCAAGGACCTAAAACATTTTCAAAGGTCTCATGATGCAAAATGCCATCCACATTCAGAGAAAGAACTGTGGAGTCAGGACACTGAATGAAGCAGGCTATTTTCTTTTTTGTTATGTTTCATTGTGTTTTGTATTGTTTGTCTCAGGGTTTCTCCCATACGTTATAATTCTTCATGTAACAAGACTGGTGTGTAAATGTATTCAGTAGGAATGTGTGTATAGAGCCCATATGATATTGCATGCTATCTTGGGGAGGGGGAAGGGGGAGAAAATTTAAAATGTATGGAAGTGAATTAGTGAATTAGTTGGAAGTGAATGTTGAAAACTGAAAACAAATAAATTAATAAATTTGAAAAATTTAAAAAAACAGAATTTGGATGCTATACTACTTGGTGCAAGTATGCTCAGTGCTGATATTACTTCATTGTCTTTGGTATCTTTTTAAACCTTTTTATTAATTAATTAATTTGTTTTCAGCTTTATACAATCATTTCCAAAAATCTTAGATTTTTCTCCTCCTCCTTCCCCGATCCTTCCCCCCTCTTCCTCTCTCCCTCCCCAAGATGGCATGCAATCTTATATGGGTTCTACGCATACATTCTTACTAAATTTATTTTCACCTTAGCCATGTTGCATAGAAGAATTAAAATGAGTGGGAGAAACCGTGAGAAAAATCAAACCAAAACAAAACAAAATCACAAGAGAAAATAGTCTACTTCATTCTGCAGTAAAATTCCATAGCTCTTTTCTTTTAAAAAAAATAGTCTATTTGTTTTCAGTTTTCTGCAATCACTTCCATAAATCTTAGATATTTTCCCCCTCCCTCCACTTCCTTTTCCTCCCTCCCCTCTCCCTCCCTGAGATGGTGCAATCTTATATAGGTTCTACACATACATTCTTATTAAATACATTTTCACCTTAGCCATGTTGCATAGAAGAATTAAAATGAGTGGGAGAAACCATAAAACAAAACAAAACAAAACACAAGAGAAAATGATCTATTTCATTCTGAGATCCAGTTCCATAGTTCTTTCTCTGGATGTGGAAGACATTTTGCCTCAAGAGTCCATTTGGAATTTTTTAGGTCCTTGCATTGCTAGGTCTATTAGAAAAATTCCTTCCATGCTGTGGTTGTTGCTGTGTACAAAATTCTCCTGGTTTTGCTCCATTCTCTCAGCATCATTAAGTCCCTCAAGTCCTCTCTGAAGTCTTCCTGTTCATCATTTCTTATAGCACAATAGTATTCCATATATTCATATATCACAACTTGTTCAGACATTCCTCAATTGATGGGCATCCCCTTGATTTCCAGTTCTTGGCCACCCAAGGCCACCACAAAGAGAGCTGCTATATATATATATATTTGTTCACAAAGGACCCTTTCCCATTGTTGTGATCTCTTTGGGATACAGTCCTAGAAGTGATATCACTGGGTCAAAGGGTATGTACATTTTTGTAGGTCTTTGGGCATAGTTCCAAATTGCTCTCCAGAATGGCTGGATCGGCTCACAGCTCCACCAACAATGAATTAGTGTTCCAACTCTCCCACATTTTCTCCAACATTTATCATCTTCCGGTTTTGTCACATTACCCAATATGATAGGGGTGATGTCATACCGCAGAGTTTTTTGATTTGCATCTCTCCAATCAATAGTGATTTGAAGCACTTTTTCCATATGATTTTAGATAGCTTGAATTTCTTCCTCTGAAAACTGCCCATTCATATCCTTTGACTATTTATCAACTGGGGAATAAATTGTTTTCTTGTACATTTGACTCAGTTCTCTATATATTTTAGAAATGAGACCTTTATCACAGACACTCATTGCAAAATTTTTCTCAGTTTTAATTTTTGACTACCACCTCCTTCAGTCTTCCCTCCTTTCTTTCAACCTCCTTTCCTTTTTACTCCCCCTCTTCCCTTACTACTTCTTCCCTCCCTTTTAGCCTCCCTTTCTTTTCTTTCCCCTTTCCCCTCCTACTGCCTATAGAGCTAGTTAGATTTCTATACTTAACTGAATTTCTTGTTCCCTCCTTGAACTAAATCAGATGAGATTAAATCTCAGTGTTCATTTCCCTTTCCTCTTTCCCTTTACTGTAATATGTTTTTGTGCCTCTTTCTGTGATGTAATTTACCTTTTTCTGCCTCCTCCTTTTCCCACCTCCCATTACAATCCCTTCACACCCTTAAATCACATTTTTTTATCATCACATTTAATTTCTACCCACTCCCTCTATCTATGTATATCCCTTTTAAATATCATAATAAATATACAATTCTCAGGATTAAGAAGTAACATCTTCCCTTATAGGGATGTAAACAGTTTGCCCATATTGAGTAAAAAGTTGTTTTTCTCCCCCTGTTTGCCTTTTTATGCCTCTCTTGAGACTTGTGTTTTAAGGTTGAATTTTCTATTGAACTCTGGCCTTTTCATGGGAAGGTCTGGAAATTCCTTATTTCACTGAATGTTCATCTCTTTGCCTGAAATATTATGCTCAATTTTGCTGGATGATTGATGCTTGGTTGTAGTCCCAGCTCCTTTGCCTTATGGAATATGATATTCCAATTCCTCTGATCTTTTAATGTAGAAGCTGCAAGGTTCTATGTGATCCTGACTGTGGCTCCTAGATATTTGAATTGTTTCTTTCTGGCTGCATGCTGTATTTTCTCCTTCACTTGATGGTTCTGGGATTGTCAATGATATTCCTTGTTGTTTTCAGTTTGGGATCCCTTTCAGGAGGGGACCAGAGATCTCAGATCCTCCTAGGTGGCACAATCATGTGCATACACTGGTCTGGGAGCAGGGAGAGATTTTTGTGCCCAGAATCTTAGCAGAGTTTCCTCTCCACAGTCACCTGGCCTCCAGTTCTGCCAAGCCAGCACTGGGAGCTGATTTTCAGATGTGCGTGGGCAGAACCACAGTGTGAAATAAAGACCAGCTCCCCCAGGGCCTCCACACAGGGCCAAGGCAAGAATCAGATCCTCAGTGCCCCCAGGGGTTTTTTGATCCAACAATGGATGCGGGCTGCTGTGGGGGCTGCCATGGGAACTGCTGCCGCCTGCCCCATGTGGCCTCTGCAGCCGCTGCCTGAGGCCAGAGCTATGGGAAGGCCCTTCTCCCTTCCCAGCCAGCTGAAAAAACCCTGTCACTGACCTTTGGGGCCTGGGGGTTGAGTGATCTGCGAACCGCTGCTACTGGGACTGTGGCAAAAGTTGGGCTTGGCTCCACTCCACGTCTAGTGCAACAGACGTTTCCCATGGGCCTTTCAGGTCACCCTGAGCTGGAAAACTCCTCTGCTCTGTTGTTCTCCTCTTCTGCTGCTCCAAAATTTGTTGAGAGTGCCTCTCTACAGTTATTTTATGAGCTGTGTGGGGAGAGCCTGCATATGTGTGTCTCTCTACTCAGCCATCTTGGCTCCACCCCACCAGTGGATTATTTCAATGACTATTTTGCCCTCTGGATCTAGGACCTCTGGGCACTTTTCCTTGATTTCTTGGAAGAAGTTGTCCAGGCTCCATTTTTCATCATGGCTTTCTGGTAGACCAATAATTCTTAGATTTTCTATCCTGGATCCATTTCCAGGTCAGTTGTTTTTCCATTGAGATATTTTATGTTTTCTTCTATTTTTTCATTCTTTAGATTCTGTTTGACTGATTCTTGATGTCTCCTAGAGTCATTAGCTTCTACTTGCCCAATTCTAATTTTTAATAGATTGCTTTCTTCAGTTAACTTTTGCATCTGTTTTTCCAGTTGTCCAATTGTTCTTTTTAAGGAATTGTCTTCTCCAGTTAGATTTTTGCACTTCCTTTTCCATTTGTCCAGTTTTTCCAGTTAGGTTTTGTGCTTCCTTTTCCATTTGTCCAATTTTCCTTTTTAAGGAACTGTTCTCTTCAGTCAATTCATTTTTCATATTTTTAAAATGATTGATCAGTTTTTCTTCTACTTCTCTGATTTGAGCTCCTCCAAGAATTCTCTTTGGGCTTGATATAAGTTCATATTTCCACCTGACATTTCAGATGGAAGTACAGTCTCAATGCTGACTTCTTCGATATTTGTGTTTTGATCCTTGTCCCCACAGTAAGCTTCTGTGGTCTTTTCTTTTCTAGTTTTCTTTCTGCTCATGATGACCACACTTTTCCTAGCTTTTAAAGTAGATCTCTGCTTCTGAGGCACAGGGGGCTCAGTCCCATGGTTGTTTTGCTTAGCGCTTGTGGCTTTGTGTATTGTGATCTCTGGTTACTTCAGCTTTAAGCTAGAATGCTGCAGCTTACCTGGTGCTGAGCTGGCTGGTATGTCAAAACAGAGGCCAGATGAAGTTTTTGTGAGTTTTCCTGAGTTACTCTGGAGTTTGCTGAGCCATGTATCATGTAGGGGAGGGGGTGGTCTGCCCACAAGAGGTCTTCTTTCCTGAGCTACAGCACAGGCAGGCTTAGTGGTTGGTGAACCCTGTCTGTTATAGTGTTTTCCCGATTCCCTTGGCTGTGCTGAAGCATATCTGGGGTCCTGGTTTGACACTTATGGGCTCCACTCCCCCTCCCTGAGTCTCAGGGTCTCCTCCCAGTTTGCGGAAGTAGGGCTGACTGGGACAGCTCTGGTCCTGCACTGGTCCCCTTCAGTCATAGCAAGAAGGATCCACCCTGCTTTGCGATTTTCCTAGGGTCACAGGTTAAGAGACTGTTTGCCCCTTCTGCTGATCCCACTATTCCAGGATTTTTCCTGGGAAATATTCTCTGGGTCTTTCAAGGTCAACAAGGGGAAGGGGATAGCATTTACAAATCACTCTACTATCTTGGCTCCCAGAAGTTCAAGTAGGTTACTTACAAACATTTAATCTGCAGGCTGATAGTCTCAGGAGTGGTTGTTGTTGTTACCTGGGTTTCTGTGCTTCTCTTGCTCACTTCCACTGAACTCCCATCCTGGACTGATGTGTTTGAAAACTGGCACATCTTCAGACCACCAGATGAATCTTGCTCAGCTTTGCTATGGTGGGGTCTGTGTTGGTACAGCCCATGCACTCTGACCTCCTCCATGTCCATGCAACAGATCCTTCTCGTCAACCTTCCAGGCTATCCTGGGCTGGAAATTTGCCACACTGTCTCCCACTGGATTCCACCACTCCAAAATTTGTTCAAATTCTCCTCCTAGAGGTATTTGAAGAAGTTTGTTCCAGAGCTTGGGTACTTGCTCTCACTCTGCCATCCTGGCTCTGCCCTTGTCTATGGTATCTTTTAGTAAGATGTAGTTTTCTTCCTTATCTCTTTTAATTAAGTCTATTTTTGCTTTTGCTTTGTCTGAGATCAGGCTTCCTACCCCTGCTTTTTGTTGTTGTTTTTACTTCAGCTGAAGCATAATAGATGCTGCTCCAGCCCCTTACCTTTACTCTGTGTTTCTCTTTGCTTCAAGTGTGTTTCTTATAAAGAATATATGGTAGGATTCTGCTTTTTGAACCATTCTGCTATCCAATTCTGTTTTATAAGAAAGTACAGAGGGGCAGAGCCAAGATGGCGGAGTGAAAGCAACGACTCACCTAAGCTCCTGGACAAACTCCTCTGGATATCTCTGAAAGGAGAATCTGACCAGACTTTGGAGGTGCGGAATCCAGTGGGTGACAGACTTTGACAGATTCGGAGCCCAGGTTAGACTGGAAGGTCTACGGGAAGTATCTGTTCCGCGGGGGTGAGCCCCCAGCGCACAGCGCAGCGTGGTCAGCGCAGCAGGGCGGAAGGGATCTGAGAAGCCCGAGAGTGGCGGGCAAAACCAGTGGAGCAGGAGACAAGCCAAACCAAGCCGGTGAGAGCCGCTGAGCGCCAGATATCAGCGCAGCAGCCCTTGAAACCTTCAGCCTGAAGACTAAACTTCGGTAAGTCACCTACTTGAACTTCCGGGAGCCAGGATGGCAGAGTGATCAGTAAATGCTCTCTCCTCCCCCCTGATGACCGTGAAAGAACCATAAAATATTTCCCCAGAAAAATCCTGGATCAGCAGGAACAGCAGAAGGGGGCAAATAGTCTTATAACACCAGAGGCTAGGAAAATAGCAAAGTGGGATTCATCCTACTGTGGCAGAGGCGATCCGGAAGGACAGAGGACCCAGGGCAGAGAAAATTCGCACTGAGACCCAGGCAAGCCTCAGCGCTGGGAGAGGAGCCCCAGGAGGGGTGGGAACACGCATTAGCATCTAGGCGTGCCCCAGCCCTCCAGGGGAAAAGGGAAGACAATAGGGAAGTTGGGATCACCATCCCCTGACCTTGCCTTTGCCTCAGGTGAGCTGAGGAGATCTCCTGTGACCAGACCACCCTTCCCATACACCTAACAAGCTAACCCCAGGGTTGATCTGGGAAACAAAAAACAAAAACCTGCTTTTAGCTTCTACACACATCAGCTCAACACAAAGTTCTGTACCTTCTGACTGAAAGAACCAGAAGCTACAACACTCAGCCAACATCATGAATCGGAAAAAGCAGACAAAAAGTGAAAAAACCATAGAATCTTTCTATGGGGATAAGGACCAAAACACAAACACCAAAGAGGTCAGAGCTGAGACTGTACTTCCATCTGAAACTTCAGAAGGGACTATGAACTTCTTGCAAGCACAACTAGATTACCTGGAACAGCTGAAGAAGGAAATAGAAAAAAAATTGGCCAATGATTTTAAAATTATAAAAAAAGAATTCACTGATGAGAACATCACTTTGAAAAGGAAAATTGAACAAATGGAAAAGGAAGTTCAAAAATTAATTGGAGAAAATAATTCCCTAAAAGGAAGAGTTAATCAAATGGAAAAGGAAACACAAAACCTAACTGGGAAAATTGGTTGAATGGAAAAAGAAGTACAAAAATTAAATGGAGAAAATAGCTCCTTAAAGGGAAAAATTGGTCAGATGGAAAAGGAGATGCAAAAGTTAACTGAAGAAAACAATACAATGAAGATTAGAATTGGGCAAGTAGAAACTAATGACTCAATGAGGCAACAAGAATCAGTCAAACAAAATCTAAAGAATGAAAAGATAGAAGAAAATGTAAAATATTTAATTGGAAAAACAACTGACCTGGAAAATAGATCCAGGAGAGAAAATCTAAGAATTATTGGCCTGCCAGAAACCCATGCTGAAGACAAGAGTCTAGACAATATCTTCCAGGAAATCATCAAGGAAAACTGCCCAGAAGTACTAGACTCAGAGGGCAAAATAGTCATCGAAAGAATCCACCATTCCCCTCCCGAAAGGGATCCCAAACTCAAAACCCCAAGAAATATCGTTGCCAAATTCCAGAGCTATCAAGTGAAGGAGAAAATACTACAAGCAGCCAGAAAGAAACAATTCAAATATCAAGGACACACAGTCAGGATCACACAGGACCTTGCTGCTTCTACATTAAAAGATAGAAAGAATTAGAACCCAATATTCCGTAAGGCAAAGGAGTTGGGATTTCAACCAAGGATCAACTACCCAGCAAAGTTCAGCATAACATTTCAGGCAAGGAGAAAGTCATTCAACGAAATAAGGGATTTCCAGAGCTTCCTGACCAAAACACCAGAACTCAATAGACAATTTGATCTTCAAATGCAGATCTCCAGAGAATCATAAAAAGGTAAACGGGGGGAAAAAACAAAAACAAAAACTTGCTACTCAATCAGGGCAAACTGTTTGCCTCCCTATAAGGGAAGATGATACCTGTTAATCTTGAGAACTGTGCAGCTATTATGATAAAAGGGATATATGTAGAGGGAACGGGTATAAAGTAAATGATGTCATGTCAAAAATATGATTTAAGTATGAGAAGGGAGTGTAATAGGAGGTGTGAAAAGGAGGAAGCAGAAAATGGCAAATTACATCACAGGAAGAAGTACAAAACTATAGTAGAGGGAAGGAGGGGAGGGAGATGAGCATTGTTTGAGAGGTACTCTCATCTGATTTGTTTAAAGGAGGGAACAATAATCTTAAGTAGATAATCCTAACTAGCTCTATAGGTAGTAGGAGGGGAAGGGGGAAGAAAGGGGAGGGTGGCTAAAAGGGAGGGAAGAAGCAATAAGAGTAAAGGGGAGTAAAAGGGAGGGGGGCTGAAAGAAGGAGGGGAAGGCTGCAGGAGGAGGGGGAGAAAAGTGAATACTATTGAGGAGGGGAAGGGAGACAGGAGAGCTAAAAGCACAAATGGTGGGAAAGAGGATGGAGGGAAATACACAGATTGTAATCATAACTGTGAATGTGAAAGGAATGAACTCTCCCATAAAACAGAGACAGATAGCAGAATGGATTAAAAGCCATAATCCAACAATATGCTGCTTACAAGAAACACATTTGAAATAGGGGCATACACATAGGATAAAGGTCAAAGGATGGAGCAGAATATATTGTGCTTCAGCTCATGTAAGAAAGGCAGGAGTAGCAATCCTAATCTCAGACAAAGCAAAAGCAGAAATAGATCTAATCAAAAGGGATAAGGATGGAAACTATATCCTGCTAAAAGGCACCATAGACAGTGAAGCAATATCATTACTAAGCACATATGCTCCAAGTGGTATAGCATCCAAATTCTTAGAGGAGAGGTTGGGGTAGTTGAAGGAAGAAATTGATTGCAAAACTATACTAGTGGGGGACCTCAACCTCCCCCTCTCTGAACTCGATAAATCTAACCTCAAAATAAACAAGAAAGAGGTTAAGGAGGTGAATAAAACTCTGGATAAGGTAGATATGATAGATCTTCGGAGAAAATTAAATGGGAATAGAAAGGAATATACCTTTTTCTCAGCGGTACATGGAACATTTACAAAAATTGACCATGTACTAGGACATAAAAATCTCACAATCCAGTGCAGAAAGGTAGAGATGATCAATGCATCCTTTTCAGATCATAATGCATTAAAAATTACATGTAATAAAAGGCCATGGAAAGATAAACCAAAAATCAATTGGAAACTAAATAATCTAATTCTAAAGAAGGGTTGGGTCAAAGAAGAAATCATAGAAACAATCAACAATTTCATTCAAGAGAATGACAATAGTGAGACAACATACCAAATCTTATGGGATACTGCAAAAGCAGTTATTAGGGGAAGTTTTATATCTTTGAATGCTTATATAAATAAAATAGAGAAAGAGGAGATCAATGACTTAGGCTTGCAGTTGAAAAAGCTAGAAAAAGAACAAATTGAAAATCCCCACATACATACCAAATTAGAAATACTGAAAACCAAAGGAGAGATTAATAAAATTGAAATAAAGAAAACTATTGAATTAATAAATAAAACCAATAGTTGGTTTTATGAAAAAACTAATAAAATTGATAAATCTTTGGTCAATCTGATTAAAAAAGAGAAAGAAGAAAATCAAATTACTAATCTTAAAAATGAAAGGGGTGAACTCACCTCCAAGGAGGAGGAAATTAAAACAATAATTAGAAACTACTTTGCCCAACTTTATTCCCACAAATTCGATAATCTAAACGAGATGGATGAATATTTTAAAAAATACAAATTGCCCAGATTAACAGAAGAGGAAGTTGAATACTTAAACAACCCCATCTCAGAAAAAGAAATTGAACAAGCCATCAATGAACTCCCTAGGAAAAAATCTCCAGGGCCAGATGGATTCACAAGTGAATTCTATCAAACATTTAAAGAACAGTTAATTCCAATACTATATAGACTATTTTTGAAAATTGGGGAAGAAGGAGTCCTCCCAAATTCTTTCTATGATACAAATATGGTTTTGATACCCAAACCAGGAAAAGACAAAACAGAGAAAGAAAATTATAGACCAATTTCCCTAATGAATATAGATGCAAAAATTTTAAATAAGATTTTAGCAAAACGAATACAGCATCTTATCACGAGATTAATACATTATGATCAGGTAGGATTCATACCAGGATTACAGGGCTGGTTCAATATTAGAAAAACTATTAGCATTATCGATCACATCAACAACAAAGCTAACAAAAACCACATGATTATCTCAATAGATGCAGAAAAAGCTTTTGACAAAATACAACACCCATTCCTACTAAAAACACTGGAGATCGTAGGAATAAAGGGAACTTTCCATAAAATAATAAGCAGTATCTATCTAAAACCTTCAGCAAGCATTATATGCAATGGGGATAAGCTAGATGCATTCCCAATAAGATCAGGGGTGAAACAAGGATGTCCATTATCACCACTATTATTCAATATGTCACTAGAAGTGTTAGCTGTAGCAATTAGACAAGATAAAGATATTCAAGGAATAAGAATAGCCAAAGAAGAAACTAAGTTATCACTCTTTGCAGATGATATGATGATTTACCTAGAGAATCCCAGAAATTCAAGTAAAAAATTACTTGAAATAATAAACAACTTTGGCAAAGTTGCAGGTTACAAAATAAACCCACACAAATCTTCTGCATTCCTATATATTAGCAACAAAGTCCAATAGCAAGAGATAGAAAGAGAAATCCCATTTAAAGCTAGGGTAGACAGTATAAAATACTTAGGAGTCTACCTGCCAAAACAAACCCAGGGATTATATGAACACAATTACAAGACACTTTTTGCACAAATAAGTCAGATTTAAGTAAGTGGAAAAACATTAGTTGCTCATGGATAGGCCGTGCTAATATAATAAAAATGACAATTCTACCTAAATTAATATACTTATTTAGTGCCATACCAATTAAACTATCAGACAATTACTTTCTAGAGCTGGATAAAATAATATCAAAATTCATTTGGAAAAACAAAAGGTCCAGAATATCAAAGGGACCAATGAAAAGAAATGCTTGGGAAGGTGGCCTAGCGCTACCAGACCTCAAACTGTACTATAAAGCAGCAATTATCAAAACCACTTGGTATTGGCTAAGAAACAGAGAGGTAGACAAGTGGAATAGACTTGGCACTCAAGATGCAGTAGGCAAGGAATATAGCAACCTTCTGTTTGATAAACCCAAGGACCCCAGCTTCTGGAATAAGAACTCATTGTTTGACAAAAATTGCTGGGAAAACTGGATAACAGTGTGGCGGAAATTAGGCATAGACCCATACCTGACACTGTACACAAGAATAAAGTCCAAATGGGTACATGATTTAGGTATAAAGATTGATACCATGAATAAACTGGAGAAGCAAGGAATAGTGTATTTATCAGATCTATGGAGAAGGGAAGAATTCTTTACTAAAGGAAAGATAGAAAGCATTATGAAATGCAAAATGGGTAACTTTGATTACACTAAACTGAGAAGTTTTTGCACAACCAAACCCAATGCAACCAAAATCCGGAGGGATGTAGTAAATTGGGAAAGAATTTTTACAGCTAAGCTCGGGGATAAAGGCCTCATTTCTAGAATATATAGAGAACTGACCCAAATGTATAATCATACAAGTCATTCCCCAATTGATAAATGGTCAAAGGATATGAACAGGCAATTTTCAGAGGAAGAAATTAAAGATATCTATAATCATATGAAAAAATGCTCTAAATCACTATTGATTAGAGAGATGCAAATCCAGACAACTCTGAGGTACCACATCACACCTATAAGATTGGCAAACATGACAGAACAAGAAAATGATAAATGCTGGAGAGGATGTGGGAGAGTTGGAACACTAATTCATTGCTGGTGGAGCTGCGAGCGCATCCAACCATTCTGGAGAATAATTTGGAACTATGCCCACAGGGCTACAAAAATGTGCATACCCTTTGACCCAGCAATATCGCTACTAGGACTGTATCCCCAAGAGATCATAAAAATGGGAAAGGGTCCCACATGTACAAAAATATTTATAGCAGCACTCTATGTAGTTGCCAAAAACTGGAAGTCAAGGGGATGTCCATCAATTGGGGAATGGCTGAATAAATTATGGTATATGAATGTAATGGAGTACTATTGTGCCATAAGAAATGATGAACAAGAAGACTTCAGAGAGGCCTGGAAGGACTTATATGACCTGATGTTGAGTGAAAGGAGCAGAACCAGGAGAACTTTGTGCACAGCAACGACCACAGTGTGCGAGAGTTTTTTCTGGTAGACTTGGAATTTTGTAATAACACAAAAACTTCTTATAAAAAAAAAAAGTCCCAATGGTGGTTCTCAAGGCAAAATGCCTTCCACACTCAGAGAAAGAAATATGGAAGTCATTCGCAAAATGTAGCAGATCATGTTTGTGTATGTATATGTGTTTGCGTATCATGTTTTGATTTGTTATATGATTTCTTTCATTTATTTTAGTCTGACCACATAGCATGACTATAGTGAAAATATACTCAATAGGAAAGTACATGTAGAACCTATACAGAATTGTATGCAGTCGTGGGGAGGGAGCGGGATAGTGGGGGGTAGGTGTGGGGGGGAGAAAATCTCAATTGTATGGCAGTGATTGTTAAACATTAAAAAATAATAATAATAATAAAAAAAGAAAGTGCATCCCATTTATTACTACGTATTTCCCTCCATCCTATTTTTCCTCCTGTTTGTTCTCTTTCTTCTTTCATCTTTTCCCTCCTTGACTCTGGTTTGCTTCTGTCTACCACCTCCCCCAATCTGCCCTCTCTTCTATCAATCCTTTCCCCATTCCAGCCCCACCACTGCTTTTACTTAATGTCCTCCTCTCCTACTTTCCTATTGTATAAGATAGTTTTAGATTTCTATATTCATCTGACTGTGTATATTATTTCCACTTTGAGTAAATACTGAGGAGAATAAGGTTGAAGCAATGCCCACTGCTAATTCTCCTATATTTCCCTCCTTTGTAATAGATCTTTTTTGCCTCTTCATATGAAATAATTTACCCCATTCTTTCTCTTTGTCCTTCTGCTCCCAATGTATTCCTCTTTTCTAATCCCTTAATTATATTTATGTCATTTCTTCAAATTCACTTTATTCCTATATCCTCTATGTATATTCCTTCTAGCTGTAATATTAATCGCACAATTTTTAGCAATTACAAGTATCATATTCTCATGTAGGAATATAAATAATTCAGCTTAATTGAATCCATTATGTTTTCTTTTCCCTTTTTAGGCTTTTCTTGGTCTTGATTTTGGAGATCAGATTTTTTTATTTAGTTCTGGTCTTCTCCTTATGAAAGTTTGAAATCCTTCTATTTCATTGAATGATGATTTTTTTCCCTTGAAGTAGTATGCTTAATTTCACTGCATGATTCTTGGTTGTAGTCCTAGCTCTTTTGCTTATTGGAATATCATGTTCCATGACTTCAGATTCTTTAATGTTGCTGCTGCTAAGTCCTGCTTGTGGCTCCTCAGTATTTGTTTCTTGTTTCTCCTCAGAATTGTTTCTTCCTGCCTACTTAAAGTATTATTTTCCTTGATTTGACAGTTTTAAAATTTAACTATAATGATCCTTGGAGTTTTTATTTTGGGATCTCTTTCCTAAGGTGATCAGTGGAATTTTTCAATGCCTATTTTGCCCTCTGATTCCAGGATATCACAGCAGGTTTCCTTGATAATTTCTTTTTTGTAATTAATTAATTTTATTTATTTTCAGTGTTCTACAATAACTACCATATAGCTTAGATTATTATTTTCCCCTCCCTCCCCTCTACCTTTTCCCTTCCTCCCCAAGATGGCATAAAATTTTGTACAGGTTCTACACATACATTCCTATTAAATACATTTTCACTATAGTCATGCTGTCTTGAAAAATTAAAATGAGTGGGAGAAATCACCTACTAAACCAAAACATAATACACACACACACACACACACACACACACACAAATGATCTGCTACATTCTGTGAATGAATTCCATGGTTCTTTCTCTGGATGTGGAAGGCATTTTGCCTCAGAAGATCACTGAGTATTTTTTTTAAGTCCTTGCATTGTTATGAAGATCCAAGTCTACCAGAAAAAAACTCTCACACACTGTGGTCATTGCTGTGCACAAAGTTCTCCTGGTTCTGCTCCTTTCACTCAGCATCAGATCATGTAAGTCTTGCCAGGCCTCTCTGAAATCTTTCTGTTCATCATTTCTTAGAGCATAATAGTATTCCATTACATTCATATACCATAATTTATTCAGCCATTCCTCCAATTGATGGGCATCCCCTTGATTTCGAGTTTTTGGCCACCGCAAAGAGTGCTGCTATAAATATTTTTGTACTTGTGGGATCCTTTCTCATTTTTATGATCTCTTGGGGATACAGTCCTAGAAGCACTATTGCTGGGTCAAAGGGTATGCACATTGTTGTAGCCCTTTGGGAATTGTTCCAAATTGCTCTCCAGAATGTTTGGATCAGCTCACAGCTCCACCAACAATGAATTAGTGTTCCAACTCTCCCACATCCTCTCCAACATTTATCATCTTCCTGTTCTGTCATGTTTGCCAATCTTATAGGTGTGATAGCTATTTGATTGGAATCTCTCTAATCCAAAGTGATTTAGAGCATTTTTTTTTCATATGACTATGGATATCTTCAATTTCTTGCTCTGAAAATTGCCTGTTCTTATCCTTTGACCATTTATCAATTGGGAAATAACTTGTATTTTTGTACATTTGACTCAGTTTTCTATGTATTCTAAAAATGGGGCCTTTATCACTGACATTAGCTGTAAAAATTCTTTCCCAATATACTATATCCCTCCAAATTTTGGTTGCATTTGGTTTGGTTGTGCAAAAACTTTTCAGTTTAATGTAATCAAAATTATCCATCTTGCACTTCATAATACTTTCTGTCTCTTCTTTAGTCAAAAATTCTTCCCTTCTCCATAAATCAGATAAAGAAATTCTTCCTTGCTCCACCAATTTGTCCATAGTATCAATCTTTATACCTAGACTGTGTATCCATTGGGATTTTATTCTGTGTACAGTGTCAGGCATTGGTCTATGCCTAGTTTCTACCATACTTTTATCCAGTTTTCCCAGCAATTTTTTGTCAAACAGTGAGTTCTTAGCCCAGAAACTGGGGTTCTTGGGTTTATCAAACAGTAGATTGTTATATTCATTGTCTACTGTGTCTTGAGTACCTAGCCTATTCCATTTCTCTACCCTTCTGTTTTTGAGCCAGTACCAAATGGTTTTGATAATTGCTGCTTTATAATACAATTTGAGATCTGGTAGTGCTAGGCCACCTTCTCTAGCATTTCTTTTCTTTAGTCCCCTTGATATTCTGGACCTTTTGTTCTTTCAGATGAATTTTGATACTATTTTTTCCAGTTCTAGAAAACAATTATCTGATAGTTTAGTTGCTATGGCACTAAATAAGTAAATTAATTTATGTAGAACTGTCATTTTTTTATTTTGTCTCAACCTACCCACAAGCAAGTGATGTTTTCCCACTTACTTAGATCTGGCTTTATTTGTATGAAAAGTGTCTTTTAGTGGTGTTCATTTAGTCCCTGGGTTTGTTCTGACAGGTAAACTCCCAAATATTTTATAGTGTCTACCCTAGCTTTAAATGGGATTTCTCTTTCTATCTCTTGCTGTTGGGCTTTGTTACTTATATATAGAAATGCAGAAGATTTGTGTGGGTTTGTTTTGTAACCTGCAACTTTGTCAAAGTTGTTTATTATTTCAAGTAGTTTTTTACTTGAATCTCTGGGATTTTCTAAGTATATCATAATATCATCTGCAAAGAGTGATAACTTAGTTCCTTCTATGCCTATTCTTATTCCTTCAATTTCTTTATCTTGTCTAATTGCTACAGCTAACATTTCTAGTACCATATTGAATAATAGTGGTGATAATGAACATCCTTGCTTCACCCCTGATCTTATTGGAAATGCATCTAGCTTATCCCCATTGCATATAATGCTTGCTGAAGGTTTTAGGTAGCTACTGCTTATTATTTTGTGGAAAGTTCCCTTTATTCCTATGTTCTCTAATGTTTTTTAATAGGAATGGGTGTTGTATTTTGTTAAAAGCTTTTTCTTCATCTATTGAGATAATCACATGGTTTCTTTTAGTTTTCTTGTTGATATGATCGATAATGCTAATAGTTTTCCTAATATTGAACCAGTCCTGCATTCCTGGTATGAATCCTACCTGATCCTAATGTATTATTCTCATGATGAGATGCTGTATTTGTTTTCCTAAAATCTTATTTAAAATGTTTGCATTTATATTCATTAGAGAAATTGGTCTACAATTTTCTTTCTCTGTTTTGTCTCTTCCTGGTTTAGGTATCAAAACCATATTTGTATCATGAAAAGAATTTGGGAGGACTCCTTCTTCCCATTTTTCAAAAATAGTCTACATAGCACTGGAATTAACTGTTCTTTAAACATTTGATAGAATTCACTTGTAAATCCATCTAGGATGGAGATTTTTTCCTAAGGAGTTCATTGATGGCTTGTTCAATTTCTTTTTCTAAGATGGGGCTGCTTAAGTATTCAACTTCCTCTTCTGTTAATCTGGGCAATTTATATTTTTTAAAATACTTATCCATCTCCTTTAGATTGTCGAATTTGTGGGCATAAAACTGGGCAAAGCAATTTCTAATTATTGTTTTACTTTCCTCCTCTTTGGAGGTAAATTTACCCCTTTCATTTTTGATATTAGTAATTTGGTTTTCTTCTTTCTTTTTTTAAATCAGATTGACCAAAGGTTTATCAGTTTTATTAGTTTTTTCATAAAACCAACTATTGGTTTTATTTATTAATTCAATAGTTTTCTTAATTTCAGTTTTATTAGTCTCTCCTTTGGTTTTCAGTATTTCTAATTTGGTATTTACGTGGGGATTGTCAATTTTTTCTTTTTCTAGCTTTTTCAGCTGCATGCCCAAGTCATTGATCTCCTCTTTATTTTATTCATGTAGGCATTCAAAGGTTTAAAACTTCCCTTAAGAACTGCTTTTGCAATATCCCATAAGATTTGGTACATTGTCTCATTATTGTCATTCTCTTGAATGAAGTTGTTGATTGTTTCTATGATTTTTTGTTTAACCCACTCCTTCTTTAGGATTAGATTATTTAGTTTACAATTAAGTTTTGGTTTATCTTTCCATGGCCTTTTATTACATCCTTGATAATTTCTTGAAAGATGCTTTCCTGGTCCTCCTTTTGATTATGGCTTTTAGGTAGGTAGTCCAGTGATTCTGACATTTCCTCTACTGAATCTATCTTCCAAGTCAGTTGTTTTTCCCATGAGCTATTTTGCATTTTCTTCTATTTTTAATTCTTTTGAATTTGTTTGATTGTTTCTTGATGTTTCATAGAGTCATTAGCTTCCACTTGCCCAATTCTAACTTTTAAGAAGTTATTTTTCTTAGTTAACTTTTATTCTTCCTCTTCCATTTGGCCAGTTGTACTTTTTAAGTAGCTGATTTCTTTTTCCAAGCTGTTGACTCTTTTTTCATAATTCTCTTGCATCCCAGGCTGTGGCCAGTCATATTGACTTTTGTTTTGCCATTGGACTTTGATGACTCTTGAAGAGAGAATGAGACTGATAACTTTGTGCACCTCTGCCTCTCTTAAATCTAATTTACATGGGAGTCAAAAGATATCACTCATGCTATTTTACTAAGACAAGAAGTGTTACTAATAATGACTTAACAAGTTCATAATGAAATCTTGTAAAAAGATAGACATACCAGTGAATTCTTAGTGTACCTGTGATTTAATATGATCATTTTGAAAAGCAATGTAGAATAGAATTTGGAAAGCATATGGAATCATTTGAGATTGAAATTCAAAGTAGAATTTGGAAGTAAAGTAGATTTTCTTTTGATTGGGGAATTGCTAAATAGGTTGTGGTGGTTTTTGTAGTTGTTGTTATTCAGTAATTTCCAACTCTAAAGATGAGTCTTTCTGACTACAGGTCTAACACTTTATTTACTGCATCATCTACCTGTCTTTAAGTTGTGGTACATGAATAAAAAAGAATATTACTGTATGATAAGAAAAGACAAATAAGATGAATATAGAGAATGATGGAAAGACATATAAACTGATGCAAAGTGAAATAAGCAAAACCAGGAAAACAACATACATAATAACTATAGCAATTTAATTGGAAAGAACAACCACAAAACAATCAAAATCAATGTTGCAAGATTAAAAAGCATAAGCACATCCTCAAAGAAGAGATAGTGAAAACACCTCCCTTCATTCCTTTACAAAGGAGAGGGATTCATAGGTATGGAACATTTAATATCTTGTCAAATTTTTAAAATTTTATTGAATTTATTGCTTTTTCCAATTTTGTTCTTTTTATTTTAAAAATTATTGATGTGGAATGGATATCTAGGAAATAGGAGGGGAAATACAAAGGAAAAATTAGAAGATTAAAAGAAGATAATGATAAAATTTTAGTTCAAAAATAATTTGAGAAATAAATTCCAAAATATCTATGACGCAACCTTATACTCAGAAACTTGACAAAGATGATGATAGGTTGTAATAGTTAATTTCGAAGAAGTTTTGGAAAGAATTACATGCTAAATACACTGTCAGTCAAGCTATAACTTGTTCAATAATACTGGAGAACAAGTTGGAATTATATCTAAGAATATAATTGTTGTTCTCTTTCAACCAAAGAGTCCATTATTAGGCATATACTTCAAGAAATCAAAGATAAAAACAGAGGCCTATCTGCACCAATATATTTATAGTATTAAAGAATTAGAAATAAAGTAGAGGTCCATAAATTAGGAAATGGTCAAAAGAAGATTCGATACATGTTATGATAAAATATATAAAATATAATAAATTACAAATGTGAAAAATATAGAGAAGCATAGGAAGATTTACACTAACTGATGCAAAGTGAAGTCATCAGACTCAGGAAAACAATCTATACAGTGACTTCAGTAATGCAAATAGAAAGAACAAGAACACATCAAAAAAAAAATCGAGAACAAATCAAAACAGAACAAAACAAATCAAATGTTGAATAATGACAATAACTAAAGTTGGCACTAAAGAAAATAGAAGGGAGGTGCTATGGCATGAAGTGCTGAATATAAGTTGAACTAGATTAATGAGTTAGTTAATTTTGATGACTTAAAATACCATTTTCTTTTTAGCCTTTGTTATAAGGAATCATTCTATTGGGTAGGAGAAGATAGAATACAATGAAAATATCTGTGATATAAAAAAATCTCAATAAATTCTTTAAAATAATAATAGTTAGCTTTTATATAATACTTCAAGGTTTGTGAAGCACTTTACATATGTTATCTCATTTGAAAAAATAGTAGTCTAGAAAATATAAAAGTGAGTGTGGCCATTAGCTCTTTTTGCCATGACACAATTCTGTGCTTTTCAAAGTAAATTCTTTTCTTAAAGTGAAATAATTTCCTTCTGTTTCTTGGTACTAACAGGATTACAGAAATATGACTCTTTATAGCCTTTTACCTCAACCTAATGCCAGTTCAATAGTTAAATGACCAATGAAAATATAGTAGTTATTGGATTCCAATCGATAGTTTGTAAATAATAAAAGAGATTAGCTTATTTCATATTCAATTTACTTTTCAAGGAAGGAAAAAGATTGTCCATGAGATCTTCATTGAATTAAAAACCAATTACTGTACTTCTTGTGTAGACAAGAGAAATTTGGGCGAAATGAATTTTTCCATTTAAAAGGAAGCTTTAATAACTTAGGTCAAATCTTTGCAAATACTAATATTTGTTTAAGCATTAATGGATTTATAAGTCAAGCACCAAGTTGTTTAAAAAAGTCTAATTCCTCTGACTTGAATCATCAGTGCAAACAACATCATTGAACAGACCTGCATGTCTTTCACAGGGTGCCCTCTTATGCTCCTGGCACATTTCCCAGATGTTATGTCAGAAGGAAAAAAGAACGATGGACCAGACACCATCTGATGCAATGTTTGTGATCTATCATTATACAAAACCACCATCAAAATGCAGAAAACATACCCCCAGATGCATCCTCTGCATCATGCCTTTAACCTTTCATAGAACTTCCTCATATAACGATACCTACTATTTCCATAAATGCTCTACATTTGTCTTTTCACGTGCATTATTGTACTTTATGCTCAGAACAACCCTGTGAAGAAGTAGGCAGGGAAAGCAATGATTTATGTCTATTTTACAGATGAGGAAAGAATTTCAAACAGGTTTTATAATGATCAAGTTCACTTGGCTTGTGATATGCAGGGCTGAGACTATGATCATAGGATTACATTTCTAAGTAAGAAGGAATTTCAGAAATCATTTAGTCAAGTGCTCTCATTTTACAGATAAGCAAGTGGAGGCTCAGAGAGGTTACATTATTAAGCTCCTATTGACTATGTAGTGTTCTTTTCATCACAAAATGCTGCCTTTCCTGTATATTTTCTAAATATATTCTTACAGTCATCTTTCCACTTTGGACCCAGTACATAACTGGTAAAATAGTGAACACTTAGGCTATGAGAAGGTAATGTTTACTTGAAGGTCTACGTGAAAGGATTCCATTGATATATAATAGTGAGTAAAGTATTCAATCCAGGCTTAGTATTTCCCTAAGTCTCTATAATAGAAAAAGTAAAGAAACAGGGGGAAAGGACATGATTTTTCATGGAAATAAATTTGACCTAACAAATGTCTATTGATTGACTGACTGACTGATTTGGAACCAGGAAGTCGGCGTTCTAATCCTGGATTTTCCATGAATTAGAATTAACCTTGGGAAACTCTCAGCATTTTATAAACAATAAATTTTTTGTTTTCGTTTTCTGATCTATTCTGTTGCATTTTCCTTCCACCTCTGTTTTGTGGATGGATTTACCCACTCACATTCATGGTGATGATTGTTATGCTTCCTGTCTTATTTCCCTCTCCCAAAATTTCCCTCTCCCAAACTCTCTAGATATCTGACCATGGTTCAGTCTAATTCCAGTCTTCTCCCTTTAGTCTCTCTCCAAATCAGTAGTACTTCAGGATGTTATTTTTACAGATTGGGAGTATTTTATGAGACAGATTCAACAATATTTATTACATGTGTATTATGGGCAAAACATTGTGGTAAATCTTTGGGAAAGGAAAAGAAGAAGTGAGTCCCTGTCCTCAAAGAACTTATGTTCTCCTAGATGAAAGTATCTTTAACAATGTCTACATTAGTGACCCAGATGTTCAAAAAGAAGTTAATTTCCTCCAGAAGTCATCCTCTAAATATTTCTACCTCCACACTCCATTTTAAATTGATCTTTACTTTCTCAAATTTCTCATAGCACTTTGCCTGGACCTCTATTGTGTTCTTATCACTCTGTGTCTTTCTCCCTGTATTAGACTGTCAGGGACTTGAAAACAGAATCTGGGTCATCATGTTTTTGTACTTTCAGCTACTAGTACAATGTTTTCATTGAATTAAATAGAACAAAATGGTCTAAGGAGAAATAGCTTCCTAAAACATTTGCTGGTTGTTAAATAGGTCTTGATGCAATGATAAAATAACAGAAATAATAAAAAGAAATGGTCATGATTTTATATATATATATATATATATATATATATATATATATATATATGCATATTTGTGTTTAATGATAGCTATCTCTAGGGGGGAGGGAAAAAAAGAGACATTTACTTGATAATTTTATTATATATTTAAAAGAAATAGAAAGTTGTACATAATGGATTTACAGTTTCATGGAAAATCACCTTTTTTTTAAAGTTTACTATGATACAGAGATGCTTGTTTTATTCTACAAATGAAAAATAAAATATTTTTTGTAAATGATAATGATGTAAATTATAGAGTGCAAATGCAAGCTGGAGAAGAGATAGAAATACATCAGGAAAGGTTAAATTCTAGCTTATCAGCTTCATCCATGTCAGTAACCTCTATGTGCTTCATCTTCACATCCCAGTACCTGACCACATCGTAGCTCTCATCTGAACTCAAACCTGCTCTGCCTCCAAGATCCTGTACTCTGTTATTCCCCTTTCTGAACACCAGCCTTCACCGTATCACCTTCCTCATTGTCTCACTCTTCCCTATCAACTTTTTGATCACATCATGACCTATGGTTCCTCCAGGCTTCCCCATTCTGGGTAGGACAAAAAATGGAAATTGGAAAGTCAGGATTAGGCTTGAAATAAGGAAATACTTCCTGGAATTTAGAGCTGTAAAAAGTGAAATGTGATGTCTTTGGAAAGGAGTGAGTTCCTTATCATTAGAGTTCTTCAAAGAGTCTATATGACCACTTCCTGAAGGTCATAGGATCATATATATTGAGAGCTACAAGGGACCTTACAGGTCATCAAATCCACCTTTTTTTCTTTTTTGAGATGAGGAAATAGAGCAGAACATAAGACACACAGCAGAATATGCCTAAGGCAGGATTTCAATCAAGATGATCCTGACTCCAAATCCAATACTCTAGTCATGGTGCCATGGTGTTTTTAGAGAACATTTTGGATTACATGCAGGTTGAAGTATATATCCTCTAATTGTATGGTTTTCTGATCTGAAAACTGTCCATTCTGTTTCCTTGTCCATCCTCTTTTTTTGGCTTCCTTTCCCTGACAGTCTTGAGCCTCCAGTCAGTCACTTCAACAAAGCAATATTCTTAAACCCTGTGTCTATTTTGTCCTTCTTGTATTCTTTCTCTGCTATTCTCTAACCTTTACTCCTGCCCCTCCCAGTGTGATTTATCTATTAATCTATTTTTTTTCTTTTCTATTAAAGATGCCGTTCCCCTAACTACTTTTTAAAGAGGCCTATTTACTGAATTGACATTACCTCACTTTAAGTGAGTACCTAAAAAGACCTTAGCTTAAAAGGCCAAGATCTCCCATTGCATCCTGGGTTGTCTCCAGTCATCCTGATGAATATCTGGTTACTGGATCCACATGACTGGAGGAGAAAGTGAGGCTGGTGACCTTGTACAGCTCTCACTCACTCAAAAAAAAAGAGTCAAGTGCAAGTCATCATTTCTCCAATGTCATGATCCTCTTTGAAAATGAAGGATGAACACAACAACAACCAACCCTTACCATCCACCATCTTTTCTCTTACTCCTGAGCCACTGAACTCTTTTGGAGGGGATCATGAAGTCATGATGACTCAGTCCTAAAAATCCTCATTCCACATTGTAGTCTTTTTATTTTCCTCTTATTGACTTCCTGTTGTATTCCCCACAGTGGCTTTTATAAACTTTTCCTCTCTTTCTCATGTCTCAAATTCTATACTCTCTTTATACTAAAACTTCTTAACTTAGGCCATTGAGACCATCCAATACAAACTTTCTTTATGTCTGCTCCTCTGGTCCACAAAACCCTTGTTTATTCTTGCCTCTCTCCCTTTAACCTCAGAGAATGAGGTAGCTCTCTTCTTTCAGAAGACTGAGTCATCCATTGTGAGGGACCAAAAGAGAGAGCAAGTGTGGTAGACTCAAAAGACTACTGGAATTGAAATATAGGAAATTGGTTTGAGTGTTGACTCTGCTATATACTATCCATTTACTGTCTAGAGACGGATTCTCCAGCTAGATGGTGTAGTGATAAAGGGCTGGACCTGGAGTCAGGAAGTCTTGAGTTCAAATATGACCTCAGATACTTATTAGTTATATGAGGCTGGGAAAGTCACTTAACCATTGGCTGTCTCAGTTTCCTCAACCATAAAATGGGGATAATAATAGCACTTACCTAACACGCTTGTTTTGAGAATCCAATGATATATTTGTAAAGTACTTAGCATGGTGCCTGATACATAGTAGGTACTTAAGAAATTATGATTCTCTTCTTTCTTCCTCCCTATGTAAATTTCCCTCCTGGCTGTGCCTCTTAACCTTCTAGACACATGCCTCAACTGAAGTTTTACCCCTAGAACCTCCCTCCATGACTGGAACATTCATCTTTCCCTGCAGCCTTCACACTCTGGACCATACCTCTGCCATTCCAGTCCCCTTCTCCCATTTGGGAGTTCTTCCTGGGACCTCCTCTTTGGAGAGGAGCACATGTCTCTCTCATCTGTGTTTCTGATTTCTGAACTTCCATGGGCCCAAATGGATACCTCTTTCTTCCCACAAATGTACCTTTTCAGCTATCTTTTGTATGTTCTCTTCTCCATTAAAATGTAAGCTCCTTGTAGGCAGGAACTTGCTTTTTGTTTGTATTTGTTTGTATAATACCAGTCACAGAGCCCACTGGAATGTGACTCACTCCGTATCGGTGGAGATCAATTTTCCTTCTCTGCATGAGGAGAGGGCAGAATTCCTGAGAATATGATAGAGGAGAACTCTTGAGTTTTCTTCTGGTTTTGAGTCACTTCAGGCCTTGCAGTCCCTCTGAATGCTTCTGGCTTCCAGTTTCAAGAGGGAAAATGAAAGAGGCCAACCCCACTTCAAGTTGTTAAAGGAAAAGATTCTGAAAAGAAATTGACATGAAAGGAGCTGGAAGTCTCCATCATGTCCCTATCTCCAGCTTGCTACATTAAAGACTTCAGACAACTTCCCCTTGGGTGAGATCTAGGACTCTCACTGTGGTGAGCTGAGTTATGTAGCTCCCAAAGGGAGAGCTCCTTCACTCCTTCACTTTTCCTTATATATTTTCTGTGATTTCTGTTTTGCTATGATTTGGATAAATGGGTTTCTTTGCTATTCGGTATGTATGTTCATTATGGAACTGGTATTTGGTGAGAAAAGAGTCAAGGCTTAGATATAAAGCTTGGGATCCTGCTTCCCTCCAGTGATGAAGCAGAAATTAGAAGTTAGCTTGGACCTGAAACTCATATCACCTAGAATAATATGTAAAGGAGCTGATAGATATTATTCTAGCCTGGTACCCTATTTTTCTGAGGACAGCAAAGTGGCTTGGCATGTGTTGGCCCTAATTTCCTTCCCCTCCTAATAGGGATTATAGTCTCCCTTGGACAAGGGTGGGGGAAGAAGAGTCTAAAGATGTCTACTCTGCCTCTCTCCAAGCCACACAATGACACCCCTAAACTATACATAGGGAACGGCCCTCACAATTACACATGGACCCTTGTCACACTTGTAAAAAACAAATAACAACTCCAACAGCAAGAGATAGAAAGAGAAATCCCATTTAAAGCTAGGGTAGACAGTATAAAATACTTAGGAGTTTACCTGCCAAAACAAACCCAGGGATTATATGAACACAATTACAAGACACTTTTTGCACAAATAAAGTCAGATTTCAGTAAGTGGAAAAACATTAGTTGCTCATGGGTAGGCCGTGCTAATATAATAAAAATGACAATTCTACCTAAATTAATATACTTATTTAGTGCCATACCAATTAAACTATCAGACAATTACTTTCTAGAGCTGGATAAAATAATATCAAAATTCATTTGGAAAAACAAAAGGTCCAGAATATCAAAGGGACTAATGAAAAGAAATGCTTGGGAAGGTGGCCTAGCGCTACCAGACCTCAAACTGTACTATGAAGCAGCAATTATCAAAACCACTTGGTATTGGCTAAGAAACAGAGAGGTAGACAAGTGGAACAGACTTGGCACTCAAGATGCAGTAGGCAAGGAATATAGCAACCTTCTGTTTGATAAACCCAAGGACCCCAGCTTCTGGAATAAGAACTCATTGTTTGACAAAAATTGCTGGGAAAACTGGATAACAGTGTGGCGGAAATTAGGCATAGACCCATACCTGACACTGTACACAAGAATAAAGTCCAAATGGGTACATGATTTAGGTATAAAGATTGATACCATGAATAAACTGGAGAAGCAAGGAATAGTGTATTTATCAGATCTATGGAGAAGGGAAGAATTCTTTACTAAAGGAAAGATAGAAAGCATTATGAAATGCAAAATGGGTAACTTTGATTACACTAAACTGAGAAGTTTTTGCACAACCAAACCCAATGCAACCAAAATCCGGAGGGATGTAGTAAATTGGGAAAGAATTTTTACAGCTAAGCTCGGGGATAAAGGCCTCATTTCTAGAATATATAGAGAACTGACCCAAATGTATAATCATACAAGTCATTCCCCAATTGATAAATGGTCAAAGGATATGAACAGGCAATTTTCAGAGGAAGAAATTAAAGATATCTATAATCATATGAAAAAATGCTCTAAATCACTATTGATTAGAGAGATGCAAATCCAGACAACTCTGAGGTACCACATCACACCTATGAGATTGGCAAACATGACAGAACAAGAAAATGATAAATGCTGGAGAGGATGTGGGAGAGTTGGAACATTAATTCATTGTTGGTGGAGCTGCGAGCGCATCCAACCATTCTGGAGAGCAATTTGGAACTATGCCCACAGGGCTACAAAAATGTGCATACCCTTTGACCCAGCAATATCGCTACTAGGACTGTATCCCCAAGAGATCATAAAAATGGGAAAGGGTCCCACATGTACAAAAATATTTATAGCAGCACTCTATGTAGTTGCCAAAAACTGGAAGTCAAGGGGATGTCCATCAATTGGGGAATGGCTGAATAAATTATGGTATATGAATGTAATGGAGTACTATTGTGCCATAAGAAATGATGAACAAGAAGACTTCAGAGAGGCCTGGAAGGACTTATATGACCTGATGCTGAGTGAAAGGAGCAGAACCAGGAGAACTTTGTGCACAGCAACGACCACAGTGTGCGAGAGTTTTTTCTGGTAGACTTGGAATTTTGTAAACGCAAAAACTTCTTATAGAAAAAAAAAATCCCTAAGGTGGTTCTCAAGGCAAAATGCCTTCCACACTCAGAGAAAGAAATATGGAAGTCACTCACAAAATGTAGCAGATCATGTTTGTGTATGTGTATGTGTTTGTGTATCATGTTCTGATTTGTTATACGATTTCTTTCATTTATTTTAGTCTGACTACATAGCATGACTATAGTGAAAATATACTCAATAGGAAAGTATATGTAGAATCTATACAGAATTGTACGCAGTCATGGGGAGGGAGGGGGGTAGTGGGGGGTAAGTGTGGGGGGGAGAAAATCTGAATTGTATGGCAGTGATTGTTAAACATTAAAAAATAATAAAAAAAAACAAATAACAACAAAAGATTCTGCATGAGGTCTCTACACAAAGATAAGGACTTTCAGAGCAGGTGCTGTGAGTTAAACATTGTCACACACATTTCTTAAACAAGTATCTCACTACATGCTATTTGAATGTAGTAATAGCAGCCCTTTAATCTACTTCCTCCTCCTCCTCTTCCTTCTCTTTCTCCTTCTCCTTTCTTTGTCCTCCATTTTTTCTACTCTTCCTTCTCCTTCTCTGGGGTCTAGATTTGTAAAAAAAAATTTATTTCTATTTATTATTATTACTATTCTTTTCTTTTTCAAAAAAAACTGGGACAATTTACTGCACAGTTTTCATTTATGATTTCTTGAAATATAACTCTGAAAAAACAGTTTTTTTTAAAAAACACATTGTATTTCAAATGGACCTACTTGACCAATCTCTCTGAATCTCATTGAGTGTCCAACAATAGTCCCCAACCCAACACTTTGTGGCTCATTGTTTAGGTTTTGATGGTTTAGAATGAGAATAAATGGCAATTGTTTTCTATACTGGCCAGAAACTCTCAGTGTCTTCCCCTCCCAGACTGATAGTTTTGTAAATTGAGCCATTTTTTGTCTTGATACTTACCTAGCCCTTAGTCACTGAATGGGATTTGCCTCAGACAAACTGATACCTGAGAAAGACCTAATTTAGAAAGGCCAAGGTCATGGGTTGCATACTGAGCCATCACCAGTTGTCTTGACTTCTGTTTTGCCACTGGATTTTCATGACTCTGGGGAAGAGAGTGAGGCTGATTATTTTGTACAGCTCTACCTCACTAAAAACCAATTCACACAAAAATGGGGACATCACCCTCATTATGTCATTGGTCTTTTTTGAGAATGATAATATTCTCAACTAACTCCAGTAATCACCTTTTTTTCATACACATTGCTACCTCTTTAGATTAGGTCCTCATTACCTCTCACCTGGATTATCCAAATAGCCTCCTTCTCCAATCTCTCCCCTCCCTAATCCACCCTTCATTCAGTGGCTAAATTATTATAGGATCACAGGATCACAATATTTAGAGCTGAAAGGTTCATGAAAATGAGACACACAAATATCACACACACACACACACACACACACACACACACACACACACACATATACACATAAACAGTCAACCTGAAAGTTTGGTTAAAAGAGGCAAACAGGCTAAATTCATATTGTTTATTCCCTTAAAGCTAGCATATGAATGATCATGGAGCCAGAAGGAAACTTCTGACTGTCTGATACAAGAACAACCAGGCTTAAATCTGTTTTAGGACAATCTAAGGATGTCTATGTCCCTCAGGCTTATGGTTTCTATATGTACTTAACTATACAATGAGAAAGGAATTTTGTTAATTGAATTGAATAAGTTGTAAATACCTACAACTTAAGAGAGTTGACAAAGTTTCAATTGAAATTATCACCCAAGGTATCTGCATTTTCTTTAACATTAACTTGCCATAATGATGAGGGCTGGAAGTGGGGGTGAGACCCCACAAAGACTAGAGTGCTAGGGGCAGGTTGTCTGGAATGAATTCACGGACTTGAGCATTGTTGAGGTCAAGATAAAGACTGATTATGCTTTTTAGCAGTCAAGACTTTTTAGGGAACCTGCAACTTTATAAGGGTACAGGTAAAGTTTATATAGAATATTTCACTGTAAAGCATGTGCCAAATATGCTAACTAGATATTTTGGGGTGGGATTAGGGAGTGGTTAAGGAGTGGTTAGTTCTTAAAGGATCATGCACTTTTAGTATCTACTGTGCAAGTTTTTACACAGAGTTCATCAGGAAATGGCCCAAGGTGGGGCTACATGGAGGTGTGGTTTTAGACATGAATTGTCACTAAGTCAACAAGTGGTCAGGATTGACTCAGGAATAATAGGCTTCTCTCATCAATGTTTTGTTAGACAAGATAAATGTAAGGGAGTATATGTATGTCTAAATATAGGATACATATGATTGGTCAGTGAGTAGTAAATGTTGTTATGACATAGCCAGTTCAGTCAGTATACAGCTGGTTCAGACTAATAAATTCTATAGGTGCAGCTGACTATTGTATCAGGAAAGGAGATAACAGTTGTTGCTGAACAGGCTGTGTCCTTGGACTGGGTAGAAACTGCCTGGGATAGTGTTTTTGAGGCTAGGGAGGAATGTGATTTTTAAAGAGCAATGTTATTTTAGAACTGAGGTCTAAGCACATGCACCAAGCACCCCATCAATAACATAGTATATGTCCACAAAATATTAAGATAAGGAAAATGTTTCATTATTCAAGCTAGTGTCTCAGGGTAAGGATCTCATAAGGAATGCTAAGTCAACATTCCTTGTTGACACAGGAAGAGGTATTCTCTGAATTTCCTTCAGAGAACAAAGAAGCTGTTAGGTCGAGGCTGTTCTTCTGATCAGGCTCTGTCCTTTATTAAAGTCCAAAAATGATATTAAATGATGATCAGTATATATATATATATAGCTCCCTCAATATATATTATCTATATATAATATATCTATATATCAATATATATTATAAATCAATATATCAATTATATTATATATCAATATTATATGTCAATATATATCAATTATATTACATATCTATATATCAATTATTATATATCAATATATATTCCAAACCTGTGTACATTCCTTTTTGCTTTTTTCTTCTTTCTTTATGCCTTACTAAAATCTTTCTTGGGAATTCATAAAACCCTCATTGAATCTAGTTACTGCAAAAAAAAAAAAAAAGCAATTAATCCTAGGCAAATAGTTATAAAGGACCATCAGAAATTATCGAATAAACCCTTAATGATGTGCCATGTTCTGTGATAAACTCTGGGCATACAGTGATGCCTCTAACTGAGGAATTTTTTCCAAATTTTATCAACCAGGATTTGGGGTCCAGAACAGGAAAAAAGAAATACCTTCAATCATTAAACTTAACCAAGATATATTCTACACCTTCTGTTTGCAAGTCAAAGCACTCCCTAAGGTCAAAATTATAAAGAAAAAGTCTGAGATAGGTTCAATACAAGGATGAGGTAGGTGGACTAATTGCTAGATCTGTGAGGAAGGAGTAAAGGGAAAGAAAAAATTGGAAATTATCCCTCTCCTTTCCAAAAACGAAAAAAAACCTATGGCAACTAGGAAAAATAAAAGGAAAGATCAGTCAGGATAACATAATTGTTGTTCAGTCATATTTGACTCTTCATGACCACATTTGGGGTTTTCTTGCCAAAGATATGGAAGTGGTTTGCCATTTCCTTTTATAGCTCATTTTACAGATGAGGAAACTGAGGCAAACAGGGTGAAGGGACTTGTCCAGGGTCACACAGCTAGTAAAGTGTCTGAGGCCAGATTTGAACTCATGAAGATGAATCTTCCTGTCTCCACACCTGGCAGTCTATCTACCATACCACCTAGATGCCCAGTAATATCCCAGAATCACACTTTGAGAGCTTAAAGAGACCTTGAAGCTTATCTAGATCAGCCTCCTCCTTTTACCAATGAGACAACTGAGGCATTAAGAACATAAGTGACTTGCCCAGGGTCTACACAGCTAGTAAGTGTATGAGGTAGGATAGTGCCATATTCATTCTTCCATCCTGCTTCTAAATATAGAAGAAAAAATTATATATGTTCCATTCCTTGTTAAATAAATATATATTTATACGTACATGTATACACACACATACATAATTTGTTTAGTATGTGTTCTTTTGTTTCTCTAAATCGCTCATATGTTTTATTTTTATGGCCCAATAATATTCCATGAGAGGCAGCCTGGAGAAAGAGAATTAACCCTCAAGGCCAGAAAGACTTGGATTTAAATCCTGCTTCTGACACGTATTGGTTGAGTGACCGAGGGAGTCCCTCAAACTCACAGCAGTTCTAGGCCACAGGTGTCACACATGGCTGGTGGAGGTGCTGGGGCCTACAACACTTCCCATATGTACGGTTTAGCGGCCCCCATTTCTAATTGAGTCTGACATCACTGTTCTAGTCGGTTCTCTAGGATGATTAAATTGAAGGGAAGATATAAATTGCATTGATATAGGGAGTTTATTTCCCCAGCAGCTTTCGCTAGGAAAGAAATCTCAGTTCCGCACCCTGCTCCTTTCATGTGTTGCCCACAATGTTTAGACCATAAGTGGTTACCCTGTGCTTTGCTTTCACTGTTGGACAAAGCCTGGTATGTATCATCTACAATCCATAATCAGTAAGTGTTGACTGACTAACTGACTGCCTTACTGTCTAAGGGAAAGAAAAATTCAGTAAGTTCCAGAACTAGCCTAATAAGGAATTCCTGAGGAAGTTGCAGGCGCTTTTGAGAGGGCCAATTTTAAAGCTACTTTCTGCCTTCACCATTAAGAAGCGGTTTTTCTCCGAGCGCCAGATAAAGTCCGCTGCACTCTGGCTGGCCCCGGGCTGTTGAATCCTTTCTCAGGCTGCATAAGTCAGGTATTCAATGGCTCCCCAGGTGTCCGAGGTGAGCCCCAATACTGTTGTTGCCCATATACCTTCAGGCGAAAGTGTGATCCGGGGTCGTGTTTGCTTTGAAAGCAGCCTTAGTCATTTTCTAACTCTGCCTTTGGCCATTTTCCCGTATCTGAAAAGATGACAGCAGAGAAGCTGATGGATGCTCTGTGGCCGGCCAGGGTTTTTATTAAGCAGTACAGTACAGCGCACTATAAAGCAGGTGAGAAAATCCAGCCTCAACGTCCAGCAGACGTCAGGGAGGAATTGGGGAAATGCTCCCTCAGCCTGACACTTGAGCCCAGCTCCTGCGACTTGTACCCTCTTTGAAACAAATACAAAAATCACCTGCGAAGAAGAAAATGCAGCGGATTCTCCAACCCACACCCAAAACTGCATGAAACAGCATCTGATCACTTTTTTCTCACCAATAACACAGCACGAATCTGATTCTCAGAGCAGGCGACAGAGTGACAGAGGACGTGTATATTCTAATTAACAATCATTGGAGCTGCATTCTTAATTTCATAGCAATGTGGCTTAAAAAGCGCCCTCTGAGCCTTACAGGGCTTTGGAACCAAAAGAGGGCTGCTAACTCCTCTGTGAAAAGAAGGGAGGGCAATAGATCATTTTATGGAAACCCAAGAACTAGCTAGCTGCTGGCTCAGAAAATTGCCACAGCACAACCTGGTTCTTTTTTTCTCCCACTTTGATCGATAGAGTTGCAGGCAGTGAAACCTGACATGTTTCTGTAAGATGCAGTCAAGGATAAAGAAAAAACTAACTACTAGCCAAGAATCATGGCCTTTCCACCAAGATGACAGCCTGAGGCCCATATCCCTCCTTGCATTTGCCATCTGATTACTGTTTCCGGGCTCACTATGAGCAGGCAGAGAGATTTAGACTTGCCAGTGTTCTCCCCATAGGACTGGGAGTGTTTTTGCCTTTGTTAGCAACCTCAGAATTGAGCACTGTGCATGATACAAAGTAGGTGCTTAATAATTGCTTGTAGACTTGATTTATTTGTTGACTTGCAGCAAAATGTTGCAATCCCTTGAAGCCAGGGACTGTTTGGTTTTTGTCCTTCTATTTTTAGGGCCTGATACAGTTCATTGACCAGAGTAAAAGCTTAACATGTGTTTACTAAATGGAATGGAAAAACCCAATAACTCAGTACTTCAGTCTCATCAATGTTTAATTGTTTTAAAAAAATCACTTTGTGTTACCTCTTAATAGTCATACCTTGTTTAAGTTCGTGCTTGGTCAAACCCTTTGCTTCTCTGAATTTACTTTTTGCTCTTAGCCAATATTAATCATGTGATCATATAATCATCATGGTAGTACAAAAAAAGACTTCTAGAACAAGCAGGATACAGAAATGTAGGTAAAAAGCAGGAAATGCATTAAACTCTAAAATCATTTAATTCTCGTGGTCCCTAACCCAATCATTTTATAGGATCAGAAGAAAAAAGACCTGAAGTTGGAAGAGACATTGGAGGTCATCAAATCCAATCCCCTCATTATACAGATGAAGAAAGCACAGTACAGAAAGGTCTATTGATTTACCCAAGGTCAAGCAGTTAATATACCTAAGGTAGAACTTGAACCCAGGTTTTCTTAACTCCACAACAAGTACCCTATTGACTATGCCATACCGCTATTTTCCAATCCTTGGTGATAGAAGTTTCTGAGTTCAGCATAGTCCTGACTCTGTGCCATGGCTATCAGCCTAGCACCCAGTCTAGGGAATCAATAAATAATGAATTAACAAATTGCCTATTAACAAGAAAGCCTATCTGGGTGGCCATCATCTCTGCCCCTGGACCAATGGGTAGTTTGGATTCTTATGAACTTTTTCTGGAAAGATAATGAATGAATGAATCAATCAAAAATAATTTTTAAGTGTTTTTTTTATGTGCTAGGCAATGTGCTACATGATAAAGAAATGAAGAAAGATAACAATTATCCCTGTACTCAAAAAGTTCACATTTTCATTGGGAAAGCAATTGGGTACTCTGAAAATATATTCAGAGTAGAAAAGAAGATAATCCTAAAGAGGAAGGCTCTAGCAGCTAGAGGGAACAGGGAAGGTCTCTCAGAAAAGCTCGGCCTTGAGTTGGATCTTTAAGGAAGCTATAGAAGTTAAGAGGCACAGGGAAGAAGGAGGGACAGTAGGGCAAAAGCAAAGAGATGGGGGGTGGCATTTATGTATGGAAGAAATAGCTATACACTAGTATAGCTGAAATGTTAAGAATATTGTAAAGGTAGGAAGGTGGCAGGTTGTGAAGAGCTTTATATTTGATTTTGGGGGTAAATAGAGAGCCACTAGAATTAATTGAATAGGAGGGGGATGTGGTCAGATCTATGTTTTCTGAAACTCACTGGCAGCTAAGTGAAGGATGGATTGAAATGGAAAGAGGCTTGGGGCAGGAAGATCAATTATAAGGCTATTGCAAAAAAAAGCAGGTGTGAAGTGATGAGGACTTGAGATAGGGGAGCAGCTGTGTAAGTGAAGAGAAAGGACAATGCATACTGGAAATGTTGTGAAGGTAGAAGGGACAAGACCTGGCAGCAGACTGGATACGTGGAGTGAGTGTAAGTAAAGAGTCAAAAATGATTGAGAGGTTGTGAATCTGGGTAACAGGAAGCATGATAGCACCCTCAGTAGTAAAAGATCAAACATAGAGACCTGGAAATTATCAGGCTAGAGATGATTGCTAAACCAATATGAACTGATGAATCCGAGTGAGAGAGTTTGGAGGGAAAAGAAGAGAGGGTACAAAACAGTCTTTGGAGACACCCACATGACCTTGATGAAGCAGCCAAGAGACAAAGAAGTAATCAAACAAGAAAGAAAAGAATATGAAAATCCAGAGAGGATAGAACATCCAGAAGTGAGTGATTAACATTGTCAAAGGTTACAGAAAGGTCAACGATGATGAGGGTTGAGAAAAAGCCATTAGATTTTGTTGTTGTTCAGTTGTTTCAGTTGTATCTGACTCTCCGTGATCCCATTTGGGGTTTTCCTGGAAAAGATACTCAAGAGATTTGTCTTTTCCTTCCCCAGCTCATTTTACAGATGAGGAAACTGAGGCAAACAGCGTTCAGAAACTTTCCCAAGGGTCACGCAGCTAGTAAGTGTCTGGATTTGAACTCAGAAAGTTAGTCTTCCTGACTTCAGAGATTAACAATTTAGAGAACACTGATAACTTTGGAGAGGGCAATTTCAATCGAATGATAATAATGTGCTGGAAAAGATGGGAAGGTTGGATCACTTATACATGTTAGCCTTGCGAAGGAGAAGAGCTACCTCTTTCTGTGAGACAAGTGTGAGGAAGAGATATTGGGTGAAGATATCTGAGGGATATGAGGTAAGGATGAGTGAAGAAGAGAAAACTCAGTTAAATGACTTTATTTTTTGAGATGAAATATGGGATTGCAGAAGGTGTGATGAGAGACAAGAAGGTCTGGAGCAGTCTGTAGAGAGTGGTTTAGTGAATTGATTAATGGGAGTACAAAGTTTGTCTTCCTGCCATGAAGAATGTGTAACATAAATCTCCAGTGAACCCAATTAGCACAGTTCAGTGATTTCCTTCAGCTCTATTCAGCAACATATGAATGGAAGTTAAGCACGCAGATGGTAGGAGTAATCCAGGGCTGAGACTGGTAACAAGAGATGAGTGAAAGGAAAATGGGTCAAGGAATTCAAGAGTAAAGATTGTATAGAGTTGAGCTGTTTGCTTGAGATAGACAAGAGAGGAGAGTGTGGCTAGTGCTGGGGTGATAGACCAGGAAAGAACTGAAGGGTGGGGAATTGGAGGTCACAGTGAAACTGAAGATCAAGGTCATAAGGCAGATGCAAGATGGAATGATAAAAATTGATCAGGTAAAGGAATTTCATTACTAACATGGAGGCATTTAGGTAACTGCAAGATTTAGGATATGGCCATTCTGGTATGTATCTGAGTTAGAGTGGAAATGGGAATTGACTAGTTTGAGGAACTACTAAATTAATATATTTGGGGCAGCTAGGTGGTACACTGGCTAGAGCACCAACTCTGAAGTCAGGAGAACTGGAGTTCAAATCGAACCATAAACACTTACTAGCTGGTGACTCTAAGGAAATCATTTAACCCTGTTTACCTCTACCTACTAATAAATAAATTAGGACATTTGAGGGAATATGTACATGATGATGTTCCCTAATGTGAGGACAGAAGTTGGAGTTTATCTCTAAATACTGTGTGACAGGCATTGAAGTCACTGAGGATTTGAGAATGTCCTGTGCTTTGACAAATAAAAGCTGCTAGGATATGGATTGGCCAATAACTTTGGTTAACTTGAACCTCTAAGGAGGAAAGTTTCCTGAGTGAAGGTGGTGGAAGGAGAGACTGGAAGCAATGAGAAACAAGGAGTATTCAGATCTTCACACCCCAACCAATGAATTAGATGTATGAATAAAATAGTCACTGAAAATAGTAGTGAGGGAAGTAGAGTGACCATGAGGGAGCCACATTTCAATGAGCTCAAGAAGACAAAAATAAAAATAAAAAAGGAAGAGGTTTAAGATGAAAGTATAAAATTGACTACCCAGGCCCCCATTGCCTGAGGGTCATGTGTGTTACATTTCATCCCTCTACCAAAATTTTCCACTACCCTTTACAAATTTGGGAGTTTCTAATCTCTGCTCTTGGCTCAACCCCCTCCAATGAGGATTCACTCAAGTGTAGATGGGGCTACCTACATTTGTTCCATTTAACTACTAACATTATTCTTAGAGAGGAATACTTACTTCAAAGGTTTAGTAATAAATATACAAACTCCCACCAACTTTACCCCTCCACCACCACCTTTCACTACCTCAAACTCTGAGGAGAGGAAGGGGATTAAGTTCACAGTTTAGCTCAGCTCCTAAAGAACCTAGTCTCAGTTCCAAGTTCCAAACTCCTTGGGCTCCAGTCCCAGACATTCTGGCTTCTCAGAGACTCTCTAACAGGCTGGCTTCAATATGTCTCCTGAAATCCTGGCTCCAAGGTCAATATGGCTCAAATCCCCAGATTCACTGGGGAAGATCGCCTGCACCTTAAACTGAAGACAAATAAAACAACAAAAAGAGAAATAGAAGCACCCCAAGTCACAGGGCCTAAAAGGAGAGAGGGATTGGGAGGTATTCCTATTCCCCCTCACTAGTTTACTTTATGGTACCTTTGTTATTGATGAACTGTGATCTTTACCTATTGTGCACAGCAGGAAAGAGCAAACACTGAGACTATCCCAATGTCTAAGAGTCTTTTCCAGCTATGCAGTTAATTGAGGGAGGCTACTCCCACACTTAAGGTAAAGGAAAACAGGGTGTCTTCTCTCCAAAATAGGTCTGTCATTTCCCAAATAGGGGACTCCATTTCAAGTGATCTGGGCACCCATTACTAAAGAAAGATTGTTAATTAAGGAGCAGTCATTTCAGAGGGCATAATGGGAGGGTGGGCAGATCTTGAGTGGGACCTGGTGGGGGCAGGGCTTGAAGTGGTTAAGCCTGAAGGAGCATTGAATCAAGGATAAAGAATGGGATTTGTGCAATGGCAAGGGGAGGTAGGGAGTGGTTCAGAATCTCTGCGATCAAGAGTATGCGTGTATTCGTCCTTGGTTGCTGAAGAAGACCATGCCATCAGAGAAATGATGACATGACTTGCACTTAACTTTGTTTGAGTGAGGGAAGGCTGTACAGGTCACCAGCCTCACTTCTCCTCCAGAGTCATCTGAATCCAGTGACCAGATATTCATCAGGATGACTGGAGATGACCCAAGAAGAGGCAATTGGGGTTAAGTGACTTGCCCAAGGTCACACAGCTGGTGAGTGTCAAGTGTCTGAGGTGAGATTTGAACTCAGGTTCTCCTGACTCCTGCATTGATGTTCAATCCACTGTACCACCTAGCTGCCAATGAAGAGTATACAAAGGCATAGGAGTATGATCACCATTGAGGAGGGAGTTCAGATTGAATACAACGGTTTGGATAGAAGTCCACTGAGGGAAGAATGTGGATAAGCTTTTTCCAAGTCCACCCTTGAGGTTCAACCTCATGTCAGTTGGTAATCTTGTGTCCTCTGAAGTCCTAAATTACTTCAGAAGGCAAGGCTGACTCTTTAATAGTTTTCAAATGAAGAAATACAAACTATGAATAAGCACTAGGAAAAGATGTTCAAAATTATGAATAATCATAGAAATGCAAATTAAACCAAGCTAGATGCTAAAAGAAGGAAAACGTTGAGAGTGCATGGAAAGGCAAACATGTCACTGAGTTATGCATGATTTTAATATGAATGGAAAACATCTTTAAAAGAACATTCAGGAGTATAATTTTCCCTACTAACTCAATTTATAAAAAAGCAACAAGTAGTAAACTTAGAGGGATCTTATATTATTTTCACCCTTCAGTCAATTATTTGTCTAGGACAACATGATCTGCTGTAGAGCATCCATGCAAACCTACCTTCTCCCTTTTCTTTTTCATTAGGCATACCTTTCATGCAAGCATAGCTCATTCTTATAAATATTTTATACAGATGAGAAACCCAGTCATGGGTTGGTAGTTGTTCCTGTTTTCTTAATCATATTATTTTAGTATAAGTACAGGCTGTGAATTTTCTTCCATTTTTTTCAAGTTAAGTAATAAAGGTATTTATTAATATCCTCAAGAGTTTACCATGAGATAATAGTCTTACAGTGCTTAGCACACAGTGCCTGGCACATGCACATTGTAAGTGCTATATAAATGCTATCGATTATGATTTTGGTAATAATGATGGTGTTGATGATGACGTGCCAGGTACTATGCTAAGCCTAAGGATATAAAAAAAAAGACAAAAACAGTCCCTCAAAGATTCAAGGAGTTCACATTCTGAAGGTGGAGATAGGCTCAACATCTTCCTCCCTTTGCAGTATTCTAAAATTCAGTCCCTGATGGTGCCTTTAAAATCATCTTGCCTATATCATCTATGTATTTATTCCAGTCCATCTTCTTAAATGTCATTATTTTTAACTCACAGTTCATCAGTTGGGCACTGAGCTGATAAAGGGCAAAGGCTCAGGGTATTAGTTGCATCATCATGCCAATGAGTGTAGACCTCAGTAGAAATGGTTTAAAAATATGCTCTATTTCATGTGTTTTGGTTTTTTGGGGGGAGTTTGTTTTGTTCTTCCAGCTTCACCTATCAGTGCTGACAGGATGATCTGATTTAGCCATATCTTATGATAATTTTTTTTCTGCAGTATTGTTTTCTCCTCAACTGTTTTCCAAGTCAAAAAAAACTATTGATCTTTTACTTTCATTCATATAGGGAACTCCCCGATCAAAAATATGTCCATCAATATAGGTTGACACCTTCTTTGCAATTTATGATCTTAGCAAATTCCCTAGAGCACAGAGAGTTTGTCCTCCTGCCGACTTTGTGTTAGAGTCAGAATGTGAACCCAGGTCTTCTTCACTCTGAGGTCATTCTCCTCTGCCATTGTATCTCTACCATTGTGAGTCAACACTACTTATTCATAATCTTCCATCCTCCTTCTTTTAATGTTTCACCAATGAGCCTTTCCTCTATATTGGTCTTGATTGCTCTCTCTCCATTTGGCAAGGAGATCAGTGCATCCCTAGATGAAATGGTTCTGTTTTTTTCCTGTTTTGTCATTGTCTTGCCTCACTTAATCTTCATTAAACAATGATAATGGGATCAATACCTTTCTTTTTTTACATTTCCCATTTGAAGGAATCATTAGCTTCTTTTAAAAGGCCAAGTTTAAATTGAAACTGAATGCTGAGGAATTATGTGTGTGTTCATCCTTTGTTGCGGAAGAAAACCATGCCATCAGAGAATTGATGACATGACTTGCACTTGACTTTGTTTTGAGTGAGGGAGGGCTGTGCAGGTCACCAGCCTCACTTCTCCTCCAGAGCCATCTGAATCCAGTGACCAGATATTCATCAGGATGACTGGAGATGACCCAAGATGAGGCAATTGGGGTAAAGTGACTTGCCCAAGGTCACACAGCTGGTGAGTGTCAAGTGTCTGAGGTGAGATTTGAACTCAGGTCCTCCTGACTCCTGCACTGGTGCTCAATCCACTGCACCACCTAGCTACCCCTTGAGGAATTATAAAGATCAGTCTTCAGCTCTTCCATTTCCCCACTCCCCAAATGAGGTGAAAGAATGCACCTTTCCTTATTTTCATAGATGGGGAACTATTGGGAAGAGCAAAGGGACAAGCATTTTTTAAGCACCTATATTATGTTCCAGGTACCATGCTAAGTGCTTTATAAATGTTATGTAAATAATAAAATGACAATATTGAAATAATAAATACTATGAATGTGGAAAACAGCATAGTGTGTCAGACTTGATTGATGAATTGGTTAAACTTACTCAACTTTTTTTTTCATCTTTTTATTCTTTGTTATAACAGCTCTCTGAGATGTGGAAAGAACAAGGAAGAACAGGCTATACGCAAACGACAGATACAAAAAAAATTTTGAGACCAAAAGTCACATTGCATCTGAGGTAATCATAGTAACTTCATCATTGTTCCTTCTTTTAAAAAAATGCTGTTGAATTTGTCCATTACTCTAACCAGTCAATGATCAAATTGCATAGAGACAGTTGACTCTGAAATGACTGTTACATCTTTAACCCATCATTTCTTGTCTGTTACTACATAGTCAATTTCACCTTTTTTGGTGATGTTATTCATGGCTCATTACATCCAATTACTTATTCATTTTTTACAAAAAGGATTCCTGAGTTTCTAGTTAGTCAAGATTCCTTTGAACTCATTTATTTCTTGATCCCAGACCATATTTTTTTTCATATAGTCTTCACTTCATATTCACTATGCCCACTTTTGTATGAAAGTCTTATCTATCATCTATCTATCTATCTATCTATCTATCTCTCTCTCTCTATCTATCTATATATCTTTCTATCTATCTATCTATCTACTCACTTTTGGGAATCTTTAAAAATTCTTCATATATTTTTCTCAAATTTTTTATCCTGTGTATTATATTTGTACACAAACTGCATTGTCTTAATCATAGTTGGACTTGGTTTTAAATCCTGCTACTGACACTTCCTAACTGTAAATATGGTCAAGTCACAACCTCTTGGAGGTTTAAGAGAACTTTAGGAAACAGTGGTAGGGATAAAGACTGGTGGTCCTCTTTCTCATCAAAAAGAAGAGAGTTGATCACTCTTCTCATTGAAATTAAGTGAGTTGTGAGGAAGCCTAGATGTTTCTGGACAGTCAAGCCTGGGAGGAGGAGGTCAAAAGGAAAGACAAGAGAGGAGATTTTTGAGGAAACATTTATTGAGCACCTAAAGACAATGTGATATATCATTGTAATTTATACAAAGATGAATAAGACTATCTAACTGCCGTCAAGGAGATTATGGTTTAGTAAAGGAGTTGACTAGTATATAAATATTATAATTTAATGTTGAGGTGGCAGTGGCAGCTAGGTGGTGCAGTGAAGAGACTGTGAAGTCTGGAGTCAGGATGACTTATCTTCCTGAATTCAAATCTGGCCTGAGACATTTACTAGCTGTGTGACTTTGAGCAAGTCACTTAAGCCTGTTTGCCTCAGTTTTCTCATCTTCAAAATGGGCTGGATAAGGAAGTGGCAAACCACTCTCATATCTTTGCTAAGAAAACCCTAAATGGGGTCACAGAGTGTCAGACATGACTGAAAAATGACTCAACAATAAATGTTGAAATAGACAAATGTGATGAGAGGTACAAAGTAGTATATGAGTTCAAATGAAGAAGAAATGACTTGTGACTAGGCAAAGGAGGGATGGATTCATGGAAAAATTCTTATTTGAGCTGGTCTTTAAAGAAGGAGTGGCACTTTGATAGATAGAGATAAAAATGAATAGCAAAGGCATGGAGTCAGCAAACAGGCAGAAGTCAAAGATGGTTGGAATAATGCTGACAAGGACCCTGCAGAAGATATTGTGGTTCAATGCTGGTAAGTATCTCTTCATCACTACGTTCTACATCTGGAGCTCTGTGAGAGGATTGCCTTCAATTCCATGTTTCCTTCCATTGCTGAAATGGCCAACACTGGGCATGCCTCAATACAACATGGAACACCACCCTGTTTTCAATTTATATAGTCACTAAAATGTGTCCATGAAGTAACCAGGGCAAGCATCCCAAGACAACGAGTGACTTCCACAGATGTCAAACACACCTTAATGAAATGATGACTAGAATTCATATCAATAGCATAGGAAGGTGATTCTAGTGCAATGATTTTGTCTATTTTAACATTATGGCTGTTCGTACTTTGATGTCATTATTTTCTTCACCTTTGTGACCATTTTGATACTGTACCAGGAAAGTTCCTCTTAATGTAACTCAAAGTAAATTTTAATTGGCTTCCTTTTTTTAAAATCTGTAGTCATTAGTAGGGTCTTATTGCTTTTGCTGTTGTACAGCACATACATCTTTCTGAATATATTTATAGTATTAACCAAAATTTTGTAAAAATAATACCAAAGTGAGGGAAGGAATATTTTAATTGAGCATTGCTTAGAAGAAACTTCTTTTTAAGCTTGAACTCAGGAAGACAATCTGAGACTCTGCTCAAGAAAAAAACATCTATTTGACTTCTGTGCTATGCAAAAAATAAGATGCTTCTCCTTTCGATAGTGAAAGAGGGAAAATCTTGTTAATGTTAAACTGAAGGACCACTTAACCTTTAAATATTTAACCTTATTATATGGTTGTCATTGCCAGAAAGCTTTGGTGATGGTTTTTCTGTGATGAAAGGCTTTGAGAAGTAATTAAGCAGCAGTATTATACAATGTCTGCCTCAAATGGCAGTTTTATTTAGTAGATGGTAAATCAGAGGTTTCCCTGATGGCTACTGCTAACAGTGTAATTCTGTAAAATTTAATTTCAAGATAGTCGCTGGTGCTGCAAAATGCATTTGCTCATCATTGTAATACAAGATGAATAGTTGTCAAAGCTGCAGTCACAAGGAGCTCAAACTTAGTAAGCTGCCTTTTGTATTTTGTAGTGTGTTTGAGGTTTTTTAAGATTTATATACCTGAATTTTATATACTGTCAGACACGATGGATGTGTTCATTGGTTTTGCTGAGCTACTTTTTCCCCCTCTTTCCTTTAAAAATATTTATTATAAGAAATGGCTTGCTGGGCAGAGGATTGAAGAAGGAGACATTTGGAAATGAAGGTGAAGTAAAAATAAAAGATTTCAATAAAACAGATTATGAAAAAGAAAAGCTTCTTTAAAAGATTTTTAGTCCAAAGATGTAAAAGATGACTTATTTTTCTGGGATGAAAACTCCTAATCAAAATAAAAATTCTGCCGATGGGAAAAAAGGGAGGGAGAGAAAGAGAAGAAAGGAAGGAAGAAGGGAGGGAAGGAATAATGGAGAAAGAAAGAGAAGGAGAAAAGATGGAAGGAAGAAAGAAAGAGAGAGAGAAAGAAAGAAAGAGAGAGAGAGAGAAAGAAAGAAAGAAAGAGAGAGAGAGAGAGAGAGAGAGAAAGAAAGAAAGAAAGAAAGAAAGAAAGAAAGAAAGAAAGAAAGAAAGAAAGAAAGAAAGAAGGAAAGAAAGAAAGAAAAGAAAGAAGAGGAAAGAAAGAAGGAGGGGAAAAAAGGAAGAGAGAAAAGAAGGAAGAAAGGAAAGGCATATTTGAACACTGTGTGCAGTTGATTAGAGCTTAAAGTATTGTAAGATAGAATAATCTAAAGATAAATGAGTTGGGTACCTGGGAGCCAAATCGAGCCCTAAAAGGGCACAAGAGAGTGTTTAAATGCTATTTTGTAGGCAATATAGAATCATCAAAGGTTTTGTATCAAGGAAGTCAATAAAGATCTCTTACCAAGAAAGTGTCACATTTGGAGTTGTTTCCGCAGTCATCTTCCAGGCATCAACAAGCTGCTTCCAAGCAAGACAAGCCAATATAAAATTTCCTCATAATAGAATTAACAGCATGGCAATAATGATATTGCAGGTGTCTTGTGGTACCCAGTATGGTGGCTTCTTGAGGATATGACTATTTGGTATTAGTTTATCTATGTTTTTCCTCAAGTAAAAGGGGAATTCTTCAAGAGAATTGGGTAAAATTCCATTTAGCAGTTTGGAAGTTTCCAGGACACCAAAAATTAGGTGTATTTTTGTTTTTGTTTTTCCCCTGAAAGCTAAGAACTTTCCAATATGATGTTCACCCTATGCATGCACCTCTGACAATTCAAAATCAACTTTGCAGTACTTCAAACTTGTTCTAGAATTAGTTGCAGATTCAGACATTGCCAAATACAATTAATGAGTTGCTCTCTATCAGTCCTTGAGGGTTATGGTTGAGCATTGCAACAGAGTTCTTAAGTCTTGCAACATTGATTGTCTCGACAATGTTGTTGCTGATACATAAATTGTTCTGGCTCTGCTCACTTCATTCCAATTCAAAGAAGTAAGACTTCCCAGATTTCTATGAAACTATCCCTTTCATCGTGTCTCTTGGAATAGTAGTATTCTATTACCTTTTAACCTCTTTTCTATTTTATTTTTAATTTATGGAATAAAATAAGCATTCCCATGACATAGTATCATAAAGAAGATTTCACATGAAAGCACACATCTATTATGTACAACATGCTAACCCTTTTAAATATATAATAAAATTATCATGAAAATTTCTTTTTTCTCCCCCCACCCTAGACATGGTTACCATTAGACACAAATATATATACACATATACACATATACACACTTCAATTTAAAATCATTCTATACATGCTTTTATTAATCCTTTTTTTCTCTGGATGCAGATGGCATCTTTCTTCATATGTCCTTTGTAGTATTACATTTTATATGATAATTTATTTAGCTGTTCCCCCAAATGACTATGCATATTTGTTACAAAGTTCTACTTTTTTTAATGGGGGTGGTGAAGGTGGGATGAAGTAAAATAAATTTTTTTAATTGAAAAAGATTTTAATTGTTCTTAAACTATGAAGATGATGAATGCCACTTCCCCCCACATGGGGACTGAGCTGAGAAAGAGTTGACTTTGTCATCTAGTCTACCCTAACTTGAATCATATTGGATCACACCAAACCTCTGATTAATATTTATTATTGGTAAGAAATTATATCAATCCTTGAGAGCATTTTTAAAAATTTGCAATCATTAATTAAGTAGAAGAAAAGTTATCTTTTCCTAGGAGATTCCCCCCTGTTGAGTTTATTTGAATGTGTGATCATTAAATAGGCACACAGAGAACAATTCAAACCTCTATGATCCATCTCTGGGGCTTTATGCCCAGAGTGTATTATACCCTGGAGAATGTGACAATATTTTAATTAACAATGGGAGTGGGCAGACCTGCTGGGCTCCTTCTGTTGCCATCTTACTGACTGGAATGGTCAGAATTCACTTGTCACTCCCTTCACTTTCATTAACAATAAAAAAAACCTCAAACATTTCACTTAAAATGGGCTTGGAAAGATCCCAAGAAATGAAATATTTCTTCTCTACCTCTTTTCCTCACTGTTTACTACCAACTTCATAGGGACAATGGCATGTACACAAGCTTTATAATTTTTCTTTTTCACATGATATGGAGGATTGCACAATACTGTAGGGTAAATAGATTCAGGGATGCCAAATTTGCTTTGAATATGTATTTATTTGAATATATAAGTTGAATTTAGTTAACTGGACAATTTATTGCTTTGGTACATTAATTTAAAATGAATGTTCTCACACTTCATTGCATTTGTCTTTGTTTTTCCCTTGAAACCTAAGAACTTTCCAAGATGATGTTCACCCTATGGGTGTACCTCTGACAATTCAAAATCAACTTTGCAGTATTTCCAACTTGTTCTAAGAATTAGTTGCAGATTCAGGCTAGTACATTGATGCCGCAGTCAAATGTGAGGTACGTGCAACACAGAAAAAAGGTTTGCAGAAAATACAGTGGAGAAATGATTTGGTGGGGGGAGATAAAGCTACAGCTCTTAAGAGAATAATTTTTAGTAGAAAAAAGTTAAATTAAAAAAAGAATCTCTCTTGAGTTGTGAAGGTGATGGATGTCACTTTAACATAAAAAGGATTCCTGACTTTCAAATTAATAATTCCTCCCCCAATTTGTATGATAGCCCCTCCATTCCTCCTTAGGAATTGAGTATATTTAGAAGGGAAAATAGAATATTTGGGGGAGGTGGGGAAAAGGGCATGGTAGTTATATGTCTGAGTACTTGAAGGAAAAGAAATGGCATGTAGAAAGGAAGTAGATTTGCTCCCTTTTGTTCCAGAGGGCTAACACATAAAAATGAAGAGTTGAATTTGCAAAGAAGTCAAAGTAGGTTTTATGATGGGAAATGTTACCTAGCGATGAGAACTCTCTAGAGGTGGAAGGCATTTCTTCCAAAGGTAGCTATTTCCTCTCCTTGAAGGTATACAGGCAGAGGCTAGACATCTACTTATTGGGTTTGACATGGTGGCATCCCTTTAATGGACTTAATGGGCACTGAAATGCCTTCCAAATTTTATGACTCTATGATATGGTTAATGAGTTGGTACAGCAAAAAGAAAATGCAAAATGTCATCAGCTAGTGTCCACCCCAGTGGATGAGCCTTCTTAAGTTTAAAAGGGTTTACCAGATCTTGTTCTCTGAAATGGTCTTTGGGAACCTAGGGTCAATGCCCATGTCATAATGAGGCATTAGGGTGAGACTTAAAACTATGATGACAGAATGCTCTACAAATTTGTGTTACATAACCTCAAGTGAGCTTTCATCGTTACTAGATAATCCTTCTTTCCTTCCCTAATTAATTCACTATACCACAGAGACTCCTCAAACCTTCCACGGCTCCCCATCTCCCCACTCTTTTAGTTAAAAATCTTCCTGTAGCTAGGGGTGGGGTGGAGTTCTAGGTCACCTGGTGAAGCAGGTTCCAACAGAGTTGGGGGCTGAGCTGAGGTGTTCTTGGCCACACCAGGAGTAGAAGATACCAAGGCATGAAAGGCTTGGAGAATAATTAACTGCAAAACTGTATGGTAGTGGCTTAGGTGGCAATGGAAAATTCTCAAAAATAGCACTGACCCCCAAATTCCTTCTTGAGAGTTTTGGGTTTTTGATTTATTGTATTTTGCTTTTTTGTAGGTTATTATGCAGGTAGAAAAGATAATTCCTGGGATCATTTATCTTCTACCTACTTGCAACAAAGTGCTCGTCTGTCCATGTCACCCTCTATAAACTCAATATATTCTAGCAGATCTCAATCACCCCCAGGATCAGATACAAAATCATCTGTTTGTTGTTCAAAATCGTTAATAATCTAGTCCTACCTCTGCCTTTCCAGTCTTCTTAGACTTTACATCTCCCCATATACTCTTTGGTCCAGTGACGTGGGTCTCCTTTAGCTTTCCATTAACAAGAAACTGTGCCTCGGAGTCAGAGCCAAAATGATGGAGTAGAAAGATGCACATACGCTAGCTCTTACCCCACAGCCCATGAAATACCTGTAAAGAAGAACTCTCAACAAATTCTAGAGCAGCAGAAGCCACAGAACAACGGAGTGGAGATTTCTAGCCCAGAGTGACCTGAAAGACCTATGGGATAGGTCTTCCCATCAGAAGCCGAGCAGAGCCCAGCCCTGCCGTGGCCACGTAGAATTTGAGCAGGATTCAGGGACAGAATTTCCAGCAGCAGCACGGATTCATCAATACACAGGAAAGGTCAGTGAGAGGGTCTTTTCAGCTGGTGGAGAAGGGAGCAGGGTGTCCCCATAACTCAGACCTCCTCAGGTGGCAGCAGTGGGACTGGGGCTCCCAAAGCAAGTAGTAGCCTGCATTCATTGTTGAAGGTCTTGTTGTAATCCCCCTGAGGGAACTGAGCCCTGTGTGGAGGCCCTGCCCCCACCTGAGCAGCTGATCTTAATCTCACACTGAATAGCAGCCCTGCCCCCCCCCCCCCCAAAGTCCCTGAGGCTTTGCTGGCTTGGCAGAACTGGAGGTGAGGTGATTGTGGAGAGGAAACTCAGAAGTCAAGTAACTGGCTGGGAAAATGCCCAAAAAAAGGAAAAAAAAATAAGACTATAGAAGGTTACTTTCTTGGGGAACAGGTATCTCCCCCCATCCTTTCAGATGAAGAAGAACAAGACATACTGTCAGAGGAAGTCAAGGCCTCTGCCTCTAGGGCCTGCAAAGGGAACTTAAATTGGACTCAGGCAATAGAAGACCTTAAAAAACAAGTTAGCAGATGACTAAAGGAGAACCAAAAAAATACTGAGGAAAAGAACAGCTTTAAAAAGAGGCTAACTCAATTGGAAAAAGAGGTCCAAAAAGCCAATGAGGAGCAGGAGGCTTTAAAAAGCAGAATTAGCCAAATGAAGGAGAATGTTCAAAAGCTCACTGAACAAAATAATTCATTGAAAGAGAGAATTGAGTTCAGGGAAATGAATGACTATGAGTTAAACCAAGCAGTTAGTAAACAAAACCAAAAATTTGAAAAAATTGAAGATAATGTGAAACATCTCATTGGAAAAACAACTGACCTGGAAAATAGATCTAGGAGAAACAATTTAAAAATTATGGGACTACCTGAAAGCCATGATCAAAAAAAGGGCCTAGACATTATCTTCCATGAAATTATCAAGGAAAACTGCCCTGATGTTCTAGAATCAGAGGGCAAAATAAATATTGAAAGAATCCACTGATCACCTCCTGAAAGAGACCCAAACAGAGAAACTCCTAGGAATATTGTGGCCAAATTTCAGAGTCCCCAGATCAAGGAGAAAATACTGCAAGCAGCTAGAAAGAAACAATTTGAGTATTGTGGAAATACAATCAGGATAACACAGGATCTGACAGCTTCAACATTAAGGGACTGAAGGGCTTGGAATGGGATATTTCAGAGCTCAAAGGAACTGAATTGAAACCAAGAATCACCTACCCAGCAAATCTGAGTATAATACTTCAAAGGAATAAATAGTCATTCAATGATACAGAGGACTTTCAGTCATTCATATTGAGGAAAAGACCAGATCTGTATAGAAAATTTGACTTCCCAGGACAAGAATCAAAAGAAGCATGAAAAGGTAAACAGGAAAGAAAAATCATAGAAGACTCTCTAAAGCTGAACTATTTACATTACTACATGGAAAGAAAATATTTATAACTCTTGCATCTTTTCTCAGTATTTGGGTAGATGGAGAGATTGTACATGCACACACATATACATACACATATAGAGATAGAGAGTACAGGGTGTGTTGAATCAGAAGAGATGCTATCCACACAAAAAATAAAATAAAATAAAAATTAAGGGGTGAAGGAGGAAAATACTGGGAAGAGGAAGGGAAAAATGGAACAGGGCAGGCTATAACTCATAAAAGAGATAAGAAAAAGCTTGTTCAAGGAGGAGAAAAGGGAGAAGAGGAGAGGGGGAAAATGAATCTACTCTCTCTACCTGTGGCTAAAGGAGGGAATAACATGCTCACTAAATCTGATATGAAAATTTATATCATACCACAGGAAAGTAGGAGAAGAGGTAACAAGTGGGGTGAGGGGAATGTTAGAAGGAAGACAAATGGGAGAAGGGAGTTACTAGAAATAAACACTTCTGAGAAGGGATAAGGTCAATTGTAGAGGAGAAAAATAAGGGGGGATAGAGTAGGACAGAGGGCAATATAATCAGTATTACACAACATGATTATTATAGAAGTCTTTTGCAAAACAACACATATTTAGTATGTATTGAATTGCTTGCCTTCTCAGTGGGACTGGGGAGGGAGAGGGGAGGGAGAGAAGTTGGAATTCAAAGTATTAGCAACAAATGTTGAGAATTTTTGTTGCATATAATCGGGAAATAAGAAATACAAGGAATGAAGTATAGAAATTTATCTTGCCCTACAAGAAATGAGAGAAGATGGGGATAAGGGAAGGGTGGGGTGTGATAGAAGGGAGAGTACATTGAGGGAAGGAGTAATCAGAATGCAAGGTATTAGTAAGGAGGGGGAGGGGAGTGATGGGGAGAAAAATTGGACATGTTACAAAGTGAGGTAAAAGCAACTAGTATTAAAACAATTGACCGAATTAATTACTCAGACTAAATCAGAGACATCTTTAGTTTGGGGAAAAGAATTTTAGTCAAAGTTTCCTAGAGACAGGTAAACTTGGGTAAAATTTGGCATTGATGGAAAAGTTAAGGTTTTAATGGTAAATTTGATTTCATGATTGCTATTTAATCAGGAACTAGAACATGTATAGAAAGGCATATAAGCCAATTAAGACTTGCCTCAAAAGATGTTCCTTAGCCAAAGTGAAATTATAATCATATGTGAAACCTGGTTATTGGGACTTGCCATTTTTAAATGCTATGGGACTATTAAGTGACTGTTCTTCTGAGTCTAACTCCAAGTATAGGTAGCAAGAAAGGTGGTCTGAGCCTCCAATCCATGATGCCAGTAAGCCTGTGAGATGCTGGTATGAACTGCAAAAGGTGATCTCATGGGAAGGGTGGGAGAGCAGCTGTTTAGCCTGGGCTGAGGTAGGATTCTCCTGACTCAATTTCCCCACTGACACCTGGCAGACTTTAAGCCTGACTGAATGCAAGTGGACAATGTAATCCTGCCTGGAATTGACATGAAGCTGGGGAGATATTGTATCCCTGAAATGTCCCTATTTTTGGTGTTAATTTCCTATAGTCAAAAGGTTTGTAAGCTTAATACCAGATCTATTAAATTATAGATTATTGGCAGGGGAACATCTGAGGTTAAGTCTAAAATTAAGCTATTAGGCATAGGACTTTAGACCAACAACAATAAGTTAGAGTCCTTTAATTCTTAATAATACTGTGGAGACAATTAGGTCAAGAGCTTGTGAAGTTAGCAACATAAATATTATTTGTGTCTCAGTTGGTTAATGTTTAAAAAAAAATTCTTTTGTGGTCCATATTGTAAATGCTTTAAAAAGAAGTATCACCTGACCAAAATTTTGAATTGTTTTGTCTGTTATAAACTGTGTTAAAAATGAAAAATAAAATTAAAAAAAAGGAACTGTGCCTCCCCTACAGTAATGTTCTCTAACTTTCCACCATGCCTGGAATTCTCTCTTTCCTTATCTCTACATTCTGGCTTCCCCAACTTCCTTCAAGTCCCACTTAAAATCCTACCTTCTACAGAAAGCCTTTTCTAGTCTCTTTTGATTCTAATGCCTTCTCTCTGTTAATTACAGTCAGTCCTCAACGTTTTCCAGTTTAAGTTTTGTACTTTCAAGCATTTGCGTGATTTTATTAGTAACCTCATTTTCACTTTCCCATTGACAACTATACACATTCCCGGTTATGTTTAGTAGAGAAAAAATGAGAGGCCCGATGAGCCAAAGTTTATATCAGCAAAAAAGATGAAAGTGTTCTTAAAAGTGTTTGTGAATCTGCTCCAGAAAGTGCTAAAGTAACCTTTCAAGTGTGATGAGGGAATTGAAAACATGGAAAAGCAGCGAAGTTTGTGGGTAAATGAGATGGTGGTCATTTCTACTATCTCGCTGGCATCCGAGTGGTAGAGCTGAGCTGGCCCAGTGGGAGCTCTGAGCTCAAAAAAATGACCCAAAACTCACCTTCAGGCATGTGCTTTTCATGGAGAACAGTTCAACCACAGAGCTGAAAGAGAAATTAGAGATGGCAGGTTTTTTCTTTGTTATCTTTTATTGTTTTACCTTGGCTTTTTTCTTTTTTTACTTTTTGCTTATCTTTTTTTTATCTTGGGGTTCTTCTGACATCATCACCTCAACCCCTCCCCATCTGCCTGGCACTGACTCTTCTCTCCCCTGTATTTTATGAGTTATTTTATGGTTACTGTGTTAAGAAAAGTGCATGTTACCAGAATTGCTTTGTTTTAAAGAACAATATGAAGAAAAAGTGTATTTTCAGCACTCTGTGAAAGTGAAAGATTACAGTGTTTGGTGGTAGCAGGAACCTAATTCCCTATTTCTCATAGGTTTAATGTATCAATATTCCCATTTTTGACTTTGACGCCATTTTCTAAGAATGTAACCCCGATAAAAGTTGAGGATTGCCTGTATTTCCTATCTGTACTGTGTATAGCTCATATGTACCTATTTATTTACTTAATGCTTGCTCCATTAGATTGTGTGCTCTTTGAAGACATGAACTGCCTTTTGTTTTCTTTGCATCCCTAGCACTTATCCCAGTGCCTGGAACATAGTAGACACTTAATAAATGCTTCCTGAATAACTGACCATGTTCTACTGCCCTCCCCCCAAAATCGTGAACCACTATAGAAAACACATCAAAAATAAATTATTCTAATAAAGTCTATGTAAGACCCAGACCAAGCTCTCTCATTCTAGGCAGGACCCTTCACAACTTGTAGCCAAACCAGCCTGTTTGCTGTTTCCCTAAAAAGATATTCCATCTCCCTTCTCTGTGATTTTGCCCCCCATGTCAGTGCTGCACCCTGTTCTTACCTCTGCCTCTTGGAATCCCTAGCTTCCTTCCAGGGTCCACATGAGGGTCATCACCAAAATGCTTGCTCTGACCCTGCAATTTATGTCATATATAAACACACATATACATATATGTATGCATACACATATATGTATATATCTATATACATACATGTATATTTTTTTTACTGAATGTTTTTCCCCTAGCAGACTACAAACTTCTGGAGTCACATCCTCAGTGACTAAAATAGTCCCTGGCAAATAGTAGGTCCTTAATAAATGCTTATGGATGAATAGATGTATAAATGAAACACAGTTAGCCCTTCATTTTGCTTAGGCATTTATGAGTCCTGAAGTCTACCATACTATGTTCCTTTTCTCTGGACAAATATCATCCTTTCGACTGTAAGTTCCTTAAGGGCAGAGACTTGCCTCTTTATTTTTTATCCCTATTGCTTGGCACAGTTTCTGGTACGTTAGGTGCTTAATAAATGTTTATTGTTTTGTAGCGTTAATTTTTATCATCAATGGATCTGTTATCTCATCAATGTGGAACCTCCCTTCATTAGTGAAGATAACAACCTATCCATGCTTTCTCATACTGTGTAACTCTTGTCCAGATCCTTCAGTAAATTCTTCATTAAAATTAAATATTTAAAATGCACAAAAGCTATTCATCCATCCATACAGTTCCAATCAGGCATGAGATTGCTAAGCATATCTAAAGGCACACTGTGTGAAATTTGTGGCAAATTATCTATGAAGATAGAAATTCCAAATCTTCACATTTATCAACTATTTTTTTAGATTTTGAAGTTCAGTCCAGCATCAGTGTGTACATCGTTAACTTTTCCCTTGGAGAAAAACAAATGTATCATTCAAATTATAAAGGGAGAAGGAAGCCACTTATATCATTGGAGAGTCTCAGGAAGTTCTTGAAGATGGAAGTATCTTCAAGAACATCCTAGAAAAAAAATCAAAAATTTACCCCAGAAGAGGGTAAAACCTTAAAACAGATCAACTAAGGGATCAGCAGGGATTGCTTTCCATTGGAACTAGAGAGTGTAAGGACCTGGGCATCGAATCTCTTCCCATTTACCCTGGCTTCAGAGTATGGGGAAAGTAAGGTTTAAGGTGACTCCAGTCTCACTCTGTATTAAAAAAGTAAGATATATGTTGCCTTGAAAGGTCTTTCTGTTAGTGAGTAGATTGCAAATTGCTGAATGGCCAGTTAGTAATTTGTTCCTGTAAAAAAGAAGCCTGGGAGTCAGAAAGATCCAAGATTAAGTCTCATCTCTAACAAATACAGACTGTATGTTCCTAAGCAGGTCTCATAGCTTTTCAATGTCCTAGGTAAATCCTAGGAGGAAGTGGTAGAAATATTGCCAATATACATGGGTAGACAAAATTTCCTCACCACTGTTTCCCTGTACAATGAAATCCCAGGTCTGGACCACCCTCTGAGCTAAAAAAAAAAAAATCTGAAGAGATGAGTTCCATATTTAAGATTTGTATTCTCTTCTCATTTGCCTAAACCAGGGAGGTTTTGCCATGATGAATAATAGAGAGCCATTGTACCTTTGTTTTTTAATAAGATTTACATTTAAATATTTAATTTTAGTTTTCAACATTCATTTCCACAAGATTTGAAGTTCCAGATTTTCTCCCCGTCTTTCCCTCCTGCCTACCCCGAGATGGCGTGCATTCTGATTACCCCTTCCCCTTGACTGCCCTCCCTTCTGTCAATATCCACCTCTCTTATCCACTTCCCCTTTACTTTCTTGAAGGGAAAGATAGATTTCTATGCCCTCTTGCCTGTCTTATTTCCCAGTTGCATGTAAAAACATTTTTTTTACCATTTGTTTTTAAACCTTTGAATTCCAAATTCTCTCTCTTCTTCCCTCCCCACCCACCTCCATCAAGAAGTCAAGCAATTCAATATAGTTTATACATATGTAGTTATGCAAAACACCTCCATAATAGTCTAATTATTTTTAATTTATCTCTCCTGAATCTATTTTCCAGGTCAGTTGTTTTTCCAATTAGATATTTCACATTATCTTCTATTTTTTTCACTCTTGCATTTCTGTTTTATAATTTCTGGATTTCTCATAAAGTCTTTAGCTTCCCTTTGCTCCATTCTAATTTTGAAGGAATTATTTTCTTCAGTGAGCTTTTGGACTTTCTTTTCCATTTGGCCAATTCTGCTTTTTCAGACATTCTTAATTGACTTTTTGGATTTCTTTTGCCTTTTGTGTTAGTCTAGTTTTTAAGGTATTATTTTCTTCAGTATTTTTGGGGGTCTCCTTTAGCAAATTGTTGACTCAATTTTCATGATTTTCTTGCCTCACTCTCATTTCTCCTCCCAATTTTTCTTCTACTTCTCCTACTTGATTTTCAAAATCCTTTTTTAGTTTCTCCATGACCTGAGACAAATTCATATTCCTTTTGGAGGCTTTTGATGTAAGAGCTTTACTCTTTTGTCCTCTGGTTGTTTGTCCTGTATTCCTTGTCACCAAAGTAAGATTCTGTAGTCTGAGTTCTTTTACAATGTTTACTCATCTTCCAGGCCAAACAATTGACTTTCTTAACCCTTTGAACTCTGCTTCCAGTGGGTATGGGATGAGGGTGGGGGTATACTGTTCCAGGATTCAGAGATTTTATATCAGTTGCTAGATCCCCCACAGTCTGTGGGCCCAGAGCTCCATAAGCAGCATCTCCCACTGCTGCTGCTGCCACTGCCACTGCCATTGTCACCATCACCACCACCACCACCACCACCACCACTGCCCTGGGGCTAGGATCAGACCCAGTCAGATGGCCTGCTTCTCTTTCACCCAGGTCCCACAGAGTTTTTCTCACTGACCTTTTTGGTGTTTGTGGGTTGAGAAGTCTGGAAACTGCCACAGCTGCCAATGACTCAGTCCCCTGAGGCCTTCTCTGGTTCATCTGTCTCAGTGTGACTCATGTCAGACTCTACGCCCTGCTCAGTGTGAAAGACCCTTCTGGTCAACTTTCTAGGTTGTCTTGTGCTGGGGATTTGTTTCACTCTGTCATTTTGTGGGTTCTGTAGCTCTAGAATTTATTTAGAGTCATTATTTACAGGCATCTGGAGGGCTTTGGGGGAGAGCTCAGGGAAGTCCTTGCTTTAACTCCACCACCTTGACTCTGCCCCTCATAGCAACAGCTATGGTACCTTTAACTCCACTTATGATATATTCCCTGCTGGGATACAGAAAAGGTACAGTAGAGTCAATCCTGAGCATAGCTGTGAGTAGTAGGTCTCTTTAATAATAGATCCCTCTACTGTTACTTCGGGGTCACAGAATCCTAAAGTAGCCAAGGTCAAAAGCTACAAGAAACATATAGATCCTTTCTAAAACTATAACAAAAAAATTCATTATAGCATATGTCAGTGCTCTGACTTTTGGGGATTTTTTAATCCCTGTATTTGTGTCTCTCACACAGTCCTCTATTCACGTTTCTTTGGATTCTTAATTCCTTAGATTACATGTCATAGTACAGGTTCTCTGTTCTGTTTCTTTGCTACATAACCAAATTGTTAATGAACAGAGGATCATAAACAACTGTGTACTACATATATGTATGTGTATGTACATATATTCATAGAATCCCTGACCCTATTTGGAGTTTTCTTGGCAAAGACACTGGAGGGTTTTGACATTTCCTTCTCCAACTCATTTTATAGATAAAGAATGGAGGCAAACAGGGTTCAATGACTTGTCCAGGGTCACACAGCTAGTAGATGTCTGAGGCCACATTTAAACTCAGGAAGAGGAGTCTTCCTGGCACCAGGTCCAGTATTCTATCCCCTATGCCATCTAGCTTCTTTCTTCTAATCCACTTCATGCCTAAATTGGGAATCACATCCACAATATCCCTCAATAAATGAATCATCCAGCTTCCACTCCAGTGACAGGGAACTCATTGCCTTCTCAAAGTAATGCATTCCACTTTTAGAAGCTTTTCAAGGAGAATGATTTGTTTAGAAAGTGGTTGTGTTTGTCCTTCATTTTTGAAGAGGACCATGCCATCAGGGAATGATGATAGGACTTGCAGTTGACTTTGACTTGAGTAAGGGAGGGCTGTGCAAGGTCATTAGCCTCACTTTCTCCTCCAGAGCCATCTGGGTCTAGTTATCAGATATACATCAGAATGACTAGAGATGGCCCAGGATGCAATGGAAGACCCTGGCCCTTTAGCCTAAGGCCTTTTCAGGTACACACTTTGAGTGAGGTAACACGCATTCAGTGAATAGGACTCTTTAAGAAGTGAATCAAGGGATGGCCCCTTTAATTTAGAAAGAGAGACAGAGACTGACAGACACACAGAAACACAGAGAGAGAGAGACAGAGAGAGAGAGAGAGAGAGAGAGAGAGAGAGAGAGAGAGGAATCAAGGTTATTCTGTGAGCTTCAACCTAAAAGTTTATATAAGATTTAATATTAGAAAAGACCATAAGAGATTATCTAGTAAACCCTTATTATTTTGTCTTATTTTCTCATAAACAAGCTGACCTTGTATATTACTTAGCCTTTTTAGTCCTTTAAAACTAGGCAGCAACCTTTCAAAGAATGAATGAATAAATAAAAAAGGACTCATTAAGCCCTTCCTATGTGCAAAGCACTGTGCTAAATGCTGGAAAGAGAGCAAAGAAATACAGAGCCTGTTCTCAATGAGATCACATTCCCAAGGGGGTGAAAAGACAGAGAGGAAGTTTTGGGTTCAAGAAGATGATAATGTATCTTTTTTAGTTTCATTTCCATAGATAAGATTATATATGTTTCTGACACTGAGACATTTAACAGTGTCAGGGACATTGGTGACAAGCACTTTCATGGCCAAGAAGGTAGGGGCTATGTCATCTGCAGAAGCAACTAGGAAGCTGCACCTTCTCTTGGGTTGCTACCCTGAAAGATGGCAGCAAGGACTGATCTGTATCCACAGGAATCTAGAGGCAAGTGATGGGTGAGTTGACTGTAGTAGTCTGACCCTTTTGGCACATGCTACCCCTATCTGACTCTCATAGCACCTTGTTGCTTCAGCTAGGCTAGTTTACTGACCTCAGTGTTGGTAGTTGATTGGCAGTTGGTGTTGGTGGTACAAGGGATGGCAAGTCCCTTCTCTCCATAGAGAGTTGCCCCCTTGTATGTTATCTGGCTATAGACTGGAGTTCTGGACAGTGCTGTGATTACCAGGGCTCTTGGGATGACTTTCCTGTCATTGGCAGTGCTCATTCAGTAGTTGATGTACAGGACTGCCCATCAAGATTGTTCCCTAAATGATGGCTTTGAGGATTGGTCTAAAAAAGAAGCAGGTAGGACTAGTGGTGCTGGAATTTTCAGGGCTCTTGGGAACAAGGTCCTGGACTATCTCCACAAGAGAGTGAGGATGATAATAGTGGTTTGATACACTTGACACACGTCATCTCTGGTCTCAGTCTCAGTCTCATACTCATTATGCCTCAGCTTGCCTAGATAGAACAAGATTCTATAAAACTAAAGTACAGACTAGGTGTTGGAGGAATGAATGAAAGGCTCCAGGAATGGGGATGGAAGCCCAAAAGGACAGAAGGAGAGACCTCAAATCTCCAAATTCCCAAATCCAGCTTTATTTCCCTCATCATTCTACACAGAAGTGACCCTGGTAAGACGTCGGAGCTGTATGATGTTACCTCCATTTTAATGAATTTCTTAGGGCACTCAGAACTGACACTGCATTGACCTAAAAGCCATTGGTGGGGAAGACTAGGGATGGGGAAGGCAGGGGACAAGGAAGAACAACAACCACTCAGAAGAAGGCTACTTTGAAGAAACAACAATCCTTGTAGAGGATTTTTATCTACAGATTTCTACAGATATCTATCGATATCAAGTCTGTTCTATTCTTTTTTTACAATTGCTTCAAGAATTTGTGTGCTTCTTATCCTTCATTCCCTCATCAAGATCTTTCTACCATGCTTCATCATAGTATGAGGATAATCATGACTTGAAGGCAGTTGGTGGCACGGTGGGTAGAGTGCTAGGCCTGGAGACAAGATGACCTGAGTTCAAATTCAGCTTCAAATGTTTACTAGCTGTGTGACACTGGGCAAGTCACTTAACTCTGTCTTTCTCAGGAGAACAGGGATAATAATAGCTCCTGCTTCCCAGGGTTATTGTGAGAATTTAATATTCATAAAGCACTTAATACAGTGCCGAGCACACAGTAAGCTCTCTATAAATGCTTACTCCCTTCCTTCCATGCTAGTAGCGCATAAGCAACAACATAATCTATCTGGCAAGTTGAGAAGGCTCCAATAAGTCAAGCAATGGATTGTCTTTTGAGAGGTAGCCTAATTGAGTTATGAAAGAGGACTAGAGATCAAATCCTTGCTCCCTCTCTTACAAGTTATATGACCTTGGGCAAATCACTTTCTTCATCTGTAAAATGAGAAAGTTGGATCAGATGTATTATCTCAGTTGATTCTCATAACAACTCTGAGTTAAGTGCTATTATTAACCCTATTTTATAGATAGAGAACGACTAAGGCTAAAAAGAGACACATGACTTGCCCAGGGTCATACAACTAGTAAGTGTCTGAGGCAGGATTCTGGGCAGCTAGGGAGTACAGTGGATAGAGTATCAAGCCTGAAGTCAGGAAGACTCATCTTGCTGAGTTCAAATCTGGCCTCAAACACTCACTAGCTATATGACCCTCGGCAAGTCACTTAACCCTATTTGCCTCAATTTCCTCATCTGTAATATGAGCTGAAGAAGGAAATGGAAAAGCACTCTAGCATCTTTGCAAAGAAAACAAACATGACTGAAACAACTGAACAATAATAACAGTGAGGGAGGATTTGAAATCAGAGGTTCCTGACTCCAAGTCCAGTACCCTATCAACTAAGTGTGCTGCCTTTCACACCAAAAACAAAAGCCAATTGGCAGAATTTGCTTGGTATTCAGCCTAAAGATGACTAAACTCATGTGGATCAATTTAATTGTAGACCATGGTCTGCGTTGGCACCATTTCTGTCTCCCTGGAACCTAACATAGGGCTTTACCACAGCAGGTGGCTCAGCAATGTTTTTAAATAGAATGGAAATGAACTATGTATCAGCCTGTGCCAAGGAGCTACACACAAAGATTTTCTTTCATTGAAAAAGCATTGATTGAATACCTACTATGTGCAAGATACTGTGCTGATTGCTATGGTGGGTTCAAAGAAGAGTAAGACATAAGTTCCTTCTGGAAGTGGCTTCCAGTCTGTTTGGAGACAGAAAATGTACCCTCCTAAAAAACATGAATAGAAAAGCAGGCAAACGTTTATTAAGTATCTAATATAATAACAGGTAGAGATAGCATTTATACAATGCTTTAAGATTTAAAAGCACTATACACACTCTATGTTATTTGAATTTTACCACAAGCCCATGAAATTAATGACATATATAAAATTTTTGTGATTTTACAGATAAGGAAGTCTATATTCAGAGAACATGAGTGATTTGCTCAGGGTCACACTGTTGGTATTCAATAGCATTCAAACCCAGGTGTTCCTGACTCCAAGTCTAGTACTAGAACCACCAGAAGAGTCATTCATTCCCATGTGGTCTGAGGACCCCTGGAGGTCCCCAAAACATTTTAGGGTTTTTGTGAAGTTAAACCTATTTTCATAATAATACTAAGATGTTTAATTTGTAATATGGCACATATCAATGGATATAACACACATAAACACAAGCTCTTTGGGATCTTCACCATATTTTTCACATGTGTAAAAGTGTAACAGCAAGGACCCCAGCATACCCAGGAGGGCCTGCTGTATAGGTTCTTAGATCTGCTTTTTTAAAAAGAAAGCAACTTTTGAGTCAACAATCTACTTTATTCAAACACACATATATCTTTCACTTAGTTCAGGGGGAAAAGTCAGCACCTTGAATTTCAGGGAAAATGCAAACAGAGAAATAAAGATCAACAGACAGGGCTTCCGACTGTCTGACCATAAGCAGTACATACATCACAGATCAACAGACAAATCCAACTGTCTGACCTTATACACATAGTTACCAGAGAGAAAAGCACCAATATCTGGGTTTTCAAAGCCAGGGGGCTCCTTAGTGGCTTCCTAGAGTCTCATCTGGCCAAGCAAACACTTGCAATGAGTGAGGACCAAAGTAAAATCTCACCTCAGAGCATATATGCTCTTTTCAGAGCCAGAGGATAGGACATCCTGAACCAGAGTCTCAATAGAAATTAACAAAAGGTATTTGAGGCCTATTAATGGGTGGGGAAGATCTTTAACTCTCCCCACCGTTAACCTTAAATTACCATTACAAAAAGAAGTCCTGAGACCAAAAAGTTTAAGACCTGGTATACTACCATATTCTGCCTCTCCATGATACTCTGAACAATGAAACATAATGACAACAGGAAAGGAATGCAAAGCACTTTACAAATATGTTGTCTTATTCAAGCCTCAAAACAACTCTGGGAAATAGGTATTATTATCATTATCCCCATTTTAAAGATAAAGGAACTGAGGCCCAGGATCACATAGGCAATAAATATCTGAGGCAGATTCCAATTCCAATTCTCCTGGTTTCCAATCTAACACTGTATGCTCTACATCACCTTATTGCTAAGCAGGTGGCAGATACAAAGATGAAAAGCCATGCAGTCCCCAACCTCAGGGGAGATGCATCTTATACAGAGCTACATCTTGTATTTTTTTCAGACCAGACAGATCTAGACAGAGATGATCTGAAAGTAGTCAATAAATCTCAGTTATAGAGACCTTGAGTTTTCCAGTGATGCTCTAATTAACAAAGAAGTAGAAGTAATAGCACCCCCCATCCAAACAATGCTTTGTGTTTTACAACAACTCTGAATAATAGATAATACAATAATGAGGTCCTGGAAGGTTAATAATAGGAAAGTACAGAAGTATTCAAGTAGGAACTACTCTGGACTTTCATGGATTCAGATTCAAATCATTGGGTGTTTTGAGTAATATTTCATCTTTTTGTCTCACTTTTGCTCTACACTGAAATGACAAAACATTTCATCTTGACAGAAATTAATAGTGAGTTAAAAATAATCTCATCCATATTTCAAAATTAGTCTTGTTTCATTTCCATTCCCCTCAGAGTACTTTGGAACTCAAGCTTTGACAAAACTAACAGCTTCAATATAAAGACATGGGCTCCCTGAAAGGGACCTGGAGCTGAACATCTCAGTGAAGTTTCAAGTTTATATTTGGCTAATCATTGGTTTCTTTGCAATACTAAGCCTGATTTGCCAGACACTATCCATCGATCCCTGTCATGATCAGTTTCAACAGTTTTTCCATAGCCAGTATATTAGGAGACATTGTATAGTATCCAACAAAAATAAAACAAAATCTGCAATTGCAACTACTTGTTCTTGGATATCTTCATTGTCTCATGGGTTAATAGACCCAGTAGATCTTCATTTTCTCCATCTTCCTAAAATTCTACTCAAATTATCCCTTGCATTCTATGCCTTATAAAAACAAAGTCCTTGTTTCTTTCTAATGATTGATTATAGTCTGTTCCTAGGCATCCTGGGAAACGCAGCCTTTCCCCACCTTGGTTATGCATATTACACAAATAATTCTGGTACCATGAAATGAAAAGGGGAACTTCTAAAAGCCTGGGGAAAAGAAACACTTGAACAATTCACCAAGTGCATACTTAATCAAAGTGGATACTTTGAGGTATAACCTTAAAAATATTACTTGGCTATATCCTATCAGGAAAGAATAGCAGTTGACAAACTTATTTGGTAGATGCAATCAAAAATGAGCTGGCCTTTTAAAAAAGATATTGGAAATTTAGAATAAAGTAGTATTACATATGCAACAAGTTCTGCAAATTGCTAAGCGAAACAAAACTAAACACCCATAAACACCCTGGGAAAAACCCTTGACCATTAATGGGCAATATGGTTTTTTTAGTTGAACTCATTCCCATGGTATATGTCCTGACACTATCTTTCTAAAAAGATCTCATTTTCTATACTCCTATGACACACCATATGAGGTAATATATAAAGTATGTATCAAATAATATACAAACCCCCAAAGTTCTGAGGTTTGGAAAAGCCTAAACTCAGTTGCTTATTGAATGAATCCCTTTATCTGACTTTGGGAATAGAAATTTTCCTTAAAATCTTGTTACTATTATATCCATATCATTTCCTCAATGAAACAAGGTTAAATACAGAATCACTTTTGCTAACCATGATTATAAAAAAGAAAATGTAAAAAAAAGTTTTAAATTAAACCAAAGAGTAATTTTTATTTTTCAAAACTCATAAAATGACTTGATTTTTATTTATTTTGCTTAATTTTTTTTGTAGAAGCTTTACAAATGGACAATGTCTGGTCAAGGACTTCATTTTTAGTACATGCACATTTATATTAAATATATGTGCATATATTAAATAAAGTCAGTCTTCTCTAATTGCTTTCTAGGAAATAATTGACCCTTCCCTCACCAATCTTATAGAAAGACATGTAATGAAAATCCCAACTAAAATTTCATCCTTTACAGGAAACTTTTCCCAATACCTATTAATTCTAGTGCATTACCACCATTTTATGTAGTTGAGTTGTCTCAGTCGTGTCCAACTCTCCATAACCCCATTTGGGAAGGATACTAGAGTAATTTGCCATTTGCTGGTATCTTGGGAAAGATACTGGAATGATTTGCCATTTCTTTCTCTAGATCATTTTATAGATGAGGAAACTGAGACAGCCGGGTTAAGTGACTTGCTCAAGGTCACAGAGCTGGTAAGCATCTGAGGCCAGGTTTGAACTCAGGAAGATGAGTCTTTCTGATTCCAGACCCAGCACTCTATCCACTATGCCACCTACCTGCCCCTTCCCTGTATTAGTTATTTCTTATTTATCATGTATAGATTTAGCTTTGCATTTATTTGTTTGCATATTGCCTTTCCCAATAGATTGTAAGTTTCTTGAGGACAAGGATGGTCTTTTGCCTCTTTTTGTGTCCCTAGCAATTAGCACAGTGCTTGGCACATAGTAGACACTTAATAAACATTTATCAATTGATTGATTGAAAAATATTATGACACAGAGGATAGAAGGTTGACCTTGGAACCAGGAACACCTGGGTTCAAATCCTGCCTCTGGCGTATATTGGCTGTGCTACTATGAACAAATAAAACCAGCCTTTCAATACTCTAAGTAACTTTCTAATACTATAAATTATAATCAAGTTGCTGATCTGAATAGTTGACAGGAGTTTCTGCATTGGGAGGTTCCTACATTAACAACAACAACATATCCCCAAGAGATCATAAAAATGGAAAAGGGTCCCACATGTACAAAAATATTTATAGCAGCACTCTTTGAGGTGGCCAAAAACTGGAAATCAAGGGGATGCCCATCAGTTAGGGAATGGCTGAATCAATTGTGGTATATGAATGTAATGGAATACTATTGTGCTGTAAGAAATGATGAACAAGAAGATTTCAGAGAGGCCTGGAAAGACTCATATGAACTGATGCTGAGCCAAAGCAGCAGAATCAGGAGAACTTTATACACAGTAACAACCATAGTGTGCAAGGATTTTTTCTGGTAGATTTAGAACTACACTATAATGCAAGTACTTAAAAAATTTCCAATGGTCTTTTAAGGCAAAATACCTTCCACATCCAGAGAAAGAATTTTGGAATTCAGTCGCAGAATGTAGCAGATCATTTTCTTTTGTATTACGTTTTGGTTTGTTTTATGATTTCTCCCATTCATTTTAATTCTTCTACACAGTATGACTATAATGAAAATGTATTTAATAGGAACGTATGTGTAGAACCTATATAAAATTGTATGCCATCTCAGGGAGGGAGGAGGAAAAAAAATCTAAGTTATATGGAAGTGATTGTAGAATACTGAAAACAAATTAAAAAAAAAAACCCAAAAACTACAACAACAATGAAATTAGTCCATAGTCTCCCCAGTATTGCAAGATGTAGTACTGAGTCAGATCTTTATGAATGAAGTTAGTAACAGGAGAGGATATGTCTTAAGTAAGAGTGATACCAACCTGGCAGATTCATATTTTTATGGAAGTGTGATAGTCTTATTCACTCTCCAAGTCATCTTCCTTAAGAGCATTTTACTTCCAATGGTACCCTAATTTATTGACTATAGTTTAAGATAAATTAATAAAAAAAATTTTAGCTACTTAAATGACACCTAAAAGTCAAAGTGTGTGATGCATGCCAAAGATGATATGTATACCCAGGACACTATATAGCTTTATAACAGGTAACCCTCAGAGACTCCTAGACTCTCAGTATTGCAACAGACTTAAGGAGTCACTTAGTCTGATAAATCCCTCTCTGAGCACTTCAATGACAGAGCCCTCACTACTTCAGGAAATAGTTTATTCTCAGAAGGATACTGCATATTCTGCCTTAACTAAGCAAACTCATTGCAACCAGCACAAGAAAAGAAAATTCCTCTCTTTAAATGAATAGGAATAGTAGTAGCTCTTTGACCCTACAGAATCAAGATGCTCTCTTTGTTCAAGAGAAGAAAGCATCCTTTTTGTTTTAGATATGCTTACATTTGTAAAGCTTTTCTCTCTGGTTTTCCTGTTTGCCTTCAAGATTCTACTTCTTACTAGTCCTTTGAACACAAGAATCCAATTTTCCTTTACTTCCTCAGCATTCAAAGTTATTTTTCACATGAAGCTGAAGAAATTTACCAGAGAAGAGAGGATGAAGGTACAGCCACAGAAGAATTCCCTCATCAAAAAGTCCAAGTTTCCAGAAAATTCTCTACACTGTGGAGAGGAATCCTGTCCCACCAAAGATTCCTCAGTCCAACCAATGCCTCTATACTTTATGCCCATGTAGTTGCAGAAAGAAGGTAAAGAGACCTATGCATAGAGTGAGTCTGGTCACTAGATTTGGCCAATTCTGAATGAAATTGTCTTGTGATCACAATAATTAATCCAAGTGGTCATTGAATCCTTAAAATAAATCAGCCTTAGATGCTGCTTGCCCCCATTCCATCCAAATAGAAAACAAATCCAGATGAAGACAGAAAAAAAATCTCATCAATTTTCCATGCCTGCCTGCTTCAACTTCAGAAGTGGGGAGGCTATAGAAGTGACATTTAATTTAAAATCCTTCTCCCTGCCATTCAATACTGGCTCTCTTCTCACAATTTAACTGTTCTCTGGGGCCACTGTAAGAAACAAAAAAACTCCATTTCTAGAACAAAGTCTGAGAACTGAAAACAGGAAATACAAAGAGATAATCCCAATTCTTCCATTAACTTCTCGTGTGGGCAAACACCTCTTAAGTAATAATAATAACAATAATAGCTAACATTTCTATAATGCTTATGTACCAGGCACTGTGCTAAACCCTTTACAATTATTAACTCATTTGATCCTCATAGCAGCCCTGGAGGTTGGTGCTATTATGATCCCCATTTTACAGATAAGGAAACTGAGACAAACAGAAGTTAAGTGATTTGCCCAGGATCACACAGCTAGTTGGTGTGTGAGGCTGGATTTGATCATAGGTCTTCCTGATTCCAGGAGAGCCACTCTTTCCTCTGTGCCCCCTAACTGCCCTACATGGACCAGACTTGAAATTTCATTAGAGTAAGGAACTTCCTTCAATAGATGCAGACTACCCTACAGTGTAGAGTCTTCAAGAGCTTTGTGGGGCACTGAGGGATTAAGTGACTTGCTCAGGATTATTGGACAACTGACAGCCAGTATGTGTCAGAGATGAGACTTGAACTTGGATCTTCCTGACTTTGAAACTGACTAGTTACTATAACATGCCCCTCCTACCTGGCCCTAGCTGCTAGCTGATAAATTAATTCTTGTTGAATTGACATTTTACTTCATTTTTGCCTCTGTTTCCCCAAATGAAAACAAAAAGTATCAAGATATGGAGAAGTTTAATTGTAAGCTATGGGTGAAGCACTTTTGAGTTCCTTATTAGGAAGGTGCTATCTAATTCCATGACATTATGACTATTAAGTAAAAAAAAGGAATTTCATACTCAGATGTACTCTGTGGGGAGCAGAGGAATATGTGAATATGGCTCACTGCTATTTGAGCTTAGTTAGATGTTCCCAGATGGCATATCAGAATTGAAAGTGCTGTATTATCTTAAATGAACTTTATTAGGGAAAGAAAGAAACTTTAATTTTGGTTAAATGCAAAGTGAAAAAATTATCATACCACATGAAAGCAATAAGATCATGTCATTCAGTGACATGAGCACAAAGTTGACCAGACATAGTGACCCCAGTATTGCTTTCAGCTTCATACAGAGAAGTAGACATTTGCCAAGGTGATTCCCCATTTCTGATCAACAGCTTCTCCACCTGGAACTTGAGAATGATGGCTTTATCTTTTCACAGGAACGTAGAAAGGCAGTATTCAATGATCCAATGGGTGTGTCTCCCATTTGAGAGAGGTAGATTAACTCTAATTTGATGATTTCTAGATCAGCACACTCTGGCTTCTTTCCTCTTATCTCCCATTGTCATACTGATGGAAGTGCATGGGTCTCTCACTACTGCCTAGAAAAATACCAAATTCCTTATTTTTTTCTCACAAACCCACCAAATGTTGCTGATACCATTTTAATTAATTCATTAGTAAATTAATCTATTAATTTTTAATAACATCATCTCTCTAAATCACTTTTTTCCCTTTGTCTAGGTCTGTGATTTCATCAATATAGAGCAATAGAACAAATTCTAATGGAAATGGGGCCACCAAACTGTACATATGGATCCCTACAGGTCTCATATTGATTTAATTGTAAATATAATGTTATCTATGTTTTATTCCATTTTAATTTATTTTATATTTTCCAATTATGTCTTGATTTTGTTTGGGCGGCATTGGGGAGTGTTGTAGGCTCAGTGTTTGATACATCTGGGTAGAGAATTCCTGGTGAAGAAACTCCTACTATGTAACTGTCCTGCTAGTTTTGGTTTTAGAAGTGCTTGGGAACCCTGAGGGATTAAGAAACTTGCTCAAAGTCACACAGCCAGTATATGTCAAAGTCTAGGTGAGAAGCCAGATTTTCTGCACTCCAAGGTCAGTTTTCTATCTACTGTACTATGTACCACTGTACCCTCTAAATTGCTAAGGTATATTGGAACTTCTCCTTGTCTCCAAATTCTCACAACCCCACTTCCAACTTCAATGGAACGTTCATCAAAGTAGCCCAGTCTTGGTGATCATTGTTCCCTGTATCCTGTTCATTCATGTTCTTTGCTCTGTGTTTGGATCTCCCTACCTTTTTCCCTTTTCTGAGACCCTAAACTCTCCTCAATTAAAAACAACCTAAGACTTTTTTTCTTTTTTATTTATTTATTTTAAGTGTTCAACATTCATTTCCACAAAATCTTGAGTTCTAAATTTTCTCCCCATCTCTCCCCTCTCCCCACCCCAAAACACCTTGCATTCTGATTGACCCTTCCACCAATGTACCCTCCTTTCTAACACCCTTCCTTTCCCTTTTCCCTATCTTCTCTCTTGTCCTGTAGGGCAAGATAAATCTCTATACTCCATTACCTGTATTTCTTATTTCCCAGTTGTATGCAAAAACAGTTCTCAACATTTGTTCCTAAACTGTGAGCTCCAACTTGTCTTCCTTCCTCCCTCCCTACCCATCCCCACTGAGAAGGCAAACAATTCAATATAAGCTATATATGTGTAGTTTTGGAAATGACTTCCATAATAGTCATGTTGTGTAAGACTATATTTCCCTCAATCTTATCTTGCCCCCCATTTCTTCTATTCTCTCTTTTAACCTTGAACCTCCTCAAGAGTGTTTACTTCTAATTGCTCCCTCCTCCCATTTGTGTTCCCTTCTATCATCCCCCCCACCCTGCTTATCCCCTTCTCCCCTATTTTCCTGTAGTGTAAGATAGATTTTCATACCAAATTGAGTGTGCATGTTATTCCTTCCTTGAGCCAAATGTGATGAGAGTAAGCTTCACTTTTTCCTTCTCACCTCCCCCATTTTCCCCTCCATTGGAAAAGTTTTTTCTTGACTCTTCTATGACAGATAATTTGCACCATTCCATTTTTCCCTTTCTTCTCCCAATATATTCCTCTCTCACCCCTTAATTTTATTTTTTTAGATACAATTCCTTCCTATTCAACTTACCCTGTTCTTTCTGTCTCTCTGTCTCTCTCTCTAAATATGTGTGTGTGTGTGTGTTTGTGTGATCCCTCCAACTACCCAGATACTGAGAAAAGTTTCAAGAGTTACAAATATTATCTTTCCATGTAGGAATGTAAACAATTCAACTTTAGTAAGTCCCTTGTGATTTCTCTTTCCAGTTTACCTTTTCATGTTTCTCTTCATTCTTGTGTTTGAAAGTCAAATGTTCTTTTCAGCTCTGGTCTTTTCATCAAGAATGCTTGAAAGTCCTCTATTCCATTAAATGACCATTTTTCCCCACATATTCAGTTTTGCTGGATATGTGATTCTTGATTTTAATCCCAGTTCCTTTGACTTCTGGAATATCATATCCCAAGCTCTTTGATCCCTTAATGTAGAAGCTACCAGATCTTGTGTTATCCTGGTTGTATTTCCACAATACTCAAATTATTTCTTTCTAGCTACTTACAACATTTTCTCCTTGACCTGGGAACTCTTGAATTTGGCTACAATATTCCTAGGAGTTTCTCTTTTTGGTGGATTCTTTCAATATTTATTTTGCCCTTTGGTTCTAGAATAGCAGGGCAGTTTTCCTTGATAATTTCATGAAAGATGATGTCCAGGCTCTTTTTTTGATCATGGCTTTCAGGGAGTCCCATAATTTTTAAATTGTCTCTCCTGGATCTATTTTCTAGGTCAGTTGTTTTTCCAATGAGATATTTCACATTATCTTCCAATTTTTCAGTCTTTTCATTTTGTTTTGTAATTTTTTGGTTTCTCATAAAGATAACAGCTTCCATCTGTTCCAGTCTAATTTTTAAAGAACTAGTTTCTTCAGTGAACTTTTGAACCTCTTTTTCCATTTGGCTAATTATGCTTTTTAAAGCATTCTTCTCCTCATTGGCTTTTTGGACCTCTTTTGCCAATTGAATTAGCCTATTTTTAAAGGTGTTATTTTCTTCAGCATTTTTTGGGGTCTCCTAATTTAGCAAGGTATTGACCCGCTTTTCATGATTTTCTTGCATCACTCTCATTTCTCTTCCCAATTTTTCCTTCACCTTTTTTACTTGATTTTCAAAATCTTTTTTGAGCTCTTCCATGGCCTGGGACCATTGCATATTTATTTTGGAGGTTTTGGATGCAGAAGCCTCGACTTTTACATCTTCCCCAATGGTAAATAAACATTGTTCTTTCTCATTCAAAAGGATGGGAGAGAATGCCTGTTAACCAAGAAAGTAACCTTCAATAGTCTTATTTTTTTTCCCTTTCTTTGGGCATTTTCCCAACCAGTTACTTGACTTTTGGGTCCTTTGTCAAGAGTAGGGTATACTCTGGCAACATGTAAGTTCTCAGTTCCTCCAAGGTGGCACAATCAAGGGAGAGGAGTTTACTCCTTGGCCTGGCTCACAGCTGAGATTCAGATCAGCTGCCCAATTCCCCCAGGGGCTTTATGCCAAAGCTCCAACAATGGAGGCTGGCTGCTGACTGCCACAGTTGCCTGCTGCTACTGCTGCTGCTGCCCCAGCCACCGCTCACTGCCACCTAGGTCTGCGGCCAGGGTTGCACCCTGCTCCTTTGTCAGGGAGGTGAAAAAGTCTCTCACTGACCTTTGAAGTGTCTTTTTCACCTTTGGGTTGAGGGATCTGTGAACCTCCACTGCTGCTGCCAGGGATTCAGCCCCCAAGGCCTGCTCTGTCCCTGCTCCTTCCAGTGCCTCAGCCAAGGCTGGGCTGTGCTCCACTCTGCATCCAGCATGACAGACCTTTCCCCTTGGCCTTCTAGGTTACCCTGGGCTGGAAATCTCCTCCACTCCATTGTTCTGTGGCTTCTGCTGCTCTAAAATTTGTTGAGAGTCTTTCTTTACAGGTATTTTATGGGGGAAGAGTTAGAATACATACATCTTTCTACTCTGCCATCTTGGCTCCTCCCCCTAACCTAAGATTTCTAATGCAGTGGCAAGCAACTTGAGCAAGATTGGACAGTTTACCTGAGGAAGAGTATTTGCTCCATGTTTCTTTGTCAATTTCCAGAACTTACCTAAGCTGTCCCTAGACAACATTATACATAGGAGAGAAAAAAAATTTAGAAAATAACATGACCTGATTGGTGGCAAATCCTTGTGGTGGTAAGCCTCTGGTAAATATTAACTGGAATTTCTCCAAAAGAAAGTAAAATTTTTATGATATAACTAGACATTTTAAAAGTTTTTAATGCAATAATTAGCAATATAATACAAAAATTAACGCCAGTAATGCCATTGGCATGAATGGATTTCAGTCAAAGGGCAAATGATTAAATCAAATGGCTATAAGTAGGGGTGAGGAATGTCACTAGAAGGAAAGAGAGCAAAATAGGAAGGTAGGAGATATTTGAAAAAAAAAAAAAAAGGTTGGCCCTTTTAAATCTTACTTTGTGCCCAGAAAAATAGAAGCTGTTGATTAAGGTACTTCATGTACTGTATCACTTTCATGCAGGGCAGTGACTGCAAGGCCATGTGACCTTGATCAAAGTGAATTTAACAACCAAGTATGTTCTTTCTCTGCTGCTGCAGTAGCAACCACACTAGCAGAATGATTGGGCTGCTAGCACAGGTTCTTTCATCTGCTTTTCTAAAGGAAAGGGCTAACAATCTTACTTAAATTAACAGACAGAGAAGTAGTCCAAGAAATAATCCAATAGACAGGGTTACAACTGTCTAAACAGAATAATACAACCACCTACAGTCATCTCTAGACTAGAATAGCACCAATATCTGAGCAGTGAGGTTTGAGGGTGCAGGCTTCTTAACAAGCTCACAGTACCATCCAGGGAACCAAAAAGTCCCCAAAGAAAAATGTCAGTCTTCCAGAATATATAAAAAAGACTCAGTCCCTAATTGGCTCAGAGCCAGTAGGCATGAAACCTACATGATTTAACATAGCTGTGAATTATCAGGGTTCAAAGCAATCAATCCTTCAGATGTTTACAATTTAGCCTGAGAATAGGACACTGAACTGCAGAAAAAAATCCCATTTTGCTTACACTTACAGCTGCCCAATCAAGGCTAATTTTTTTAAAAAACATATGCAGCAGTGCATAAAAAGTTAATGTACAAAGGCAGGATTTTTGTTGCGGTTGTTCAGTCATTCAATTTTCTCCAAATCTTTGTGATCTCATGGACTATAGCACTCCACTTCCTTCTATCCTCCACTATCTCCCAAAGTCTATCCAAGCTTATGTTCATTGCTTTCATGATGCCATCTATCCATTTCATCCTCTGCCATCCCCTTATCCTTTTGCCTTCAATCTTTTCCGACATCAGGGTCTTTTCCAAAGAGTCCTGTCTTGTCATCATGTGGTCAAAGTATCTGAGCTTCAGCTTCAGAATGAGATCTTTCATTTCTTTAAGTATTTATTGATTTGGTCTCCTTGCTGTTCAAGGGAATCTCAAAAGTCTTCTCCAGCACCATAATTCAAAATCATTGATTCTATAGCACTCAGCTTTTTGTATAGTCCAACTCTCATAGTCATACATTGCCTCTGAGGGGCAGCTAGGTGATGCAGTGGACTGAACACCAATGCAGGAGTCAGAAGAACCTGAGTTCAAATCTCACCTCAGACACTTGACACTCATTAGCTGTGTGACCTTGGGCAAGTCACTTAACCCCAATTACCTCATCTTGGGTCATCTCCAATCATCCTGATGAATAATATCTGGTCACTGGATTCAAATGGCTCTGGAGGAGAAGTGAGGCTGGTGACCTGCACAGCCCTCCCTCACTCAAAACAAAGTCAAGTGCAAGTCATGTCATCATTTTTCTGATGGCATGATCTTCTTTGGCAATGAAGGACGAACACACATTGCTACTGGAAAAAACCATAGCTTTGACTATACAGACCTTTGTTCGTAAGGTGATATCTCTGACTTATAGCATGTTGTCCATATTTGCCATACCTTTCCTTCCAAGAAGCAAGCATCTTTTAATTTTGTGACTACAGTAATTGTCTACAATGATCTTTGAGTCCAAGAATGTAAAATCTGACACTGTTTCTATTTCTCCTCCTTCCATTTGCCAGGAAATGATGGGACCAGTTGCCAAGATCTTTGTTCTTTTTTTATGTCAAGCTTCCAGTCAAATTTTATGTTCCCTTCTTTCACCCTCACTCATCAAGAAACTTCTTTATTCTTCTCTGCTTTCTTCCATCAGAGAGGTAGTATTTGCATATCTGAGGTTGTTGATATTTCTCCCAGGAACCTTAATTCTGGCTTTTGATTCAAGTAGTTTGGCATTTCACATGTTGTACTCTATATACAAGTTAAATAAATAAGGTGACAATATACATAATATACAGTACACATAATTCCTTTTCCAGTCTTAAACCAATCAGTTGTTCCAAGTTTAGCTTTAACTAGGGCTTCTTGGTCCACATACAGGTTCCTCAGGAGACAAGTAAGATGATGTGATACTCCCATCTCTTTGAGGACTTGCCACAATTTGTTGAGATCCACACAATCAAAAGCTTTAATGTAGACAATAAAGCAGAAGTAGATGTTTTTCAGTAACTCCCTTGCTTTCTCCATAATCCAGTGAATGTTGGAAATTTGGTCTTTGGTTTCTCTGCCTCTTCAAAAACTAGTCTGTATTTCTGGTTCTCAGTTCATATATTACTGAAGCTTAGGTAGCAGAATCTTAAGCATAACCTTACTGGTGTGTGAAATGAGTGCAACTATTTGATATTTTGTACATTCTTTGGTCATTGCCCTTTTTAGGATTGGGATTTAAAGTGATCTTTTCCAATGCAGTGGCCACTGTTGAGTTTTCCATAATTGCTGGCGTATCAAGTACAACACTTTAACATCATCAGCTTTTAGATTAAATAGCTCAACTGTTATCCCATCACCTCCACTATCTTTATTGTTGGCAACTCTTCCTCAGGTCCATTTAACTTCATTCTCCAAGATGTCTGGCTCTTAATCATTAACCATACCATCATGGTTATTGGCGATGTTAAGATTTTTCTTGCATAGTTCTCCTGTATATTCTTAGCACTTCTTAGTCTCTTCTAACTTCTGTTAAGTCCCTATCATTTTTGTCTTTTATCATGCTCATTTTTGCATGAAGTATTTCATTGACATATTTAATTTTCTTGAAGAGATCTCTTGTCTTTTCCAATCTATTGTTTTCTTCTTTTCTTTGCATTACTCATTTAAGAAAATCTCTCTTCTTGCTATTCACTGATTTTCTACATTCAATTTAGTATATCTTTCCCTTTTTGCTTTCCCTTTCCTTCTTTCCTCAGCTATTTTTGCAAAGCCTCATCAGACAGCCACTTTGCTTTCTTGCTTTTCTTTTTCCTTTGGAATGTTGTTTTTTTTTTATTGTTGTTGCTGCCTCCTGTACAATACTGCAAACTTCTGCCCATAGCTCTTCGAGCACTCTATCTACCAGATCTAATCCTATATTATATTATGTTACATTATGTAATGTTATGTTATGTTAATTATATCAGATATTACCTTACACTATATTATGTTGTTATATTATGTTGTGTTGTGTTATGCTATGCTATATTATGTTATGCTATGCTATGTTATGTTGTATTGTATTATATCATATCATATCATAAGTTGTTATGTTTTGTTATGTTATCTTATATTTAATCCCTATTCATCACCCCCATTTCATACTCATAAGGGATGTTATTCAGGTCATACCTATATGATCTTATGCTTTTCCCTACTTTCTTCAATTTAAGTCTGACTTTTGCAATAAGAAGCTCATGACCTAAGCCACTGTCAGCTCCAGTTCTTGTCTTAACCTATTGCATAGGGCTTCTCTACCTTTGACTGCAAAATATATAATCAATCTTATTTCAGTATTGACCATCTGATCATGTCCATATGTAGAGTCATCTTTTGGTTTGATGAAAATGAGTGTTTGCTATGACTAGTGAGTTATATTGACAAAACTCTATTAGTCTCTGTCCTGCTTCATTTTGTACTCCAAGGCCAAACTTGTCTGTTATTCTAATTATCTTTTGATTTCCTACTTTAACATTTCAATCCTCTATGATGAATGTGAGACATTTTTTAAAGATGTTATTTCTAGAAGATGTAGATTTTCATAGAACTGATCAACTCTGGCCTCTTCAGCATCAGTGGTTGGAGGATAGCCTTGTATTACTGGGATGTTGAATAGTGTGCCTTAGAATCATTCTGTCATTTTTGAGATTATACATTTTGGTACTTTTATCACCCTTTTATTGACTATGAGGGCGAGTCCATTTCTTCTAAGGGATTCTTGCCCATAAGAGTATATATTGTGGTCACCTGAATTAAATTCACCCATTCTCATCCATTTAATCTGACAAAAAAAATTAGCATAGGCTTGTAACTGAGGAAGCTTGTTTTGGTTACACTGCTAATCAAAGGAAGCTATTCCCACCTATGTAGTGTAACACAGCATCTCTTTTCCCCAGGAACAAGGTGCCTCTGTATTAGGTGACCTGGGCATTTGCCCAAAAGCCCACATTACACTATCAAGCATCATCTACAGAATTGTTTCTGCCTGTTCAGATTATGTTGCCATTCTAGTGAATTCCTTAATGAATGTGATTCTATGTGTGGCTATGAGACAAATAAACCTCTTTCCAGGTTTCATGAGCACCTCAGCTCAGTAGGTATCTTTTTTCAACATGGTCTCTGTGTATTTTCTTATCTCTGAAACAGAACATATTTTGTACATGTGCCCCAGATGTCCCCTCTTAACTGGAGGAAAAGGAACAGGATTATCTTAAGTACCCTAACTTAAGACATAGATTTATTCAATGAAACTATGAAATCCTAAAATGTAATTCATCTTTCATAACCACCAATTTTGACTAAAGAGCATTATTAAGAATATAATTAATGCTTTTCACAAAATTTGATTTCCTTCAGTAAATATCACATATTGGGGATGCCCCAAGAGCCTGGGTGTTAATCACCCTGAATGGGATGAAACTCTCTAGGTGATCTATATTCACCTATGCTTTTCTTTCTCTTGGCATCTGTATCTCTATTCAGAACTCAGAAGCCACTGACTATCTCATTGTAGACTTTACTGTAGCTATGGCTCTTGAACATAATATTGCTCAGAGCCCTCAACATTGCCTGTATGTATCACAAAAGACCCTGGAATTGAATGTATGAAACTGGGCTCCCATATCTCTCTCCTCTGTTAAAAAATTATTTTCAAGGAACAATTATACTTTACAAACAGGCTGATAGAGCTCTTGTGTGCAAGAACAGATGAACTATAACCCATTAGAAAGTCAGGCCTCAGATATATATTCAGTGACTATGCAAGATGTTCATTTTAGAATGTGTACTGCAAAACAACCAGACAGCTTCACATGTTGCACAGTAGACAATCCATTTAGGCTGATGCTATTTTATTGTGAGTTCATATGAGTGAGTGGACAATAGAAAGAGGACAGCAATGCATTATGCTTAAATAACCATCCCCCATCCCCAGTGCTTTGCACATAGTAGGCATTTGTTTCATATCTGTTGAGTTGATTTTTACCTACGGCATGGGGACAGTGATAAACTAAAGAAAGTGATTTTGTTTAAAGCCACAGTAAAATTACTGACATAAACGTTGTTCGTATTGGTACCCTCCCTCCCCCACAAAGCTGTCAGGAGGGTCATATTATAGAAGGAATTTCATGTTCACACAGGCAACGGCATCAAAATGAGCTACATTTGTATTTCAGAGTAGGAACTGGTCCATCTTTATAACTGCTCAAGTAATAAAACATCACCAGCAGGGTGACTTACCCTGACATATCACCACCATTTGCTAGACCAGCACCTTATAAGCATGTCAGGACTCTAGTCTAGCTTTATTAGTTTATGCTGTGTGAGTTTAACACAAAATCACTGCATGAGGTAAAAAAGTACTCATTTTTCATTGTTTCCCCATGTAACTAGTAAATTTATTACCACCATAAACTGGGAAATGATAGGTATAAATATTTCCATTGTTGTAGGAGGCACCCGAGAAAACAGGGGAGCCCTCTCTGCTGTGTATAACAACAACTATAACTTGCATTTATTTCTATGGCACTTTAAAGATTACAAAGAATTTTCCTCATAACATGAAAGGCAGGTTCACAGGAGTATGGATTTGATGCGGAAAGGGACCTTGGAGATGATCTAGTCTAATCCCCTCATTTTATAGATCAGGAAACTGTGGCAAACAGTGATTATTCGATGAGTGCCTGGATGGAAGCTTAAACTTTTCCTTACCTACATTTGGGGAAAGCTGAAATGAATCAAATGTAAGCTATGCTTAGATGTTTTCCTAGAGTGACTTTATGTGGCAGCAGTGAGTTAATGGTTAAACAACAACAACAAGTCTTCCCCAAAGTCAGACCCCAAAATTGAACTTAACCCATGTGAGGCCAGAGTACTGGGAAGCTCTGTGCTACAGGTCACACAAATGTTGTTATTGTTGGTTTTCTTAAGTGACCTTGAAGAAAACACAGTAGACATGGGACAAATGGGAGGAATTTGCCTAAACAGTACAAGAGCTGAATCATTGATCTAATAATTAGTATAACCCATATCCCTAGAGAGAAAGAAAGCCATACCACCTACAAAGGGGCAGAGCTCATGGGATAGTGACAACCAGCTTTTCCGAGGGGCACAGGGAGATAGGAAGTTACTGCAGAGCTTACTCTGGTACTATACATGACAGGGGGACCCACTTGTCCAGGGTCCTGACCCCAACCAGGATTCTGTATAGATACATACATAGAGACCTCTACCTTCATCACAAAACCCATAGTCACACAGCTAGAACCTCGTAACACCAGGAAAGGAACAAGGTCTCCTGCCCCTAAGTCCTATAGACTTTCTACTACATAATGTTCATGTAGGCAAAGGCAATATTAGAAAGCCTTTTGTTTTAACCTCAGAATTTAAATTTATTTCACTGACTTAGAATCCATGTCAAAAAAATATGGGCCATTGCTTGACATGATGCTGCTTGTACAAGACCTGAGAGACTGGGGTTGTGGTCTATCTTTTCCTCCTGTTAAGAAGTTATGTGATCTTGAGTACACCAGTCCCACTAGGCTCCTATTTCCTTACCTGCAAAAAGAGGGTATTAGATTTGGTGACTTTTCCATCTCTAACATTGTTTTTCCAAACTGAGAGGCATGTACATGCACATACATGTATGAGTGCACATCAGCATGTGCAGATGCACATACACACATACAGTTCTTAGTATAAACCACAGCAGAAGAATCAAACATCTCTCCAGATTGTGTCACCAAAAAAAAAAAAAAAATGATCTTATTGTCACTAATGCCCTTATCTCTCAAGCTCATAGTTACCTATGTCTCATCCCGCTATTAGATCACCAATCTTTTGAGAGCAGAAACTGAAGTGTCTTGTACAAATTCTGTATAATAAAGCCTAAATAAATGTTTTGAGGTTGTTTTAATTATTTTTTTTCAATTAACAAGGATTTATTTTCTCTCCTTCCCACACTCTTGCCCCATCTCAGGGGAAAAAGTAAAACGATGAACATACATAGTTAAAACAAATTCACATATTGGGTATGTCCCAAAACGTGGCTCATTTGGCACACTGAGTTCACCATCTCTCTCTCAGAGGTGGGTAGTATGCTTTACCATCATTCTTTCAGAATGATGACCAATCATCATGTTGATCAGAGTTCTTATTTCTTTCAAAGTTGTTTACTGTTTTTTTTACAATATTATCATCAAAGTATAAATTGTTGTGTGGGTTCTGCACACTTTCCACTGCACTTGTTCATACAAATCTTCCCAGATTTCTCTAAAACCATAACCTTTGTTTCCTATGACATAATAGTATTTTATAATTTGTCAAGCCACTCCCCAATTGATGAGAACTCCCTTATTTTCCAGGTCTTCCCCACCTCCAATCACACAAAGGTTGCAACAAAGTTACAATTTTATTGGAAAGAGAGATCTCCACATACAATGCTGTATAAATTTTAAATAGATTAGTGACATAACAAGCATGTATTCAGTGCCTACTATGTACCTAGTTCTCTGATAGGCAAGGAGTATACAAAAACAAAACTGAAACAGTCCTTATGCTCAAAAAGTTCATATTATGTTGAGGGAAACTTGTACCCTTAAGCACGTAGGAAATAGCACAAAATAAATGCAGGAATTTTTCCCCCTGTGGCACTAGGAGCTCTCAGGGGAAGGGGGTGGAGATCAGCAAAGTCCTTACAGCATTTGAATGGAACGAAGCTTCCAACGAAGGAAGCTTCTAAGAGGTGGAGTGGATGAAAGAATACAATCTAGGTGTGGGCACAGAGATGACAGATAGAATAGGCATGTGGGAGGAACTGCCAGTATGATGGTTTGTCTGGCCCATGGAGCAAGCGAAAGGGAATAATGTGTAAACAGCCAGGAAGGATAGGGTACAGCCACGCTGTAAAAAGGGCTTTAACTGCCAAGCAATGGAATTGGTATTTTGTACAAGAGGCAAATGGGCACCACTGGAGCTTTTTCAATAGGGGACTGACATAGATCAACAAAGTAATGTTAATTACATAAATTTTACTAGGACTTACATAAAATTACTTTTTAAAGTTTTATGCATATTGTATGCCAAGTACTTTAGGGAGCAGAATGATTGTATTTAAAATAATTCAAAATGACTTCAGTTATAGCAGTACTAACCTTCAAATAGAAAGTATATACACCAAACAAAAAACGTTTAATGTGTCAAACCCTGCAGAATCAAGAGCTAAAATATAAAATGAAAACCTAGAAAACTCTGAGTAAGATGGTTGTGTAAAATTCATTAAAAAGACTATTCCTTTCATCTTCTAGCAACAGGATTTATTATTCAGAAAATACAAAATTTGGAAACTTGAGAAAAGACAACTGTATTCTAATGAAGGGAAACAGCACAATTATAATGGTTCTACAAAATGCACAAATGATATTTTCAGGTTACTCACTCTCCTTGATTTTTCTGAGCTATGCTTGCACAAATATAGAGAAACAAGAAGGCAATTTACAAAAACTGTGTTCAAAACAAAGTTCTTTCCAATCTCTCACTTAAGGGAAGTATTGCACTCCATCAAATGACTAAGAAGTTTTATCAAAAAGTTAGCCAGATATAAAGGTCACCCTGTTCTTTTATTAATAGTGAAGAAAAGCACAAATTCTTACATTTCCTGGATTGCCTCCTAGCATAGAGAATATATATATGTATGTATATATATATATACATACATATATATAATCTATAATGACATGATAGTCCTTGGTCTCAGAGAAGACATTGTGTTGTTGTTGTTCAGTCATTCAGTTGTGTCTGACTCATTGTGACTCTGTGGACCGTAGCACACTCATACTATCCGTGCAGTTTTCTTGGCAAAAATACTGGAGAGGTTTGCCATTTTCTTTCTCCAGTGTATTAAGATAAACAGAAGTAAAGTGACTTGCCCAGGGTCAATAACGATAATGAAATGATAGTCCTAGGTCTTACAAAAGACATTGTAGGATAGGAGAAAGACTGCAAAGACCAGAAATTAGGAACCCTGAGCCTAGTCTAGAGTTCTGCTATTAACAGGTTGTATAACTCCAGATAGGTCATCTTGAGAAAATGAGCAGAATGAGGGGGCTTGAAAAAAATAATATATAACAGATTCTCAAAGTGTAGCTGTGGAACTTCTGGAGGTCCCTAAGATCCTTTCAGGGGGCCCTTAGGTCAAAGTTTTTCATAACAACACTAAAAAATTGTGATTTCTAATATTCATATATTGATGTTCAAATCCTATGTAAACAAAGACTCTTTGGGAAGATCCTCAATAATTTTTAAGAGTATAAAGGGGTCCAGAGACCAAAAAAGCATGAGAACCACTCATTAAATGGAAGGAACTTCAGCAGCCCATAGACTAACACATATCCAAGAGGAATCCCCACTACAACATACCTGACAAGTGATTGTTCAACTTCTTCTTGAAGACTTCCAAGAAGAGGGAACTCAGCAGTTCTGGAAGCAGTCCATCTTGAAGTATCATACAGTTTTCCCAAGAATTTTTTGCCTCCAGTCCAATGACCAAGTCTGCTAAGACCTCTTAATAAAGAAAGCACTAATATGATTTTTAAAAATTTGACTATCAAATTTGGCTCAGTAAAAAATTTCCATGACCCCTTGCCACCAGCATTCACATAATAAATGTTTGTTAAATTTTAGAAAAAGTTCTTTCTGACACTCAATTTGTCAAGTGGACGTGTATATAAAGTCCACTTAGGGATCTGAATGATCTAGATAGGATGTCTGCATTGTTCTAGAGAACTGAACAATTTGTTTGGATACTGCCCCAGAGAGACTGGTAGAACCCCCACTCATAGCTGATTATGTATTTTTTCTTAAGGCCAGAATCTATAATGGAGCATGATTTGGCTTAAATAGGGTTTCTTTTTTTGTTTGCAACTCACAGAGGAACAAAGTTAACTTAAAGGACAGGTTTCAAAGATGAGAGTCAATTTTTAGGAAGGAGAATAGTATGTTTTTGCTCTCCTTCCACTTTCTTCCTTCCTCTTGTCGCAGTCACTTTATATGCCAAGTCCCATACTCCAAAATATCCTTTCACGTCCCAAGTAAGAATGGTCTTGGTTTAATATCAGGGAAAAGCATTGCCATTAAAGTAATTCATACTAAGATGTAAAAGTCAGCTTGGAGAGTAGATAGAATGGTATACCTGGAGCTGGGGGACAGCTACAGGGCTCAGTGAATAGAGTTCAGGGTCTGGAGTCAGGAAGACCTCAGTTCAAATCCAGCCTTAGGCATTTACTAGCTGTGTAATCCTGTGCAAATTACTTAACCTCTGTTTGCCTAGGAGGCAGCTAGGTGGTTCAGTGGTTAGAGGGTGGGACCTGGAGTCAGTAAGATCTGAGTTTAAACTAGCCTTAGGTAGTAGTTTTGTGACTCTGGGTAAATCATTTAACCTCTGTTTTAAGTAACCCTTAATCCACTGGAGAAGAAAATGGCAAACCACCCTAGTATCTTTGCCAAGAAAACTGCATAGATGCCACAGTCCATGGGGTCACAAAGACGAGGACACAACTAAACAACAATGTTCAAACTCTATCATTGACACATACTAGCTGTGAGGTTATGGGCAAATCATTTCATTTCTCCTAAGCCTTAGGCAATATTTCAAGAGGCAGACAGATCCTGGACTATATTGGTGCAATGCTGAAAGCAAAGGGATGAAGAAGGGTGGGAGTATAGTAGTATGCTTGTTGACCAAATGAATCACTAATTGGTTAAATTTCAGGCAATGTCCCCAGAGATATATTTGATGGGGGAACATCTTCCTTTGCTCCTTATAAGTCACCAAACCCATCTCCTCTGCCAAAGGATCAGGATCAGGATGGATCAGGAGCTAAAAGGAATCTTGAAAATAACTAGTCCAGCCCTTGACTCAACATTTCAATGTTTTAACATGCTAATTTATTGGTACATTTTGTCATTTTGTTTTGACACAATAAATCCTCACACAATCTTAGCCATCCTCAGGATTTGCAGAAAAATTAAGCAAAGGAACCTCATTTTATTTTGATAATTCAGGTCACCTTCTACTTTTGGAGTTTCTGGAGTCTTAACAGAAAGGAAGTCTTATGTTCTTTAACTTTGATGGTACTAACCATGGTTTGATGATACCAACTTTGATATGGTAGCAACACTGTCATTTTTGGCTTGAATTTTGTTGCCTTTCAATACTGTCTTTATGTAACTTCTTCATTTTTTAACTAGTGAGGAAGCTGAGTTCTGGAGGGGTTAAGTGACTTGTCCAAAGAGAGTAATGAAAGAGGCATTAAAATCTAGGTCCTTTGCCCCAAAATCTGGGCCTCTTTCCATTTTCCCACTTAGCTCTTGGCCCAGAAGGCAGTGGAATGGTAACTCCTTTAGGGTAGGGGCTCATTTATTTTTTTTCTTTTGGTATTTGTATCCCAAGTACCTAGCAAGGTACCTCACAAACAGTAAGTGCTTCATAAATACTTGATGGATTGAATTGAAATGAATTTTTGCCTCTTTCATGTGATTACTACTGATCTGATTTACAAGTACTCTGTATGAATGAGAATTTTCTTCTCTCTCCAGGAAATGTCTCTGAGGGTAGAGAAATACTGCTGCTGGTCCTTAAATCTGACAGAGACATATCTACCAAATGTATTTGAAAATACATTCTCCAAATATCATTTTATTTGACCTTCTAGCAGAAGGAACAGACAATACTTACTTTCCAAATGCCACTTTTCAAGTGTGCAGAGCTGGCCTCTTATTTGACCCAATGCAGATAGCAACTGCTCGAAATACAAGGGACAACGATGACTGTTCTCAAAACTGTAGATGCTCCTCTTTCTTTCTCTGTCTCTTTCTGTCTCCCTTTCTCTCAGACAAACAGCATTTCTTGACATTGTTCACCTCAAAGCATGTGGGAGTGACAGTTTCTTTTATCACCACTCCACGGTGTCTTTGACCTGCTGAGTTGAGATTCAGAGTTTTCCAACCCTCCAGTTTCTTTGAAGCTTGGCATGGTATGTGGAGAAACTATATTCACTGTCCTGCTGCATTTTGGATAGTGACAAACAGGTAGTTATCTTAGACCATCTCTCCTTAGAAAGCCCACATATTCGGTTTCCCTCAATTCAGCAAGCATCTATCAAGTACCTGCTTCTATACAAGGCTTGTAATGGCCATGGAGTAAAGCTGGTAAAATTCTACTCTGGACTTGGAATCAAGAGAGATCTGGGTTAAAATCTTTGCCTCTGAGACATTAGCTGTGTAAGTTTGCTTATCTGTAAAATGATTATAAAAGAACCTATTGCATCCATTTCACAGACCTGCATAGCATCAAAGGAGAGGATGTACGTCAAGTAACTTGTAATCCTTAAAACAGTATATAAATGTCAGCACTGTTATTTCCTTCTGTCAGTCAATCATTGAGTCAACAATCATTTATGAAGCCTTAACTATATGTCAGGCTCTTCACTTATCCTTACCTCACAAATCCATTCCATTGCCCTCTTATCATTTCTACCTTCACAATATCTCTCATGTATGTTCCCTTCTCTCTACTTACATAATTGACACCCTGGTGTAAGCCCTCTATGCCTAACACCTGAACTATTGTAATTGCCTGATGGTTGGTCTCCCTGCCTTTTATCTCTCCCCACCCTAGTCCATACTCTACTAAATTACCGAAGTGCTCTTCCTGAAGTGCAGGTATGATCATATCACTTCCCTATTTAATATACTCCAGTTATTCATTATTACCTCCAGGATCAAATATAAAATCCTTCATTTGGCACTTGAAGTCCTTCACAACTTGGCCCCTTCATCCCTTTCTCCTGTTAAGTTGTTTCAGTCAAGTCTGACTCTTCATGATCCTGTTGGGGGTTTTCTTGGCAAAGGTTCAGGAGTGATTTGCCATTTTCTTCTCCAGCTCATTTTAAAGATGAGGAAACTGAGGCAAATGAGGTGAAGTGACTTGCCCCAGCTCACACAGCTAGTGTGTGAGACCAGATTTGAATTCAGGAAAATGAGTCTTCCTGATTCCAGGACCAGTACTCTACTACACCACTGAGCTGTCCCTCCTACCTTTCTAATCTGATTATGTTTTACTCCTTTTCATGAACTCTACAATGCAGAAACACTGGACTTCTTGCCGTTCCTCGCACATGACAATCCATTTCCTGTTTCCTGAGTCCCTTCAGGCAATATCTTAGTGGCTAGAGGGCACACCTAAGAATTAATGTTCAACTGGGTGATATGGCAGAGGCTCTTAGTCCTCCTAGAATTAATGAGTGAATCATGAGCAATCAATTTCCTTGTCAGAACTCAGACTACTGCTTAAATGAAAACCCAAATTTTTAGGCACTGACTTTTTGGTTCAAGAAAAATCTAACTAAATTATCTGATCATTCAATTCTTAAATGTTTCAGTCAAAGAAAGTTGCTATTTATTTGGTTTTTGATCCAACCAAACACAGAATCTCAATTGGAAGAGAACTCTAAGACCATTCATTCCAAAAGATAGCTAAATTTTAAAATCCCCTCTCAACATAGGAGTATCCCTGTTATGGTTTAGGGTATGGAGAACCCCAAAATTCAAGGGTTTAGAGGGTCTGCCTTGAAAGAATTCAACCACTCAAACCTTCTTTTAGTCAAAGTAGCAAGATTTATTTGTGATGTCAATGGAAGCAGGCTAGATTCTAAGTGAATCTGAGCAATTTAATGGGGGGGGGGTAAAATTGGTATTTACACACAAGAAAAGACAGTAAGAAGATCTGCATGGGATTAAGGAGTGGTAAATGACCTAGGGTGGGCCAGGTGCAGACAGTGAAAGGAGTTAAGTCGTCAGACAGCCACAGTGAAAGGACAGTTAAAGGGATTATTGAGCATCTAGATGGGCTGGGCTGGATGCTTCAGCTGAGCTGCTGAAATGTGTGGGAAAGTTCAGGAGGTGGGTTGTACTCAAAGAAATGGTCTTTTCCTTTTAAGGGTCCAGGTCCATAAACCCATCATTCCCAGTGTCAGAAAACCCATCACCTCATGGCCATTCTACATGAGGGCAGTTATAATTTTAGGAAAGTTTTCCTTTTCATAAGTCTAAATCTGATTCTTTGTAACTTCTACCTGTTGTTTCTGATTCTGTTCTCTGGAACTACACAGAAAAAAACTAATTTTACCTCCCCTTCCATATTATAGCCTTTCCAGTCCTGAGAGACAATTGTATGTATCCATTGCCTTTGCTTTTGGAGGAAAAAAAGAAAGAAATTTTTTTAAAGAAAAAAATCAGAGAACTATGTTGAAGAAAATGATAATGATTGTAATGTAAGGGCTCCACAGGTAGGTGACACCTGTCCTTATGTGACTTAAAAGGAGACAGAAAAGATATCTCTGGACTTCTCTCCTTCCACATTTCTCCAAGGGAAACTTTCATTTCTACCAGGGAAGGGAAATGGGAAATTGGTTTCATATGTTTGACCACTGGGTTCTCTTCAGAGAGACAGGTACTAAGCTAGAGTTACATTTATCTGCTCTCTTAAATATGGGAGATATGAGTAAGTCCAATTTAGTTTCTGGTAAATGTTTCTCAGTACTGGGGGAAGCAGGCCCCCAAGTTTTATATCTAAGAGTTAGACTCTTTTCCCCAGCAAATACCAGTTCCACAATGAAAACACATTGAATAATTATCAAAGAAAACCTATTTATCCACATCAGTTGCAAACAGAAATCAGAGAAAGTATATATAAGAGAATATATACCAGACAAGACAGAACGAAGGAACTCTCTCATTGAGAACAAGGTAACAATTCAACTAAAGGATATTGTCTTAGCTCTCTACCAAAAGGGAAACTCCCAGAAGTCTTTACAGTAGCATGCTGAGGACACAAATATGATGGAGACTGCCAGCTCCTCTCATGTCTTGCCAAAGTCTTTTTCTTCAGCAACCTGAAGTAGGGTTGGTCTCTTCCATCTTTCCTCTGGAAGTAGAAATCCAGGAGCACCTGAAGTGACTTAACAGAGTTCTCTCACCAACTCCGCCTTGCCTCTCATTACCTACGATTGAGAAGACAGCCCCATAACAATGGACTTTGGCACTGGGGCTGCTTGATGAAACAACACAGGAATATTTCTGGGATGAAACTGGAGCAATCCCCTTGGAGTAGGAGAATCATATTCCTACAAATACAAATGGACAGAATAGAAAAAGAAAGGATTAATGAACTGATTATGCATTTCTAAAAATTAGAAAGTCAACAAATGAACTTGACATAAGCACAAATGATCAAAGGTTAAAATTTAAAGGAGAAATAGATAAAATGAAAACTAAAAATAGAAATGATAAATAAAGCTAAAAGCTGTTTCTTTAAAAAGACACAAGAAAATTAAAATTAGCAGATCTTTAGCCAATCTGATTACAAAGATGGTAGAAAATCAAATCAACAAAATAGTAAATAAACAAGGTGAAATCACATAAAAACCAGAAGAAATAAAAAGAATAATCACTATCTATTATTTACAGTTATCTGTAATAGATTAAGCCAACAAAACTGAGAACATAAGAGGACTAGAGGAATACCTTCAAAAACAGAAAATATCTAAACTGGCCAAAGGACAAATAGAGATTTTCAAGTAACCCAGTCTTAGAAAAGGAAATAAAAATGATTATTCCAAATTATTGTTTTGATTTTGAAGTGGGAAGGGATATGTTCCTGTGGTTCTCCCCAAAGACTTCCTTCCCTCTTTCAGATCCTCCTGTTTCTGGCCTATTTCTGAGGCAAGCATGAGAATCCTTCTGTTTTCAAGCTTGGCATCATACTGGAATCCTCATTTTCCCTATCACTTGTTAAACTGACCTTTCTGGGACTCCTCACACATAATATTCCATAATTAGCATTTACTTGGCACTCAGTTCTCACCTGTCACTCCAAGAAGCTGTAGGATACACAGTGGCCACACCCTGCTAAAGCTGTCCTGTTGGACAAGACAACCCAATTTGAGGATAACCAATAGGCCTCAAACCCAATAGAGATGTTATGGAGATGTCTACCCAAGCAGGTGAAGACTTTCCCTGGTGGAATGGATGAATGAAAACAATTTATTCCAATGACCAGAAAAGGGGCTGAAGTAGGTACTGTGGAGCCCTTGGAGTTTGGTTAGACACCATACTTCCAGGTCATCATCAGGTGCCTTTTGTCTTACTACTAGACCTTGATTACTCTGGAAGAGAGAGTGAGGCTGATGGCTTTGTGCAATTCTGCCTCACTTAAATCCAGTTCATGCATAGTCAAGTTATCACCCTGAGAGGTTATTGATCCTCTTCAAAACAAAAATGAACAATTCCATAACATCTGAAGCCTTTGTACAGGCTCCTCTCCATGCTTGCCATCCCTTCCTTTCTGACCCTTGCCTCTAAGAATCTCTAATTTTCTTAAGAGCTGAACTCAAATGTCCCCCTTACTTAAGACTTTTCCTAATTCAACCCCTCATTCCAATTATTAGTTCCTCTGAAATTACCATTATTTTATTTTGCTTTTATTTTCCACGTAATTATATTTGTACATCTTTATTCCTATAGAAGATAAGCTTCTTGAGGGCTTTTATTTTTGTTTTTATATCTCTACGGTCTATCAGAGTGCCTTGCACACAATAGGCACTAAATAAATGCTTGATTTCCCTTTACACTTGTGGCGAAGTGATGCTATATGTTGGTGAATGTCTAAATGGCTGAACAATCAATATCAAAAGGTACTCATTAATTTCAAATTAGAATAAAGTTGCTTGTAATTTGCTCTTGGTTTTTGTCTCAGCCTTATCCCATTCAACATTTTTAGCAGTGATCTGGATAAAAACATAGATGGCATGGTACCAAAATTTGTAGATATCAGAAATCTGGAAAGGATAGCTAATTAATTAGAAGACAGAATTGAGATCCAAGAAGAACTGACAAAGTGGAACAGTGGACCAGAATGAACAAGATGAAATTTAATGTGAATGAGTGAAATAGTCATGTTTTAAGCACTTATTTTGTTGCCAGAAAATGTAAATATGGATGTATTTAAAGTGCTATGCTTTGGTTTAAAAAGGAAATCAACTGTGAAAGCACAGAATGGGCAAAAGTGACCATAATATAAAAATCAATAGAATCAACAATTGATTGGTTGAAATGGCAACCAAAAAGACCATTGATATTTTAATGACTGATGGATGTGTTATCTCATTACTGTTCATACTCCCTCTACTGATGGAGGTTATAATCTATCCATGCTGTCCATCCTGAGAGAGAGTTTTAATTCTGAGTAATGGAAAAAACCATGGAGATTCTAGGATAGAAATAACAAAATATACTTGTCATGATAGGTAGGTGGGGAATTACCATGACAGAATATTGTATACATCATCGTATAAAATTTCTGAACTGGACACTTTTACTTATTTGTTTTTCTTTGTCACAAGGGGTGGTTCAGATTGGAGTGGGAGGGACAGGAAATGACTAGGATGTAAAGATGGAAGACATCAATAAATTTTCTATTTCTTTTTAAAGATGTATCTTTGATTCATGAAGAAACTTGGGGTCACCAAGAAAACTGTGCAAGTCCCAAAGATAATCTATACTGTTTTCATCTTGTCCAAATATGGACCTACCTCACTGTTCTTTTGCAGTGTTGTGCTGAGATATAAATAATCATAGATGAATTCTACAGAGTGTCCAGTGACCTGCATATCCTGCTGGATAATAGTCATTCTTTACCCATTTGTCTTTTTTTCTATATACTTAATTAGGCTAAACTTTTGGATATGATGTCTCTTTTAAGATATCATTGATTGGTGCTACCAAAACTGTCATTCGAAAAGAAGAATATATAAAGGAAGCCACCATCCACAGGGAATCCTTCTATAATTTGGATTCTACTTCATTTTGCAAATAAGGAAATTGAGGCCCAAAGGAGCAAAATGTCTTCCCCAAGGTCACATAAGTAGTAAGTTCCATAGTTGATCATAGCAAAAGTATTGTTATCTCCACTTTATAGATGAAAAAACTCAGAAAGGTTAAGTTACTTGCCCAAAGTCATGAGCTATAAATTGTTTTGATTTCTTTATTGGAAAACTGCCCATTCATATCCTTTGACCATTTATCAGTTGAGGAATGATTCATATTTTTATAGATTTGACAAAGTTCTTTGTATAATCTTAGATAAGAAACTTTTATCTGATAAACTGTCTATAAAATTTGTTTCCCAATTTTCTGCTTCCTTTCCAACCTAGGCTTCATTTGTTATATTTGTACAAACCCTTTTTAATTTAATGTAATCAAAATTATCTATTTTACAAATGAAATAGGGTAAATTATCACTCTTCAAGGAGGCAAGAAAAAGCTTCTTCAGAGGAGGAGAAAAGAGAGGATGTGAGAGGGAAAAAGCGAAGCTTACTGTCTTCACATTTGGTTTGAGGGAATGACATGCTCACTCAGTTTGGTATGAAAGTATATCTTGCACTACAGAAAGGTAGGGGAGAAGGGAACAAGTGGGGTGAGGGGGATGATAGAAGGGAGGGCAAATGGGAGAAGGGAGTAATCAGAAGTAAACACTTTTGGGGAGGGACAAGGTCAAAAGAGAGAATACAACAAATGGGGGGCAGGATGGGATGGAAGGAAATATAGTCTTACACAGCATGACTATTATGGAAGTCCTTTGCAAAACTACACATTTACAATTCATATTGAATTGCCTCTGTGGAGATGGGTGGGGAGGGAGGAAGGGAGAGAAGCTGGAATTCAAAGTATTAGGAGCAAATGTTGAGAATAGTTTTTGCATATAGCTGGGAAATAAGAAATACAGGTAATGGGGTATAGAAACCTATCTTGCCCTACAAGAAAAGAGAGAAGATGGGGATAAGTGAAAGGGGGGATGTTAGAAGGGAGGGCAGATTGGTGGTAGGGGTAATTAGAAAGCTTGGCATTATGGGGTGGGGGGAGAGGAGAGACGGGGAGGAAATTTGGAACTCAAAATTTTATGGAAATGAATGTTGAAAACTAAAAATAAATAATTACAGAATCAAAAAAAAAAGAAATTATCTATTTTATACCTAATTTTGCTCTCTATATCTTGTTAATTTGTGGATTGTTTGCCTATTCATAAGTGCGATAAGTAATATATTCTGTGTTCTATTTTTCTTCTATTATCTCCTTTATATCTAGGTCATAAGCTAGTGAGTCTTAAAGATGATCTTAGTCATCTGACCCTCCCATCCATACTTTTGCCATTGTATTATGTTGAGTAAGTGTTGAAGAATGAATTAATGAATAAATTTCCCTATATCATTCCAGTTCTCACATATAAAACTCACTCATTTCAACAATTCAGTAAATATTTATTAAGTCCGTACTGTGCGGCAAGTCCTGAGCCAATGAAAATACAATTAGGAAAACAAGATTAAATAATAACTTGAGACAGCAGTCAAAGTCTCATCACTGGGCAATGAATAAATTTTTAATGTACAGTTGTGGACAAAGGTAACAAGGGACCTGAAGCTGACTGAGACTAGGAACTATGGTTCTGAAGAGATGATACCCCTAATAGTGCCATAAATCTGGGTTTAGGTGGAGGGGTACTGCGCCATCAGGGTCTGGGCTACATAGAGAATCTTAAATCTGAAAAGAACATTAGCACACATCTAATTCAGTCTCCTATCTATCCAACATCCCTGATCATCCTCCATCCCCTCTCTAATTGAACAATTATGCTTATATGAGTCTCACTACATGAAGACGCCCTTACCACTGTTACATGAACCAGTTTGCTTATTAGACAGTCTGTCTTTCTGTTGAGACCAATTTTCCTTCTTTATTTCCATCGATCAGACCAAGTTCTACCCTGGAGAGCATCACTGAGTAAGTTCAGCTGCATGTATGACAGTCCTCCAAATATTTCAAACTAGCTATTCCGTTCCCCCTAAGTCTTTTCACTATGCCTGTTCCAGCTGTCTGTCCCTCCTGAGACTTCTATGGGCACCCCTCTCTGCACCCTGGTGAAATCACTTGAGCTGAATGGATTGTGGGGAAGGTAGCACATTAAGCATAGAGCAAGCAGGTGCTGCACGAAGCTTCACAATATTGAATCATCAGCTTAACAATATCCCCTCACACGTCTTGGGAACGTGAGGGCTCTGTTGAGCTGTATTAACCCCCCCAAGGTGCCCAGGGGACTTTCTGCCACTGTATGGTGCTACAAGCGTCATCTGGAGAAAAGAAAGAACACCGCCTACACGCAGAAAACAGAGCTGAGAAACCAGATTCTGCCTTTACAGACTTGTAGGGGGAGAAATGAGTATTTTGTCACAAAAGGAAAATAAAATCAGGTCTGAAACTTACTTAACCATTCAAGAATGTCCTGTGTGATAAAGTCTACTCTCTAGTATTTTCCCTAAAATTGTGAACTTCCTGGCAACCTTACAAAACTCTCAGGGGAAAGCTCTTCAAGGGAGTTCTTCTATGAAACTTCCTTCAGTTGTACTAATTATTCTGCTTACACTTACAACCATCCTAGAATTCCTTATCCCAGTCATCTTCCATCAACCCTGCATCCCCATCCCCAATCCTGGACAGTTTCCACTATCCATTTTTTCATTTTCTGGTGCCTGACTCCTGAGCACTGCTGGAAAAAGGTCAAGGAATTGTGCTGAGTCTTTCTTTCCAAATTCACGCAATGTCATCTCACATGGGCCCTAAATATGGCCCAATAATCTTTAGTGGATCTTTGGGGTTCCCAAGCACATCCCATAGAGGAGCAGATACTGAATTTCCAACCCTACTCTTCATGCCCTGATAATGTTCAACAACTGACTTTCACTTCTATTTTCCTGAAGACCTTGAAGCCATGTGGTATGTGTTCCTTCAGCCTCCCACTTCCTAGGCAAGTGCCAGTAAATGTTTAAGATTGCACTCTCTGAAAAGCAGAGCATGCTTTTAAATTTAATCTACATTAACGTTCTCTCCATCACTTCCTAAAGTCTAGACTATCAACAGAACAATAATTCAAGCATTGATTTATAGTGTTGATCAGCTTCTTAGGTATAAATATGCACCCCCAAATTTAACAACTGCTCTGAGAGCTGGTCCAGCTATCTCCAGTGTGTTCCTGCCTTACTTCATCATCTTAAGTTATTTCTATATTTTCACCCAACTTCTCTTCCTTTGCCTCCATTTCAGGGGAGTGCTCAGGGAAGACTAGCACCTCTGGTGTGAAGGATTGCCAAGCCCTTTTCAGGGCTGCTCATCCACCTTTGGTGTCCACCTTTACCCATGCTAAGCATGTGAAAACTTCCCCTGGAGGACTGAGCAGATGAGAACAATTTGTTCCAATGACCATCAAGGTGATTTAAGCAGATACTATGGAATGCTGAGAGCTTGGTCAGACATCAAAGATGCCAAGGTCATCCACTGCATCCTGGGCTATCATCAGTTGTCCTGACCTATGTTTTACCACTGGCCTTTGATGAATCTAGAAGAGAGTGAGTCTAATGACTTTGTAACTAATGCAACTCTGCCTTATTTAAATCCAATTCACACACAAGTCATCACCCTGTGAAGTCATTGGTGCTCTTTGAAAAGAAAGGACAAATAGCTATCCAAAAGTGGAATGGAGATTCTCCCACATCAGGAGATAGTGGGAGATCCCTCAGTAGTGGTCTTTAAGCAAAGGTTGTACTATTTCTTGCTAAGAGACTTAGGGTGGAGATTCACACACAAAGATAAAACTATAGCTTTCCAAAGGTAGAAGGGACCTCAGAGGTTTTGAATAAGAATTCCTTGTCACAGAATCAAATTGTGATAATTGTGGCACCAGAATATAATCTTTCATCAATTTCCTATTGAGAAATAATTTTCCATCCTGTCTAAAATTTCAACAAAGAATGGAAAAAATCTTTTTTAAATTTAATTTAAAAGAATTTAAATTTAAAAGAATTTTAAATTTTCCTTTAAAAGTATCTTTTAGAATATATTTTATATTATTCAAGTGCTTTCAGAGCCATTTATAATGGTTCATTCCATTTCCAATTAATTTATTTTATTCCTTTCCATTCATTTCTATCATCAGTCAAAATAATGAGAACATGATTACAACAAATACTGAACTTGATTTATCTGTTTATCACTATTTCTTGTTGCTCAGTTATGTTCAATTCTTCATGACCCCACGGATCATAGCACTCCAATACTGTCCATGGGGTTTTCTTGGCAAAAATATTGGAGTGCTTTGTCACTTCCTTCTTCAGTGGATTAAGCCAAACGGAAGTTAAATGACTTTCCCAGTATCACACAGCTAATAAGGGTGAGAGACTGGATTTGAACTCAGGTCTTTCTAACTCCGGGCTCACCACTTTTTCCATCTAGCTGACTATCACTAATTTTAGAATTTGATTATTTTGGAAATAGTTTACTGCGTGTAATTTAGGTGGCTGGATTTTGGTAAAGCTTCAGTCCTCTGGAGGCCAGTAAGTCTTTCCCAATGGAATACTCCCTGTTCTGGTCATTACTGTAGGTCATTACACCCCTTCTGCCCTGTTTTGAGGAAGACACACAAACAGCATGGATGGAAGCTCCTTGACATGGCAACTCCCCCTAGCATTAAGTCCAGGCTTGGCTCATAGGATCATAGGTTAAGACATCAGAGGTCATCTAGTCTTTCATTAGCCCTTTCATTTAAAGTTGAAGAAATTAAGAAGGTTAAGAGACTTGTCCAAGATCGCATATAATTCTTATTGATGTTGAGGATTGTACCAATGAGATCCTTCCAAATCTGAAATTATCCTAGCAAGTTCTTTCCTAGATCAGATCTCCTAGGAGGACAGCACACACATCAGCAACAAGAGTCTTTCCCATAATTGATTCCTCACCCTATCTCAGTCAAAGTGCCTCCTTGATCTCTTCTACTGCTACTACTCAAGCAAGGGAGGAGGAACCTCAGGTCATCACAGACAAAGCATAAAATCAACAGCCCACATATAGGGGATTAAGAACTCACTACGTGAACACTTAGGACACATCTTTCTTCCCCCCCCCCCCCCCAGGTGTACCCTTCTAAACTTCACCATGCCCTGAACATCTTCATCCTTTATCACATGAGCCCTGGAACTCACATTTCACCAGAAACCCTCTGCCCCTGGGGTCCCTCCCTCCCTCTGATTGGAGGCTGGAGAGCTGAGAGCTTGTCTCAGAACCTCCATTTAGGAAGAGCTCCTAGGCCAACCATCTTTTCATTTCCTGCCTAGCTGTTCTCCTCTGGCCTTCTTTATCATGCCCCAGGTATCTCTCCCTCCTAACCCTCCTCCTGTTTTTCAGCTTGCTTTTGTGTATTGTCTTCCTCCCATTTGACTAATAAGCTCCTTAGAATCAAGGACTGTCTTTTTCTTTTCCTTTGTATCCCCAAAGCCTAGCACTATGTCTGGTACGTAGTAGGTATTTATGAATAGGTGTTTATTGACTGATAAAACATATTAGATATTGTACAACATGTGGTCCCAAGATATTGACCCAATATGTTGGAAACTAGAGACTTGGATCAACCAAATCTTGTACCAGATTGGAAAGTACTCAAACCAAACCCAAATTAAATATCAATCCCTAAAAAAGAACTACTTTCCCTTGATAACACCTAGGGAGCCCATATAAGCTGGAGCCACACTGAAAACCATGAAACTTTAAAATCAGAATCTTCAAACTCAAGCTAAACCAAGCTCACATTTCATTCATCCTAGTTCCTGTTGGAAATCAAAATAACAGTGTTGAAACACTCCAGAAAAGAGAGCTAACAGCTAGCCAGCCTTTCACAAGCCCTGATCCCAAACCCCAGGCCACATACCTAGGACTTCCTATTGTGACCTGATGTTTGTGACACACACAGATCGAAAAATAGCTTTTGTGAATCTGGCAGGAGCCCTTTCGCAAGGAAGAGTTGCAGAAGTGTATTTGGCCATTTGACTCTGTTGCAATCTGACTGTTAGCACAGCTCTGCCCACTTCTATTTTGGAAACCTCACCCACCCACAGAGACTTCACAAGCAGCTGTGGAGGGGAAAGAGAGAATCTCCCTTTTGTAACACTTAGAGGAAAACTCAGATCTTCATTTTGGAAACCTAGCCCCAGAGGCAGGCATTTTGTGTGCTACATAGGAATGTTAATAATCCTAGCACCTCTCTGAGACAAAAAAATAAGACTGCTGAGTGTATTTTCTCTTGTGCTAAAATTTGAACCCTAATTTCCAAGAGGGGAAAGGAACATTAGTAGAAAGATCACCCATATTAGTTTTCAACCTCTCTCATCAGTCCATTCAATTTTTCTTCATTTCATTCCCAAACCACAATCACACAAAATCTTGGCATTTTCCACTACCATTTGAAAAGAACACTCCCCAAATTAGAAAAAAGAAAGTGGGTACAACCCAATGGGGTTAATTTAACATCATCCCTCAGTGCTTGGTCTCACAACCCTGAAACTTACCTCATGGCTTTGCCTACAAGAATTAGGCCAAGTTAAAAAAACTGTTGTGTAGGTGTGAGTAATAATGTTAAAGAAGACTCACTGTTTTTACTTCACCTTTAAAGATCACAGCACAGAGCCACATTATAGGCGTGACGCGTCCTTCAAGTTACTTTTCCCAGAAAGACAGTGAGGGACAGTAGAGAGCATGCTGATTCTGGAGGTCAAAGGATCTTGATTTAAATTCCAGCTTTGTCACTCACTACTTAAATGATATTGTGCAAATTACTATACCATGCCTGGTCCCAGTTTCCTCACCTGCAAAATGGGGGAGATTGGAGCAGATAATCTCTAAGCTCCCTTTTAGGTCCAAGTGTCTGATCTTAGGACAATTACTCAATCAGTCAACAAGTATTTATTAATTACATGGAAAGAACTGTGCTAAGTGTTAGGAATACAAAGAAAGCCCCTTGCCTTCAAGAAGCTATGGGGAAGACAAAATGAGAATAACTAGGTACATATAAGATAAATACAGAGAGAGAGTAGATGGAAGACAGCAGCAGAGGGAAGGTGCTAGCAGTTAGATGGATCAGAAAAGGCCTCCTTCATAAAGTAGGATTTGAGCTGAGGAAGGAATGAAGCCAAGGAAGGTAAGAGACAGAGGTCTTTTATCTGGAGTATTTCATAGATGGGGGAAAGCCAGCGCAAAGGCAGAGTTGGAAGATTGAATGCTATGTGGGAGAAACAGCAAATGGGCCAGTGTAGCAGTAGAAGAGGGGAATTGAGAGGTAGAAAGTGTAAGAAAACAGTAAAGATAAGAAGGGTCCAGGTTATGAAGAGCTTTAAATGCCAAAGGATTTTGTATTTGATCCTGAAGATAATAGAGGGCCACTGAGTAGGAAGATCAATCTAATAGCTGAGTGGGAAATGGACTGGAGTGGGGAGAGGCTGGAGGTAGGGAAATGAACTAGAGTATTTCAATATTCCAAGACAAAGATGATGAGGGCTCAAAACAGGCTGCTGGCTGTGTGAGTGGAGAAAAGAATAACGCATACTTGAGATTTTATGAAGTTGGAAGTGACTAGGTCTGTTAGTTATGTGTTAGTTATGTGGGGTGAGTGTCATTAAGGAGTCTAGGATGACTCAGAGATTATGAATCTGAATCAATGGGTGGCAACGATGGTGTTCTAAACAACAAGGAAGTTTGAAAGTTGGAAGAGCTTAGGAGGAAAAGATAATGAGTTCTGTTTTGAACATGTTGAGTTTGAGATGCCTACGGGACGCTCAGTCTGAGATATTAAAAAAGAAATTGATGAAGTAGAACTCAGGATAGTAGAGCTTTATGGACAAATCTGGGAATCATTCTCATAAAGATGATAATTGAAGTCATGCAAATTGATAAAATCACCAAATAAGAGAATATAGAAGAAGTCTTCAAATAGAACCTTGGAGAACAGGCCTGGATACAGGATATAGACAAAGAACCAAAAAAGGATACTGAGGAGTGGAACCAAGAAAAGAACACTAATGAAAATCTAGAAAGGAGAGAGTATCCAGGAGGAGAAGGTGGTCAACAATATCAAATGCTTCAGAGATGTCAAGGAAGATGAGGATTGAGAAAAGGCTTTCAATTTGGCAATTGAAGGATTATTGACAACTTTGGAGAGAGAAATTTCATTTGAATGATAAAGTCAGAAGCCATATTACAGAGGGTTTTTGTGTTCTTTTTTTGTTACCAAAGAAGACCATGCCATCAGAGAAATGATGACATGACTTGCACATGACTTTGTTGTGAGTGAGGGAGGGCTGTGCAGGTCACCAGCCTCACTTCTCCTCCAGAGCCATCTGAATCCAGGGACCAGCTATTCAGCAGGATGACTGGAGATGACCCAGGATGCACTGGGAGACCTTGGGTCCACAGAGGACTTAGAAGATAATGAAAGGAGAGCAAATAAAACAACTAATGTATATAGTTTATTTGTTTTTTAAAGTAGTTTAGCCAAGAAGAGAATGACCTAGACAGGATGGTTGGATCAAGGATATCCAGCCACTAAATGGTAGAGCTTAGCTCATATCATTCTGGCCTCAAACCTCTCATGGACTCCCAGCTGCCTACCAAATAAATCTCAGACTCCTTATGGCCTTACTGAAGACCCTCAATTATGTGGTGCTCTCACTTTGCTGAGTACTCTGGAATTTGACAGGGAAAGAGAGTGTCATATTGAAGAAAGAAGTCCAGTACTTAGCACAGTGCCTAGAACATAGTAGGTACTTAATAAATGTTTGTTGACTGACTTGCTGACTCTTGTGGTGTGACACAGGGAGATTTTTGATACCTTTACATCTTGATGTTGTTATTCAGTTTTTTCAGTCGTGTCTGATTCTTTATGACCCCATCTGGGGTTTTCTTGGCAAGAATAATGGAATGGTTCACCATTTCCTTCTTCAACTCATTTAAAGAGGAGGGAACTGAGGCAAACAGAGTTAAGAGACTTGTCCAGAGTGACACAGCTAGTATGTGTCTGAGGCCAGATTTGAACTCATGAAGATGAGTCTTCCTACCTCCAGGTCCAGTACTCTAGTCACTGTTCTACCTAGCTGCCTTCACTATATTATTTTGAAGTGTTTTCCTGTATGTATGATACTATACAGAAAAATTGAACTAATTATCTCAAAAATATATCTTGCATTTTCCTGCCTCTTTATTTAAGCAGTTCTCTCTACCTAGGAGTAATAACTTTTACATGCATTTTTTTAAATTTTACCAAACTTCAGACTTTCTCTACCATGCCACAGCAGCCTTCTGGCCCTGCAAGTTCACTTTTCCTTTGAGGCCTCCTTCCCTAAGAATTCATGTCACCATGGACCTTCTCATTCCGGAAGCATACTCTTTCTCTGCAGCCCCTTCCTCCCATTGGTTGATTCCTCCCAGAAGTTCCATTTTAAAGAAGGTGCCCAGGTCCACCATGTGTTTATTCATTGATTCCACTCCTGACTCTCTAGACTTTCTCCACCATGCCTTTGCATGAGTTGTTGTTATTGGTCAGTCATTTCAATTCTTTAGTTTCATGATCCCATTTGGGGTTTTCTTGGCAAAGATACTGGAGTGCTTTGCCTTTTCTTTCTCCAGCTCATTTTACAGATGAGGAAACTGAGGCAAACAAAATTGAATGACCTTCTGAGGGTCACACAGTTAATAAGTGTCTGAGGCCAGATTTGAACAGATCTTTCTGACTCCATCTACTGTACCTGCTAGCTGACCAATTTACACTTTACAGGCAGTTTTTCAGCTGCCTTTTGTGAGTTTTCTTCCCTGATTAGAAAGTAAGCTCCTCGAGCGCAGGGAATCTTTAGATCTGGTTTTTTTGGGGGGTTGAGGAGGGTTGCTTGCATTTGTATTTCCTGTGCTTAGCACAGGGCCTAGTACAGAGTAAATGCTTGATAAATGTTTGTTGGCTTGTTCACTCATCTCTGCCTATTTTAAAATCCTATCTATTCTTGAGTACCATAAACATTCAGTTGGATATAGAAATCTATCCTACCCTACAGGAAAGTAGGAGAGGAAGAGGATAAGAGAAGGGGGTGCTGATAGACGGGAGGATAAATTGAGGAAAGCAGTAAACACTTTTGAAGAAGAACAGAATGAAAAGAGAAAGTGAGTGGGGTAGTTAGCAATAATAACCAAAACTGTGAAAAATGTACAGCAAGTTTCTCTGATATATACAGAATTGAGTCAAATTTATTCAAATAAGAGCCATTTCCCAATTGACAAGTGGTTAAAGGATATAAAGAGGTAGTTTTCAGATGAAGTAATCAAAACTATCTATAATCATATAAATCTAAACCATGATTGATCAGACAAATGCAAATAAAACAACTCTGAGCTACCATCCCTCACTTTTCAAATTGGTTAACATGACAGAAAAGGAAATTAACAGATGTGGTAAGGGACATGGGAAAATTGGGACACTAATGCACTGTTGGTGGAGTTGTGAACTGATTCAAATATTTTGGAGAGCAATTTGAAGCTATGCTCAAAGGGGCTATAAAACCATGCATATGCTTTGACCAAGCAGTACCATTCCTAGATCTACATCCCAAAGAGATAATTAAAGAAAAGAAAAAGATCTATATGTACAAAAATTATTTATAGCAGCTCTTTTAATAGTGGCAAAGAATTAGAAATTGAAGGGATGCCCATCAATTGGGGAATGGCTGAACAAATTGTGGCATATGATTGTGATAGAATAAGATTGTGCTATCAGAAATGATAAGCAGGATGTCTCATAAAAACGTGGAAAAAATTACAAGAATAGATGCAGAGTGAATTGAGCAGAACCAGGAGAACATTGTACATATTAACAGCAATATTGTATGATGATGAACTGTGAATAGCTTAGCTATTCTCAGCAATACAATGATCCAACACAATTCTGAAGGACTTACAATGAAAAATGCTATCCATCTTCAGATAAAGAACTGATAGAGTATGAATGCATACTGAAGCACTTATTAAAAACTTTATTTTTCTTTTGGGTTTTTTTGGGGGGGAGAGAAATCTATATTTTCTTTCACAGCATGACTAATATGGAAATGTGTTTTACATGACTGCACATGCATAATCTATATCAAACTGCTTGTCTTTTCAATAATGGGGGAGAGCAGGAGAAGGAAGGGAGAGAATATGAAATTCAAAATTTTAAAAAACAAATGTTAAATCTTTTTTCAGTTTAATTGGGGAAAAGAAAATATTAAATAATTTTCTTTAATTTTTAAAAAATTTATAAATTTTACCTATTTAAAAGAATTCAGATCAAATGCCACCTCTTCCATTAAGTCTTCTTGGCTGCCCCAGTTGGAAATGAGCTGTCATTCCTTGTTCCTTGCATAGCATTTCTGTTATAAACACTTTGCCTGTTTACCATGTATTATTCTGATTTATAGTCAGAAAATCTGCATTGAAAGCGTTGTTCTCCCTGTGGGACCCTGAACAAGTAACTTGATGTCTAAGACCTTCAGTTTCCTCATCTGTAAAAATAGGGGAGTTGTAGACTAGGAGGTTCTTTCTAGCTCTAAAACCTACAGCCCTGTGTATTATGATTATGGACAAGTTTGTTCATTTCCAGCTGTAGATGAATTATAAGCTCCCTGAGGACAGGGACTATGTTTTACTTAGCTCCATTTTCCCTAAAGCCTAAAATAATGCTCTATACATAGCTGATGACAAACAAATATTTGTTTAATTGAGTCTCATAGAACAATACAATTTTATGGTTATAAGGGAAAGGGAAGGAAAGAAACATTTATTGAGCACCTACTGTGTGCCAAACACCAGCTAAGCACTTTAAAAATATCTTATTTGATCCTCATAACAACTCTGGGAGGTAGTTATTATTATTGCCCTTATTTTAGAGATGAGGAAACTGAGGCAAATAGAGGTTGAGTGACTTGTGCACAGTCACAAGGCTAGGATTTGAACTCAGGGTCTTCCTTACTTCAAGTTTAGCACTCAATCTCCTCTGCCACCTAACTGCCTCTGAGAAATGGTAAAAGTCAACTTATCTAACCCCTTCCCAATGCGTGAATCTTTCTGTATCCCACTGCATTAGATACATCATTCCAAGTCAGAATATATATGTGTGTGTGTATGTATATATATATATATATACATACACATACATATATGTATGTTTATTATGAACATATATACACACATATATAAACAATGGCATATCTAGATAGATAGATAACCAGTGTGGAAAGACCTTCAAGAAGGAAATACCAATTTCCAGACAACTCTATTTGGTTAATGGTTTTGCTGTGTTAAAGACTTACCAAAAGTTATTTTAGGCTAATTTAATAAAAGGATGCAAACTCATGTATCCTCTGGATGGCCAACTCCCACAGACATCTGTACAAAGATGAGAAGCATTCCCCAAAGCACCACTGAAACCCACATTTTATTTTCTAAAGGGATGCTTTATAGTTCCTTTATGAGGCTGGTCCATCTTTAGTGCCATGAATAATAAAAGGCTTGAAGTCAAAGACCGCCATAGTCATAACAAGGCCAGACAGCTTTGCTACTTTATTTTAACTTCCCCCTCCCCCTCCAACTGATATTACCACAATTTCTGGGAAAGCTTCAAGAGGCAGGCAAATCTGAGGCTACGAATGCCAAACATTTTCCTGGGGACAGTTTCTTGCAGAGTTTCATATGACAAATAAAAGAAAAACCATTTATTAAGTACAGAACTCCATATCAAGCAGAATAAGTGCTGGATTTACAAACAACAAAAGACTGTCCCTGATCTTGAGGTGCACTCACCCGAATTTTGGAGGACAATACATATAGGAGAGTTCAGCTTCAGAGCAGGCAGAAAGTCCTGGAAGACCTAATGTACAGCCAAGTTTCACTGCAGTAGTAGCCCAATACCATTTGGAAGTTAGTGGGGGGGGTTGGGGGGAGGTGAAGGGAATGGGGATTGATTCTGCCTTTAAAATGTCCTAACTCACTTCTTTCACCTGATCATGAAGAGAATGGAAGGATCTGGTCAAAATTAAAGTAAAAAATGATAATCCCCACTTTTCCTGAATTGTATCTAGTACTGAACATCAGCTTCCATGTTGTCTCCCATAGTTGTGGAAGAGCCAAAAAATATGGTGGCTAGGCATCATAGGTTACACTAACACCAGACTTGCAGACACATTTAGAAACCTATCAGCTCTTCCCACACCATAATACTGAAGTGATTTTGACCTAAATGAAGAACTCTCTAGCATCTGGTTATAACAATACTTCTCATTTGTTTAGTCCTTTATGTTTACAAAGTATTTTCCTCCCAACAAGTAGGTGGAGGAAATACCAATATAATTTTAATGGTCCCTCATTTAACATATGAGGGACAGAGAAGTAAACTGACTTGCTTATTATCCATAACAGCTCTGACCCACATCTTTATTAAAATTTTAATTTTCCTATTGTGTTATCTTTTTGTCTCCAGGCTTTGGATCCCTGCTAACTTGGTTATTTATTTATAGCTACATGGAATGCCACATTTTGGTTGCAGGGAGAGGGCCAGTAGAACAGACATCTGAAGCTGCACCCTATCCTTTTTTCAGCCTTGCTCCTATACTGATAGGCATAGATCATACTTGGCGTCATGGGAAGGGAAAGGAGTGTCTTTTGAACTTCATTTTTTCCCATACTGCCATTGAGACAGAGGTCACATACTTACAGTCCAAAACTGCTTTTAACTCCCACCATATTCTCATAATGTCAATCATGTTTTGTACAAATCACCTTACAGGAATAAATGAAAGGAGATGGGTGGAACTGGTCGCATCTGCACTCTCCCAGTAACAAAACCTCCATACTCACATGTCAACCTAATCCTAAGTGAGTTTTTGTGCTTCTCCTAAAGAAAGCCATGAACAAAAGGAATGTTTTGACCATAGGAATACTTTTTCATTCTTGTTTGTAACTGTTTAAATAGCAATTAACTACTTAATTAAGAGCAACCCTGAACATTAGCACAAACAACTAATACTGCTTTCGTAATTATACAGCATACTCCCATAAGGTCTCCAAACCAAAGATGCTATTTTTTCCTTTCTGTAAATTAAATTAATTAATTGTGATGCAGAAAGTACAGCTTTTTTTTTATTCTTCCCCTCTAAGTCTGCAACACTATGCTCTATCCATTCATTTTAATCTATTTTTACCCATGTAATTATAGTTATTATGTGCACCATTCTGCTGGTTCTGCCTTTTTTTTGCTGAGTATTTCATAAAGATCTTTCCAAGTTTTTTGAAAGCTGCATACTTGTACATTTTAATTATATTATAGTATTTTATGGTATTAATTACTATTTATTGATCCATTCCCCTACTGTGAGACACTGAAGGAACCAACATTTTTGTAGTTACTTATAAAACTAGCATGAAAACTTTCCAACAGACAGCTCTGTTTTTCATTTGTTACTGATAACGCTTTCAGAGTACGGGCCTAACAGAGAAATTGTTGGGCCTAAAGGGTATATCGCTCTTCAGTTGTTTTAGTCATGTCTAACTCTTTTTCATCCCATTTTGGATTTTCTCAGTAAAGATAATGAAGTAGTTTGCCATTTCCTTCTCCAGCACATTTTACAGATGAGGAAACTGAGGCATTAATTGACTTGCCCAATGTTATATTAAAGTATCTGTTATTACTTTTGTAACCTTTACTACGTAATCACTCAACAAAAACATACTACAAGTTTATAATTCCAACAACGAGTGAATGTCTCTGTTTTCTTTCTGAATATAGTTTTTCTAAGCATGGTTTCACTGCCAGAGGCTCTAGAGTGAAGACCAAAATGGCAAAATTCACTGAAGGAATACATTTATAAAGAGAAAAGAATCCTCCCTCCCTAAGCCCAGTATACTGGAAAGGCTGAATGTTACTTGTTTACACTTGTTTAATTTTACCAGATTCTAAACCTGTTCACAGGTGCCCAACCAGGTTTTCTTCAACCTGCTCACTGTAACATTTGTTGCCCACACTTGTCTATAAAATGTAAATATTTCTTAGGAACGGGAAGACTAAGGGGAAGAAAGATATAAAGTGTAAACCTAATGATTGGCTGGGCCATGATGGGGAAAACATTTGTAAACGTTCAATAGTAACCAGGTGTCCCAGTTAGCTGGAGACGCTTTCTGGCGATTTAAATATTTCCATGTGAAAAGCAAAATAGCCAAAAATGTTTTAAAAAAATAAAAATAGAGCTTCTTTTAAAAATAGGAATGTTTTACCTTACGTTCATGAAAACATTCGAAAAAGCCAAGAATACACAAGGAGAGGACCCACAGGAGATAGGGCAAATGGTATGGTCTCTGTTACAAACACCAAGACAAGGATACAGCCAGATCCCGATAGGGAATCCTGGCTCTTGGCAGGCAGAGAGAGGAAGGGTATCCATGACCCAGGCTAGACCACCAGTACCCAGGTTATGGTAGACTTAGTCACGGACCTGGCTTGTACAACTTGGCCACTCCCTGATGCAGAAGGGAAAGTATTTGTTTCATAGGAGGGATTGAAGTTGCATATGTTTGATTAGTTTCCAGTCTGGCTCCACAAGGTTGAAGTTGTCAGCAGAATATATTGTAGAAATGAAGAGTGAGGTGGGTGGGGAGACTGGAGTCTAGAAAAAGGGTCTAGTAGGAATGGAAAAGGGGATGTGGCCAGGACATAAATAAATTTCTTGTGGACTAGTCACTGTGAAACAATTATTGTCAGACACTGTCTTGTGTGACTCTGGGCAAGTCACTTGTAAGGAGGATTTTGTAATCCTTTTCAGAGTTGTTTCTCAGGACCAGTGTCCATGGCAATGTCTAGTCTCTAGTGGTCAGATAATAACTCCCAGAATAGTTTCAAGAATTCTAGATAGTAATTCCCAGAATCATAGTGACAGACAGTCCTACTGAGGCTGCTCAGTGAGATAAGGGATGATATAATTGATATTCACTATGCTTGCAAAGAAGGATGATATTGCTAAAGTTAACCTGGGGGGGCGGAGCCAAGATGGCGGAGTAGAAAGACGCACATACACATAGCTCTGAACCCACAACCCATAGAATGGCTACAGGGAAGTAACTCACGGCGAATTCCACACCCAGAGGCCACGGAACATAGGAGAGAGGGAGATTTCTGTTCCAGAGAGACCTGCAAACCTCTCGCGGGGGGTCCTTCGCGCCGCGGACTGGGCGCCGGGACTGGGAGCTGAGTGCAGCCCTGCCGCGGCCGCGGCACCGAGAGGAAAAGATCCGAGCAGGCTTCACAGACAGGATCTCCAGCGGCCACGCGGGTCCCTCCACCCACAGAGGGATCTGCAAACCTCTCGCAAAAGGTCCGTCGCGCTGCAGACACAAAGCCCAGCCCAGACCTGCTGCGGCCACGGCTGCGGCACCGAGAGAAACAGATCCGAGCAGGCTTCAGGGACGGGATCTCCAGCGGCCGCACAAGTCCCTCCACCCACAGGTGACAGGGGTGGGTGAGAGAGTCTCTTTGGCGGGTCGAGAGGGGAGTGGGGTGCCCCCATAATTCAGGCCCCCCCGGGAGGTAGAAGCTGAGAGGCGGCTGCAGACAGGGGCTCCCCAAGCGGACGGGAGCTTGAATCCATTGCGGAAGGTCTGCGCATAAACCCCCTGAGGGAACTGAGCCTGAGAGGTGGCCCTGCCCCGATCTCAGCACCAGATCATAATCTCATACTGAATAGCAGCCCTGCCCCCGCCAAAAGCCCTGAGGCTGGAAGCAGCATTTGAATCTCAGACCACAAACACGGGCTGGGAGGATCAGGAGGTGAGGTGGGTGTGAGGAAAATATTCAGAGGTCAAGTCACTGGCTGGGAAAATGCCCAGAAAAGGGAAAAGAAATAAGACTATAGAAGGTTACTTTCTTGGCGAACAGGCATTTCCTCCCTTCCTTTCTGATGAGGAAGAACAATGCTTACCATCAGGCAAAGACACAGAAATCAAGGCTTCTGTGTCCCAGCCCACCCAATGGGCTCAGGCCATGGAAGAGCTCAAAAAGAATTTTGAAAATCAAGTTAGAGAGGTGGAGGAAAAGCTGGGAAGAGAAATGAGAGACATGAAGTCAAAGCATGAACAGCAGATCAGCTCCCTGCTAAGGGAGACCCAAAAAAATGTTGAAGAAAATAAAGTTAACCTGTAAGCTTAATGCTGGCAAGATGCCTTCTTTGTCTGTTGCCATATAAAGCAAGTGGACACTGGTCAGTGAGTAAGAGGGGGAAACCAGTGGAGACCCACAGGGGAATCAGTGTGTGCCTTGACCCACCCCCATCAAGGCTGGAGGGGATTTAGGGGAGTGCACAAACTGTCTAGAATGACCCCATTGAGAAGTAGGGATAGTTGCCCCACTCCCTCTCTCCTGCCCCTGTGAGAACGGTGATTAGAGAATGCTGTAGGTGCTGGTTCTCCCATTATCAGCAATCATTCTGAGAATACTAGACTACAATAAAGTAAGATTATTAACCCCTTTGAAGGCATCTGCCTGTCTGATCAGATCAAGAGTAAACCTGTTAGAGGCTGGCGTCCCAAAACTCCAGCGCCTCCCATGTGTTATCTGTAAAACACACTTAACCCTGTTTCCCTGAGTTTCTTCATCTATAAAATGAGCTGGAGAAGAAAATACTAAACCACTCCAGGGTCTTTGTCAAGAAAACTGCAAATGGAGTCACAAAGACTTGGACGTGACTGAAAAATCTGAATAATAGTAAGCCGCACGGAACAAAACATTTCTCCCACTCCCCATTACTATATCAGTAAATAAGTGTTGTTGACAATGGTGATAATGATCATTTCCATCATTGTTATTTGTTCTTGGTATAAAACCAATACAGAAAGCAAATAGTTGAAGAGGAAAGGTAAAAGAACATATGGCAGCTTCTCCTCTTTTCTGTGTATAAACTACTTCCTAATGATCAGAACAAACCCAAGGAGAATTGCGAAATAGGCAAAATGTGCCTAGGGTTCCCTCATAACTGACTTTTGATGTCTCCTCCTTCCTGACTTTATTCTCTGTCTTTTTATTTCCCTGTAACCTTACGCTGGTGCACACTACCTTTCTCTAGTAGAACCCCAGACTCCAGGTGTCCTTTTCCACATCTCTGACCACTGACATCCCTTTCCTTTAAGATACAGCTTATGTACCACCTCCTTCATAAAGCCTTACCTGATTCTCCTCTGCTGAAAGTAACTTGTCTCCTAAGCTTTTCTTGAGAGCACTTCTGGACTTTTACTTTGTCTATCATATTTTGTCTTGTATTATACATATTTATGTGGGCAGCTAGGTGGTGCAGTGGATAGAGCACCAATAAAGGAGTCAGGAGGACCTGAGTTCAAATCTCACCTCAGATACTTGATACTTACTAGCTGTGTGACCTTGGGCAAGTCACTTAACCACAATTACCTCATCCTGATGAATATCTGGTCACTGGATTCAGATGGCTCTGGAGGAGAAGTGAGGCTGGTAACCTGCACTCAAAACAAAGTCAAGTGGAAGTCATGTAACTGTGTCTTTGATGGCATGGTGTCCTTAGGCAACAAAGGACAAACACACACACATATTTGTGTGTATATCATGTTCCTCTTACCACTGTAATAGCACCTACCCTACAGGGATGTTGTGTGGATCAAATGATATAATATTTGTAAAAGTGTTTAGCATAGGGCCCTGACACATATTAGGTGCTTAATAAATACTTACTCCATCCTCCATTCCTTACTCCTCTCATTCATTCATTCATTCATTGAACAATTTTGAAGCACCAACTATGTTCAGGAAAGTACTATACACTCCCTGAGGTCAAGAACAGAGTCTTTTTCTCTTCATCTTTATAAATCCAGTCCTTAACACAGTGTCTATGAATATATAAGCTTCTTAATAATGTGACATTTCACATGGGTCTTTGCTTTCTGATGTTCTATGCTCTTATATATAATATTGTAGCATCTGTGTCTGTGTCTCCACACACCCATACACACACAGAGTTGTAAAGTCTATGAGGTCAGGGACCATTTCTCATCAAAATTTTATACCTTCCTCAGCAACTAAAGCAAAATTTTACAGACAGTAGGTGTTTGATAAATGCATGTAGAATGAATTGATTTATTATAATGAATTTGAATCGCTTCATCAAAAAACTTCAGTACCCTCCCGCAAGTCTTTTATCTTTTTAACTTCCAGGGTGTCTCTCCTCAAATATTTGATAACATTTTGAACCTTTCTTAAAACATCACTTTCTAATCATATAATAGCTATTTGTGCACATAGCTTATCATCCATCCTAATTTGTAAATTCTCTGAGGGCAATCAATGCTCTTGTTTTAACAGCCTAACTCTCTCGATGCTAGTACAATGCTGCGAACATGGTTAACACTTACTAGAAGTTGTGTTAGATTGAGATGGTCCCGTTTCCTCAGGGTCTTTATCAATTCCATGGTAACCTGAAAGCCCAATTCTATTTAGGTATTCATAATAGCCCTTGATCATTTAATGTGTAGTAAGATACATATAGGAACATTTTAAAAATAATACTTGAACGACTCTAATTCTCAGAATTTCAAATAACATGCCAAACTGAAAGAAAAAATATATTTGGCCAGAGAGGGCATTTCCTAGTTCCCTCAAGCAGTCACTTACACCTAAAACCAGTCCTTCTTGACAGGAAGAGAAGCACCTTTGGAAACTGCTTTTTACAAGTTTTCAAATAAAACACTGTTACAACAAATTATATTGCAAGAAAAATATCTATATAACCAGAAGATTTATAAGACCCAAGCGCCAACCTACTTCTGAGTGGAACCATACATTTGGATAGAACCTAGTAAAATGGCTAGCAAATAGTATTCAACACATATTTGTTTTATTTAATACAACAAACATGTTTTGAGTACCAATTGTATGCTGAGCACTTGAAGGAATACAATGTGTAGATAAAAAGGGGTCCCAACCCTAACAGAACTTGCGTAAACAAATAAAGATAACATAAAAGCATGGTACATTCAAGGAAAGTATTGTACTATGTGAATTCTGATAAGGAAGAACCATCAGTGACTGGGGGTCAGGGAACGTTCCTGGCATTTGAACCATGCTTGACGGAATGGGTAGGAATTAAACGGGATGGGGAGATTGCAGGCTTAAGAAACAGTATGTGTGAGCAAAGGCATGGAAGTGGGAAACTATGGCATATTTAATCAATCCAGTTTGGCTGTAATGCAGAGCATGCGGAAGGAAGTACTATGAGGTAAGGCTGGAAAGATAGGGTGACAAAACTTTGAAAAAAGCCTTGAAAACTAAATGAATGGAATCTCTGTTATATACCCTCTACCAAAAATACAGGCTGCCTCATAATAAAACTCTTTTTGGCTATGTTCAAGAGGAGAATTGGAGAAGATGGCTAACATAGCTGGTGTTTGAGCAGGGACTGAGAGTGCCACCCCTGCTTCCACCAAAGCCCAATGGACTGGCTTGAGGAATATCTGAAATGAGTGAACTGTTGTAAGACTTTTCCCTGTAGACCTCCAGGAGAACGGAGGAGCACTTGCTATCCCTGTAGTGGCAGACAGATATTGAATCCAAAGCTTTCCTGTTTTTTAAAGTTTATTTACATTTCTATTTAGTTAGTACTAATGCCAGTTTAGATTAAGTGCTTCTGGTTCACTTGCTTTATTATTTTGAGTAGGGTATTGCAAAAGAAGAAGGGACAGTGATAGGTATGTAATGGAGAGAGAGAAAAAGAAAGTGACAGAATAGATCCAGTTAGGGGCTCAGGAGTTACATGGCAGAGAATCTTTGTGATTTCACATTTTATAAAGCATTTTTCAATCAATCAGCTAGCATTTATTAACTCCTGCTATGTACCAGGCCCTGAGAATATGAACAAAGGCAGAAAACAGTTCCTGCTTTCAAGGAGCTCAGAGCAAAGACACAGATGTGGTTCTTTTCCCCTAGAAAAATGCCGTAAAATAACAGTGATTGGCTGATGAGAAGTTGAGCTGCTTTATCAGTGACCCTTTTCCTCATTGTTCTCCTCCATGAATACTCAGAGAGATTTTGCAAAGCAGGAACTAAACAGTAAAAGCTGTGAAATGGCTTTAGGTACCAAAAACCCCAAGTTTCTAATTCATCATTCTTGATACACTGGTGCCAGTCAATTCTGCATTGAAATTGCTTACTTTTCTTTGTGTATATTTCTGCATCTTGCATTGAGTAGGACCTGTAGCCTAAAACTATTATCATATCACCTATGTTGAAACTGTGTTTTTTAATCTTAAAGATATTCAGATATAAAATGCTTATATTATATAGCTCATATGCTACAAAAGCAAATATTTCTAAGTGCATGTTTAATCAAGAATACTAAATTAATGAAAACTCACTTGTCAAGCACTTTTTATGTAGTGAATAGAAAAGGAAGATAGTACTTGCTTTCAAAATGTTTGCTTTATAATTGGTAAAGTCAACACATTTAGGAGAATTCATCTGCAATGAGGAAGTAAAGATCTGGAGGTGCTCTTGTGGCAGTTTCAGGACAGATGACAAGTCCCTAGAGCCCTTAGGATGTATCAGCAATCAGCTCAAGAGAGGTGACTCACCACTGTTAGAAAGGGTCGAGTTAGTCTAAGGGTCAGGGTGGAGAGAAAATTAGTTCTGGAAGAGGGTCAGATGAGGGTTCAATGTCTGGCCAGGAGGGGCAAAGAGGAAGGAGGCATGGCAGGAAGATTGGGGATAAGCTGTAGGATGGGAGAAGGAAAAAAGGAGTCCCACTATTCTCATTGTCATATTGTAAAAATTAAGAAACTCAAAATAGATTTTAGAAATTAGCAAGCATCTAAATGGTAACATTCTTTTCAAAATAATTGTGTGTTCATATGGTAGAATAACTACATCAGAGGTGTCAAACATATGTCCTGGGTCCACATGCAGACCTACCAGTACAGCTGAAGCGATTAAAATGTAATTAGAAAATATTTGACAAAATAAATGTAAAATACAATAGAATAAAGATAATGTTAATATGTGGTTTTCTAAGTTAATATGCACCCACAGAGATACTTATTTAGGGATTAATAACCCCTCTTTCTATTCAGGTTTGACATACTGCATTACATATTATATATTTAGATCTAGAAGAGATATTAGGATCTATTTAGTTTATCTATTTCATTTTATACATGACGACACTGAAACTCACGAGGAGAAATAACTTACCCAAGATCAAACAGTTAGTAACATCCAGAGCTTAGAAATCAGTCAAAATTTAATCAAATCTAGTGCCTTTTCAATGCACATCTCTAAACTTCTGTTGGTATTTCTAGACAGCAGAATTCAACATTATGAAAGTTACCTTTTAAAAGATATGTTATGTATTATGGTTGCTCAGTTGTTTTGGTTGTATTTCTTAGTGACCCTATTTGGGGTTTTCTTGGCAGAGAAATTGCAGTGGTTTGCCATTTCCTCCTCCAGTTCATTTTACAGATGAGAAAACTGAGGAAAACATGATTAAGTGACTCACCCAGTGTCACAAAGCTAGTAAGTATCTGAGGCCAGATTTGAACTCAGATCTTCCTGACTCCAGGCCTGGCACTTTATCCACTATGCCACCAAGCTGTCCATATTATGTACTAGAGAGTATATAAATTGAATTTACTACTGAATGAATGTTCTGAGTTCTTATCTGCTGTATAAAGTTGATAGGCAGCAGTTTCATTATTTGTATTGATCTCTTAGGCATTAAAAATCTAAATCTTATTCTACACCCACTGTGTGCAGAGAGCTGAAATACAAAATTTAGATGAGTCACGGTCCCTGCCTTCGTAGAACTTAGACTATATTAGGGATAAGTGAGCATTTGTCTACAAACATATCTTAACAATATGCTCTCTCCCAAGATCACTTTGGCCCTAGAACTTACATCCTATGAATACCCTGTGCTCTGGTGCCCCAACCTTCCCCCTTATTGGAGGGTGGAGAACTTCTCCCAGTACCTCCATTTAAGGAGGGCCCAGGCTCCCATTTCTTCATTTCCCCACAGGCTGCTCTCCTTTGGACATGTCCGTCATGCTTGCTTACTGAGTACCTTTCCCCACACTCCTGCTTCTCAGTCCTTTTATGTGTTATCTTTTCCCAAGCTCTTTGATGGCAAGAACCATCTTTTGCCTTTCTTTGTGTCACAGCACTCAGCACATCATAGGCGTTTAATACGTGTTTACTGATTGACCAACTGACATGCACAGATATCCATTCTACAAAATGATGCATGAAGAGTTCATTAGAGAAATCCAAAACAAAATACTGGGTGAGATCTAGGAAAGAAACAATCATTATTTAATGGAGAGATCAGAGAAGGCTTTGTAGAGGGAGGCATTCTATAAATTCAGCAAATGAAATGAGAGAAAGTTATTCCAGTCAGAGAGGGTATAGTGTAAGCAAAGGAATAAAGACAGGAAAACACAAGGTATGCTCAGAGGACAGAGTGGCCCAGTACCATCAGAATCTAGAGTACACAGAGGTGAGAGGAGATGCATTGGGTAACCCTAAAAGAATAGGACAGGGTTAGAACCTGGCAGAGGAATTTTGATTTTACTTGGTGAGTGATAGGGAGTCAAGGAAGATTTTTGACCAGAGTTAAGAGGAAAATGTCCACTTCTTAATAGGGCAAGCATTTCATTGGTAAAAGATACTTACGCTTTAACTTATCATATCTCCCACAACTAAGGCTTTATTCTTAGGTCTTTAATAGCTAAACCTAGCTTAAATACCAAATGCAAAGTGCTCAGAAGCTCACTGATTATTGAGCTAAAGTGTGATACAGAAAATAATTGCTATAGATTAGCTACTGTTTTGAGCAGTTGGTGTTTGGACACCAATAACTTATTAATAATAACTCAATAATAATAATATTAACTCATAAGTACAGTCCTGTAAGGGAGTTAATGTTGGTATTAGTATCTTCATTTTAAAGATGAGGAAACTGAGATCAGAGAAGTGAAACTGAAGTTGTCAAGGACATCCAGGATTAAATTTCACAGCGGAAACTCAAATATAGTCTTCTGATTCCATTTCCAGTGCTCTTTTCTCGACATACATTGGAATACCGGGAGAGGTTTAACAACCAGCTTTCTGAAGATGGAATGGGGGAGAAATGTGCACAGAATGCATTTTAATATTTCATCTGCATTATTAACATCTTCTCTATCATTTTCTTAAATCTAGACAATCACAAAACCAGAACTCAAACCTGCTTTATGGTAATTGCTGATTTCCGAGGTATATGTGCTCACACACTACCTTTAATAATCAGCCAGTGTAGCCCACACCACATTTTACTGCTTTCCACTAGCCATAACTGGTGTTGATAGCATATGACTAAACCAAGATTAGCATTTCATTATTGTTTGACTTTGTTTTTTGGATTTGATGCATCCCAGAAAATTATGTGCAAGGAAGTATTTGTGTATCTGAATTACTTATTCCCCATGTCCAGTCAGTTGTCCATCTTATCCATTCTCCTCTACTTTAGTTTTTCCATTCTGTTCTTTCTATTTTTTCACCTTCTTTCTATGCACATAGCCATAATTCTCTAGTTCAGTCCTTCATCACCTCTTGCCTCTCTTTTACAGTAGCTTGCTAATTAGGCTTCCTGAACTAAGTCTTTCCCTACTTCAAGCAATCAGCCTTTGCTTAAAGGTCTATTCTAGACCACTTACGCCTGAACAAACAGTCATCCAGTTTAATCCATACTAGAACAATAATCTCTGCTTAAACATCCCCAAAAGTAGTCATCCTTGTTTTGCTTGAAGATCTCTATTGAGAGAGAAACTACTCCCCTCAAAGGCAGCCTGTCCAATTTGGGGGATTTCTAAATTTTTAGAAAGGTTTTCCTTATTCAAATACCCAAATGGATCTCTGATCTCATTTATTTGGATGTTCTTTGCAATGATATACATCTCAGTCCATCCATGTCTTCTATCTAATCTGGTCCATGTCCTCCAATAAATTTGCTACAAGGGGTCTACATGTGTTATTGTTGTTTAGTCATTTTCAGGCATGTCCAATTCTTCATGATCACTTTTCCTTCTTCAGCTCATTTTACAGATGAGGAAACTGAGGCAAACAGGGTGAAGTGACTTGTCCAGGATCACACAGTATCTGAAGCTGGATTTGAACTCAGGTGTTCCTGACTCAGAGCCCAGAGCTCCATCCACTGTGGCATCTAGCTGCCCTAATGTGCTGGTGGCCTTTCTTTAGCTCTTCTGACATCTGGACAAGCTTAGATTTGCCTCTTTGCCACTTCCACTCATTGCTTCTAATTCTCCCCTCTGGAGCCAAGCAAAAATCTAATCTCTCCTACACACAGTAGCCCTTAAAATGCTTAAGGACCTCTATCATGTCCCATCCAAAGTCTTCCCATCTCCAGGTTAATCATCTTTAGTTCCTTAAACAGATTTTCATAGAGCACAAACTTAAGAAGGCTCAAACTACAGTGTTTTATTGCTGTACAGATGCTCATAGCAGGTTAAAAGAAGGTCTGAGAGGTCCTTCAGGCTGTGAGATTCTCAAGTAAGTGGTGGCTTTCAGTTGAAGTTGTTTTACCTAATCACATACATTGTTTTCCCTGAGAACTAGGAGCAGTTAGTCCCATAGGCCCACATTTTTAGCCAGAGCCTACTGGGAAGGAAGGGGAAAGAGCCTAAGCTGCCCCTTAGACTAACAGAGAAGTAGACTGCAGTTTTGGTGGGGAGAAAGAGACAGAGAAGATAGGATGAGCTGGGAGATACATAGGACTGATATTGACCTAAGGACATCATTACCAACCGGGATTAGGAAGCAATAGTGGGGTTTTGTTATAATGACTAAATTATATGATTGTGATAGAGCAGATCAAGCAAAGTTAGGAATGCCTAGATAAAGTAGTTGGGATAAAAAATGCTGACTGGTAGGGAAAAATGTGTATGTTCCTTTTATATCCTCTCGCATCTAACAGATTTCTGAATCTCATGTCATCTCGTTGAATTTAGTAGATTTCCTCATTTCACTTCATTGGAACTCCCCTTCAATTTCTTTTGGGTTTGGGTGAAGTCAGTGTTGTTGATCTGTTAACAGCTGGACAGCAGGCATGAACACATCTGTGTTTTCCCTAGCTCAGCTGCCTTCATGGCCCAGATCAGGGAAGTGCAACAACCAACTTCTGTAAGGTCACAATGAAAAGAGTTCCTTAAATCTCTCTAACAGTTCACTGAGTATGGAGAACTAGGATTGGAGGGAAATGTCAGGGGTTATCACATCATACTCCAATAGCAGGCTTTCCCAAATGAAGGAGGACACAAAAGGATCTCTCAAAGCAATGTCCAAAATATGGGGATTTCAAGTACTAATCCTGCATAAACACATTCCTTTTTTGTCAGTGAAGATAATATTTGAATCAAAAGTCAATAAAAAACAAGGCTAGTCTATCCAATCAGTAGTGGGCCAGGGCAGATGTGTATTGGGGGTGCTTCCCGATCCTCCTTCACGTTTCTCTGTCCTTCAGTCTCAACTCCCTGGCACAAATAGAAGGAGGAGGATCTCATGGGAGGCCTCAGATCCAGGGAGAAAGAGCCATTCTGGACTCTCCACTATAATGAAGATGTGAGCTTATGGCAGCTGAGCACCCGCACCCATCTGACCCATGGCATAGCCTCGATCTGCAGATGTGGGATCTATGGGACTTTCCAGGGATGAGGGTAGGGTTAGGTTCTTGGTAACTTTGGCCTCTTCATCACTGGCCCACCATGCAATTTTCAGGAACCTTTCCCTCCTGAGTACAGGATGATTTCAAGTTGGAAGAATTCTAGAAGTCTGAAGGTTGAGATCCAGTGAAAGTCTGCTGCTAGGATGTGGTATGATAACCACTGACATTTCCCTCCAACCCTGGTTCTACATACTTAGTGAACTGGTAGAGAGATGTAAAGATCTCCCTGCCTTTGCTGGGCAGGATAGTATAACAGAGTCGGTCTCTGTCTGGCAACAGTAAATCAACAAGGGTTTAATAAGCACTTACTATATGGTCAGCACTGTGTTAAAGTCTAGGAATGTGAATATAAGCAAAAGAAAGACAGTTCCTGTCATCAAGGAGCTTATATTTCAGGGGGGAGCTGAAGGTGAAGCTACCCTGGAGGAGGGAGATGGGCAGCAGAAGAGACAGTGGAGATGAGTGAGTCAGCATGGCAGTCTAGAAAAGAACTGAGACACGACTAACCAGGGGTTCCTCCTTAAAAGTGAGGTTCTGGGAGAAGCAAGCCAATCAGAGGAAGAAGTTACAAGAACAGAGGGTACTTTCACTGAGAAGTAGGTGGAGTAAACTTCCAGAGGTTTCTATGTCTTTGTGGACAAAGTCCACTGCTTTAGTACAGCCTAAATACACAGCACAAAGACAGTGCTGCATTTGTAATGAAAGGACCTAAGTATAAATCTTGACTCTACTGCTCTCTATGTGGTCTTGTACATGTCATTACACTTCTGTGCCTCAGTCTCCTCAAATGTAAAATGAGGGGGGAGGAGCCAAGATGGCAGAGTAGAAAGACACACATATGCTAGCTCCAAACCCACAGCCCATAAAATACCTGTAAAGAAGAACTCCCAACAAATTCTGGAGCAGCAGAGGCCACAGGGCAATGGAGTGGAGGAGATATCTGTTCCAGAGAAACCTGAAAAACTGACCCGAAAGTTCCATTGCACCCCGGATCCACAGCAAATCCCAGCTCTGCCTTGGCGGCACAGCACCAAGAGGAGAAGATCCAAGCAGGCTTCAGGGACAGAATCTCCAGTGGCCGCGCAGGTCCCTCCACCCACAGGTGCCAAAGGTCAGCGAGAGTGTCTTTTTGGCTCACTGAGAGGGGAGTGGGGTGTCTACATAACTCAGGCCCCCTTGGGAGGCAGCAGTGGAGGTGGCACCAGTGGACAGGGCTCCCAAAGCAGGCAGGAGCCTGGATCCATTGCTGAAGGTCCCTGAGGGAACCGAGCCCTGTGTGGTGGCCCTTCCCCCACCCGAGTACCTGAACTTAATCTCACACTGAATAGCAGCCCCACCCCCACTGAAAGCCCTGAGGCTGGGAAGCAGCATTTGAATCTCAGCCCGCAAGCGCTGGCTGGGAGGATCTGGAGGCGTCAGAGGTGTGGAAAGGAATCTCAGAAGTCAAGTAACTGGCTGGGAAAATGCCCAGAAAAGGGGGAAAAAAAATAAGACCATAGAAGGTTACTTTCTTGCGGAACAGATATCTCCTCCCATCCTTTCAGATGAGGAAGAACAATGCTTACCATCAGGGAAAGACACAGAAGTCAAGGCTTCTGTATCCCACACATCCAAAATAAATATACCATGGGCTCAGGCCATGGAAGAGCTCAAAAAGGATTTTGAAAATCAAGTAAGAGAGGTGGAGAAAAACTGGGAAGAGAAATGAGAGATATACAAGTAAAGCATGAAAAACAGATAAACACCCTGCTAAAGGAGACCCAAAAAAATGCTGAAGAAAATAACATCTTGAAAAATAGGCTAACTCAATTGGAAAAAGAGGTCCAAAAAGCCAAAGAGGAGAAGAATGCTTTCAAAAGCAGAATTAGCCAAATGGAAAAGGAGGTTCAAAAGCTCTCTGAAGAAAACAGTTCTTTCAAAATTAGAATGGCACAGATGGAGGCTAAGGACTTCATAAGAAACCAAGAAATCACAAAACAAAACCAAAAGAATGAAAAAATGGAAGATAATGTGAAATATCTCATTGGAAAAACAACTGACCTGGAAAATAGATCCAGGAGAGACAATTTAAAAATTATGGGCCTACCTGAAAACCATGATCAAAAAAAGAGCCTAGACATCATCTTTCATGAAATTATCAAGGAAAACTGCCATGATATTCTAGAACCAGAGGGCAAAATAAGTATTCAGGGAATCCACCGATCACCTCCTGAAAGAGATCCAAAAAGAGAAACTCCTAGGAACATTGTAGCCAAATTCCAGAGTTCCCAGGTCAAGGAGAAAATATTGCAAGCAGCTAGAAAGAAACAATTCAAGTATTGTGGAAATACAATCAGGATAACACAAGATCTAGCAGCTTCTACATTAAGGGATCGAAGGGCATGGAACAGGATATTCCAGAAGTCAAAGGAACTAGGACTAAAACCAAGAATCACCTACCCAGCAAAACTGAATATAATACTTCAGGGGAAAAATTGGTCTTTCAATGAAATAGAGGACTTTCAAGCATTCTTGATGAAAAGACCAGAGCTGAAAAGAAAATTTGACTTTCAAACACAAGAATGAAGAGAAGCATGAAAAGGTAAACAGCAAAGAGAAGTCATAAGGGACTTACTAAAGTTGAACTGTTTACATTTCTACATGGAAAGACAATATTTGTAAACTCAGGAAGATGTCTTCCTGACTCCAGGCCCAGCCCTCTATTCACTGTGCCAACTGGCAGCCTGCAGTATTTTGTAATAATAGCAAACTGACAGGTATGAGATGGTACCTTAGAGTTGTTTTAATGTACAGTTCTCTAATCCATAGTGATTTAGGACATTTTTCCATGTTATTACAAATAGCTTTGACTTCTTCTGAAAACTGCCTCTTCATATCTGCTGACCATTTATCAACTGGGGAATGACTCATTTTTGTAGATTTGACACAGTTCTCTATATATTTGAGAAATGAGGCTCTTATCAGAGAAACTTGCTGTGAAAAAAAATCCCCCAGTTTTCTTCTTTCTTTCTAAGTTCCTTGGAATTGTCTTGGATCATTGTATAGCTGACAATAGCACTGAATTTGTGCAAAAACTTTTTAATTTAATGTAATAAAAATTATTGATTTTACTTCCAAAAAAAATGTAAAAATGAGGGGGATGGGCCACATGACTTCAAAGGTCCCTTCTATCTTTTTGCTACTTTGACAATGAATGTAGTACCATGTTTATACTAGTTTTATTGTAGGGATTTCATGGCATTCATGCCACATCAGGCATTCTTTTTTTCTCCCTAATTCCAACTTCTCTCAAGGATCAGTCCTGACTCTAGCATTTCTCACTCCTCTACTTTTATGCACAAGTTACTGCCAGCTCCACTAGACAATTTTGTGACATGTTGGTACCAATACTACCCACCATGCCCACTAATGGAAACTGCCAAACACACATGCTCACAGTTCAGAGGTTCAGATGTGCCCCAACCCTGAAAGAGAGTAAGCTCTATTAGACTGCTTTATGAAGGAAAGGAATTGATCTTAATATTTAGAGAACCTCTAGAAACTGGGGGTGACTGCCACTGGAACAAGGAGAGAGATGTATCCTAAAAGGATTCTTAATAAACTCAATCCAGATTCAGCTACACACTGACTTCTCCAGTTTTTTAAAGATCCTGTAAATTTGACAATTCCTTCTTCAGGATTATAGGGGTTTGACGAGTATAAGTATTCTAATATTTTTAACATAAATTATCTGAGATTTTATCCTTGGTTCTTCCCTCCCATAACAGACTATTTCCCTGCATGCCCTGGTAAGTCTTTCAGAGTTGCTGTTTGCTCACTTTGGACAGCCAGAGACTTAGATTCCTCAAACAACCAATCTATGGAGTCCATCATTGAACTCTTTCTGGCTAGGTAAAACCTGCCAGCATCTACAGTCTGAAACAATAGCCTTTGAGAACCCATGGCTACCTCTGCTCCATGATCAGACATTAAGGAGTATATCTTTTATTGAATTACATTTCATCAATCTAGTGATTTGCAGGGCTCACTATAAATGTGGCACTGCACTGGTGTGTTAGGCTCAGAGGGGGAATGCAAAGATGAATGGTACATAGTCCTTGCCTCCAAAAAGCATGGAGCCCAAGCAAGGAAAGTCTGGTATGTGTTAGCATCCAGCACAGCAGCTAGCCAGGCACCGCTAGGCTGAGGTCAAAGGCATTGGAGACCTTCACCAATCCCTGTCCTTTACCTGCCTGCAGGGCTTGCCCTGAGTTCATTGCTCTGGACTTGACTCAACAGAGATTCCTGACTTCCAGTATTTCAATCCCACCCTCACCTCAGATTCCAGAGAATCATCTTTATTTTGGGTTCTACTTGAAAAGGTCCCTCCCTACCTGGGATGGGGATGAGGGAGAGGAAGAAACAAGCCATTTGACTGAATGATCTCAAGTTCCCCATGTATTTAGCTGTGTGTTAGTGGATTCTGCTCTCATCTTTGCCTAAATAATTCCTAGTCAGGATCAATAACAACATAGCTGGTATGATTTCAGGAGCACCATGAAACACCTCCTCCCCATCATCACCACCATGGTGACTACCAGCATGGCCCTTGAGACACAAGAGAAAAGTTCCTACCAACTTCCTGATTTTATTTTTTGCTAATTTGCTCCCTAGAGTATGATAATGTTAGGGCATATTCCCATCTTTTTAGTCCTTTAGGGTCCTATTCATTTATTCTGTGTGTACAAGTGCACAGACACACACACATATACAATGGAGAGGCCACACTATTGTTAGGCTATTATTGCTTGAATGCTAGTGTCTTGAAAGAACAAAATGTTTTCCCAACTCTGGCCCAGGCTGGGACTGAGGTATTAATGGGAACAGCCGTACCATAACAAATAATATCTATAAAAACAGTTTATGCCCATGATCTCACTGATCCTCCCAATGACGCCCTGAGGTAGATATTCACTCTGTTTTTTTAAATAGAAAAACTAAAGCAGAGAGATTAAATGTCTTGCCTATGGTGACAGAAATTCTAGACAAGATTTACATCCACATAATCCTGCTCCTAGGCCAATACTCTATCCACTACACCACACTTTCTCTAATACTGTGGCAAGTTAGTGGATTGCTCTAATTCAGACCATTTTCCTCCTCAATTCTTCCTTTTCCAAATCTTGCTTATTCTTCAGGGTTCATTTGAAGTCCCTCCTCCTTCACTGACACCTTCCTATATCACTTTAGATCCAGTGCTCTCTTTCCTCCTGAAATAAAATGGTATTTCTCATCAACTCATTGGATTTTGCCCTGTTTTCATCCTCTGTAATGTTGTCTTTATAATCATTTAACCCTTACATTATCCAAATACTTATGTTATGCCTTATAACACTAACTTCCTTGAAGAGAAGGAAATTTCTTTTTATTCCCAAAAGTCCCTTTTCTGCAATGTCTCACATATTAATAATTCATATATACAAACACATTTATTCTGTATTACATATATAATATTTATATGCTCATTTATTTTTATGTGATTCTCTTGATCTTTTCTAATAGATAACAAAACCTTGCATAGCTCCTAGTCACAAAGAAAAGAAAGTTATTTTTTCATGAGACCAATAAGTATGATGGACTTTTATTTTATCTACCATTCATTCCAAGAGCTTAGATTCTGTTTGCTACCTCTTCCAGGACTACATGATCCTATATGGAACCAGTGTTTATTATCAGTCATCTGGAAACAAAATGGGGAGTCATTTTCAGGAAAAATAGGTCATAACTCCTTGGGGATGTTACTTAGTCACTTTCTATGACCAGCTCTGGGGTCATAGGTCAAGCTACAAATAGGTTGGAGCAATCAGGGATTTAACTTAGGGTATCTCTGTTTGGAGGATGCTAATAACATTTGCACTCATAAAAACTAAAGAGCTTAGCACCTAATTAACAAGAAAAAAAAAACAGTTAAAATAGAAAACTACTAGATATCTGGTTCCTTCCTTGATCACTTTCTGCAGTGCCAGCCTCCTATCTCTCCTCCATAGGCCATGTCCCAAGTTCTCATAAAAGAACAGTCTGAGAAAAGGAAAGGACCTCAGCAGTTGAACACACCCACAAAGTAATCCCCACAATGACATACCCAACAAAGCAGTCCAGTTGTTGCCTGAAGACCTCCACAGAAGAGGAACCAACTATCTCCTGAAGCAGTTTATTCCATATTTGGATAGCTTGAACGCAAGTATCATGTCTCCTCTCTCCCCAATCACTCCAAAAACAAAACAAAATTTCTTTTCTATAGGATAAACATACTAATTCCTACAAATTATCCTTCAACTTGAGTTCATAAAACACGGCCTTCAGGCCACCTTCATCACCCTAGTTGCCTTTCTCTAGACATTGTCCTTTTTTTTTTTTAATTTATTTATTTAACTTTTAACATTCATTTTCACAAAATTTTGGGTTCCAAATTTTCTCCCCATTTGTCCCCTCCCCCCACCCCAAAACACCGAGCATTCTAATTGCCCCTATCACCAATCTGCTCTCTTTTCTATCATCCCTCTCTGCCCTTGTCTCCATCTTCTCTTTTGTCCTGTAGGGCCAAATAACTTTCTATACCCCTTTACCTGTATTCCTTATTTCCTAGTAGCAAGAACAGTACTCAACAATTGTTCCTAAAACTTTTGAGTTCCAACTTCTCTTCATCCCTCCCTCCCCACCCCTTCCCTTTGGAAGGCAAGCAATTCAATATAGGCCATATCTGTGTAGTTTTGCAAATGACTTCCATAACAGTTGTGTTGTATAAGACTAACTATATTTCCCTCCATCCTATCCTGCCCCCCCATTGCATCTATTCTCTCTTTTGATCCTGTCCCTCCCCATCAGTGTTGACCTCAAATTGCTCCCTCCTCCCAATGCCCTCCCTTCCATCATCCTCCCACCCCTCATATCCCCTTCTCCCCTACTTTCCTGTATTGTAAGATAGGTTTTCATACCAAAAAGAGTGTGCATTTTATTCCTTCCTTTAGTGGAATGTGATGAGAGTAAACTTCATGTTTTTCTCTCACCTCCCCTCTTTTTCCCTCCACTAAAAAGTCTTTTGCTTGCCTCTTTTATGAGAGATAATTTGTCCCATTCCATTTCTCCCTTTCTCCTCCCAATATATTTCTCTCTCACTGCTCAATTTCATTTTTTTAAGATATGATCCCATCCTCTTCGATTCACTCTGGGTATTCTGTGTGTGCATGTGTGTGTGTATGTGTGTGTAATCCCACCCACTACCCAGATACTGAAAAGTTTCAAGAGTTACAAATATTGCCTTTCCATGTAGAAATGTAAACAGTTCAACTTTAGTAAGTCCCTTATGACTTCTCTTTGCTGTTTACCTTTTCATGCTTCTCTTCATTCTTGTGTTTGAAAGTCAAATTTTCTTTTCAGCTCTGGTCTTTTCATCAAGAATGCCTGAAAGTCCTCAATTTCATTGAAAGACCATTTTTTCCCCAGAAGTATTATACTCAGTTTTGCTGGGTAGGTGATTCTTGGTTTTAGTCCTAGTTCTTTTGACTTCTGGAATATCCTGTTCCATGCCCTTCGATCCCTTAATGTAGAAGCTGCTAGATCTTGTGTTATCCTGATTGTATTTCCACAATACTTGAATTGTTTCTTTCTAGCTGCTTGCAATATTTTCTCCTTGACCTGGGAACTCTGGAATTTGGCCACAATGTTCCTAGGAGTTTCTCTTTTTGGATCTCTTTCAGGAGGTGATCTGTGGATTCCTTGAATACTTATTTTGCCCTCTGGTTCTAGAATCTCAGGAAAGTTTTCCTTGATAATTTCATGAAAGATGATGTCCAGGCTCTTTTTTTGATCATGGCTTTCAGGTAGGCCCATAATTTTTAAATTGTCTCTCCTGGATCTATTCTCCAGGTCAGTTGTTTTTCCAATGAGATATTTCACATTATCTTCCACTTTTTCATTCTTTTGGTTTTGTTTTGTGATTTCTTGGTTTCTCATAAAGTCATTACCCTCCATCTGTTCCATTCTAATTTTGAAGGAACTATTTTCTTCAGTGAGCTCCTGAACCTCCCTTTCCATTTGGCCAACTCTGCTTTTGAAAGCATTCTTCTCCTCATTGGCTTTTTTAACCTCTTTTTTCCAATTGAGTTAGCCTATTTTTCAAGATGTTATTTTCTTCAGCATTTTTTTGGGTCTCCTTTAGCAAGGTGTTGACCTGTTTTTCATGCTTTACTTGCCTGTCTCTCATTTCTCTTCCCAGTTTTTCCTCCACCTCTCTAACTTGATTTTCAAAATCCTTTTTGAGCTCTTCCATGGCCTGAGCCCATGGTATATTTATTTTGGATGTTTGGGATACAGAAGCCTTGACTTCTGTGTCTTTCCCTGATGGTAAGCATTGTTCTTCCTCATCAGAAAGGAAGGGAGGAATTATCTGTTCACCAAGAAAGTAGCCTTCTATAGTCTTATTTTTTTTCCTTTTTCTGGGTATTTTCCCAGCCAGTGACTTGACTTCTGAATGTCCTCTTCACACCCCCCATGCCTCCAGATCCGCCCAGCCAGCACTTTGGGTCTGAGATTCAAATGCTGCTCCTCAGCCTCAGGGCTTTGGGTGGGGGCGGGGCTGCTACTCAGTATGAGATTAAGTTTAGGTGCTCAGGTGGGGACAGGGCCACCACATAGGGCTCATTTCCCTCAGGGGATTTATGTGGAGACCTTCAACAATGGATCCAGGCTCCTGCCTGCTTTGGGAGCCCCTGTCCACTGCCACCCCTGCTGCTGTCTACCGAGGGGGCCTGAGTTATGGGGACACCCCACTCCCCTCTCGACCAGCCAAAGAGACCCTCTCACTGACCCTTGTCACCTGTGGGTGGAGAGACCTGCACAGCCACTGGAGATTCTGTCCCTGAAACCTGCTCGGATCTGCTCCACTTGGTGCTGCAAGGCCAAGGCAGGGCTGGGCTCTGCTCTGGGTCTGGGGCGCAATGGACCTTTCATCAGTTTTTCAGGGCTCTCTGAAACAGAAATCTCCTCCCCTCCATTGTTCTATGGCTTCTGCTGCTTCAGAATTTGTTGGGAGTTCTTTTTTACAGATATTTTATGGGCTGTGGGTTTAGAGCTAGTGTATGTGAATATTTCTACTCCGCCATCTTGGCTCCTCCCTGACATTATCCTTCTTAATCCACAATGGCCAGAACCTAGCACAATATTCTAGATGAAGTCTGACAAAGGCAGAGAACAGTGAGATTTTTATCTCCCTCTTCTTAGAAGCTATTCCCCTCCTAATGCAGTCTAAGTTGTACTAGCATTTTTGGTTGCCTTATTAGACTTCTGGTTCATATTGACTTTGGTGTTTACTGAAATTCCCATATACTTTTTAGAACAATGGCTGATTTTCCATACCTCACAATCTCGTATTTGTAGACTTTAGAGATCATCTAACCTAGTCTTTATTTCATAAAAATAGACAGTGGATGTCCAGAGAAGTCAGGGAGCTTGATTAAGGTTGTACATAGTTAAGTGACAGAGTTGGGATTCAAATTCAGAGGTTGTTGTTTCTCCTTTGTTTTTGAGGAAGACCAATGACCTCATGAGGTGATGTCTTGACTTGTATGTGAATTGGATTTAAGCGAGGCAAAGTTGCATAAAATTGTCAGTCTCACTTTGTCTTGCAGAGTCACTGGAATCCAGTAACGACAAAAGTCAGGATGACTGGCAATGGCCCAGAATGCAGTGGATGACCAATGTTCTACCATGCTGTAAGCATTCCACCATGCTTGCTTCAGCCATCTTCACGGTCATTGGAACAAATTGTTCTCATCTGCCCATTCCATCAAGGGAAGTCTTCATGTATTTGGGGTAGACAGCCCCCTAACTCAGCAACAGTTTTATGGACTATCTGTTACCTTCTACCTGATTTAGCTCATCTGTGAGATAGTCTTTTTCCCCAAATTTATTAATTTGTTTTCAGTTTTCAACGTTCACTTCCATAAGTTTTAAATTTTCTTCCTGTTTCTCCCCAAGATGGCATGCAATCTTAAATGGGCTCCTACTAAACAGATTGTCACGTTAGTCATGTTGCATAGAGAAACTAAAATGAATGGGAGAAACCATGAGAAAAACAAAACATAACAAAGGAGAAAATGGTTCGCTTCATTCTGTGTTCTGACTCCATAGTTCTTTCCCTGATATGGATGGCATTTTGCATCATGAGTCCCTTGGAAATGTTTTAGATCCTTGCATTGCTGAGAAGGGCTAAGTCTATCAAAATAGGTCCTCACACACTGTAGGTGTTACTAGTACAATGTTCTCCTGGTTCTGCTCATTTCACTCAGCATCAGTTCATATAAATCTTTCCAGGTTTTTCTGAAGTCTACCTGTTTGCCATTTCTTGTAGCACAATAGTATTCCATTACATTCATATACGACAACTTGTTCAGCCATTCCCCAGTTGATGGGCATTTCACCTATTTTCAGTTCTTGGCCACCACAAAAAGAGCTGCTATAAATGTTTTTGTACATGAGGGTCCTTTTCTCATTTTTATGATCTCTTTGGGATACAGCCCTAGAAGCAATGTTGCTGGGTCAAAGGGTATGCACATTTTTGTAGTCCTTTGGGTATAGTTTGAAACTGCTCTCCAGAATGGTTGCATCAGCTCACAATGAATTAGTGTCCCGACTCTCCAACATTTATCATTTTGTCCGTGAGATAGTTTTACTGGGATATGGCTGTGTGTGCTGCAATTTCTTGGAGCCACAGGTGAAAACTGGGTGAAGGTGGACACAAAAGGTACATGAGCAACTCTGAAAAGGGCTCAGCAAGCCCTTACAGCAGAGGGGATAGTCCTCCCTAAACATTTCATATGCCCCAAACTCAGATACTTTGACTCCAAAGTCAATGTTTTTCAAAAGGCATATCAGTGCCCCTTTCAAAGACCCAAGTAGATAAGTCAAACTACCCTGGCATATCAAAAAAGGACTACTGTGTTGAATGAAGCAAAATCCCTAAGGCAGCTAGGTAGCATAGTGGATAGTACCCTGGACATGGAGTCGGAAAGATCTAAGTTCAAAGCTGGTCTCAGACACTTACTAGGTATGTGATTCTGGGCAAGTCACTTAATGTCTGCTTCATTTTCCTTAGCCATAAAACAGGAATAATAAAAGTACCTACTTCAGAGAGTTGATGTAACGATCAAATGAAATAATATTTCTAAAGTGTTTAGCACAGTGCCTGGCACTTGCCTTTTTCCTTCCTTTCCATCTGTTGGATCTTAACAAAATTCTTGAAACAATGACTCAAAGAAATATAGATTACAAATATCCAGGTTCTTTCCCAATAGTATTACCCATAACCCCTGATGTTCCCCCACTTCCAATTCTCTCCCTTGTTTGAAATGTACCAAGAGGACATTTTGCCTGTTAAATAAGTTACAGGAATAACAACTAGTGCCTCAGAAAATATTGAGATGTGGATTACATGACAATATAATTAGGTTGCTCCAGAACTTTTAAATCACACAGTCTTAAGATTTAGTACTGGAAGGGACCTGTAAAATAGGTTAAGAAACTGGAGCTTCCATGGGTCAGGAGAATGGCCCTAGAGCTCACAGTCAGTAAATTTCCTTTTGGTATATTGTCCATACTAACAATGGAGAAAAACTGGCCTCTGCATAGTCAGATATGGATATTTCCTAAAAATTTGGACTCCATTTAAGAGGTAGGAGGAACAACTGCTGTACAACCTACTTGTGGATGTCTCTCAGCTGTGATTTTTGGGAACACCCAAACTGATTGTGGGCGACATGATTCCAAAATGTTCTTTCCCGATTTCTTCTAAAATGTTCACATGCCTGACAACTTGGACATTTTGCCAAACCTGAGCCCAGATCTTGCAATCATTAGTTCTCATAGCCAGATAAGATGGGTCTCAAAGCAAGGCAGTATGATCAAAAGAACCCTGGGTAATGAATGAAAAGCTAGGAACCCAAGACATCAGCTCAGGGCTCAGAGCTCAGAGTTCATCTTCTCCAACTCTGCACTCTACAGATGAGGGCAATGAAACCTAGGGAAGCTAAAGAACCTGCCCAAGCTCATATTGATAGTAAGTGGTCAAGAGAGGATTTGATTCCAGGTTCTCTGACTCCAAATCCAGCTCTTTTTTCAACTGAATTGATCTACCTGTCTAGATCTGCGACCTAGACCTAGTCCTACCACTGTGTGCATTTGGGCAGGTCATTTCCTCTCTGACCTCTTTATCCTTACAAGAAAAACAGAAACTGAAGTAGAACTGGGGTTATTCATCATTTTTTATGTCATGGAACTCTTCTCAGAATAATTTTTAAAAATAATTAAACTCTGAATTTCAGTTATCAATTCGTGAAAATAAAGATGCAATTTTTTTTCACTATTACAGTTCCTGGACTGCCTGAAATCTATCTAAAGATCCCAAGGGGTTAGAAACCCCTGGACTAGATGTCCTTTTCCACTTGGTCTAATTTCTCTGAGTGAACTTCTCCTGAAAGCTAATTCTCCTAATTCTAGCCTTCTTTGCACTCTTAGAAAGAAAATACATTATGTTTTTTATCTTCAGTCAAACACTCTTGGGTGTCACCCGGCTGGATAGTAGAGAAAGCAATGTAAGCTTTTCTGATGGCTCTCCAGACCCGAGGAATTTGCAGATTCTACACAAAATCCACAAGCAAATAGAATTTAGAAGGACCCTCTATCTCCATCAGAATCATTCAAGGTTCCCACCTGAAAAAGCTCCTGTTTATTTTGAGGTAATGCCAGAAGTCTGCAAGAAAGAAGAGAGAGGGAGGGAAGGAGAAAAGGAGAGAGAAGGAGGGAAGGAAGGAAGAAGGCAAGGAGCAAGTGAGGAAAGAAGGAAGGAAGGAGAGAGGATGGAGAGTGAAGGAAAAAAGGACAGGAAGAAGGAACAAAGGAAGATAAAAAGATGAAAGGAGGGAAGGAAAGAGGGAAAGAAAGAAAGAAAGAAAGAAAGAAAGAAAGAAAGAAAGAAAGAAAGAAAGAAAGAAAGAAAGAAAGAAAGAAAGAAAGAAAGAAAAGAAAGGAAGGAAGGAAGGAAGGAAGGAAGGAAGGAAGGAAGGAAGGAAGGAAGGAAGGAAGGAAGGAAGGAAGGAAAGAAGGAAGGAAGGAAAGAAGGAAGGAAGGAAGGAAGGAAGGAAGAAAAAAGTGATGAAGAGTGGAGAGAAGTTGGGAAGGATTTAGGATTTTCTGGTGCATTACTACACTGTGCAGTCCTGTATGATGGTGCAGTGGTTGTAGAGAACCCTGCAGCCTCGCCTTCGTGTCTGGCTAAGCACTCTAATATAAAAATGGAGAAGCTTTGTGAAGACACGGATGTGAGATACTCTGGCATCGCTCCCAGCTCTTGTCTTAAAAGAGGCACAGATCCCAATGGGGCTCTTAGATGTTCCAAAGGTATTTTCATTTGAGGAGGGGAGAAAATATTAAACAGTTTGAAAGTAGGAAAAGCCCTGGAATTGTGTCAGAAGGCCTGGATTCAAATCTTAGCCTTGCCATCTACTACCTGGGTGATGTCAGGCAAATCAACTAATCCATTCCAATTCAATAAATATAAAAAGCAACTACACGCAAGCCATTGTACAATGACGTTGGGATGAAAAGACTGAAAGAAAAACCTTTTTCTTTAAGGAATTTGTATTCTATTGGGAAACCGAAATGTATGGCCTACACAAAGGAATACATACAAAGCATATACGTTAAAAAAACACAAAGTAATTTCCAGAGGAATAGAGTGATAACAAGTTGCAGAAAGGAGGAAGATGGGACAAAAAAGATTCCAGAAAAGTCCCCATGTAGGAGCTGGCACCAGAGCTTCAAAGGAATGCAAGCTTTCTATGGAGTAGCTAGGTAACACAGTGGACAGAAAAAACATGAGTTCAAATCCAGCCTGAGGCACTTACTAGTTAACCCTATTCGCCTCAGTTTCCTCATCTGTAAAATGAGTTGGAGAAGTATATGGCAAATCTTTCCAGTATCTGTGCCAAGAAAGCCTCAAATGGGGTCATGAAAAGCTGAACATTACTGAAACAACTGAACAATATAGAGATATATGGATATATAGAGAAGGGCTTTAAATTCCATGACAGAGGTTTAATGTAATTTAATCTCTAGGAGCTTCCCTTTCCTCATCTATTAAATGGACAAATTTATCTCTTAAGGCCCCTCTCACCCCTAACCTTCTTCAATCCTAGGACCTAGCATCCTAGGATCCCTTGTTTTCTTTCACTTCCCTTTGGCAGTGTAAAAGTCTTAGCTTTAACCAGGCTGCACCTTCCTTCATGTAGCTGAATCTTTGATCCCAACACAGAGGTGCATTCCCATGCATCCAAATACACTTACATATAAGCACACCCACATGTGCACATATACACACCATCTCTGAGGAATGAATTTTAAAATCTGGGGGGAAAAGTGTTGAGTTTTTTTTTCATTCACAACCATTTACAGAAAATGTCACTTACAAATGCTTGGAGAAATCCAAGAGCACATATAAAAGAAAACACTGATCTTTCAATTCAATTATATATATTTAATATTGGAAATGATCTGGGAAAAGGAAGAGGAATTACATATTGTGCTTGGACCACATTAAGTAGATAGATAGAAGCAAATGACTTGAATGTTACCTCATTGTAAGTGTAAGATTTAACTGAGCTCACTCACAACAAGGGAAAAAAAGTCAGTACTAAAGATGCTGGCTCTTGATTTGGTGTCCACGCCCCTTTCTGCCCACATTCATATATGGGCCCATGGTCATAATGCTTAGACTTGTCGGAGGCAATGTTATGACATATGTCATCTTGTATGTCACAGTTTGGATTTTCTCAAATAAAGCATTCTTAGGAAAGATTTTAACCTCATGCCTAGTGACAAAGATTTTGAAGTATTCAAAGATTTTTTAAAAGATATTCAAAAAAGATTTTAAAGCTTCAGATTTCAAATACTAGGAGCAAAACTATTCTGTCCACGCTTTTTGGTCAAGCCATCCATTTATATCCCAGCACAAACCATCTCCAGTTTCATAGAAAAGCAAGCTCTCTAAAACATCAGGTGGGCAGGACCATCATCATCCTATGTCTGATCAAAAGTAGTTCATTCATCCCAAGGTCCTGGCACCAGATATTTCGTCTCATCAGTGAAACTCCCTAGTCTTTATCTGGAGCTACCATCACTTTAACTCACATTTCCTCTGGTTCCTATTCTTCATTATGATGTATCCGGTGTAGCTTATTTGTTTTTGCTCAGCTCCATGCTTTTGATTGCAACAACTTGGCTTCTGGTCCTGGACTAAGTTCTTTCTCTTCGCAAATCTAACCTCTTGGTTCCTCCAATATACTCTTTCCCTGAACTCCAGTTCCCTTCCTTATCATTAGCTTTCCCTAGTCTGTTCAATTATTTCTTCAGCTGTCAGTACTATACTTACAAGTGAACCACTCTAGTTCCCAGATAGCCACCACTTTGCTACCCTCTGTGATAGCTATAGATTTAATTAACCATATGTCTTTCTCAGTTACGATTTTGATACTTAAGGTCTCTGATGGTCATGCCTATGGTGAAGCCTGTTTGTTTACTGTTCAACTGTTCCTTTGTGATATGGTCACTTAGAACACTGAGTAATGTTTGCAGTCAGTTAATAGTTCTAAAATTTCAAGGTCAGTCCTCTAGAGACTGATTATTTCTTTCCTTTTAGACATTTTGCCTGGAATTTGGGCAGGTGCCACTGGTTGAAAGATGGTGCTTGTTATTAGGTGTATAAACTAAAGCAGAGTATCTCTCTTTAGGCATGAAAAAATGAAAGAAGCTGCAATACCATATAATTTAGATCATCTAGTCACTTTTTCCTATCAAACATACCTATTTATTAAAATAATACAAATAACCAATAAACTCTAATTGACACTTTTGGTTGCAAACTTGAATCTAGAGACAAAAAAGCAAAATATAAATATATACAAACACCTAGGTACAGCTTAAGTATTTTCTCCCATTAAACTCAACTATCATCAACCATTAACTAACCCTTAGTCCTTCTTTCTACATTAAGTAAAACTTCTATTTCTTTCCTTTCCCAGTAGGCATCTAGGATTGCCTTGATCTATCCGTGTTTCATAGGTAACCTTTTACAACTTGAATGTCATAGATGCTAGCTTCATCTTTTTATATTAACAGAGCTGATGATGATATGAGTTCTTTAAGGTTCAAGCATCATCTCTTACTTTGTAGCTAGGGCTTCTCCTGAGAGAGAGATTCTTGGAGGGGGGCATGAGAGAAACAAGATCTTTGATATCACTGATATGAAAAACACCTAGTGAAACAGCTCCTTTAACCAATGTAGAACAGCACCTCCTTTTCAACTTGTGGGCTCAAAAAGTTAGTTTTGACATTGAGAAATTAAGTGATTTATGTAGTCACTCACCCAGTACAAACTAGAGACTGAACTTGAATTCATCTTCCTATATCTGAGGTTAGCTCACTAGACAATACACTTTACTTCTTCACAGAAAAGAAAAACACCTAAGCAAAAGAAATAGTAAAACAAAATTAAAGACAATACACTTTACTTCTTCACAGAAAAGAAAAACACCTAAGCAAAAGAAATAGTAAAACAAAATTAAAAACTATTAAATTTTTTTAAAAGAGAGATTCCTTGTTAATCCAGGGAAGACTTTAAATAGTCTTCTCTCTACACCTCTTTCTCTTTCATCTTTCCTCTTCTAGATCAGAAATATGAATAAAATATGAATAAAAAATCATGCCACAGGTCAGGCAATTTTAGATTTTTTAGCTTCTGACACTGAGCATTATGAATTCATCTATAAGTATGATTTGTTTTCAGGAAGACAGAGATATATACATATATGTATATTAATAAATTATTTAAATATCTATCTATATTATATGACATATAATATATAAATATATTATTTATATTCTATGATATATATTTGTTGTATTTAAGAGTCTTAGTACAGTTTGTTAACTTCTTGACAGAGAGGCTGAGTACAGAGAAACTTCAAGACAAAATATCATGGATTATTGCCAATTAAAGGTCCATCAGGAAAGAAGTCAACACACTCCTAAAATAATATTATAAGTCATTGGAAAAAATAAGGTCTGTTTTTACCAAATTATATGCAGCTTTTCAAAAACAGGTCTTTTATACATACAAAGGTGATATATGTTGATCTATGTTATATCACCCCTTTTACTGGGGCATGAAAAGATGGTACTAGTGTATTCAAATGCTTTATTCAGGTCATATGATAGCAAAAGCAAGGATAGAGCCAATCATTCAGGGCTTACAAGTGAGCACTGCACAGCATCGAGTCTGGCAAGCTGTATCCATCCTTTTTGACTGCAACCAGAAATCTGGTGCCCTCACATCTGAACTCACGCTCCCCAGGAGAATCCAATCTTTAGGCACATTCTCTGAGAACACTCTCTCAGCTCTTTGTTCAGAGACGATGCTGTATGTATCGATCAGAACTCACTGGAAATTTCAGAGTCAACTCTCCCTCTTGTAAAACAAACAAACAAGAACACCTAGACACAATAAACATTCTGTTTCATTGAGGATGAAGAGAGGGCACTATGGAGAGGAGAAACATAAAACACCTTTTCAGAGACCCTCAGAGCAATTATACTGTTTACTCTGTCCTGGCTCTGCTCAGGACAGGCAAACAGCTGTAAGCTACTCCACCCTTAAGGTATGAATTATGCCTTTCACCAGTGTGGTGAAAAAGTATTTTAACTCTTGGTTCTAATAATTAAAGTCCTGGTGGAATGCAACCCCTCCTTATCCACAAATATGTCAGTAGATTCTGAACCATCCCTCAGATTAGAAGAACCCAGGTTTCCTCTCTTTCCCATTGCTTCATGTGGAATGATCCCAAAGACTCTAAATACACACAGGTGTTGCTGGGAAGAAAGGGTACTTCACTCACAGCCAACACACAAGGTACCTTTTTTATGGCTTAAGACCAAATGTCACAGAAAGTACAACCGTCCTGATTCTAGGGAGTGAGCACAAGCTCCAGCCTTGAGTCCCCAGTTGGAATTCCATTTCTCTCATTCACTAGCTGTCTCACAGGATTGTTGATGAGGTTTTAGTGAAATAATATATGCAGAAAAGGTGGGTACATGGACAACCCCCTCACACACTAATTTTGGAGGCAGAGAACCTGAGTGTAAATCCTATCTCTAATTTATTTGTGTGACCCTGAGTAAGTGAGTTAGCCTCCCTTGTCATCAGTTTCGTCATCTGTAAAATGAGGGAGGGTGATGATAGAGTGGATGACCTCTGAAGTTCCTTCCACCATAGGACCCATGATCCTATTTGAAAGGGTTTTTGTATGTCATGATACAAGATTAAGGTAGTATAAAGATGGCCCTGGTAAATTCCTATCACTTGTTTTCCAGAGGTGTGATGAAGCTCATCTAGTGACCCCATTGTTAAATTTTTAGTGTGGGTATTCCCACCTCAGAAATCAGTGATTGCTACAAATCAGGCTTTGCTTTATTGTTGTGTTGATTTCTAGATTTAAGAAAATATTAACAATGAACATAAAACTTAAAAGTATGTATGCATTCCCCCCTCCCACAACTGGTTGTTAAACCAGCACACTCTATTAAATATTACTTGCACTCAGTAGGAGTGCAGTGGAAGACTCAGAGAATAAAGTAATCTCCAGGTTGGAGGCCTGCTAACGGGAGGCTAATAACAATAATAACTGGTATTTATGTAGCACTTTGAGGTTTGCAAAGTGTTTTATATATATGATGTCATTGGAGTCTCATAACACCCCTGGTTTACATAAAGTATTCTGATCACCTGTAAATCAATAGGTAGATAGATGATAGATAGACACAGACAGATAATCAATAATCAGTTAAACCCCTCCCAGGCATTGTGTTAAGCACCAAGACACAAAGAAAGTTAAAAGACAGTCCCTGCTCTCAAGGAGTTCACAGTCATAAAGAGGAGAGAACATGCAGACAACTACATGAAAACAAAATCTGTACAAGACAAATGGAAAATAATCAAAAGAGGAAAGGCATGAGAATTAAGGAAAGGCTGGTTAGGGAAGGTGGGATTTTAGATGAGACTGGAAGGAAACCAGAAAGCAGGCATCAACAAAGGAGAGCATTCCAAGTATGGGGACAGTCACTGAAAATGCTTGGAGTCAAGAGATGAAGTTTCTCATGAGGGGGACAGCAAGGTCAGTGTCACTGGGCTGCATGGGTACATGGTGGGTTGTCCGATGTAATCAGACTGAAAGCATGAGCTGAGGAGGGCAGGTTATAAAGGTTTTGAACATCAAAGAGAGGATTTTATATATGATCCTGGAGGTGATATGAACCACTGGAGTTTAGTGAGTATGGGAAGATCACGTTGGTAGCTGAGTAGAGGATGGGTTAGAGGGAGGAGAGAATTGTGAGACTTGTGTTAGGGAGTCTAGACAGGGAGCTATTGCAAGATGAGAAAGAGACAGAGACAGAGACACACAGAGAGAAAGAGAGATACTGAGACTGAGAGAAAGATGCATAGAGAGAGACAGAGAAGGAGAAAAAGGCAGAGAGACACAGAGGCAGAGAGAGTCAGGGAGACAAAGAGAGATAGAGACACAAAGAGAGAGACACAGAGAGACAGAGGAAGAGAGAGATAGAGACACAGAGGAGAGCCAGAGGAGAGAGAGAAAAAAATTGCAAGAGAGAGAGATTGAGGGAGAGAGAGAGAGATCCCAATGTGATTTGAACTCTGAATTCTTAGAGTACTTCCTGCCTGATTGTTTTTTACAGTCATCTCTTCCATTAGACAGCTCCATGAGGGCCTATACTGCTTATATGTGGCTATCACATATGCTCTTACGCCTTCTTTTAGACAGTAAACTCCTAACTCTTTTTTTCCTATTCCTCATAAGGCTTATCATTGTCAGAAACTGGGGATGTTGCGGGACCAAGAGAAAAAGGAGCTATGGCTGTATTAAAAAGTAAGGGGGAGGGTGAGCAGGGACTTGCCAGTCCCTGGGGCCTTTTTAAGAGCTCTGCTGTAGCTAAGGTTTGATGTTAGGCATTTGGGGAGTGAAAAGACTGAGCTGGGTAGGGTCTGGGACTAAAAAAAGGGCCTAATTATGGAAAGAATAGTTTTAGTGGGGGAGGTACCCTGAGGCATGTAAATTGAGAGAGGATACTCAGGTTTAGTGGGAAAAGGCACTGTCTGTCTCTGTCTCTCTGTCTGTGTCTCTGTCTCTGTCTCTCTATCTCTGTTTCTTTTTTTCTCTCCATCTCTTGGAAGAGTGAGAGTTGGAAAATGAAAGGCCAAGTGTTATGGTAGAACCCTGACCTTGTTCTGGGAATTGGGTGAGACAGACCAACTGTCTAAAGGAGATGACCTGGGCAGAAGTGACTCCCCTCTTCCTCTGTGTTGCAATAGACCAGACTAGAGAGAGTGGCGATAAAAAGCTGTCAGCTCATGTCATTTAGCAGAATCATGGATTTCTAAGCTCTTTCTACTTCTGTTTTGGGAAATGATTGCAGAGGAGGGGCCTGGGACACAGAGTGGTGTAACTACGGGGTGATTAGCACAAAGTCTTGCATATGGTAGCTGTGCAATAGTCGTTTGTTGAATGAATGAATGGACATAAGAGACAGACTGCATTTCAATATGGTATGCAAAGAGAATGCATCCTATTAGGTGTCTCATCCTCTTGTCCCTTTCCCAAGGCTGCTGTCTGTGGGATTAACAGATTTTAACAGATTTTCTGCAGTAGGTGCTGATTCAGTGCTTACCTCCTAAACATGTATATTAATACTGAGTTCAAAGAAAATGGACTTTTAAAGGGGGTACTGACAGTCGTAGCCTACAAGAGGGCCTATCTGCTTGCCCCAGTATTTGTTGGGGGTTAAGGAAGAAAACCTCTTATTGCAAATAATTTTACCGAAGCTCTTTTTATGGGATTTATGCTGGGGTTTTTTTTTGGGGGGGGGGGGGGGGGAGAAACAAGTTGAGAGCTTTCTTTGTATCCCCAGCACTTAGTATACAGCCCCTGGCATTTGTTGTCATTATTGTTCAATTGTGGCTGACTCTTCATGACTCCATTTGAAGTTTTCTTGGCAAAAATCCTAGAGTGATGTGTCATTTTCTTCTCCAGCTCATTTTACAAATGAGAAAACTGAGACAAACAGTGCTAAGTGACTTGCCTAGGGTCACACAACTAATAGATATCTGAGACTGGATTTAAATGTAGATCTTTTTGCCTCTGGGCCTGGTGTTCTATTCATTGTGCCACCTAGCTGCCCACCTGATATATAGTAGGAGCTTAATAAATGCTTGTTGACTTGGCTTTCAGGAAACACTGGCAAAGACAAACCTACTGCAGGGCAGGACCACCTCACTTACATGAGTTTGTGCTGTGGTGACATTTACTGCCCCTGGGAAAAGTGGAGTGGCCACTCCGGGTATATTCCAAGACTGGAAACGCTGGAGCCAGACTTTCAATTAAAAATTCCTATCTATTTGAATCAAAGCTCAAATATCTTAAGTCCGGAGAGGGAAAGATAGCTCATCTTGCCATAATTACAGCCTAGTAGGAGACAATAGTTTTTTCTTTTGTTGTTGTTGTTGTTGTTGTTGAATTGAGATACTGACAATGAAAGCTAAGGATTGAGTCATTTCCCTAAAAGGTCATATTTCAGCCACTGGAAATGCTCCCGGAGGGCAGGCACCAAACCTTTCATTTCTGTCTGTATCCAGGGTATAGTAGCACTGAGTTTGGGTTAGAATATCTGGGTTCCAGTCCCAGCTCACAACAACCCTGGGAGGTAGATGCCATTATTCTCCCCATTTTATAGATGAGGAAAATGAGGCAGAGTTTAAGCGACTTGCCCAAGATCACACACAGTAGGTAAACGTCTGAGGCTGGATTTGAAGGCAGGTCTTTTTGGCTCCAGGTCCAATATCCTAACTATTGTGCCATCTAGCTCAATCTACCTCAATCATCTTAACATAACCCCCTCATTTGGCAAATAGAACAGGCCTAAAGGTCAAGATAGAATCTAGGTTTTCCATCTGGATTAGATGAAGTATTTATTAAGTACTTATTATGTGCCTAAGCAGTAGTATGCTAAAAGCTGGGAAGACAAATACAACCTGAAGCTGCTTACATGATAATGTGAGGAAGGGGAGGAAACAATACATAAAAGGCAATTGCAAAGTGGAAGGAAGGAAAGAATTCATGGGAGGAAGAAATGGAAGTATAGGCCAGAGAATGGGGGTTCTGAGCACTGAGTGGAGTTAGGCTAGAGTCCTTGGGACATTAGACTAGGAAGATGACTTCGCAGAGGGGCTACAGAAAGCCAAATAGTTAAACATGCCACAGATCAAAAATAGGGTAGGAAAAGATTCTTCTCTTTTCTTCCTAATAGAGGACAGACTTGCAAACTTGGGGATGTGAGGGTGGGGAGGAAAGACAGAAAGGTGATAGGACAAATGAGTTATTATTCTCCCATATTGTGTCTCAAATTGCTACCTGACTCTGATTCTAAAAAGCATCACAAAGAACCTCACTTCCATCCTACAAATCCTAGTAACTCATAGACAAAGAAGGCCCTTTCAGTTTGACTCCCTATATTCTAATTCCAGAGAAAATGGATATTTTCATGTATACATATGTATGTATATATGTATTTGTATGTATATATGTAGATACATACATACATATGCACAGACACACACATTCTCTCTGAAGAACTTTGGAGTTGATTGTTCGACATGGTAGTTATTGGCACAGGACCACCCAGCGTGGAGTGCCCTCATCAAAGAAGATGCTGTGCTCTATGAGCAAAACAAAATTGCAATCACTCCAAAGAAACATGAGATATTCAAGTTTAAAAAATCCACCCCAAATGTTCATATGGACTATTTGTGCTCAGTCTGTGGTAGTGAATTCCAAGCTCCTGTTGGTCTGATCAGTCACAATTGGACATGCTATAACTTTATTCTGTAGTAGCAAGCACCCTAGCACACCCAGGATGGGCAGCTAGCACAGGTTCTTTGATCTGCTTTATAAAGGAAAGATAGCTTTTAAAGGGGTTAACAATCCTTCTTTAATTGAACATATATAAGTCATTTACTAGTTCAGGGGAAAGGTTTTCACTCTGACCTTGGAGAAAATACAGAGAAAGAAGCAGAGAAATTAGCACACACATCAACAGACAGGGCTCCAACCGTCTGAACGAAGTAATACAACCACCTACATATATCATCAGATGGGGGAGTACCAACAATATCTGATGGAGAGGGGCTGCTTTTTAACAAGTGGATTCTCAGAGTCCCATCCACGGAATCAAAAGATCCTTCTCATAAGCAAACCCTCAAAGCAAAATACCCACTTCCCACTATATATAACAAAGACTCAGCTCCTAATTGGCTCAGAGCCATTAGAAATGAAACCTATGTGATTCAACACAGCTGTGAACCATCAGGGTTCAAAGGAGATCAATCCTTTGGATGTTTTCAGTGAGCCAGGGAAACTGAACTCCAGAAAATAAACAACAAAAAATCCCACTTTGCTTGGGTTTACATACTCTAAAACAGTGATATTATTTTGTTCTTTGAGAATGAGGGACAGCAACCAACCATATGTGTGTGTGTGTATATGTATGAATATATTTGTACATGTATGCAAATATAAATATATTCATATGTGTGTGTGTATATACGTGCACATACATGGTAGGCACATATATAGTATATGGAAGGGACACTTTGGTGTGCAGTGGATAAAGTGTCAGGCCTAGAGTCCAGAGGACCTGAGTTCAAATTTGGTCCCAGACACTTACTGTGTTTGTGACTTTAGGCAAGTCCCTTGACCCTGTTTGCCCAGTTCCTCATCTGTAAAATGAGTTAGAGAAGGAAGTGGCAAACCACTGCAGTGTCTTTGCCAAGAAAACCCGGAATGACTATAATAACAAGGCACATATATACATAGTAGGTATAGAATGTTCATTTATTTATATAAATATTCATATAAATAAAACTGGAAAGAACTTCTTGTACTTTCTTAGTACTCGGACTTAGTACTAAAGTACTTAGTACTTTACTTAGGAAAGCTGAAGGGGGGCATCAGTGTGGGGTGAAAGGAAGAGAAGAGTGGATTGGAGGAGGTCATATAGCATCAGGGACAGGTTCTGACCCCAGAACATGTGGTTTTTTCAAATACACCACACTCCTTCCTAATTATTACCTGCTTTAGTGCCCCAAACCAAAAGTAAAGATGGGGGGGAAAAGGTTGACTATTTTCTAATGTTTATATACATATATATACACACACATACATATTATATATATGTGTATGTATGTGTATGTGTATGTGTATATGTATATGTATATGTATATGTATATGTATATGTATATGTATATGTATATGTATATGTATATGAAAGAAAGATGGAAGGAAGAGTGAGTACTTCCGGTGCCCTGTCATAACTGCTGTATAGGAGTGGGGAAAATAGCCTCTAAGTTCACATCATTCAAGGAATGATTCACTCAGCACATCAGACCACGGTGATATCATAGAGTAGTCATGGAATCACAGGAAGCCAGAAGCTATTGGCTTTTTTACCTCCCCCCAAAGTAATTTTTCTCAAAAAACCAATGGTGCCATTTTAAAACCAGCTCCCTGACTCTGGCGATAACACCCTCCGTGGCTTGGGGTGATAAAAGTCTAATAAAATCACAAGAAAAGTAGAAGAAGACACTTGCCTTATGCCTTCTTGTGGCTTCCAAACCACCCGAGCTGAGGTGATAGCGACAGACAGTGGTCGGTGGTTACTAAAACGAGCCAAACTGGAGCACACACCACCGTGACTAGGCACTCTGGAGGAAACAGCCTGCCAGGCTTCCAGCTGGAGCTGAGCTTTAGTTACTGTGACAAACCCTGGAAGTGGGGGAACACAGATGTAAGAGGCAAAGTCTCTAAAGCAGTAGGTTTATCTCTGGCAGAGCACATGCTTATATTATGGCTTCTTACCACAGAGAAGAGGAGGAGAAAAGTCAAGACCTTGATGAGAAAACAGTAAGGGACAAAGGAAGGTTAGAAAGTTAATTCCTGAATATTAGGGAAATAGCTTTAAAAAAAGTGAATGTGCATTAAACACACTGCGATCCCTTAACACATTCAGACTAAGCCATAAGCAACAGCAGGGGGTAGTAGCCTATGTTTTTGGACTTGCTCTTCTGGGTAACCTGATCCCCTTCCCTAACATATGGTATTCAGCATTCAAAATCCTCCTTTGAAAAGGATTTTGTGCCAGGTGGCCCAGCAGACACAGGGATAGCCATGGAATTAGGGAAACCTGATTCCAAACCCTGACTCACACACAGTAATGATAATAATAGTATTAGTACGTGGGTGGCACAGTGAATAGAGTGCCACGCTTAGCACCAAGATGATCTGAGTTCAAATCCAGTCTCAGACACTTACTAGATGGGTGGCCCTGGGCAAGTCATTTGACTCTGTTTGCCTAAGTTTCATCATCTGTAAAATAATCTGGAGAAGGAAATAGCAAACCACTTACTAAATCTTTGCCAAGGATATCCCAAATGGGGTCACCAAGAGTTGGACACAACTGAAACAACAACAAAAAGCTAACACTTATATAGTACTTCTACTACTGCCAGGCAATGTGCTAAGTTCTTTACAATTACCTCATTTGATCCTCTCAATAATCCTAGACAGTGGTTGCTATTATTATTCGAATTTTACAGATGAGAAATCTGAGGCAAACAGAAGTTAAGTGACTTGCCCAGGGTCACACAACTAGTATGTGTCTGAGGTAGGGTTTGAATGCAGGTCTTACAGACTCCAGGCCTTGCACCCCATAAAATTCAATGAATATGTAACCCTGGTCAAGTTACTTAAATTCTCTCAGACTCAGTTTCCCATGTGTAAGAAAAAGGAGTTGAATTAGATTATCTCTAAGATTCTTTCCAGCTCGAAATCTGTGATTCTATTTCATTCCTTTAAAATAAAAAAAACTTGGGCTTCTAGCTGAAAGATCAGTCCTTAATATATTTATCATTGCCTTGATGGTCTTTGAATATATTTTACTTTTTCTTTACCTCTACCTTTTTTGTGGCTTTTCAAGCCACATCTCTCTGTTCTCATTTTCCCCCTCCTTACTCATTCCTAGCATAGACTTTATACCTCATTATCTTTCCCTTTTTCCCTTTTTCCATTGTTTCTTTAAAAAACATTTGTCATTTGGTGACAGAAAGAGTTCTTAACTTGCAATTTTGGTGATTCTGTCTGACTATTATGGACCCCCTTTGCACAGAACTGTATGGCTTATAAACATTTCCACAAACATTAGCATCTGATCCTCATATGGGCCAATGGGATCCATAGGGCAATTATTATTATCTCCCTTCTATAGATTAGGAATCCAGAGCTTATACAAGTTAAATGATTTCCCAAACTCACATGTCTAGAGAGCGACTCAGAGGACATTAGGGCCCAAGGCTTATCTTCTTAGTTCAGTGTTCTATGCACTGCTTTCTACCCCCATGATGATGAAGTAGAGAATATGGTTTGGACACTGTAAAGCAATCTGGCTCAAAGGACTGAAGAAACCAGTTTTGAAGGAGAAAAAAATGTAAGTTATAAAATTATTCAGGAATAAAAAAATCCCTCCGTCCCTGAAGGAGGTCATAATTGGTTCCTGAATTTCATTTAAGCTTCTTAAGGATTAAAAGCTGAATGTAGATGTAACTGTTATTCAAATAAATGCACAACCATGATGGTTAAGAGCTTTTTGGTATATACTTCTAGTCTTAAGGTTATTTGCTCATTTAATTAAAGCTTTCTGATTTGATCAGTGGTATTATTACCTGATAGTATTTGATTAAATCAGACTTTCTGGATATAAATGCAGAAGACAGGCAGGCAGCAAGCAAATTTACTAAGTGTTTACTATATGCCAGATATGGGAAAGCAATAGAAGTACAAATACTTCTTAAAAAGTTCTTACCCTCCAGGAGCTTACAACTTAATGGGACAAGACATAAGTGGAAGCTGAAGAGAAAGATGGCACCTTCAGGAGAAGAGAAGGGCTTGTGATGAAGTCTGAAAAGTGCACCTTCAGGAGAAGAGAAGGGCTTGTGATGAAGTCTGAAAAGTGAGAAGCAAGGTCAAGAAGGGAAGGAAGCCTAGCCCAGCTAGACCCATCCCCAAAATGGAGGCCCTTCTTTCCCCACAAAAGGAGGTCACCGAAGAGAGAGGGTAAGCTTGGAGGAGGGATGTTCCAGGACAAGAAGATGGTGAAATCCTGAGAGGCAGAAGCATAGCAGGGAGGGAAGTGAAATCAAAACATTTGAATAATTGTGAAACATCCGTAATTTTTAGAGTCCATATGATTAAGATAGTGACTTTTATTCATACTAATAAACAATTGACTTTGGATACAAAGTGTAAAGAGAAACACAATTCATCTCTTTGCTTATCAGTTCTTCCCTGTCATGAACCTGTCTAGAAAAAAAATAAAGAAAATATTTCAATTTTTTAGCTAAGGAACAATTTACTGAAATATCTGATGAGTTCTTCTTCCTTGAAAATCACTGTTCTAGGAATTTTGAACAGGAGGAAAAAAGCAAATGTGATCCCTTCTCTGAATAAGCTTATAACTTCATTTAGGAAGACAGGCATAAATATGTAAAACAAAAAGGACAATTAAAGCATAACACATCAGTAAGTACAAAAGAATACAGATGATATTGTCAGTACTAATGCTGATAGAGCAGAAGCCAAATCTAATGAAATAAGCAGGATCTGGAATCAATCAACAAGTGTTTGTAAAATACCTGCTATGTACCGGACTTTGGGGTAGTTATTGGGGATGCAAAGAAAAAAAAATAAACATTCCCTTCTCAAAAGGAGCATATATTCTATATCTATGCGTATTTGTGTGTACATATGTATGCATGTATATATTATGTGTATGTTTATAATATATGTGTATGTATTGTACGTATGTGGATAATATACACATGTATGTATATTGTAGATACATATGTATGTGTTGATATCAATGTGTGTGTATTTGGGGCAGCTAAGTAGCACAGTGGATATAGTATCAGATCTGGAGTCAGGAAATCCTGAGTTCAAATCTAGCATCAGATACTTACTAGCTGTTTGACCCTGTTTGCCTCCGTTTCCTTGTCTGTAAAATGAGCTGAAGAAAGAAACGACAAACCATTCCAATATTTTTGGCAAGAAAACCCCAAATGGAGTAATAAAGAATCAGAAACAACCAAATCAAAAGAACAACAAAATCTATACATATATAAGTATGTGTATGTGTGTATAAGTTTATGCATGTATATGTGGGTATATAGAATAAGTATAAAGGGAATAAGTACAATAAAATGCAAAATCATGAAACAGAAGGCAGTTTGTGAAAAAAGGCACTAGCAGTTTTATTGAGGATTTGTACAGAAGTCCAACAATGACTAACTCTGAGGTCATAGCCCAAAACCACGTCTCTTGACGTCCAATTTTCCATTTATTTAAGGTGGAAAACAAGGCAAGAAAATTCCAAAAAAAAAATCCAAAAAAATTCCTATTTATTATTTTCCTGTGGACTCTGTTCTCAAACCACTTCAGGCCCAAAGAGAGCATTACCAATAAGAACTCTTATTTGTGTATTTACTCTTTATGAGGAGCTTTGCTCTGGGACATAGTTAATGCAAATATCCCAACTGCCATTTTGCAGATGAGAAAGTGAAGGCTCAAAAAGGCTGCTATGCCTGTTGTGAGCAAGCCATGTTAGTTAAATGGTACCTAATCCCGGAATCACATAAATTTATCCCCACACATAGTTTACATTCTCTCTGAACAAACTCTTTAAAAAACGGTGAAAGATGGGCAACTTTTCTTAAAAGAATGCAGTAAGAATGGAATGAACTCTCCCATAAAACAGAGACAGATAGCAGAATGGATTAAAAGCCATAATCCAACAATATGTTGTTTACAAGAAACACATTTGAAATGGGGGGATACACACAGGATAAAGGTCAAAGTTTGGAGCAGAATATATTATGCTTCAGCTGATGTAAGAAAAGCAGGAGTAGCAATCCTAACCTCAGACAAAGCAAAAGCAGAAATAGATCTAATCAAAAGAGATAAGGATGGAAATTATATCCTGCTTAAAGGCACCATAGACAATGAAGCAATATCATTACTAAACATGTATGCTCCAAGTGGTATAGCATCCAAATTCTTAGAGCAGAGGTTGGGGGAGTTGAAGGAAGAAATTGACAGCAAAACTATACTAGTGGGGGAACCTCAACCACCCCATCTCTGAACTCAATAAATCTAACCTCAAAATAAATAAGAAAGAGGTTAAGGAGGTAAATAAAACTCTGGATAAGGTAGATATGATAGATCTCTGGAGAAAATTGAATGGGAATAGAAAGGAATATACCTTTTTCTCAGCGGTATATGACACATTTACAAAAATTGACCACATACTAGGACATAAAAACCTCACAATCCAGTGCAGAAAGACAGAGCTAATCAATGCATCCTTCTTAGATCATAGTGCAATAAAAATTATATGTAATAAAAGGTCATGGAAAGATAAACCAAGAATCAATTGGAAACTAAATAATCTAATCCTAAAGAAGGAATGGGTTAAAGAAGAAATCATAGAACAATCAACAACTTCATTCAAGAGAATGACAATAATGAGACAACCTACCAAATCTTATGGGATACTGCAAAAGCAGTTCTTAGGGGAAGTTTTATATCTTAGAATGGCCACATAAATAAAATAGAAAAAGAGGAGATCAATGATTTGGGCATGCAGCTGAAAAAACTAGAAAAAGAACAAATTGAAAATCTCCAAGTAAATACCAAATTAGAAATACTAAAAACCAAAGGAGAGATTAATAAAATTGAAATCAAGAAAACTATTGAATTAATAAATTAAACCAATAGTTGGTTTTAGGAAGAAACTAATAAAATTGATAAACCTTTGGTCAATTTGATTTAAAAAAAGAAAGAAGAAAATCAAATTACTAATATCAAAAATTAAAGGGGTGAACTCATCTCCAATGAGGAGGAAATTAAAACAATAATTAGAAATTACTTTGCAGGGGGGTAAAAATGTAAGCTTTTTGGTAGTGATTGTAGAACATTAAATAAATAAATAAATAAAATGAATGGCTGAATGAATGAATAAAAAAGAAGTTATTAAGAGGCAATCTACAAAGTTACACTCTTTCTCCAGTTTCACATCTGCTTCTATTATCACTATACTCATCCTAAAGTGATGGGTCGACATTACAACCTGGAGAGATGGTTGTCATAAGAGACTCATATAATCATAAGCAGGGACAGACTGTTCTACTGAATGTCATTTTTTACAGAAGGATGTGCTGTCTCACTGGCAGCATTTTGTAACAGTTTCAATACTAGACCTGTAATCCTAAAGACCTCACAGAATCATAGAATCACCAGATTTGAGAGTTGGTAGGAACTTCAATGCCCATATAGTCTAACCCACCAAAGGAATCCCTATTACAGTTATCCCTTCCACATCACAGAGGTTAGAGGTGCTGTGTCACTGTGGTCTGGAAAATTTGTGTAAAATCTGTAGGGGTAGACCCTTCACCTTCATTTTCCTTTAGGAAATCATATAAGGACTTAGCCTTTTCGTAGTCTACCAGAATGCCTTTTTTAAAAATAACAATCCTACATTTCTTTGTTTCCAAATTTTTTCTGTGTTATCTGCTGGCTTTTGTGTGCTGTTTGTGGCTTTCACAAAACTCCTAAAAAGTTCCCATTTAATTTCTTATGCTGATCTAGGTGTATAAAAACCATGATGGGGAAGGTTATAATGTGGAACAGATAACTATATCACATACTCAAGTGGTCATCCAGTCTCAGTTTGAATACCTCTGAGGAGAGGGTTACACCTAAACCCAAATCCTGCCTCAGCCACTTTACCTCTTTATGCCTCATTTTTCTCATCTATAAAAGGGGGATACAGATAGCTGGCATTTATGCACTGGCTTCCAAAGTGCTCTCTCTCTCTCTCTCTCTCTCTCTCTCTCTCTCTCTATCTATCTATCTATCTATCTATCTATCTATCTATCTATCTATCTATCTACACACACAAAATATCTCATCTGATCCTCACCTTAACTCAATGAAGCAAGTAAATTATTGGGGACAATTTATAGATGAGGAAATTGAAGCTGATTAGTTAAGCAACTTGCCCAGGGTCAGACAGCTAGTAAATGACAAAGGTAGGATTGGAATACAAATCTTCCTGACTGACAAATCTAACACCTTATTTACTTTTTCAACCAGCTGAACTTGATATTATAAGGATAATGTGTATAAAGTGCTTTGGAAACTTTTAAGAGCCATAAAATGGGAACCATTATTATTTATTACAATTTGCCCTTCCTTGGGTCTCTTATTTATTTATTTTATAGTGCCAACACCCTAAGAAGCATGTCTTATATTTTGGGTGCCCTATAATTTGGTCAAGAAAACACTTGGCTGTGCATATTCTTGCTAGAGTTTTGTTTATCTTTCTTTCTTTTTCCTGTTGGAGGTGGGAAGAAGTGTGGGAGAAAGAAAATAAAATCTTATTAATGGAAAAAAGTTAAAAATTAAATAAAAATAAAACACCATTGACCAGAGCTAACCCTTCGCAGATGTGCCCAGAGATCCTTTGTAGCGGGATGATTAGATTTGTCTATACACCTTGTTAATTACACAGACCTGTATATCCTGAAATGATACATATCTGTCACATGTAATGTATCATGGCTGCCTTTTGGGGAAGGATCTGGACCTAGGTAAAGGTATTTTAAGTTGACTGGCCAAGAGTGATCCCTAGTACTATGAGTGACTTTATATAGGAATTGGCTCCTCATTCTCATTGGGTATGTCACTTCAAAGCCAGACATAGGTGTGAAGGTTGGCTGGTGTATCCTCAGAGCAGGTATCCTGGAGAGCACACCCAAGAATAACCCTACTGGGTGGTCCTCAATAATTTTTAGAGCATAAAGGGACCCAGAGACCAAAAAGTTTGAGATCTACTGACTTAGTTCCATTTGATGTTAGAATAACACTTAACCATTTACAAGCTACTAAAATGCTAATAGGTAAAATCAATATGTTTTTTATCGGACAGTGCACTGTGTGGGAGGCAGCTAAGTGACACAGTGGATAGAACACTGGACCTGATGTGAGGAAGACCTGAGTTCAAATCTGGTCTCGGCCACTCAAGTCACTTGACCCTGTTTGCCTCAGTTTTCTCCTCTGTAAAATGTGCTAAAGAAAAAAAGGGACAAACCACTCTAGTACCTTTGCCAGGAAAATCCCAAATGGTGTCACAAAGAGTTGGACTCAACTGAAAATAACTGAATAACAATAAAAGCACTATTTGGACGTACTTATTTTGTCAGGGAGAATCTAGAACCCCTGCAACATCTTTATCTTACTTAGTCTTGGCGAGCTTTGAACCTGCTGTGCTAAGAAAAAAAAAAGATCACTAGATTTGGCATCAAAAAAATGGAGTTCTAGCTTAAGCTCTACTACTTTCTAGCTCTATGACCTTGAACAAATCATTTCCTTCTCTGAGCCTGTTTGTAAATTGAGAGGTCAGGACATATATAGGCAAGCAGAGAGTGTTAGGCATGCCTAAGGGTTTTGAGGGGATGATCTCTGAAAGGTTTCTTCCAGCTCCAGAGTTCTGAGTATAAATCAGTGTGAAATAGATGAAGCTTGCTTTACCAGACCTCCCATTTCCCCTTTCAATGGCTGTTTTCCCTTTTTTAGGATGCTATGGTATCTAATGGATGGATGCTTCACCCTTTGTTTTGTCAAAACGTTCTCTGAAAGCAACAAAGGTTTTAATCACTTAACTCACATTGAGATGCCCAGGAGTAATAACAATTGGTTCATTACTCTTCCAAGAGATATTTTCATCTCATAAGGGGTTGTACCTTGTTCCTTAATCTCAAACAATCAATAGTTAAGATTCTACTGATGTTTAAGGCTAGGCTTCCTAGTAGCCCCCTAAGAAATTCCATTTCCTATGCACAAATGCCATCAAGTGATGACACAATGCTGACTGGTAAGCAGTTGATAGAACACCAACTATATTCCATTGGGAATTTGGGTTCAATTACCAGAAATTATTTCTATGCTGATTTTTTTCCTTTTCCTTTCTGATAGAGGAGCAATACTCTTAAGCAGATTCCTGTTGAATCATCTATGACCTATGAATAAGCTCAAAGAACCCAGTCACATTAAAAAGCCAGATAACTGATGGGAAAGAATGGGATCTCAATTTTGACTTTTCCTTCATCCAAGTGGAAGAACTGTCCCAGCTCTCAGGGTGACTGGAGAGATTCTTATGTTCAGAGATTTGCAATAATGAGTATTTAATACTCAGGGCTGAGGTAGACCTACACAGAGCTTTAGTGTAGCCCTCATGCCAAAAATTCAGGCAACTCAACATCAATTCATGGCTCACAATGTCATTGGGTTGTTTCCTTTACCAAGAACTCTGAACTGTTCCACAGTTTCACAGTTTCACATTCTGCTTGATAAATTGGACTGTGTGACTCAGAAGAGATAGATCAGGTTTGATTTTAGTCATCTGCATTGATCTGAATCATTCTTAACCTTACACGACAGAAAGAACCCCATGAGCAAAGTGCCCTCATTCACAACAGAGCGTCACATGCAGTCCTACCCAAGACCTGTTTTTGTTCTCTACCTAACAATCTCATGTCCCAGAGTTGTTGGAAGGTGCAGCCCCCCATGTACTATAACTGCTTACAGGTACCTGCCTGACCTCTATTGCTACCTCTGGGCCATGATTGCCCTCTCCAGCATCAGTCCCCCACCAGTCAATAAATTGGTCATTTCAACTCAATTCATCAAGCATCTATTAAGCTCCTACTATATGCAAAAAACTGTGTATTAGATGCCATTTTTTAAAACATAAAATGAAAAGTTCCTTCCCTCAAAAAGCTTTCATTCTATGGAGTTCTTATTCATGTAGACAGACTGGTTCTGCTCACTGGCCCTGGTTATCTATCTCCTACAGCTTCTCCTCGTTCTGTTTTCCATGTGGCTTGAGTCTGGCCTTTAGCCACCCCTCTCTGGATTAGCCAAGATGTCCTCTACAGTGGTTGTATCTGTCTCCCAGTACCATGGTGTGCCAAATACGAGGCCCAGGGCCATTATTTTACACACAGCCTTCCTCAGTAGTGACATAATTCGTCATGCCTTCTTACTTTTCATCTGCTGCTGAGAGTACCCCTGTCTTCTAGAAGCAATGAAAGTTGCTTATCACCTTCTAGATCACACCTGGGCTCCAGCTAGAAGGCGGGACTTGGAGCCAGGAAATTCCTCAGTTTGAATCTTGCTCCAAATAATTATTAGGTGCATAAGTCCTTTAATATTTCTCAGCCTCAGTTTTCTCATACATAAAGAGGGGATAATAATAATAATAATACCTATCCATTGAGGGTTATTGTGTGGACAAAATGAGACAAATATGGTTTGCAGACTTTAAAGATACACGTGTGTGTGCGTGTGTGTGTGTGCGTGTGCACATGTGTGTGCATGTGTGTGTGCATGTGTGTGTGTGTGTGTATCATTCTTTAGTCTTTTTTTCTAGTCATGTCTGACTATGACTACTTCTTAGGATTTTCTTGGCAAAGATACTGGAGGGGTTGGCCATTTTCTTCTCCAGCTCATTTTACAGATGAGAAAACTGAGGCAAACAGGGTTAAGTGACTTACCCAGGGTTACAGAGCCTAAGTGCCTGAGGCCAGATTTGAATTCAGGTCTTCTTGACTCCAGGTGGAGTGTTCTATCCACTATATCCCCTAGCTCCCCTTATATGTATGTGTGTGTGTTTCCTAATAAACAAGGAAAGATTACTGAGTTCCATCAGCAGCACAAGGATGCAGTACAAGGTATATCAGACCTCCAGAGGAGTTAAAAGCCGAAGTCCCTCAATACCTGATACTTTGGAGGGATGTCACAATGGGAACAGCTCCTTGGTATTCCATACTGGATTGATTTGCAAGAGGGCAATGCAAGGACAATTTTAAAAGCCCCAAACTCACAGATCTGTCCCTGGCAAACTAAGGAGCATAGAAAAAGTCATTTAGTCTGATTCTATGCACCTGACTATAGAGCAGCCATCCAATTTTAAAGGGCTCCAAGGAAAGATTGTGTTATTGCGAAAGTGATTTTCACAGATAAAATTCATACTCAGCAACTTCAGCATGCCTTAGATGCATAAGTACTAACTTTCCTATTTGGCCTTTGCTGAAGACATTCCCCCAGTAGCATTGATTGACTGGTGAACTTTTTCCTACATTCTTTCATGTCTTCTTTGGAATAATTTTTATTTTTTTTATTGCAATCTTTTGTTTTTCTGTCTCTTTCATTTCTGCCCAGTAGTATTTGAGAAGTCTCTAGTAGGAAGTTATTTCTTAAATTGAACTTAAATCCCACATACTTCTGTGCCATACACCTTGTCTTGTGTTTTCCCTGAAGAAATGAAAGCTTTGTTAACCATCATATGCTGAATGGCAATAGAGTGTGATGTTGAGTATGCTGGACTGGAAAGTCAGAGACCCACAATCCAGCCTTGGCTCTACTGCCTCCTAACTGTGTCACCTGGGGCCTTAGTTTCCTGACTTGTAAAATGAAAGGACTGGATTAGGTGATCAGGTGATCATCAATATTCACCACAGTTCTACAGTACTGCTCTTTTTGTGTCTGGAGATCAGCAATCCAGTCCCTCTCACATCTCTTGGCCAAGTTCTTCAAGAGCATTGGGTCTTTCCCAGTGAACCTTGCTTTCCAACCTTTCGGTGCCTTTCATTGTTCTATCTGGAATACCTCCTATGACTGGTAAGTGATAGTGGCCTGAACTGAATGTAGTATGTGAGAAAAGGATCTAACCAGTGGAAGATACACACACACATGCACATATACACACACACATACCTATACACCTACATACGCATGTACATATATCTATACACATATATACACATGTATATATAAACACACATGTGTATACACACATATGTATGTATACATATGTGTGTGTATGTCTCTCTCCTCAAGGCCATATGGAAAACTAATTGTCCTCAGAGACAGAATAATCTGAATTCATTTTGTTCTTCTGACATTTCCTAAATGTGTTACCCTGAGCAAGTCACTCAACCCCTAAATCTATAAGTTGGAGAGAAGGTGCCAGCCTACATGGCTAGAGGGAGTTTCTTCTTCCAGTAGTTCGTTCTTTATCTCAATGAAATTATAGGTTCACCTTAGCATTACCTTTAGGGAGACAAGGTGGCACAATGTAATAATCCCCTGAACTCTGAGTACCTTGCACCTTCCAAGGGCTACATAAATGTGAACTGCTTATCATCACAGTATCCTTAAATACTGCCCTCCTATGAGTCCTCCCCAGAATGTGAATTATTTTTCTGAAAGCTGCATAATATTGCTGATTCATGCTCTGCTGCTTAGCATGCCGCAGGGGATGGTACTTCAATTGCCTTCTTGTTTCCTATGTGGAGCCCAAACAGCCCCAGGCAAAATGGTAGGTGAGTCTTGCCACCCCCATAGTGCCATTCAGGGTCCCCCTCCCTCCACCCCTCTACAAATATTATTTTATTTGATCCTCAAGACAACCCATTCCCATTTTACAGCTGAAGAAAATGAGACAACAAAGGTTAGATGACTTGCTCAGTAAATTTCTGAAGCCAGCTTTGAATTCAGGCCTTCCTGACTCCAGGCTCAGCACTCTATCCACTGTACCATCTAGTTGCATTAGTGTTCAGGCCAGGACTAAAACCCTGGTCTCCCAACTCCCTACTCCAAAATTTTTCTCATTTCACTGTATTTAAAGCACTGACTGGAGAGAAGGAATGTGTTTTCACATGCATCAAAGCTTTAAGTTAAGGAATGGAGCTCTTAGGTGGGCCAGGGGTTCTGTTCTCCTAAAATGATATCACTAATCCCCCTCTACATTAAATAAGACCAGTTTTTAGTTACATTCAATAAATCATATTGAGTGCTTACTATATGCCAGGAATGACACTGGGAGCCAAGAGATTCAAAGAAAAGAAGAAGAAGAAGAAGAAGAAGAAGAAGAAGAAGAAGAAGAAGAAGAAGAAGAAGAAGAAGAAGAAGAAGAAGAAGAAGGAGGAGAAGGAGGAGGAGGAGGAGGAAGAAAAAGAAGCAGTTTATATTCTACTGAGGGGAAATAATTGTTACTACTAAGTAAATGCAAAATGTAGGATGGGGATAGGACATGTGATTTCACTAGTTTGGGGCATTCCCAGGTGAGGAAACTCCCTCTACCAAAGCAGGTTACCACTTTCTCTGCAACTTATAGTCTCAGAGAGTTTCCTAGATCATGGAGTTATGAAGCAGCTTGCCCAAAGTTACATCAGGACCTGAACCTAGATCTTCTTGGCTTTCAGGCCACCTCTCTGTCTGTTACGCCATGCTGCCTCTCGAAATATGAAATCATGCAAAATACAAAGTAATTCCTTGAAGGAGGAGGGAGAAGAGCTAACAACTCAGCAGGATAAAGGCAGGCCTCTCATAGATATCATTGGAGTTGAGTCATCAATGAACCCAAGAGTTCTGGGAGGGGAACGTAGGGCAAATATAGGTGTCAAGATAATGTGACCAAAGTGGTCATGGCCTTTGGCGTTAGATCCACCTATGTTTCCATATTTCTATCGAAGGGTAATCGATCAATGAACAAATATTTATTAAGTACAAATCAATCAATCAATAAACTAGCTTTTATTAAGCTCCATTAAGTGCTAAGCACTGTACTAGGTGCTGGGGCCATAAAGACAAAAATGAAATAGCCCTTGACCTCAAGGAGCTTAGCTTCTATCAGGGGAAACAACAGTATATACACATGTAAGCATATTCAGGACCAGATCTTCTTGGTTCTGAGAGTGATACTTTATCTACTGACACATAGTGCCTGGGAGATCCTACACAAGTCACATAACTGTTCTGTGCCCCAGGCAATTCTCCAAGACCATAAGTTGCAAAGAAGGAGCCAACTTACGTTGGTAGAGGATGTTTTCTTACCGAGAAGTTGTCTATACCGTTGAAATAAGTGCAATCCTAAAATCTTCATCCTAAATATAAAGTAATTGGAGGGGAAAGTGGGACCCTTGATATGGAGGGGATTGAAAAAGAAACATGTTCTATACCAGGTAGGTGGTGCATGCCACAGTACTAGGTGTCCACGGGGGTTACTATCTCATCTGTCCTTCTTCCCAAAAGAAGCCATCAAGGTGTGATGAGGTGGTTTACATCTCAAATCTGCCAGGATTTTGATTCAAGTAGTGCTGTGTTCCAGTAGTTTCAGGTCTTACCAAATTGACTTGCAATCATATGGTTGCAAGATCCTCTTGGGGTTGGAAGCTTAGGTTGGCACCTAAGCTTTGGAAGTCAGAGAGTGCCTGCTGATTGCTGTAATTTGGCAAAGGTCTGGAAAGAGACCCAGAAGGAGTAATAGCTCTTGTTAGAAAACAAACACTTACTATCCCAAACTGGCTTAGTGGGATATGGTTAATTCCTGATATGCATGGTTTTGTCATACTAACTATATGAATAATCTTGGCATTTGACTCCAATGAATGGGTGAACAAAGTGAAAACGTACGGCAGTGGGTAATTCCCAACATGTGAATGATCCCACCACTACCACCACCCCATGAGTCAAGGAGGGGCTGTCTCTCCTCTTTACCATGTTCCTTGGTGGACTCTCTCTGGGTATCTTACCTCAGCATCCCAATCTTGACTTGAGAAAGTTCTTACACTTTTCTTTATAGGTCACCAAGGGCCAAAACAGCCTCCAGAGCTAGACAGAACCTTGGTTCCCATGAAAATCCCACGAAAGTGTCTGTTCCCTGCCTACCTGCTCCTTGTCTACCTCGTGGCCCTAACTTCCAAACAACAGAGCAGAGCTCTCAGCCACACTGCATTGCTTGATATTGGGCCCAAGCATGTCTTCATTTTCTCATGGCCACTTGTCCAGGCAAAGCAACAGTTCCTCCTATAAATATTACACAGAGGATTCTGGGTTCAAGCCAAATGCATTGGCAGATGCATTCCAAACCTTTCCATCACACCTAACGATGAGGTCTCCCTTCCCTAGATTTCTCATTACTGTGACAACCATCCTGTCAGGCAGAGGAGCTCTAGCCAACCCGCAGCCACTTAGTTTTTAATTGGACTCCTTGAAAAAATCAACAAATGGTTCTTGGGCTTCCCCATGAGTACTCTGGCTCTCTGTCAGTGGCACAGGGATGAGCCATCAAAGTGAGTCCTCAATCTCTTACAAAAACCAGACAAGAACCAAGGTCAATATCACTTGAAATCTATCTTTCTTTGTTGTCCCTGATTCCAAGGACCCTGGGAAGGCAGCATAATATAGTGGAAAGAGGAAGGAAAGACAAATATTCATTAAGTCCCTAGTATGTGCCAGGCACTAAGCTAAGCACATTTTACACATATTATCTCACTTGATGCTCACAACAACCTTGATGCTATTATTATCCTCATTTTACAGTTAGGAAACTGAGGCAAACACAGGTTATGTGACTTTTCCAGTATTATACAGCTATTGTCTTCGGCTAGTCTGAACATGGTACTTCCTAATTCCAGGCCCAGTGATTTATTTACATCACCAAATGATCTAAGAGTTAAATACATCTGGTCTCCCCAGAATTAATTGGGTGTAATGAAAAGAGCACTGGGAAAATCATTTCACCTCTCTAAGATCGTCTCCCTTATCTATAAAATGGGGAAAATATGATACCTACAATGGTTTCTGTCACCTCCCGGTGATCTATGACTCTATCCACATAGGACTGTTGGGAAGCTCAAATGAGATTATCTGCGTAAAGTGCTTTGTAAACTTTAAGTCCCTACGTAAATGTCAGCTAAGCTATTATGATAATGTCCCCAATCTGTCACTCTCTAGTTGAGTTTGCACAAATCATGTAATCGTTATAGGCTCTAAGTTCCTTCTGCACAAGTTGAGGGGCTTTGATTAGGTTACCCTTCATTGGAGGTTTTTCTAACAGTCTGGAAGCCTGTTTGTCCATAGAGCTTCAGAGGCAGCTAAGTGATACAGTGGACAGAAACCCAGACGTGGAGTCAGAGGCACTGCCTTCAAATGTGACTCCAGATATTTAGTGGCTGTGTGACCCTAGGGAAGTCACTTAACCCTCTCTGCTCCTATTTCTTCATCTGCAAAATGGGGCTAATAACCATGCATATCTCCCAGGGTTGTTGTGAGGACCGAATGGGCTAACACATGTAAACTGCTTTGCAAATTTTAAAGTACTATATGCTAGCTATTAATATTATTAATGTGTTATAATGATTATTTTATTGTTTTATTGTTATTATTATTCTAGTGCAGTTATATTCCTATTGAGTCATTTTAGTCAAGTCTAACTCTTTGTGGTCCCATTTGGGGTTTTCCTGGCAAAAACACTGGCGTGGTTTGCCATTTCCTATGCCTGCTCATTTAACAGATAAAGAACTGAAGCAAACAGGGTCAAGTGACTTGCTTAAGGTCACACAGCTAGTAAATGTCTGAGGTCAGATTTGAACTCAGGAAGAAGAGTCTCCTTAATTCAAGGCGTGGTGCTCTGTTTACTGTGTCACCTAGCTGCCTTAGTAAATTTATTGTTTAGTCATGTCCGACTCTTCATGGCTGCATTTGGGTTTTACTGCAGTGGTTTGCTATTTCCTACTCTAATTCATTTTACAGATGAGAAAACTGAGGCAATCGGGGATAAGTGACTTGCTCAGGTTTACATAGCTACTAAGTGTCTGAGGCTGAATATGAACGGAGATCTTCTTGACTCCAGACCTGGTGCTCTATACATTACACCATCTAGCTACCCAGTTCAGTTATGGATTACATTAAATATCCTGAGGACACTTTGCATCCCACAAAATAACCTTTAAAACTGTATAATTCAGTTTTCTCATGTGTGCCATCCAGGGGAGGGAAGACCAGTCTTTCAGGGTACCAATAAAGCATGGCTTTCCTAGTAAACAACCAGCCATACAGTTAGAAAACAAAGGTCCAAATCTTGGACCCACATGACCTCCAGCAAAGCACTTCCCCTTTTGGGAGCCTCAGTTTTCTCATCCATCAAATGAAGAGATTGAACTCAAGGGTCTATAACATTCCAAGTCTAAATTGATGATCGTCTGATGCAAGTGACCTGAGAATATGTTTATAAATAAAGGCTAGAAATGCATATTGAAAGAAGCAAAAACACCAGACATTACTAGTACATTTTTTATTCCAGATTATTCATGGTAGTCATAGGACTTGCCTTCAGAAGGTTGGGGGTGGATGGACTCCTTCAGGCCAGTTATGACAGGAATCCATCCACTTTAAAGTTTAATAGCGTTGCCAGAAGGTGCAGCAGGTACATAGGGAAAGGAGCCCATGCTATCAAAGATCAATTTGTGCCAAGAACCATGAACTAAATAATGGTGTTAGGAGGAAACCAACAGCAGGAATTCCTCCATGGCTGAAACTTCATAGGAAGCTCTGGCTAACACATCCATTTCAAATCCCTATTGAAGGTCAGTTATTCTGACTACAGGCAAGGTTTGATGATTTTTAATACACCAAATTAACTTAAATAGTCCATATATTATGTATAGTAAATGGTAAATGGGATGATTAAGAAATTTCTTCTCAGAGTGATACAGGACAGTTTTCCATATGGCAGGGCATATCCCATTGGGGTGGGAGGAGGGCATGAGACCCGCTCGGAGGGTATGAAGTAATGGCCAAGGCTTGTGGATATTTTCAAATACTGCTCCAATAGAAATATATCTAGTGCTGTGGATTTTTTTCCAATGAAAAGAAGATTTAAATCTAAGTGGACAAAAGAAAGAAAAATATGGCAAATTCATTTCAACCCACAATGACTAAAGAGCAGTAATTATTTAGGACTGGGTGTGCACAAAGTCAAATTTGAATGCAGTGATCTCTCACTGTGAATATCAGTCAGTGTAGCTTCAAGACATAGATCAGTTGTGTAATCATTTTGCTTATTGCACTTGAATGTGAAGCTTGTAAATTAGAAGTTAAATAATTTTTTATCTCAGATTAAAAATGCTATTTTGTTTTTCAGTCATGTCCAACTCTTCATGACCTCATTTGGGGTTTTCTTGGCAAAGGTACTAGAGTAGTTTGTCATTTCCTTCTCTAGCTCATTTTATAGATGAGGAAACTAAGGCAAACTGGGTTAAGTGACTTGCCCAGGGTCATACAGCTAGTAAGTGTCTGAGTCCAGATTTGAACTGAGGTACTCCTGACTCCAGAGCTGGTACTCCCATCCAATGTGCTACCTAGCTGCCCTAAAAATGCCATGTTATCTAATATATTTCTCAGTGTTATTCATTTTGATAAGTATGAAATGATAAAGTGGTTTTCTTAATTTCAATTTTATTAATCTCTTCTTTGGTTTTCAGTATTTCGAATTTGGTATTTAATTGGGGATTTTCAATTTGTTCTTTTTCTAGCTTTTTCAGATGCATGCCCAATTCATAGATCTCTTCTTTTTCTATTTTATTCATGCAGGCATTCAGAGATATAAAACCTTCCCTAAGAAATGTTTTCATTGCATCCCATAAGTTTTGGTATGTTGTCTCATTATCGTTATTGAATTATTGAATGAAGTTATTGATTGTTTCTATGGTTTGTTGTTTGACTCATTCTTTATGATTAGATTATTTAGTTTCTAATTAATTTTTGGCCTATCTTTCCATGGCCCTTTATTACATATAATTTTATTGCATCATGATCTGGAAAGGATGCATTGACTATTTCTGCCTTTCTGCATGGGATTATGAGGTTTTTATGCCATAGTATATGGTCAATTGTTGTGTATGCACCAGGTACCACTGAGAAAAAGGTATATTCCTTTCTATACCCATTCAATTTTCTCCAGAGATCTATTATATCTACTTTGTCTAGAATTCTATTCATCTCTATAACTTCTTTCTTGCTTATTTTGAAGTTAGATTTACCAAAGTCAGAGAGTACAGTTTTGCTGTCTATTTCTTTCTGTAAGTCCCTTAATTTCTCCTGTAAGAATTTGGATGCTACACCATTTGGTACATATGTTTAGTTACATTATTACTTCATTGTCTATTGTGCCTTTTAGCGGGATATAGTTTTCTTCCTTATGTCTTTTGATTAGATCTACTTTTGCTTTTGCTTTGTCTGAGATTAGGATTTTGCTATCCCTACTTTTTTTCTTCAGCTGAAGCATAATATATTCTACTCCAGCTTTTTATCTTTACCCTGTGTTTATCCCACTGTGTCAAATGTATTTCTTATAAACAACATATTATAGGATTAAGGGTTTTAACCTATTTTGTTATCTGCCTCTATTTTATGGGAGAGTTCAGCCCATTCACATTCACAGTCATGATTACTATCTGTGTCTTTCTTTCCATCCTATCCCCCTTGCCCTAAATATGCTTTTATTTCTCCCTTCTTCTTTCCTCTCCTCAAAAGAGTTTTACTTGTGACCACTGATTCCCTTGATCTTCCCTCCCTTTGTCGTTCCCCTCTCCCTTTTCTTTCCCCATTTCCCTCCTACTATCTGTAGGGCAAGTTAGATTTCTATATGTAACTGAGTGTTATTCCCTCCTTAAACCAAATCTGATGAGAGAAAAGCTGAAACAATACTCACCTTCCTCCCTTCTTTTTCTCTACTATAACATGTTTTTGTGCCTCTTCATGTGATGTAATTTATCTTTTTCTGATTCCTCCTTTCCTCTTCTTCCATTATAAATCCCTTACTGCCCCTTAATTAGGTTTTTTTTATCATCACATCAGTTAACTTATACCCATACCTGCTATCTATGTATATCCCTTTTTAAATGTTGTAATAAATATACAGTTCTCAAGATTAACAAGTATCATCCTCCCATATAGGGATGTAAACAGTTTACCCTTATTGAATAACAAGTTTTTTCTTTTCTCTTTTTTTGTCTTTACCTTTCTATGTCTCTCTTGGGTCTTGTATTTGAAGATCAAATTTTCCATTGAACTCTGGCCTTATCATCAAGAAGATCTGGAAATATCTTATTTCATTGCTTATCCATTTCCTTGCCTGAAAAATTATGCTCTATTTTGCTGGGTAGTTAATCCTTGGTTATAGTCCAAGCTCCTTTGCCTTACAGGATATCATATTCCAATTCCTCCAATTTTTAATGTAGAAGCTGCAAGGTTCTGTGTGATCCTGACTGTAGTTCCTTGATATTTGAATTATTTCTTTTTGACTGCTTACAGTATTTTCTCCTTGACCTGATAATTCTGGAATTTGGCTACCATATTCCTTGACATTTTTAATTTGGGCTCTCTTTCAGGAGGTAATCAGTGAATTCTTTCATTGACTATTTTGCTCTCTGGTTCTAGGACCTCTAGGAAGTTTTCCTTGATGATTTCTTAAAAGATATTGTGCAGGATCTTTTCTTATCATGACTTTCCAGTAGACCAGTAACTCTTAGATTTTCTCTCCTGGATCTATTTTCCAGGTCAGTAGTTTTTCCAGTGAAATATTTTATGTCTTCTTCTATTTTTTCATTCTTTGAATTTTGTTTGACGGATTCTTGATGCCTCATAGAGTCATTAGCTTCTGCTTGCTCAATTCTAATTTTTAATGAATTATTTTCTTCAGCTAGCTTTTGTGCCTTCTTTTCCATTTGTCCAATTTTTCCTTTAAAGAAGTTATTTTCTCCAATTAGGTTTTGTATCTCCTTATCCATTTGGCCAATTTTACTTTTTAAGGAGCTGTTCTCTTCAGTGAAGTCTTTTTTCATTTTGTCAATTGTATTTTTAAAATCATTGGTTAATTTTTCTTCTTCCTCTCTAATTTGACTTTTAAAATCCTTCTTGATGCTTGCCTTCCCAAAGGGAATGGGTGGGGAGGGAGGGATGAAGAGAAATTGGAACTCAAAGTTTTAGGAACAACTGTTGAGTACTGTTCTTGCTACTGGGAAATAAGAAATACAGGCAATGGGGTATACAAAGTTATCTGGCCCTACAGGACAAAAGAGAAGATAGGGACAAGGGAAGGGAGGGATGATAGAAGAGAGGGCAGATTGGTGATAGGGGCAATTAGAATGCTTGGTGCTTTGGGGTGGGGGGAGGGGACAAATGGGGAGAAAATTTGGAACCCAAAATTTTGTGAAAATGAATGTTAAAAGTTAAATAAATAAATTTTTTTAAAAATCCTTCTTGAGCTCTTGCAAGAATGCTTTTTGGGCTTGAGACCAGTACATATTTCCTTTTGAGGTTTCAAATGTGGGTATAGTGTCAATCCTGTCCTCTTCTGATTTCATATTTTGATCTTCCGTGTCACCATAATAAGATTCTATGGTCTTTGCTTTTCTAATTTGCTTCTTACTCATGGTGATTGTCTTTTTTCTTGGATTTTAAAGTGGATCCCTGCTTCTGGGGTGCAGAGGGCTCTGTGCTTGAAGCTAAGAACCTGGTTACTGGCTTTGTGTGCTGTAGTCTCTGATTCTTTCAGCTAGAAGCTATATAATGTTGCAACTTACCTAGTGCTGAGGTGGCTGGTGTGTGCCAAGGCTGAGGCCAGGTGAAGTCTTTCTGAGTTTCCCTGGGGTTACACCAAAGCTCATAGAGTGAGGTATGGGGGAGAGGTGGTCTGGCCACTGAAGGTCTCTCCTTACCTTGGGCTATGTTAGAGCACAGGCAGGCTCAGCAGCTGGTAGACCCCCATCAACACTTGAGTCTGTCCAATTCCCCTGGCTGTGCTAAGGCATGTCTGTGGTCCTAGTGTTGGCACTTACTGACTCCACCACTGGGGCTCATGATCTCCCGCTGGTCTGCTGAGGATTGCTGGGACACCTACAGTTTTGCACTTGTCCCCTTCAGCCACAGCAAGAGGGACCCTTCCCATCACTCTCCCTAGCCTCCTGAGCTAAAAGACTGCTATACCCTTTCTGCTGGTGCCACTATTCCAGGATTTTTTCTGAGGCAATATTCTCTGGGTTTTTCAAAGTCAACAATGGGAGGGTGAGAGCACTTACAGTTTACCATCTAGGCTCCCCAAAGTTCAGGTAGGTGACTTTCAAACATTTAGTCTGTGGGCTGTAGCCCTGGAGTAGCTGCTGCTGCTGCCACAGGCCCTGCACTTCTCTCTCACCCAGATCCACCAGACTCCTGTCCTGTGCTGAGAGGTTTGGGAATCAGCACTGGAACTGGTGACTCAGTCCACTTGGGCTGCTCCCAATGTGCTACGACTGCGTCTGTGCTGGTACAGCCAGAACCCTCTGCGCTCCCCCAGCCCTGCATAACAGATCTTTCCCACTGACCTTCCAGGCTGTCCTAGGCTAGAAATATGCCTCATTCTGTCTCCTAGTAAATTCTGCCAGTCGGAAATTTGTTCAGATTCACTTTTTAAAGGTATCTGAAGGAACTTGTGGAAGAGCTCAGATGAGTCCCTGCTTTCACTCCGATATCCTGGTTCTATCTCCAGATAAAGTGGTTTTCAAAAAAGGATGGAACTTCAAAAAATGGTTATAAATGATCATATGAAATTTTGAACAATTAAATTTAAAATATTTGTCTTAAATTCTTAAAAGTGAAGCAATATATCTTTGTGATAGATAAATACCTGACTAATTTGAAGACAAAATCCACCAGAGCAGCTGAAACTAGGAAAGAAAATAGAGACAAATTAAGTAGTGGAAATACAGAAACAAGGATAAAAAATTCATATACTTTTATTGACAGAGAGAAAAAGTACTACATTTTTTTGTACAAATGTTTTAGCATAAGAAAGTATGAGACCAAGTAAGTGAAAATATCTAGAAAGTGTACCTGCAATATCACCAACAAAATTCTGTAAGAAAAGATAGAATGAAATACCCATTTAAAATATATATAGGCAGTATAAAATACCTGGGTGTATACCTGCCAAAACAAATCCAAGAACTATATAAATAAAAAAATTTTTAAAATAACTTTTATACAAATGAAATCAGATTTAAATAATTGGAAAAATATTAACTTTTCATGAATAGGCAGGGCCAATATAATAAAAATTATGATCATTGAAATGCCACTCTAATTATATTAGTAAAAAATTTATTTTACTAAGTTGGAAAAAATAATAGAAAAATTCAGCTGGAAGAATAAAAGGTCAAGAATATCAAAGAAACTAGTGGGGGAAAAATGCAAAACAAGGAGGTTTAGCAGCACCAGACCTTAAACTACATGATTATGCAGTAATTATCAAAATTATCTGGTACTTGCTAAGAAATAGATCAGTGGAACAGAGTAGACATGCAATAAACAACAATAAATGACTATAGTAACTTTGTGCTCGATAAGTGTAAAGGCTTAAGTTTTGAAGATAAGAATTCATTATTTGGTAAAAATTGCTGGGAAAGCTCAAAAGCAGTCTGGCAGAAATTGAGCATAGACCAGTATGTTACACTATTTACCAAAATGAAGTAAAAATGGATCCATGACCTAGAAAAAGGAAGATATTACAAGAAAATCAGAAGAACATAAAATATATTAACTATCAGGCTTATGGATAGGCAAACTATTTATGAATAAATAAGAGATAGAGAACATTGTGCAGTTTGAAAGGGTTACTTTCTTGGTGAAAAGATATTTTCTTGTGACAAGGAAGATCAAAGCATACAACTCGAGGAAGACAGCAAGGTCAAGGCTCCTAAATCCAAAGCCTCCAAGAAAAATATGAAATGGTCTCAGGCCATGGAAGAAATCAAAAGGGATTTTAAAAAACAAGAAAGAAAGAGGGGAGCCAAGATAGCAGAGTAGAAGTGCAGACCTGCTCTAGCTCTCTCCCATAGCTCTCAAAGTACCTGTAAAAAAAATGACTCTAAACAAATTCTAGAGCAGTAGAAGCCACAAAATGACAGAGTAAAACATATTTCAAGCTCAAGATAGCTTGAAAGGCCAACATGAAAGGTCTATTGCACTGGGCACAGAACAGAGCGCAGCCTAGCATGGGCTATGGCAGCACAGGAGCAGGCTTCAGGGTGTGTAATCACAGGCAGCTGCTGGAGTTCTCAGATTTCTCAACCCACAAACACCAATGACAGCTTCAAAAGTCAATAAGAAAGCTCTTTCACCTAGGTGAGAGGAGAGTTCAGTCCAGCCCTAGCCCTGACCACAGGGTTGTGGCAACCACTATGATAGCAGTGCCCACTTTGGGAGACTTTGGCCTAAAGGCCTTGAGGGAATCAAACAGCTGATCTGGGTCTCAGTCCTGAGTGGCAGTCCTGGGCTGAGGAGGAGAACTGGCATGGCTATGGACAGGGAATCCTACTCATAATTTCAGGGAAGAAAAGAGTGCTTTTTGTTGCTCATAGACCAGAGCTCAGGCCAGGAGAGGAGTAAACTCCTCTCCCTTGATTGTGCCACCTTGAAGGAACTGAGAACTTACAGGTCCCTAGAGATATCTCAGAGAAGAACTGCACATAAACCTCTGAAGCCACTTGACAAAGGACTTAAAAATCCAGTAACTGGCTGGGAAAATGACTCAAAAGGGGAAAGATATAAGACTATAGAAGGTTACTTTCTTGGTGAAAAGGTATTTTCTTCCATCCTTTTGGATGAGGAAGAGCAAAGCATACAATGAGAGGAAGATAGCAAGGTCAAGGCTTTCAAAAAAATATGCAGTGTCTCAGGCCATGCTTCCAGAAAGGATTTTGACAATCAAATAAGAGAGGTGGAAGGAAAATTGGAAAAAGAAATGAGAGCAATGCAAGAAAATCATGAAAAGTGAGTCAACAGCTTGCTAAAGCAGACCCAAAAAATGCTGAAGAAAATAACACCTTCAAAAACAGACTAACTCAAATGACAAAAGAGTCCAAAAAGCCAACGAGGAGAAGAATGCTTTAAAATGTAAAACTGGCCAAATCGAAAAAGAGGTTCAAAAGCTCACTGAAGAAAACAGTTCTCTAAAAATGAGAATGGAGCAGATGGAATCTAATGACTTTCTGAGAAACCAAGAAATTATAAAACAAAACCAAAGGAATGAAAAAATTGAAAACAATGTGAAATACCTCATTGGAAAAACAACTGACCTGGAAAATAGATATAGGAGAAATAATTTTAAAAGTTATTGGTCTACCTGAAAACCGTGATCAAAAAATGAGCCTGGAGATCATCTTCTAAGAAATTATCAAGGAAAACTGCCCTGATATTCTAGAACTAGAGGGCAAAGTAGAAATGGAAAGAATCCACCAATCACCTCCTGAAAGACATTCCAAAAGAAAAACTCCTAGGAATATTGTAGCCAAAGTCCAGAGTTCTGAGGTCAAGGAGAAAATATTACAAGGAGCCAGAAAGAAACAATTTAAGTATTGTGGAAATACAGTCAAGATAACACAGGATTTAGCAGCTTCTACACTAAGGGGATTTAAGGACTTGGAATATGATATTCCAGAGGTCAAAGGAGATAGAATTAAAACCAAGAATCACCTACCCAGCAAAAATGAGTATAATACTTCAGGAGAAAAAAAGGAATTTCAATGAAACAGAGGACTTCCAAGCATTCTTGTTGAAAACACCAGAGCTGAATGGAAAATTTGACTTTCAAATACAAGAACCAAGAGAAACATGAAAAGGTAAACAGGAAAGAGAAGCCTTAAGGAACTCATTAAAGTTGAACTGTTTGCATTCCTACATGGAAAGGTGCTGTTTGTAACTCATGAGACCTTTCTTAGTAATAGGGTAGTTAGAGGGTATATATATATATTTATGTAGGTGTGTATAGATATGTATGTATATGTATATTATATACATGCAGGTATGTATATGGGTGGATGTGTGTATATGTATGTGTGTGTGTATATATATGTATGTATATATGTGTATATATACATACATATATATATGTGTATATATATATATATACACACACACACACACGTAGACAGAGGGCACAGGGTGAGCTGAATATGAAGAGAAAATACCTAAAAAAATAAAATGTACTTTTGAATAGAATGTACTAGGAGTAAGAGAAAGGGAGGGGTAGAATGTAGCAAATCATCTCACATAAAAGAAGTAAGAAAGAGCTTTTACAATGAAAGGGAAGAGGGGAGAGATGAAAGGAAATAAGTGAGTCTTACTGTCACAGGATTTGGCTTAAGGAGGGAATATCACATACTCAATTGGATACAGAAATCTATTTTACCCTGTAGGAAGGCAGTGAGGAAGGGGATAGGAGAGGAAGGATAATAGAAGAGACTGCAGATTGCGGGAAGGGGTAATCAGAAGCAAACACTGTAATGGGGGACAGGTCAAGGGAAAGAATGGAATAAATGTCTGGCAGGATAGGATACAGGGAAATGTGGTTAGTCTTTCACAACATGACTGTTATGGAGCGTTTTGCATGGCTACACATGTATGACCTATATTGAATTGCTTGCTTTCTCAGTGAGGGTGGGTGGGGAAAGAGGAAATGAAAGTGTTTCAGTCTGTATTCAAACAATATCGATTCTTTCTCTAGGGTCAGATAGCATACATCATTGTTACTACTTTGGGATTGTCTTGGATCATTGTATTGCTGAGAATAGATGTCAATCATAGTTCATCATAAAATATTGCTGTTACTGTGTTCTCCTGGTTCTGTTCACTTCACTTTGCATCAGTTCATATAAGTCTTTCCAGGTTTTTCTGAAATCATGCTGCTTATCATTTCTTATAGCACAATAATATCCCATCACAATCCTATACCACAGCTTGTTTACCCATGTCCAAATTGATGGGCATCCCTTTGATTTCCACATCTTAGCCATAACAAAAAGAGCTATTATAAATATTTTTGTACAAATAGGTTGTCCCCCCTTTTTAAATATCTTTGGGACATAGGTCTAGCAGTGGTATTGCTGGATCAAAGGGTATGCACAGTTTTATAGCCCTTTGGGCATAGTCCCAAATTGCTCTCAAATTTGGAACTATGCCTAAAGGGCTACAAAAATGTATATACCCTTTGACCCAGCAATAGTGCTTCTAGGACTGTATCCCCAAGAGATCATAAAAATGGGAAAGGGTCCCACGTGTACAAAAATATTTATAGCAGCACTCTTTGTAGTGGCCAAGAACTGGAAATCAAGGGGATGCCCATCAATTGGGGGATGACTGAATAAATTATGGTATACAAATGTAATGGAATACTATTGTGCTATAAGAAATGATGAACAAGAAGACTTCAGAGAGGCCTTATATGATCTGATGCTGAGTAAAAGGAGCAGAATCAGGAGAACTTTGTGCACAGCAATGACCACAGTGTGTGAGAGTTTTTTCTGGTAGACTTGGATCTTCATAGCAATGCAAGGACTTAAAAAAAAAATACCCAATGATCTTCTAAGGCAAAATGCCTTCGACATTCAGAGAAAGAATTATGGAATTCAATTGCAGAATGTAGCAGATCATTTTTTTGTGTTTGTTTAATGTTTTGGTTTCTTATATGATTTCTCCCATTTATTTTAGTTCTTCTACACTACATGACTATAGTGAAAATGTATTCAATAGGAATGTATGTGTAGATCCTATATAGAATTATATGCCATCTCGGGGAGGGAAGGGGGTGGTAGGGGGCAGGTAGGGGGGAAAAATCTAAATTTTATGGTAGTGATTGTAGAACACTAAAAATAAATAAAATTAATATTAAAAAAAATTGCTCAGGGGACGGAGCCAAGATGGCAGAGTAGAAAGACACACATATGCTAGCTCCGAACCCACAGCCCATAAAATATCCGTAAAAAATAACTCCCAACAAATTCTGGAGCAGCAGAAGCCATAGAACAATGGAGCAGACAAAATTTCTGTTCCAGAGAGCCTTGAAAACCTGACGCAAAAGGTCCATCGCGCTGCGGACCAGGAGCCAAGCCCAGCCCTGCCTTGGCCACATGGCACTGAGAGGAGTGGATCCCAGGAGGCTTCAGGGACAGAATTTCCAGCAACCGCGAGGGTCCCTCCACCCACGGGCCCCAAAGGTTGGTGAGAGGGTCTTCTCGGCTTGCCGAGAGGGGAGTGGGGTGCCCCCATAACTCAGGCCCCCTCGGGAGGCAGCAGCAGAGGCAGGAGCAGACCAGGGCTCCCCAAGCAGGAAGGAGCCCTGATCCATTGTTGAAGGTCTCTGCATAAATCCCCTGATGGAACTGAGTCCCGTGTAGCTGCCCTGCCCCCACCTGAGCACCTGAACTTAATCTCACACTGAATAGCAGCCCCGCCCCTGCCAAGCCCTGAGGCTGGGAAGCAGCATTTAAATCTCAGCCCCCAAGAGCTGGCTGGGTGAATCTGGAGGTGAAGTGGGTGTGAAGAGAATATTCAGAAGTCAAGTCACTGGCTGGGAAAATGCCCAGAAAAGGGAAAAAAAATAAGACTATAGAAGGTTACTTTCTTGGTGAACAGATATTTCCTCCCTTTCTTTCTGATGAGGAAGAACAATGCTTACCATCAGGGAAAGACACAGAAGTCAAGGCTTCTGTATCCCACACATCCAAAATAAATATACCATGGGCTCAGGCCATGGAAGAGCTCAAAAAGGATTTTGAAAATCAAGTTAGAGAGGTGGAGGAAAAACTGGGAAGAGAAATGAGAGACATGCAAGTAAAGCATGAAAAACAGGTAAACACCCTGCTAAAGGAGACCCAAAAAAATGCTGAAGAAAATAACACCTTGAAAAATAGGCTAACTCAATTGGAAAAAGAGGTCCAAAAAGCCAATGAGGAGAAGAATGCTTTCAAAAGCAGAATTAGCCAAATGGAAAAGGAGGTTCAAAAGCTCTCTGAAGAAAACAGTTCTTTCAAAACTAGAATGGCACAGATGGAGGCTAAGGACTTTATAAGAAACCAAGAAATCACAAAACAAAACCAAAAGAATGAAAAAATGGAAGATAAGGTGAAATATCTCATTGGAAAAACAACTGACCTGGAAAATAGATCCAGGAGAGACAATTTAAAAATTATGGGCCTACCTGAAAACCATGATCAAAAAAAGAGCCTAGACATCATCTTTCATGAAATTATCAAGGAAAACTGCCATGATATTCTAGAACCAAAGGGCAAAATAAGTATTCAGGGAATCCACCAATCACCTCCTGAAAGAGATCCAAAAAGAGAAACTCCTAGGAACATTGTAGCCAAATTCCAGAGTTCCCAGGTCAAGGAGAAAATATTGCAAGCAGCTAGAAAGAAACAATTCAAGTATTGTGGAAATACAATCAGGATAACACAAGATCTAGCAGCTTCTACATTAAGGGATCGAAGGGCATGGAACAGGATATTCCAGAAGTCAAAGGAACTAGGACTAAAACCAAGAATCACCTACCCAGCAAAACTGAATATAATACTTCAGGGGAAAAATTGGTCTTTCAATGAAATAGAGGACTTTCAAGCATTCTTGATGAAAAGACCAGAGCTGAAAAGAAAATTTGACTTTCAAACACAAGAATGAAGAGAAGCATGAAAAGGTAAACAGCAAAGAGAAGTCATAAGGGACTTACTAAAGTTGAACTGTTTACATTCCTACATGGAAAGACAATATTTGTAACTCTTGAAACTTTTCAGTATCTGGGTACTGGATGGGATTACACACACACATGCACACGCACATGCACACACACATAGAGACAGAGTGCACAGAGTGAATTGAAGAGGATGGGATCATATCTTTAAAAAATGAAATTAAGCAATGAGAGAGAAATATATTGGGAGGAGAAAGGGAGAAATGGAATGGGGCAAATTATCTCTCATAAAAGAGGCAAGCAAAAGACTTATTTGTGGAGGGAAAAAGAGGGGAGGTGAGAGAAAAATACGAAGTGTACTGTCATCACATTCCACTAAAGGAAGGAATAAAATGCACACTTATTTTGGTATGAAAACCTATCTTACAATACAGGAAAGTGGGGGAGAAAGGGATAAGCAGGGTGGGGGGGATGATGGAAGAGAGGGCATGGGGAGGAGGGAGCAATTTGAGGTCAACACTCATGGGGAGGGACAGGATCAAAAGAGAGAATAGAAGCAATGGGGGGCAGGATAGGATGGAGGGAAATATACTTAGTCTTATACAACACGACTATTATGGAAGTCATTTGCAAAACTACACAGATATGGCCTATATTGAATTGCTTGCCTTCCAAAGGGAAGGGGTGGGGAGGGAGGGAGGAAGAGAAGTTGGAACTCAAAGTTTTAGGAACAACTGTTGAGTACTGTTCTTGCTACTATGAAATAAGGAATACAGGTAAAGAGGTACAGAAAGTTATTTGGCCCTACAGGACAAAAGAGAAGATGGAGACAAGGGCAGAGAGGGATGATAGAAGAGAGAGCAGATTGGTGATAGGGGCAATTAGAATGCTCGGGTTTTTTGGGGTGGGGGGAGGGGACAAATGGGGAGAAAATTTGGACTCCAAAATTTTGTGACAATGAATGTTAAAAGCTTATAAATAAATAAATAAATAAATTGTTCTCCAGAATGGTTGGATAAGTTCACAACTCCTCCAACAGTGCATTAGAGTCCCCGTTTTCCCACATTTCCTCCAACATCCATCATTTTCCTTTTTTGTATTATTAGCCAATCTGATAGGTGTTAGATGGTATCTCAGAGGTGTTTTAATTTTCATTTCTCTTGCCAGTAATGATTTAGAGCATTTTTTAATAAGACTATAGATAGCTTAGATTTCTTTGTCTGAAAACTGCCTGTTTGTATCCTTTGACCATTTATAAATTGGTAAATAACTTTTATTTCTCTCTCTCTAGAGATCTATAGATACCTATTTGAGAAATTAGGTCTTTATCAGAGAGAGTGGTTACAAAATCCCCTCCCCCCAGTTTTCTGTTTTCCTTTTAATTTTGGTTGCATTTGGTTTTGTTTGTATAAAAACTTTTAAAATTTTATATACTCAAAATTATCTATTTTACATTTTGTAATGATCTCTATATTTTCTTAGTCCTAAATTCTTTCCTTATCCATAGATCAGACAGATAAACTATTCCTTGCTGTCCAAATTTTCTTATGGTATCACCCTTTATATGCAAATCCTGTACCCATTTTGATTTTGTCTTGGTATACAGTGTGAAGTGTTGGTGTGTATACCTAGTTTCTGACATACTATTTTTCAATTTTCCCAACAGTTTTTTGTCAAATTATATTTTTGTTCTAAAAGTGTAGATCTTTGTGTTTATCAAACACAAGATTACTATGGTCATTTACTACTGTGTCTTGTGTGCCTAATCTATTCCACTGCTCCACCACTCTATTTCATAGCCAGTATCAAATTGTTTTGATAATTACTACTTTACTATATAGTTTAAGACCTGGTACAGCTATAATATTCTTTTAATGAGGAAAAAACAAGCTTTTTCAGAATCTAGGTCTGTAGTACCCAAAGGATTCTTTGTATCTAGAAGCATTTCTTACAGCATGACTGTTTAAAAATCTTCATTCAATAGGAGAAATACTAGTACTATCTACAATTATTTATATGGTTAAAATGAGACTTGCAAATCATATGCAAAACAGCACTGCTTGATGATAAAATAGAGATAAGGAGAACTACCCATACATCTGAATATCTTTAATTCAATTAACTGAGAAACTAATGTCTTCCTATTTGATGAGGTAAGTGGATAAAGCAGCAGGTATAGTTAAAGATGTTCATTTGATTACAAATGTAACTTTTTTTGAAACTGATGTTAGGGAAGATTTGTTACTTTGCAAACCTACTGATGATAGAAGGCTACATCAAGAAATTTTATCAACACACCTGATGGCTTTTTAAATGAAAATCGCATAATGTAGAAGAATTGTATTGAATTCTGAACTGACGGAGCTTAATTGATGTAAAGATAAAACACAAGTCTAAGAATAATAGTTTAAAAATACAGCCCCTCATGTAATCTGAGCACATGGCATGTTTCACAATCACATGTATTGAGAAATTTGGATGAGGAACTACATACATTTTTTAAGTTATTTCAAGAGTAAACTGATTTTTTTTAAATAAACTATTAAAAGAAAGACCTTTTTTTAGATTTTGTGGTGATATGGAGACTGAGCCTAGGACACTACTTTGGAATTATTAGCAAAAAGAAATATGTTTGTTTGAGCTATAAGAGGTTGTTGTTCTTAATGATAATAATAAAAGCCTGGTAAATTCATTTTACAATAAAAATTTCTTCCTGAAAATTTGTAAATCATGGAAATTTTGGGAAAGTGATATAATTTTAAAAAATTCATGTTCAAATTCATATTCTGGTCAAAGTAGATAAAACAACTACATTTATGAAAAAGAGCTATGAAAACTAAATTTACACAATAATATTTTTAATTTTAAAAATTGTCTGTCCTACAAATGAAATAGAAGTGAAAGTCTGTCAATTAATCATTTGATTGTCTGCAGAACCAATTTTTATGTTATTTTAAAGGTCTCATTTGCCATAGAAAAATGTGATATATTTGGTCCTACTCTACCTGGAAAAGGATAAATTAATAATCTTGTCTTGTGATACTATGTTGAAATAAGTGTTTGAAATTGAAAATTATATTTTGATTATGAGTAACTAAATTCTCTGGTTTATCAAAGTGATTTAACTTTTACAACTGTTTGGAAAATCTTATTTTTATGAAAGAGTTTTCTGATATGGGTATTAAACAGAGAAAAATACCAATCTTGGTTAGTGTTTCAAATAAAATCATCAGTGACAACAAAGCTAAAAAACATGCCCACCTATCCCACTAACATGGCCATTATTTTAATAAGTTGCAAACATTAAACATTTAAAGAATTTTATTAATTGACAAATATCTACACATATTGCATTATTTTATTTTGTGTTTAATTAAGATTTGTTTGTTTTCAAACTTGCATATGGGCAAGTAGGTGGCACATTGAATAGAGCACTGGGTCTGGAATCAGAAATCTTCATGAGTTCAGACCTGACCTCAGACATTTACTAGCTTTGTGACCTGAGCAAGTCATTTAACCCTGTTTGCCTCAGTTTCCTCATCTATAAAATGAGCTGGAGAAGGAAATGGCAAATCACTCCAGTGTCTTTGCCAAGAAAACCCCAAATGGGATCATAAACAGTTGGGCACGACTAAAGTGACTGAACTCAACCCCAAATTACAATATATTAATTTTAAAAAAATAAAATACATGAGTATATGAATGAAAAGGCATTTATTACGTGCTTATTACACTTTTTTTTTTTTTGCACTTTACAAAGTGCTTGGGATACAAATATCAAAGCTAAAACAATCCTTGATCTCAAAATATTTACATTATAATAGGAGAAGACCTCAAGCATAGAGTAACAGTAGCCAGGAAGGGGCTTTGTTCCTGAAAGTTACTGGGATGGTGAGTAGGACCATAGGGGTGTAGGTGTACTTTCCCTATTCCAGGAACAATGGAAGAATTAATTTATTCATGGTTCCTCAAGCGCAACAATTTCGTAAGAATCTGTAAGTGTAATATCTTTTCAGATTCATCCTCTTTAGAAGATGTTTATAAAGTGTGATTCAAAAGGATACCAAAAAAGTGCTTAGCATTAAGATACAAAGAAAGGTAAAGATAGTTCCTGCCCTCAAGGACCTTGTAGTCTAATAGAGGAGACAAAATGCAAATAACTATGTTACATATATATGTGTCTATATATATATATAGACACATACATACATATATATATACATGGTACATATGTATATACAGGATAAAATGTAGATAATCCACAGACGGGAAGCACTAGCATTAGGGGTTCAGGAAAAGCTTCTTGCAGAGAATATGACTTGAAGGGAGCCAGATAAGAGGCAGGTAGGTGGAAGAGATTTCCAGGCGAAAAGTGAAAACTCTTGGGATGGGGAGATGAAGTACAATGTGTGAGAAACAGGAAAAAAGCCAGTATCATTGATCACAAAGTACTTGAGGGAGGGCCAAGCAGTGTAAGTTGTAAGAAGACTGGAAAGGTAGGCAAAAATCAGGTTATGAAAGCTTTATAAGCCAGTGGATTTTATATTTAATCCTAGAAGTGATAGTCACTGGAACTGATTGAATATGGAGATGACATGGTCAGACCTGTAATGTTTAAGATGATCAATCTGATAGCTAAGTGGAGGATGGACTGCAGTTAGGAGAGTCTTGAGGCAGGGAGCCCAACCAGCAGGCAATTATAGTCCAGGTATGAGGTGATGACAGCCTACACCAGGGTAGTAGGAGCTATTATTATTATTATTATTATTATCATTATGAAGATTTCAAGTAGAATGGACCCAGGAAGGATGGCTAGAGCAGAGGTTAGATTTTTGGGAGATTGCAAGCATCCCCTGTGCCAGTTCAATAAACTTCCTAACTTGGATCTTTCAAAATGGGCCATTGTTGGCATCAACCATACAACTGCATCTAGTGGATGAACCCTTTGTGTGCCCCACTTTATCTGTGCTTCGTTATCCTCCTAATTTACCATGGAATCCAACTAGCTGGTAATACATGGTTACAATGAATCACCTTTGTTGAGTCTTGACAGTCCTTTATGGTTATTTTATAGAAAAACAGACTGCCTTGTCTCTCAGTTACTTGGTTTTATCAGCTTCCACTTGTCTTTAAGAAGTCCTTCTACAATCATGGTCTCCACTTCCTTTCTCCTTACTTTCTTTTTAGTTCTCTAGCTTCTGACTTCATCTTTCCACTGAAATACTCTCTCCAAAGCAGACAATCTCCGAATCTGATGGTCTTTTCTCAGTCCTGATCCATCTTGACTTCTCTGCAGCCTTTGACATTGTCAGTCACCGTCTTCTTATTCACGCTTATTCCCTTTTCTCTAAAGATTCCACAATTTTTTTCATGGTTCTCCAACTACCTATCTGATCACTCCTTTTCAGTCTCCTTTGCTAGATCTTCATCCAGGTTATGCCTTCTAAATGTGGGTGTCCCCCAGGGCTCTATCTTGGGCCTTCTTCTCTTCTCCTTCTATACTGCCCACAAAGCTCCCATAGTTTCATTTTTATTGGATTTATTTTATTCTAATCTTAAGAAAGAACAAGTATTTCCATAACATAGTAGAATGGAGAAAAAGATAATTGTACCTGAAATTACAAATCTATTGTGTATAACTTGGTATTGTTTTTAAATATATAATAATGTTATAGGTAACTATTTTTTCTCTTTTTTCTTCCCTCCCCTTCCCTATCCTAGAGATGGCTACCATTAGACATAAAAGTGTGTGTGTGTGTGTGTGTGTGTGTGTGTGTATGTAAAGCCATTCTATACATACTTCTATTTACCAGTTCTTTCTCTAGATGCAGATAGCATCTTCCTTCATATGTCCTTTATAGTTAATTTGGGTATTTATAATAGTCAAAAGGGCTTAGTCCCTCAAAAATGTTTTTAAAACAATATTTCTGTTACTATACACAACATTCTCTTGGTTCTGCTTATTTCATCATTTCATATAAGTCTATCCATGTTTTTCTAAAATCAAAATGGATACTTGACCTAGATGTAAAGAAAATTTGAAGAACATGGAACACATTACCTATCAGACTTACAAATAGGCAAACAATTTATGAATAAACATGGATTCATTCATTCTCTCTTTGTTGATGACCCTCAGATTTACCTATCAGGCTCTAACCTCTCTCCTGATGTCTATTCTCACATCTCCAAATGCCTATCTGACATCTATCCCATGGACATACTAAACTCAACATGTCAAAAACTAAACTCATTATCTTTTCCCCTAAACCCAAAATTCCCCTAAATTCTTCCAAACTTCCTTATTACTGTGAAGGGTGCCATCGTCCTCCCAGGCTTGCAAACCAGGTATCTTCCTTGACTCCTCTGTGTGTGTAGGGGTATGTCTGTCTGTCTGTCTCTCTCTCTCTCTCTGTCTGTCTCTCTGTTTCTATCTCTGTGTGTGTGTCTCTCTCTCTCCCCTCTCCATATCTAATATCTTGCCAAGCCCTGTCAATGTTACCTTTGTAACAGCTCTCCTGTATGTTAACAATGATGCCATCCTGGTATAGACCTTCATTACCTCATGGCTTATCAATTGCATACAGGTTAGTCTCCCTGCCTCAAGATTATCCTCACTCAATCCTCAGTCCTCAATTTGAGGACTCAGTCCTCAAACTGATCTTCCTAAAGTACAGATGTGACCATAACCCCCCCCACTCAATAAACTCCAGTGATCTCCTATCATCTCCAGGAACAAATATAAAATCCTCTGTTTGGCATTCAAAGTCCTCCACAACCAAGGTCCTTCACTTTAGACCTTCCTCCCCATCCCCCATGTATTCAGTGATTTAGGACACTGTCTTCTTTGCTTTCCTCACAGAAGAGACTCTGATTTCCCAATGCCATTCCTTTTTCACTGGCTGTACACCATGCCTGGAATTCGCTCCTTCATCTCCAATTCCTGAATCTTCCCTGGTTTCCTTCAAATCCCAGTTAAAATCCCACCTTTAACAAGAAATCTTTCTCTATCCTCTGATTTTCTTCTGCTTTTCCTTTGAGATGACCTCCAATCTATCCTGGGTATATTTTTTTTTGAATATGGTTTTCATGTTTTCTCCCCTGTGAATTCCTTGAGTGCAAGGACTGTCTTTTTTCCTTTCTTTGCCTTCCCAATACTTAGCCTTAGTTTGGTGTCTGGGACATAGTAGGTGCTTACTATGTATTTGTTAACTGATTGACTGACTGACTAAACCTCTCGGTACCATAGGTGATTTTACTAAACTTTTAAGTTGCAAATCAGGTGAAAATCTTCTAAGTTCCTTAAAGTAACTAAATAAATGCTTCAAGGATAGAATTTCTTTCAGAGGGAAGGCACTGAGGTGGCCCCTTAGAGAAGGGGCTTGACCTTGTAGTCAGGAAGACCTGAGTTTGAATTCTGCTTCACACACTTACTAACTGGGTGACCTTGGGCAAGTCACTTTTCCTCTTAATGTTTTGAGTTCACTTATCAATAAAATGGGGGTAATAATAATTCCTAACTCAAAGAGATGCTGTGAAGATCAAATAAAGTACTTTGCAAACCCAAAAATGCTATATAAATGTCATTATTAGATGACAGTAGAGTGCTATGTGGCACAGTGGATAGAATGTGGAGCCTGAAGCCAGGAATATCTGAGTTCAAATCTGGTCTCAGACATTTACTGGCTGTGTGACCCTGGGCAAGTCACTTCACCTTGTTTGCCTCAGTTTCCTCATCTATAAAATGAGCTGGAAAAGGAAATGGCAAACTACCCCAGTATCTTTACCCAAGAAAACCCCAAATGGGGCCATGAAGAATTGGACATGAATTGCCCAAACAACAACAGTTGTTCCTTGAAATGTCTTTATTTTTCTAGGCACTCCAGTATGAGGATATTATCTTATCTAGTTACTCTTTACAGGTAAGCAGTTCCCCTCTCAGTCACCAATGATGGAATCCCAAAAGAGAGGGGAAATCATTAGGCTGAGGATCAAACAAAAAGAAATGAGATTGACCTATATCTGGACCCCAAGAAAATAACTTCCCCTCTGGGCGAAAGCCTAACTGAGACCCTACTTGATTAAAAGAACTACCTGCCCTTCTCTTTTGGGAACCAAATAGCTTTTAATTTGCATCCTAGACTTTGGCTAATTCATGGCTCTGCTTCTGTTTTCTTAAAGTCTGATTTCTCCACATGCTTTTTTTGACTCTATGTTATCCATCAGCTCCTGGTGGTCACTGTAGGTCTCTGTGTGTGGGAAGACAGAGCTCAAAATTTTCCACCACCAAGTTATTGCTGGTGAACTCAGTTTTACCCTGGCAGTTGAGCTGCTCAGACTGTCCTTGAGACAAACTCCCCATAATGTGTCAGAATTCCAAAGCATAGGTATTTGTTTTAGCATCTTTTCCTAGCCACAAATGTTTGCAAGATTGAGCAATGTCAGTATTACAGAATCAAAAATCCAGAACTAGGAGAGACTTCTCACCCCTTCATTTTACAAAGAAGGAAATTGATACCTAGGAAAGTTAAATGACTTGTCCAAGGTCACACAGATATTGGCTGTCAGAAGTAGGGAGTGGACATAGTGGTTAGAATGTTGAACTTGAATTCAGGAAGACTCTCTCCTGAGTGCATCACCAATTGTCTATTAGACATTTCAAACTGATTGTTTTATAGGCATCAACATGTCCTAAACAGAATTATCTTTCCCTCAAAATTCACTCTTCTACCTAATTTCCCTATTTCTTTTCTTTCTTTTTTTGTGAGGCAGTTAAGGGTTAAGTGACTTGTCCAAGGTCACACAACTCATAAGTGTCAAGGGTCTGAGTTCACATTTGAACTCATGTCCTCCTGATTCCAGGGCTGGCACTCTAGCCACTGTGCCACCTGGCTGCCTCTATTACATGCAGCATTGAATATAAACTCCTGTGTTTGACATTTAATTAAAATCCTTCACAACCTGGGGTCAACCACTTTGCCAGCCTTGAAATACATTGTTTTCTTCCACCCACATTACAGTCCAGTGAAAGTGGTCTTCTTATGTCTTCCATAGCATTCCATTTCCCATCTCCACATCTTTGCACTAGCTGTTCCCCATGCCTGGAATGTACTCCTACCTCTTCACTCTCTCTTTAGAATCTCTGCTGTCCTTCAAAGCTCAACTTAAGTACAGCCTCCTACATGAGGTTTTTGCTGATTTTTCTTGATGCTATGCCTCTCTCCCTCCAAATCACCTTCTATTTTGTATTTATCTTGTAAGCACACAGGCACATGCATTTGTACATCTTTCTCCCCCACCTAAACCATAAGCTCCTCAAACGCAAGAATCCTTTGTCTTTGAATTCCCAGTCTAGCACAATAGGTGTTTTTTGAATGTCAGACTGATAGAGAATAGTTGAGTTCAGCCTCAGTTTCCTAATCTATAAAATGGGAAGGAGGGAAAGTTATAGATAGTTCTTACCTTAATAGGCTATTTTGAAGACCAAACGAGATAATGTGTGTATAAGGAAGGCTGAACAAAAGGCTTCCCTGATCAATCTGATTAGTTTACCAAGATGTGAGCTTTTCTTTATTTGTCCCTACCACTCCACACTGAGGTCATAAATACACCGTCTGATACCTCCAAGTGATATGAAAGAATCATCCTATTTTTCGAGCTCCTGGATAGTTGCCATACATGAAGCTACACTGGATAATAATTGGGCTCCCAAACTAGGGAGTCCTAGGAGATCCAATATTTTGGCTCATTTCTAGGCTGAAGCCTCCAACCTCATTACCTTCATTAGTTTTACTAAGAAGGCTAGGGGATGGAAGGGAAGCTGGAATTTTTGTAGCACTTTCAGGATTGCAGTACATTTTGCAGACATTATTTTTCAAGAGGAGAAGTATGCTCAAGCCCTTATATTTCCTTGGCTTAACTCTGATTGTGAGAAAGCACCATCAAATATTGAAAAGAATGCTGGAATTTTGCTGTCAGAGAACCAGATCAAATTCTGACTTTGCCAATTTCTACCCATATGGCCTTGGGTGAGTCACAACCACTCCCTGGGTTTCAGTTTCTTCTTTGGTGAAAATGAAAGGATCAGAATAGATGGCCCCAACAATCTCTTCCAGCTCTAAAAAACTCGAATTGTCCTATTGTCAGATTCCAGAGATAAGTTTCAAGGTACAGGAGGTCACTGTTTCTCCACTTTTCCCAATACTTCAAAGGTAGGATAAGAGCAATTAACCCACCCTACTCTCTCTGACCTCCCTCAAATGATGCTTCTTTTGTAATTAGAAGATAAAGAGGGCATCTAGGTAGTGTATTAGGTCAAGTCCCTGCCTGGAGTTCCCAGGACTTAGATTCAAATCCAGCCTCAAGACATTTACTAGCTGTGTGATCCTGGGCAAGTCACTTAACCCAGTTGCCTCCCCCCCCAAAAATAAATAAAGATAAAGGATATCATATATAATATAAACATAATTATATTATATTATATATACATAGTATACATGTAATAAATATAATATAATTACATTATATACATATATGATATAATTATATTCTATAACAATCATATTATATTTTAAATACTATAAAGACAATATAAATATGACATATTATACATGATATAAATAAATATAAAGGAGACACTAAAGATAAAAGGATATTGTGGGGTGGGGGGTGTCCCTTAAATGCCTTGACAGGCTCTGGTAGCCTTTGAGGTTCAGAGGTACAAATAAAAGCGCACACACCCAATTCTCAGAAAAGCACTAGGGTTTATTTTGGGTTTTGTTTCTTGAGACAATAACATTCAAAAGACAAATGAACCTATTCATGTCAAATTTGGTAGCGTTTGCTGAAGAGAAAATGTTCAGCTAAATTGGAAAGAAATTAAGTATTTTTAACCACGAAGCAAGGTGAAAATCATAGATCTGGTCGCTTGGTGGGTTGACATAACGGGGTCAGTACACTGGGGCTTTGTTGATACTGCATGAGAAATTAAAAGAACCAAATTTCTTCCTTAGCCAGCCTCCTTACTACACCAATGATGATTTTGCATTTTGTAACTCTGAAAGCAAAGTTCACAGAGAGAAAAATAATAAATGATCCACCAGGAAACAAGGGGACACTTTAAAGCACTGTCAGCTGATGGCTGGGCCTTGGAAAGTGACCAAGTAGCTCAGGGAGGCCTAAGAAGAACCAAGGGGCCATCTGAACAATATATCTTTGAAATGTCTTTCTTGCCTTTATTAACCATGGAGGAACTCTTTTGACCCATATGAGAACCCATTCTACCTTCATGAATGGGGGGGGCCTCAAATCTTTATTTCCTGTTATTTAAAATATTTTTTAATAATAAAATGCTTCTTGAGCATTGACTCTCCAAATCATCTCTTCATGACTTAGGTTTCAAGGATGAAGAAGCCCAAGGATTAAATTTCCCTTAAAAATGAACAGGAGGCAAAAATTAACCAGGAGAATGGAAGGCCATGTTTTATTAAACAGAGAGCAATCCAGAATGCAGGGTTATTTGCCTGGCCCTGATAATAATCCTAGGAAGCAAACAGATGGGAGTGTCTCTTGGGTTTCAGGGCCTCCCATGTTAAGGGATTTTGAAAAGCCCTGAAACCCCTCTCTACAGACAAGCTACACAACACCACATAAGAGACACTAAAAACCAATGTGCACCTTTAAAAAAAAAAATCAAGTCCTGTTGTTCTTGTTTAGACTGATGCTTGGTTGAGACATCTATCAGAGATTAATCATTATTATTAACTCTGTAACAAAGACGGAAGGAGAGAATTCTGTCTTCACACAGTGGGAAACAAATATAGGATTTGGTCTTTTAAAATACTGGTGTTTGAATTTAGAAAAATGTCAGTGGAGGAAGAAAACATCTATTACCCAGAGAAACAAACTGGAAAGTGCAGCTTCATAGTTTTAAGGAAAACGGGGCTATCCACAGGTGACAAGTCCATTTTTCCTTCATAAAGCAATTACTGTACCTTCCTTCCTGTAACGTATGCTTGTCAAATCTGACATACGGGCTTGATTACTGAAGGGATGAGAACAATGAACCCTAAGTGCAGAGGAGCCCTGACTACACCAGATGTCAGGGCAAGCTGCGTAGACACTCTTTACGGTGGCATTAGGAAATTCATCTTTGAAAGGAAAATGCTTTGTCACAATTTCTCTCATAAAAATGGCAAGGGGCGGGGGTAGGAAGATTCAGGGATATATTTCTGTGTCGGAGCTTGGAGAGAGAGCAGGGAGATCAACGGGTGAAGATCACTCAGATTTTTCACAGCTGCCCTTGAGCACAGATGGCCAAGAACATCAGTATTGGGAGTTAACCCTTAATAATGCCCGAGACAGGGACACATCGCTTTTCCTATTGCTCTTTTTTGCCTGTGATTGATAGAGAGAGTTAACATTTATATTATGCTTTAGAGTTTGCAAAGTATTTTAACAAATATATTCTCATTTTTACCCTCATCACAACCCTTGAGAGACAAGTTCTATTATAATACCCATTTGACAGATGAGGAAATTGAGGCAGGCAGCAGTCAAGTGACTTGCCCATGATCACATGGTTAGTAAGTATCTGAGGTCAGATTTGGACTCAAGTCTTCCAGTCTACTAGTCCTGTCTACTATCCACTGTACCACCTAGCTGCCTAATAGGAAGAAAGGAAACTAATAATAGCTAATTTATGTAATGCTTTCAGGTTTACAAAGCACTCCTCACAACCACCTTGGGGGTTTGGGGGTGACCCGTGGCCCAGGACCAAAGCTTTAGGTCTATTGTTGTAGAGTTTATTCTCAATAATTACAGACTTTAGGAGTAGCACACATTGTCAGGTTATTCCCTGATAACTTTAGAATTTGAGGATTATTTTTGTACCCATCTCTGTTTTCCCCTGAGAACTTCAGACTTTGCCTTGTTCTGCCTTCACCTCTTTTCTCCCAAGACACTTGAAAATTTCACTTGTTTATAGCTCTCCACAATAAATGGAAAAGGACCCTCAGCTTCCATGCAGGCACTCAGGTAAACAAAGCATCAAAAATATAGGACAAACTTGATTAAACCTGAAAAAAACCCACAAAAGTCTCATAAATGAGCCATTAAATAATAAAGTCAACTCACCTTCCCCTTCTGCTGAACTCCATCCCTTCTAGAGACCTACACATTCCTTCAGGCTTGTTGTGCTGTCCTGGGGCTGAGATTGCCTCAAAGGGGAAAGAATTTGATAGGTCATAAACATCCCTCTTGGATTTAAACTCTGGACAGAACCTTCTACATGATCATAGCAAACACTTTTGGCAAACACTTGTCTCCTAATTCTACCCATTGCCTAATATTAATGACTAGAGGGTTGTTGAGCAGCGTTATTATAACTTCTAAGGAATCTTGAATAATTTTGATATATGGATGGAACACACAGGTGGAAGAAAATTTTGGGGGTGAAATTTTGCTCTAAATACTAAACAATTTTTTCTTTCATAATCAACAAATATGTATTGTGGGATTTTATGTTCTCTGTATCTTTCCATCAACTCTGTGATTTTAGAAGTTTGCTCTATCTGATATTATTTGCAAAATCCTTGTCTAAGACCCAGTCTCAAAAAGAAATATTATCCATGGCTGTGTTTTCCTGACGTACTGGAGTAATGTCATCAAGGACACCCTCACTGTAAATTATTCTAATAAAGGTTATATATAGGGGAAAGTATATGTATATATCTGTATGTATATGTATATATTTGTGTGTATGTGTATATATGTATATGTATATATACATCAATTGGTATGTATTGTGTGTTATCGATATAATACAAAGAGAGAAAGAAAGAAAAAAGAAAGAAAGAGAGAGAGAGAAAGAAAGATAGACAGACAGATAGATGACAAATACACACACATATACACACACCCTCGTAGTTGATGTATTTCAAATTACCTTTGTTTGATACTAAATTCCAAGGATTCATCATGGACTCAGTGGTCTCTAAGGTGGAAACAGTATTCCAGAAAACAGAATCTAATCTGGATTACATTCAACACAAAGTGGAGCTTGAAATGAAGAAAAATCTTCCCAAGATTTCATCAGGTAAAAAAAATCGAGTTATACCATTAAAGGAAATGTCAATGATGAAATCTCAGTATAAGGCTTTGTTCATACAGTGAAAATGGTGCAACAAGGAGAGCATCAAGAAGATCTGAAGCTGTCTCCTTTGACTAAGGAAGAGCTGACCATGGTACTACAATCAATACTCAAGACTGAAGAAGGAATAGACTTGCATTAAACAACTCTAAAATTTTTTTCTAACATGAATATCTGCCACCTGGATTAAAGTTTTCATCTTCACCTCATATAAAACTTAATTGAATATGATATTGATGAATGAATAATACAGGTGAATATAAAAGGCTCAAGTCTAAGCTGAGTTGGAAAAAGTTTTTAAAAAACATAAAGATGAACAAGGCAAATTAAAGACAAAACATCAGATTTCATTTTAATGTATAGAATGAGCATTATCTTTTTGTGTACCAGGAAGTTCGTATTTTAACAGTGTTGATATGATAATAAATGTTTTGTGAGAGTTGCTTATGATGCACTATTTAGAGTAAGTGTATATTAAAAAATTTTTTTAAAAAACCCTCAGTAAGTCACATAAATACTATTTTTAACTGCATCATGCTTTACTTTTGTATTCTGGGGATTGATTAATATAACTTCTAGTCAGATTCTTAAAATGGATCTGGGGAGTTTCTTTGGAAAAGTAGCATCATCTATCATACTGAATAAGAAGACTTTGATAGTTTGATACCGTGGAAGCAGTCTTTAAATTGTTATATTTTGGGAAATACATTTAACCTATCCAAGTCTCAATTCCTCCCTTAAGAAATGGAGACGTACTTTATTAGATGTACCCATCTCTCAGGAATGAAGTCCATATTATATCCATGTATAAAGAAGAAACGCTACATATCTCAGGGATGGGTACTGAGTGTATGTGAGGTGGCATTGGCATTTCTTGATTTAAAATTGTTCTAGTCTTTTATAATTTACACTGAAATGAATTTTTTTATGTCTGCTTTTTTATTCTTAACCTAATTAAAAATAATAAAAGCATACATGATATCTCCATGAGCATATAGGCAAATAAATATTAATGTATATTTAGAGACTTAAGAGAATAGTATACTTTTTAATCTGAAAAAGGACTGCCCTCTGAAGAGCTTTTTGCATAATCCTTGTATTTCCTTTGGATATTTTACATGGTATCTTTTGATAATACTATCCTTTGGTTTCTATGATAGTAGTGGTCATCTTAACCACTTTATTCCAACTTCTGTATATAAAACCAGTGAGTTGATCAAGCTTTGGAAGTGTATTTACCAAATTAATTAATATCATTGTATTGGATTTGTGGAATTAAAATACTGTAACACCCTGAACAAATGAATTCTAAGATTTGTTGATGCCTTTTTTTATCTTTCCCTCCTTTAGATACCTTGAGGATCAAGGTATGCCTCCACAGTCTCATAATGGTGTCATCCCTAACACTGACCTCCTCTGGATATACTTGGTCTAGTCAAGTCATTTTTTCTATCTTCATCCCCTTCAGTGATTTCTCTACCTCCTCAATAAGTACATACAATAGAATTTTGAAATAAACAAGGTAAACTTAGTTCCTTCACCATTCATTGCTGTTGCACCACATCCAAAGAGCTGCTCTCCTGAGCTCTGGAGAAAATAATGAGGCTTCCTGAAGTTTACTGAAAGATTTTTTTTCCTCTTTTCAAAAAGGATGTTAAGGTAAATTTTTATCAATTTCACTCTAGAGAGAGGTCTTAAGGTTATGACACAAAATGACAGGAGTCAGAAAATTCTAAATTAAGGCTGGCATCTTGTCCTTAATTTACATTAGTAAGTTGAGAACAAACAGCCAGATTCAACTTTTTCCTTATGCTGAATTATTTTTACTGGTAAAACAACTTTCCCAGTGGAGTTATTTTGGAAGGAGGTACAGACATAAGGAAAAACATTCTGCTCTAGTGTTCCCCTCTTCAAAAAAATTAGCTAAAATGACCAATAGCCAAAGCGGAGAGTATTCATCTATGTTACCACAAGTACTTTTGCCCATATATCTTCTCTAGAAAGGAGTTTGGAAGAGGGAATTAGTACTGAACTTGACATTAAAAGTCCTGGGTTCTGGCCTTCACTGAACACATCTTAGTTGTGTGATTGTGAACCATTTGCTACATCTCTCTAGACCTCAGTCCTCCTCATCTATAAAATAAGGATAATATTATCAACATTGTCTATCTCATAGGATTTTCAATAAATCAACAAGCATTTATTAGACACCTACTATATGCCAGGCATTGGGGATAGAGCATAAAATGAGAGTACATGAGTGAAGTGCTTTGAAACAGAAAAGCATTATACAAATGTTAGCTATTAGTAAATACATACTGAATTGAGGGCAGTTGAACTCACGGTCTGCCCTCAAGGGCAAAGAGCTCAGACCGAAAAAAAAAAATGATTCCTTTTTGTTCAGAATTTGAAGTTTTTACCCCTTCCAACCCCAAACATTTTAATACAATTGAATAATTTCAGAGTCCACCCAAATATCTGATAAAGATTCCCCCAACAACATATTCATTTGCTCTTTGCTAGATCTCCAGTGAGAAAAAATGCACACGTGTGCATGAATGAATGAATGAATGAATGAATACAGCATCTATGTTCTCACTGTGTGCAAAACACTGTGCTAAGCATAGAGGAAAGAAATAAAAATTTGTACAAATAGTCCTTGCCCTCAAGGAGTTCACATTTTAATGGCAGAGACAACACATGGAGAGTTTCAGTGGCAAGTCAGATGGGAAAGTCCCTTAGTCCTTATGCTTCAGCCTCAAAACAGATGGAAATGTCTCTTCCTTAATATCATTTCTACTAATAAAATCATATCTGTTTCTGATGTTCAGCCATTTGAGGGAGCCCACCAGCTCATAAGATAATCTGTTCCATTTTTTATAAAGCTCAGATTCTTTAGCAAGATTTTTCCTGACATACCCCTAGTTCTGCCTTCTGGAACCAGACAAAAAAAAGGCAAAAATCCTTTTTCTTCAGGAGTTCCCTTCAAATATGTGAAGACAGATATCATATCTACTCTTCTCTAGGCTAAATGTCTCCAGTCCATCCAATTATATTGAAAAAAAATGTCAGCTCCAGGGTCAGGGGACTTGTGTTCAAATTTCCCTTCCGACACTTAGTACCATCATGACCTCAGAGAAGCCATTTAACCTCCATGATTCTCATTTTTCTTATCTGTAAACTGAAGGTATTGGACTTGATGACCTTTTAACTCTGCTCCTAAAGCTATGATTCTGTGAGAGCTTCCAGGACTGCCAGATGTGGTGGTGCACACCTGTAGACCTGCTCCTGGGGAAGCTGAGACTAGAGAAACTCTTGAGTTCAGAACTGAAACCAGTTGGGTGACTGCATAAATTTTGGGAACAACATAGAGCCTCTAGGAAAGAGGGGACAACAGGCTGCCTAAGGAGGAGTGAAAAGGCCCAGATTAAAACTCCTCTACTAATCAGCAGCAGGGTAGGGTCCATGAGTAGCCACTACACACACAGCCTTGGTGAGATGGGGAAACTCAGTCTCGGAAAGAAAGATACTATCCAGGGCTATTTTTTCCTGACTCGCTGGAGATGCAATCAATCAACCAGCATGTTTAAGCATCTGCTATGTTTTAAGCAATGTTTTCCACTCTTATTCAGAATCATAACATCATAAACCTTTAGAGCTGGAAGGGAACATAGAAGTCACTTAACCCTTTCATTGTGTACAAGAGGAAAATAAAAGGAGAAATGACTTGTTTAAGGCAGAATGATTTCCTTGTGAGGCATGATGTACTTCAGTAAAGTTCTCTGATGCTCCTACCTGGCCCATGTTCTTTTCTCACTGACCTACTCTGCCGGTGGAAGGCTTCAGCTCCATTAGCAGGGCACTAAGCAGCCTCAGTACCCACAGAGTATAGCTAGAGAAACATTAAGCTCTCAGACTATTGCTTTGTGGGGGAGAAAAATAAAACCACCAATCTCATTAGCTATATAACATGTCAGAACATGATGCTCATCAAAGAATGTTCCATTGTATTCCTCTGACTGGAAAGTAAAACAAAGAACTTTTTGTCTTGCTTTGTCATCTGGTTTTTTTTTTTCTTTTCTTAATGCAGACAGGAAAAATTCTTGAAAAGCAGCTGTAAATGGATAGTGACAAGTTGTTTCCTGTGGTCTGAGAACAAGTCATCAGTTACAGCCTTTTAAATTCCAGAGACAAAGGAAGAGTTCAATACAGCTGTATTGGTTTCATGATTATTGAATTAGGAGGAGTGATTTTAAGAGATCAAAGGTATTAGTTTTTAAATTAGGTGCTGTATATTTTCTATAAAACTTGTAGGAAAATTCTGACTTGGAATTGGACTTTATCATTACCCCCCAAAGACAATAATATCAGAAATGATAAAAAATCTGAGCCAAATTTTAATTTGTAGTATGTGGTCAGGGATGTCAAAGTGGAAAGTCTTTAACTTTAGCTCTTCAGTTCATTGTGTGGTTGGGAGAAAGCCCTTTCTCTTTTCTTTGCCTTCATTATCTATATTGGTGATCTATAATAATACATGCATTAATGTCTCCTGGCTGGAAGGGACGGGGAGGGGATAAGATTAGGAGATATCAGTGATCAGCCTGAGTAGAGTAAAAGACTCAGACAATCAAGTCATCAGAGACTAATAACAATAACTAGCATTTATATAGCATTTTAAGGTTTGCAAAGTGCTTTTCATTCATTTTTGGAGTTTCACAGCATCCCTGGATGGGATGTAGAATCTTGTGCTACAGATTTTTGCTGAAGACCACATAGGACCACAGGCTCCTAGCATGGTTCCCATGATGGGGGGATAGGAAAGAGAGCAAGGGCGGAAGTTTATGCCAAAGAGAATTGGTACCTGAGTTAGGAAGAACAATCCAAACTGAGCCATGAGAAGTGAGAAGACTTCCTATATCTTTTGATGAAACTTATCTAAATCCCAGCTATGCTAGCTTGCTCCACTAGTACTCTATTGGCATAGTTTTTGAAAACCCAGGTTCAGTTCTATGCTAAGGCTTTGCAGTAACAGTTTAGAAGATGGTTGTGGGGAAATAGAATACAAAAAAATGTGAAGGTTGGTCAGTCTCTTTGGAGATGAGTTCACCCAGGACAAAAAAAAAAATTGATACACTTTTACTGATATTGTCTGTTTCTTACATCATTATAGTCATCTCAAGTATTCCTCTCCTACCTCTTAGAGAGTCATCTCATATAACACATAGTATTTTACAGACGTGGTAGCAAGGTGTTGCAGTGGATAGAGCACTAGGCCTGGAGTCAGGAAGATTTGAATTCAGATCCAGCCTCTGACACTTTCGAGCTATGTAACCCTAAGGTAGCCACTTAACATCTATTTGCCTCAGTTCTTGATCTGTAAAATGGTGACACACTAGTGGAGGAAATGGCAAACCACTCCACTATCTCTGCCAAGAAAACCCCATATGGACTCACAGAGTTGGACGCAACTGAAAAATTACTCAAAAACTATAACAAAGAGACTGTAGATCAAGTTTTCCGTAATTTGGGGGGATGGTGCTCAGATCAAAATGTGAGGGGGAAGGCAAAAGGTTGAATAAGCTTTGTAAATGAAGAAAGAATGGGGATGACAGAGAAGCAGGGCTCCCTAGAGTTCAGAGATATTCAGTTAATCCAACGTCCACAGTCTGGACCAAACTGTGCCTAAACAAATTGAGTCTTAGCACGTTGGCCACATTTGGCTTGCAAGCCTCTCATTGGTAATAGGTTCACTCCCTCAAAACCCCTCCCTTTTGTTCTCCAGCCTTGGTTTGGAAAGGAGAAAAATCAACCTTTGTTTATAATAATAAAAATAATTATAAGGGACCATGAATTTAAATGATATAATTACACAAGGCAATTTCTTTGTCCTTATATCCCCACCTTGCAACTGGTAAAAAGCCTTCCTCTTTTAGATTTATAGCAATGCCTAGGCAAAGGAATATACTTCTTAATCATATGTACAGTATTCTTAGTTAACCAGTGGAAAATATGATTTCTTTTTTTGCATCTGCTAGTACTGCAGACATAATTTGATTCTGATGAGCTAGGTTATTGATTTATTTTTGTTCTGTTTTGTACCTGTTCTGCAACTGTATTTAGGTGATGGAGGAAGGAGAAGAGAGAAAAACACAAATAAGCTTTATGAATAAAATTAGCATGCAGAGATTTCAAGTATGGAATTATTATTAAAACAAATAGCTCCTATGCCTAGCAGGCTATTAATCTGGAGTCAGGAAACCTGGGTTTAATCTCATCTCTACCTATTACTAATTGTGTGACTTGGGATAAATCCTGCCACCTCTCAGGCCTCAGTTTCTTAATCTGTAAAACAAGGCAGTTGAACTAAATGATCTAAAATTATCCAGTTCTAACATTTTGTGATGCTGTCTGTGGTGCTGAAGTAAGGTTGACATGAGGCATCTGGTGGTACAGTGGATAGAGCAGTCAGGAAGACTAAGTTCAAATATGGCTTTAGACTCTTGCTAGTTGTGTCCCTGAGCAAGTCACTTATCTTCAGTTTACTCAACTATTAATTGGGGATAATAATAGTGCCCACATAGCTACCTTGCCCGATTATTGTGATGATAAAATGAGATAATATTTGTGAAAGCATTCATTACAGTACCAGGCACATAGTGGTACCATATAAAAGCTTATTCCCTCCTTCCTCTGTGACTTTGATGGGATGCATAATTATTGTTACTATAGTCCTTAACCCTACTAAATGGTAAATAGGATTAACCTTTCTGTACTAGCTAGAGGAAGGAGCTGGGCCCCTCCTATAGAACTGAGCAGCCCCAGCCTGGTTGCATTACAATACCCTGATAGTTTATACTTCAAAGTGGAAATGGGTATTACACAGGAACTGACCCAGGAGTTCACTAGAGAATCCAGCATCATGGAAACTCAAAGTTGGAAAGGACCTTAGAAAGTCATGTAATCCAACTTCCAACTCTATTTCTAAACAAGAATCCTCTGTTCAATTAAATCCAACACCCTCTTTCTAATCTGCTCATTCCAACATAAATTACTGGGTAATTACATCCACTTAAGGATTGGTCATTACCACTGCAGAATGATTTACAATGTCCTATACACTGAAAAGCAACTGATTTAATGGCTATTTGGCTTGTTCTTAGAGTCAGAAAGACATGAGTTCAAGTCCTGCTTCTGAAACCTGACTGCATGACCCTTGGAAAGGGTCTCAGTGTCTCCAGGCAACTCTTAGGGACTATGAATTTTAGAGCAAATGCTGATCTTCATTATAAGAGGAATTTCCTCCCTAGGAGTTCCCTTTGCCTGTGAAATTACAGTTATAATTTTTTAAAAATCTGTTTTAAGCCTAGGTTCTACTGAGAAAATCTATTTTAACTTCATTTTCATATGGTGCCAAATATTTTTCAAAGCATTATCATGTCCATTGTCTCATCTAATCTTCACAACAACCCTGGCAAAGGTTATTATCCATAATTTCCAAATGAGGAAACTCAGAAACAGACAAGTTAAGTCATTTCACCCAAGGTCACACTGGAAGTCAATGGCAGAACATAAACTAGACCCCAGATCTCCTGACTCCTTTCTTACCTGGTGTTCTTTCCATATACTAGTTGTCTCTATTTTCCTCAAAGATATTCCAATCTAAATCAATCAATTAATAAGCATTAATTAAGTACCTACACTGTGGCTGACATTGTACTAGGTGCTAGGGATACAAATACAAAAAAAATGGAAAAAACAACATATCTGATCTGCTGGAGGGCCTAGTCTTTTTGTTGTGTTGGTGGTGGTAGTGGTGATTGAGTTGTGTCCAGGTCCTCATGATCGTATTGGGGTTTTCATGGTTAAGATACTAGAGTGGTTTGTCATTTCCTTCTCCAACTCATTTTACAGATGAGGAAACTGAGACAAACAGAGTCAAGTGACTTGCCAGGGTCACACAGCTAGTAGGTGTATCTAAGGCTAGATTTGAGTTCAGGAAGATGAGTCTTCCTGACTTCAGATCCAGCACTCTATCCTCTCCATCACCTAGCTGCTATAGCTCTCCCTGCTTTGATGCTAATGGATTCCTCTCTTAAAATCACAGGATTTCAAGACTTCTAGCCCAAACTGTCCCTGTCCAGATAGGGATGGGTTTTCCCTTACCTAAAGGAAGAGGAAAACTGTGGAGAAAGTGAGCACCAGGCAGCCCACCACAACTTAGAAGAAAAGGCTTATGTTTCCCTTAGAGGGAAACACGAGTCACTACTCAAAGTGATGAATTTGTAGCTCCCCAACCAGCTGCAAGGTATTTCCATCCTGATTGAAAACTCTACATGACACTGCCATGAGAGATACAGCAATGCAGGCTCAGTCCTAATTAAGACCATCCTCATTACTCAGCCCCAAACCATGTTGCCTCTGTAGGGCATAGTAACAGCATGACATCAGTTACAGACTCCCAAACAAGGAGAAGAACATGGCTCTTATTCCCCAAGTCATGTCAGGGAAAGAAATGACTTTAGGAAATAAGAAAGGAAGAAAGATAAGGGAAAAGTTCGTATTACATGTTTGTATTACATTACTCAGGATGTGATATTAAAGACCCATTCCAACCACAAAAAAGGAAAACATCGAAGTGGCATCTGTGGAATATTAAAAATTAAACAAGCCAAACCACTTTTTCACCAAATGATTTCCAAAACAGAAATATGTTGGCTCAGTACACTCCACAGTATTATGTAAAAGTCAGGGGGTAGTCAATAGTGCCATTTTGCTTAGAATAAAACTTTTCCAAAGTAAGTCAATTTTCTTGATTTTCTTTTAAAAACTGAGTTTGCTGAAAGTAGATGAAGTGAGGGTTACTAGAGGTGTAGGCTGTTTGCATATAGCCAGTGTAGCTTAACTGCTACAGACACTTCAGCCATCTTCTCCAATACTACTATTCAGTACAGCCAAGGCTGTTAATGAGACCATCTGCATGGACTGTTAGGATAGTATAGCCAAAATGAACAAATCAATCATGAGCATCCCTTTGTTGAATATAAACATGACCCAAACATTAAGTTCCTTTCAGTAACCAAAAAGCTATGGCAAGAAGCTCAGTCTGCTTCTTGGTCTACCCAAGGGATAATGTGCTATGTCCCATATGGGTGAGCTGGGATGAGTTGCTTTACCTTGAACTTTGGCTTCTTTACCAGCAAAGGTGAGATGAGCGGGGAGAAAAGAAGCCTGGACTAGGTGACCTCTCTAGGGTCTCATTCAATCCTGGAGTTTATAATCCTTATTAATGAACAATAAAACACTTAATAATTCCAGTGCTAGAGAGATGGATTCAGCTTAATGGGTAGAGTTGGTCTCTGAACCCAAAAGAACTGAGTTCAGATCTCGCTTCTGATATATCAAGGCATTTATCTCCTCAAGACAACTCTCTACAAAAGAAGGAAGGAAATAAGTGATTTATTGAGTGTCTACTATGTGCCAAGGGGGAAGGATGGGAGAATAAAGGATTATGTACTACCTACTACGTGGACTGCAATATTTTACAAATATTATCTCATTTAATCCTTACAACAACTTTGGGAAGTAGGTGCTATTATTACTCCCATTTTACAGATGAGGAAATTGAGATAAACAAAGGTTAAGTGACTTGCCTAGAGTCACACGGCTAGTGAGTGTCTGAGGCTAGATTTGAATTCAGATATTCCTGAGTGCAAGCCCAGTGCTTTGTCCATTGTATCACCTAGTTGCTTCTAAGAGTCTAAGTTGCAAAGAAGGAGATGACCTACATGGGTGGAAGGAGTTTCCTCATCTGGAAGTTCCCTATACCAATAAAATCAGGTTCTGTCCCTTAATTCCAATGCTATGGTTAAATAGCTCCAGATTTAATGAAGTCAGTCTAATATTCGCCCAAGAGGTCCTTAAAACATATATTATCTCTGACGATAGTGAGAATTTTCCTTGGGGAGACCTATTTGTCAGAATTAGTGTTAGTATTGAATTAAAGTCCTTGAATTAGACCTTGGGAAATGAATGAGACATGAGATTGAGACAGGAACTACTTTTATCCTACGACCAAGTATAAGAGTCAGTATATAAGACCCAAGTTCCATAAAATATCTGATCCCAAATTAATCCCTCCCTATAATTTCAGCCAGATTTTACTATCATCCCTTGAGTTTAAACTATCCAATAATGGCATTTTGTCTTGTTTGGCAGAAAGTAGGTCATCCAAACTATCTAATCTGCATTTGAAATTCAATAAAATTTAACAAACATTTATTAAAGGTGCTGTAGCCATTGAATATCAATCATCAAACATATATTCAGTACTAAGACATCTTCTCTGCCCACAAGCACTTTACAATTTAATTAAAAAGACAAATACACAAAAAAGTAACCAACAACACAATGATATATGCAATAAATGCCAAATGAAGTCTAGTTTCATGTGCTATTGTGGATTGGGGTGGTTAAGGAGACAAAGAGTTTGAGCTTAAATGACTGAAAAAAATTCGCTTGGTCCACGGCATTCTTAAATTCTTGGCCATATAGTGTTAAAATAATCGGCAAATTTTGATTAGGTGAAGAAAAAAAAGGTGTCCTATTTAGATTAGTAAAAGAAGGAAGACTTTCCAATTGGGAAAATGATAAGAATAGTGAACTGATGGAAGGAAAATACGAACAATCAACTAACAAGTATTTATAAAGCACCTATGCTTTATAAAGCCCAGCACTGTGGAAGTTCTGCTTGGGGAATGGCAAGCAGACAATTTTTGCTGAAGCATAGAGTGGTTTATAGGGACAGAAGGTGGTATGGTAAACAGGAAAAGATATGGATAAAAAGGTAGCTTTAATTTTAAATGCATGGGACTTTTAAACAACAAGCTGATGAATTAGCACCTTATTTCATAGACAGTAGGAAGATACTATTAGTTCTGAATTGGAAGATTGAAGAAATGGAGCCAGAAAGCCAGTTGGAAGCTGTGCTATGAGGTGATAAGGATTTGAATGAGGTTGATGGAAATGGAAAAAAGGGGAAAGATTTAAGAGTTATCTCACCAATATTGACAAGCATTTACTAAGCGCTTACTATGAAGAATCAAGAGGATTTAGTAACTAATTGGATGTGGAATGCAAATCATAGATCTACAGTTGGAAGGGACCTTAGAGGACATGTAATTCAACCTCCACATCTTACTCAATCAATAGTCATTTGTTAAATACCTACTATGTGTCAGGCACTGTGCTATGCACTGGAGAGAAATAAAGAAGCAAAATATAGTTCCTGTCCTCAAGGTGCTCACAATTGAATGAGGGGAGACAACAAGTAAACAAACATGAATAAATAAGCTATATACAAGATACATAGGAAATAATTAAGATGGGAAACACAGGAGAATTAAGAGCAGCTAGGAAAATCGGGTTTCAGTTGGGACTTAAAGGAAGCCAGGAAAGCCACTAAGCAGAGATGAGAAAGGAAAACATTCCAGGCATGGGGAACAGCTAGAGACTATGCCCAGAGCCAAGAGATAAAAGAGTTTGAGGAACAGCAAAGAGGCCAATGTCTCTGTATCAAAGAGTCACATGGTAGGAAAGCAGGTATAGGAATACTGAAAAGGTAGGAGGGAGCTAGCTTATAAAGGGCTTTGAATATGAAACAGAACATTTTGTATTTGATCCTAGAGGTGAATAGGGAGCAATTGAAGTTTACGGAGTAGGGGGGTGACATAGACTTGCACTTTAGGAAAATCATTGGTGGCTGAATGGAGAGTAGATTGGAGTAGGGAGAAACTTGAGGCAGACTATTGCAATATTCAAGGCAGAATGGTGGTGGTATCAGAGGAGAGAAGAAGGCATATTCAAGGGATGGTACAAAGGTGAAATTGACTAATCTTAGCAACAGATAACTATGGGGGGAGATAGTGAGGAATCAAGGATGACACCTACCTTATGAGCCTGAGTCACTGGAAGAATTCAGCAATAGAGAAGGTAGAAGATGGGGAGGGTTTAAGAGTAAAGATAATAAGTTCAGTTCTGAACAGTTTAGGGTGTCTACTGGACTGCAGTTGGATATGTCTGCAAGACTGAAGGTCAGCACAGAGTTTGGTGCAGGAATAGATTTAAGAATCATCAGCATAGAGTTAGTAATTAAATCCATGGGAGCTAATGAGGTCACTAAGTGAAGTAGTATAGAGGGAGGAGAGAAGAGGGTCCAGGAGAGGAAACTGAGGCCCACAGAGGTGAGACTTGCTCCAATTCACATAGGCAGTCTGACCTCTGGCTCCAAATCTAGTGCTCTTTCCACTTTGCCACTCAGTTTTCCTCTGAAGGACAGGAAAAAGCCAAAGATGACTTTGCCTTTTGAGCTTGAAGATGCCAGAGAGAGAATGTTTGTAAAGAAATGTGAATGACTGGAGAGCAGACAGAAGGAACAGGCTATAGGAAAATGATTATGAGTTCAGTTCTAGGCATGTTGAATTTGTGGTGATGACAGTCCAAAGGAAAATGTCTATTAAGCAGTCAGAAAGCTTGAGAGAGAGTTTAGGATGAAGGATACAAGTTACAAGAGCATCCCCATCTAGTAGATGAGAATGCACTAGTAAATCCCAAAGCTTTACCCAGTCACAATTCCTAGCATTTATTCACAAAATGCTTTAAGGTTTGCAAATAGTTTTACATGTGTTAGTTCATTTGATCATGTGAGGCAGGGGCTATTATTATCCCCACTTTACAGATTAAGAAACTGGGGCACGAGAGGTTTTTAAGTGACTTACCCTGCATCACACAGCTAATAAGTGCTAGCTTACTAGTAAATGCTAGTGCAAATTCAGGTCTTCCTGAGTCCCAAGTCCCAAGTTCCATCTATTGTACCACTCAGCCTCAGTGGATTTTCATCACCCTGTCCCCTTCTCTGAAGTTGGCTGTGGTTCTCACTGGGTAACATCTCTGCTGGCATCCATGCTCCTCCCTGGATCCAGTAAGAGACTTCTTTTAAGGCTCATTCTCAGGGATTTTACTACTAAAAATTCCCTTCCCTTAATCATGAATTTAAGGAAAAAAGGAAGTCAAATTTTTGAAGGAGAGAACTTAGAAGCACATAGGAAGAGTTAAGGACAGAACTTCGGGGCTTGCCCACCTTTGAGTGTTCAGGAGAGTCCTCCTCACAAGATCCTTCCAACATACTCATCTCTCAACCACTAGAGAATGGAGCTCATGGATTGGACAACAGTACCACTTGATGGCTATTTTTTGGGCCCTCCTGGCTCAGAGTGAATTTAAATAGTAACTGTTTTTCTTTTGGCCAGCAACCCTGAGGATCTACCCCTCCCAATTTGATTCTTATTATTATTATTAAAGGGAGTCATCCCTTCATTCACTTCTTAAAGAGACCTATTCACTGAATGGATGTAACTTCACTCAAAGTGAGAACCTGAAAAGACTTTAGCCTAAAAGGGTAAGGGTCTCCCATTGCATGTCGGGCCATCTCCAGTCATCCTGATGAATATCTGGTCACTGGATCCAGATGGCTCTGGAGAAGAAAGTGAGGCTGACAACCTTGCACAGTCCTCCCTCACTCAAAACAAAGTCAAGTACAAGTCATTTCATCATCTCCCTGATGTCATGGTCCTCTTCGAGAACAAAGGGCAAACACAAAAAAATGTCGGAATGAATCAATAATGTTTTGCTCACACCAAAATTGTCTAGGAGATCATGCACTTAAATGTTTTGCCAGATTAAAAATCAACATGACTGATTCATTGAAAAACCTTGTCTGCTTATTTTGTGACCCATGGCTCTGAACCTAAGCGGCAGGTTTACACAGACTGCATTCAGTAATGACAACTTCTCAAAAATCACTCAGGCTCATTTTTCCTCTACCCCGAGAGACCTCTTGAGAGTCTCCAATGGTAGTTCCAGTCCAAGTCTCCACAGATCTGAGTAAAAGCTGCCAAGCTCCCCTGCAAACCCTCAAGCAAACCATCCAGGAGAGTTTTTATTTCACTCCACAGAAAATTCGAAAGAACTGATTGTATGTAGTTTATAAAGGCAGTCAGGTGGTACAATAGACAGCTAGTTGGACTTGGAATGAGAAAAATCTGAGTTCTAATCTTACCTTCAAGCACTAACTAGCTTACCCTGAGCCACTCCCTTAATGTCTCTCAACTACATTTCCTCATCTGTAAAATAACACTAATATAATAATAACAAGCTTGTTGTGATGATTGAATGAATTAATGTATGTATGTAAAGTGCTTTATAAACCTTAAGTCTTTATGTAAATGCTAGCTATTATTAATAGTAAAATTAGTGCTATCGATAATCATAGTAAATAATCAATGTAATTCTACTGCTTTTTGTAGTGAATCCCATTTTCTACCAAGTATAGGCCTCTACTCTGATAGTACAACCCTGAGAAGGGGCTTTCCCATTAGACCTGCCTCATCCAAATACTGGAAGCCAAAATACCAACCAGTCTTCCTCCTCTTCATTGGTGCTCAGGTGCTTGCTGCTGCTCCAGCTCTGGAGCCAGGTCATCAAACCTCCTTTCTCCACTAAACTGGGTTCCACAGGTCTCCACAATTCCACCTCTGCCTCTGGTGGCTGGTCTCTGAAGCTGAGAAACTGTGAAGGTTTAGCCATAGTTATGATGGAATCCCCTTGGAACTCTCCTAGAATCTTCCCACTTAATCTGACTTTTCACGCCTAAATCCATTACCTTAATTTAGTGCAGCCCTCCATGGTCTGTTACCTTCAGATTGCCTCCAGCTGTTTCCCACCCTTGATCACATCAAAATCCCACTCTCTTGGACCTGACCTCTAGTCACCCCAATCTCATCAAGTTGCTCCTTAGACTCTTCCTCAAGACCCTCCCTAAATCCCTCCTCTCATCACCCCAGACTCCCACCCCCCAGATCCCTCCCACATTCTTTCTGTATATAAGACACTTCTTGTCTCCATGAAGGTGCTCAGACTAAATCTAGCTCAGATTCTATCTGGTGCCCTTGTCAATACAAGTGTCATAAATGGTGAGTCTTCTTAAGAGTCAACCCAGTATGGCGGATCTTAAACTTTATTTTCTTTGGCTAAAAGAAGACTTGAGTTGAATTCATTCAGGGAAGACTCAGGGTGTAAGTATTTTGGGGTCCCAAGCACCCAAACCTCAACAGCTGGGCCCAATTCCCTTCTCTCTCTAGAAAGTTGAGTCCTGAGACTCTACATTCTTCCAGAAAGCTGGGTCCCTTTCTGCTGTACCAGGGCCCCTAGCTACTGCAATTCCTTGGGCCTCATTGTTATTCCCACATACCACTGCCATATGCCTCTGCCACTGTCTTTCTAGATTGGCCATCTCTGGTACTGAGGGGGATGTTATTGGGATGGAGTTATAGAAGAATAGGCAGAATAGGCTTTACACTTATTTTTCCTCCCCTTATCTCCCTCCTCTTATTTCCCCTGGTTAACCCTGTATGAATCAGACTAGAAACAGGGTCACTAGTCTGCAGCACACTGTTATTTCCTGTTATTAAGCTCCTGGGCTCAGAGTCCTGAGCTGTCTCCATCCAAGTCCTTCTGAAGCTTGGCTTTGCTTCAGCTTCACCAAATGAGATACCTCTGCACAAGGCATCCTCTGTTATTCCCTCCCCTCCCCAGCTTCACTTTGTGTGTTATTTCCCTCTCCCATTAGAGTATAAGCTTCTGGAGGGCAAGGACTAGCTTTCTTTTTTTTAACTTGTATCCCCAGAACTTAGCACAGCACCTGACACTTAGTAGGTGCTTAATAAATGTGAATTGAACTGAAAGCACTGCTAGTGCATTGATTTGCCTGGCAAGGTTACTGCCTGAATTCTCTCATTTGTCTTGGCTGCTTCATTTAAGCTAGTCTACATGCCCTGTGGGCAAGTAGATGGTTGACATTTTGTGGAGATAACTGGCCTCTTTTCTCAGTGGCTGCTTCCCTGGATGATAGCTGTGTGGACGGGACTGAAAGCAGGGCCAGTGATCCAGGAGGCATTGCTAACCCTGAGCAAACCTTCTAATTGATGATAGTTGATCCACTATTGGTAATGGTAACAGCAGATATGGTGGTTCTATTTTCCATAAGCATTGCTCCCCTCAGTGGTAATTGCAGGAGCTAGGTTGGAAATACGATTAACTTGATGGTCTGGTGCAACTGCTATTCCCAGGACTCTAGGGCTTAGAGTTTGGGGCTGTCTTCACCAGGGTGTGAGGGGAGATGATGATGGTTGAAGAAAGCTGAGCATCTCTCACTCACTCCATAGGGACATGCGTGGTTCCAAACAATGGCCTCATGCACTTAAACTAATTAGGTGGATTCCACTTTCACAACCAACATTTTACAGTTACTTTTGAGGAATCCCTCCTGCAAAGTGATAGCAAAGCCATGAAAACAGAAAAGAAGAGGAGAAGTTAGGAGCAGTTTCCAGACTAGCCAGGGCTTTCTGAAAAGATATTCTCAGCTCCTAAAAGTTCAGCCAGAGACATGAAAGAAGGAGGATAAAACTCATGCAAGAGGATTCACCAGTTCCCCCAATGTGGAGAAATCATTAAAGCCTCCTTGTAGTAACACTTGAAAAGTACATGTGGCCAACCAATATGAAAAGTAAGACTATCCCAAGAGTATGCAATAGTCTGCAAAGTAAATGTACTTCCTGAAACTTTCCAGGAAAGGAATTCAATAGTTATTAAGCCTCTACAATGTACTAGGCAGAAAATGGGTAAATAATGATAGAATGGATAAAGTGGAAAGGGATGGACAAGTGGCCTTTGAATCAGGGAGTCTTGGGTAAACACCTAGCCCCTGATATTGGCTCTGTGACCCTAGGCAAATCTTTTAAAATCTCTGCGTATAGGCCAATAGTGTCAAAGGCCAATAGAAAAGGGGCCACAAAACCGTATATAAGGATTCCTGTGGGTCACATATTGACCTAAAAACCCACATACTAACATTATCTACAATTGATTGCAGTTTTATTTATTTTATTAAATATTTCCTAATTACATTTTATTCCGATTAAGGCTGAACTGAAAGGGGGAGGGTGGTTTTCAGGCAGATGCCAGACATCATGTTTAACATCTTTGTTCTAGGTAACACTGAAAGACAACAAGTTTCAGGTGCCAACTGCACTGATAGTAGGAGTTTCCTCAACCAGAGGTCTCCTCTATCAATGAAATCACAGGTTCAGTAACTATTTCTAGCCTATAAACAAGACACAGTCCTAGATGCTAGCACAAATACAAAAGTGGAGAAATTCCGTCCTCAAGGAGAAAGATGTAAGCTCCCTGTGGGCAGGGGCAGGTTTATTTCATCCTTGTATTTACAACATTTGGCACAATGCCTTGCAAAAAGTGGGTGATTAATAAACTGTTGAACTGAAAAAACTAAGATTCTCCGGAAAAGAAGGGAGGTGCCAGTAGAAATTACTCGGTAACCTCTCAAGAGAAGCTTCAGTCTTTATAGTCAAGTAGGTATGTCCAGCTTCCATTCCTTTCCTCAGTGCCCCAACGTATTGTTTTCTCAACTGCAGCTGGCTCTTCCCAAACTGGCGCTGGGCCTGTTATAAGAGAACTCAAACCTAGAAATGACTATTTGGACACTATCCAAATTCAGGATGGCATTTGGAAACCTATCAACATCTCTTCCTTTTCCCTCAGCAAAGCTATTTTCCATTTTCCACAAGGCTTGCTCCTTCCAAGTAAGGGATTCAAAATACATATATGTGCAGTCCAGAAGGAAACTTCAGTGAGCATACAGCATTTGGGGAATGACACTATACTTGAGGTGAGTTCTTTTGATTTGACAGTACAGTATATTCACTGAAGTGAACCTGAGCCATCTAGACCACATGCCAACTCACAGGGCTGAGCAAAGCTGTCTCTATGGGAAACTGCCATTTCATTGCAAACAAGCAAAAGAAAGACTATTGGTTCTCTCAGACTGTCTGTAATGCTGTTTATTCCCTCCTTCTGGGAGCTGAGAAGGCACTATTCTCCCTTTCCCTCTACTTCTCCCACTCCCTCCCTCTTTCCCTCTCCTTCTCCCTTGCCTTTTCTCTCTCCCTCTCCCTTTCCCTCTCCCTCTTCCCTTCTCTCCCTCATTCTCTCTCTCTCTCTCTTTCTCTCTCTCTCTCTCTCTCTCTCTCTCTCTCTCTCTCTCTCTCTCTCTCTCTCTCTCTCTCCTTCCAGTTTTTCACTCAGCTAAGTCTTTGAAACAATATAGATGCACAAACTGTCTCTTCTCCAGGCTTGGTGAGGTGACCAGTAACAAATCCTTGGCACAGGGATTTGGAAGGTCCAGAGTTCAAGGATATGAAGCTTTAACTCATGAGACAATATCACAACAGTCTCTTCCATTGATCATTGGAATTAAGTCAAGATGAAAGACTGGAAAAGCCACTAGCCTATATCCCCTCTATGGCTACATGTATGTTTGCTTTAGGGGTGCTTGCACATGTGTTCTTTTCATGATGCTAAAAATCTCAAGTGATTTGAATACCCCTTCACTCCAGCATGCAAGGACTAAGCTGCCAAAAACATGTTACAGGCAATGCCTCTTTGAAGAGCCAGATTTGAACTGATTGTTCTGCAAGCATTTCACATAAATTAGAGAACACACAGCCCCACAGCTTTGCCCAAAGTTGTCAACAGGTTTTAATTGTCTCTGTTTTTCCGTACACACAGATGGCTTCGTTAGGCTGCTCTGAGCAGACCTCTGCTGATTTTTCTCCAGTGTGAATAACAGACAACACAAGGAATTCATTTAAAAAAGAAAAAGGAATGTCAGGGTAGCTGGAGAAAAAAATTGCCGGGCTATCCCCTCCCCAAGAGAATAATAAATAAAGGAGAATGGAATGAATTATGGAACACAAATGGAGGAGAGCCTGGAAATCACAACATGGAAAAATAAGCCGTATTGGAGGATGGCATTAAAAAAATAGTAGAAAAAGTAATGTGTAAACAAGTATTTGGGAACACAAATGAAAATCTTTCTTTTCAGGGTTACCATGTAAGCTCATGCTCTCAAGCAGCTTCCCAAGTCATGCCCCACCAAGAAACTACCTGATCAGAGACCCCAAGAGAATATCAGTGTGAAGGAGAGGAAGACCATCCTAGAGTACAAAAAAAAATACCCAGATAAACCAACCAACTGCAAGCTGACTGCCAGATGCTACAGTCGGGCAGAAGAGTCAGGCAGTAGCCACACAGCAACAGGACCTGAACATAACAGCAAGAGCTAATGCAGGTTCTCAATGTCCCACTATAATAAATTGAAGCAAACTAGTACTGAGCCCCTAGTTTGTTTTCAGCACTATACTACTGGATATTCAAAAGAAGTGGAAGAGGCATAACTGCTTTCAAGAACCTTTCACCCTAGCTAGGAAGACAAAATACAAATATACATACTGCCAAATGCATATGAATGAATGAATTAATGAAAAAGTATTAAGGACTTGTTATCTGTCAGGCAGTGTGCTACGTACTGGTGAGCAAGCAAGACTGCCCTCAAGGAGCTGTTTTAAATTGATTTTTATTAATTAATTCTTTTATTGATAGGGAAAATTGACTAATAATTATATAATAATTGATAAAGGAAAATAAATACATAAAGATCTAGAATTGGAAGGAGGAGGTGCATGGCCAAAGTAATACCCAATGCTATGCCTCCTTTTGAATTCTAAAAAAGAATAATGATTCTATATAGCTTCTGAATTTGTTTTACTCCATGTTTTTCTAGCTTGTTAACAATGGCACTCATTCTTCTGCTATCTCATCAGGCAATTACTGCATGACAACCTTGAACATTCATAGTCTTCATCCTTTTCCACACAATGAAACAACTGGTTCCATAAGGAAAGGTGACGCAGTGCAGAAAGCCTTAAACCTGGATACAGCATCTCTGAAGTATAACCTTGGCTGTACCACTAACTCTGACTGATTATGTCACTGAACATCTCTGGGTCCATTTTCTCACCTGAAAAATGAGAATGATAACACTTGTCCCTACAGGTTTATTGTGAGCATCAAATGTATGTGAAAGGGTTTTGAAAACTATTAAATATCTGAATACAAATATTCTATGAGTGGCATCATATAGGTACAAGTCATGGACCACTATGGGTTCTGAAGAAGTGAAAATGAGAATCACTTAGAGGGCAATGAAGGGGGACATGATGAGCATAGGCCAGTTGCAGCACAATTCAAATAAGGAACTAGTGGGGAGATCCATGGAAAATGAGCAAAGGTGATCAAAGAATGATATTAAAATGGGCTAGTCACATGGTGAGAGGAAGAAGTGATTGGTTTCTCCTATGTTTCTCCCCTGATATCTTCCTAATGTCAGGAGAAAGCAGGAAAGGCCTCCAGTCTGTTGGATGGGTCCTGTATGGTAAACTTATGAGAGGTGAATAGGTTCAGCGATCATGACTCCTAGTTGTATCACTGGAGAGACTACCCACAATGCTGAGAAAGTCAAAGGTTCACTTGCATATCTCAGTGAAGTGCTGTACAAATTGACAATACTGTTGTTTATTATTAAATACTTGTTGCCATTCTTTTCCTCTTCAAAAAGTGTCAAAGATAGATAGTACCTATAGTTATACATGGGGGGGGGAGTGAGGGAGGGAAATAGGAGGGGGAGACAGACAGACGGATTCACAGTAGCAGTCCTTACTGCTGAGAAGCATAGTTATTTCTCTGGAAGGCTCTTGAGGAGTAGATGTTGCTATTTACTAAGTTTGCACTTGGCAGATGTCAGCACCCTGGCCAGGGACAGTAATTGCAAGTAACATTCTGATAAGAGACAGTGTGGAGTTATTTGTACAGTGGATGTGCTTCAGAGTAACCAGATAGCGTGGTGGGGTAGTGGACAGAGCTGTGGGCCTGGAATCTGGAAGACTCATCTTCATGGGTTTAAATTCAGTGTCAGATACTTAATAGTTGTATGACTCTGGGCAAGTCACATCTCCCTGTTTGCCTCAGTTTCCTCATCTGTAAAAGGAGCTGGAGAAGGAAATGTGAAACCAGTTTAGTATCTTTTGCCAAGAAAACCACCAATGGAGTCACAAAGGGTTGGACATAATTCAACAACAAAAAAAGATGAGTTGCACAATTATAGGTCTACAAGGGCAATATGTAGTAGGCAATAATACAGAAGAAAAAGGAACTATATAGTAATGATTGCATTTTTATAATGGAACACTGTAGCAGTTTTGGTTGCTTTCAGAGAACAACTCAAAATGAGATGAACTTCTCAGCATGATTCTTTTTCTCTCCCAGGAACCCAGCCATTCAGGAGGCACCCAAGAGAACTAGATTTTTATGTCTGTGTTCCCATTCCCCTCCCCAACCTTGGTATCTTGGATATTGTAGCTACACTTAGTGCATCCCCATCAACTGCAAGTCATTCTGACAACATTAGGCAGGTCAGTGATAAAATGTTCCTGAGAAAAATCTGAGCTACATTTGTCTTATGGCACCTGATTGAGATTCTGTCAATTCAGAGATAGTTTGAGTACTCCGCACATAACAAAGACACTGAACCACAAAATAACCCTTTCCCTCTTTGCTGGAGTTCTCTATTTAGTGAAGGTAAAAATAAATTCTTCCCTATATCACAAAGACATTAGAATCCCATTGCAAAGCTATTCAGAACCCACAGCCCCAAAAATCTTTTGACAGAAATCTCTAAGTTGAATTAGATTCCTTGTTTAAATAAAATGGAGCAGGGGAACCTAATTAAATCTTCTAATGCCCTAAGTAACTTTTTTCTGGATGTTATATAACTATTGGTGCTCCAAGGCCCAAACCAATATGAAGATAAAGTATGAATGAGTCATCCACACATGGATTATATTATTTTAAAGAGACACAGCAATGAGATTATCAGTAAGTGGATCTGAGTTTTATTGACTTTTAAATATCTAAAATATAGTTGGAAATATTTAATCAGTCAAATTTCTCATCTGAAATGCTTACAAGTCCTCAGTAAGAAGGAATCTGAGATGATATAATTTGGAAAAATCAATTTTAAAATTTTTAAAATTAATTTTTTTTCAATTTTTTACAATCTACAATTCTACAAATATGGATTCCATAAATCTTAGCTTTTCTCTCCCTCCCTCCTCCCTCTTTCCCCCTTCCCTCTCCAAGACTGCATGCAGTCTTATTTGGGTTCTACACATATGTTCTTACTAAATGCATGTTGCATGGAAGAATTAAAATGAATGGGAGAAACCATGAGAAACAACAAAACAAAACAAAACACAAGAGAAATAATCTGCTTGATTTTGCAATCCATTTCCATAGTTCTTTCTTTGGATATGGATGGCATTTTGCCTCAAGAGTCTTTTAAAAATATTTTAGGTCCTTGCATTGCTGTGAAGGGCTAAGTCTACCAGAAAAATTCCTCTCACACTGTGGTTGCTGCTGCATACAAAGTTCTGGTTCTGCTCCTTTCATTCAGCATCAGATCATATAAGTCCTTCCAGGCCTGTCTCAAGTCTTCCTATTCACCATTTCTTATAGCACAGGAGTATTCCATTACATTCATATACCACAACTTGTTCAGCCTTTCCTCAGTTGATGGGCATCCCCTTGATTTCCAGTTCTTGGCCATCATCAAGAGAGATGCTATAAATATATTTGTACATGTGGGACCCTTTCCCATTTTTGTGATCTCTTTGGGATATTGTCCTAGAAATGATATTGCTGAGTCAAAGGTTATGCACACTTTTGTAGCCCTTTGGGCATAGATGCAAATTGCTCTCCAGAATAGTTGAATCAGCTCACAGATCCACCAGCAATGAATTAGTGTTCCAACTCTCCCACATCTTCTCCAACATTTATCATCTTCCTGTTTTTTTCATGTTAGCCAATCTGACAAGTGTGATGTGGTGCCTCAGAGTTGTTTTGATTTGCATCTCTCTAATCAATAAAGATTTAGAGCACTTTTTCATATGACTATAGATAGCTTTAATTTCTTCCTCTAAAATCTGCCTGTTCATATCCTTTGACCATTTATTAACTGGGGAATGACTTGTATTCTTGCACATTTGACTCAGTTCTCTATATATTTCAGAAATGAGGCCTTTATCACAGACATCAGTTGCAAAAGTTCTTTCCCAGTTTTCTGTTTCCTTCCTAATCTTGGTTGCATTGGGTTGATTTGTGCAAAAACTTCCCAATTTAATGTAATCAAAATTATCCATTTTGCCTTCATAATGTTCTCTATCTCTTGTTTGGTCATAAACTTCTCCATTCTCCATAAATCTGACATACACACTATTTCTTGCTCCCCTAATTTGTTAATGGTATCAGTCTTTATACTTAGATCAGGTGTCCATTTGGACTTTATACTTGTGTATGGTGTCAAGCATTGGACTATGCCCAGTTTCTGCCACACTGTTATCCAGTTTTCCCAGCAGTTTTTGTTGAACAGTGAGTTCTCATCACAGAAGATGGAATCCTTGGGTTTATCACAGTAGATTGCTATATTCAGTGACTATTGTATCTTGAGTACCTAACCTATTCCACTGATCTCCCTCTGTATTTCTTAGCCAGTACCAAGTGGTTTTGACAATTGCTGCTTTATAATACCATTTGAAATCTGGTAGGATTAGACCACCTTCCCTAGCATTAATTTTCATTAGTTCCCTTGATATTCTGGAACTTTTGTTCTTCCAGATGAATTTTGATATTATTTTTTCTACCTCTAGAAAATAATTATTTGGTAGTTTGATTAGTATGGCACTGAATAAGTCAATTAATTTAGGTAGAAATGTCATTTTTATTATATCAGTTCAGCCTATTCACAAGCAACTGATATTTTTCCACCTACTTAGATCGAACTTTATTTGTGCAAAAAGTGTTTTGTGTTCATATAGTCCCTGGGTTTGTGTTAGCAGGTAGATACTCCCAGATATTTTACAGTGTCTATCGTAGCTTTAAATGGGATTTCTCTTTCTATCTCTTGCTGTTGGGCTTTGTTAGTAACATATTGAAATGCAGGCAATTTGTGTGGCTTTATTTTTAGTTTCTTCTTTGCCTATTCTAATTCCTTCAATTTCTTTTTCTTCTCTTATTGCTAAAGCTAACATTTATAATACCATATTGAACAACAGTGGTAATAATGTACATCCTTGTTTCATCCCTGATCTTATTGGAAATGCATCTAGCATATCCACTTTACATATAATGCTTGCTGATAGTTTTAGGTAGATACAGCTTATTATTTTATGGAAGGCTTCATTTATTCCTATACTCTCCAGTGTTTTCAATAGGAATAGGTGTTATATTTTGTCAAAAGTTTTTCCTGCAACTATTGAGATAATCATATGGTTTCTGTTAGTTTTGTTATTGAAATAATCAATAATACTGATAGTTTTCCTAATATTGAACCAGCCCTGAATTCCTGGTATAAATCCAACCTGTTCAAAATGTATTATTCTCATGATAAGTTGCTGTATTCTTTTTGCTAATGTCTTATTTAAAATTTTTGCATCTATATTCATTAGAGAAATTGGTCTATACTTTTCTTTCTCAGTTTTGGCTCTTCCTGACTTAGATATCAGAAGAGAATTTGTATCATAAAAAGAATTTAGTATGACTCCTTCTATAGCAATTTTCCCAGATAGTCTATATAGTATTGGAATTAACTGTTCTTTAAATGTTTGCTAGAATTCACTTGTAAATCCATCTGACCCTGGAGATGTTTTCCTAGGGAGATCATTGATGGCTTGTTCAATTTCTTTTTCTGAGATGGGATTATTTAAGTATTCAACTTTCTCTTCTGTTAACCTGGGCAATTTACATTTTTTAAAATATTCATCCATCTCCCTTAGATTGTCAAATTTATGGGCATACAGTTAGGCAAAGTTATTTTTAATTATTTTTTTAAATTTCCTCCTCATTGGATATGAGTTCACTCTTTTCAGTTTTGATATTGGTAATTTGATTTTCTTCTTTCTTTCTTTAATCAAATTGACCAAAGGTTTATCAATTTTATTGGTTTTTTTCATAAAACCAACTCTTAGTTTTGTTTATTAGTTCAATAGTTTTCTCAGTTTCAATTTTATTAATCTCTCCTTTTGTTTTCAGTATTTTTTATTTGGTATTTACTTGGAGATTTTCAATTTGTTCTTTTTCTAGCTTTTTCAGCTGCATGTCCAATTCATCGATCTCCTCTTTCTCTATTTTATTCATGTAGGCATTCAATGATACAAAACTTCTCCTAAGAACTGCTTTTGCAGTATCCCATAAGTTTTGGTAGGTTATTTCATTATCATCATTCTCTTGAATGAAGTTGTTGATTGTTTCTATGATTTGTTGTTTAACTCGCTCATTCTTTAGGATTCGATTATTAATTTCCAATTAATTTTTCTCTCTTTCCAAAACCTTTTATTACATATAATTCTTATTGCTTTATGATCTGAAAAGGATGCAATGATGATCTCTGCCTTTCTGCACTAGATTGTGAGGTTTTTATGGCCTAGTACATGGTCAGTTTTTCTATATGTGCCATGTACTGCTGAGAAAAAGGTATATTTCTTTCTTTCCCCATTCAATTTTCCCCAGAGATCTATCATATCTACCTTATGCAGAATTTATTGTTTATTTTGAGGTTAGATTTACCAAGTTTGGGGGGGGGGAGTTGAGGTCCCCCACTAGTATAGTTTTGCTGTCTATTTCTTCCTGTAACTCCCTTAACTTCTCCTCTAAGAATCTGGATGCTGTACCACTTGGAGTATATATGTTGAGCAATGATATTGCTTTGTTGTCTATGGTGACTTTTAGCAGGATATAGCTTCCTTCCTTATCTCTTTTGATTAGATCTATTTCTGCTTTTGCTTTATCTCAGATTAGGATTGCTACCCCTGCTTTTTTTTACATCAGCTGAAGCATAATCTATTCTGCTCCAACCTTTTACCTTTACCCCATCTGTATCCCCTTGTTTCAAATGTGTTTCTTGTAGACAACATATTGTTTGATTATGGTTTTTAATCCATTCTGCTATGTGCCTCCATTTTATGTGAGAGTTCATCCCATTCACATTTACAGTTATGATTACTATCTGTGTCTTTCCCTCTGTCCTTTTTTCTCCCCTTTATGCTTTTAGTGCTCCTTTCTCCCTCCCCCTCCACAATAGAATTTTAATTTTTAACCAGTGATTGGTGGATTCTTTCAATGAGTATTTTTCTCTCTAGCTCTAGGACCTCTGGGCAGTTTTCCTTGATGATTTCTCGGAAGATATTGTCCAGGCTCTTTTTTTCATCATGGCTTTCTGGTAGACCAATATTTCTTAGATTTTCTCTCCTGGATCTATTTTCCAGGTCAGTTGTTTTTCCGATTAGATATTTTACATTTTCTTTTATTTTTTTCATTGTTTAGATTCTGTTTGACTGATTCTTGATGTCTCACAGAGTCATTAGCTTCTACTTGCCCAATTCTAATTTTTAATAGATTATTTTCTTCAGTTAACTTTTGCATCTCCTTTTCCATCTGTCCAGTTGTTCCTTTTAAGGCATTATTTTCCAGTTAATTTTTGTACTTCCTTTTCCATTTGTCCAATTTTCCTTTTAAAATCATCCTTGATTTCTTTTTTCATGTTTTAAAAATCATTGGCCAGTTTTTCTTCTACTTCTCTAATTTGCCTTTTAAAATTCTTCTTGAGCTCTTTCAAGAATGCTCTTTGGGCTTTAGACCAGTTCATATTCCCTTTTAGAGTTTCAGATGGAAGTACATACAGTCTCAATGCTGAGCTCTTTGGGTATTCATGTTTTGGTACTTCTCCCCACGGAAAAATTCTGTGGTCTTTTCTGGTTTACTTTTTATTCATGATGATCACCCTTTTCCTGGCTTTTAAAGTGTATATCTGCTTCTGGGGCACAGGGGGCTCTGTCCCATGGTTCTTATACTTAGATCTTGAGGCTTTGTGTATTGTGGCCTCTAGTTCCTTCAGCTAGAAGCTAAAATGCTGCAGCTTACCTGGTAGTGAACTGGCTGGTGTGCCAAAGCAGAGATCAGGTGAAGTCTTCTGAGTTTCCCCAGAGTTAGTCTGCAGCTTGCTGTGTTAAGTGAGGGGGAGGGGTGGTTTGGCTACAGGAGGTCTCCTCTCCTGAGCTAGAACACAGGCAAGCTCAGTGGTTGGTGAACCTCTTCTGCGCTAGTGTTGTTCCAATTCCCCTGGTTGTCCTGAGGCACACCTGGGGTCCTGGTGTTGGCAGTTATGGGCTCCACCACCCTGGGGCTTAGGATCTCCTCCAGGTTTGCTGAGATAGGGCTATCTGGGACAGCTCTGGTCTTACACTTGGTCCCCTGCAGCCACAGGAAGAGGGATCTCCCTTTGTGAATTTCCTAACCTCCTGGGCTAAAAGACTGTCTACCCCTTCACCTGATCCTACTGTTCCAGGATTTTTCCTGGGGAAATATTTGCTGGGTTTTTCAAGGTCAACAAGGGGAAGTGTACAGCATTTACTGGTCACTCCACCATCTTGGCTCCCAGAAGTTTAAGTAAGTGACTTACAGACATTTAACCTGTGAGTTGATAGTCTTAGGAGCAGTTGTTGCTGTTACTTGGGATGCTGTGCTTCTCTCTCGCTCAGTCCCACTGGACTCCTTTCCTGGGCTGATATGTTTGAGAATCTGAAGTGCTGCTGCTTTAGACCACCTGGGGCTTCCTGCTCAGCTTTATTGTGGCAGGGTCTGCACTGGTACAGCCTGTGCACTTTGCGCTCCTCCAGCCCTGTGCAACAGATCCTTCCCATCGACTTTCCAGACTGTCCTGGGTTGGTAATCTGCCACACTCTGTCTCCCATTGTATTCTACCACTCTAAAATATGTTCAGATTCTCTTTTTAGAGGTATCTAAAGGAGTTTATCTTAGAACTTAGGTGAGTACTTGCTCTCACTCTGTCATCTTGGCTCCACCCTAATTTGGAAAATCTTAAGAAAACAATTTACAGGAACCTGAACACATTACCGGAACTGACTTAGCATTTGCTTTTACAAATTTAAGACAGAATTGAAACAGATTTCCTTGACACCTGATGCTATTGTACATTTCTGAAGGTATTTTCTGGAGTATTTTTTTTTCTGATTTAAGATTATATGCCATTAAAGTATTTTCTCCATTTTCCACTTAAAGAAAAAAGACTACTGTATTTAGATTCTGAGGACTTGGATTCAATTTAATCAATTTAACTCAATTTAATCATCTGTTGAGTAAGAAGATTGTATTAGATTACCTCTCATATCCCTTTCAGCTCAAAATCCTAGGAAATATGTATATAATGGCTTATCTGAGGTCATATAGAGTGACCAGAGTTGTTTGGGGTAATTTTTAAAAAAAGTTTTACCATAAAGTATCTGGTTCCAGACTGATGTTTAATAAAATTTGAAATCCTGTCCATTAAATGGTATGTTCTACAGACACATGGGGGAAGGTAAAGTGGGATATAGCTGGATATGCCACAGGTATAGAAATAGAGGACCTGGCTTTGAGTGCCAGGTTCCACTATTTACTAGACATAGTCTTGGACAAGTCAATGAATTTCTCTTTTATTTCTGTACTTTAAATGGCTGATGTAGGATCAAGTGAGATGATGTATGCAAAGTTTTGTGATTGTAAATGGCAGCTATTACAATAATTATGTCATTTATTCATTAAACTACTAACACACTCATAAACAGCTCCTGACTACACTTCAACCTAGTTAAGCTAATTTTGTTTTTCTTTCTCCTGTTCTTATTGCTAAATCACATTTTTACCAAAGAATAGAATAGATTGAGAGGAGGGGAGGAAGCATGTAAGAGGGCTATATCATTTCCTAGTCCTTCTCACTTTACTTGGCTTTCTACCAGGGAGGCACAGAATAGTCTTACTCTTAGACACCAATAAAGTCAGGGTACCAAACCCATAATTCAAGACCTATCAACTGAAAAACATTTAGTTCCTATTATAGAATCAGAGACAGCATGGCATATTGAATATAGTGTTCTGATAGAATGAAGGCATGCATGCATGCATGAATGAATGAATGAAATATTTATTAAGGGCTTACTAAATGCAAAGCACTGCACTAAGTAGAGGAGATACAGACAGAAGAAACAGTTCCACCTCTCAAGTTCACATTCTAATGGCGGAAACAATACATATGAAAAGTTTCAGGGGCAAATCAGATGAAAAAGTCTTTGGTCCTTAGAGTGTAGCAACAAAGCAGATGGGCAACACTTCATTTTAAATATCATTTCTGCTGACAAAAGCAAGTGTTTCCAATGTTGAACCATTTGGCAGTAACAAAGACTTTAGTTACTAGAAATTCCTTTTCTGCGTCCTCGATAGATGTGACTGTAGAACCTGCAGGAACAGTTGCCAGGCTGCATCTTTACTGAAGGTATTGTTTCTCAGGATGAGCCTTCAGGCACTAGCTTAGCCAGTCAGTCAATAAGCATTTATTAAGTGCTTATCATTTGCCAGACACTGGGCTAAGTACTGGAGATACAAAGAAAGGCAAAAGGATAGCACTGGCTGTCAATAAACTTGCAATCTAATGGGAAAGACAACATGCAAAACTATGTGCAGGGGGCAGAGCCAAGATGGCAGAGTAGAAAGACACACAAACGCAGGCTCTCCCCACACAGCCCATAAAATGCCTGTACAAAGGGACTCTCAATAAATTTTGGAGCAGCAGAAGCAGAGAACAACAGATTGGAGGAGATTTCCAGGCCAGGGTAACCTGAAAGGCCCACAGGAAACATCAGTTGCACCAGACACAGAGTGGAGCACAGAGCCCAGCCCAGCCTTGGTTGCCAGGCATGGCTCAAGAACAGCCCTTGGGGGCAGAATCTCCAGTTGCAGAATCCCCAGTCCCAGTAGCAGCAGGTTCGCAGATCCCTCAACCCACAGGTACCAAAGGTCAATGACAGGGTTTTTTCAGCTGGCCGGGAAAGGAGAAGGGCCTTCCCATAGCTCTGGCCTCAGGCAGTGGCCCACAGAGGCCACATTGCACAGGCAGCAGTAGTTCCCAATGCAGCCCCCACAGCAGCCTGCATTCATTGTTGGATCATAAAACCCCTGGGGGCACTGAGGAGCTGAGTCTTACCTCAGCCCTGTGTAGAGGCCCTGAGGGAGCTGGTCTTTGTCTTGCACTGAATGGCGGCCCTGCCCCCACAGCTTGACTGAATCCCAGCCCCCCAGTGCTAGCTTGGCGGAACTGTAGGCCAGGTGGCTGTGGAGAGGAAACTCTGCTAAGATTCTGGGCACAAAAATCTCTCCCTGCTCCCAGATCAATATATACACTTGATTGTACCACCTTGGAGGAAATGAGATCTTACAGATTCCTAGAATATACCCTACTCTTGACAAAGGACCCAAAAGTCAAGTAACTAGTTGGGAAAATGCCCAAAAAAGGGGAAAAAAATAAGACCATAGAAGGTTACTTTCTTGGTGAACAGATATCTCCTCTCATCCTTTCAGATAAAGAAGAACAAAGCTTACCATCAGGGAAAGACATAAAAGTCAAGGCTTCTGTATCCCAAATATCCAAAATATTCAGTGGTCTCAGGCCATGGAAGAGCTCAAAAAGGATTTTGAAAATCCAGTAAGAGAGGTGGAGGAAAAATTAGGAAAAGAAATGAGAGAGATGCAAGAAAAGCATCAAAAGTGGATCAACACCTTGCTAAAGGAGACCCAAAAAAAGGCTGAAGAAAATAACACCTTTAAAAATAGGCTAACTCAATTGGAAAAAGAGGTCCAAAAAGCCAATGAGGAGAAGAATGCTTTCAAAAGCAGAATTAGCCAAATGGAAAAGGAGGTTCAAAAGCTCACTGAAGAAAATAGTTCTTTCAAAATTAGAATGGAACAGATGAAGACTAATGACTTTATGAGAAACCAAGAAATCACAAAACAAAACCAAAAGAATGAAAAAATGGAAGATAATGTGAAATATCTCATTGGAAAAACAACTGACCTGGAAAATAGATCCAGGAGAGACAATTTAAAAATTATGGGACTACCTGAAAGCCATGATCAAAAAAAAGAGCCTAGACATATCTTTCATGAAATTATCAAGGAAAATCGCCCTGATATTCTAGAACCAGGGGGCAAAATAAATATTGAAAGAATCCACAGATCACTTCCTGAAAGAGATCCAAAAAGAGAAACTCCTAGGAACATTGTAGCCAAATTCCAAAGTTCCCAGGTCAAGGAGAAAATATTGCAAGCAGTTAGAAAGAAACAATTCAAGTATTGTAGAAATATAATCAGGATAACACAAGATCTAGCAGTTTCTACATTAAGGGATCGAAGGGCGTGGAATAGGATATTCCAGAAGTCAAAGGAACTAGGACTAAAACCCAGAATCATCTACCCAGCAAAACTGAGCATAATACTTCAGGGGAAAAAATGGTCTTTCAATGAAATAGAGAACTTTCAAACATTCTTGATGAAAAGACCAGAGCTGGTAAGAAAATTTGACCTTCAAATACAAGAATCAAGAGAAGCATGGAAAGGTTAACAGCAAAGAGAAATCATAAGGGACTTACTAAAGTTGAACTATTTACATTCCTACATGGAAAGACAATATTTGTAATTCTTGAAACTTTTTTCAGTATCTGAGTAGTTGGTGGGATTACACACACACACACACACACAGAGAGAGAGAGAGAAAGAGAGAGAGAGAGAGAGCACAGGGTGAATTGAATAGGATGGGATCATATCTTTAAAAAATGAAATTAAGCAGTGAGAGAGAAATATATTGGGAGGAGAAAGGGAGAAATGGAATGGGGCAAATTATCTCTCATAAAAGAGGCAAGTAAAAGACTTTCCAGTGGAGGGAAAAAGAGGGGAGGTGAGAGAAAAAACATGAAGTTTACTCTCATCACATTCCACTAAAGGAAGAAATAAAATGAACACTCATTTTGGTATGAAAACCTATCTTACAATACAGGATAGTGGAGGAGAAGGAGATCAGCAGGGTGAGGGGGATGATGGAAGGGAGGGCAGTGGGAGGATGGAGCAATTTGAAGTCAACACTCTTGGGGAGGGACAGGATCAAAAGAGAGAATAGAAGTAATGGGGGGCAGGATAGGATGGAGGGAAATATAGTTAGCCTTACATAACATGACTATTATGGAAGTCATTTGCAAAACTACACAGATATGGCCTATATTGAATTGCTTGCCTTCCCAAAGGGAATGGGTGGGGAGGGAGGGAGGAAGAGAAGTTGGAACTCAAAGTTTTAGGAACAACTGTTGAGTATTGTTCTTGCAACTAGGAAATAAGAAATACAGGTTATGGGGTATAGAAAGTTATCCTGCACTACAGGACAAAAGAGAAGATGGGGATAAGGGAAGGGAAGGATGTTAGAAGGGAGCTCAGATTGGTGATAAGGGCAATTAGAATGCTTGGTATTTTGTGGTAGGGGATGAGGAGAAATGGGAAGAAAATTTGGAACCCAAAATTTTGTGGAAATGAATGTTGAAAACTTAAATAAATAAATTTAAATTTAAAAAATTTGCCTGAGGGGAGATACCAATTTGCAGTGATGAAGACAAGAATCAATGCAATTCTAGTGGGTTCACAGACTTCAGAAGCACAGTTGACATTATATTTACCCTGCTTCTGGTTATTTTCTCCTTATTCTTTTTGATCTTTATTTGCTTAACCTGTTTGCTAGATTTGTCTTTTCTAGGCTTAGTGCCCTCCACTTGTAAATAACTGACTGTTTGAGCTGGATGTCATGCTCTGTCCAAGACTATGATACATCATCCCTGGACCTGGCATCGACCAAGTTCTGGATAAGGAACTGACCCCTCGGATAGGACCTCTAGAGGCAGAGACAACTCTATGTCCAATCTCAGCAGGAAGTAGTTTCAGAAGATGAGACCTTCATCCCTTACCCCAAAGGACTTTGAATCCCATTAATTTGAGTGGGGAATGATGGGGTGCTTATGCTCAAGTCCCTACCCTAAGATATTTTTATGTGTTTATTTTATGGTATCCCTGTCATATTGTTAAGTTTTATGTTGATACTAGTTACCCCTACATTCTCATTGACCTACATAATGGACACAAAAGATCTTGGGGCCGAATGTAATGTAAATGGAATGGGAAGATCTTTCCTGCCCATTAATAGGCCTATGTTACCTTGGGCCCAGTTGACTGCTGTGATAGAGCGTAAGTCACATGGAGCCTGAGTCATATGGAGCCTATGGTGGAAGGTGCTTGCTGAAGGAGTGGAGCAGGAAGAATGGAGCAAAAAGTGAGAGTAAGGAAGAGCTGAGAGGGAGTGAGGCAGAGCAGCTAGCCTGAGTGAGAGAGAGAGGAATTTTGCCTAGGGGAGCTTGTTTGTGAAGAGACCTAACAGAAGGAAGGCTTGGTGATGGTGGTGCTCCCTGGATTGGTGATGTGTATAAACTTCTTTGTTACCATGGTAGACTTGGTTTTCTGGTATCTGAATAAATATCTTGGTTTCTTCTTTGAAAAAAAAAAAAACTATGTGCAAACAAGATATATACAAAATAAATGGGAAATGATCTCAGAAAAAGGCACTAGGAATAAAGGCAAGGAGTTCAATGTTACTGGATCAAAGAATAGGTAGTGGGAAGATAAAAGAGACTGGAAAAGTAGGAGAGAGCCAGGTTGTGAAAGGTTTGAATGCCAAACAGGATGTATTATATCACATTGTATTATGTTATATTAATTATATTGTATTGCATTGTATTATATCACATCACATTATATCATATCATATTAATTATATTATCATGGAGGTGATAGGGAACCACTGGAATTGATTGAGTTGGGGGAAGGAGAGTACATGATCAGATTTGTGCTTTAGGAAGATTAATTTGACAGCTGATGGGGAGGATGAAGAGGAATGGGGAGAGACTTGAGACAGGACAACCAGTCAGAAACCTATTATAATGGTCGAAGTGAGGTAACGAGGAACTGAATCAGGGTGGTAGCAGTAATGGAGGAAAGAAGGAGGATTACATAGGAGGTGATATGATGGTAAAAATCACTAGGTTTTAGCAACATATTGGATTTGAAGGGAGGGTGAGAGAAAGTGGAGAGGGTAAGAGAGAGGGAAGAGTTGAGGATGATACATGTAGGTTGGGCAAAGTTGTGGTAGTGACTTAATTTTCATGTCACATGCTGCCTCCTGTCTCTCCCTCAGGAAGATCTAGTTTCAAATCCTGCCTCTGATATTTAACCAACTGCTTGACCTTGGGTAAATTACTGAAGCTCTTTTGAGCCTCCATTTCCTTATCTAGAAAATGAAGGAATTGGACTACACAGCCTATGGCATCTCTTTCTGCTCTAAATCTATGAAAGGAAATGCATGATTGGAAAAGTAGATGGGATAAGGAGAATGAAAGGTAGCAAATGAATAGACTAAGTACTGCACTGATACCTATGAAATATTATAAGATCTATAGGGAATCTGGACATATCCTCTAGGGGTAATGAAAGATATAGACAGGAATCAAACAAAAAGAGAAGATGTAGATGAGTTGTAATCTGCACCAAGGAAAGGAGTAGTTAAAACAATGACATCACAGAATAATACTGAAGTATGAATGCAATGCTGTGACCTATTTGCTCTCATATCTTTACATTTCTTTGCCCTAAGCAATGACATTTTGCAAAAGTAGCATTCATAAATTATTATTAACTCCCATCATGATGTCATGAAATGCTGGTGTAAGGGAATTCAGCCAATTTCCTAAAACACAAAATGGTTGATGACGATGCAGTCATATATGTTATTGAATCTCAAAGGCAGTAACTCCCCTGATTATCAGTCTGCTCATGGTCCCCATATTTCTTTCTGCATGTGTACAATAAACATTGTATCTATGGAATATGCTGCTCCCAGAATATTATTTCACCTAAAATCATGTTTTCCTAGAATCAGTTAATATCATTGAGTAGGTTAAGCCTGTACTGACAAACCAGCATTTCTGCTCAATACTTTAAAAAGAAAATAAAGGTGAGGACATTTCTTGTAAGCTTTTTCAGAAAAAAAATTCTATATTTCTATTTGAATTCTTCTCTAAATTTTGTTTTAAAAATATTTAAAAGTTTTATTTTACTACAGATAATATTCACCAAGTTCATTTCAGAGACCATTTTTTACCCAAGGAGGCTAATCCTATGTGGAAGACAGAAATGAAGGGAAATACCATAGGAAGCAAGAGAAGATCTCGAAAGAAGTAGTCAAATAAAGAAAAACTTTTCTCTGGTTGGGGAAAAGATGATCATAGGATTTTGTGCTAGCAAACATAAAGACTAAGGTGCCCATAATCTTTCACTCACCCTTTTTGCTTTTGCCAATGGAGAAGAAGAATGCAGGAAACATTTGTTTTCACAAATCTAACCAGAAGGTGTGGGAAAATCAACATTGGGGCTTTTCTGGGATTACTAAAAAGTAGTCACAGATAATACTCAGCCTAGAGCCATGAAGGGAGCTTTTAGGAAGGGACTTTTAACTTAGCCCAGGGTAGGAGCTACAGAAAAGCCCAGTGGCTTCACCACCAAATCAAGAATAATCAAAGAAGCTTAGAGCAAAAAGGAGCCTTCTACATGATCTAATTCATTCTCTTTATTTCACAGATAAGGAAATTTAAAGAGAGCTTTAGAGATTTCACTGCGGTCATAAATAGGTAGGACTAAAATCTAGGTCTCTCTCAACTCCCAGTCACTCCTCTTTCCACTACAACAGAGAAGAGAAAAAAATTGTCTTTTTTACTACTGATATGACAGCTAAGTGATTTCTTCACCAGACTGTATTTTTTTAAAGAATAAAAATAAGGAAAAAAAGTAGGTATGAGGCTGAGATGCACTGGGTTCCCAGAGATGATTGTTAAAATTTCAATGTCAGCATTTACATCTTGGAAATCAGCAAATAATGCAAAGCAAGACGATATATTGTTCTGTTGATTGGCTAGCTTTAAGAAAGTAATGGAGAAAAATGGCAATAATTCAGATTAAGCTTAAAAATATATTGCATGCTTTTTTTATGGGCAGGGAGAAAGTCGTTAACATTAACTATCACTCAATTTGTACGGAGGAATATAAGCCAAGTAGAATTCTTATCAACTGGTCAGTAACAGGGAAAGTACTGTATATTTCCTTCATACATAAGACATTGAAATTTATTCACAATAAAATATTTTTGATTGTTTGATCCTCTTCATAAAAGTAGGCCTCCTAAGTGTTAAGCAGCTCTTTGTTAACCTAGTTAAATAAATACTACATGTGTTTAAAGGTTTTTTAAATTATTTTAGAAATATTTTTAAAGAGCCTTCCTTTCACTAATTCAGACAAGTGTTTCTGCTAATTAGTTCAAATCTGTCAGATTTAATTGAATTTGAAAAATCATTTCTAAATAGTTCCTAGGACTTCATTTCTCTAGAGTAAATAAATATAGATCCTTTTACCTTTCTTCCATATATTTTATTTTCTAATCTTTCATCCTTCTAGTGGCCCATATTGAATGTCAAGGTCTTCTCAGTAATTATAGATGGCTCAGTTGCCAGCCATCTTTTCATTTCCCAGAAGCTGCTCTGCTTGGTTGCAACTTCACAAACACCAATGCTTTGCCCATGACAAATTCATCGCCAGACATTTCATCATCATAGAGATTGCTTCAGTTTTAATATTTACCACCTTCTCAGTATTGTCTGCTGCCTCTTCCCTCTAATTGGAGGGCTGAAAAATAGAGGAAAAAACAATCCTCCCCAAATCTCCCTGGTAGAGGACTTGGAATTTCCAGCCAATTTTTCCTTTTCAACCAGCTGTTCTGCTTGGTTTCAACTCCACAAACATCGTGCTCCAGCCCAGTGCCTCTGATTGGTCTCCTGTCTTTTCAGCTTCCTCTTATATATTATCATTCCCCCAAAGAGCTCACAGTCTAAAGAGGGAGACACTGAGCAAACACATATGTACAAACAAAGTATATGTGGGATAAGTAGGAAATAATTAGTGAAAGAAAGGCACGAGAATTAAGAAGAATTGGGAAAGGCTTCCTATAAAAAGATAGGATTTCAGTTGGGATGGGAAAGAAGTTAGGGAAAGAACAGTAGTCTTAGTGGAGGAGGGAGAGCATTCCAGGAATGGAGGACAACCAGAGAAAACGCCTTTATTTTACATTAGGATGTAAAGCATAAGAAGACTGGAAAGCTAATGGGAAGCTAGTTTATGAAGGCCTTTGAATGCCAAGAAGAGGATTTTGTATATGATTTTGGTGGTGACAGGGAGCCACTGGCATGTAGTGGCTGTGATGTGAAAAAGTTATTACAAGGTGAGAAAAGCTGCCTGAAAAGCACTTTTTTTAATGGCAAGCTGCCCAGAAGCTCTCCAGGGGTGAGGAACCTGTGGCCTTTAGGCTACAAGGGGCCCTCTAGGTCCTCAAGTATGGCCCTTTGATTGAATCCAAATTTCAAGTGTGCGACCCCACTTGAGGAACTAGAGGGCCACATGTGCCCTTGAGGTTGCAGGTTCCCCACTCCTGTGCCTACAGAGACCATTTCTAGGTCTTGAGAAGTTTTTATTGCAATTTGAGAGATTTTGAATTATTGCTCCTGAATTCTGAAAAGAGGGTTAAATTATTTCTTTTGATAGTTTGGAATTTTTACAAAGAACCAGATATGGGTCATCCATAGACCTTTATTATGACTACATATAATATAAGGGCAAGCCCAAGGCCTCAAAGAAAATAATAATAGTTAGTATTTATATAAAACTTACTATGTGCCAGCCACTGCTAAGCACTTTACAATTATTATCTCCTTTGATCCTTACAACAGCCCCAGGAGGGAGGTGCTATTTTTATCCCCATTTTACTGATGAGGAAACTGAGACAAATAAAAGTTAAGTGGCTTGTGGGGTCACACAGCTAGTAAGTCGTCTGAGGCTAGATTTGAGTTTATGTCTTCCTGTCTCCAGGACTAGCATTCTATGCAATACTCAGGTACATGAGGGTGGGCATAAGGGGACTGGAGAGGACAAGGTAGGAAGGTTTGGGGTCAATGGCTTTACCAGCTGTCTCTCAGCTGCCAAAGAAGAGAAAGGGATACAATCAGGGCAAGGAAGGGGTGTGTAGTCTTCAGACTAGGGCAGGTAAAGGGATAAAGTTTAGCAACAATCCTTTGGAAAGGCAGCTCTTACACTCTGCAGACCCAGATTCCACTGAGCTGTTCTTTCTTCCTCATTAAAGCAATAAGACTCCCTTGATTCTCTGTGGCCTCCACAACAAGGCAGCTCATCCCTTCAGAGTGGCTTTGGCTATTTATATCATTGGGAGACCAATGCTTGTTCTCATCTTATGGATCCCAAAGAGGGGGATTAAACAAGGGTCAATAAGCATCTGGTCTCCATTTCTGACTTCAGAAGCAGGAACATGCCATGCATCAGAGTGTGATGTAGTAGACAAAGAGAAGGCTTGGGGGTCAGTACACCTCCAAGTCCTCATTCTGACATATTCTGGCTTTGGCCAGGTAACTTAACCCCTTAGTTTCCCAGATAATGAGGACTTTAAATTGGTGAACAGCTAAAGAGACAAAATGGTAGAAGAGGTTTCTCAATGGAGATTTCATTATATCAATGGAATCATAGGTGAGGAATTTTTTTAATTAAAAAAAGAAAAAAATGATCATTGACTTGTATAAATTGCTGATTGAGTGATTACTAAAGCCTTTGACCTATAATATACTTAAAAAGAATGACAGTGGTCAAGAAAGTATCTAAGAAAAAGGGTAGGTTTTAACATTAGCAATACTCTATCACTAGAGATCACAAACTACATAATAATAATGAATAATAATTAAGAATTCATGAGAAAAGCTTTAAAATTATACCTAATCATCAGTTATACTTGATGCTTTCTCTGTATCTTTTCTTAGATGTGTTTAATGGTAGTGGATAAAATTCTTATGCTTAGTATTTTAATGAAGTTACTGGCAGGATGGGCTTAAGCATAAGTGTACTAATTCTCAATCAACCAACCACACCTATGGAAAGTCTAGTGACTTGGGTCACATAACCAAGATGCCGCTGTCCAGCATTTAGGAGTGTATCTTAATTGCAGATGAAATATTTAAGGGAATAAATACCCTGATGAGTGTTCCTAATGCAAATCTAAAAAGTGATAGTGAATGTCATACTTTATCTTTGAATGCTATTGTAATGTAGATTTTAAGCCAAACAAAACCTCAGAGAGATTGATCGAAATGGTTTTTTTCTAAAAGTTTGAATCAAACTCATAATTCATTAGCACACAATTTCCCACTTCCCATTTGGAAACCAGAAATATTGATGATATAGATCATGTTACTGTATCCACCAGAATCATTTAAGAGCTCTAAATTCAGAAACATACAGAAAATTTGTGTTTCCTTTGTAATATTATGGAGGGGAGACAGGAGGGTTGGGAGTCTTCACCTTTATTTAGGTGTTATGATTCAGATAAATTTTGAAAGAACCGACACTGAACTCAGTGGATTCTGGGCTGTTTTAGAATTTATGCCCTGCTTCTCACTTTTCAGCTCCACTATTTCTTTGTAAGATATCCCAGTGGAAAGTAACCCAAAAAAACATTTCATTTTTTCCCCCAAAAGATCTTAAAAGTCATATAAGAAAGATGAAATGACCAACAATAGTTCCCAGGGGGAAAGTAAAAAACTGAGAAGATTCATGTGTTAGTCTTAATGCATCAGTTTCTCCACATTCAAAACTCAAATAACTATCAGAACCCACACACTGGGAGCACTTAGGTTCTTAAACACTGTTTATAAGTTTAAAGAGTCACCTAACAGAAGCAGATAATCTGTTACTTAGAGGATACTCTACAGAAGGAACAGGGCTGACACTACAAGGATTAGTTCTCCCTGGTCAAACCATGACCACTTCTTACACAAGGCAGCAAAGACAGCCAAGTTGTATGAGACATCACAGTTTCCCCAAGCCATCCATTTGGCTTAGGATTACGGAAATTAGGCCCAAAGCATCACCAGTTCAATGCCAGCTGCACAGCTACAAATGCCAAATGGTGAATCCCTCCTGGTGTGACTTACAAAGAAAGGAAGTTTGCCAGTGGGAGAGGGGATCTGTTCTAATAATGCTCTGCAGTTCATTGAACCCTGAGGACGTCATGATCAGTAAATATTTACTATGTCTTGTTCAAGCATATGGTAGAAGCTTTGTGCTTCCCCCAAGTGCTGAAAAGGGAGAATGGAAAACAAAGGCCCTGACCTTGGGGAGTTTTAGGTCCAAAGAACAATTTTCAACAGAATTTATATTTTTCCTCGTTCAAAATAAAACCCAATTCCTCATTAAAAGCCAGGTTAAGTCACTTCTATCTCTCTTGACTGATTCACAGGACAAACCTCCTCCCTGCTTTCCACAACAACTTCTATAGCTTTTAAAATATTACCTTAAACAAAACATTAAAATGGAGAGGAAAGTGAAATCTTGCCCAGCACCCAATCCATGTAAACTCACAAATCTATAGAAGAAAGAAGGTAAGCTTGTGAAGAAAGTATATCATAATCACCGTAGTTAGAACTAAATGGGACCTTCCTGTTCCCTCAATTATTCACGGAAATCGGGTTGGTATTACAAACGCATAGGCATTTAGTCGTCTCTTTTCCTGGGGTTGGTCCCTATTGCGTTGCCCTCCCAGATGCACAAGTTTCTTCAGGTGATGAAACAATAACTAACACCACCTGACAAAAAGGTGGCTATTTTCAGTGCTATCGTTATGGCAACTGGAGCTTCTGAAAAGGTTATTAAAGAAAAGGCCACCACGTTAAAATCTATGTCAAGTTGTTATGGCAACTGGAACTGAATTTGATCTAGATACCTCTTTCCCCTGCTGCCACCTCCTTCACCTCTTTCCTCCACCCTGTCTTTGATTTAGTTGATCATTCAGAATTACTAAATTATCAATACTTATCTATCCCCATTGGGTCAATCGGTATTCAGGTTGGAGAAAACAGCTTTCAAAGAAAAGCATGAATTTACACAGCTAAATATATTTCTTTCTTCACAACATATTAGATATAACATAGTGAACAATGTATAAACACAGAAGGAAGGAATCACAGGATCACAGACAAACTCAAGGAAGAGAACTCAAAAGATATCTAAGCCAATCCCTTCATTTTAGAAATGAGAGAACTGAGGCAGAAGATCACATGCACAGTAAGCATGAGAGGTAGGATTTTAGCCTAAGTCCTCTAGTTCTAGAGACAGTGTTCTTAGGAAAAAAGGGAAAGAAGAAGGAAGCCTGTATACTTAGCCACTCATGGTAAAATGTAATTATATAACTGGCACTAAATTACCTCCTACCTGTTTGGGATAAAGAACAGATCACATTCTCTTCTCCCCCAATCAGTTCCTAAGAATGTAGACCCAAAATAAATCACTTTGACTGAACTGAAGAGGCAGTTTTCTGTTATTAACAAAGTTGGACCTCCTAATTAATTAATATCAATTCAAAGTTAATCAACCATTCAGAAAAGGCCAATATTACCATCACTGACTCCTCCCCTGGAAGCAAGTGTTCTCAAATGAGTCCTATGCTTGGATTAAGGAGATAGCTTTTTGTTGTTAACAAAACATGATTCCATTGAAAATGACCCTTGAAAAGAGAGGAGGAACATATCCCCTGGCTCCCAGGTAGATCTTGAGTTTGAGATGAAGGAATTAGAACATCCGTCTACAACAAACTTCAAGCTTAGTAAGGAGGACGACTCTCTAGCTTGTGACCTGATAGGTTGGTAAGACCTAAAGACACAGGTCTTCTAAGGGCTCTCTCTTTATCCTAGTGGCCAAATTCTACTCTTTTCTCTGAGCTTTCTTTTTTCTCATTTTGGAGACTGAAGCAAAGGGATTCACCTTCTCTCTGGGCAGTGGTAGGTTGAAGGCTGTTTCCCCCAAATGACAGGAAGAAGAGGAACCAGCCCTAGCTCAAGCTGTCTTCTCTCTCCCCTAAGAATGAGGAAGTCCATGGGGCTCCATGTTAAAAGGTAATGTGATGCCTTCTTCCTTTCAAGAATGTTTGTATGACTAGTACTTTTTAAAGATAAGAATTCTATTTACAATTAACACGTAATTTTGGTAGGTTTACTAGAATTGTTTGAATCAAAATAAACTGAGTAATACCTGCACTCTCTACCTGATAGGTTTGTGTAGGACAAATATTACTGTCAAATTTACATTTTTCATGTCATTTTGGTAAAATGGTCAGTTTGGGTAAAATTACATGTAAAATGTAAATAGAATTCTTAACGGTAAAAATTGAGCAAAAAATTCATCCCTAAATTCATTTTTTGTTAGCCCTTATTAAATCTCTCCATCTCTCTGTGTGACTCTGTGCCTCTCTCTGCTTCTGCCTCTCTCTCCCATATCTCTTTCTTCCCCCATCTCTGTTTCTATCTCTCTCGTTTATTTACTGAGGTTCAGTCTAGATATCTCATTTTCTCATGCTCCAATCTCTTTAATAATTTTTGGAAAAGAAAAGCAGGAAGTGTTGTAACAAAAAGCAAAAGAGAAAAGAAAATAAGATTAAAAATTGTTCTATATGTAGTAATGTCTGTATGTATCTGATGTGTTATTGGTAAAGCCAGAATGAGGAGAAAGTTCGGAAATTAACCAAATAATGTGTGAGGCATTCTAAAAGTGTTCCTGCTTTATTTTCTTTTTCTCAACAGCATTTTCACCCTGAAATGTGTGAACTGTGATGATGTTATATCCACTTAGCATCTGTTTAGACTATGCCAATACTGAGGTTATCCATTCCTTCTCCACACTTTTTACATTACTTGGAAAATCTTTACCTCCTCCAAAATTTTGATTTCATAGAAAACTCATATACATGAAAAACTTTTAAAGTAGCCCTCATCTAACAAGCTCGAAACCTCTCAGACATTGATTATTAAATCACTGAACATCTGTGTGAAAAGTTAGTGGCTGGTATTATTCCCCTTATTTCTAGATGGATACACTAACAAGGGCTCAAAAATACATTTCATGGTTATTAATACTTAATTGTACAGGCAGCATGACCACTACATGGCAGTATAGCAGACTGAGTGAGTACAAATAAACAGCGTCAAGGAGAGTATAAGAGAAGTCGGTAGCCTTTTTTTATACTCAGATGGTAGTATGCTGGATGTGGAGTCTGGAAGTACTAGGTTCAGTTCTTTTACTTGCCACTTACTAGCTTTGTTCAGTTGGTTTTGGGTTGTGTCCAACTCTTTGTGACCCCATTTGGGGTTTTCTTGGCAAAACTAGTGGAGTGGTTTTCCATCTCCTTCTGCAGCTTATTTTACAGATGAGAAAATTGAGTGAAATGGGGTTAAGTGACTTATGGTGACAAAACTAATAAGTATCTGAGGCTGGATTTGAACTCAGGAAGAGCTTTCCTGACTCCAAGCCCAACACTCTATCCACTGTGCCATCTAGCTGCTTGACCACTTCTTGAGGATGTTTGTATTAGGGATTTCTACACAAAAAATGTCTGAACTTTATCACCTCTGAAGTTCCTTCCAAGTAAGTGGCAAAATTGGAGCAAGAGTCCTAGAGTCTTTGTTTTTGGTGCAGTTCACTTTCTAATAGGTTGGTCTGCTCATAATAATATGAAGCACCCTCACCATTGAAGAGTCAGCTTGGCATAGTGGACCTGGAGTCAGGAAAACTCATGTCTGTATCCTACATCACTAGCTGTGACCTGGGGCAAGTCACAACCTCTGTTGGCCTCAGTTTCTTCATTTGCAAAATGGAGAGAATAACCACACCTACCTCACAGGGTAGTTGTGAGAAGCAAATGAGATAAGATGTATACAGTTCAAGTCCAACCTTAGACACTTACTAGCTGTGTGACCCTGGGCAAGTCATTTGATGCTTATTGGCCTCAATTTTTTCATCTATAAAATGAGTATGATAACATCACATACCTCCCAGCATTGTGAGGATAAAATGAAATAACAATTGTAAAGTACCTAGGATAGTACCTGGCACAAGTAGGCACTATATCAATGGTAGCTACCATCATCATTATTATTGAAGTATTTGACAAACTTTGAAGTGCTATATACATTTGAGCTGTTATCCTCAACGGGAAGAAGGAAGGGAGCAAGAGTCTACAATGTGCCTGGAATTGTGCCAAGTACTTGACAAATCTCTATTTATCCTATTTCACACTTGTGCCTAAGGTAGTCCTGGGTTCTTAATCTACAAGACTGAGCTGCCTCCAGGCATAATTTGATGAGATGATATAATGAATTGGGACTGTAAATGGTGGCAACTCTTCACATCCGGATTGTCTTAAGACTTCTAATGTACTTTCCTCACAAGAGACTTCGATAAGGCAGGTTTCTGGACAGAACAGAAAGCACTCATTGCTATTTACACTCATTCTAAGGAATTCTAAGCCCCATCATCGGTCGTCTTAAAGAACGAAGGATGAGTAAAACAACAGCAGCAAGGCAAGTATTGTAAATATTATCATACCCATTTGAAAAATGAGAAAATTAAGGGCCATACAAGGCAAGTAAGAACCAGAGAGGGTATTAAATTCAGGTCTTCAGACACTGGCTCAAGAGTTAGAAGACCCAAGTTTGAATTCTCAGTCCATCATTTCAGCAGCCTCTATGCCCTGACAAGGTACGTATAGGCATATACGTATAGGCATAGGATGTTCATAGGGAATGAGTGACAACAGCTCTTTTTTTCTATTTCATTGTTTTATATAAAGACCATTTGTGGCTACATCCTTAATTATCTTTTTTTTCAACTTATTTGTTTTATTCAGAACTTAAGAAATAAAATAAGCATTTTCTTAACAGTAGAATAGAAAAAAAGGATGATTGTATATGAAACTGAAAATTTATCATGTACAACTTGCTATTTCTTTTAAATATATAATAGTTATCACATCATTTAAATATACAATGAAGTTATCATGTAACCTTTTTTAATTTTTTTCTTCCCTAGTGGATAGAGTGCAGAACTTAGAGTCAGGAAGACCTGAATTCGAATCCTTCCTTAGATACTCTCCAGTTGTATGACTCTGGACAATGTGCTTCAGCTCTACTAGCTTCTGTTTCTTCATCTGTAAAATGAGGGGTTTGGACTTGAGGGCCTCTAAAGTCTCTTGGGGCTCCAAATATATGATTTGATTAGGTAGTGACTTAAGTAAGCTTCACCACGTCCTTCCCTCACAACAAGCCTGTCAGAGAGTGCAGGTATTACTCAATTCACTTACTTTGTACAAGACACTGATAGGATTCAAAGATAAAATACAAAAATAATGCCTGTCCTTGGGGTAGCTAGGGTGCAGTGGATAGAGCACGAGCCCTGGAGTCAGAAGGACCTGAGTTCAAATCCAACCTCAGACACTTACTAGCTGTGTGATTTGGGGCAATTCACTTAACCCCAATTGCTTCTGAAAGAAAGAGAAAAGGAAAACAATGCATGTCTTTAAGGAGATTCTGTCCTGTTTGCGGGGGGGTGGGGGGAGAAAGGCAGTGTAAAGGGTTAGATCATGATCATGAGAAAATATAAAGGATTCAGGTTCATAATCTCAGAATTATCCTTAACTCCTTACTATTGCTGGCCCCACATAGCTGATTGCTTGCCTAATTTTACTTTTCATGCCTCCAGAACATCTAACATCTGACTTCTCTTAGACAGCCACCATCTTAGTTCAGGCCTTTATCACCTCTCACCTAGACTACTGGTATACCCTCCTAATTGGTTACCCATTTTCAACTCTGTCCCCACTCTTATCCATCTTTCACTGTTACCAAAATAAATTTCCTTAATGGTAGATCTAAATATGTCACATCCAATTCAACAAAATAAACATTTATTAAGTACCAAATATGCCAGGCAAGGCAGCTAGATGGCTCAGTGGATAGAGAACCTGGGCCTGGAGTCAGAAAGTCAAATCTGGCCTCAGATACTTACTAGCTGTGTGACCTTGGGCAAGTCACTTAACCTCTGTTTGCTTTAACTCACGGGATAAGGAAATGGCAAACTATTTCAGCATCTTTACCAAGAAAACCCCATGCACAGTACCATCCATAGGGTCATAAAGAGTCAAACATAACTGAATGACTGAACAACAACCTGTGCCAAACCCTATGCTAAGTGCTGGGGATACAATTAATCAAAACAAAAAAAAAAAAAACAGTCCCTTCTCTCAAGGATCTTAGCATCTAATATCAGGAGAAAATATAGAACAGAAGGTAGGAAAGAATAGGGGAGAGACCAGAAGGGGCGACCTGACCCAGTGGCATCTTGCCCTGTGAGGTTGAAGCCAGGTAGGGCAACAGATGCTGGTTAGAGTGAGCCCAATTTCTTCTTTCAATGTATGTGTTCATCCTTCATTGCTGAAGAGGACCATGCCATCAGAGAAATAATGGCATGACTTGCACTTGACTTTGTTTTGAGTGAAGGAGGGCTGTGTAGGTCACCAGCCTCACTTCTCCTCCAGAGTCATCTGAATTCAGTAACCAGATATTCATCAGGACAACTGGAGATGACCCAGAATGAGACAATTGGGGTTAAGTGACTTGCCCAAGGTCACACAGCTAGTGAATGTCAAGGGTCTGAACTCAGGTCCTCCTGACTCCTGCACTGGTGCTCTATCCACTGCACCACCTAGCTGCCCCTCTTCTCTCAATAAAGGAAGGCACTAGGAGGAGTTGAGTACTCCACCCTCCAGACCTCCAATCTGAGAGGAGAGCAGGCTGAGGGAGGTAGTGCCTATAAGTCTTGAGTCAGCGACTGGGTTGATAAAATTAGAAGATTTGAGTTAAACCTGAGAGGAGCATCTTGTTCCAAAACAGTTGAACCCCACAAAACAGCAGATGCAGAGTGCAGTGTTGTTGTTGACTCCTTTTCTTTATGTCCCACTCTTCCTAATTTCATTTGGTGTTTTCTTGGCAAAAATACTGGAGGGGTTTGCTATTTCCTTCTCTCACTCATTTTATACATGAGGAAACTGAGGCAAAAAGGGTTAAGTGACTTGCCCAGGGTCACACAGCTAGTAAGTATCTGAGGTCAAACGTACTAGGCAGTTGGATAAAAGTAAAACGGTCCATGCTCTCCATAAGCTTACTATCTACTAGATTTGGTCTTGAGGAAAAAGGAAGAGTCAAGGATCATTCTAAGATTGAGAACTTGAGTGGCTGGAAAGATGGAGGTGCCTTAGGGAAGTTAAGAGGAGATGAGTTTAGGAGGAAATATAAGGGATTCCATTTTGAATCTGATGGGTTTTAGATCTGTCCCTCTTCATCTCTTTAATGATGAGTAACTTGAAGCCCACAGAGGTGGTTACAGAGCTAGTACATTTCAGACCTGGGATAACAATTATTATGAACACAGCAAAGGTTTTCCTTGCTTCCAAAAGCCAAGAAAGTAATGAAACTTCCCAAACAGCACAATCTAAAATATGCAAAAGATAAATGGTGAAACTCATTTGTGGCAAATTGGTGACATTTCAGATTTCTCCTTAATGTGCTAATGTTTGCACAATTAACATACAGATGAGCCAGATTCCACCTGGCACAACTTTTCTCTTGGTAGAAAATTAGGAGTCTTTAAAAGCCCTATCAGCTCATTTAAGTCTCCAGGATGCCATTTGGAGTATCATTGCACGTATCAGTGTATTAAATGGGTTACTCCCATAACATGTGAATGCCATCCAAAATTTTAACATTTCACTCAGAGCAATGATCCCATCTTAAAGCTCACTATCACCCGCAACTGTGTTATCTCTATGATCTTGAACTGTGAAATATTCTGTCTCTGATTATAGCCTCTATTATCTTTTCCCCTACATCTTCTCTTCCTCCTCCTCTGAAATTCCTATTTTTGTTGGCAGCATCACCATTCTTCCAATCAACCAGTTTTCCAATCTTAAGGTCATCTTTGATTCTTCCATTTCCCTTTCCCTCCCACATTCAATTAATTATCAAGTTCTGTCAGTCTGCCTCTATAATCTTTTGTCTCCATTCCCTTCCCTCTACTCATTTTAGACCCATAATTCTGTGAAATCAGTACTATAGATATTATTATTATTGTGTTCATTTAACAGATGAGGAAATTGAGATCAGATACATTAAGTTACTTAACCATAGTCATATAGCTGGTAAATTTCAGAGGAAAGAGTTGAAACCAAAGCTTTCTGATTCCAAGTTCATCTCTCTATCAGTTTAACTCTACACCATCCTCTGCCCTTGAATCCCTTGTTGCCTTATCCTATGGCTAATCACAACTTCCCAAACTCTAACCCTGGTTTACTCCTACCTGACTTCACTTGTATTTAATGATGTTTCAGAAAATCCCAAAGACATGTCTAATCTCAAAAGGGTTCTCACCACTGCATGGCAAACCTTTTATTCATCTCTGTTTCCATCATATTACCAACAGCAGCTATTACAAACTTCTCTCTTCTTTTCTAGTCTACATATACCCTAACACAGCAGAGAGCCTGAATCTTTAGTGGGAAAATGAAGGACATCTGTTCAGGGAAGCTTCTTCTTACCATATACCTCAAAAACTTTTCTATGCCAGTCTGAACTTTTCTCCTTTCTTTAAGGGAGAGATGGTGAGGTTGTTCTTTTTTTTATATACCAAGGCAATCCATGTGCTTGTAATCCCATTCCCTTCCATCTCCACTGTGAAACTAGCCCCCTTCAATCATCACCATCATCTTCTCCCTCTGGTGCTGTTTCTCTGCTTCTGTTTGTCTCTGTCTATATCTCTGTCTGTCTCTGTCTCTGCTATCTCTCTGTCTCTCTGTCTCTGTCTCTGTCTTTTCCTCTCCTTTAACTTACTACTTCCTTCCTTGCCGCTGAAAATATATCCAAGTCACTCTCATTCTTAAGAAACTCTGCTATGGGCCAACCTGGTTGAACTTGTTGCATCTAGTTCCTTAAGTCCCATTGATTTCGCAACCCCCTTGTGATCTATCTGTCTTCAGATTCTGCCACTCAGCTAACACCACTCTCTACAAGATTACCAGTAATCACTTAAATGGTAAATTCAATGACCTTTTATCAGGCCTGATTGTACTTGAACTCTAGCTTTTGACAGTGCCACTGCCCTCCTGGATATTCTCTTTTTTCTTGCTTTCTATAATGCTGTTCTTTCCTGGTTCTCTCCCAACCTGCCACCACTTCTCAGTCTTTCTTCTACCTCATGCACCACCTGCCCAGTAAGCTCTGGCGTTCTTTTATTTTCTCTCTATGATCTCTTTCTTAGTGATCTCATGTGTTCAATCATTACCCTTATACAGATGACTCCAAAATCTCTCTCTTGAATTTTAGTCTCATGCTGTCAGCTGTCTACTAGATATTTCCACTTGAATGTCCAATATGCATGTTAAATTCAACATGCCCCCTAAAAGAGCTCATCTTAACTCCCAGAATCTCACTGTACTTCCAAATCTCCCTATTTCTGTTGAAGATACAACGTTCATTCCAGACACTTGGTTCCCCAATTTTAAATTTATTCTTAACTCTTCCCTCTCCAACAACCCCCATCTCTAATCAGTTACCAAGTTTCATCAATTCAGCCAACATCTCTTGCATGTATCCCCCTATTTCCACTCACATGTCCACTACCCAAGTTCAAATCCATGCCACCTTGTTCCTAACCTATTACAATAGCTTCTTAATTGATCTCCTTTCTTTCAGTTTGAGTTTTTTCTAACCCATACTTCACACAGCTGCCTAGTCTTCCCATGACATAAGTCTGATCATATCACTCCTGCCTAAGACTCTTCCCTGCCTCCTTTTTACTTTCAGGGTCAAATAGAAATGACTCAATTGAGATTTTAAAGCCCTTTTCCTATCTTGCTTCAATCTAGTGTTGCAGATTTTTTTTATTTCATTTTATTCCCATGAAAGCATTTTCCATTCCAGTAAAACCGTTTATAATTAGCTTTCCTAGAACTCAATAATCATTCCATCTTCCATCCTTTCACTTTGCCTAGGCAATCCCTCTCTTTCAGGGACACACTCCTTCCTCTCTTACCTCTCCAGAATTACTAGCTTTCCTCAAGGTTTGTGTCCTACAGGAAAGCTTTCTTTATTCCCCTAGTTGTTAAGTGTTCTATCCCTCTTCAAATTATCTTGTGTTGAATTACCTAGTTGTATACTTGTTTTACCCTTGTCCACTAGAATGTAAACTCTCTATGGGCAAGAATGGTCTCAATTTTGCCTGTGTATCTCCAGCTGATCCATAAAAGATTCTGATTAATGTCTGCTCATTTTCATTGCCTGCCTATCTTACATAGACATCCTACTTCTTTAAAAGAATTGTAAGTGGCCTGGAAAGAGACTCAGGTAGCATGAATAGTCAGTCAATTAGAGAGCTCTAGAAGTTGTTTCAGCACACTACTTTAGACACACCACTGCCATGAATCACATCCTAGTGTCCATCTAATATATTCATTAATATATTGTCAGACTGGCCCATTCCTTATGAAAACCTAGGCAATAGATCACTCCAAACCCTGCCTGTGTGTATATGGTGTGTGTGTGTGTGTGTGTGTGTGTGTGTGTGTTTCTGTGTGTCTTTCCTTGGCACAGGCTGAGTCATCACAGACTCACATGTGTCAATGGATGACTTTGAGATTTTTTTTTTACCTTCCCAAGAGGCCTAAGCTAAGAGCTGCCCTGGGGAAATGTCTTGTGTTTCATCCACCTCATGACCCATTTTCCATGTGGGACTGACAGAAGTGCTTCAGGACTGAAGACTGCTCAGTGAAGTGGGTGATGAGTTATGTTAACAAGCTTCCAGAGACATTTAATTTTCCTCAGCCAGGCTTCTGCAGGAAGAACTTTGTTTAGAAGTATCACATTCTATTGCTCTTGATGGCAATTTAGCTGGGTGAAGAAATGCAGCTGACCCAGTGGGCCTTTCGGAGGAGTTTTCTCTAGAGAAGCCAGGCTGGTAATGGATGAGCTCGTCAGAGGAAAGGATCTCACTGAATTAATTCCCATCTGCTCTGAGAAACTATGGCTGTTCCAGAAGCCATGTGACCCTAGGGCCTTGATTCAGCTTTGGAAAAAGCCCCCAAGAAGGCTCCAAATCATGTCACACCTTCCTCTTGTCTGACTGATACAAACCATTAGCTGTTTTGATTTGCTTTATTTTCCAGGGGTTTTCCCACTCTTTCTCAAGGGAGAAACCTTAGCTTACTGTTGTTTGAGTGGAAACATTCATTCAAACATGGCACACTGTATGAAGACTGGAGGGACTTTGCATTTTCCATCATAATGAAGATAGGATGTATGTTCAGCCTCTTCCATCAAAGTCAGAAGGTTCCCTGTGTTTTGCCTTCCCCTATCCTATCTCACTATTTACACCACGAAGAACTCTGGCAGTTCTCAATGTGAGCCTTCCTTCTCACATGCCTACCTTTTGACATCCATAGCTTTTCATAACTGACCCCAAAGTCTAGGAGGCCAGGACAGACTGGGGGCAGACGGACACACAAAGTCACCATGAAATAGGCTTATGAACAATTCCTTTCTCTTTCCTTGGATCTTTCTTAAGAACTGGAATGGAGCATCAAAATTCACAATTGCTGAAAGGCTGAATTCCAAGCTCACCTAAATGGATTTCTCAGCTTTTCTAACACACAAGCCCTTTTTTCTTTCCAAAGTGTTAGGAGATGTACATTGAATCTTTCTTGGCAGATGTTTTAAATTCTCCCTTAAGGACAGAGAGAAAGAGACAGTCTAGTTTAATGGAAAGAGTCTTCCACTTGTAGACTCAGATTCCATTTTCAGCTCAGCTCTTTAATAACTGTGTGACTTTATCATTTCAGTGCTGTCTGCCTCTTTCTTAGAGTTGTGTTGTTGTTCAGTCATTTTCAACCATGTCCAACTCTGTGTCCCCATTTGGAGTTTTCTTGTAGTGGTTTGCCATTTCCTTTTCCAGCTCATTTTATAGATGAGGAAACTGAGGCAAACAGGGTTAAGTGACTTGCCCAGAGTCATATCAGTAAGTGTCTTAGGTCACATTCGAACTCAGGAAGATGAGTGCTCTTGACTCCAAGCCCAGCACTCTATCCAATGAGCCACTTAGCCGCCTCCTTCCATAGTTATAAAGTAAAGCAACCATCTACCTTGATTTATATAAGGTTCCTTTGAGGAGTGCTTTGGAACCTATAAGCTAATATATAAATATATGTCATATGTTAAATATGTAACTGTAGTGCAATGGCTAGAGCACAGGCCCCAAGAATATCTGACATTACCTGTATGCAGATCCTGCTTCAGACATATGCTACCTGTGTAACTGGGGCAATTTACTTAACCTCTCAAGGTCCCCAGGAAATTGTCTGAGACTAGAAATGGCAGATCAGGTTCAAATCTGCATCTATGGAGGGAGGTTCCTCACTGAGAGTTCTCTCGTTAAGGGTAAAATCACAGATCTGGTCCAAGAGAAGAAAAGAAAAATGCTAAGTATTACCACCATTGCTTAACCTAGTTATGTTGATTTTTTAACCTCATTTCAATTTAAAGAAGATTCAACCTGAGGACAAAGCTATTAGGTCCTTAATTGGGAGGAAAACAAATTACAGAAGATGACAAGAGTTATTCTGAAAAAGGTCAACTCTCTCTCTCTCTCTCTCTCTCTCTCTCTCTCTCTCTCTCTCTCTCTCTCTCTCTCTCTCTCTCACCACTTTCTTTTCTTTTGTGACCCAAGTTTTGTTGGCAATGAGCCTGCTAAATATCTATCATGGCCATGATTGTAACTGGTTACAGTCCAGATACTTAACACGGCCCCTGGAGACAACGGATTCATACAGGAGTAAAAAGTCTCCAGATGAGAGTTAGGACTGAGGCACCCAAGTGAAACAGGAAATAGGGTTTACAACCTAGGAATCATTCTCAATTCTTTACTCTCACTGCCCCCACCCATATCCAATCAGTTGCTAAGTATTAGATTTCTACCCCACTCTCCCCACCCCCACCCCCAACATCTATTCTGTCCATCCCCTTCTCTTCATTCACACAAAAGTCATTATACAATCTCTACAATCTCTAAGCTGGAGTATTGTAATAGCCTCTTTTTTTTTATTAAAACCTTCAAAAAATTTTGATTACCACATTTTTTTATCACCTTAATTACCCAAGATGTCCCTTCTTCTTTTTGATTGTCTTAAGAATTTAGTCCAGGGGTGGGGAGCCTGCAGCTTCAAGGTCACATGTGGTCCTCTAGTCCAAGTTTTACAGAATAGATCCTTTTATTAAGGGGGAGTTATTCTGTAAAGTTTGGATTCAGTCAAAAGGTCACACTTGAGGACCTAAAAGGCCACATGTGGCCTTGAGGCTGCAGGTTCCCCTCCCCAGTCCTCTTCCCTCTATAATCCAGCATCTTCCCTCCACAATATAACCTCCCCCTCTACAATCCAACATCTCTTCTCTCCAACCTATAGCTTCCACATAGCTGTTATATTGATTTTTTTAAAGAATAGGCCACTCTACTGCTTAAGAAGCTCCTGTGGTCGGCTCCTTGTTACCTCTAGTACAAAATGCAAGGTTCTCTATTTGGTATTTACAGCACCTTCAACACACCCAAGTATCTTTCCAAGCCTGTTAACTCCTCTTCACGTACTCTACCTTCCAGAAAAACTGACCCACTGAGTTTTCTCTAGACATGAAATGCCATCTCCCCTCTGCATCTCTTTGCTCAGGCTGTCCCCAGTGCCCATGATATTCTCTTCTCATCTCTATCTCTTAGGACCCCTCACTCACTTTAAGTCTCAGCTCCAGTGCCAGGTACTATAATAGAACTTTGCTGATTGACTTTCTTGTATTTTCCCCTTGAAATTGTTATCTATCTGTGCACATGTTGTTTCCCTCCAGTGAAACGTAAGCTCCTTAAGAACAGATACTCTTGTTTTCTTAGGTGACAATTACTTAATTTGAATTCAAAATTTAGCTAACAATGAGAAAGGGGATAGCACAAGCCCAGCCCATCTAGGATGGAGACATTTACATCATTTACATGCGGAATGTTTGAAAACTGCTCTTTTGGGACACAGGATTGGTTCAGGAGTAGATAGTCTGCCTTTTGCTTGCCATGAGACAGAGGGCAGCCTCTTTCTATGGACCTCAAAGCTGGAACCACTCCAGGGGGTAAAGTTCTCTTTCACCCACAGAGGGGAAAGCATGCAATAAAAGGGCAGGGGGGGAGGAGATGAAGGAAGTGGCCCAGAGTGCTACCTTTCCCTCCCCTTAGGCCCTGTAGACTCAAGAAACAGCTTTGGGGGTTGAGGCTCATTTTGTTTGTCCTTCTCAGTTCTAGGTGCAAGGAGTGGAGTGCCAGACCTGAAATCTCAAGCCATTGTTATTGGGACCTTGGAGTCCAAGATTCTAGGCTGGATGCAACCAACCCAGAAAGTAAGTCCAAGGGAAGTCAATGTGTGGAGATTACTGCAAGGAAGGAAAATACAACACACCTGGCCCTCAGGACGTGGGAATCTAGAGTAATCACACTCACCAGAACATCCCTTGCTACCAGTGCTGCTTGGAAAACGGGTTCAGCAGAGTTCCTCAAATCTTTTTCCCAGTCAGTCCTCTTAGGAACTTTTACTTTTTCCTGATAGAATATTGATAATCGACTTACAGATGGATATAACTCCTCAAAAGACAAGTGTATTTATTAACTCAAATCACTAAAAAATGTACCTTAAATTTGAAGGGAAATTCTTAGCTCAATATAAAGATGTCAGTCTTAGCAATTGCAGAATATTAAAACTTATCCAACCAAAAATATAATTTTTTACCATTAACCTTCAAGACACATGTTGAAGAATTATAATAGCTTATATCTTATTTAAATCTCAATGCCAGATGCCCAAGTCTTAAAATTGGGAAGTAGAAGAAATAGCAAGGGACAGAGTAAGTCAGAGAGGGAGAAGAATGTAGTTCACAGAGAGGAAAGAATGAGAGAGCAGGAGGAGGGGGACAGATGTCAATGAAGAGAACAGACTGATAGTCAGGAAACCTCTGTAACTCCCTTCTTTGCACCCAAAAGAAAAAAAAAGTGGGGAGAGGAGAAGTTAGGTCTATAAGCTACTATAGCTACTAGCCTGTCTGGAAAAAAAAAACGATAAACATAAAATCTTTTCATGAGGTTTTCTTCATATTCTTCCCACTATTTGGGGCCAAGCCAAGTTGGTTGCAATTTTTTTTTAATTCAAACTAGTTCACCTCTTTCCTGGCTTCTCAATGTCCTGCTTCTCTGTTCCCCCGGTACTTGGAAGCAAAATCATACCTTCCCCATTCCAAGAGCAACCTGGCCAGATGCACGAGTTTAGAGAATTTGCCCCAAATGTTCACATGGACTATTTGTACCTGACCTGTGATAGAATATTCCGAGCTTGTATTGGTCTGATCACCAACAATCAGATATACTGTAACTTGCTTCTAGCATAATGATATCATTTTGGTGTGTGTGTGTGTATGTATGTGTGTATGTGTGTTCATCCTTCATTGCCAAAGAAGACCATGCCATCAGAGAAATGATGACATGACTTGCACTTGACTTTGTTTTGAGCAAGGGAGGGCTGTGCAGGTCACCAGCCTCACTTCTCCTCTAGAGCCATCTGACTCCAGTAACCAGATACTCATCAGGATGACTGGAGATGACCCAGGATGAGGTAATTGGGGTTAAGTGACTTGCCCAAGGTCACACAGCTAGTGAGTGTCAAGTGTCTGAGGTGAGATTTGAACTCAGGTCTTCCTGATTCCTGCACTGGTGCTCTATCCACCTAGCTGCCCAGGGGTGAGGGAATAGGGTAGGGAAGAAGAAAGACATAAAAGGTACTTTCTCAAGGTCAGATGTAGGTAGACTGCCAAAGCTGGTGGGCAGGGGTGATAGGGTTTGGCCACCCAGAAGGCAGCACAAGAAACTCAGAGAAGGGAGATGAGTGAAGAGGACTGTAAGAGAAATGAAAAGATGCCATATTCAATGACTGCTGTGCAATTGTGCCTGCAGCCCCGCTGGCTCACACCCTAAAAAATCATCTCTGGCCAATGCCTGACCTTGACTGTCTTCTTCCTTATCTTCATTTAAGGATCTCGAATTCCAGGAACAACAATTCTGGATTATAAACTTTACCAAAGATATAGGATATAAAGTAAACCCACATATTGTCAATATATTACTAACAAAGCCCAACAGCAAGAGACAGAAGACAAATTCCACTTAAAGTTACTGGAGACATTATAAAATATTTGGGAGTCTACTTGCCAAAACAAACCCAGAAACTATATGAACACAATTACAGAACACTTTTCACACAAATGAAGTCAGATCTAAATAAATGGAAAAATATTAGTTGCTCATGGGTAGGCTGAGTTAATAAAATAAAAATGACAATTCTACCTAAATTAAATTACTTATTCAGTGTCATATCAAACTATCAAAAAATAATTTTAGAGGTAAAAAAACCAGTAACAAAATTCATCTGGAAGAACAAAAGGTCCAGAATTTCAAGGGAATTAATGAATAGAAATGCAAAGGGAAGGTGGTTTAGCTGTACCACATTTTAAACTGTATTATAAAGCAGCAATCATCAAAACCCCAATGCAAACAGAAGTGGCTGACAGGATTGTTTGTGGAAAGAGGGGAAGGGATAAGTAGGGAGTAGGTTCCGTAGAGAAAACAATAAATGACCAGTTCTGACCTCTTCTATCAAAAACTACTCCTCCCTGCCACTATTTATTGACCAGAATCTGCTCCTCTATACTTTCAGTTTAACAGTTCAACTATGAAACCTTCACTTGTCTTGCTACTTTTCTCTTCATGCTGCACCTTTCTCCACCAATGATATAAATGGTAAGTTTTCTGCTTCTTTTCATGAGCTAATGCTAGTTTGCCTCAACACGTTTCAACACATGAAGTGAAACTTCTGTTATCATCAAAGGAGCGTGCCCTAAAAAACTATAGAAGAGCACTAAAATATTATTCAAATCAAGAGAACATGAAAGTAAATAGCAATCCTATTTCAGAAAATGTAACAGAATTGGCTATAAAAGAACTATCAAGGAAAAAACAGTTTGAATGATTTATAACTCAATTCTATCAAATGCTTTAAAGAACAATGAATACCATGCTACTCAAATTAGTCTCAAAAACTGAGAAAAAAATATTATCATTTTGGTACTCTTTAAGAACAAAGCACACCAACCAACCAATCAACCAACTAGAGCTGAGGGCCATCAGTGCCAGAGGGATGGGTTCAATTTCCATTAAGCACTTCCTGTTGGTCACTCTGTTTGCATTGGAATTTTGATGATTGATGCTTTATAATACAATTTAAAATGTGGTACAGCTAGGCCACCTTCCCTTTGCATTTCTTTTCATTAATTCCCTTGAAATTCTGGACCTTTTCTTCTTCCACTTCAACCTATGTGACCTGAAATGAGTCACTGTCTGGGCCTCAGTTTCCTCACCTGTAAAATGAGGGGGCTGGAATAGATGATAGAATTAGACCACTCTGCCTGAGTTAGAACCAGAAGCAGCTCTAACTATGAACTATATAAAAATAATTCAAGGTCAAGAAAAAGGCTAGGAAATTTAGCCAAGAAGAAAAGAAAAAAAAAACAAACCATGGTCATGAAAAGCTATGATGAGGATAGGGAAGATCAAGACATAAACTCAGAAGAAGAAAATAATGTGAAAACAAATACACATCAAATTCCAGAACTTTCCTGACAAGAAAAAAGCAGCCAGAAATAAACCATTCAAATTTTGTGGAGTCACAGTCAGGATCAGAAAGCACTAAGTAGCTTCCATGTTAAAGGAGTAGAGAACTTGGAATATGATATACCAGAAGGCAAAAGAGCTAGGATTAAAACCAAGAATACCCTACCCAGTAAAATTGATATAATTCTTTGGGGAGTAGGAAGGGCAATGGACATTTAATGAAATAGAAGACCTTCAAGCACTCCTGATGAAAAGACCAGAACTGAATAGAAAATCTGACATCCAAATACAAGACTCAAGAAAAGTACAAAAGGTAAACACGAAAGAGAAATCATAAGGGACTTAATAAAGTAAAACTGTCTACATTCTTATATGGGAAGATGATGAATGTAACTTCTAAGAACTTTATCATTATTGGAGCAGTTAGAAGAAATGTATATAGACAGAGATAACAGGCATGATTCAATTATGTTGAAATGATAAAAAAATGAAAAGGTGATAAAAGAGGGATGCACTGGACAAAGTGGGAAGGGAGAGAAAGGATGGGGAAAATTATCTCCAAAAGAAAACCAGGATATGTAAGGAAGAACTTTTATAGTAGAAGGGAAAAGTGAGGTTGCTCGGGAATTCTTGAAGCTCACTCTCCTTTAAATTAGTTCAAAGAGGAAAGAATATATAGTTGTATACATAGATATATACATGCATGCATGAAGACACACATACACACACATTCAGTTGGGTATAGATATCTATGTTACCCAACAGGGAAATAGGAAGGGAAGATGATAAGAAAAAAGAAGGAGGTCATCTAAGAGATGGCAAATGAAAGGAGGTAGTTGTCAGAAAAAAAAAACCAGACTTTTGAGTAAGGGTAGGGTAAAAAAAGAGAAAGAAAGATAAACAGAACAAAATGGGGTGGAGGGAAATGAATAGGTAGTAATCATAAGTGTAAACATGAATGAGATGAACTCATCCATAAAATGAAATCAGGTAGCATTGGGTTAGAAACCCAAAGCCAACAATATGTTGTTTTCAAGAAACACTTGAAACAGAGACAAAACTAAAATAAGGGGCTATAGTAAAAATCTACAGCTGAGGTTAAAAAAGAGAAGAAGGAAGAAGAAGTTGAGAAGGAGGAGAAAAAGGAGGAGGAGGAGGAGAAGGAGAAATGAAGAAGAAGAGAAAGAAGAAGGAGGAGAAGAAGAAAGGGTAGCAATCATGATCTCAGACAAAGCAAAATATATCTAATAAAAGATAATCAGGGAAACTACATTTTGCTTAAAGGTATAATAGATAATGACATAATATGAATATTAAGCAAATATATACCAAATGGTATCTAAATTCTTAAAGAAAATATTAAATGAGTTACAAAAGGAAATAAAGAATAACACTATACTAGTGGGGAACACCCCCTAGGACTAGATAAATCTACATGAAATAAATAATAATAATGAAATAAATAAGAAAGAAAGAAATTAAGATGATGAATAGAATCATAGAAAAGGCAAATATGAGAGACATCCGGAGAAAACTGAATAAAAGCAGAAAAGAGCATACCTTTTTCTTAAGAGTACATGGCACGTTCAGAAAAAAATGGCCATGTATTAGGTCATAAAAACACAAACAAATGCAGAAAAGCAGAAACAGTAAATGCATATTTTTTGTACTATGATAGTATAAACATTACATTTGATAAAAGCCTTTTGAATATGGGTTAAAATTAATTGTAAAATAAATAATATAATGCTAAAGAATGAGTGGGTCAAGGAATAAATCATAAAAATAATCACTAATTTCATTAAGGATCATGACACAAGGCAATACATCAAAATTTATGAGATGCACCCAAAGCAATACTTATGGGGAAATTGGGTATACATTTTTTAAAAATTAAAAAACAACAAATTAAATAATCCTCAATTAAACATCAAAATAGAAATTTGGAAAATCAAGAAGAGATTAATAAAATTGAAAATTAAAAAACATCAAACTAATAAATATAACTAAAAGTTGATTTTTATGAAAAAATAATACAATAGAAAAACCATTGTTTAATTTGGGTTAAAGAGAGAAAGAAAATCAAATTAACAGTATCAAAAGTGAAAAGAGTGAATACACCAGCAATAACAATGAAATTATAGCAATTATAAGGAGTTATTTTCTCCAATTATATGCCGATAAAACTGACAATCTAAGCAAAGTAGATGAATATTTATGAAAACATAAATTCCTCAGATTAATAGAAGAGGAAATAGAACACTTAAATAACTTTATCTTAGAAAAAGAAATTGAACACACCATAAATGAGGTTCCTAAGAAAAAAGCTCAGGACTAGAATTTACAAGTGAATTCTACCAAACATTTAAATAACAATCAGTCCCAATATTATATAAACTGTTTGAAAATATAGGTAAAGAAGGAGTCCTACCAAATTCCTTCTATGATACAAATATGGTTTTGATACCTAAACCAGCAAGAATAAAAACAAAGAAAACTATAGACCAATTTCCTAAATGAATATTGATGCCAAATTTTAAAATAAATTACTACCAAGGAGATTACAGCAATCTATCACAAGGATCATACACTAGAAGTAGGTGGGATTTATATCAGAAATATAAGACATTCAATATTAGGAAAACTATAAGCATAATTGGCTATACCAATAAAAACAACAAAAATCATATGATTACATCAATAGATATGGAAAAATCTTTTGACAAAATACAAAACCCATTCCTATGTTTAAAGCACTAGAAAGCATAAGAGCAAATGGAATTTTTCTTAAAAGGTTATATAGTATCTATTTAAAATCAAAAGCAAGCATTATCTTTAATGAGGATAAGCTACAAGTCTTTTCAATAAGTTCAGGGGTAAAGCAAGGAGGTCCATTATCATCACTAATACTCAGTATTGTATTAGAAATGCTAGCAATAGCAGTAAGACAAGAAAAAGAAATTGAAAGAATAAGAATTGGCAGCAAGGAAACAAAGCTATCACTCTGGAGATGACATGATGGCATACTTAGAGAATTTAGAGAATCAATTAAAAAATTAGTTAAAACAATTAGCACTTTTAGCAAAGTTGCAGGATATAAAATAAATCCACATAAATCCTTGTAATGAGCCAATGTGATACCCACAGCAACCACCATGGATATGCATGTGTATTTCCAGGATAAATTCACAAAGTATAAACTCTCTCCCTCAAAGGCAAAAAAACCAAGATGTTTCTTTAAACACCAGAAAGCCAAACCTTCATAGGAACAAAGAAATCTATGCACATTATCAATGCAGGAAGCACGGCCATCCCCAAGCCTTCCCTTCATCAGGTCTCCTCACATACAAGCTCCCTCAGGTGAAATCACTCTCTTTCTCACTCATACTAGCTGCTCTGCTCTGCCTCCTCTCTCTCTCTCTCTCTCTCTCTCTCTCTCTCTCTCTCTCTCTCTCTCTCTCTCTCTCTCTCTCTCTCTCTCTCTCAGCTCCACCTCACTCTTACTGCTGCCCCCTTCCTGCTCCACCCATTCAGCAAACTCCTGCCATCATGGGCTTCATGTGACTCAGGCTGTGGGCTGGGTCAAACCTCAAAGTAGGACACATGGGCCTATTAAGGGGAAGAGAAGATCTTCAAATTCCTTTACCATTATAATTCTTAGTATTATATACGGCCAACAAAACACAGCAAGAAGAGATAGAAAGAGAAATTCATTTTAAAATGTCTGCAGACATTATAAAATACTTGGGACTCTACCCACCAACACAAACCCAGGAACTATACGAACACAACTACAAAACACTTTTCACACAAATAAAGACATATCTAAACAACTGGAGAAACATTGATTGCTTATGGATAGACCAAGCCAACATGATAAAAATGACAATTCTACCTATATCAATTTAATTATTCAATGCCATAACACTCAAACCACCAAAGAAGTATTTTGTAGATGTAGAAAAAATAATAACAAAATTCATCTGGAAAAAACAAAGGTCAAGACTATCAAGGGAAAAATGTGACGGAAGGTGTCCTAATAGCACCAAATTTCAAACTACTACCAAGTGGCAATTATCAAAACAATTTCGTACTGTCTAAGAAACAGAGTGATGGATCAGTGGAATAGACTGGGTACACAATACACCAAAATAAGGAAAAGAAGTAAATGACCATAGCAACTTAGTGTCTGATAAACTTAAATATCTAAGCCTTTTTTACTTACTATTTGACAAAAATTTCTGGGAAAACTGGGAAGCAGTTTGGCAGAAACTACAAGTAGACCAACATCTCACACCGTATACCAATATAAAGTCAAAATGTATAAATGATTTAGACACAAAGGATAATATTATAAGAAAATTAGCAGAGTGAGGAAAATTTTATCTGTCACAACTATGGACAAGTGATACAACTGTGGCCAAACAAAAAATAGAATCACAGAAAGTAAAACAGATAATTTTAGTAACATGAAATTAAAAAGGTTTTGCACAAACAAAACTAATACAGTCACAATTAGAAGGAAAGCAGAAAACAAAAAGTTCTATAGCAAGTGTCTCTGATAAAGGCCTCATTTCTCAAATATATAGGGGAAGGAATCAAAATTTTAAAAAAAAAAAGATCCATTCCACAACTGATTAATAGTCATAAGATATGAACAGAAGAAACCAAAGCTATCAGTAGCTACATGGGCAAAAAAATGCTCTAAATCACTATTGACTGGAAAAGTGCAAATTAAAACAACTCTAAGGTACCACCTTACATCTATCAGATTGGCTAACATGACAGATAAACTTATAATTACTTTTCTCAAGGGAGGCTGTAGTATATACTTTATACCTATATGTCAAAAGTATGTAGGAGAATGAGTAGCTTCTAGGATTATCTTCTAGCCCAGGGGTACTATACTTCCATCATCAACAAACTCTCCCAAATCTCTTTTATCATATGGGAGTTACCTGAATCTTATAGCTAATGGATTAAACATCAGAGAGAAAGGACAAAAAGTGAAGAAAAATATTCAATTAAAACTTCTCTACTCGGAATAGTGGTAATCTACTTCTACTAACAAAACTTATCAGGCTACATACTAGATGTTTCACACAGCTTTTGAAAGGTAACATAGCATCAAAGAAAAATTTGCAAAGATGTGTAAAATGATATATACAATATGATTTGGATGAATGATCATAATAAGAATAAGGTGACCATTTCAAAGATAAAAATCAAAACAAGAAAAAAAAACATAAAAATCATTGGATTATAGATATAGAGCTAGAAGAGATGTTAGATGACCTCAAACCCCACCCCTTCATTTTACAGTCAAGGAAACTGAGGCAAAGAAAGGTTTACTGACTTTAGTCTGTCACACAAAAAGGAACTTAGAAAACCAGGCCTCCTGTTTGTTTATTTTCCCAGAGAAGTTTTTAAGTAAGGCCCAAGATATGTGATAATGCACAGGAAAAGTGGAAAAGAAGGCTAATTTCTCAATAGATAAGTGGTCAAAGAATAGGAACAAATTTCCTCTTCAAGAGATGAATTACAAACTAATAAAAGCCAAGTAAAATATTCTTATGAATCACTATTATGAAGGAAATACAAATCAAAACAATTTAAAGCTTTATCTCACATTTAGAAAACTGGCGAAGATGATAAATGATGGGAAGAGCCATTGTTGGAGGGGCTGTGGGAAAGCAATTGCACTAAAATATTCTTACTAAATCCAAGAACTGATCCCACCTTTCTGGAAACTAATTTGGAATTATGCTAAGAAAGAGATTAAAGTACTTGTTGCCCCCAACCACTATTAAGCATACCCCCAATGAAGTGAAAGATAGAAAGGGCCAATATACACTGAAATATTCATAGCAGTACTTTTTTAGAAGTAAAAAACTGGAAACAAAGTAGATGTTTATCAATTGGGGAATGGCTAAACAAACTGTGGTATATCAGTATAGTGGAATATTACTGTGTCATAAGAAATGATGAATATGAACAACTCAGGGAGTCATGGGAGGATAATATGAACTGATGCAAAGCGAAATAAATGTAACCAGGAAAAAATATCCACAACTGCAACAAGGTAAATAGAAAACAACAATAACAACCACACAATGAAAACTGTAATTATAATGACATTTGACCCTAAAAAAGGAGCTATATGAATGTACCTCCCTCCCTTCTTCATAGACATAGAAGACTATAGATGTGGAGCACTGTCCATAGTGTTAGACGATTAAAATGTTCATTAGTTTTGCTGAATTGTTCTATTTTTCTCTTTCTTTTTGTTTCTTAAGCATAAGGGATAGCTCTCAGGGTGAGGCAAAAGCCAGAGATGTCTGGAAACAAAGATAATACAAAAATAAAATATACCAGTTATATTTTTTTAATGGGGAGAATACTGGTGGCTCTTAATGAGAAAATGGAAATCGTACTGTTTAAATGTCCTTAACTGAAAAGTGACATGAATGGAAGGCTAATAATTACTTGTATAAATAGTGATATAATAAAAAAATTAAAGAAGAGTAACTAAAAATTCTTAGGCATCCCCCTGGGTTTGCTACCCCACTTTAAATAACATATCCAATGCTTTAAAAGGTCCTTCATGTTTTAACTGCTGAAATTATGCCCATCACAAAAGTGTGGTTCACATTTTGTTCAGTCATTAATTCATGTCCAACTCCTCATGACACCATGAACCATGTGGTATTCTTGGCAAAGATACTGGAGTGGTTTGCCATTTCCTTCTCCAGTGGATTAAAGCAACAGAGGTTAAGTGACTTGTACAGGGTCATACAATCTAGTAAGTGTCTGAGGCTGGATTTGAACTCAGATCTTCCTGACTACAGATCCAGTACTCTAACCACTCTGCCTCATTTCCATGCTACAGGATAACTCTAACTTTCAAAAACCATAGGAGAAAGGAGTAATGACAGAGACTGTACATGCATGGGAGACTGCATAAGGATGCTCCCAGGCACTTGGCACAATTTGTCTACCTTCCTCCATCTCCAGCTCTGCAGTGTCCAGAATTCATTTTCATTTCAAATGGGTCTCAGAAGGAACCAGACTGTCTTTGATGGTTTGTTTTGATACCAATGTTTGATTTAAGTAATTTTTCCCTAAATAATTGATATCCTATTTGGGAGCTAATTTAGTAATCAGGAAAGAATGTAAATGAAACAATTTGTGCCTCAATATGATTTTTGCTCAATTTTACACAGTTACTTCAGCTGTGCCGGTAACACAGATTGTGTCCCAAATCATATCTTAACCAAAAATATTCTTCTAAAACATTATCACTCCCTGATATCTTGAAGAAATTGAAAGCGTGAATTATGGAAAACAAATCTCTATTAGAGAAATTAGAGAATTATGGGAAAACAGGTCTCTATGAAAGTCCCTAATAGAGAAAGGTCTCTATTAAGTAAGAGGAAGCTATGAACATTTTCATAAAGAGCTGAAAAAGCATTTGGAAAGTATATGCCTACTAGCTCGGCCTGAAACTTAACTCCATAAATAATAAAATTCAAAACTAGGTCTGGGAAGGTGGCTTCTTGGTCCGCATATATCTATATAATCTCTTAAGCACAATTACAAGGAGAACTTTTAATGCATCCTACAACTGTTAGGAGCATCTTTATCCCATTAGGGTAACCACATACTGAACTAAATTGGGAGTCAGGAGGGAATGGTTTTTGTGATATTCGAGTAGCACAATATGTGATTTTTATCTGGAGTAGACTGCTGAGAATTAGAAGGAATTAGTCATCTTTTCCAAAGTGTTTCTTTTTTAACAGTCATAAAGTTATGAAGGCCTGACTCAACAATTTTAATGTTGCAATATGTCACCTAGCTGTCTCTTTACTTAAAATTACATGATTTAGAAGACATAACTTTAAAAAAAGACTGGAACAGGAAAAGGAAAGGATTCAGACAAAGCAAGAGAGAAGCAAAAGATGCTAGAACTTATAGGGAGCTAAGTTTAACCATTCTGGCTGCGATTTTATACAGCTTCTCTTAAGTGACACATTGTGATTCTGTGTTTATCCTCTCAGGGATTTGTACGCCATAACTGCCTAGTCAAATGATGATATTTTTAAAGCTACCAATGCTGTGGATTTGACTTGGACTCCAATGTGTTGTTAAACATTGGAATGGGTCACCCAGGGAGGTTTGTACAATCTCCCATTGGAGGGTTTTAAGTGCAGAATGGAATCTGATCTGTCTTGGCTGGGGTGGGACTGCATGGTTGAAGTATTCACTTTTCCAGCCTCTTCCTGAAGTTACTCATCACCAAGTACCATATACATAGTTCATTGTACTTCATCATAAGGTGTTTGTACCATATCTGCAGAAAATGGAATCTGAAAGGGCTATGTGATGTAGTGGAATGAAACCTTTATCTGGAGTTAGGGGGAGTGTAGGAAGGTAGAGAGAAGGAAGAGACTGGATTTTAAATCCTAACCATGATATTAATTGCATGAACTTGGACTTTCCCTATCTGGGTCACAGTTTCTTCACCTATAAAATGAGATGACACTAAAGATTCCTTTACCTCTAAATCCCATGATCAATCAATCAGCCACCGGGCATTTATTAATTCACTCCATATTAGTTTAGGATACAAAGTTCAAATGAAGCAATCAATCCTTGCCCTCAAAGGCACATGTATAACTACATACACAGTACATGCAAAATAGACACAATGTGATTTTTTAGAAGAAGTGTGAGTTATAGGAAAGTCTTTATGATCCTTTTAACACTCCCTACCTTACAGAGTTGTAAGGAAAGTGCTGCACAAACCTTACAGACCTACATAAATGTGGGCTATTACTCCTTTTCAGCAAAGATGATTGACTTGAGCTGATCTATCCATGCCCACTGGTTTTCCCTTGTCACCAAAAGCGTGCATTTACAAACCAGCTGGCCAGGATTAGGAAACAATCTGTGGCTGGAGATCAGAACCGAGCTGTCAGGCTCAGGAGCTAGATGTCCTCATAAAGCAGCCACCAGCCACACTTTTGTACAACCTAACTTCAATCATTCAAAAGATTTGTGATTGAATGAGTCAGTGCAATCCCTCTAATCCTTTCACTGACAGTCTCATTAGTTTCTATGGCCACAAATATGGGCATCAGATGGCCATGTCTCTAAACACAGCGAGGCTGGTACCCAGACAGCCAGACATGGTTATCTTTGAGTCCCCAGCTAGAGCTTGTGTTCCACAGAACGTAGATTCACTTCTAGATCACAGCAATGTACCAAGCAAATAGGACTTTGATGGAGGTAACCTGAGCAGCTAGAATGGCACAGAAGACAGAGCACTGGGCTTAGAATGAGGAATACTCATTTTCAGGAGTTCATTTAATCCTGTTGGCCTCCATTTCTCATATATAGAATGAGCTGGAGAAGGAAATGGCAAACCACTCTAGCATCTTTGCCAAGAAATCCCAAATGGGGTGACCAAAGAGTCAGATACAACTGAAACAACTGAACGACAACCACAATAGTGTAAGGGATATCAATTACTAGATTAATGTTCAGCAAAGCTAATTGAGTAGAACCAGCCATATTGCTACTTATTAAGAACCTTTTACAATCATTGATCAGAAATTGGAAGATAGCTCAGGAGGCCAACTGATACAATCCCTTTACTTTGCAGAGGAAACTGAGGACAAAAGAAGTTTAGTGATGTTCGAAAGGCCTCATAGGCAATCAGTATCAAAAGTAGTATCTGAATCCAAGTCCTAAGTAGCAAAACAAACAAACAAGCAAAAAGATTCATTTTAGATTAACGTAAGCAGCATATCATATATTCAGAGGTGCTTAGCAGATATTACTTGATAAGGACTAAAATGTTACATTCAGGTGTGAACCTATACAGAAACAAAGAAAGAACTGAGATAATATGAATTCTGTTCATTAGCATTAGAGTTCTACTAAATGGCAGAAAAGGAAAGGTAAAGATAAGCTGATGACTGGGATAGGTCCAATAGGAAGCAGTGATTCCCCTTGGAATACTGTCAAAACCCTATTTCTTTTGCTAACACTTTGTTCTATACAATAATCAAATCCAAGAGTTGGAACTTCAGGTTTTCAAGATCATTGTCCAACTTTTCAGGTTTTACAGACAAGGAAGCACAGGCCTTTGGAGATGAAGCAATTTGTCCCAGGTTGTATTTAGAATTCTCCTTTGGTCAAGCAATACTTCATCAGGCAGTTTTGCCAGCCAAAGTGGAAATGTGATCTTCATGGGCCTCTAAATATCTTCCAGACTGATGCTAAATGGGGCAGACTTGGCACAAGTTTCCTTCCTTTCCCAGGAAATTCACACTGAACAGTTAATTGTGTTAAAATGCTCTCCATTTAACTTCCGTCTCTACTAACAAGCAAAACCTCACCATTTCCATTTGCCGTCTCAGTCCCAGACCAGGGTTTCTTTTTCTGATTTGATTTTCCTAAGGCCTTGTCATCCTTTTCATGCTCCTTCTCATCACAGTGTAAGTCTATGAAAAATTAAAAGCTCTGGTTCAGCAGGGAAGCCAGATCCTTTTAAAAAGAATGTTCTCCCGACTCAACTCCAGGACATGCATCTCCAAGCAGTACTGCCTTAGACTGGAACAGTGAGTTACAGAGTCATCTCCCCAGACACTCCAATTCTCACGGGGCTGCAGCAATAACATTTTGATTTCTTTTATGGTTTCTTTATCATGCCGTAGTCAGTTCCGTCATATGGGGGCAAATGAAGCAGAATAAATGACCCCTTGGCAATAGAATGCACTATTGTAATGTGCACATTCTTGGGGCATTCAAAAGGTATATGGTAGGAAGAACAAAGAGAGATTGGGTTCAAAACTTATGAACAAAATAATTTGCAGTTACTAGAGGAAGCAGTTGACATATACGAGTAAACCATTTGGTTGACAAGGAAAAGCACAAAACATCACAATGAATTACAATAAGCAACCAAACTTTCTCTCTCTCTCTCTCTCTCTCTCTCTCTCTCTCTCTCTCTCTCTCTCTCTCTCTCTCTCTCTCTCTCTCTCCCCCCCCCTTCTCTCCCTCTTCCTCTCCCTCTCTCTTTCTAAATATATATATAGATAGATATGGATACACATATATATGTATGTATATGGTTTCTTTTATTAATCTTTTATACACCATATATGTGTATATGTGTGTGTTACCAGCAACAAACAGGATTAAGAAAGGAAAATGATGGTTTTGATACAACTCAAGTAGTAATAGGCTGTGTCTGTGCATGAATCTAATAGTTTAATTCGATTCAACAAAGATTTAAGTGCTTTCTATAGGCTAGGCACTGGATGGGGGAGGGGTACAAAGTTAAACATTAAACAGAGACAAATAAAACACAATGAATACATTAGTATAAAATAGATATGTAGTAATTTCAATTATAGTTGATTGAAAAGAGAAAAACGATTTCAATACATCATGATGGATGGGAGAGGATTCCGAGTGATAAATAACCAATTCAGCTTACATTAACCCAAGATTAATTAGTTGTTTTGGCATTGTAAAGACAAAACTGTAATGCAGGAAGAAATAGGGATGTTTTGAAAACAACTGTCCCATGGAAGATGAGAGGTATAGAATTCCACAAACTGGGATTGAAACTTTAGGTTGAAACTAGAACTAAAAATGTACCTTAATTCTCTCCACACATCTCCATCTTTCAGTCCCTCCCTCTGTGCTTACAGCTGATTTCCCTGGAGAGAAATGTGCTCTCCTCCAAGTGTGGCTGGGCTGCTGACATTTGACTGGCTTAGTGCATATGGATATTGTGCTATCAGAAAACCTGGATTTCATCTTTCCTCAAAGCAAGGCAAAGGAGTGGAATGGCCAACAACCGAGCACACCTGGAGTGAGGAAAGTTCAGGGAAAGATTTACTGAGCAGAGAACTATAGGAGAGAAAGAGAGACAGAGACAGAGACAGAGAGAGACAGAGAGGGAGAGAGATGAACTAAGTACAAGAAATAATCATAACAGTCTGAAATACATAAGATCCTCAGTTTTGGTACTTGGCAACTCTCATCAAGTTGAGCAGAGCTGATCCAGTTTAAATTTAGCCCGCTTCAGATTTGTCTGCATCTTTTCTGAGAGAATACAATCTATGATACTCACGAGTCAGTCTTGAAAATATAAACACTATCTACCAGTTTTTTAAATGGTTTGCCAGCACACCTCCCACCTCCGCTTCCCTGAAGTTTTTCAAGTTTCAAAGTGTTATCTACCATCTTTTCTGGGTGGGACCACAAAATAACTGCTTACTTCAGGTGACAAGTGACTATGCATTTTGCAAAAGCCTGTGCAATGTGGCCAAAGTGAGCTAAAGGCTTGAAGAGCAACAGTTTGGATGATGATAAATCCTTACTACATCAGTACATGGAGATTGGCACTGAAAGTCCTTTCTCAAAACCTAGGGCAGAGATTCTCCCTGGAGAGATTTCAGAAAGCAATGAACTTGGATGGGGGAAAAAAAATCCCATCTTTATTTTGGTAACTTCTAACCAAAATTTAGCATTTCCTTCAATTTTGAATATTTTTTAATGATTCTAATGAGTCCACAGGCTTCATCAGACTGTCAAAATGGTCATGACATAAAAAAGATGAAGGTATTTGTTGTTAGGGCTAAGTGGTCCAGAGGCAAACTATTCCATATACATGTCCCAAGGTTTGAATGTGCCTTAACTAAACTTTAGTGAAAGGATTAATTGTCCACAAACTCACTATAAGCTAACAATATGATGTGACTACTTAAAAAGCTAATGTAATCTTGGGCCTTAATAGAAAATGTGTGGTCCAGGTTAGTGTAAGCAAGGGTACAGTATGATGATCACGCACTACATCTGGAATGGTGGATACAATCCTAAATTATGGACATTAACAAATTGAGGCATATCCATTCAAAAGTGACAATGATGGGAAGGGTATGGAAAGACCCTCCTATCATTGGTCAATAAATAAGCATTATTAAGTGTTGCTCACTGTGCTAAGCACCGGCAATACAAAAAGAGGCAAAAGATAATCCCGACCCTCAAGGAACTTAAAACCTGATGGGAAACAAATATATGCAAAGCAAGTAATATAGAGAATTGATAAAATGTGCTGGGGGCAGCTAGGCGATGCTGTGGATAGAGCACAAGTCAAGAAGACCTGAGTTCATATCTGTCCTCACACACTGACTAGTTGTATGACCCTGGGCAAGTCACTTAACCTTGTTTGGCTCAGTTTCCTCGTTTATAAAATGAGCTGGAGAAGGAAATGGCAAACCACTCCAGAAGAAAACCCCAATGGACTGACAAAGAGTTGATCACGATAAAAAAAATGTGCCAAGCACTGTGTCAAGGGCTTTACAAACATCATCTACATTGATCCTCACAACAACCACTCTGGGAGATAGGTTCTATTATTATCTCCATTTTACAGCTGAGAAAACCGAGGCAGGCAGATGTTAAGTAATATGAACAGTAATAATGATGAACATATCTAACATTTGTATAGCACTTATGATGCTCCAGATACTGTGCTAAGCACTTTACAATTACTATTTCACTTGATCCTCACAATAGCTCTGGGAGATAAATGCTACTATTAAACCCATTTTACAGATGAGGAAGCTGAGGCAGACAGAGGCCAAGTAACTTTCCCAGGGTCACACAGATAAAAAATCTCTGAGGCTAAATGTCAATTCAGGTGTTCCTGACACCAGGCCCAGAGCTCTATCCATTGCATCACCTAGCTTCCTAGAGTAGATTCCTATTATTTGGGAGAGGAGAGGAGGGAAGATGACTTTTAAGTTCCTTCTAACTCTAAGATTCTAAAATTCCAAAAGAATGAAACAAAAATATTATTAGTTTTGCAAAACTCTAAATGCTTTTAAAATCCAAATGAAAAGTTACTCTTGGGTTTTCATTTTTTTGCTTCATTTTGAGGTGTATTTTTTTTTAAATGGGACAGGGGATTCTGTAATTATTAGGAAGAAATTAAAAATAAGTTGGGCCTATCTCAAGTGCCTTTTCAAATGAGGGCAGTTATAGTGTTTTTCTCTGTTCATATTTGAAGAGTTATATATTTTCCTAAAACCGCAGAAATCTAAAATGAGAAAATTCCTCGGGAAAAAGTCACAAATACTGCTGGGGTCCCCCCCCCCCCATACTGAAATTTAGCTTATTTGTGTCTTTAGGTTCACATCCAAAGGCAAGCCTTTGGAATGCTTTTGTGTGGCACTAAAGATGGGCCTTGTCAGGAGCTAGAAGCAAGGATATCCTATGCTACAGGATGAGGCTTCCCAAGATAGGAAGAGACAGGCTAAGTCCTTAAGGCCCTCCTCAGGGAAGGACCAAGAGCCTCAGACCAGGCCTACAGACTTCCTGCTCTGTGAGTGGAGACTAACAGTGCTAATCTGAGGGGTCAGATACAAGAGATACCAGTTAACACCAGAAAATGGTAGAAGACAAATAATATTCAAAAGACATAATAGAAAAAGATTATGCACAAGATGTAACTGTAAGATACTACAATTGTCTGCGTATGATTATCTCTTTCCTAATGTCGATGACAAACAAACCTTGGGGAAAAAAATCAAATGGATGATTTTTTTCCTATGAATGCCCTTAATGTTAGCCATATTGGTATAAACAGATTATTCTAAGACCTGAATTATTCAATTATATTTCTCAGAAATACATCAATATGACAAACTCCCTCAATAATTAAATACAAATGACCCACATGTCTTAATGCCAGATGTTCATTAATAATATAGCAATGAGACACAATCTAGTAATCATTTTTATCAGAAAACTATTTTGAAGTGGCACCTTTATTTTAATACCAAACCGTTCCCCAAGCTGGGACTAGACACCCATTGCCTCCAGATTTTTGGTGTTCTTTCAGATATAGCCATGTTTATTGATTGGAAAAGTAGCTAAGTTAGGAAACATATTAGAAACAAAATACCACAGCAGCCTACACTAGAAAAGAAGCATCAGTTTCTAAGGCTACTGTCCTTAAAAATCTCAGCTGGTTTAACTTCATATACATTTGATTTTCTCCAGTGAGCTAGGCTTTATTATTAGGATAACCCCATCTTTGGTCCAGAGCTCCTTGTAAAAAAAAAAAAAAGTACTCATTGAGTCAGTAAAAACGAACAAAACAGATGGGTTATCCCTCAAGACCACAGTGCATTTGACAATATGGGAAAATAGAATAAAACAGAACATTTTGGGGACTTGATTTCCTGGACAAGTTCTCTGAAGAAAATAAATGCTCTCAAATCAATTCATCAAACCTGGTGTGACCAAAGGTGACAGTGAACAACTTTAGTAAGTACCAGTGAAAATGAAAGGATAAAGAGGCAGAGACAGTACAACAGCAGCTCAATGTCAATGTGATGATTTGCTCCAAGCCCCAGATGTCCTTGCCTAGGCAATAACTCATTGGGAATGGTATCCAGGGAGGTATTTACTATGACTCAAATCCTGGGCATCAGAGATTTTGATGCAACATTTAGGAATGGGACAGTATGTGATCAGTTCTGAATATAGTACATGGAGAAAACCCAAGGTTTCAGAGCTAGGATTAAATCTATATATTTGGCTTAATCATAAAAGGGTGTGGTACACATTTCATATTATAACCTAGAGAAATGAAATCTTGAATGGTTTTGAGGCCATGGTGATTTATATGGAAAATGAAAGGATGAAATGGAAATGTGGCAAGAAAAGACTCAATTAAACACCAAGAAGTATTTTTTATTTTGAAATCAAAGAAAGGTATTTGGGGTAGCCATTTTGGATCCTCATAGTAGTAGCAGTATGGCCACAGAAATGTGACTCAAAGGAACACTTTGGTTTTTTTTTTAATTATTTTAAAGTATCATTGATTCATTTTATTTTTATATCACTCAGTCAAAAAGCATTTATTAAACACCAACTGTGTGCCAGGCACGAGAGTTAGAGATACAAAGAAAGAAAAAAAACCAGTCCTTTGTTCTCAAGGAGTTCACAGTCTTAGTGGGGGAACAACATGTAAAACAACTGTGAACAAATAATATATATACAGAATAAATAGGAGATTATCAAGAAAGGGAAGGCACTAGCATTAAGGGGGATCAAGGAAAGCATCTAATAGAAAATGACATTTTATCTGGCACTACAAGGAAGTGAGGGAAGTGTCTGGATGTGTTCACGTACATATGTTTAGACTTCTGCATGAATATATCTGGACTTGTGTAAGTAATGTTTTTGACATATCTGGATTTATGTACATATGTGTCCACGTATATATGCACCTGGACTTGTATACCATATGCCCAGAAGTATACCTTGGATTTGTATATTGTTACATGTACATCTGGACATGTAGATATATACATCTTGACTTATGTACATATATTCCTGAACATGTGTAGATGTGCATCTGTACTTCTACAATTTACCCTGAGATTTGAGTCCATACATACATAGTCACATAAGTACTGTGTATCATGACTCTAGAAGTATATGTACACATGCCATGAAACCTACACATTGTACCATAAACACATGTAATGAGTACCATGAGTCCAGATGTATATGTGCACAAATGTTACATGTCAGAAGTCCAGACAGACATTTGTGCATGGGTCACTAGCCTGGATATATTCATATACAAAATCCAGATGTGCATGTGTGTATATGCGAACATGTATATCTAGACTTGTGTCCATATACATCTGGATGAATATCTGGACTTTGCTTACATCTGAATGACTGTTGCCCTTGTCCTCCTCTGAACACAACTTATGTACTAGATAGATATCTTCCACACTTTCTCCTGATATAAGGCTGCTGAGGAACACTGGAGCTGTCCACGTGTTGTTCTTTGCTTTCAATCCACGTGATTAAACCACCTTTGTTTTCTATCATCCATTTCCCTGATGACATCCTTTACTTCTATTCCTCTCCTTTATTTGCTATATTTTGCACCCCATTCATGCCCACCAGCACTCCATTGCCATCTTTGTGGTGTTAATTGTTAATTCTTTGGAGAAGGGTTCTGTTTCTCATAGTCTTATAACACCAGAAGGACACTGCTGATGTTGTTCCTATATCTTTTCTCTAGATTCAGATAGAACAAGTTCACCCATTCTTCCACATGACAACCTTGAAAGTTACTTGATCAGACTAATCCTGTCTCTGAAAGTCTTCTCTCTTCCATGCTAGACAGCCCCAGTTATTTCAACCATCTGCTTATAGCATGATCTGCATTCCACTTATCATCCTGGCCACTCTCTTCTGGTCATATTCCATATGTTCTTCCTAAAATATGCGAACCAGAACTAAAAACTATACTCCAGATATGGTCTGACCAGGACAAAGTAGAATAGGCCCATTACCTCCCTCCTTCTGGACAGTTTATTTGTATAGCATATTGTACTGTTGGTTCACTTTGAACTAGATCACTAAAACCCTCAGATCTTTTCCACATGAGTGGTTTTCTAGGAATCTCTTAACCATCTGTACTTGTAAAGCTGTTTCACTGGGGTCTGGTCAACTTGAGAGGTGAATCATTTGGAACTTTATATCTCCCTGTGGTAGAGGTGGATATGCCCTTTAACATCTTGATGGAGATGATATGTCCTGGTCCTGGATACCAGTTGACCTATTCACACTTCTTTGAATATGAGTGATTAATCTCATCAAGCGAGTTTAATTTAATTGGCTTAGACTTTTATGAATGGAGCCAACTCTTTGTACTAGGCCTATTAAATAGGCAGCAGAAAAGCTTCAGATGGGAAAGAGTTAGAAAATTAGAGAAAAAGTAGAGCTGGAGTGGATCTGAATCATGGTGGTAGAAATGGAAGCCTGGGCTTCTTTTATAGCTTTCCAACCCTTGGAGTCTCTAATGGAGATGGAACATTCCCATTACATGAGACCTCCTCACCCATTGAGAGAGGTGGAAGTGAGAGGTACAGTCAACCTAATTTTCCTTTCTAAGACTAACATCTCTCAGACTGAAGCTCTCCACAAGTAGGTTTAGGAACTTGGGGTCCAGAAACTCCCCAACCCTGTACCCAAGTCTGGGTTATGTGAGTCCATCCTCTCCTAGGGCCATGCAGTTGGGAGTCTTGTCTTAATGCAGTTTGAGACTTGGGATTCCAGTGTACAGTAAAAGGAAAGGTACCAGTCTTTTCTATATGCCACTTAAGTCACCAGGGAAAAGAGCCTAAGGATCACGTGGTTCAGGGCAAGTCCCTCCTCGAAGCCCTAGTGTCAGGAGGAAAAGGGAAGGTCTTACCTGACAGAATAGAGATTCCTAATACAGCCCTTTTGAGATGTGCCTTGGGAGACAGGGATGACTGGCTGCCAAGACTGTTAGCCCCAGCCTTAGTCAACAACTAATACTTGTAAGGCAAAAGCTGGCATGAGTGAGATACAGTGCAACTCAGAACACAGCACAAAAGTGAAACTAGCTGAGAGAATGTGAAGCAACCAAGTTTTATTGAGGGAAATACACAAAATAAGAAGGATCAGTAAAGGAGGATAGATATAGGTCAAGTCCATTGGGTTCCTGAGTGAAATATGGGAGCTTCAAACTGGTGGAGCCCACTGGGTATTTACAGGATTATTATCTGAGTCAAGTAGCATCAGGTATTTTGGAGACTGATCAAAAACCCTGGTCACGATGGGCAGGTCAAGGTTAGGGGGACTGGTGATAATCATGCTCAGAGAAATGCCTGGGGAAAGAGGGCTTTCAGCCACTGCTGCAGGACTTACTTTGACCAGATGTGTGTCAGGGGATTTGAATCTCCCCTGAAATTTCTTCATAGCATGATAAAGATCCTACTGAAGTCCTTACAAGCTCCTTCCATCTCCTTACTACAATGCCTGGCATATAATACATGCTCAATAAACATTTTTTTGACTGACTTGTTGAACTACCTCTCATTGACACCTCTCTTCCCACATAGATGGATAAAAGCACAAGCAACTTCAAAGTGTTTGTGTCTCTACTTGTCCAAGGCTGCATTAGTGGGAGGTGAAGGACAAAGAAGGGGATTAACTTTTCTTCAATTCCTACCAAAACCCAGTTCCTCTACTGCTGTTCTCTCTTTCCAATTATCAATGAGACCACATTTTGAAATGTCTCTTCTCCCTTTTATTTGCCCAGAACAAAAAGACTGACTCTATCCATAACAGACTGAGGCAATCAGATCTTCTTTAAGCCAGAGACTAAACACTCATCCTCAATGAAGTTTGATGGGTTCTCAACAAGTAGCCAGACCTAAAAAATGTTCTCAATCCTCTCAAAGAGAAGTTACTTTATGTCCATGCCTTCCAGAAAAAGATGCAAAGTCCCAAATAATGGTTCACTACCCTGTAACCTCAGCAAGATGAGCACACTGCTCCTCAGGTCAACCCTCAATAGTGTGGTGTTTTACATTTATACCCATTAGATTTTATGACTGGATTAGGCTCATCCTAAGGTACTTAGCTCTTTTTGCATGGTACCAAGGATTAGCTATCTCTCCCAGCTTCCCGTAATCTGTAGATGTGCCTTCATCCAAGTCAGCTCCTGACCACCCTCAGCAATCACTGAAGATTCACCCTGTCTGTACCACTCACCTCAGCACTATCATACATTTTTTATCAGTGTGACCTTTTCTTCCACATGTATGTCTTGTTTTCACAACCAAGCTATAACTCGGGTATAGGCACTGTGTTCTGTGACTCCTCCATCCTCTCCCAGCGTGAAGGCACTAAGTCCTTGTTCACAGAAAGGCAGAGGCAGCGCCATCCTCAGCTCCAGCCTTCCCCAGACTCCAATCTGCTGCCCAGCCTCACTCCCAGCCCCCACAGCCCACCCCAGTAGCATGTGGCTTTCCTTAGGGAGACCTAACATGGAGGAAATGGAGGAATAAGTGCCCTGATGAAAGAAACATGAATTCCCTTCCAGCGCCCGTAATTAGCGTGCAGAGGGACGAACAGCAAGCCAGCGGCTTAAGGTGGAGTCCTTGCCACAAAAGCTACGCTTCAATAAGAGCTCCTGGCGAATGGTTATGAAATATTCATCACCTTCTGTTTGTAAGTGGCCCAGGGAAGGTTCCGAGCAAATGACCTCTGCAGAAAGCCCTCACCCACGCCGAAATGGAGGGGAGCCGCTGCACTGGAGCCCTGAGAAGATACAAACGCTCCGGGGCCCCGGGCACCTCCAAACAATGCCAGGTGGAAGGCCTTGGGGTTAGGAAGTAGGGTCGGCTCGGGAACTGGCCCCTGCCGTGGGGGATGAAGCGCGCAGGCTGGCCCCTGCAGCCACACAGCCACTCTCACCACGGCTCCATCCCCGGGGCCTCGACGGGCCCAGAGGGCTCCCAGCTCCCCGAGAATGGACACTGGGCGGGAGGCTGGAAATGCAGAGTTCAGTGGAGGGTCGCTCTGCTCCCCCCACTGTAGGTGTGCTCCTCATCCACGTCAATGGGAAATGGGAGACCCCAGAGCCCCAAAACTCAAGCCGCCTCGTGTGCCCCGAACGCCCTGGGGCTCTGACTCCTGCTCTAATTTAGAAACCTGCGGCTTTCCCTATGCGGTCCCTGGGCACATCCCCGCTCCACTCAGGGCACCGCGATGGTGCTCCAAGCGGGCAGCGGGAAAGCCGCTGAACTGATTCCACCGCAGAACTTAATTCCGGGGTGCCCTTTGAAGAAAAGAATTAAGGGATGGAGAAGATGGGAGCGGAGGGTGGGGGGGTGCGGAGTAGGATGCAGGTTCAGGCACTGAAAGCCTCTGCAGCCTCCGAAAATGGTGCAAATGGAACCCCCGAAGTCCAAAGGAGATTTCCACTTCTTGTGCTGCAGTATTAGCCAGAGACGTGCGCAGCTGAGGAGGCGGCTGCTGGAAGGAACCTCGCAGGGAAAGTGTGGGGAGAATGCGAAATGAAACAGGGAAAACCGGGAGCCTGCCCGTGCTGCCCTGGACAGACAGCCTGGCATCTGCGCTCAGTCTCTGGTTCTCTTACGCGGCTGTGCCTCCGTCTGTCTGTCCTGAAATCACACTTTAAATAACCACAGATGGCTTGTCTCGGGGCCTTGGTGCAGTAAAAGGGCGATACTGTATACCCTGGTCTGCCCTGGAAACCCTGGGCATTTTTCTTTTGTTTTGCTTTTGAATTAAATGCGCTGGGTTAGGGAAGATTTACATTCAGGTCAGATGGCTCTCCATCTCGAGGCCGGGGCATCGTCCGCTACTTTAATAAACAGTGCCATCTGGTGGCAGTAGCCTGAATATTTCCTATGGGGGGGGAGGAGAAAGGTTTGTGTCATGGAGTAAAATGATGAAATTGTCAGTAATTGTTATTTGTCGTGAACTATAAATTCATGACATTTAAAAATATTTTTCATTCGGCATATTTATCCCAATGAGCTGGCTCTAAGGCACCTAGAACATCCAATATTATATGTTCAACAATAATATATGCGGCACACAAAATCTATGATTCTGTATACATCCTTCATGTGGATATAATTAGATACTAGACCAACTTTATAGGTGAAATTGCTTTGTGACACGATGCTTTTTGTACTTCCATAAGAAAATCCTCTAAGACGAGATTCAAAATAAATCTGTCACATACTACCATTCTGTAGTTGTTGTTGCTGCGTTTGTCTGTTTTCGAAGAAGACCATGACTTCGGGGAAATGATGACATGACTGGCACATGACTTTGTTTTGAGTGAGGGAGGGCTGTGCAGGTCACCAGCCTCACTTCTCCTCCAGAGCCATCTGGATCCAGTGACCAGATATTCATTAGGATGACTGGAGATGGCCCAGGATGCACTGGGAGACCTTGGTCTATTTTAGGCTAAGGCCTTTCAGGTGCTCACTTAGAGGGAAGTAATGCCCACTCAGTGAATAGGCCTCTTTAAGAAGTAGTGAAAGAATGGCCCCTTTAATTAGCAAAAGAAAAAAAATAACTAAATCAAGCTGGGAGGGAAAGAGAAACAGTTACTATTGATAATCACTCTAAGCCAGGAGGGTCCAGCAAACAGCCATTAAGTGGAGCTTGGGCAGGGACCAATTGTTGTCCAATCTATGGGCTTCAGAGTGCACTGGGTTTACGGTTTGGGAAAGACAAGAAAGAGAGAAAAAGGAAGGAAGGAAGGAAGAAAGGAGGGAGGGAGGGAGGAAGGTCTACAGTAAACAATGTTGATTGAAAGGTTTAGATGGAGTTGTTATTAACAGTTAACCTGGAATAAGTTTCTTTTCTTAGGAGTCCTTGGATTAGGGTAGTGGAATAAAAACATTTGTAAACTACCACACTGCACCCAAATTTCTCAGTATGAGTCTTCAGGATGCAATTCAATTGGGAGTGGTGTTGGTAACGACCAAAAATACAGTGCAAAGAATTGTCTACTATCAGTTCATATTCTAGCAAAATTAGCTAGGAAAGCCTTCTTTGTCCACATACATCAGGTGTTTTAAATCAATGTAAAGTTTAGATTTATATTTTGCTAAGTGAACTTCAATAAACTTTTAATAATAATAATATTAAGTGATCAAAACTATCCTGTATACAAATGCAACACAAATTGCCTTTAAACACACACACACACACACACACACACACACACATACACAGCCCTAACACTGAATTCATTATAAGTACAAACTTATGGTGATAATGGAAAGAAAATGAATCATTGTCATCTTAGGGAAATATTAGGTGTGACATTGATAAGTGACATGATATTTATGAAATAAAAAGTTGACTAAGAATTAATTATGAACACCCGAAGAACATTCTTGAGCTATAAATTTGTCTTATTAATTTGATGAGCTATTATAGTTGCTTACATTATTTTGAATATATGAGTATTTATTTAGCTAGAATCTTTTCATGAATAAGCCAAATTGAAAGAATAGCCTGGCTCCTAGGAAAGCTGTTAACTTCTGGGGGTGGGAGGGTAAAACTACCTTTTAATGTTTGAAGGCAATTATTTATGAAGGGGTATATTTTCATTCAGCCTCAACCCTCACAATTGACCCCAGAGAGTGTTAGAATCCCTGAATCAACCTGAAACCCAGGTAGAAGGAAAGAGAAGGGAAGAACCTTGAAATAATCATGGATTCATGTAAGACAGAAATCCAAGAAAGGACACAGCAATAAAGCCAATGGTCTCAGATACCTGTACGTAAATGTCCAAAGTATGGGTGATAAGCAGAATAAACTAGAAATCTTAATACAAAGGAATAAATTTGATATCCTACGCATTAAAGAGACTTGATGGAAAAATACATGACTTGGAATGGTTCTCATGAGCTTGCCTCATTTGAAAGAAATGATAGATAAAAGAGAATGAGTGAATGAATAGATGAATAATGAATAAATGAAAAAAGGCTCTATGAAAGCACTAAGTGCTTCACATCACGCTAAACACTGAGGATGCAAATGTAAAAATTAGATAGTCCTTGCCTTCAAGGAGTATACTTCTAATAGGAGGAGAGAACACTTTAGGGGTATGGTATCTATGGAAGAATTTGGTTTGAGAAGTCACAGAGATGAAAAGTGTCAGGTAGATGGCTAGAGCACTTGGCCCTGAGTCAGGAAGACCTTAGTTAAAATTCATCCTCAGACACTTACTGTGTGACTTTGAACAAGTCACTTAACTTATGTTTGCCTCAGTTTCCTCAACTGTAAAATTGGGATAATAGTAGTGCCTACCTCCCAGAGTTACTGTAAGGATGAACTATTTGTAAAAGACGTAGCACAATACCTGGCACATAATAGTTTCTCCATAAACACTAGTTATAATCAATGTTTTTTTAATAATATTATTATTGTTAGTGGAGTCATATGAGGTTTTTTGTTTTGACTCTGGTTCCAGAGCTGGAAAGGTGTGGGGAAAGAGATTTGAAAGGAAAAAAAAAAAAAGGAAAAGGACCTTACAAAAATACAAAACTATTTCCAGCTGTTCTTTTTGTGGTGGCAAAGAATTGGAAATTGAGGGCATGCCCATCAACTGGGGAATTGTGGTATATGACTGTGATGGAATGCTATTGTTTAATAAGAAATGACCAGCAGGATGCTTTCAGAAAAACCTGGAAAGATTTTCATGAACTGATACAAAGTGAAGAGACCTGAACCAGAACATTGTACACAGTAATAGCAACATTGTATGGTAATTAACTGTGAATGACTTAGCTATTCTCAGCAATACAAAGATCCAAGACAATTCTGAAGTACGCATGATGAAAAATGCTCTCCATCTCCAAAGAAAGAACTGATAGAATCTGAATGCAGATCAAAATATATTGGATAGTTTGTTGTTGTTTTTCACAATATTATTAATATGGGGAGGGGGAAGTATGGGGAATAGCATTTTATATATATATATAAAGGTTAGGAAATGCAGCAACTCAAGTGGGATAGAAAATTTAAATAAACATTTCCCTCTCACTTCGAGATCTTTTTATATGAAGGCTGAATGAACACTTGTTGAGCATTCATTAAGGGACTGTTATTCAGGTATCATCTAGACTCAATGTTCATTGAAGTTCCTGCCACCTCTGAGATGTTGTGATTCTCTGATTAAGAACTGCTTAAATGACTAGTGGGAAGGGAATCTTAAAAGGAATACCCAAGAGTCTTTCTTTTGACTTATATTGTTCAACATATTTTTATCTGAATTTGATTCCATTCCACTTAAATCAACAAACATGTTTAAAGAACCTCCTACATTCAAGACACTTTTTATTCCTATAGATAGAAAGACAAAAATGAGCTTGTATTCTGTTAGAGTATACAATATATACATAGATCAGTTGGTCTATCAGTTGTATAATTTGAGAAAAGATAAAAGCATGTTTATCAGATTTGTAGATTTCTAAAATCTGGGCGGAAAGGTGTTATAGACCAACTTCCATGATTCATTTTATAATATCTAGTCTATGGTTTCTATGATCCTTATTGTTATATGTAAAAAAAGATATGTTTGCTTTTCTGAATTTTGTAATTGCAAGTGTTGTTCTTAACTAAGGAATACAAATGAATTTTTATTACTTGCTAAAAAAAATCTACATATATGTATACATATATACTATATGCATATACTATATAGTCATTTTAATAAGTATAAGCTTTTTCCTCTTAAAAGGATCTTTTTGTATTAGAAATTTAGCCTCCCCCAAGTCTGAGTTAGCATTCATATGTGAAATTCTGAGGGGAAAAGCCATAATCACTTTGATAAGGGCATTGGTTCTCACTTGAGAGAGCAACCCAAGGCCACTCTCCTGTCACTGTCCAGGCAATTAAAAAGGAGGAACTCCTTGGGAAGATCCATGTCCATATGAATCGGATACTATCCTATATGCCTTTAGAATTTTAATTGCTCATTGCTTTATTTTGCTTTAACCTTTGAAATCAGCCCAGAAACTCTACCCCAGCTTCCTCTACATACTTTATGGATAAGTGTCCATCAGGGCCCAAACAACCTTGCACCCGGAAACTTAGATAAGATTCTCCATATTTCTTTTGTTAGCAAAACTTGAATAAATTGGGAAACACTGAAGTACAAAAATCCACTATCCCATCCAACCCTCAATTCAGTGACTACATTCAAAGATCCCAAAGACAGTGCTTCCAGTTGCCTGACATTAGCAATATAAACGATACATGCATCACAGATCAACAGACAGATCCAACTGTCTGACCATTACATACATACATAGTTCCCAGAGAGAAGCACCAACTTCTGGGTTTTCAAAGCGGGGGAGGGGGCACTCCTCAGCAGTTACCCAGAGTCTCATCTGGCCAAACACTTCTAATACATAAGCCCCAAAGTAAAACCTCACCTCAGAGTCTTTACACACTTTTTAGAGCCAGAGGGCATCACAACCCTTGAGAACTAGTGACTCATTAGAAAATTAACTGAAGGTGTGAGCCTCCCCTAAATCAAGCTTCCCTTAATGGGCAGGCTCATTAATGGGTGGGGAAGATCTTTCTCATCAGCATTACAGGGCTACATGAATGTGATATTTCATCATTATCTTTTTTTTTTCAAGAATAGTGAATGTGCCAATAAATAATAATTTGATTCTAGGAATTAAATGAGGAAAAGAGATTTTGTTAGATAGCATTTAAAAAATTATAGAATATTTTCAATGATCCCAAGATTCTCACTGCTTCAGTGGTTGAAAATCTTGAATACCAAATCTCAGAAAAATCAAAATACAATGGCAATTAAAAGATGATTAGTGGGTGTAAACACATTCTCAATGGTGATTTATACACTGGATGTATTATAAAATATGTCACCAGGTATCTGTGTGTGTGCTCGTCCTTCATTGCCATAGAAGACCATGCCCTCAGAGAAATAATGACATGTATAAAACTGGACAAAGAGGTGGGATGGTCATGTAATGAGATTAAAAGATAACTAGAGAGCTCAAGAACAACTCAGGTGCCCTTGAAATATTAAAAGAATCAGAGAAAGACTTCCAGAATATCAGGTACATACTGTTTTGAAGGTTTACAGAAAGACATGGACAGGCGAAGCTAGGGATGTGTTGTAGTCCACAATGAAACTGAGACTACCTATACAAGTTAGAACATCCATTAGTTGAAGTATCAGATATAGATTGACATAAAGGGGAAAGGGAACAAGCATTTTTAAGTGCCTACTATGTGCCAAGCACTGAGCTTAGTACTTCATAAACACTATCTCATATTATATTCTCCCCATTTTATTATTGCAGAAACTAAGATAGACAGAATTTAAATGAGAAAACTGATTCAGACAGAGTTTAAGTGACTTGCCCGGGGATCATGTAGCTAGAAAGTGTCTGGTGCTGGATTTGGACTCTGGTCTTCTGTTCCCAGGCCTAGTTCTCCATCACTGCACTACCTACAGGGCCTGGCCTCCAAGAACCAAGTGTTTTAGAACAAGTGTATAAACAGGTAGGATACACCGGACACTCAGATGAATACAAAGAAAAGTCCCGGCAAAGTGCTGTAAGCAATTTGAGTAGGCAAATACTTTCACTTTTCAGGAGATAAGGATGGACAGAGCGATCAGAGACAGTTTATCGAGACCTAAAATGCCAAAGCGAGGAGTTTATAGTGTATTTATTCATCAGGCAACTGCTCAGGGCTTTTAGAGCAAACAAATGTTACAATCATAACAGTTCAACAGGAAGAAATAGAAGAGGCTGGATATGCAAGATGCAGTCAAGTTTGAGTTCAAAAGGCATTCATTAATATACTGTGTACTAGGAAGACCAAGACAGAAATAAAACAAATCCTGTCTTCAAAGAGTTTATACTTTGTTGGGGAAACAAAGAAAGGCATGTACAGAGATGTATAAATCTTGAGTAACTTGGGGGGATAAGATTTGAAGGAGGGAAGGACATTAACAACTGGAGACATGGTAGGAATCAGGAAAGGAGGTGGCATTTGGTGCTTAACTATAAAGAGAGTTAGGAATGGCAGGTGCCAACAGGGAGAGCCCTCCAAGTTTGGATGGTGAGGATCATAGAGAAAGAGCTAGAAAGGATTTTAGCTATCACCTCCAACCCCCTCAGTTTATAGATGAGGAGACTGAGGCCCAGAGAGGTTAAGAGATTGGCCCAAGGTCATGCAGATTTGGCTTTGGTTCTCCCTACCAAGAATGTTATACTGAGTCATTTCCTGGAAATCTTTTCCTCTGTAGGACTCCCTTAGCATTTAATGTCAGTACTCTTTATTCACATGACAGCTAGATGGAACAATGGGTAGAGTGCCAGCGCTGGAGTCAAGAAGACCTGAGTTCAAATCTAGTCTTGGATATTTACTAGCCATGTGACCCTCAATAAATCACTTAACCCTGTTTGCCTTAGTTTACTTATCTGTAAAATAAGCTGCAGAAGGAAATGGCAAACCACTCCAGTATCTTTGCCAAGAAAACCCCAAATGGGGTCACAAAGAGCAATGACATTTATTCACTTAGTACTTAGTACTGTAATTTTCTCTACCTTCCCATGTACTTGCGTGTAATCTCTCCCAACTAGATTTTAAGGTTCTTGAGGAAAGGAATTATGTTTTATTCTTTTTTTCTCCCAACATACCAGGCATAGCATTTGCTCAGTAGTAAACACTCAGCTAGGTAGCACAGTGGATGGAGGGCTGAGTCTAGAATCAATAAGATTCCTCTTGAATTCAAATCTGACTTCAGCCACTTACTAGCTGTGTGACCCTGGACAAGTCACTTGACTCTGTATGCCTCAGTTTCCTCATCTGTAAAATGAGCTAGTGGAGGAAATAGCAAATAACTCCAACATCTCTGCCAAGAAAATCCCAAATGAGGTCACAGAGAGTTGCACATGACTGAAAAACACTGAACAGTAACCACACTGTCAATAACACATACTTTTTGGTTAACTGATTAGAGAACTTGCATATAATAACAATAATAGTAATACCTGAGTCTTAGCTATGTGCTTCTCCTCTACCCTTCAGACCTCAGGGGGTCATCTTTAAAATAATTTAGGATCTCACTCAACATCAGCCTTCAGCACTTCTGAGGATGAAAATTTTCACCCCGGGGCATGGAGGCTGTGGCTTCATCTTATAATTTAGAGCATGTAAGCCAGTCCTTTAAAAAATCCTGAAAATCCTGGCTGATTTTGTCCAACTTTACCCAGAGAACTAAAATGCTTTGGCTCAAAGTTCTGGGGCTGTTTGAAGATTCCAGAATGATGGGTTTCTGGGCTGTTAACATTCTTAACTGTTCCTGCATGTAGTTCTGGTGAAGAGTCAGACTCCCACACTTACACCTCCACCGTTTTATCCTGTGCCAAGTTTGTCATGCTGACAATAAGCAGAATAAACTCCTCAGAGAGCTGTTGGCCAGAGTTCTATAACACATCACAACAAGAGACAGTGATGATGCTGCTTCAGGAGTGTTACAAAGAGATTATCTACTCTGGGTCAAAATGCCTTTATTTTTTCTTGTACCTAAGGTTGGGGTGTGTGTGTGTGTCTGTCTGTGTGTCTGTGTGTGTGTGTATGTTCCTGTTTTTTCAAACCATTACTTTTTTCTCCTCTACTAACAAAGTTTCCTCAGCCATGTGCGCACGTGATATTTTTTTTCAATTCATGTCTCTACTCTTGTTTCTTCCAAACCTCTCACACCATGACTGAATATGCATCACAGTACATAAGCACCCTTGCACATTGTTGGTGGAGCTGTGAAGGAGTACAATCATTTTTGGAGTTATGGAAACAGTGACTAAAATATCTATACCCTTTGACCCAGAGATGCTATTCCTAGTAGTAGGAGGTCATTGATAAGAAAGTCCTTATAAACCCCAAAATATTTAAAGTACCACTTTTCATGGTAGCAAAGAATTGAAAACAAAGTAGATACCGCCAATTGGGGAATGGCTGAACAAATCATAATACTTGAATTTAATAGAATTTTATTGTGCTGTAAGAAATTATATAGAAAAACTTTAAAATACCTATAAAATTTGATACAAAACAAAGTAAGTAGAGATAGGAAAACAACACGCGTAATGATTATAACATTGTAAATGGAAAGGACAAACAAAAACAAACCAAAAACAAATATACCCGTAGAAGAACTATGAGAAGATATCCTCAATACGCTCCTTCACAAGCAGGGGAGGACCACGAATGTGGAATGCTGCCCTTTTTTTTTCAAATTTTTTGAATGTATTAATTGTCCTGATTTTTTTCTCTTCTTCCTCTTTTTCTTTTTTCTTTAAAAATTTTTGTTTTATATATTTTTTAAATGCAAATTTAACATTTATAAAATTATGTCCAGTCTTAATTTTATGTTGTTTCATTTCGTATTTATATTAAGTTAATTAAATTATATTTAAATATTGTATGAACTTATATTATTATTCACATAATATTTTAGTAAATACTATATATGAATATATAAACATGTTTAATTATAGTTAATATAGTTAATATAATTGATAATAGAATTATGATTCTATTTAATATTGTTAATATAATAATAATTTATAGTATAATATTGATATAGATAATATTGATATTAATATGATACAATTATACTTATTTTGTATTGTTTTACAGCTCTCTGAAAGGAGAAGAAAAAAGGACATTGGGAGAAATTCTGATGATAAAAAATACAAAAGACTTCAATAAAAAGTAATTTTCCCAAAAAAATGACTAGCTAGGCTTCCTCAGCGTGACTATCATCGTCCTGGACAATAGATAACTCAGTCTATGGAGCACGGTGTCCCATTGATTCCCAAGTTCCATACCTTCATTCGCCTGTGGACAGATAAACACAATCCCCCTATTGACTGAGTTGATTGCTAACATTGATCTGTCATTGACTCCATAGCCGATATTACTCTCACACTCAGTGTATGGCTACTGCTGCAGCTTGCAAAACATCAATTTGCACAGAAGCCCTGGTAGAGAATTCACAAAATGGCCCACTGCGTGAAAAGTTAGCCAGTTAAAATGTGTCCATCCACTCAATTTCTAATAGTTAGACTCTCCTGCTCAGTATAACCTAAGTAAAGAGTGCAGAAGTTAGTGTACAACAGTACAGTGAGCTAAAAGGAGTCAGCCCCCAAATCCAGCCCTCTTAAAATACAGGCTCTAGTAAGTTCAGACCATCTGTGCATACCACACAAAGGAGATCATACACACACACATACACACACATTTATACACACATATATACATATATAATAATGTATTTATATTACATCTATATATAAATCACTTCATATCCCTTTCCATGACACACTTCACAACCTGTCAAACTGTTTATTTTCTCTTTTTTATAAAGACTTTGAAGAAATAAGTTACTTCCTCCCTAAATGTGTTCTATTGCTCATTACTCAGATATAAAGGAGGAAAAGGAACCTTCTTAGGATTCTTCTCCTCACCTGAGCTCACCTCCTAGCAAAGTTGAATAATCAGAGAAGTCTAAGGTCCCCTTCTCCTAGGGCTGTCTTCTGTTACACAAATCTGATCTGCTTATGGTTCTAATAAGAATTAGTTGTTGAAACTCTCCAGAAAGCTTAATAAGGCACAGTTATAATTCTACCTTCCTCATCTTGAGTTGGTTCATCTGGTTAATCTATAGAAACCTCACCTATTGTTACTGGTCCATGCTCCCTGACCTCTTAATCCACCAGCTGCCATGGCAGACACTTTGTCTGAAAATCTTATATAAACCATGGGCACATAACTCACTACTAGTCCCATTCCCATTTGTGTATGTGTTATGCATCTACAGCTAGAGAGGGGGTCCTTAACTGGGGTCCATGGGCCCCTTGGGCTCCCTGGATAGATTGCAGGGGGTCTATGAATTTAGAGGAAAAAAACATTTTTACTTTCACTAACCTCTAACTGAAATTTAGCAGTTCCTTAAATTATTAATTTTTAAAATGTTATTCTGAGAAGGGGTTGCTAGGCATCATCAGATTGCCAAAGGGGCTCATGATGCAGAAAAGGTAAAGAACCTCTGATCTAGAGTTTGTAAAGTATAACACATAGAGTGCTGAGCCTGAAATCAGAAGGGCCTATGATCAAGTCCTGCTTCTGACTTGAGCAAGTGGTTCAACCTCTATATTCCTCAGGCCATATTTGCTAAGTCATAAACAGGTTGCACTTGGTATGTGAGATAATACATCTATACAAAATGGATTTTTTAGGGATATGCTTGGAAAAATAATTATTAAAGATGACTAGATCACCATATGGGTAGACAGGACAGGGATAGGAAAGAAGAGAGCTCCTGTTTCTTAGAAATCATACACACACATATTTATGCACACATATATAATAATATATTTATATTATATTCATATGTTGATATTTACACACACATATATAATATACTTATATTTGTATATTTATACATGCATGTATACATGCATGTATATATGTGTGTGTCTGTGTATATATATATATATATATCAACACACATACATTTTGTTGCTATTCAGTTGTTTTAGTCACATCCAGTTCTTTGTGATCCCATTTGCACTTTTCTTGGCAAAAATAATAGAGTGCTTTGCCATTTCCTTCTCTAGTTCATTTTACAGAGGAGAAAAGTGAAACAAGCAGAGGTAAGTCATTTGTCCATAGTCATAGCTAGTAAAAATCTGAGGTCACATTTGATCTCAAGTCTTCTCGACTCCAGTTCTGGAGCTCTGATCCACTGTACCACCTAGCTACATATATACATACCCACATACTGACATACATACACACATATATACATACATATGCATGTATAATAATAGATTACAAATACATGATCTATGTAAGATTTGTAATCTTATATAATATATATATATATATATATGAAAAAGGTTTACTTGTCTTCAGAAAAGAAACAGGCTTGTCCTTCCTGTTCTATTTCTTAAAAATAGCACCCTTCTTTTGAGCAGTTTTAAGGTCTTTATTATTAAGCGCAAAAGGGAAAATTGTAAGGGGAGATGTTACAAAACATTAATAATCAATCTTGATGCTATTTGCAAATGTGCAGGGACCTAGATTTTCTTCTTTGATAGTTCTGTCTCCATCTTAGTTTTTAGATAGTTCTTATTTACCTGACCACAGGCTTGTCTGAGGTCACTCAACCCAATCCTGTCTATGCTGGTTTTTAGCTGAAAGTATTCAGCTTGACAAGACTGTTAGAATTTTCATGCTCCTATGATCCTCCTGTCAGATCCTGCTGAGGTCTGCTTCTCCAACCATATTTCTGGGTGTGAAAGCCCCAAACCCGTTTGGTGTTCTGCCTTTAGAAATGAGTTCTTTCTAGGGGCCTACAAGGAGCTTAGTTGCCTCCTCCATTCTAAAACTCTTTACCCATGTACTCAAAGGTGTCTTGACCTTTCCTGACCTTGGTTCACTGAATTTGTGCCAGAGATAAAAGCCCTTCTCTACCTATGCTCTAAAGTGTTCTTCCTTAGGCTTTGACATTCTGGTCCTGATCCTAGCTTACTACACTTTCTTGACTATTTCAAAATCTCTGACCTTGGAAACCATCTCTTATCTCTGAGCCAACCTCTCGGTCTTGGTTGACATGCCTTAATTGAATTCACTAACCCTTTGTAATGACTGGTCCTAACACTAGTGATGAAATTGGCCTCTCCATCCTAGTGTCCTCAAGAAATACCTGCATCCCATCCACTTTGTAGGCCGTGCCCTAGGGCCTTTTGATCTAGAACTCCCTATTTCTCCAAGTCATCTCTTAGACCCTAGGCTTTCTCCAGCTCAGGTCCCTCAGATCCTTCTATCTGTTCAAATCCATTCCCCTTTGCAGCTCTCATCAAATGCACTGCACCCCTCCCTCCTCTTCAGCCAGTAATGGTTCATTCCCAGAACTGACACAGCAGACAAGACTCTGAGGTCAATAAACAACAGATTCCTTACTGGCTTTTCTATTTGCCATGCCCACCCACCTTTCAGTGTAACTTGTAGCTTCGTACCCAGACCTTACCACCTCTTTTCTTGAGGTTTGAAGACCTAAAGAAGATAGAGCACATATTCCACATTCCAGGTCTCAAAGCAGAAAGAAAAAGAAATGTGCCAAGCATGCCCAGGTAATAATGGTAAACTTCCTGGATGATCCAGGGATAAGGAATGGACCTGTGATTTCACTGGTTTAAAGAGCAAATTCCTCTCATACCCTCTAGTTCCTTCCACTCCTCTGTTTGGCTGGAGGGTAGAGCAAAGAATTCCTCTGAAAGCCTCCACCTAATGAGGGGCCCCCAAACCAGCCACCTTGTCATGTCCCATCAGCTATCCCCCTTGGACCTGACCGCACCCCACGAGCTGGGCATCTTCTGGTGCAGCATCCCCCCTCTCCTTTTGAGTTTCTTTTTGTGTGCTGTCTTCCTCCATTAGCTTGTGAGTGCCTTGAGGACAGGGTCTGCCTTTCTTTTTTTTCATTTGTATTTGCAAGGAATAGCACAGTACCTGACACATAGTAGGTGCTTAATAAATGTTTATTGGCCAACTGTCTACCATTGCAAGTTGGCACCTTCTCTGCAGTTTATAGTCCTAGTTCCCTAGATTACTGAACATTCTGAGTACTAAGGGAATCACATGATTTTAAAATATGTATTAGATAGGGTTTTGGTGGGGAGGGAGGGCAGGGACTGGATCTGTGATTTCCCTATTATAAGGAACTCCTTATAATTTGTGAGAAATTATATGAGAAAATTTCTCTGTCAAGGCCCAGTAAAGAAACTCCCCCTTCCAATCCAGACCAGCACCTGCTCTGCAACTTAAAATAGTAATGAGTTATGCAGGACACAGAGAGGTGAAATGATTTCTCTAGGGTCACACAGCCAGTCTGAGCCTGAGATGAGATTTATACCCCAGGTCTTCCTGACTTCAAGCTAAGCACTTTGCTGTGCTACCCAACATTACTTAGCTATCAAGTGGGGGGTGGGGGGAGGGAAGAGTTCTTTCATTCTAGAGGGAAAAAATAAGTTATATGAAACCCAAATGTCCTATAATGATAGCTATAATTAATACGCAAAAAGCTGTGGGATTTAAATGTTTACATGATCTTGATAAAGTTCTCTGTCATTTGTTTTAACAACAAAAAATATGAATTTAAAGTAGATGAAACAGCATAATCCTGGGCAAGAGATGGGTGATCTACCCTGTGGTCAGGGTTTCTGTTGTATCCTCTCCCAGGATTTTCTGGGGGTGTCAACTTTTTGGAGAGATATTTGGTTTTTTTGAAATCATTTCTACCATCATTAGCTATAAATCTCTGTGCAGAAATTAAAGATGAAAAATACATTTATTTTTCATTGGTCTCATTCTTCTAATAAATGCCTTAGGGACCCATAGCTCAATCAATGCATGCAATCTCTTGAAATTAAATTACCCTCCTTTACTGAGCTAGATAAAAATGATTTAAGTCCCTGAAATAATTTGGATCTTATTTTGGTATTATTGGGTGAATGGCATTATAATGAGTACTTTTTCCCTCCTGTGTTATTTATTTCAAGTACAGCCCAGTATTGTTGCTAAAAGATTATTTAACCAAAGATTATGTTTCCAAAGTACTTGTCATCAGTGGATGGTGTATTCTCAGATTTATAACGTGGAGGAAAGATCTAAAATTGAAGCCAATACCTTTCACCTAATGAAATTTCATAGTGATTTAGCCTTCCCCAATTACAACATTATTACCTAATGACCTAGAAACAACTTCGCTCAAGACAGGCTAACCAGCCACCTCCAAGCTCCATGAAAGGTGTATGGAAGGTTTTGGAACCTCAGAAAAAAACATAATTTGCCTTTGTACAAAACATACTGAGGCTTATTGTAAGGTGAACCAGGATGAAGGACATAGGTTATAGAATTCAGGGCCTTATCAATTTAGTATAAGATTAATATGTTTAGTATGAGGCTAACAGATGTCCCCTTTACTTAGCCAGTTGCTGGGTGATGAGCTAGAGTAAAATGTCTGTAAGCAAAATGAGGAGAAGGAAGGCTTTAGGGACTCTGAAACATAACTTCAAGTGACGCTGTCTAGCTGGGGGCTCCTGGGAAACCACCTGGCAGACCAACCTGGCATAAGGTAATAAGAGATGAAGCAAGTGTTTCTGGGTAGCACTTTAGACAGACTGGTCTCTAAGAGACAGAGCTGCGCACTAAGCCAGCCTGTGCAGATTGTCTCTATAACCTGAAAAGCAATGTTAATATGGCCCAATGCCTCTACAGCATCTTTTTCATCTCTGTGGTACAAGAAATCTTATACAGGGGGAAAATGGAGTCGCATTTCTAAGACCCAGCACAGGAAATGTAACTGCCCCAGCTCTAGGACAGAGGGAAGATGATAGACTAGCCTGACACAAGTGTCATCTCTGGCAAGAAAATAGGCAACAGAAGAGAGAGAGAGAGAGGGAGAAAGAGAGGGAGAGAGGGAGGGAGAGAGGGAGGGAGGGAGAGAGAGAGAGAGAGAGACAGAGAGAGAGAGAGAGAGAGACAGAGAGAGAGACAGAGAGAGAGACAGAGAGACAGAGAGAGAGAGAGAGAGAGAGAGAGAGAGATGTTATTGGTAAGCCTTGACATCCTCTGTTTGCTTACTTTGACCTTTCCATTCAGACATTCAGATAAAACTAGAGCGGTCAGGGTGATAAGTGACCACATGAAAAGGCACAGATACCAACTACCACAGGAAACTTTGGTGCCATAAGAGCAAGGTGATGGGGGGATGGTAAGCCATGGATCAGCTCAGTCAGGAAACACTCTCAAGTCAAGAGCAAAGGGTCCACAAATCCATTTCTCCTAGAGCCAAAGAAGACTATGGTTGCTAAAATTGTGACTGGTGAACTGTGGGGGCAGGTAGTGTCCTGCCCATCATTTCTTTAAAATCATGTTTCTCATGGTATGCTAGAAACAGCACTGGACCCAGAGGACTGTAATTTGAATCCTGCCAATTGCTTCTGTATGATCTTAAGCAAGGCATTTTATCTCTTAAGGTAAATGCTTAAGCTTCTTTATCTGTCAAATAATGGGGTTGAACTAGATAAAGTCCTTTCCAGTCTAGGATCCTAGGACCTGGATCCGGGGGTGGGGATTGAGATTGGAATCCTCTTCTCAATCCCACCTTTATGTTCTATGAATTGAAATGGATTGGGAACATTTCCTTTCCATATGGAAGATCTTGGAGGGAGTAGGTAAGATGAAGCAAGTTTATATATTTCATTTGCATTTATTTACATGTTATTAAAGCCTATGTGATCACAACAAGCTGAATCTATGAAAGAATTGGGAAGTGACCTTAGATAATGAAATAGTTCATAGAATGAGGCCTAAGAGCTAACTATAGACAGAAGAGTTCATATACTAATATTTTGAGTAATAATCTATTAGATTTAATTGGGATCCAGCTACTAATGAGTTAATCAAACTACTTCAGTGCCCTTGCAGTATGGGCTGGTTGTGGAAGGCATTTGCCTGTGCATATGGAGGCTGAGTCCTCTCTTATGCTCAAGGAAGATAGTCCAGCTTCTTGAGAAAGATCCCTGATACCACCAGAGATTAACTAGGGACTGTGGGGGGCAGCTCAACAAGAGCACCACCTGGTGAGTATTTTTGATATTGCATTCAACGGGTCTTTTCCTCCACAATATCAATTTGAGAACATTTACTGCATCACAATTGCTTAAGAAACATAATCTTTGGCTAATAATCTTTTAGCAATAATACCAGTACATATTTGGAATAAATAACAGAGGAGGCAACAAATATTTATTATAATACTATTTAACCTAAATAAACTCTCTTGCTAGATAATGAGTACATTTATGTAATCCTCTAAGGTTGAGAGAAGCATCAGTAGACATACAACCTCCATATGTACCATTTATTTAGGACCTGGGGTTGCACGAGTCTTTGAGTTTTTTAGATGAAATTTTCTAACTGGTTTCTTTTCTGATTTTTTTTTTTTACCCTTTTGGTTCTATTTTAAGATATTATCTTGCTTCTTCACTTAAAGTTCTCTTTTTTATATCTAGATTTTGATTTTTTTTTATTGTAATGTTTCTGTCCTATGGGATCATCTGCTCTTATGGGTATCTCCCTACCTCCATAGGATTATCCATCTATCTAAAAATAAAAGGGAAGTTAACTAGAGGACATTCAAGGCCCCTTGTCGCTTTAGAGCTGGAATGTCTGGTGGGGAGTAGGGTGGGTAGGGTATCTTTCCTCTGCAAATACCATTGTTTATTAATGCATCATGTTTCTTCCCTCTAGCAATACTGTTCTGCTGATAACCAGCACTACTTGAAGTTATGTGCTATCAATAACATTGCTGCTTATTTGCATTTGTCATTGAATTAATTGATATTGCTTGTCTTTTTACCTCCAGTGTGGTAGGAGCCAATATCTGCCAAGTAGGCTAGGCTAGTCGTCATTGCATTCCAATTCTGAAACTGATGCACCAGACTGATCTGAATTAGGCCTAGCCAACATTATTGGTGCATACTGTTCCGTTCATTTCATTTGCATGCGCATACCGGTTTCCCTACTTTTATTTCCTGATTGGTCCTACTTCTTCACTATTTGTATTATTAATTTGCTAAATATAATTTTAAGTAAATAAAATTTGAATACAATAGAGATCTCTGACATACTGTGCCAGAACCTGAACAAGCTATTTAATCTCTCAATCCCCTATACCTAAGACTATAATTTGTAGAGGAGTGCCCAGTTTGTATTGGGAGATGGAATTTCTTCATGATACCTATGAAATCTTAGTGCAGGAAAAAAAAGGTATCTACCAGCCAGTCTTTGGAGCTCATATGCATTGCTTTTTTAGATCCAGGAGAATGTATCACCAGATATGGTGCATACCCAACCAGGAATCAGAAGGTTCTGACAGTTGCTGAATTCATTTAGTCAACAAGCATTTATAAAGGACTTATTATGTGCCAGGAACTAAGCTAAGTGTTGGAAATGCAAAGAAAAGTACAAAGTATTGTGGGAGAAGCACTTCCCTGAATATGAATTTTCTGCCAACATTCATTTTGAATAAGGCAGAGCCTTTGAGAGCAAGTTGTTCAAGAACATGTTAGCTTTAGTTCCAATCAAAAAGTTCTGCTAAACATAGCCTAAACATAAGGTACATAATACCCTATCAGCCTAAATATGTAAATTTGAATAGACCCCATCAGTCCCAAGGGCTGAAATGCATAACCTATGCATTTCAGTACCACATTGTTAAACATACTAAGAACAAGGAGACTTGAGCAGACATTTCAGGGGGTTCAAAAGACTGCATTTCTAGTGTGTGTATCCAGCCCTTCAAGAATGCCCAAGGGTTCTTCACTATACTTGCTGATGTTTGGGCAAGAGCCATTCTTGCCCATAAACCAGTGCTTTGGAATCTCGATAGATAGAAAAGACATAAAGACTCACCTCTCAGCTGAGAGGTAGGCCAAAAGAAGGCTACCACCCAGCCATGACTTCAACTCAGAAGAGCTCTGATAGAAACAAATTTTGATTTGACACTCAAGTTCATTGGTAGGAATTTCAGACACTCAAGACAAATAGTGGACTAATGAAAAGCTGCACAGTTAAGAAACAGGGCAACTTGTGTGTTTACAAAATTACCCCAAAATATGGTGAGAATGTCATGTGACAATTCATCACAAATACCTCTTGCCATAGGGGAATTAGGTATACTTCATTGTGAAGAAAAAGGAAAGGTAATAGATAATCTGTTAAGTGTACTTTTAGAAGTAATCAGCATCACACATCAAGTCAGGAAGATTCCTTCATAGTGAAACTGAAAATATTAGTAAATATTTTTCTGTTCTAGACCTTTTCCAAAATTCCATCTTTAAAGGTGGGTTAGGTTGATGACAAAAGGCTTTTCTTAAGAAAATAAATTAAGGGTGGTGACCAAAACTTAAAACAGAAAGTACTCCCCATCTTGTTTAGATCAATGCCGTCCCCAAGCCTGAAGTCATTAGGCTATTGATCAGAAAACACAGTCTCCTCTTTGTCTTTTCATGATTGCTTGTATTCATCCTTCCTTGCCAAAAAAAGACCATGCCATCAGAGAAATGATGACATGACTTGCATTTAAGGTCACCAGCCTCCCTTCTCCTCCAGAGCCATCTGAATCCAGTGACCAGATATTCATCAGGATGACTGGGGATGACCCAGGAAGCACTGGGAGACCTTGGCCCCTTTAGGCCAAGGTCATTGCAGGTACTCACTTAGGGTGAGGTAACACCCATTCATTGAATAGGCCCGTTTAAGAAGTAGCCAGGGCATGGCCCCTTTAATGAGGTCAAGAAAAAGAAAGACATCCGCCTGGGAAGGAAACAGCAACAGTTACTACTGATATTCACTCTTAAAGGCAGGAGAGCCCTTAGGCCGAGGCCCACTGGCATCCTGTCCTGTCTTTCCTTTCCCAAAACTTTAAACCTACTGTACTCTAACGCTGGGTCCTTTCATGAAGTAATTGAACCAAAGAATTACCCTCTGTTTATTCTAGGAAAATTCTTGAAGGGAATGGGAACTAAAGGACTGAGCAGTGACAATTATTTTGTAATGTTAACACTCCAAGCTGTATTTTAACATATTATAATCTTTTTTTTTGTTCAAGATTCCTATAAATACTATCTTAAAGCATCTTGGGGTAGATAATCACATCAAAGGGCATGGACCTCTCTCCAAGTTTGGACTTCTCTCTAAAGAAGAAATGGCTTGGATATCAGATCAATGTTTGATTAAATAAAACTGTTTCTGGCTTAAAATGCAGAGTATTGTGTTAATGTATATTTGTTTGCTGATTTGTTTGTTCAACATAACTCAGACATCAATGAGTTGCTTGACTCTGGGCAATCTTTTTCAACCTTTCTGTATCTTTAGTTTCTTCTATAAAATGAGGGGGTGAGGTAGACACAGTGATGTCCCAGGTCCCTTCCAGCTCTATACCTATGATCCTATAATGTATTGCCAATGTGATATTCACAACCCCGACAGCGACTATGAATGTGAGGGTGTAGTTCTGAATCACAAAATATAACAGACTCTCCATGTGGAAGATAGCACCAAAACATTTATTCAAACATCAGAAAACCGAATCTGTCAAAGCAACAAAGAAATCCCTACACAATAATAATGCAGGGGGCAACACCATCCCCAAGCCTTCCCTCTGTTAGGCTTCCTACACACCAGCTCACTTAAACAAAACACCAACAGGTTTCCTTAAATAATATAGCAAACAAACTCCCACTCGCACTAGTTGCTGCCCCAGCTGCCTGTTTCCTCTGTCCTTCCCAGCTCTGACTAGCCTGACCAACTTCCTTTCAGTTCTGCTCCAGCTTTGCCTCTTCCTGTTTCATCCATTCAGCAAGCTCCTCTCACCATAGGTTTCATGTGACTCAAACTCATGTGACTTGGGCTTCCATGTGACTTAAACAGGTCATATAGACCTATTAATGGATGGAAAAGATCTTTCCATTCCATTAAAAATGCATTAATTCCATTAAAAATACATTAACAATCCATATGATCATCAATTTTACAAAGACTGAGATATATGATGATTCAAACAGAGATATTGTGTATTCTATCCCACCGACTCTGTCTTAGACTGAAGAGAACCTTGATCCAGATGGGAGAAGTACTGGACCCAAAGGGAGCTTCTTTTCAGTCTTCACTTCAGCTATAGAAAAAATCCATAGGCTTTGAGAAAGCTTTTAGCCAGCCTGGGTCATCTATAATTCCCACTTTGGAAATTTAGGCGCAGAGGTCTGCAGAGGTCGCTGAGGAGACTAGGCAATGAAGTATAGGTGTAGAAAGATTGGCAGATCACAGAAGAGCTAGAAAACCATGCCACCAGTGAACAGACCAGCTCATGGTTTGGCAGGAAAAATAGAAGTGGAAATAAGCAATTTGAACATGTAACACTTATGCATGATAATAAATTCTTTGGAAATAACTACAAATGTGAATATGTTGCTTCACATTTAACTAGTGTTATGTTTCTGTATTCTGTTTTTTTTCTTCTTATGCCTATATTGTTGCCATGTATGCTATTAGATAGAATTTATATTTGTGGGGTATTTTCCTTTTTAGAAGTTCATTTGCTTACTTACTAAGAATATGCATATACCATTGCAATGTGTGCATTTGATGTGTTCTTTATGGTACTTAGCTGTGTTAGTGTTGCTGCAACATGGGGTTGGTGGTAAGAGTGGAAAACAAGAGTAGCCTAAGCATTTGCAGGCTAAGAGCTCTCTTGTGGCCAGAGGGGAGGCTATACCCTCTTAGTAATGGACCATTCCTCATACGTGGTTCATATGTGAACCAGAGAGTAATTAAGCAACATGACAAAGTGGGCACTAAATTTAAGGTCAGGAAGGTTTTCATTTCAATCCTGCCACAAACATTTATTAGCTGTCTGAATCTTAGCAAATCACTTTGTATCTCTGGGTCTCAATGCTTGCATTTATAAAATGAAAGACTGAGCCAAATGGCCTCTAAGAGCTATTCTAGTTCTAAAGTTGGAAAAGTGTTAGCTAAAGAAGTGGATCCTATTGGTAGTCAATTTAGGTATTGTATTCAGCCTACTAAATTTTACTGTAGGATAATTAATAGAGTGACATACTGTCTCCCTATGTTCAAGTCACTTTAGTCATGTCCAACTCTTCATGACACCATTTTGGGGTTTCTCTTGGCAGAGATACCAGAATGGTTTGACATTTTATTCTCTAGCCCATTTTATAGATGAGGAAACTAAGGCAAACTGGGTTAAGTGATTTGCCCAGGGTCACACTGCTAATAAGTGTCTGAGACCAGATTCAAACTCATCTTCTTGACTGAAGGCCTAGAGCTCTATCTACTGCACCATCTAGCTGCCCTATCTTCCAATAGGTTTAAACCAGCGTGCCTAGGTCATAAAAATGAAGAGCCATACATAGGGGTCCATGTCAGTGATGGGTGTGATTTCTTTTCTTCTACATACAAACACATTTTCAGCATATATGGACTTAAGATTCTTTTCTTTTTTCCTCCTCCTCATACTATCATTAACGTCCATTTATTAGATGTAACTAGGAGATGCTAAGCACTGTGATCATTACTGGGGCTATCAAAATGTGAATGATACAGTCTCTGCTTTCATGAGAATCACAACTTGGTTTAGAAGAAAGGATATATCCATTTTAAGGTGTCAGAAGTACAAAACAGAGTATCATAAGTGCAAGAATAATCACCAAGGGCTTGGGAAGTTGAGGGATCTTCTACAGATCCCTGGGTTCAAGAATGGACAGTGGAGAAAAAGTTGTACCACTTGAATTTTTACAGTCTTTGATGGGAATCCATTATGTATCCTTTACTGTATAAATAAAACTGTTCTGTTTTTAAGCTTCACAAGTCTCAGTATTGATAAAAGAAACTTATCTACTCTTGGGAGAGACATAAGATACCAAAATTCTCAGGCTCCATCTACGTGAAGATGATGATTCAGAGAAGGAGAAGGTCCCCCAAATGTACTTAGGTCTTTCATGCCAAGAAAGAGATTCAAAGATATTATGCTGTCCTCCTTCTGGGACATATCTAACATTATCTATGTGTGAATTGTGTCCATATGTAAATGTAACATGTAGATATACTTACATGAATATCTATACAGACACACACAAATACTTGTACAATTATAGGATTTTTGCACTAAATGTGGCTGTCATGGCAATAGCCTGGAAAGCATCAAGTCAGGTATAGGCCCAGGGAGAATATACTATTGTAGGCTATTGTGGGAGGAAGGGGAAAAGGGAATGTGGAATAAGTAAGCTATGACTGCCCATGTGTCAAAGTGATGTGCATAGAAATGAATATGGACACTCACAAAAAATTGTTGATTGGCAGGGGAGTGGTGAGGGAGGAGGTGCCTGTGGGGTACCATGAACATATACATGAATCTACTGACTAGTATGGACGATCCGAGTAGTTATAAAGGGCTGGGGAAGGTATTCTGGAGAGAGAAAAACTCAGTTATATCCCCCACACAGCTTTTCCTTGTCCTCCAAATTGAAAATGTTCTCTTTCTTCTGAAATACTCTTAGAGACCTTTGAGCAGACCTCTCTTTTCTACCCCATCGCTCCTTGTTTATTTAACATATTCCCTTATTTTCCCATCTTCTCCAATAAAACATATATTCCTTGAGGGAAATGATTCTATTGGATTTTGTCTTTGATTCTCTAGAAATGAATAATATAATAAATATATTATACTAGCATATAATAACATATATTATAGCATAATATGGTATACCATAGTACCTGGAACATAGCAAATATTTCAGAAGTGACTATTTAATTCAATCATGGGAGAATCTGAAGAATCAAAATTGTGAATGTCCAAAAATTTAATAGAGTACATACAAGTAGAAGCACATCATGTACAATGACTTGGGTGTTAGAAGTTGTGTAAAAATATCAAGAAAATAGAGGCAGCTAGGTGGTGCAGTGAGTAGAGCCCTGGAGTTAAAGAGGACCCGAGTTCAAATCTAGCCTCAGATACTTGACACACTTACTAGCAGTGTGACCATGAGCAAGTTACCCAACCCTAACTGCCTTATCTTCCCCCCTCCACAAAAAAAAAAAAAAAGATATGAAGAAAACAGAACAGATGGTTTTTGTAATTTTTTCCACTTTTAAAAAAATACTATTTGTTATATGGACTGGCTCTCTTTAAGGATACTGAGAAATTCTGGTGATATAAAAAACAAAAATATTAACAAAAATATTGCTTTTAAACAAAATGCATGATCAGAAAAGGTTACATTGCAAGGCTGAGGGTGAACAGGTAAACAGGCCATAAAATGTAAAAATAGCCAGAGGAAGGCTTCAGTCCGTTGGGTAAATTCTCTATGGAGGATTTATAGGTGGACCTGTGATCTCAAAGCATAAGAAAGTATGGCTGGGATGTAATCTCTACCAGTGGATGGAGTACCATATGGATAAGATCACCAATTAATCAAATTATTGAAGTATTTTCTTCCATGCATGAGTCCTTCATATTCACTAACAGCTTGAAATCTCATTCTTTTTTTTAAATAGTATTTTTCCCAATTATATGTCAAGACAATTTTTAGCATTCATTTTGACAAGATTTTGAGTTCCAAATTTTTCTCCCTCTCTTCCACCCCTCCCTTCTTCCAAAAATGGGAGGCAGTTTGATATAGGTTATACATGTGCTATCATGTAAAACATATTTCCATATTAGTCATAGTTGTGAAAGAAGAAACAGATAAAAAACACAAAAAAGAATAAAGTGAAAAAAATACACTTTGATCTTCATTCAGAGTCCATCAGTCCTTATCTGGATACAAACAGCATTTTCCTTTGTAAGTCCTTCATACTTGTCTTGGATCATTGTGTTGCTGAGAAAAGCTGAGCCATTTATAGTTGGTCATCACACAATATTGCTGTTACTGTGTACAGTGTTTTCTTGGTTCTGTATCAGTTCAAACAAGTCTTTTCAGATTTTTCTGAAGTCTGCCTGTTCATCATTTCTTATTGCACAACAGTATCACAGTACATTCATATAACACAGCTTATTCAACCATTCCCCAATTGATGGATATCCCCTTAATTTCCAATATTTTGCCAACAAGAAAAGAAAGGGCTGTTATAAATATATTTGCACACGTAGGTCCTTTTCCCTTTTTTTATGATCTCTTTGGGATATAGACCTAGAAGTGGTATTGCTGGGTCAAAGGGTATGCACAATTTGGTTGCTGTTTTGACCTAGTTCCAAATTCCTCTCCAGAATGGTTGGATCAGTTCACAATTCCCCCAATAGTGTATTAGTGTACCAATTTTCCTACATCTTCTCCAACTTTTGTCATTTTGGGTTTTTTTGTCATGTTAGCCAATCAGATAGGTGTGAGGTGGTACCTTGGAGCTGCTTTAATTTGCGTTTCTCTAATCAAAATTGATTTAGAGCACTTCTTCATATGCCTATAGATAGCTTTGATTTCTTCATCTGAAAATTGCCTGTCCATATCCTTTGACCATTTATCAGTTCAGCAATGGTTTGTATCCTTATAAATTTGACTCAGTTCTCAATGTATTTGAAAAATGAGGCCCTTATCAGAGACACTTGCTGTAAAGATTGTTTCCCAGCTTTCTGTTTTCCTTCTAATCTTGATTGCATTGGTTTTGTTTGTAAAAAAGCTTTTTTTAATTTAATATAATCAAAATTATCTACCTTACATTTTGTAATGCTCTCTGTCTCTTGTTTGGTCATGAATTCTTCCCTTCCCCATAGATCTGATGGGTACACTATTCTTGCTCTTCTAACTTGTTTATAGCTGTCACCCTTTATGTGTTAAACATGTGCCCATTTTGATCTTATCTTGGTATATGGTGTGAGATGGCATAGTATATCCCCTTAATGAAAGGATTTGTTCTGTGAAATTTGGATTTAGTCAAAGGGTCACACTTGAGGACTTAGAGGGTCACAAGTGTCCTCAAGGCTACAGGTTTCCCATCCTTGGTACCTAGTTTGTGTCCTATTGTTTTCCAGTTTTCCTAATAGTTTTTTGTCAAATCATGAGTTCTTATCCCAAAAACTGGGGTCTTTGGGTTTATCAAACACTAGGGTCATTTACTATTGTGTCTTCTTTACCTAATCTATTCCATTGATCCACCATTTTTTTCTTAGCCAATATCAAATAATTTTGAAAATGACCCCTTTATAATATAGTTTGAGATCTGGTATTTCTAGGCTTCCTTCCTTTGTATTTGTTTTTCATTAATTCCCTTGATATTCCTGATCTTTTGTTCTTTCAGATGAACTATCTAGCTCTATCAGATAATTTTTGGTAGTTTGATTGGTATGGCATTGAATAAGCAAATTAGTTTAGGCAGGATTGTCATTTTATTATATTGGCTTGGCCTACCCATGAGCAATTGATATTTTTCTAGTTGTTTAGATCTGACTTTATTTGTGTGAAAATTGTTTTGTAGTTGTATTCATATAGTTCCTGGGTTTGTCTTGGCATGTAGACTCCTAAGTATTTTATATTATTTACAGTTATTTTAAATGGAATTTCTCTTTCTATCACTTGCTACTGGACTTTGTTGGGCATATAAAGAAATACTGATAATTTCTGTGGGTTTATCTTACATCCTGCAACTTTGCTAACATTGCTTATTATTTCAAGTAGTTGATTTCCTAGGGTTCTCTAAATATAACATGATATCATCTGCAAAGAGTGATAGCTCTATTTCCTCATTGCCTATTCTAATTCTTTCCATTTCTTTTTCCTCTCTTATTGCTAATGCTAACATTTTTAGTACAATATTGAATAATAGAGGTGGTAATGGGAATCGTTGCTTCAACTTTGATTGTATTGGGAAGACTTGAGGCTTATCCCTATTATAGATAATGCTTGCTGATGGTTTTAGATAAATGTTGCCTATCATTTTAAGGTAAACTCCATTTATTCCAATGCTCTCTAGTGTTTTTAATAGGAATGGGTTGTATTTTGTCAAAAGCTTTGTCAACATCTATTAAGATGATATAATTTCTGTTGGTTTTGCTATTGATATGATTAATTATGTTGATAGTTTTTCTAATATTGAACCAACCTTGCATTCCTGGTATCAATCCCACCTTTTTGTAGTGTATAATCCTTGTGATATGTTGCTATAACTGCCTTGCTAGTATTTCATTCAAAATTGTTGCATTGATATTCATTAGGGAAATTGGTCTATAACTTTCTTTCTCTGTTTTAGCTCTTCCTGATCTAGGTATCAGTATCGTATTTGTGTCACAAATGGAGTTTGGTAGGATTCCTTCTTTGCTATTTTTACAAATAGTTATATAGTATTGGAGCTAATTGTTCTTAAAATGTTTGGTAGAATTCACTCATGAACCTATCTGGCCTGGAGGATTTTTTCCTAGGGAGTTCACTAATGGTTTGTTCAACTTCTTTTTCTAAGATGGGGTTATATAGGGATTCTATTTCCTGATTTATTAATCTAGATAATTTATATTTTGTAAATATTCTTTGATTTCCTTCAGATTGTCAGATTTATTGGTAAAAATTGAAATCTTGTTCTTAAAGAGTATGTAGATATTGGAAGATGATCAGTTCAAAATCTCTTTGCCTTTTCAATAAAAGAGGAAACGTTTGCATTTAAACAATTTACACTTCACTACAAATATTAGTTTATTTAAGTATTTTCTGACAAATCCATTTCAAACACTTGGTAATTTGTCAAGATATGTCACTTCAATTGCAAACATTCACAATATACAAAAACTTATCAGACTCCAATAGAGCATGTAAACCTTTCCCCTTGCTCTGCCAAGTCCCCAACTTGGGAGATGTAGAAAATACAGTGTACCAAGGGAAGTTAGCTCATTTTGGTGGCTTAGCAGTCATTATACGGGGAGAAATAATTTCCACTCGCACCTACCAGTTGCATCCTTTGTTGTCTCTTGCATGCTCAGAATGCTACTTCCACCTTAACAAATGCCGTTAGACCTGATAGAAGACAGCTGCCAATAATATTTTGAAAGAAATAAGATTGAACCCCATACATTCATGACTATGTCCTAGCTATCCCTCGTATCAGAGACCGAACCATGATACAGGATCATAGAAAACTAGACTACAGCTGGAAGGGAACTTAGAGATCATCACATCCAACTTTCTGATTTTACAGATGAAGGAAACTGAGGCCCAGACAACATCACATTAAAATTCATAAATGACAAAGCCAGAATTTGAACCTCAGACCTCTGACTACAAATATTAGTTAACATTTCTGTATCATTTACTATGTGCTAAACAATGTGCTAAGTGCTTAATAAAGATTATCTCATTTGATCCTCACAACAATCCTGGAAAGTAGATACTATTATTATCCCCATTTTACAGATGAGAAACCTGAAGTAAACAATACCTGAAGTATCTTTCTAATAAGTGTCTGAGGCTTTATTTGAACTCAGGTCTTCCTGACTTCAGGCTTGGTGCTCTATCCACTGTGCACCTGTCTTTTTTACATTATAGCATAAGAACCTAAAATAAATAAAATTTCAATTTAAAAAAACTATGACGTGTACATGTATATATACTGCTTTTAATTCTGCAAAAACTTTACATGTATCATCTCATTAGATTTACAATAACCTCACAACCTCATAACAGACCTTGTTATTCATATTCTACTGATAAAAAAAATTAGTTTCCTAATTTTCCAGGGTCATACAACTAAGAAGAACCCAGAGGAGAATATGAGTGCTGGTGCACTTGAATCTAAATCCAGCAATCTAGAAACTAAAGTCAAAAGGTCTCAGGGCGCAGACATACTTCACCAGAGACTTCTCTCTTTTGGCTAATAATGATCATAACTAACATTTATATAGCACCTACAATGTGTCAGATAATTGTAAGTGCCTTTTCCAAATATTATCTCATTTGAGGCTGAATTTGAATTCAGGTCTTCCTGGGTACTCTCTCTACTGTACCTTCTATCTGTCCAGTATATAGACCACTTGGAACAATCACCACCCACTTAGAAGTGCAAAGTTTATAATATCATAGAGGAAAATATTAAAAATATTAAAAAAGAAACAAAATAGAAATTTTGGAATTAAACAATGATATATGTAAATTCCCACTCACTTCTGGTTCCAAATATAAATGCCTTTCTGGAAGAAGAACTCCCCTCAAAGTTCTAGTTTGGTCAACAGATCAACTCCTGCCCCATAGAAAGGAGGTAGGTACCATTTGTAGTATCTCTATCCCTACAGCTTCACTCTGGCCATCAATGTGTTCCCAGATCTGTAGCACTATCACAAAATCCAGAACTACTCAGGTACTCTGGCGATGATAAATATCATCTTTTAAACCAGGAGTTCTTTTAATTTTTGTGCCATAGATCCTCTTGGCAATCTGGTAAAGCCAGACTCTTTCAGAATAATGTTTTTAAAACAATAAAATAGAATAACAGGATTACAAAGGAAAACTACTACAATGAAATATAGTTATCCCAAATATTTTTAAAAGTCAGTTCATAGACTCCCAGGTTAAGAATCCCTATTCTAAACCATTTTCTTGTTGCAAGATGAAAGAAAATTCCCCAGAGTATCTAGTTGCCATTATTTCTTCTCTGAAGGCCCTTCTTATTCTTCCATCTTCAATCTTTCTCAATTAACTGCACACATCATACATAATTTGGGATAAGCATCTTTTATTTTCTCTAGTTATTTATGTGGGCAAAGTAAAGGAAGAAAAGAATATTTCAGACCGTTCTTTTCCACTCCAGTGTCTCCCTGATCTTTCTTATCAAATTCAATCAATCTTTTATAAGCCATAGGAAAAAATGACAATGCGCAGATATGTGTACGTATAGAGAGAACTAACCCTACCCACATGTGAAAAATATGAAAGCTAAAGATGATTCTATAACTGGCATTTTACTTTTTAGTAGCTTCATTCCACTATACTGTAGCTAAGCAAGGCCATCTCTAGTCAGCCTGATCTCTATCTGGCCACTGGACCCAGATGGCTCTGGAGGAGAAGGTGAAGCTGGCAGCTTTGCACAGCCTAACCTCACTTAAACCCAACTTACAAGTCATGGCATCACTTTCCTGATGTCAAGGTCCTCTTCAAGAATGAAGGACAAACAACAACTATAGCTAAATATTCTCTACTGTCCTTAATTTTGGAAGCAAGAGGGTAATTTTCTTCCTTATTATAATATACTCCACAAAATCCTACTCCAATGCATCATTGTGGTGAATAGGTGACCTTGATTTCTCAAAGGTTACAGCAATAGAACACAAACTCTGGCTACTTCTATCGCGATAGAAAGGCTTCAAATAAAAGCCCAGCAACAGATTGAACCCACTTTCTAAGGACCAGCCCAGTTATGGATGGAAAATTTCATCATCAACAGCCTACCCTATGATGATGAATTTTTTATCTTCATCAACCAAGGGAAAACAAAGAAAAATATAAAATAGTCCCTGGGCCTGTGTAGTCCCCTTCCATTTTTGCAGGGTGTCCAAAAAGTAGGCAGAGAGTGCTACCAATCCTACAGGTGTTCAGTCTTCTTTAATCTTTAACTTAGCTACACTCAAGTATTCAACTGGATTTGTGATTGCGTCTATCTGTAAAGTCCTTTTAGCTGATGTATATTGTATGCTTTCTGTGTCTGCCCATCTTACGTTCAAGTCCATAATTTCCCACAAGTTAAACATGGAGGTTCTATCTAACATGCTGGAGTTGTTTGTAGATTTTTCCTGTCATAATAAAGGTATCAGTAAAGTGCTCTGGCTGGATACCTGCCATCTTTTGCCCTCATCATATGACCAACCCATCTTCTTTTCCTTTCATCTATTTCCTTGATGTCATTTGTTTACTCCTAATCTGTTAATTTCCTCATGGCTCTATGTTATAGTCTGTTCCCACCAAGCATGAGTCTTTCCATTGCCCTTTGTGTTTTATTCATTTTTAATTCTTGTTGTGTTCCATGTCTGCCATTAAATATTAGTATAAAGCTAATATTTTTTAAATGGGCCTTCATTTCTATGGAAATCAGGGTCATTAAAAAATTTCTACAATTTCTTGAATATAATCCAGCCTGCCCTTTCTGTCTCTTCTCAGCTCTGAGCCCAACTTGTTCATTCATACTGTCTGACCCAAATGTGCAGACTAATGGGTAAACTCTGTAGGATCTCCATCTAATTTTAAGTCATAATTGGACAATAGATATTCTTCATCTACTTGATCTTTCTTGTGGGGTCAGTCTATACATTTTTTAAATGTTAAAATGTCATTAGTGTTAAATCATTAATAAAAGAGTGCTTATATCTTCCAAGGCCTCTGTAATAATTCAGGGCTTGGTACAAAGAGCTCAATGTTATCTACAAAAAGGCACATCTGGAGAACATCACTATTCACAAAGAATCACTCTTCAGCTTGGATTCTGCTCTGGCAACCCTATATCCCAGTGAAAAACAACCCTGTTTTATGCCTCTCCTAATGTTTACAATCAGACAATTGCTCAACAGAATTGTTCCTTTTGCTATATCTTATTAAGAAACCATGAAATATTTCGATATATATATTGGAGATACTTTGGTGGAAAAAAGTTTGTTAAGCATCATTTTGAGCTCTCAAATCAAATGCTTTTTTACAAGCAACAAAAAAATAAACTCCATGTTCTTATGATATTCCCCATATCTTTCTATGAATTGTAAAATGGTAAGGATGTGGTCAATTGTTGAATTTTGCTTATTAAAGTTTCCTGGTTCTCTGCTAATTTCCTCATTGAATATGGCTTGAGTTAAATCAGGCCTCTGACACTCAATAGTTGTATGACCCCGGGCAACTCATTTAATCTCTGCTTTGGTTTCCTCATCTATAAAAAAATGATAATACTACCGCCTACCTACCACGGTCCAAATCAAGAGGAGAAGATGGAAATTCACCAAGAAGTTACTATGTTGCTATGATTCTATGAAATCTATATGATTCTATCATCTTTTATTATGAGTTTAGCATTGTTATGCATCTTGTTTTGTATTTTTTTAAATCTTACAGCAATATCTGAAAGTTAGATCACTGTTTCATAGTGTTAATATTGAAAGTTCGCTATAGCTGAGATAGATTATGCACAATTCCTCATACCCTGTACTTTCCCACCACTTTGACTTTGTTTTCACCGCTCCCTCTACTTGGAATGAGTCTCTGTCATACTTCCCCCTGTCTTCACTCCCACCTCATATTGGCAAGCACATTTAACTCTCAGATACTTCTGCCAAAGCAACGATCGCTGGTGATGGAGAAGGAAGGAGGAAGAAGACCTTGTAGGCATGCATAGGCTTCCTGATGCTCTCTCTCATTCTGCTGCACTCATGTTTTCCCCCCCAAAAAGGTAGACTCATTTTACCTTCCCTTTCCTTTCTTCTATTAAAGTTTTAAAGACAACAAAATCATTTCTAGGTCTTCTATCTTAACTCCCTCTGTGACCTTTGATAACATTCTGAAAAGCCATTTGAATCCCCTCCCCCTGTTAGGACATAAACATTTAATCTTTGTCCATTCCCTTATGATTACACACTCAGATTTCCTTTTTTTGATTGCTGTGTGTATTTTAAAATTTCTATTCACTTCTTGTCTTTTCATCAAGAATGTCTGGAAGTTCTCTATTTCCTTAAAGGTTCATTTCACTCCCTTGTAAAATTGTGGGTTGTAAGCGTTTATCTTTTTTCTTTTAGATTATATTCCAAGTTTTCCACTCCAGCTATAGTAGTAATGATGAAATTTTGTGTGATCCTGATTGTGCTTCCTCAGTATCTGAATTCTTTCTGGATGCATGTAGTATTTTTTTCCAGATTTTGGCTATGACATTTATGGGAATTTTTATTTTGGGATTTCTTTCAGGAGGTAACTGGGTTCTAATAGATATGAATAGTTTCTCTATCCCTATCCCTGTCTCTGTGTCTTTGTCTCTGTCTTCATCTATCTGTCATTCTCTCGTATCACAGTTCTAAGGTGAGGTGGGGAACCTGTGGCCTCAAGGTCACATGTGGCCTTCTACGTCCTCGGGTGTGGCCCTTTGACTGAGTTCAAGTTTTATAGAATAAATCCTTTTATTAAGGGGATTTCTTCTTTGAAGTTTGGATCAGTCAAAGGGCCACACTTGAGGAGCTGGGAGGCCAAATATGGCCTTGAGGCTGCAGGTTCCCCATCCCTCTTCTAAGGAGTAAATTCTCTCCCTGATCTATGATCATCTCCATGATTTATTTTCAGGTCAGCTGTTTTTGACATTATATACCTTATATTTTGTGGATCCATTACCTTCTATTTGATCCATTCTAATTTTCAAGGAGTCTGTTACTTAAATGAGGATTTGTCTCATACTGAGCTGTGAATTTTCTTTTCAAGTCTTCCTTTCCAAACCTCTCATTTCTTTTCTAATTTAAGAATTTCTAATTCTTTCCTTATTTCTTTTCTAATCTAAAGCTCTTATTCATAGTAGCATTCTTAACTCTTCAAAAAGATTCATTTATTCTAGGAATTCTAATTGAACTTGTGTCCAACTTGTGGCGTTTTTCCTTGAGGCTTTGCTTGTAGATGTTTTGAAGTTTTTTATTTTTCTTTTGGGTTTATAATTTTGAGCATTCCTAATATCATAATAATTCTTTATCAGGGTAATTTTTTTGTTTACTCATTTCTCTAGCCTTACTTCCTGAATTAGGAGTTTGTATTAGGGCTTAGGTAGGCTCTGCACACTTCTGGAGGGGTCATCAGGCCCTTGTTTGGTTTTGTGTTCTACTTTTCATCCTGTTCTGTTCTGGGGTCCTTCCACTGTTGTCTCCAGATATTAAGTACTATGTTTTTCAAGAACCTCAGATGTAGCTCAGGCTGGGGACTTTAAAAAGTTTCAATGCTCTCTGAGAGTTCTAATTTAGGGAAACCTCTGATTGCTCCCTTTCTGGACAAAGATTTGCAAGTTTCTTACCCTAAATTAAGTATAGGCAATACAAGTAAAGTCTTACCTGTGATTAGAGGTTCAGTAAACTAATGCTGGCCTTAGGAACCATCAACCACGTACTCTATAGGGTTAGCATGGCAGAGCAACAAGATCCTCCCTGGTCGGAGATCCCTATTTTTGTTACACAGCTACAGGCCTCAATGTGGGCTATGGGCTAAATTTTTAACTTCACTCTGGTAGCCACACTATTGCTGCTTACTTCAATTCCTGATCCTTACCTAATAAACAACCACAGAACACATTTGAACTGAACCTGTTAGACAACTATTCCTCTGCCCTGGAGCATAGCTTCAAGTAAGTCCCACGTGTAGTTATAGGTCTTTCTCTAAGTTCACAATCCAGCTCTGGGGTTAGAGCTATACAGTTTAAACTGATCCCTGTTCCCTGTATAGTCTGCTCCCATCCCTGCTGAATTCATGACTTTTTCTTGCCCTGGGACATAGTGGCAGGTCGTCCCCGTACCTAGTGTCAGGTCATCTCCTAAGTCAACACTGAATTTGTAACCATCATCTGTGGTCAGGGTCATATAGCTGCTGGTTGGCTCTTATTCCTGATCCCAGTTGGAAACATGATTCACAGTATTTTCTCCTTGGATTTCCCAAACACTACTTAGTCTGGAACTCTTCTTACATTGCTTGTGGAACAGCTGTGGGGAGATCTAGGTTACACTGATTCTTCCTTACCTACCATCTTGGCCAGTTTCCTGTTTTCCTCAGAAAAGAAAGAGCAAAAAGACACAAGGACCAAGAGTAGTCTTTCATTCTCATTCATAGGCCAGCGTGAAAAGCCACCTCTTGAAATAAAAGTATGTCCTACTGAATACCATTTCATGCATTTTGAAGACAGCCCTAATTATTGGAAACCAATCAAGAATTGTCAATTTTCTCTTAACAAGGTACTCATGGTATATTCATCCACAATATGGGGTGGAATATGCTCAAACTGATGGATAAAGAGGTGACTGTCAATCAGTAAGCCAGTTAACAAGCACTGATTAGGCATTTATTACATGTCAGAAACTGTGCTTAGCACTGGGGATACAAAGAAGGGAGAAAATGTGAAAACATCAAATACAATTAATTATATGTTCAATGATTATATCCCCCTATTAGATAGTAAGTTTCATGAAGGCAGAAATACCTTCTTATTTGATGTATTTTGTATTTTTTATTTTTTGTATTCTGTATTTTTGCATTTTGTATTTATGTACTTTATATTAATCTACCTCAATATTCTTTGTATGAGTGTCTGTTGAATTACAGCACACTACTAAGAGAAGATACTTCCCCTTACTCTTCTTGTAATATCCCATCTTAGACCACATGACTACCTACCAGTGGAAACTGAAAAAGCAAGATTGTTGTCCTATAACTATATTAGGTCTGTAAGGTTTCTGCACCTTTGACTCACAAATAAGAAGTCTGCAAATTGGGTGGGGTTAGAAATTGCCTTTATGTGTCATAAGTCAGAATAAATGAGGGAAAAATCTGCATGTTTAATGGGAAACAACACCTCAGGGCCCTGAGCTTTTTAACACAATTAAAGTCCAGGTGAGAAGAAGGTAAAGCAACTAGTCTGAAAAGTACAAGATTCTTTTCTCCAGTTTTATTCAGCAACAACCTTACAACTGGAGTGGGCACATTAATGCTTCAAAGGAATGTCGAAGGGCTCTATTTCTGAATATTAAGTACCTCATTATTAAAGCTTCTGACCCTTTGCTTCAACTCTGTTCAATGTAGGTATAAAAAGGTACCACTCATTAGAGTCCATCAACAAGCTCATTTAGAATGTCTCTTTCTCTACTGTGCTTCCAATGTCCTAATTTTCTTTCTAATTGTCATTTTACATTTCCACTAAAGAAATTATACTAATCTTTCGGTGGCCTACCTGGCCACTCAGTATTCTGGCATATTTGGGTCAGGCCTTGGGCTATAGATAAGATAAAGCTAAATGATTAGTAGACAACTCCCATAGTGCTGCACCTTTCTATGACCATGAGGTGTCATAGTCTTAGGCTCTTCTCCCGGAATTGGGTTCTTCTTGATTTCCACTGGTGTAACTGCCATTTTATATCGACAGGAGAAAAAGTGGGATCAAGCTTCCTAGGGGAAGAAAGAAACATCTCTCTTCAATTTCAACAGAGGTAAAAGTTGGGAAGGATTGGAAATGAAATTCAAAAGCTAGTCCTAATAGTTCCATTAAAAAAAAAAACATAAAAGATAACTCATGGATCATAAGTCCATTTTCTAAATTCCTGCCAGGCAAAACAATAAGTCAATAATATGATATGGCAGCCAAGAAAGGCTAATAAAATATGAGGATTTTCTAAGAAAAGCACAGAGTCAAAGACTTGGAAGGTGATGAGACCCAGTATATTCTGCCCCATCAGAACTCATCTGGATTAATGTGTTTAGTGCCACATTTGTGGCATGGTAGAAATACCATGACTTTGCAACTGATTAGATAGATATGTGGCGAAAGGGAACATGAGGAATTAAAGTTGTAAACCTTGGTGACTAGAATGATGGTGGTGACCTAAACAATAATACAGAAATTTGGAAGAAGGAAGAATGGGGGGGGGGGGGAGGAGGCAGGAAGCTAATGAATTCTGTTTTGGCCTTGCTAAGTTTGAGATACATACATTACATCCAGTTTGAAATTGTACAATTGGCAATTCAGTATATAGAACGAGAGCTTGGGTGAGAGACAAGGACTTTATATATAGATCTACAAGTCATCATTAAGAATGACATTGATAGTGTAGAGCACATCTTGAAGAGGGCAACCAGGATGGTAAAGGGATTTAACATCAAACTACATAAAGGAACTAGAGATGCTGAGTTTGGAGAATAGAATGGGAACATGATAGTTGTCTTCAAATATTTGTAGGGCTGTCACAAAGAATCCACATGTATTTATTAAGTACCTACCTTGTGCCAAGCACAGTGCTAAGTACTGGAAATACAAAAGTGGAACAGTCCTTGTCTTCTAGGTGGGGAGGGATGAAACTACATGTAAATGTATAAGTATATTTGAAAAATATGCAAAATGGATGCAAAGTAGTTTGAGGAGGAAGGGCACTCATAGCTGGAGAGATCAGGAAAGATTTCATGTAGAAGATATGGTGGGATCTGAATCTTGAAGGAAATCAGTGATCTAAGAGTCAGATGTGAGAAGAGCATTCCAAGCATAGAAGGGAGAAAATTCAAAGGTGGGGAATATGTCAGAAACAGCAAGTAAGTCAGAATGTCAAGACTGTAAGCTATATGGAGCAGTGATGATGATGATGATGATGGTGACGGTGGTGGTGGTGGTGGTGGTGGTGACAACTAGAAGGAGTCAAGTTATGAAGATCTTTAAATTTCAGAGTTTTTATTTCTTCCTATAGATAATACAGAACCTCTTCATTTAATTGAGTAGAGAATTGATGTGGACAGATTTGTGGGTTAGGAAAATCATTTTGTTGGTATTGTGGGGAATGGATTGGAATGGAAAGAAACCTGAGGTAGGGACACCAAACAGAAGGCTGTAACAATAATCCAGGCAAGAGATGATAAGGACTTCAACCAAGGTGGTAGCTACATGGGTAAAGAGAGTGAGATACATGCTAGAGATATTGTGGAGAAATGGTAGAAATACCATGACTTTGCAACTGATTAGATAGATATGTGGCGAAAGGGAACATGAGGAATTAAAGTTGTAAACCTTGGTGACTAGAATGATGGTGGTGACCTGAACAATAATACAGAAATTTGGAAGAAGGAAGAATGGGGGGGGGGGGGAGGAGGCAGGAAGCTAATGAATTCTGTTTTGGCCTTGCTAAGTTTGAGATACATACATTACATCCAGTTTGAAATTGTACAATTGGCAATTCAGTATATAGAACGAGAGCTTGGGTGAGAGACAAGGACTTTATATATAGATCTACAAGTCATCAGCATAGGGAGGATAATTGAACTCTTGGGAGCTGGTGAAATCACAAAGAGAAACCTTGTAGCGAGAGAGAGGGGATGGAATTCTATTTTTCTGATTGGCACCTGGGCAAAACTAAGAGTAGAGGTTACAAAGAGACATTTTCAGAAGTTTGATGCCATGAAACAATTAAATAATTAGTTATTTAAATCTATAACCAGGTGTATTAGGAAATAATAAGTTCCCCCTCACTTGAGGTCTTCAAACAAAGGTTAGGTACCAATTTGTCAGGTATACTGTAGAGGTGAATTTTATTCAGGAATAGATCGACCTATGATTTCTCCTCTACCCCAGAGAATTCTTCAAAGAGTTACTCTTGGCACACAGTCACAAAAGATTAGCTCTTTAACAGACCCCGGGGTCTAGTCAGCAGCCACTGCAGAGAGTATAGAAGCAAGAAGGACCAGCTTTAATGAATGAGTGAACTATTTCAAATCAGGTCCAAATATTCCAGGAAAAATGGTTCACTTTTTCTGAGTCTACATAAAAAACACAAATGTCAAAATGACGAACTATTTGCCTTGGAGATAAGAATCTATCCCTCTGGTTACTTAGAGGTAGAAGATGACATTCAACCCTGGGTGGGGAATTCAAAATCAGAGCCAACAAACTGGGTTCCACCTTCTTATTTTGCATAAAATTGTTTCCATTCTTTGCTACCCCACACTCCTAAATTGAAACTCTTCAATGCCATCTTTCCTGTCTATTAATATTTTACCAAGGGACCATCTCAATAACATGTTTTTCTTCTATAGAGGAAAGCCAAGGGGTGAAATATAACCATTTATGTTACTATTCATGTAATTTCACTGCAGACAATCTCTACCTCCCAGATTGATTTTTTTTAACTAGGTCAAAGAGGCCACTCTCTGCCTCATTTCCTACCTAGATTTAGGTGTTGCCTTGGTCAGACTGAGACCTGTTAAAGGCCTTAACTTAAAAAGACTTAAGAAAGACTTAAAAAGGCTCCCACTATATCCAGGGCCATCTCCAGCCATCCTGATCAATATCTAGCCACTTGTCCCAAATGGCTGTAGAGGAAAAAGTGAGACTGGCGACTTTGCACAGATTCACTGCATGTCATGGCATCACCTCCCTGATGCCAGGGTCCTCTCTGAGAATGAAGGACAAACGACTGGAGACAATTTATTGCCTTTGTATACCAATCCTCTCAAACCAGACAAAACTTTCCATTCCCAAGTAATTTATTTTCCTTTAATCAGATGTTACAATTGGTTGTTGATGGTAAATTGGTCAGACAGATCCACAGTCCCCATCTTTTCCCTTGCTTGGTATATACATATATGTGCATGTGTGTATGTATGTGTGTGTATGTGTTTCATAGCCCTGTGCAACCACCTTTCTCTTTGTCTGTACTTGGTTACCAAATTGATGCAGGAGGCTGCCCTGGTAAGATTCAGTCTAGGTATTGTAGACCTGGGTTAAGTTATTAACTATTAAGTGGTGGTGGTAATTAGGCAGCAGCAATGAAATACAAAGGAGTAAATTTACACTTCAGGTAGACATTAGTTTGTCTACTGATACAAAACTTGGAGAACTGCTGTACAAGCTGGAACTTCTGCTGAAAATGAAAAGAAAAGCTCTTGAAGACCATATGCCCATAATTTGACTTAATGGTTGGAAAAAAGCATGTCACAGGGATCGCCGAGCCAAACTGCAAGGCAGGAAGGGAAGGACTGGGGGTTGGGAGTTGGAGAAGGAATAAAAGTCTGAGCTTCCCCAGCTGACAATCGGATGCCATCAATTGCTGTTAATTCTGTCCTAGAAATTCCTACATTGAAATTTGGATTGGAAAAAACCAAGTCATCTTTCAGGAGGTAAAATATTTTTCTTTTTCTATTACATTCACAAGATATATGTATGTGTTTGCTTAGCAAGATACATGAATGTGTTTGTATTCTATGTTGGAAAAAAAAACATTTGGGTATTGAGTAGGTGAATTACATGGATTCCAGGGATATACATTTTTATAGGTTTCTGGATAAAAGAAAACATGCTAGTATCTTGGCTTTAAAGAGAAATTAGAAGCAGGCTTAATGATCTTTACAATGCCAAGAATAATTCAGCCAACAGGGTTGAGGAGGGCCACACACACCTGGCCCATTCTACTAAAGCCAAACTGAGTGATAGAACTCTGATTATTTCCCAAGAATCTGTCCCTAAACTTAGACACTCAAAGCACAAAACCAAGATACAAAAGGTCCTCTTCTTGCAGCCAGACTGTTCATTGCTGAAATAATAATACTAAGTGAGAAACTGAAACCTCAAGGAGACCAAAAAGCTACCAGAGTCACAATCTGACTCCAGGTCCCAAATGCCAGTCCCCAGTACAAGGACACAGTGCCAAGGGCTGTGTGCCAAATTATAACCAGATCTCAGCCCCATGGTCCAAGTATTAAAGATGCCCCGAGATTTGGGAGAACCTAACTAATGGCAAACATATGGTAGGTTGTGGGGTTTTTTTTTTCTTTTTACTCCAGGGTTTCCATTTTTACTTCAGTCAAGGAAAGAGCTCCTATAGTGCAGGGTTTGGGGCTGCCTGAGGCATGAGATCATGTAGCACCGATTGGAGCTTTAAATGTGAACTAGAAAGTAAGGTTCCTAACTTCTCTAGGCCCAAATGGAGCATCAGCCTGTTGTCTTAAGCTGCAAGGTCTGCTCTAGGATTCAATATTAAAATTCTCCAGCTGACTGATCAACTTCTTCCTGCTGTTCCTGTGAGCTTAAAATTTGAGAAGTGAAACTTAACATTTCACCTCAGCACGGGGGAAGCAGGGGAACAGCCCTCTTTTTTTCTGGTTTGTCTGAGGGTGCTCCGGATGGTATTGTGAGATGCTCGCATCCATACCCCGCCATCATGAAGATTTTTATGGTTCCTTTCTTCACATCGGTTCTGTTATACTCCAGCTACAGCAGAGAATGGATGACACACACTGCTTGCAAGGATGACAAGTTGAAATTGCTTTACCAGAGTTGCGGTGAGGTCTTTAAAATCATCCATTTGTGCTTATGGTAAAATAAAGGCCGCCGACAGAGGGGAAGTAAATTCTTAGAGGGAGGAGGGGGTGAGTACTACCACCAAACCCTCTTTTCCTACTATCTAACATGGGCTTTGTTTCTTGGAGGGAAAGAAAAAAAAAGGTGGAAAGGAGAGAGAAATGAGAAAGAAGGAGAGGGCCAATGAGAAGGAAAAAGGAGGAAGACATGGAGAAAGAAAGGAAGAGTAGGGAAAGAAAAGAAAGGGGAAGAGAAAAGAGAAAGGGAGAATGAAAAGAGAGAGAGAGAAGAGAAGAGAAGAGAAGGAGAGGAAAGTGAGGGAGAAAAGAGATACTTTCATCCAGGAAAGCTCTTAAAGGAATAAAAATAGTGTAACAAAGTATGTGTTTACTAGATTGAAAGTTCAACAACAATTTAACAACAGAAGGTTGTATAACAGTGGCGTCTTTTCAAGTTTATTGGATTTGCAGTTTGTGTGAAAAAAATATTTATTTTCCTTCACATTACTAATCATTCCAGAAAGGGTGAAGGAGCCTGCAGATTACTTCCCTTTTCACTAACAGTTCACTTAAGGGAGGGCAAAATCTCAGCAGATCTTGAATCTGGTGCTTCATCCTGCCTTGGTTGGGAACTCTGAAAAGGTTAAAGAAAGTCACCTCCAGACTGGCCTGGGCGGAAGGGAGTTGAGGGGCCTTTCATTAAATCAGTGAGGCTTGGTCCTGCCTCAGAGGAGAGAGTACACATACAGAGCAGAACGGGAGAGTTTTCTTGGTTGCCTTTGAACTCATGGTGGAATTTGATCCAAGTAATGATTCCACCATCTAAAGGGCCACAGAGCTGAAGCATTTGCAGGATGCCAAGGGCACAGTGAAAACTGTTTTCTTTTCTTTTTCTTTTACCTCTCCTCAAAAGGAGAGGAACATTAGGTTGGCTCCACCTCACAAACGAAATTATAAATTTGAATGCCAAAATATTGTCTTGCTTGCTGCCTGACTTCATTGTGGCTGTTCTCATTTTGGACACTTTTACTAGGATAGATGGAATAGGCCCCAGGAGTCCCTTTCTTTTCATGTACATTAAATGACAAGGCTGAAAACAAATGAGCAGGCCAGAGATGCTTTCTTTAATTCATCCTTATCTCAAAGATTTTTCTAAGCTTCCTTATCTGTAAAATGGTGACAATAATAGGACCTAACTTACAGAGATGTTCTAAGGACCAAATTAGATAAGCAGATGGATGGATGGATGAATAAATAGATAGATAGATAGAGATAGATAGATAAATAGAAGAGAGATAGGTAGATAGACAGACAGGATAGGAGATAGATAGATAGATAGATAGATAGATAGATAGATAGATAGATAGATAGATAGATAGATGATAGATAGATAGATAGATAGATAGATAGATAGATAGATAGATAGAAGAGAGAGATAGGATACATAGGTAGATAGACAGATAGATAGGATAAATGCATAGATAGATAGGATAGGAAATGATAGATAGATGGATAGATGATAGATAGATATAAAGTATTGTATAAATGCTAGCTATCATCATTATTAGAGTCTCAAGTGCCCACACTTTGCCTTTTTATTCTGATTTCTGTCTTGTGAATGGATTCCAATAAATGCCTTGAGGTATTAGGGGAAAGTGGAGAAAGCAGTGTCAGCCTCACTCCTCCAACAGACAGCCACCCATCCCAGGATGAATACCTTTTGACCAACAGTAGGGTGCAGTTGGGAAGCCTCCCCTTGCCAGCCCCTTGTCTTGGCCAGAATATTAGAGCTGAGTGGCAGGAATTCCTTTGGAATGATGTTTCTTAAGAAACAAGAGGTTTTGCCCAAGCTAGCAGATCTGATTTGGACAAATTTGGCCTAGATTCTAAAGCCCTAATTGACTACAGACCCTGTGAAGTAACTAGGGCAAAATTCATACCTTAGATTAGAAGCAAAGGAATTAGGTTTGTTTCCCAACTCCACTATATGATGCTGAGCTGATTCTTGACTACTGTATCTAGGTTTTTCCATCTTTCCAGTACTGGAAGCAGTGGCACAGTGGATAGAGAGTGGATCTCAGAACCAGGAAGGAAGGTCTGTGTTCAAGACCTGCTCTGACTGTGTGACTATGGGCAAGCCAAAAGAGGCTTATAAATATATTTATTTATAAGTTTATATTTATATATATAATTTATATATTTACATATACTATATTTATATATATATATATAATTTATAAGGTTATAAATTGAAGAAAGGATGCTGATTCCTATCAGTAGAGGGATTTTCCTCTCATAGGTGTGCACTATTGAAGTGTACACAGCAAGCCAACAAGAATTCATCAAGTGCTTACTATGTGTTGGGCACTGTACTAAACACTGGGGATACAAACACAAGCAAAAATGAAAATAGTCCCTGCCCTCAAGGAGCTTATAATCTAATGCCAGAACAGAGCAATAAAGGAAGACTGAAGGGAGAGAAGAGGAAAGAAGGCACCCAAGAAGGGGCATGATGGTAAAGTCTAGAGAAGCAAAAGCATCTCGAGGAAGGGAACAAACTGTGGCCAGCCTGGGTCCATTGCCAAAATGGAGGTCCTCAGGATGTGGCAATTGTCATTGTTATTTGTCCTTCTTTCCCGAAGAGGACCAGTGATGTCACAAGGGTATGAATAGAAGAAGGTGGCTAGCATTGGTGGATGGATGTTCTAGGGTGAAAAGTACTCAGCCACCAAGGGAAGACTTTAGATCTTTTTCAGATAAAATTATTTATATGCAGACTTCCTCAATCTTGTGGTTGTGAAACAAAATTTTTAGACCTAAGAATAATGCTTACTATTTATGATGAGTAAATTTTATTTCATTAGCTTCTAGAAGCAATGTGGTGTAGTAAATAAGAGTCAGCCTTAGAGTCAAGAAGACCTAGGTCCAAGTCTCACCTCGGACACATTCTGGTGTTTAACCTTGGTATCAAACAGGCTGCACGCTGCCCACAACATTTTCTCATATGGCCTGAACCAGATTAAAATGTAATTGGGGAATATACTGAACAAAATAAATCAAAATATAATAAAATACGTAATAATATGGTTTAAAATTAAGTCAACATGGAGCCAACTGGCATCCTTATGTATGGATTAGTGGCCCCTGGTTTTATTTGAGTTTGGCATTATTCCTCTAGGCAACACTCTAAGACTGTAAAGTCACAGAAAAAGTGTCAGACCTCTATTCATTGAGGAAATTTCCTTGCTGGGTACACTTCCCTATTCCAATGAAATCATAGGCCAGTGCCTATTTCTAATAAATCCTGCAGGGTGTCAGAATCCTCTTCAACTACTTTCAGTAACCTATCTCAAGAAGTCTGGATTAAGATGTTAACTCAAGGGTTTTATTTCCCATTATTTAGAAAAAAATAATGAGTATAAATCCAAGGTTTAAGAACTATAACACCACTTTTGAAGGGAGCTGGAGCTTTGTGATTGGGTTTCTCTAAGGGATAATAATGTGCTATGGTGCGTTGAAGTCTGTGGGATAGACGTAGGAGAACTGATTGTTCAACGTATATGAGTATTTACACCTCAAAAACTGGTAAATGCTACAAAATCAGTGCTTGATTCATTCTTTCACTGATTGTGTAGACATGAAAATGATGGAGAAAATATTAATAATGCAGATTAAACTTAAAAGCACATCAGGCAACTTTTTTGTTTGGAGAGCCAGTTGTTAAACATTTACCTGTACACTTCTGGGTAATGGAAGTGTAAGATCACAGTTTTAGCTCTGTAAAGTACCTCAAAGACAATCTAGTCTGACCCCCCTCATTTTACAAATGAAATAGAAGCCAAAGGAGGTTAAGTGACTTGCCCCAAATCCCACAGATTGTGTCTGAGGCACATTTTGAATTCAGGCCTTCTAACTACCAAGCCACTGCAACATGTTCCACTACAAATTTCAGAATCTATTCTCAATTTCCGTATAGATTCCTCAATCCTACCTTTTCCATCTCAGCTCTGCCACTGACTCACGCAAGGGATTTTACTTCTCTCAGCTTGTTTCTTCATTGCTAAAAAATTTCATTCTTAAGCTTGTTGTTAATTCTTAATGAATGTTCTGGTGGTCAATGTTGGGACACTGTAAAGACTCAGCATGGGAAGGGAGACCCAGAAATGGAATTGCCAGGGAGAGGAAGAAAAGGATGTGAGAAATTGCAAGATGAAAGAGACAGAGGAGCCCAAACAGATTTGGACTAGACCACAAGGTTGTATCAATCTAAGAATCTTAGGGAAAAAAGGAAGATCATAGTTTGTGTTTACATCTTGCTTTGTGATTACAAAGTACAATCATAACTATAATCTCATTTGATCTGTCTAATGATCCTAGGACAATAGGAATTACAGGTTTTATTATCACTTATTCATAAATAAGGAAACACAGGGTTACAGGTTAAAGGATTTGTATGAGGTTGCATAGTACTAAGCAGCAGAGCTAGGATTTGAATTCAGGTCTTCTGACTTTAAATCAAATTTTCTTCTTCTACTTTACCATATTGCCTGTCTCATAAGAGGGAGAGCATTCTGGAAAAACACAGAAAGAGCTTGTTGTGAAAAGAAGATGGAAATAATTGTCAATGTTTGATGTATTTGGGAGGTGGGGGTGAAGCAAAGTAAGGTTAAATGGTAACTTTGGATGTTGATAAGGCCAATATGGTCAGTAGAAGCATAGTATGGGTCTTGGAGGCAAAGAATATGTCATGAGTATGCAATCATATTAAGGCAGGAAGAGTTTAATAAACTTCCTGAGCATCTGTGTATATCTAATAATATAATAATAAGTAAGAGCAAATCATGATCACAATTATCATCTACAGTATTTTTAATCTGATCAAAATATAGAATGATAACATAGAGAAGGGTTTTGTGAAGTTTTGGTGGGAAGTATGGGCCTTGAACACAGTTCACTTCTTTTCCCCAGGAGATAAGAAGCAAGGTGAACATATGGTGCCTGTTCTGTATCCCAGGTACTACTCAGAGAGGAAGGAAATTTTCAACCAATGCAATAGAAAAGGCACCATGATAGGTTTTCTGAGGCAGCAGGCCTCTTCTGGTCTGGTTAAAACAATAATTCCTCTTAATACCCTAGCTACAGTCTACAAAGGGCTCTCAGCTTGCGGGAATCTACTTTCTGTTAGTAGACTGAGTATCTTGAGGAATACTCTCTATAAATGCATGTTGACCCAGGGTGAGCACTGAAATGTTCAGATGAATCTAGGATCTCTTCAGGTGAGAAAGTCCTTCCACCTATGTAGACCACAATCATTTATGCCTGTCTATCTTCTGCAGCTCTTGTCAATGGTCTCTCAAAAATTCACCGCATAGGGCCACCCAAAGTATTGGAGGCTTTCCTCACTTTCCCCTGGCATTAGGAGGGTGCCAGTAGAGGACATTAGCTATTCTTGTGTCATATGATTTTCTTTTCCAACTATACAATTCCTTGATGATCCCTTTTACTCATGTTCTCATTAGTTATTTTGTTGTAGCCTGCTCACACTCACCGTGAACCTTCCATTTTTCTCTAGTTGATAGTCCCTACTACATTTTCAGAGACAATTATATTTGATTCCTCAATGTAATTTTAGTATGTAAATGATGAGCCTTTACTTTCATGAGAAGCTTGAGATCACTGAAAAGGCTTTACAATTTCGCTAAAGCAATTCATCCTATTCTCTTCCTCCTGTTCAAGTCTGGGCTTAACTAATTTTCTTTCTAGCCTGTTTGTCCAACGTATACATACTGATAGACAAGTTCTATTTTGTAAACAAGGGCTTATATCCAACTGCTTTCTGAAATCTGAGCAAGAGACATTCTTCATCCACTTGGTCTTTCCTGTGGATGGACAGGCCAAACTCTTTTGAATGATTTCACATCTCTCAGAATATTTCGCAACATGTGTGGCTGGATGCAGTCACCACAATGTCATTCACAAATGAGAACATGTAAAGGATGTCACCATTCTGTGCTGTATCTCCTCCATCACAACTGCAAATACCAGAGATGAAAACTCCTTTTATGTTTTATGCTTGACCTAATACTTATTATCACAGTGCCTTTGAACAGTTATTTCTGTTATTATATCTTCCTAGGAATCTTAAATGATTTGCTGTAGGAATGGAGACACCTTGTAAACACACACACACACACACACACACACACACACACACACACACACACACACTCCCACACACCTCTGAAGGCAATGCTGCTTTGTTCCACTGAATCAAATGTGGGTTTTTTTTCTTAATTAAGACATAACAAGCACAATGGCATCTTACATTCTCCATTTTGTTGTTGCTACTCAGTCATTTCAGTCACATCCAATTCTTTGTGACCCCATTTTGGGTTTTTCTTGGCAAAGATACTGGAGCGGTTTACCATTTCTCCAGTTCATTTTACATATAAAGAACTGAGGCAAATAGGAGTAAGTGACTTGCCCAGGGTCTGAGATCAGATTTGAACTTAGGAAAATGAATCTTCCTGACTCCAGGTCTGGCACTCTACCCACAATACCACTTAGCTGCCTATATTCTCTCTTTTAAAAAATATGTTTTTAATTTATGATATAAAACAAGCATTTTCGTTACATAGTAGAATTTTTTTAAAAAAGATATATTCTCTATAGATTTCTGTTCATTGTGAAATGGTAAAGACGTGGTTCATTGTTGAATATCCCCTATAAAAGTCTGTTTCTTTTTTAACACCCTCATTGAATACGTGCTCAATTCATGTATAAATAACTGGAAAATTGAGGAGTAGGCATATAGGGAGACGTACTGGCATTGTCCAATTACCTTTTATCCATATTAATAAGATCTGAGATTTTTTTCTCCATACTTTTGATTTCTCCCCCTACTTAACCTGTATATTGATCTCTGAATGCCTTAGTAATTGCAGTATCTCAGATCTCCACTGATCCAGCTGCTGTTCCCCATGTCATTTCTATATCTTCTAGAAGTATATCTAGGACTGTGGTGATTCCATTATCTTTCATGGAGAAAGCATTTTGTTAAATTAGTTTTTTGCAAACCTTTTCCATTTTTCTTCTATTTGTAATACTTTCTTGAATGTCTTTGGGATGACTTTGCCTAGATGAATACCTTGCTAAATAAGTTTTCTCTAAATTCATCTTATTCTCCACTGCTGTTTTCTACTTTATGAGATGACAGTACTCCTAATTATTCATAATTCCCTAATTATTCATAATTTTTCTTCAAATGGTTTTACAAATGGACCTACATTCTAATTCAGTATTGCCTTTGGCATCTCACTCTGTTTGCCAGGAGTCAAATGTTTACTGCCTTAAGATGCTTTCTGGGCTATTTAAATCTCCTTGCTGTGGTAATTAACTTCCATTGATTAAAACCCTAGATAAATTTATTATAGTTCATATCAATGTCATTTCTGTTGATTATTTCTCATTTTTTACATTTTAATTATTTGTTTAAATAATTCAGGTTTAAGTTGTTTCAGTTATATGCTATATATTTTTCTAATTCTTCTTCTTTTCTTACTAATTCTGATCTTAACTTTGATGAGTTATTGGCCTGATTCTATACAGAGAGCTACACAGGATACTTCCCACATAAATAACAAGTCTTTTCCTATCTGTTAAAATATAACCTAGTTCATTCTTTATTGTGTTGTTTTATTCTCATTCTGTCTAAAACCTACCAGTTCTGGGGGTTTTTAAAGAACGTTTTCATATTATAGAGATATGAGGCTTCTTTGTAATCTACAAAATCTTGGCTTCTCACTTTCCTTCCTCCTGAAGTTCATTTTCCCATATGTTTCTCCCTGCCCTCACCTTTTCTCCCTCACCTTTACATTGAAGTCACCAAGTATCACAATATATGTTGATATCCAAGTTTTCATAGAATTACTCTACCTCGTTGTCCTCAGCAACTAATATGTCTGTGTACGCTGAAATTATTTTCATGTTGGCATTTTGCAGATACTTATAATTAGTTCTGCAATTCCTGATGACCAAATATCCCATGGTTGCCTCTGGGCATATAGTAAAACCCTCTCTGCCAACTCCTTTCTTTACTTCTCCAAGGAGTACTCATGAGCCATTCTTCTACAAAGCTACAATCTCCTTTCTGTTTAAAAAAAATTTATACAATTGATTATGATTCACTTTTTCCAACAATATGTCCTCTTATTGGTCATTGGACAAAAATTTCATGTTTAAAGTACCAACTGTCAAATGATGGTTTATTGACAGTCTAGAAATTGTATAATTCTTAGCATCGTTTGCCCCTTATTTTGCCACCCTGCCACCACTGCAGAAGAAGAAAAGGGCTTCATAGTACTGAAGGTCATTGATTTTTTCCTTTGTTTCATGGGTGACCTTAGCAAAAACAAAATTGTCAATCATCTGTAACCACCTTATGCCTATCCAATGGTAGAGTATCCACAAAAACCACTCATTCTTTTTCTCCCTGACAGACCCTACCACTTGAGAATTCCTGCTGAAGTATAGATAGTCCCTGAGAGATTCAATATCTTATATAGGAATGACCTTACATAAGCAGAAGTCTCACAAGGTACCAGTTTACTAGACAATTAATTTCCTGGTAATTATTGGCAGAGAACGTCATGGGAGTGGGATCTGAATTCAATAATGAAGGAGGGATGGAGAAGTGGCATATGCCTACCTCTAGTTATCTAGATTGGTCCTCAGAAACCAGACTTGGTCTTTTTCCAGTATGGGAGATAATGTCAGAGTTTACATTCCATTGCTGTAATCTTCAACAAACCAAGATCACCTCATGTCCTGATGAGGCAATGAGAGAAGGACTTTGTGGAGGAAAGAATGAACAGAGTTCTGGTAAACTCCCTCTCTGAACTTCCCTCTCCCCAATACACATACACACACACACACATACACACACACACACACACACAGAAAAAGAGACACAGAGAGAGAGGGAGAGGGAGAAAGAGAGAGTGAGTACTGCTCTAACTCTGGCAATAGGGAAAGCAGTTTGGTAGTCTTTCACTAAGGAGTTCACTCCCACCAATCTGAGGACTAGAATTCAGATGACCAGCCTAGCCCACAAAAATGCACTTAATCAATACTATGCCTAAAGCATAGATACCTATTATGGTAGAGCATTCTTTTTATAGGAAAATCTACTCCAAGCTCCATCTTGAGATAACAGAAACATGTCAATCATAATCATTATGACATTCATATGGTACTTTAAGGTTTATAAATCACTTAACATAGATTATCTCAGTTGAACCTTATTACCCCTACCTTATAGATGAATAAATGAAGCTGAGAGAAATTATGTGACTTACCCAGGTTACATGAAGGTAAATTTTTGAGGCAGGATTTGAATTTGGATCTTCCTGACTCCAAGTCCAGGGCTCTATCCACTGTGCCACCTAGCTGCCATATTGCCTATCAATTCATTTCCTGTCAAGGACTCCCCTTTAGTGGAAGACATTTGAAGTTAGGGGCCCTGCATTTGAATGCCAGCCCTTCTACCACTCATGTGACTTTGGATAACATATGTAGCCTCTTTGTGTAATAGTTTCCTCCTCTGTAAAATGACCAAATTGGACTAGATGACTTCTAAGATCCCTTCTGAGTATCAAATTCTACCCACCTTCCCTTGTCTGCACCAGACTAGCAGTAATGAGGTTCCTGAAATCAATGTAGAAGCAGTGAGGGTCCTGGATAATCTCAAGGGTGATGACAGAGCAAGAGTACATTGGAGTCAGTTCAAACTGACTTGGAAGAGCTGATTATTAAACTTTCAGCGTGAACATTTATGCCTCAGAAGTCAACAAAAGCTACAAATCGGAGCTTGATTTATTGTTTTGTTGCTTGTCCAGGCTTAAGAAGGGGAAGGAAAAAATGTTAATGGTGCAAATTACATTGAAAAGTTTGATGTATACTTTTTTCCCCCAAGAGCCAGTTATTAAGACATTTACCAGCACACACCTCTGTGTTAGAGAAGGTGTATGACATTCCCAGATGCTTTGGGGAGGAGATAAAGATCAGAGGCATCTACATCAGTGACTTTGTCATTGTTCAATCGTTTCAGTCACATCCAACTTTTCATGATCCTACTTGGGGTTTTCTTGGAGTGATTTCCCATTTCCTTCTCCAACTCTTTTTACAGATCAAGAATGGAGGCAAATAGGGTTAAGTGACTTTACCAGGATCACATAGCTAGTAAGTGAGGCCAGATTTGACTTAGGTCTTCCTGACTCCAAGTCCAGCACTCTACCCATTGCACCACCTAGCTGTCCCATATCAGTGATGGGAAGGGGAATTCCAGTACAGAGGAGCAGCCTTTTCTATCATACCTTGATTGAGCATAAGCAGAATATCTAATATCCTCTCCCATGACTACATTTCAGCAGAACAGCCAGTCCTGGCATTCCTTATCAGCAGAGGTTCCCTCAATCTTCCCCCACTCAGACTCCAACTCCTTACTCTGTCCAGGAAGTGAAAGTTCCTGCGGCTGGGGCCAAGGTTACCTCCCAACCCAGCTAGGCCAAGGGTTCACCACTTGCTATTTCAGAACTAACGTGGGGGTATTTACACTTCACAGGGACCAGACTTTAGTCCTGGGATTTTTCTTCAGATCTTCCCGCTTTGTCCTGGAGTACCACAGTTCTGCCCTAAATCTTCCTTATTTTTATCACTCTACACGCACCCTGAGGTGTTATTTTATCTTGTTTATGGGGGAAATCTCAAGGGCTTGGAATTTTCTGACCTACTCCATCATGTTCCTAGAATCTTCTCCTAAAATTATTATCTTTGATACCTATTAACAAACAACATAAATTTCACTTAAACAAACTTGGAGTGTTTCAGGATTCTTTCGCAGAGCTTGAAAAACACAAGTATAGACCATTTTGTCTACCAGAAAAGCGAGAGTAGACAAGATATCCACCAGCCTCAGCCTCTCCCAGAAGCAGGGATTACTGGCATGCACTAACATACCTGGTTATGGAAGTTCTTTTCATCTTTAGGAAACCCCCCCCCCCCACCCACCTCAAATCATCTTTCCCATTTTGCCGTCTTTTCACTATCTCCTCCCAGAGAGGAGAATGTTTCTTTTAACTCAATTGCTGATGCAGAGACAACACAGAGAACTACCCACTTCTCCATCCTTCCAATATTGAATTCAGATCCCACCCCATGACATTCTCTGCCAATAATTACCAGGAAATTAATTGCCTAGTAAACTGGTACCTTGTGAAGCTTTCTGCTTATATAAGGGCATTCCTATATAAGGTATTGAATCTCTCAGGGACTATCTATACTTCAGCAGGAATTCTCAAGTGGTAGGGTCTGTCAGGGAGAAAAAGAATGAGTGGTTTTTGTGGATCTCTTTTCCTTTTTGTTTTCTTTCTATCTCACTGTGTTAATCTTTGCACCAGAATCCGTCTTGAATTATCTAAAAAACATTTTGGATAATGAAACAGCCCTCTCACCAGTGTCAACTCATCAGCAAATCATCTAAATTTCTGAAAAGAACAACCAACGCCTGGCCTGGCTCCACTGTCAGCTGTAGGAGGGCAGAATGTCCTTCTTTATGTCTGGTGAATGACAGATAGTGACAAAAGGTTGGGTGCTGTACAGAACTGAAAGAAAGCTTAGACCCCCACAGCATCCTTCTCATCCATCCCTCCTCTTCACTCATACATCTACCATTCTAGATCAGGCTTTCATCATATCTTGCCTAGATGGTTGGCAAAACTGCCTCAACTTTGTTCTCCCTTCCTCTAGTCTCTCCTCTCTCCAAACCATCCTTCATGTAGTTGCCAAAATAAATTTTTGAAGGGAATGAGCAAGACACTCAACCTCTTCAAGTTTTAAATTCCTCATTTGTAAAATGGGGATTGAAATACCTTCAATATCTACCTGACCAAGTTGCTACAGGACTAAGATAATTTGAGTATGTGTAATACCTACGTATTATGTACATGTGTACATAATATATGCATATAGCTTTGAAAAATGTAAAGTGCTGTAAAAAACATGAGTTGTTTGTAATGTGATGAGCCCTGGACTGAATGCTAAGAGTCCTAGGTTTGTGATCTGATTATTTATAAACTCCTTGTATGACTGGGGCAAATCACTTAACCCTTCTTGGCCACAGGTCCATTATCTATATGATGAGGAAATTAGAGTAGACCAAGAGTTCTCAAACTTTTTGGTCTCTGGACCCCTTTATACTCATGAAAATTTTTGAGGACCCCCCTCAAAAGAGCTTTTGTTTTTGTGGGTTATATCCATCAACATTGACCATATTAGACATTATAATGCCTTATTAGTATTAGAAACATAGTTTTGACTTCATGAATCCCTTGAAAGAGTCTCAGGGACTCCAAGGGATCCCTGGATCATACTTTGAGAGCCCTTGAACTAGACACTCTTGAGGGTTCCTCCTAGTTCTGAAATTCTGTGAATCCATGATCATGTATATAAGTGACATACAAGCTGCTGATTTTCAACCAGTGACAAAAATGTTCTGTTCTTCATAAAAACAACCTTTACCAATGTATAGGGCTGTTTGGTGGTATGTATGTTTATGTTTTCAGAGAATTCATTTTAATGTAACAAGCATTTACTTGGTATTTATTGTGTACCAGGAACATCCATGAACTTGTGATCAGAAGTATTAAAGCCATAGCCCTAGTCTGACTTATAGTTTTCAGATGCAACAGATGTAAAGGTGCCTTAACCCATCAATGCACATTCAAACTAGATTTGTACATTTGAGTTTAGAGGAAAGTATGTCACATGATCCCAGAAATATTGGGTGAGAACAGAGAGAAAGAAGAAACCCTACACTTGACTTGATCCTCTCTGTACTGTTAATAGAAAATTCTAAAGAATTCAAAAATTTTAAAAAAATTTGAGCCTAAACAAAACAATGGAGGACCAAGTCTTTTGTCATTTAGTAAGAGATTATGTTTTCCTTTCTTTTTCATCCAGAGGGACCCAGTGCCCCTGTGCCTTGGCTCTTAGTAACTCAGTGCTCTTCCTTTCCCTCAACTGGGACAGTGCTGATCTGTTCAGAAATGCAAAAGAGAAAAGATGCCCGGCATATATAGGTACTTTTTTGTTGTAAGGCTATTAGAATAGATAGCATCCCAAATTAAGTAGGCAGAGTGGGAAAATGAGCAAGGAAAGCATATTATATAGGCAGTCTTTTCACCAAAACAGAACATGGAGAACCCTCCCAATGAGGTCCTTATTGAAAGCTGAGACCAGATAGTGGCTGAAGGGTAGGGAGGGGATAGTATGCTATATATAAAAAGTGGTGATTTCCAGTACTGTTACTCAGGACTGGCCACCTCTGCCAACATGATGGATTCTGTAAGAGGATCAACAACACATTTTGTCTTCCCTTAAAATTCTTGGCCTAGAGAGGCCACCCCACACCTTGGAAATTTACTTTAGTACCTGGCAGGAATCCCTCCACAATGAACACTCCCTAACACAAACCTACTCTCCTCTTTCAGTGGAGACAACTAGTTAACAAGATTTTTCTATGTCACTGTGGTTTTTGACCCAGTGGTCATTTTTCAAAGGTGGAGCCATATTTTAGCCACAAATGATACACAGACTGAATCAGGTCAAGTAGTCCAGAACAATCCATCAAGATAGTAAAGTATGGGAATCAAGATAGGTTCCTAAAATGCAAAGCAGTACTGCCAACTGTCTCCTTCAACCCAAAATAGAGAGTGAGTCACAAATGACAGAGCAACATAGCACATTGAATGGGTTATTATGATTAAACATTTATAGCAACATAAAAAAATGGTAGGGGGAGGGGAAGAAGGGGAGGGGAAATGCCTTTCCCTATAACCTACTAATTCTGAAGTAAATGGAGCAAGAAAACCCAAGCCAAGGAGCCATGAAATAATAATTTCAAACATTGTGTGCAGAAAACAATTTCCCTCTTAGTCCATGTTCCAAATCCACAATGATATAAATACTAAACAACAGAGAAAAGTGCCACAAATACCTAGGGAGGCAACAATGCAGTTTCACAATGATATAATTATGTGTATGGAGCTAAATGACACTCTCAAAGACAGCCAGGCTGTCTTCTTTCTGTATAGATCTCCAAGAAGAGAACTGAGCAAAGAAAGCCATATTATAGCTCTTAAAATCTCAACATTTGTCTACATTTCCAAAAGGGCAAATTGAGAATAGACTAAGAAGCCACTTTAGATCTCCTCAAACTGCCAAGCCACTGGGATTTCTCCCAGTTTCCCTCTGAATGTACAAAATATAATTTTGCAGTGCTTATCATCTCAATTTCGATTAGACTGTTAACTCTCAGGAAGGCCTTTTCAACAGGGCCATTAAGGGCCTTAGTTAACAAGGAGCTGGGAAGGGAGGTGAGGGGGACACTGAAGGAAGCTTCTCCGTACTAGTTATAGAAATTTCTTCTCAAATATGATTCCCATTTTCTTTTACATCCTGAAGAGAAGTCACGATGCTCTCACTTGTTCATGTTTATTCATTTTCCCAACCAGGCAGTGGAAGGAGAGTCTACTGAGGGTTTGGGGGTGGTGGAGGGCCGTCTTCCAGCCCAGCAGTTATTTTTGCAAAAATTTTAGAACAGGCGAGACATCCCCCATTCCTCTCCCACCCTCAAGACAGCCACAAGTCTGCTCCTCACACCCAAGTTAAGCAAACAGTGGGTGAGAGTTCAGACTGGGAGGCTAGATGCAGCAGGCCCTTCAGGGGAGGAACAGAAATAGCTCCTTCCCTCAGTGTCTAAGAAAGCCCAGAGGAGAAGAAAACCCTTTTCCCCAGAAGGCAGCTATGTCTTACTAGAGGAACTCACATGTTCCTGAGCCATAAAGAAGCCAAGGCAGCTGGCAAAGCCTTCACCAGCAGATATTAAATGGAGGACCTGGAAGCCAGAGGATGGGGGGAAAGACTGGCAAAACCACGGGGAATCACGTTTCTCATTTAGAATCACAGACAGGTGGGCCAACATATGCTCCAGTGAGTGTGGGTACCTCCTTGGAACAGAGGCCAGTCTTAAAGCCTTTGTTTTCTTTCAGGGACATCTTTAAGTGGTGATGACAATATGGGTTATATCTAGGTTTCTAAAGGAAAGGTAGAGGTAGAGGATGGCTCTTTGACTGTGTATGCCACCCTAGTCACATCATATATAATCATAATCATAATGATAGTTAACATCTAGATAGTACTTACTATGTGCCAGGAACTGTGCTAAGAATTTTAAAATTATTATCTCATTTGATCATCACAACAACCCTTGGAGGTTTGATCCCATAAATATTTGCAGAAATTCTCTGCAAAGTCTCTTTTTCTACACTCATATGACCACGCCCCAACCTCTGGTCCTCATGTATTCTTTCGTGAACTATCGTTCTAGCCTCTTTCCTGGCCTCCTTCTCTTAGGTCTTCTCTCTTTCCATTCCATCCTTCACATAGTCACCAAAATAATCTTTTTGAGGTACAATTGGGAAAGGAAGGGAAGAGGATAAGCATTTATATAGCACATTATGTGCCAGACACTATATTATCTCATTTGATCCTCACAACAACCCTTGGAGGTAGATGCTATTAGTATCCCCAATTTACAAATGAGGAAACCAAGGCAAACAGAGATTAAATGCCTTGCCCAGTGTCCCACAGATAATTTAGTGCCTGAGGCCAGATTTTTCCTCAGGTGTTCTTGATTCCAAGCCCAGTTCTCTATCCACTGTGTTACCTAGCTGCATATATATATATGCGTGTGTGTATACATATGTATATGTATATATGTATACACACACATATATACATATATATACATATATATATATATATGTGTATATATATATATATATATACATATATATATATATATATATATATATATATATATATATATGTATATATATATATATATATATACATTCAATTCTAGACTCCACAGTTCAGGAAAACATCAATAAACTGGAGAATGTCCAGCTAATCAATTGATGAGCATTTGTTAAATGACTACTATGTGCCAAGCACTATGCTAGGTACTATGCAGAAGTGGGAAACTAGGATGGTGAAGGGCCTCAAGTTCATGCCACATAAAACCTTTTGAAAGAAGTGGATATTTTTAGCCAGGAGATGTAAGATGTTAGGCAGCATGTAAGAGCTATCTTTTTGAAGGATTACAGGATTGTCATGAGAAAGAGGGATTATACTTTTTCTAGGATCAATGAATAGACATTGCAAAGAAGCAAATTTAAGCCTTAAAGCCAGGAAATACTTTCTAATAATTAGAGCAATCCAGAAATAGGATGGGTTAACTTGGAAAATGGAGGGGGGGGGGGGCCTTCCCTCCTCCCACTCCCACACTTTCCCCTAATCCTGGCAATAGGACAGAGGTCTTCAGCTGAGGTGGGACAACCAATTCTCAGGTATGTTGTCGAGGATAGTCTTGTGCAAGCCTCTGAGGCCCCTACCAGCTTGAAAATTTGGTGTTTTTGTCATTCTGAGGGAAATGTGGTTTAAATGCTGTCTAGTCAAGGCTGATGGGTAGCTAAAGTAGTTTATGTTGAGTCATTGCAATGTGTAAATGAACAGCTGTCATTGTTCTGTGGTGACTGTGTATTTTAAGAAGGTATCATTGGGCTCCTCTTAAATCCTCAGTGGTATCATCTTCTAGTGTCTCTCTCCATTTGAAAGAGAAGATGCTAGAGATTGGGAGTGGGGTGTTGGGGGATTTGGAGGAAAGTGGGAAGATGATAGTTAGGAGAAAGGAAACCAGATCAATGACCCCAAAACCCCCTTAGCCTCTTCCAATACAATTTGCTCCTAGAGCTGAGCCAACTCCACTACATCTCAAGCAGTGAGCTTCCGTATTTGAATACCCGACATATCTAACCCAGTCTTTTGGCATCATCATCATCATCACAGCTAACACTTAAACAGCACTTACTATATGCCAGACACTGTGCCAAGTGCTTTACAATTATCTCATTTGATTCTCACAACAACCCTAGGTAGCAGGTGTTAAGATAATACCCATTTTACAGACAAGGAAAATAAGACAAATGGAGGTTAAGTAATCTGCCCCCTGATAAATAAAGGACTAATATGTGTCCAAGGCTGGATTTGAACTCAGGTAGTATTCCTGACTCCAGGCACAATACTCTATCCACTGTGACACCTCTTTGTAAACTTTAGTGCAGAGCATCCAGAGCAGGAATCATCCTAACTCACCTAATTGTTAGGATGCTCTCCAAGCCTGCCTGTTAAAGGCCCACACTGAAGGACCTGTTAGAGATGGGATCACAGAGTCACCATCCAAAGTCTCCAATGGCCAAAGAGGAGGCTTAGCAGATGCAGGACTCCATGTTGATGGTTGGCACGTGACCCTGTTTCCTTCCTACTTTTGGTAACCCTGCATCATCCAGACACCTTCTTGAAGTCATTCCTTAAATTGTATTCACCAGAGACAAGGAACAAGCTCTTGAAAGAGCTCTCAGCTATGGCTGCTGCTGACCAGGCATGCCTGGAATCCTTAATGCCTTCCTACCCGCCTAGCAGAAGAGGCCAGCGGTAATTGGCAGATTTCCCCTGCCCTCACAGCCTACCCTTCTCTCCCTTCCCAAAGAGATGAAAATAACATACTACTCCAAGTACTGGCCAACTCTCTCTCGGCTATTCAGTAACAAAGGCCTTTGGTCTTGTCAATTGCAGCACACAAAGGGCCCACACACTAGAGAAGGGGAAGAAGAAGGAGAAAGGGAGGGGAAGGGGAGGAAGCAGGCAGCCGGGGGCTGTGGTTAAGTGCCCCTGGGCTTCTCAAGTATCCCTTTTGTGTTCTCTGAGTGCCGGCTCTCAGGGCTGAAGGATCCCGGCTTGCTGACACTGCCTAGCTGTTGCCTGCAAAATGTTTATATATCCGTAATTGTGTCGATTTCTGTTAATTAGCACTGAAATTGAGCTGGCAAGTTAGAGTAGTCACAATAGTCTCCTGTTATTCAGAGAGCTTGCCCGGGTGTCATGCTCTAGAATTGTAGGAGGGAGCACAGGGAGCTCAGTATGCTCCCACCCAACAGGCATTGTTGGCATGGAGCAAAGGGCAGAGGGGGGATGCTGCTCTGCCCTTTGAATACTAGAGGTCATTGACTCATGAGGCTACATGATTAGTGCAATCTTAACTCTGTATAGAAAGAACTTATGTGCAGAATGAAAAATGCAACAATCCCCCACCAGCCAGGCCACATAGGGAGGAATATTCTGTTCCTCTGCCACAATGCAAGAAAAGCAATCACACCCTACAGAGAGTCCAAATGATGCATCAAGGTGGATGGTATGGAAACCATGCCATTTGAGGAAGAGCAGAAGCAACTAGGGATATTTCAGCAAAAGGAAAGATTTAGGTGGGACATAATAATTCTCTTCAAAATATTTGCAGGACTATTTTTAATAATATTTCATTTTTTCCTAATTGCATGTACAAACAATTTTTAACATTTGTTGTTTTTCTTTTGTTTTGGGTACCAAATTCTATCCCTTTCTTCTCTCCACACTCCCTAAGACAGTAAACTATCTGATACAAGCTATACCTATGTAGTCATGTAAAACAATTCCATATTAGTCATTTTGAGGAAGAAGGAAGGGTTGAAGGAAGGAAGGAAGGAAGGAAGGAAGGAAGGGAAGGAGGGAAGGATGGAGGGAGGGGGAGAGAGAGAGAAAGAAAAAAGAGAGAGTAAGAAAGAGAGAGAAAGAGAAAGAAGGAAGGAAGGGAGAGTGTGTGTGTGTGTGTATGTGTGTGTGTGTGTGTGAGAGAGAGAGAGAGAGAGAAAGAGAGAGAGAGAGAGAGAGAGAGAGGAGAGAGAGAGAGAGAGAGAGAAATAGTATGCTTCAGTCTGTATTCAGAAAACATCAGTTCTTTTCCTGGAGTCAGATAGCATTTTTCATCATGAATCCTTTGGGATTGTCTTGGATCATTGTATTACTGAAAATGGCTAAATCATCCACAGTTTTTCATCTTGCAATATTGCTAGTACTATGTATAATGTTCTCCTGGTTCTGCTCACTTCACTTTGTATCAGTTCATTTCAGTTTTCCCAGGTTGTTCTTACAGGGCTATTTTATACAACAGAGATTAGACTTACTCTGTGTAGCCCCAGAGGACAGAATAAGGGCCAGTGGGTAGAAATTATAGAAAGAAGAATTTAATAAAAGGCAGATGTTTTTGAATAATTAGAGCCATTCAAATATAAAACATGCCATCTTGTAAGGTGTAGAGTTTCCTTTTGATGGAAGTATTTCAGCTGTGGGGAATATTGTATAGAGGAACTCAGCATTGGATGGAAAGTTGGAATAGATAACTCTTAATGTCCATTCTGATGCCAAGATTCTGTGATTCTATCATTCTAGTCCAAAAGTCTCATTTGACAGATGAGGAAACTGTTGTTCCTTCCCCTTTGGAAATGCATAAAAAGCCCAGGTCATGTACGGCACAAACTTCTAGGCAGATACCCAAATGCTCTGTAGGGCAATGTCACTCTGAGTTTGGAATAGATGTGAGTGGAGCATTATCCAATAGGCCAACACTAAAGAAACACCAAACCTCAGGGCAAGTCTCCTGGTTCAGCCTGACCTATACCAAGCTGTGTGGAGCCCATCTTTTTGAAGTACTGGGATGGAAAGCAGTTTTTCTTGGGTGGAAAACAGCTTTTACACCTCACATTTAGCTTTGATGAGATTAAGAGCCAATTTTTGTTTGTGTTTCCAAAAAATGTCTGAAGAAAAGAAATTGCAAACTGCTCTCAGGTTTATTTGAATTGGTGGTTGAACCAATTCCAGATCTGCTCACAGGGACTGAGTTTCATGAGAGAAATGTGTCTGAGGTTTTAAAAGTCAATAATCAGAATATCAGAGCAGACTAGCATATGTTGTTGTTCTGTCCAGTGGTGTCCAGCTAGTTGTGACCCATTGGGGGTTTCTTGGCAAAGACACTGAAGTGGTTTGCCATTTCCTTCTCCAGTTCATTCTACAGATGAGGAAAGTAAGGCAAACAGGGTTAGGTGACTTGCTAAGGTCATACAGCTAGTAAGTTTGTCTGAAGCTGAATTTGAACTCAGGCAGATAAGTCTTCCTGATTCCAGGTCTGGTACTCCATATACTGCTCCACCTAGCTGTCCGTAGTATATTATTTGTCCTTTGTTTCAAAGAGGACCAATGACAATACAGGGTGATGTCCTGACTTACAATTGAACTGAATTTAAGTGAGGCAGAATTGCACAAAGTCATCAGCCTTCTCTCTTCCAGAGTCATCAGAGTCTAGTGCAAGACGTAAGTCAGGACAGCGGCTATGGCCTGGAACACAGTGGATGTCCTTGGCGTTTTTGATGTCTGACCAAGCTCTAAGAATTCCACAGGACCTGCTTTAGTTGCCTTCAAGGCCATTGGAACAAATCTTTCTCAACTGCCCATTCTACCCAAGGAAGTCTTCACATGCTTGGGGTAGACATCCTAACTCACCCACGGGTTTGAGGCCTGTTGGTTAACCTGGTATATGTACTGCTTGATTAACCATGAGGATATTACAATAATAACCCAAGCCTCAGGGATAGAGACACCCTAAGTTCAGGGTACAATGTGAAAGAATAATAAAGCGAGATAGAACCACTGTTCCCTTTCTTCAAAACTTCCAGAAACAGACACACATGCGCACACACACATACACACACACACACACGCACACACACAAACACAGCAATAAACACCTCTCTCACTCTCCAATTTCACACATGTACTGAAGTTGTACAATTTGTCACTTAATATGCCTGTAATTCATTAGTTTACCCATGACAGGAGTGTGATTGAGCCAACTCAAACCAGTTTCCAGAGCCATTTGTTAAATTTTCAACATAACTGTTTATACCTTGGAAACTGGCTACAAATCAGGATTGATTCTCCTTTTGTTGGCTGTCTAGATTTAAGAAAGTGACAGAGAAAATATTAATAATGCAAATTAAACATAAAAGTGTGTGGTAGATACTTTTTTCCCTCAGAGCTAGTTATTCATTTACTAGCAAACTGCTAGAGAAACACTGTTGTGTCATTTTTCATTGTGTCCAACTCTTTGTAACCTCATTTGGGGTTTTCTTGGCAAAGATACTGGAATGGTTTGCCATTTCCTTTTACAACTCATTTTACAGAGGAGAAAACAGAGGCAAACAGGGTTAAGTGACTTGCTCAGGGTCACATGACCAGTGTCTGATGCTATGTTTGAACTCAAAAATTGAACTCAGAACTCAGACTTCCTGACTCTAGGCCCAGCACTTTATCCACTGTGCTACCTAGCTGCCTAAGTAAATACTATGTAGGTGTAAAGTAACTGTGGCTAGTCTAGCCTTTGCAGGTATGTATTCAACCAAAAGCCCATTTAATATTTTGAACTTGGTTGTGCCAAAGGTGTCTTTAGATAAAACATTATTTCTGGAAGCAGTTCTATAGGAACAATTAACCAAATGACAAGAATTTATTAAGTGCCTACTTTATGCCAGCATTGTGTTAGGTATTAGAAATACAAAAAACATAGATCTTACATCCTAGAGGGGTAGTGAGTATTAAGTCTCCAATTCCTGGCCATCTCCTCCATAGCTTCACTAACCACCTTAATGTCTACATCAGAGGACATACCCTTAGAGATTTCTTTTATGGGATCACATTGTACTGATTAGTGATGGACTCTCCTGGACCACCATTTAAGGAAAGCTCCAGCCATACTTCACTTCACTCCTTCCTCTCAGGCCAACTTCTCCACTGCCTCACCAATCACCATGAGCATGTACCCTTTCCTCTAGCCTCCCACCACATACTATGATCAAATCCATTTCACCATTGTTCTTGGATGGGATACATCAGTCTACTCCCCTATGGCTCCATGTACTATTGCCTATAAATTTCCAGACCAAGGAACCTCTCCAAGCCACAATTTCTCCATATATACTGTCTTCCCCATTAAAAGGGGGACATAGACTGTCTTTGTTGTTTGTATTCCTATCCCCAATCCTTAGTAGAGTGCCTAGCACATCGTGTTTAATAGTTGATTTTCCCATTTATTCACTAATTTATTCATTAGTTCATTTAAGTATATTCCAAATAAATACAAGTTAATGAAGAAAACATTCACAGCTGGAAGGACCAGTGAAGACTCATGTAGGAGATGGCATTCGATCTGAGTTTTGAAGAAAGCTAGCGATTCTAAAAACTAAAGGTGAAACCCAGCTCCAACCTGTTTTTCAGGCCTTATCACTTCTCCTCACACACTTTTTGGTCTAGTCAAACTGGCTTTGTTCCTATTTCTCATAGAACGTATTCCATCTTTGTTTGCACAGGTTATCCTCCAAGGCTGAAATGCACTCCCTACTCACCTTTACCTTTTGGAATTGCTAGTTTTCTTCAAAGCTCAGATCAAGTGCCATCTCCTGCATGAGACTTCACTGGTCCTCCCAGCTGTGAATGTTTTCTTCATTAATTTCTTTCCTTTTAGACACAAAATATAAAGGATATTGAATAAGAATATATCATTTAACTTGAGTAGACACAGCCCCACTCCCCATCCCAGCCTTCATATGTGTGATAAGGCAGCGTGTGGTGACTCTGAAGAGCCCTGACTCCACAAGGGTGGGTCTTTTTATGCCTTTATGTAAACAGCAAGTAAGGGCCATACCAAGAAACTGCATGTGGTCTTTGGGCCCTATTCCCCTGATCTGATCAAGTGTTTAAAAACATTCTCTTTTTTAAAATGTTTGCACTTTTAAAATTTCTTTTATTCTGAACTTAGGAAATAAAACAAACATTTACATAAAAGTGGAATAGAAAAAAAGATGATTGCACATGAAACTACGTATCTATTATGTACTACTTGCTATTCCTTTTAAATATATAATAAAGTTATCTTTAATAAGAGTTATCTTTATATTAAAAAGTTAACTTCCTTTTTTTCCTTTTTTTCTCCCCTTCCCTCCCCACCCTGTCTTAGACACAAATATCTATATATGTAAAATCATTCTAAACATATTTCTATTCATTAGTTCTTTCTGTGGATACAGATAGCATCTTCCCTCATAGGTCCTTTGTAGTTGATCTGGGTATCTATAATAGTCCAAATGACTTAGTCATTCAAAGCTGTTCTTAAAATAATATTGTTGTTACTTTCTGTAATAGTAATCACTTCATTATTTTATCCATCTATATATGTCTATCCAAGATTTTTAAAAATCATTGAACTGATCATTTCTTACAGCACAACAGTATTCCATCGCAACCAAATACCACAATTCCTTCAGTCATTCATTCCTGGGAACATTTTCTTGGCTTTTAGGAAGACAGCTAACCTAACCTATGTGGTTTGTGTGGGAAGAGGGAGCATATGGCCCATCAAAAGGGATGATGGCGATTGAGGAGTCAATGGTGACTGCAATGCCACAAACCTCAGCTATTAGAAGGATGCTGATGCTCTCAACAGAGAGGGAAATTCATAAAAGCAAAGGTTTGGGTGGAGAAGAAAGTAATAGGTTCCATTGCAGACATGTTGCTTTGAGATTTTTATGAAATATTTAGTTAGGAATGTCCACTATACAATTAGTGATCTGGTAGTAAAACTCAGGAGAGAATACTCAGGGCTGGATGCATGGGAGTCATCGGGATAGAGATGATACATAAGACCATGGAAACCAATCAGACCATCCAGAGAGTGTAAAGGACCCAGGACAGAACATTGTTGGTCAACCCATAGTTAGGGACTGTGATATGAGTGATATTCCAGCAAAGGTGACTGATGAGGAATGGTCAGAAAGGTGGGAGAAGGACCAAGAAAGAGCAGGGGTACAAACCAGAGGTGCCAGAGTATCTGGAAGAAAAGGGGAATTGTCAGTAGAGTCAGATGGTACAGGGAAGTCAGGAAGGATGAGAATTGAGAAATGACCATTGAACTTGGTGATTAAAGGATCATTAATAACTGAAAAAAGTCAGTTGATTAATGAGATTGGAAGCTAGATTTCTATAAATATAGCCCAAGATGGTCAAAATCTAGATTCCAAATGCCTCATATCCATCTTTACAGAAATGCAAGATTCTAAGATGGCACGAGTGGACTGTCTGAATAATAAAATCCCAGGTGGCACATCAGTCATTAGAGGGCTGGAAAGTGTGTAGGGGAAGATGTTGGGAGGCAAGTAGATGGCTGGAAAACAAAAGCAAAGAGCCTAGTGATGTCCTGAGAAGTAGGTAGGAACAAAGGTCACCTGCCCATTGCTTAATTAATCTCTTTTTCAATTATCAAGCATTTATTAAACACCTACTTTGAACCAGGTGCTAGGTTCGGGAAATAAAAACACAGAAATAAAACACTCCCTGCCCTCAAACAGCTTATGCTCTACAGGGGAGTAGGGAAGGGGAGATAGCTTGTACAAATATAACTATGTAAATATTACATATATAGTTTACAATAAGTATATAATTTTAATACAGAGTAATTTTGGAGGGGAGAACATTAGTTTGGGGGGTGGGGGCACAGATCAGAAAAGGCTTTGTTTAAGACCTAGCTAGAGATGACATGCTCACAGATGACTTTAAACATTGCTTTTACAAAAAAAAAAATCTGTTGGTCACATCTGGGGAAGGCATAATTGGTGTCTCCAGAAAAACAGAGAAATGAAACAGTACTGAGCTATAATTCAACATGTGGAAGGGAAAAGGGAATTAATTAGAGATGGAACCTGGGGGAATCAGAATCCAAATCCCTGTAACTCCCTCTTCAAGAGACTGGATGGAAGAATAGGCAGTCAACAGAAAAGTCTCTTTTCACTAGTGAAAATTGAGCTTCAAGTCTTTTTTTCCTGGTTTTTATCTTCTCTACTTTCCAGAAGCAGCAAAATGGAATAATTAATATTATGTCTCCTTGTAGTAAATATGGTTGCAAAGGATAAGGGAGTCAATCCAATAGAATGAAAAGTGCCCTGGCTCTAAAGTTAGAATACGGGTTCAAATCCCACCCCTGATGTTAACTAGTTGTATCATCTTGGGAAAGTCACTGAGCAACCTTAGGTCTCAGTTTCCTCATCAGTAAAATGAGGGGGTTGAAGAAAGGAATTCTGAGACCTCTTCCAACTCTAGGATTCTATAAAATGCTCAATATCTCTGTTATTTAATAATCTAAGTGATTAACAAAGCTTTCAATGGACACCAGAACTGGGCTGACCTGAGACCAATTAAAGTTAAAGCAGAGAAGTCCAGTTTTAAATTCTAATGTCTTTAATGACATCATGAACAAAGTCATAGACCAATGGAATTGGAAAGGACTTTGGGGATCCTTTAAATGAATCCTCTTATTTTACAGAGGAGGAAATTCACATCCAGGAAGGTAAAATAACCTGCGTCTGTTTATGCATTTGGAAAATGGCAGAACCAAGTCTCAAACTGAGGACTTCTGATAAGGAAGTCCAGCACTCTTTCCATCACAGCATATTGATTCACATTAGTTAGGGTAACTTTATGGAGGCAGAGTTGCCATTTATTCATTTACTCAATAATGATTTATTGATTACTTGCTATTTAATTAGCACAACCACTATCTCTAACCACTGCCATCATCTCAGTTGGCCTTCTCAACACTGGAAATACTGTAATGAGGGGAAGAGACAAGAAAGGCATGGTATACTTTCTTCAGGATGCAAAACTCCCTTTTCTCCTTATTCCTTCCCCAGATTTCTCTCTCCACCTGCCCTACTCTCTTCTACTTCTCTGATGATTCTCCGCATGAATACACTTATCCAAGGGCACAAACATTAGGGCAATAGGGAAAGGTGCCACCTTTGAATAGCTCTTTTACCCCTCCAACAATTCAGCAATTGTGTTCATGGCATTTTCCACTGGCATCTTCTGCATATGAATGAAGTCCTCTCCGTAGTAAATAGAGTGGAAGGTACATCTAATTAAGCATTGCTACAGAGCAGCTCTTTTTCCTCCTCTTCTCCCACAGGGTGACTGGCATGTAATAGGTGCACAGTAACTATTTGTTGATTGATTGAAAGGAAAAAGTCAACAGAGACTATCACCTTTTCCTAAAGGAGTTTAACCAATATAAATTAATCATCATAATGCAGTCGCCAAAAGTGTCTAGAAACAGTTTCAGCCAACAAACACTTGATTTCTTGGCCAAGTAAAGATATGGCAGCCAAAGACAACACAGGTCTATAAAATCTTACTGAGGAGAATGATGAATGACTAGGAGCAGTGTCAGCTTATCAAACAGTGAGAAACAGTGGATGGAAAGACAGATTTACCGAAAGCTTGGTTAGAGATCCAACTAGGCAAATTCATCCTGAAGACATTAAAGGAGGAAATTGAAAGAAGAAAAAACAAATAGAGAAAAAAATAAAGATTCATGAAGATTTTTCTTTTCATCATACACACACTTGGACCCAAATATGCCAGACCCAGAAGTGGATACATCCCTGAAGAAAACAAAGATGGAAAAAGCAATTGAACCAGACTGTGTATACTTATACACAGAGGACTGTGCTAGAAATGACATCATTTTGAGGGCATTGAAGGATCAATTTTCAAGACACTTGAAAAGGGAGAAGATAACAAAGGTTTGATGTGGAAATGGAGGTAATCTTGCACCTCATTTTTGCCCCCCCAAAATCAGTTGAGAAAATATCAATAACGATTCATCCATATATCTACTTCTTTATGTCTTCAGGTTATTTATGAGAAGAACATACACACACTTGAACAAAATCCTTAATGAAGGAATATGAAAGGGAAAGGCAAGTTTTAGAAATGCTATTCTATTGCACATTGCACCTTTACGATAACACAATTGACAATTGTGAAAATACATGATCTCACTGCTTATCATTTATTAAGTACAAAAAATTGTTAGCTTTTGCCATAAAACTCTGCTCCAACAAACTGTCATATATCATACATGATACCTGCATATATCAAAATCATACAAGATTCTTTGAAAGATGTAGCAGAGCATATAACTATTCAATAACCTTCTGATTCCTAATATGAAGTTACATACAACACAAGGAAGGTGTATGCTTCACGATTCTGCTCACCATTGTCATGGAAAACATCCTGTGTCAAGCCCAAATCAAAAAGTTTTCCCTATAAATAATGATATTCTGTTGATTCTATGAAGTCCTGAAATATTGTAGAGTCTCTTAGATAGGATTTATAACCATTCAGAAAAATTCATCTGAACAGCCCACACAGGAAAAATGAAATTGATAAAGATTGCCCAGATTGATGTGCATTTGGATGTACAATCCACAACAGTTATGCATAGTCTGTGTATATACATATATGTATGATTATATATGAATGTATTGTACAGACATGGTAAATAAACAATGAGCCCTAACATTAGACAGGGAAGGGAGAACAAACTTGCTTTTCTTTGCTAGATTGAACAATGTTTTTAATAACTGCCAAGTTCTTCCAGGAGGGGAGTGGGGAGGAAAACCCATGTTTTCAACACCAACATCTTTCTAGTGATGTTCTAGAATACTAGAATATATAAAGAATTGGATTTACTGTTGTTGTTCAATCGTTTCGGTTGTATCTGACTCTTGGTGACACCATTAGGGGGTTTTCTTGGCAAACACATTGGAGTGGTTTCCCATTTCCTTCTCCAGCTCATTTTACATCTATAAACAGAGGCAAAAAATGTTAAATGACTTGCCCAAGGTCACACAGGTAGCATGGCTGAGATCAGATTAGACCTCAGGAAGATGAGTCTTCCTGACCCTGACTCCAGGCCTGGTGCTCTATCCACTGCATCTTGTAGCTGGTCAAATTGGATTTGAGAAGCACTCAAAGGACCATGGAGTGGCCTCTGGTCAACATGAGCAAGCTGCAAAAGGTTACAGGCAAAGAATTGTACAGGAGAATTGACATAAAGGATGTAATCCAAGAGATGTATTACTAGCAAAAGCAAGAGAAAGACAGAAAAGATGGACAGATTATATGTTCTACTGTTGTCCCATGATAATCAATCTAAAGGAAAGCCTTCAACACTTTGGGGCAGGCATGGATGGGTTGGGATCTGTATTGCAAAATAGTGTACCAACATTGCTGAATCCACAGATTGATTGTATCCCAAAGATAATGAAGTAATAAGAACTGAGTATTGTTAGAAAAATAGATTCAAAGTGTATTTTGCTTTATAGATTATGGATTTTAAAATTTTTCTTATCTTTGTTAATATTCGTGTGTTTGCATCATATTTGTGTCTAAATGTATCCCTTCTCACTACCTACCCCAAAATCCATCCCTTATAGCAAAGATTTTTCAATAAAGAGAAAAAAGCAATTCAGTGAAACTAATCAATATAGTCTGGAGAAATATGCAATGTTCCCCATCCATAATGGGCCATCTCTGCATTTACTGAACTCTTTCTCAGGGCCAAGTTGGTCATTCCAATTACAGAGCTTTCTGTTTTATCTTCTTTTATACACTTAAATGATTTGTAGACATCTCAACTGCTTAATTCCTTTACTCTGTGTCTTTTCATATAAGTATTCCCATGCATCTCTAAGTTTTCCATATTCATCATTTCTTGCCATTCAGTAATAATCCATTACATTCATAAGCCACAACTTGTTTAGCAATTCAATATTTGAGGGGCATCTACTTTGTTTCCATTTTTTGCTGCCACACAAAGTGATGTTACGACTGTTTTTATGTATGTAGGGGCCTTTCTTGCTGCCTTTGACCTCCTTGGAGAATATGCCTGGCAGTGAGCTCTGGCTCAAAGGGTATATAGAGCCTTTTCTTAGCAAAATTCCAAATTGCTTTCCAGAATGCTCAGAATTCACAGCTCCTTCACTGATGTACTGGTGTGCCTGGATTCTGCAGATTCTCCAACATTGACTATTTACATCTTTTTTTCATTTTTGCAAATTTCCTGGATGTAAAGTGGAATTTCAGCTAAGCCAGTATGTCAAGCAGATAATATAAGAAATGAAATTTCTAAAAGAGGTGTAGAGACAAACTTTAAAATTTGCCTTTTATTTGTACTCTCTTCTTGACCTGAGAGAGAAAGGGAAAGCAATTAACATGAAAAAATCTAAATATGTGTAAAGTAATTTTAATTTTTTGAGCAAAACCCACTATGCTATCACCCAGTACAACATGTCATACACTTACAGTATAACATATACTAATGTATGAATGCTTACTAAATGCTTGTTGGATTGGATTGGATTATACTGAAATTTGAAATGCTAAGTAATAGCAGACCTTCTAATTTTTCCTAGAAGGTTCTCACTTATACTAATGCGTTTTAAGTATTATGTTCTGAAATCACATCAATGTGTCATAAGGAAAAACTAAACATTATTTGAAAGCTCACTAAGTACTACTCTCTTAGAATTAGCCAAAGGAAAAATTATATCTTATGAATGTTATCCCAGGTTTTTCCTTGAGCATAGGTTAATATATCTGGGTTTATATATATACATATAGCTGTATATGTGGCATATATATGCCACCTTTGAAGTATATACATGTATATATACTTCAGGAAAGAGAAAAGGAAATATGTGTATAAGTATATACATATATATGTGTGTGTATGTGTATGTATATGTGTATGTACACACACACACATTACTTCCAGAGTAGGTATTGCTTCCACCAAAGCAGATTGTAACCTCTCTAGACCTTAGTAGACAGTTTTATGATTTGCTGAGACCAAAAGATTTATCACCTGGAGAACAAATTCCCAGTTATGAGTCCCTCTGACCTTAGATGGATAGGTGCTCAGTTGACAGATATAATCTATCACCAGGTTTAAACTTGTACTTGAAGTCTTTCCAGCTTAGAAATACCTGCCAGAGCTTGCCCTCTGCTGGTATCAAGAATAAAGGGTAATCTCTGTGCCACCATGAGTCATCAAAGTAGGCCTTTAGTAGACAATATACACATATATGTGTATATGTATGTATGTATGTGAAGATGTATATCAGTTAATCAATAAGCAATAATTAAGCACCTTCTATTATGTGTCAGATACTGGGGATATATACATATATGTGCATGCCTGAATGTATGAATGAATGTACATATGCACACATATGTCACTAGAGGGTTGGATTAGAGCCCACTCCATGGAGCACATTTGTGGATGAGTTGGGGAGGAAGAGGGCATCCAGTGGAGAACTCATAGTGCCAATCCTGACCACTTCTAGAGAGTCATGTGCTTTGGCCTCTTGTGAAACCAGACACTTCAAGTTCATCCTCATTTGTGGCCTCTGCTCTCCTTTCTTCCTTTCTCACCTTCACTGTCACAGTGATGAGGTTTAGAGGTTCTGGGGACCCCAAAATACCAACATGCCAGGTCCTGCTCGAATGAATTTGACTCAAGCCTTCTTAAAGCCAAAGAAAACAAAGTTTATTAAAGATTTACCTTACTGGGTTGACTCTTAAAGAGCCTAAGCATTTCTAACCCTTGTATTCGCAAGCCGGCCAGTTAGAATCCCAGCTGGACAGAGTATGAGCAGGATTGAATCTGAGTGTCTTTATAGAGGCAAGATGGAACTTAAATACAGAAAAGACTGTAGGAGGGATCTAGGGGTGCCCTGGTAGTCTAGGGTGATGGGAGGAGGGGTTTAGGGAGGGTCTTGAGGAGAAGTCCAAGGAGGGGATGACTGGAAGCAATCAAGAGATATCAGACAATGGAGGGCCTGGGCCAGAAGCATGTGTCACCAGGTAGTCTAGGATCCCAGGGATGGTCTCCATAGATCGAACCCAGGAAGGATCCTGATGGGAGTGGTCAGCAGCCTGGGGAATGGGGTTCTGATAGGATCAAGGGTAGGGAGTGCAACAGATACCTGGACACCGTGATAACAAAAAACCCATGGGCTTCCAGAGACTGCCAGAACAATTGGGAAGATTAGATTTGAGTAAGAAAGGCCAGATTAAGTGGGAAGATTGAAGGGGAGCTCAAGAAGGCTCCCAGAGTCTGAACCCCATCAACAGGAGGCTGTGCTGAAGACTGGCCACAGATCTGTAAGAGCTGTCCATTCCATAGTCATTAAAGGGAAAAATAATTTCCACTTTTGATCTCTTTCTGTCTGCTGAGCTTGTGAGGACTTTTCCTTCTCTCTCCTTGGACTTCTGACACAGGTGGAAGGAGAATCCAACGATCCCACTCTAATGGCCAACAGCAGTGAGTACAGATGCTAGCTTACATGAGTCTCACTTAGAACTCGTCTTGTTTCTTTCTCTTAGTATAGGGAGGTGAACATCAATTTTGAGAAATGCACATTTTGAACCCACAAACTCCACATCTGCTTCTCATAACTGCTATTCAGCCACCTATGCTCAGAAAAACAGAACAGAAAAGATAGCTAGAGACTTGTAGTTCAGCCACTGGTTTCCCTAGGCCAGTATACACAACTACTGCCATGTGTGGGAAGTCTCACTTCTCAGGAAGTCCCAAAGAAGAGACTTTGAAGGCTTCCAAAATACTCAGCTGGCAGAAAAAATAAGGTGACAACAGAAATTATCTCCCACCTTAAACAATGGGATGATTGTAATAGAATATTATATGATTACAATGGAATATTACTACGTTTTAAGAAGTGATAAGCAGGATGATTTCAGAAAAACCTGGAAAGACTTACATGAACTGATGCAAAGTGAACAGAACCAGAACCTTATATACAGCAACGGCAATATCATTATGAATGACTTAGCTGTTCTCAGTAATACAGCGATCCAAGACAATCTCAAAGGACTCCTGATAAAGCATTATAACTGCCTCCAGAGAAAGAACGGATTTGGAATACAGACTGAAACATGCTATTTTTCACTTTCTTTCATTCTTTTTCTTTTATGCTAGTCCTCTTGTACAAAATTACTAATATGGAAATGTTTTACATGATTATGCACGTATATAACCTATATCTGATTGCTTACTGTCTCAGGGAAGGGAAGGGGAAGGGGAAGGAAGGAGTGATAGAATATGGAATTCAAGACTTACAAAAATATTAAGAATTGTTTTAACATGCAATTGGGGGGAATTATGTGTATATATATATATATATATATATATATTTTTTTTTTTTTTTAAATAAAGAAAGGGAAATTCTTGCTCATGAGTGGCCAACCCCCACCCCTCTTTGGCATGATAGAGAGAAGCAGAGATGGCTTTAGGGGACTCAGAAGTTCTCACAAGAAATATAGACTGGATAATGGCAATAAAAGCAGCAGGCTTTTATTCAGTGCATTTTAAATGACAAAAAGGAAGATTTTGTGGCTTCACTTGAGACATTTAGGGGCTTGAGGTTGAGGGCAATGGAAGAAGGAACCAGATCTCCAATAGAGATATTCACAATTCAACCAGCAAAGATTTGCCTTGGGTAAGATTAATTTAGTACTATGAAAGGAGGAATAAGGGGATCTTTTGAGAGACAGACCTCTTGACCTCAGGTTGTTCCAGACTTGTGAAGTCAGTTCAGTGAGGAAACAGTCAGGTCATCCTAAGCACCAAGGTTGTTCTGGACATTGACCAAGGTCAGGAATTTTATAGAAGGGGGTAGAGTCTCAGTCAAACAGGTCTAATTGGTTTACCCTCTCTGATATCAGAGACAGGGCAGCACCAATTTGTAAGGTTACATTGATCATAGAATGTTCTTGATGTAGGGGAGGGGAATTCCAGAAAAGGAACAGGGTGGGTATGCCAGGCTGGAAGAGACTGTGTCGAGCCAGTCACAAGAAAGGCTAAGCTCAAAAACCCAGAGGTTTTTAAACTACGGATACATACATACATACTGCAAATATATGGAAAAGGATGAAATTTAGCAGGATCAACATAACTACATCTACATATCTATTTTCTATCAGTATATCTAGCCATATGTATATCTGGGTAAGGCATAGTTAGACAGCAGTTGTTCTGGAAAATATCTAAGTATTTTAGTAAATTGCAAGCTCTGTGTAACATGGAAGCCAAAAAAAAAGCTAATTTCATCTTGGGCTGCCTTAAGAGAGGCAAAGCTTCCAGGAATAAGGATGTGATAGTCTGTGTTCAGCTTCATCAAACCTCATATGGGGTATTGGTTCAGTTGTGGGCACCACAGTTTAAGAAAGACATTAGTAATATGAAGAATATCTGGAGGGAGAAAACTAGGTTGGTGAAGAGCCTTCAGTCCATGAAGATCATTGAAGAAACTAAGCACGTTTACCCTGGAAAAGAGAAGACCCGGGGGAATATAATGTTACCTATTTGAAAGCCTTGTCATATGGAGGAGTGATTAGATTTCATTTGTTTGGTTCCAGAGAACAGAAGCAGGAGAAGTTGACAGAAGCTGAAAGGAGTCAGATTTAGGCTTCATGTCAAGAAAACTTTACTAAAAAACTGAACCATGTAAAGGTGAAATGAACCCCATCAAGAAGTGGTGGGTTCCTCCTCCTTGGAGGACTCCAGGCAGAGACTGGAGGACCACCTACCACTATCCTAAAGTGAGAGTAACTTTGATGTATGGATTATACTAGATGGCCACTGAGATTCCTTTAAATTCCAAAATTCTGTGATTATGTATGCATCAATATAGACTCTAATGGTTTCTATATAAATATAGCTACATATATATACCTCTATCTATAGCCATAGATATTGATTTAAATATAGATTCATGGGGGAGGCTTGTTCAGTTGTTTTTCAGCTGTGTCTGACTCTGTGACCCCATATGGAGTTTTCTTGGTGAAGATGCGGGAGTCATTTGCTATTTCCTTCTCCAGCTCATTTTTACAGATGGGGAAACTGAGGCAAACAGGATGAAGTGACTTGCCCAGGGTCACATGGCCAGTAAGTGCCTGAAACCAGATTTGAACTCACAACGATGAGTCTTCCTGACTTCAAGCCCAACATTCTATTCACTATACCATCTAGCTGCCCAAATATAGATATAGATTATATAAATATGTAATACAGTAAGTTTAGAGACAAACATCTCCACTCCTACTACATGATACCTCAATGAGCTAAATTATGCACTAGTCAACAGTCAAAATAAACCTCATATCTCTAATTGCTACTGGCATATTTCTTGCATCCAGGTTTTAAGGTCCTTAAAGAATATGCTCTGAAGCTTCCTCATAATATAGCAGTGATTTTTGAGGTGGAGAAGAACTGAAAATTGCTGGAATACTCATCAATTGGGGAGTGGCTGAACAAGTTACGGTATATGATTGTGATGGATACTAACTACCGTGCTATATAAAATGATTAGTTCAATGATTTTGGAAAAGCATGAGAAGACTTGCACTAAATAATAAAGAGCAAAATCATCAGAACCAAGAGAACATTGTATACAGTAAAAGCAATATCGTTTTAAGAATGACTTTGAGTGAATGTTATTTTTCTATTATAAATACCCAAATTAACTATATAGGACATATGAAGAAAGATGCTATCTGCATCCAGAGAGAGCTGATAAATAGATGTATAGAATAATTTTATACACACTCTCATATATATATATATATATACATATACATATATACATATACACATTCTATATATTGTGTATATATAAATATGTATGTATGTGTGTGTATGTATGTATATATATATATATATATATATGCATATATATATTTGTGTCTAATGGTAACCATCTCTAGGGTAGGGGTAGGGGAAGGAAAAAAAAGAAATTTACATAATAATTTTGTTGTACGTTTGAAAGAAATAGCAAGTTGTGCATAGTAGTTTTGCAGTTTGACGTACAATCACCTGTTTTATTGTACTCTGTTATAGAAATATTTGTTTTATTCCATAACTTAAAAAAATTAATTAGCTAACATAAATACAAAATCTCTCTTGTTGGTTAATTAATCAATCCTCCTTATTTCTACAAATAAACTGCAGGAACATCTTTTCTCATATACTTTCAGTAATCTCTCTCAATATCAAATTCTCATCTCAAAGTTTTAAACATCACAATTGTTCACTATACAACTTATTGTCAGCGTAACAAACAATACAAAGTAATCTTTAAATATATTATCTATGGATAAACTGTGGGAAAGATCACAGCCAGAGTCACTTCTTACCATCAACTGCAACTACTGACTTTTCTTCAGAATCTTAGTCCCCTCCCCCCCGCATTTAATTCTCTCAGGATGGCAGTCTCTCTAGAATTTTCTTCAGTATTTCTTATCGATTCATCACATCTTCTTTCCAGGTTAAGAATTAAACTCAATTCTCTCAAGACATATCTGCAGCCTTTCTCAAAGATAACAATTAACTCATTTAGTCTCACAAAAAATAAATTTTCCTTGTCTTTTCTTCCTATGCCTCATATAACCTCTATCAGCCATAATAATGCACTCTCTCCAGAATCATAGTTAAATCCCCAACTGTATGCCAATAAATCTGACAATCTAAGTGAAATGGATGGATATTTACAAACATATAAATTGCCCAGATTAACAGAAGAGGGAATAAAATACTTAAATAACCCCATTTCAGAAAAATAAATTGAAGAATGATAGCTAAATCTATCTACCCCAAGAATCTATTTTCTCAAATGTACAGTAACAATATCCTTATAGTCTCTGTGGGGGAAGCTGTTGAAGGTGGGGTGTGACATATAGATACAATACAAATTTAGATAGATGTATCCTACTCAATCTCATCCTTTTCCCCTCTCTTGGGACACCCTTCTATGTCTACAAAACTACACAGAAAAATATAAACAAAGTATACATTTGTGAGGCCTGTTCATCCCCTCCTTCCAACTTCTTCTACTCCTCTTTGACATGACTCAAAATTTTGTTTGAATACAGTTTTGTGATTTTCATTAGTCTTCCTTACCAAATTAATATTGCAATGTGTACACCTAGGAATGACAATTATCTTGAGTCAGCAATGATGTCAAACTCAAATAGAAACAAACAGGAATCACTAATATATAAGGATCCCTATGGGGCACATATTGACTTAATTTTGAAATGTGATGTAATGATAACAATAATAGTAGCTAACATGTAGTGCCTACTATGTGCTAGGCACTATGCTAAGTGCTTTACAAATGTTATCTCAATTGATTCTCACAACAACCATGAGAGGTAGGCACTATGATTATCCCCATTTTATAGTAGAAAATACATTGAATTCCCTCATGTCTGTTCAGCACTTTCCCGCTTCCACCCTTTTGCTTATGTCATGCATTGAATGCCCTCACTTGTCAAATGTATCTGTGTTTTATTGTATTTTTGTTAATTTTGCTAGATATTCATCAATTACACTTAAATCTAGTTGGGCAGCATTCATGAGTTTTGTGGCCTGCACATGGCCTGCAGGCCTCTGATATAATAGATATAGGGATTGACTTGGTGGCAAGAATATGGGTTCAGATCTTAGCTTTGATCCAGCAGTTTGTTTTACCTGTCTGCCTCAGTTTCTTCCACTATAAAATGAATCCACTATAATAATATCTATAGTACCTACCTGACAGGATAGTTTTGAGGCTCAGGTGATAAAAGATCATAGATTTAGAGCTGAAAGAGACCTTACAGGCATCTCCTACAACTCTCTTAATTTATAGAAGTCAAAGGTGAGACCTAGGGAGGTTAATTTTCCCGTTTATATAAGGCAGCAAGTGGCAAAACAGATCAAAACCTAGGTCTTCTGGCTCCAAATTCATTTCTTTCTCTACTGTCCCATGTTACCTCTCTAACATGATGTCTATTAAATTCTTTGCAAACTTTGACACACTCTGTATCAGTGATTATTGATATCATTACTTCATGTAAACAATCTACTCACTTAACTTTGAATACTCTTACTATTGTATCTACCAATACGTGTGACTCCCCCAAGCCTGTACCTGCTCAGTTGATGGTTAGATTGTGTCCTATCATTGACCTAAATCACCTAAATTGCCTTTTAGGGTTTACGGGCATCATCAAAATGACTATTTCAGATGTGCTATGTCTGCTAAAAGAAGACAAGGAATACATCTGTGTGTATTCCTTGCTTTAAAAGTTAACTCCCACACCACAGTTCAAAGAATACTCAACAACAGAAATGGTACAATTTAATGAGATGCTGAAGGAAACCAAATTGTCCATGTTTCACCTGCCTCTGCCCTCAAGGGATACTCTATGGGGTAGTAAAGCACTACCAGAAAGTGAAAGCTTCTAAAATTTTTTAGGATATTTTTGGAAAGCTTTGGTAAAAATGGACTTCACTCCTCCTTTGTTGCATCATTCTATGAGGGAGAGATAAAAATTATGCAACTGGACATAGTGAGTTCTCCATCATGAGAAATGTTTAAGCAAAGGCTAGGGACAAAGAATGACAGGGCATCAGATTTGGAATCAGGTGACCAGGCTGATTTGGTTCTGCTATATATATATATATATATTATGAGGTGTGACGTTGGACAGAGTATGTCACCTCTCAAACTCAATTTCCTCATCAATAAAATTTGGAGGGGACTGGACTGAATGATCTCTAAAGTCTTTTTCAGTTCTAACATTTTTTCATTCTAGACAAACACCATCAGAAATATTGCAGAGAAATTTCCTTCATTGAGGTTGGAGGTTGTACTAAATGACCTCTAGGGTACCTCTCAACTCTTAAGATTCCATGAGAATATCTCTTTCCTATGCTTCTCTTAAATGTAATCCTTAAAATGAATGTTTAAAAGGTAATTGATATACTTCCAATTTGGCCTTGCACTGTTTCTATATATACCAACAAAATTTCAATAGGAATCTGTGAAAACACATCGAAGAAAATCTCAACATTGAAAGGTTTACTGTGATGATGTTAAAGGGTAGATGGTGAAGTGATTGTCATTCTGCTTCTGAAAGCTGAGGACAAAATTTTTAAATGTCATTCAGCTCCCTGCTTTGCTGGCCTTATCTCACTCTATGTTCCTCCAATCAAATTGTTGTTGTTGTAGATGTTGAGTCGTTTCAGTCGTGTCTTATTCTTCATGACTCCATTTGGAGCTTTTTTTGGCAGACAGAGTGGTTTTCTCGAGCCAGGTAGATTACTAAATTTCTCTTATATGTGTTCAGTGCTTTCCCATCTCAATGTCTTTGCTTAGGCCATGCTTTGAATGTCTTCATCTCTTTCTCTATCTCAACATGTTGAAATTCTAATGAGCCTTTAAGACCTACCTCAAATGCATCCTCCTCCACGAAGCTTTCTTTGTTTATTCCATGGTAGGATGGATCTCTTCTTTCTCTGATCTCATGTAATATTCATGTATCTCTTATACTTTCATCTTATTCTATTCTGTATTATGAAGAGTCAGTGCAGGAAAGAGCACACAAAACTTGGAGTCAAGGAACTTGAAATCTAATCTTGATTCCAACACCACTGTTGAACAAATGGCTGAATCTCTCTGAAACCATTTCCTTATCCTCAAAATGGGTACAACAATGTCAGCCCTAATTACTCACAAGGGTTTCATGAAAGAAGCACTTTGTTAACCTTCAAGTGTTAGCTAGATGTGTTATTGCTATTATCATATTATAAAATATTTCATTCTTGTGTGCACATATTGTCTCTTCCTTATTATTATGCAAAGCCCAAGAGAGTGGGGACTGTGTTTTAATGGTCTTTGTATCTTCCCTCAAACCTAGAACAGAGTTTCATATGAAGCACAGAATTTAACTTTTGATACATTAAATATTTGTATTTAAGACATGACTGTTGAATAAAAGAATGAAATTGTGCAGTCTACTGAGGAATACGGTTATTAGTAATTGTACCCTACCTGGTAAGAAGGCTAACTCCCCTTTCTCTTATTAATATTGACTTCACATCACATTTCTATTTTCCCTAAACCAAACGTTCTTAATGTGGAGTCCATGGATTCAGTCAATGAAAAGATTTCAGGTAGTTTCTGAACATGGGTGGGAAAATTTCTTTTCATCTTTATTTTCACCAACCTCTAACTGAAATGTAGCATTTCTTTCAAATATTTAAAAACATTATTCTGAGAAGGGATCTATAGGCTTTCCCTGACTACAAAGGGGTCCATTACATATACAGAGAGAGAGAGAGAGAGAGAGAGAGAGAGAGAGAGAGAGAGAGAGAGAGAGAGAGAGAGAGAGAAATTAAGAACCTCAGCCCTAAAGCTATTTCTGGTTTTGTTTTTGTTTTAAATGGGGTAAAAAGCCCCATCTTCAAACCATGAGGAAAAAGTTTGGGACTGCTACATTGAGGAGGGTATTTCCTTAGAAGAGAGTTATTTTGTCAGCAGCCAGGCTCTGCCAGATGCTCCTGGTTCTTTTCCCCTCTGGCATCCTCAAGCAATTGCTCTTAGTCCTAAATTATTCAAGCCCACATGACCCCACTCCCTAATGATCTTATGTTGCACAAATTCCAGCAGCATAAACAAGAGTGAGAGAGTTTCCCATGGAAACATTTTCCTTCCTCTTTCCTTCAGGGAGAGCTTCATTACAGAGCTGGAACATCTACCTCATCCATTCTGGTTTCATCTGAGGTGAAAGGAGAAAGGAGCATAGGGGGCAGGGACATGAAGGGAAAACAGCCTGTTGGGGGACAAAGCTCTAGTTCCTTGTTTTCCACAACAGACAGAGTTCCCAGAAAGGGTCATTAATAACTACTTAGCTATACAAAGGAAATGTCCTAGGTTTTCTCCATCAAGAGTTTGTCCACTGTCCTAAAAAATGATTCTGCCTCACACTGTACTCTGAAGGGCAATTCTTTCTCATCATCATGATCATCCTTAAATATTTATGCTTCCTTCAAGTGCTCCTACATGGAGGAACTACTCCTACTCATTTTGTAGATTGGTTGGCCAAGTTTCAGAAACAGCACAACTGTCTAGTCCCACTGCTGAGAGGCTAACAGGAAAGATGGGGCCTCTTTTCTTGTCAGCTCTTTCAACAGGGTTTCTCCCTGTGAAATGTGTAAATTGAATGTTTTTTTCATATGATTTTGGCAGGGTATAGGAAATGATGGGAGCCAATTCATTACCACTCTACATGTCAATCTAAGCAGCTACGTTGGGACAGACCACATTATTTGGTGCATTTTTCATCTAACTGGAACTTGTATTTAGTTGAACCTGGGAAAGAAAGCATCTGTGAAACAATTGTAGGAAGAAAGAATTGTCCTTCAGGCTGCTATGACACATGTCAACAATCCAATCCATCAACATGCATTTATTAAGCCCTTAATGTGTGTCAGGCACTCTGCTAAGCACTGTGGATCCAAAATAAGGCAAAAGTTCACACTTTACCAAGGGAGACAATATGCAGACTAGTTATATACATACAAAATATGTACAGGGTAAATTAGAGGGAATTTCAGAGAGATGGCATTAGAGTTAAGGGACGCCAAGAGAGGCTTCTTACAGAAGGTAGAATCTTAGCTGAGATTTGGAGGGAGCCAAGAAGTCAAGCCAAGGAGAGAGTATATTATGGGCATGAGACAAAGTTAGTAAAATGCACTGAGTCAGAAAATGGAATGCATTGGGTGAGGAACAACAAGGAGGCTAGAATCATTGGGTTGTTGAATACTTGGAGAGAAATAAAGTATAAAGAGAATGGAAAGGTAAGAAGGGACCAAGTTATAAAGAGTTTCAAAAGCCAAAGATTTTCTAGTTGATTCTGGAGATGATAAGAAGCCACTGCAGTTTATTGAATATAGGGTGTGACATGGGGAAAGATAAATGGAAGATGAACTGGACTGGGGAGAAACTTGAGGCAGGGAGATAAAGGAGACTGTTATAGTAGTCCAGTTGCAAAGCAATGAGGTCCTGCACCAGAATGATGGGTGGCAATGTGTTCAAGAGATGCTGCAAAGAGGTGCAATCATCAGGATTTGGCAAAAGATTAGATATGAGTAAGAAAAAGTGAGGAGCTGAGGATGACATCTAGGTTGTGAGTCCTGATGAATGGGAAGATGATGATGCCCATAACATTAATAGAGGAATTCAGAAGAAGGGAGTGCTTGAGAAGGGAGATGAGTTCAGTTTTGAACATAAGCTTTAAATGTCTATGAAACATCCAGTTTGAGGTATATAAAAATCAGTTGGAGATACAAGCCTGGAGATCAGGAGAGAGGTTAGGGCTGGATAAACATATCTGAGAATCATCTGCATAGAGATGATAATTTAATCCATAGGAGATGGTGATATTACTAAGTGAACAGTACAAAGGGAGAAAAGAAAAAGACTCAGAATAGAGCCTTTTGGGGTAACCCATTTTTGGCAGAAGTGATCTGGATGAAAATTTGGCAAAGGAGATTGAGGAGGAGTGTATAGATAGGTAGGAGGGAAAGCAGAAGAGAGCTTTATCATGAAAACTTAGAGAAAGGAGAATATCCAGGAGAAGCCAGTAATCAACACTATCAAAAGCTGCAAAGAGATGGAAAAGAATGAGGAAAGAACATTGGATTTGACAATTAAGAGATCATTGAGAGAGCAGTTTCAGGTGAATGATGAAGTTGGAAATCAGACTGCAGAGAGTTAAGAAGAGAGAGAAAGAAAAGGAACTATAAGGCACCATTTGAAGCCAGCTTGCTTAAGTGTATCCACAAAAAGGAAAAGAGATAGAGACATTTCCAGCTAGAATAGATGGGTAGAATGAGGTGTTTTCGAGTCTGGAGGAGATGTGGTAAAGTTTATAGACAGTAGGGAAGCCGTCAATAGACAAGAAAAGGCTGAAGATCAGTGAGAGTATAGGGATGATAGAGGGGGCAATCTCCTGAAGGAGACAGGATAAAATGGAATGACTTGTTCATTTGAAGGGGTTTGCCTTATCAAGAAGGACCACCTCTTCATATGACATAGAAGTGAAAGAAGGGATGGTGAGGGGGGTGGGGAGTTAAATGATGAGAGACGAGGAGGAAGACAGAAAAGGAAGGCTAATGACCTCAATTTTTAAGTGAAATATGAGTCGAGGTTCTTAACTGAGAAAGTAGGGAGGAAGAACTATGGGAGGTTTGAGCAGAGATGAAAAGGTTTAGAGAAACCACTGTGGTGAGTGGGCTAGTGAGTCACACAGAGCCTTGTTGCAAGGAAGTCCCAGTTGAAATTATGTAACATGAACCTGTAGTGGACCCAATTAGCAAAGTTTTCCTGATTTTCTTTAACTCTATCCAGCAGAAAATTAATGAAAGCAAACCCAAGAGAGAGTGGGGAAAATCCAACACCAGGGCTTGGTAGGGCAAGATCTTTGGTAGGACAAGGGTGCAAGAGATTTGAGAGTAGAGCAGGTCATAGAGTTGATCATCAAGGGGTCAATATGGGGAAGGGGGAAGTATAGCCAGTGCAGGTGTGAGACCTAAAAAGAATTGGGTATTGGAAGGATTAGAGGCTACAGTTGGATTGAAGGACAGGGGTAGGGGTTGTAAGGCAGAAGGAAGGATAAAATGATAAAATTAATGATCAGATAAAGGAAATTAAGAGGTTATGACCTGGAAAAGCAACATTTGTGGGTGATGGCAAGATCAAGTGTACTGACCATCTCTGTTTAGCTGAAGTAGGGTGAAGGAGTAGGTCATGGAGAAATGTGTGAATTGAAGAAGTGAGAAGTTACTGTGTTTAAGGGAATATCAGTATCTATGTTGAAGTCCTCTACTATAGGGGCAGGAATTGGTGAGGAGGGAAAGACTATGAGTCACTAAACTCATTGAGAAAGGAAGGAGAGTCTTCTGGGAATTGGTAGATTACAGTGATCAAAATCTTGATTGGATAATAAATATAGATTAAATGAAACTCCCAAACAAGAGGGGTTAGTGAGTTATGGTGGCAGAGAGTTTGAAAGGCCAATGGCTGTGATCAAAATCACCCATGGCACTCTGAAGGTAACATTGGGTAGAAGAAGTTGGCGGCTAAAAGTGGCACCTAGCTGTCAATTATATTACACACTACCACCATTACCTTGATCTGAGAGATTAAAAAACCATAGAATATGAATGTTGAGAAATTAAACAAGCTTAGGCAATTATACACTTATGTAAGTTTGGTCCCCAAAAAAGGGAATATAAAAAGATATCTCCCCTCCCACCTCTTCTGCTAAGGTGGGAAAGTCCCCAGGTGCAAAACATTTCAATTAACATGGGAATGGAGAGAGGATAGATATTCATCTACTTTGCTGAATTTTTTCTTCCTTTCTTTTTTTTCATTCTTTGTTGTAAGGAATGGCTCTCTGGGAGAGTGGAGGCGATGGGTTATAGGGGGAAATCTAGGTAATGTAAAAAAAAATTGAATATCAATAAAATCTATTTTTTAAGTAGAGATATCAGTTATAACTCCCACGTATCTTAGAAGCATATTTCATAAACCACCCCCCTATCAAAACATCTCTTTGCATTTCATTATATTGTTCTGCCATGACCCTCTTAGCACTGCAAAGAACCAAGGCTGAGGCAGAAAAACCACCACCATTTACCTTGAATTTCACCCCATTAGGAGTCTACCACTTTACTGTGTGTCTATTCAGATTTCTGTACAGGGGGTAGGTTTCATTGACAAAGGGATAGATTGGGATTCTACCCTTCTTCCATCCTGAGTCCAAGGTCAAATGGCAGAGGAGTTTCTTAAATAGAGTTTTGTGTAGTCTAGTGTGGACTCCATGTGGCCAAAGCTTCTCTCTAGATCAGACTGCACAGCACCCAACATGTGTTCAATGAGGCTGATATGCTTTATTACAGGGTCCTGAACTAAGTCAGCAGATGCTGTCATGGGCACCTCTAGAAAGAGTGAGCTGGAGTACTTAGATGGGGAAAAAAACAAAGACTGTCTTTACTACTTAAAACTGTTCAGCTGACTTCATGGAAGAGACAAGTCACCAAATTTCAGATTTGTTTTCAAGAACAGGACAAGGAGAAATAGGCTTGAATGGCCACAGGGGGCATTTTTATTAGACAGTGAGTTTTTCCTGTCTGAAAGGGTTATAGGCACTGGTATCTGTAGACCAAAAAAAAAAACCCCAAAAAACCTATGCTACACTTTCTTCTTTGGAAATATTTAAAGAAAAAATGCAGAAAACTATTTTCTAGACTAGTTTTAAGCACAGTACTATTTAAAATCAGGGAAAATACGTTAGTACAAATACTTGTTAATTAAGTTCAACCCAACAAACATTCGTTAAGTACATATTATGTGCAAAAGCATTGATTCTGTCAGGCAGCAGTAATACAAAGACAATAAGGTAACACTCTCCACCCTACATTTGACTCAGAGGATAAAATGGCAGACTAATACAATAAAACAAATTCGTTTGAAGTGAGAGGATATTAACACCTGGGGCGATCAGGGAAGATTCCATAAAAGAGGACTGAACTCAGCTTTGAAAGGAGATAAGTATCCTCAGATAGCAGGAGAAAGTATATTATAGGTGTGTGGAACAGCTTCTGCAAATGTACAAAAAGAGGAAGATGAAATTGTGAGTTTGGAGACTAGTTAGTGAAACAATTTGGTTGGGACCAAGAGAGTGTGAAAAGAAATAGTACGAAATGAGGCCCAGGTGTCCTTTAAAGACCTTTCCACGCCTTTGATTCCGTGAATTTATATTCTGGTTCATATATGTAAATAAGCACATACATGTGTTCACACACATGTGCACACACACCCCTACCTTCAAGATGACTTGATCATTTATCTTATGGCTTATTGATAAACAATAGGTTTTGTATTTCCTGCTTTCTCTAACAGGAGAGTGAATCTCTAAGTCCCTCTCCTCTGCATCTATCAAAAAGAAGATGGGATCAGACGGGTAATCTAATTTGGTATGTTCTATGGCTTCAAGAAAAACTTCCAAATAGCATTTATTCACAGGGGTAAATGGACCAAAGACCAAAGACCACAGTCTGAGAACTGAGGGTAGCACCAAGACCTTGCTTTACCATGAGCTAGTCTAGGGTAAACCGGTTAAGATTTGTCAAAGAGGAAATAGGGGCATTATCCACAAAGGGAAGCACCTGGGTGGCTATTTTTCCCCTATTCATGTCACAGGAGAGGAAGAACTTGTGGAGGGGACAAGCATGACTTCTGTTACCAAAAGCTGTTGAATTATTGCAGGTCCCATTATTTATATATATTTTTATATAGCTCACGTTAATTTACCTTAAACAGAGTGTTTAGAGGCTTACAAAGAGCTTTGCTCACAACTACATAGGTAGTGACTATGATGCATGTACTATTGTACTTATTTTGTAGTTGAGAAAAAATTCAGAGCAGTACAAGGATTTACCAAGAGTCACAGAACTTTTGTCATTCAGTCACCTCAGCCACATCTGACTCTTCATTAGCTCATTTGGGGTTTTCTTGGCAAAAGGGTTTGCCATTTTCTTTCTCATTTTACTGATGAGGAAACTGAGGCAAACAGGGTTACATGTATTGGCCAGGGTCATACAGCTAGTATGCAGCAAACAGGACTCTACCCCAGGTTTCCCTGACTCTAAATTCAATGCCTTTTCATTTTCTGATCTATCATTCTTTCCCTCCTTTCCTTCCTTCCTTCCTTCCTTCCACTCCTTATAGAGTGCTTTTGTCATGGAAGCTAGGTAGCACCGTAGATAGAGCATTGGACCTGGAGTTGGGAAGACCTGAGTTCAGATCCTACCTCAAATACTATCTAAATGACCCTGGGCAAATCACTTAACCTTTGTCTGCCTCAGTTTCCTCAACTGTAAAATGTGGATAATACTATCACCTACTTCTTAGAGTTGTTGTGAAAATCAAATGAGATAGTATTTGTAAAGTGCTTGGCATGGTGCTTGGCATATAGTGAGTACCTAATAAAAGACTCTTGGTCAAGGCAGTGGTTTGGAATGGCCTGTACTGTAAGAAGATCCATTTGGCCACTGTGTGAAGGATGACTAGAGAAGAGAGAAAATGGAGGCAGATAGACAGATGAGAACTAATTAAAACCCAAATTAGAATGGTGATCGTGTGAATGAAAGAACACAAAAGCTAAAAGAGGTATTATAGAGAAAGAATCAACAAGTCTTGGTCCCTGATTATAAAGGATGGGATATGAGAGATAAGAGACAAGCCACAATGACTCTAAAGTTGACTCTAACTACATGGCATTATCAGAATAGGCATTTTTCATCCACTTGATTTTTCCGTTATGGATGGCTAGTAAGATGTCTTTCTAGTGGCCAAGGATCTAATACTATTCTGGAATATGGTGCCATAAGCCCCAATGTTACCTGCCTTTACAATTTATCTGACTTTCAGCAAATTACTTACTTTCTCAGGACTTTAATTTTCTCCTCTGTAAAATGAAGGGATTGAACTAGATGACCTCAGAGGCCCTTCCCAGCTCTAAATCTACATTCCTACCATCTGCAAACAGGAGCATTTGGAGAACCTCAGTATCTATAGGGAATCCTTCTTCCATTCAGGATCCCAAGTACAGAATGTAGAATTCTACTTCAATACCCTTGGCAAAGCTTTAGTGAACCTATGTCTCTTATTTTATGCCTTGCTTGATATGGATAGTTTTGTTGTTGGTTGTTGTTCAGTCGCTTTCAGTCATGTTTGAGTCTTCATGACCCCATTTGAGATTTTCATGACAAAGTACTGGCATGCTTTGCCACTTCCTTCTCCAGCTCATTTTACATATGAGGATATTGAGGCAAATGGGGTTAAGTGATTTGCCTGGAGTCAAATAGCTAGTAAGAGTCTGAGGCCGGATTTGAACTCAAGACTTCCCAACTCCAGTCCAGGCTCTCTATCCACTGTACCACCTAGCTGCCCAATGATATGGAAAATGGGGGGGGGGGGGGGGTATCCTTACACAAGGTTTTCTTTGTTGTTGCATCTATCAAGAAATCTCATACGTAAGACAGACACCTTGCTGAAAGAGAGCCTTTCAAGTGATGTTCTGTTTTCCTAAGTTAAATATATTTTTGTATCCAAAAAACAATAAATATAACAAAGGTCTTTTATTCTCTTCTCTTGCCAGTCATTTGTGTGACTATAAATACATTGTTACAGAAAATCATATTCCCAAGATAGCCATTTCCCTTCTTATATTTTCACCAAGGACACCCTCAAAACAGGAATGGGCCATTTTCACAAAAATTTTAGAGTTGAGAAATTAGACGGATGAGTCAGTAGTTGCTGATATCTTCTCAATCACTTTTTTTTGGCAATAGTACCATCTGTGATTTTTCCCTTCAAAAAAAAATTCCCCTTTGAAATCTTTTGAAAATTGATCACTTTAAAACTGAGTCACCTCTAGTATGAATTTCTTCTCTATAAATTTGGGGGATATAGTCACTCTTCCTGACTTCCTCTTCCTTGGTGCGTTTTTAAATTCCTCATTAGGCACTTTGAGTATTGCAGTATTGGAATCCGCAGGTAGAAGTTTCTCTGTCAACAATCAACCAATCAGCCAAGCATTTATAAAGTGCCCACTGTGTGCCTGGCACTGTCCAAGCTCAAAAGAGACAGAGGCAAAAGTGAAAGTATCTACCCTAAAGAGGGTTTCATTCTAAGGGGGAAGATGACAAATCTGTTCCACTTAACTTAGATTTGTCTCCTTCTGCTTTTCTCTAGAAAGGTTCCCGCGGTGATATTGCTTAGTTGACCATGTGCTAAGTTTCCTGCCAGTTCACTTTTTCTTTCCACTGCTACTTATGCTTTGTGAAACAAAACTGTTTCTAGTCTTTTGTCATCCTCTTATGTTGTTGTTCAGTTGTTTCGGTCCAACTCTTCACAACTTCATTTGGCATTTTCTTAGCAAAAATACTTGGGTGGTGTGACACTTCCTTCTCTAACTCATTTTACAGATGAGGAAACTGAGGCAAAGCAGTTTAAGTGACTTGCTCAGGGTCACACAGCTAGTGTATGAGGATGGAGTTGAACCCACATATTCCAAACTATCCACTGCACCACCAGTTTCATTGCTGTTATGTTGTTCAGTGTCTTCCAAATTTCTCCTTGAAAAATTCATTCAGGATACATGTAGAAGGTTTCTGGGAACAGGGAATCTTCTCTGGACTTACTACTCCAACTTGGACTTGGACCAGCTGGGCAGTTCCCCAGAGAATGGTTCCTTCTCCTCTTCAGGGCTACTCTAGGGATAACTCTGAGGAGATACAGCTTCTATATGTTATGTAGGATATCGTTATATATTATATTAGTAGTAGTTATTAATTAATATTGTATTATCTAATATATAATAGGCTAATGAGCCTCCACCAATGTGCTCCCAATTTCATTACAACAGTTCATGTCTCTTCAGTCACAATTAATCAATTAACATCAATTAACTTTTATAAAGGGATATTGAATGAGGTTTAACAAAGAAGTACAACTCCTCACCCCACAAAAACATTTAGAAGAGCACTTACCCCTCTGCACTCAAACAGTCCCTGTGGAGAGTGATCTCAAACTTGAAGTGACTGGTATACAAGATTCTCTATTTCTCTCACCCATACCCACCCCCACCCCAAATCAGAACACATTTTCCTTCATGCACATACACAAAGTCCCTGGAGAGACACTTGCCATCAAATACTCTCCTCCCAACCTGGGCAAGGGGTGGAGGGGATTACTTCATGGCCATGGGTGTCTTTTTCCCCTTTTTTCAGAGCACCCACTAAGTCCCCTTCTGAATATGGAATGGACAAGTTGCTCCCTTGTGTAGTTTGACTGACTCTTTGCTGGACTCCTCAGGAATGGCTCCTGACTCAACTCACCTGCTTGTGGCTATCAGAAAACTGTTGTCAAAACCAGTGATGGGACTCCTTGTATCTTCTTTTTTGAAGTTACTAAGTAACTTGATCTTTTCCGTCTCTGGGTTCATCAGAGATCAGAAAAGAATAGACATAGAGTACAAAAAGACAGAGGTACTGGGTATTAATGGCCATAAGGAGTCTAAGCATAGGAGGAGCTCCCCCACCCAGCAACACATAGCAGTGTTTATAATGCTCGTGATGAGGATTGCATGTGCACCCCGATGCAGCTCAGTAGCCAATGAAAAGACTTTTCATTATCACATAATAAGTTGATGGGAAACATCAAAGAATTCCTTTGTGCTCTGAAGTAGAGGCAAGGGTCCCTCCTTTAATGATGCTCAGAAGTAGGTTCACCAAGCCACCCTGGGGGCTGAAATCAGGCAGGGCATATTGTATGCTCTAAGAACTGGACTCTCACTGGCCAATCCTTCATTTTAATAGTCATCAAAGGCCCTTGGATTTCTTTTAAGTTTCTCCATTGCAAGTCATATTTTCCTTTGTACTTATCTTCCTAATGAAGTTACTAGAATTGAGTTTTACAGGAGTCCTTCCCAGTCCCTTAATTCTAGTGCCTTCCTTTTCTGAATTATTTTCTATTCACCCTGTATGTAGTTTACTTTGTGTATATTTGTTTGCATCCTGTCTCCCCCATTAGATGGTAAGTTTCTTGAGAATAGCGACTGTCTTTTCTTTTTTTTTTTGTATCCCTAGTGTTTAGCACAGTGCCAGTGCTTAATTAATATTGATTGATTGAGTGGAGAACATAGGAATATGAGTCAGTAGCTGCTGATATCAAGGTATATGAGAACTCACTTTGATATATCTTACCACATTTCTCTGCTTCTTCATCTTTTGCAACAGGTCACCGGATTTGACAACTAAGAGATGGGTAAGAACTTGAGAGGGCAGTTTTTTCTGGAATGACAGGATTGGAAGCTGGATTGTAAGAGGTCAAGATGAAAGTGAGAGGACCTTCTCAAGGAGTTTAGTCTCAAAGGTCAAAGAAAAAAAGACAGTAGTTAGCAGGGATAGAAGGAACAAGTGAGGGTTTTTTGAGGATGGGGAAGATATGTTCATTTTTTTAAGCAACAGGAAATAAAACAGTAGACAGAGAGAAATTAAAAATAAATTAAATAGTCGATACGTCCATGGGAGCAATCTTTTGGAAACTAGATGGAATGGGATCGTTTGAACAAGTAGAGGGGTTAACCTTGGTAAAGCCACTTCATCAGATGAGACAGGGTGAAGGAGATAGTGGAAAAAGTCATCTGAGTAACATGAGATCAGAAAGAAAAAGCAAAGAGAATACTCATGGTGAATGGTCTCAATTTTTTCTGTAAAGTATGAGACAAAACTGTCAGCTGAGTAGGTTGAGGGGGAGACTTGAGATATTTGAGTAGGAATAAAAGATTTGGAAGAGTCTCTGTGGAAAGTAGCATAATAATTTGATAAGAGAAGAAAAGTAGGATTGCCTAGCAGCAGTGAGGACCTAGTTAAGGTTGTGTAACAAATCTGTAGTGGACCCAATCAGAATAGTTACATGATTTTCTCCACTTCTCTTTAGAAGCACTTGTATAGGAGTAAAGGCAAAGAATGATGGGAATGATCTGAGGCTGATGGTTGGCTGGGCATAATTGGGGATATAATAAAGATGCTAGGGATTCAAAAGGAATATACAGTTGAATTGGTTCACCAAGGGATCAAGATAAGGAGAAGAGGACAGAGTTGCTGTGTAGGGGAGATGACCTGGGACAAAAATGAAGGGCCAAGCAATTGAAGGTCACAGTATGGATGAAGAGTAGGGTTTGGAAGAGGTGAAAAGTCAATATATTATGGTCAGATAAGAGGATTTCAGAATTCTTGAACATAAAAGGGTGGGCGATTTGTGGGTGATGGCAAGATCAAGAGTTGACCATCTTTGTGCATGGATAAGGTGGTGTTCATGGGAAATGAACAGATTGAGGAACTGAGGAGTTAAGGTATTTGAAGGAGAGTCAATATGTATGTTGAAGTCCCATAGTTTGAAGACAAGAATTGGAGAGAAAATTTGTGAGCCAGGTACAAACTAAGTCAGATTTTGAAGGCCAGCCACAATCTGACTTTATTCTCCCAATAAAGTATAAGTTGAGGGCTGGAACTATTTCACCTTTGCTTTTGTGTCCCCAGCACCTGGCATATAGTGGGAGCTTCAAAGATTCCTCTTAAATTGAACTGAATTGTGATTGTTCACATGCCTTGTATTCTCTCTTTTATTAACCTGCAACCATAACAGTAGAATCAGTAATGGGCTACACAACACTTAGAAACATTGTGCATTTTTATCTGTTTCATGGGTTGCCAAGGCCAAAGAAATGAATTAACCAATCTGCTGGTTTTGAGCTTTTTCATACTTAGCTAAGCTAGTACCGAGTCAGTCTGAGTGCTGACCATCTGCCAGGCACTGTGCTAAATTCAGGGTGGAGGTGGGTGGGTGGGTGGGGGTAATAGAGAAATGCAAAAGCATTCCTACTCTTGATTTCATTCTAACAAGGGAGATAACATGTAATCAATAATGTACATATAAAATATATTCAGTGGAAATAGAGGTAGTCTCAGAGGCAGGGCATAGAGGGGAGGTAGACAAAAAAAGGTTTCTTATAGAAAGGAAAATTTATGCTGGGTCTTGAAGGGAAGCTAAGAGGCAAAGATGAGGATGGAGAGCATTCCAGGCATGTGAGTCTGGACATGGAATGCCAGTATCACTCACTGGCCACAAAGATGTTCTTGTAGAAGGTAGTTGATAAACATACGTGCTGATGTAAAAGTTGCTACTTCTAATGACCACAGTGTTTATGATATCAATGCCACTGAACTTTGTAAGGGAATAGATGTAGCCATGGGACTGATGATCTGAGGAGAGGACCATGTCGCTGTCTTACTACAGTCAGCCAACACAGCTTGTCACCTGGATAAAGTTACTAGCCTTTCCAGTTTAGCAACAGTAGATAGAGCTGGTGTAGACTGTAGGGAACCAAGATAACCTCTACACCACAACAAAATATCCAAGTAGGACTTTAATGTAGATTTTAAGATGAAGAAGAAAATCTGACCTCATAGCTCTCCTCAAGATTTGCTAGGATAGTGTACTCCACAAATGGAAGATGCCAAAGCAAGGTCTTCTGTAGAACTTAGGGTGCTCTTAACATAGACAAGTTTTCCAGAGTTTATCACTACAGGAAACTGGCCTAGAGATTCTTTTCCTCCCATTTACCTATTATTCCGTATCCAGTCATCTCAACTTCTCCCACAAATGGACTAAGTATCCTACAACCATGATAGGGGAAGCACAGAAATTAAGGTTCTGAACACAGCGATAAGTTGAACTTTTTGCATATCCCTCCCTAAAACAAACAAACATGCTATTAAAGTTTTTTCTAGTCACTCAATAAACTTTCTCCTAAACAAAAACCATTTAAAGAAACTTTTACATTGTTTGCCATTACTTAGGACTCTAGAAGGAGTAGGAAGATGGAAGTAAAAGACGCAAACATCTTTCAGCAACTCCCAAGAATTTTGGTTCTAGTCTAGTTTAAAAAAGAAAACATCCCCAGCAAAGACCAGGCTGCTTTCAGATGTTATCTGAGCTAGTCTGACAACCCTGCTCATCATTCATTTTCCCCAACACTCACTGTGCCCAGACTGATGCCAAGAACAAACGTCTCATCTGTGTCTTGTAAATCATCCCCTTGCACGCAAACAGCCTAAGCACTGCTGCTGTTTTTCATACGCAAAAGCAATCTCATCCAAAGAAATGCCCTCTTCTACAGCTTTCATCTTCACATACTGCACAGACAAGCAAGCCAGCCACCCTGTGACATCCCTGTCCCTGTGCCTTGCTAGGCACGGCATTATCCTGTCAGAAGCTGTGTGAATGGGAGGAAAACAGAGAAATGCAGTCTGACAGAAGTATGCTGGCTGTACCTCAGTGTCACTGATCACTGTCATGGTTCCATCTGTTCCTAAGTCAGGAAATAGCCAAGGGAGTAGCTAAGTTCCCTTTCACCAGAAGAAACCTCTTATGGGATTGGGGCAGAACACAAGCAGGAACAAAGCCACTTATTTTCTCAAACTTGAAATGGAAAACCACATTTAGCAATACATTTTTTAGGAGGGAAAAGGCTAACCCTATCAAGCTGTTTTACCTCAAAGTCTAACTCTAGAAAAGGTGTTCTTAATTTTTTTTTTTTTGCATTGTGGACCCCTTTGGCTATTGATAAAAGTATGTGGACACTTTACAGAATAATGTTCTTAAATGCATAAAATAAAATACATGGAATTACAAAGGAAACCAATTATATAAATGCAGTTTTCAAAACATCAGTATAATATCAACTAAGATTGTAAAAAAATTATTTAAAATTATTGAATAACTGATATAATATGTTATTCTATTTTAAAATTATTATGAAATTTGTTATTATTCAGTAGTTTTCAGTCATGTCCAACTCTTTGTGACCAATTTTGGATTTTCTTGGCAAAGATACTAGAGTGGTTTGCCATTTCCTTCTCCAGCTCATTTTACAAATGAGAAACTGAGGCAAATGGTGCAATGACTTGCCCAGGGTCACACAGCTAGTAAGTATCTGAGGCCAGATTTGTACTCAGACTGTACTTCCTGACTCCAGACCCAGCACTCTACCCATTCCATCACCTAGCTATATAATAAAATAGTTATAAAAAAATAAAGTCATGGATCCCAGATTAAGAACACCTGCATTTAGATCAATGACTAGGGTACAAAACGTCTCCACCGAGTCCAATGAAGAAGATCTTCTGATGTTGGGGACAATAGCTTCTAAGAAAAGGTTCCTTGGTGCTATTATCATCCAGGGGATAATATTCTATTAGGGCAGCTTGCCTGCCATCAGATTCAAGAGATGGAGAAGACTTCATTACCACCATTATTAAGTAATGCCATCTCTAAGGTCATTTTCTAATATGAATAGAATACTCTGCCTGGTTAGTTACTCAAAAATGCCATGTCATTATTTGAAGGGGAGGGAAATAACTACCCAGATCATAGTCCAAGCCCTCATCCAATGTCTCACTCCATTGTTATGCATACCAAACAAATATAAACACAACTGCAAAAGAATTTGGTAAAGACATGAAGTCATATATGTATATGTATGGATATATATAAATACGCATATACATATACACATACACACACACACACATATATATATATATATATATAAAATAAGGATGTCAATTAAATGGTGAAATATTCTCTGTATCTACACACAAAGGAGTTTATGAGTTTGAATGAATTATAGGGCATAGAAATATGTTTAGAGGTCCTTTCTCCAAATATCTCATTTTACACATGAGGAAACTGAGGCCAAAGGAACGTCAGTGACTTGCCCAGGGTCAACAGGTAGTAAAATCAAGATTCAAGATCCAGAGACTTCAACTTCAACCCTCTTCCCAATGCACCATGATGCCTCAAATCTATACTCTTAGGGAAACTATAATCTAATTCCCCTTGAGTCTCTCTAACTCCCCAACATAGTCAAAGGATATAGTCATTTATTCATAGTCACTTTACACTCAGTCTAAGGGAGGTTAAGAGAGGATTAGAACATAGTGAAGTCTCCTGTCCCTTCAGTTCTTTGGTCACCATTATCATAGTCTAGATGGAACATCAGGATTCAGGATGCCATGACCCAGGTGATCATCCTTTTACACTCTATCCCAACCATAGTTCTACATCTTGTCACTCCCATCTGCTTGAACCTTTGGCTCTCTCACTGAAACCTCCCATCTTCTAGACTTTCTGTACCAGAGAAAAAAAGTCCACAGGAAATGTGTGTTACATCAAGTATAATGAGCCTTAAGATGGAATAAATAGGGCAAGAAGCTAGATTGATTCTCACTGTAGATCCATGGGTGAAATGCTTTGATTATAGTAGAGGTTCAAACTTCCTTTGAAGGATGAGAAGGAAGAAAGGAGGAAGAGTGAAAGGGGAGAAAATTGGGGGTGGGAGAGAAAGAGAAGGTAAGAAAAAAGGGAGGAATGAAACAAAGCTAACAAGCATTTAGTAAGTGCTGTCAATATGCCTTCCACTATTCTAGATACTTGCAAATATTGCCTCAGTTGGTCCTTAGGACCACTCCGGAAGGTAGTTGCTATTATTATCCCCATTTTAGAGTTGAAGAAACTGAGACAGGCACACCTTCAGTGACTCCCCCAAGGTCAGACAGCTGGTAAGAGTCTGGGGCTGGATTTGACTTCAAGTCTTCCTGAATTCAGGCCCAGCATTCAATCCACAGTGCCACGTAGCTGCCTGGAGGGAATCAAAAGTGAACCAGCAAATGATGGAAGGGAGAACAGAAGATAAGAAAAGAAAGGAATTAAGGGAGAGAGGAAAGAAGGAAGGAAAACTGAACTTAAATCTTAGAAAACACCACAGCCTTCCCCAGAATTGGTGGTGAGTGGGCATTGGAATTATCGATTTTTCTGTTTCAGCCTTTTTCCATACTTTCCCGTTACCATGTCCAGCTTTTATAACTCTGTGATGTTATGACAGAAAGCTGAAGATGTACCCTTCAGCTCTCATATTTAATATCTTCCTAAGAGAGTACATGTGAAAGATCAAGAAACTATGAAACAGCTTTGGACAGTTCATTTTTCCAAGAGCTGGGAGAACTTTTTGCCAGATATTTGAAAAAGAGATGCAAAATGCTCAGGTTCACTGCCATTTACACTTTTCTGGTCTCCTTTAAAAAAATATGTAAGATGAAAAGAACATTACCTCAACAGATGATTAAATGTATATTCAAGTTACTCCCAGAGGATTCCAAATCCAAAAGGGTTTTATGGACCAAATTCCAATCCTATGAACTTGGAAGATTTCAGAAATTTCACTGGTAATTTCCTTTGCAGCCTGGAGCTGACAGCTGGGGATCCAGTGGCTTGCAGCCAAAGCTTATCTTAACCCAACCCCCAAAATATACCTACCAAGATCACTTGGCAGCCTGCAAAAAATTCCCTCTTAGCCACAGGATAGAATGTATTCCATTGTGACATAGTCAGTTCAATTCTTTTTAAATGAGAGCAAACATGTTTAGACATTTTAATTAACTTCTAATTCTTCTGGACTTTACTCAGTCCCCATTCTCCCACACTTTTCTACAGTTTTTGAAACTATTAACCATGTTCTTCCCTTATATATATTAAATACAAAGAGGCATCTTGAGTCTCAGCTTTCACCACTATGATTCAGTTAACAACTCCACTAAATTGGAATGTTGCAAAAAGGCAAATTCTCAGAGCTCCTGGATCCCTCCATAAGTTCTTTATAGGGTTGCGCTGGTAAATGTTTAACAACCAACTCTAGAAATGGATAGGGGCCAGGGAATAAAGTAAAAAGTATGTAAAGCACTTTGAAAATCTTGAAGGGCTATATAAATTCTAATAATTCTTCTTATCATCATCATCATTATCATTATTATGACCCAGAGAAATTGCCCTTGTCTTTCATGACACTGTTCTCTTCTTGTTCTCCCCTTATTTGTCTGATCACTTGCTGGTTCGCTAGTCCCTCCCTTACCTCTAATTTTCCCAAGTTCCTGTCCTGGGGCCTGAATGGTGCCATGAATTCAAACATTATCTGTTTGCTGATAACCTCCAAATCTAACTGTTGAACCCCAGTCTCTCTCCTAAATTCTAGCCCTATATTGACAACTCCTGCTGGATGTCTCTACCTATACATACTGGAGGCATCTACAACTCAACAAGTCTGAAACTGACTCACAATCTTCCCCATTCAACACGCCTCCTTCCAACCAAAAAAAAAAATCCCCCTGCTCTATGGTAGGTGACATGACCTTATCAGTGATCCAAGTTCACAACCTCCATCATCTTTGATTCTTACCTCTCCATCACTCTCCATATGTAATCCGGTTCTAAGCTCTATCTGCACAATACATCTCACATCCCTACCCTTCTCTCCATTTCTGTGACCACTACCTGAATTCAGGACCACATCACCTTTTATTCAAAATAACCTCCACATTTGTCATCCTGCTTCCACTCTCTCCTCTCCCAATCCATCTGCCAAAATAAACTTCCTATTTTTCCTCTCCACTAGTCTGACCCTATCACTCCCCTCCTCAAAAACCCTCAGTGGCTCTCTATTGCTACTGAGCATAAAAGTCAGACTCTTTAGGGCCCTACACAATTTGACTCCCATGTGCTTTTATAGCCTTATTTCATTTCAGTCCCTTTCATGCTCTCTATTTCCCCTTAAGAAGAACTAACAGCCAGACTCAATATTCCAACTCCTGCTTCCATGGAGTCTCATAAGCTATTTCCCTATGTTGGAAATATAATTCCTTTTTCCTAACCTTATGTTTTTTCTAGGTTATCTCACTTTCAATCTTCTCTGTGAAGTCTTCCAAGATCCCTCAACTATTCATATTCTCTTCTCCAATTACCTGGTATTTTTCTTTTAATTTGTCTACATGCTCCATCACACTCTCACCCTTGCTCTAGGGTATCTCCTGGTACACAGGCACTGCGTCTTTTTTCTCTTTCTGTCCCCAGGACTTCCCTTACAGATATTAAGTATTTAACAATATTTGTTGAATTAAATTTAATACACATAAGAAAAGAATTTGAGAAATACTAAGTCAAGCCTGATACCCAGCTTTGATTCCATGTGAAAATGACCTATCGTATTTCTAACAAAGAAACTGCCTGCACTCTTTTGTTGTAGGGGAATCTGGTTGTAGCAGAATTTGTTTATACTATCACTTGAAACAAGCAGACTGTAGGCTGACACTTAGATATATTTCTGCTATGAAAGGACTTTGCACCATCACAGTTTTTGTTGTTGTGGGATATGATCTGTACATAGAAGGTAAAATAGTGAAAAAAAAACATGAGGATAGATTTGGAATATGCTTATATTACTCTAAGTGATTTTTCTTTCATACAAGTCTGGATGTAAGGGTGGAGAAATAAAACAAGAAGAAAGAATAAAAGGATGAGGTTTAAAAATGAATTTTATGAATCAGCCATGGTTACCCCTAAGTACCTCAATTTCCTCAATTATAGGATGGAGTTAATAATGGAATCTACCAGAGTTGTTGTGCGGATCAAATAAAATAATATTTGTAAAGTGCTTACCCATGTCTGGCACATTGTTATTCAGTCATTTCAGTTGTGTCTGACTCTTCGTAACTCCATTTGGGGTTTTCTTGGCAAAGATACTATAGTGGTTTGCCATTTCCTTCTCCAGTTCATTTTACAGATGAGGAAACTGAGACAAACAGGGTTAAATGACTTGCAAAGAGTCATAATAGTAAGTATCTGAGGACAGATTTGAACTCATGAAGATGAGTCTTCCTGACTCCAGACCCAGAACTCTACCCATTGTACCACATAGCTGCTTATCTGGCACATAGTAGGTACCATATAAATGGCTACTATTATTATTAACTCCCTGAAACCCTATTTTCTTTTGTGCCTCAGTTATCACCACCATGATTCAGTTAACCCCTCCACTAAACTGGGATGTTGCAAAAAGGCAAATTCTCAGAGCTCCTCCATAAGTTCCTTATGGGGATGTGCTGGTTAATGTTTGGGAGGTGGGAGGCAGGGAAACCTGTTTGCACACATCATTTTTAACTTTAATCTGTGTTATTAGTATTTTCTCCACCACTTTCTTAAGTCTAGAGAAACTCTAGAGAATCAAGAAAACAATAAATCAAGCCCTCATTTGCATCGTTGACTGATTTCCAAGGTATAAATGCTCAGATCAAATATTTAAAGAGCAACTTCCACAAGCTAGTTAGAGCTGGCTTCAGTACACCCCAATTTTCTATCACAATCACTAGAATATTATTGATTTGCAGATTTGGAAATAATGCTATTGAAAAAAGAAATGAGGTGCAAGCCAATTAATCATGTTTGAAAAAGAGTTAATAACGATGGCAGAAACATAGGTTACAAATACTAGAGTCTTCTTGACCCCAGACTAAGACTTTTAAGCAAACTCAGAAATCCCATCTTGAGTGCATAAGCAACCTGACCTAGGACTACCATTTTAGTTTTAATACCAGAGATTGCCAAAGAGGACCTTCAGTGGAGTGTAACGACATATCACCAAATTCATCACATCTCACAAGACTGGGAAATTGGACCTTAGAATCATAGCAGTTGCAAATGACAGTGACTTTAGAGAGTGCTTCCCCCTCCTCCATTTTATAGATGAGGAGCCTGGGGGAAACTGAGGGAGATGAAGTGACTTGCATAAGGTTATAAAACTAGACTTTCCAATGCCACTTGTACAATCTAACTAGATTCCTTTCACCTTTTGCATTCATGTATCCTATTACTTTGATCATTTATCTACCAACATGAAATTCTTATAAAACAATTCCTAGAAATATATAGACAATCCTAAGTTTTCTTGTCTCTTATACAGCGTCAAAGTGAAAGATTTATTTTTTTCATCAGAACTTTCAAGGTCATTGGTCAGTTATTTAAATAATTATTGAGCATCTAACATATTCAAGACATTGTGTTAAGTATAATGAGCATTGCAAAGATGCATAAGACACAGATTCCTGCCCTCAAGAAGCTTATATTCTGTGTAGAAAATTAAGACATAACTGTGTAACAAGACACCAAACAATAAGGCAAGAAGCAAATAATGCTACATGAATTCTATAAATAAGCATCACGGGTATTTCTTCATGGGAGGAACTTTGGTTTGGTGTAGTCAGGGAGACTCAAATCAGGCATTTGTAACCCTGAGCATATTATAGTGAAAAGAGCACTGGACATGGAGTGAAAGTACCCAAGTTCTTATCTTGATCCTGCTGTTTCCTATCTGAGTCACTGTGGACAAATCATTTCATCACTCTAGGCCTCAATTTCTTCAGCCTTAAAATTGGGGGTTTAGGTTAGATGACCTCTTTGGTTCATTCCAGCTCTAAAGTGGCATCCTACAAGGGCTTTGAGAATTGACCCTTGAAGAATAGGTAAGATTTGGATAGTGGTGATGGAAAATTGGAGATGGCATGAGCAAAGGACCAAAGGGAGACAAATATGAGGCATGCTGGGAGATAATGAGCAGACCAATATGACTTAAAGCAAAGGAAGTGAATAAGGAAGATATGGAGAGAAAGAGAAGAAGGGAGGCTGATCTAACCAAATACCTGAGATTATATCCTAAGATTCTAGATTGTTACAGGAAAGAAAACCATGGGTCCAAATTTTACAAATGAGAAAGTTGAGTCATAGAGAAATGACATGACTTGACCAGCTACCATGTATCTGAGGCAAAAATTTGAACCCTGCTTCTTCAAGTCCAGTGAACTACTTAGGCCAAATTGCATGATACCACACCAAACTTCACTGAAAAGCAAGCTATAGAAGGCATAGATAGCTCCAGGATAGGCTATAACTCAGAACCCTGTATCCATTGATGACTAGAACAAGAAGGAAAAGAAACCAAAGACCTAGATGGAAGGGCAGGGGCCCCTGTACTCTGTGGATTCAGATACTATTTCACAAAGTTCCCCTTTTATAAAACAACAAAGAATAAGGCCTGCTCAGTTTGTATTAACAAGTAAAAGACCAACTTTCAACACTCTGGTTTTCTCATGTGGCGCCCCTTCCCACCACAAGCTGAGGCTAGCCAGAGCTTTTTTTGTTAAACTGATAAAGCCTTCTTTGCCTTCCTTCCTTTCCCCTTTCCACTCCCACCCCCATCTCTGCAGCTAGAGGAGGAGTTCCTAAGGAGTTCTTTTTTATAATCACCCACATTCTAGTAGAGTCAACTTGTATGACGCCAACAGCGGGCAGCCTAGAGGGGGAAGGAGGAGCCTTTGAGGGCTAGCACCATCAGGAGAGGAATGCTTGTATTCTGTGTCTTGTGACTCTGCCAGATGCTAAATACAGAAGTGAGAAAGAGAAGTAATGCCTTGCTGTCTATGGCCTAGTGAGTCAAAAAGGATATGGGCCTCTGAATGTGTATGCGTGTGTGTGAGAGAAAGGGAGAGAGACAGAGACAAAGAGACAGAGAGAGAAACAGAAAGACAGAGAGGGAGTTAGAAAAAGAAAGAGACAGAAAGCCAGAGGGAGTCAGAGAAAGACGGAGAGAGACAGAGACAGAGAAAGAGAAAGGCAGAGGCAGAGAGAGAGAAAGTGAGGAGGGTGGGAAATATGTTGGTAGAGGGAGAAGTCAAGGGTGAGCTCTGTTGAGGATGGAAGGGCAAGGAGAGAGGAAACTTTCTAATATCGAAACAGAGTACGAATACAACCCTCCCACAAGAGTAGGAGTCCCGTTACTTCACTTACTCAGAAATAGCTTTGAAAACTGAAATGAGATTAGTGAAGGGAGATTATATAATGTATGAAACTAATGATCTACTCATAGCCATTATCCATACTACCTAAAACATGGTAGGGGGTCATCTTTCTTTCTAGTTTGGAATTAGTATCCGAGGACTTTAGATTCAAATCTAGCTTCTGCTACTTTCTCTCGTATGATATTGACCAGCTCAATTTAATCTTTCTGGGCCTTGATTTCCTAATCTGCAAAATGAGAGAGAAAGGAAATAGAGTATTGTGACCCACAGTTTAAGAAGCACTGAAGGGGTTGTGAATGGAAAAAAGTTTAAGAAGTCCTGGACTAGATGATCTTTAAAATGTTTCTTCCAGCTCATAAGCTACTGAATCTATGATCCTGTGAACCAAGAAAATCAGTGTCAGGAAACCCAGGACTTGTCAGTTTAGATCCTGGTTGTACTTTAGTGCTCTTCAAGTTTTGATCCACTGTGCACTTTTCGTTTTTGAAGGAGCTACAGTTTTAGAAGCTGTTCTACTGCTTCAAGGTGGAGGGAAAATGGACAGACCATAGATTTCCAGTCCTACATATGACATTGTCTTAAGCTCTATGACCTTGGACAAATCACTTTACTCTTTGATCTTTGGTTTCCTCATCTGTAAAATGAGAGTGATAAGATTTGCACTATCTACTTCTTAAGGTAATTAGGAGTGAAACACTGTATGCCATAAAGCACTTCTTAAATATAAACTATTTTTATAATAGATTTTCTTCTCCTGGCTCCAGCTGGATGTCTGAGTAGAACAGAAAATATCTGAACACTGGTAACAATCCTGAATAGAAAATAGCAAGACAAATGTTAATTCAGTCAGGGCCTCCTCTCCTCTCTGTTAAAAATCCAGCTCTTCTTTTTGTAGGGGCAAAGAACTTGGAATTGATGGGATGCCTATCAACTGGGAAATGGCTGAACAACTTGTGATATATATATATATGTATATATATATATGTGTGTGTATGTATGTATGTATGTATGTAATGGAATACTATTGTGCTATAAGAAATGATGATCAGGCAGGTTTCAGAAAAATCTAGAAAGAGTTATATGAATGGATGTTGACTGAAGTGAGCAGAACCAGGAGAACATTGCGTACAATAACAACATTGTTTGATGATCAACTATGATAGACTTGGCTCTTCTCAGCCATGCAATGATCCGAGACAATTCCAAAAGACTCAAGGTAGAAAATGCTATCAATATACAGAGAAAAAACTATGGAGTCTGAATGCAGATTGAAGCATATTATTTTCACCTTTTTATTTTCTTTCTCATGGCTTTTTATTCTAATTCTTTCACAACATGCCTAATGTGGAAATATGATTACATAATTGTACATGTATAACCTATATCAGATTGCTTATTATCTTGCAAAGGCAGGGAGGGAGAAAAATTTGAAACTCAAAATCTTAGAAAGTCAATGTTGAAAATTATCTTTACATGTAATTGGGAAAAAATTAAATACTATTAAAGGGGGGGCGGAATTTAAAAATTAAAAAAAAGTCCATCTCCAACCTTTTCCATAGGCTCCTGTTTCAGTAAAACAGGATGCAAAAATACAACTGAGTCTGTTTCTGTTATCCAACACAGTCTTGCTAAGTGTACTGGAAACACAGAATTCCATAATCTATTCATATGTTGTTTTCCTTTGTAGTCAACGCTGAAGCTGCTAACATTTCCTGTGGCATATTTCTCACTGTCAGCAGGATTTTCACTCAGTTTATAGTATGGACTGTATTACAGATACATTAAAGTCTCTGGGTGGCAAGAGCAGGGAACTACAAGTGCAGTCTGGGTTCACATGTTGCCTACCATCCCAACCTTAAGTGGAAACTCTAAGGTTTTTTAACAAGGCTTAAGGAAGAAGTGAAGAAGACACCAAAATGGAGGTGGGAACATTAAAAATAAATTTGTCAATATGATCAAAAAATCAAAGACAAATGGGCTTAAAATTGGAAGGAACCTCAGAGGTTAAAGTCAAATCAAGTCAACAATCATTAAGCACCTACTATGTGTTAGGTAGAACACAAAGAAAGGCAAAAACAGTCACTTTCTCTAGAATCTCATGATCTAATGGGGGAGACGACATGCCAACCACTATGTACAAACACAATTTATACAGGATGAATTGAAAATAATCACAGAAGGAAGACACTACCTTTGAAGGGAATGGGAAAAGGCTCTAGTAGAAAGTGGAATTTTTTAGTTAAGACCTGGAAGGAAGCCAGAGAAGCCAGGAAGCAGAGATGAGGGAGGAGAGAATTTTAGGCATGGGGGATAGCCAATGAAAATGCACTGAGTTGGGAGCTGGGGTTCCCTGCTCAAAGAACAGCAAGAGGGAGGCCAATGTCACTAGATCACAGAGTCCTTGGAGTGAGGAGTAAGGTGGGAAAAGACTGAAAAGCCAGGAAGGAGCCAAATTATAAGGGACTTTAGAACTGACTCATAAATAAAGCATCTTATCTACAGCCTCCCCCAACAGATGGGTTACTCACTCTCTGCTTAAAGATATCCAGTGATGGGGAGTGCTCTGCACTCAAAAGCAAGCCCCTACGGGTTGCCTCTAACTTTTCGCAAATTGTCCTTTATGTTGAGCTGAAAACATTTCCCTATAACTTCTACCAATTGGTTCTCATTCTGCCTCCAATGTCTCTTCCATGTGTTAATTATATTTGAATCATGTATCCCCACGGTTCTTCTCTCAAGATGAAACCCTCCCAACTCCTTCATCACATCCTGATATCACAAGGTTTCCGAGTCCCTTCAATATCTCAGTTACCCTATGCTAGACAGATTCAGGTGGTAAATTTCCCTTCTAGGATAGGGCTCCCAGGATTAGATGTGAGCTCCAGCTGTGGTCTAACCAAGACAAAGTACAGGGGGAGTGGTATTCACTTACTTTGGGCACTGTACTTACATTCTAAGAATTCCAGTATTCTAATCTGTAATCTCACTGTCCTGGGTGTCCCTTGAAATGGCACAGATAGCAACCAATCCACGCCAGCTCATCCCACACAATTCCTGCCCATGTCTTCCCACAACTTCATCACAAAGTATCTATACCAAGTACTGGAAGCCTTCCTTGAGTTCTCTTTATATCACTCAGATTCCAATGAAATACACAGGCTATCCACTAATTATCCCTTGCCCTTGCCACATGTCCAGCCTCCTGTTAAACACATATTTCTTTGATGATAGCCTTTACATCTCTTCTCGATCATTTTATACTTTACTTCCCTCCACATATTCTATGATGTAGGGACAGTAGCCTTCTTGGTGTACCTCTGATACAATCCTCCATGTTCTGATTCCATGCTTTTTTCACTCCCTGTCCTCCATCCCTTCTTCTCTCTGCCTCCTAGCTGCCCAGTTTTTCTTCAGGACTAAACTAAAATCCCACCTTCTGTAAGAGGCCATGCCCATGCTTCCCTCCCACCCCACCCCTACTACTAATGCCTTCCCTCAGGAATTACCTCCCATTTATACGCTATAAATCTTGTATGTACAAAGTTGGAGCAGCTAGTTAGTAAAGTGGTTACAGTATCAGGCTGGGAGTCAGAATGACTCATCTCAATGCGTTCAAATCTTGTCTCAGATACTAGCTGACTGAAATGATTCAACCACTACCCCCATTAATCTGTGAATTCCTTGAAGGTAGAAAGCATGTTTTTGCCTTTCTTTATATTTCTAATGCTTAGGAGACACCTGGCACATAGTAAGTGCTTAAAAATGCTTATTAAAAGATAGATAGAGAGATAGGATTGTACTGTAATGTGTTGCAGATTCTCATACCTACCACCTGCTTCTCCATTATCCTTGGGATGGTACTCAATTTCAGTTCTTTGGAGACTATAATTTTCCATGTCTCACAATCATAAAAGAATATTGGTATTAAAAATGTGGTCCTCTGATTCAGGGAGAAATTCAGCACTATTAAGAGAAATTTACAATTTCCTAGAGGATATCTAATCCATTTTTCTTCTCTTACTCAATTCTGGGTTCAACTTGTTGGACTCGGTGTCTGTCTAAGGTATTATCTATCTATATATAAATTGTATGTGTATATATATGTACATATATAGTTTGATATGTTAATGTTTGATATAAAATAAATTTATGTATAAAATATATGTAATATATTTTGTATATAAATATGTAGTGGGCACATGAACATACAGATGGAAAGGAAGGAAGGAAGGATGGAAGGAAGGAAGGAAGGAAGAAAGGAATGGAGAGAGAAAGAAAGGAAAGAGAAAGAAAGAAAGAAAAAGAAAGAAAGAAAGAAAGAGAAAAAAGAAAGAAGAAATGAAGAAGGAAAGAAAGAAGGAAGGAAGGGAGGAAGGGAGAAAGGAAAGAAGAAAGATAAAAGAAAGAAAGAAAAAGAGTTCTAAACATTGTGTATCTGACTATATATTATTGTTTAGATAATAAGTCACATTCATCATCTACATGGTTTTTCTATCTGCCCCAAAGCAACTTCTCCCTGCCCAAGAGATCACTATTTTTTTGTATTTTTAATGTTCTACAATCAGTACCATAAAACTTAGATTTTTTCCCCCTACCTACTCGCCCCACTCCCTTCCCTCCCCAAGACGACATACAATTCCACATAGGATCTACACATACTTTCCTATTGAATATGTTTTCACTATAGTCGTGCTGTGTAGATGAACTAAAATAAATGGAAGAAATCATATAACAAATCAAAACACAATACACACACACACAAATGATCTGCTACATTCTGCGAATGAATTCCATAGTTCTTTCTCTGAGTATGGAAGGCATTTTGCCTTAAAAGACCATTGAGAATTTTTTTTTTAAGTTCTTGCATTGTTACAAAGTTCCAAGTCTACCAGAAAAAACTCTCGCACACTGTGGTTGTTGCCACCTGATCTCCAGTCTATTTGGTGAGAAGAGAAGCCAAATGTTCCTCTAAGCAAACCTTTCATCTGTCATCTCCTACTGCTCAGCATGTTCCCTGAGAGAAGAGGCCAGACTATATGTCTTCCATCTGCCCTAAAGCAACCATTTCTACCTATACCAGCACAAGGCAATTTTCATCTCCTGCTTCCAGCTCAGTCTCCCAAATGGAATGTGGAGAACCACCTATGCACTAAAGAGCAACTCTTCCTTTGACTTTAGGCCTTGCACCTCCTGCTGACCTACTTAGCTTCACTTAGGTCTTAACTAAAATCTCATCTTCCACAGAAAGCCTTTTCCAACCCCTCTTAATTCTAGTGCTTTCCCACTGTTAATTATTTTCTATTTATGGTGTATATAGCTTGTTTGTGTGTATATATGTGTAGGTATGTATACATATATACATACACATACAAATATATACATGTGTATATATACATCTGTATGTGTGTGTGTGTGTGTATATATATACATATATATATTATGTATATATATATAGTCCCCTCCTTCATTAAATTATTAGCTCCTTCAGGACAGGCACTATCTCTTGCTTCTTTCTGTGTCCCCAGAGCTTAGTACAGTACTTAACACACAGTAGAGCCTTAATAAATATTGATTGATTAATTAGTTTTTTTCTACGTGAATTGTTAAGCTAAATTCTTTTGAATAGTTATGGATCTTAGTTAGGAGACTCAGCAATTCTCCCAAGAATACATTCAGTTTTTTTGTTTGTTGTTTGTTTCTTTGTTTTGGATGACACATCAAACTGCTGTCAAATACTGACCTTGTAGGCCTTTGACATCTCCAAGTCTTTTTCAAATTAAAACTTTTCAAGCCACATATCTCCCATCTTCTACCTAGTTCATTTTGTAAGTTAAGCTAGAAGACTTTGCATTTTTTTATTAAAGTTCATCTTATTAGCTTTAGGCCATCATTCCAGACTCTCATGATATTTGGGGATTTATTCTATTAGCCAATGTAACAACTATCTTTGTTTTGTGTTAACTGCAAATTTGATAAGTACATCCACAATTCCTTCTTTCAAGTCACGGAAATGTTGACTAGAGCAGGGCTAAAAGCAGAACCTTTCAACATTCCATTATAGATTTCCATTGATTAGCATTCAATAAAGGAGTTATATCAACCAGTTTTGATCTCAACTAATTGGCATCATTTAAATCTTACCCTGTCCTCAATATCTGTACTGACCATAAGACTATCAAAGAAGTCTCTATCAAATCCCTTGCTAAAATCCAAATACACTGTATAGCATTTACCTACTCTATTCTAGGGATCTTGTCTGAAAAAAAGAAGTTAGTTTGGCTTGATTCATTTTTAATGAATCTGTGCTACCTCATGGTGCTCACCTCTTTCCTTTCTAAGTGCTAACTCACAGTATAGGAGCTGCAGTTTGCACAACTCCAGCACAGTGGTAGATGTGCAACTCTTTTATCACTTACTACATATAAGTCCTACAGAGATACCTGAGGCATATAGAGGTTCTATGTCTTATCCAGGGTCAGATTGCTGGTAAATATCAGAGGTGGGATTGAAACTCAGGTTTTCCTCCAAATCCAGCATTTTATTATTCACTGTTTCTCAGTCAACCAAAATAATTTATTAATTTGTACTATCATATCCTTCTTATGTAATACTGTGGTGTTTCTACCTCTTCTTTTGTCTAGTCATTTATTCCAAGAAATTGTCGTTATCACTAGAGACCCTGAACTCTAACTCTCATTGGGTTCTAGCTTCATTGCTTCAGAAGAGACAAATTTAGATGAAACATTCTGGGTTGATGCCAAACTTAAAGGAATCAAGTCTCCAAACACTGGATCTTTTTTTTTTTTTTTAATGTTCTTATCAATGTTAATCCAATAAATGGGAACCCGTATTAAAATTACATTTTCACTGGCTGTCCCTCTTCATCTCTGACTCTTGAACTAGCTGACTTTCCTTCAAGACCTAGATAAAATCTCTTCTTCAATAGAAAGTTTATCCTAATTCCCCCTTAATCCTAGTGTCTTCCCTCTGGGATTACCTCCAGTTTATACTATAATATACTATACACACACACACACACACACACACATACAAACATATACACACATGTGTGTATGTGTGTATGTATGTGTGTATATATATACACATACATACATGCATATGTTTATGTATATATATCCTGGCACATAGTAGGCTCTTCACAAATGCTGGTTGGCCTGATGTCCTACTATTGCTTATTCAGTTGTGCCCAACTCTTCATGACCCTATTTGATATTCTCTTGCTAGAAATATGAGAATGGTTTGACATTTCCTTGTCCAGCTCATTTTTCCAGATGAGGAAACTGAGGCATGCAGGGTTAAAAGATTTGCCAGGATCATACATACACACAGATAGTAAGAGTCTAAGGCTGGATTTGAATTCAGGTCCTCTTGATTCCAGGCCTGGTGCTCTATCCACTGCCCCACCTAGCAGCCCAATGTGCTACTAGCTATAATTTTGTAAATGTTTCTGGGGTACCCATAGCATAGGCTCAGGTTGATAAATGAAAGCATGATTTTTCAAAATTCGATCTGCTACAAAGAATCATCATGAGGTGAGTGGGTACCATATTACTCTTTAAAAATACTATCTTTTCAATGGTTGGTTAATTTTGCTTAGCTTTCTTTTTCAAATAATTAATCAATTAACATAGTTATTAAGTGCCATCAAAACATTAGTCACTGTGCTAGGTACTACAGATATAAAAACAAAAAAATGATGTCAAGGAGCATATATTCTATCAGGGAAGATGATACACATACCAATAAATACATTCAAAATTAATATAAAATAAATAGTAATTAAACGAATGGCAGGTTGAAAGGGGGGTCACTGGCAATTAAGGGATCAGGAAAAGCTTCTTGTGCAATGTAGCATTTGAGCTGTATTTTGAAGGAAGTGAGGGATTATAGGAGGTGGAGATAAAAAAGAAGTGCATTCCATGGAAGATGGCTCCTGCAGAGGCTTGGAGCCAGGAGATGGAGCACTATGTGTGAGAAACTGGGAAAGTAACATGGGATGGTCTAATGAATTGGGGGCAGGGGGAGGGAGAGAAGTTTATATTTTAAAACATAGGATATCCAAAGGCAATATCCATAAATTAAAAAATAAAAATTTTAAGACGTCTTGCATGTTCACAATCCATCAAGTTACTCTTTTAAAAAAAATTGATACCTTTTTGTTTTTTACATCAACTTCACTTCCAAATAAATTTCTTTTTCTCTGCCCTACCCAGAGAACCAGCCTTTATCACAAAGAGTAAAAATGAAAAGGGGGGAAACAAATTGGTTTGGTGAAACTAACGAACACATTAAGTAAATTTGTATGTGCATGCAATGTTCATACACATTGTCCCTCAGCTCTTCAAAGAAGGGGACTTGCGTTTTATCATCTCTCCTTTGGAGACAAACTCAACAGATCATTCTTAAAATTCATTACAGAAACCATAAGTGACAAAGACCCTTCTAGGGAAAAAAACTTCTTGCCTCTTCCTTCATTCAAGCTGAGGAAAATACTTCCTAGCTTTCTAGCAGTCTGTCCCATGAGTGTGTGCGTGTGCGCGCGTGTGTGTGTGTGTGTTTTCCAGTTTCTTTTATGATACTACTTTCAAATTTATCTTTTGCTTGATAGCAAAACAGATGTCCTTATTCCATTTCTTCTACCTGTTCTTAAGGTTTTATTCCTTCCTCTGTAAACCTTTTAAATATTTACAGCCATGAAGAATTACTCTGTAACTATCACTTAACCAAGCAATATATACTTAGCTTCTTTTATCTTTCTTCAAAAGTGGATGTATATTCCCCTATATTTTTAAAGTTGCTATTTCTAAAGGTTTCCCCCTCAGCTTTTTTATTATTATTGTTATTTGTGACCCTGGCCCATGATTTCATTGATACATGAATGTCCTTCCACTTGTGCTGATTGGTAACTGTTTTATAACTTATTGTCTTAGAGAGTTGCTAAGAGCTTTAAAAGGGCAAGGGATTTGCTCAGTTATACTAACATTAATATGTGCCTGACTTCAAGGCTGGTTGTCTATGAAGTGTGCCATGTTGCCTTCGTTGGTCTATGTGTGTGTGTGTGTGTGCATATGTATGAGCATATGTATATATTTATATATATACACATACAAATACATACATAGACACACATAAACATATATGCATATACATATATGTGCATATACACACATGAGTATATGTGTATATATAATACACACAACCCCCACTACGGTACCTGATTGGTAGCAAATACGGTACAGAATAATACCAGATACCAGAGTAAGTAATATTCTACCAAAGCAGTCTTACCAATCAAAGCGGCAATAAACGGCAGCAATTCCCCTAACATTTTCCCATCTGCTGCTGTTTCCTAGGGTGTGAAACTCTGGATTCATAGAAGGTTGGAAAGTGATCTGTGAAGGGATAAAGCTAGCATATTCAGAATTTAAATGGTGTACACGAAGAAAATTAATCAAGTAGCCACACAAGATATAAGACTTATGACCATCATAGAATCATAGATTTAAAGGTGGAAGGGACCTTAAAGGTCACCAAGTCTAACACATCATCTTACACGTGAGGAAATGGAAGTCAAGAAAGTTTAAGTGACCCATGTGTTTTAAAAAGATGGGGTTTGTTGTAGTATTGCTATCCAAAGGAGTTGAAAGCACTCAACAATTTCTCAAAAGCAAACTTTACTTTCTCCTTTTCAATTCTGAGTTGAGTTCCTCAACTCACTTTGCATCTACAAGTTTATTCTAGATAGATTTGTAGATACAAATAGAAATATGAAAATAGGGATATTGAGATAGAGATACAGAAGACATCCGTAAAACACACACTGATGTATTTATTCAATAGACTGGTCACTCATGTGCACATCATAATCCAGACACTAGGCATTTTTCATTCATTTAGTTTTTCTAGTATACATTGTTAAAACAATTTTTTTGCATTATCATCAGTCTCGAGGAGGTGCTGAAATGTTCTGGGGCTTGATACCCTTAACATGAGAACATCTATAAATAAGAGAAGGAAGGAAGGGGACAAGCATTTATTAAGTACCTGTTATATACCAGGTTTGAGTAAAATTGTTGGTGCCACAGCAAACTAGAACCAGAACGAAACCCCTCCCAACTAAAATCATAACCCAAACCCAATACCATAAATTAGGACCCAGCAAGGGTTTATTAAATTTGCCAGCAAAGGAATCTTACCCACACAGACAGAAATTCCCCAAGGAAGAAAAGGATAAAACTTATATAGGTTTTAATTTAAGCAGGCTGTTGCTGGGGGCTTGTAGGGTAGGAAAAGAGAATGTGGTATCCTATAATTGGAGAGGCCAGTTGCTGGGGGCCACTAACAGAAAAAGCTCTTCTTAAGATTAGCTATCTTTCATAATCCTACCCTGACAGATAGGTCTATCTCTGCTGTTTCAGCAGTAAGGCAGGGAGGAGCAGCTGTAATATAAACAGTCAGGGGCAAGATAGAGGAACAGGAGGCAAAATGAAATGGCTTTTGCTTTCTCTGCTGCCCACACAAGTACAAGGCTGAGCACTTAATACCTTTCAGGAGCATCTGAAGTTTACCAGCCATCTGTAATCGCTTTTCCATCAAAGCCCTGTTCAACATCTCTATAACAGTGGTGATCACCTTTACTGAGTATATGGCTTTCTATTTTACACTTGTAAAGAAAAATCTGTCTTTATATAGTGCATCCACCTACTCACCTCCCACTTAATTCTCTATGCCTTGAAATTTTGTTCCTGTCCCCATCACTTTATGAAAACTGATCTCTGCAAGTTTATTAACGGTCTCTTCACTGCTCAGTCCAATGGCCTGATCTCAGCACTCATAGTTCTGGACCTTCCTGGAGAATTTCACATTGTTGACCATCCCTTCTTTCTGGATACAATTTCATCTATTTCCTCCCTAGGTTTTCATGATACTCCAATGTCATGATTTCCTTCCTACCAAGTAGATCAGTCTTTAATGGTCTCCTTTGCAGGTTCATCATTCATATCTCACCCAGCTTCTATACATAGATAGATTCTAGGGCTCTTTTCTGGGTTCTCTCCTATCAATTCAACTAACATCTCTTTAAAGATGACTCTCAGTCTACATATCCAGCCCTAATCTTGCTCCTGAGTTCTAACCTTTGCCTTTGTTGTGGTTGTTCAGTTGTTTCAGTCATGTCCAACTCTTTGTGACCTCATTTGGAGTGCTCCTAGCAAAGATTTTGGAGTGGTTTGCTATCTCCTTTTTTAGCTCATCTTACAAATGAGGAAACTGAGGCATGTAGGTGATGCAGTAGATACAGTGCTGGTCCTAGAGTCAGGAGGACATGAGTTCAAATCTGGTCACAGACACTTACTAGCTGTGTGACCTTGGGCAAATCACTTAACCTTGTTTACCTCAGTTTCCTCATCTGTAAAATGAGCTGGAGAACTACTCCAGTATCTTTGCCAAGAAAACTGCAAATGTGGTCACAAAGTCATGGACATACTACTATTTATTGTAGTATTTATATATTTTTTAGCCATTTAACATGTGGAAAACTGTCATTGTTTTTATTAGGTACCTATCTTTTTTTTAATGTGTAACCAATGAAGTTTTGGAATGTCCCCAACTCCATTTTTCCAATAAGTCCTATATTTTTTATTGCTCAGTTATGAGTGGTGAGTTTTAGGAATGCACGCTTCCTATCATAGCAGAACTGTTTGTACTTCAAAAGGTCATGACTTAATTAGTTAGGACAATAAGTCAAGTCAACAAGCACTTATTAAGGCTTGCTGTGTGCCAGGCACTGTGCTAGGTGCTAGAAATATAAATAAAATCAGATAGAGAGTACCTGCCTTCAAAGAGTTTACATTCCAGTGGAGAAGGACAACACATAAAATGGAGGTGAAAAATACGAGGTGAAAAGTAGGAACATGGAAAGCATGAAAGGGAAAGTTCAAAGATTAAGGAGTAAAACCTGGAGAGAAATGAAGGTACTTCTTTCCACCCACTGATCTATCTCACATCTTCTCCAAGTCTTAGTTGAACTTCTGTGGGCCCTAAATTAAAAATACCTAGTGTCCAATCTTCTGGTGATCTTCTCTCCAAACTTGACCAGGCTGATCCTCAGATGATAGACATAGACCCATCCACTAATGGGTCAGTACTAGAAGCCTTCTTGGTAGGACTTTCCAGAACTTATATTCTACTGCCAAAGCCTTTGAAAATCCAAGGTCACTACCAGGACTTCCAAGGCCTATGACATAGATTCTATGAGCTTCAGTTTCCCAGTCTACAAAATGGGGATAATACTTGTGCCTTTCAACTAAAACCCTATTTACCATATCTCTATTTAATAATTACAACCTATTTGGCACATTTTTGAATTGCTATTTAATCTTTCCTATGCCTTTATGTTATCTTCTCCATTTGAATAAAAACAAAAGGCTAACTTGTATAAAGCAGTCATCACAAAAAAAAAGGTCGAAACAGACCAGAAATTGTCTTAGTCAGCCAACACTTGATATCTCTGCCAGATGGAAAGAGATGGTAGCCAAGGGTAACACGGGTTTAGATCATAAGCTCATCTGCACAACTCTATAGGCGAGACTATTGTGAGATTACAAACAAAATCACCTCATAAAAACCAAAACAAGGAAAGTGAAAACAATCCTATGGAAAGACTGGCATAGGATCCAACTGAGATGTATAATATCAAATGAGTTGAAAGATGAAACTGAGAATACAAAAGAGAGATGGCAAATTGAACAGATAGCCTTTCATACATGATTTTCTATAGTAGATCACATCTTTATAGTTACACTGAAAAGTACAAGGAAAACAATATTCCAGTTTGTTTGTTGTTTGTTGATTGGCCAAAATACTGCTTCCTGCCCCCAGTATTTCACTTGGTGAAAAACTTCTTTAACTAGCCTTCTAAAATGAAAAACATCTCATCTGTATATTAAGACCATGAAAGATTCCTTCATAAATGTAACCACTGAGATAACTCTGTTTACTCTATCAATTTATCAATATATTATTATAATATTACTATATAATTAATTAATTAAAATAATTTAAAATAATTGATTGATTGATACCACTCCATTAATATCAAGTGAAGGATTAAGAATTTATATATTGAATACCAGAGCTAGCTAGGTGTCTCAGTGGATAGAACATAGGGGAGAGGTGGGGGAGGCCTAGAGTCAGGAAGATTCATCTTCATGGTTCAAATTCAGCCTTAGATTCTTATGACACTGAGACAGCTATGTGACCCTGGGCAAGTCACTTAATCCTATTTGCCTCAATTCCTCACCTATAAAATGGGCTAGAGAAGGAAATGTCAAACCACACCAATAGCTTTGCCAAGAAAATCTCAAATGGGATCATGAAGTGTTGGACATCACTGAATTGACTGAGCAACAGGTCCACAGCTTCAGCCCATTGCTGCGACTGTGCCCTCATATCCACAGCTCCAGACTAGCAAAGTTGAAGGCTACAGGAGAGGAGATGGCCTTTGTGGGCTGCAACTTCAGGACTTGTTCAACTCATGGTATTAAAAATATGCTTTTTAATAAAGAAAAATTCACAAATTTGAAAGAACAGCAAAACCCAGCCTTGCAGGCTAGTATACTCAGCAAACTGAGGTAGGTTGTAGATGTTTGAGGTGTACACATGTATGCATTTTGTTCATTTATTTTATGGCTCAGTTCAACTGGGTGTCATTTTCTGTGTTCTCTGTTTCAGGTGAAACTGTGCATAAGCAAATCAAAATTCATGCTAGATTCAAATTATTCCTTAACATAGCAATCAAATTGGAAGAAATTTAAGCTTTCAAAATGGGTGCTACGGCAAAACTGACTGAAGTGAAGTAACATCTATCCTACCTACTTCACGGAGTTTGGGGGAGGACCCAATGAGATATAAAGTATGTGAGAGTGCTTAGTAAATTCAGTCAATCAATAAGCCTTTATTAAGTATGAGGAACTGGTTCCCTACTCCAATGCTAGGGATACAAAAACAAAGAAGAAGCAATGACTGCCTTAAACAAATGCAAACAAATATTCAATATCTATATGGAACAAAAATCTTTAAAGATTTATAACAATTTCATAGACAATGAAAGAAATGGAGAGAGGACTGATAGGTTCTTAAAAGGAAAGAGAAGAGAATAAGCATTTATACAGTGTCTACTATATGCTGGGCATTAATTTTAACCTCTCTCAGTTTCCTCATCAGTAAAAAGGAGCTAAAACTAACACTTGGTTCAAAGGATTGCTGTGCTACATTTTTTTTTTACGTTTATTATGTCATTTGAGCCTCACAAGAACCCTATAAGGTAGATACTATTATTATCCCCATTTTGGAGTTAAGGAAATTGAGGTAAACAGAGGTCAAGGGGCTTACCCAGAGTCATACAGCTAGTAAGAGTCTGAGGCTGCATTTGAACTCATGTCTTCCTGATTTCCAACCCCAGTGCTCTATCCTTTGTGCCATAAAATAGAACCCAATGTACAAGAATTGTGGATGTAGCTAATTTAAAATATAGAGAGAGAGCTAATAGGCATATAGCATTTTAAGTACCTTTGATATAGGTACTAATTTCAGCCCCTTTTTACAGATGAGGAAACTGAGACACGTTAAATGACTTGCCCAGAGTCATAGCAGCTGATTAAGTGTCTGAGGCAGGTCTTTCTGTTTCTAAATCCAAAGTCCTGAGAATAATACCACCTAGCTATCTAATATAGTATTTAGTGATGGAAATTGGGGCAACTATGTGGTACAATGGATAGAGCACCAGTACAGGAGTCAGGAGGACCTGAGTTTAAATATTACTTCAGACACTTGACACTCACTAGCTGTGTGACCTTGGGCAAGTCACTTAACCTCAACTGCCTCATCCTGGATCATCTCCAGTTATTCTGATGAATATCTGGTCACTGGATTCAGATGGCTCTGGAGGAGATGTGAGGCTGGTGACCTGTACAGCTCTCCCTCACTCAGAACAAAGTCAAATGCAAGTCATGTCATTATTTCTCTGACAGCAATGAAGGAGGAACACACACACACATAGTGATGGAAATAAAGCCAATCTATTGTTTTCCTTTTGACAGATCCACTACAAGACTTTGGCTTCTCTGTGGACCATTGTAACAATCCACTAAATAAAGATCTCAAAATTCGATTTGGAACTATTCTAAGTAAGTAAAAATTACCAGCTTGGATATTAAAAGTAAGAGCTCATATGCCTTACTGCCAAGATGATGTACTGGCTTCTCTGCAACGCATTGTATTTTCTTCCTATCTCTCATTTGTCTATTTTTGATGATAAACTCCATGGGCAGAAATCACATTTAATTATTTGTTCAAGCAATATGAGCTTTAGGCACTCATTTATAACCCTAATGATAGAAATAACTGGAATCAGAAGACTCAACAATAAGTTAAGTGTTTGGAGCTTAATACATTTAATAAATTATGACTGTCAATCTGCCCAATAATTAGATGTGAGCTATTATCTCAGCAACATGCAAATCCTCCATCATCAGCATGTTTTGTACCTCTCCCTTACAAGGAAACTCTTAAATGTTGGCATGACCCCTGAAGAGGAGTGACCCCTAGATGGTGTATCTGGAATTAGATGTCTGCTTTTTTAACTTATATGTAATTATGTCTCTGCAATTAATCTAGACCTGTGGTTGCTATAATTATTAAAAGGTCTTCACTGAAAACTTTTCATGGAGTGGAAGGATTTTACTATATTTTACACACAGAATCACTCCATATTTAAATGTCTATTGATCAAATAATAATGTAACAAGCATTTTATTAAGCAGCTACCATGTGCTAGGAAGCAGGAGTCAGGAAGATCTGTATTCAGTTCATGCTGTATGTATCATCCTGGAAAGTCACTTAGCTCATTGCCTCCAGACAATTCTCTGAGACTATGATACATAGAAAGATAGATCATACATGTATGTGTGCATGCATGCATACATACATATACAGACAGGAAGGTAGGTAGATAGACATGTAGCTAGATCAATAGAAACAGACAGACAGAAAGATACAAACAGGCATGCAGAAAAATACATACATACATATATAAACAAGTGTGTAGATAGATAGATGATAGAAACATAGAATGATAGAAAATTTATTAAGTGGTTACTACGTGTCTGTTACTGTGCTAAATGCTACAGAAATAAACATAAACAAAAAAAAAAAGATAGTCCCTATCCCCAAGGAACTAACATTGTTATGGGAGAAGATCCAGATGTTAGGGAGCTGTGAAAGGAGAGATGAAATGGTATCTATATAGGAGCAAGACTATTGGTGAGGAAGTTCAGAAGTCCAGGAATCAGGAGTGAAGCTCCTGATTATTATGCTTTTATAGTGTGTGTGTGTGTGTGTGTGTGTGTGTGTGTGTGTATACGTATATATGTATATATACACATACATACATACATATATACATATGGATGTATATGTCTATGTATGTGTGTATGAGGTAAATATGAGCGTCCTGGGCATATGAACTCAGAAAGATGAATCTTTCTGACTCTAGGCCTGGCACTCTACACACAGCACTGTAAACTGGCTTTGGTCACATGTAGGTCTATATCATTACACACAGATGGCACTAAAAAGATTTACATTTAATTGAAATACTACATGCTTGCACTAAATAAATTTATTTTATGAGGTTGCTTAATGGAGGTGATGAGAAAGAGAGACAGAAGAGAAAGAAGGAGGGAGGGATGGGAGAGGGAAGGAAAGAAGGAAGGAAAAAAGGAAGGAAGGAAAAAAGGAAGGAAAGAGGGAGGGAAGGAAGGAAGGAAGGAAGGAAGGAAGGAAGGAAGGAAGGAAGGAAGGAAGGAAGGAAGGAAGAAGGGAAGGAAGGAAGGAAGCAGGGAAGCAGGGAAGGAAGGAAGGAAGGAAGGAAGGAAGGAAGGAAGGAAGGAAGGAAGGAAGGAAGGAAGGAAGGAAGGAAGAAAGGAAGGAAGGAAGGAAGGAAGGAAATATGATTCATTTTAAATCCATAGTCCAAATGAAATGGCCAAATTCTACCCCCACAGGCACTGTTAACTTTTTCATAAAGATTTTTAAAACCTAGATTCTAATTACAACTCTGTTTCTAACTCACAGCATAATCTGGAGCAAAGTTCTCCTTTCTGAGCTTTAGCTTTCTAATCCATGAAATGGGATTAATACCATCTTCTCTACCTTACAGAGTTGCTATGGAAACACAATGAGGTAATGATTTGAAAGTGCCTTTTAAAAGTATGATATGCTGTACAAATTATTAGTTGATCATGAATTAGTGAGGTCTTATTTTAAAATCATATTCTAAAAATCAAGTTGCCTTGGCACATATATCGTAAACACCTAGAATAACACTGGTATCAAGTGAATGTTAAACATGGCAACCACAGACATTTGAATCTGATGATTATCCCTTCTTGGATTGTTGTACCACATCTCACAGTGAAAGCTCTTCTGTAATTTTACAAACATTGCCAGAAATTCTGGGATTAGAATGACCGTAATGCCATACTTCCATCTCCACCTGAAGATTCTATAAATTTGCTATTAGTTAATACACAAAGTGTTTATTGTTTAGATCAAAAAACAAGTGAACAAATTAAACCTTTTCTTGGATTGTTTTGGAGTGTTCATCCTTAATGTTTGGAATTTAACAAACATACCAAAAGTTTTGAGGTGTTGGGTTTTTTTTTCTCCTTACCCCTCTGTACAATGGCTTAATTCTTGAAGGCTCACAGTAATGTTAACTGAATGTTTCTTGATTTATGACCTCATCATACAGATATGATATAGCAAGACTCTTAAAACTCTACACTTGGCAAATTGTGGTATTGGGCAGATTGGAAGACTGTTGATCCTCAAGATACAAAGCTAGAGAGGTCTTTTTTATCCCATGAGCTTTTATCTATCCAACACTGGTAGTACAACCCTATCCAAACACTATAGATGCAAGGTGGGTTTTTTCTGAAAAATAATGATTTTCTGATTCACGCTAATACATATTTTTGTATAAAGTAGAAATAGGTCTTCCTATACCTGTACAACTTTGGTAAACCCACTCTTCTCTGCTGTTTAGGATACGACATCAAAGAGCTGTTTCTTGACATCAATCTCTTCGCAATGAAAAAGTCTGTGTATTCCTTCTCGTACCCTGTATGTGAAGTGGATTTCCCAAAGTTTTCTTTCTGTGGAAGAAGGAAAGGAGGCAAGTTCTTTATTGTGCTAATGTGTCTGGTGACTGAGGCTGAAAAACGGAAGGTAGCAACATGATGAGACATCAAGTTTGGTTTGTCTGTTGAAAAACAAGGAGGATAAGTGAGAGAGACAGACAGATAGACAGACGGAGAATCATGTAGGACAGAGGGAACTAACAGGAACCTTGAGGACCAAGATACACAATTATGCTGCAATAAGACTAAGGTGTGAAGTGAATTTGGTAGATCAAAGAACTGTGAATTTGACTTATAAATTCTTCAATTTCCTTCAGCCTGAGTCTCAGTTATGGAGATAGTCTTTGATTCTATTACCCCAAATAAATTTTCACCAGCCAATCTTTTTTCTACTGAAATAACAGTAGTAGTTATTTAAATGTAAAATTCTGATTCTTACTTAAAAGCTCTGCTTGGTTTATCACAATATTTGTTTCAAAGTGAGATCATTTTTCTTACTCCCTAATTCCAAAATTACTTTCCTCATTGAGACAACCTCTGGTTATTTTCCAATGGCTAATGAAGAAGTATTTCATAAACTGTCATTTTTCATCCCTAAGTTCCTGTTAGTTTTTAAATGGGCTCACTAAAGTCCAGATACTCTGTTTATATCACCTTGTGCCCATGTTTGTTGCTGTTGTCCAATGACCACCAGGCCACCTCCCAACATTTTCCCATGATTAACCACCATTAACCACCAAACTAACCATGTAATTCCTCACCCTTTCAACTCTAAAGACTTTCTTTTCTACCTCACTTCAGCCAAAACAGTAACTGGGTCACACCACAGACATTATCATTCTAAGATAAATAGTAAGATAATAAAGTATAAAAGTAAAAAGTTGGCTTTAGTAAATTCAAGTTACTGAGTCCAGATTAACTGCATCTTAGACTGAATGAAAGGATCAGCAGATATAATTTCTGAAAAGGCAGCTTTTGAGAGATTATGAAGAAGGAGCAGCTAGGTGGCACAGTGTATAGAGCATTCACGGTCAGGAGGACCTGAGTTCAAATCCAGCATCACAAACTTACCTAGCTGTGTGAGCCTGCTCAAGTCATTTAACCTGATGAGGAAGGAAGGAAGGAAGGAAGGAAGGAAGGAAGGAAAGAGTCCTGAAGATCAGGACTAGAAAAAGGAGCCTATAAATTACAGGCTAGTGCACTTGACTTCAATTCTGAGAAAAATTCTATAAAATATTATTAGGATGGTTAAGAATATTTTTAAAAAGAAGCGGGAATTACAGTGAGACAACATGGCCCCATCCAAAAAAAAAAGTCATATCAACACTCCTGTGGTAAGAATGAAGAAAACTGAGACAGAAGAATACATAAAGAAACTACAACAGTGTAAATAAAGTCAACCAGAAAGGAGATACAACTTGGGTCAAGTCTCACAGTCGCAGACACAGTGGTCAGTGTTAGTACCATATTTCCAAAGTTAAAAAGTATAACCTTCTATTCTGTTAATAATTGATGAATCAAACTGTTTTCTTAAGGACTCTATGTTCTAAATGTATTGTTTGTTGGATGGTCCAGGCAGTGGAGGGATTTAGGGGTTGGGGGCTGGGGATGGTATAAAATAAAGTGTCCTAGCTCCACAATAAGTATGACATTAGCAGCTTTACTAACTCCACTCAGTTTCTCCTAGTCTTGCTCACAAAGTGATTTACAAGGACCCAAGTGGATCCACAGTGATACGATGAGAGTTCAAAGGAATTTCCTGATCATAATTCAACTAGAAGTTTAGAATGACAAAGTCCGAGTGAGGGCCAACAGGAAAACTCAGTTGCAAGGATAGATTTAAAGACTTCTCTGTCTTACAATGGCCTGGGTGTGAATCACTAACCAAAAAAAACAAAACAAAACACTAAAATAGCCCTAGACACTCCTTCCTCAATGGAAGAAGAGGCTTCCAGACAGCAGAGCATCAGTAAATAGTTGCATGGAGATGCCAGCAGAGAGCAGCACAGCAAAAAGGATAGAACACATCAATAGACGATTTCCCTGGACACAAACACCCCACTCTACCCCACCCACAGCTCAGAAGAAAAAGCATCTTGCAGCCTAAAGGCATAATCAGAGAAAATCTATAGCTCTCAAGAGCAAACAAAAGTAGTGCATTCAGTGTGGCTTTAAACCATGACTTGAGTTAGTGAAAGTGCAGGGTGTCCAGTACTAGGGAGGTAAAGAAAGATTCTAGTATGAAAAATATTAGAAACATGAGTTACTGAATATGTGTGTTTTCTGGACACATGTTTCCTACCCATGTGCCCCACTCCTCCATCCTGGACACACGTGTTCCTTGATTTTCTTTAAGCATAGATATGATCCTGTCACTTCTCTTCTCAATCAAGCCAATGGCTTACTATTGCCTCTAGAGTCAAATAGAAATTCAAGCCCCTGCACATCCTTGTTCGATCAGTCTTTCCAACATGGTACATCATTCCCTCTTCTACACTTAGTGGTCCAGTCATTCTGACCTTCTCTCTGTTCCTCCAGTATAACATTCCATCTCTCATTTCTGTTTCTCTGTCGGACTCCTCCCTGACTCCAGGCCTGGAATGCTCTTTCTCCTCATCTTTGCCTCCGAGAATCCCCCTCTTCCTTGGAGACATAGCTGTAATACTACCTTCTATATGAATCTTACCTAATCCTTTCAAATACTAGTGCCCTCCCTCTCAGTTTACCTTATATTTAATTACTGTGCATTTATGTGTGTTTATTTACTCTGTATGTAATTAAATATAAAATATATATGTAAGATGTGCACGTGTGTTATGTATACTGAAATGCAATACTTATACGTACCTAAAGTTATACTTCTATAACTTAACTTAAAGGACTTCATTTATGTAACTTAAATTTATACATATGTACTTATACAGACTTCTACATATATACTTAAATATAGCATACATACACATTTTGTATTTTACATTTAATTACATACAGAATATAAAAATAATAAATAGATAAATACAAATCATAGACAGGTATAGATACAGATATCGATATCTTTGGTGTCTTACTTGCAATTAGAAATGATTTCATTTGTTTGTTGTATTTATACCCCCAGAGCCTAGCTCAGGACCTGGCACATAGGCGCTTAATTAATGCTAACTGATTGATTAATTATGCCTTCGTTGTCTCATTTGTAAAATGAGGAGGTTCAACCCAGAAGTCTCTACAGTCTCTTTGAACCCTAAGACTATGATTCGGTGATGTGTTTTCTTCCTTTGGCTTCAGAAATACCACATCCTCCCAGTTCTCCCCTTTGTCTACCTGCCTCGTTGCCTCCTTCGTTGACTCTTCACCAATGTTCCTTTAAGCTCTGTCCTTCACCTGCTCTTCTCTCCCAACATTCTCCCCTCTGGCAATTTCATCGGCTCCTAAGACTTCAACCACCACCTCGCTACAGATGATTCCCAAATACGCATCTCTAATCCTGACTTTACGCTAAGCTCCAGCCCCACATCTCAGACCTCCTACGGGACATTTCCACTTGCAGGTTTCACTGGCACCTTACCCAACATGTCCAAAGCCGTATTTATTACACTTCCCCTGAAACTCACTCTTTCTTTTAACTTTACTATTTCTGTCGTTGCCACCAAAATTGATCCAGCTTCCTATGTTCAAAATATAGGGTTGGTTGCTTTGTTTTGCTTTGTTTTTTCAAAATCTTCCCCTCTTCTAGCCCTTAACACAATGCCTAGCACAGCATAGGCACTTAATAAATCCTTACTTCTTAGTTATCAAGTCCTCATGACTCCACCTCTGCTTTATCTCTTCATGCATTCATCCTTTCCTCACTCTGCATTACCATCTGCCGAACCATTGCTCTTCCTTCCTCTGTGTTGTCCCTTCCCTCTCATCCATCCTACACACCTACTGGCAGGACAATATTCCTTCTTCATTGGCCAGAATGTGTTATTTCTCTTGCTCCACAATTTTGACTGCCTATTGTCAACCAAAGTCAAGTGAAATTCCTTTTCCTTGAATTCAAGGCCAATCTAATGCCACCCTGCCTATCTTACCCATAGCTTCCTTTCATGCACTACACTCCAATCAAATAGGATAGCACTCTGTGTTGCCACAAAACATTCCCTGACTATCCCTGTCTTTTTAGTTTTGTTCCCATTGGCCCTATATATTTGGAACATCCTCCATCCTCTCCAGAAGAGGAATTCCTCCCCATCCAATAAAAAATCCACATACCCCCAACAACCTTCCTCTTGAACTTCCCATAGCATTTGCTTCCTTATATCCCTCAAGGGCTTATTTGCTTATTACATACAACAGCTTTTTGTGTTTGTGTCTTATCTCCCCTTTTTGTTGTTGTTCTTGTTTTTTAGTCATTTTCAATTATGTCTGACTCCTCATGACCCCATTTGGGGTTTTCTTGGCAGAGATACTAGAATGATTTAGCATTTCCTTCTCCAGCTCATTTTACAGATGATGAAATTGAAGCAAACAGGGTTAAGTGACTTGCCTAGGGTCACACAGCTAGTAAGAATCTGAGGCCAGATTTGAACTCAGGAAGATGAGTCTTCCTAACTCTCATCCTGGTAGTCTATCTGCTGTGCCACCTAGTTGCCTACTGAACTATAAGATCCATAAAGATAGGAATGATGTCTTATCTAAGTTTTGTAACTCCCAAGTACACTACACAGTCTGAAAAGTGTAGGCACTTAGTGAGTGTCTATCATTATCTGCCCTTGACCATCTTTACCACTAAGTACTCCCTTCTCCGTTCATTAAATATTTAATTTCAATAAGGACCTATGCTAAACACTTTGGTGGTTTTAGTAGTGAATAAAACAAGAGTCCCTGATTCCCCTTTCTCAGGAAAGGGGACCTAAAAATCCAAAGGAGAAAGAAGAACATGTTTACTGATAACTCTAAGATAGCACGTGATCATTTTTTTTCAAGTAGCAGAAATTAAGTGCAAAGGAATTCAAAAGAGGGAGTGACCATCCCAGGCATTATTTCTATCAGCTTTAATATACATTATATGAAGATTCAATAGAGCTTTGCTTTTGGTTTTGTTTTTGAAAATATTTTAAACCCGTTAGAAGAATTTGGCCTTTTCCACAACTGGCTTTACAAGCCTCCCTCTTGCCATACCCCAAAGGAGCAGAAGACCTTAGGGGTTAATTAAGGTATTAGGAATTGACAGTAGAGCAGAGCAGCTCAGAGACAGTGGGTGCAGTAAGTAATCATCAGACCCTTGGCTATAAGGCTTAAGTACCTATAACTGAGTCACATTCAGCACCTCGAAGAAGGATGGATTACCAGACTAGTCACTAAGGAAGAAAATTAGAGAGTTTTCTGAATCAATAGCTATTTATTTGGGAATTAGGCATCAAGTAACAAGAAGTGAGAAAAGGTCTGAGGGACAACAACCGACGTGTGAGGACAGAAGTCTAGGAGAGAAGCAGGCACCAAGTTAAATGCCTGGCATGCTAAAGCAGAAGGGTTCAGAGATAAAGGGTAGTGACATTCGTTGAGTGCTTTAAAAGTCCCTTACAGTTTCCCCAGCTGTAAAATGGGCATAATAATAGCATCTATCTCCTAGAGTTTTTAAAAGGATAAAATGAGATAATCTTTGTATGCTCCACAATGCCTGGCACACAGTAAACATTTAATAAATGCTCGTCCTCTTCCCTTTCACTATGTGCACTATCTCATTTGGGTCTCACAACAGTAACACTATCATTATCTCCAGTTTACAGATAAAGAAAATGAGCCTCAGAGAAGTTAAGTTGCCAGTAGGCCATCAGAATTACACCATTTAAAGGAGTTATGGTGTAATCAATAGAACTGAACTTGGGGTCCAAAATATTTGGGATCAAGTCCAGCTACAGGAACTTACTGTGTGATGCTGGGCACATCACTCAAATAGCCCCACCTGGCCTGGGCGGTCTCAGACCTCTTTTTACATGCTGTCACTAAAATTATAACAAGAACAATACTTCTTCACTGCATTCTAAGCTTTCCCAATGATGTATGTTTTTTTTTCATTTGACATAATATATTGTGGCTGAATCCAAAGCATCCTGAGGGTGGGACAAGAGATCAAGCAGTCTTGGGAAAGATCTGTTTTCAAAGGGGCTAGTGACATTCCTAAGTCATTGTTTATCTCCAACTTCTCAGGTCCCATCCTCTGGTCCTAAGCCTGTCTTCCTGTCTACCCCACCCCTGCTAAGAAACATCCTGGCACTTAGACTTGAAAATAAAAACAACCGAAAATGCTACCAGATCAACAGACTAGAGGGGACTTTCCCCCACACTTATGAATAGAAACTGCCTGATTGTGGCCTGCTCATTTAACAAGTATTTATGGAGAATCTGCTATAAGCACTGGAAATCTGGAGGATACAGAGATGAATAAAATACAGACCTAGTTTTCATGAGATTTATCATCTAGTGGGAAAGTTATGGTAAATACAGAAAAACAAAGTTGATTATATTCTGTGATTTTATGTACCGATAAGTAAGTGAAGACACTATTTCTTCAAAAATACGTGCATCTTGGGCCTAGACCAAGGTTGGCACCCACTGCTATCCCAAACACAGATCATAGCTTAACCATATCAGTAATCAATGAGTATTTATTAAATCAATACTATGTGCCAGGCACTGCTGGAGGGAGGGGGGGTACAAATACAAAGTAACTTAAGAGGGAGGGTATTAGCAATTGAGGGAATTGAGAAAGGCTTCGCATAGAAATCGATGCTTGAGCTGTGTCTTAAAGTGTGTAATTCTACAAAGTGGACATGAGTGGGGAGTGTATTTCAAGTGTGGCTGACACCTGGAATAAAGGCATAGAGATGAGAGATAGAGAACTATAGATGAGGAACAGAGAGGAGGCCAGTTTGGCTGGATCAGAGTGAAGGAGAGAGAATAATTAACATGAGGCCTATGAACCCTAGATATGGGTTCCATTCAGCTGATGAGACAGAGGGTAGGTTTGGTCCCAACGAAGCTTCTGGGGGTGACCATTTGGGCTAGAAATCTCAGAAAGATGGATTTTGCCTTATGTGAATGCCAGGCATCTGCATCAAGTGGAATTCTTTCATTTGCTCTACTGCTTGAGAGTGGGGGTGAGGATAACTGCAGGCAGTCCTGCTGATAAGATGGCACTTGGGGAATTGCCAGCAAATTTCCCGTAGTAAAGAGTTATCAGAAAAGTGATATACAAATGCCGCACGAGCAACCTATTATGCAAATTTGTAAGCCAGAGAAATAGAAATCTTCAATTCAGAGGCTTCTTAGGGTATTAAAAAAAAAAAAGCTCACCCACCAACATGCTGAAGGTCTGATTCTATACCAAAGAAGTGATTAATAATAAGACTCTGGGAAGAAAAAACATGACACCAAGGAGAATGAAAGTCAATCCCAAACCAGGCACAAGCTGCTGTTTACATATTAAGCCACAAATCCAGATCCTCTGGGGTTTGCAGGTCCTTAGGCTTAGTGCAGTGAGAAGATTTTGTTTTCACTGAGTGCGGTACATTATGATGTCAGTTGCAGATGATTTGTTTGGATATTTTTTTCCAGAGCATTAGTATGCATGTCATTTCAGCCAGAGTACCACTTAGTGTTTCCTAAGCTGCATAAAAGTAGGAAATGAGTCAGGCCTAGGGAGCAAGCATGGTTAAAATTTACTTCTCTTTTCCTTCTCATTTTAGCCTATTTGTGTTAAGGCACCAAACAAATCAGATTGAATGAACACACCCCTGATGGATACTACCTGTGTGACCTTAAGCAAGTCAATTAATGTTCCTGGGCCTCAGTTTCCCATCAATTAATTAACAAGCATAATGCCTACTATATGCCAGGCACTGTAACTTGGTGGTAGGAATGCAAAGGCAGTGAATGAAACAAGTTGTCAAGGAACTTATATTCCAATGGAAAAGACAAGTTCATATGGAATGTTTCTTTTTTTTAAAGAAAATGCTTATTTCCCACTAAATACCCTGTATAAATGATGCCCTAGGTGTGAATGTGTATTATTTTTATAAAAATGTTATATAGATGGAAAAGAAAGCATAGAAATTGATGTCTCAGATATCTTCTTTTATATTTATACATAAACACACATATACATACAATAAATATAAAAAGAAAAGTATAAATAAATTCAAAGTAATTAATTACATTGGAAAGAAGGGCATTGGTAGTTGAGGAGGAAGGGATCAAGAAAGGCTTTCTGTTGAAGGTAGTATATGAGTTGAGTCTTAAAGAAAAGAATGATTCTGTGAGATAGAGGTAAGAAGGCATTCTAGGAATGGGGAATGGCAAATGCAAAGGCATGGAGGTGGGAGATGGAGTATCAGTAGCAGAGAAGGCCAATTAGGTTGAATTGCTTCTGTAAAAGGAGGGATTTGGGCAAGACGACCTCTAAAATCCCTTCTAGCCCTAAATCTATGATCAATGTGAAAGTATCCTCCAAAGATGCATATTACAACCCATACTATGACCAGATGGAGCTGTGTGAGCATTACTCTAAATGACAGGAATCACAGATAATCTTAGAATATTAGAGTCAGAAAGGGGACTTAGAGGTGATCTAGTTCCGAGCATCTCCAGTATCACACCCTCTCTGGACTCTTGTATCCCTGGAGGAGCTGCTACTACTACTCTGAGGATGCTAAGAATAACCCTATCAGTGGCTATTGTCCTAACATTAGTTCACAAGCCCCCTCCAGTATACTCTGCCTAACAATCAGTCAGTTGACTAAGCTCTTTAGCAAAATTATGTACTCAAAGGACATAGCAAGAGTAGTTGCTATAAAACATTTCCCCTAAAATCCTGTAGTGTGTTCTCCCACAAATACATGTAGAATCCAGAGAGGAAAAAGAGGACATGAAAATCCCAGGGTCCTGAGAACTGACTTCTATGCCCTTTCTTTTCCCAGAAGGTATTTGCATTTGCTTTAATACATGAATACCTGTCATGTTATTACTATTTTGTCATTTGTCTAGATTTAAGAAAGTGCTTTAATGCAGATTAAGCTTAAAAGCATGTGTGCATACATTTTTTTGTAGAGTCCAATTGTCAAATATTTATCAGCACACTTTTGTACTTCTGTATAAATACTCCTTGAACTCAGCAAGAGTGCACTAGAAGCCAATGAAGTTTTCACCAGCCTGGAAGCCTAGTTACTATTGGCTAATGATAATAATAGCAAACATTTTTATAATGGTTCTAGGTATGCAAAGTACTTTTATACTGATTAACTCATTTGCGTCTCACAATACTTCTGCTAAAATGGGTTGACATGGTAGGATCCACATTAATAGATGCTCCACAGACCTATTACATTGTGGGGATTCACACTAAGCATACTAATCCAGTATTGCACTTAGGATTTAGAGAAGTCTCTCTGCTTTAACTCCCTCAGAGCCTCAGCTCTGAGGTTCCTTATTCCTTTTCTGGCTTCTTCACAATTGACCTATTCAAATTTCAGACCCAATGTGGAATGTTTCTTTTGCATCTAATGGTCTGTTTTTCATTTCAACATCTCTGCCTCTCCACCCTTCCTCTCAGCTCTCCTTAAAATCTCCCTAGGACAGGCAGAAATCAATGAGTATTAAACAGAATTATCTCCTTGTGTAGAGTATGCATAATATTAACAGCCTGAATTTTATATAGCATTTTATATTTTTTACAATGTTTTCCTCACAACTGTAATTTAGCTACTGCAAACACCATGGCCCTCATTTAATAGATGAGAAAACTGAGGCTCACAAAACTTAAGTGACATGCCCAGTAAGTGTGAGAACAAGGATTTCAACACAGATCTCTCCTAACTCCAGGTCTAGCCCCCTTTTCACAATGTTATTCTTTACTCAACGATGATAAATCTGATAAAAAGTATGTTTAGTTCTGAGAACAAAGAGTATTGTTGAGTTGAAGAGACGCCGGAGAGGTTGCCATTCCTGAAACATCTGGCTTCCTTCCTTTCTCTTCCTCCTCCTTTTGAAATCCCTGGCCTCCTTCAGGTCTCAGCTCAAATGCCACCTCCTAGAGGAGGTCTTTACTGATTCCCACAGTTGTTAGTGCCCTTGCCCATTCCACAAAAGTTACTTTGTATGCATTTTATATGGACATATCTGTGTATGTGCTGCTACTGTTGCTCAGTTGTTCCCGTCATGTCAGACTCTTCATGACTTTATTTGAGGTTTTCTTGGCAAAGATACTGAAATAGTTCACCATTTTCTTCTCCAGCTCATTTGACAGATGAGGAAACTGAGGCAAACAATGACTTGCCCAGGGTCACGCAAGCTAGAAAGTGTCTGAGGCTGGATTTGAACTCAGATCTTACTGACTCCAGGCCCAGCATCTATCCGCTGTGCCGCCCAGCTGCTATATACATACTGTTAAACTCCAGTGGAATACAAGTTCTGTGAGGATCATTTTCATCATTGCTATATTTACCTCCTAGCACATACTCAAAATATAATCAAGTGTTTTCGTGACCTGTCAATGTGGATGTGTCTTCCAAAGAAGCACACAGCAACCCATATGCGACTGTATCTCCTTTAAATCTTGTCTGTATCATCCCATAAGTCAGCAACAAGGAGTTCACACAAACGTGTTGGGCACCTTTCTTGCTTTTTCTTGACTTTTGGTTGATACCAGTGAAGAGCAACAGCTGATGATTGATTACCCTCCACTGTTGCCATATGATCAGCCCATATTCTTTTTTTGATCATCCATTGCTTTGATGCCATCTTTTATTACAGTTCTTTATAGCTCTTTACTTATTATGTGTTACAGACTGCTCATATCCACCATGTGTTTCTCCACTGCCTTTTGAATAATAATTAATTTCAATTCTCAAAGAATATAGAGTTCTGTGACTCACAGGCATACAACATTGGCATAATACTGTTATTTTAAAGGTGAGCCTTCTTTTCAGACAGAAGTTTGGTGTCATGAAAGGAACTCTAAAATTTCCCATAAGCAATGCAGCTTCTCTCTTCTTCCTGTTTGACTCTAGGGCCAACTAGTTGTTCACTTGCCGTATTTGTCCACAACGTAGATCCAATGAATGAGCTTTAAACCTTGTCTATTTAAATTGCATTTGGATAAGCATTTTTCATCCTCTTGGTTTTTCTCATGTGAATACATAGAGCAAAATACTGTGACTGATTATGAATTTCATCCAGAGGACTCTGCAGTGTTCTGGGGTATAATGGAACCAGCATAATATCAGCTCAAAAATAAAAACATTTGGAGTACCTTACCATCTATTTGTTGCACACAATACTGGCCATAGGGTTTTCTTGGTAAAGACACTGAAGTTGTTTGTCATTTCCTTCTCTGGTAGATTAAGGCAAAGAGAGGTTAGTTCAATTGCCCAGGGTCACACAGCTAGTAAGTATTTAAAATCCAATTCATACTCAGATCTTCCTGACTTCAGACCCAGCAGTCTATTCATGGAGTCATCTAACTGCCTCTTCACAATCTATAGGAATATAAAAATAGGCTCTGTACATGGGATTTCATTGATATGGGTCTCCCAAATGAAGAGGCTCTCTCTACTAATACTTGTTGCCACTTTCTCTGAAACTTATGGTCTTAGAGAGCTGTCTAAATCAGAGGTGTCGAACACGTGGCTCATATGCCTCATGCAGCCTGCAACAGTCCTGAGTATAGCACAAAACAGATTAAAAGGTAATCGGGAAATATTAACAAAGTAAATAAAAATACAATAAAATATAGATAGTATTATATTTTTAAAATTGTCAGTACATGGCCTATAGAGATCTTTACATATGGTTTAACGATCCCCCACTTCTGCTTTAGTCTAGACCACTGAGAGGTTATATCTTGTCCATGATCACACAGAAAAGATGTGTCAGAGATAGGACTTGACCCTGAGGTCAGATGCTTATCTATTTCTCTTCACTGCCTCTATTTGGATTCCTTCTTTTTTAAAATTATTTTATTTGGTTTCAGTGTTCTACAATCACTTCCCCTCTCTCACCCCTTTCCCCCTACCTCCACACTCCCTCCCTGAGATGGCATACAGTTTTATATAGGCTCTACACTGTATTCCCTCTTAAACCAAATACCTTGGTTTGCTGAGCATATGTCTGCTCTACCTAGTTTTACATGTGGTCTCCCACGTTAGAACATATGCCCCTATGAGGGCCAGAGCAATTGTTGGTTTGTTGTTCTTAGTTTGGGGTTGCGTTTGTTTTCTTGTTTATTGCTTTCTTTATAACTCCAATGTTTATCAATGCATATAGTGTTAGTTATAAAATGATTATGTTTCTACACAGATATAGGGAAGTGGACTTTCTTGTAGCAAAAAATACTTAGAGTCAAGAGAAAAGCAGAAAAAGGTCACAGTGACACCAGTCTCACCTGCATCTGCAGTCAAGAGAAAGGCAAAGGGTAAATAAAATAGGTTAAAGTACACATGCTTAATAGCCTTATCAATACTAACTTCTCCTCCGAAGGAGGAGCTAAAGATCATTTTAATGCACATGCGATGTATACGGATGGAGGGAGAAACACATCAGGGGGAAACATGAAGTAGGGAAAGTTGTACACCTCCGAGCTCTCAACCAATGAGGAAACGAGGGAGAGACTTCGTGTCTTGGGACAGGGATAAAGGCGCCTGATCTTGTTTCTGTAGGTATGTGTCTGCTCTAGCAGCACACTCACTTCTTGCAAGAACTGTAAAATAAATGACCTTGCCTCATCTACCTTGGGAGTCTTTGTCTTTCCTATAGAAATTTTATTCCTAACAATAGTAAGTGCTTGAAAAATGTTTATTAATTAATTGACTGACTCCTGATATTATTGATCAGAGGGCTATTATCTCTCATGTTAAATATTTCAAGAAATCTTGTCCAATTTGGAGATATGCTTTTGAGACACCTTGCTGGAAGATAACCTTTAAGACAATGTTTTGTTCTAATAAATCCAAAGGTGTCAATAAATAGAGACATAGATATATAGTTAATAAGTAGAAAAGCATGGTGGGATCTTGTATTCTCTAAAACTGTCAGTTGTGTGATTATAAAAATGTGATCTACTCTGGAATATTTCTTTCAAATGGCTATCTGTTCCCTACTAATACCCTGATCAATGATGCCCTGGATATGCATATAGTATTCTCATAAAAATTTTATATAGATAAAAATATGAGTGTAGAGGTTGATGTTTTCCCAATTGCCTTTTCGGGGCATTAATAGGGTCCAAGATTTTTTTCAGACCCACCTTCAGATACCTTGTGAAGCCATTGCTCAACACCCTCAAAAGTGTGTCACCTCCAGCATGGGCCTTCACGTATGATTGGTTGGTCAAACCCACTTGCTTTTCCTGACTTTGCTCTCATTGCTGTCATTTTTGCCTCCTCTGTGAGAATATTTGTGACTTTGGTGAGATGGTCCAATTGTATTTGACCCATTTTCCCTGATGGCAAAAAAAAATTGTTATAAAAATTTTTTGCAGATCTTCCCATATTTTTATCTCATAGTTTTCCCTTTCCAGATTCATCCATAATTACCATTAAGACTTGACTTTTTTGACTCTTTCACCAAGTTTTCTTTAAACTAGTTTTACTTTCATTTAGGCAACTAGATAGCATAGTGAACAGAGTTGTGGACTTGAAGTAAGGGATTCTAATTCTGCCTCAAACATTTATTGGCTATATGACCTTGAACACATCTCTTAGGCATCTGGGTGACTGAATAGATAAAGACCTGATCCTGGAATCAGAAGTCCTAGGTTCAAATCTAACCACAGAAGTTTACTATCTATGTGACTAATCTGTTCAATTGTTTTAGAATCTTTTAATCTTACATGTAGACAGACATAAATCTATTTTCAGCTACTTTAGGGGAAAGACTTTGTATTTTTAAAACTTCTGTAAAGGGCATGCAAATGTTTTTTATATAAATTGGAATAATACCTCAGTTTTGAGGTTTTACATGCTAAATTACATAGGAAGAAAAAACAAATTTGTACAAAAAGGAGAACTCTTTGTAAAGTGGCTCATTGTGAGAAACCCTCTGCCTTCCTCTTTGAGCATAGATGTTGCATGAACAACACTTTGCTCTAAGAAATGTACTTGATTAGCCACCATTAGCACTGTTATCTACTTTGTGTTTAAAAATCAACCAATAATTCTCAAACATTGTAGAATGGAAAAAGATTTTTGTGGGATTCAAATTCTTTGTTGAACTAGAGGACATTTGCAGCATTCCTTGTCATCAGGACAGAGTTAAAGTTTAAAACTAAAGGCCCCAAAAAACCAACTTATAAAATTTATCCGAGTAGAATGCAGGCCAGACTGTCTTGGGGAAATAAACATTAAAACTAAAAAAAAAAAAATTAAAACCCTGAATAAGTCACTTAACCTCTCACTGCCTCAGTTTTTCTACTTTAAAAATGGAGTTAATAATAGTACCTACCTCTAAGGATTTCTGTGAGCATCAAATCACTTAATATTTGTAAAGCACTTAGGAGAGTTTATAGCACATAGTAGGAGCTTAGTGACAATCTCCTCACCTTTCTCTTAGCCTCTCTCAGCTTCATTTTACTCTCCTGTAAATAAAATGGAGAAATCATGAGCACTTCAAGAGTTGTTGTCAGGGTCAGATGAAATAATATATGTCACTATCATATAATGCAAGCTACTACTAGATCATTTCTATTATCATTACTATTGATTCGTTTTCTCTCTTTCATGAAGCAATATCACTCATGAACCTTCCCCCTCCTTTTCTGAAGGTTTTCCTAATGTTCATTTTCTATATTGGTGCTGTCCGTGTCTGCCGTATCTCTCTGCCTAGCTAGTAATCAAGTGTTCACTTAGGTGCTGCTCAGCTCTTTCACCTCAGTATATAATTATTGTCTATACATATCATTTCTTCCAACCATTATCTCATTTTTTTCATTAAAACTCATTTAAATAGTCAAATTACAGTTGTTTTTATGAGATACCATGCATTTTTCTAATTTTTATTTCTTTTTCTAGTTTTATGTTAATTTTGATCTTTGCTCTAAATAATTGGCAGCAGTTTGGCTAGACGCAGATAGATGATTCAAGAATGATTGCCACAGTAGTAATTATTCAGGTTTTTTTTTCATTAAAATGTAATTGATATTTTTATGATTTTATTTTATGTCCATCATACCTAACATGTTTTGATACTTTTCTTGAAGAAAATATTGATGTTGCATAAGTGTTAGAATTCTGTGTATTCTATAAGTCTTTGAGCTCTATCCAGAGGTATTCTGGTAAATGTTTAATAGTCAACTCTCTGAAAAAAAATGTACCCGTGATTCACAATTAAGCTAAATGAATATTGTTAACATATTTTCTATCACTTTCTTAAATTTAGACCAGGGATGTGGAACCTGAGCCTTCGAGGTCACATGTGGCCTTCTAGGTCCTTGGGTATGGCCTTTTGACTGAGTCAAAGTTTTACAGAACAAATCCTTTTATTAAGGGAAGGAAATAATTACCTGTCCCATATCTGGTTTTCATTGTAAACTGAGTACCACTCTACTCCCTGCTTTTCAGAGACCCCAGACACTGAGACAAACCTCAACTTTAAGTAACTATTCCCTGGAGGCTGGGGTGAGAAACATGATGAGCCAAGAGAACAGGAGTCTTATACCTCTTTTCAGGTGATCAGAATCCACAAAAACTGAATCTGGTCACCCTATGCATGGATCTAGAGAAGAGGAACTTCCCTTAGGGGAGGAGAGAATATATTGATTGCCTCAGCCCCTTAGGCCCAGCTATAGTTTCTAATGCTTAGATATTAATAAATGAATGACTCTAATATATCTCTTTTACCTCTCCCTGGGGCATCCAAAGCCTCATTCTTAGAAAAGCAGGCACATTATAAAAAGATTGACATGGGCCATCTCTGACTCATTCTTTTTTCACAATGGCCAAGTTACTTTTAATTCATTTGTTGGCATGATGTCAAATGGATTAAATTGTCTTAGGTTTCATCAGATTTCTGTCATGTTTTCAAACATTAGTCCTCTCAGATAGTGCTACCTCATCAGTTTCACTGTCATTTTTGTTTTGTTTTGTTTAGCAACTTTATGTCATAGAGAAAAACTTTGCTTGGTCCTGAGCTTATAAACGGAAGAAATTGTATGCCACATATAAGCAACATATATAGGAAGCACTACTCGCTTTCCATAACTAATTAATGGAATCTAGAATTTTTTTACATGCTTTTGTTCCCAGATGCCTTTCCATGTGTTTTTTGCTGTTGTTGGTTTTAACTGGGCAATGTGACACCTGAATTTTCCACAGCCCCTCCCAGCTTGATAATGATGCAAATCTCCCATTGACTTTGTGCGGATCTTCTCTGGTTCTCTCAAGTTGCTTGTACAGTGGTCATTTCTGATGGATCCCTTGATAGATCCACCTTTCTTCTGTAGTCATTATTGTACATGCAGAAGTTGTGTACCCTACTCTATGCAGATCCTGAAGTGTGTTTATCCATTGAGTCAAACATTGTAGGAGACCATATGCATTCTTGATGATTAGAGAAGACATTAGCTTTTTGTGAATTACTCTTTTTTTTGCATAATTGGATTGGAATATTTGGATTCATACTACCAGACTCAAAAAAGGGATCCCTGATCTAATTCTCTTTTTCAAAGTCATTTGACGTAACAGGACTGTTTTTGTCATCCACTTTGTTGTTAGGTATAATTTTTAAATTTTGCAATAAGTAAAGGTATTTAGTGGCCTTGGAATCTTCAGTGTTTCTTTCTTCAGATTTTAGTAGCTCTGTGTGTACTATTAGCATTGTCATTATTATTTTGATTATTTTATTATCATTGAGATATGTCAGGATTCTTTTCATTATTCTCTGCAATGCCAACCAGAATAAGCATTGCTACATTTTATTTAATTTTATTTTAGAAGGAAGAGAAAATAAATGCTTCTTAATTGGGGAAAAGATTATAATTTTTAAAAAGTATATAGCTAGATTATAAGGCAAAGGACACTTAAAACAGGAAAACGATATAGAAATACATGGTGCACAAACCCAAGACAGAATCAGTCTCTCTCTCTCTCTCTCTCTCTCTCTCTCTCTCTCTGTATGTGTGTATTTGTATGTGTGTGTGTGTCTATCTCTGTCTCTCTCTTTGTGTCTCTGTCTCTCTGTCTCTCTCTCTGTGTGCCTATGATTTGTAAGATTATATTGGCGTAACAGAAGGGATCAGAAGAAATGAGTTCTAGTTTATCCCTTCTCCTCTACCACTCACTAGCTTGTGACTTTGTGCAAGGCCTTCAGCCACTCTGAGATATAACTGCTTCATCTATAAATGGGAAATAATAATATTTCACAGCATTTCTCAATACTCATTATCCTTGACCTCTCTGCAGTCTTTAACACTATCCATCATTCTCTCCTTCTAGATATTCTCCTCTCCCTAGGTTTTCAGGACAACACTCTCTCCTCCTTCTCCTCCCACCTATCTGACGGCTCCTTTTGTGTCTCCTTTGCTGGATCTTCTGCCAGATTGTGCCTTCTAAACATAGGTGTCCCTCAGGGATCCATCCTGGACCCTCTTCTCTTCTCCCTCTATACTCCACTTGGTGTTATCAGCTCCCATGGATTTAATGACTGTCTCTCTTCTGATGATTCTCAAATCTACCTTTCCTGCCTCAACCTTTCTGGTAACCTCCCATCTCACATTCCTTTCAGACATTTCAAACTAGCTGTCTAATAGATATTTTAAGCTCAACATGTTCAAAATGGGACTCAATGTCTTCCTCCAAACCTTCTCCCCCTTCTACCTTCCCTATTAGTGTAGAAAGCAACATCATCTCCCAGGGCCTCAGACTCACAGCCTAGAAGTCATCCTGGATTGCTCACCATCGATCACCTCCCATATCTAAACTGTTGCCAAGATCTGTGAATTTTACCTTTGCAACATCCCTCAAATATGCCCCCTTCTCCCTTCTAACACTACCACCACTTCACTATCTCATGCTGGAATTATTGCACTAGTGCACTGGCAGGTCTGCCTGCCTCCAGTCTCTCCCCACTCCTATTCATCCTCCATTCAACCACACACACACACACACACACACACACACACACACACACACACACACACACACACACCTTACTCACCAGCATGTACTCTTTGATCCAGTGGCAGTGGCCTCCTGGCTGTTCCTCCAACAAAAAGCTCCATCTCTCTCAGCTCAGGGCACTTTTTCTGGCTGAGCCCCATGCCTGGAACACCCTCCCTGCTCATTTTTTCCTACTGACCTCCCTGGTTTCTTTTGTGTCTCAGCTAAAATCCTACCATCTTCTAGAATCCTTTCCCAACTCCTTCTGTTAATTATTTCCCATTATTATTTCCTATTTCTTTTGTTTGTATACACTTGTTTCATGTTTTCCCCATTAGATTATGAACTCTTGACAGCAGGGACTGTCTTTTGCCTTTTCTTGTACACCCCAGTGCTTAGTGAGTGCCTGGCACATAGTAGGCACTTAATAAATCTTGGTTGTATTGAAGGCAGGAGGTAAGGGCAGATGGTTTCTTAAGCTACTTTGCTGTAGCTTTCCAACATCTATGTCTCTATTAAATAACAGATAAATTTCTGAAACTAGTCAACTGGAATATCATTTTAGCCATGTAGCCTTTAGCCATAACCACCCACTAACCCCACCACCACCAACACCGTTATCATGGTCAGCGGTAGCAGCAGGTACATCTAATAGCTAAGAGTTATAGAGTGCCTATTATGTGGTAGACATTGTGCTAAATGTCTTACAAGCATTGTCACATTTAATCCTCACAACAACTGATTGGTGCTGTTAGTATTCCTGTATTTCAGATGAGGAAACTGAGGCAATCAAAGGTAAAGTGACTTGCCCAGGATCACACAGCCAGTAAGTGTCAGAGGCCAGATTTGAATTTAGGTCTTCCTTATTCTAAGTCTAGTGACCTATCCACTAAGCATCTAGCCATCTTAGCCAGTTCAGGACTTCGGTGAAGGCTTTATTGGATCCATAATCCCACAGGTGTGGGTGTACTTTACAATGGTGAAAAATCACCATTTATCCATAACCTTCTCATCCTGCAAGACTCATGTCCATGTCCTCCCATAAATCCTTCCATTCTGTAAAAACCACATGCTGGGGAGTCCTTCCTTTAGTGCTTTCACACTGTAACACACGCAGGCCATCCATCCATCCATCCATCCATCCATCCATCCGCCACAGGCCTTCTCTCTGCTAATTCCCTCCGACTTATCTGCCCCATTGCTTGTTTGTACGTAGTTGTTTGCCCATGGTTTTCCCCCATTAGACAGTGAGCTCCTTATGGGTACGAACAACCTTTTACCTTTTATTGTATCCCCAGCGCCTGGCACTTTGTAAGTACTTAATAAATGTTTACTGACTGACTAACTGACATTAGCAGCCCTCTGGCTTTACAGATCATTCATCTCTGTGATATCCTTTACTAGAGCTCTCCCAGCAGTTCCCACATGCCAGACTAAAATGTACCAGATAAAAATGTAACTGGGAAATGTTTAACAGTGAAAATAAAAATATAATATGATGTTAGGCAATGTCAGCCAATATGCTGTTCATAGGGATCTCTTTCTATTTGAGTCTGACCCCACTTCTAACCTAGAGGTGGGGAACCTGCAGCTTTTAGGCCACATGTGTCCCTCTAGGTCCTCAAGTCCAGCCCTTTGACTAAATTCAAACTTTGAAGAATAAATGCCCTTAATAAAAGGATTTGTTCTATAATAACTTGGATTCAGCCAAAAGGCCACACACAAGGACCTTGAAGGCCACATGTGGCCTCAAGGCTGCAGGTTTCCCACCCCTATTCTAAGCCATACTTCTTTGATAACATGTTTTAACCTGCCCATGACTGCCACATGACCTATTCGATGACCCTTTGGAGGGACAGCTTCACCAAAAACAATTTCTTCTCTTTTCTATCAATCTTTTTTGTCATCGTCATCGTAACTCCCATTTTTATGGCACTTTTGATGCTTACGAAGCGCTTTTCATAACAACCCTGGGAGGGATGCAGTATAAATACTGGTATCCCCATTCTTCAGATGAGTAAATTATACCTAAAGAAGATGAAGTTATTTGTCCGTGACCTCACAGCTAGTTAGTTTTAGACTGAGGATTTAAACCCAGTGTCCCCACTGTACCACTCAACTGTCAATATAATTATTTAATTACACAGAGTCTTTAACTTCTGTCCTCTGTGACAGACCTCAGAAATGGTGAATAAGAAAGGGGATTGGACCTATGATTTCATAGCAACACGAAACTCTCAATGAGGAACCTCCTTCTACAAAGCAGACCAGCACCTTATCTACTGCTTATAGCCTGAGAAAATGTCTTAAAACACTGACCAGAGTGACTTGCCCAGGATCACACAACCATTCTCTGTAAGAGGAAGGACTTATACTCAGGTTTTCCTGGATTCAAGGAAGGCTAGCTCTCCATCTATTATACCACTCTGCTTCACTCTGGCCCAGAACGCTTTATCGATGAAAATTTTCTGTCTTCCTGGCAGTCTCCCCAATATCAAATTGCCCTGAGGCGAGAATTCAGACTAAAAATTGTACCATTTTAATTAGCATAGCTGCTAGTACCTAAGATATAACAGGTGGAAAATCTTCTCCTAGCAATGGCCAGATTGTCAAGAAAGGGCAGTTTACCAGTTGCAAAGACAATATATCCAACCAAACAATAGCACCTCCACTTCAAGGTAGCGTCAGGGTAGCCAAGTGATGCAGTGGGTAGAATGCCAGCCCTAGAGGCAAAAGGACCTCAGCTCAAATCCAGCCTTGGGACACTTACTAGCTGTGTGACCCTGGGCAAGTGACTTAACCCCATTTGCCACAGTTTCCTCACCTGTAGAATGAACTAGAGAAGGAAATGGCAAACCACTCCAGTAATCTTTGCAAGAAAACCCCAAATGAGGTCGTAAGGAGTCAGATTAACTAAACAACACAACACTTCAAAACTCCTGTATTTCAGTGTCCTTGTGAACGAGTACTGAATATTAGAGGGGAAACTAAGATTGTGCTTTATGTATTCCCTTGTTTGCTATGTCTTCCTTAAGGAAGGCATATGGACTGGTTTGGGAGATTTTCATTAATGCCACAGTGGTTAAGGAAACGGGCAGGGAATGGTGATGGGGCTTTTTAGCACTAAGCAAACCAGCATAGCAAAACAATAAGAACAATGAGATCGCCACTTTTTAGCAAAAACCCTTCTTTCTCCACATGGTAAGAGGGAGAGAAAGAGGAAGCAGAAGGAAAAATAGGAAATCAGGAAAAAAAAAAAAAACCAGGGGGCTTTGATTCAGGAGAATGCTGCTTGTACCACTACCAAGTGACTTTGAGCAAGTCACTTGACCTCAGCTTCACTGCCTTTATCTGTAAAATCAGGGAGGACAGGATTATAGATTTAGACTTGAAAGGGACCTTAGAGGCAGGAAACTGAGGCACAGAACAATATAGTGACTGGCTCAACATCACACTACTAGTTAGTGTTGGAATGAGCTGTAGCACATACTGACAGGATTGCTATGAAGATCAAATGAGGAAAACATATGTAAAGAGCATTGCATATCTTAAAATGCTATATAAATGTCAAGAGAGTGGAGGTGGAGGGAGTGGGGAGGAAACCACTTACAGCTCTAGAAACTACAAGTTCTATCAGTTCAAGGAATCCATAGAGAAACCCTTACTCCTCATCCCTCCATCAGCAAGACCTATTCAGCTTGTTTATCTAACTGTACAGACAAAACACAAGAAAAAAAAATGTTCCACATCACAGAGAGGTCATTTTTTTCTCATTTGGAATGTCTAGACTTAGTCTGGCAAACAACCTAAAGAAAAGGGGGCAATTTTAGCCAGACACTCCCAGAATTCTACTGGGAGTGGACCAATAGCAATACCAGCACTGATTGGCCCTGGACTCTTCTGAATGAAGATGCTCCATGGAGGTCTAATTCTTTATTACAGAAGAATCTGGGTGTTTCCTAAACTATCCCATCTGAGAAAGAAAATGATTTAGAGAAGAATTTGCCAGAGGCACAAATTAATTGGCCATCTGTCTAGCAGGAATGAAATTAGATGATGCCTAATCTGGGAACTAGGTAAGAAGTTGGATAAGAATAAAGTGAGGTAGAAATAAAGGTAATGAGGTAAAAATGAAGTAAAAATGAAATGATCAGTGTTTGAAACTAGAAAGAATATCACCGGGTAGGACTGAACAGATAGAACTAAATTTCTAATTGGGAATGGACTCAGAGAAGATTTGAACAGAGGGATAGATTGAGGCCAGAAAATAAACAAGATACAAGATCAACACTGCAGGTTCTAGACAGAAATATTTATCTTGGATGTTCAACTTGTCAAAATGGTTCTGGTTATGTCTCCATTTGTATTATTCAGAATATAACCTCATCCAAGTTAAAGTGACTTTGGCTTTTCATTTTGGCCACCCAAGGATTCAAAAAATCCTTCTTGACTGATTGATGACAGTACAGATATTCACACCCAAGCTGGTGTCAGAGCCATATGCAAGTCAAACAGAATCTAGCACACTAAAGGTCCTGCATTAAAAGCCCTAAAGGACAAGACCTAGATCTGTAGTTTGTCAGTTGTCATTGATGTATGCTGAGAGTCCTGTTATTTATGGCCACCAATGGTTATGTTGACCAGAGTTTCATAGTATGGAATAGGATGCAATTATTCTATATTTAAAAATAAAAGGAAAAAAAAGAAAAACTCTATCCATAAGATCAGAGGATTGACAGCACAGTGCATGCAGAAAGGTAAGATATAATTAATTCCCTTCCCAAAAGGTCAAGCAAAAGTTGAATGATCATTGTCAAGGATAAAGGAGTTGAGGATAATACAATAACTCCATTTTACTGACAAGAAAACTGGGACCAAGAGATGTGATGTGTCTTGCCCAAGAAAAACCAAGTTCATCTCTCTCATTTTACAGAGGAGGAAAATGAGACAATGAGACCAAATTCATCTACTCCTCATCGTACAGATGGAGAGGATGAGGTCCAGTGAGAGAAATTACCTACTCAAGCCATATAGAAAGTAGATAAAGGCAGAGTAGTATAGCAAGAAGAACAGTGATACTAGGGGCAGAGGACCTGGGTCTAAATGTGCCACTGTAGAATAATCAAGTAGAGGTCCCTCCCATTTCTCCTGTGATCTCTTCTATGACCTCCAAAATCTCTTTCAATTCTGACATTCTATGACTCAATGAAATATACTATATATTTATAAAAATATGAATGTATGTATGTATGTGTACATATGTATGTATATATATGTATATGCATATTTATGTACAGTCAATTCTCATTATTTGCAGATTTTATATTTGCAGATTCACCTACTCACTACAATTTATTCATAACCCCAGAATCAATCATCATGGATTGATTTCACTAGTATTCTTTGACATGAGCAGTGTGTGTAAAATTTGAGTCACCCAATGTGCACATTCCCAGTTAAGGTCAAACAAGGTGAGGCTCTGCCTTCTTGTTTCAACTCATACCGTAAACAACTGTTCTTTTCATGATCTATTTAGTGTCACATTTTTTGCATTTTTATGCTTTTTGTTTGTGATTTAGCTATTTAAGATGGCCCCCAAGCCTAGTGCTGAATTGCTGTCTAGAGTTCCTAAGCACAAGAAGGTTGTTATGTGTCTAACAGAGAAAATACACGTGTTAGAAAAGCTTCATTCAGGCACAAGGGATAGTGCTATTGGCCCTAAGTTCAATGTTGATGAATCAACAGTATGATATACCCAGAAAAAGGAAGAAGAAATTCATTGATCTGTGCACAAAATCACTCCGTAAGGTACCACAGTAAATGCTGTGAATGGAGGCTCACAATAACCTAACCCTATATTTCCCCTAAGAGTAATACTTATTCGCTAATTCAGCGCTCACCAGGACTACATAAAACATAACTACTGTGAATGCTGAGAATCAACTGCATATAGAGTTCCAAAAGCCTGAATGCCATTTTAACTTTGATATCTTAAAATGGCACTCAGGCTTTTGGAAAATGTTGTATATATCTTTTATGTCTCTCCCCCTTTCAATCCATCTTTCACAATACTGTCAAAGTAATCTTCCGAATGTATACATTTGATTACACCGTTCTGCTTTGTTACTCTAAAAAGTGTCAGTGACTATTGCTCACTAAAGAAAACACACATTCCTTACTCTGGCATCCAAGGTCCTATGTAATCTAGCACAATATTGCTTTTCATTCTCATTTCAAGTAGCCTACGTACCATGTTCCCTTTCATGAATTCTATATATTAACCAAACTGAGTCAAACTGTTCCCCTCGTTTACTATGTAATCTCTCAATTCTTTGTATTTGTTTGAAATATTTCTCTTGTTTGGGACAAATTCCCTTGGTCCTCTAACTTTAGCATTTTTGAAAACCTTCAAAGATCAACTCACTGTCTCCTTCAGAAAACTTTCTCTGATTGCCCCACCCATAGGAGATCCCTCAAAGCTCACCACTCTAAATTTTATTTAAATTCTAATTTTATGGTTGAAGGAAGCTAGATGGCTCAATGGATAGAGTGCTGGACCTACAGTCAGGAAGACCTGAGTTCAAAACTGGCCTCAGACACTTACTAGCTGTGTGACCCTGGGCAAGTCACTTAACACATTTGCCTTTATCCACTGGCAAAGGAAATGGCAAACAACTCCAGTATCTTTGCCAAGAAAACCCCATGGACAGCATTAGTGTGCTATGGCCATGGGGTCATGAAGAGTAGGACATAACCAATATTATGGCTATTTGTCTTCCTTTCCCACCGCACTCCCATGCACCATATTGTAAACTTCTCAGATCTAAGGACTATGTAATTTTTCCTCTTGTTATCCCCAGTGTTCTCTGTACACAATCACCACTTAATACATTTTTATTGAATTGAAATGCAAGTGTAATATCCCCTCTGGGCTCACTCTCTCAACTCATACTGACATTGACTGCTTGAGCCCTCAGAGGAGAAATTGCTACCCGGGGTCCTAGGGATAAGCCTGTGGGTGGCTATCCCCTTAATATTCTAGTTAACAAAGTAATAAGAAAAGCCAGCATTTATTAAGTCCCTGCTATGTGCCCAGCACTGAGATTATCGCTTTACAAATATCTCCTTTGATCCTCACAACAACCCTTGGAGACAAGCACTATCATTATCCCTATTTTACAGTTGAGAAAACTAAGGCTATATGAATTGCTGGAGGTCACACAGCTAGAAAGTGTCTGAGTTCATATTTGAATTCAGGTCTCTCTGACTCCTGGCCTAGTACTCTAGCCACTGTGCTTTTAACTTACTTCATGAGCCCTCACTGGTGCACCTCCCATTAACAATCAGACAATAGACTAGATTAGTTTTTTGAAAAAGCATTTACTCAAATAGCAAGAATAATGATTACAATATATTTCCCCTCATAACCTAGGGGAATCCATTACAAGGTAAGTAAACAGAACCTCAAAATATGATCGTAGTGAGGCAGAATTGCAGGGAACATATACAACCAAGGCAGTCAGCTGTGGAGCAACATCAGTGTCCAGTTTTATCCAGAGAATCTTCCAGAAGTTCACTGAGGGATAGGGCAGCAGAGTCCAAGATGAATGAATGATTCTTTTGATAGGATGAACTGGCTCCTCATAGAACACAGTATCTCTGCTAGACAGGCTGCTCAGCTGACTTTGCTCTTCATAGGGTGCATCATTTTAGCTGAAGGGATTGATCTGCTACTGGGCTGAACGAAGCAGATTACTCAGGGATTGGACTGGCTCCTCATTAGACTTAGATGGTTCTGGACTGGATCAGGCAAGTTGCTCAATCAGTGTTATCATAACAGTGTGCAGCATCTCTGCAGGACAGGCCAATCCAGTGATGTGCTAGGGTCAGCTCTAACTAGATCAGGATGGCCAGTTGCTAAGTTCTCAGTGTGAGCATTTACACTTTAGAATTTGGCAAACGCTGCAAATCCGGACTTGTTTTATTGTTTTGTTGATTGACTAGACCTGAGGTATCAGACTTGTGCCTAAGGCTCTAACCAAATTAAAATGAAATTGGGAAATGCTTAACAAAATAAAATTACAACATGTGATGTTCATTTGTGGTTTTCTAAGTCAATATGTGATCTACAGGGATCGAGACACCACTTGCTCTACAACATACCCAACAAATGATCATCTGTTGTTCTTCAACCTTTGTTCTCAGAGGTGCATTGACTGGATTTAAATGAGACAGAGTGCAAAAAAATCATCAGCCTCTCTCTTTCCTCCTGAATAATCAAAGCCCTTTCAGCAGCACAAAGTCAAGATGACCAGCAAAACAGTCATCTAGTCTTCACTTAAAGACTTCCAGGGAGGGAAGCTTACTCTCTCCTAAGTTAACAAGCTTTTCTTTACATCATGCCTGTAGTCAGTCTTTGTAACTTTAACCCAGTGCTTCTGGTGTTGTCCTATCTTTGACTTTCTGCTCCATCTTTGATCACTGCTAAATTTTGCAACTTCCTGGATCCTGAACCATCTTCTTGGTTTGATCCTATACTTCCTTCTCAGTCCTCCACTGTGACTCAGCTGGTTCTGGTTTCCAGACCTATACCTGGCACTTCACTGCACTGACCATTACTCAAGACTTAGCCTGATACGATAGTCTTATTTTTAGTCATATATCCAATGAGTTTCCCAACCAGTTCAACTAAGGCAATGAAAAAACTTGATTAGTGGATGGGGTTCAGTTTCATTCAATTCAACTCAAAAACATTTATGATGTGCTCAGCACTGTGCTAGGAACAGAAGATTGAAATATTCTTTTCTATCTTTATCTGAGTTATTATTGTCTATTGCTGTTATTGATTATTATTTCACTTTAGATTTTGCTGATGTAGGGAGCTCTTGGTAAGGAACTTCTTGACCAGTGAAGATTGGCACTTTATCTTCAACTTATGGCTTTAAACAGTTGTCTGGCACACTGAAATGCTAAGTGACTTGTCTAGGATCACACAGTCAGTATGTGTAAGGCAGAAGTTTAACTCAAATTTTCTTGATCCAAGGCCAGTACTCTCCCTATTCACTGTGGCATATTGCTTCACTGAATTTTTAACCAAACTCTAAAGCCCAAATTAAATGTCATGAAGCCTTTTCTGTCTCACATAACGCTCTTTCTACATGTCTCTAATGCATTTACCATGTACTGTTGTTTATTACAGGAACCTATGTGTGTCATACCCTCCTTTGAGGCATCAAGCTCCATGAGAACAGGGTACATATCTTTTCAAAATATTATATCTTCTCCAGGACATGGGACAGTGTTCTGCCTTCCTTCTGTTGATCATCTCCAATTTATCCTCTATTTAACTTGTTTGTACCTAACTGTTTACATGTAGTCTCCCCATTAGACTATGAGCTCCTTGAGAGTTGAGACTGTCTTTTACTTTTCTTTGTATACCCAGTCTGTTTGTTTTGTTTTTAATATTCCTATTTCTTATAGCTTATTTAACAACATTTTTCACCTGTTAATTCTATATCTTCTCCTATCATGGCTTCTGTAGAGGATACTGTGTTATGCTATGATAATTGCATTCTTTTTGAGTTCCTGTATTTACAAGCACCCTAGCACACCCAGGATGGCCTGTTAGCACAGGCTCTATGATCTGCTTTTTAAAAGGAAAGAAAACTTCACTGGAGTCAACAATCGTAAATAAATTACAGATATGTAGAAAGAAATGAGTATAGAAAATACAAGCACATAAATTTGCACAGAGATTCAACAGACAGGGCTCCAACTGTTTGAGCAGCTACCTACATACACCACCAGACTGAGAGAGCACCAACATCTGAGTAGTTGAGGGGTTCTTAACAAATGGCTACCCAGAGATTGGTCCAGGGAATCAAAAGATCTTTCTCATGAGCAAACCCCCAAAGCACAATGCCAACCTCCCAGAACATATAACAAAGACTTGGCCCCTGATTGGCTTAGAACCAGAAGGCACGAAACCTCTATGACTCAGCACAGTTCTGAATTATCAGGGTTCAAAGGAGATTAGGATTTCAGATATTTACAATTTAGCCTAAGAAACTGAATTCCAGGAAAAACAAAAACAAAGCAAAATCCCACTTTCCTTGCGCTTACAGTTCCTTAGGGTTTTTGTACCTTTAAAGCTTCCAATGTTGTTGCTGTGGTAATTTCAAAGCAGTTCAGCATTTTTTTTTTTTATAAAGGTGAAAGGGCTTTCCTCCTAGGTAATCCCTCCTTTTTAGGTTTTCTTATCACCACTTTCTCCTGTTTCTCCTACTACCTGTCTGAGTATTATTTCTCTTTCTCCTTATCTGGCTCTTCATCCAAGTCATACCCACTAACCATGGGTGTTCCCGGTGTTGTACTGGAAAGTATTTAACAATGGGGTCCCCCCACCAAAAAAGAAACATATAGACAACAGACTTTTAGGTTTCATATGCATTAATATTTCCTCCAAAGCTTTCTCAAGTCTAGACAATCAACAAAACAACAAATTAAGCCCCAAGTTTTTTCATTTCTGATGTGTGATTGCCCACATCAAAAATTTCACAATAAGCTCTCAGGAGCCTGGACCAAGATGGCTCCAGCCACACCCCTGTGTATCCCTAAAAGCTCTGTCCTGTGTCTTCTTCTGTCCTTCCTCTATACTCTTCACTTGGTTCTCTCATCAGCTCTCATGAGTACAATGGTCATTTTTATATAAATGATTACCAGCCATAGTCTCTCTCCTAATTTCTAACACCTCATCACCAAATGCCTTTTAGACATTGCAAACTGGATATCTCATAGGCATCTTCAACTCATCATGTCCAAAAGAGAACTCATTATCTTTCTCCAAAAATGCTTCTGTCTTCCAAATGTCTCTATTACTGTCAAAGGCACCACCATCCTCCCAATCACCCAGGCTCCTCACTTTGGTGTCTTCTTTGACTTCTCACTCATGTTCTTTCCACTTATCAAATCCATTGCCAAATCTCATTTCTTTCTACTCTCGTAACATTTCTCATACATATCCCTTCTCCCCAGTCATATAACCCCCACCCTGGTGCAAGTCCTCATCATCTTTCTCCTTGATGACTCCAATGGCCTTCTAACTAATCTCCCTGCCTCAAGTCTCTCCCTCCTACAATCCCTACCTTACCTCAACTACCAGGAGGATTTTCCCAGAAAGTAGATCTGACCGTCTTTCTACACAGTCACTCAGTAAATGTCAGTAGCATCTTTTACATCCAAAATCTAATATAAAGTCCTCTGTTTGACATTGGGACTTCATAATCTGATCCTGCTTTTCCAGCCTTTTTGCCCCTTTCTCCCCTCCACGCCAGCTTACTTATAGTTCCTTGAACATGTCACTCTATCTCCAGTCTCCATCCCTATGCCCTGGATGTCCCTTATGTCTGAAATACTGTTTTCTCTCACTTTTACCTCTTAACTCTCCTGACTGCCTTCAATACTCAAGTTCAAATCCTACCTTCTGAAGAAGGCTTCTCCCGGTCCTCCTACCTGCTAATGCCTTCCCCTTTCAGATTACCTTCATCTGTTCTGTATACATCTTGTATGAGAAGAGAAAAGTATTTATAATAATAAAATATAATATAATAATAAGTATTTGTATAGCATATATAAATAAGTACTTATACGGTACCTACTGTGTGCTAGGCGCAGAGCTAAGTGCTTTACAAATATTACCTCATTTGAACCTCACAACCCTGGGAAGTAAATGCTATTATAATCCCCATTTTACAGTTGAAGAAACTGAGGCACATAGCGGTCATGTAATTTGCCAAGGGTCACACAGCTAATAAGTGTCTGAGGCTGCATTTGAACTCCGGTCTTCCTAACTCCAAGCCCAGAGCTTTATCCTCTGAACCCCCTAGCTGCATGTACCTAGGCATTTACCATGTTCCCCGTGCAATAGATCCTCCTACAGTGCAGGGGTTATTTTTGTTTTGTTTAGTCTTTTATTCTATCCCCAGCAGTTACCATAGTACCTGGAACACAGGAAGTCCTTAATGAATGCTTTTTGACTGATTGACTGGTGAGGGTATGTGCCATGGCACCATAATCATTCAAGACATTACTTGGTAGCTATGGGAGACATGCTAAGCGAGAAAAAAATAACACTACAGAATGGTTCTCCCTTATAATTCTTATCACAGCTGTGGTGCTTCCATTACGTGCCAGCTTACGCCTATGAAGTTTACACTGTCTACATGCAACCTGGTAAATAAAGCTGATTAGGGATTTCTGAAAAATGAACTCCGAGCTCCTGGGGTGATCCATCTTAGAAATATAAGCCTATATTAACAAGGTCCCTGGGGCAGTACTAAAGCCTTGGCAGGTTTAGAAGGTCATGATATTTTATTCCTTAGGCTGGTGGGAGAAGGACCTGGGCCCCAAACACTGCTTTTCTAAAGGCTGACAAAGACTGTTATTCTTGGCCTTCCTTCAGGAGAGAGAACCTCGCTATCATTTCTTATAGAGGCAAAGATTCAGGTACCCAAATGACAGGCTCCATTTCCTAGGCCTTCTGCTCCTTTGTTTCCTTCATGTTTTATTCTCTGTCATATAAGTTTCAATCCCCTGAGTGTACATAACTTAGGAGCTTCTTCAAAAATTCACTCAGAACCAGAGATGACAGTGATGTAATCATCTTAGTGGCAGAAATCTCTTGCACCTTTCCTGAAATTGTTTGGAACCAAGAAAATGTGGTGGGCCTAGAGTAAAAGATAAGAATGGTCAGCCTCTTCAGGGAAAACTTCTCCTTCCAAAGCAAAATGAAAAGAAACCAAGTCAATCCACAAGCATTTCTTCAGTATCGACCATGTGGCAGGCACAGGGTTAGGCACTGCTAGGGAAAGAAAGACAAAAATGAAATGATCTCTCAAGAGACTTACATTCTTTTGTTATTGTTGTCGTGGTTCAATCATTCAGTTCTGTCCGACTCATTGTGACCCATGAACCGTGGCACACAAGGTCCTTCTATCCTCCACTATCTCTCAAAGTCTGTCTAAGTTATCTTAGTCATTTCTATGATACAATCTATCAATCTCATTGGGTTTGTGTGTGATATTATTGAAACCAAGGCTGTGGTATCAGGTTAAGTCTTGGGTAATGGTAAATGCAGATGAGAAAACTGAACACAGAAAGTAGGATATAAGCTAATATCTCATCAGAGCAAAGGAGAGATCCAGATAAAGAACTCTAAGAAAATCCTAGGGAGAGAGCCTTTCAGCTGGGGGGGGCAGGAATCAGGGAGGTCTTGTAAAGGAAATGGCATGTGGGGTGGGCCTTGAAGGATTAGAGGGGATTCCATGGGGCAGCAATGAAGAAGGAGGGCCTGCTAGGAACCGTGAAGACAAAGGGCTGAGAGAGTTCAGAATGATGAGGGTGGTTGGAACGTAGAGTGGTGAAAAAGAACAGGGTGAGATGGGACCGTTGAGTTTAGTTTAAGCCAGGCCGTGGTAAGGTTTAAATGCCAGACTGAAGAGTTTGCATTTTATCTTCAAGGCAATAGTCATCCACTGGAAAAATCTGTTGCAATTTTTGGCTTTGAAAATTACACCCAAAAAATGGCTCTCAACAGGCCTTTCTTTTCTGTATAAGTCCAGGAGTATGTGTATGGTTCAACATAGAGCCATAAAATATTATTGCTAAAACTTTAGAGTTCATGGAGTCTACCTCCCTCTTTATAGAGACAAGAAAATGATATCTCAGAAAGCTTCAGTGACTTGCCCAAGGTCAAACAGATTCAGATGCAAGAATAAAAGTCCAGCCTCCTGCCTGTCCAGCGTTCTTTCCCCAAACCACAGCTTTCTAAAGTCACCCAACCAATAAATCTAGGACTAAAATCCAGATCTCCTGTCTTCCATGCTAGTACTTTCCACTGGATCTCCTCTGTAGGAACTGAGAATCTAAATGAATAAGAAGGTCAGAGTAGTTATACTAAACTGAAGAATACCTCTTGCCTAGATTACACAAAGATCCTTCTCTTCTATTGGGCATTGCATTTTAAAAGAACAGATTCTCTCCCTACACCCCTATGTAAAAAAAAGACCATTTTTTGACTGGTATTCCTAAGTAGAAAAGGACCATCTTTGCCTGGTCTTCTAAATGTATCACTCAAATACGAATTGTTTAAATTTTAGCATCGTGTAATGAAAACTCAAACACCATACACTCTGCTTTGTTTTTGTATATTGGAATGCCAAAGGATTCAAATCCCTGGAAAATCCTCCCATCTGATCCATTCTGTAATGTGTCATAGGTGGAATGTAGGTAGCCTACAGTTATCCCTTCCACATCATGGGGGCTAGGGGTGTAGTGTTCCCATGATCTAGAAAATCTGGGTAAATTTTTTGACCCTCTTTTCATACCAAAGAAGAAGTATGAATTATGATGGTATTTAAAGATAAAATATTTGATATTATATAATACTATACATTTATTACATGTAGTTCTGAGTTTCCAAACTTTTTCTATGTCATCTGCTGGCCTTCAAGTGTCATCTGCAACTTCCACAAAACTCCCCAAAAATTCCCATTTAATTTCTTATGCCTACCTACAATATATTGAAACCAGGATGGGGACAGCCATGATGTGGAAGGGATAACTATACCACCATACACTGATATATAAAGCTGATTAGGTCAATACAATGCTTTTATTTTCCACCAACATGCTCACATTAGAAATTATCACCTATTAAGAGGAGAAAGTATATTTGATAGGGTCAGAGTCCTTGTGTACATTTTAGAACCAGGCTCAACAGAGAAAGTGGATATAGGGACACTAAGATTCATAGAAAGTGGTGCCTCACATAATATCCTAATTTAAGAGTCATTGAGTTCAATCTTTTCATTTTTCAGATTAAAAAAAAAAACATGCCAAAAGAGACTAAGTGACAGAGGAAGTGAATGGTTGAGCTAGTATCTGAACATATATCCTCCAACTTCAAATCCAGTATTCTTTCTATCACACCAACTATAGGCACACATCACCAGGGAGGAATTGTTTTCACATATATTGAAAACTAGCTTAGTTCAGAGTATAAATAAATGGGCACATCGATGGATTCAGAAAAGTAAACAGTGTCATCACCCAGGCATCAGTCCTGATGTTGGGTTTATCCAACCATTTTATAAACAATCTGAAAGAGTGAACAGTGAAATCTCCAGATCTATTTTATTGCCCCAACTAGTAAAATATCAAGCCAAAAGAGAGATAAGGAAGAGCTTATATATCTGCATAAGGGGGTGGGAAAATGGCCAATACAGTTCAGTGGGAGTGTAAAGCAATACATTAAGGGAGAAATAAACCAAACTATACTAATAAGATTAAAGGCTCTGAAATAGTAGTTATGACCAAAAAAAATAGTTAACATAAAATAATTCTTCCCAGAAGAAAACACTCCAATGAATGACCATGGCAAGAAGGGTCAGTAAACTGCTGAGCATCGAAGGAAAGGTTTTATAAACAAAATATGATATTACCCTGTCATATGGAAAACCAGGACACATATGAAACCAGAAGACTATCCTGATTCATGTATCTTAAAAGATACATGACAAGAGTGAGAGAAAATAAGGAAAATTGCGATACAGAGATATTAAGCTTGGAGTCAGTCATAACACCAGGTTCTAGTCCAGGTTCTGATATTTACGAATTGTGGGACCATGGGTAAATATCTTTATCCCTTTGAACCTCAATTTTCTTATCCATAAAATGAGAGGATTAGATTGAATGATCTCTAAATTTCCTTCCAGTTTTAAATAGATCACGTTACTTAAATAGGTTATCTTTAAATGTTACACATTAAATATTATTAAGATATTAAATACATATTAAATATGTTATGTTTCTTTAAAAATCTATTTAAATAGATTATGCTATTTAAAACTGGAAGGTACCTCAGAGCTCATTTAGTCCAATATATAAATACAAATATGAAGAATAGTATATAAATATGAAGACTACTTGTGTGACTCGAGAAGCAGCCACAATGTAATGGAGAAAGAGGTGAGTTGCAAGTCCAGAAGACAGAGAGACAGGACATTTATTGAGTACTTACTATAAATCCTGTGCTAAGACAGGAAACACAAAAACAAGCAAACAACACGGTCCTCGCTCTCCAAGAGATGACATTCTAATGAAAGAAGTGAAGCATGTATGAGTTGAAGCCTTCAGCTGAGAGGGTGGGAATGGGAGCCCCTTGGGAAGCTTGAATAGAGAGGAGAAGGCATGAAACAGCTTCTATGAAGAGTAGGTTAGCAAACTGATCAGGTAGGCAGAGAATGATTGCTGTGCTGCTGAGGCCACATTGATCTTAGATAAAACAAATTTATGTTGAATCCAGTGGGCTCAGTTTTGTCTTTTTCTAGCTCCATTCCACAGAGCAGGAGTGAAGGAGACAGAATGTAGGAGTGGTCCAGGTTTGGGGGTGGGAAAATAAAAAGGGGGGCAAAGTATTCAAAAACCAAGGATGGTATTAAATTGAATTGGTTGACCAAGGTGTAGAAATAGAGGATGGAGAACAGTGCAAGACCAATGGCCTGAGAAAAAACTGAGGGGTGAAGGTAATAGGAGTCAAGGTGAGGTTGAAGAATCCAATAAGGCAGTGGTAAGGCATAAGTAAAGATGGAATAGGATAGGTAAAGAAACACAGTGGATAGAGCATTGGGCCTGGAGTAAAGAAGGCCTGAGTTCCAATATGGCCTTAGAACATTTACTAACAGTGTGACCCTGGGCAAGTCACTTAACTTCTATCTGCTTCAATTTCCTCTACTGTAAAATGGGAAAAATAGTAGCACCTACCTCCCAGGGTTGTTGTGAGGATAAAATTAGATAATATTTGTAAAGTGCTTAGCATAGTAATAATTAACGATAATAATTATTCATTAAATTAGGCATTTAATAAATGTTTATTTAAAACAGCATTATAAGGAGGGAATCAGATCATAGTGAGAACTATAAGATGAATGGAGAGAAAAATAGAAAGATGTAAGATGAAAGGAAAGCTTGTTAATTATGGAGAAGAAGAAAGCACAGGGGAAGGGCAGGAAGATCTAAAATAAGATGTCATTGGTGAGGTGGGGGAGGAGGAAAGTGTTCAGGAATAAGGGATCTGGTAGTTGGGATTTGTACATCAGCAGCCTGAGTGTACATCACTAGAAGGGGGAGAGATCAAGTGGTGTGTTAAGCATTGAGGAGTGAGTCAAGGAAGATTATCAGTGCTGGAGAGAGTTCCTTTGAAAGCGGCACATAATAAGGTTGTTGGAAGTCTTCCTTTGAGGTTCAAACTCATGGCAGGTGGTGGGTAACATTGCAGCCTGTGAATCCTAAAGAGGAGCAGGTAAGGGAGCCCTGTCAGAAGGCCATTGTGCAATGTCATTGCTGGAGAAAACCTAGGAGGTATATGTGGAGAGGATCTTTTCCTGGGGCAGATATAAGAAAAGACCTAGGATGTCACAGAAGATGGAAGTGAATGACCCTGCAAAAGATCTAGAACAAAGCTGAAGGAAGCTAGGAGGTGAGTGGAAGTCTTTTCTGGAAAGAAGAGAGAGGGTACCAGAGATAGGACCCACAAAGGAGAGGTAGGTGGCTAGGTCTCTTCCCCAGGACTTTCTATTTTAGGTAGGTCACTTAACCTCTTATTGGTTCTGGGCAATTCTCAATCAATTAATCAATAAACATTTATTAAGTACCTACTATGTGTCAGGCACTGTGTTAAGCACAGAGGATACAAAAAGAAGCAAAAGACAGTCCCTGCCTTCAAGGAGCTTACAATCTATGACTATGGGTGCTTCTTTGAATCAGGAAGAGAGTTTCCATCAAAGAGAAAAACACAGATCTGAACGACCAATCCCCTCCCCCCAAAAAAGGAAAATTTCTGAGGCTATCCTAGGGCCAATTACACTGGAATACAAAGTGGTACTGGAGTACACGGCAATATGAAGCAGGATTAAAAAATGTCCCCTGATGGAACCATGCTGGTCTGAGATTAAAAGCTTTTAGGAACTCGTAATTCAGTCATTCCCCTTTAAGGTGATCCTATGCCTCACCCCAGTGAAGTCTCCCAGAGCACAAAAAATTGACTAGGGTAAAAAAAAAAAAATTAAACATCACCACCACAAACCCCAAATCCAGCAAAACACCTACCCAATTAAAAATTAATAAAGGTTTCCAATGAAGGAAAGGAAGAAGGGGGTGCAGATGTACTAGGGGGTCTTTTTATAGTAGTGTGAGAATGTTAATTAAAAGAATCTCACCATGAGAGAAGATCTGAAAAGAAAAGGAGTGAAAAATTAATTTTAGGTGTTGCTTCATGGGGGAAGATGGAGTGCAGGAAGGAGGTGAAGAAGCTTCTTCAGTTACTTGTAGCAATTCTTGGGCTCCCTAAAAAAGCTCACTTTAAAATTGGAAACTGCCAGAGAGACCTACTTAATGAAAATCTCTCACCTCAGTGAACAACGTGTTAATAGTGAGGAGCGCAGACTAGCTGGTGTGGAGGCCCCAAGTGATCATTGAAGGATAGTTAATAGACATAGTTAGCTGTCGGGGTGATGTTCTTCAGAGCTGGATCCTGCCCAGCTGGGAATGAGCAAGCAATGAAAGACACACATGGTAACTGAATGGTATCCCAGAAAAGACCCACAAAAGAAAGTTGGAATTGATCATCAGGATTCTGTATGGACCAAATGGCTGTGACTTTGGGTTAGTTGAGTTACTCTCCACAACACCTGGAGGGGATAAGACATCTCCATCTTAGAGAACATAGCATAAATTGTGGAACTTGTCTACGAGCTTGAAGCCAGAGCAGTCAGAATTGGAGAACAATTCTCCATCTGGATTTTTCAGCTTCGCTTCTGCACCCTCCAGACTCCCACACCCAGCTCTCAAGGGCCTGACATGTGGGGATGCCTCACAGCAACCTTGCCAGGCTCATGTTTATCTCACAGGGATTTGTCAGACCTCTAGGGGGAACCTACTTGTCAGATGCAAATCAAACACTGTGGGAAGTGAATTAGCAATAATTAGATCTTCATTGCATATCAAGGGTCCACTCAAATTCTACCCCTTCTGTTAAGCCTTCTGAACCACTATCATTCCCTATCCCTCTTCTGAAGTCAAAACATTATTGTCTACACCAGGAGCATAGGACCGCAGATTTAGGGCAAGAAGGGATAGTAAAGGTTAGCTAATCAAACCCTCTCTTCGAAAATGAGGGACTGTAGCCCATAGTGTGTACCCATTGTGTGCCCAAGGTCACACAGAGCAGGGGAAACTGATTCTTTTCCAGGTCCTTTGATTCCACATCTAGCATTCTTTCCACAGTACTGTATTGTTTCCCTACTCACATGGAATTAATGTTATTGTCTTATATTGGTATTTAGAGTTAAATATATTTTACATGTATAATATTATTAATAATTATATAATTATAATAATTATATAATTAATAATTGTATAATTAATAATTATTAATAATGTTATTGTCTTATATTGGTATTTAGAGTTAAATATATTTTACATGTATAATATTTCCTCCATCTAGATTGCAATATTATTGAGGGTAGAACCATGTGTTTATAACTCCATTGCTTTCTCTGCGGTGGTTTGCACATGGTAGATTATCAATAAGTATTATTGAAAGAATGAATGAAATAGCATTTTCCTAAATTAGGCCTTCTTAGGGTTTTCATGTGCCCTTTACAGGGCAAGCTGGTGCAGAGGTCATGAGGAGAAAGGAAAATCATAAGACAGAGGGCAGGACATATACCATGGGACAATAACACATGGTGACCATGGTAGCTTCTCAACAGTGGCTCATGCTGCACATGTTATATTATCCTTCCTCCCTTGACAGAGATGATGGATGTAAGGTAAAAAGCATCTGGATTCCTCAAGAAGAAGAGAAACTAACAGCTAAAATCCCCATTTTGCAATTACAGGGGTCACAGGCAGTTTGCAGGGACCCAATAGACCTCCTTCTCTTATGTGAGGTAGAAGTTACTGACTTTCAAAGTGCCCCAAGATGTTAAAACAACCACAAACATTTATTAAGTGTTTATTTTTTACAAAGCAATATACAATAGGTCCCTGGAGGAGACAGTACAAAGTTTATATATGAAATGATTACTATCCTCAATAGAGAGGTGTCTTTGCATAACAATCAATTAATAAATATTAATGAAACACCTACAATGCTAGGTGCTGTGGATATAAAAACAAAATATAGAGTCCTCAGATAAGGCAGTCCTTATTGCTCAAGAGAGGAAGAGGATCTTTTTCAGAAAAGCCATGAGACACCCCAGTCATCAGGGGAGAGGAGGAGGGGAAATTAAAAGTCATAACAGTGATTTTTCTTCCAGTAAAGAGGGGTAGAAGTCCTGGCTTTCTGAACCTTGAATAGAATGAGCATTCCCTGTCTAAAAGCACGTTCGTCTTCCTAAGTGCCAAGCTTTTTCAAAATATAGTGCTTCTAGGCTTATATTTATTTTTTTCACCCCTTGACTTCCTGGACATTGAGGGCATCATTCTGAGCTGAAAATTCCAAATGACTCACAGCTTAATTTCAGCTGCCAAACCAGAAGCAATCAGCCTCGGTTTAGAGTCTGTCCTGCCAATAACTTCCAGGGGCTCCCTGGGTTCACTGTCCTTCAGTTTCTCCTGTCTCTTGGGTATGAGTACCTCAGAAGGCAGGTAGAAGTTCTTCCATACATGGTCAGTCTTAGACAAAACTAGGAAGGAAGTCAATGTTGTCTTTAGCAACTCAGTCTCCCTTTGTGTCCTGGAAGTATCATGTGAAGTGGGAAAAGATGCTGAACTTGAAATCAAGAGCCATGAGTTCTGCCTCCAGTTCTGTCTTTGACCTGCTGAATGACCTTAGGAAATCACCTATAAAATTGGGGAATTGGATTGAATAATCTCTGTAATTCATTCAAAGTCTGACATTCCATGATATGTTTTCTCCTTGCAGGCATCCTTCTTCACAAGGAACCCACAGCCTTCCTAATCTTTCCCCCTTTCCTCCTATCAAAATATAACTTAAGGAAAGGATCAGATGACCTTTCACACAGAAGTGTACTTTCTACTAAGGCTTGCCTGATGACCTTTAACCAAAGAAAGAGTCTTACACATAAAGAATAGACTAGGAATTTCAACCATCAATAATGCAGTGGGGAAAGTGATTTTATAAGGAGAGTGCCCCTGAAACCATAGCATGTTCTCAGTCATCTGCATAAAAAGCTATCCCTTTGACTCCTGTGACAGAAAAGGAAAATGATAAATGTTGGAGAGGATTTGAGAAAATTGGGACACTAATATACTGTTGGTGGAGTTGTGAACTGATACAACTATTCTGGAAAACAATTTGAAGTTATACTCAAAGGACAATCAAACTGTACAGGAGTGAGGAACCCACAGCATCAAGGCTACATTTGGCCTTCTAGGTCCTTGGGTATGACCTTTTGACTAAGAACAAGTTTTAAAGAACAAATCCTTTTATGAAGGGAATTTGTTCTATGAAGTTTGGATTTAGTCAAAGGACCACACTTGAGGATCTAGAAGGCCACATATGGCCTTGAGACTGCAGGTTCCCCACCCCTGGTATATACCCTTTGATACAGCAATACCTCTGTTAGGTCTATATCCCAAAGAGATCATAAAAAAGGGGGCAGAGGAAGACCTACATATACAGAATATTTATAGCAGCTCTTTTTGTGGTGGCAAAGAATTAGAAATTGAGGAGATGCCCATTCGTTGGGGAATGGCTGAACAAGTTGTTGTATATGAATGTAATGGCATACTATTGTGCTATAAGAAATGACAAGCAGGTAGGATTCAGAAAAACTTGGAAAGACTTACATGAACTGATGCAAAGTGAAGTGAGTAGAACCAGGAGAACACTGTACATAGTATCAGAAACATTGTGTGATGACCACCTATGAATGACTTAGATCTTCTCAGAAATATAATGATCTGAGACAATTCCAAAGAACTCATGATGGAAAATGCTATCCACATCCAGAGAAAGAACTAATGGAGTCTAAATGCAGATAGAAACATATTGTTTTCATTTTCTTAATTTTTTTGTGTTTTTTTTCTTTTAGCTTGTTTCTTATTTAACAACATGACTAATATGGGGATATGTTTTACATGATTACACATATGTAAACTATATCAAACTGTGTATTGTCTTGGGAAAGGGGGAGGTAAGAGAGGGAGGAGAAAATGTGGAACTTAAAATCCTTTTTTTTAAATGAATGTTAAAAATTGTCTTTACATATAATTGGAAAAAATAAAATATTATTTAAAAAGAAGGGGAAAAAAGCTATCCCTGTTGATTCCTGACACTGAAAGATACTTCAGCAGCCTGAATCTAATCAAACAATAAATATTTATTAAGTTCCTACCATATTCCAGTCACTGTATATACTAGGTGTTGAAAATACAAAAACGACTTCCTCCAAGGAACTGATATTCCATCAGACAATCTTTTAATTAATCAATTAATTAATCAATCAATTAATAGATACATGAGGTGTCCAAATGAAATTCTAAGTTTTAATGACTTTAAAAATAAACATAAAAAGATCTTTTAAAAGCTTACTTATATTTTAAAATTTTTATATTTCTTATAAAAGTTCAACATAACATCTTATACCATAAATCTTGGCTTTGACTATTTTTGAACTTTGTAAAAACTGCTACCACTTAGTCACTGCAATTGTCACTAATTGGACTTGTAACGCTAGCTTTAAGATCATCCAAAGAATAAGGTTTTGATCAAAGAAAATAATATTTGTAAAGAATGCTTAGCACAGTGCATTGACATAGTAGATATTATATTAAAAAATGCTTATTCCCTTCCCTTCTGTCTCCTCTTTGGATGCATACAGAGCAATTCTGACAAGACCTCACAAAAAAAAGTCAAATGGAAATATAAGAGATGACTAAGGGAAGCAAAAACAGTGGATCTCCTCTACTGATTCACTAGTCTGAGAAAGGGTCATCCAGAAACTATTACGTCTGCAAACAAATTTATTGTCCAAAATTCATAAAACTAAATAAGTACAAAAGAAATTTAAATAATAAAACTTTCAAATGATATTATTTGTAAGTTTATGGCATTTATATGTGAGAAGTTATTAAAGCTTAAAACTGCATTAAGACTTTTGGGATATGATCATACCTTATGTTGGACATCTACTATACACACAAGATCTCGGATTAATGGATCTCATAAAAAGGTTACTCAACATCATTAATTTGCATTTATTGACCTGCTTGCTATGACCAGACTTTCCTATTCTTATATAATAGCATTCCAAACTCCCTACTCTGCTGAACAGGGAAAGCAAATGTAGCTCCAGGCTGCTCCACTCCACCACTATGCATAGACACATAATATTACCCCAGGAACCTTGAGGGTCTTGCCCTCCCAGTCTGATTGTTTTTTAAGGGGCAATCCCTTGAATAACTACTTAAAGAGTCCTATTCATTGAATGCGTGTATCTCAGTCAAAGTGAGAATGTAATAAGGCCAGGTTCTCACTTTGAATCCTGGGTCATGTCCAGTCATCCTGATGAATATCAGGACACCGGACCCAGATGGCTCAGGAGAAGAAAGTGAGTTTGGTGACCTTGCATAGCCCTCACTCACTCAAATTAAAGTCAAGTGCAAGTCATGTCATCATCTTCTTGTCATGGTCCTCTTCAAGAACAAAGGACACACATGCACACAGACACAATACTACCCCTCAAGCCAAAGCAATTCAGTCTCTGATCTTTGGCCCCATGTGATATAGGCAAGAGGTAACAATAGTAGGAGCAAATACAGGTCGCTACCACATTCATTTCCTGGCCCTGCCCCACTCTCCTATTGACCTCATATTTATCACTACTATAATTCTAACACAGAAAAATGGCACACTGTGACCATAAGAGATTCAAATGGCTTATTTTTCTTTCATTATATTGAATAATGCCTCTGTGTCTTTTACCTGTTTTCCAGAAAAGATCTACTATGCTGGAGACATCAAAAACCCTGCCTTTCCAATTGGCAAGGTAAGTTATTTCCTAGGAGCTTAGAGTTCTCCCAAGCACACAAATGCCTACCTTGAGTCAGCCGTACCTTCATATATATAACATATATCATATAATATATAATATTCATATATACACACATGTATATATATACATATATATCTTTCATTGCTATTCAATATTTCATGTTTTCATCTTGCCTGCATTCCCTTTTCCCATAGAAGATTTCCTCAAAGCCTCTTTGTGAGATGCAGATGAATTTGGGTTCTAGAAGGGTTTTCCAATGAAGCCCTGGCTTTGGAGAATTCTACCAAACTGAAAAGGACTGGGGGAGAAAGGAAAAGAATAACCATTTATTTTGTTATTGTTCAATTGTATCTGACTCTTTGTGATCCCATCTGAGGTTTCTTGGCAAAGATACTGAAGTAGTTTGCCATTTCTTTCTTATTTTATAGATGAGGAAAACTGAGGCAAACAGGGTTAAGTAACTTGCCTCAGTCACACAGTTAGTAAGCATCTGAGATTAGATTTGAACTCAAGAAGTTGAATGTTCCTCACTCCAGGCCTGGCACTCTATCCATTGTACCACTTAGCTGCCCCAAACCATCTATTAAACACTTACTATATTCCAGGCATTATGCTAAGCACTTACAAGTATCATTTCATTTGATACTCACTACAACCCTGGGTTTAGCCCCATTTTACAGTTAAGGAAACTGAGGGATACAGAGGTAAAGTGACTTGCCCAAGATCACACAGCTAAGAAGTGTCTGAGATTGGATTTGAACTTGGGACAGGTTTTCCTATCTCTAAGCATCACATTTTAAAGATGATGCTCCTTAGAAAAGGACTGGGTAACATTTGATATTTTTATCTGTTTCATGTGTCACCATGGCCTATTTTTTATGGTTAGGAACATCAAAATCTCAAAAGATTAAAAAATGCTAGTGATCTAGAGGGCACCAGAGAGTCATAGTGAGTATAAGTGACCTATTCCTAATGATAACTTGGGACCTCTAATGACCCTTAAAAATATGGGCTGGGCTGGGAATGAGAGCAGAGAATGAGAGGAACACAATACACTCTAGCATGTTGGATAAATCCATCAGGGAATGGATGCATAAGAACTGCCCAAGATGAAAACCATGAATTGGGTTTGGGTGGTCCTCAGAGGAATGGAGAACAAAACGTAAGTATACACATCATTATCTACAACAAATAATAAATATCAACAACTAACCTACTCCACATCACCCCTCTATCTCTCTCAAAGCTGTACCTGACTCCAGGGAAACATCTTCTCTTGTAAAAACTCCCATCCTTCCTTCAGCCTCAGATCTTTCTTTTATATGTCTTCTTTTCATTTTCCAACTCTGAGTTCCTTTTCCTTAGGGAATCATCTCATTGAGGGCCCCTGGCTTTCATTTTCTTTCTTAGGCATCATTTCCGATTTCTTACCCTCCAGGTCTCTTCTCCAGATTTTTCCTCTCTTTGTCTTTCAGTCTAATCTTCTAGAGTCATGAGCAAGGAAAAAAGTTTTTTCACCCCCAAGAAGTGTATAAGCCTATAGAAAAGGTCCCCTGATCACAGGGAATGTCTTCTACTTTTGTTTTTGTTTTATTAATGGAATGCTTTTCCTTTTTGAGAAGACACCACTGACACCACTGACTACTACCATCTGGTATATAATGTTTTCTGCAACAATAGTTTTTATTTATAGCTTAACTGCACCTTTGCTGGTTTCTCCTAATGGAAAAACTGAGAGGCAGAGAGTTATTTTTAAACATATGTGTATGTCTGTGTATGTGTGTGTATGTATGTATGTATATAGGCAGATCATCATACCATTCTTCAATCCATAAAGATACACTTGAAGTGATTTTGACCCAGATGAAGCTCAAGAATGTGGTAAAGATCTAAGAGCTGGAGATTTTGTGTCTCTACAGCTCCCTTAGTCACAAAGCTGGACACATCCCCAAATTTTCCAATATCAGCAGAGATTCCGATCAGATTCCAGATTATCAGATAGAAAGCGAAGATCCATGGCCCAGCCAGAAACTTCTTCATCTCCTTCTGGTTATAGAGGCCTTCTGAGAAGGAAAGCAGAGCCAGGATCTCCCTCCAATCTTCTTTCTCCTAATCAGGGCTGGATGTCCCTTAAGGTCCCATATTGCACAGGGGCATCATCATCATTCTCATCATCAATCTGTCATCATTATCATATCAATAACAGTGATAGCAAGGCGGCCAGGTGGCACAGTGGATAGAGCACCAGTCCTAACGCCAAGAAAACCAGACTCCTGGCTCCTAAGACCAGTGCTCTACTCAGCAGAACATAGGTTGGCTGTTCTCACTCCCATTCTCATTACTTTGGTGGCACAGGTGTTACAGACATCAAAAAACCAGATATTCAACCCAAGACAGTCACAAAGGACTCATGATGAAAAATGCTATCTGCCTCCAGAGAAAAAACTGATGGCATCTGAATATAGACCAAAACATACTATTTTTCATTTTCTTTTTTTCATTTTTCTTTGGTTCAAGTTTTCTTCCACAAAATGACTATTTTGGAAATATGTTTTACATGATTGAACATGTATAACCTATGTCAGATCGCCTACCATTTTAGGGACAGGGTATGGGAGAGAGGAAGAATAAAATTTGGAACTCAAAATTTTAAAAAAGCACCTGTATGTTAAAAATAGCTTTCACATGTAATTGGGGGTAAAATATTATTTGAAAGAGAGGAAGAAAGGAAGCAAGGAAGGAAGGAAGGAAAGAAAGAAAGAAACAAAGAAACTAGAGCTTCCCAACATGGATCCAACTGGCCCCCATCACCTCCATGCTGGCATACCCCCCTTGTAGACTTTTCCTAAACTGGAAAATATAGTCTTGAATTACAAACTTCATGTCCCATTCTTCAATTATCTCAACATTTCTTATTTCCACCATGGTGGAGTGACAAAGACTGTGTCCCAGGGCACCGTATTTGCCAAATTTAGAGGGGGCTGATAGTATTTATCATCTGTAAGCCATAGATACAATGGAGCTCAATATCCAGGTGGAAGAATTAAAACCAGGAAACTAATAGGATACACTTAAATTCAGACTTATTCCCACTCCTTCCCTATTCTCCACTCCCCCACCTCACCACTATATTTAATAGCAATGGCTTAATATCAGTGTCCCTCAATCTCTATTGTCCTACCTCAGGGTAGTGTTGCACCTTCTCAACAGGAGGGTGAGTTTCATGCCATTTATCTAAGGTGCAATTTATTTGTGGTCCTTGCCTCAAATAAAAATATTCCTAGCTAATGGTTTCACCACAAAGAAATGAAGTGTGTTTCCTATTAGTGAGTGTTTTGTGAATACTTTCTATAGAGCTCACCCTGGGCTGCCTACTGCAGAAAGTAGAATTTTTTTTTTAATTTAAAGAAAGAAACTGAGAAAGCTTAAGTTGAGGATTTGCTCATAATTAACACACTCTTTTTTTATGATGGATTTGTTAAAATCATAAAACCTTACCTGAAACTGTATCAGTTCAATACTTGAACAATAAGACAGCTGGGAGAGGAGATACTCGTCCACTGGGATCTTTGTCATATACTAAACAGTAGCTCCAAGAGGATGCAGAAGTACACACTCAGAGACATCAATGTTTCTGCAAGGTCAGCAGTAAGGTGGGAATCCTGAGACACCCATCATTCTTCTAACGAAGCTTTTTCCTTATAACCCTTTGCACCTCAATTTTGATCATGCCAAGGGACATTAGCCTAATATTTTGCTTTTGTTTCTTGTAGGGAGAATATCACATTTTATTGAGACTATACAATGAAAACAATTTCACCATTGTTTGTGCCAACTTCACTGTCATCAGCTACTGACCGACCACCCTTTCCTCAAGCTCAAGTATGGCCAAGCGTAACTGTATGGAAAGCCCAAATACCTGCAACGAAGCAAGCTATCCAAGAAACCCCAATGTCAGCGACAGAAGGGTTATAAGAACCAATTTTCACCAGAAGCCTCAGGTGCTGATTTAAACCCCAGGAGCAGATGTCCCCAGAACCCTCAGGTGTAATTAATCCCATGAAATTATCTATCTGTTTTTAATGAGCCTAACATTAGTAATTGAGCACTCCCTGGACCTCATTTGCTGTTTCCTAATTGGTCATCACAGTCCAAATGTTCATCCTTTTTGATTCCTCCGGGATCTATCTAAGGAGTTAAATAGAATGAGGAATCCAGCCCACAGTGTTAACCTGTGGTTTGTTCAAAGAATTTTAGTACTATATTAGATTTGAAATTTAATTTCACTTCCCTAATGCCTGGTGTTAAAGCAATGCAACCAGATCCCAGACTAAACTTAGGGTTTTACAGAGATACCTACCATCCTTGCAAATGAAACCATGCCAGAGGCCCAGCACCCACAGAGTCTAGGATAAATCTATCATATGGATATTAGAGCTAAATGTGAGATGACACCACAGACTGAATGCTTATTGGTAGAATCTCCCATTCAGTTGGAACTTTTTGTGTTGGTGCACAGGCAAAGGAGACCCCCAAAAGGATAATATATGGGGGTGAATGTTCAGTTAATACATGCGATTCTTTCCTTCCCTTCATAATATACTTACCATGTATCTTCATTCTCATGGATTAGAGTGATTTTGAACATAAGGTTTTCCCTATAACAAATTTATTCCTCCGCAAACCCATACTCTTCAAAACCCTGGAAGAAAGACAGAAATAGAAGTTTTTGTCTTTTTTTTCTTTAACTCTCTCTGTCCTGATTTTTTTTTTTAATTTTGTTTGGTTTCCTTATCAAGGGTGCAAAACCTGAGGCCTTGAGTCCACATATGGCCTTCCTATGTCCTTGGGTCCATGCAGCCTTTTGACTGAGTCTGCATTTTACAGAATAATTAAGGGGATTTGTTCTGTGAAGTTTGGATTCAGTCCAAGGGTCACACTTGAGGACCTAGAGGACCACAAGGCTGCAGGTTTCCCACCCCTGCTGGATCCTGAGCATGTGGGCATGTGCTACCAGTTGTGGAGATAAAGAAAGAGGGGGCCCTGTATCTTCTCTCTCTTAGTATACCAAGTAAGCGATTCTATCTTCAAAATAGCTTTCATCTCAGTATAAGATAAACAGACCCTCCCCCTTCCTTGTTTATGTCTTACTTTTTTCTGGTTCCCATGCTATACAAGCCTTTGGTTCATAACTTTGGCATGTGATGGGAACTTGGAGACCATCAAATCCAGCTCCCCCTTTTTTCAGAGAAGGGACTGGAGGTCCAGAGAGGCTAAATAATTAGTCCATAGTCACATAGCTAGTAAGAATCTAAGGAAAGATTTAAACTCAGGTCTTCTAACTCCAAGCCTAACTCTACCTACTGCACCCTCAGCACAGCAAAACTGGCCTGCCTCAATTCCCCCGGGGGCCAATGACAGACAAGCAAATTTTTGGCCAGCCTCCAAAACCCAGACTGATTTCCCTCCATTCTTTCTGTTTCCTACATTCTATTTAATCATAGGAGAGTGTTTGTTTTGAGAGTTCACTTGGCTGATGGAGGAAAGCTGTGAATGACCTAATCCCTCCCTGCTGTGTCTTGTAACAACAATAAAGCTTCTCCATATGATCTATACCTGAAACATGTATGTGCTGGTCCTTTTATTATGGCACAATGGTTCCCAACCTTTGAAAGTATAAAGGCCATGTTTCAATATCAGGAAATTTCTCAGATTCCAGCAACTAATAGCTTTACCCAGGTGTATGCTGGAGCCGACTCAAACTGGTTCATGGGAGTCAATTGTTAAATTTTCAGAGGCAGAATTTATACCCCAGAAATCAGTAAATGCTACAAATCAAGTATTGATTTGTTTCATTGCTCCCTAGACTTAAGAAAGTGATGTAGAAAATTGCCAGATTTTTCCAGATTAAGCTTAAAAATGTGTCATGGGTAATTTTCCTTTTTTGAGGGGGGAGCCAGTTGTTAAATATTTGCCAGCAGATCCCTGGTTGAACCAATAGTGCCCACTGATTCAGAAAATATATGACAAATTTTCAAATTAGAAGGGACTTTCTACCCTAACTCATATATAAAAAAAAAAAATCCCTTTACAACTAACAACCAATAAATGGTCATCTAACCTTGGCATAAAGACTTCAAGTGAAAGAGGACCCACTACCTCCTGCATCACATTGGAATGTGTGATCACTCTCTTTAACAAAGTTCTCTTTACAAGGACTAAAATTTAAGAATATCTCAAAAGACCAAAATGTGTCTGTCCATTGATGCGATGCATTATTTTATCTTTAAAGTAAATAGAGAGAGGCTGAAAATGTTTATTTCAAAGTAAGATTATAATAAAACTTCACTGTGACATCTGACATTTTAACTTCATTTCCACTAATTTAAAAAAAAATACTGGGTTTCATTCTTCTAGCGTTAAGCCTCTTATGCTTTCTCCCGTGGCTCCTACCTCTGTCCTCTGAGTATGACCCAAATGAGTCCAGTACCTTTCCCACATGACAGCCCTCTGTTTACTGAGGACAGTTATCATTAGGCAGGACAGTTCACTTTTTTTGAGACTGCCCAGGGAAAACATGACTCAGCTCATCTGTTAGAAAGGATTCACTAAACCTAGCTGACCCCACAGAGGTCCTCTGACAGCTGTTAAGGCCTTTTATTGCTTATACCCTCCTCCACCCCACCCCACCCTTTCTTCTACAAGGTCCTAATCCATCCTGGTTAGGATGAATAGATTTCTTTCACCTACTCCTGACCACAAAGTGCACACTCCTGTTAAATCAATCAGGGCTGGGGATAAATACATGCATTATTTATCTTTCTACTTCTTCAGCTCCCATCCTGTCCCAACCATCTAGTGCTTAGCTAGACATAGCTTAGCATAGTATGCCTGTCACATAGCAGGCACTTAAAAAACATTGATTGATTGATTGATTGATTGATTGAGATGCAAATTGTCTAAGCTTTTATTGGCTTATGAGGAGACATTTAATAAAACTAAATGGCAGACAGATGGAACTAGCCCCTTTTGCTCTGCATTCTTTTTTTTTTTTTTTTCAGCCAAAGAGAAAAATAGTTTATTAAAGATCTGTTGTATTGGCCAGACTCTTTTTTTTTTTTTTGTAAGTTTTTTTTTTTATTTTTTTTTATTTTTATTTTTTTTTTATTTTTTTAATGTTTAACAATCACTGCCATACAATTGCGATTTTATCCCTCCCCACCCACCCCCCACTACCTCCCTCCCTCCCCACGACTGCATACAATTCTGTATAGATTCTACATATACTTTCCTATTGAGTATATTTTCACTATAGTCATGCTATGTAGTCAGACTAAGATAAATGAAAGAATCCATATAACAAATCAGAACATGATACACAAACAGATACACATACACAAACATGATCTGCTACATTATGTGAGTGACTTCCATATTTCTCTCTCTGAGTGTGGAAGGCATTTTGCCTTGAGGTCCACCATTGGGATTTTTTTTTTTTTTCAGAAGTTCTTGTGTTATTACAAAAATCTAAGTCTACCAGAAAAAACTCTCACACACTGTGGTTGTTGCTGTGCATAAAGTTCTCCTGGTTCTGCTCCTTTCACTCAGCATCAGGTCATATAAGTCCTTCCAGGCCTCTCTGAAGTCTTCTTGTTCATCATTTCTAATGGCACAATAGTATTCCATTACATTCATATACCATAATTTATTCAGCCATTCCCCAATTGATGGACATCCCCCTGACTTCCAGTTTTTGGCAACTACATAGAGTGCTGCTATAAATATTTTTGTACATGTGGGACCCTTTCCCATTTTTATGATCTCTTGGGGATATAGTCCTAGTAGTGATATTGCTGGGTCAAAGGGTATGCACATTTTTGTAGCCCTTTGGGCATAGTTCCAAATTGCTCTCCAGAATGGTTGGATGTGCTCACAGCTCCACCAACAATGAATTAGTGTTCAAACTCTCCCACATCCTCTCCAGCATTTATCATTTTCTTGTTCTGTCATGTTTGCCAATCTTATAGGTGTGATGTGGTACCTCAGAGTTGTTTTGATTTGCATCTCTCTAACCAATAGTGATTTAGAGCATTTTTTCATCTGATTATAGATAGCTTTAATTTCTTCCTCTGAAAATTGCCTGTTCATATCCTTTGACCATTTATCAATTGGGGAATGACTTGTATGATTATACATTTGGGTCAGTTCTCTATATATTCTAGAAATGAGGCCTTTATCCCCGAGCTTAGCTGTAAAAATTTTTTCCCAATTTACTACATCCCTCCGGATTTTGGTTGCATTGGGTTTGGTTGTGCAAAAACTTCTCAGTTTAATGTAATCAAAGTTATCCATTTTGCATTTCATAATGCATTCTATCTCTCCTTTAGTAAAGAATTCTTCCCTTCTCCATAGATCTGATAAATACACTATTCCTTGCTTCTCCAGTTTATTCATGGTATCAATCTTTATACCTAAATCATGTACCCATTTGGACTTTATTCTTGTGTACGGTGTCAGGTATGGGTCTATGCCTAATTTCCGCCACACTGTTATCCAGTTTTCCCAGCAATTTTTATCAAACAATGAGTTCTTATCCCAGAAGCTGGGGTCCTTGGGTTTATCAAACAGAAGGTTGCTATATTCCTTGCCTACTGCATCTTGAGTGCCAAGTCTATTCCACTTGTCTACCTCTCTGTTTCTTAGCCAATACCAAGTGGTTTTGATAATTGCTGCTTTATAGTACAGTTTAAGGTCTGGTAGCGCTAGGCCACCTTCCCAGGCATTTCTTTTCATTAGTCCCTTTGATATTCTGGACCTTTTGTTTTTCCAAATGAATTTTGATATTATTTTATCCAGCTCTAGAAAGTAATTGTCTGATAGTTTAATTGGTATGGCACTAAATAAGTATATTAATTTGGGTAGAATTGTCATTTTTATTATATTAGCACGGCCTACCCATGAGCAACTAATGTTTTTCCACTTACTTAAATCTGACTTTATTTGTGCAAAAAGTGTCTTGTAATTGTGTTCATATAGTCCCTGGGTTTGTTTTGGCAGGTAGACTCCTAAGTATTTTATACTGTCTACCCTAACTTTAAATGGGATTTCTCTTTCTATCTCTTGCTGTTGAACTTTGTTGCTAATATATAGGAATGCAGAAGATTTGTGTGGGTTTATTTTGTACCCTGCAACTTTGCCAAAGTTGTTTATTAATTCAAGTAATTTTTTACTTGAATCTCTGGGATTCTCTAGGTAAATCATCATATCATCTGCAAAGAGTGATAACTTAGTTTCTTCTTTGGCTATTCTAATTCCTTGAATATCTTTATCTTGTCTAATTGCTACAGCTAACATTTCTAGTACCATATTGAATAATAGTGGTGATAATGGACAACCTTGTTTCACCCCTGATCTTATTGGGAATGCATCTAGCTTATCCCCATTGCATATAATGCTTGCTGAAGGTTTTAGATAGATACTGCTTATTATTTTATGGAAAGTTCCCTTTATTCCTATGTTCTCCAATGTTTTTAGTAGGAATGGATGTTGTATTTTGTCAAAAGCTTTTTCTGCATCTATTGAGATAATCATGTGGTTTTTGTTAGCTTTGTTGTTGATGTGATCGATAATGCTAATAGTTTTCCTAATATTGAACCAGCCCTGTAGTCCTGGTATGAATCCTACCTGATCATAATGTATTAATCTCGTGATAAGATGCTGTATTCGTTTTGCTAAAATCTTATTTAAAATTTTTGCATCTATATTCATTAGGGAAATTGGTCTATAATTTTCTTTCTCTGTTTTGTCTCTTCCTGGTTTGGGTATCAAAACCATATTTGTATCATAGAAAGAATTTGGGAGGACTCCTTCTTCCCCAATTTTCAAGAATAGTGTATGTAGTATTGGAATTAACTGTTCTTTAAATGTTTGATAGAATTCACTTGTGAATCCATCTGGCCCTGGAGATTTTTTCCTAGGGAGTTCATTGATGGCTTGTTCAATTTCTTTTTCTGAGATGGGGTTGTTTAAGTATTCAACTTCCTCTTCTGTTAATCTGGGCAATTTGTATTTTTTAAAATATTCACCCATCTCATTTAGATTGTCGAATTTGTGGGCATAAAGTTGGGCAAAGTAGTTTCTAATTATTGTTTTAATTTCCTCCTCATTGGAGGTGAGTTCACCCCTTTCATTTTTAATGTTAGTAATTTGGTTTTCTTCTTTCTTTTTTTTGATCAGATTAACCAAAGGTTTATCAATTTTATTAGTTTTTTCATAAAACCAACTATTGGTTTTATTTATTAATTCAATAGTTTTCTTTATTTCAATTTTATTAATCTCTCCTTTGGTTTTCAGTATTTCTAATTTGGTATTTACTTGGGGATTTTCAATTTGTTCTTTTTCTAGCTTTTTCAACTGCAAGCCTAAGTCATTGATCTCCTCTTTCTCTATTTTATTTATGTAAGCATTCAGAGATATAAAACTTCCCCTAATAACTGCTTTTGCAGTGTCCCATAAGTTTTGGTATGTTGTCTCACTATTGTCATTCTCTTGAATGAAGTTGTTGATTGTTTCTATGATTTCTTCTTTAACCCAATCCTTCTTTAGAATTAGATTATTTAGTTTCCAATTGATTTTTGGTTTCTCTTTCCATGGCCTTTTATTACATGTAATTTTTATTGCATTATGATCTGAAAAGGATGCATTGATTATCTCTACCTTTCTGCACTGGATTGTGAGATTTTTATGTCCTAGTACATGGTCAATTTTTGTAAATGTTCCATGTACCGCTGAGAAAAAGGTATATTCCTTTCTATTCCCATTTAATTTTCTCCAAAGATCTATCATATCTACCTTATCCAGAGTTTTATTTACCTCCTTAACCTCTTTCTTGTTTATTTTGAGGTTGGATTTATCGAGTTCAGAGAGGGGGAGGTTGAGGTCCCCCACTAGTATAGTTTTGCTATCAGTTTCTTCCTTCAACTCCCCCAACCTCTCCTCTAAGAATCTGGATGCTATACCACTTGGAGCATACATGTTTAGTAATGATATTGCTTCATTGTCTATGGTGCCTTTTAGTAGGATATAGTTTCCATCCTTATCCCTTTTGATTAGATCTATTTCTGCTTTTGCTTTGTCTGAGATTAGGATTGCTACTCCTGCCTTTCTTACATGAGCTGAGGCACAATATATTCTGCTCCATCCTTTGACCTTTATCCTATGTGTTTCAAATGTGTTTCTTGTAAGCAGCATATTGTTGGATTATGGCTTTTAATCCATTCTGCTATCCGTCTCCGTTTTATGGGAGAGTTCATCCCATTCACATTCACAGTTATGATTACAATCTGTGTATTTCCCTGCACCCTCTTTCCCACCATTTGTGCTTTTAACTCTCCCGTCTCCCTTCCCCTCCTCAATAGTATTCACTTTTCTCCCCCTCCTCCTGCAGCCTTCCCCTCCTTCTTTTAGCCCCCCTCCCTTTTAGTCCCCTTTACTCTTATTGCTTCTTTCCTCCCTTTTAGCCACCCTTCCCTTTCTTCCCCCTTCCCCTCCTACTACCTATAGAGCTAGTTAGGATTATCTGCTTAAGATTATTTTTCCCTCCTTTGAACAAATCAGATGAGAGTACCTCTCAAACAATGCTCATCTCCCTCCCCTCCTTCCCTCTACTATAGTTTTGTACTTCTTCCTGTGATATAATTTGCCATTTTCTGCTTCCCCCTTTCCACACCTCCTATTACATTCCCTTCTCATACTTAAATCATATTTTTGACATGACATCATTTACTTTATGCCCGTTCCCTCTACATATATCCCTTTTATCATAATAGCTGCACAGTTCTCAAGATTAACAGGTATCATCTTCCCTTATAGGGAGGTAAACAGATTGCCCTAATTGAGTTGCAAGTTTTTGTTTTTGTTTTTTCCCCTCTGTTTACCTTTTTATGATTCTCTGGAGACCTGCATTTGAAGATCAAATTGTCTATTGAGTTCTGGTGTTTTGGTCAGGAAGCTCTGGAAATCCCTTATTTCGTTGAATGACTTTCTCCTTGCCTGAAATGTTATGCTGAACTTTGCTGGGTAGTTGATCCTCGGTTGGAGTCCCAACTCCTTTGCCTTACGGAATATTGGGTTCCAATTCTTTCGATCTTTTAATGTAGAAGCTGCAAGGTCCTGTGTGATCCTGACTGTGTGACCTTGATATTTAAATTGTTTCTTTCTGGCTGCTTGTAGTATTTTCTCCTTCACTTGATAGCTCTGGAATTTGGCAACTATATTTCTTGGGGTTTTGAGTTTGGGATCCCTTTCCGGTGGGGAACGGTGGATTCTTTCGATGACCATTTTGCCCTCTGAGTCTAGTACTTCTGGGCAGTTTTCCTTGATGATTTCCTGGAAGATATTGTCCAGACTCTTTTCTTCATCATGGGTTTCTGGCAGGCCAATAATTCTTAGATTTTCTGTCCTGGATCTATTTTCCAGGTCAGTTGTTTTTCCAATTAAATATTTTAGATTTTCTTCTATCTTTTCATTCTTTAGATTTTGTTTGACTGATTCTTGTTGCCTCATTGAGTCATTAGTTTCTACTTGCCCAATTCTAATCTTGATCGTATTGTTTTCTTCAGTTAGCTTTCGCATCTCCTTTTCCATCTGGCCAATTTTTCCCTTTAAGGAGCTATTTTCTCCATTTAATTTTTGTACTTCTTTTTCCATTCGACCAATTTTCCCAGTTAGGTTTTGGGTTTCCTTTTCCATCTGATCAATTTTCCCTATTAGGTTTTGAGTTTCCTTTTCCATTTGATTAACTCTTCCTTTTAGGGAATTATTCTCTCCAGTTAATTTTTGAACTTCCTTTTCCATTTCTTCAATTTTCTTTTTCAGATTGATGTTCTCATCAGTGAATTCTTTTTTTATAGTTTTAAAATCATTGGCCAGTTTTTCTTTTATATCCTTCTCCAGACGTTCCAGGTAATCTAGTTGTGCTTGCGAGAAATTCATAGTCCCATCTGAGGTTTCAGATGGAAGTACAGTCTCAGCTCTGACCTCTTTGGTGTTTGTGTTTTGGTCCTTATCCCCATAGAAAGATTCTATGGTTTTTTCACTTTTCGTCTGCTTTTTCCGATTCATGATGTTGGCTGAGTGTTGTAGCTTTTGGTTCTTTCAGTCAGAAGATACAGATCTTTTAAGTTGAGTTGATGTTTGTCTAGGCTAATAGCAGGCTTTTTTTTGTTGTTGTTGTTGTTGTTGTTGTTTCCCAGATCAACCCTGGGGTTAGCTTGATAGGTGTGTGGGAGGTGTGGTCTGGTCTCAGGATATCTCCTCAGCTGGCCTGAGGCAAAGGCAAGGTCCGGGGATGGTGATCCCAGCTTCCCTATTGTCTTCCCTTTCCCCTGGAGGGCTGGGGCATGCCTAGAGGCTAATGCGTGTTCCCGCCCCTCCTGGGGCTCGTCTCCCGGGCTGAGGCTTGCTTGGGTCTCAGTGCGAATTTTCTCTGCCCTGGGTCGTCTGTCCCTCCAGATAGCCTCCACCACGGTGGGAAGAATCCCCCTTTGCCACTTTTCCAGCCTGTGGTGTTATGAGACCACCCGCCCCCTTCTGCTGTTCCCACTGATCCAGGATTAATCTGGGGAAGAATTTTATGGTTCCCTCACGGTCATCGGGGGGGAGGGGAGAGCACTTACTGATCACTCCGGCATCCCAGCTCCTGGATGTTCAAGTAGTGACCCACTCTGGCCAGACTCTTAAGAAATCTCACCATTGGCTAGACTCTTCAGGAATCTGAGCATTTGTGACACTTGTATTGACAAGCAAGCCAGATAGAATCTGAGCTAGATTGAATTGGAGTGTTTTTATCTTGCTCTGCATTCTTGCTGTCTAATTAAAAATCTCTATCTTTTTTACATTAATAGCAATATTTATATACATTTGAAAAATAGTAATATATACATATATTTATACAAATATGTGGATATTATCTATTCAGTTTATAGAAGGTGTGAAAGGCAGTGCGGTGTAGGGATAGAGAGTTAGTCTTAGGGTCAGGAAGATCTGTATTTCAATCCTGCCTCTGACACATTCTGGGCATGTGATTATGACCATATTATAACCTCTCGGTGCCAAGGACAATTCTCTAAATAAGACTATATAAGACTTGTAAGACTATAAGTTGAAGAATAGTTACTGATCTGCATTGGTAGAGGGAGTGTTCTCACCTAAAGATCCCTACACTAGTGAAATCACATCTCTGTCCTATACATTTGCTTATTCATGGATTGTAGTTTAAATATGGATAAGTGAATAGCTTACACATATTATACATATATAAACATATCCATTATATTATGTAGGTATAGTATATATATATACACATAGAATACTATATCATATATACATATTTGGTATGCATTGTCTGTATACACGCACATATATACACATACATGTATTGTGTACATGGATGCATATATACATACATTCTTTTATGCATGTATTTACAGATCCCATGTCCTAGGTACTTCTGCACTATGTTTTTGATTGGCCCATGAAATGTAAAATAATTAAATAATGATACTCAATGTACTAGTCTAAAGTTTTCCACTCTGCCTTACCCAAGGAAAACGGATTTATTTGTAGGGTTGCTATTTTGTTTTGTTTGGTTTTCAGTTAAACTTCCATTTCCTAACAGTAGAAGTTCACACATGAAGTGAAGGAGCCTACTGTGATATCTGAAATTTTCACTTCACTTACGTCTCTTTTTAAAAATAATTGTAATGGCCAACATGGAAATTGAAAACACATTCTGATGATAACTTTGATATATTAAAAAGGGAAAGTATATCACCACCAAAGATCCAGTTTCCGCTTTGAGTTCAGTTGTGTTCAGGCCTTCTGAACTTCTCAGTCTCTATTATCTGGAAATTAAGAGGTTTACACAAATTAGAAAGGAAATGATTGGTGGTTTTGCATTCCTTAAACATAACATTTAGTTTGGAAACCACTTTAAAGGTTAAGAACTTTCAGCTATCTTTCAAAGGTGCCAGTCTTAAAGAGAGCTTTCGTCTTTCACTCTGATTTTCTTTTGATTGTAACCTCAAGACTATATTCATATTTCAGAGTGTCTTGGCCTTAATCCCACTGCGGAAGGAAGAGTCCTACATCTAAGTAGTTACAGAAGTAAATGAGGGCTGCTGGGTTGGGGAAAGATCAGAGATTCATGAGAATTAGATGTAGAAGGGACTTTAGTCCTATACCTTTAATGTTGAAGGGGAATAAACAGAGGCTCTGTCAGTCTGTCTATAAAATTTTTTTTTAAATAAAATTAAAAATAAGCTATCCATATGCTCTCACTCTCTAGGACTTCCTTTCTTCTTCTTCTTTTTAAACCCCTGAACATTCTTCCACAATGCATTAAAAGAAAGAGGTAAGAGTATTCCTCCTTTCTTCTTACCCTAACCATTCTGTGGTATTGGTGACTGAAAGCAGAAGCATGTGGTACTGGGTAACATCCTAAATTCTAGAGTGCCTCAGTTCAAAAGTTCAGATAGAAGACCATCTAGAGAAAGAAGAAAAGTTTTCTAGAGAAAAAAAGAAAATTTCCCACACAGTATGCTTCCAGAAAAAAAGAACACATGGTTCTTTGGTTTCTTAGACAAGACAGAAGGGGTTTGTTTGTTTAGCAAGTTCCAGTGTATGCTTCTGGGGGAAGTCAAAATTATCAGACGGTACAAGTCTTGGACAGACTATATAAGACTCCATAGGAAAGAACTCACTGGAATGACAGAGGGTTCCCTCAGTAGCAGCCCCATATTTAGTTCCCCTCCTGAGGGAGCTCATGGCTGATTTGAATGCTTTTTGTATTTTACATGTTTGTTTCTGCCTTATAAATTCTCTGTGGAGAGAAATAAAGGCTGTCTCATACCCAAAATTCACATTGTACTTTGAAATCCTAGGTGGGAAGTCAAAAATACTATTGTTCACATATGGAGGAAGTATGACATAAACCGTCCATAAACTTCAGGTGGGAGATTTATCCCTAGAGAAAAAACTCCAGATTTTTGTTGTTCATTCATTTCAATCACGTCTGATTCTTTGTGACCCCATTTGGGGCTTTCTTGGCAGAGAAACTAAAGTGGTTCACCATTTCTTTCTCCAGATCATTTTACAGATGAGGAAGCTGAGGCAAAGAGGGTTAAGTGATTCACACAGTAAGGGTACAGGGGCAAAGAGCCAAGTAGAGATAAAGACCCACTTGGGGTTAGCCCTCAGAATCTGAGTTAGTCTGCATAAACTCAGAGTCTTTAAGGAATTCCTTGTATAAAGGGTAATACATGGAAAATAGAACATATGTTTTTTTCTGCTTGTCCCAAAAGGGCAAAATTAAGGGCAATGGGTAGAAGTCACAAAGTGATAAATTAGGCTTAAGGAACAACTTTCGAGTAATTAACAATGATCTTAGATTTGTATATGGAAGGGACCCTAGTGGCTATCAGTTCTAATGCCTTCATTTTTGAGATAAGAAAACTGAGGCATAGAATAGCTAAGTGACTTGCTCAGGGTCACAAGCTAGTATCTGAGGCAGGATTTGAACCCAGGTTTTCCTGACTTCCGACTAAAATATAGTTTCCTCTCCAAAGGCAGAATAAGTGCTGCATCAGGTTCCACACAAAGACTCCATAACCACTTGTTGAGTATGCTACAGAGGGGATTTTTCAGGTATAGATTGGACCAGATAGACTTTAAGGTCCCTTGCAACTCTGAAGTTCTCTGATTCTATGATCACAAAAGATTGCATAAATTGAAAATACAAAGTACTCCAAAATTGGTTTAAAGTTAACAGTGAGGCAGCTGTGTAGTGCAGTGGATAGAGTGCTGGGCCTGTAATCAGAAAAACCCACCTTCCTGAGTTCAAATCTGACCTCAGACACTCACTTGATGTGTGACCCTGGGCAAATCACTTAACCATGTTTGCCTCAGTTTCTCCCTCTGGAGGAAGGGGATAATAACAGCATCCAGGGTTGCTGTGAGGACCAAAAGAGACATTATTTGTAAAGTACTTAGCATGGTACCTGGCATGTAGTAAACACTATATAAATGTTAGTTTTTTATTATCATTTCCCCTCTGCAATATACTCAACAAGTGGTTATTAAGTCTTTGTGTGGCACAACGCAGTAGAGAGGAAACTACATTTACTTCTTTTTTCCTTTGTTTTTTCTTTGCTTTTTAGAGGTTTGTGATTTCCAGTGCTATTCTGTCCTTCCTCATTTAGATGAATAAAAATGAATCTATTTCTTACTATGTGGAACATTTACATGCCCATATACATTTTTACAAAGTAATATTCATTAGTAAAGCCTTTTTTAGGACTTATGAATATTAGAAGTTCATTCTCTAGCCTATGGAATCTGAGATAATGTTTCACATTTAGAGTACCAAACAGAAAACCAAAACAAAACAAGCACCAGTCCTAAAAACACATCAGCTCCTTTGTAACCCTTTCATTCCTCTCTTGAGAGAGTAACTCAAAACCATTCTCCTCACAGAGACAGACAATTATGCTGTAAGTGCTCATTGCCCTGTGCTTTTTGATTTCACTCCTATAAGCAGGCAAGATGTTCTCTCCCTCCTTTCATAACAAGAGAGAAGGAAATTACCATTTATTGAGCTCCAACTGTGGGCCAGGCATTTTACAAATATTATCTCATTTAGTCCTCCTAACAACCCTATGAGGTAGGTGCTATTATTCTCATTTTACAGATGAGGAAACTGAGGCAGACAGAGGTTAGATGACTTGTCCAGGGTTACACAATAAGTATCTGAGGCTGCATTTGAATTCAAGATTTACTGACTCTAGGCTTAGCACTCTATCACTATACCACCTCACTACCTAATAACCTGTTCATAGCTAAAAGTAATGACCAGATGTCTCCAAAGAATTTGTAATCAGAGAGGACTCTCCACATTCTACTTATTGGTTAACCTTGTGTAAATCAGTTCCATGATCTCATTCTCCTCAACTAATTATTGTGATCAAAGATCCCAAGTCATAGCTAGCAGAGGTAGCAAATAACCTCATACTCTACAAAATTTCAATCCTGGAAACCCCTAGAAGGAGTAAGCATCTCTAATACATGTGAGAAATGTGATTTTTCCTATACGAAATGGGAAATCTGGTAAGTAGTCTTTGGGGCCATGAAAGTACTCCATGCAATGTTAATGAGAGTTAAAGATCTTCCCCCTCCCCATTAATAGGACTACGGTGGAGTCCATTGTGGGAAGCTTGATTAGGGGAGGTTTGTTTTGTAGGAAGGCGGGCACCTTTTGTTAATTGCTTATGAAGCACAGGGTCACCAGGGTTGTGATGCCCCCTGGCTCTGAAAAGTGCTCTTTTATATACTCTGAAGTGAGGTTTTACTTTGGAGCTTACTCTTTGGAAGAAGGCTCATGTTCCAGATGAGATCCTGGGTAGTCACTAAGAAGCCCCTGCCTATCTTTGAAAACCCAGATGTGGGCGTTTCTCTCTCTGGTAACTATGTATGTATGTAATGGTCGGACAGTTGGATCTGTCTGTTGGTCTGTGATGTATTTATTGCTTATAGTCAGAAGTTAGAAGCCCTGTCTGTTGGTCTATATTTCTCTGCTTGTATTTTCCCTGTTGGTATATGTGATTAAAGAAGATCCTTGACCCTTCAAAAGTTGCTTTCCTTTTAGAAAAGCAGATCTAAGAACCTGTGGTAGCAGGCCATTCTGGATGTGTCAGGGTGCTTGCTGATATACTCCAGTATAGAGAATTGGTGCACCATAGCCCCCAACTCAACAGAGATTTGGAAACCTTCAGCATTCCTCTCCCATCTCCATCTGTTTAAAAGAAAATCTTTTAATAAATCTCCTTTGGACACACCAGTGTGGGTTTCCTTTTTCTCTCCTAGTAGAGGCTCTTAGGTTATCACATTATCCTTCAAGTGCAGAGGCATTAGCTTCCAGATAAAGGAATCAAAATGAGAAGGAGAAATTGATCAAGTCTCCTCATCATTTTTAAATTCTTTGAACTCTCAGAGCCAATTACTGCAGTGAATGGCCCTAATTTATGTCTATAATAGTTCTTGGTAAATTACAAAGCACTCTATAACTGCACAGTATTATCATGATTACCATTATATACCCCAATGCTATTATTATCATTCTTGGTCACACTGTATTTTCTAAGAAGTAGAGTGGGTAATAAAATTTTTAAAGTATTTTAAGGTCTGTTATGAGGAAAAAAGGATTAGACATAAAAAGATTCAAAGATGTAGAGCAGAAAGTGACCTTCCAGGTCACCTACTTATTTTATTTTATTTTATTTCTGAGAAACCCAAGGCCTAGATAGTAAGTGGTAGAGTCTGACTTCAAACCAAGATCTCTGACTCCTGATTCAAAATTCTATCCATTACACTATATTTTGCCATAAGACAAGGGTTCTCAACCTGGGATAGGAGTACCCCATGAGAGGACTAAAAGATTGTGAAGGGAATGAGGCAAATATTTAGTAAGTAATCCTATTGAAATATTCCAAAAATAGTAATATTCATGAGAAAATAGGGATCATAGAGAGAAAGGTAATAAGGTTGGAAGAAGGGAAAGGAAAGGGAGTTTATAGTAAATCTAGAAAATTTAAAAATGATGGGTGAAAATAATACTATCTAAAAGCATTAAGGAAGGAGATTTCCAGATTGAACTAGAGGAAATCAGGAACAACTCAGTAAAAAAAAAAAAAAATGAGCTAATAGGTCTTCCCAATATCCAGAAACCGCTCATTGATTTCCTATCAATGAAGTTATGAAAATGGTTGATGTACACTTGGAGAAGCCACCCTAACTAAATGTGCTCACAGGGCTATCATTCTGTCTAGGCCAAACAGCTCTATGAATCAAGATTCTCCGTACTGTTCTCAAATTCAAAACAAGAAACATACCGACAAGATTGAACATGATAAATGGTTATCTCTTTCAAAGACTTCCCTGAGAATAAAACCATTAACTGACAAGAAACAGAATCAGGAGACTTATTCGTTTCTTTGACTACTGTTATGAACATCTAAGGACTTCACAATCCTAAAAACATTTTTATGAATTTACTAAAGTTTTACTTATAAAAAATAAGTTCATTTATTATATTGTTTATGTACACTTGCATGAATTTACTTATTTCTATATTGGATAGTGAACATATGAAGGTTTATTGAAACTGAAACTGAAACTGACAACTGTTTCCGTAAAATGAAGAACAATTAGTAAAAGTTACTAAAAGGCAAATTTAGGCTTGAGGTAAGAGAAAAAACTTGCTGAAGATTATAGAGCTATCTAAAAATGGAGCAGTTTGCCTCAGGAAGTAGTCGGTTCCTCCTATTTGAAGTTGTTCAAGCAGAGAGCCTGGATGATCATTTATAGGGTGCATGTTATACTGGGGACTCTTTTGGAGGTCAGGGTTAAAGGCAGTGGGACACAAAGGAGAGAGTATGGACTCTGGAGTCCACCTGGGTTCAGATCCTAACACTGCTGCTTCCTCTCTTCCAAGTGGAACCTTGGATAGGTTGCTTAACCTTTTAGTTTCCTCATCTTTTCAAGTGAGGTGATTGGACCACAAGACCAAAGATGTCCTTTCTAACTGGGAGATTATGTGAGTTTTCCATTTTATGGTTCTAAACCAGAGGTTCCCAAACTTCTTTGGCCTGCTGCTAAAAAAAAAAAACTCCTCAGAACTCCCCTGGAAATCTATTTTCTTTAACCATTTAATGATTTTTTATTTGCATTATTTTTTAAAAATATATCTTAAATTTAATAATTTATTGTAAATTTGTGGGGCTTTTCCTGCATTGAAATTTTGATGTCTCAATATTGCATCATATAACTGTATAGGTTTGTAATGTAAACAAGTCATTACATGCTTACATTCCTGAAGATGCATGCTGGACTTCCCAACAATATGAGACACACTCACCTGCCAACACTTGCTTATTAAGACCTGTTGGCGGACTTGACTATTGATGTGCTGTAACTTTCATTTTGTGTATTTATTTGGAAAATAATGTAATCACTAAGATTTTAACACTCTTACATAACAGATGAAATGTACAAATGGTTTCTCAAGATTTTCTTCTTTCCTGACTCTTCCACTCCCCCCTTTTTTATTTAATGCCCCCCAATTGCACCCAAGGCTACTAGTACCCCCCGTCATTCCAGTGCCCCCCAATGGGTGATATCACCCATTTTGGGAACCTATTTGAACTTCCTTTGATGTTCTTTTCTTCCCCAAGCTGCCTCACCTCTTTCCATTTGATCTGTTGTCCAGATTTGACAGCTGAACTTTCACTTCTTGTGTTTTAAAAGTGCTATGGACACATTGCGAGGTCATCAGCAAGAAACAACCAAAAATTTGGGCACGCAAAAATTTGCTCACTGCCTACTTTTCCTTCCTTTCCCTATGACTTCTGTCTTGGTGGGTGAAAGCAATACAGCACAATGTTCTGGGAAGGAAAAAGCATAAAAGCATGAAGGACTCTTAGCTCGAGAGATATTGCTTGTAATGGTGTTTTCACCAGAAATCCAAATGCCAGTTGAGTACTTCTGCCACTAGAGTTCTCTCCTTTAGTCCCAGATTTGTGGAAGCAAATTATACCAAAGCCAATTAGGAGTCTAGTTCTTATTACCTCTGGCTGGTTTACTGGGCTATAAATTTTCATTTTTCATCCCTTCCTATGGAATCATCCTATTTGGATGCTCTGGTTTTTCTTCTCAAGACCACCCAAATCTCTTTACCTGTTCTTCATTCTCAAAAGAGGCAAGGTTTTTTATTACTTCATTAATATTTTACATATTTGGGCTTCTCTTTTTCCCAGCCCATATGAAATATATACCAGACTCCTGGCAATGGGAGCACCCCAACTGTAATCTCTCACCCTGTACTAGGAACCTGTCACTCCTGTTCTCATCAACCTTCCCCAATATGATCATAGCTCCAGTGCTCCCAGGGGAGCCTCTTCTGAACAGAAGACTCACTACTTCACATAAAGAAGCAGGGTATGACTGTGTTTGTGTGTATATAGATACACATACATAGATACAAGCATGGATGCATATATAACCCTATGCGTATGCTTGTACATACATATGTACATACAGCTGTGTGCATATACAGTTATGTATATGTAAACACACACATATATGCATTAGATATAGATATATGTGTATAGGGCAGTGATTTGTAAAGCATCATTTATGTCTTCCAAAAGCATTATTCATACCCTTCAAAGAAAAGCATTATCCATATCTTTCATCTGGCCAGGCTGCATGTAATATAGGCCCACAATATCATCCCCTTTTTCTCTCTCCTTTGATCATCATTCAAATACCTTCACCTATGCTTTCACCCACAGAATCTAGCCTTGCATTTGGATGTATGTCTTCCCGAAACACGCTTTGTTGTTTGTCCCACTGTTTACATATAGTAGGTTGGAATTTCTGTGAAGGTCAAATGAGGTGATGTACACAAAGTACTTTGCAAAGTACTGTATACAAATAAATGTTAGTCTTTTTTATATTGGCAAAAGCACCTGACTTGGAGTTGACCTGGATTCAAAGCTCAGAGGTGACACTTAATAACGGTGTTTAAATACAGTCTACAGTCTTTTCTATGCTTTTGGAATCTTCCCCTCCCTCAGAGATCTTGTATATCTGTAATTCAGAATTGTTTCTCTCCCAGCACTCCCTTCTTCTACATATGCTTTGTACAATCCAGCTGCTTTTCCCATCCTTGTTTTGTTTAGAACTATTTCTACCTCCCCTAAAGGCATATCTGGGACTTTTAAGATTCAAGTGGAGTGGTTGCACTGATCTTTGAGAGAAATGATTGTTGATAACTAATGATTTGGGGAGATTCTGAGTTCTCTTGTTTTTTTTCCTAGTTTCAAGACATCAGTGTCTTGACTAACCTGAGTTGGCCTTCTTCTCTATCCAATCCCTCCCAACATTAAAATTGATCTCTAATCAAAGGAGAATTCCATTCAATCAAACTTGGGTGGAGACAAACTCTTTTGTCTAAATTGCCCAAGGCTGGGGGCGCCCTGGGCATAAATAGTCCCTTTGTCCAAGGGTGACATAATATCACTCTCAGTCCTTCATTATAATATTCATTCTCTCATTAATTATTAGCCAATCAAGGTTGGTTCCACCCTGGGGAACACCTACTCTTCAAAAGGCATATAAAACTGTAAGCCTGCCCATGATAGTCTTTGGTCTAAGAGAGACAACCAAATGACCATCCTTTTATTAAAATGCTGGCATTATTAATAAAATGATTAAATTATCCAGAAATTATGTCTCTCGAGCCTTTTTAATCACCACACCTGGATGGTTAAAAACAATTTCTTGCAATCGGCATTATGGATCTTTTCCATTTTCCTTCTATTCGTTGTCCCTCTTCCATTGTCATCCTAAGGATAATTGTACTTAATTGGACCTCTTGCCAAACTTTCTTTAAACTGTTTTCACCCTGCACTGCTTCTCTAGACTTTGTGTGACAATAGCGCTCATCATTGTATATTACCCTTCATAGTCTAACTAGTATTGATTGCCTTTGCCCACCATCAACTTTAACAAGTACATCAAATATTTATTAGAGAACTTTCTGGGCATACTTGGTTGTTCTTGTTGTAGCAATAAGTCCATAATGTTTAAATTTTTATATACAGGTATTATAATCAGTGTATCAGGGCAGCTAGGTGGTACCTGCCCTAAAGTCAGGAGGACCTGAGTTCAATTCTGAGATCAGATACTAATTAGCTTCGTGACCCTGGGCAAGTCACTTAACTCTGTTTGCCTCAGTTTCCTCACCTATAAATGAGCTGGAGAAAGAAATGGCAAAGCATTCCAATATCTCTGCCAAGAAAGCCCCAAATGGGGTCACAAAGAGCTGAAAATTCAGACACAATTAAACAACAACAAAAATCAGTGTCAATGCTGTTTCTGACATCCATTTCCAATTTCTTATTTCTAATTATGTGTTTAAAAAATTCAGGACTGGAAGCATTGTTAAATGATGCATTAGTGAATGAATTGAGAACATCTTAAAGGATGGTATTCATAAGAACAAGCAGGCTTTTTCAAGCATTATTCAACAATGGACTATATCTTAACTATTTAATAATGAACTGAAAGATGTAGAGAATGTAAGATTCTATTGTAATAATAAGACCACATCGCATTTATATAGTACCTACTATGTTCCAAGCACTGTGCTAAGCACTTTATGAACATCAGCTCATTTAGCCTCACAAAAATCCTGCAAGGTAGATGTAATTATTATCTCCATTTTCCAGTGAAGGCAACTGAGGCAAACGGAGGTTAAGTACCTTGCTTACACTTGGTCACACTGCTAGTGCTATCTGAGGCTGGATTTGAACTCAGGTCTTCCTGACTCCAGGCCCCCCAGTCTAACTTCTGCACTGCCTAGCTGCCATTGTATTAACAAGTACAACAAACAATAGTTTGTTGCTTATGAAAGAGCATTTGAAAACATTTCCTTAATAACTTTTTTGTCAATAAAAATCTATCTGTATGACAGTATGTGTGAGATGTCGTTATTCAGCCCATGTAGGTTATATGTGTCTACCGGGGCATGTCAGGATGTGGTTCACAGTGAAGCAAGAATATACACCTCTAGCATTTCTACCCTCAACTCTTCTCCAAGAGAAACTTTGATTCATTGCAGGAGGGGAAGCAAGAAGTTGGGGCCAAAGGATGACCGTTCTGCTCTCCTCAGGGAGAGAGGATACCAGGCTAGAATTATATGAGCTCTCTTAAATATTCTAGGGAAAACAATATTTTAGGTTCAAACCACACTTTTGATTGCTTTTCTTAACAAGAAAGGATCACCCCAACTTACATATCCAAAGCTTGACTCCCTTCCCAATAGATGTAGTTTTCACAATGAACATACACAACAAATAGCAAATAAATTAATTTATCCAAAAAGATAACAAACAGAAATCAAAGAAAGTATATGTAGAAGATTATATATCCAATAATACAGAATGAATGAGTTATCCCATTGGGAGTAAGATAACTCAAGAGATAATCTTTAATCTTACCCGAGGGGAAATCTCTCAAAGTCTCTAGCCTAGGAAGCTGGGAATAGGGACATGATGGAAGTTTCAGCTCCTCTACCTGTCAGCTTCTTTCTAGGGTGTTTCTCCCTTCAGGGACTTCAAGAGAGGTTATAATAGTACATCTTTTCTCTGGAATAGGGCTGGAAGCCCAAAAGACCAGGATGTCCCTCCCCTCTAGCTCTCACTAATATCATACCACACAAAAACATGGAACATTGAGTAATCAATCTCCCCAAAATGAGGAGAGAATCTCATGCAAACTCTCTGAGTCAAGGGTTATACATCTATCCATCAGAACCATTTAAGTTTGCTTGAAAGTAACAACAGAGATAAGCCTGTTCAATGACCTTCTGAGGCATGGAGGGGCATGAAGTAGTGACATACATGCTTACCAACAACTGTTCACAACTGTGATAAAAAAGATCCAGAGCAGAGTCCAAATTGAAGAAGGTTTCTCTAAGGATGCTGAGGTCCTCCTTATGCCCCTGCTTGAAGATGGAATTGCACTAGTTGAATAAAGCCCTAAAACACTGAAGAACCTCCATAAAGAGATCAAAAAAGTTTTATCTGGCCATCCACATAAGAAATACCGAGTGGATTGTTCATGTTATAACATGAATTTGGATGGAAAGCCTATATAACTTGCCTGCCAACATATAAATCTTGAATAGACAGTATAGATGAGCAATAGTAAAGGCCCTGAGTTGAACAGTAGGAAAAGAACAGTCTAGATTGCCTTTAGGAAACTGTATATCCCTTTTAATGATGGTCTCTCCTTTCTCACCCTCACCTTTACATTCAGTCAGTCAACAAGCATTTATTACATACTTACCATGTGCAGGGATTATGCTAAGTACTAGAAATACAAATACATTCAAGAAGAAAGACAGTAATGCAGTCTATCAGAAATTAGGCTTAGATCAACACTTTATGCCATATTACACAATAGAATTTAACTAGATATGTGACTTTAATATTAAAGTCATAATATAAAACAATTAGAAGAGAAGTTGGTCATGTCACTCAAAGCCAAAGGCAGGAGATGCCTATCTCTCTGTCTCTTAGCCAGACAAGAGATAGAGGCAATTACAAAAGATAAAATAGATAACTCTGATTACATGAAAGTGAAAAACTTCTACACAGATAAAATTAATGCACCTGAGAAGGGAATTTGTCAAATGAGAAAAAAATCTTATATCAAACTTCTCTGATACGGGTTTGCTGTCCAAGGTACATAAATTATATATATTATGTGCATGTATAGATGTAAATATTTATAATTTTATCTTTACATGAGATCACTATGTATCTAACTATGATCTTTATAAAAAAGATAAGTATGTACTACTAATAGTCATCCCTCAATAAAAATAGTAGTCAAAAGATATGATCAAATAATCCTCAAAAGGAAAATTTCAAAATATTCACAACCACATGAATGAATGCTTTAAACCATTAATGATAAAAGAAACACAAATCAAAACAACCTTGAGGTTTCCCCTTACACCCTGCTCATTGTAAAGATGACAAAAATGGCAATAGCCAGTGGTGGAAGGATGAAGGATAATAGGCACACTAACACATTGTTCATGGAACTGTGGGATGATGCAACTATTTTGGAAAGTAATTTGGAATTATTCAATAAAGTGACCAAAATGGCTATGATCTTTGAACCAGAGATTCCACTACTGGGCTTATACTCCAAGTAAGCCATTGACAAAAAGAGCGTTCCCATATATACCATATATGTACAGCAGCACTTTTTGTGGTAGCAAAGAACTCTAGACTCCACACTCAAGTACTTCCCCTCTCTCTTTGCAGCAGCCTTTTTATGCGTTGTCTTCCCCCACTAGAATGGCAGTGCAGGTACCATTTTTCTTTCTGCAGGTTTTGTATCTCTTCGTTTAGTACAGTACTTGGCACACAACAAATGCTTAATAAAGGCTTATAGACTCAACTTGATTAATAAATCCTTATTGACTTTAATGATCTCAAGCTTCCTGTGGAAACAAAGTCCTACCTTCTTAATACTAACATTTTGCCAGTATTCTATATGGCAAAAAGGCAAGGAACATAATAGTCTCCAAAGAATTTTAAATTAATATTACACAGGGGTCACAATGGAAAGGTGCATGGTAGATATAAGTAGTCTGTAACACACAACTGATGAGTATTAAAATGCATGTAAATAAGGAGTGTTAGAACTCAGAATGAGCTCAGATTGGCAAGAAAAGCTTAGGACAACAAGGATTGGGGGAGTTTTTATAAGCAATGTTAGGGGAAAGAAGATTGGAGAAGGAATAAAACGGCTGCTCAGGGTGGGTGGAAGACAACAGAGAGGTAGGATTGCCCAATTTTTGTTTTGCTTGTTTTCTCTGCCAAAGACAGCGACCCTTGGACTAATGGCTGCCCAGTATATTAGGATATAACTGCCTTTGATGAGTGTAAGTAACCTGGACCAGATTTGCTACAATTACAGATACAAAAAAACTCAGAAGAGGTAATCGCTAAACCACTGTCAGTGATATTTGAAAGACAGTGGAGAAAGAAAGAAATGTCACAGGGCCAGAGAAGCACAAATACCCTTATTTTTAAAAACAAAGGAAAGAGAATAGAGTGCAAAATATAGGCCAGTAAACTTGGCTTTGAATCCTGGCAAATTAATGGAATAGATTATTAAAGAGGTGGTTTAGTAAATATTCTGTTTCTCTGGAAAAGAAAGTACACTGATCACAGAGATCCAAGCATGCCGCCTTCAGAAACAAGTCATGTGAGAAGCCCGTTGGCATACCAGATAGCCAGTCCAGAAGACCAAGGTTCAAGCCCTACATATGGTGCATGCTGACTATGTGAGGAAGGACAAATTACATAACCTCTCAGTACTCCAGGCAAATCTTAAGGATTTTAAGTTGCAAAACAGGCCCACATTCACAGGGAGTTTTATATATCAGTGAAAAAACAAGTCAGCTCCTTAAGAAAAAGAATAAAAAGGAAACAAGTCATACCAAATTAACTTTTTGTTTCCCTTTTTTGACAAAGTTACTAAACTTTAAATTGGGAGAATCCATCAGTCAGTTAGCATTTGTTAATCTATTACTAAGCTCCGGGGACTGTGCCTAAACAGTCCCTATCCTCAAAAAAGGTCACATTCAGAGGAGAAAACATGAGCATGATATTCAAATCTGTGCATCCTAGTTTAAGAAGGAAAAACGGATTTATTAAGTGCCTATTACGTGCCAGGCACCGTACTAATTGCTTTGCAAATATTATCTCATTTAAACCTCCCCTGAGAGGTGCATGCTATTATGATCCTCATTTTACCGTTGAGGAAACTGAGGCAAACAGAGGTTAAGAGACTTGCCCAGGGACCCACACTGGTCTGAGGCCAAATTCGGTCTTCCTGAACACACCTACTATCTCTATGCTGGAGTGTCATTATCAGGATAGTGAAAGACCTTGAGTCCATGTTCTATGAGGATGAAAAGAAAGAACTGGGGATATTGATCCTGAAAAAAAGAAGATTGGGATGAAGGAAGGAGGTGGGACATGTCTTCAAGTATTCAGAGGACTGTCAGATTAGATGTTTTCTTATTTATTCGCAGAAAATAGAATAAAGAATAAGAACGAAACAACAGAATCATGTTCCAAAGAGACAAATTTTAGGCTTGACATAAGCTAAAGCTTCCAACAATGAAAGCCGTCTGAAAGTGGAAGGGAGATCCAAGTCCAAGCAAAGACTGGGTGACCACTTCTGAAGTACGTTGTAGCAAGGATTCGTAGGAGGGCATGAATTGGCTCTGAATTCCTTCCAACTCTAAAGTTCTATGGTTCTCTTGATATTATGCAGGTACCATGGTGCACATGAATGTCCATTCATTATCCTTTATTCTTGACATATGATTAACTCATCTACTTCTCCAGTCCGACATCTTTCTGATATCTTTTACAATATTTCTCTTGCACTCCATGTAAATGTGAGATAATTAATTTTTTTCTATTAGTATTCTCACCCATCATTGGTGAATAATTAAGCTGAATCTTCATTATGACCTGTAAATTACACCATGGAAAATTTGCCCTACCCATTTAGGGTCACTTGATGGCCTTATCCATTTTCTCTTAATAATTTACCTAACACTGGATTAACCCATTAGCATTAGGGATGGATCACAAATTTCTTAACTTTTCAGCCTGAATTTGCCCACTGGGACTTCATAGATGAGTAAATATTAACCAGGGACCCATTTTGTAGAATTTCACTCTCAACTCTCTCTCTTCCTTTCATCTTCAAACCCACTCTGTGGAAACACATTTATTTCTGGCCATCCATCCTGTGTTACACCCTCAGGAATATTTTCAGCTTTAGACAGATGAGACCAGTCATACAGCAGAAAATCAGACCAGTACACTAGGATTAGCATACTTAAGCCAATCAGATGGGAATATGTAAATAAGCTGGCTGTGACATCAAGAAACTTTGTCACCATTCTAGGCTGCAACGTGATAATATGTGCTTCTTGTGCAGTATTCCCCCGGTGTCCAGTTGGCTTTGTTTCAAAGAGTATGAACTCTCTGCTGTGATGAAACCAGGACCCAATGTGCCAATGCTTGGGATTCCTCTCCTGCCACATTCCATCTGCCAAGGGTAAAGAGAGCTATGCAAAGGACACTTACCATGTTTAGGATGTTCCCCTGCCTGAGTAAGTCTTTTTCCTGGCAAAATGCCTAATATGACAGTACCACAGCTGAGAATCTGTCTGAAAACCGACTCTAGAGAAAAGCATATGCAGCAATTCTACTGGCCTGAAGCCACCCACCTCCTACTTTGTCATTATCCACATTAACTCAGAAACGGGCCATCTTGTAAACCTAATAATTCTCTAACTTTAACTTCCTTGCTCCGTGAGATGATCTCCGTTCTTACTCATGATATTTTCCCTCATTTCCTGACTTGCCTTCCTTCCTTGTTCTTCTTCTGGACCAAATCCAGCAAGGTAACCAACTGGTTTTAGACAATATTAGTTACAGCGGTTATTATCAGAATTCAGTTAAAGATGAGTCAGACAGTTAGAAATTTGGTCTTTTCTATCCATGATGACAGATAAAGCTTTTCTCACAAAATTTTGACCACATTGTCCCCCTGCCCATGCATTCACTAGGGAACTATCTGTTACCTCTTCAATCTCTATGTGCCTCAAGATGATCCTGCGATATGACCAAGTACATTTAAAAGCAGACTACCCCCACTGGCTATCCCTCTTCTCCTCACAATAGTGTGAGCATTTTGTTAGCATGAGTTTCATACAAGTGGTTCATTCATTCTGCTGGTGAAATCAGAGCTCTACTCCCATTAGAATAAGAAATAAAGGATCAAGAGAAAACAATGAAATTATCCACAATGACTTAACTTGCTGTTTGTCCAAACTGAAGTTAACTTACTCCATTAAAAAAAAATGGCAGGCAAATAAAAGGTTTTATAACCTGGAATCACTGAAAGTAAATGACATTTATGTAGCATGTTAAGATTTCCAAAACAATATATAGGCATATATTCATATATGTACACATTCATATAACACTGTATGTACACAGGTAGATACAGGTACAATAATATAGAAATAAATTATCTATCTATATACATGTGTTTATATCATGTAAATATTCATGTGTATACATATATTTATTTATACACATATAATCATATGTATATAGATAGATATAGGTTCAATAATGTAGAGAGGAATATATATTATATCATTCAAATATACACATGCATGCACACATGTGTGCATGCATGTGTGTATAGAGACACACACAAATCTAACTAGATAGGATGATACCCAAACTATACCAAATAGAGAAATTTTTAAAGTTCTTCTGAAAAGTACATTGTAAACTTCTAGCACTTAGAGTCAGAATCTTCTTGGTATCTAATTGAAATCCTTCCTATTTTTTAATTTTTTGCTTTAGGCAAATTCAACTAGTTGTGATTACTTGCATTAAAATGAGGACATAAAATCTAAAGAAGAAATTTAGAGCCATCTTCAAATGTAAACAAAAAGAGCTTACATTTACTTTCTAATCATTTTGGAGATGTGTGCCTGGAAAATTGCAAAAAAGTTGACTTTTAAAACTGAGCTTTTTTTTTTGAAGGCAATCAGGGTTAAGTGATTTGCTCACAATTACAAAGCTTTCAAGTGTCTGAAGTTACATTTGAACTCAAGTCCTCCTGACTCCACAGCCAGTGCTTTATCCACTGTACCTCCTAGCTGCCCCAATTTTCTTACTTATTAAGGAGAAGAGAAGAGAGCTATGACTATTTAATATTTTGACTTATTCTTCCCAGTATTCTTGTGATTCGTATTGACACATAAAATAACATACGAATCATTTTAGACTTCGTTCATTGGATCGAAGACAGCCCTAACATAGGGCAAAAAGCACTGGATTTGGAATCAGAGGACCTGGGTTTGAATTTTGCCTCTGATATTTACTAGCTGTATGACTTTCAGGTAAGCCACTTCTCCCCTTTGGGCCCCACATTTTTCATCTTTAAAATGAAAGAGGAGGAATGAGTGACATCTGAGGTCTCTTTCAACTTTCAGGCTGTGCTTCAGAAGTCTTAGAAATATTTCCTTTAATGGAGTAAAACCAAAGCTAAGAACATTCATCTCGGGATGAATGTTTGGTCACCTGGACTCAGGTAAAGAAACATGAAAAAGAATCAGAATTTGAGACTTGGAAAGTGTCTTCAATTGTCATCTAATCCAGTCTATACATTCCCTGCTATAACATACCTGATCTCAACTAGAGCTGACCTGAATGAGCACCTATTATAGGTGCTATGTGTGAGTGGCAGGCAATAAGATTACTCCATTGTCTCAAGGTGCCAAGTCCTTCAGCACTGAGCCAACCAGAAGTGGCCGAGGCCCCTGTAATTTAGGATGGCCCCCACATCATCACCACCACCGCCACCACCACCATCATCATCATCATCGTGACTGACATTTACATAGCACTTAATCTCATCTGACCCCTGTGAGGTAGGTATTGTACAGGTATTATGCTGGCATTTAGGTGATACAGCTGATACAATGCTTAACCTGGAATCAGGAAGATCTGAATTCAAATCCAACCATACTAGCTATGTGATCCTGGGAAAGTCACTTAACCTCTTTCTGTCTCAGTTTCCTTATCTATAAAATGGGAATAATAATAGTACCTTCCTCTCAGGGTTTTTATGAAGATAAACTGAGATATTACTAAAGAGCTTTGCAAACTTTAAATCACCATATAAATGCTAGCTATTATTATAATTCCTATCAGTCTCATTTTTACAGAGGAGGATCAGAGAAGTTAAGGCAATTACCCATGATCATACACCTAGAAAGTATCACAGGTAGAATTCAAGCCCAACACTTCCAGACCTCTAGTCTAACACTCTTTCCACTATACCATCCTTCCTCTCCAACTCAAATAAGCATCCTAATAATGGGGTACAGACTCTGGAACCCCCTTGAACTCTCCTTAATTCTTCCCATTTAATCTGGCTTTTCATGGCCAAAATCTGTTACCCTTAACCTAGGCTGGCCTTCCATTGTCTGTCACCCCCCCTCATTGCCTCCAGCTGTTTCCTACCCTTGATCACATCAAAATCCCACTCTCTTGGACCTGACCTCTAGTCACCCAGTCCCATCAAGATCCTCCTTAGACTCCTCCTCAAGATCCTTCTTAAACCCCCTACTCCCATCACCCCAGACTACTAGATCCCTCCCACAGTCTTTCTGTATATAAGATCCTTCTTGTCTCTCTGAGGGTGCTCAGATTCAATCTAGCTCAGATTCTATCTGGCCGGTTCACAAATGATGAGGCTTCTTAAGAGTCAACCCAATATGGCGGATCTTAAATAAGTTTTGTTTTTCTTTGGCTAAAAGAAGGTTTGAGTTGAATTCTAGCAGCACCTGGGATGTCAGTATTTTGAGGTCCCAAGCATCCCCAAACTCAACACTAGGAGGATGATTTTATTTATGTGTTGTTTTCACTCTAAACCAGTCTTTTAAAAAACAAGTAGGAATTTTGATCAAAACCTAAAATTCAGGGAGAATTCCTAAAGGAAAAGTCAAAAATAAACAAGTAAAATTATACCTTAAATTCTTCTAAAATGCCACTTTTTTTGCTAAGGATAGATTAATGTTACTTAAGTATAGCTGTTTACTCACAAGGAGCCTCTCACCCAACAAGTTATTCATTACCTTGTGGTCTGATAAACCTAATTTTCTTTTCTTTTTTTTCCCCATTTCAGTTAATTTCTCCATAGACTCCTAGTATCTGTTGTTGCGGTTTTTCTTAATATTAAATCATCTTCCCAGTCTTCCCTGTATAGTCCAAGGTTCTCTGCCTGCCATTCAGGCCTGTGAAGAGATAGTCACAGCTTTCCAAGTCTTTGCAGTTTAGACAATGAATTCAGATCATTTACATGCTGTCTGTGTGTTGTTTCTATGCCTCTATAAGATTATATTTCTTTTAAATACTCCCAATTTTTGAATCACTGGGTTTCTTCTCTTTTTGTTACAAAGAAGAATACAGGCCATTGGAAGTCAACAAACAGTAGCAGAGGCTGTGAGACAAGAAGATTAAGGTCTATCTCAAAGAGTAGCATGAGCCTGACCAGATTAAGTACATTTAGAGATTATATAACCATAACTGCTTATTAAAGGAAATTAGGATGTCAGGGGCAGGACCTATATATTATCCTGTAGGAATTGTATCTAAGAGCCTCCAAAAATGACCCCCAAACAGTTTAATACGATAACAATTATAATACAGATAAACTTTTTAGATTCATTTTTATTATGAAATCAGTCAAGAGGCAGCATGGCAGAGCAGATGGAGAGAAAGCTTTGAAACTAGGAAGACCCAAGTGCAAGTCTTGCCTTGACTGTGTGACATGGGGTAAGTCACTTAACCTCTCTCATACCCTAGGCCAGAGAGGTCAAACATTCAACCAACTGGCCCTCAACACTCCCCAGTGCAGCCAAACCAGATTAAAATGTAATTGGGAAATATTTGACAAAATAAGTCTGTAAAACATAGATACCATTACATTTTAAGACTAAGTCAATATGGGCCTATACATATTCTTATGCATGGATTAGTAACCCTCTGTTTCTGGTTAAGTTTGACACTACCTCTCTAGGCTACTCTCTAAAGACTAGAAGTTGCAGAAAAGATACTGACCTTCATTGGTAATAGGAGTTTCCACATCAAGAAGTTCCCTATATTAAGGAAATTGCAAGTTCAGTTCCCATCCTGTCCTATAAAGTCAGATATGTGTGTGTGTGTGCGTGTGTGTGTGTGTGTATGTGTGTGTGTGTACGTATGAGGTCCTCATACCATGGGGGTCTTGAAGTAGCCTACAAATTTTATAGTATAAATAAGCAACTGCTTTTGCCATCCATGTGTCCCAGCTGGCTTTGATCTTGAAACTTTGAATGTGAACCTCCAAGTTAATTCATGTACAATTTGTTGCGGACGTTTTTTAGTTTTATGATTGTGACATCGTTTAAACATAATGGCCAATTTACAAAATATGCTACAGTAACTTTGAACAGGAAGAGTGGGAATAATATGAAGCCAAAAATTAAGATGTCTAGTTGTTGATTGCCAATGGAACCTCTAATTGTTTGCTGGTGGCCTAGCTACCTGGGAATACCCAACAATGATTTACAAATTAGCAACTTGTTCTTATGTCAGACAAATTTCCTTCCCAACTCAATGGTTTCTTTGACTGAGAGTTATTATCCTCTTAGGGGCTTTGGAACCAGGAATCTGGAACCTGGTAATTACTTGCTATTTGTTATATCTTTGCCAACTGCTTGTGTCAAAGTACATTTAATAGGAGGTAATCAAGTCAAGCAGTCCTGCTGGCAAAAACAGAGGAGGAAATGGCAAATACAACAAGAGGAAACCATTGAACCTGATTTCTATAATATATGTGGGACTTAATCACTTTCGTTAAGTTCAGAATGATAAGTGAGAGACCTCCTTCAAGTTTTATATTTAAAGATTAATGATAGATGTTTGGTGGTAACTTCATTTTGTGTGTGTGTGTGTGTGCGTGTGTGTGTGTGTCTATTGGTCGCTTCTCTACTACCTGCAAACATGACCATATCTCAACCATGCTTTAAAAAAAAATGTCCCTTATTTGAGCCATCTATCCCTTCTAGCTACTGTCCTATATCTTTTCTCCCTTTGGTGGCTAAATCTGAAAAAGCTGACTCCATTTCCTTTCCTCTCACTCTCATTTTAACTTTTGAAATCTGATTTCTGATCTCATCATTCTACTCACAGTGTTCTCTCCAAAATCACCCATGATCTCTTAGTTGCCCAGTCTAATGGTCTTTTCTCAGTCCTCACCCTTCTTTACCTCTCTTCAGCCTTTGACACTATGACCCACTTATCCTTACTTCTGTCTTCTCTCTAGGTTTTTGTAATTCTGATTCTTCTCCAACTGTATCACCTCTCTTCACTCTCCTTTGCTAGATCTTCTTCTATCTTCATGCCTGAATGTATCATAAACATCCCAAGTTCAACTTATCCAAAACTGAACTTACTTTTTGAGTTCAATTTGAATTCATCTCTTCCCCCAAATCCTCCCCTTTTCCTAAGTTCCCTATTATTGTAGAAGGTATCATCCTCCCAGTTATCTGAGCTTATAACCTAGCTGTCATCCTTGACTCCTCATTCTCTCACTCCCTATTTCCAATCTATTGCCAAGTCCTATCAATTTTACCTTTCTAACATCTCTCACGCACACTCTCTTTGCTCCTCTGACCTTGCCGCCATCCCAGTGCAAGCCCCTATCACCTCATACCTAGACTATTCCAATAATTTGATGATTGATCTCCCTACCATAAGTCTCTCCCTACTCCAGTCCCTCCTCTAGTCAGCTGTCAAAATGATCTTTCTAAAGTGCAAGTCTCACCTTGTCATCTCCCCTATTCAGTAAACTCCAATGTTCCTTACTACTTTCAGGAGCTAATATAAAACCCTTTGTTTGACTTATAAAGCCCTCCATAATCTCACCTCTTCCTACCTTTCTAGTCTTCTTGCCTTGATACCATCCCACTCCACCTACTCTGTGATCCAGTGGCGCTGGCTTCCCCAATGCTCCTTGCCCAGGACACTCCATCTCCTAACTCCGGGCATTTCTGTTGCTATTTTTATGCCTGGAACTCTCTCCCTCCTTATCTCTGCCTTCTGACTTCTCTGGGTTCCACTTAAGTCCTACTTTCTGCAAGAAGCCTTTCCCAATTATGTTTAATGCTTGTGGCTTCCCTCTGTCAATTATCTCCAATTTATCAATAATCTCCTATTTAACAAGATTATAGTTATTTGCATGTTATTTCCCCATTTGCCTAGTCTTTGAGAGCAAGGACTGACTATATTTTGCCTTTCTTTGTATCCCAACGGCTTAGCACAATGCCTAGTATATAATAGGTGCTTGTTGTCTGACTTACTGAGAATATTGCAAAGTGGTTGGTTAATATTTCTTTTTTTTTCCTTTGGAGGGTTAAGTGACTTGCCCAAGGTCACCCAGCTAGTAAGCGCCTGAGGTAACATTTGAACTCAGGTCCTTCTGACTCCAAAGTCAGTGCTCTATTCACTACACCACGTAGTTGCCCTGATTAATAACATATCACAACTTAACGCAGGATTTATGTGAATGGTGTCCAAATAGGTCTGTTCAGGGAATATTTCTGTCATCTGTATACAATGACTCTGTTCCTAGAATTCCATCCCCAATTCAGGAAGTGCACAAATAAGGAATATACATATATACCTGTCAATCAGTCAGCAAGCACTTATTAAGAACTTACTATGTGCCAGTCAAACTGTAAATACTGGAGATACAAAGATAAAAGTGAAACAATCCCTACCTTCAAGTAGTTCACATTCTAGTAGGGAATACCCTCTTTGGAGCATGCTCTTTGGAGACTACAATGAAACTTCGGGCAATCCTTCTTCTGGCCATGCGTGACTGCCATGAGAAAAAGATAAAAAGTACCCTAATTGGTTACTGACTGCAAATTCTACATCTCTGTCACTTTCTCTTGCCTTTCTGCTATAGGAGGGCAGCTGGGTTGTCTTTTCTCTCTGACTCTTTATGTTTGTCCTTTCTTCATCTTAGTTGAGCAGCTAGGTGATGAAGTAGATAGAGTGATCTGCCTAGAGTCAAGAATACTCTCTGAGTTCAAATCTGGCCTCAGCCACTTACTGGCTGTATGACCCTGGGCAAGTCATTTAAGCCTGTTTGCCTCGTTTTCTTCATCTGTAAAATGAGCTGGAGAAGAAAATGGCAAATCACTCCAGTATCTTTGCCAAGAAAACTTTCAGAACACATCACAAAAAGTCGGATACAACTGAAAATGACTCAACAACAATGACCGTAGTTGAACTCATATCCTGTGGGGGATATGTTCAAAATAGGTAGCAACCTTATAAGTTTCAAAAGTGTGGACACCCAAAGAAGCTCCTTTGGGAATCATTTATACTGGGAGTGGAGAGACACTACAAGAATAGAAGGATTCAGAAAGCCAGTCAACTGAGGAAGGAAGTAGCTTCAAGAAGCGTAAACTCTGGTGTATGGAGAGAAAGGCTGTTGTTACCTGAAAGAATATCAAGCTTAACTATTGGATTGGATAGTGTCTGGTGCTGAGGTGGAATGTGAAATGGTAATTATTCACCTTTCAAATTATTTTAAGTCTCAGTGGGTCTACCAGACTCCCATAGATATGTTAAATTACTGGATCCTTTTTTAAATTGTTCTGTTTAATGCATGTGGTTATTTTTCTAGCTTTACTGTTTGCTTTCTTCATAGGAACAAATTACCTGTCCCATACCTGATTCTTATTTTGCGTTGGATATCCCTTTTATTTTCCCCTTTGGCAAGACCCAGACATGAGCCATAATTTAAACTATAATTAACCTTGGGATACTAGGGAGAAAGAGGAAGAGTTGTTAGTCAAGGAGAGTGAGAATGGGAGCCTAATCTCCCTAATTAGAGGCCAGGCTTCTCCAGAGTAAACCCACAAAAACCTCAGTGGATACAGGATGGATACAGGGTAGGGAGTGATTCAGGTTGTCTGCCCCTGCTAGTCTGAGTCAATAAGTGTCTCTATGATCATAAGGGGCAACTAGGTCACAGAGTGGTTAGAGCACTGGTGCTAGAGTCAGGGGGACCTGAGTTCAAAACCAGTCTCAGACACTTATTAGCTATGTGCCCCTGAGTAAGTCACTTAACTTTGTTTGCCCCAGTTTGCTCATCTGTAAAATGAACTAAAGAAGAAAATGGCAAACTACTCCAGTATCTTTGCCAGGGAAACTCCAAATGGGATCACAAAGAGTTGGACACTACTAAAATGATTCGACAACAACAACAAATGATAGATAGAAATGTGCAAGACCTATACAAATCTAATTCAAGGTAATCTTGGCAGAGAAGGCATTCCCTTGGCAGGAAAAGACCTCAATTAGAAGGTGACACTTCACAAAGTCCCAAAATAAAATAAAAATAAAAATTGATAGAATAATACAATAAACATTTTTCCATTGTGATCATAAAACTCATTGAACCATAGATTTAGACCTGGAAGGTTCCACAGGGGTCATTGAGTCCAACACTCTCATTTTATAAATGAGGAAACAGAGGTCTAGGGAAGTCAAGTGACCTGCCCAAGGTCACAAAAATCACTAAATGTCAAAGCCAGGATTTAAACTCAGGTCCCCCAACTCCAAATTCAGTACATGGCCCACTGTACTAAGTTGTAACAAGGGAACAATAACTGAAATTTTGGGCATTATGACACTTTTCTATGTGACTGGCCCAGGAAAGCCAACCATCCTCACACAAACATCAGTGTACTTAACATTTCCTCCTCAAAGACATCGCTATTCCATATCAAACCTATGGAGTGTTGTCCCCATGTTTGCACATCTAGCTAAACCCTCACTAGTGGTTTTCCTTCCACCAGTGCAGATGAAAACTTTTCCCCACTTTCTCATCATCAGCATATGCTGATGTATTGGGTTTAAAGTCAGAGGGCCTGTATTCAAATCCTAGTTTTTCCACTTGCATTTTCCTGAGCAGGTCAATAACCACTCTGGATTTTGCTTTCCCCCTCTAAGTTTTAAGGTCCCTTCCAACTTGAAGTCTATGATGCTACAAAATCCCATGATCTTGTTAGATTCTTGTCTGAGTCTTGCCATCAACTTCCATTAAGGGTCCACTTAACACTCCGAAAGCCTTCTGATTATTTTTACATTTCAAAGATAGTAATGCAACATTCTCTCTGTCCATATCTTATTACTAATTCTTATTATATGACTAAACCACATCCTTTTCTGGAAATGCAAGTCCTTAAAAATATACTTTATACACCAGCCCTGGAGTTAAGAGGGCCTGAGTTCAAATCTGGCCTCAGACCCTTACCAGTGTGACCCTGGGCAAGTCACTTAACTCTTATTACCCTATCCTCCCCCTGCCCCAAAAAAAGAAAATGTGCTTTAAGCTATTTATCCCCAAAAAGTCATTATTAGTAATATGCTACAGACTTCCTTGTGCCCACTATTCATCATTCCACTGCCCTTAATGTCAATTACAAGTACATTTCTTCTGGGATTTGGTTGGTGTCCAAGCAAATGCTGAAATAATAGCTAGAAAAATGGCCACTTAGAAGTCCCTAGGTATCTAGGAATGAGGATGGTCCCTGATGACTATTTATTCAGAATTCATTACCTGATTTGTTTTATTGGTATTAAAGTAAGACAAACAATTTTCTGCCTAGCTTATTGGTTTATCACTTGTTTAAACAAAAAATCATCAGTAGCTCTCTATTCCTCCTAGATCAAAATGCAGACTCAGAATCAAAGAATCATGGAAACATATAATAGGATAGAATTTTTTAGACCACCTAGGCCCATCGATGCCTGACTAAGAATCTCTTCTATAGTATAACTAACATATAGCACAGGTTCTGAGTTCACTCCCTGAATACCAACTCAGATTGGCAGGATGGATACCACTGCTCCCCTCAGAATTCTAGAGTTAACCCTGAGAAGTTGGGATTGTCCCCTATCCACATGCTCCCCTATTAATTACCAGTTGATATTAATTAGCCAGACCAACAGTTGGCATTTAGAAATGGACGTTTACTAAAGTCATATACTAAGAAGAGGCAGTAAAAAACATCCTCCCAAACTGGAGGATGATCTCCCACAAAAACATCGAGTCCAGGGGAAAGTGGAACAAAGCTAAAGAGCAAATGCATCAAAAGGTTTAAATCACAGCCGTGAACTTCCAGTGGTTGGAAGTTCTTTTCTCTCCTTATAGGCTTCTCATTAAGTTCCCCTTAAGCATGGGACAGTGTTCTGTTGGGGTCTAATAGAATCCTGAACATGACTTTCTTCAGTGCGTTTAGTTCAGTGTCAGCAAGCTAGTTCTGGCCTGTGGGTCAGCTTTGCCCTGCCATCTGTTTTTGTGCAGCCCACACGTTCAAATTAGTCTTTACATCTGTAGTTTGCCACTTCCTGATCTAGTTTATCCTCATTGTCCAGTGCAAATGTTCCCATCAGCCACAGCTGTGCCCAGCATACTACTAGGACACCTTCTGGGAAGTCCCAAATCTTCCAACTCTTTGAAGTTCACAAGGTCATCCTCTGGTTGAGGGTATAAGAAAGGAAATAAAAGTTCTCTTTCCTCCTTTCCCCTCTAGGCATAGCTTGGAATTGCTTTCCACTGACATGTTGACTGCTAGAAATACCCAATTCCTAACTAGCTTTCTGTTTTCATATAAGCCCCACATGGTATGGCTGAATTTCCCCCAGCCAATTCCAATATACTTTCTGCATAGAATCATTTCATTCTGTTCAATATTTTTTGCTTCTTCCAAATTGATTAAGGACTTACTTTGATGAACTTCCAGCAAGGAATGTTCAAATTGCAGAACGATTTTGCTCATTTCATGCTTAAGATTCTGCAAGCAAGGCTTCAGCAATATGTGAACTAAGAATTACGAAGAGAGCTGGCTGACTTTTGAAGAGGTAAAGGAACAAGAAACCAAATTGCCAACACTTGCTAAGTTATAGAAAAGGCAAGGGAGTTTCAGAAAAACATCTATTTCTGTTTCATTGAATACACTAAAGGCTTTGACTGTGTGGATCACAACAAATTGTGGCAAATCCTCAAACAGATGAAAATATTAGATCATCTTTTTAGTTCTCCTGAGGAACGTGTACACAGGCCAAGAAGCGACAGAATATGCAACAACTGATTTGTATAAGATTGGGAAAGGAGTATGACAAGGCTATATAATGTCACCTTATTTGTTTAATTTACATACAGAGCACATCACATGAAATGTCAGGCTGGATGAATCAAAAGCTGGAATTAATGCGGCTGGGGAAAATATCAACAATCTCAGATATATAGATGATACCACTCTGACGGCAGAAAGCGGAAGAATTAAGAGGCCTCTTGATGAATGTGAAAGAGGAGAGTGTAAAAGCTGGCTTGAAGCTTAACATTAAAAAAAACTAAGATCTTGGCAACTGTTCCCATTACTTCCTGGCAAATAGAGGGAGAAGAAATGGAAGCAGGGTCAGATTTTATATTCTTGGGCTCAAGGGTTACTGCAGGCAACAACTGCAACCATGAAATTAAAAGATGCTTGCTCCTTGGAAGGAAAGCTATGGCAAATCTGGACAGCATACTTTAAAACAAAGATCCATCAAAAGTAAGGTTTTTTTTCCAGTAATAATGTATGACTGTGAAAACTGGACTTTAAGGAAAGCTGAGAACTACAGAACCAAAGCTTTTGAGTTGTGGTGCTGGAGAAAAGGGACTTTCAAAAGTCTCTTGGTCAGTCAGAATATCAAATCAGTCAATACCTAGAGAAATTAATTCAGGGATGTACACTGGAAGGTCAAATACTAAAGCTGAAGCTCAGATCCTTTGATCACAAAATAAGAAGATCAGACTCAATGGAAAAGACAGAGATACTGAGAAAGATTGAAGGCAAAAGGAAAAGGGGATGGCAGAAGATGAGACGGAGAGATAGTATTATAGAAACAATAAACATGAACTTAGAAAGACTTTGAGAGATAGCGAAGGATAGAAGGGCCTGTACTGTGTGCTGTTATCCATGAAGTCCCAAAGAGTTGGACAGGACTAACCCACAACAACAGTTTGATGCCTTGATTGAGTGAGTGATTCAATAGAGGTGTTCTCAACTGATGAAGGTTTCAGAACCAGAGCATCTTGTTTTTTAAGTGAAATGGGATGACTGATTAACTTAATTGACCCCCCTCATTATAGATGAATGGTCGGTCATCTAGTCTTCCTATAAAGATATCTAGTGAGGAGGAATCTAATATTTCCTAAGACATACAATTTTATTTTTGAAATAGCTCTAATTATGACAGAGTTTTTCTTTATTTCTTTGTAACCTCTATGTACTGCTCCTGGTTCTCCCCTCTGAGACCAAGCTGAGTTGACCTTCTGTGGGGCAGTCTTTTAAGCACTTGAAGCCAATTTTTATGTGTTTCTATCCCTCTCCTCAGTCTTCTCAGAACTAAGTTAGCAAACTAATTTTATTTAATCAATTTCATGTAACATGATCATTTCACCATGTTTGTCACCCTGCTCTGGCTGCTTATCAATGCCCTTCCTAAAATTTAAGGGACTAAACTGATCAAAATACTCTAGATGTGGTCTGACAAGAGCAGAATCCGACAGGACCACCTATCTCCTCGGTATTCTGGACACAATGCTGTGTTCACACACCTTACAATCATATCATTTTTCTGATCATTATATCCAGGGGTATGATGGAGACAGCTAGTACATCATGGAGAGTCCACTGTTAAATTTTCAGTGTGAGCCTTTGTACCTCAGAAATTGGCAGTCAGTGCCAATCAGGATGTGATTTATTATTTAGCTGATTGTCTAGGTTTTTAGAAAGTGTTAATAATGTAGATACTTTTTTTTTTAGATCTCAGTTACCAGCATTTACCAGCATCCCTCTGCTCTGTAAACACTGCTTGAGCTCAGCAGGAGTGCAAATAGAAGACTCAGGAAATAAAATTACCACCCTACTAGATGCCTGTAGAAGAGATTGTAGGCTAATGACAGTAATCGCAACAATAATTGGCACTTCTATAGCTCTTTAAAGTTTGCAAAGTGTGTTACTTCCACTGTCTCAATGAGTCTTGACACCCTTGACTATATCATACTTTTGCATTACACTGAACTTCCAATCTCTCACGTCTTTTGCAGAAGAATTGCTATCTAGCCATACCTGCTCTAGCTCATACGTGCAGCGTTTGTATTCTTTTAAATATCGGTGTAAAACGCTGGATTTATCCCAGATTGGCATTTAAGAGCTTCCACATGCTTCAGCTAATCTACCTGTCTCACTTCATTCATTCATGCTACTCTTTCAAACACTCTGCACTACCGACCTGGACTGGTTAACTGTTCATGGAACGTGAGGTTAGCAAGCTATCCAGGTGCCCAAGACTCCCTCCCTCCCATCTCTGCCTCTCAGAATCGTTATCCTCCTTCGAGGCTCGGTTCAGATGCCACTATCTCCAAGAATCCAGTATTCTACCTCCCCCTTCCCACCACTAAGCCTTTTCGTCCTCTAAAACTATTTTATATTTACTTGTTTGTGTGTAGATTATAAATTATATCCCGCTTGTTTTTTGTCTCTTTATCCTCAGCACTTAGCACAATGCTTTATATAGACCTGTGTAACTTTAGACAGGTTATTTAAAGTCTCTAGGTCTCAGTTTCCTCATTTGAAGGGATTGGACTATATGACCCCTCATCCAGCTCTAAATCTACAATCCTCAATTTACATCTGAATTGTTTTCTATGCTCCCTTCTCACTACCTGGATATATGGAAAAGTAGGCTAAAAACTGTCTTTCTTTCCACTGCCTAGCTTGAGATTCACAGTAGATGCTTAGCAAAAGCTGATCAAATTTAATTGAATTGAACTGAATTTTGCAATCTATTCTGCAGTTCATATAGGATCCAGTAGGTGGCAGGAGTAACCTGAATACTAAGTCTCACCATTGTGAAGCCATGGGTTTTTCAGTGTGTCTGTGTGTGTGTGTGTGTGTGTGTGTCTGTGTGTGTGTGTCTGTGTGTGTGTGTCTGTGTGTGTGTGTGATGTTTCCTGGTTCCCTGATCTGATGGTTGTGAAAGCAGTTTTCGTCCCTTCCAAAACATCAGATCCAAACAAACAGAAACTAACTCCATCCTGCAGCTAAAGAAAAGCTAGGACTGAACTCTCTTGTCCTTAGGCCATCCTATGTGTTATATCTCACGGGGCAGCTAAGATCTGGGGGCTTCCCTATAAAATGGTTTCCTGGGCAGAGACCTATCACCCCTCATCACCAGCTCAGACTTTGGTTGTGCAGAAGGGATGGACATTGTCATTAAGAGTGGGCAAACGAATCCCACCTCCCTATTTGTAGTGCTGTGGATGATTTTGAATGACCCTCAAGGAGAAATTAAGGCTCTACCATGACACCCCTCCCCCAGCACCTCCCTCGCTGCAGGGCCACTCCTGAGTCATTAAATCCAAACCCTTTTCCAAGCTGTCACTCCCATCCAAGGATCAGAGCTCTCTGAAGCAACTGTCACTAACTGGACCCCGCCAGATTGAACCAACTCTCTGCCAAAGGCTCTCAGCATTCAACTGCATCTATTTTAATTTTATTTCTGACCTGATGATGTTGTAAAAGGAGAGGAGAGAAAACCACAATACTTTTTGCTAGCACTGTGTTTCTTTTTCCCTCTGCCATCAAACAGGCTGGATATTTCTGGGTTTAGTGAGATCATTTTTGTTTCTGGGTGATAGCTAGATGTGGGGTAGCTAGATGTGGGTCAAAGTCCTGCTGTTCTAGTCTGGGAGCCATATTTAAGAAGGACATTGATAAACTGGACAGTATTTAAAAGAGGATTAGGATGCTGATGGGCCTGGACTATCTGTGAGAACCTGAGGAAGTAATTTAAGCTCTCAGAGTCTCAGTTTCCTCACCTGTAAAATGATCACAATAGTAGCTCCTACCTCACAGACTCAAAGCCAATAATGTATATTAAATGTTTTGCTAAACTTCAAGTGTTTTATGGATGGAGGAGAAGAAGAAGGAGAAGGAGGATGAAGAGGAGAAGAAAAAGAAGAAGAAGAAGAAGATGGTAGAGGAAGAGGAGAAGGAGGAGGAGATGGTGGTGGTCGTGGTGGCAATGATAGGACTGTGGTAGGAATGATGAATATGTTGATCAAGAGAACTGAAAATTGAAGACACTGGAGAGGTTTAACTTGGAGAAGATGGGTGAGGGAACAGGAAACATTGGACATGAAAGACTGTGTTATAAGAGAGGGATTCAATTTGTTTTGTCTAGACTCAGAGGAAAGAACCAAATTGTGAAAGTGCCAAAGAGTCAGAAGTAAGTTTGACAAAGGGACAAATTTCCTAAACTCTCTGATGTTGTTCAGTCCTCTGATTCTTTGTGATCCCATTTGGGGTTTTCTTTACAAAGATACTGGAGAGGGTTGCCATTTCCATCTCCAGTATATTTTATAGATGAAGAAACTGAGGCAAACAGAGTTAAGTGACTTATCCAGAGTCACACAACTAGTAAGTATCTGAGGCCAGATTTAAACTCTTTGAGTTCAAACTTTGAGTTTGACTCCAGGCCAGGCACTCTATCCACTTACCACTTGGCTGCCTAAATTCTAGAGCTGTGCAATTTGGACTGAGAATCTGAAGTCACAGTAGACTTAGGGCTGGAAAGGACCTTAGAAACACTCTAGAGGCCCCTACATTTCACAAATGAGGAAATGGAAACCCAGAAGGGTTAATTGACTTGCCCAAACTCATACAACTACTAAATGAGATTACAGGAATTTGAGTCTCTGGCTCCAAAGGCAGCACACTTAGGTAGTGGGTTCTCCCTCCCCTGAGGTTTTTAAGCAAAAGCTGCATGCCTACCTATTGGGCATAGTGTAAATGAGGTTCTAGTTCAGATACAGGTTGGATTAGATGGCCTCTTATGTCCTTTCTGATTCTGAGATTCTGTTATTTTATGAAGGAGGGTATTGCCTCAAGCCTGGTACTACTGTAGAGTGGCCAGGGAAGGGCACATCCTCACTAGGTAGAGGGGCAGGAAGGTAGCAGGTCAGGGAAGAAGGACATAGGTAGCTCTAGCCAACTAGGGCCTTTAAAAAAAAAAAACAAAACCCTGAGGCTTATTACATGCAATCAACCCTAAGACCTCCCCACCCTCACCCCGCCCTCCAGTCTCCAAAGCTCAGCACCCTCCCTTCTCCACATACACTCCCTTCAGGCTCTCCTATTGTGTGACTTCCTTGCCCCAACCTGGCTCCAACTTGATTTCACCTGTACAAAACTGTTTGGGCTGGCACAAGGTGTGATTTGTCCCAGACCCATCACCCCCTGGTTCCATTCCTTTTTCTTAGCTGAAGTCAGTAGGTTCCCCTGTAGCCAGTCTCCACTCAATGACCATCCTCAGCATTAAAATTCATCCTGTAAAATGTTTCCTTACATGGACACTAGTAACCCTTAACATAAGCATAAGTTATCAAAGGCATAAATACATTTTGATAAGTAAAACAGCCTCATTAGATTAGAAGCGGTTTGGTTTGAAAAGGAGAGATAAGAGCCAAAAAGGAGAGCCAGTACGTATCAATTTCACACCTATTACCTTCAGTGAATCAGCTTGCAAGCAGGACCAGGTGTTCTTTTTAAATGAACTAACTAGGTGTGCCATTTGTCTATTGTTCTGAGTCATGGAAATGTGTTATGTTGACCTTGTTCTCCAGGCACTCTCATGAGAACTTAGACCATTTTATGCGAGCACCAAGCCAGGGGCATCAGCTTTTGCCTGAACCTACTCCAAATGACTTCACATCCAAATAAGTCAAGTGAGAAATAGAATGATTCAACCTTCCACATGGGAACTTCCAAAGCTATAAAAGGGGCCCCTACAAAAATAAGAGGTTTAGCTCCCAACCCAGGCAAACTAATTTAATGGAACTTATTTCATTTCAGTTCTTGTGAATAGGGACTGGACCTATGTTTTTCATTGCTATCCCTCTCCTGGTACCGATAGCACCTTCTCCACAATTTAATAGTCTAGCATTTTAAAGGAGTGACTTGCCCGGGCTAAAGGAAGCCAATGTGTATCATATATGACACATACCCAAGTTCTCCTGACTCCAAGGCCTGCACTCTATTCATGATGCCATACTACTTCTCAATCCAGCAAGCATTTATTAAGTGCCTACTATATACCAGGCATAGTTCACTTACTAAGGCCTACCAAGGTAGCTATAAACTTACAAATTGGGTTCCAGTTCATTTGTGAAATGATTGCTTTCCCATATAAATAGCATTGTAAATGGTGGTTAGGTTCCCAGAAAAGTGGTTAGGTAACCCACAAAAGCCTATTTAGTCTATGGTATAACTGAATAGTGTTATTATAGTACTATAAAAATGTAAATTTCATTTATAACATTGCTTCTATGAGAAAATTCATTCCCATTTCCCAATTCTTAATACCAGAAACTTTTTCTCCCACCACTCCATCTTCCCCATCCTTCTCCCTATTAAATCCTAAAGGTAGAAGCAAAACCTCCCCCTTTTCCTTTTTCTGAACCAGGCCACAGTAGTGGAAATAGGATTCCCAAACCTGGAGGAGTATCAGAGAGGGGATAGGGACAAGGGGGATCCCAAGAATCTTCAGTAGCATTATGGAGTAGAGAATGATCCCAAGTATAATCAACCCTGATAGAAAAGATATAGCTGCCAGATTTTTGCACATAGGTGTGTAGGGAGAAGGATTCTAACAGCTACAGTGAAAAGATGGGTCCCTAATTAGGGTTCAGTTAGTGTATGGGACATTTCTAAGTCATCTATATATATGTAGCATCCTCACTTTTCTGGCTGAGGATTAGACAAGTCTGGATGCTGATTAAAAGAGACAGAGAGGGAAGCTACAAGACACAGAAGCCAAAGGGAATGTGTTGTGGGGGAGTTTCAAGGTCAGGGATGGGAGAAAGATGAATGAATGAATGACAGCTGAAACAGCAGTCCCTTGTGCCAGGGCCTACCTTTGAGTTCATTCTCCCTGCTCCATAAGCAATAAACTAACCATGGTGAGAAATAGTCAAGGATTCCTGCCAGTTGCAGATCATCAAATGAAAAGCACTGTAGGTTACAGAGGATTGGTGGTGGTACTGGAGATGCATGTTAATTTCTGCATTGGGGAGATTTTAATGACTTTCAAATTTAAGATACCTGCCACATGGAATTTCCAAGGCTGAACCTGAATACCCTTGAATTAATCCTAAAGGTCCTACATTTTGAATCAATCCTTATACAAAGTTGAGGTTGCTTAGATTTCTAGGTTGCTAGAAAGCTACAGGTATGCTAGTAGATGTTTTATTGCATGTTGTTTTGTTCTTCTAATTGATTCTATACACACACACACACACACACACACACACACACACCAAAAAAATACTATATGCATGCAGTAAGCGTATCTTTCTCCATTGGTAGATGACTCCTTAATACCACCATGGTCATGTAATTAAGTTTTCATAAAATATAACAGATTAAGGTAAGAGACAGGGTTTCCAGTAGGTAGACACTCAAGAGCTAATTATAATTGGATCAATCCACACTAATCACATCCCTTAGACTAATAAGAAAAGTATAACTACCTAGAGAGAGATGAAGTTGGGGAATATCAGGTTACCCACTCTCTGAGAACCATAAAGAGTTTGGAATAGCCCAAAGAATGGGGTCATGGTGAATGTAGGACTTCCCAGGACCTGTCCTTGTTAGTGGTTAGGATCAGGTTAGTGGTTAGTAATGCCACCTGGTGGTTAAATATGTATTGCATAATGGAAAACAAACAGATACACCAGATTTACATTAGTGCTGAGCCTCCACAAAGTCCTTCACCATGACATGGAGGCAACCCACAGTCCTCAATGACCTTAAACAATAAGTGAAGTATAAAAAAAAAAGATGTTCACTATGTTGCTGGCAATCTAGCATAAAGTATAAACTGAAGCAGAATTCCCTGCTGAATAGTCCTCCAAATTATCTGCATGTAATACACTGGTTGCATCAAGCCCTATACCAATGAAAGACCTCTTAGTAGAGATCCATAGTTATTCAAAAAGGGGGCTTAACCATCTATGCTCTTAGGAAAAGCTAAATGGATGAAGAATGCCAATTGACCAGATTTAATTTATCTCGGACAGATATTCTAAATGAACAATGCTCTGGCTTTAGATAAGCAAAAGGAGAAGAGCAAGCTAGATTTCTTTAAGAAACTGCAGAGCTCTTTTAATGATCCCAAACTTCTCCCTAAAATGAAAGTCTTTTTAATATCAATATTTTTCCAATACCATTAGATAGCTGTGAGAGAGGGACTACAACAGTCTCCAAAGGATGAAAAATGGTCATCGAACATAGAGCAATGGAAAGGTGTGTGGTGGGTGTAAGCAAAGTGAACCATAACAAATAAGGAACTTCTAAGAGGAATAGGAGTAAGGGAGGTAATCAGAAAAATGTATGATTGAAGAAAAAAAAAGATGGACTTGTCACACAGTAAGGACAAGTTAGACAGACTGTGTGTTCCACTAGTATTCTCATGATTTTAGGAGAAAGTGAGGAAGGCCCTCTGGACAATGGGTGAACGCTTTTTGGAACATTTGTGGGTGGACATGGTCAAGAGTCACACAAGATGGACAGTCATAGATGGGTTGTGAGCTGTACCCTTAAAGGAAACATCCTACTAATAAGATCCTAAGTGTGTTTGATTATTTAAGAGTGTTGACCATCCCAGCATGTGGGAGATACCTCTTATACTAATGATCCTGCCTGAGTAGGAGAGTGAGATTGTAGCCCTAAACCATCTCAGGTACTGCGTTTGGAAGCCTCCTCACCAAGAAAATTACTGCCACATTTGCAAATACCACCCACTCTCAAATGAGAGTAAAGCCCTTAGCCCAGTGCCTGGCACTTAGTAGATGACTAATAAATGCTCATTCTCCTCTCCCTTTCCTTCCTCCTGCTTTAGCACACCTGAAATAAGCATCAACCTATTAGCCCTCTGTAATCATCAAACTCCCAGACTCGGGATCTCTGGAAACCAGGATAGCATCCAGGAACAGAGCCTCAGAAACTAGGAGCAGCTACTTGGTACAGATCTTTAAACTTGAAGTCAGAAAGAGCTGAGATCAAACCCTGCCTCGGAGATTAATAACTATGTGACCCTGGACAAGTCATTTAGCCTATCTCAGCCTTATTCTCCTCATCTATAAAAGGGGCCAACAACAGCACCTACTTCAAGGGCTGTTGTGAGGATCCAATGTGATAAGATATATAAAGAACTGTGCAAACCTTAAAGTACTGTGTAAATGCTAGATGTTATTATTACTGTTATAGCCCCACCAGGAGTGATATGCAAGATATCCTCTGCGTGAGTATGTATCACTTGGGATAAATAGAAGAAATGTAGCCAGATGGGAGTTCAGTCAGGCCCCTGAAGGGACCCAATTCCTAGGTATTTACTGATACAGCATTCAGCCTTCTGTCCCTCCTGGTTCAATATTTTCTTCCTTTGCCCTTGAGAGTCTAGTTTAATGCCATCCTTTGCCACCACAGGATTCTGGAAGATCGGTGCCCTATTCATTTGATGAATAGCCCATCCTATGACTATCAATAAGAGATCACCTTCTCCTCCCCTGACCCCAGTGATTCAGAGTTCCAACCTACTGAGGCAAAAAAGCCTCTTTCCTAACCATAAAACCCTGGCTTCCCATCCTCATTCCCATCCACTTTAACCCTACTCCTCCCAAATAAATTCCCTTGCTTTCTTTCTCTTATGCTCCCTAGAACTCTGCATTGCTGGCAACAAAAGTCGTTGCTTGCTACACATCTTTCTCTCCCAGGTAGTCAGGAAAGCCCAGACCTCTCAGAATGAGGCTTCATGCCTTGTTACTTTCTCTGGTACTCACTGTTCTTACTCTTGGGATTCCTACACACAGGATCTGAAAGAAAGAGGTGGAGTCTTACACTGTGCTCCTTGTTACCACTTCCAGATCCTCTATCTACTGCCATTACTCAGCAACATCAGGGTGGAGGGGAGGGAAGGGTAATCAGGGGGTGCTCACACTGTCTCAGGAGAGCTGGTTGTTCAATTTTTAGTACGAGACTTTACACCTTGGAAATCAGCAAATGCTACAAATCAGGACTTGATTTATCGTTTTGTTGTCTAGACTAAAGACAGTGATGGATAAAATGTTAAACTTTTAAAAGTTTAATGAATATTTAGATTAGAAGAATTTAAAGGACTAAACTTAAGAGTTCATTGTGCAATCTCCACCTTTTTTTTCAGAGACCCGGATGTTAAATATTTACCAGCATATCCCTGAGTCCAGTGGAAAGAATGATCAAGTTGAAGTCACAGGATAAGAGTTCTGCTACTTAATACTTGTGTAACTTTAGACAAATAATTTAATCTCTCTGGCCCTCAATTTCTATATCTGTAAAATGAGGGTCTTGGGTTAGATGACCTCTGAGATTCCTTCCAGGTTTAGAGATATGATCTTACTCTTATTTCTTTGCAGTATAACATAGTTGAAAGAACACTGCCTCTGGTATCAAAAAACCTGAGTTTAAATCCCACTTCTAATATGTATTTGTATGATCTTGGGCAAATTCCTTGTACTCCAATTTCCTAATCTGCAAATGAAGATGATGCCTGAGTTCCCTCCCCAGGTCAAGATCGGTAACTAGAGTTATAATTCCTTCCCCACTTCCAGTGTCATCAGTGATGTAGACACTTTTCTTTTGTGTCTTCACCTGCTTCAGACATCCCTATTCTCCTCGTACTAGAGCCCCAAAATAAACTTCTGCTACTATAGCTGAATGAGTTCCTATCCCCATTTTCAGGATGAGAAGGGCTGTGTTAGGAACATACCAAGCTACAACTTGGAAAGCATTCTCACATAGAAACTAGGTTATAAAACATAATTACATTCTATAGTCTTATATTTTATATAATTATGAACTAAGTAGGCATTTGTGGGCTGGTCAGAGAACTTAACCATGACGTAGAACATTATTTCTCTGGGAAAATATGTCCTGAGTCCCAAATAACTGACTTGAATACCTTTGGACCATAACCCCTTTGTAAGGTGGGTGGAGTAGAGGAATAGATAGTCACAAAGCCAAAGACTATTGTCCTTTAAAACAGAGTGCATCAATTCCCTGTCCCAAAGTAGTCCATGGGCATTAGAAGAATGGAGTTTGATGCCTATGCAAAGTCATTTGAAGTTGAAGAATCTTTATGGTAGAATAATGGTTGTTTTGATTTTGTTGGAAACACTGCAAATAAATTCACTCTACTCTAGAGGAACATCAAAATTTCTATTAAATTTCTAAATTAAAATAAATTTGAAAATATAATCAATAAAAACATAGGACACCAAATTGAGGAAGACAATACCTACTGAACCCTAATTATAACTTGCCTCTTTAAGTCAATGGGTTATTTTTTATTATGAGCAGACCATTTTTAGAAAGGTAATATCATCTTTCTGAACATCTCTGCCAAATGGCATCTACTCAGCAAGGTGGCTGCATGGATAGAGGGAATTAGGAAGATCTGAGCTCAGATTCAGCCTCAGACACTTACTAAATGTGTGACCATTGGGCAAGTGGTTTAAACTCCATTTGCCTCCATTTGAGGATAATAACAGCACCTATCTTCCCGAGTAGTTAGGAGAATTAAATGAGATAATATTTGCAAAATGCTTTATAAACCTGAAAACGCTATAAAAATACTAACTGCTATTATTACCTATTCTTCAAGGTTCATCTCAAATTCTGCTTCTCTCAAATATTCTTTCCTCTCCAATTCTCTCCAATTCTAAATCATCTCTCCTTCATCGGATCTCCTGACACTTTGTATTCTTATTCATGAGTTATAGTCTAGTTTGTGTTATTTTTGTTTTTGTCCCATCATCGTTACGAAATTATAAATTCTTTGAGTACTAAGACAGATTTCATCCTTGTCTATCCTCCAGTGTCTAGGATAGTGACTTGTATATAAAAGGTGTTCTATAAATGGTGAATGAGTGAATGGATGACTGAGATTTCTAGCCTGTACATTTCATAGCACATAACACATTTTTGTCATTTGACTATCATTTGATGATTTTTTTATGCACTTGGAAAAGGCCAAAATTAAGAAAAATTAACCCAAAATATACTCAGAACACAACCTTGACAAGATCAAAATCCTCCCTTCTCATAAACTGAGCCTTTCTTAACTAGGCTGCAAAAATGTTGGCGGGCTTCCACAGGAATTCAGAAATAGTATTTTCATAGCAAGATGGTTCACACATTTTTCCATGAATATATTAAGAACAGACTTAGAAGGCTTAAAACATTAATAGAGAAAAATCAACTCAAATGTAATATAAGCTCATGATGATTTATCCACAAAGTGTTTTTTCCCTCATTAGATTCTGTCTAAATATTTGAGTTAAATGATGATGACTTTGGATGATAGAGATAAATATGGTCCATACAACATTCAAAATAAAGGAGATAAAAACGGTTCCATGAAAATAAAGCTGGCTCATGATTTGGGAGTAATAAAATAACCAGTTGATCAGAGGATCATCAGCTATATAGCTCTCCAAGCTGCAGCTTGGGAATGTGGGGTGAAGGGATAACTAGTACCTCTGGTACAAGGGCTTGCCAAGTCATTTTCAGGGCTGCTCATCCACCTTTGGTGTCCACCTGTCACCCAACTCTCACTTGGGTCTTCAAGAAGCTGTAGCATATGCAGGGTCACACCCCAGTAAAACCAGCTCAGCAGTCAAGCTAAACCAGGTTGAGGGTAACCAACAAGCCTCAGACCCATCAATGAGTTAGGGGGGTGTCTACCCCAAGCATGTGAAGACTTCCCCAGTGGAATGGGAGGATGAGAACAATTTATTCCAACTGCTCTGAAGGCAGCTGAAACAGGAGCATAATGGAGCCATTAGAGCTTGGTCACACATTAAAGATGCCAAGGTCATCCACTACATCCCGAGCCATCACCAGTCATTTTGCCAGCCCTGGAGTCAGAAAGACTCATCTTTCTAAGTTCAAATCCAGACTTAGACACTTACTAGCCACATGATCCTAGGCAAGTCACTTAACCATGTTTGCCTCAGGTTCCTCATCTATAAAATGAGCTGGAGAAAGAAAGGGCAAATCACTCCAGTATCTTTGTCAACAAAACCTTTAATGGGGTCCTGAAGAGTTGTACATGACTGAAACAACTGAACAACAACACTGGTAACTCAGATGAGTTATAATGAGGTTCTGAAATAATTTGGTGACAGGGGGAGAAAACATAAAATATGGATATTGGATATTAAAGAGGGAAAATCCATAGTAATGTTTTATTCTATTTTAATAAGAGAGACCTGAATATATATTCTAGGAAGAAAACAGTGGACAGGGAAAGACTGAAAATATGAGAGATGACCAATGGAGTACCAAAAGAGGTAGAAGGAAATGAGGTCAGGAACACAGATAGTTATGGCTACCTCTTCTGTAGCTCGATGGGGAACAAGGGGGCATGAGAGAGAGAAAAGAATAAATGACAAGGTTTTAAGTCTGAATAACTGCAAAAAACTCAGAAGAAGAAAAAATTAAGAAGTTGGCAGGAAGGAGGATTGGGGGAACAATGAGTTCAGTTTTAGAAATTATGAGGTTTGTGAATTTTCAGTTTTTTATTATTCCAAACTTAAGAAATAAAATATGCATTCCTATAACAAAGTAGAATAGAAAAAGAGGATTGCACTTGAAACTGCAGATGTATTATGTATAACTTGTTTTTCCTTTTAAATCTACAACAAAGTTTTCAAATCACTTTCTTTCCTCCCCTCCCCCCCATGGATAGCATCAGACACAAATATTTGTGTGTGTGTGTGTGTGTGTGTGTGTGTGTGTACACACATATATATAATTTATGTGTGTAGGGGGGTATGTATGTATATATGTGTATATGTAAATACATACACGTATATGTTTATATATTTGTGTGTGTGCATATACACATACATATATCAGTTCTTTCTCTAGATGCAAACAGCATCTTCCTTCATAGGACCTTTACAGTTAATTTTAATTATACTTAGAATGATTGGTCACTCAAAGTTATTCTTAAAACAATATTGCTGTTACCGTATACAACACTCTTGGAGAAATTTAAGTATCATGCTGACTCAGCTATGAAAGGGAATATTATATTCAGTTGGGACCACAGTCCTGGAGCTCTAGGGAGAAGTCAGTCCTTGAGAAAGGGAGTTGAGAGACATTTACATGTAATTGTAATTGAAACATTGAGAGTAGCTGAGATCACCATAGGAGAGAGTGAAGGAAGAGGAAGACATTATCACATTCTCCCAAGTTCTCACATTTAGAAAACAGGAGGAGTAAGAGGAGCTAGAGAAGAAGCTATCAGAGAGGTAGGAGGAGAATTAGAAAGAAGACCTTTCTAGGGAACCAAGAGAGGAGATGGATAACAAAAAGAGAAGGTGGACACTAATGTCAAATGCTACAGAAAAGTTAAAGAAGGGGTAGATTGAAGACAGGTCTTAGTATTTAGTGCCTTTGAGGTCATGGCTGACTTTTAATAGAATAATTTCAGTAGAATGGTGCAGATGGAAGCCAGTTTGTGAAGAGTGAGTATGAGTAGATTGTAGAATACCTTACTAGGAATTTGGCAGAGAAGGAATTTGAAAATTTGGTACCTTGAGAAGGTAGCAGGGGAGAAGCAATTTCATTTATTCCATTTTGATAGAAGAGACCTAGGTATAGTTTTAAGTAGAAGAAAAGAAACCTATGAGCAGGGAGAAATTAAAAGCAGAAGAGATGATCAATAGAGGAATGTCCCAACAGAGGTGAAAGAGGTTGGGGGTCCAGAGCCCAGGTAGCCAGATTGACCTTGGCAAAGGTCTCTTCATCTGAAACAGGACGAAAAGAAGAAAAGATCTGTGAAGAAACAGAAAGGTGCTGAGGAGGGGGAAGAGGGCAAGTAAAGATGCTGACTTCCAATGGTGTAATATCAATAAAGTAGGACACCAGGTCATCCTCTGAGAGCAAAGAGGCTGGGCACAATATTGGAAGACTGAGGACAATAGGAAAAATTCAGGAAAGTTGTTCCAGATTGGTTCTGGATTGGTATTGTCAATTTGGTATCAATAGGAAATAAACAAAACAAACAAGAGTACAGAGTTTCAGTGGCATCCGTTTGGAGTAATACATCAGAGCAGTTTCCCATCTTTCTCTACCAGCCCTGGGATGCTCAGGAGTGGGCAGGGGGAGAAGATATCCTGGAGCTCACTAGATGTCATGGACCAGATGGAAGAAAGTTGGCTATGATGGGGTTAAAAGTCCTAAGAATTGATCGCCCCAGGCTTCACCTCTACTAACTAAAATGAAACAGCTTCCCAAGGAAAAAGCAAGGCACTGGGTTGAAACATGTTCTCTTGTCCTAATTCTCCAGATTTCTGTGTGCAGGCAAAATTTCATGCAAATCAAATATTTTCACATAGCATTGGTTTCACACGCCCAAAAAGCGAAAACCAGACTCTGGGGTTATTTTTGGCTAAGCTACCTTGTTCTCTATCGAAGGGGTAAAAAAGGCGATTTTTAAAAGAATAGGACCTTAGAGCAGTTGGAGCCTGTGCAGAAATGAATGGGATCCACCCTTTGGATGTGGATGGACTCTGAGTGCTCAGGGGCTTCCCTGGCAAGTTCAGTCATGGAGAGGCCGCTACAGATGACACAGTTCTGATCCTTGATGTTGCGCTGACCTGGGAGTCATCCCTCTCCCCTCCCTTGCCCTTGGAACATATGCTATAACATATTCCTGTCCTTGCCCCACAAGATATGGCCTTCCTCATTGCAAAAGAAGCATAGCCCCTACACAACAGGAAGGTGAGCAAAAAGGGGGTACCTCCTTCTCCCCTGAGGTTCTTTCCAGTAAGAGGCCAGGCTCAGTCACTGAAAGCAGGAAATGCAGAATCTATTTCCCAACATAGTTGAGAATATCCATCTGTGTGGCCTCAGGGAGAATATTTATTAAGTAACCACTATGTGCCAGGTACCGCGCAAAGAGTTTTACAAATATTATCTCACTTGAGACTCACAACAGCCCTAGGAAGTAGGTACTATTATTATCCCCATTTTACAAATAAGAAAACTGAGGCAGACAGAGGTTCACAGATCTAGTGTGGAACTGAACTGGAATTCAATTCTAGCTGCTGCTGGAATTGAACCAAGGGCTTCCTGACTTCAGACTGAGCACTCTGTCACCCTGAGTCCCTTAGCTACCTGCTTCAGGTATGTTATAAGAAAAAGGCTTGTAAACTGTGGATTGTTTTTGTTTGTCTGTTTAAATAGTAGGTGGGACAATGAGTGCTGAAGCTAAGTACAGCTCTGCTGGAGAAACCCTCAAGTTGAGGCTGGTTCTGGTGGCCTGCCTTCTCCCTCCTCACATGGTCCTTTAAATGCATACTGGCCAACCAGCTCCACGGGAAACCGTATAAGAAAGATGCCCAATCACGTAAAGATCTGATTATTTTCTAATTAATAGCAGGTCAAAGTGTTGTTTCTGAACTATCTGCTTGTGTCCTAAAAGTGAATAAATAAGAAACCAAGATGGAAAGAGAGGGGTTAACAGGCAGGATCTGGAGCCCCAAGCTGCACCCTTCCTACTGAACAGAAAGCTCAGCATTTATGCTCCTCCAGACACAACCAAAACTGAATCCAGATTTAAACTTCCACGGAGGATTTGGGGAGGAGGGAGTTGGGGGGAGGGGGGGCAGGCGGGAATTGGAGCCATCCTAGAACAAGCAGAGCCAAACCAGATTTTTATCTGTAAGAACAAATGGAGTTTCCCCCATCAGGGGACCAGCCACTTCTGCTCTTTATTTTGAGGTATCCACAATGCCTCAAAGCTGAACGTTAGAATGAGAAAGGACTCAGGCGAAAACTTGATAAATGGATTTATAAGAGAGGTTGTGAAATTCCATTTCCTGGAATTTGTGCGTGCACACACACACACACATACACACACACACACACACACACACACACACACACACACACACACACACACACACACACCTAGTATCACCAGTAGGCCATTTCACTGTACCAAGAATAATAGGAGAGAGTTCCTTGAAAAGGTGAGGCCTTTGAGGTTGGGTATACAGGTATACCTTCCTTTAGGAAATGCAATACTGCCTATGGGTTCCTGAGAAGTTAGCTCTAAAGCAAATTCCAGCTGCTGATTCCCATTCTCCTGGGCTCACCTAATACAAGGAACACATGTGCAAGGCCATGCCCAGCTGCTACCTCCCCTCAACACATACGTACACATGCCATCTTTTCTTCCAACAGCCACAAAGACAGAAACAGTAGACTCACAGGATCTGAGTGTTGAAAGCAATTTTAGATTCTATTTTAAATTAGTTCTGACTTGTTGGGTTGTTGTTTCAGGGGATTGCAGGGGGATGGGGGGGACACTGTTCAGTCATATCAGTCAAGTCCAACTCTTTGTGACCTCATTTGGGATTTTCTTGGCAGAGATACTGAAGCAGTTTGCCATTTCCTTTTCCAGCTCATTTTGCAGATGAGAAAAGTGAAGCAAACAGAGTTAAGTGACTTTTCCAGGATCACACAGCTAGTAAGTATCTGAGGCCAGATTTAAACTCAGGTCTTCCTGACTCTCCATTCTATCCACTGTGCCACCTATCTGCCTCTTGGGGAGGAGGGGTGCCTTTGGTTCAAACCCCAGTTATGCCAAGTACTAACTGTATAATGTGTAGCATGTTACACAGGAACTTCCCTGTGCCTCACGTTTCTCCACTGTGAAATACAGGTGGCACTTTTTGGAGCAATGTTAGTCTAACCCCCTTATTACGCAAATGATGTAACTGAGATGCAGACAAGTGACTTCAGCTTGGCCAGAGATATCTCAGTAATGGTCTGACCATGTCATTTCCCTATTTAATAAACTCCAGTGCTCCTTATTGCCTCCAGGATCAAATATAACGTCTTCTGTTTGTCTTTTAAAATCCTTCATCATTTGACCCCTTCTACTCTTCGAGCCTTCTTCCACCTCATACCCTTCCATGTGCTCGGTGATCCAGGAACACTGGCCTCCTGACTGTTCCTCTGTCTCTTAACTCCAGGCATTTTCACTGGCTATCCCTCATGCCTGGATTTCTTTCCTTCCTCATCTCTTCCTCCTGGTTTCTCTGGCTCCTGTCAAGTCCTATCTGAAGTCCCACTTTCTGCAAGAAACCTTTCTTTCCCAGTCCTCCTCAATGTCAGTGCAAGCCCTCAAGTCTCAGATTCCCCACCATTTTTCCTGTATATATATCTTGTTTGTGCACAATTTTTTGCATCAAATTCTGATCTCCTTTAAGGCAGGGACTATTTACATCTTTCCTTGTCTCCTCTGAGCTTAGTACAAGCTCTGGCACATAGTAGGTGCCTAATCAATTAGTGTTTGTTGTGATTCATGTAAAAATGTGTTTAATAAGAATATGAGTATAGAGTCCATATAAGATTGCATGCCATCTTGGGGAGGGAGGAGGGAAGGAGGGGGAAAAAATTTAAAACTTATGAAAGTGATTGATGAAAACTAAAAAAAAATAAATAAATACATTTGGAAAGGAAAAAAATAAAAATTATAAGTAAACAGTGAAAAAAAAATCCGTGTTTGTTGACTTGACTGTTATCACCAAAAGACTCAGACAGCAAATCTAGCAGCCAGCTGTCATCAGCAGAAAGGGGAAAGGAGCTATATCAGGTCTTCATATCTCAACTGCTTTGAAAAGATGTAAACATCTTGGCAAAAATTTTGTAGGAATTCCCCAGGAGATTTCCTTTAATGAGACTCTTATGGGATTTGTAACTGAATCTCTTCTCTACTTTTCTAATTACATTACAGCAAATTTCCATAGGGAGAACTGTTGTATAATCAAGTACACCTGAGAAGTTTTCAAGCCTATTCATAAGTTGTTGGACAAATTCCTCAGGTGTGTGTATGCCATACAAAGAAGTTTTATTCTGTAACAAGCGGCAGACTTGGTCCCTGTGTCAGTTCAAATTATCCCCCAAATAATCAAAATAAAACCTTAAGAAAACCACCATTTTATATCCTCTCTAAACACAAATCTTAGTGCATACTCTTTATTTTATTGTACACAAAATATTTTACTGATAAGAAGGAAAAGGTAAGATTTAGGGATTCTTTTTAAAGAACCAAGAGTTAATTGACAAATAAAGAATAATGGGAAAGTTGATGTGTTAGAGTAAAGAAAATGGTCCCCTCCTTTATAGCATTGCTTGCAATCTAGTGGCTAGCTACTTAGGACACATTCGAACCAGTGACCTTGTAGAATGGGAGAAGTCAGAAATCAGAAGTATAAACTGCTAAAATTCCAGCATGGTGGTTAATCCATAGGAACACCACAGTCATTCATTTTGAGCCTCACAAAGTTCATCATGTCTACAACCTCTCTGCTTAGTCTCCCAAATACAAGGGGCATTTATTCACTTATTTGAAAAATATTCAGTAACTTGGGTTATACTGAGCTCTCACAGATATTCTCTGCCTGGCCCATTCAACCTCAAAGGAGTTTTGGGGTTGCTTACAGTCATGTAATGATCCACTGCTGAAAGGAGTTGGCATTTTAACAAGACAAAGTAGACTCTGAGTGATCCATCAGTAGTCTCCCTGCCCAATCACAGCAGCCCTGCTTTTTCTGTTTCCTTTTCTTGAGTGGGTGACCTTGTGTGTCTGAAACATCTGAAGGCATACCAGTGATATGACCTTTAAAGCAGCTTCTACTAGAGTAGTTGGTTCTAGTGGCAGCAGTTGTAGGAATGAATTGGTGGCAAGGAAGAATGACCAGTATCTATTCCAGCTTCTCCACCAGAGACAGTAGCCACCAGAAAGATTGACTAAATCTTGCCATTTGATCAGGAAGGAAGAGAGAAAAGAAGGAAGGAAAGAAGGAAGGAAGGAAGAAAGGAAGGAAGGAAGGAAGGAAGGAAGGAAGGAAGGAAGGAAGGAAGGAAGGAAGGAAGGAAGGGAAAGAGGGAAGGAGGAAGGGAGGGTAGAAGGGAGGAAGGAGGGAAGAAAGTATTAAAGACTTACTATGTGCCAGACATTGTGCTAAATGCTTTACACATATTATCTTATTTGATCAGAAGAATACCAAGTCAGGTGAATTGTACGATTTTAAGCTCCTTATAGGCAGAGACTGTATTTTACCTCTTTTTGTATTCCTGGCACTTAGCACAGAGCTTGGCACATAACAGACACTTAATAAATGTTTATTGATTGATTGATTGATTGATGTAAAATGACTAATTATAAGCCTTCCAAACTGTTTTATGCCCTTATAGGATTTAACTAAATCAGCCTCCCAGCAGATTGTTAATAGCAGTGATAAATTATTAAATCCTGTTTAAATCATTCTAGCAATGCACATTGTGATTCTTTCTATGGTTAGCATTTCTTTTTGTGCAGGAATAAATTACTTGTCCCACATTTAATTCATACTGTATTATAGGTATCTTTATACCACACCTTCATTTGGAGTCATAACTCAAGCCACAAGTAACTTAATAAGCTGAAAGATATAAGAATAGGGAACGTAATTCCCCTAATTATAGATCATGTTTCCCCAAAATTGAACCTGGTCCACAAATTGTAGTGGCTGGATAGAGAACAAAGAGGGATACAGGTCTCTGCCCCCGTAGGTCCAGTCAAGCAGTTTCTTAATGCTAGAATATATTGAAAAGCTGTTTGTTGGTGCAGTGGATAGAAAGCTGGACCTAGAGTCAGGAAGACCTGAAGTCAAATCTGACCTCAAATACTTACTAGTTAGGTGATCCTGGGCAAATCACATGACCTCTATTTATATGCCTCAGTTTTCTCAAATATAAAGTGGGGATGATAATAGCAACTACTTCCCAAGGTTGTTGTGAGGATAAAATAAAACAACATTTGTAAAGTGTTTGGCACAGAGCCTGGCACGTAGTGCTATGTAAAAACTAATTTTTATTATTGTTGTTATTATAATTATTAAGAACCTTTTGTATGCTAGGAGGCACTGATGTAAAAAGATGTTTTGTGATAATTAGCCCCTGCAAAATTTATTTATAACCCCAAAGCTTGCTAGAGACCAAAAATGAAGAGATCTTTGAAATGTGAAGGCACAGGTAGATGCTAAAGATGCTTACTGCCAGTCATCTAGAGACCATCGGAACAGAGAGTCAGATTCAGTGATACAACATTTACTTCCACTGACAGTGTACCCCATGAGGAGATGTCCCAGACACTTGTGTTATGATGTCTTATAGTAACTGTTCATGTCATTTCACTTCCCAGGTCATCTTCACTACTTCATGATGGTCCCCAAGTGTTTGAACACACAGATCCCATGGGATAGGACATTTGCCTCCATGTTAATCTTCCTTGGCCAAGAATACACACTGAGCTCATGGTTGCCTACACTGCTCCCCATCTCTGGCTAGAGACAACTAGCCTAGCATTTGTGAGAACATGTCAGAGGATTAGTGTCCATCCATATTTAGAATCAAGCTCCAGATACAGTCTTGGAGCTTGTTGGTGACAACTCTGTCCAGAGCTACGAATTCCTGGTTTGAGATAATCAGTCTTGCTGACAGTGAATTCCCCACCTATAAATTCAGTTAACTTTTGATGACAAATGCTATTTTACTCTCCTACTTAAGTCTAGTAGTGCATATACATCCTAATCTTTCCAGTCTTCTTTATACGTGCACTATGGTGTTGTGGTCTAAGAACCACTGGACTGTTAGCCTCTTTATATGATTCCTAAGGATATATAGATTTTTATTCTGAGACTTCAGGAGTGGGTGAAGTGGATGGCATTCATCTCTCCTTGGGTGCTGCTCACACCCCACTTTTGCAATAAGAACACATAAGTCTTTATACTGAACTTCTTTCACAGGTAATTATTCTGTGACTCAGACACTAAAGAATCTACAAAGTAGAATTTCTCTGGCTATACCCCAAGCTAAAAAGTTTAGTGCTTCCTTGATGCTCTGTGCTAGTCTTTGCCTTTATCTTCCACACTAAAAGAACAGACTTTGAGAATGTTCACAAACTGAGCCTGATACTTTGGCACAGTTGATACTTCTAATGGGCTGGAACTGGTCCCAAGCAGTGATAAAATTCCCCAAAAGTCTGATGGGTGTGGACATACCAGGACCATGGCATACACCTTGCTGGCACATGCTACTTCTCTAAAGAATGCCAATTTCTATGGTATAATCCAAATATAGGTAGGGCTCAGTCTATAGGCGCCTGTTGCAAGTCATTGACGAAATGAGAGTCAGTTATTTCAATCATATCTAACTTTTCATTACATCACTTGAGGTTTTCTTGATAAAGATACTGAACTGGCTTGCCATTTCCTTCTCCAACTCAATTTATAGATGAGGAAATTGAGGCAAACAAGGATAAGTGACTTGTACAGGGTCACAAAGCTAGTGACTGAAGCTGGATTTGAACTCAGCTCTTTCAGACTCCAGGCCCAGTACTCTACTATGCCATCTAGCTGACTGAGTCATAAGTTAACTGGAACCTAATTGTCATATGGGATCAACTGCCCGGCAGAGCAGGACACTATATTTTTCGATCCTCATTGTCATTTCTGTGTGAGATCCTATGAATTCATCTGTGAAGGACCTAGGAATGACTGATAGAGCAAAAGTTAGGGTCTTCAGGGACCAGAGTGTGTCTCTTGATGTTGATCCAACAGAATTCAGCTTCTCCCAGGATCAGTTATTTCAGTCATGTCCGACTCCTCGGGACCCCATTTGGGATTTTTTTTTTTTTTTGCAAAGATACTGGAGTTGTTTGTCATTTCCTTCTTTGACTCATTTTACAGATGAGGAAACTGACTCAAACAGAGTTAAGTGACTTTTCCAGGGTCACACAGCTAGTAAATATCTGAGGCTAGATTTGAGTACACGAAGATGAATCTTGATGTTGATCCAATAGGATTCAGCTTCTGACAAACCAATTCCAAATGCATCTCTTAAGAAAGAGGACCCAAAAGGCACTAGGGCAGCTAGGTAGTACAGTAGATAGAGCACTGGCTCTGGAGTTAGGAGGACCTGAGTTCAAATCCGACTTCAGACACTTGACACTTACTAGCTGTGTGACCCTGAACAAGTTATTTAACCCTGATTGCCTTGCAAAAATAGAGAGAGAGAGAGAGAGAGAGAGAGAGAGAGAGAGAGAGAGAGAGAGAGAGAGAGAGAGAGAGAAAGACAGAAAGAAAGAAAGACGGAAAGAAGGAAAGAAGGAAAGAAAGAAAGAAAGCTTATATGTGCCTATCTTGTCTATAACTTGACCTTGTTGAGTGTGGTCTATTGGAGAGGTCTCAAAAATTCCCAACCTTACTCCATTCTCAAATCTCTTGACCACATTAGGAGGATTGTCTGCACAATAGTCTGGCTTCCTGAATATTTGGGCCAAGCTTCCACATCCAAGTCTGTTAGATTTCACTCACACTCTATTTTGGTCTCTGTAGTCCATGACAAGCCACAGTGACAGATGAAATTTCCTGAAGCCAAAAGGAGGCAACTCAAAATGATTCTGAATATTTTCTGTACCTCCATTTTGTCTTCTCCTCCCTGATCTCCCAAAGCAAATCTGAAAACATGAAAGAAGGGCAGGAGGGAAGGGTGTTATTTCCTGCTGCTGAAACAGCATTAGATGTTACCAAAGTGTTTCACCACATACCAGCCCCCTGGAGCACCATAAGCCCTGGCCTATAGACATCTCAAACTGAACAAATCCAAAATAGAACACTGCCAAAGGTCTCAGCATCCTCCCCGTCACACAGGCTTGACATTTCAGCATCATTTACTCCCTCACCTCACATAGCCAATCTGCTGCCAAATCCTGTTGACTCTACCTTCATAACATCTCTGGTAGACGTTTCCTTCTCTTAACTCACACAACTACCAACCTGGTAGACTCTTACTTTCTCATAACTGGACTATTGCAATAGGCTTCTGGTTGGACTCCTTGACCCAAGTCTCTCCTCCCTCAGGTCCATCTTTCACTCAGTTTCCAAAGTGACCTTCCTAAAGCACAAGTCTGACCATATTGCCTCCTTATGCAATAAACTCCTGTGGCTCCCCATTATCTCCCAGGATCAAATATAGACTCCTTTATTCGACTTTTAAATACCTTCACAACCTGTCCCCTTCTGATCTTTCTAATCTCTTATAGTGTACTCTCTCATGTGCCCCATAATCCAGCAATAATGGCCTCTTTGCCATCCCTCAATCAGAATATTTCAGCTCCTTACTGAACATCTTCACTGACTGTCTCCTCCTTTCCTCTGCCTCCTGGCTCCATTGGCTTCCTTCTAGACTCAGCTCAAATCCTACCTCCTTCAAGTGGCCTTTTCCTTCTCTCCTCTCTCTACATGCCTCCTCCCCAGGTATTGCTAGTACCTTCCCTCTAAAATTAGCATCCAATTACATTTTGGAGGCAGCTAGGTGGCTCAGTGGATAGAATGCTAGGCTTGGAGTCAGGAAGCTCTGTCTAGTAAGTCAGCCAGGTGGCATGTAGGGTAGCCAGGTAGAGCAGTGGATAGAGTGCTGTGCCTGCAGTCAGGAAGATTCATCTTCATATGTTCAAATCCAGCCTCAGACCCTAGACAAGTCACTTGCCTGTTTGGCCTTAGTCCCTCAACTATAAAATGAGCTGGAGAAGGAAATGGTAAACCACTCTACTATCTCTGCCAAGAAAACCTCAAATGGGGTCCCAAAGAGTCAGACATGACTGAAACAACCGAAAAATAATAGTTTGTATCCAATATGTCCTCATATAGTAACTAAGTAGTTTTGTTCTCTTAACCACTGACTGGATATGTGCTAAACTGCTGTGCCAATGCTTAAGCCTGAAGAAGGACCCCACCCCCATTCCTTGGCAATGAAAGCAAAATGGGGTCAATAGCAACTGGAGGGTATCTTCTGTGGGAGAGTACCTAGGTGGTTTCATCACTCTTTCCATGACCTCCTCAAATACGTATTCTCATTTCAAATGTTTTATAGGATCCCTAAGATTGGTACAGGCATTCATTAACAAATGGCCTATCCTCCTAGACTTAAAGATGTGATCTCATCCTTCACCAAGATAATTGGTATTTCAGTTTTCATCTTGGTCTTTCCAAGCTACACTCAACTCTGATTCTCTTTTTAGGTCTTTCTGTTTTTCCAACCTGACACACAATATCTCATTCTAAGCGCACCTTGTTCCTTTGGCTTGCAATTCTCTTAACCATCACAAGCGCACACTGGTCTGGGTTGGCTTACAATTCATTTTGACTGGGAGCAGCAAAATGACCCAGCTCTAAATGAACTCTGGGAGTACAGAAGAATTCAAGAATCTTATAGATAAATGATCAGGGAGGTAGAAGAGAGGGGCACAGTGTGGCTCAATGGAAAGAGTATTGACTCTAGAGTTGAAGAATCTGGGTGTGAACTATGGTCCTTCTATACACTACCTATGTAATCTTGATAAGTATTTTAACCTCCTTGGACTTCAACTTTCTCATCTATAAAGTGGGGAGCAGGGGAGAGGGAGAAGGGGAACTAGATGACCTCTGAGGTCCACTCCAGGTCTGGACCTATGATCCTATGGAAATGATCTCAAAGTTAATTTTCCCTAATTCACACCTAAACAAGCCTCACCTTCTTCATCATCCCCAAGTGGTCACCCAGCCTCAGTTTGAAAACATCCAGTGAAAGGGAACCTAGCAGCCTAGTCTTCTATTTGATCATTCTAACTGTTAGGTGGTTTTCCTGATACTGAGCCCATACCTGCCAATCTACAATTCCTACCCACTTCTCCTTTTGATAATGTGTGTCTGTAACAGTCCTGAGTCCTCCACTGAAGTCTGAATTCTTGCAGCCTATAGCAGCAGAGAACGAGTTTCCACCAAGGGTGGAAAGGCTTTGAGTACAGGCCCAGGAAGAGATTGTGTGGAGGGATTCATCACCAGGTTGGTAGCAGGGGGAGGATGAAATTTCGAGCCACAAATATTCTTGAAGACCATCTTTTGAGCTGTGAAAGGTTGCAGTCTGCACCAGTGGGGGAGGTTCCCAACATACACACAATCACAAACCTTTAAGGAATGGAAAGATGTAACAACAAGGGCATATATAATAGTATTGATTATATCAAGCTTTCTTAAAGAATAAAGGAAAAATAAATTTATTTTAATCATTCTACTAAAAAAAATGAACAGGTGAGCTAGAGTAAATGTGAGTAGTTTTAAAAAAATAAATAAATTCAGTGCCCAGCTTAGGCTTTATCTGAAATCTAGAATGTGTTTTCCTATAGAACCAGTAATTATAAATGGTGGGTAGTTTTCCAGGCCAGCCCACAAAAGCCTCTTTAACTCAATGGAGCTGAGTCACAGTACTATAGAAACATAAGTAATGTGTACAGTAAAATTTTTATAGGAAAATACACTCAAGAATTCTGTAATCTAGGCTACTAAGAACACATTTCCCTCAACCCCAATAGTAACAGAGGAGACTCCCTCATATCTCATTCCCTCCACCTGTCAGAAAGTGCAAGTAGGGACTCCCTTGGCTGCATGCCACCTGTGATAGCCAATAACCCATAGCCTAAGGCAGAGACCAGAAGCCAGAGTAGTTGAAAAGCAGAAAGAGGCAGGTGAAGGTCTAGGACAAAGGGCTCCAGGAGATAATGAAGGTGATATCTTCACTCAATTTCTCCATCTGGCCAGGTGATATGCAGTCAGCTTCCACCAAAATGTTACAGGGTCATGGCTTTAGAAGTAGAAAGTTCCTTAGAGGTCATCTAGTCTAACTTCATCATTTTATAGATGATGTACAGTTATAAGAGAGGGTGACTTGCCCAACACTACCCAGGTAGTAAGTAGTATGGAGATCTGAACTCCAGTCATCTGATTCTAAATCTAGCCTTCTTTCCATTATACCACACTATCTTCCAATCATCTGTTTCTTTTTCCTTTGGTCTTCAACCAAATCATCCTCACCAGTCCTTCCACACAAAGGACTGCATTGTGATGACCATACAATGCTTCCCAATCTTCCTTTCTACTCCAACAGTCCTTTTGATAAAATCTCTTCAAAACTGTGGGGAGAATAGATCCTGCCTTTACAATCTCCAGATACACTTCCCAGAATGACCCACTTTCTCTTTCATCCATAGTCCCTAGGCACCCGACTGCTGGCCTCCATTTTCATTGCTTACCACCTGTTACTTCCCAGCTCCATTGTGTAATAGAACTCAGACTTACAGCTTTATCTCTCCTAATCTTCTGTCCCTAGAGTAAGCATTCACCCCTTTGGAGATTTTCTGCCACCCACAATAAGTAACAAGATTGAAAAATCTCATTCTATACTTACCCCACTTCCTTTCGTTTTTCACTAGAGGGAAAGTCTCACACAGGTACTAGTGGGCTTTAATGTATACAAGGAAAGAAAATACACCTACTTTTCAAAGGAAAAGCAGCCTAGACCCAGTCTGTACTGAACATCTCATCTCAGATTGTAAGGGGAACTTTGGGGCTAAAAGGGTAAGAGAAATGCAATGAAATGGCCCCAGGGGGTGATGCCAGAGTGAAGAAACAATAGCAGATAGGAGGAAAGAGAAAAGCCTCCTAGAGAAGTGGTCCTGCTTTTCCCCTCAATTCCCCCTCAGATCCTTCCTGAGATCATCCTGGGAGGAGTCAAGAGGCAGGAAAAAGGAGGAGGGAGACAGCAGCAAGCCGAGGAGAAAGTTGAAGGGAGAGAAATCCTGTGGCCATTGGACCACCAAGCTAGGGCACTGTTCCAAGGTGGCTGCTAGCATATGGGACTCATGGATGAGTCACTTGTATGGAAACAGAAGACAGTCTGTGTTTATAAACACAAAACCTAAGCTTTTGCACACCTCCAGGCACGAGATTCTTTTTGTGGAACCTGCTGGCAGAAAGATACATCCTTCCCCCCGACCAGCCTAAGCCCAGTAGGAGTCTCTACTTTTCATAAATGATTTTTCGTGATCTGCTCTTCAGGACTTTGTTATTGTTGTGGTTTGGTTGTTTCCAACTCTTCATGACCCTACTGAGGGTTTTCTTGACAAAGATACTGGAGTGATTTGCCATTTCTTTCTCCAGCTTATTTTACAGATGAGGAAACTGAGGCAGACAGATTTAAGTGACTTGTCCATGGTCCCACAGCTAGTAAGTGTCTGAAGCCATATTTGGGCTTAGGTCTTCCTGACTCCAGACCCAGTGTTCTATGGACTGCCCCATTGAGCTGTCCATCAGGAACTTAAAACACCTACAAAGAGAGAGAGATTCTTTCAGTTTAATCTTGGACTTTACTCTCGAATTCTGGGAAACCATAGGCTTCTAGTATGTATTAACATAGGACCTGAGTACCAGGAAATCACAAGTTGAGCCTCTTCTTGCACCTGTTCTGGTCCTCCACTACCACAAGCTACTTGTCCTTTTTCAAGGAAGAAGAAGGTGGGAGTGTGAGAAAAGGAAAGAGAAATCAATATTTTGGTTCATTTAGAATGGAAGTTGCTGTCTTGAAGGGATAAAAGGAGGAGAAAGGGGAATAAAGAGACTCTTGAAATGCAGTTCTAACTTTCAGCACAACAGAAATCAGAAAAGAATACCAGGGTCACTTAGAAGCTACACTATCACATCATCCATAACATGATATTTCTTCAATGAAGGGACAAAGTCAAAAATAAAGGTGCAGGACTAGCAAGATAGTCCTATTTCTTGGGCATCCAAGAATAAATACAGACCCTCAAGCTCAGAAAGTATGGAAAGAGAAATTTGACTGAAAGCAATACCCTCAGGAATCCCTTTCCCAACCAACAAAGGGTTAAAATGGAAAACTGCATGGGGTTATGGGAAATGGGGGTGGGAATGGGCCACATGGAGGGGGGAGAAGGAACTGTTAGAACCCATTTCCTCTTTTTCTCTCTCAAAAAAAAAAAGGTGAGACGTTGTCATTGTCAGACATTGTAAATATGTGACAGGCTGGAGAGCTATTAATATACCACGTTGGTTGGAGAGATTTATTGTCCGTGGAAATATTTCCAGTCTCCTTACACCATGAGTAACATGAACAGCTGCTGGGAAAGCTTGTGACCACTTTGTGTGAGGCACATCGAGCCCAAAGCAGGCTGCTACCAGTAGAATCCAACTCCATTCCATCTGGAACCACCCTCCACAAGCCTGACTTAGTAGCTGGGGATTTAGGGATAGGATGGAAATTTGAAGGGGCAGAGGAAAGCGAAAAATGACAAAGGGCAAAAGCATTTCCCTATTCCCATCTCCCTACTCCTCTTTAGTATAGTGAGTTAAGCACAGTCGTTCCCAATCTGTATCAGTCTGGGAGAGACCTTTTGCACTTTCTGAGATGTCCCAGAAAGTGAAACCCCTAGTCCTGTCTCCTCTAGATCAAGAAGCTCCTCCTCTCATCATCTGTATGTCCATCCCCAGGGCACATTGACAGCCCCTTTTTATTTTTATAGGCACCCATACAATACTCATCTTCCTCTCTTTATTTAACTATCATGGCTTCTCCCCGCTCTCACTTAATTTACTATAGAGTTGGAAAACAATGACCCAAGAGAATACCTAAAAGCTATGAGGTTCAGCTACCACCCAAGCAGCCCCTACAGAGCTGATAGCTCTAAAAAGGAAGGCTCCTTTTGCACAAGGAAGGTATTTTGGCCTGACAAAGATTCCTCTTCAAAAAATTTTGAAACTTAAAAAGAATTTTTTTTTGCAAGTCCTTGACTGTAGTTAGGTGGTGAAGCAGATAGAGGGCTGGGCCTAAAGTCAAGAAGACTCATCTTCCTGAGTTCAAATCTAGTCTCAGACACTTGCTAAGTGACCCTGGACACATCATTTAACCCTGTTTGCCTCAGTTTTCTCATCTATAAAACAAGCTAGAGAAGGAAATGGCAAAACTCTCCTGTACCTTTGCCAAGAAAACCCTAAATGGGGCCATGAAGAGTTGGACATGACTGAAAATGACTAAGCAACAACAAACTGAATTGTGGGCCCTTGAACCCAGAATTTAAATTTATCATCAACACCAAACAACTAATAAGCACCTACTTTGCTTAAGGCACCAGTGCAAAAGGCTGATGATAAATTTCCTGTCCTCAGCGATTTTCTGGTCTTAAACTTTTGTCATAGTATTTACAAGCACAGGAAATCTTATAGTGATGAGGGCCAGGAATCAATGTGTCAGGCAACTAACTAAGCATTTTATTAAATGCCTATTATGTGCCAGGCACTGTGCTAGATGCTAAGAATGTAAAGGCAAAAATGAAATAATCCCTGTTCTCAAGAAACCCAGGTTGGGGGAGATGGCATGGGTAAGTGTATGTTTATGCATACAAATATATTACACACACACACACACATATACACACACACAGACACACGTGTGAATGAAATATAAATACTAGTTAAGGGGGGGAGGACATAGAGTCAGGAGCAGAGGGGGGAAGAGAGTGATTGGGAAAGGCTTCATGTAGGAGGTAGTACATCTACTTTCAAGACCTTCAATACTCAATTACTTCCATCTTGGGCTTCTGAGTCTTGATATATTTTGGTATCTTCCAGGAGGCTTAACACAATTTTATACACCTAATGGCTATTCATTAAAATCAGATATATAATGGGGTGGCTATATAATGAGATTAAAATTATATATATAATATTATTAGTTATAATATTATATGCAATAATTATACTGATAATATAATGTAAAGGGATAGATATATAATGAGACTAAAAAGGTAGGTTGGGGTCAGGTTGTGAAGAGTTGAATCCTTCAGAAGGATGGAGCTGTGTTTTGAAGGGCTTCTGGCAGCTGCACTCTCAACTATGAAGGTCACTATTAATGTTGTGTTGTTCAGTCATGTCCAACTTTTCGTGAATCCATCTGGGGTTTTCTTGGCAGAGACTGGAGTGGTTTGACATTTCTTTCTCCTGCTCATTTTATAGATGAGGAAACTGAGGCAAGCAGTATTAAGTGACTTGCTCAGGATTACAAAGCTAGTAAGGGTCTGAGGCCAGATCTGAACTCAGATCTTTCTGACTTCAAGCCTAGCACTCTATACACTAAGCCATCTAGAAACTAGGAGAGCAAATATCGAATTATCTGCCCCTCCAGCCTGAGGGACACATATAGCATAATCTGTTTTTTCAATGATTCTTTTAAATCCAAATCTCTTTCAATGTTATTTAAGTTCTTCTTGCTCTTGTTTTTGCAAACACATAATATACGGAGGAATGGGACCATGCAAGCCAAAGGGTGTGCCCATCCAGGCTCCTCTGCCGTCACCAAACTGAAGCAATAGGAAAGGCTTGAATATCTCTACTGATGCCCTTCTTTCAGGATTCATCTAATTCACAGCATCTTTACTCCCCTATTCTTTACAGTCAGACCTTTGTAGGTACCTCCCAGAATGAATCACAGTTACCTTGATCCTAGAGTTTCAGGATAAGATAAGAGAGCTACAAATGAGGGTGGGGAAAGATGCAACTTTTCTGTACCAAGAATGTCAGCCTTTATTTCCTGGTCAAAAGTGGCTCAGCTCTTCCTTAAAAACAGGTTTTACAGCATTTGAATACTGCCATCACCTTCTGGATTAGTTGTAGCCACATCGCTATCAGGGTGGTAGATATGGATAGAATTAAAAAATAATCATTTACAATCCATCGATTCCACCCATTCCCCAGGTGGATAGTGAAATACAACCCAGAACCTCTCTAGCTTTTGCTAGAAAAATTGCCCAGACCAAAAACTCTAGACCTTAACAATAGATGATTGATGGAACTAGGATGACTGTGTAGGAGGGACATGGGGTGCTCTCTGTGCATTATATAGAAGTAACTGTCCCCATTTTCATCAAGCAGATTTTTATTTTTTCGTAGAGACAGAACCATTTACAGACAAGCTGCCAGGAAACTTTGAGGGGAAAGCCTTGCAGAGCAAAAGACAAAGTCCACATGGACTAGAGTCTAAGCAGAAATCAAGGACTCAGGGTCTTTGGTTTCCTATCATTCTTTTGTAGACACCTTGCCCAGTATTTGTAGACCAGTCATTTGCTTCAAACTCAAATCTCATCTAATCTGTGACCTTTTTCCATATTGTAACTACAAAACAGTTTGGGTTTCTGGATGACATATCATCCAGAGTGAGAAACACTGAGTAACTGGGCTCCTTCTTAGAACAAGTGATCCATAGGTTAGACAGGGGAAAGATATAAAAGAGCTGGACAAAATATTTCAATACAGCAAAGCCTGTTATAAACCTTAAGGGCATAAGCTGTTTTTGCCTTTTTATCACCTGCATTTAGCACCACTCCTGAAACATAGTATTTATTAAATGCTCATAGATTGACTGAATTCAGTTATACCACAGGCCCCAAAAGCATGGAATTTTAGAATCAGAAGGAGCCTTTGAACCAGTTCAACCTCTTCAAGGAAACGGAGGCCAAGAGAAATTACATACATGGCCCAGGATTACACAAGTAATTAGCAACAGCGGTAAGATTAGAACCCAACTATCGGCCAATAACCAAGCCAAATGTCACATCCCATATGTATCCCAAGTGGTAATATGGGAAGCCAATAGGATTTGTATTCTCACTCCAGTATTCAAATGGAACCTCCAAGACTAGGGAAAAACATATTTTTTTCTTATCTAGTTATATAGTGTGCCTAGAAATAGGGAAACACAGCTTGAGCTTGACCAAGTACAAGTACACACACACACACACACACACACACATTAATATATGTGTTTATATGATGGAATGTATACATGTGTATATTGTTGCTATGTTGTGTCCAACTCTTTGTGACCCCATGTACCATGGCATGCCAAGCCCTTCTATCCTCCACTATCTCTTGAAGTCTGTCCAAATTTATGTTCATTGTTTCCATGACACTGTCTATCCATCCCATTCTCTGCCATCCCTTTCTCCTTTTGCCTTCAATCTTTCCCAACATAAGGATCTTTTCCAATGAGACTCGTCTTCCTCACTATGTGGCCAAAATGTTTAAGCTTCAGCTTCAGTCTTTGACCTTTCAGTGAATAGCCTGAATTAATTTCTTTTAAGTATTAACTGATGTGACCTCCTTACTATCCAAAGGACTCTCAAAAGTCTTATCCAGCACTACAATTCAAAAATATTTATTCTGCAGTGCTAAACTTTTCTTATACTTCAACTCTAGCAGCCATACATTGCTTCTGGAAAAACCATAGCTTTGACTATATAGACCTGTATAGGCAAGGTGATATCTCTGCTTTTTAGTATGTATAAAATATATGCATTATATATACAATTATAGTACCTACATATTATACACATATGCATATATAAAGAGAAGGGGGAGAGAGGAAGGGAGAAAGAGAAGAGAGAAGAGAAAGAAAGAAGATAATGAAAGAAGAAAGGAGGGAAGAGAGATAACAAAGGAATAAAGAGATAGACAATGTGTGAGAGGGAGAAAGAGAGAATAAGAGAGGAAAATAAAAGCAAAGAGAGACAGAGGGAAGAAAGAATAAAAGCAGAGAGTCCAGACCTATGATTTGATTGATGTAGCAAACTCCCCACAAGGAAAATCCCTCTACCAATATGAGTCATCACCTATTCTGAGACTTCAGTACTTGAAGAGTTGTCTGGGACAACGAGGGTTTAAATGACTTGACAGAGCCAAGTCCCAAAAATGGTATATGTCAATAGAAGGACCCAGTCCCAGGTCTTCCTGATTCCAAGTTCAGTTCTCTCTGTAAGCTAGGCCTGTTAGCTTTTAATAAATTCTCAATAAATACTCATAGCATTGAATTCAGCTGAAGCAAACTAAACAAGGTAATGCGTTAAGTATAGTCATTCTGTCACTAAAATCCAAGACACCTGCTCAGCAGGAGAGGAGGGAGAACATCGAAGCTTGGGTTCCCTGGTTGAGGAGCCAAACTCTGGACATTTTCTTGACCTCCCCAGTCTGACTCATAGGGGTTAAAAGATGCATTCATGGTGCATAGCATAGTAACACCGTACAAGGAGATGGAATTTTCACCTTTTCTTTTTCTCAGCCCTGATGCTAGAGTCAGGTGGAGCCACATTTTCTCCTGCTAGGCTCACTTCTCAGGGAATCTACCCTGTTGCTATGGTAGTGAGCCTCACCCTAGCATACCAACACCTCAGTGTTCACAAACCCTTGGCTGGCATCCAGGCAGATGCAGAGCTGAAACCCGAAAAAAAAAAAAAAAGGAAGAATTTGACTTTGAAAGCTGGTCCCAGGCTGTTTAGTTGGGTTCCTCTACCCTGGGAAAGGCCTGTTAGGTTCAGTCTTGCTCATTTGGCTCCCTGACAGAAAACTAGCAGCTACTGTTAATGCCTTTCCCTTGTGCTAGTTTCTTGGGTGCCTCAAGATACAGTGATCTGGAATGAAATATTAGGGAAGAGTGGGATGCAGTATTCAGGGAGGACCCTGGTCATTTACTAAACACTGGAAAAGGTTAGCAATTGTTCCCAGACTCACATCTATATGATCTCTTAACAAGTGTGAGAACTATTTCCCAAAGAGAGATGTTCTCTCCTGTCAAAAGCATCTGCGTTACTTTTCCCCCAGAAGCCTACTTCCCCTGCTTGGGGGTATAATGGCTACTCACTAAGGCAGGAAAGAAGGGAGAAGGGAAGAAAAGGGAAAGAGAGAAAATGAGAGTGAGGTGGAGAGTTAGAAAAGGAGTGCTAAAAATAACATGTTTAAAGGTATCATTTCTAAAAATATATATACATCACATATTGTATGAATTTGCATATGTATGAATTATTTGAATTGCATATATATATATACATATACATATATTTATGAATATGTTTATCAGGATGCTATAAATTCCCCAGTATCCTTAAGTCTGGTAAAGTGACCAAAAGAGAAATCTGATGTCACAGAGAAATGGCCAGTGAGGGTCTGGCCCCAGGTTGTCTGGTGGCATGTGAAATGGAGAGTCTCACTCTCAGAGCAGGTAGAATTATGCTTTGGCTATTTTCTGTCCATTTATTGTGAAGTGAAGAATGACTTTTCAGATGGCTGCTGGTTCTGCATACAGAAGACTTTCACAGAGCCCGCTCAATTTCTTCCCTTCCTTGATAGGGAGTAGGAAGGACAAACTGCTATGGGACTCTAGATGAGGGAGAACCTCCAGCCTTCTGTGCCCTAGGGCTGCTGCGAAGCCACTAGAACATGATGCCATGGCTGTTTTCTTTCTCTCTTGTGTCTGTTCTGTCTGTGGACTTTGTGAAAGGTGGGAAAAACGACCAGAGAGAGAGGTTGCTAACAGCCACACTGAGGGAAACATCAGTATATCCCTAAGGAGTAACTTGCCTGATCCCACAATGGATCGACTCTGAGATACCAACAAGGAAGCTATACTACATTCTTCAGTGAACTTGATGGGGAGAATACTTGTAGAAACTGCTTTGAGATTAAGCCTTTTTACTCCAGGGACCAATGTGGTATAGATGAGAGTATGTTCCTACTTTAGGGGAGAATAACCCATATAGACTATGAAGGGGGGTGGGGACCCTTTCCTAACTCACATCACACTGATAAGTTGGGTGCTCCAGAGCAAGGCTAGCTCTATCTCCCCCTTAGGGTTGTAGGAATGCCCCTGAGGGGAAGTGGAGTATCTTTCTAATACTACCAGCTTCATGTCACATTCTAATGTGTTCTCTCTAAAATATAAATTACCAGCTACATTTAGTATCTCTCCTATAACAGTGTTTGACCCAATGATTAGCAACCCAATATGACTTAACCAATCATAGCGTAAATTAGCTTTCACAAAGCTAATTTTTTAACCACCTTGGTTCTAGGGAAAGTAAGTTAAAGTTAAAGTGGTTGCTACAAAGCAACCCTCCCCAAGTTCACATCCAAATGTGGCATAGCTGATGAATGAAGATTCTCTCTTAATTACAGACACCAGCATCCCAACTTCCCAGTCCAATTCACTGCTTGGCTGAATCCCTTAGGGAGTTTCTCAGTGAGCTCAATGGCCAGAAACCTCTAATATAGAGTCCAGTTCCTGGACCTGTTGAGATTTCACAAGGTCATAGCCTTGTATGTTCTATCTTCAAAACACATTCATGTAAGATCAAGAAAAACGAAGACCAAGAAGAAAAGAAATGCACCATGTTGGCCCAGGTAGGGAGATAGACAACTGGTAGCAGGAGATCATGGCCAAGGATACTGTTGCTACTTCGTCTCTCCTCACACCAAGGTTTTCAGCAGTCCTTGCCTCAATCACTGCTAAGAAAGAGAGGATGATTTGTCCATTTGTATGTACACACAGTTTTGTCTCATCAACCTATCAAAATGTCTTTTCTTCATCATGTAATAAGTGAGTAGGAAATAGTCACATTCTCCAAAGTCCATATGAATTTTAGCATCAGGCAGAGCACATTGTGATTGTTCATAAGGAGTGGGTTTTCGTTGGCCAATCATGCAATGCACAGATGTGTGTAATTTGGCTTTTGCTATATATTTTCATTGAATATATCTTTGTCAAGGCTAATTGGTGTTCATTGGTTAAATTACTTTGGGGTGCTAGCCCTGGTTGAGGATATTAAGGAGATATGAAGTGTAACTGGTGTTTGATATTGGGAAAAACACAGCAAAATGATAGCTCAAGTCAACAGCATTAGAAGACATCTCAACCCTTCAGGGGTACCTATAGAACCTTGATAAGAAAACACAACCAGACTCTATCTAGGGAACCCACCTGCTAATGTACAAGTGGGAGTTGGGATAAGAATTTCAGAGATTATATGAGCTACAGCTAGAAATCACCCAGAAGTTCTATTTCAAGCTAGAACATGAAAATTGTCAATGGACATTTAGTTTTACCAACAAATATCAGAGTTCCAGAAAGATATGTGGAGTTCTGACTTTCCTTTTATCATATTTGTGTGTGACAAGAAGCCAAGAGAGAAAGCAAATACATCAAACAACAAAAGAGAGACCCAGAAAGATCTTGACAGCCTGGAATGATGGTTTGAATGAATATGAAATGTAATAAGTAGCTCTAAGACAGTGACTAAAATTCCATATCTTTTGACTCAGAAATCCCACCACCCAAATATGACCCAAGGAAGCCAAAGATAGAAAGAAAAGTCCAATACACACCAAAATCCCTATAGCAGCACTTTTTGTAGTAGGAAATACCTGGAAGATGCCTCTTGTTTGGAGAATGGCTAAACAAGTTGTGGTAGATAAAGACAATAGAATATTATTGTCTCATAAGAAATGGTGAACATGAAGAATACATAGAAGTAAGGCAGTGAAGTGGGGCAGGAGGACCTGAATTCAAATCCAACCTCAGACACTTACTAGCTGTGTGACCCTGGGCAAGTCAGTTAATCCCAACTGCTGAAGAAGAAGAAGGAGGAGGAGGAGAAGAAGAAGAAGAAGAAGAAGAAGAAGAAGAAGAAGAAGAAGAAGAAGAAGAAGAAGAAGAAGGAGGAGGAGGAGGAGGAGGAGGAGGAGGAGGAGGAAGAGGAGGAGGAGGAAAAGGAAGAGAAGGAGGAGGAGAAGGAGAAAAAGAAGGAAAAGAAAGAAGAAGGAAAAGGAAGAGGAGAAAGAGGAAGAGGAGGAGGAGAAGGAGGAGTAGGAAGAGAAGAAGTGAAAGAAGGAGGAGAAGAGATGAAAAGACCAGAGCTAAAAAGAAAATTTGACTTTCAAACACAAGAATGAAGAGAAGCATGAAAAGGTGAACAGCAAAGAGAAGTCATAAGGGACTTATAAAGTTGAACTGTTTACATCCCTACATGGAAAGACAATATTAGTAACTCTTGAAACTATTCAGTATCTGGGTACTGGGTGGGATTACACACACACACATAGAGACAGAGTGCACAGAGTGAATTGAATAGGATGGGATCATATCAAAAAAAAAATGAAATCAAGCAGTGAGAGAGAAATATATGGGAGGAGAAAAGGAGAAATGGAATGGGGCAAATTATCTCTCATAAAAGAGGCAAGCAAAAGACTTTTTTAGTTTGGGGAAAAAGAGGGGAGGTGAGAGAAAAACATGAAGTTTACTCTCATCATATTCCACTAAAGGAAGGAATAAAATGCACACTCATTTTGGTATGAAAACCTATCTTACAATACAGGAAAGTGGGGGATAAGGGGATAAACAGGGTGGGGGGGACGATGGAAGGGAGGGCATGGGGAGGAGGGTGCAATTTGAGGTCGACACTCACGAGGAGGGACAGGATCAAAAAAGAGAATGGATAGAAGTAATTGGAGGCAGGATAGGATGGAGGGAAATATAGTTAGTCTTGTAGAACATGACTATTATGGAAGTCATTTGCAAAACTACACAGATTTGGCCTATATTGAATTGTTTGCCTTCCAAAGGGAGGGGGTGGGGAGGGAGGGAGGAAAAGAAGTTGGAACTCAAAGTTTTAGGAATAACTGTCGAGTACTGTTCTTGCCGCTAGGAAATAAGAAATACAGGTAAAGGGGTATAGAAAGTTACTTGGCCCAATGGGACAGAGGAGAGGATGGAGACAAGGGTAGAGAGGAATGATGGAGGAGAGAGCGGAGTGGTGATGGGGGCAATTGGAATGCTTGGTGTTTTGGGGTGGGGGGAGGGGACAAGGGGGGAGAAAATTTGGAGCCCAAAAATTCTGTGAAAATGAATGTTAAAAGTTAAATAAATAAATACATTAAAATTAAAAAAAAAAGGAGGAGCAGAAGAAGAAAAGGAAGAAGACTACATGGAAGCACGGGAAAACATCTTGAACTGATGCAAAGAGAAGTGAGCAGAGCTGGGAAAAGATATAAGGTGGCTAATTATTAGTTTTGCTGAACTGCTTTGGTTCTCATTCTTTTTATTCTTTATTATAAATGATGATTCTCTGGGTGGGGGAGGAGGAATGCAATCCTAGGAAATGAGGGTGATATAAAACTAAAGTTATCAATAAAAACAATTTTAAAAGAAAAAATGTCCATCTTGTGATCACCAACATTCTTTCAGTGATGCTTTAGGATGGTGAGTCATGGAATATTTAAAGTTGTGGGTGTCCCTAAGGTGGAAATGAGCATGGAGGGCAGGAATAGGTTGTGGCAAACAGTATTATCAAGGAGAATTTGCACAAAAGAAGTGATAAGATTATTGGCACATGCTCCCCTGTAATCAACCCAAGAAGGAACATTCCAAGATGACCTAAAAAAAGCCACTTTGGGGTTGCATTTGCCCACTGGTCGGCTAGCCCAGTAAGATTTCTGGATTGGGTTTATTATTAATAGCAACAATTGGCCTTAAGATTTATAAAAACAATTTACAGACATTATCTCATGTGAGCCTCATAATAACCCTGAGAGGTTGGTGGAATAAATATAATCCCCATTTAATAGATAAGGAAACTGAGGCTCAATGAGTTTAAGTGACTTACCTTTGATCATGCAGTCAATGTGTCAGAAATAGGATTTGAACTTAGGTTATTCTAACCACCCAGTCTAGCACTCTATCCACCATAGTGATAGTTCTTAATAGCCATTAATCGTTCAAAGTTATTTTTTGTTAGTGATTGCTCACATTTTCCTTGGGCTGCAGCTTGGTACTGCACTGTAAGCTCCATGAATACAGACACTATTGCTTATCTAAATTTTGCATCTCGTCCAGGTCCTAGCACAGTGTTTTCTGCACACTGTAGATATTTTGCAGCTTTGGCCAAGTCATTCCCCTCACTGGACCTCAATTATCCTCATCTGAAATGGTAAAACCATATGATTTCTAAGGGCCATTCCGGTTCTAAATCATATGATCTTATGAATGGCACGATTATCCTAATCATGAAACCAGTTTAAATTTCTTTTCAAAAATATGTGTCCTAGCTGGGCCCTGAGGCACGGTTCCCTGGGCTACTGGCAAGAATGTGACTGTCTACTGACTTATGGCTCACAAACTCTCTCCTCATCCTTCCTGAACCCCAGTGATTTGGAATCAAAGGGAGCCTAGATGAAAATTCTTCTTTCTTCATCTTCATCTACTTCAGGCCCAGCTCTCTTACTTTGCCCTCTCTTTCCATTGTGTATTCAGAAAGCCTAATCTATTGTTAAAGACCTGCCTTTCTTATGAGAACTCCTTGTCCCATAATCCTTCCATCTATTGTCAATTATGAAAACATAGCTTCTCTCCACCCAGAAAACACTGCATCCCTGTTCGTACTCTCCAATACTGGCTGTACCTTCTTTCTTACCCACTGACTGAGCTCTAATTGGCTCAGAATGAATGTAAATAGCAATTGTTTCTTTTTTGGGCCATAAACCCTTAGGATCTTCCCCTCCCAGATGGATTTTTTTTTACAAATAAAGAGGCCACTCTCTGCCTCATTTCTTATTAAGCCTTAATCACTGAAGACCTGTTTAAGACCTTAGCTTGAAAGGGCCAACGTCCCCAATGCATCCATCCAGGGCCACCTCTATTCATCCAGATATATATCTGCCCACTGGACCCAGATGGCTCCAGAGGCTGGTGACTTTGCACAGCCCTCCCTCACTTAAATCCAATTCACTTGCATATCATGGTATCACCTCTCTGATGTCATGGTCCTCTTCGAGAATGATGGACAAACTGCAAGCAGCAGAAGCAACCCACTGATTCACTAGACCCGGAGAAAGAGTAGACCTACTCAGAACCCAGGCATGGGAAAGCTGCAGCCTCGAGGCCACATGTGGCCTTCTAGGTCCTCAAGTCCCCTTTGACCAAATCCAAACTTCACAGTTTTGTGAACTGTGAAGTTTGGATTTGGTCAAAGGGCCAAACTTGAGGACTTAGAGGGCCACATGTGACCTTGAGGCCACAGGTTCCCCACACTCCTTGTCCTAACCCTTCCCTGGCACTTCCAGCCTCCTTGCGCCATCACTCAGAAACATCTCCATCCAAATAAATCACTCTCTCCAGATCTGGGTGGCAGTTACCTACCCCACGCCTAGGTTAGTCCTATCCTTCCTCAAGGAGTTCAGTTCCCAGTTAATAGATCTCCTCATCTCAAGCCCTGCCTTTATACTTGGGGACTTCAATATACATGTTCAATATTCTCTCAAAAAAGTCTGACTTCACAGTATTAATGCCGATGACCTGCACTTTCATTACCTCAGCCACAGGTGGGGTTAGAAGGAAGGAAAGATCATGCCCTGTATCTCATCATTGCCCCTAAGTGTCTCACATCTACAATCCAGATTTCTGAAATTCTTCTACTTGATCATAATCTCCTGTTCATCTGTCCTAGTGTGCCCCACCCTTCCTAACGCATTCTTGGTCCTCACAGAAACCACCAATCACCTTGTCCCTCCTGCTCTTATAATCCAGCTTCATTATTCAGACCTGTAAGGACCTGAAGAGATTTCCCCACCCACTAAATGAAGAAGCCAGCCAAGCTCCCTGAGTCCCAGGGAACAAAGAGAGGTCTGCAGTTGACAACCAAAAGTCTTTTGTCCTGCCTGTAGAGGGTGTTGGATATCCACTACTTAGCTGATTCCCCAGGTCACCACTCATCATGGATCAAACTTTGACCTGCACAATCAACCAGGCTCCCATAAACTCTCCTCAATACCTGGTTCTGTTTGATAAAGAACCCTTCAAAAATTCACCAAGCTTTCCTGGTTTGGGCACCTTATTCCACCAAGGACCCTAGCAAACCAACTGATTCCCAGTTTCCCTGAATGCCACTCATATTATAGTTTGCCTCAATGAATGTTTATGCTTTCTCTGCTAGTGCCTGTTTTATTCTCTTTTCTGTACTGTTCTCTCCCTCTTAAACAGTTTTATCCCTTAGAAGCAACAGCTCAGTCCAGGGTTGAGACTAACTTGGTCTTGACAGCTGTCCCTACTTCCCAAGCAGGGCTTGGGAAACCAGAAACCCAGCAGTAGATTTCTCCCCTTCTCCTCCAAAGCAGGCTGTGAGTAGGAACCTCCCATGTGCCCCTCTGGCTTTTCCCTCCAGCAACACAAAAGGCTTATAAGGGAGATTGACTTTCCTCCTGGAACTATCCAAAAATTCAACCTACACAAAGACAAGAAATCTTCACTTTTCTTCTTTGGAAATCCATTTTAACTTTATACTATGCTCTACCAGAGAACACCTTACCCTTTGCCCTATTACCGTTCATCTCTTTCCAAGCCCCAACCCAGGATTACTCCTGCCTCCTGACTTCTCTACTACAACTTGCTCTCTACAGAAGAGCATTGGCCTGGGAATGAGGAGAACTGGGCACAGGACTGGGTGTTCTAGTCTTGGCAGAAGATGTAGTCCTTCTCTTTGGCAAGGCCAGCTTCTCTCCTTGTGCCTTTTATCCCATCCCCATTGTCTCCTTGGTTAGCTTTCCCCTTCCTCATTCTTATCTTAAATCTCTGTTTGTCAGTTTCACTGTCTTTCTAGATTTCACCGCCTCCACTCAGCTGCTTTCTCGCTCTGTAATGTCCCTTCACTACTCCTGTTTGGTGAGTTCTTTCTCCCATTGATGAGTTCCTTCTGGGACCTCCATTTTGGGGACAGACCCAAACAGGATAAGTTTCCTTCTCCTCCCAGATGTACTTCTGAATCTCCAGACTTCACCACACCTTCACACAAGTACCTTCTTCCAGTTTCCCCTTCTTTTCAGCTCCTCCACTTTTTCAGCTCCCTTTTATACACAGTCTCCTCACATTAGAATGTAATCTTCTTAAAGGCAAGGACTGTCTTTTGTTTGTATTTTATCCCTAGCACTTAGCAAAATGCCTGGTATATAGTAATTATTTAATAACTGCTGGTTGCCTGCCTGTTTTCTGCATCTGTGAGTTTCTTTTCTACTATGACCATACCGGCAGCTAGGTGGTGCAGTAGGTAGAGTGCCAGACCTGAAACCAGTAAGACTCATCTTCATGAGTTCAAATCTGGCCTCAGATGCTTACTAATTATGGGTAGTCACTTAACTATGTTTGCCTCAGTTTCCACATCTGTAAAATGAGTTGGAGAAGGAAACAGCAAAACACTCCAGTATCTTTGCCAAATGGGGTCTCAAAGAGTAGGACACAACTGAAATGACTGAACAACTACAATATGATCACCCCCAATTTATTCTATCGTTAAAAAAAAAAGCTATACAAATGGTCAATGGACTCTAAAGCTGTATTATCCTATGTTACTCTTCCCTTTCATTGTAAAAAAAATAAATAAAGCCATATACGTTCATTGTCTCCATTTTCTCACACCCCACTCACTTCTCAAAGCAATGAATGACTTCTGATTCAACCTCTCTGAGGAAATTGCTCTCTCCAACTTTATTAACAGTCTCTTAATTGCTTAATTCCATTGCCTTTTCTCAGTCCTCAACCTTCCTGACCTCTCTGTGGTCTGACGCTATTGACCTCTTCTTCGTCCTAGACCAGGGGTAGGGAACCTGGGGCCTTGAGGCCACATGTAGCCTTCTAGGTCCTTGGATGCAGCCTTTTGACTAAGTCCAAGTTTTACAGAACAAATTCTTTTATTAAGGGGATTTGTTCTGTGAAATTCGGATTCAGTCAAAGGGGCACACTTGAGGACTTAGAAGGTCACATGTGGACTTGAGACTACAGGTACCCTAGCCCTGTTCTAGATATTCTCCTCCCAGGTTTTGGGAGCTATTGCTCTATTCCATTCTCCTCCAACTTGCCTAATTGTTCCTATTCCTTTCTACCTCTATATTGCCTGATAATTATCCATATACTCACCCATTTAAAGCAGGCGAACCCCCGGGATCTGTCCTGTGCCCTTTTCTCTTCTTTCTATACATCCTCTCTCAAGGTAATCTCATCAGCTCCCGTGGGGTCTCATGTCATATTTAAATAGATGACTCTGAAATCTCATACTCATCTCTAATCTCTTTCTTGAATTATAGTATCAGAACATTAACACCCTACTGGACATTTCTATCCAAATGTCTTACAAACAAAACACCTTCCACTTCAACCCTCCCCATACCCCTTCCCAACCATCCTGTTTGTCAAGGGAACCATCACTCTTCCAATCATCCAGCTTCACAACCTCAGAATTATATTTAATTCCATCATCTTTTTTAACCCTCCATAACCAATCAACAGCCAAATCCCATCAGTTCTCCCTACAGTATCTCACATCTATCCTCATCTCTCTACCCATACATCCTCTTCAAGCTCTCAACTTTAGATACTTCCAGTAGATCCAACACAGCTAACAATGCAGTTCCTCTGTTCAAGAAACTTCAGCTGCTCCTTTTGCTCCTAGAATGAAATACAATCTCCCGTATGTCATTTAAGTCCTTCACAGTATGACACCAACTTACCTTGCTTTTTCTCTTTTAAAAAATTTTTTTATTGATACTCTTTAAAAAAAAAAGCTCACTTTTCTCACTGAGTCCCCTCCCCCACTTATAGAATCTTCCTTGTACCAAAATTGTGGTTCAGTTGTTTTTTCAGTCATATCTGACTCTTGATGACCTTATTTGGGGTTTTCTTGGCAAAGATATTGGAGAAATTTGCCATTTCCTTCTTCAGCACATTTTACAGATGAGGAAACTGAGACAAACAGGGTTAAGTGACTAGCTCAGGATCACACAGCCAGTAAGTCATTGAGGCCAGATTTGAACTCAAGTCTTCTTGACCCTGGGCCCAGCACTCTATCCACTGCACCATGTAGTTGTCCAAGTACCAAAATACAGTTAGGCAAAACAAACCCCACGGTCTATATGTGACAATATATGCCTCATCCACCATTCATGGAAGACATGATTCAACATCAACTTTCTGAAGTCACTGTTGCAGCCCATTTTCCCAGGATGAATTCATATTACTCCATCTCACACATTTTATCTTCCTTCCAAATTGTCCTGCTTGGCTGTGCCCTGTATACAGCCTATTCCTGGACTTTTCACAGGCTATCCTATTGTCATTATATAGAAATGTTCTTCCTCCTCCCCTCCATGTCTTTGAATCCCTGGGTCTCTTCAAGATTCCTTTCTTGATTTCTCCTCCCACCCACAGTCGCTAAGACACAATCCCCTTCCCCAAAATTACTTTGTATTTACTTTGCCTATTTTGTATTTGCTTATCTTTGCTGGTATTTCTCCACAGTAGAGTGAAAACAGTCTTTGAGGTCAGAGACTGCACAATTTCTGTATTGCTTCCCTACCACCTAGTACGATGCCTGGAACGTAGTTGGTTCTTAATAAATGCTTGATGAATTGTACTTGATTGAATTTATTTAAATTTGTTGTTTTAAAATGTTGTATAGGAAGCTTGCTAAGCATTTTAACAACTCTGTCACGAAGGTGGTTTTAAAAAGTTGTAGACTGCCAAGTTATTGCTACAGAGATACTAAAGAATATACCACATGCAAATTTGTTTCAACAGACTCTGTTTTATAGCTGATGAGAGAGAGGTTCTTACTTGTCTTTAAGAATAAAATAGAAAATGGCCTTCTAATTGGAGAGTAAGTTGTCTACTCTCCATGTCCAAACACCTGACATGGTATCTTTCCTCATGTTAAGCTTCAGATGTGTGCAGGAGACAAAACAGACCTTGAAACAGGAGGGAGAAGAAACCTTTGGGGAATTTAACTTCTGCACCAAGCTGCCTGGAAGCTGTCTTCCTCAAGTGTCATTTATTAAAAGTGGCGACAGGGGGAACCTTAAGGACCCCCTTTTGGGCACAACCTCAATTAGCTAACCTAAAGCCATAGTTCATTCTCTACTTTCTCTTAAGCCAAGTAAAAACACCCTGTTCCACTGTTCAAAGCAAAAGACAAGCCTGTAAACCCCCCAGCAGGGTTCTTAACTTTCCCTGGAGCAGAAGGGGCACTTTCTTTGGAAAGGATACGATCTCGGACATCAGCAGATAACTAGGAATACCACGAGCAGAAATTTCCCTTGGGGGCATAAACCTTGTGCATCCTTTGATCTGCATATGTGCACAGCTTTCCTGCGAGAGTGACTTAGCCTTTCATCAAAAGGCAGCTTTAAGATCTACATTGGTTCACCAACAGTAGACTGCCACAGAATGTCTTTGAGAGGCTGGGCAAAATGTGGAAAGAAAGGGACATTAGCTGGGAAATGCGTGCCCCATCTACACCAATATAGGTTTGAACTCCTCTTCCACAGTACAGCTGTATACCATGACCCAGCATCCTTTGCAACTGCCTTTGCCACATGTCCCACAAAGGCAGGTGTGGTGGCTGTTTCATGCCTGTAACTTTATTATCTGCTAGCATAGTAAATGCCTTATGCCATTGGCATTTCTTGAGGTGGGTGTGACTTTCTCTGCCTGGCCATGATCTGACGCATATCTGCGTATCGGTAAAGGGAGGAGATTTTCCCTCCTCTCAATCTAGTATAGGTTATGAGAGAGAGGGAGATACTGTGCTGCCCTGCCTCACAGGATAGTAATCAATCAATTAATATTTATTAAGTACCTACTATGTGCCAAGTACTGTGCTAAGTTCTGGGGATACAGAAGGAAAACAAGGCAAAAGACAGTCCTTCAATGACCTTATAATCTAAGGGGAAAGACTACATGCAATCAAATATATACAAGGAAAGCAATACAGAGGATAAATGGGAAATAATTAAAGAAAGAAGGCACTAGAAATAAGAGGGGTTAGGGAAAGTTTCCAGTAAAAAAATGGGACTTTAGTTGGAACTTCAAAGGAAGCCAAGGAGGTCAGTAAGGATGTAATGAAATAAGGGATGTGAAAGAATTGTATACTCTAAGATAGAGTACTATGTAAATGCAAGCTATTAATGATGATGGTGATGATGAAAATGATCATTAATAATTAATATTCTATGATAAAACAAGTCACAGTGACTCATAATGCCAAGACACTAAAGGTGAAACTAACTTACAGGAAAGATCGTTGACTCCAAGATAAGAACTGAGAGTAGGTTAGAAAGTTGTCAATCTAATTCAAATCTATGAATAAAACTAGAATTGGAATGTTTATTATAGTTAAGTTGTATAAGAACAGCACACATGGCCTAGGAAGAACTTCCTATCTCCTTTGACAGTCTCCTACCTCAGACCTCTGCTCTACTGCAACTGGCCACACCTGGATGCCTAGGGCTACCAACCACTCCTTTACTGCATTCTAGGTGCTGCTACATTCCTTTTATTTTCTAGGTTCCTCCTTCCCAGATAGCTACGTGTAGCTTCTTTTCTTTTGCTTTCTAATGAAAGCACCAACCGCTGAAATGTTTTTGAAAAGATCCTTTAAGTCAAGGCGTGTTTGGGATTCTGCAACCCTAGTGGGTTGCACACGGTAGGTGCTTAGTAAATATATACTGAAGTACTAAATGAGAAACCATTTTGAAGGGGAGGTGTATGTGTAAGTTTTATATATTATAAATATGTGTATATGTGTGTTTGTATATTTATATATGTATGTGTATACATATATATGTATGTGTGTGTGTGTGTGTGTTATACATTATAAAAATTCAATCTTGGTCCTAAATCCTAAAGTCCTAAGTCTGAACTCCAGGAACAAGGGCAAGTTAGCTGAAATTATTTTCTGCCTGTCATGGGAATCCATGGTTCTCCTTGAGTCTGGTCACCAATCTGCTGGTGGCCCAACTGCTAGGGATGAATCTTTCCACACGTAACTAGACTGGTGCTCAAGAAGCAAACACTTCAAGATGTTGCTAGGACCATATGCAAAGCCTTTCCAGTTTGGTAAAATTTGGCAGAGCTTGTACCCGTACTGGCATAATATTTGAGCACCTAAAGTAACTTCTACCCCACAAGTAGACTGTGAAGGAGGACCCTTACAATAAAAATAACTAGCATTAATATAGTACTTAGAGATTTGCAAAGCACTTTATGGATATTATCTCATTTGATCCTCGCAGCAACCATCTCAGGTAAGTACTATTATGTCCATTTTACAGATGAGAAACCTGAGACTGAGAGAAGTCAGGTAACTTACCCAGGATCCTACAATTAAATAAGTATCTGAGACAAAATTCAAGTAAAGGTCTTCTTGATTGCAAGTCTAGTACTCCATCTGTCATACCAACTAGCTGCCTAGAAAAAAAAAAGAATTAACAGAGGATGGAATCCGTCCTTTAACCTCTAGGTTGTGCCCCAGCATTCTCCCACTATGCCACTCAGCTACACAAAGCATCATGGTCTTGAGAGCAATTCAATTTCAACACATGCCAGGGTTTTGGCTGAATAGGCTACTTACCATATCACACACAGCCTTCTAGAATGAAAATTCTTTATCTGAGATCTATAAACTCCCAAGGGGTCTGTGGATAGATTTCAAGGATTCCATGAACTTGGTTGGGAACAAAAATTATACTTTTATTTCGCTAACTCCTAACTGAAATTTAGCAATTCCTTCAAATATTTAAAAATCTTATTCTGAGAAGAAGTCTGAAGTCTTCACCAGACTGCCAAAGAGGTCTAGGAAACCAAAAAGTTTATTAACCTCCATTCTAGAATCATTTTTTTCTCTAGTTCTCATTTATGAGTGTGGAGACTGACTTATAAGCAACTAGATTGTCATTATCACCTCTCAGTTTGACCGTTCTTGATTGAAGTAGCTGGAAAGATTTTGCACATGGCCCTAGCAACATCTCCCAATATTTATTTCCTGAGGACCAGCCTAAGTTCATCCCCAGCAGACTAGTCACCTGCTAGCCAGCTGGCTACTTGTAGCAGTAGTAGTAGTAGTAGCAGTAGTAGCAGTAGTAGTAATAGTAGTAGTAGTAGTGGTAGTAGCAGCACTAGTGGCAACAGTAGTAGCAGTAACAGCAGCAGTAGTAGTAGTAGTAGTAGTAGTAGTAGCAGTAGTAGTAGTAATGATAGCAGCAGTAGTAATAGTAGTTGTAGTACTAGTAGTAGCAGCAGCAACAGTCGTAATTAGTAATATATGGAATAGGAAAGACGGATAAATTAGCAAACAAACATTTATTAAAAATCTACTATGTATCAGGTGCTGTACTAGGTGCTGGGAAAACAATGCAGAAAACAATTAAACCATCTCTAACTTTGAGGAGCTCATGATTTGGTGAAAACAACATATATGCATTTAAGTATATGAAAATAAATTCATTTTGAGAGGAAGTACCAGTAGATGAGGGATCAGGAAAGGTCTCTTGGTGCCAGGTAAGCTTGAACCAAGCTTCATCTTCAGTATTTAAAGCACCGTCATGAGAAAGAAGGATTAGATTTATTCTGGTTGGTCCCAGAGGACGGAATGTGGAGGGATGAATGGAAATTGCAGAGAGATTTAGGCTCGTGTGGTAGACAATGGCCAGGTCTTCCTGACAGGAGTACACTCTGGGGAACTGATAGAATTTCCAAAGGAAAGTCCCTAGCCTGTGGAACAGATGTGATTAGACACCATTGGGAACTCGGGGATGCTCATGGATAGCAGCCCCTGCCACTTAGATAAACCATAAAAATTTCTTTTTTGTGTGCATAATGGAAGACTTCGTCCTGGTGATGTAGTCCCTCACATCTTTCTGACCCTATAAAAAGACCCCAAGAGAGCACATGAAGCCCACCCCATGCAGGCCCATTCCAGCCACCATTGTAAGTATTGTTTCCATGAGGAAAGAGAAACAAGGAGAGCTCAGCACTAACCACCAGCATGAGCACCAGCCTATAAATTCAAAATATGAATCCTTGCTTAGCCCTCAACAATTATATCCTTATAAACTAAGCAACCTATTGTTTTACATGTCTTGCTTGTTCCATGCCAACCATTTGCACCATCCTGATACCCAGGATTAGCACATCATTCCAGGCCTCCTAGCAGAGCTTGACATAAGAAAAAGCTTCCTCATAATTAAAACTATCCAAAAGTAGAATGTCCTGCCTTGGGAGGTGCTAAATCTAGCCTTGTCTGAATTCTTCAACTGAAAATGGATTCTTATTTAGATCAGGTTGGAGCAGTGGCCTTTGAAGTATCTTCCAAATGGATCCTTTTACTGGGTGGGCATGGCAGTGCATACCTAGAGCCCCTCCTGCTGGGGAGGCTGAGACTGGTGGATCATTTGAGTTTGCTGAGCTGCAGGTGGGCCAATGCTATTCCAGTATCTATATTGATCTAGTACAAATATGAGGAGATCTCAGGAACTGGGGTCCATAAGGCTGCCTAGGAAGGAGTCAAAGTCAAAAAAAAAAAAAAAAAGAATCACATTAAGGCTTCCCGGGTGATCAATTTTGGAATCTTATTGGACCTTGAGTGGCTGTACTTCTAATCCTGGTGAGATAGGGAGACTCAATCTCAAACAAAAATTTAAAAATTTACATTAAAAATTTAATTTTAATTTAATTTTAAAAAAATTTTAAACCAGCTCACAAATGCACTATCCTATAATTCTATGTGATTTTTCTATTCTGTCTGTTCTCCCTGAAAACTTCCCCAAAAGTTAGATATCCTTCACTGGCACCACTGTAGATCATCCATCACTTATGCCCTACATGGGTCATATGGTCTGGCCAAGGTCTCAAAGTCTGAGTCCCCATGCTGCTCATAATATGGCCTCTCCTCTCCTCTCCAACTACATTTGCTTTTTAGGTCCAATCCTACTCCATTGCATCCCAGTCCTAGCTTCCCATTCATCGCTCAAGGAAAGCGATGAAGGAACTCTGGAGCTAAGAGATACAATACACCCCTTTTTAAAATTCTAAAGAAAGATCTAACCACTCCCCCAACTCATTAGTTCTTGGCCCTTCCCCAACTAGGTGCTGAAGACTACATGCTTTTTTACATTCTATCAGTGAAGACTGCAAGCCATGACTGTGTATTCTTATGAGCCATTACTCCCACAAGTAACCCATCAGTATTAATCTACTGTATAGGCAACAAATTGTACCTCCGTGTTTAAAGAATTTCTTTAAGTCTAAAATTCTCAAAAAAAAAAAAAGTTTTAAAGTGTTTTCAAGGTAGGTTCCTTCATCACACTTCAACTGCAATTAATGCAATTTGATCCAAAGCTATGATTTCGTCAGTGTTAGGAGGGAAACTCCCTGTGTGGAAAATCCCTCCAAGAAGACAGAGCAGCACCTCATCTAGAATGCAAAGTTGTCTGGGAGTGAACTGAGAAGTTAAGGTATTTGCCCATAGTCGCACAGCCTGAACTTGACTGAGGCATCTCTTTTCACTCCAAGACAAGCCATCATACCATACCATCCCTCTTGTCCTCTAATAAAAGGATACTATTTTTATCAGTCAAATGGGGAATGAAGGAAAGTGAGAAAAGAGCATGTCTTTCTTTGTCTTGGGCAAACTATTCCCATAGCTTAAGCTTTTACTCTTCAGGCTTTATGACTGAGCTCACAGCACCGCCATTACCTGATGGTAATTTGCTCTAATTTCAGGAGGAAAATAATTTTTATTAAGCCTCATGTGCTGAAACCATAAACTCAAAGTAGCCACCCCAACTCCCTCTTAAGCCCTGAACTACCAGCAGCCCCAGAAAAGTTAAATGACTGTCTAAAATCAGCAGCAGGGCCGGCCCTAATCCTGCAGAACCCCAGCTGCAGCCTCTCTCCCTTGCATTTAACCTTAATGTCTACTGAATTTCCTGAAGGAGGTTTGGAGGCCCAGACCAGCAGCCAAGACCACCTCAGAGACACATGCAGAGACTTCCTGAGAGCCTAACAGGATGGGGAAGGCAATCCCCAAGGCTAAGATGGAGCAAATCAGTGAGAGGAGCTGAGAGGCAGGCACAAGCTGTGGAGGTCTCACTGCACCCTGCCACAAGATCTGCCATTTGGAGCCCTGGAACTGTGGGAATCTTCTGGCGATACAGGCAGCCTTCAGATACCACCCCACCTCCTAGCGCTGTGAGCTCCTTCTTATCTCTCCATCTCCACTCCCTCTTAAACAGAGCCTTCCTCTGGCCTCACCCACATCCCCCAAGGACAGTTGCTCAGGGATCCACCCTCCAGCTAAACAACTAGATGAAGAGCGTTCCCTCCCCCATCCTCACCCCAGTGAAATTCAGATACATTTGTGTGAAGTTGGAGCATGAGAGTCTGAACTGGGAAGAAGATTAGGGTCATAAGAAAATTGAGTTTAATATAGATCTAGCTGGAGATGCTTGAGAAAGGACTGTGGTGGTGACTAGCCATACAGGCTAGATAAGACAATGCTCAAAATTGGTCCCCCTCCTCCTTCCCCCATCCCCCTCAATGGGAAGGGTGGGGATAGTCTTTGGAATGCTGGCATGCCAGGGTGCTGCTTGATCCTTTTCAGGCTGGGACAATTAAATGAATACAGAGATTCTTGGCCAACTGCTGATTTCCTGGCCTTAAACAAGTACCCCAGAGCATAACTGGCTGGCTCCAGGAGGTGGCAGGCAGGAACTCAGCAACCCTTCAGACCAGCCCCAAAATAGCTTCCTAAAAGTCATCTCTAGAAAGCTATGCCTGATGGTATAAAAACCCAGATTCTGCTCCCAGCTCTCCTGCTTTAGCATGTTTCGTTGAGTGACTTAACTTCTCTTTGCTTTAACTTTCTCCCCTATACAATAAGGTCATAAGATGGTAGATTTAGAGGTGAGAGTACATCAGTTCAATTCTCCATTTTATAGATGTGGAAACTGAGGTACAGAGAGGGCAAGTGATTTGTCTACAGTCACCCAGTAAGGGTAGTAGTAAGTGTGAAGCCAGAGGAAAGCTCTGCTTAAGAGGGAGTGGAGATGGAGAGATAAGAAGGAGCCCATAGCCCAGGAAGGTGGGGCAGCATCAGAGGACTGTCTAAGTCTGTGTGCTGCCTGAAGATTCACACAGTCCCAGGGTTCCAAATGGCGTGATCCTACTGCAGGATTCACTGACTCCTACTTGACTTTCAGTTCCTCTCAATGACTGACTTCATCTTAATCTCAGATTCTGCTTTCCACATCCTAAGGAGGAATTTGAACCCAAGGGCCTCCTATCCTCTCTGCATGGCTTTAGACAAAGTGCTCCCTAAGGATTTTTTAGTTATGAAAGTGTTCCCAGAATGACTCAAAAATCCAAGTTGACATTCAGAGCCCTTCATAATCTACCCCCTTCCAACCTTGCCAGTCTTTCTACATCTTACTCCCCATCATGTACAGCTTGATCCAGGGACCCTTGACCTCCTACCTGTTCCATAAACAAGGCGCTCCATCTCTCAACTACAGGCATTTTCACTGGCCTGCAAAGCTCTCTCTCTACTCATCTCTGTCTCCTTTCCCTGGCTTTCTACATGTCTCCACTAAATTCTCACCTTCTATAGGAAGCCTTTCCCATCCCTCTAGGTTTGAGGACATTCCTTTTTTTATTTCCCATTTTTTCCTGCATATAGCTTGTTGGTACATAATTGTTTACATGTTGTCCACCCCATTCGATTGTGAACTCCTTGAAGAGAGGTTTGCCTTTCTTTGAATCGCCAGAGTTCAGCACAGTGGAATCTGATGCATAGTAGGCATTCAGTAATGGTTAACAACTAGCTGACCTGGGTACATCTTGAGCCAGGTTTAAGCAGGGTTGCTAACCAATGAGCTAGAGAAGGATTTAACCCTGCCTCAAGCATCTGAGGAAATTGGAGACATGGAAAGAAAATGTACCATTAACACTGGTTCTAGGATAATTAGAGGGGATAACAGGAACGGGACCTGAGAAGAATTAACATGACCAAAATGGAAAAGCTACTTTTAATAAGAAGAACAATGGACAAGGAACTGTGAGATCTGAGTTCTAGGTCTGACCACTATAAACTCACTGTGTTAACTTGAGACTTCCATGGTTTATCTCCTAATCTTGAAAGTGGAAGAGCTTGTCTCCTTCCAGGGCTACTGCTCCATGGTTCTAAGAAGACAAGCAATAATCAAGTAAGAATTTTTAAAAAGATGTGGCCCATAGGATCTGACCGAGTGTCCCTCGTGGACAGATTACAACCAGGAATCATCCCTCTGCTCTCAGGAGTGTACAGCTCCAAATCTGTGACACTGCAGCAAAGCTCAGCTTCTTACGATCTGTGTGACCTTTGATAATTCACTTAACCTCCTTAGGCCTTGGTTTCTTCACATGTAAACTTCAGTAGCTTGGGGGCAGATGTTCTCTGTAAGGTGCCTTCCAACTCTAAGTCCCATGATCCTCCTAACAGGACACCCTACCTCTCTACTTAGCCCATTCCGTTTGATAGCTAAACAGGAACTACAAAAATCTCTCCCTTCTGGGGATTCCGGCCCTTTCTCCCCAGCATGGATATTGTGGCCTGAAGCTGCTTGTTCTGCCTCTTTGGAGTATCATTGGATTTAAGTGAGGCAGGGCTGTGCAAAGTCTTCAAGAAGGATGAACAAATAAGTGCCTTGAGAAATGACAGCTAGGTGGAGCAATGGATAAAGCACTGGGCTTGGAGTCAGGATAGTCCTGAGTTCAAAATGTGCCTCAGACAATGACTAGCTTAACTGTTTGTCTCAGTTTCTTCATCTGTAAAATGAGTTGGAGAACAAAATGGCAAACCCTTCCAGTATCTTTACCAAGAACACCCTAAATATGATCACAAAAAGTCAGACACAACTGAAAAAGAAATAGCCCTGGACAATTTTTCCTCCAGCCTAGTCAAGCAAGAGGAAAGTAGGCAGAAAAGCATAACTCCAAGAATCATTTTTGCAAGGGACAGGAGGAAGAGGTCCATCGTGTCCAGCTGGAGAAACAGAGCAATGGGAGCCAGAGATTCATGAGAGTAATCTGGAAAAGAGGCATCTCTTTCAAACACTTAGACAGAGACCCTTTGTGGTGGCTGGAATGGAACTATAGCACCGGGAAGAGAACAAAAGGTTTGATTAAACAGAAACATTCTACCATGCAAGGTACAACAACCTATGCTTTCCCATACTGTGCCTTCTTTCCAATCATATTCTACAGCATCTCCTCTGTGCTATAAGACTTTCTCTAGTTTCTATATTTCACCAATAACAGGCCAATATTTGCATTGTCTGCTTTTTGTCCCTCACTCTCACTAAGCTACCAACCCATCTCCTTTTATAGTCATATAATTGCTAATGTAGTTGATAAGTTTCAGGTGATAGAACTATACAGTAGGAAGGGATCTCAGAGTATATCTAGTCCAATGGCCTCATTTTACAGATATGGAAACTGAGGTCTAGGGAGATTAAGTGACTCACACAAACAGCAAATTTCAGGGGTGTGATTTGGAGTCCAGTCCTACTACTTCAGAGCCACAGGGCTTTCCTAGGGCCCATATTCAATTCTCACATTTAAATCATCATTGATAATAATAATAGCAGCTAGCATTTATATGGTACTGAAAGGTTTGCAAACTGCTTTATAAATAACATTTCAGTTGCTAATATGTTGCAGCCTATTTCCATATATATCATGCATACTTCAACTTGAGAAGGCTGCAAGCCGAGACCAAAGTGGGGGGAGTGCTGGTGCATGATTTTCTGTTTGCAGGTGATTGTGCACTCAGTGCAGCCTCTGAAGCTGAGATGCAACAAAGTATGGATCAATTCTCTGCTGCTTGTGCTAATTTTGGTCTAACAATTAACACCAAGAAACCACAGGTGCTCCATCAGTCACTACCACACCATCCATACATTGAATCATCAGTTACAGCAAATGGAGAAGTTTTGAATGATGTGGATGTACACATTTCTGGGGATGTACACGCTGACAATGAGGTTGACACACACATTGCCAGATTTAGTTCAGTTTGGGAGGCTCCGAAGGAAAGTGTGGGAGAGAAGAGGTATTAGATTGACTGCCAAACTAAAGATCTACACAGGCGTTCTGCTGACCTCATTGTTGTATGCCTGTGAAACCTAGACAGTATACCAGCACCAGTATACCAGCACCCTGCCAGGAAATTGAATCACTTCCATGTGAACTGTCTAAGATCACCTGACAGGATAAGATACCAGACACCAGACAAGGTCCTTTCTCAAACCAAACTACCAAGCATTCAAACTCTGCTGCAGAAGCCCAGCTCCAATGAGTTGCCATATTGTTAAGATGTCAAACGTATACTTTCCAAAAAGATTATTTTATGGAGAACTCACACAGGGCAAGCACTCACATGGTGATCAGAAGAAATGATACAAGTATATACTCAAGGTCTCACTGAAGAATTTTGGAATTGATTATGGAATGGGATCAGCATTGGAATGCCCTCATCAGAGAAGGCACTGTGCTCTACAAACAAAGCAGAATTTTAGTAGCTCAAAAACATATAAGATGTGCAAATTTAGAGAATCCACCCCAAATATTCCCATGGATTATTTGTATCTGACTGGTGGTAGAGCATTCTGAGCTCATAGTGGTCTGATCAGCCACAGTTGGACACACCATAACCTGACTCTAACATAGTGATGTCACTTTGGTCCTCTTCAGGAATGAAGAACAACAACCAATCCCTCCCTTGTACTTTGGGCTGCCAGAAATGTTTATTCTTCTGAGACACTGGTATTTCCCAATTAGTAAACAGAAAATATGAGCAGGAAAATGCTGGTATTAAAAGTTCTGGGCTCCATTCACTTTCCATCTGTGACCTGATGGTCTAACAGACCTCTCATGGGACTGCTCATGACCCTCTGAGCAATATACATTATTCATTTATTTGTTTTTTATCTTTTGAATGGCCATGGACCTGATGGAAGAGGGCCTCTAGTATTCTGGGCGTGTTTGCAATCAGCATGTTATCCACAAATAGAAGCCCCTGGAAAATCTCACCACTTACAGATAATCCCTCTTCCATTTGTACTTTGAACAGGATCAAGTTTGGCAAACAGATGCCTTTGGTAAGACCCTCAGTGGTATACAGGATAGGGTTTGAGACCAGGAATTGAGAAGACTTGAATCCAAATCCTGCCTTAAATACTTACTAGTATTGTGATCCTAGGACAGTCACTTAACATCTGTCAGCCTCAATTTCTTTGTCTGTAAAATGGAAATAATAATATTTACCACACAGAGTTGGTGTGAAGACCAACTGAGATAACATATAACACACTTTGCAAAACTAAAAGTACTATGCAAATACTAGGTAGTATTATCACTAAGCAACTTTCTCTATGTTCCCATCTGTTAAAAAATCTTGTATGATATTAACATATGCATGAGAGACATCTTATTGCAAGTCTTTAAAATTGTATTTCCCTTTACACGGATGAAAACCATAACAAATGGTGGTGGTGGAGGGGTTGGGGTTAATGAATGAACTACATACGCAGGTGGGTGATTCAGTGAATAGAGCACTTGACCTAGAGTCAGGAAGACCTGAGTTCAAATCTAGCTGCAGACACTGCTGTGTGACCCTGAACAAGCCATTTAACCTCAGGGATAATAACAGCACCCAAGATAGTAATTATAAAGCACTTGGCACAGTGCCTGCACCTAGTCGGTGCTATCTAAAATTTAGTTGTTATGTTCATCACCAAAAGATGACTTTATGCTGTGACACTGGTAAGCTGGACCATGATGCTGGGGAGATCTCAGTGTATCTGAAAGTCTGCATATGGAAAGAAGCAAGTGGCCTCTTCTTGGCTTTTTTATCCTGTCCTTTTTAATGTTCTCTTGATACAAACAAAGCACTTAACAAGTAAGTTGATATTTTCCTTAGCCCTGATAAGCTGAGGAGGATTTCAGAAAAACCTGGAAAGACTTACATGAACTGATGCTGAGTGAAGTGAGCGGAACCAGGAGAACATCGTACACAGTAACAGTGACATCATGAGATGACCAGCTGTGACTGACTTAGCTCTTCTCAGTAATATAATGATCCAAGACAATCCAACAGGCTTATGATAGAAAATGCTATCTATATTTCAAGAAAGAATTACGGAGTCTGAATGCAGATCAAAGAATATTATTTTTACTTTTTTGGGGGAGGGGGTATTTTTTTCTTTTTATTCTGTTTCTTCTTTCATGACATGACCACTGTGAAAATACATTTAGCATGATTGTACAATTATAACCTATATCAGATTGCTTGCTGTCTTGGAGAAGGGGAGAAGAGGGAGGAAGAAAAATTTGGGACTCAAAATCTTTCAAACCTGAATGTTGAAAATTGTTTTTACACATTATTGGAAAAAATAAAATGCTATTAATTTTTTTTTAATTTTGTTATCTGCATGGTGTTTTTTGTTGCTCTGACTTGCCAAGTTGTTTTAAAATTACATCTTAAATGGGGCTGAGGTTATGATATGAAGAGCCCCTCCAGTAAGCATGGCAAAACTCAGTGGGTTAACCTGTAACCTCTTAAATAATAAATCTTCAACAAGTGGATCAGTTGGGTAAGTTTAGAGGAATTATATCCAATACCTCACTTTACCCATATTTTTATATTGGATATAAACACGTTTTCATGGAGACTTAAACGTCTCTGATAAGACTGTGCTTTTGTTTTGATTTCCTGTGACTCCTAGTTGTCAGTTACCTAGAAAATCTCATGATTATGCCCATAGTATTGGGTTGTGTATCTTACAGGACTTCTTCGTAAACTTTAAAGTTCTGATAAATGAAAGCTGTTATTATCTGTGACCTAATGGAGAGGAAAGTCCACCACTGCTGGAGTAAGAGGACCTAGTTTAAAATCCCAGTCCTGACATTAACTATGTGACCATAAACAAGTCACTCTACCTTTCCATGCCTCAGCTTCCTCATCTATAAAATGGGTCTAATACTACTTTCATCACCTACCACATGGAGATATTGGGAAGATAGTGCTTTCTAAAATTTAAAGCCAGAGCCTTATTAATATAGCCCTCTTTCTACTACACTGAAGTACATTGAATTATTGAGGTAATTATCAAGGTAATTTTACAAAAGCAAACTCCTGCTGATGTATTGCTTTATACCAAAGCAAGCTAAGACAGTTTATGAAGAATAGGAAAATAGCGTAAAGGAACTGAACCAGATATTAAATACTCTTGGCTGTCATTCTGAATGTTTGTCACCTGAAGCATGTTTTCAATGGTAGTTGTCTCCTAATTAACTTCACTGCCTCTCTAACTTAGTGGGAGTGAGAGTTCACTCACAGAAAGGATGTAAGGAATCTTGCTGCAATAATTATCTCAGGAAAACACATAAATAGTGTTGTAAGATTTCTATCAACCTCTTTCATCACATCAGCAGCAGTATAGGCTGTGCTGACTTCTGTCAGTAGAGTACAGTCACCATTTCTGTCCATGCTAGGCCTGGAATGGTCTTGATGTAAATGTCATTTTCCTTCCTCTTTCTCTTCTCATGTCAGTCCACCTCATTAAACGCCCCAACCTTGAAAGTTACACACCTACCCCAGTCAGTGTTTGTGTGAAACAATTTCACTATTCTGTGGAAAGGACACACAAAATATAGAGTCCAAAGAGAAGTTCCCTCAATAGCTAAAGCACTCTCTACCCTAAATATTTTGGTTGCATGGTGTCTGTGAATGAACACACACACACACACACACACATACACACACACACACACACACACACACCTTACATGTAAGTTATCATTTTTTTAAAGTCCTCTTTAGCATCTGAGATTTCTTCTGTCCATATAGCTACGTCTTTCCTCATCAGAGTAGAGAGGAATATAAACAGGTGCAGTAGGGAGGAAACATCTATGTATAACTGGATAATCATGATTTGAAGAAAAACATCCTTTCTTCAGCACCTGTAAATCTTTCTTGGATATCAGATATCTCAGGGCCTTTAGACTGTCTACTCTCAGAGTCATGCTATCTTAGCCTTGGCCCACAGATGGGAAAATCAGTTTTGCTCTTTACTCTTCAGTCCTTCTTCCTTACAATACAGATAATAGACACTTAAATGCTCTCCTGAGAAAGCTGATAATTAAATCTACATTTACAAGTAGCCCCCTAACAACACGTCTGGACTATTTCTCAAAGAAACCTAAGAAGATCCCAGGTGAAAGCCTTGGGAAGTCTTGTTTTCCTGTCTTTTCCAAGTCTTTTATTTTTAGTTTTAAATCCAGAAGGAACATTTTAACACTTTAAGTGGTACATAGTAAATCATTTTCCTCTAGGGGTCCCATGGAGGAAAAAAAATATTATCTTTGTGAAAACTATCCCGCTCTATCAATGAGGATGTTATCCTCCCTTTCTAAATCTAGAGGAGTGTTAAGCCTTCTTAAGTCATGTAATGGGAGGTGAGGGGGTCTAGACAACGAGGGCCCAGGGGAGTATTCACAGGGGAAGTTCTGCATCCTCCCTCACCTGCAAGTGGGGTTTGGTGAGCCTGCTTCTGGAAGTAAGTGATGACACAACATGGAGGGAACTTCCCTTGATTCAGAGCATGCCCTGATGGTCTATAAATGTTTCCTGTCTACTGACTAAATGATAAAGAAAAATCATTATAATTGCATGCTGAGCATGTATAACCTATATTTTTAATTGCTTACCATGTCAAGGAGAGGGGAGAGGATGGGAAGGAAAAAGAGAGGGATTGAATTTGGAAATCAAAACTTTTTTTAAAATGTTGAAAAAACGTTTTGACATGTAATTGGGAAAAAACTAAAATACATATAAAATATTTTTTAAAAAAGTAATGGGATACTGAGCCAGAACTCATCATACATATAAAAGGCTCCAAAAAAGGAACTCACAAAGTTGAATTCCTACAAGCTAAAGAGTCACTCTTCCATCAGCTGTGCTAGGACTGGAAGGAAATAGGTGGTAGAAATGTTTTGTAGCAGCCTCTTTAAGTGTGATTCCTGAGTGGCTGCCAGGATGATCCATTTAATGACTGGGTCAAGCAGGTCATTCCTCAGGACTGACCTCTTCCCTGGCTCAGCCACTGGTAGCTCTTCCTTGAACTCTCTTAAGGCTCTGGGCTGAAAAAAAAATGCACAAACAGGAGGCAGCCCCATCCCAGATAGGGGCTGACCTAGGAGTCCATGCATACATGGGACCAACTGCTATGGGAAAAGGGCACCCTCCCCACCATTCCCCTGAAGCTCACAGAATCATCCATCCATCCTTACCCTAGAAGTCAGCAGGAAGACTGAGAGGTAAAATTCATCTGTTTTGTAAGCAAATAGTTGCAGATCAGTAGCCAATTAAGGAAAAGACAGGAAACAGTCACAGAATACCTCACATGCTCTGAATTGGAGGAAGGCCCCTTATTCCATATTATCATGCCCTTCCCAGAACTGCCTCACCAACCCCTTCCTTGCCTTTCATTTTGGCAGCACAAAGATTCTCCTGTGAGTGCACCCAGGATAGGGCCCTCATTGGCCATGCCACTGCATCACGTTAAAGGAATGAATCTCATTTTTTTTTTTAGGCCACAGATCAACTGAGTCAGGCCCAAGGATCACCTGTTTACTTGCCCTAGCAAAAACTAGTAAAATCACTATAATGGAGAAAAAAAATCTCTCTGGACTGATGGTTTGTTTTTCCTCTAAAAAATCTTCTTCTAAGTGCTGCATTATAGCATGGGGGTTGTGACCTTGGATTCTCAGAGCTTTTACTAGCAGAACAAAAATCCTACCAGGTCCTAAGATGAGATTTATTAACCCAGAAGCAACAAACTTGTTCCTGGTTTCATTTGTTTATTTTTATAGCTGTGTATTAATATCATTGCTTTCCTTTGTAATCCCATGTGTTTATTTTATGCATTTGAAAATATTACTTTAAGAAGAGGTCCAGAGGCTTCACCAGACTGCCCAAGAGGTCCATAACACAAATGAGGCTAAGAATTCCTGTCCTAAACCAAGCTGGAAAGGTTTTGAGTGTGTACCCAGTGATGTACTGCCTGTCTGTCATCGACGATCAGCCCAGCTAAATTTAGAGAAGCTGGTCACCAGCTTGGCCACAGGGTGATGAGTTTTTCAGCCACAGCAGCTCTCAAAAACAATCTCCTGAGTGACAGGTTTGTTATCTGTGACCCATGCCAGTGAAATCATAGATCCCTTGAAGTATCAAAGTAAGCCCTGATTATTGAAGGATCCAATAAAGTTTTATTCTTTCTATAAACAAAAATGTAGACCTTTGTCAAGTCAAAAACATTCATACCACTAAAAGTTTTCCTGTCATTCCCTTGAAGTATCCTGGGAGACAACCAGTTATCCCCAAGTCACTTGGAGAGCAATTTCCTCAGAGCACATCTCTCCTATCTCCCCTTCACAGAACTAATCGCCAAAGAACCATCTGTTCATTCTTGACACCAAACTCCCCTTGTTTGCCTGCTTGCTTCCTTAGTTACTGGTTTCCAGATCAGACAGGAAAGAGGAAGTAGCCCACATGGAGAACACATGCTGGTGATGATTTTAGTGTTTCCTACAATGGAGAGGTAACTGGAGCAAAGCTGTAAGAGGTCCCTATTTCCTATCCTGAGACATTCTATCACTTAGTCCTCTCCCTTATGATCTGATTCATCCATGGAACCCTACTAAATTGAATCCTAGACTTTGGGGAGCTAAACTTCCTCATTTTGCAGATGAGGAAATTTAGATTTAGTGATTTGCACAAGGTCACATAGTTAGTCATGTTAGAACCACAACTAGAACACAGGTCTTCAGACTCCCAGTTCAATGCTATTTCCACTACAATATTCAGCTTCAACAATTAAATGTGATGCATCTCAAAGTATCACATCACTAGTTGTTGTGAGAAACAAATAAGATGATGCAGGTGAAGTGTTTCATAAGCCTTAAGATGCTCTGTGTTGATTTGGGATAGGAGGATCTGAACCTAAGATTTCACTGGGTCCAGGGAAGGCCCACCAGTGTGGATCCTCCCTCCACTGATTCAGTAACTTGTCTTTCACTTGTAGATGTAGAAAGTTGCCAGAGGGATGATCAAGTATGACTGACTTAGCTCTTCTTAGCAATACGATGATCCTAGACGATTTCAAAGGACTCATGATGGAAAGTGTTATCTACCTCCAGAGAAAGAACTGATGGAGTCTGAATGCAGATTGAAGCATGCTACTTTCACGATCTTTATTTTTTTTCATGTTTTTTCCCTTTTCGTCTGTTTCATCTTTCACAACATAAATAATATGGAAATATTCTTTACATGATTGCACATATATAACCTATATCAAATTGTTTACTGCTTTAGGGAGAGGGGAAGGGAAGGAAGGAGAGAAAAAATTTGGAACTCAATAATTTTTTTAAATGAATATTAAAAATTGGCTTTACATGTAACTCAAAAAAATAAAATACAACTTTTAAAAAGTGAATCTAATGTTTTAAAAAATAAAATAAGCAAAAGCAAAACAGAAAAAAAGGGTGCCAGAGACACTGAAAGGTCAAGTGATTAGCTCACGTTTACACAGCTAGTGTAAGTCAGAGACAGGACTCAGAACCTAAATCTTCTTGACTGTAAGACTGGTCTCCATCTCCTCTGCCAGATCTTCATCCAGGTCACTCTCACTAACCGTGGTCTGTCCGTGGTCTGTCTGGCACCCTTTTCTCTTCTCTTTCTGTAGTATTTCACTTGGTCTTATTAGCTCTCATAGATTCAACTATCATTTCTAACCGGATAATTCCCAGATATATGTTTCCAGCCCCAACCTCTCTCGGAATTTCTCATCATCATCTGCTTCTTAAGACATCTTGAACTGAAAGTTCCATTGACATCTCAAACTCATTATGACCAAAACACTGCTCAATTTCTTTTTTCAAACTCTCCTCTCTACTTAATTTCCTTTTTACTTTCAAGGGCACTACCATCCCACAAGTAACCCAGGCCCTTGGTGTCATCCTTGATCCCTTACCGGCACTCATCTCAAATATCTGACCTATTGCCAAGTCTTGACGTTTCTAGCATCATATTTCCTATATACTGCCCCCTTCTCTCTACTCCTTACAGACACCACCCTGGGGGAAGCCCTCCATCATCTCACTCCTCACTCCCAAACTGTCATAGTCCCCCTCTGGTGGGTCTCCCTGTCTCAAAGACTCTTCCCATTCTACCCATCCTTCACTCAGCTGCCAAAGAGATTATCCTACAGAGCAGGTATGAACATGTCACCTTACTCAGTAAGCTCCAATGGGTTCTCTATTTCAGGATCAAACATAAAACTCATTGTTTGGCATTTAAACCCCATCCCAATATGGCCCCTTCCTACCTTTCCAGTCTTCTTAACTACTTAATTTTCCTCTATGTTCTCTATATTCCAGCTGCATTGGTCTACCACTACATCTCCTGACTCCAAGATTTTTCCCTTGCTATCCTCTATAACTGGGATGCACTGCTTCCTTATTTCCTTCAAGATTCAGCTAAAATCCCGCTCTGTGCAGAAGGCCTTTCCATGCCCTAATTCCCACTCCCACCACTAGTCCCTTTCCACCAACAGTACTCAGTATTTACAAGTATGCATCTTCTACGAACAATTTTCTGCATGTTACAATATCGTTAGAATGTGAACTCCTCAAAAGGCAGAGATTGTATTTTTGTCCCTCTTTGTCTCCCTAATAACAACAGCTAACATTGATATAGCACCTACTATGAACTAGGTGGCACGGTGAATAGCACATCAGGCCTAAAGTCAGGAAGATCTTCCCAACTTCAAAGCTGGCTTCAAATACTTACCAGCTGTGTGACCCTAGGCACGTTATTCAATTCTGTCTGCCTCAGTTTCCTCACCTGTAAAATAAACTGGAGAAGGAAATGGCAAACCACTCCAGTATCTTTGCCAAGAAAACTCCAGAGTCAGACTTGACTAAAAAACAACTGAAGATCAACAATGTGCCAAGCATTTTGCCAGTTCTAGCTCACTGATGTTTACAGCAACCAGGTAGGTACTGTTATTAACCCCATTTTACCAATAAGGAAACAGAGACAAACAGAGATTAAGTGACTTGCCCAAGGTAATACAGACAGCAAGTGCCTGAGACTGGAGGTCTCACTCCAGGCCCAGTATTCTATCCACTGTACCACCTAACTGCCTAGCATAGTGCTCATATTGTTGTTCAGTCATGTCTGACTCTATGTCCCCATTTTGGGGTTTTCTTGGCAAAGATACTAGAGTGGTTTGCCATTTCCTTCTCCAGCTCATTTTGCAAATGAGGAAACTGAGACAAACAGGGTTAAGTGACTTTGCACAGAGTCACACAACTAGTAAGTGTCTGAGGCTAGATTTGAACTCAGGTCTAACTAATCGCAGGCCTTGCCCTTTATCCATGGCACCTCCTAGCTGCTTGAAACATAGCAAGCACTTAATAAGTTCTTGTTGGCATTTGACTGACTGTAATACTGCCTTTCCTATAATGTGATAGATAACCATTATATTGTCCTAAATGTTAATATAGCCAAAGACCCATGAGAATATAAGAACTGCCATATTGGGTCAGCCTATGGACCATCCAGCCCTGCTTCTTGTCTGACTGTGGTACCAGGGGACATGTTGAGGAGGAGCACTAATAACTTCAACTCAAAAGTTAGGGACCACTAGGGATCTGTCATTCATTTACTTTGTCCATATGGAAATTTCTTTATATTTTTCAATAGCATCTTACTTTAAACCATGGCATTGTGGTTAGAGAGCTGACCTGAAAATCAGGAAGACCTGTCTCTTGCTAACTGCATGACCCTGAGCAAATCAATTATCCTCTCACTGCCCTAGACAGCTCTCTCTAAAATGATAAATTACACAGAAAGTACCAGTTTGTGTTGGTGGAGTGTTTCTTCATGGGCCTTATACCAATGAAATCATAGATTGAGTCCCATTGTCCCTACCCTGCAAGCAGAATGAATGAATGATCATGTATTAAGAGCTTACTATGTGCCAGGTACTGTGCCAAGAACTAGAGCTACAAATACAAAATTGAAGATGGCTTTGTTGATGAAGTTGTGAACTAATTCAACCATTCTGAAGATCAATTTGGAACTATATCCAAAGGGCTATCAAATTGTGCATACCTTTTGATCGAGGAAAATATTTATTAGGTCTGTATCCCAAAGAGGTCATAAAAAATGGAAAAGGACCCACATGTACACAAATATTTATAGCAGCTCTTTTTGTAGTGGCAAAGAATTGGAAATTGAGAGGATGCCCATCAGTTGGGGAATGGCTGAACAAGTTGTGGCACATGAATATAAGAGAATACTATTGTGCTATAAAAAAAAAAAGTGATGAGCAGGAAGATTTCAGAAAAGCCTGGAAAGACTTGTATGAACTGATGCTGAGTGAAGTGAGCAGAACCAGAAGAACATTGTACACAGTAACAGCAACATTTTGCAATGATTAACTTTGATAAACTGTATCGCCGAGGCAATATTCACAACCCTGACATCTACTTTGATTATGCTAGCATAGTTCTGAACCCCATAGTATAACAGACTCTTCATATTGACGGCAGAAGAAAACATTTATTCAGACACCAGAATGCCATATCTATCATAGTAACCAAGAAATCAATACACACATTAGCACTGCAGAGGGCAAAGCCCTTCCCAAGCCTTCTGGGCCCCCCACCTCCGAAGACACTCTCAAGACTGCTGTGCCTGCCCATGTCCTCTCTCCTCCACCCTAACTGCTCTCACCAACTTCCTCCCAGCTCTACTCCACCCTTCCTGTTCTACCTGTTCAGCAAGCTCCTCCCACCATATGTGACTTAGACTTCCATGTGATTTAAGCAGGTCACATGAACCTACTGATGGGTGGGAAAGATCTTCAAATTAAGCAAAAGCGCATTAACAATACATAAACTTAGCTCTTCTTGGCAATAAAATTATCTAAAACAATTCTGAAAGATTCATGATGGAAAATGCTATCCACATCCAGAGAAAGAACCATGGAGCCTGAAAGGAAATTGAGTCACACAATTTTTTTCTCTTGTTTTTATTTTTCTGTCTCATGGTTTCTCCTTTTTATTCTGATTCTTCTTTCACAACATGACTAATATGGAAATACGTTTAATATTATTGTCCATGTAGAGCCTACATCAGATTGGGGAGGAGGAAGGCAGAAAAAAATTTGGAACTCAGAATCTTATAAAAGTCAAACTATCTTTACATGTAATTAGAAAAAATAAAATGCTATTAATTGGAGGTAAGGTTGAAGATGCTCTCAGAAGAGCTTACATTTTAATAAAGGAAATAACATCCACAAGGAAGTGATGCTCAGGGAGGGGAGTTTTGTTTTGGAAAGTTACAAGGATAGCAAGTAGAGACTTTGGAGAGTGAACTAACACTCTTTCCAGGATCCACAGGATCCATCCACTTCAGGAATCGGAAACTGCCAAGGAGGAGGGGAAAAGCAAACTGAAAGGTGGCAAATAAGCAATTGTGACTCTTCACTATTTAAAATAGTTTTGCCTTTCATTTGTCTTAATTAGGTAACAGCAACAGGGTGGTCTGACTGATCAGGTTTTGTGTGTAAATGTTGAAGGGAAAAAGACAAACAGAACACACCATTGTTTAAGAACCTTGTCCTTTACTCTGAGGACAGCTGAAGCCACAATTCTCAGCTCTTTCTCTTCAAATCTAAAAAAGAAAGGAAATAGCTTTGAGATACTCAGTCAGGGCCCCCCAACCTCGCTGTGGGGAAAGAGCCCCTGTTCATTTTCCTAAAGGTTTGGAGGGAAAAGAAAGGAGGTGGGGGATGGGGAGCTCAAGAGAGTATCTGGTAGCTAGGGAAAGGACTACCAGACTTTGGGCTAGGTGGCTTGGGTTTGAAACCTGACTCTTGTACTGAATTACTTAATTCCCTTATACAAGTCACTTTGCCTCTCTGGGTCTCAGTTTCCTCGTATGTAAAATGACTGGGTTGTACTGATCATCTCTAAGGCCCATGCTAGCTCAAAATCCTACAATGCTGTGGAAAAGATGCTGAGAACCCCCAGCAGATGGGGCCTGCAGCTGCTGGTTACAGATCTACCAGATCAAACTGCCAGATCAGGGTCGATTCCTAGCTATAGTTAGGGGGAGGAAGGAATGCCTTTCTTAGACCAAGACACATGCAAACTAGTGCTTCTGATGAGAAGATCATTTTACACAATCTGTGGGTAAACAAGAGGACCTCGGAGGAAGCCAGGGTGGTGGGGATGGAAAAAGACCACTGGGGGAAATTCTTTACACACACACACACACACACACACACACACACACACACACACACACACACACACACTGGGGGAAATTCTTTACACACACACACACACACACACACACACACCACCCCATCCCCTCCTCTTCCTCCTTCTTTAGAAGCACTTTTATCTTGCTCTGGGTTCTCTGCATCTTGCTTCCTGCTTCAACTACTGATGCCCGACTGGGGGTGGGGCCGGAGACCTGGAACTTTCGGCCAGAGGAGATAAAGGCCAGGCGCAATGTTGACCTGTTTTCTTTTCTGGGTGTGCGGAGAGGGGTGGACTAGAGAACAGTAAAGCCTCCAGTAGCATCTCCCTGTGCCAGACTTCAGTTCGAGTGATTGCAAAGTGCTGTCCCTGAGCACTACAGGGTACCAGAGGGTTGCTGAGACAGATGGTAACGTGACTACCGCATGCAAGGCTGCTTTTATAGTTTTCCCCAAAAGAAAGGCATACCAGAGAAGGGGCGTATTGAAGATTCACTTGTGTGCGATAAAAAAATGAATTCCCCCCTTTTTAAAGAGTTTCTGAATTGTTAAAGTTTTCATGAACCACAGTGGCAAGGGCTGAGGGAAGGGGGACAGAGAGATCAGCACTGAGTTCTCCTGCCTCCCCTGCAAAATGGCTCTGCTTGCTCCTCACCTTCCATTAAAACTTTACTTATAATTAATTTTTGGAGGGTAAATATAACCCTGGCCCAGTTAGCACTGGTTGTCAAATGTAGCATTTAGTTGATCATCACCACCACCCACCCTAAGCCCATTTCTCAGGTTATAAATTCACTTCTTTCACATACAGGAAGAAGTAGAGGCTCACATGAGAATTTGATTTGATGAGGATATTCAAAGCCTTTCAGACCCCAGGGTGGGAGAAAGTACTCAGGATTCTCAGTTCTCGGCAATGATTTCTCCTTGTTATTGTTATGGATAGAGCTGAATGATGTATTATCAATAGAGATTGGGTAGGGTTGTGGAATCAGCTCTGGGTTTAAAGTCTAAGAGCAGGGTTCAATTCCCAGCTTTTCCACTCTTGTGTTGTCTGTACCCTTTGGACAAATTACAGTCCCTCTCTCTGGACCTCAGTTACCTCAGTTCAAACGAAGAGGTTCATCCATCCAATCTCTAAGGACTTTTCCATCTTTCAACTCAAGTTTCTATGCACTAGGTCAATGAGTGTGAATTTTGAACAGGTATCTGAACCCCAAATAAGCAATTTCTCCGGTTAATTATAGTCTTTGCCTTACATGGTTTAGACTGCTCTTAGCATTTGTTTGCAACACAAGGCCATGTTGCATAATAGCCTGCAACATGATCCAGAGGCAGGAGGGGCTGCTTGGTGTCAGCTCAAGTCAAAAGAGAATAGAAGTCTTTGGTTCACAGACAGGGGCCCAGCAGCAGGGAAGCATCATCTGTCTCCCACTCCTTGCTCCTGCAGAGTTGCCATGCAGATGATGAGGGCGGCAAGGGATCGGCCCCTCCCACCACACACATAGTTTGTGTACAACTAATTAGAGCCAGGGGCCTGGAGAGATGAAACAGAGTTCTGTTGAGTGATCTGGAGAAAGCCATGCTGCCTAAACCATAATCTAGTGCTTTGGTCTCCATTTTTTTTTCTTTTTTAAGGAAAGATGTTTGATATATCCAAAATGATACAGTAAGAAAGACAGAGGGAAGGACCTCCATTAGCCTTTCTTTAGTTCTCTGATGAGGAGGTGGAGAGAAACACAGCTTCAGGAAGGGCTGAATCTATACTTGATCAGGAAGCCAAATAGTTCCTGTTTGGCCAAAAGCCCCTTTATGGGGGGGAGGGTGGGGTACCAACCACATGTGCAGACAGCAGAGCCACACCAGGGCCCTGGGGGCTTAAGAAGCCCTTGATGCCAGGACTCATTGAAACAGAGAAGAAGGAAGACTAGCTCCTATTTTATGACTTTCAAATCACTTTCTTCACAAAAACCCTGTGGAACTGGGAGTTCCCTATAAAAAAAAATTTTTTTAAAGCCAGAATCTAAATTACAATTAAAACTGGAAGGTCCCTCAATGGATCGAGCATCCCAGTGCAGCTCTCTCATTTTACAAATGAGGAAGTTGAGGCCTGGAGAAGGAAAGTAATTTTTCTAAGGTTGCACAGCTAGACAGTGGCAAGAGTTCATTTTGGCCAAGCATTCCCTGTGTTTCTTTGTTTCATTAATGGAGATAACCCAAATATTTCTAGTTCAGTCTCTGTTTGACTTAGGGTCCAAGGACCCTAAGAATTACTTTTTGATTCCATGTGCTAAACTCACTTGGCATCTCAAACTACCAAAGCCTGCTGAAGAATGTACTATTTGAGCTAAGTCTTAAAGAGAGGGAAGTTAAGAAACAAAGGGAGAGTGTATTCCAGGTATCCAGGACAGCCACTGAAAAAGCCTGGAGTAGGGACATAATGGGATGGATGCTCACTTGGAGACTGTAGAGATCCGTGGAGGGAAGTAAAGTGTAAGAAAACTGGAAACAGGAAAAAACCCACATTGTGAAAGACTTTAAATACCAAACTATGGGTTATTTTAAATTTTGTCTCCTCTTTCTTTCCCCTTTCATGTTCAAGTTTATACTCTAATAAATCATGAAATGACCAAAAACAGACAATGGGAGAAGAATAAACAAAAAACCTGGGTAACACACTAACTAAATGAGCACCTTATGAAAAATTCAGAGTTGGTGGTTGTGTTTAATTTTTTCTTTAAGCCTCACAAAATCAGTAAGCAAACCAAGTGATAACTAAATGAAAATTGATGGGAGTCAAGAGATGTGGGCTCTGGCACTGGCTCTGCCACTATCTGTAGAACCTGGTGCAACTGGAAGGCTTCTTTGGGTCTCAGTTTTCTTCTGTGTAAAAGGCTACAACCTATCTTTAGGGGTGGTCTATATGAGTATCAATATTTTATGCCTTGGCTTTCCACATGGTAGACAAGAATTCCATGAATGAACTGCTCCTGCCAGTAGCATATCTTCAAAAGGTAGTGTGGTGGCCATGGACAGATGTCTGATGTGGAAGCCAGGAAGACTTAAGTTAAAGTCCTATTGCTGACACAAACGGGTTTTGTGACCCTGCACCAGTCACTTAAAGCTTTCAGTACCTCCAAGAAGTTCTCCAAGACTGTAAGTTGCAGAGAAGGTGCCAATCTGCCTTGGAACCTCACCTGAGAGTTCCTTATAGCAATGAAATCACTGTCCATGGCATATTCCTATTGTATACATTATGGAGATTTCCACAGATGTACTCAAAATGCAAAGGAAGCAAGCAGACTAAGAAAGAGAGAAATATTAGCCATTGTCTCCCACCAAAATGTTATGGATATCCAATGAAACGTGATTTGGGTTCTACGATGGAAGGAAACGTTTCACCTGAACAAAGACAAACATCTATGCATTAATCCCCTACAACTGACTAAGAAACATAAGTTTATTAGAAGATGTCTCCCACCCACCTCTGAAACCATCATTCCAACGTGTCTGGGTTCTTCTGTTCTTGTTAGAACTGGTTTTTCTTATGTCTACATCAGTTTGATAGCAAAAGAGAATTTTGCAATTCCATCAAATGTGTGATTTTTTTTCTTCTGGACTTTTCCCAAAATACAAAAATCAACTTTTGCTCTTTGGAAGTTTGTGGAGGGATTATTTTTCTGGCTGCATCTCATATACTGTCACATTCCTCAACTGATCAGCACTGGGGGGAAAAGACAGAGAGAGAAAGACTGTGAATACTGGAGAATACAGGCATGACCCATCGCATGCCATTAACTGGTTCAGTGAAAATATATATTTATACTCTAGACAAAATGATGATATAGACGGACAGCTATTTCCATTGGAATTATGTTAGAAATGAGAGGCACGGCCAAAATCTGGGTTATACAAATTTAAAATGGGAAGTTACGGCAGCTTCAACAATGACTAGAAATCTAAATGCTAAGACTTAGCTGAGAGAAAAGGCACCAGCAAGGGATAAGATGGGCAAATGACCCAAGGATCAAGGACTGACAGGTGCTGGACTGAGCTGAGTAGAATGGAACTGACCATTTGGGATACAGAACACCAAACTGGGCTGAACTAGTCTTGGGTAAGTAGCTAAATGACATTACAATCTACTTTTGTGGTGTTGGGGTAGAATTCAATTAATTAATAAAAATAGTTAATCATTACATTGTGAATCAAGAGCAGCACTATGGAGCAAAGCTAGAAATCATAAAATCACAGAATTTGAGAGTTGGAAGAGATGTCAGCATCCATCCAACCCAACCCATGCCCAAAAGGGGCATGTATCACATACCAGTATCACAGTATCACATACCAAACAAGTCATGATCTACCCCTTTCTTAAAGACCTCCAAGGAGGGGAAACCCAGCACCAATCAATACCCATCCTACTTGTGGACAGGAACTGTTAGGAATTTTTCTAATTTTTGGAAGCTTCTCCTGACATCAAATCTAAACTGGTTTCTTTGTAGCTTCTACTAGTTGTTTCTGGTTCTTCCCTTGTGTGGCCAAACAGAAAAAGTCTAATGTTCCTCCAAATGCCAGCCCTTCCCATATTTGAAGACAGTTATCATGTCCCCCAAGTATTCTTTTATCTATAGTTCCTTCAACTATATATATATATATGTACATGTATATATATATGCATATGTATATATGAGTGTATGTATGTATATATGTGTGTGTGCATGTGTGTATATATATATATCATGAACTCAAGGCCCTTGACCACTCTGATTGCCCTTCCCTGAATGTCTTTTAGTTGTGACCGTGAAGCCCAGAACTGGATATGGATAAAATCTGACAAGAGCAGAGCACAGAAGGGTTCCCATCTTCTTCTTACTGAAAGCTATGCGCCTCTTCATGAAGTCTGGCATCCCATTATCTTTTTGGCTACCATATCAAACTGCTGACTCCTATTAAGCTTTCAGTCCACTAAAATTCCCAGATCTTTTTCAGGACAACTGCTGGCTAAACCTATGTTACCCCAATCTTATACTGAAGCTGATTTTTTTGTACCCAGGTATGAGACTTTACATTTATCCCTATTGAATTTCATTTTATTAATGCAGTGTTCTAATTTGTCAACATTCTTTTGGATCCTGACTCAGTCATTCAACATGCTAGCTACCCTTCCTAGTATTGCGTCATTTGCAAATATGAAGACCATTTATTTCATCTGTACCTTTATCTAAATCTTTGAAAAAATACTGAACAGCATAAGTCAAACACAGATTCCTCCAGTACTCCAGTGGAGGTCTTCTGCTAAGCTGACATTTAGCCATTAACAACTATTTCAATCCAGTTATCCTAGCAGTTATGAATTCATCCAGAAGAATTATCATGCAACCCATCTCTTCATTTTAGAGTGTGCATAGTGCCTGACCCATAGTAGGCATTTAATAAAAATTGATTGAATTAACAAAAAGGATCGCTAAAATCTAGGTAAATTATTTCCACAGTATTTTCCACATTGACTAATTTAGTATTGCTGTTCAGGCATTTTCATTGTGTTCAACTTTTTGTCACGCCATTTGGGGTTTTCTTGGCAAAGATATTGGAGTAGTTTGCCATTTCCTTCCGCAGCACATTTAATAGATGAGTTAAGTGACTTGCCCAGGGTCCCACAGCTAATAAGCATCTGAGGCCAAATTTGAACTCAAATTATCCTGACTTCAGGGATGTTGCTCTATCCACTGTGCTTCTAGCTACCCCCAATTAAGTATTCATTAAACCCAGTATTAGAAAAAACAGCATCATCCTGCAATATCCCATCAATCTTGGGTCCATTTAAGGAGGGAGCTCAGCTCCTAACATCTCCTCATTTCTCACCTGGTGCCATGATTTGAGATTTGTCTGACTTTTCTACCATGCCCACACATAAGGTACCCACTCCCCGCCCCCCCCCCCCACTTTTAAGCTTTCTTCTGGGAGGTGCTTTTCTTCCTTGGATTGTAAGTTCCTTGAGGACAGGGCATGTGTGTGTGTGTGTGTGTGTGTGTGTGCATGTGTGTGCACGTGTGTGTGTGTGTATCTCTAGCACTCAGGGCAGTTGGGTGGCACAGTGGATAGAGTACTAGGCCTGGAGTCAGAAAGACTCATCTTCTTGAGTTCAAATCTGGCCTCAGACACTTCCTAGCTGTGTGACCCAGGGCAAGTCATTTAACCCCATTTGCCTCAGTTTCCTCATCCATAAAATGAGCTAGAGAAGGAAATGGTAGACAATTACGGTATCTTTGCCAAGAAAACCCCAGATAGGATCACAAAGAGCCAAATGACTGAAACAACTTAACAACCAATCTGTAGCACTCAGAGGCACTGGCACATAGTAAGTACTCAATAAGTGCTTATTGACTGACTAACTAAGCACTATAGTGTAATAGACGCCTCACTGTGCTAGGGATACAATTAGGAAGAACAAAATAATCTTTACTCACATTTCAATGGGGTTGACAGCAAATATGTATAATTACTTGTAAGTATACGCACACACAAATATATATACACACACACACACACGCACACACATATACTTGACACAGAATTAATAAATACACATAAAGTAGTTCAGGACAAGGTACCATGGACAGAGGGCACTCCAGGCATGGGGAATAGACAGTTCCAAGGCAAGGAAATAGGAGATGAGGTACGCTGAGTGAAGAATAAAGAGAAAACCAGTTTGACTGGATTATAGAATCTAAGTAGGGCAGTAATGTCCAGTGAGTCTGGAAAGGTAGGTCAGGGCCAGTCTGTGGAGGGCTTTCAAAGCCAAACAGAGAGGGTTACATTTTATTCTAGAGACAATAGAAAGTTGCTAGAGTTGGGCAGTCATACATGTCATAAGTCTTAAGCTGGGCTTGAGGAAAATTACTTTGGTAACAATGGGCAGAAAGGAATGGAATGGGGAGAGACTTGAGAAAGGAAGACCAGCTGAAGACCAGAGGATGATAGAAATAACAGAATTAGTGATGAGGGCCCATAGTTCATCTGGGCCTGGTGACTTTAATCCATGAAAGGCAACTAGCTGTTTTCTTACTGTCTCCTTATCTTGTAGGGCAATTCCCTGTTAGAGATTTTTGTTCTATAATTCTTCTTTTCAGAGAAAACAAATCAGAGTTGAGCAGCAAAGGTCCTACCCCTTCTTTAATCTCTCCCCCCGGGCAAAAAATAGCCATTTAAAAAAATACACTTATTTTCCACATATTGTCCCTCAGCTGCCACAGGCCATTGAGCCTCAGCATTCTTGAACCATTTTTACAAGATCATACTATATGTCAATGTACTTATCTCCTCCTACCTGTCTTGCTTCCACTTTCTTATACATTTCTTTTTTAAAATCTAAGCTGATTGGTGAATTTTCTACGCATCCCCATTGGTTCCTTCAGACACATCCCACTCTTTTTTCCTCCCAGGAATTATTTTCCTTTGTGTCTTCAGATTTCATTCTTGAGAACCTCCCATCTCTACTGTGCTGGCTTTGCCTGTAGCATTTTAGTCCATCAGATCCTAACTATATTTACTCCGAACCTTTGAAATTTGTTTTCCCAAAATCTAGGCTGCCTATTAGATTATCTTCAGATTTCCTTTTCTCTGCCAGGAACTTTAAACTAGAAGAGCCCTCCTCCTCCTGAGCAAGGAAGCTGTGGAAATTGTCAACAACCCACTATGAGTTCTATAATGAAACAAGTCCAGGGCAGACCTCTCTCTTCAAGAGTCCCACCATTTCCACACCAGCAACCAGTTCCTCCCTGTTAGCTAGAATTAGACCCAGAAAAGATTTCCCCTTTGTTGGTTCCTTTACCATTTGCAGAATGGAATGATCTCTAAAGCAAACCAAGAAGTTATCGATTGTTCTTCTTTTGGCAGAGGAGTTCCAGCATATGTCTACATAATTGAAATCCTCCATCACTCTTATATCAGGCTTCTGTGCCAAGCTTGTGATCTTTTCACAAAATTCTGATTTTCATGTGGAAAATAGCAAAGGATAGTAGAAAGAGAACTATGTGTAAAGTCAGAAGATCTGGGGTCTAGTCCCAGTCACACATAATACTCCTGTCCTACATAGTCTTGGACAAGTCACTTGACTTCTCAGGCCTCATTGACTCCTTTGGGAAAAGGAAGGTTTTGGACTTGGAATCAAATCCAGACTCTGTCACTATCCAGACAAATCATTTCATATCTCTGGACTTCAATTTCCTTATTCTGTAAAATGAGAGGATTGCACTCCATAACCTCTAAGGTCCTTTTTAGATCTCAATCTACAATCCTATGACCGTATAACTATGTTGTTTGTCATAAAAATCTTAGTATACTTTTATTCCTTAATAGCTTTGTTGGTGTTGAATCTTTTCAGTTGTGACTGAGTCTTTGTGACCCCATTTGGGGCTTCCTTGGCAAAGATTCTAGAGTGACTTGCCATTTCTTTCTCCAGCTCATTTTACATATTAGGAAACTGAGGCAAACAAGGTGAAATGACTTTCCCAATACTAGCTATTTTACAGCTAGTAAATATCTGAGGCTGGATTTGAACTCATGAAGATGAATCCTTCTGACTCCAGGTCCAGCATTCTATCCACTGCACCACGTAACTGTCCCTTTAATAGTTTACAACTGCACTAAACATTTGGGACACTATAATCTCTACAATAACTTCCAGCTCCAAAAAAAAAGGTGGGGGAGGGAGTGGAGGGGCCTATGATTCTGTGATATCAACATCTTCCCATTTACCATATACAAATCATTTCCTCACACTGAGTTCTTGGAACGTTAGACTAGAGCACTGAGATACCAGTGGTAGTTGTTAGGATATCAGACAGGCTTGTAACATTCCCCTCAAGCTGTATTTTAGAAGTCACCACTTCATCAGAGGTAAATCAAGCAGAAGTTCCTGTTTGAGCTTTCAGCGGGAAAGCCCTGCTTCTCTCTACAAAGGAAGCCATGGAAATTGTCAACATCCTGTTAGAAATTCAGTGATGAAACACATTCAGGGCAGACCCCAAAAAGAAATTGGTCTTTTGCTGCTGGATAACTTTCCATTCCTCTCAAAGAAGGACCATGGGGGTCATAGAATAAGAGATGAAGGGACTTTGAAGACCTTCTAGTCCAGCCCCTCAATTTTACAGATGAAGGGAGAGAGATCTAGAAAGAGTAAGAGACTGACCCAAGATCACACAGTATATATCAAAGGAGGGGATCTGAACCCAGGTTATCTGACTCTAGCCCAGCCTCTATAGCTGCCATTCTATAACCCAATTCTATATTTCTTTCTATTTCTACCTTTCTCAATTCTCTTTTTCCAAAAGCATCTATAGACCTTTCCCTCATTAATCAATCTTCTCTTCCCTACGTTTCCGTCTTGAATGAACAGTATTTGCTCTGTTCAGTCATGTCAGATTCTTCATGACTCTGTGAACCATAATGACTATGGAGTTTTCTTGGCAAAGATACTGGAGCAGTTTGCCTTTTCTTTCTCCAATGGATTAAGGCAAAAGGAAGTTAAGTGGTTTGCCCAAGTCACACAGTTGATAAGTGTCTGAGCCACATTTGAACTCAGCCCTTCCTGACTCCAATTCACTGGAAGACCAAATACTGAAGCTGAAGCTTAAATACTTTGACCATATAATGAGAGGATGGCACTTCTTGGAAAAGACACTGATGTTAGGAAAGATTGAAGGTAAGAGGAAAGGGGAATGACAGAGGTCGAGATGGATAGATAGTGTCATGGAAACAACAAACATGAACTTGGACAGACTTCAAAAGATAGTGGAGGATTGAAGGACCTGGTGTGCTATGGGGTCATGAAGAGTCAGATACAACTGAACGGCAACTTGTTGACTCCAGGTCCAGCACTTTACCCACTGAGCCATCTACCTACCTATGAATGAGAAGCATAGAAGACACGTATTCGATCATCTAGGTAGCTCCTGGACTATCTTTTTCAGTACAAACATTAAAGTTTTTCAAACCCAATTTGCATTTGATTATAGGTGAGGAACTGTGATCATTTTCTTACCAGTACATAGGAGTTACTGACTTTTAGGGCAGATGTTGGTAGCAATGAATGTGTATACACACACATATATACTGATTATTAGAACCATCTGTTATTTTCTCAACTTGGAGGATTCCTTCCATCAAAGCAGATGAAAGATTTGGCATATAAGTGTCAGGGTCATATAAAGGTTGAATAGTTGCCCAGGGTCACATAGCTAGTATCAGAAGCAGAATTTGAATTCAGATCCTTCTGCCTTCAAGACTTGCAATCTATTTACTGCTCTATGCTGTCCCATATAAAAAAAATTCTATGGAATTACAGGAAAACTTCCAGAATTACTTAATTATTTAAATTCGTTCAATAGTTCAACAATTTCATTAATGCGAGTATCCCCTAAAATACAGATCACAAGCACTCCATCTTAGCAAAAGTCTTCATGAGTTGCTGTGGTCAAAAACTTTCATCCCCTGGTGGCCAGTCCTCTGACTTAGCCTCTCTAAGCTTAGCTAAATTGATCCTCAGACAATAAATACACAGTTTAGTGCAAGACCCAGACTAGCCCTTCCATTTTGGTAAGAACTGCCAAAACCTGGACTCTAATGGCATAGCTTTGAGAATCCAGGTTCACCTCCATGTCCAAATAAGGCATCGAAGTGGGACTAAATGGAGATTTTGCATGTTTTTAATATTCTGTTTCATATACATGTGTACATATATATATTATGTATGTCTTATGTATGTACTTATGTCTAGTAAAGGTTGTGGGGTCACTCTTTATTTCACCTTCAGATTAGTAGGTCCCCAGATCACAGCTACTATTTCTCCCTTTGGAGTTTTTGTGGTAACGCTGAGGAGGTAGGAGAGTGGGGAGATGGTTCTAGAACTGTTGTTAGTAAGTCCCTATCCAACATGTTCCTCCCAAATACAGGGATTCCTCACCTCATGCCTGATTTATTGCATTAGCCTGGAGGGGGGTCAGCTAATGAACCAGATGATTTCTAAAGGCCCTCCCATCTCTAAATCTATTATTCTAGAATCTTTTAAGCTGTGGGTCTGTGAGGAAGGTGTGACTATGAAACCAATCTAATGATTGAAAGAAAAAAATGACTTCAAAGCCAACTATGCTTACTCAAGTAGGCTGCTCTGAAAATTGACTGGCATCTCCTTCCTGGACAATATTCCAACTGGCAAATGTAATGCGGATGCTTTCCTGTCCAACTGCAATGAGATGTGTGCAAAAGTTGTGTCTTTAGAAGGTCATTTCATCTGCTGTAGGGTTGTGTGAGCACAGTGAGGCATTGAGAGAAACATGGGCAAGGTTGGAGATCACTTCTCTCCAAGATATGCATTCTTCTGAATTTCACCCAAAGTTTTCATAAAATGAAGCTCTACTTTTTATGGTCATGAGAGGAAAAACTGGAGAACTTTTCAATGACAACTCTGCATTTATGTGTGTCATGGAAATCAATCCTCATCACTAGTATTACTTGAATTTTTTTATTTTGTCTGTGGCCCAACACATCCCTCCATCAACAGAAAAAAAAATCCTGCCACCCACAAACTCCTATGAAGGCATTGTACTATCTTAACTTGGACACTGTCCCATGATCCTCTTTGGGTACCCACACTCACTTTAAGAAACACTGACATCACTGACCTGAAGTTTCCACAGTACCTCCTTCCAGGGAGCTACACATGCTAAACTATCATAAGTCGAAAAATAATAGCTAGCATTTTTATAGCACTTACTACTTGCCAAACACTGTGTTAAGTATTTTAAAATTATTATCTCATTTGATCCTGACTACTGCCTTAGAAGTAAGTGTTATGATTATCCTTATTTTACAGATGAAGGAACCGAGGCAAATAGAGGTTAAGTGACTTGCTCTGGGTCATACAGCTAGTGAATGTCTGAGACCAAATTTGAACTCAAGTCTTCTCGGTTCTCAGGCCTGACTCCAGGCCAGGCACCCTGTCCCCTCTGCCATGGTTTGCTTCAGTTTTTGTCAAGCACCAGAAATGATAACCTTTTTGTTAGCCTTTGACCAAATTTTGACTTTATTGAGAGAAGGAAAACAAACATTTTCTCCTTTTTATCACAGTTCCCAAGACATATTTGCCAGTTACCAAAAGAAATTGCTCCCCTGCTTTCCCACACCTGCTCCTGTGAACTTTGGTCCTTGGGGAGATGCTGGCTTCTCCTCTAAGCAGAGGAGCTAAGTCCAACGAAGTTTCTTCAGATTCTACCAATCATTAACTCAGCAGACATTGTTTCAGTTTGTTCTTACCCTCTGATCACCACTCACCCCACTACTACCACCACCCACTCCACTACTACCACCATCCACCCCACTACTACCACCACCCACCCCACTACTACCACCATCCACCCCACTACTACCACCACCCACCCCACTACTACCACCATCCACCCCACTACTACCACCATCCACCCCATTACTACCACCACTCACCCCACTACTATCACGGCCACCACTACCACCTTCTCCTCCTCCTGGATTTTGAATTTGATCCAGTGACTCAGTCAGAAATGCCTAAAGATTTTTCTCAGTGTTGGGGGGGGGGGGGGTTGCCCTTGGTTCACTGAAAGTAAAGACAGAGGGAATGAACTCATCTCGTCCATGAAGCTTCCCTTTGCTGGTAGAACTATCTTTTGACATGTGATTCTCTGTACTTTGCTCCTAAGTACAGTAATGAAATGGCAGATCTGATGGAATGAAGAACAATTCCTTCCATCAGCACAGTCTCCTTCTTCCTACACTTTTGACAGTGGGAATTTGGAACACCATCTCTGAGACTTCTATTCTGGATCCTGACTCCTCTCAGTCCCCTCTCTTCCCTATCCCCACCCCACAATGCCTAGCAGTTGAGTTGACTAGGACAAAGGAACCAGTTTACCTGGAAGGCCAAGTTCCCTGTATCCTCCTCACCAGCCTATAGTTCCTGTTCCCAGAACTCTCAAAAATTAAAAATTCTAAACCATTAGAGGGCAGCATGTGTCTAGCACATAGGATTGAACAGATTCATGGTCGTTGGATTTTTGTGTTGTTTTTTTTTTCCTAATTACAGGATGTTCCATAAAGAAGCAGAAATATCAACGCTTAAGTCAGCATAAAAACAAGTTAGAAGGAGAAAGAGGGATAGGGATGGGATGGGACAGGGAAAGAGAAAAGGAGATGGGGGATGCTTAAAGGGAAGGGGAAAGAGAAAGAGGAAGGAGGAGGGAGAAGAGAAGGAGGAGGAGGGGCAAGAGAAAAGGCAGGGAAAGAGAGGGAGGGACAGGAGTAGGGAAAAGGCTAAGAAACAGAGGAGGGGGCGGAAGAGGGAGGGAGGAGAGGAAGGGTAGAGGGGAGGAGAAAGGGAGAGAGGAGGAAAGAATAAAGAGTAGCTGAGAAGAGAGAAAAAAGAAGAGAAGAGGAAAGGAAGGCAAGTAAGGGGGAGAAAATTAAAGGGGTGCAAGAGGAGAGGGAAAGGGAAGAGAGGAAGGGTTCCTCTCTAGGAGGCATCCCATGTAAGCATCAATGTCTGAATGATCCCTCAAACCATTTCTGCTACCCAACGCCTGGCCAGAATTTGAGAAGGTATTATACCCCTCAGATCCAATAATCCCATTGTAACAACTTGAAAACTACTGGACAGAGGGGGACATGAGGAAAGTCTTCACTCCAATGCCCTTTACAAGCCTCGATTTTCAGCCTCTTGGAACCAAAGTACAAAGGAGCCCCTTGATGGCTGGCAGAAGCTGGGGCACGGCTGGGTTTTACAAGGAAGAGTGAAACTCGATTCTACCAATCGAGATATAATATCTTTGTCAGCCTATGGGGTGACCCAATTCTGAAACCAGACATTTGGCTGTGAAGAGATATGTATCACACTCACAGTTCTCAATGGGGGAGGGGGGGGGCTTGCCAAAGAGGTACAAAATGTGTCTCTCTCTTCCTAGGGACCAACCCAGACTCGCAGCATTTGAAAGGACTCCCCTCCTGCAAGCAGGCTTTAGACTCCTTCCACCTCTGATACTGTGTGCCTTTTTTTAGTTCACCCAGTTGTCCCACAGAAGCAGCCCAGTCTTCTAAAAAACAAATCCACAAAAACATTGGAACTCCCGTTCATGCAGTGTCCATGAGAAATCTACAGTTCTGGTGTGGCCCAGAGCTGTAACAAAGACTGGGGGAAAGGAAGTTGGGGTGGGGGTATATGCTCCAGAACACTAATATCTGGGGGTCATCTCCCAGGGGACTGCAGTGCCAGGACCTCAGCACAATTTTCTACAATTCTCTCCTGGGTCCTGGACAACATTCCTGCCACTGCTCCCTCAAGATCAACATGCTTTGGCACCTCTTTCCTGAGGCACACCTTCTCCACCCTTTTCCCTCTCTACCTTTACCATTTTTGTAGGATCAACTCAAGTGTTAACTACAAACCAGATCCCCTACCTAAAAAGCACTCTCTCTCTCTCTCTCTCTCTCTCTCTCTCTCTCTCTCTCTCTCTCTCTCTCTCTCTCTCTCTCTCCCCCTTCTGTCTCTCTCTGTCTCCCTCTCTCTCTCTTTGTCTTTCCCTGTATCTCCTTTCCTCCCTCTCTCTTCTTCCCTCCATCTCTCCCTCTTTTTCTTCCTCCTTCTTTATCTCTCTTCCCTTTGTTTGAACAGCACCCATGAACTTAATATATGCTCATTTATACTTATATCATAGAGTGCTGGGATCACAGAATTTGGAGTAGAATGGACCTCTGGGACCCTAGTCTAACACCCTCATTTTTAAGGTGAGGAAACTGAAAAGAGAGACTTGTTTTCAAGGTCACAAAGGTTATACAATTAGCAGAACTATTATTCTTTGTTTACCTGCTGTAGCTTCCTTTCCTTGATAAACTGCAAGTTCCCTGAAGGTAGGGCTAGTTTATTTATCTTTGCATTCCCAGCATTTCACAGAATACCTGGTTCTTGGTGAGTAGAGTTTGCTGCTTTGCAAGATTTGAGGGACTTTGGATTCCTAGCATAAACACAAACCCACAGCACTCAGGAAAGTCATTTTCAGACCAGCCTACTAATTGCTTAATTTTAGTTTTTATGACACAACTTTAATATTCAACAAGATTCTCCTTTTGTTTTTCCTCCTCCAAAAGGATCTTATATCCCTGGGAAAACACCAAATTATAGTTTAGCCAGTTGATGCCTTAGGCTGTTAAAATATCTATCACCATCTCCCAGGCCATAACCACAGTGGAGCACTTGGGAGAGTTGCACCATTTGGAGACCCTGAGGTCCTAGCTAGAAGTTTTTCTACCTAGACCTACTGCCCACATTTCCTATGCCTCTTTGCTATTTATGGGGCCACATTAGCAGGAAATTACAACATACTTCCCTACTGTCTCCCAATATTTCTCCGTGAGAGTGTGAAATATTTACTGTACTCACCATCCACATGGAACACTACCAGTAAAATGATTTTCCTAAAACTCACATCTGGTTATGTCACCACCATCCCACCCCCACCTACCCCCCCACCTCAAACCCCCCATTCAAAAACTCCAGTGGCTTCCAATTGCCTCCAGGAGCAAATACAAAATGTTCTGTTTGGCATTCGAAGCCCTTATAACTTTGGCTCTTCCTGTCTTTCCAGTCTTCTTTCCCCTTACTCTCCAACAAGTACTCTTCCTCCAGTGCCACCGAACTCCTCGCTGTTCTACAAACAAGACTCCATCTCTTAGTTCTAGGCATTTTCTTTGGCTGTCCCCTATTCATGGAATGTTCTCCCTCCTCTATTCTGACTACTGACCTACCTGGCTTCCTTTAAGTCCCAACTAAAATCCTAGCTACATGGCACAATGGATAGAGTATGGGTCCTAAAGTCAGGAAGACTCGTCTTCTTGAATTCAAATCTGATCTCAGACACTCACTGGCTGTGGGACCCTAGACAAGTTACTTAACCCTGTTTGCCTCAGTTGCAACCTCTATCAAATGAGCTAGAGAAGGAAATGGCAAACCATTCCAGTATCTTTGACAAGGAAACTCCAAATGGGGTCACAAAGAGTCTGGTATGACTGAAACAACTCAACAACTACAAAATCCCACCTGCCACCTTTCCCTCACCTCACTTAATTCCAGTATTTCCCCCTTAATTATTTCCTAGTCATCTTCTTTATAGCTTGCTTTCTATATATTTTGATTGCCTGTTGTTTTCCTCATTAGAATGTAAGGTCCTTGTGGGCAAGGATTGTCTTTTGTCTCTTTTTGTATTTTTACGTGCTTAATAAATTTTTATTGAATGGATGACTACCTTGACCCTTGATGCCTGAAGGCCAGGTAGGTTATATTTCACCCCTCTCTTAGGGTTCTCTGGTATTATTAAAGGGCATTGGGAGTGTGTAGGTTCTAGCCCACTACTGATGGTGTTCCCTCAAGTGGAGCGGGGGAAAACCCTTTCACCCCAATTCCATTTAACCACTAATAGTTGGTTTAGCTTTTACAAAAAAAAAAATTTACTTCAAAAGTATAATCATAGATATAGAACCTTACTCCCTGAAAACATGAGGCTTAATCCTCCTGCCAAAGCATTTCAGTCTCTGGGGAGGGAGAAGGGATTATTAGTTTCATAGTTTAGCTCAGTTGCTCTAGAACACAGTCCCAGTCCCAAATCCAAATCCAAATTCCCAAACTTGTCCTTGAGTCCCAGGTACCCTGATTTCTCCAGGCTTCTATACTGGCAAGATCTGTCTCTTGGATCTTGGTCCCAAGTCACCATGACTCAAACCTCCCAGGTGTGGTGATCAAGGTATGGTGGCGATCAACACTGGCACCCGAAACTGAAGTCAAATAAAACAGAGCCAACAGAGACCCTAGAACTATGTTTTTTTCATTTCCATTGCCATGATAAAAGAGAGAGGGCAGGGAAAGGTATCCCTCATCCTGGTTGAGGATCATGGAACCCATATTATGAGTGATCTGTCGGAGATATTCACTCTGTGGACGCAAGAGGAAAGACAGAGATTGTCTTATCCTGGTCAGTTTTATCAGAGTGGCCAGTTTTAGAGAGGAAGCCTGTTCCAGCTCTGCAGCCAATCAAAGGAGGCCATTCCCACCATGTGATACAAGAAGCAGAGAGTGTCCTTGTTAGGGGATCGGGGCATGCACAGGTTTTGGGGAAAGGGCTCCTCATAACATATAAATATTTATTTGATTATCTCTCACTTTGGGTATGAGAGTAGACCAGGACCCATGGTGCCCAATGGGTCAATTGATGGATTAGTTCTAGACCCAGAGCTCTGACCTGACTTGAACAGGTAATGCCCAGATACCTCAGAGGTTGAATTGCCAAATGACTGTGGGCCAGCTTGTCTCCTCCCTATGCTTATCAGTAGGATTATCCGTACCTCCCTTTTTCCTCCTCTCAGTCCTCCACCCCTAACTGAAAAAGCAGCATATCTGCTTAGCACCAAACAAGGTTGGTAACCTGTGTACAGAAGTAGCAGAGGACACAGAGTTCCTGCACCAAGGGAACTTAAAACCTAAATGTAGAACATATAAAGAACTTTAAGTCTCTAATGCTGGGCAAGGTTCAATTATTTAAATAGTAAGAATAAAGAAGGTGGGTTGGTAGGAAAGAAAATAATGAACAGATATGAATCATCTTATGGAAGTCACATAAGGAAAAAATTACTTTGTGCCAATATGATGTAGTAGACTTTGGAATCAAATCCCAGCTCTGGCCTTTGCTCATCATGTGTCTTTGATGGAGCAGATTAATTGACCTATCAGAGCCCATGTGTCAGGATCTTTAAAATGGGAACCTGCCCCAGCTAGCTACCTGACCAAGTTGTGTGGAGGAGCAAATGGGAGGCATCCTGGTACAGTACTGATTTGAGAATTAGAAGACCTATACAGACAGGACCCAAAGTGATATTAATAGGAAAGGAAGGAAATGAGCATTTATACAGTACTGATGTGCACCAGGCTCTATGCTAAGAACTTCTTGCTAGTATTATCTCATTTGATCTTTCCAACAAACTTGCAAGGTAAATGCTATTATGATCTCCATTTTATAGTTGAGGAAACTGAGACAAATAGAGGTTAAGTGACTTGCTCAGGGTCACACTGCTAGTAAGGCTCAGAAGCAGGATTTGAACTCAGGACTTCCTGCCAATAGGAAAGAATCTAATTAGATAAAATTCAATAGGGATTAATGTTAAATTCTATCCAGATTCAAAAGCTCCATTTCAAGAGTACATGGCTAGAGAGGAATGACTAGATGAACATTCCTGTTGCAGGGGAAAAGATTTTCAGGTTTTCGTGTACTGCAAATTCAATGAGCTAGCAATGTCATATGACTGGTAAAAAAATAACAATGATAACATTTATATATCTTTTTAAGGTTTGCAAAGCACTTTTAAAATATTATCTTATTCTTACAATAACCCTGGGAGATAAATGCTATTATTACCCTCATTGTATAGATGTTTTCCACATCCATAGGTCAAGTGATTTGCCCAGAGTTCTATAGCTAGCATCTGAGGGAGCTCTAGCCACCTGGCTGTCTATGCTTTCTTAGATTACATTAAAAGAGTCTAAGAACTTTTTTTGCTCGGTCTTCATCTCTTACCAGTTCCTCAAGACCCATGGTCTGCAGGAGTTCATGATTCCCTGAAAGGACTAGGCTTCCCTCCAGGTAACTGAGTCACTATGTGTAGACCAGCTTCTCTCTGTGTAAGCCTGTCTCTGTTCTCCCTTTGAAAGTTCCAAGATTCAATCCAGGGTAGTGAACTAGCTGGGAATCAATCATGCTTAATATGGTTCTAAATGAGAAACTTGGGACAAGTCAAAAGAAATCACCCACATTTTATGAAGGAATTAACCTTGTCAAGGGAATTTCACACCTTGTTAAGGAGATATCCTCAGTGCTAGGACAAAGTCCTTATTTGCAGAGGGACAATGAGGACACTCACCCTCTTCCCAATCAATAGGGGACCCAGAACAAGCAAAAACACCTTAAGAAGAAAAAAAGACTGGAGAGCCTTCACAGAACAACCAGGATGGTGAGAGAAATGGAGAACATATGCCACACAAGGACCAACTGAAGTAACTGGGGATGCTTAGTCTGAAAAAGAAAAATTATCAGTTATCTTCAAGTATTTGAAGGATTGTCACATGGAAAAGGGGCTTGATTTGTTCTGCCCCAAGGGAGAGAACTAGAAACAATGCCTGGAATTTGCAGGCAGGTAAATTTAGGATCTTATTAAGGCGGAAAAATTTCTAATGATTTAATCTGTACAAAAGTGTGATGGGCTGAGTCAGGAGGCAGAGGGTACCCCTCCACACACTTTTTAAAACTTTGATTTTATTTTTAATTTATGAAATAAAAGAAGCATTTCTATAACATAGTATAATAAAAACAACTGCACATGAGACTGCACATCTATTTTGTAAAACTTACTATTCCTTTTAAATATATATGTACATATATGTAATAAAGTTATTGTGTACATTTCTCTTTTTCCTTTGCTCCCTCCCCCCACCCTTGCCACCATTAGATATAAACAGATACATACACACTTACATATACATATATGTATATATGTGCAAAATTATTCTACACATACTTCTATTAATCATTTCTTTATTGGGATGCAGATAACATTTTTCTTCACATGTCCTTTATAGCTCATTTGAGTATTTATAATAGTCAAAATGACTTATTCGTTCAAAATTGTTCTTAAAACAAAATTGCAATTACTGTATACAGTTTTCTCTTGGTTCTGCTTATTTCACTGCTCATTATTTCATGAAAGTCTTTCCATGTTTTTCTAAAATCCTTGAGCTTGTTATTTCTTATAGCACAGTTGTATTCCATTTGATCTTCAGACTGAAGCTGGATAATCATATTTGGGACTGTTGCAGGAGGGGTTGGGAGGAAGGAGGGCATCTCAGTCAGGTTTTCATGGAACGCCAGTTCAATGAGTTGAACTAGATGATCTCTGAGTTCCTTCTAACTCTGAGGTCCTGATTTCTGTTAAATATAAAATATTTTCATTACTGACATTATTGCAGATTTAGGGATGTCAAGTCCACCTAGTTAAAGGGAGTATCAATTTTCTATTTCTCTTTGGTAGGTTCACTGTCTTTCTCTCTGTCTCTGTCTGCCAGCCTGCCTGCTTGTCTTGTCTGTCTCTGTCTCTCTGTGTCTATCTCTGTCTCTCTCTGTTTGTCTGTCTCAATTAGCTAGGGACACATCCCTACACTACTGCCCCTTGCCTTGTACTGCCACCCATTTCAGTAACAGTCCTCCCACTATCTGTACTCAGCAGCCACTGGCAAGCATTCCCATCTTTAGCTATTGGCTTTTGTCTCCTCACCCCTCCCTGGCCTCACCCTGGGTTTCTGCCCACACCAGAGCTTCCCATTGGGTAGTGGGTGGTCAGAAGGAAGCCAAAGGTCCTCAGGGAAAGAGAGAAGGGAAAATAAGACAGAGAGAAAAATTTTTGCAAGAGAGGAGGGAGAGAAACAATGAAAGGGAAAAGGGGAGAATTTTGAAAGACAAAACAAGGTGCAAAAAAGAGAGGAAACACGCTAGGAAGAATGAAAAAACAAGATACTGGACAGGACATAAGCTAACAGAAGAATGAATCTGAAAAACAGAAGTGTAAGGTCTTGGACTGCAGAAGAAAAGGAAGAGGAGACATGTAAAGAAAGACAACCAGAGATAGGGTGAAAAGGGGAAGTTAGAAACAGAGAGAGAAAAGAATACAATACAAAAATATGATAATGGGGATGTAAGCAAAGTAACGACACAGGAAATGGAGACCCCATAGTGAAAGAGTGAGCTAGCGAAGGAAGAGGAGAACTAGGAGGAGTAAGAGAAGCACTTTTTAAGGTTTCTCAGAGGCTGCCTGAGATGCTGTTTAGGTTGAATTACTTGATTCCTGTTTCTAGAGCTTGTGACTTTACTCCATTTGACAGAAGGAAGAACTTCCTGGTTATGAGGCTGTTAGGCATTGAAGTATGTTCCCACAGGAGGTTGTTTGATCTACTTCCTGGGAATCTTTAAAAATTGGATAGAAACCCACCAGTTCCTAAAAATAATCTTTAAAATAATGGATGTCACAGCAGGGAAGCTACCAACATGTTAACGAGCAAATCTGAAGGCACCAGCACACAAGTTAGCAAATGTCTTTCTATTTCCCCGACAGTATCCCATTTGAGGATCTCAAAGCATCAGAGGAACATGAATGTCTGACAGCTATTTTTCTAATGGTATATTTTAAGAGATGGAAAGAAAGCTTTGTAAGTAGGTCTCATCCAAGCCCCACACAGAGAATCAAGACGTTAGAATTCAGTCACAGCCTAGCCAGGGTTTGACTGTGAGACCCCAGATGCCACTTCAGGGTTGTGGGATTGTAGATTTAGAGCTAAAAGGTCTTCTGGGTCATCTAGTCGAATGGCCTTTTATGTTTGAGGAAACTGAAGCCCAGAAAGGTTCAATGCATTCCCTGAGATCACATAGGCAGACAGTCACAAAGGAAGATTTTAAACCCAGGCCCTCTGACTCCAGAGCCAGAATTTTTTCTACTGTGCCACATGGATTGGTTTCTGTCTCTGAAAAAGAAAAATGAGAAGAACTTCATTTCAAGAGATCTGAGGGTAGTTCTGTGGCAACCTGAGGTTAGGAAGTAGGGAGAAAGATGGAGTAGGAAGGGGAGTTAGACCTGGACCACCATCAAGTCATCTCACTTCTCTTAGATTCAATTTTCTCATCTCTAAAATGGGGATATAAGCACTCTTTATAATCTACCTCATAGAGTTATTGTGAGCAAAGCACTTTATAAATTTTAAAGTGATACATAAATCTGAGTTATTATTAAATTCATATCCATGAAAATAGGCACTCAATCAGTAATAGGAAGAGAATTATAAGGCTAGTTAGGTGGCACTAGGTGGTCTAGATATAGGATAAAATGTCTGAAGTCAAAAAGACTCAACTTCCTGAGTTCAAACTTCCTGAGATACTTACAAGCTGTCTTAGCCTGGGCAAGTCACTTAACTTTGGTTGCCTCAGTTCCCTCATCTGTAAAACAAGCTAGAGAAGGAAATGGCAAATTACTTCAGTATCTTGCCAAGAAAACCCCAAATGGGGTTGCAAAGAGTCAGATATGACTGAAATAACTAAACAACAGCAAAATGAGGAGGAGGAGGAGGATAATGACTTCGATGTTTTTCATGAATTTTGGCTGAATGTGGAGGGCAGGCGGCCATTTCCTCAAATGATAAAGCTCGCTAAACTTAGTAGGTACTTAATAAAAGTTTGTTAAACTCACTTGAATAAGGCATACACAATAATAATGCAAAATTATATAATGGAATAGGTATATAAGAGAAATGTAAAGTGCAGTAAAAGCTTAGAGAAGGAGAGATCACTTCCCCAGTTGGAGCTAGTTGAGAAATGTTTGTAGAGGAGTTGGTATTTGAACTGGGCCTTGAAGGACAGTGAAGAATTCAACAGGCAGAGACTATAGAGAGGGTTTTCAAAGCAAAGGGAACACTGATGATAAAAGCATAGATGCAAAAAAGCATGGTACATGTTCCAGAGATGAGTTCTAGTAAATGTTTAACCGCTTGACTCTCTTGAGCTGGTACTAGTCAACTCCAGCACATCACTGAAAGGAGTAGTTTTGTCTGGAGTATAGAATACATAAATGAAAATGGATATAGAATGAGCTATGGCTGCAAAAGCAGGATTCTTTTGGATGTAGATAATAGAAGGTCTTAAATGCCATTCTAAAAAATATGGATATTGATATCAAATGAGAAGTCATAGAAATTTTCATGGAAGGTGAACTTCCTGTGTATTAGGAAGATTTCTCTGCTAGCGATGTATGAAATGGGTTAGAAGAAAAAAATGATTGGCATATTATTGCAACAGTCCATGTAACAGGTAATAAGGGCCTGAGCAAGGGTTCCGACAATAAGACGTATGTATGTATGTATGTATATATTATGTATGTGTATATATACATACACTCACGCATATACATATGTACACACACATATATATGTACATATATATATATAATAGTATGCCAATCAGTCTTTTTTTTAATATAGATGTGTGTGTGTGTGTGTGTGTGGGCACAGAAACTTAGAAAACAAGAAAAGGATTGAGTTTGGGAGGGGGAGATAGAGTTCAAGTCTGTGCATTTTGAATTTGAGGTACTAGCAGTTTTTTTGAGGTACTAGTAGGTAAAGATGTCCAACTGGAAATGTGGGTCCATCTGGAACTAGGGAGAAAAGTCAGAGATGAAGCTATGGGAGAGTTCACAGAGGGGAAGAAAAGAAGGCTAAGGACTTGAGGCAACAAGATGATAAGAAACCATTTAAAGTACAAGGGAAAAGCAGGCAAAGAAGAAGAACCAGAAGGGTGAAATGGTAAAAACCAAGGAGGCAATGATTAATAGTGTCATATACTACCGAGATACTAGGGAGAATGAGCGTCAATAAAAGGCCATTGGGTTTGGTTCTGGGAAGACACTAGTGATCTTTGAAAATGGTAAGTTTCAATAGAAGTGAAAACAGAATTGAGATGACAAGAGTTTGAGGAATAAGTAAATTGTGAGGAAATGTTGGAATGATGTCTATCCTTGGATTCCTTCACTGAAGTTTGGCAGTATAGGGAGAGGGACAGGGACCAGACTTGTGATTTCATTGGAATATGGAACTCTCAAGTGAGGAAACTCCCTCTTCCAATGTAGGTCAGCATTTTCTCCTCAACTTGTAATTTTAGAGTTGTCTAGGATACTGAGAGGTTAAGTGACTTGTCCAAGACAGTAATTATCAGGGGCAGTCTTGAACTCAGGGTTTCCTGACTCTTAAATAGATTGACTTTCTATTCACTATGCCACACTGCTTTAAAAAAAAAAAGGCAAGATTTGAATCCTAGCTTCAAGGTTGGTTCTCTAATCCTAAACTATGTTGACAAAATAAGGAAGGGTAAGAGGGTGATAAATTTAGAAGCCAGAAGAACCTTCTGGAGCCCTGAAACCCAATCTCCTCAATTCACATACGTTTCTGTATATTTATAAGAATGTGTATATATTTATATATGTAATATATGTGTATATACATGTATGTGTGTATACACACACACACACACACATATATAGCTGTGTGTGTATATTAAAACCAGGGGTGTGCTGGTAAATGTTTAACACCTGATCAGAAGAGAGGGGATATACTCATGACACACTTTTAAATTTCATCTGCATTATTAACCTTTTCTCCATCACTTTCTTAAGTCTAGAGTTTCAGGGGCCACAGGTTCCGCACCCCTGGATCAGCAAAAGAATAAATGAAGCTCTGATTTATTTTGTTCTTGTTGTCCTGTCCAACTCTTCATCACCCCATTTGGAATTTTCATGGCAAAGATACTGGAATGGTTTGCCTTTTCCTTCTCCAGTTCATTTTACAAATGAGGAAACTGAAGCAAACCAGGTTAAGTAACTTGCCTGAGGTCACACAGATAGTAAGTGTTGAGGCTGTATTTGAACTGGTGAAGATGAATGAGCCTTTCTGATTGCAATTGCGCCACATGATTTATAGCACTTGCCTATTTCAGAGATGTAAGTGCTCACACGGGCTCCAGAGTCCCATACAGGCATTCTGAGCGGTTTTCACAGTCTTTCTAGTATTTGACTGACTTTCCAGTATCAGAGAGGTGCAACAGTGACTATTTGGATAAGCTGTCAACAAAATCTTTTTCTCTAAACTCAGGTAAATTTATACCTATGTCTGGAGATTTGACAAAAAACCTCACACCAAGTTGGGAATTGTTGCAGCAGAGGTTTTGAGATAGAAATAAACACACTTCAAGACATAATGAGGAACCTACCACAATTTCTTCACCTCTTGTAAAAACAATATGGATTCTTGTTCAAGATTTCTTGTCTACTTCTCAAAAGAAAGTAGATGTCTTAGCCTGATGACTATAAGCAGTCTAGCTCCTTACAGTCTTTCAATATCAGAATCAATTTCAGACAACCAAACATAGCTCTGAATCAATATATTTAGGTTTAAAAAAAAAGTCCTGTCTTTATTGCTAGTAGTACAGCCAAGATAATGTGATGACAGCTTTCTGGAATAACAATGCGATCCCTGCCCCACCCCTACCCCAGACATCCTTTCCTAGCAGATAACTCATGTGGTCCGTTGGCTTGTTAATTTAAATTCCTGAGGCAATCTCCCTACAGCACACCCCCACCACACTCAATTTAATACAGGGACCAGTCTGATGTATTACATAATTCATAGATTTAGATAAGAAAACTGAATCTCAGGGAGAATAAGTGAACTGATGGATGTGAGCAGGCCATCGTTCATTCATTTATTCAGCAAACAATCTTTAACTGGTTATCCTGTACAAGGCACTGGGGTCACAAAGATAAAACAGTGAAACCCTTCCTGCCCTCAAGGAATGTATTTAGGTCAAGAAAAAATAATAGTTCATTATGTTGCTAAGTTATTGAAAGTTCATAAAGCATTTTCCCCACAGTAACTATGTCCTAGGTACCATACAAAGACCTGGAGAAACAAAGAAAAAATAGTTCTTGCCCTCAAAGAGCTTACCTTAAATTGGGAGAAAACAGCAAGCACACCTAAAGTAAATATACACATATGTATGCTGCTGTTCAGTCATTTTTCATTCATATATAATCCTTCATAATCCCATTTGGAGTTTTCTTGGCAGAAATACTAGCGTAGCTTTCCATTTCCTTCTCCAGTTCATTTTACAGATGAGGCAAACAGGGTGAAGTGGCTGGCCCAGTGTCACACAGCTAGTAAGTGTCTGAAGGCAAATTTGAACTCAGAAAGATGAAAGTCTTTCTGGCCTAGGCTGCCTACTGCTCTCAATTAACGGTGTTCTTAGTGGACCATAAGGCAGTAGCTTGTCATATCCTTCAAAGTAGCAAAGCTAATGCTTACTTAAGTGTTAGTCCTTACAAGGTAGAAAGAGAAGCAATTGGGGGAGTGCAGGCAGGTAGAGAATTGCTTAATGGTCAAGGCAGGATTGAGTGTAACATTCAATATTGCTCATTTGAGTTTGTAGGTAAACTTACAATTATGAGCACTGAGCAAAAGAGTTCCATATTTCACAAATTTCACACAGTAAAGGTAAACATCTCCAGGTGCTTCAGTTCATCCTTATATGGTAGCACTTCTAGTCCCTCACCATTCTGGTTGCCCTGCTATGGATATGCTCCAGCTGGTCAGTAGCCTTTCTGAAATAGGGAGGTCAGGCTATGGGTTCTTGTGTTCTGTATATCATGATGTTCTTGAGAAGTAAGCAATCTGGCACCAAAAGGCACAGCTCCAACATCAAAGGGCAAAACATCATTAATGGTAATAAAGAGTGGTTAATACATTTATAATATACCATTCTAGTGTAGACTCAGAATTCATTTAATGTTTAGTGCTCTGGAGAGAGAGCATCCTCCTGCTGCTGAGTTCAGAATGTTCTGAGAACAGAATACCTATTCAAGGGACAATGGCCTTTTGTAAAAGAAACCAAGGCAGTAGTTAAATTTCTCCAGATAAGTTTCATATAAGTCAATATTGTGACACAGTACCCAAAAAAGCTAATGGGACCTAGGGCTACATGAAAAAAAGACATAATGTCCAGTATGAGGGAGCTGACCAACCTGCTATAGTCTTCCTTGGTCAGACTCCACTGGGAGTTTTATATTTATGGAGACGACATTTTAGGAAGGAGATAGAGAAGTTGGAGAGTGTCTAAAGAAGAAAAACCAGGATCTGAGCATCATGCTATATGAGTATTAGGAAAAGATTCTTAGAAAGTCTAACCTGGAGAAGAGACAACTGAGAAAGAACATGATAACTGTCTTCTAATATTTGAAGGTAGCATCACTTGGAACAGGGATTAGACTTGTTCCACTTTTCCACAAAGGGAAGAACCAAGAGGGATGGGTAAAAGTTGTAGAAAAACAAGTTTAGCCTTAATTGTAAGAAGCATAGGATCAGACTTAAAGTTTGAAGGGACCTTAGAGATCATCTAGAACAGTTTCCTTCTTTTACAGATAAGGAAACAGACTCCTAAAGGTGCAATCACTTTGCCCATCACAGATAATAAGGGGTGGGAGGAGAGGAGGGAAGAAATTAGGTGGCACGATGAATAGAACACCAGCCCTGGAGTCAGGAGGACTTGAGTTCAAATGTGGCCAAGGACATTTACTGTGTGACCCTGGGCAAGTCATTTAACCCTGATTGCCTCCAAAAAAAATAATAACTGGCAGAGTCCGGATTCAAACCCAGGTCTTCTGACTATAAAGTGAAAAACTTCTTAATAAACAGAGCTATCTCAAAGTGGAATGGATTGCCTCGGGTTCCCCATAACTGGATGTTGCCAAGTGGGGGCTGGATGGCAACTTGCCAAGAATGTTGTTGAAGGAATTCCTACTCAGTTAGAAGCATGGCTGAATGAACTCTGAAATTCCTTCCAACTCAAAGAGTTTGTGGTTCTCTGATTTTCTGAAAGCTTTGAAGTTCATGCTGTATTTTGGGAGAAGACATATGGGTGCACATATTCCTATATGCCTATATCCTTGTGAAGAGGGGGCTCAGACTTATCATTTTTACATAGCATTGATCCTACCAAACTCACTTCTAAACTTGACATAGTTGCTGCATGGACGAGGTCCTGTCTCAGTTACACCTGGGCTTGGTCTAACATCAATGCTGGACTAACTAGCCACAACATTTGTAATGGATGCCATTCCTGGACTTCCTGATGGCTCCCCTCCTTGGCCTTTGCCAGCTCATCAAATCACAAGTCATCAAGTCTCCAACATTTTCCACCTAAAACAGGAACTAGCAAATGCAGAGGCAAACAACAAAGACCCATACTTACAGGCTACACATTGGCCTCAGCTGGGGAGACAGCGAGGTGAATGACCAAGTGATTGGTCTTAACTGACTTGTGCCTTTCAAATGCACCCCAGTTCCAACTACATGCCAATGGGTAAACCCATTACAAAATATCTGCATGTGCTCTAAAGTCCACATGGTCATTGTATCTGCTGAGCACTCTGTGCATGCTCATGAGAACAGGGCTCACTGACCAGTCCCCTACTATGTGTTTGTAAATATGTGTGTGTGTATACATATGTGTGTATATGTAGACATACATATACACACATAGACATACATGTGTGCATGCATGTATTTCTCAGTCTGTGTGTTATTTGTAGCTATAGATAAAAGATATCTCAAAAATCCTGGTGAAGTTTATTCTTAAATAACATCAGAAGTACAAATGCTACAAACACCAAAAATCATTTGAAAATTTAATTATTTAAACTTCTTAAGTACTTTTTTAGTTTTGTGAATTTTGAATAGTGAATTTTTTTACTTTTATTTTCACAAATGGGACACCCTGTCATTATGTGTTGTAGGTGAGAATTTCTGGATGAAACTTTCTCAGACAGGTGGATCAATAAAGGATGTTCTCTTGCTTGGCTACCTCAATTAGCTGATCTATATCTATTTGACATTTTTCTTGTAGTCACATTAAATCTATCATGTCTCCATCGAAGGCAGTTAGATGGCACAGTGAATAGAGGGCTAGGCCTAGAGTTAGGAAGATTCATCTCAGTACATTCAAATCTGACCTCAAACACTTAGTAGTTGTGTGGCCTTCCAAGTCACTTAACCTTGTTTGCCTCAGTTTCCTCATCTGTAAAATGAGCTGGAGAAGGAAATGGCAAACCATTCCAATATCTTTGCCAAGAAAATCCCAAATGGGATCACAAATAGTGACGATCAAATAACAAACAACAAAAAATGCATTGAAACCTAGTTCTTTGGATGGACATGAGGTTATGATTACAAATGAAATCCTTTCAGTCACTGAGCAGCAGCTGATGAAAGTTTTTACAAAGTTCAAAAATAACTAGAGCCATGATGTATAACATAAAAATGATTATGATGAATTTTAATTTTTAAAAAATACGAGTATTTTTTTAAAGTGGAAATAATTAACTTTTCCAGCATTGTTGGATGTTTTCTTTTTTTAGAAGTTTTTAGAAGTCCTGAAATTATTAAAGCTTAAAACTGCACTAATACTTTTAGGACACCCTGAATATATAACAGTGACTACTCTGACCTTCCCCTCTACCCAGCCCCTATTCCTAAAGGCCAGGTTTGTTACATCTCACTCCTTCCCAGGGCTTCTCTAGTACTCTAAGAAAGTTTGAGTGGCTTTCATCTCTGCCATTGACTCAAACCGGCAACTGACTATATTCCCCAGTTTTAGGATCCAAGGATTCCAGTTCTATTTATCCACTGAACAGTCAGATTAGCTTTTACAATAGAATATTTACTTCAAAGACATAGGAAAAGCAAACATACACACCTCGCAATGTGGTAGGGCAGGGATAATCCTCTCCACACCACCATGGTCACCATCTCCTGGAAAGGGAAGGAGATTAGCTTCACAATTTTACTCAATTCCTACATAGTGTTACGTAGTCTCATCAAGTTCAAAGTCCGAAGCTCCCCTGGACCAGAATTCCAGTACTCTGGCTTCTCAGGGATCCCCTGCTGTACTGGCTACAACATTTGGCCTGAAATCCAGGCTCCAAAGGACATTATGACTCAAGTTTTCAGGTCCAGGACTACTCCCTCTGCCTAGAACTGAAAAGATCAAATGATACAAGACCAAAACACCAAGCTTTTTTCTTGGGGTCACAGGGCCTAAGAGGAAGGTAGCTTTTCTCCACTCAGGTTACTACACAGTGCTCCTGTTGCAAGTGAATGAGTCTTTTACCTTGCATGCCACCAGGAAGAAAGAGGGATTGTGCCTCAGAAAGGCAAATTTAAAGATGAAGGCAGTTTCCACTCTGCAGTAGAAGGAAAGAAATTGTTCCCAATTACATAGTAGATCAATGCAAAATATCTGCTCCCAGAAGTAAGTCCCCTGTATCCTACATCAATGCCTCCACTTTAGGTAATCTGGTCATATGCCAAAGCCCTGTTACCTGTGATCAAGACAATATTGAAGTATTCTCTATAATTTATTCAAAAATTCTAAGGACAACTGAAACTCTTGTGTGGAAGCCTTTGAGTAATGATTGTTTGGATATCAGATCAGTTTTATACAAAAATTCAAATTATGGGAAGACCTACCTTACCAACAAGAACAGCAAATTTTTTATTGTGTACAAGGCCCTCTCAATCTGGTTCCAGTTTATTTGGAAAGGTAGCATAATACAATAGAAAATGAATTATTTCTACAATCAGAGGATTTGAGTTCAAATCTCACCTCCATGAAAATTAAAATAACTCAGAAGTATCACTTCACACTCATAAAGTGGCAAAGATGGAAAAAAAAATTTGGAAAATGGCAAATGGTGGAGGGGCTATGGGAAAACAAATAGGTTAATATTCTGTTGTTAGAACAGTGAACAGGTCTAAGTCATTTTGGACAACAATTTAGAGCTATGTCCCCAAAACTATTAAATCGTCGGCATCCTCTGATCTAGTGATATCGCTACTAGGTTTCTTCCCCAAAGATATCAAAGAAAGAGGAAATGGACCCATATGTACAAATATATTTATAGCATCTCTTTTTGTGGTGGCAAAGAAATGAAAAACTGAGGGAGTGTTCATCAGTTAGGGAATGGTTGAACAAGTTTTGGTATATGAAGGTGATGGAACACTATTATGTTATAAGAAATTATGAAGGGGATCATTTCAGAAAAATCTAGAAAGGCTTGTTGAAACTGATAAAAAGTGATATGAGCAGAACAGAAATAAAATTTATACAATAACAACAAAATTGTAAAGACAAGCAATTTTGAAAGTTTTTAAGAACTCTGATCAACACAATAATTAGCCACAATTTCAGAGGACTTATGATGAAACTTGCTAGTGACCTCCAGACTGAAAGATGATGGACTCAGAATATAAATTGAGGCTGATATTTTGGGGTTTGGGGATATGGCCAATGTGGGAAATTGTTTTGCTTGACTAGTCAAATTTATAACATGTTTTGTTTCCTTTGCTTTCTCAATTAGCAGGGTGGAGGAGGATGGTAGGAGGGAGAAAATTTGGACATGAAAATTACTTTATTTTCAACTTAAGGAATAGACAAGCATTTCCATAACAATTAAAAGATGGCTATATGTGAAACTGCAAATCTATTATGCACAACTTGTTATTCCTTTCAAATGTACGACAAAATTATCTTGTAAATTTCTTATTTATTTTATTTTTAATTAGACCTGAAAATTAAATAAAATTGAAAAAAATGAACATACACCTCAAATAGGAAGAAAAAAAACCCTTGCTAACATTCATCCATGCATAAAGAAGACAGGATAATATCTGATTTTTTTTAAAATCTTGTCTCAGCACTTATGACTTACATGACCTTGGTAAAGTAAGCTCCTTGGGCCTCAGTTGCCTTATCTGTAAAATGAGGGAATTCAGTGATTCTAGGACCAGCACTGTACCACCTCAGTGAACCAGACTTGAGCTTGGTTCACATAGATATGTTCTAATGAATCTTAGCCCAAAATCTATTGTCTTTCTAGCACTACTGTTAAAAATCAGTTACTGGCTGCTGTTTTCTAGGCATACTGGAGATGGATTCTAATAGCAAATACAAAGGCATAAAACCAAGTGGGGCTTATAGTCTTAACATAGGGTTTAAACATATTAGCATTCAGCAAATCTAAGCAAATTCATCAGCTTCTGGGGTTTCAGTGCTTCAGAGTATTATCTTTAATGAAGTGACTACTTCCCACAGGTACTTGGGTCAAGTAATCCTTTGTGGAGAACTACTTAATAATGAGAGAACAGCCTGGTAATGGCTCATTAAAGGCATGGCTTGTTGATTGAGAGAACTGCTGATAGAGTTAAATATATAATATGAAATGGTGGGAATGACAACTACTAAGAAAGATAAAATAGGGAAGATTTGTATAGAGGTCACTAACCATATTTTATACAATCATATATTTAATGTATTAATAATTCAGCAGATGGAGATGAGTGGAACTTGTTCTAAGTCCACTTGATCTAAGACCAAGTTCTAAGTACGGAACTTGAGCAAAGGCATAGGGATGGTCCAGGATAGGATAAGAATGGTTCTGATTCTCCTACTGATTCTATTAAATTAGTATATTGTTAATGATGTGTTGATTAATAATTAATATTTCCTATCATTGTATTTTGTCTAGTAGTCATTTGTATTGCCACACCCACACTAGGCTCTAAACTCTTTGAGGACAGGATGATATCTGTTTACAACTATTTGTACCCTTAAAGAGCTACATAAAAGTTAGGGATGGAGCAGGGGCAGTGCAGGGAGGGAAAAAAAGAGGGTATTGAATGCCATGGTAGGGAGATTAAATTTTGTTTGGTAGATAAAGGGCAACCCCTGCAGTTTTTTTTGAGTAGAGGAATGAGATGATCATAGTCCTTTAAAAAAGTTATTGGGCTAGCAGTGCACAGGATGGTTTAAAGAGGAAGGTAGAAAGACTGGTTAAAATAATTTGTGTGCCTACCACCTAACACGCTGATCTTCACGTAGAAGAGGCTTAATAAATGTATGTATTGGCCCAAAATAGATAAAGAGGTAGAGAGATGAATGAATGAATAAATAGATAAATAATCTGGAACATATATCCAGAAATTTACAAAGCAAGGAATTTGCATAACAGATCATTCTAAAATCAACTTCTCATTAGTCCAGTAGAGAGATAAACAAACATAAACACCAACAATTATTAGATTTAATAGTTATTATTTTATTAGTATATTATTAATATATTATTAATAATTATTATTATTTAATAGTAATTATTGCTGAAAATTAGAGTAGCACTCTGGTTCAGATGTAGGGTAAAGTTCCTGACTGATTTCTTCCTCTCATGCTCAGGTCCCTCCTATACGGAAAAGAAAAAAAAAATTCCCTTGACCTTGACACTCCCTTCAGCTCTGGCCTCAGTCTCAAACTCCTTAAACATTTATACTCCTTAAGTCATTTATACTCACTGCCTCCACTCAGTTACCATCTACTCTCCATAACCTCTTGCAATGTCGCTTCTGTCCTTAGTCCCTTGATCCTGTGTCTTAGGTCAGAAATAATGGCCTTATCTATAAACTCAATTCCTTTTTCCCCTTGTCATCATTCTCTTTGACCCCTCTATGGTATTTAGCACCATAGCCCACCCTACCTTCAAGATTCTCTTTCTTCCCTTGCCTTCCAATCACATCGTTATCATTTTACTCTCAGATCCCTCCTTCTGTCTCCTTTGAGAGTTTCTCATCCTCCTCCAGTTTCTTAAATGTGGGTGGTACCCAAAGTTCTGGCTTAGGCCTTCTCTATACTTTCCTTTGGTGATCTTATTCATTCACATGGCTTTCAGTTATCACCTATAGGCAAATGACTTGTAAATCTATATCTCCACACCCATCCTCTGCTCCATATCTCCACCTGAATGGCCTACAGGCACTTCAAACTCAACATGTTCAAAACTGAACTCAGCATCTGCTCCTGTACAGCTGTCCCTTCCTCTATTTCTCTGGTTTTGTCAAAGGCACTACCATCCTGACAGTCTCCCAAGATCCTAGTCTTAGACGTCAACTTTGACTCTTTCCTCTTCCTAACACCTTGTTGTTGTTCAGCAATTTTCAGTCATTTCCATTTCTTTGTGCCCCAATTTGGGGTTCTCTCAGCAAAGATACCTTGCTATTGCCTTCTCCAGTTCGTTTTTTACAGATGAGGAAACCAAGGAAAACAGGGGTAAGTGACTCTTCCAGGGTCACACAACTAGTAAGTATCTGAGGCCCGATTTAAACTCCGGTCTCCCTGACTCCAGACCTGGCCCTCTATCCATTACACCACATAGCTGCCTTTCTTATCTCTCTATCTAATCAATCTTGAAGCCCTGACATTTTTTTCTCTGAAGTATCTCTTACTAAAATCTCTCCCTTTTTCTTACTCCAATTATAAATCTTTTAGTTCAGGTCTTGATCTCTTCATGCACAAATTATTTTAGCTGGTCTTCCTGACTGCCTTTCTAACCATCTTTGCATCACTAGCCCAATAATGTTTCTAATTAAGGTACTATGATCATCTCATTCCTCTACTCAAGAAATTGTAGGGATTCCCTTTTACCTATCAAACCAATTTAACCTCCCAGTCATGGCATTCAATACTCTCTCTCTCTTCCTTCCCTCCCTATCCCATACCTAACATGTATATAGGTCTTTAAAGTTGCAAAGATTTTTACATAATTTATCTTGGGGCCATTTCCAATCATTCTGATCTCTATCTGGCCACTGGACCCAAATGGCTCCAGAGGAGAAAGTAAGGCTGGTGACTTTGTACATCCCTCCCTTACTCAAATCCAATTCACTTGCAAGTCATGGCATCACCTCCCTGATGTCATGATCCTTTTCAAGAATGAAGGATAAATCACATGCAACATAATTTATCTCATTTGATCCTCATAACAACCCCATGAGGTAAGTGTTATCATTATTGCCATAATCAAACCCACTTCATCAATGAGAAAACTGAGGATAAGAGAGGTGAAGTAACTTCCTCAGTGTCATATAGACAGTAAGACTCTGATGCAATTTTCAAATTCAGATTTTCCTGGCACTAAGACAAGTCCTCTATCCATCTGGCTACCTTGGCTAGTGAGACTCATTTCATATTGTTCCCCTTCTGGTCTGGGTCCCAATCAGACTGTACCACCAACTTTTCATTCCCATCCTCATCTTGTCCTCTCCCATCACTTGGTAAGTCCCATGCTTTAGAGCACTCACTTCTCTCCCCCCCCCATCTCCATCTACTGAAAACCCTACCTTCCTCCATCAAGCTTTCCCTAAACCCCATAGGTGAAAATGACCTCAGGTTTCTCATAGGGCATTTCTTGGTTCTCCTTTACCTCAATCACATTCTACCTCAAATTATACAGTGCAGTACAGTAGTAATAGCACTAGAGCTGGAGTCAGGAGAGAACCAAGGAGATACCTTGGTTCAACCCTTGCTTCTGACTTCTACTTGTTGAATAACTGAAAAAATAACGTAACTTCTTTGAACTATGTCCTTATCTGAAAATAAGAATTAGCTAAGGGTCTTCCCATCTCTAAGATTTGATGACTTTTACATGTCCTACACTAGGCAAGGTAATGCCAGGTTTTTACTTTGTGTCTCTGAATTAGTGGTGCATCTTTCTCCATGTCTGGTCATTTTAGACTGAGCCATAGGGAGGTGCTCAGTAGAGGACATAGATAACTTAGTCCTTAGTCCTATCAGAGGAAATAGTAGCAGACACTCCCAACTAGGTCTTACCTGTAGGATGTAGCAATATTGACACCTTACTCCTGAAAAAAATAATCTGCCCCATCTTCTTACTGATGCTTGAAATTTTACCTTTGGGTTCATTCCCTTGACTAAAAAACAACCATCCTCATGTAGTAGCTGTGTTCCCTACAATGTTTTTGTCCCCTTCCTTGGCTACTCCCAGATCCATGATTCTCAAGGGGTATATAACTACCTACTTCAATCACCAGTTGAATTACTGGGCCCTACCCCCATTTCTCCTACCCCCATCTCTCCTACCCCCACCATTTTTATTGAGTATCTTCCCTCACCAAGCTGGAATCAAACATGTAACATCATAGTAAGGTAAAAGACATTTATTTAAAGCAAAATATAAGACAAATAACAAAGGGTTAAAAAAAGCAGCAAGTGTTCCCAGAACCCATATCCAGGTGGCCACCTCCCAAGCCTCCAAGGGAGATTGTAAGCCAACTCCCCATTCCATCCTCCACTTGTTTCCAGTGCAAGCAAGAGAAAAGTCAGACAGTTTATACTCATGAAACTAGTGCCGGAAGTTGCACCATCTGTTCACTCCCCTTCACCTTAGGCCATTAGGGTTAATACTGATGCTTTCTCTGAGCACTGATACCTCTGTTTCTGGTTCCAGCCTCCATAAGAGCCCAGAAAGGATGCTCAGAGTTACCAAACCATTCCACAGGAATTGTCTCCCTGGACACAACCACTCTACCACCCCTGCCACCACACTGCTTCAGATATCTCTGGCTCTCCCATATCTCTCTTCATCCACACTGCATCAGCTATTCTGGGGCAGGAACTTGCATCTTGTCAGCTTCCATACAAGAAGCTTTCTGCAGTCTTTCCTTTCCAAACCGTACACGCAGAAGAACGTACACACAGCATTCTGGGATGTGCCATATAGAAACTATCTGTCCTGATGAGTTAAACTCCTTGAGCCCCAAAATATTATAAGAATATGAAGGTCCTCTAAAAAAACCCACTAAAAATTCAAATATCCTTTGCTGTTATTAATCATGTATTCCTTTGTGCAAATGAGTTTCTGAGATGCTTTTTCAAATGTTTTCATAGGAAGCACTCATGTTGGGACCTCATTGGCCAGTCTCCCATTATATATACCAATGAGGAGTGAAGAATCCCCAAATTTTTACTCATTCACAGTTTTGTCCTCTGCCTCCTTGTCTTCCTGTCCCCAACCACTGTTATCCCTACGCCTCTTACTCCTTCCCAAAAGCTTATTTGGATTCCTAAAAATGGTTAAGAGGAGCCACAGAGAATTCTCACTAGATACAAATTTGGAAAAGATGTGTACCAGCTCTAGAACTGAAATAAGTAGGGGAAGGTGGGGTGGAGGAAAGAGGAGATCCTAAACTCAGACTTCTACTGTCTCCCTCAGGCCCCCAGACCAATATCGCCAAATTCTCTGGGGTCCTTCTGTTTTTCTCATTGCCCCTTCGCACAGAGTTTAATATGCAATGGGACTCAGCCTGATGTAAACTCCACTCCCCAGCAGCTGTGTTACATCATCTAATACTTTTCAAATAGAAATGAAGTCCCCTTTCACATTAAAACACAAATTTCAGTAAACGAAGCAGCCAGTATTCACCCTTGGCTTATTTCCTGAGAAGGCAGTGCCCAGGAGAAGTCTCAGCCCATTTTTAACACCTCCCAAAGTAACTTCTCGGCTTCTCCTGAGTCAGGCTTTTCTTAGTCTCTCCTCCCACTCCCCGAAGGATCCCCTCCCTCTCAGCCCACCCCTCATCCCTTGAAAATGCCACAGCTGCCCCTTCAGAAGCTAAGGCTCTGGTGAGAGTGGTGGATTTATTGTTTGAGGTTACATGGCAGTGTAAGATCTGAGCCTCAGGAATCAAGGGTTATGACATTTTTATGGTCTCCCCCTCTAGCATGGATATGAAGCAACTGAGGAAAAACATCTGGTTTCACTTTTTTTTTATTCCCAGCCACAGTTCCCATCTGACAAAGGCTTCCAGATCGCCAGTGTTCAGGTCCCTGACTAAATGAGCAGTTGGGGCAGCAACTCGGCTGGCAGCGTGGCTTTCTCTGGCTCACCAGGGGGCAAGTGTTCTGCCCAGCACAGTAAAAAAAAAATGGTTTTAAGGTCACTCACTACTAGAATACTGGGAAACAAAGCCCTGAGCTAAGAATGAAGGACCACACTGGCAATCAGCCAGAAGATAAGGAGTGTGCCTTGGGGGATGGGGAAAGAAGAAAGGGAGGGAGAAGGATGGGCAGGAGGAGGAGGAGGAACCAACTGCCCAGCCACTCTAGGGACAGAGGCTGGCCTTCTTGCAATGAATGTTGGGACTTGTAGTCTACAGGTGGCCCATGCATACTGAAAATGATCCCTTGCCTTTCTTAGGGGGAGCTTAAACTATGCATCACAGTAACACTGGGGGCCTTTCTTCATTCCCCTGATTTTCAGTACTACACACACACACACACACACACACACACACACACACACACACACACACACACACGCGCACGCACGCACGCACACAGGCACGCACACACATGTACTTATATTTTGGACATTTTGTATTTACTAATATGTGTACGTGTTACTTTCCCCCCAGTAGAATATTAGTCTTTTCAGGACGGGAGCTATTGTCAGTTTTGTTTACATATTCACTAATGCCTACCACATCTCAGGCATTGAGTAAAGGTTTATTGAAGCCTTTGTGAAATAAATATTAACGATGAGCAACTAAAAGTCTCACCTTGAAAAATAAAGCTTGCCATATAAACACATACATATGTTGGGGTAGTTTGCCATTTCCTTCTCCATCTCATTTTACAGATGAGGAAACTGAGGCAAATAAGGTTAAGTGACTTGCCTAGGGTTCCACAGCTAGGAAGTATCTGAGGCTGGATTTGAACTCAGGTCTTAATGATTCTAGGTCCAACACTGTATCCACTGTACCTGAGAATAATGATATTAATAATAATGGCAATAACGGATAGAGAGCTGGAACTTGGAGTTGAGAAGGCCTGGGTTTGAATCATCCCTCAGATACTTCCTAGCTGTGAAACCCTAGGCAAGTCATTCAACTTGTCTAAACCACAAATTTCTTATCTGTAAAATGAGGATGATTATAGTAGTTACCTCAGAGGGTGGTTATGAGGTTCAAATATGATAATATCCAGAAAGCACTGTGAAAACTGTAAAGCCCTTTAAGATGGGCTCAGTATCAAGACTGGGCCCTGGACTTCATCCCTTCTATTCCCAAACTTCTCCTCCCTTCCATGGAGCTGCTGATTCAAATATTACTTGTTGCTCAGGTTCCCACTTCTCCATGAAGCCTTCTCTGCCCTGTTCTAGCCATATGGCTCTTTTTCTTTTCAGAACTCCTATAGCCTTGCGAATCTACAGTGCGCTACTCAGCCCTTGAGGTTACACTATCCCCTAACTATGTGTTATGTGTACATATTTTTGTATTCCCAACAAAATAAAAAACGTCCTATTCCTTTTGTCATACCCATTATACCTAACATAGGCCTGGTAATACAGTAGATGTTCGATAAATATTTGTTGATGAGTTGATGCACTAACTAGGAGAGTTAACCAGTTTATGAGCCATTACCTTCACACCCTAGAGTTGGACCAAGGCCAGGGGTTAGCAGGCAAGGCATTAGCACTGAATCCCACTCATTTAACAGTTGCGAACAGCCTGCCTCCAGACGCAGCTGGCAGATTACTACAGCTGCGGCCTTGTGCTGGCTCAGGCTCAGGATTCAGCCACAACCCTGGCCCATCCCCAGTTAACAGAAATGTAGAGGGCAGGCCAAGCGAGGCAGGAGGCTGAGACCCATACTGCAGAGGAGACATGGCTGATCTACCCCAGCCCAAACTATACCTCCATGCCAGCCTTAGAAAGTCAGAATACAAAGAGTCTCCATTTCAAAGAGCCAATTTCGAGCAAAAAAACAAAAACAAAAACCACGGTGGAACTTGAGTCCCCAGGTGAATGCCATGATGTCCTGACCTTGAATTCTCCTGTGAAAGAATGACTACAAGTAGCAGTGATAGGTAGAGACCTGCACATTTTGACTTTTTCAAATCTCATACAGATTTTGTTTTAAATAGTCTTTGGTTTAAACTGTGGTTTGGAGATATATGAAATATTTGGTCGATATGGACCATATTTCTTAAAGCAATGGCCCCCAGACTTTTCATAAGGAGGAATTGCTTTTCGTTTCCTTGAAGTTTTAAAATCACAAGAGGAAGTCAGGGGGAGGAGTAGGTGCTGACACTGGTCCCTGAGCAGAGCCGGCAAGGGGTCGCAACTGTCAGACCCCTTTCCCTCCGCCTAAAAGAAAAGTAACAGAGAGTCATAAGATCACAGGCAGAGCTGGAAGGGACAGCAGAGATTGTCGAAGTACAACCCTCTCGTTTTGCAAACGAGTAAACTAAGGCAGAAGTGATGTAATTTGCCCAAAGTCACATAGGAAATAAATAGAAGAGCAAAGATTTTAACTCAGGTACTCTGACTTCAAATTGATCTTTTCCAATGAATTCCAGCCCCTATTCCATTCTCTGTTCTGTCCCAAATGTAACATGCTGAGTCTGGGCAGTCTGCTTCTAAAAAAAGCAAAAAAATAATGGAATTGCCCTAGTCCCTCATTGAAGACAGACTCCAAGTAGGGCACATTCAAAAGACAGTCTCTTTGCTTGGTCTCCTTTCCAAGGCTTTGGCCATCTGGAATGCCCTCAAGTTCTGACTCCAAAGGCAATTAACAATCCACCTCTTCACCACGTGCTTAGCAAGCCAGAACCAGCTGCAGAATGTCTGCACATGCTCCATACCACAGAAGAAGACCCTCCCATTACATACACATCATTGTATGTTTCTGGAAATAGGCTACCCCCATGGGGATTTCTTCACATTGTACATGTTCATCAGCCTTGCCATTATACACATTTTTTAAATACCTACATTTTTAAGTATGGGGAAGCATCTGGAAGACTTATTAGTGCCACTAAAAAGTGAAAGATAAGAATTCAAAGGATCATAAATTTAGAATTGAAAGGGGACTGATATGCCCTGAGTCCAATCGGCTCTATTTTAAATGAGAAAACTAAGATGGAGAAATGTTCAGTGACTTGCCCAAGGTCACAGAATTAGAAGAGAAGAGATTTAAACCCAGGTTTCCCTAACTCTAACCTCAGCAGGATTTTGACTCTACCATTCTGTATTTTATAGCATGTGACAGGAGTGATCAATCCAACAATTGTATTTAGTTCTTCAGAGCTCCATGTTCAGCTCTTGAAACAACACAAAGTCTATCAATGCTGTGATTTTGAATCATTTCATGTCCTTTGAAAAACCCTAAATTATGTTAGAGATTAGAGATAGATGAAGGCACACTAATCAATTAGTAATAGGGAAAAAATATTTTCATAACATCTAGTAACATCTGACAAGCTGAAAAAAATCTGCATAGCGTTTTTATTGAAAACATTTCAGAATTAGGCCTTGCCTTTGGTCAGCTTGGCCAAGAAACAAATTTGTGAGAGGTAATCCGGCGACCAGTAAGGTCAAATAAAGGAGAAAGGGAACACCAGACCAGAAGTCAGGTGTGATTCTAGTTCTCACTAGATATGTGACCCTGGTCTAGCCATTTCACATTTTTTAGGACCTTAACACAGTATCTGACACAGAGGAGGCGCTTACTATGTGCTTATTTACTTGACAAATTTGGAATAAGAGGGGATTGGACTACGAGGAAGCTGATGACTCAGTGGATAGAACAGTCAGTCTCATCTTCCTGAGTTCAAATACTGCCTCAGACACTTATTAGCTATGTGACCCTGGGCAAGTCACTTAACCCTGTTCGATTCAGTTTCCTCATCTGTAAAATGAGCTGGAGAAGGAAATGACAAACCACTCTAGCATCTCTGCAAAGAAAAAACATTGTCATGAAGAGTCAGATATGAATGAAAATGATTAAATAATTTATGAGTAGGCATAGATAACTTTTTATATCTCTTTCCAGCTCCTAATCTATGATCCTAGGGTTCCATGGGGTTGATTACAAAGATAAATTGAAGGGAGGGAAAAGGAAGGTAAAGGGATGATGGGAGGTAGGGAGTGGGAGACAAAGAGGAAGAGACAGACTCTGAAGGGTTTTACCCTCATCTTGCCCAATGAGAGATAAGCTTTATCCTCACTCAACTGAAAAATTGGTTGGCATTGATAAGGAGCTAGAAGAACCTTGAAGAACAACTGAAGTTGGAGAGAAAAAGAGGGAGAGTATATCACCTTGCCTCTCATACACATACACCCACTTTCCCCAGCAGGGAACAGTGGCCCAAGGAAGAATATGGTAGAAATGGCAATGAGACTTTACCAGAAGAGCTTTCGTATCTGTAACTGCTAAATGATTCCAGAGATTTTCATATATCTCTGGTATTATTGGTTGCTTCTTTGAGAATTCCTATGTTGTTTTCCAACTTTGTAAAAATGAAAACATGCTTCTATATTAGGCAGCTAGGTGGCACAATGGATAGAGCTCCAGGTCTGAAGTCACTAAGATTCATCTTCCTGAGAATCCAGCCTCAGACACTTACGAGCTTTGTGATTCTGGCAAGATTCTGGCAAGCCCTGTTTGCCTCAATTTCCTCATCTGTAAAATAAGCTGGAGAAAGAAATGGCAAACCATTCATTATCTTTACCAAGAAAATCCCAAATGGGGACACAAAGAGTTGGACACAATTGAACAACAATGAATGATCTATAATATTGGGAACTGTGTTCTTATAAGTTGGGAGTTGGTCTCAGTTTCCTGGGGAGTACCTTGCATTCCCAGGTTTCTTGGCTTAGGGTTAGAAGCCAAGAGAATGAAAAAATTCCTGTGCATATGCCTGGGCCCTTTGAGGCAATAGGGCAAGGTTACTTGGTAGAGAAGCTGAACAAACAATTGAGTAATAAAAATGTGGATCCTCTTCCTCTTTTTGAGGCTGTGGTGTAGCATCCTCTATAAGGCTCAAAGTCCTAAAAGAACTAGAGCAAAAAGAGCCAGACTCCTGAAAACAAGTGTCCAATGATACAAAACAATAAAGATCTCTGGTCAACCAGCTCTATTTGTCCTTAAGGGCTAACCCTTCTCTAGAGACTTCACTAATCCCTGCCAAGTGCCATCCCAAAAGTAATAATAATGGTAACAATAATAATAGCTCATATTTATACAGTGACTTATAATTTATAAAATTGTTGTTTAAATAGTAGTACATTCATTTTACAGATGAGAAAAGAAGAGATGCAGAGGCGTTAAGTAATGGAAGTGGGACACAGACCCATGTTCGCAAGTTTCCCAATTCCCTTTCTAGCATTCTTTCCACCATAAATCTGGTATTATGGGATTTTGTCCAGCTTCCTGAGCAGAAGTACTCCAACTCAACTCTCAGAAAAAGAGGAGGAACTTAAGCATAGAGTTTTAAAATGTCTCCAAGCTGCCCCGAAGATCTCAGGTTCAGCATTGACTTCACTGATCAATCTAAGGTAGGATGAATGGAGGTAAGGATTCAGAAACCATTGATCCGCCATGTAAATATATTTACTGCCACATGAAGAATGCTGAGGGTATCAAGTGGACATCTTCAAAGTAAGAGGGCATCAGAATGCATGGCATCTGGGATGGGGGAGGAAGATGGGGAGAAAATTTGGGAATCACAATCTTGTGGAAATGAATGTTGAAAACTAAAAATAAATACATTTTTTAAAAAGTAAGAGGGCAAAAGATGCATTAGCATTTTACATGGAGAGTTTGGGGATTCCATGCCTTGATTTTTCTGCTATCCATACCCTCATTCTTTTCATTTCATGGCTTCTTAGGCACCAGGACTATTTTCCTCGTTCCATAGAATGCTGGTAGAAGATAAGGATTGCTATGTCAGTCTGTATTTCTCTATAGGAGTTCTCTACAAAGCCATTGGGGACCGCTGAATGGAAACATAAATGACTGCTGCTCTAACCACAGTGGGGCAAAGACAAAAGAAATAGTTTAATAGCTGGGTAGTCTAGGATGAGAATTTCAAGGATTACACATTTATGAATAAGTAAGTACATATACAGTGGTATGGGAATATAGATGTCAACATAAGCATCCTTTTTTGTTGTTTTACAGTCCTTTCAGTCCTGACTCTTCACGACCCCATTTGGGATTTTCTTGGCAAAGATACTAGAGTGGTTTGTCATTTCCTTCTCCAGTTCATTTTACAGTTGAGGAAACTGAGGCAAACAAGGTTAAGTGATTTGCCCAGGGTCACATACCTAGTAAGTCTCTGAGGCCAGATTTGAACTCAAGAAGATGAGTCTTCCTGACCCCAGGCCCAAAACTCTCTCCACTGAACCATTTAGCTGCCCTTCCATCTTTAATCATCATTTTAAAAAGAAACATAGTTAAAGGAGAGGCAATAAAGACAGGTAGTAGAAGCATCACCAAACTACAAGTGCTTAAAAATTAATGATATTAAATAGCTGAAAGAGAGAAAAAAACTTTACTTGATGAAAGAATTGGTCTGCAATATGGAGGAGACCTTTTCCAACCCTCATCATCTATGAATGATTGCCTATACATAGAACACAGAGTCTCACAGGTAGAGGGTGAGGCAGAGATGGAGGAGCTCACCCTGTGCACTGATGATTAAATGTGTTTATTTAGGACATTTTTAAAATCCGTCTTAAAGCTATAGTGCCTACATTGGTGATTTCCACTCAGCCAGCATCCTTGCTTAGCATGGTGTCTGAAGGCATATGCCCAAATTAGAGCCATTCCAATTCTAAAATCTTTCCAGCAACATGATCAACAAGCACAGAAAAGCCCAAGGTCTGCTATTTCCCTCATGTCAGCTTAACCCTAATTGCCTACAGTAAGTCCAATTAGGCACAAATCAGATTTCCCCTTCATTTCATCTGATGAAATAAGCTATGGCAGATGTGTCTGCCAAAGCAAAAGATGGAGAAAAAGGACAGGAGCTGAGAAATGAGAAGGAATTAAGGGACAAATATGAAGCCAAACCCGTCTGTTCCTGATGTGACTTCCCCTTTTCATCCTGGATTCTTCATTTCTGACAGCTCTTTTCCACTCCACTCCACTCTTTCTCCACTCTTATATTTCCTCTGTCTCCACATTTCTTTTCTATCATCAGTATTTTCATTTAAGAACCAATTCTGTCACACTTACAGGGTTATTCAGTCATTTTTCAGTCATGTCCAACTCTTCATGACCCCATTTGGAGTTTTCTTGGCAAAGACAGTGGAGTAGTTTGCCATTTCCTTCTCCAGCTCATTTTACAGATGAGGAAACTGAGGCAAGCAGGGTTAAGTGACTTGCCCAGGATGGCATAGCTGATAAGCATCTGAGTCCGAATTTGAATTCAGGTCCTCCTGGTTCCTGGTCTGGCACTCTATCTACTATACCACATAGATGCCCTAAAAAAACGAAGTTCCATGAGAACCATATATTTATTATCCCTTTGGATAATAGCTACTCTGTGCTTTATTACTAAAATGTGGGGTTCTCCCCACCAATCTATTTTAAAAGATATGACCAGATCCTCTAGCAGGCACACTTTTCGATGCTGCTTTGGCTCTCTCTGAGACACAGAACTTCCTATCCCTGCCTGAAGCTTCCTCCAGTGGGCCTCCCATCAGCGCTGACTTAGCACATCAGCCAGCAAGGCATGTTCTGTAACCAACAGCATCTCGCCTCCCCTCTACATAAAGCTTCCACCAGCAGCCGCCTTCCTACCTCACCCTACCTCTCCTGCTATGGATGTGGTACCCAAACTGGAGAGTCAGCTTTGCCAGCCCCCATGTTGGGAGAGAGCTGTTCTTGCCCACACTGGCTCAATGCATCTCAAGGTCACAGTTGCAGATTATGAAAGAATGGAAAACCACTGAACAAAAAGTGGGTCATGGGGACTTTCCTGTGGGCAGGGAAGGGGAATGCAACTGCAGAGATGCAGCAGATAACTTGCTGATACACTGAACAACCATCAGCAAGGGAAAACATGGAGTGTGGACTCCTGGGAAACATAAGGGATACTGGACTCTCCTAAAGCAAATGAAATAGAGACAATAGGATGCAGATCAAGAAGAAGCAAAATCAAAGCCTAAAATATCTTCATTTAAGAAAAAATGTCACCAAGATCATACAGAGCATTTATACATAAATTTTTTTCATGACATCTAAATATTTACCATCGCTTTGGATGGCAACTAGAGTTTTATTTTTAATTCTTTGGCAAGTACAGATGGGACAAATGTTCTCATAAAAGAAATATTTTTACCTTCACAAACCACTGATAATAGTGGGCCAATGCATCTTTATTTTTCTTTTTTGACTAGGGTCTTGCTGCTGTTTCTCCAGTGTCTGGGAGGCCTACTACTCAGAGAACACCAAAGGCAGCTGACTCAAGTCGTCTGATGGCGCAGAAACCCTGACTCTTGTAATTTGTAAAACCTCAAATACTGAAATCATTGTCCAAGAGAAGGAAAAATAAGACCCTCAAGAAAAAGTTTTCAGTGAAACAAATTGCATCTCATTGCACACACACACACACACACACACACACACACACACACACACACACAAAGCCACGCAAGATGGAGCATTTTAAAAGAAATCCAAAGCAGATTCATAAGCCTCTGAACTTAGAAGTTGCAGCAAGTAGTATCTGCCATCAGAGGCACAGCAACTGTCTGGGGCTTCCAATTCACTTTCTCTTGATCCCCAGCTCTTCCGGAAACAGGTCACCAAACTGTAGAATCATATCCTGAGTATCAAAGATCCAGGAGAGTCTCAGGATCATTTTACTCATCTTGCACACATTTCCAGTAACAGGCTCTTCTTTTTGACCACAAGTCTATTGAAATCATCTTCCTGCAGATGGTCCTTCTCCTTGGTCTCCCATAATGACGGCCTACCATTCTTGCTCAAGTCCTCATACATCTTTCTCCCAGAGTCTTCTTAGGAGAACCTTTCCCTGGCTCTGACCTAAGGAAACAGAGGGAATAGTGAGTAATGGCTATGGTGGCTACATCGACACTTTATTTGGTATCTGTGGGAATGCCCACAGATGTCACGCGAAAGTACATGCATCATTACAGCTCAATTTGGGGATCTCCCAAATTCAATTCAGCTCCATAAGAATTCTTTTCTTTTTGTAAGGTTTTGTTTTGGTTTGTTTTGGTTTTATTTTGTTTTTTGGCAAGGCAATAGAGGTTAAGTGACTTGCCTAGAACCACACAGCTAGTGTCTGAGGTCACATTTGAATTCAGGTTCTCACAACTCCAGGGCTGGTGCTCTAGTCACTTGTGTCACTTACCTGACTGCATAAGCATTCTTTAAGAGGCTGCTCTGGGCTAGGCACTGTGAGAGATGCTACAAACACAAGGCAAAATTCAAAAGTCCTTGCCTTCATGCAGTTTACATTCTACGGGAGTTGAAGCAACTTATACACATAGAAGTAAATTCAAAATCCATGACAAAGTGAATAGGGAGTATTTTCTGGGATGGGAGGAATGCTAACAACTGGGAAGGTCAGATTGCCAGCTTCATTTAGCACGCAGAGATACACCTCGAAGCAGGAGAAGGGAATCCCAGCTCTTAGACTTACTAGCTGTGTAACTGATTGATTGATTGATCGATTGATTGAAGTCACTTGACATCTCTCAACCTTGGTTTCTTCATTCTAAAATGCTGTTAAGTGGAACTGAATCCTCCAGCCATCCTTTCCCTAAAACGGAGACTGTTGTGAGGCAAGCATGTTAGAATCTTGCAGTACTGGAGAAATGGGATCTGTCAGAAAGATAGGATCATACATAGATTTAGAGTCAGAAGGGCCCTTAGAAGTCATCCAGTCCAATCCCTTCATTTTACACTTAAGAAAACTGAGGCATAAAGAGGGTAAGGGATTTGCCCAAGGTCATGCAGATTAGAACCCAAGTCCTCCAGATCTTGGTAGGATCAGGTAAATTCTGGTCTTGAAAGGCTCAGTATTGACTTAAAGGAAGAAATAAATATTTCTTCAGGTGACAGTGACAGACACTGTGCTAAGCACTTTACAAATACAACAAACCTGGGAGGTAGTTGCTGAACTTATTCCCATTTTACAGTTGAGGAAACTAAGGTATAAGTGACCTGCCTAGAGTCACTCAGCTGATAAGGGTCTGAGGTCGGATTTGAATTCAGGTCTTCTCAGCTCCTAGATCTTCCGAGCTTTATGGCCTCCACTAGCTGCCTCCATCCTAGCTGAGAACTAGGATGTTTAGTTAGTTGAGGCTTTGGCAGCTTCAGGAAAGTTACACTGACATCCACTGGGCTTGAATTTTCCTCTCCTCCTTTTTCTCTTTTTTTTTTCAAAATGAGAAGATTGCTGTTGCCCTACCTAATGTTTACCAGGCATGATAAAGATGAAACAGAGACTGTGTGCTTTCTCCCTGGGCTGTTGGTCTTACAAGTCAGTGACTGGTAAGCATACAGTGATACCAGGAACCAGGATTTCCTGGTATGCCAAAAACGGGATGTGCCCCAGCTGCTGTTGCCAAGGTACAGGGTGGGGAAAGAAGTGGGGGGTGGGGAGGGGCGGAGGCAAAAGTCAAAACGTCTGAATCAGTCCAAAGAGTCCAACAGGCCTGGATTCTGCCGAAGGAACCTTGATGTCTTGCCAGTCTATAACAAGGGAGACCAGCAGGGAACAACAGATGTCACATTTAAAGTATACTGCTAATTTTAACTTCCTCTCTTGCTCCTGCAAACAGTGAGTGCCGGATAAAACAAAGACCACCCAGTTCCTTCTTTGGCTTTTCAGCCAAGCATGCACCAACTTCTTAAGGCCTGCCAGCGATTCAGCTTGCATGCATCTTAGGGCCCCTCCTGGTCACCTGTGAATTTTCAGATGCTTCAAATGAACCCTGCTACATACAGATAGCCTTCACTGTTGGATTTTTAATCTCTCTCTCTCTCTCTCTTTCTGTCTCTCTCTCCTTTCTGTCTGTCTGTCTGCCTCTCTGTCCCTCTCCCCCATCTCTCTCTCTGTCTCTGTCTCTACACACACACACACACACACACACACACACACACACACACACACACACACACACACACACACACACACACACAAAGGTGAGCTGCATACAGACTGTATAGGCAAAGTTCAGGGATTGAGGGTGTTAATCTCCTACTTGGCTTCTCCTGTCAGGGGAAGCTTGACAGGCCAGTGGAGCAAAAGCTGCAGTGTTCAGTCTCCTTGAGTTCCAGTGACACCTTAGCTGATGAGGGCCTTGTTTTTCTCCCTTCCTACCCCCAGCCCCACTCCTCCCCTTTCCCCACACTCCCTTGTCTGAGGCTGCTCACAGGCTGCATCTGGCTCAGATTCCACCTCTTAAGCCCTTACATGAATATAAGCTTTGTGGGCAGTTGATTCATGTGACATTAATTCCAGAGGGGGAAACAAATGAGCAGGCATGAACATCATTAGTGCCATAGCCTTGTTCCTAGTTCTCCTGGACCTGCTGCCCACAAAACTTGAAGGTAGAGGTAACTGTGACTGTAGGGTTAGAATAGCCAGAGATGGAGAGGGGGTGGAAAAGATTCAGTCATTTACTTTTCAATTCTATGTTGTCAAAAAAGGGGAGGTGGGCACAGCAATTTGTAACATGCCATCACCAACTTAACATTGTTGACCATACATTTCAGCCCAGCGTTGGGACTTAGCACAAAAATTGGTTCCTAGAGACAGACTCCACAGGATGAACTTTGCTTTATAGCGAGGAACAAACCACAATTTCATCCCATCACCTGCCCTGAAAAGTTGGCTTTCTGGTCCCCGAGAGTGCCTCCAATTATAGAACAGTGAGCACATTTTAAGCACAATCAGTTTATTTGAATTAAGATGGATATATGCCATATAGCTCTTTTAAGAGAAGGGAGCTGATTTCCTGAAGCCAAATGAACAATAACATTGCAGTTCCCCAAAGGTTGGCAGTCTCTGGGCTAGAGAATTGACAGGCCCCAGGGAGATGCAGGAGTGTATGTGTATACACACATACATGTATACATATATATACACACATACATGTATGTATGTATATGTGTAGCCACTCCCTCTCCTGACTCTTCCCCTTCCCCTTTCCCCCAAAGTGAACAATTTCCTTTAAGCTTGAGTAGTACAGTGGCGTGCATCTACCAATGGCCAAACCTGAGCATCCAGAACTGTGAGGTAACAGGATGGGTTGGGTATAGACAGAACTCCCTACTGTGAGGGCAGAGTAAATGTTTCCTGAGAACTTATGGCTATGTGAGAAAGTTACATAGGACCCTCTCCACTCTGCTTCCATTCTTTCACACACACACACACACACACACACACACACACACACTCTCTCTCTCTCTCTCTCTCTCTCTCTCTCTCTCTCTCTCTCTCTCTCTCTCTCTCTCTCTCTGAAGTCAGACTGGGTGATACTCTTCAGGGCATAAGTCATCACTGCACCAAGTAACCAGGCAAAATCATGCTAACACCCTGCTAGCAGCCAATATTCAACACTGAGAAAAGTCTCTTTTAATTAGAGAAGTGCTTGAAATATGAATGAGATATTTTGACGGCACAGAAAAACAGAAATTTCCTAACTGGCACTTTCTTAGCTACCACATTTCCTCCTATTCCAGGAGTTTCTAAAATGGATGCTCTTTGCAGGTGGGGCAGATAGTTTAAGGGGTAGAGAGAGGTGGGAAGGAGTCCTGCTCCTGAGAGTACAATAATTCATGGAGGTAGATCACACTGCTAGGCAGACCCTCCACATCCCCCAGCAGTGAGTCAGAATCTGCAGGCCCTTGGAGGATGCTTAGCATTCCAGGAAAGCACTCTTCCAGAAACCCACAGAACACTGGGGCCAGGCAGCATTATAACAGCCAAGGTGATTAGATGAATAAATGCTTCAACCCTCTCTTTCACTTTGCCTGTGGAATCCTGGCCCCAGTGTTTTTACAAACCATACCTACCTATTTTCCCAAAAGGGTAGGAAGACAAGTGGACAATTTGTGTGTGTGCGCCTGTGTTTGTATGTATGTCTGTGTGTGTATATGTGTTCACACTCGTGTATTAGAAGATTTCAAAAAAATACAGGTTGGTCAACAGCAAAAAGTGAAAGTGTCCTTGCTAATATGTCCTAGCAGGCTTTACCCTTTACCCTCTTCTCATCTTTCTTTACACTTTGTTGTTGTGTCATTTCTTCAGTCATATCTGACTCTTCATGACCCCAGCTGGAATTTTCTTGGCATAGATATTGGGATGGTTTGTCATTTCCTTCTCCAGTTCACTTTTACAGATGAGGAAATTGAAGCAGCAAGTGACTTGCCCAGGGTCCCACAGCTAGCAAGTGTCTGAGGTCACATTTGAACTCAGGTCCTCCTGACTCCAGGCTCAGGGCTTTATGCACTGTGCCACCTAGCTGCCCACCTAACATTTATATACCATTTGCAAAGTGATTTACCTACATTATCTTATCTGATCCTAACTACAACCCTAGGGGAGAGCTACAAGTATTATCTGCATTTTATGGATAGGGAAAGGGAAACAGAAAGAAGAGAAGGGCCACCCAGCCAATTGGAATCTATGAATAGTGAAATCTTATATGGGCAGGCAGCTTGTATTATAGAGAGCACGCAGGATCTCAGGGGTCAGAGGAACTGAGTCAAATCTCACCTGATGATTACTTCCTATGCAAGTGTGAATAAGTCACGCATTGTTCCTCAGTTTTCTCCTCTATAAAATGAAGGGGGTGAATTAGATGGCCTCTGAGACCCCATCCAGCTCTCCTTCTGTGAACCCATAATCCCTACTGTGCATCCCCGCACCAGGCAGTGCTCTACATAGAGTTGGAACCTCATAGGTGATGTCATCATAAATTATTCATTTTTCAAGATGAAAACCATAGCAGCTCTAGTTCCCTTTCCCCCAGCTAGGTCTCCTTCACTCCCAAATCCTAGGCATCCACCCTCTCCATCATTAAATCTTAAGAACCCCCTCTGACTTTGACTCAGAAGCTCTCACCATTTGTGGTTCTTACCTAGAGTCCTGAATCCAAAACCTAAAGGTTCTTTCTATACTAAGGAAGGGTCTCCCATCAGAAGCCAGCTATGGCTTTACACATTCACTCCCTCTGCACTAACAAGATAGTATTCATTTCTAAGGAGAAATGAGTGTGGTTCCCTTATGAAAGAGAGGGACGTCTTCAGATACTCCAGTGAGTTTTTCCTGCCTCTGTGGCAGAGAGGGACTACAGTGGCCTATGAGAGCTGCAATAGCTTCCACAGAGCAAGCTGCTCAAATCTCCAAATCTGTGGGAATTAAGAGAAGTCCCTGCCTGGGCCAAGGAGTTGGCCGTGTAAACCAGCAATTGGCTCTGGTAGATCATAGGATCATAGATGCAGATAGAAGGGAACTTAGATTTCATCTTGTCCAACCCCCTAATTTTACAGATGCAGAAACTGAGGCCACATTACTTATATATGTTCACACAGGTTGTATGTGGCAAGAAGCCATAGAGTAAAGAATTAAGGAGGCAGATGCTAATTCTCCAGGAGCTCAGGCATCCCTCTCACTTTTGCCTTTTAAAGATTTGGGTGAGGCAAGGTTATGACTCTGATATGACTGCACTCTTCCTCCCCCCAAACCAAAGTCAGTGGCAAGTTTGCAGAAAGACACTATTAGGGGTACCAAAAACCGTAAGTTACTACTCTTTCAAGGATCACAAAAGAGAAGAGGGACAAATGTGATTATATAAAATTTTAAAAAGTTTTGCACAAACAAAAACAAATGCAATCAAAATTAGAAGACAAAAATAACTAAAGGGGAAAAAAAAAACCTTTGCATTAAGTTTCTCCAAAAAAGTTCTCATTTCTAAGAAATACAAAGAATTGATTCAAATTTATAAGACTGAGTCATTTCCCAATTGATAAATGATTCAAAGAATATGAATAGGCAGTTTTCTAAGGAAGATACATGAGCTATCAACAGTCATGTGAGAGACATTCCAAATTAGAAAAATAAATTTTAAAATATCCATCAGATTGACAAAAATATGATAAAAGAAGGAAGCCACAAATGTTGGCAAGGCTGTGTTAAAACAGGAATATGTTGCATTGTTGGGGTATCTCTGAATTGGTCCATCACTCTGGAAATTATTTTGGAAACATATCCCAAAAGCCACCAAATGATATACCCAGTATAAGGATTACTATTATATCTCTGCCCCCAAAGAGATCAAAAGAAAGAGGGAAAGGATCCAGATACACATACAACAATATTTGTAGCATCTCTTTAAAGAAACTTACAAGGATGCTAATGAACTGAGGAATGAAATACTATTATGCTACAAAAAATAATGAAGAGGATTATTCCAGCTAAACCTAGAAAGACTTAAATGAACTGATATGGAATGAAGACAGCAGAACCAAGAGAACAATTTATAAAATCTCTAAAAGGCAAGGAACTTTGAAAGACTCAAAAAAAAAGACAAATAAAAACATCTGATAATGCGATGACCAGCCATGATTAAAGGGCAGAAGTATCAACCACTTGGCCTGCAAGCAGCTGTAACAGTCCTGAGCATAGCCTGAACCAAATTAAAATGTAATTGAGAAATAATGAACAAAATAAATAAGACGACAATAAAATAGAGATTACATTTTTAAGCTGTCAACAGACAGCCTGCAGGGATTCTCATGTATGGATTAGTGACCTTGTTTCTATTGGAGTTTGATCCCCTTGTTGAAGTGATGTCATGATGAGACAACTCTTGAACTCTAGATAGCTCACTTGACATCCTGGTTACCTCCATGCCTCTGGTCGTAGTTCCTGTTAGCAAGATTATCTTCTAGACTTCTGCTTTCTTCTAGTCTCTAGCCTGGCAATTATCTACACGCCACCTTCAAGCCACAGGATTCTGGGAAATGTAGTCTTCTAATATGGTTGCCATGTCCATATTCAATCTCCTGCTCTCTTCTCTCCAACCCTCACTTGAGAGGTGGGAAAAAGACAAATAACAGGTACAAAAGATGTAGTTTCTACATGATTGAACATGTGTTTTCTATACAGCTTTGTGGGAATATTCATCCCCGTAAATTTCAGGGTTTTATAAATATGAGGAGCCTTTGATCTCTTGCTAATAATAATGTGAAGTAACAGTATCTTTTATTTATCCATCTATAGGATGTTGTATACACAATGCTACTTGTCTTCTGTGTGTCTGTTTCTCATCTGAAAAAAATAGGATAATAATCTTATCTATCACATAAGATTACTGAATCTTTACTAATAACTGGCATTATCTCATTTGAATCTCACAACAGCCCTATGAGGTAGATAGTAAAGTTATTATCTCCATTTTGTTGTTGTTGTTGAGTCTTTGTGACCCCATTTGATAAATGTCTGACTCTTTGTGACTCCATTTGAGCTTCCTTGGCACAAATACTGAAGTGGTTTGCCATTTCCTTCTCCAGGTTATTTTACAGAACTGAGGCAAACAGGGTTAAGTGACTTGCCCAGGGTCACACAGCTAGTGTCTGAGACTAGATTTGAGCTAAGGAAGATGAGCCTTTCCGGTTCCAAATCCAGAGCTCTAGCTGCCTATGTTACAGATCAGGAAATTGTGACACAAAAATTAAATGACTCAGATAATGAATGTTAGAGATTGGCTTTGAATCCAGATCTCCCTGAACCCTGAACTAGTGCCCCATCCACTACACAATTCTGGTTCTATGAAGCATTTTGACAAGTTAAAAACACTATGCATATAAGTACTGTTGGCATTATTTTAACAGATTAGATTTCCAGAAGGCCAAGATGGGGGTACTCATCAAGCTTTAGGAAAGTCTTCTTGTCATGAGAAGAACTGGGGAATTAGTCATCAATTGTCCTAAAAGAATACATGACAGTAGTTCACCTGCTCCCCACCAGAGCTCACCAGGGTTTGGGAGGACTCGGGGGTGAGGTGGAATGTAGCATGACTCACTGATGTGTTCATCTCTGTAAACAGATACTGTAACTGACACAGAATGATTTAGTCAGTCCATCAATAAATGCTAGCCTTTATTAAGGGACCCCTACATGCCAAGCACACTGCTAAGCCCTGGGAAACAAAGATAGGCAAAAAATAGTCTCTTATTTCATGGAGTTCCCAGCCCGGTGTGGGAGATGACTTACAAACAACTGTGTACAAACAAGCTACAGAAAGGGTAAATTGGGAGTCATCTCAGTGGGAGGGCACTAAAATGAAAGAAGACCGGAAACACTTCTTGCCTTATCCCAAAGTCTATTAAGCAGAGACTTCCCTTCAAAGTTAATTGGATGAGGATGGAAAGGAATTAATGAAGGAAAATTGAAAATAAATACCATGTAGCCTTTGAGAAATGTTTCTTTTCCTTCTAACTTTTAGCTCTGAAAGAGTGAAGAGTTACACTGAATGACCACAAACTGTGAGACTCTAATACTGCCTTTCCCTATCCGACCATCCGGAAAGAAAACAAGCAGCAAAGTTAAAAGTTTCCAGGACAGATTCCCTGAATCTATTAAGGCAAGGTTCTTCTGAGTGCAACGGGAATAGTTAGATGTTTGCAGTTGAAAGGAACTTCGGAGGTTATCCAGATGAAGAGACTTATTTTACAAAAAAGGAAAGCGCAGCTCGGGGAGGCTACCAGACTGGCCCGAGGTCCAGGAGGCAGTGACTCTCAGAGCAGGGGTGGAGGCTCCCCCCTTCTGGGGCTCTGGGAACCAGGGGCTCCTCCCAGCCCGCCACACTGCCGCGTTCAGAGATGGATAGAGTCTCCGCAGCCAGCAGGTGTGCGGGCCGGCCAGGGACGCGGATTAGTTGTTCTGCAGGGTCAGGTTGGCACGCTGCTAGCTGAGAGCTCTGGCCAAGTGCTCAGATCTGTCTTTCCGCGGCAGGATGCTCAGCTCCGCCAGCCCCCAGACAGGTCCTTGCTTGCTAAGCTAGCATCTCATCTCGCTTCCTCTTTTCTCCTCTGGAGCCGGGGGTGGGCGGGAGGGAGCCAAGCGAGACCAGAGAGGAGAGCGATTGGCTTGCAGCATTTCGCGAGTCTCCATGAGAGCCACGTTTTCGTGCACGTCCGATTAGTCAGAGCTGCTCTGCCTGGTCAGCCCGTGGTGCCACTGCGCTGCACTGGGAGTCGGGCTTGTTTACACAGCTCATTATTCTCGATTTGCAGTTGCTATAGCAACCACCAGGGGTCAGTTTATAGAAGGAGAGGAAGTTCACTTTGGGGGAGTTCAGTTTTCCAGCTCCAGATCTAGGCATGGCTGGAAAACAAATGGACCCAGCACACGGGGAGGAAACACATTGGAAAGTTTCCGATGCGCAACACCACCCAAGGTTTCCAGGGTCTTCAGAAGATGCTATTGCCTTCCTCCCCTAAAGAGATGTTCTAAGTAAGGGGATGATGAGGGGGGGCTGTTTATCTTCTGCTCGCTGAGGTCACCATGCACACATTTTTCTTTCTTGCACACACACGCACACCCTGCTCACAGCTCCTCCTGAGGATCCTTCCAACATTGGAGAGCAGCTAGGGTACCCTACGTGATTTGTCTTTTGCTTAGATGCTTTCCACTAATTTCACACCTTTCATCTGAGTATCGGCAAGTTTGGACTGTTTCTATTTTCATCTTTTTCACAGGCAGCCGGCCAAAGAGAGAGGGATAAAATGACCTGCCTCAGGATCCAAAGTCAGGGCTTGCTCCAGATGAATTACTGCCAACTTTATAAGATAGACTGGACAAACTCCCATGATGCCTTGTCATGAAACAGTTTCCAGGTGTGGGAAACTACAGCTGCTTCTTTCCCTACCCTTACCACCACACACATACACACACACACACATACATACCATGCAGGTTGCCCACTCTTTTCACATATGCTAAATACCTGCCTACCTGTCCTTTAGAGAAGTGATTAAAAGCTAAACTACAAAGGCTCCCTCAGTGCTGGTATAGTGTGGATAGGACACTGAACTTGGAATCAAGAAAACCTAGGTTCACATTCCATTTCAGGCACTTACTAGATGTGTGACTCTTAGCAAGACATTGATAGTGTGTCTCTGTTTTAAAATGAGTGTGCCTGAAGGAAATAGTTCTTTCAAAATTAGAATGGAACTGATGGAGGCTAATGACTTTATGAGAACCCAAGAAATCACAAAACAAAACCAAAAGAATGAAAAAATGGAAGATAATGTGAAATATCTCATTGGAAAAACAACTGACCTATAAAATAGATCAAGGAGAGACAATTCAAAAATTATGGGACAACCTGAAAGCCATGATCAAAAAAAGAGCCTAGACATCATCTTTCATGAAATTATCAAGGAAAACTGCCATGATATTCTAGAACCAGGGGGCAAAATAAATATTGAAAGAATCCACTGATCACCTCCTGAAAGAGATCCAAAAAAAGAAACTCCTAGGAACATTGTGGCCAAATTCCAGAGTTCCCAGGTCAAGGAGAAAATACTGCAAGCAGCTAGAAAGAAACAATTCAAGTATTGTGGAAATACAATCAGGATAACACAAGATCTAGCAGCTTCTACCTTAAGGGATCGAAGGGCATGGAATATGATATTCCAGAAGTCAAAGGAACTAGGACTAAAACCAAGAATCACCTACCCAGCAAAACTGAGTATAATACTTAAGGGGAAAAAATGGTCTCTCAATGAAACAGAGGACTTTCAAGCATTCTTGATGAAAAGACCAGAGCTGAAAAGAAAATTTGACTTTCAAACACAAGAATCAAGAGAAGCATGAAAAGGTAAACAGCAAATAGAAGTCATAAGGGACTTACTAAAGTTGAACTGTTTACATTTCTACATGAAAAGACAATATTTGTAACTCTTGAAACTTTTTTCAGTATCTGGGTAGTTGGTGGGATTACACACACACACACACACACACACACACACACAGAGCACAGGGTGAGTTGAATAGGACATCTTGAAAAAATGAAATTAAGGGGTGAGAGAGAAATATATTGGGAGGAGAAAGGGAGAAATGGAATGGGACAAATTATCTCTTATAAAAGAGGCAAATAAAAGTCTTCAGTGGAGGGAAAAAGTGGGGAGGTAAGAGAGAAAACATGAAGCTTACTCTCATCACATTCGACTAAAGGAAGGAATAAAATGCGCACTCATTTTGGTCTGAAAACATCTTACAATACAGGAAGGTGGGGGAGAAGGGGATAAGCAGGGTGGCGGGGATGATGGAAGAGAAGGCAATGGGAGGAGCGAGCAATTTGAAGTCAACACTCTTGGGGAGTGACAGGGTTAAAAGAGAACAAAAGAAATGGGGGGCAGGATAGGATGGAGGGAAATATACTTAGTCTTACACACACATACGCAACTATTATGGAAGTCATTTGCAAAACTACACAGATATGGCCTGTATTGAATTGCTTGCCTTCTCATTGGGGATGGGTGGGGAGGGAGGGAAGAATAGAAGTTGGAACTCAAAATTCTAGGAACAACTGTTGAGTATTGTTCTTGCATACAACTAGGAAATAAGAAATACAGGTAATGGGGTATAGAAATTTATCTTGCCCTACAGGACAAAAGAGAAGATGGGGATAAGGGGAGGGAGGGCAGATTGCTGATAAGGGTAATTAGAATGCTCAGAGTTTTGAGGTGGGGGAGGGGAGAAATGGGGAGAAAATTTGGAACTCAAATGTGGAAATGAATGTTGAAAACTTAAATAAATAAAAAAAGTAAAATGAGTGTGCCTCAGTTTTAAAATCAGGAGAGTCGACTATAAAACAAACGATCCCCAGCAAGGGTAAAGTCTCTTCTCGTGTTAAATCAATGGCTCTCTGAACCTAGAAAGGAGAAATATTGGGGCAAACAACTCTGACAGTAGGCAAGCAAGCAGTGACCTGACTACATGAGAGTGACTTAGGGTATTGGGGAAGGTCCAATAATCAGGCAGTCCCTGAGACTTATACTAATGTATATCTCTCACATCCAAACAACGACCCTGGAGCAAAAGAGCCAGTGAGCCAGTGACCACAGAAATTCATCCCAGATATTTAAGGAATTGGAGAATCCTAGAATTCCATGCCTGGCATTTCCTTGTTCTTGGGGGAGTGGTACCAGGAGAAATATGAGGTGGCAGCATTGCCTGTGGAGAGGGAAGAAGGGGTATAGAAGAGAAAGGTATTCTTCAGTCCCCACCACAGCCTCCTGCCCATTTCTCCACCCCAGTTCCCAATTACTTCTTCACCTCAGAGATCATTCTGTGGTCCAGATGCCCACGGCAACTGAATCAACCTATTTCTGCTTGTCCTCTTGCGCACAAACACACACACACACACACACACACACACACACACACACACACACAATCCCTAGTTCTGTCTGCCTCAGCTTTCCCTAATGCAAGAGTTCTTACCATTTATGTGTGATAGCAATCTGTTGAAGCTTGTACACCTTTTTCTCACAATGTTTTCAAACACACAAAGTAGAATATATGTGGTTATGAAGGAAATCAATCATATTGAAATATAGTTATCAAGCTATATATTATTTAAACTTTGTGGACCCCAGTTTAAGAACTCCTGTCCTAATAGTTTTAAGTGTTGAAGTTGAGGATACAAAACAAAGCAAAACAAAAAGAAATATAAGGGAAAGAGATTTTATTCTAAAAGAAAAGAAAGAAGATGACTAGGAAGACAGTCCAGGAACAAGAAGAGCCCCCACAGGAATACAGTGGAAGGAAGCTCTCACTCACTCTACAGTTTCTCAGAGATACTCTGGAGCCCTGGCCTACCCCTCCCCCACAACACCTATTTATTCAGTTTATTCCCCCCGCCCCCTCCCCCTCAGAACCCTTCCCTGCCAGTAATTTTGTCCAGGCCACCCCACATCCCACCCTCAGTGTTTTAGAACTGAAAGGAAGGGGGAAGGGAAATGTCCCAATGCTAGAGTAGTTGAGGTTAGAGGAAACCAGTTCTTGGCATCCCAAATTGGATGTCTAAATTTATTTTCCCAAAGAATCATCATTATACACAGTGATTGGGTTCTATACTATTATTAGTGCAGAACTGTATTCTAGGTACATTATGAGTCATATAGGGTTTTGTGGGTTAGTCTAGGAATCTAGTAACTGTTTATAATGCTATTTCTGGAGGGAAAATACTTTTAGAGACCAAACAAATCAAATTAGAGATGATCTTCTGTACCACAACCATTTTCTGTATAGAGGAGCTCTCTCTATTAACTACATCAAAGATTCACTTTAATTTACTTTGCAAGCCATCTTAACTTTTCCTTGAAGGGAAACTCAGTTTTTTAATAGAAGATTATTACAGACATACATATAAACATGTGTAATATAATATACATGCACATATTATATGTGTTATATGTCTGTATTATAGTACATGTATAGATTTATAGCGCATATATGTTTTTTTGACAAAGAAAGAACTCAATTATGCATTCTTTCCTTCAAGGAAGAGTCTCATTTGTTCCAAATTTAATCTAAACCAATATTCATAAGTATTACATTAGTATTTGAAAATTTTAATAGCAAATAAAAAGCCTAACTGCCATATTCAGTTTGTTTGCAAAACTGTGCATGCATAAGTATATATTTATATGTATGTATAAATGCAGATATAAATTGCATACCAAATTCTTATAGTTAGGGATTGCCAGCTGGTTCTGTGAAAGTTTTGCAGAATAGCCTGGTCTATTGGCTATAACCCAGCCTTTAACTATATTTTGTCCCTAAGATTCATCTGAGCATGTAACTTAAAGCAAACAATTCAAGCAAGACAGTCTATCAATCAATAAGCAGTTATTAAACACCTACTATGTGTCAGGCACTGTGCTGCCTGCTAAGGATACAAAGACAGCCAGTACAGGTGAAAACAAAATAACCATAATAAGTTCCATAAATCATCCACCAACTAAACTTGCCGGTTTTCCCACAGGTTCAATCCTAAACAGATAATTAAAGAAAAACTGTCCAGATAAAAATCATACTATAAAGAAAAGTTCTCACCTGTTCCTAACTGAATTTTAAACTCTCAAAGTACTTTTCATCACTGTCGAACAAAAGATGTTACTTGGAGGCTAGTGCTAGGAGTCCAGGATTGTAGATTCTAATTTTACTCCCACAGCCAAGCCTCAAAGTGATACTGGGAAAGGAACTCATCATCTCTTTTAGTTTCGCTATGGGTAAAATGGAGATACTATATTATTACAGGATCCCTGTCTAACTGAAAGGCCATTGTGGGGATGTCCGTAAATCACACTGAGCTACTCCGATGAAAGGCAGGAAGTATGAAATGTGATTATTTATTCTGGGTTTGGTTTTTTATTTTTTTATTTTTTGCAATAACAATGGATTAGAAACTAAAACCAAAATCTAGTTCAAAGTTCTTCTTTTTCAAGCTGTTGAGCAGTATTATACTTCTGGTTTGCTTGATTAGTACGACAAAGAGATCTCATTTACTGAAATCCTATTTTCTTTTTTTTTAATGAACAGTTCTCTCCTTGGGTTTTTGTATCATGTAATAATAAAACCCACATTTAAAACTTTAAACTGATGGACAGTGTTTCTTTAACACCATTCAACAGCTGTTAAGTAGGATAATCAACTGTTTATCCTCATGTCACTAATTCAAATGCTAATTACTCTCAATGCTTCAGCTTATTCATCCACTCAAGCCTTACCAGGTGTGTTGCATGCTAAAGTGATGCTACAGTAACCATGTGCCTTCAGCTATTCAATTCAGAATACACATACAAGCTAGAAGACCAAAGCAAAAAGGATAAATGAATGTTTGTTGATATTGAAAGCCATGGGCCTTGGGACCTTGAGAGTTAGCCAAGGAGAAAAAAAAAAAGCAATTTGTTTTAGGTAGGAAAACTGTTCTGATGACGATTTTAAATTGGATTGCAAAAACCAAATGAATTTCATGTAAGGAACAACTTTATGATTAACATGCACAATTTCAAAATACTTTCTAAATGGCAGTAAATATTCTGGACTTTTAAATTCAATTTTTTTCTTAAAAAGGAAACCTATGGAAAGATAGAACGATGCTTACAGTTTTTCAGTCATGGTCTTCCTATGCTTGTTAATTTTCAACAATCTAATAAACTTTTAAAAATAAGATGCAAAAGACTGCCTTGTTTTTGTTTTTTGTGAATAGTTGTTGCTGCTACAGGATCCTTCTGGGATGTTTTGAGAGATAATTTTTAGTTCTGAAAGACTTCCTTGATTGCATCAGAAGCAGGTGTAGCAAAAAAGACACTCCCATCCCTACCACTTAGGACCTAGGTAACACAGAACGAATCACTTAAACCTTCCCTGATCTCTCGCTTCCTTACTAAATTAGAGACAATTTTTAATGTCCCTTCAAGAACTAAATCCTATTATCTTTTTAAGAATCCACACACAAATTCTGTCAACAAATATCTGTTTAAAAGCATAATTTTAGAGCTAGCAGACCTTAGAAGCCATCTAGTCCTCTCCCCTTACCCTTTATTTTACAGATGAAGAAACAGACTCAGAGAATTTGAATGACTTACCCAAGGTCACCTTGGCAGTAAGAATCAGAGGCAGGATGTGAAACTAGTTCTTCCTAACTCCAAAGTAAGCATTCTATTCACTATTATACTGCTTCTTTATTCCCATTGATTGAATTCCTACTAAGTGTTCAGCCCTATGCTAGGTGCTGTAGAGTATACTTTAAAAAAAAAAAAAGAAGAATAAAACGTGATTGCTGTCCTCAATGACTTTCTAGTCTAATTGGAAATAAATGCCTGTAATCTGGTGCACAAGTTCATGTGGATAATGGCTAAAATAAACTTGGAAGAGGTAGGACTTGAACAAGGCTTAATTGATGTTAAAAAAAATTGGCAAGGCAAAATTACAGTCAAGCCATAGGAAGGTACACACCATGAACAAAAGCACAGAGATGGAAATAGGCGTAGTGTAGTCGTGGTATAATGGAGAGGGCACCTTGACCAGAGAGGAGGGTACTCAAATAATATCAGATAGTTTAGGAGTCTCAAACCTCAGGATATGTTGCACAGCTTGTAGATTCTTTCTCCTCTATGAATTTCATGAAGTCTCTTCTCTTTTGTTCAGACTAATATGTAATTAGATTAACACATCATGGGGCAGCTAGGTGGCACAGTGAATAAAACACCGCCCTTGGAGCCAGGAGGACCTGAGTTCAAATGTGATCTCAGACACTTGACACTTACTACCTGTGTGACCTTGAGCAAGTCACTTAACCTCAATTGCTTCACTTCCCTCCCTCCAAAAAAAAATCTTCGTGAAGAGAATTTAAAATTTTCTGTAGCATTAATGCAAAAAGATAATTGCAATAAACTTACATATGAAACTTAAGTTGGATTGTTCTGGCACAGTATAACTAAGCCTTGTGTGAGGGCCTCTTATGGCATAAGGAGCCAGGCACAAAGGGGTACCTAGAGACCTGAGAAAATCTCTTCACTGATTAGATAGTACCATAAGTCTAGTACTTACTCCCTATGTGTCAGGATGTGAGAGTAATATAGCCAAGGTTGAGTAACACCCTAGATGTAGAATCAGGAAGACCTGGGTTTACATCCCATCTCAGACACTTACCTATATGACCCTAGGCAAGTCACTTAACCCCTGTTTCCTAAATTTCTTCATCTGTAAAATGATGGAGTAGGACTTTGATGGCCTCTAAGGTCGCTTCCAGCTTTAATTCTATAATCCTATGAGCCTAAAATCAATCACATAAAACAGAAGAAAAAGAAAAACAGAAGGAAGATCTACAGTTTACAATGACCTGAAATCCAAGCCATCCTAGAATGAGCATCAGCAAGCAAGCATTTGTTAAGTATCTTCTATGCATCAGGAATGTGGAATATGAAGAAAAATCTATATCTATATGTATCTACATACATAAATATATATGTAAATGTGTATTTAAATGTGAGAAAGAAGAGGAAAGAGAGGCGGATGTAGGGTGTGTTCAGGGAGGACCAGTACCTTTGATGTGAGGCCTGCTGAGCCCTTTTCAGGGCTCTTTCCACCTTTGGTGTCCACCTGTTCCACCCAACTCTCACCTGTGGCTCCAAGAAGCTGCAGCATGTGCAGCGGCCATACCCTGGTATACTGTCTCAGCACACAGGCCAAACCAGGTTGAGGGTAACCAAGGTTTCTCAAACTCATTGGTGAGTTAGGGGGATGTCCACCCCAAGTATGTGAAGATTTCCTCTGGTGGAATGGGCAGATGAGAACAATTTGTTCCAAAGGCCATGAAGGCAAATGAAGCAGGCAATATGGAACGCTTAGAGCTTGGTTAGACACTGAAGACGCCAAGGTCATCCACTGCATCCTGAGCCATCACCAGCCATCTTGACTCTGTCCTGCCACTGGACTGTGATGACTCTGGAGGAGAGAGTAAGGCTGATGACTTCATGCAACTCTGCCTCACTTAAATCCAATTTACTCACAAATCAAAAGACAGCACCCATACCATTTTATTATTATTCCTCAAAGTCCTGTGGCAACAGGGAAGTGATGAAGCAGCAGGTGCGTATACACTGGGCGCTGTAGTCACAACTCCACACACAGGCAGCCCAGGCCATAGGGTCATTTCTCACTGGAAGCAGCAGTGGAACTCGGCAGCCCCCTGGGTTTCTGAGCTGCCTTTTATGGATCGTACTGCTTACCTCCTGGTGTGAAAAGAGGGAGCTAGAAAAGGTGCCCTAAATATTGTCTACTTACCCAACCCTGGCCTGATTATCGCGGGAGGTGGAGAATCATACTACGTGGTTGAAACACAAAAAAATGTACAAAATATACAAAAACATCTGCAAATATGATTCCACTTACCATCAGCACATGGAACGTGCACACACTAATAAGCAACACAAAATCCAGTAGAACTGAAACACAAACTGCCTTTGTTACAAGAGAACTGAACAGGTATTGCATCCAAATGGCAGGCCTGAGTGAAACAAGGTTGGCAAATGAAGGCCAGCTTACTGAAGTTGGAGCTGGATACGCATTTTTCTGAAGTGGGTGCAGTGAAGGGGCATGAAGATGGCCATGGGTTTTGCAATCAAAACTAATCTAATCAGCAAGCTGATATGCCTGCCAAAAGGAGTGAATGACAGGCTCCTGACAGTGCAATTGCCACTCACAGGAAAATGCCATGCCATCATCAGTGCCTACGCTCCCATCATGACAAACCCTGATGAAGTCAAAGAAAAATTTCATGAAGACCTAGAGACCCTTATCATCAACGTTCCAAAAGAGGACAAGCTAATCTTTCTGGGTGATTTTAATGCTAGAGTAGGTTCAGACTACCAGACTTGGCAGAGAATCCTAGGGAGGAATGGAGTTAGAAATAGCAACAGCAATGGTCATTTACTGCTGAAGACTTGTGTATCACATGACCTTCTCATTACCAACACTTTTTTATTTACTTAAAGGCAATAAAACTTCATGGGTGCACCCTTGCAGCAAACCCTGACATCTAATGGACTATGTGATTGTAAGGAGAAGAGACAGACAAGATGTGAGAATGACAAAGGCAATGTGTGGTGCAGAGTGCTGGACTGATCACAGACTTTTCCAGGCTAAATATTAGCATTCATCAAAAGTGCCTCCCCCAAGGTGAAATGACTACCAGAAGAATTCATGTCAACAAATTAGAGCTCTTCTCTGAGCATGAACAATTTGTTGGAGGGAAAGTTGAGCCAACACACAGTTGGCAACAGTGGAACAGAAAAGAGTGGTCAGCTCTCAGAGATTTGGTGTACAGCACTGCATTTGCTCATCTGGATTAGAACACTCACAAACACCCATACTGATTTGATGATAATGATGGGGAAATTCAGAAGCTGCTAAATGAAAAACAAGAACTCCACAGGATATACCAGCAGGATAGTTCATCCACCTCTAAGAAGGCAGCATTTAATTCCATCAAAAGCAAAGTACAAGCAAAGTTTAGAGAGATGCAGGATTCCTAGCTCAGTAAGAAGGCAGATGAAATGCAGTTTTATGCTGACAGTAACAATCCAAAGCTCTTTTATGATTCCCTGAAAACTATTTATGGACCAAAAACCTATGGTGCATTCCAACTACTCAGTGCTGATGGAGCCACATTGATTAGTGATAAGGACATGATCCTAGAGAAAGGGACTGAATACTTCCATAGGGTTCTCAACAGACCATCATCAATCAATGCTGAGGCCACTGACCATTTACCTCAGGTTGAAGTCAATCTCTCCTTAGCTGAACTTCCAACTGAAGAAAAGGTTTTGAGGGCTATTAGGTTCATGTGGCAAAGCACCTAGTGCTGATTCTATTCCAGCTGAGATTTACAAAGTAGCGGGATCATTGCTCACACAAAAGCTGACTGAAATTTTCCAAGTTATATGGCAAGAGGAGATTATCCCCCAGAATTTCAAGGATGCCTCCATTGTCCATCTCTATAAAGGTAAAGGGAATAGATTGTCCTGTGAGAATCACAGAAATGTCTCTCTCTTAGTCATTGCAGGCAAAATTCTTCCTAACATCCTCCTTAATATACTGATCCTTCACCTGGAAGATGGTCATATATCTGAGAGCCAGTGTGGCTTCAGAAAGTGCTGAAGAACAGTCGATATGGTGTTTGGTGCCTAACAATTCCAGGAGAAGTGCCAGGAGCAGAACAGAGGTCTGCACACATTTGTAGATCTGACCAAGGCTAATCTGTTAATCATAAGTGCTTATGGAAAATTATGTCAAAATTTGGTTGCCAGAGAAGTTCATCAGTATTGTACATCAGTTTCATGATGGCATGTTTGCCCGGGTTCTGAATAGTGGACAATGTTCTCATGACTTTCCAGTCACCAATGGAATGAAACAGGCTGTGTGCTTCCTCCCATGTTTTTAGCATGATGTTTTCTGGTCAAATTTATGACAGGTATCAGTGCGTAATAGAGATGTTGTCAAATGCTTTCAATGAGGATGAACACGACATCAAGGTCAACTAGTATACTGATGGTAAATTCTTCAATTTGAAAAGGCTACAATCCAAGACCAAAATGGAGGGAGTATTGGTACATGATTTTCTGTTTGCAGATGATTGTGCACTCAATGCAGCCTTTGAAGCTGAGATACAATAAAGTTTGGATCAATTCTCTGCTGCCTGTGCTAATTTTGGCCTATTAATTAAACCAAGAAAACACAGGTGCTCCATCAGCCACCACCACACCATCCATACATGGAACCATGGGTTACAACAAATGGAGAAGTTTTGAATGCTGTGGATAAGTTTACTTACCTTGGTAGTATACTTTCCAGGGATGTACACATTGATAACGAGGTTGATACATGCATTGCCATAGCTAGCTCAGTATTTGGGAGGTTCCGAAGAAAAGTTTGGGAGAGAAAAGGTATTAGACTGACTACCAAATTGAAGATCTGCAGAGCCGTTGTGCTGACCTCATTGTTGTATGCCTGTGAAACATGGACAGTCTACCAGCACCATGCTAGGAAACTGAATCGCTTCCATTTGAACCGTCTTAGGAAGATTCTGAGGATCACCTGGCAGGATAGGGTACCAGACACTGAAGTCCTTGCACAAGCTGAATTGCCAAGCATTCAAACTATGCTTCAGAGATCACAACTCTGATGAGCTGGCCACATTGTTCGAATACAAAATGTACAATTGCCAAAAAAAGACTATTTTATGGAGAACTCACATGGGGCAGGTGATCACATGGTGGTCAGAAAAAGCAATACAAGGACACTCTTAATGTCTCTCTCAAGAACTTTGGATTTGACTGTGCAACGTGGGAGATACTGGCGCAGGACCACTCAGCATGGTGTGCCCAGTACAGAAAGGATGCTGTGCTTTATGAGCAAAGCAGAATTGAAACAGCACAAAATAAACATAGGATGCACAAATTTGGAGCATCAATTCCAAATATTTACATAGACTATCTGTGCCCAACCTGTGGTACAGCATTCTGAGCTCATATTGGTCTGATCAGCCACAGTTGGACACACTGAAATTTCACTTTGTCATCGTGGCGCTATTTTGGTCCTCTTCAGCAACGAAGGACAACAGCCAACCATTTAAATGTGAGAAAGAAGAGGAAAGAGAGAATGTGAGAGGAGAGAGAATGAGAGGAAGAATGTGCGTGTGTGATAGAGACAGAAAGAATAAGAGAGGCAGAGAGAGACAAAAAGAGAGAAAAAAGAGAAAGAGAAGGTGAGACAGAGAAGAGAAAGAGAAGAGACAGACAGACAGAGAGTACAGGCCAATGATTTCCTTGCTTAAGGAACTTGCTGAGAGGAAATTCCCTTTATTAGTGTAGATCGTCACCTGCCCTTCAATTGTGAAGACTTGCCTGGGGTCCTGGAAGATCATATGACTTGTCCAGGGTCACATAATAATAGCTAGTAATATTTGTCAAAAAGCAAGACTTGGACCCAAGTCCTCTTGATCTAAGGCCAGCTCTCTATTACACACTGACACGTATAAACAGAAGAAATACACCTGTTAGGCCCTAGGCAACTAGGTGGCACAGTGAATAAAATGTCAGGTCTCAAGTCAGGAAGACTCATCTGGCCTCAGATACTTACTAGATATGTGACCCTGGGCAAGTCACTTAATCCCGTCTGCCTCAGTTTCCTCTTCTGTAAAACGAACTAGAGAAGAAAATTGCAAACCACTCCAGTATCTCTACCAAAAAAGAACCAAATGGGGTCACAACGACTAGGACATAACTGAAATGGTCTCTGAAGGACCTATGCATATGGTTGGATCTGTTTTGGTCTTAAGCTAGCTTTTAATGGTCATGGGTCTAGTCTCCCTTTTCTCATACTCTGCGGTTCCTTAAACTCCCATCCCGGCACCTTGGGGACAAACAATTTAAAGTTTGGATTTTTAGTTCATATCTAGATCTTCTCAAAGAGTAAAAAGTATTCAACATACAGTATAAAGCAGATAAGAGACAGGCATTTTATTCCTACACATAATATGTCCTAAACATAAAAAGATTTACATTGCACATTGACAAAAGGATTCAGTAACTTAATTTATAATCACTGTTACAATTTGCTAAAAGACTGATACTTAAATCTTATCAGAACATAAAGCAGTTTGCAGGGTTGCTGATAGAGCAGTTTTACGCTTGACTCAAAGTCTGTGTCTTCTGACAAACCAAACCAGTTGCTTAGACTCTTCCTCTTTTCTGTGTCATTCTCATCCAAGAAAAAGCTGGCTACTGATCAGCTTTGCTCAGTAGACCCATGACCTCTGGACCTTTCAAACTCTCCAGGTGGCCTCCAAGCTGGAACTCAGCCACCACAAAATTGATGCTTGATCACCTACTCAGGAAAGGAAACACAAAACAGAAAAGGCAGTCAGGGGTCCAGAAACAAGCTTGCCTAGTGAAATCCCCTTACTCTGCTGGAATGGGGAAGGATCAGCTTATTCCTATCCTTAACATGGAATGAGTTCTATGATGCCACCTAGAAGGTTGAAGGAAGAGAGAGCACCCTGTCCCCATGACCATTGTCACAGGAGGGAAGAGAAACCAAGGAACCATTCAAAGTTTACTTTGTCATAGCAAAGTGATCAGTCCTTTCACCTCTGGGCCACCATATGGCTGAAAGCAGAAAGGAAGTTTGTCATCCCCAAAAGGTCCAAGAACTAGGTCACCATGTGGAAGTTTCCAGAGAAGCTCCAAGTACATTCTAGATTGACCCCTATGGGCCAATTCAATCTCTGTTTCCCTGGGTAATTTGAGTGGGGGGGTGGGGAGGGAACACTAGCTGCTGGAGGGATCAAGAAAGACCTCATGTCATATAGGAGGTGGTGCTTGTGTTGAGCTTTGAAGGAGATTAGGATTCTATAAAGTACAGGCATCAGGTCAGGCTGTGCAAAGGCCATTCACATGAGATCAGCTAGCATCACTTTATTCCTTTTCCTTTTTTGCGGTCACCCTCATTGTTGACCTCATCACTCATGTTACAGACTCATTGTCACCAAGAAGCTTTCTAGACCATAGTTAAACTTTCCCTTTCATCACCCACCTATAAAACTATCTGTAGAGTGAGTAAACTTACTTTAAAATATGGTGTGCCATCCTACATAGGAAACCAACAACTAACAGGACACATGTTTTGTAAATTTTTTTTTCCAATAGTGAATACGGGCTCTGTTGAGCCAGCACAGTCTCTGACACAGTCACTTTTGTGACCATTGGCACTCACATGTAAAGACTGTTGGCTGAAACAAGGGGTGTAGTCTGTGGCTGGGAAATGCAGTTTTCTTGGTGCAAAGTTAGCTAGCCCACATAGAGATTTAACCCTGTGCTTGGCAACTAATGAACTCTAACACAAGATGCAAAGAGAGTTTATGAAGGTGGCCCACTTCGTAAACTTATTTTTCACTCTCTTTGGTTGTCTCACCACCAGTTAATAACCTAGGTTCTACTAATTGTGTGATCATGAACACATCTCTTAGCTTTTCTGAGTCTGTTTCCTCATTTGCAAAAGTGGGACAGTAATACCCCCCCAATGACAAAGTTATTGGGCCATAATATATGAAATGACATAATATATGAAATGACAATATATGAAATGCGTTTTGCAAATCATGAAGTACTGTGTAAATGTGAGCTGTTATTACAAGTCCCTGTGATAAGCACTGGCAGTACTTTGAGGCTTGGATCCCCTTTTCCTTTCTCCCCACTCCCCAGCTTCTACTGCATTCCCGGCCCCAAAATTACCTTGTATTTGCTTTGTATGTATTTTGTTCATATATGTGTGTACACCTGCTGTCTCTCCCCATAAAGTGTGACCTACTTGATGACAGGGACTATTTCATTTTTTTCTTTGTATCTTCAGCATTTAGTACGGCTTGATTGTTGTTCAGTCATATCCAACTCTTCGTGATCCCATTTGGGTTTTGTCTTGGCAAAGATATAGGAGTGGTTTGCCATTTCCTTCTCCAGCTCATTTTATAGATGAGGAAAATGAGGCAAATAGGGTTAAGTGACTTGTCTAAGGTCACACAGCTAGTAAGTGTCTGAGGCCAGATTTGAACTCAAAAATGAGTCTTCCTGGCTCTAAGCCCAGAGCTCCATCCACTGTGCCACCTACCTTTCTTGACACATAGTAGATGTCCTTAGTGAGGACACTTGGTCCTCCAAAATAGATTATAAACCATGCCTTCTCATCTTGTACAATTGCCTTCCATGTCCTTCACTAAATCTTATAGAAAATTATCTAATACTGCAGGCCTCCCTCTGCATCTTTTAATTTTCTTGTACTGCCTTGCACATAGTAGGCACTTCATAATTATTTGTTAAATGAATAAATGAATGCATACCACTGTAGCGCTCTTCTTTCCCCATTGGAGCATTCTGATGATCTATCTATCTGCTACCTGGTCAGTCCACGTCCTTCCCTAGTAATAAGTGTCTGTAATCATGTCTTTTACCTTACTTATTTTATGATGTCATTATTAAGCAGAATATGTTGCAGCCTTACTTGCTTTGCTTACCATACTTTTTTTTCTATTGGCCATTAGTTTACCTGAAACATTTAGTCTTTGGAGATCATTTCACAGACCTATACATCATTTTCAGAAAAATGTTTGTATTAAGAAGTCAGTCTCTGGTGTCTAGAACCAGCCTGGGAATCAATAAAAACAAAATTTTTCAAATGCAGTCCAGTCTGCTCTCTCCATCATAATCCATTCTGGGCCCAGTATACTGTGTATCTATGGCACCTGTCCAAAAACAAATGTCCTTGTGGACTGAGTCAAGAGGCTGGCCATACATATGCATGTCACAATCTGGACACTATCCATTCTTCATCCATTAATGGAGCTAGGAAAATGAAAAAAAATTACATATAGAATCTCAGAGTTGGAAGAGACCTTTTAATCCAAACCATACCAAGTAAGAATCCTCTAAATATTATTTCTGACAAGTTTGCTAGATGATCCTTCAGTAATAAGGAGCTTGTTCACTATCTTTGAAGCAGTCAGCATACTTTAATTGAAAGAGTTCTAGATTTAGGATCAGAGAGCTACTTCTGAAAATCCTAATTCTCTAGGTAATCAGCTCTATGATCTTGTTGGACAAGTCAGTTAGGCTGTCTGGGCCTCAGTTTCTTCATCTGCAAAATGAAGAAAGTGAAGCAATTGGACTCTAGCTTCCCTTCTGGCTCTGAATTCTGAGACTCTTTTATTTTCCAGTCCATTCAGATAATTCTAATTGATGAGATATTTTCCCTTACATTAAGCCAAAATCTGTACCTTCGAAACTCCCATCTATTGTTCTTATTTTCCCCAAGAAGAATAAATTAAATCATATTTCCAGAGCAACACAGATTTAAAGCAAGGAAGGACTCAAAGATTATGTCACCTACCCCTTTGAGGAAACTGAGGTCCAGAGTGTTTAAGTAACTTGCCCAAGAACACACAGGTAATGAGTGACAGAGTTTGGATTGGAATCTAGGTTTTTTAACTTCCAACTCATCGCTTTTTCCATCGTACCATCTTTCAAATACTCGGAGAGAGCTACCATCTCCTCCCATAAGCCTCTTTTTCTTCAAGCTATATATCTTTAGTTTATTTCTTGATCCCTATATGGAATGGTTTCTAGTATTCTTATCCTCCTGGTTGCCTTTCTCTGGATAATCTCCACTTTGTCCACATTCTTCCTAAAATGTCATGCTTAGACCCGAACACAATACTCTAAGGCAGAGAACAGTGGGATCATCACCTCCATTATCTTTTATACCATGTTTCTAATAATGCAGACTCAAACACCAATAGCTTTTTTTGACCATTTTGTCAAACTATTTTTACATGTTGATTTTGCAGTCCACTAAAACCCCCAGTTTTTTTTAACACAAGCAATCACATGGACATATATCACTTCGTCCTACACATCCTTACAGATACATATTACTAGGGAAGGACATGGACTGATCAGGTAGCAGATAGATCATCCAATGGGAAAAGAAGAGAGGATGAGATATCTTCTCACGTATGTTCTTTAGGCTCATTCTTGCTCTTGTCATTTTTCAGCATTTACTTATATTTGCTTTGTGGTGAATGTTTTTATACATTGTTATAATCATTGCATACATTGTTTTCTTGGCTCTGTTCCCTTCACTCTGCATCAGTTTATGTAAGTCTTTTCATGCTTTTCTGTATTTACGTCATATTCATTGTTTCTTGCAACACTGTAATATTCCATTACATTCATGCACTACAATTTGTTTAGTCATTCCCCTTACTTTTCTCCCACTTCTTTACTATCAAAAATAGTGTAGATATGAATATTTTGGCATCTGTGGGGACTTTATTCTTATCAATGACCTCCTTAGGGTATATGCCTAGTGGTAGAATCTCTGGATCAGAAAGGGTGGACATTTTAACAAAATTCCAAATTGATTTCCAAAATGATTTTACTAATTCATAGCTTCACCAATTATACACTAGTGTGCCTATCTTCCCACAACCTTCCAAAGCTAAATATTCTCATTTTTTATCGTCTTTGCCAGTTTTCTGGGTTTAAAATAAAAGCTCAAAGACATTTGATCTGCCTTTCTCTCCATATTAATGATTTGGAACATTCTTTCACATGGTTGTTAATAGTTTGCAAATTCTTCTTTGGAAAACTGTTCATACCTTTTCATGACATATCTATTAGGCAATATATTATCTTGGATTTTAATTACATTTACCATATTTTTTTCTATTCTTCCCAAACCAAAGAGGAAAAATAAGAGATGAGTTATTCTCTATCTTCTCTCCATCATCCCTAGTCATCACTTCATCTACTTGACTGACGGTCCTTTCTTTGTCTTTCTCTTTTCCCCAACATGAATTTAAAAAATCTTTTAGTTGTCCTCCTTTCATTGTCACCTCACCTTGTCTTGGACTTTGTCTGTCCTAACAACATTCTTACAAGAGCATGCAACTCTCTTGAAATTCATTCTCATTTACCTGCCCTTATTTCTACTTTCTGTACATGTCTTAAGAAAGTATAAGTTGGTCAGGGAGTCTCCTTTGCATCTACACCTGTATCTTAAAACAATTCCCCCTTTTCTTCCTCATTGCAATTGTTTATTAATATCATCAAAATATCATTCTTGACAGCATCCCTGTATATCTTGGGCCGATTTCCTCTATTGAATTTTAGGTCACAGGATCTTATTTATCTTTTTCCTGAACACTTTGAAATCTACTCTTCCAAAGTCTGAATTGTTTGTCTGTTTATGCCTGGCTTTCCCTTCATTATCTAGCATAAACTCTGAAAAAGACTGTTCCCTTTCTTAATTTTTCTGTGAAAATCTGTTTTTCCTTATTATTTAGAATCAAATTCAAACTAGTATTTCCTCCATCTTTTGAAAAAAAATATCATTAAGATAAATTTAAGAAGTCAGTAGTAGTTCTGCTTTAAACAAAGAGAATGCTCTGGCAGATGCCTCACTAGGTAAAGTCCAACCCCAGCCTCTACCCCATGCATCCCACAGACATTCCAAGTCTTGTCCCATGCCCTGTTTTGATCTGCTTGACCAACTCATCATTCATTTTCTCCTTCTGATCAGATGATTTGTAATATATGTCTACAACAGTATTGTTTTTCTATGATCCTCTTCTGATTCTCACCAAACACTCTTCCACTAAGCTCCCCACTCTTCTGGTTTATGAAGTTCCTCTAGTATGGGTGCTACTGTTGCTGCTTGTACTTCATTTTTGAAGAGGACAGAGTAATGTCTTGACTTGCTCATGAACTGGATTTAAGAGAGGCAGAGTTGCACAGAAGTTGTCAGTTTCACTCTCTCTTCCAGAGTCATCAAAGACCAGTGGCAGAACAAAGGGCAAGACCACTGGCAATGGCCCAGAATACAGTGAATAACCTTGCCGTCTTGGATGTCTGGGCAAGCTCTAAATTTGGAGTGCCATAGTGCCTGCTTCAGCTGCCTTCATAGTCATTGGAACAAATTGTTCTCATCTACCCATTTCACCAGGGGAAGTCTTCACGTGCCTTGGGTAGATATTCTCCTACCTCACCTGAAGTCTATCAGTTATCCTCAATCTGGTTTAGCACTTGTGTTGGGATGACTTTCCACGGTGTGGCCACTGTGGATGCCACAGCTTCTTGAAGTCACAGATGAGAGTTGGGGGACAGGTAGATACCAAAGGTGGATGAGAAGCCCTGAAAAGGGCTCAGTAAGCCCTCACACCAGAGATACAAGTCCTCTCTATCCCAGAGCAGACAGAGCACTAAGCCTAGAGCCAGAAAGACCTGAGTCCAAATCCAGCCTCAGATACTTAATAGATGTGTGACTTTGGGCAAGTCACTTAACTCTGCTTCAGTTTCCTTACCTGTAAAATGAGCTAGAGAAGAAGCTGGACACAGGAAACTACTCCAGTATCTTTGCCAAGAAAACCCCAAATAGAATCATGAAGAATCAGAGGCAATTGAACTATAAACAACATGAATATAATAATCAGGCTCCAGTATGGATGTTATAATGATAAATTAATATGCTACTCTGTTGCCCATTTTATCTGACTTTTATCCTGTTTTAACTTTCCATTGCCATATGAGTCATAGCCTACTATATTTTACCTTTGAGTTCATTTACTTCCTTGCTTTAATATCTCCAAGTCATCTTATTTATTTTTCACAGTCAATACATTTGTGTATATACACATATGGACATAAGTTTATTACTGTCCCTCTTTTGGATATTGTCTCCTGTGAATTTCAGATTCCCTCCACCTATATTTTTCTTCCTATGTCTAACTCACTACTCTTTGTGGCATCCAGTTTGATGAAGGAAATGAGGCCATTTTCTCCCTCTCCTTCCATTTTCAGTTTAAAGCCCTGTTGATCTAATTCACAAATTTCCAGGCAAGCATATTTTTACTGGTAGTCCTTATATGTCTTCTATTCCTGACAAAAAGTCTATAATCTTTATTTCTATTGTATTTTTCTTTATTTTGTTAAATATTGTTATTATTATTAAATATTATTTTTTAATCTGGTTTGGACCTGCTGCTGTTGGCCTTGGGTAGGCTTACGGGTATGTTTGATTCCTCTGTTCTAGTGAGTAAAAGTTTTCATTCTTCTTAGCTTTTCACCTTCTCTAGCTGGGAGACTGACCTACCCATTATGTACATGACTCAGGAGCCCAGATTATTGGAAAATCCCCCTTATTTTCCATACTTGCTGGAAACAAACTCTTTATTCTCTGTCACCCTAGAATTTTAAGCTCTTCTAGCGAACCTCATCACTGTTTGCCAAACCAGTTTGCTGTATCAGTGGGTTAGAACTGGGATTTTTCAGCCAGGAGAATGGGTTCTCTCTAGTGAACAATTTACTTTTGCTTTGCTTTTTTTTCCCCTAGAGTTCTTACTAAGGTACATTTGATCATCAATGAGTGGATTCCTACCCATGCCCTAATGGAAACAGTAAAACAACAGCTTAGGCTCTCGGTTGTGGTCTACAATTTGGGCTTCCCTAGAAATATGACTTCTGGCTATTTTTTTTTTGCTAGGTTGTTTTGTTTTGTTTTTTTTGTTACCTGATTTTTTTAAAGAAAAAAAGAAAAAGGGGAAGAGAAAAACAATAAGCAAAAGTGATCAACACACTAAAAAAATCCAAAAATGGATGCAATTTCTGCCCCTGTGAGCTTCCCACTTTTCCTTTCTACCTACTGGTCATGACTGTTTGCTGTTCTTAGATCTTCTGGTATAATCCTTGTCCTCAAGAACTTTAAAAATCAATGCAGGAGAACATTATACACAGTAACAGCCACAGGGTATGGGGACAGTTTTTAATGGACTTAGTCCTTCACAGAAATGCAAGGACCTAAAACATTTCCAAAGGACTCATGATGCAAAATGCCATCCACATCCAGAAAAAGAAATATGGAGTCAGAACTCAGAATGAAACAGACTGTTTTCTCTTTTGTTATGTCTGATTTTGTTTGGTTTTTCTAATGCATTCTACCATTCATTTTAATTCTTCTATGCAATACGACTAATGTGAAAATATGTCTAGTAAGAATATATGTGTAGAACCCATATAAGATTGGATGCCATCTTGGGGAAGGAAGGAGGAGGGGGAGGGAAGGAGGAGGGAGAGGGAGAAAATTTAAAACTTATGGAAGTGATTGTTGAAAATTGAAAACAAATAAATTTGAAAAAAAGAGAAAAAATGGCGGGTATACACAAATGACTATTATAGAAGTTAGAGCATGCTTATTTGTTAAGAGAGGTCAAACAATGCATCATGGCAATGCATGTGGAATTTTGAGCCCCAAAGCTGCCCCTTCTTTGAGTGTACACATTGCAGATCTATAGCTAGTAACTAATGTATTTGTGTTCTGGGTGTGAGGAAAGTAAAAGTCTGGTCCTTCATTTGCTCTGTCATTCATCTTGATTGAACAATTTTGTGTACCTACGTGAGGAACAGTATCTCTGTCAATCAACAAATATTTATTAAATGCTTACAATGTCTCTGGCGCTGTCTCGTCTGTTTTTACCAATCAGTTGTACATATTAAAAATACATAGGACAGGGGCAGGTAGGCACAATGTATAGAGCACCAGCCCTGGAGTCAGGAGAACCTGAGGTCAAATCTAGCCTCAAACACTTGACCCTTAATAGCTGTGTGACCCTGGGCAAATCATTTAATCCCATTGTCTCATCAAAAAACAAAATAAAAAATAGATATAGATACACACACAGAGGACATTAATTTAGAGGGGATAAAACACAAGCAAAGCCATTCCAACTTATTAAAATTAAAGACATGTTGCATTCTTCCCTAAAATGCAAGAAAATACAGATAAATTCCTTATACTTTCCTCAATTTATGTACCCAAAAGAACATGGGGAAAGGCCCAGTGAGAGAGAGCCAATAAGGTCTTTCCCAACTCTTAAGACGTATCCAGTTCAATCCTCTAAGTATTTACTGAGTGCCTACTATGTACAAAACACCATGCTAGGTACTAAGGATACCGACAGAATTAAGACCAGTCCCTGCCATCTAGGGACTTATACTGTAATAGGAAGATAAACCATGTACACAAATATATGTAACAAGGGTAATCATTAGAAGGGAGCCTTTTCTTCCTCATTTGCTGGACTGGAGAAAAAACTCCCCCTCCAGTCTCCAAGTCCAAGGAAAAGTTGGCAGTGCCCCAAGTGACACATTCAAAAGAGAGGAAGAAAGAAGCCAAGCCTTTCTCCTCTCCTTTTATAGCCTACTGAGTGGGAGACTCATCGTGGCTCAGTCACCAATTATCTCTGACACAGTTACCCAGTCATGGGGACTGGTAAGGGAATTCTGTATCAACCCATGGAGCAAGTCCTTCCAGACTAAGCATATGCCCATGCCCACAGAACTAGAGCATTTACCCAGGTCCATGAAAGGTGTCCCCCTCTACCAGATTGAGGGACTCTCGTACTATATATATGATTATATTTTTAAACTTAAATGTACATACATATACTTCAAGGTATGTGTGTGTAAGTGTAAATCTATATCTCTATGTACGTATATATAGATATAGATGCATAGAGATATGTACATAGATATAGATAGATTTTAAAAATGTATTTTTAAATGCAGGCTCTCAAGTTAGTGGAGCATATTCAGGAAAATTAGAACTGCCATTTGGTTCTTGGGCATTGAATGCCAGCCAAGTAAAATCAAATATCGAAACAAGATCATCTGATCTTGGTTCTCACCCATTTGTGCTTTAAGCCCCCTATTCAAACATTCAACTCCTATTCTCACCATCTCAGCTTACACGTGGGGAGATCAGATCTCCTGCCCAAGGGCACAAGATGATTGCCTTTGGCAGGGGTTAAGAAGGTGCTTCCTCATCCCACATTGAGAACATTTCATAACTGGCTAAGTGCAATGAAAGGAGTTTTGTTTGAGGGTTTTCACCTTCAGCAGAAGCACCACTGAGGTGAAATCTTAGTTTAGTTGAATTTTCATTTATATACATGCACATATAAAAAGGATACCATAGTCAGAATGTTTCTGAAAGGGCCTAGGATTTATGGATATGAGCTTTAGCACTCAACTTTAAAAACAAAAACCCTTAGTCACTGAAATGGCTATTATTTGAGTATGGATCAAGGTTATATATCAAGAGAATGACAGAGCCAAGAATAAAATTCAGAACCCTTGACTCACCAGAATGTATTAGAGATTAAAAGGCAAGACCTATTGGGGTGGGAATCACACACAGGTCTATTTCTTTTATAATAGTAGATAGGTGTTATTATCCCCATTTTACAAAGAAGGAATCAGTCCCAGAGAAATTAATTTGCCCAGGGTCATACAATTAGTAAGACTACATTAGAATAATAAGCTAAGAAGTGGATGAAAAAGTTAGAATACATGAGGGCTCTTTAGCTGGAAAGGATGCATATACTATTGCATACTGTTACCTCTGGGGAAGGGGAAAAGGTAAGGAAGTAAGCATTTATTAAGCACCTACTATGTGCAAGGCACTGGGCTAAGCACTTTTTAAAATATCTGTGATCTCACTTGTTCCTCACAATAGCCCTGTAAGGGAGGTTTATTAGGACCCTCATTTTACAGTTGAGGAAACTGAGGCAGACAGAGGTTAAGCGATTTGCCCTGGCAGTCAGTAAGGGTCTGAGGCTGAATTCTTGACCCAGGCCTAGTGTTCTATCCAGTATATAACCTAACTACCTATGATTTAGTTTATTTCAATTAATGAGTTCTAGGACTAGCCTGATTTCAACTACCTAGTTAACTTTGAGTCTCAGTTTCTTCATCTGTAAAATGACAGAGTAAAGCAGGGAGGGGGAGGAAGGATAATCTCAAAGATCCCTTTCCAACTTTAAACTCTGTACTTCTAAAAAAACTTTAAGGACTTAATCTGTGCCTACTACTTGTCTCTATCATTTGAAACATACATCTAGCCAGTCTGTAGGCAACCAAGACCAGAAGTTGCAAAGTAGGTACCAGCCTACGCTGGTAGAGGGAGTCTTCTAAACCTAAGAAATCATGGATCTAATTCGAAAAAAAAAAAAAACAAAAACCAGAAAGAAGTGTGTGTGTGTGTGTGTGTGTGTGTGTGTGTGTGTGTGTGTGTGTGTGTGTGCAGAGTAAGGAAAGAAAAGAAAAAGAAACAAAAACAGAGAGACTGAGATAGAGAAGAGAGAAAGAGGCAGAGAGAGACAGAGACACAGGAGAGAGACAGAGAGAGAGAGAGAAGACATAGTATTTGTATTTTCCTCATCCACCTTACATAGATAGTCATGTATATTATTTTTTACTTACCTTTGGGGGAAAGGGAGATTTAATAACCTTCATTGTTAACCTATTTTCAAGCTTCACAACTTGCCAAGTTAGGAAGCTCTCCCTTAGAGAAGTCCTTCTGGGATAGTGCCATAACTCGAAAGTAATGAGTTGTTAAGATCACTGACATTGTTTAATGTCTTACCTTTTCTTTTAGAGGTGATTAAAAAAGAGAGAGAAAAGAAAAGAGACACTGTGGTGTCTTGGACAGAGACCAGGAACACCTATTTTTAAGTTCTGTCTCATGAACATACTGACTGTGTGGTCTTGGGTAAGTCACTTAACTTCTCAGTGGTGTTTTACTCAATTAGAAATGAAGCCACTAAACTGTATATAAGGATCTCTGTGAGCTTCATATTGACTTAGAAAACCACACATGCCTAAGCATTTCTGGGTTTTATTACTATATCAATACACCAAAATCAGATAGGGATTACATTTTAATATAGTCCAGGCAATATTTGGGTAGTGTTGCCCATGGGCTTTGTGTTTGCTGTCTCTCCTCGAGGCAACTCTCTAAGATTAAACAAAATGCAGAAAAGGTGTTGACCTGGATGAGTAAAAGCAGTTTATAGTTTTGTCATATGGGAGTTCTCTGTATTAATGAAATCAAAGATGTAGCCCCTAATCTTATCCTCTAGAATAGATAGATAAGAAGAAAGGAAGGAAGGAGGAATGAAGGAAAGAAGGAAGGAAAGGAGGTAGGAAGGATAAGAAAGGAAGGAAGGAAAGAAAGGAAGGGAGAGAAAGGAAGGAGGGAAGGAAGGGAAAGAAAGAGAGTAAGGAAGGCAGGTAGAGGGAAGAAAGAAGGAAAGAAAGAAAGAGAGAGGGAGAAAGAAAGAAAGGAAGGAAGGAAGGAAGGAAGGAAGGAAGGAAGGAAGGAAGGAAGGAAGGAAGGAAGGAAGGAAGGAAGGAAGGAAGAAAGAAAGAAAGAAAGAAAGAAAGAAAGAAAGAAAGAAAGAAAGAAAGAAAGAAAGAAAGAAAGAAAGAATCTTTGGAATGTTTTAGAGTCCACCAAATCCATTTTATGCTGGTATGGTAAGAGCCAATCAGTTACCTAGGACTAGCCCAAGGAGCATAAGAAAATGGAGTGGACCTGTAAAGATGCCATCTAGAAAAGGAAGCAGATGAAAAGATAGAGACAGCAGTGTCACCTGAGGTTAGCACAGGGCACTGTGGCGCTGGAGCAGGGAAGAAGGAGGAGTTGCCTTGGAAAGTCTCCCTGCTGAGAAGGCAAACAGAAAGTCCTTCCTGGCAATGCATCTCCAACCACAAAGAGCAGAATATTCTCAGAAGTTTTGCATTATAAAGGCAACAAGTGCATGGACAGAACAATAGTCTCACACAAGCCATGTGAGAGTCACACTGTCATACCACAAGATGAAAACATGAACATGGCACCCAGAATAAGCAGGGCATGGCTAGTGATGTGGCCTGGCAGCCTCCTTTCCCTGCCTTCCCACTCTCTCTTCACAAAACAAAGCATCAAGGCCACCCATCTGCCAGTTTTACAAGACCAGGTAGGGTCTTGCCTCTTCTTGCCTTCTGCTTAGCTGGATTGTTTGATGGATGCCATGTCTGCCTCTGGGGTGCCGGCACAGGTGTCCAATCAAATCTTTGGGCTGGATCATGTCTAGAATGATGGAGCTAACAGGGTTTAGTCATTTGGTCACTCAGGCACTCAAAAAGCATGTGTTAAGCATTTATGTACCAGACACTGGGCTAAGAAAAAAGAATACAAGAAAAGGGAAAAAAATAGTATCTGCTCTCAAGAAGTGTGCATTCTAATGTGGAAGACAGCTTATGAATAACTTGGTACATGCAGGATACAAATATGTGTGCATATAAGAATATATATGTATATGTGTATATCTCTACACACACACACACACACACACACACACACACATATGTACACAAAGTATATAGAAGGTAATCTCGGAGGCAAAAGCACTAACAGTGAGGGGGGGGGGGGGAATGTTTCCGGAAAAGATCTCCTGAAGAAGGCATTTGAGCCAAGTCTTGAAGGAAGCCAGGGAAACTAAAAGGTAGAAGTGAAGCAGAATTGCATCCCAGGCACAGGGGAGTATCCTTTGCAAAGATCTGGATACAAAAGAGAACAGTATCACATGCAAGGAGCAGAAAGTAGGCTGGATTATAGCTGGATTGTAGAATGCATCCAAGGAAATGAAGTATAAGAAGACTGAAAAGGAAGGCACCAGGCTGTGACGGGGTTTGTGTCAAACAGGATTTTATATTTGTAGGCCTGTGCTCTGGGAAAATCACTTGTTTAGCTTGTTCTTAATTGTTTTTTCATCTTTGGAATTGAACTGTAATGTTGTAGAACTAAAAGAGGTATTAACGGTATGGTCTACATCAAGCTGAATTAAATTATTTCCAGGGGCCACAAAGGATTCTGAAAATAGTGGCTGGAAGTATGCTTCTGGTCCACTTGCAGCAGAGACAGCCACAGGCTTGTGGGCTACAGTGCCAGGATAGGCCAGTGTTCCAGGCCCTTGGGGAAAGTCTGCCTTGACCCAGTCTAGAGAAGATGAAGCCAGCAATGAGTCAACAACCTTTACCATATAGCCAGGGTGCAGGACTACATTAAATGCCCACCCACCCAACCCCTCCTCTAAACTAGATGTGAGTTGTATGAATACCACAAGAAAACTGTACACACACAATATTATGTGTGCTTAACACAAATGAGAATGTTTGTACATGTTAATCGGGAATGAGTAAGAGATTGACAGCCTGGAAACAAAACAGTGGGTGAAAGATGTGTGGACTCCACCTGTGTGGGGAACTGTGATGAGTCAAAGAGACAGGATGGCTCACCCACCAGTGAGAGAGGAGGAGATGAGCTCAGACCAGAAGCCACTGCATCAATGGAGCCAGGCACTAGATAAGGGGAGTTGATGAAGTTAGGCAAAAGTTTAAAGAGGCTCATTCAGAAATGAGAACAATGCCTGCATTTCTTATCTCCCAGCTCTGTTGTGAGGGAAGTACTCTACTCATATAAGCTATTTATTATTCTTTCAGTGATCTTTGAGCATCATTCTTATAACCTGTCCCCTAAACCTTTTTTTTCCTAAGCTCCTCAGTGTTAAAATTTTCACTCACAGATCATAACATTTAGAACAGGAAGGCATTTTGCAAAGAAGACTGCCTTTTTTGGTCTTTTTTTTTTAATTGTTTATACAAATGAGAAGACTAAGAACTGGAAAGGGGGAAGTGATTTGGCCAGAGTTACATACAGATAGTAAGTAGCAGAGCCAGGATGTAGAGTCAGCTTCTCTAACACCAAAATCCAGTGGCTTTTGCTGTGTCTGAATCACTTCAGTTGTTGCCATCAGGGAAATGAGTTCGGGAATGGAAAAATCTGCATTAGAGGTGAGACAAATGAAAAATCAGAGAGACAGAATTTCTGGGTAATTAATAATCAATTTATTAAGCTAGCTAGTAATCAATAAACTGATGGTCCATGATCTCTCTCGATAATCAAAGACCCCTAATGGAGATACTGAATGCCATGATATATTTTTAGAAAAGGGGTTGCCCCTGACAAGTGAAAATCAACCCTCACTGGTGAGCAATTAATGAAAGGGGGTAGCATATTAATAAGGAACTGGCATATTAATAAGGAGGTGGGCTAAAAGTCTTCATCTCCTCCTGTTGAGAATGTGGCTTAGTCATGAGATTCAGCTGCCTCCAGCAATTTGGACCAAGGAATCCATCTCTACCCAGTCCACTCTGGTTGGTTTTCTCCTTCATAAGCTGGGTCACCTTAAACTCCAGTGGAGGAGTGCAAGGGAATAGACTTGATGCTTTGGAGCTCTAAACCAGTTACATTCTAAGCAGAAGTAAAGTCTCTTATTTGAGTGGGGTCCTGCCCAAGATCTCACAGCAACCTCTCCACCCACCAATCTCATCAATCAGCCTTCTATTTCAGAGACTGGCAGACCTACAGGATCTGCTCCCTGTTTTGTTTTTTCTGGTTTTGGGGTTTTTTTTAAGCGAGAAAGCCAAGGCACTTGAAGTTAGGTGACGGGCCCAAGGTCACACAGCTAGTGTGTCAAGTGTCTGAGGCTGGATTTGAACTCAGGTTCTCCTGACTCCAGGATCAGTACTCTACTCACTGTTCTACCTAGCTGCCCCTCAAAGTCTGGTCCCTGACTGAGGAAATAAAAAAGCCTGGATCCTAATTAATAATGGATTATTAAAACAAGAGAAAATACTCATTTCTCCTAGAGGGGAGTTGTCCAACAGAGTTCTATACCTCTAGGTGGGAATTTATCTTTAGGAAATAAGGCACTGTTGATTGACCAGAAAAGTACAAAAAAGACCATACGTTAGGTGTTTAATATGTGTTTGCATAGTGCTTAGAATATAGTAAGTATTTAATAAGTGTTTATTAGATTGATAAATGTATAAACAATTATAAATGTTTGTGGTGAACTGAATGATTCCAAAAAAGTTATCAGAAGCTTGGATTTCTACTGAGAAGTAGGGTGGGAGTGGGGGAGAGCGAGTGAGGAGGAAGAGGAGGTGATAGGAAATTCTTCCAAAAGATTCTGGAAAACTGATTTTGCTTTGTTTTGGGAAGTAGGGGTGAGGGAAGGATATTGCCACACCCTTTAAGAAGGAGAGGAGGGAATCACAATAATATCAAAGAAACAGCAATCAAGTGTTGCAATTGAAAGAAAACTGGGACACCAGATGCTAAACCAACACTGAATAGGCAGTCTTAGAACGCCCTAAAAATATATTGTGGATCCCTCCTCAGTTAGTGTCCCATGACACTCCTGGATCACCCACAAAACAATTTTCCATAAGTCTGAATTTTCCCTCACTTGGCAGCTAAAAGATTCTTGCTACAAACAAACTCCCTTCTCCGCTGAGATATGTTCAAGCTAAATATTGTATCTCACAAGAGACTGGGCAAGAAGTTTTCTCATGGAGAAATTCATCGCCAGTTACACAATCTCAAGTGTTTTCACGCTAGGAGCAAATGCTCGCTTTAACAATAACAACACAAAGATCACTAGTCAGACATCCTCCACATCAGATTGTTTTTGTTTGATGGCACCGAGTTTGCAATTGTGCCATAAAAATGAATGGATGCGCAGCAATAACCATGTCTCTAACGATCTCTACTTATAGTGAGGAGAGAGATTTGTGCCTTGGTTGATTTCAGAGAATATAGAGTTCAGAAAATTCCCCTTCTGGGGTCAGGCCCCACCCTCGTTCCCAGTCCAACAATCTTCCCTTTTACCCACAATATATATAATGTGTGTGTACATATATATGTACATGTAAATACATGTGTGTATATATGCATGTGTATCTTCATGTGTGTATGTATATAAATGTATATGATCTTATTTCACTCTTTTACATAGGGGATATGATTATGAAGCACAAACCACATACCTGTCACCATTCAACTTAGAGTTACATCCCTAGAGTCACAATCACTTCCTTGATGGAGGTCAGTGAATCCTCACTTCCCTCACTGGTTGCCATGAAGTTTTCTATTCCATATTCTTTTCTACTTTTCCGTCTTTCATGTTTGTCCTTCTTTCATTATTTGTTCAGGTAAAACGTCTTATATCCAGGAGTGTTCCTCCACAGGAATGCCTCTCTCTGTGATTTTTATCATCTCCCACTGGGTGGCTGCTAGATTTCAGGGTCATATACCCTACGGTTTCTTCTTGGGAACAAAGCCATCAGTGTCCCCAGGTGCTAACATTGTCTCTATTTGGGGTGGTTCTTTAATGAGCATCATGCCATTGCTCACTATTAGGTATAGCATCTTTGCTTTCTGTTGGGCATGATATAATTTCTGTTGAGGGGTACATAGGGTGTGTTCAGGGAGGACCAGTACCTTTGATGTGATGGCTTCCAAGCCCTTTTCAGGGGTCTTTCCACCTTTGATGTCCACCTGTTCCACCCAACTCTCACCTGTGGCTCTAAGAAGCTGCAGCATTTGCAGTGGTCACACCTTGGTAAACTGATTCGACAAAGATGGGCCAAACCAGGTTGAGGGTAACCAAGGTTTCTCAAACTCATTGGCGAATTAAGGGGGTGTCTACCCCAAGCATGGGAAGATTTCTTCTGGTGGAATGGGCAGAAGAGAATAATTTGTTCCAACGGCCATGAAGGTAGATGAAGCAGGCAATATAGAACACTTAGAACTTGGTTAGACACTGAAGACGCCAAGGTCATCCACTGCATCCTGAGTCATCACCAGCCGTCTTGACTCTGTTCTGCCACTGGACTGTGATGACTCTGGAGGAGAGAGTGAGGCTGATGATTTCATGCAATTCTGCCTCATTTAAATCCAATTTACTCACAAATCAAAAGACATCACCCCTATCATTTTATTATTATGGCTTAAAGTCCTATGGCAACAGGCAAGTGATGAAGCAGCAGGTGCGTATACACTGGGCGCTGTAGTCACAACCCTGCACACAGGCAGCCCAAGCCATAGGGTCGTTTCTTACTGGAAGCAGCAGTGGAACTCGGCAGCCCCCCAGGTGTCTGAGCTTCCTTTTATGGATCGTACTGCTTACCTCCTGGTTTAAAGAGGAGGGGCTAGAAAAGGTGCCCTAAACATTGTCTGCTTACCCAATCTTGACCTGATTATCGTGGCAGGCAAGGAGTCCCACTGCGTGGTTGAAACACACACACAAAAAATATACAAAATGAACAGAAACACCTGCAAAGATGATTCCATTCACTATCGGCACATGGAACGTGCGCACACTAATAGATGACATAAAGTCCGCTAGAATTGAAACACAAACTGCTCTTGTTGCAAGACAGCTCAAAAGGTATCGCATCCAAATGGCAGCCCTGAATGAAACAAGGTTGGCAAATGAAGGCCAGCTTACTGAAGTTGGAGCTAGATACACATTTTTCTGGAGTGGGCGCAGTGAAGGGGAGCACTGTGAAGCTGGCGTGGGTTTTGCAATCAAAGCTGATCTAATCAGCAAGCTGGTATGCCTGCCAAAAGGAGTGAATAACAGGCTCATGACAATGTGATTGCCACTCACAGGAAAATACCATGCCACCATCATCAGTGCTTATACTCCCACCATGACAAACCCTGATGAAGTCAAAGAAAAATTTTAGGAAGACCTAGAGACCCTTATCACTAATGGGCCAAAAGCTTATCATTCTTGGTGACTTTAATGCTAGAGTAGGCTCAGACTACCAGACTTGGCAGAGAGTCCATGGGAGGAATAGAGTTGGAAACAGCAACAGCAATGGTCATTTACTGCTGAAGACTTGTGCATCACATGACCTTCTCATTACCAACACTTTTCCATTTACCTAAACACAATAAAACTTCATGGATGCACCCTTGCAGCAAACATTGGCATCTAATAGACTATGTGATTGTAAGGGGAAGAGACAGAGAAGATGTGAGAGTGACAAAGGCAATGTGTCGTGCCGAGTGCCGGACTGATCATAAACATATTATCCTTTCCAAGCTAAATATTAGCATTCATCAAAAGTGTCTCCCCCAAGGCAAATGACTACCAGAAGAATTCATGTCAACAAATTAGAGCTCTTCTCTGAACATGAACAGTTTGTTGGAGGGAAAGTTGAGCCAACACACAGTTGGCAACAGTGGAACAGAAAAGGAGTGGTCAGCTCTCAGAGATTTGGTGTACAGCACTGCATTTGCTCCTCTGGATCAGAACACTCACAAACACCAAGACTGGTTTGATGAAAATGATGGGGAAATTCAGAAGCTGCTAAATGAAAAACAAGAACTCCCCAGGACATACCAGCAGGATAGTTCATCCACCTCTAAGAAGGCAGCATTTAATTCCATCAAAAGCAAAGTACAAGCAAAGCTTAGAGAGATGCAGGATTCCTGACTCAGTAAGAAGGCAGATGAAATGCAGTTTTATGCTGACAGTAACAATCCAAAACACTTTTATGATTCCCTGAAAGCTATTTATGGACCAAAAACCTGTGGTGCATCCCAACTACTCAGTGCTGATGGAGCCACATTGATTAGTGATAAGGACATGATCCTAGAGAGAAGGACTGAACATTTCCATAGGGTTCTCAACAGACCATCATCAATCAATGCTGAGGTCATTGACCATTTACCTCAGGTTGAAGTCAATCCCTCCTTAGCTGCACTTCCAACTGAAGAAGAAGTTTTGAGGGTTATTAGGCTCCTTTCATGTGGCAAAGCACCTGGTGCTGTTTCTATTCCAGCTGAGATTTACAAGGTAGGGGGATCATGGTTCACACAAAAGTTGACTGAAATTTTCCAGGTTACATGGCAAGAAGAGATTATCCCCCAGAATTTCAAGGATGCCTCCATGGTCCATCTCTATAAAGGTAAAGGGAATAGATTGTCCTGTGACAATCACAGAGATGTCTCTCTCTTAGTCATTGCTGACAAAATTCTTGCCAGAGTCCTCCTCAATAGACTGATCCTTCATCTGGAAGATGGTCATATACCTGAGCGCCAGTGTGGCTTCAGAAAGGGCCAAGGAACAATAGATATGGTGTTTGCTGTCCAACAACTCCAGGAGAAATGCCAGGAGCAGGACAAAAGTCTGTATACAACATTTATAGATCTGACCAAAGCCTTTCACACTGTTACTCATGAAGGCTTTTGGAAAATTATGTCAAAATTTTGTTGCCCAGAGAAGTTCATCAGTATTATACATCAGTTTCATGATGACATGTTTGCCAGGGTTCTGGATAGTGAACAATGCTCTAGTACCTTCCCAGTAACCAATGGAGTGAAACAGGGCTGGGTCCTTGCTCCCATGTTTTTTAACATGATGTTTTCAGCCATGTTGTCAAATGCTTTTAATGAGGATGAACACAGAATCAAGGTCAGCTACTGTACTGATAGTAAGTTCTTCAGTTTGAAAAGGCTATAGGCCGAGACCAAACTGGAGGGAGTGTTGGTGCATGATTTTCTGTTTGCAGATGACTGTGCACTCAGTGCTACTTCTGAAGCTGAGATGCAACAAAGTATGGATCAATTCTCTGCTGCCTGTGCTAATTTTGGCCTAATAATTAACACCAAGAACACAGGTGCTCCATCAGCTATCACCACACCATCCATACGTGGAATCATTGGTTACAACAAATAGAGAAGTTTTGAACGCTGTGGAAAAGTTCACTTACCTTGGTAGTGTACTTTCCAGGGAGGTACACATTAACTATGAGGTTGATGCACACATTGCCAGAGCTACCTCAGTATTTGGGAGGCTCCAAAGAAAAGTTTGGGAGAGAAGATATATTAGACTGAATACCAAACTGAAGGTCTACAGAGCCGTTGTGCTGACCACATTGTTGTATGCCTGTGAAACAGTCTATGAGCGCCGTGCCAGGAAATTGAATCGCTTCCATTTGAACTGTCTTAGGAAGATTCTGAGGATCACCTGGCAGAGTAAGGTGCCAGAAACTGAAGTCCTTGCTCGAGCTGAACTGCCGAGTATTCAGGCTATGCTTCAGAGAGCGCAACTCCAATGGGCTGGTCACATTGTTCGAATGCAAAATGTACACTTTCCAAAAAGACTATTTTATGGAGAACTCACATGGGGCAGGTGATCACATGGTGGTCAGAAGAAGTGATACAAGGACACTGTCAAGTTCTTTCTCAAGAACTTTGGATTTGACTGTGCCACATGGGAGACACTGGCACAGGACCACTCAGCATGACGTGCTCACATCAGAAAGGGTGCTGTGCTCTTTGAGCAAAGCAGAATTGAGGCAGCACAAAGGAAATGTAGGATGCGCAAATTTGGAGTATCCATCCCAAATATTCACACAGACTATCTGTGCCCAGCCTGTGGTAGAGCATTCCAAGCTCATGTTGATCTGATCAGCCACAGTTGGACACACTGAAATTTCACTTTATCAAGGTGATGTCATTTTGGTCCTCTTCAAGAACAAAGGACAACAACCAACTAAACAACCAACCAATCAATTTCTATTGAGCAGCTTCTATGTTCTCTACTATGATATTCAACCAATAAACATTTATTAAGTGCCTTCTATGTGCCAGATGGGTAGCTAAGTGGTTCAGTGGATAGAGTGGTGGTCCTAGAGTCAGGAAGATTCCTCTTCCTGAGCTTAAATCTGGTGTTGGACACTTACTGTGTACCCATGGCCAAGTCACTTAATCCTGTTTGCCTCAGTTTCCTCATCTATAAAATTAGCTAGAGAGGGAAGTGGAAAATCACTCTAGTGTCTTTGCCAAGAAAACTCCACATGTGGTTATAAAAAGCTGGACACAGCTGAAAAACAATTAAATGACAATAAAATGTGCCAGACACTGTACTCAATACTGGGAATATGAAAAGAGACAAAAGACTGGCCTCAATGCACTTACAATCTGATGGGAGAGACAACATGCAAACATGTATACAAAGCAAGCTATATACAGATTAAATGTGTTCGTCCTTCATTGCCAGACCATGCCATCAGAGAAATAATGACATGACTTGCACTTGACTTTGTTTTGAGTGAGGGAGGGCTGTGCAGGTCACCAGCCTCACTTCTCCTCCAGAGCCATCTGAATCCAGTGACCAGATATTCATCACTGGAGATGACCCAGGATGAGGCAATTGGGGTTAAGTGATTTGCCCAAGGTCACACAGCTAGTGAGTGTCTAGTGTCTGAGGTGAGATTTGAACTCAGGTCCTCCTGACTCCTGCACTGGTTCTCTATCCCCTGCACCACCTAGCTGTCCCTATACAGATTAAACAGGAAATAATTAAACATAAGGCATTAGAATTAAAAGAGGTTGAGCTAGGCTTACTGTAGAAGGTGAGATTTAATTGAGACTTAAGGAAAGCCAAGGAGATCATTAATCAAAGTGGAAGGAGGAGAGCATTCTAGACAAGGGGGACAGTGAGAGAAATGCTCTGGGCATTTTCTCTGACTTTGAAACCTACATATCATCATTAAATGTTCTATCATATTTTATTTATTTTATGTTGTTTTTATTTTATATTATTTTATATTTAAATAATATATTATAATACATTACATCATGTTATTTCTTTATTTTATAATATTTTAATTACTTTGTTAAACATTTCCTCTTGTGCTGCACTGGGAAGACCAACAAGGGGCCTCTTAGCCTCACATTTGACTCCTCTGTGTTAGAGGATCAAGTGTTGCTCCTTTCATGTTTTGGCACCACAAGAAAGCAAAGTTTATCAGAACTGATCAGAAATACAAATATCTCACCTGCTAAAATTGTATCAGGTGGAATGACACTGACCATTAAACCAGAAATGTTCACTTCATGTAACAATGGCGTATTTCGTTATGCATCAATACTGTCTAATAACAAAACTGGAAATATCTCACTAACTATAAGAAAGGAATTCATACTATTTTTGTCAACAGTATTCTTTGCCCCAGTTCACATTGTATATTGCTACCCAACATAGAAAAATTACTCTTTTCTTGAAAGAAACTGTCCCTAAGTATTTTTAAAACAAAATAAAGGAGGAAATGCAGACCTGCTAAAATTTGAAGAGGAAGAGGCTGAAGAAGCTCAAGTCATTTAAAATCTTCACTTAATATAAACTTGAAAATTTATGCCTATTAATATAACAGATGACAAAAATAGCACTAAAATCTCAAATGGTTTTGAAAAGGAGATGGGCAAACTTAGACTGGAATTCAGAAAAGCTCTTTTTGAGTCTGATAGCATGAATCCAACTTGTTGATCAATTCTACCAAAACAAGGTAATTTTAAAAAACTGTGAATATATCTTCCCACAATATTTGACAGAGAGAATAAAAACATTTCTGAACCTGAATCAGGAGCATATGTGGTAGCCATTGCCATAGTAAGAACCATAGGAGGAAAAGGAGAAAGATCAAGAAATACTGCTAAGGCCAAGTATCAAATACCATTCATGTCAGAAGCAAGTTGAGAGAGCTATTAAAGACCTTCAGAAAGGTCATGAAGATTGATTCATCATGTAGGTGATATGTGCATAAATGCAATAGGAAACTTAAGTCCAATATTGCTCTATTAAAGACTAACAAAAGGAAGGATATCAGAAAGGAATCTAGAAAACAAAAGCACATGAAAAAATGTATATTCCCTTAACCTGTGAATGAAAGTAAAACTCAAAAGATCAAGACATATGAGTCAAAGCAACACAAAGAACAAAATAAGCAATTCAACATTAATAAAAAAACACATGAAAAGTAAGGAAATCAGAGGTGAGAGAGAATACCTGAAGAAGAAAAATGTGAAGATTTCTAATCAGAAAATCCAACACATCATAAATGCAATTTGTATCAATCAAGAAAAAGAAAACATGTACCATTAAAGCAAGGAACAACAGTATAGTTACATCAAGAGAAAGGACATATATTCTAGCTTCTCTATAAAACTGGAAAGTTCTGTGTTTGCATAAGAACCATAGTTCTCGGTTCAATCATTTCACCGCGTCTCATGAATTACTAACAAGGCACCTTACCAGTATTCCCTCAGACATAAGTCCAATCCCACCTTTCTTCATAGAAAGCATCATATTGCCAAAAGAACACCAATGACTACTCCGCAATTGTAGTCCAATTATGTGTTCATGTACAGTACTCTGCATAAACTATTCACAACTTGTATCCTTCAAAAAAAAATCTATAAACACATGTAAGAAAACAATATATTGGCTTTTCAGCAAAAAAAGGGCATGCCAAAAAGTCCAGGTACATAAAGAGCCATTACTGACTCATTAACAAGTTGCTCCTAAGCGCTCAAACATTTACTGCATTTGTTGATTATCATAAAACCTTGGGGACTCAGTTCCACACTCATGGCTTGTGTATTTACTGCAAATATATGAAATAAACCTAAGTGTAGTGAGAATGAAAGAATATTTGATATTCATAGAAAACTGCTTTCCATTTAAAACATGTTTGAAAAATGTCAAGAATGATTCCTTAAAAAAATATAGCATATATCAGGGAAATTAATTTAAAGATCATTATGGTTCTGCCTGTTCTTCAATATGCTATTATCTCTCCTAAGTATGGTTTCCAAATTAAAGAAGCTAAACTGAAACATCTTATTTACCTCCTGGAGTATATGGATGACATCAAGCTATATGGCATCACTGAAAAACAAACTGAACATCTTCATCTTAAGGAATCTTTCTCCAATGATATCAAAATGTCATTTGGATAAATTCTTAAGGCACACCAAGGAAAGATAGAAACTAAAGGCTATAAATTTGAATCTAGAGCTAGTTTTATGAAAAAAAATAGATAAACCATTAATTAATTTGAAATAAGAAAAGAAAGAAAACCAAATTACTGGTGTCAAAAATGAAAAGAGTGAATTAACTACCAAAAAAGGGGAAATTAAAGTAATTATTAGAAGCTATTTTGCTTAATCACATTCCAATAAATCTGATAATCTAAGCAAAATCAATGAGTATTTACAAAATACAAATTGCTTAGATTAACAGAAGAAAAAATAGAATACTTAAAAATCTTAGAAAAATAAATAGAACAAACCATCAATAAACTTCCTAAAAATCTCCTGGACCAGATGGATTCACAAGTGAATTCTACCACATATTTAAAGAACAATTAATTCCAGTGCCATATAAATTATTTGGGAAAATAGGCAAAAAATTCCTTTTCCAGCTCAAACATGATGCTGATACCTAATGAGAAAGAGCAAAAACAGAGAAACAAAATTATAGACCAATTTCTCTAATGAATATTGATGCACACTTGATTCTAGAGATCTTTTTGAAGCAATGGAAGAACGTTATACCTACAAATTCTTAATTCCCTCCAAGAAAGATACAAGGAACATAAAGATATCAAGGAAAAGCTATGGCTAAATATATTGAGAATTAATGACATTATGGAATCAAAGCTAAATGGAAAGAATACATTTAAAGCAGCATCTATGCCACAAATAAATAATAGAATTGGAAAGAACTCTCACAAAAATCCATACAATAGTAACAAAATATGGAACCTATCACCTTAAGTTGATTAATACCTCTATGTCAAAAAAAAGTAGAAAGGGAACTGATTAACAAACCAAAAAAAAAAAAAAACCTACAAAAATACTTCAGGAACAAACCGATATTCATTTCACCGTTCAGTACTAAAGACTAGAAATAAACCTATACCATAAGATTTTTGTCATTGGAAAGTGACTTACTTGCAGATAGAATGTAAGAAAAAAAACTAAGATCTAAAAACGGTGTCAAAAGACCTCCCTAGGTGATATCTTCATGAATTCTGCCAACATGTGCACAAAGAACAAATGGCTAAAACATTAGGATTTGTTAGTGGAAATGGAAAGGTTTAAGATGGCAGTTCAGGACCAGGACATTTCCATCAGAAACTACAGAAGGGGAATCTTTAAGGAGCACAGATTTAGTGATAAATAGAGATTATGCAAGGAAATAATGGAGATCGTGAAACAAGGTATAGCTAATAAAAATGTAGCACCTACCCAGAAAGACAAGTCCTAGTGTACAGAATTATACATCAAAAGCTTACTATCTTGCTCAGACTGAAAAAGGGCAAATTCCCATATTGCAAATACAGACCTCAAAAAATCAACCAATAAACTATTCTCAAACCAGACCATTATCACAGACTAAAACTGTTGCCTACAATCACCTGGATATAACGCTGAATCATCAAAAATTCTTAATAATCTTACTGTATAGCTGTTATCATACTAATTACTCATAATCTCCAATGAAAGTTTTCAAAACATAGAGATTTGGCCTCAGAAATCCAAACCATGTGAGACAAAAATGAGGTGCTTATTTTGCCCTGTTACTAGAACTGTACTGATGATGCTTTCAGTGAGCCTGCAGAGGCTAAGCTCATATCCTAATATTTTTATTCAATTAAAAAACAATTACTTTTTCTATCTGTGCAGTGGTCCATAGAACACCATAGAAAGTGTTTTTACATATATATTGTTGTTCAGTTATTGCAGTTGTGTCCAACTCTTCATGACTCCGTTTGGGGCTTTCTTGGCAAAGATACTAGAGTGGTTTTTCATTTCCTTCTCTAGATCATTTTATAAACTGAGGCAAACAGTGTTAAGTGACTTGCCCAGGGTCACACAGCTAGGAAGTGTCTTGAGGCCAGATTTGTACTCAGGAAGATGAGTCTTCCTCACTCCAGACTTGGCACTCCTCTGCTCAACCAAGCTGACTGTCTTATTTTTATATAAAAGATCAATTAATAGCAGGATGACAGTATGTCCCAGAACCTTTTCTTCTGAACTTTATTGAAAAAAAATGAAGATTAAATACTAACAAGAATAATTGTTAATATTTATACAAAGCTTTAAGGCTTTTTTATATATCTTATCTCAATCCTCACAACAATCTGGGAATTAGGGGTAGTACAATATTGTTATCTCCAGTTTACAAATTAGGAAACTGAGACTCAGAGAAGTTGTTACTTATCCATGCTCATATAGCTAATGAGTTGATATGCGGCCCAACTATGAAAATTTCATTAACTGAGAGAACATAAATTAGCTCATGATAATTCATGTGGGCTTCATCTATAGTTCTTAAACTCTTTTATTAAAATAACTAGGTGTTTTTTGGTCCTGGTCTGCAATTCCATTAATATAAGGAACTCCTAGTGAAGATGAGCAATTGTTCTGCAATGTATGATGAGTTAAGCAGTTAAGGAGTTAAGCAGGACACTGAAAGGTTACTGAGATCAAACAATCATTATGCATCAGAGACAAGACTTGAAACAAGGTTTCCCTGGGTGAGGCTAGCTCTCTTTCCAGCATGCCATGTTTCCTCTCAAAATGGCCAGTATATCTAATTATCATGAAAAATATGGTACATGAATTTAGAGCAAAATTTAAAGAAATACAATTACTCAGGAATAATATGGTACTTTTTCATGCTGAATTGAGATGATTAGTCAAGCTATTTAAGAGAATTCTAGCTTTCTCGTTCTTTTAAAACTGGAACCTTTAACTTTAGCCCACTCTCACATCAGGCATCAAAAAGACTATATAAAAATTTCCCTTTGCTTATGGTTTTGATGTCAAAACACATACACTGCTTAATGCCAGATTTTAAACTTCAGGCTTGCAATTTATGACAGAAAAGGCATTAAGTGCATCTTGCCTACTTCCAATTAACTTGTCTCTCAAGCATTTCTTTGCATGTAAAGAAACTAATATCTTGCTTCCATTGTTTCAAGAAGAAAATAAAGTTGTGGAGCCATACATAGTATGAGTCCACAGTACACAATTATTCTCTTGAGGTATAGAAAAGTTTTCTTTGGCAATAATACTTTGATGAATCTGTGACCTTTCTGATGTAGGTATCCCCCCAAATAGCATAGATCTCAACCCATCAAGCCCTCATCCTACTGTGACTTTTAAAAACATTCTCCTTTAGAAGATCCACCCAACATTGAAGATCTTGTTTTAGATTTTCTGACATGGTTTGGATACCAATGGGGTACACTAGCTTTGATAAGAGCAGTATCCTAAACCCTGAGCCCTCTCCCCATGCAAGTTAGGTTAATTTTTCCTTTAAAATCATTGAGACTATCCTTGAGTCTTGGTTGACTCCGGAGAGTAGAGGTTCAGACTGGACATCACTTCTTGGACATGTAAGGACAAAGCAGCCCTGAAGGAGCTCCAGGGGCACTCTGATGCTTGACTGGTAAATCACAATGGATAATTCAGACAAGAAAATCAACTCAAGGTGTCTTCAGTATCCAACAATGTCTTTGTTTTTCTTTTGCCAAGGCTAAGTAAATCTTTTTTTTGTTACCTATTGAATGATCTACGAGAATTTCATTTTGTTCCAATATCAATCCTAAACTACCCAGGGACTGGCCTATGTTAAACTCAGTTCAAAACAGGGTCTCCAGTGGTTACTTCTTTCACTGCAGCATCAATCTATCTCTTTTTCAAGTCTTATATCTCCAGTGATATCCTTTCCGATACTCTTGCTGTCCAGTTCATTGATTATGTGAACAACCTGCTCACACCAGCCATAAGCATCTCCGTTGCTATTTCAGTGCTTTAAAGAAGGGGATATTCATAACTTTCAGCATTCACAAGAAGAATAGTGATATTTTAAAACAGGCCTGACTTTTAGAGAAAGCTTGGGGTTGTTAAAAAATATTGTATAATATGCCAAAAAGTAATTCTGCTTTCTTTTCCTAGTCAATTCTGGGAGTAACTCATTGCCCATTTACATTGTCTTGTCAAGATGAAGATTAGCTAGACAGACAGACAGACAGATAAATAGACAGATAGATACACTTAGATATACCAGCTCTATTATTTATCTAGCCCAGTAGTCATAGTCAAATAGAAATGTATCCCTATTTCCCCCATATTGACTTCAAAAACCACAAATTAACATTATCTATATTATATTGTGCTTTATATACACATACTTAGGTCTTTACAGAAGAGGTAGAAATGATTGTTGAGTCACTTTCAGTGATATTTGAAATCATAGCAAATGGGAAGAGTGCTACAAGATTGGAAAAGGACAAATGTCCCAGTTTTCAAAAAAGGGAAGAAAGCAGAGTCTGCAAAATAGAGAGAGGCCAGTGATTTCACATAATTCCTGGGGAAATTCTAAAATGAATCATTAAAGAGATGGTTGCCAAATATCTAATTAGAGAAGTGGTGATTTCAAAGAACCAGCATGGTTTTATGGAAAGCAAGTCATGTCAAACTAACCTCATTTACTTTTCTGACAGGATGAGCAAACTAATAGGTGAGGAGAAAGCTATGGATATAGTTTACCTAGATTTTAGCAAGGCTTCTGATAAAGTATCACATTTTCTTATTGTTGAAAAGATGGGCTAATTTGGACTAGATGATAGTTACATCGGATGGATTCAGAATGAGTTAGATTGCCAGGCTCAGAAAGTAATTGTTAATGGTTCAATGTCAATAGAATAGGAAGTCTCCAGTTAAGTATCCCGGTGACAGGTGCTTAGCCCGTACTCTTTAACGTTTTTGATCAAAGACTTACATAAAGGCGTGAATGGAATGCTCGTCAGATTTGTATGACACAAAGGTTGAAGAGATAGTTAGCATATTGGATAACTGAGTCAAGATCCAAAAGGATATTGAGCAGTGAACTGAATCTAATATATGAGATGGAATTCTCACCAAAGATGACAGAAGGGTGGAAAGACTGAAAAATATCTGGTAGTTTCAATGAACTACAAGTTCAATATGAGTCAACAGTGTGATATAGCAGCCAATAAGAAAAATCATAGCATCTTGGACTGCAAGAGGGGTAGAGTTCCTAGGAATAGGGAAGTAACAGCTCCACTAAGTGCCCTCATCAGGCCTCACCTGAAGAATTGTACTCTGTCCTGGATCACCAACTGGAGATTACCTAGAAAAGAACAATCAGGATACTGAAGGTACTTGAGTCCATATTGTGAGGGGAAAGGGAAGAACAAGCATTAAGCACCTACTGTTTCCCAGGCACCATGCTTAAGTACTTTACAAATAGCTCCTTGGAGAAATTTGATTGGCAAACATACCTGACCTGTTGCCAGGACCCTGGTGTAACTTAAGTAGGGAAGGGGATGGGGTGGGGAAGAGGAGGAAGCAGGGAAGGACCAAGACAATGCAAAGGTTAAGTGACAACCAGCTGTCGTGAGGAACTCCAGTGACAAATACAGGCAACTTGACTAACATCCACAGTACCCCCTTATGGTTACCATCATCTGGAAGAATTTCAGCAATCTGGATCATGGAGGTAGAGAACTTGGGGGGAAGGGAAGGAAGGGGGAAAAAAATGACAGGATGACTTCATTATTCATTTAAATGAATAGCAAGCTGTACATAATAGATTTGCAGTTTCATGTGCAATCATATTTTTTAAATGGAAATGGTTGTGCTGTTTCATAAATTAAAAATAAAAGAATTTCGGGGTGATGGTGGGATCAAAGATCTGACCATCTCTGTGAGTGACCAAAGTGTAATGAAAATGAAGCTAATGGAAGTTAGAAAGGTTAATGGTAGAAAAGGTAAAGTTGAGGGGACATCAGTCTGTAGACTGAAATCCTCAGAGAGGAAGACTGTCAGCTACATGCTGAACTATTTGAGAAAGCAGAGGAAATTAGGGAGGAGGGACTATAAATAATTACAAATGGTATCTGAAGAGTGTAATATAGATAAATGGGATGAGTCTCAGTGGAGGAAGGGTTGTGGAGTGCAAAAGAGGGAAGATTTTGGAAGAAGGGACATTTTAGAGCAAAGGATATATGCCTATTTCTTCTGGCCCAGTGGGTATGAAAAGAATACTCTTCATCTCTCAGACCTCTTTCCTCTGCTATAAAATGAGGGAGTTGGGTTAGTTGACCTCTGAGATCCTCTTTAGCTATTGCTCAATGTTCCTAAGAAGTTTTCACTCTTTTCCCCCCCCTCCCCCTCTCTCTTTTCTCTCTCTCCTCCTCCTCCTTTTCCTCCTCCTTCTTCCTCTCCTTCTCCTCTCTCTTCTCTCTCCCTATTTCTCTCTCTCTCCCTCACTCCCTCCCTCTCCCTCTCTCTCCTCCCCCTTCCATTTCTCTTTCTCCCTGACTCTGTCTGCATGTCTGCCTCTTCTCTCCTCTCTCTCCCTCCCTTCTTTCTTTTCTCTCCTCTGTCTCTTTCTCTCTGTCTGTCTCTGTCTCTCTGTCTTTCTCTCTCTCTCTCTCTCTCTCTCTCTCTCTCTCTCTCTCTCTCTCTCTCTCTCTCTGTCTCTCTCTCTCTCTGTCTCTCTCTCCCCTTCTTTCTCTTCCTCTCCCTCATAAGACACATAAACTCACACAAAGAACCAGTTGAAGATAAAATCCCTGATGCTGTAGGTGTGGAGTTTCTTAAGAAAGAAGGCCGTCCCTGCATGACTGTCCTAGCTTTAGAATAGCACAGTGTTTCCTCTTTGTAGTAACCCTCCCAGGCAAGCTGGAAAAGATGGTATTGAGGTGGTCAGATCATCAGCATTAGTCATCCCCAGGAGGCTAGTGTTAGTACAGACCCAGCCTAACTGTTTCTGGGTGGGGAGGATGGCTAACATGTAGTACTTGTCTGATTGCATGGGAGGCCATTTGCAACTTGTCCCGGGTCTTGGGATAGCTTAACCATAGAGTCACTGACAGTCACTAAAGAATGAGCCTTGTTCCAGCCTGGGAGGGATACAGGGCCCTTTAAATCTTGCCCCTGAGCTCCAGAGCTGCACAGCTGTGCAGCTCCCTCTATTAACAGCTGTTCAAACAACAAATAGCTGCCATCCATTGGCTCAAACTTGATTTATATTTTTATATTTTGTGTCATGTATTTTTTAAAAGTTAAAGATTTTTAACTTACCTCTAATAAAGTACAGCTCCAATGTCGCATTGTGGCAATGAGGTGACCTTGGCTTGGTTTGTTTGTTTTTTTAGTGTTATTGAGACCTTTTGATTTTATAACAGTCATTTCTAAGTAAATCCTTCCCCAATCCACCTATCCAATCAGTCTATTTCTATTAACATAGGGGAAAAAACAGTTCCAAATGAAAAAACAGATGGCACTTGGGCATCTGATAGCATATGCAACACATAGACATCTGATAGAGTATGCAATACTCCACACCCATAGGCCACCACTTCTCCAATGAAAGAAAAGAGGTGTGTTTGTTTATCTCGTATGTGAGGCCAAGCTTTGAGTCTGGGTTCCTGAAGACTATGATGGCGAAAGACATCAGCTCTTAGGTCCTTCCAAGACAGAAAAGCTTTCAGTAGGGGTCCTTGACTTACTATATGTCTATTATAAAAGGAGAAGGAGAGCTTTGAATTTGTGTCCATGGAGGGAGTATCCCCAGAGATGAGATCACAAATCCTTGAAATATTAAAGCATTTTAGATTTAATTGTAGAGTTGTCATCTCAACCAATATCATTCATTTTCTTAGTTTCCTTGTTCTTCCATGATCAAATGTAATTCCATTTTAAATCTGAATACTCATGATAATAATTACAATTTTAAAAAATCACATTTTTAGACTTCTTATAAGTTTACAAGGTGCAAGCCTCCTAATAACAATGTGAGATAGATACCATAAGTATTCTTATCCCTATTTTACAGATGAGAAAACAGGCATGTGGCAAAACATGCTGAGAGGTAAATTCACATAGCTAGGAAATGTCAGGGCCAGTAATATCAGGGCCCTGGTCTCCTGACTCTAAGTCTACAATCGGCAAATAGCTGTTTAGCATTAACCAGAAGAAGTATAAAAAAAGGAAAATTAAACAAAGTTCCAGAAGAATTTAGTTCTCCTAAAATCACCACCTATTTAATAGCTCAATAAGCTGTATTGGAAATCAGAATTGGAAATTAGAAAAACAAACTAAGTATAAACCCTAATTTCTTCACCAGTCCCAAATTTATCCCAAGATTGGTCCAAAGGTTCCTTGGGGTTTGAGAATCATTTAGGTGAGACTAGATTCAGTTTCTCAGGTCACCTCCCTGATTTTCAAGTCTACCCCCTCCCACAGACATGAAGTATTTGGTGGTTTGGTTTTCATTCTATTCAAAACAAAACTTTGAGGGAATCAAGGGTGGGGCCCAGCTGAAATCAAAACTCCGAAGACACAGCAACCCAAAGTACTGTGCAAAGGGCCTAAGACATCTCAAAATGGTTTCTTGAATTCCCATAATACCTGTTCAAATTACATATGTAATTATTTTTACAAATGTTATCATTATAAATATTAAACGCTTATCTCTAACTTTTTCTTGTCAGAACCTGTCAGTTGTTTAAATTAAATTTTATATTTTGTTGTGAACTTAATAATCATCAACAAACACAAAGATCTCAGTATACAAAGAACAAGAGAGGATTGCAGAAGAAACGACGAACTTGTTACGTAGTTTATTATTTAAGAAGCATATATTTGTGTGTGCATATACGTATAATATAAACCTTCAAATATTTATGTAAACGTTTCAACAAGATGTAACAAAACTGTTGTGTATCCCCCTCTGCCCTTTTTGGGTTTTTTCTGTATATTTTTGGCAGATGTTTTATTGATGCCTTGATCATTACCCACTCACTTACCACCCTTCCCTTAGCATCTCAACAGAAGAGTTCTTTTGCAACAAATACATGTAATTCAGCAAATACATATCAGCACCTTAACCATGTCTGAAAATTCAGATTTCATTCTGTATCTTTAGTGTATTGAGGATATAAAAGGATAAGCCTTCTGTTCACAGCTCCTAGCCCCAAAGCAAGTAACTGTTTCAATATTTAGTGTCCAATCCAATAGGAAAGTATGGGTCACTTCTAGTTTTTATTTTTAACCAGTTTACTCATCCCCCATTCAGAGCCCCATGTTCTCCCAGACATCTCCTCCTCCTCTTCTGAAATGTACCTCCAGTTATTTATACCAGGTCCCCAAGAAGGTCAGTCTGAGAAAAGGTCCAATCCAAAGGCAGAAGGGATCAAGGAAAAATGTAAGGGGAGGAGGCAGTGGATTAACAACTCTGTAGCTGAGAATCTATTTAATCTGGGCTTCAATTTCTTCATCTGTAAAATGGAGATACCATGCCAGCATACCTTGCAAAACTTTAGTGAAGCAAAACAAAGAGGGAGTCTTCCTCCTCTCTCCTCACCAACTACCTCCATGTAAATCTGTTTAGAGCAAGTGCTAAAGAGACAAAGGTCTGGGTTCCAATCTGTCCTCTCAGCCAATTAAGTGTGCTCTTTCGCAGGATTTCATCCATGGCATAGCCCCAACCTGGAAGTATTTTCCACATACCCTTCTGGCAGTGAGATCACTACATAGGAATACTACAAAGGTGAGCTCCAAAAATGTGAGTACCAGATTATCACAAAAGGGAAATTTTTTTAAGTCCTTTGAAAATACTAAAAGGCTTATAACTGTTTTTCTACCATATTAAATTCGCAGTTATGTAACTTCATAGGGTCAAGATTTGGACCTGGAAGGGACCTCAGAAGTTATCTAAAGAAGAGAGGAAATGTTTCAACCACAGTGCAGGCTCTCTATCAGTTAACCCTTTCATTCCCTTCTTGGCTTAAGTCAGTCAAATTTAGGCTTGAGCCATTCTGCTTCAAAGTCTTTCAAACCTACCCCCAAGCAGTCTGCCCAATTGAACTGCTTATCTCTTCTAAGTATTCAGTGTCTTCTTCCTCAGAACATCTTATTCAACTCTGAATCTTTTTCCAAACCTCCTCCCATCCTGAGGAATAGTCTCCCCCACCCTAGTCACCTGTTTCTTTTCCATTCAAATGGCTCAGATTTCTCTAGCTTAGTCAAATTGGATCACAGAATTTGGAGCTCCGGTACCTTTAAAGATAATCTGGTCCAGCCCTTTCATTTTATAGATAGAAAAGTCGGGGCCTGGGGAAACCAAGCGGCTTGCTCATAATCACAAAGGTAATAAAATAACAGGGTCAGGTTATGAAACCAGGTCCTTTGACTTTAGATCTATTTTTATTTCACATTGGTAAGCCACCTCTCCATCATCTTTAAGCAAAAGAGTTGTATCACTGCTAGGAGCCTTACAGAACGATGCTATAATAGAGAAAGAAGCTATATATGAAATATCCATAAATGGCTCAACCACTTTGGTTTGAAGACCCTCAAATCAAACAATCCTAGAGTCTACATTTTTCTATGGTCTGCCCTAATTGCTGGGAGGAAGGGTGGTGGTTTCCTTCAATTCCTCATCAAGCAATCTGTTGGCTCTCTGGTGCCCCCATAGTGGATACAATATTAAAAGTGGAGTCCAAGTCCTGGGTTTGAGTCCTGCTGCTGATCCTTACTAGCTGGCTGTATGTTATTTAACCTTGCCAAAGCTCGGTTTCCTTATCTGTGAAATGGGGATAAGAATAGTACCTACTATTTGGATGACCTGATACAAAGTCAAATAAGCAGAACCAAGAAAACAATATACACAAGACCACAAAAATGCAGATGAAAAGAGCAACACCACAAACAAAACAGAATGCTATGAAATGATAATAACCAAACTTAGCCCCAAAGAAGAAAAAGGGGATTGTGCCTCACTCCCTTCCTTGCAGAGCTGGTGAACCACAGTTGTGGAATGCTGCATCCAATGTCAGACTTGGATGACATATTGGTTGGTATGGCTAAGCTATTTTTTCTTCTAAAAATTTTTCTTTAATTTAAATTTTTTTCTTTTAAATTAAAAACATTTCATTATAAAGGACAGTCTCTGGAGCTTAGGTGAAGGGATGTATTGGGAAATGATCATATAAAAACAAAAGATATGAGTAATTAAAAAAATAATAGCACTCCCCTCTCAGGGTCATCTCACAAATCCTTAAAAGTGGTATAGAAATGTGAGCTACTATTGTTAATAATAAATATTACATCCTGTTCAAATAACCAATTCCCTAGTTAACCTAAGATTCAAGAGTTGTTGAGGCGTCTCTCTTCCCTTAATATATATACATCTGCATCAGTGCCCTCTCTCTCCAGTTCTAAGTTTCTACAAGGCAGGCGCTATGTCATTTGAGCCTAAGTGTAATGGCAGATTGGTGTCTACAGAATACTTGTGATGACAGCAATTGTGATAATGGCAGCCACTGGGAAAACTCAAGTTGTTTCCCAGAAGGACACCAGAAATCTGCCCACACTCTCATTGGCTTAATAATATGATCCCATTATGAGGTGCAGCACTTCCCATAACTTTGAGCTTCCACCCCCTAAATGCCTAGAACATCGCCTGTTCCTGAGTCACAGACCACAGGAGAGATGCAGCTTGCCTAGACTTCCTGGGCCTGCACACCTGAGGCCAAGTTGTAATTCCTGTGATTGGGGCTGTGTGTCTTTTGTGACTCATGTTGCTCTGGTCTCTGAGAAAGCTGGAAAAAGGTCGGGTTAGTGAGGGAGGCTTAGGAGTTTCTGGGATGGTTGGAAACAGAAGGGTCATTTTCTCTCTCCTTGAAATGAAACTAGTCAATACTGAAAAAGAGGGAGTGTTAAAGGTTCTCTCAAACAGAAACCATTCCATGCATCAACAGAAGTACAAGCATATGCAGAACGGAATGTTCAAGATGCCAACCTGGCCAAGACCATAATTGGTGTTTTGATGTGTCAGAGTACCTTGTATTTGCTTTATAAAAGAAGGGTAGTAGGAGGGAGTCTTCTTTAATACTTCTCTTGATTCTGGTGGAAAAGGCCATTTCAGGCAATTTAGACAACTCTTGGTGGGGTAATATAAATAACAGACATCCACAAGGCATCCTCAAATTCAATTTTGGGTACCAGTTTTAACTTTCTTCCTTTAATTGTCATCTCTTATGCAACTGATTCCTAGATCAATAAATAAATCCAGCCCTAATTTTTCTCCAGAACTACCATCATGCATTACCAACTGTCTTTTGTATATTTCAAACCAGATGTCCCATAGACATCTCAAACACAATATATCTAGAACTGAACTCATCATCCTTCTTCTAAAAGTCTCCCCTCTTCCTAACTTACTTATAAACCATCCTCCCAGTAACCCAAGCTCACCACCTCTGTCATCCTCAACCCCTTATCCTCACTCACTCCACATTTTCAATCTATGGCCAAAATGTATTATTACTATCTTCACCACATTTCATATATATACTTATATATATATATATATATATATATATATCCCATTATCTATACTCACACAGCCACATCCTAGCTCATCCTCATCACCTCTCACCTGGACTATTACAACAGCCTTCTAACTCATCTACCTGCCACAAGTCAATACATTCTTCATTTAACTGTCAAAGTGATTTTTTTTCTTTTCCCTTTTTATTCTGAATTTGAATCATAAAAAAAAGATTTCCATATTCACAGCAGAACACAAAAAAGATTATTTATGAAACCATGAATCTCTAATACTGTTTGCTTTTTTAAAATTATATAATAAATCCCCCATGTTATTTTCAAAACTGATCTGCTGGTCTGTGCTTCCTTAACTCTCTCCTCTTTTTTTCTGTGCATTTTTAAAAATGTTCCAATGGCCCTCTTTTTTAACATCACTATTGATGGCTGAGTTCCCTTCTCCACTTCACCTCCCTACAAACAAAAATAAAAAGGGGCAAATAAAACTTGTAACAAATAAGTAGTCAAGCAAAATAAATCCACACAGAAACCATGTCAAAAGTGTAAATTTTTTTTTGAACACTGAGCAAGTCATCTAAGGGTCAGAAGACAGGAAAGGACTCATCGCAGGTGCTCTAGAGACATATTGATCAGAGTCCTTTAGTCGTTCAAGGTTTTTTCTTTATAATGTCCCGGTATAAATTGTTCTCCTGGCTCTGCTTCATTCCCTCTGTATCAGTTTATACTATCCAGGATACTCTGAAATAATCTTTTGTCATTTCTATGGAGCATTATCCCATTACCTTTATATACTGCAATTTGTTCAACCATTCCCTCTTAGGTTCTAGTGCTTATTTTTTTTTTCTTTTTTTCCTTTTAAACTTCCCCCTCTTTCCCTTCAGAGCCAAGAAATTTGTCTTGTTTGTAACTATTCTCTCTCTGTTATCATTTTTCCTCTTAACTCCCCATCCTTCTGTCCCCACTTGTTTCCTGCTTAAACTTGATGCTTTCTACACCACCGTACGTGTTTGTTCAAGCCCCCTTTGTCCATTTCAGATAGGAGTGAGACTCATGGGATGCCTGCTTCTCCCAACTCTATATGCTTGTATACTTTTCCTCTCATGTACCTCAATTATGAGAAACAGCCAGTTCCACCCTCTTGTTTCCTCCTTTTCTACCCTAATATATTCCTTTTACCCTGCCTCCTCCTTCCCCCTTCAGGTTCTCAGATCAGAATCAATCCACCCTTAGGACCTCTGGTTTTCTTATTTAACTTCCTCAAAACCCTTTGAAGACATTGAAGTTCTCACAGGACATTTGTTTCTTTTTCCCCTATATTACCACTACAGCATCATATAGCCCCTTCCAATTGCTTAAATAAATTTACCTTTCTAGATCTTTCTGGACTGTTGTGTTTGTATTTCAAAATTCCTATGCAGTTCTGCTCCTTTCATCTGAAATACTTGAAAGTCCTCTATTCAATTAAGAATCTTTTTTTTCCCCAGAAGGATTATGCTCAGCTCATCCAGGTAAGTTATCCTTGGTTGTAAGCTTCTATCTTTTGCCTTGTTGGAATATTGTATTCCAAGATCCCTCCTTTATGTCAGGAGCTGCCATGTCTTGTGAGATCCTCACTGTGGCCCATTGGTATTTGAACTGCATTTTTTCTGACCGTTTCCTATGTTTTTTTTTTCTTTGATGTGGCTCCCAAGATTTTGACTGTGATATTCGTGGGACTTTTCCTTTTGAGGTTTCTTTTAGGAGGTGATTGGTTGATTTTTACATTATTCTCCAATCCTAAAATATTTGCACATTTTCATTTATAATTTCTTGAAATATCCTATCTAGTTGTCTTGCTTTTATTTCTTTTCATCATGATTTTCAGAAGCTTCAGTGATTCTTTAATTTTCTCTCTTTGACCTGTTTTTCAAGTTGGAGGGAAAGGGATGGGAAATAAATAAACATTTATAAAACTCCCATTATGTGTCTACTAAAGGCACTGTTCACTTTACAAATATCACCTTATTTGATTCTCATGACAACTCTGTGAAATAGATGTTATTACTATACCTGTTTTATAATTGAGGAAACTGAAACAGAGAGAGCTTAAGTGACTTGACCAAGGTTACACAGCTGATAAGTGTCTGAGGCCTCATTTGAACCCAGGCCTTACTGGCCCAGACCCAGTACTCCATCACCTAGATGTCACTTTTTTTTTTTAATTTCAGATTTCTTATATTTTCTTCTATTTTTTTCTGTCTTTCCACTTTATTCCAAATCTATTCCAGATTCCAGGAAATCAGCTACTTGAGTCAGGTTTACCATTTTTTCTTTTAAGATGTTTATTCTCCTAATTCTTTCCTCTACAGTTTTTATTTCATTTTTAAACTCTAAACTTCATTTCTTCTAGGCATTCATTTAGTTCTTTTAGAAAAACCATTTTTTACCTTTGGGTTTCTGCTTGTAGATGCTGTGGAGTCACTGGTGCAGTGGATAGAGCATCAGTGCAGGAGTCAGGAGGACCAGAGTTCAAATCTCACCTCAGACACTTGACACTCACTAGCTGTGTGACCTTGGGCAAGTCACTTAACCCCAACTGCCTCATCCTGGGTCATCTCCAGTCATCCTGATGAATATCTGGTCACTGAATTCAGATGACTCTGGAGGAGAAGTGAGGCTGGTGACCTGCACAGCCCTCCCTCACTCAAAGCAAAGTCAAGTGCCAGTCATGTCATCATTTCTCTGATGGCATAGTCTTTTTCAGCAATGAAGGACAAACACACACACACAGATCTATGACAATTCTTTATACTGATCTGTGTTTTCTTTGGCTTACTCGTCTCTCTAGCTTCAGTTCCTGAAGTAGGTCTTTGAGCCAGCACCAGGCTTCCCTATTTTCTTTAGGGGACCTTTGCCACACTGCCCAGCTACTAAGATTACCTACCTTCCTCCTACTCTGTGTGTTATCCGTAATATAGCTAGTTGTTTGCACATTCAGTTTCCCATTAGAATGCAAGCCACTTGAGGAGAAGAACTATTTTTGGTCCCCAAGTTCTATCTTGGGCCTTTTTCTTTTCTCTCCCAAGGCCTCTCCCTTGGGGATTTCAGACACCATCTTGGAGTCAACCATCACCTTACTGCAGAAGATCCCTCAGAATTGTGGCTCCAGTCACAACGTTTCACCTGAACTTCGGTTTCCTGTTGGTAATAATCTACTGAACCTTTTCCATGTGACTGTGCTGCTGGCGCCTCAGACTCAGTACATCCAAAACCAAAATGGTCGCTATCTCCCGTCTATACCGCCTTGGTTTGCCTGCTAATGTTACTGGTAGTATTAACAAATGTATACCTATTCATCCAATAACTCATGTATGATTTTATTGTTTATATGGGTATGTGTAATATCTCATACATGCTATTTATTGTTATATATTATGTGTGCCCTGTGTATATTTTTATTTATATCACATACATGAATTTATATGTACACATATTCCTTAAAACCTTAGTAACTTAAGACTATACTTTTGGAACACTGTGTGTATGTGCATGTATGTATCTATACATATCCGCAAACATTCATACGTAACTATACTCTGTGTATGTCTGGGGCTGCCTCTTCTACATTTGTTATTTCTAGAGCTCTAGACAAAGGACCTCTGAACCCCTCAGACTCACAAGTCAGCCCCTAAGTCTGGACATGTACATCTCTGGAGTGAGAATCTTTACCTAAAATCAGAAAATTAACAAACATAGAAGAGGAAGCCCCAAATCCAGGATGATTAGGTTTGCCTCAGCAAGACACAGGCTTGGGCTGCCATGTCCTCATGGCCGCATGATGGTCAGGGGCAGGATCAGAGAGAGCTATCCTTCCCTCTACCCCTTATAGGAAGCAGAGCTACATGATGCCACCTGGAGGGTCTAAGGAAGACAGACAATTGGAAGTTTTCTCTTCTTTTTAACTGACACAGCACTTTGTTCTTACTCTCCCCCCTCACCTTGTTGAAGGATGGAAAGAGGACCAAGGGACCACCATGGTTTACTGTGTCATATCAGACAAATCCTTCAGAGGTTAGCACACTTTTTCCCCCAGAAGTGGCCAGGGCAATTCATCACACAAGCCACAGGATGGTCCCAATAGACTCATTGTAGACAAGTTCCCAGGGGAAGTGCTACAATTCATCCTCTGCTATATTAATTATCCTCAGCTTATACCTATGGAGTTGACCTCCTCCTTAGAAGGAGCACCAGACTGCAGATTCGAGGCTACATTCCTCTTAGTCTGTGACATGCTTTATCTCTCTAGACTTCATCCTTTTCACTTCCTGTTCAACTCTCTGCCTTATGCCTGGACTTGTAGCCTGGCTATAGCTTTGTTTTATTCTCCCACTCCTCCCTCTTTGCATTCTTTCCCACTGCCCCTTAGGCTTGGAACAGTCTCCCCCTTCCAATCTCCCAAACCCATACATTTGCTGCCCTAAATGTCTCCTCAAAATTCTATGCTTCTGTAAGCATACTGGAAATTATACTCCACAATGAAACACAAACCTTACCCATCCCTGAAAAATGAAAGAAAGAAAAATTTGAATAAAGTAACTTTAAGTAATACAAGTGAAAATAGAAAATGAAAAAAAAATACAGGGGAAGGGATTGGGGAAATCCTCCATGAAGTCAATTTAAAGAGGGAAAGGGGACATCTAAAACTTCATTTCCTTTCAATTCTGTCTTGGTTTATAAGCCCACTGGGCAAACACTATTTTCCATCTCACAGTGTACAGAGCATTCTATCAACTCCTAATAAATAACACATAGTACAATCATGGCAAATAACTTTGCTTTTATGCATGTTCTTTAGCAAATGCCACAGAATAACAGATAATAAGCATGTCATCACTATTCATTGTCTTTAAAAATTGTTTACTTTGCAATATTCTAGACAGTCTGTTTAAAGTATGACATGCTAAGGATAAGGAAAGTCATTGCATTGGCTATTTTCCTAGTTGCCACTAAATAGAGAGAGGATGTAAGGTGGTGTAATGGATAGTGCACTGGGCTTAATATTCTCAGGAAGACCTAGCTTCAGATTATATTTCTGATTTCTTTTGGAAGAGCAATGATTCCCCAAGATTAAATGATCGCTTTGTGTGGAATGCTATGGATTTGTAACTAGGATGAGAGATATTTAATGATACAGTGCTTGAGTAATAATTAAGATGATGTCTAAAGAAAACACCTCCAGAATGATATTATTGTAGGGATTAGAGTTTTGATTTCATTGCTATACGGAGCTCCTGGAAGAGAAAATACCTTCCACTAATGCAGGTGTGTACCTCCCTTGTAACTTCTCTATAAATATAATAAGGAGAAGAAGAAACTGTTTCCTTTACATGGAAAACATAAGATGTATAGAAATATAAGATGTTTTCACTGGAAGATGTCAAAGCATTTTATAAATAATGATCAATGTTATGGGGCAGGATAATTAGGTCACAAAATGAGTGACTTTTAAAGAAAGTGGAGATTTTTTTCCAGTGTGGAAATGAGGGCATTTACAATAGTTAATCAGATATAGACAACCTCTCTCCCAATAAATGAGAGCCCTTAAAAAGTGAAAGAGCATAAAGTTATGAACAGACAAAATAGCATCATTTAAAGATCTCACTAATATTTTAATCATACCAGGTTTGGTGGCAAAAAGAAAGACTATGTTCAGGCCAGTGTGTTGGGTACATCACTTTGACGTAATGGATAGATGCTGGAATTGAACTCAGAAAGCATGGGTTCATATCCCACTTTGACATGTGTGATCATGGGTAAGTGAGGTAACCTTTCTAATCCTATTTTCCCCTCTGTAAAATGGGCATAATAAGCACCTCCCTCTAGGGGCTGTTATGAAGCAATGACTATAGTGAATGGAAAGAAAACACTTTAGAAACTTGAGATATTCAATTTTCAGTTTTTATTTTTAATTATTATTTACTCACAAATTTGTCAAGTCCCATGCTTTTCCTTATTCTCCCATTTCTAGGGTTAATATTAAGTTAGGCTGCTACCTATCAAAAAGAGAAAATCTTCTATGTGTGTGGGGAGAGAGGATCATTCCTGGTTCCCCACTATTTTGTGGTGGAAAGCTTTTTAAAAAATGATTTCTCCATTTGCTTGGAAATCAATTTCATAGGTCACAATTACAGAAAGTTTGAGGTATACAGGTTTGCTTGTTCACTCTCCTGACATTTCATTTAAAACTATGAACTGACTCCTCTTCAAGTCCCAGAAGAAAGAGAGGTCATCTGAGCTAAACATCAGGAAGAGTGACCTCCGATTGCCACTGAGAAATGAGTATAGCCACTCTCTTTTCCTAGCATTCACAGAGGCAAAAACAGAAAAAGAATGTAGAAGAAGACAGAGAAGTTCCTTGATCCTTTTGTCCTAGGAAGCCAGGAAAGTCATTGTCTCTTGAGTTTGAAGGACAGAATTAAGTTATTAATTCTCAGATATTTGTAGAGCACTTAGCACAGTGTTTAGCACATAGTAGGTACTTCAGTACTGGTTTGTTCTCATCCTTTTCCCAATTCTATCAGAGGAAAATATATTGAGCCTAACTCCTTAGATCTCAGAGATTTTCTCCCATTCAAGAGTATCCTTGGCATTTTCAAAGTCACTTTTTGCAATTAAAAAAAAATCAATTTAATTCTATCTAGTCAATGTTTGAAATCTCGATTAATGGTCATTCAAAGTCAACATGGGTGGTAGCCTTGAAGTTGGGAGAAACCTGGGTTTGAATCTCATCTCTGATACTCATTTTATAATCATGCACAAGTCATTTAATCTCTGCCTCAGTTTCTTCAACTTGAAAATGGAGATAGTAAGATTCGAATGAGATCCTGGAGGTAAAGTGCTTTGAATACCTTCAAGCGTTGTACTGCTGTTTTTCAGTCGCGTCCAACTCTATGTGACTCCATGCACAGTCCACGGGGTTTTCTTGGCAAAGATACTGGAGTTGTTTGTCATTTCATTTTGCAGATGTGGAACTGAAGCAAATAGGTGTTAAATGACCTGCCCCAAGTAACACAGCTAGTAAGTGCCCCAGGCCAAATTTGAACTCAGAACTTCCTTACTCTAGGACTAGCATTCTATCTACTGTGCCACCTAGTTGCCCCCTAAAGTGGTATATAGAACTCAGTTATTAATCTTTTCTTATAATAAGCTTGTAGCTTTGTAAATTAAAATTGAATAGTAGACCTGGAACAGAACTCTTGGTTCAAATGACCCATTTGACAAGGCCCAGAAGGGGTGAAGCCACTTGTGCAAAGCTATTGACAACATGGCCCCCTTCCAATCATTCAACCTCTCCATTTCCCAAGGAACTATGTTCTGAGACAATATACTAAAGAAGAGTGCCCCAAGGTCAGACAGTTACTTTATAACAGAATCAAGCCTAGAACCCATGTCTTCTAACTCTTAAGTTTGGGGTTCTTTTGACAATGCCCTGACAAGTTGGGCATTTGTTTTTAAATTTAATTTAAAACACAAAACAAATTTTACAGATCAGATTTCAAGTCATGAGAGTCAACTGAGAGATGTTTTTTTTTAATTCAAAGACAACAGGCATAATTTGCCCCTGGATGGCACCCGCCTCCCTCTGCCCTTCACAGGAGAGCTCCGAGTGCCCGGGCCCTGCCAGCCCTGCCAAGGCCCTCTCCCCTCCTCGGCTGCGCAGAGCGGCCTCCCCCCCCTCCCCCAGGCCTGCAGCCTCAGCAGCCTGTGGCGATCCATCCCTTTCTGTGGTTTGGACAGCTGGGCTCCACTTAGTTACGACATGTGGGAGTTTCCTGGTTCTCTTGGGTTTGTGAAAAGGAAAGAGACAGTTTGGTGCGTCTAATCTTGGTCTGCAGGAGCGGCGCTGATCTCGGCCTCCCCCCAACACCTGTGGCGAAGGGGAGAGAAAAGGGGGAAGATAAACTGCACAAAGGGGCCAGTGTTTAGTTTCGGGGTGGTATGGTCCAACAGCTAAGATAGGATGGGGGAGGGGAGGAGCGAAGAGACAAAGGCAGCCCTGGAGGGAAGGGAAGGGACCCAGGCAAAGGAAGCTTCCTGGCTGCTGTTCTGTCCTTGTGAAAGTAAAGAACATTTTGCTTCTTTTCATATGATGGGCAACTGTGATAAAGAGAAATATCATAGGATTTTAGAAGGGGCAAGAAACTTAGAGGTTATCTAGCAAAACCCCCTCATTTTACAGATGAGGAAACTGAGGCACCAATAGGTGAAATGATTTGCTGCAGAGGGAATAAAAGTGACCGAGACAAAATTCAAACCTAGGTCTTCTGACTCCAAATCCGAGGACCTTGCCCTCCCGCCTCGTTGGACATCAGCTGAGGGTAAACTCTGTCCTAAAATACCTGGGTTCTTGCCCCCAGCTCCCTTCATTCTGCAATGTTCTGTACCTCAGTGTCCCTGTCTGTAAAACATGCTATGAGACTTGCCACTCTAGGTGGAAGGGGTGTTGAAAAGATGGACAAAATGATGTCAGCAAATCTGCAGAAAAATGTTTAGATGATGGGCTGAGAAGGGCAAAGCGTGATTATGGGTGGATTATTCTGTACTATAAACCAGAACTAAGATCCTCACCCTCTGTTTCAAAGTGGTTTGGGGTTTTTTTGTTTGGGTTTGGTTTGGGTTTTTGGACAAGCCCGTCTAAGTCACTGCCCATCACCTCCCACTCTCCAGCCCAGCCCCTTTGCCTCTCTCGGGCAAATTAACTCAACACCCCTTTCAGTCTAATAATCGTCCCACTCCCTCCTTTCAGTCTTCTCCCAAGCCACACCCGAGACCTGGAATGCCTTTCCAACCCCCTGTCTACAAAGCTCTCTCTCTCTCTCTGCCTTCCACCAAACACCTGCTATCCCACCTCCTCCAGGGGATCCTGCCTTACAATTTTCCATTCACCACCCCCACTAAAAGCACTCATCCTTTCCCGGCACATGATGTGAACGCTTGATTCATGATGTGTTTTTTCTCTGCTTCCTCATTTGTCAGCATCTCTCTCCATGTCACTGTTGCCTTTCATAGGACCACAGGATTTAGATCTGAAGAAAATTGTAGCAAGCACTTAGTTGGGTCAGTCAGCAAGCACTTATTAAGTACCTACTGTATGCCAGGCAGTGTACTAAGTGCTGGGGATATAAAGAAAGCCAAAAACACATTCTGTGCTCAGGGAGCTCACATTCTCCTTTGGTTTTAGTCTAATTTAGATGAACCTATTCATTTTACAGAGCAGAAAACTGGGGATCAGAAAAGCAAAGTGACTTTTATCCAAGGTCATGAAACTAATGGATCAGAGAGAACTTCCATTTAAACACAAGTCTTCTGACTCCAGGACACTTTCACGGAAAAACCAAATATCCTAGCAGGTTGAGTGTTGGACTAAAAGCTATGGATGGAATCAGAGACATAGAGCTGGAAGGTGCCTTAGAGACCACTGAGCCCAAACCTCATCCCTCTTGTTTTATTGACAAAGCAACTGAGGCCCAGAGAGGTTAATGATTTTCCCAAGGCACATGGAGTGAATGACAGAGGAAGATTTTAAACCAAGACCCTCTGATTCTAGATAGCTACAATGGATACACACACAGGGCCTGGAATCAGGAAGGCTCATCTTCCTGAGTTCAAATCTGGCCTCAGACACTTAGTAACTGAGTGACCCTGGGCAAGTCACTTAACTTAGTTTTCTTATCTGTAAAATGAGCTGGAAATGGCAAGTCATTCCAGTATCTTTGCCAAGAGAACCCCAAATGGGGTCACAGAGAGTTAAACACAACTGAAACAACTCCACAACAACCTCTCTGATCCTACATACAGTGTTCTTTTGACTGCCTCTCTATTTAAAGGAACCTAAGTTCAAATCCAGCCTCAGACACTTGGACAAGTTGGAAGGAGTCGCTATGACTCAGTTTCCTCATCTATAAAATGAAGATAATAATACTTATAGTACCCACCCCCATAGGGTTGCTTTAATTGTCCAGTGAGATAATGTATTATAAAGTACTTTTCAAGAAAAGAGGTTGAGCATAACAGAGTCAGAAAAATCTGGATTCAAATACAACCTCTTATACATACTGGTTATTCATGGGCAAATAATTGAAATGAGCAGTGGTCCAGACAACAATCTAAAACTATGTTACAAAAGAGTTTCTGATATACTTTAGTGAAGGGAGCCCTCTCACCTAGAGTTCACCATGACTGATGACATCACAGAGCCAAACAAACAAAAACTTGAACTTTAAAACATTTTAAAGGGCTATATCCTTATTATTACTATCATAATTAATCATCATTATACCAAATGGTTACCTTCCGATGGTGTTGTCAGTCTCCCATTGGTCAGTGAGCAGAGCAGTTTAATCTCCTTACGTAACATCTGTTACAGCATCACAAACAGGTGACTCAATCAATACTTTTAGATAACGATGATTCAGATCAAGAAGAAGAAATCTTGTAATGGTCATTTTTTTAATCACAAATCACCCAGATGAACAAAGTGAAAGCAAATCCCTTTTCCAAAAGATCTCAGCCATCTGCTGTGTGTATAATGTATTTACTGACTCATCCGTTTCCCTATAACTTGTCATTATACCATCTCTTTTCATTTTTTTTGTATGGTGGGAAACAGGGTTCAAGGCTACAGTTTCATGGGTCTAAGGGATTCCTAATGAGAAAATTCCTTCTTTCTATGCCAATTAGCAACTGTTTTACAATTTTACAAGCTTAGAGAGGTATCTGGAACTCAAGGTCTCACAGCCAAGATGTGTCAGGAGCCAGACGAGCTCAGGTCCAGGCTTAACTCACATTTTTTTGGTAAAGAAAAAAAAATATGAGTATGTGGTATTTGGTGGTATGGTAATAAGGAAGTACAGGGATATATGCGATCCCTGGGAGAAGCAGAGACTGATAGATCTCTTGAGTCTGAGAGTACTAAGCTGCAGTAGGCCTAAAGTCAATCTGGTGTCTTCACTAAGTCCTATACCAATATAGCAAGCCCCTAGGAGTGGAAATCTAAGCCATCAGGCTACCAATGGAGAGACAAAATCAGGTGACCTAGAAATGGAGAAGGTCAAAGATCCTGGGCCAAATTAGCATTGGGACCGGCCTGTGAATGGTGGGCCGCTTCACTTCCAGCCTGAGTAAAATTGGGAGACCTAGCCTCAAAATAAGAAAATAAAGGAGGAAGGAAATAGACACAGGGAAGTTAAATGGCTTTCTCAGGGTCACATACCAAGCTAGTGACAAAGTTACAGGAGGAACTTACACACTTTCAACCTCTTTTATTATCTTTATTATCTGGCTGCAGATACACCCTTCACATAACAAAGAATTTAGGAAAGTCAAAAAGGTGAGATCAAAGGGTTAAGTAGGACCACAAGCTAGGGCACAGATAGAGTTTTTATGAGGGAGTTAGTCCAAAAGGCAAGATACAGAGAAAGGTTACTAAGGGAGAAAAAACAGTGCCATGAATAGTGACATAGAAATTGGATGGCAAACAGGGTCAGCCAGGAGGAGAGGTCTAAGGAGTGGGTAGAGTCAGGTCATGTAATTAGCAGGGCTAGCTAAGAAGGAACAGATGAACGAGAGATTTGAAGTGCTGGGAGAGGATCATAACAGAGACAGTATTAGGTCAGAGCCTCTTTACTTAAAGAACAGAGAAGATGAAGGTTGCCAGGCAGAACTACAAATCAATCAGCTTCAGATGGAGTATGTAAGTCTGAGCCTAGCACATTGCTTATCTCACAGTGGCTGCTCAGCAAACTTGCTGGTTACTTACCACCCCCCAAAAATTGTTTAAGTTTACAAATTATCTTTACCTTCCGTTATTGTGAAAGTAACCTGCCTTTTCCCAGGTTCAACTGTCCTACAAAAGCAGTAGCAGCCACCAGAACAGAATTCTTTTGTGTGTATAGCAAACTATGATCTAATGACAGAGGAAATCCCCTCTACCCATGCACAGATCAGTGGCTGATCTGCCCGTTATAGTAGTCTTAGACAGTTGTCCGGGGCACTGAAAAAGTAAATGACTTGCCAACATGTTTAAAGATTGAGGTTTTAAATCCTGTCTTTCTGATTCCCAGGCCATCTCTAGGGTGTTTTTTAAAATTATTATTCATGCTAAATATTTTAATAAGGTTCCTCACTTCCTTCCCTACCCTTACTGTCCTCTCCAAGGTAGGCCACTAAGTAACAGTTACTGCTCTCTAGGAATTTAGGTGGGCCACTAAAGCAGTAGCACTATCACTCATCAGGCAGATGCAAAGAACTAAGGAACATGTCATCTTTTTGCACTTCCTGCACAAAATTGTATTCGAATTTTCAATGCAAACAAGAACTAAAAATGTCTCCCAGTTAAGGGATGGGGTAGGGGAAGGTCCTTCACAGCTGGCAAAATAAAACTTCTAGGCACCTAGCATTATTTTTCCTGGACAAGTGGGTGAGTAGCTGTTTTCAATTCTCCCTCATTGTCATTTCTGTTGTGACTTTCCCATCAGGCCTGCGAAGGGGCTCTCACTGAGTTGCAACATCAAGACAGAGAATGAAGCCAGACTCCTTACAGGAGAGGAAGGGGAAATTGGAGGGTACGAAGATAAAGTGTGTGACCCTGATGGCTGTGCAGGACTTGCTAGTTTCAGTTCATATGGGTTGTGAGGAAGCATTTTTAAAGTTTCATTTTAGGAGCTGTTTTTTACCCTTTTTTTTGAGTTCTGTAGCTAAAACCTACAGAGTGAATTGAAAACCCCTGAACTGAAGCCACCACCATATCATTCTCAAATCACATTTTTTAAGTGTTCACCAGCAAAGTAACCACACTTCCTTGATTCCAGGAAACCAGATCAGTTTTTGCCTTCAGGTCCTGCTTGGTCCATATACTTTTTCCTGGAGCTAACTTCTAACTTTATCTAAAATATGTATACCCTGCCATGTCCAAACAACCACCAAGTTTTGTTGATTCTACCTCCTCAGTATCTCTCATGGCTGTCCCCTTCTCTCCACTCCCATAGCCACCACCCTCATCCAGGTCCTCTCCCCTATTCTATTGCAATAGCCTCATCAGTGGTTTCCCAACCTCAAGTCAGTTAACAGTCAGCAAATATTTATCAAGGTCCTACTATGTGCTGGGCACTGTGCTAAGCACTGAGGATCCAAAGAAAGGTAAAAGACAGCAGGGCAGCTAGATGGCACAGTGAAGACAACATCTGCCCTAGAGTCAGGAGGACCTGAGTTCAAATCCGACCTCAGACACTTGTGTGACCTTGGGCAAGTCACTTAATCCCAATTGCCTTGCCTTTCCCCCTCCCCTCCAAAAAAGTGATGAAAGAAGAAAGGTAAAAGATAGTCTCCTCCTCTCAAGGAGCTTGTCTCTCCTCTCTCTGATCTCTCCTGATAAAGCACTAGTCTAACCATATCACTCCTCTCAAGAAATGCCACTATCCAGGTGCTCCTGGAATAAAGAAGACAAACTCTTCTAAAGTCCTTCAAAGTCTAGCAATAGTCTATCTTTCCAGGCTGATTACATATTACACAGAATTGCCCACTCTGCATGCCAACCTAAATGGCCTATTTACTGTTCCCATAAATGACATTCCAAAGACTAGCTATGTGCTTTTGCACACATAGACTCTCCCTTTACCTGGAATGTTCTCCCTCTTTACTTCTATCTCTAGGTGTTCCTACCTCCCTGATTTCCCAAGAAGTTAGTTCTCCCCCACCCCCCCACCTATTCTACCACTGTGTATTTATTTGAGGTAGCTGGGTAGTAAGGTGGGTAGCTAGAACTCTGGACCTAGAATCAAGAAGACTTAAGTTCAGATTTGACCTCAGACATTTACTAGCTGTGTGACCCCGGGCAAATCTTTTAACTGCTTACTACCTCAGTTTCTTCATCTGTAAAATGGAAATAATAACAGCACTTCTCAGGGTTGTTGTGAGGATCAGATGAGATAATATTTGTAAATGCTTACTTAGCACAGTGCCTGGTATATAGTAGGTGCTATGTAAGTGTTAACTGTCATTATTATTATAAAGAACTTAGCCCAAGTACTATATAATACTAGCTATTATTGTTATTATCCGTACATATACTTACATAATTTTACATATCTCCACATGTGTATAGATAATATATATTTTGCATTGAATTATCTGTGAACATCTCCTATCTGCCTAGTAGTATATAAAATCCTTGAGAGTAGAAGTTGTCTCATTCTGTATTCATATCCAGAACTGGCATAGAACTTGGCACCCTTAATCAATATTTATTTGTTGACTGGTCAATCTGTACATAGAACAGTAAGTACCAGAGTGCAAGAAAAGGACAGAAGAAGATAAAGATAATAATGAAAACAAAATCCACGGAAAAGCCTTCAGGTGTTTGAGCGCAGTGTAGTTGGACTAGAACCATATTCTTGTTCCAAAAGGATCAAGTATAGAAAAGAGGAAAGTAGTGGGTAAAATACAGAGTTGAAGTAGTTTTTTGGCCTTGGCACTTTGCTAGGCCTCAATCAGACAGAAGAGAAAGAGAAAAAAGGTCAAATAATGTAATAGCATTCTTCTACTAGACCAAAAACATTAGGAGAAATGGGTTGCAAAATGATAAGGTAGAAAGACTACTGAAAATTGGGAAACTTGCTATCTGACATCCATAAAATGGGAATAACATGGCATATTTCAAGGGGTCATTATAAGAAAACCATATATATGGTAAACCATAAACCATAAAACATGATAGAAATGTGAACTATTCTTTCTATATTATTTCATTTTGTGAGTTGTTTTTATTATGTGAACTATTCTTATTGTATTCTTATTATTTTTTATTATTTCTGATCCATTTTTGCCTCAGTGACCAATGCAGTGAACGCTCACTCTCCTACATTTTCTTGCCAAGAATGGATGCTGGAGCATCCATAGCACAGGAATTGGCATCTGTGGCCATGTGACTTAAGCCATGAGGATTTGGGTTGTCCCTGCCTTTACTTCTTTTTTCTTTCACATCATTTTTCACTCTCTTTCCCACCATCTTCCTCACCTTGACTCACCCCTTGTCCCAATTTCCCATTATTTCTTTCCTCCTGGCCCTGCCCAATCCTACATTGGTGGATCACCATATTTGATCAGTTCGCTACCCAGAGTAACTTTGTAAGGAACAGAGTCCAGGACTTGGAGTCGAGAAAATCCCACTGTAGACACTTACTTAGCTCTACAACTCTAGGCAAGTTACTTATCCTATTTCAGCCTCAGTTTCCTCATCAGAAAAATGGGATGATTAATAGTACCTACCTCATAGGGTTGTTATGAAGATCAAATATGACAATATACATAATGCATTTTGCCAGCTTCAAAGTGCTATGTAAATTCAGCTATTGTTGTTAATGTCACTATTATCCTTAGAAACTACTCAAAGTCAGTTAGATAAAGCCCACCCCTAGCCCTTCAGTTCAGTCAATTACTTATCACAAAGTCAATTGGCAAGCAGAGCCAAGAGGATAATATTAACAGTGAGTGTAAAATGTAAATGAAACCAAGCTTTAAAAGGCAGCTGAACTCATTTTAAATGTAATGACCAATCTTAGCTCTGGAAAACAAGCAATGATACACACACACACACACACACACACACACACACACACACACACACACATCCTTGCCCCTCCCTAGTTTTCAGGAATGGATGCTCCAAAATGCTGCTGCATAAATTGTCAGATACAGTCCCAGCATCCCTTAGGTTAGGGGGGGATGGGGAAAGAGCAGGAAATTACTATGGTATCAAAAACAAAAAGCATTAACAAAACTTCTTTTAAGGCATTCAACTTTTAGATCTTACAGTTCATTTGAATTGGTTCCAATCAGATCAACTGAAGCAAGTGTTGTTAAAGATATCAAAAATCCTCCAAAACTTTCTCTGATCCTTCAAAATTGGCTTCTTGCTTCATTTCTGTGTGGTTTGGCTGAAACATTCATAACTGGGACTCTGAAAAATATTCAGGACTAAAGGCAAATAGCATGTGATGGAGGAAAAAACATTGGACTAGGAGTCAGGAGACCGAGCCTCAGCTCTGCAACTAACTAGTGACTTAGGAAAGTCCCTGTGCTTTTCCATGCCTCAGTTCCTCATCTATAAAAGGAGACAGTTGTTCTAATCTAGATGAACTCCAAAGTCCCTTCTAGCTCATGACCTTGTGACTAGATGACCTCTTGGGCTTCCTTCCAGCTCTCTAATTTTGTTTCAGCATTTAGAGGCTGGCACTGCCAAAGAGCTCCAAGAGCTCTTGTGGAATGAGGTCCACAGCACCATTCTTCAGTCAACCAGGCATCTTGGGTCACAGACCATGGGTCAAAGATAACTTTGATTTGCAAACAAGCTGATCATTTTATATTGAGTAAATGGCAAGAGGCATTATAAATCTGTATCCATCTCCCCTTACAGTTCTTCAAGCTGGAAAAGGAAATCTCCAGGCACATTGTAGACATTTAATAAATGTTTATTCAACAGAATTATTGAATTAATAAGATACAATTGATCTCTATTAACTCCTGAATCTCCTTCTCTGCTTCTGGCCCAGAGGTTCTAAGCAAAGAAAGGGGAAGATACCTAACAATAAGTAAGCAATGTGCTAGAGGTGAAAAAATTTTGGACTTTGAGTCAGAGGACCTGAGTTTGAATCCACCTTTGCTCCTTACTGCTTATGTGACCTTGTACAAGTAATTTCACTTCTTTAGGCCTTAGTTTTCCTATCTGTAAAATGAGAGGAGTGGACTAGGTAACTTCTCCAAATCCCTTATGGCTCGCATTATAAACCTTGGAATAGTTATTGAACAGTTTCCAAATTCCAAAAATGCAGGGTGCATTATCAGAAAGGTTCCAAGCTTCCACAGAAGTGTGGCCTCTTCTATTCCTAGTAGCTGTCAATTCGGAGTTGGAATTCAATCTCATTTGAATTTTTCTTTTAGGAATAGATTTACCAGGATCCATTCTGGAGCTCACTAAGTACCATCAGCTGTTACTTAACCTTGACAAAACTCAAAATGCACACCACCACCACTACCATTTTCTTGATAATTTAAACCTATCGGAAGAATTGCATTTGTAAAAATATATATATATGTACATGTGTATACATGTGTACATTTTATATATATACATATATATGTATATTCCATGTGTTTCTGACTTATTTATACTGAGCCTAACAAAGCATTGTCTTGAAAGAGCAACCCAGCATCCAGGACGCATTATGTGCCCTTTCTAGGTCTTAAATAAAACACACAAGCTAAAGTTTATAAAAGTACATCAATTCAAATTTAGAATCATTTGGGATAGGCTTGTTACATAAGCCTATATAACACTAGGGGAAGTGAGGCAGTTAGTTGTCACAATGAATAGAGAGCTGGGCCAAGAGACACAGAAGACTAAAGGTCAAATCCAACCTCAGAAACTTCCTAGCTGTGTGACCCTGGGCAAGTCACTTAACCGTGTTTGTCTAAGTTTCCTCATCAGTTAAATGCACTACAGAAGGCAATGGCAAACCACTCCAGTGTCTTTGCCAAGAAAACCCCAAATGGGGTCATGAAGAGTCAGACACAACTTAAACAATGGGGGAAATTGTGCACGTGTCACCCACCACACTAGCCACGTAGCAGAGTCTACAGGTGTCAAATGGGATGTGGTTGAATAAGAAACCCAGAAAAATTTATAGAATTGTTATTAAATATCTCAAAATTATGGGGTTATTAAAACTTTTAGTAACAGGGTTTTTTTCCTCCTTACTATTTTCAATAAAGAGAAAACTATTCTTTTATGGTCATTGATGGTTTCCTCATCCCTCTAAACCTCTCCCATTCATAATTCCAGTTGTGACTCAGACCCAGTTAACTTATCTGTGAATATATTCTACCAGTCCTTCTTCCCCTTAATTAAAATGTGAGCTCCTTGAGAGTTAAGATGATCTCATTTTTATATTTGTGTCCCCTAAATCTAGCAGAGTGCCAAACGCATCTCAATGCTGGTTGATTGATTAATTGATCCTGAGCATCCTAAGGATGATCATCCTCTATATCTTCATCATCACCACCACAGTTTACATGGACGTAGCACTTTATGTATGTTCTTATTTGGCATTTCAACTTGTCCAAAATGTAATCCAAGTACCATCTCTTCCTGTGCAATGCACAGTAGGTGCTTAATACATGTTTTGTAATTGTTGCTTTACTGTCCTGGTGATTCTTACAGATGAAAAAAATAGCCTCAAAAAATACGTCATTTGTCCAAGATGACTTAGCTTGCAAATGGTGGAACTTGAACTCCAACCCCAAGACACTTCAACATTCTGTCCACCACACCAACTGCCCATCACAGTTTTCCTAGGGGCAGGATTGAGGATAGAATATCACCATCACATAACTTATGGCATCTGTAAAGAAGACAATAGAGTAAAATGGAATCAGAACGGTGATTGGCATGACATAGGACATGGAAATAACATTTATTTCATAGTACAGTAAGACACTGAAGAATACATAAAAGAAAAACACTGCTTCTAGGCCAAGAAAATGCATCACAGCTAACAATGACTATATCCACTCAACAGGTGTCCATGCTTTTCAACTGCTAGACATGGTTAACAGACTCTCCCTGGTTTAAATGTGATTATATTGGGTTACATGTGCTTGTTTGAATGAACATCTATATTCATGTTAGACAATGTTTCTTTGGAGGAATTCTAGATTGGGGGGTGGCAGGTGGTGGTGGGGTTGTCAGAGGAGCTCCCATGACCTATCTCCAGGCCAAGAGATGCTGCATAAGGAAGGAACAGGAGAATGGCTAAGGAATAAGAAAGAAACCAAAAGAAATGGATAGCTTCTAAGGTTTATATAGGGATGGACTGAAGAAATAAAACTGAAAGATTGGCTGATATTAGGAAATTTAGGAATCCTGGCCAATTCTATAAAACCATAAGTTGCAAGACAGTTGCCCATCTCTACTAGTGGTGGGAATGTCCTGACTGTGAGGTCCCTAATAATATCATGTCTGGGCCAAAAAAAAGTCCACTAACAATAGCATTGATTAGAGGGGAAGAAAGAGGGTAGACACTTGGGAACAATTGAAAGGAGGCTCTCACAATTTCATGAGATGTTAAAAAGGGAAAAAAAATATCAGAGGCCCAAGATATAGTCGATTTCCTCAGAAACTAGATTTCCACCACTTTGCAGCTTCTGCGTTTGCCTCCACATTTGTCTCCTTCCTCAGTGTCTCCTTCTCTCCCCAGCCCTCCAACCACAAGCCTCTGTGTAGGCAAGAGCTACTCCTGAGGCGAGGTAAGGAGTTATGATTAAGTTAAAGCGATTAAGTCATTAATTAAATCTATTACGGCTTTGCTGCAACAAGCAGTGGTGAGGGACCATTCTGTCGTCCTAAGAAATGGTGATTTCATAGGCAGGCAAGATTTGCTGACCCAGTTCTGGTGACCATTACTCCTTACCATTACAATAATGCAGAGCTCTTAATCTTCCTAGGTCCTCTAACTTCAAGGGCTCCAGGAATTAGAGATCAACATTTTCACACTAAGTGAAGAGACGATTTTTTCATTGCCAACACCTCACCTGGATGAGAATGCTAACAGCAATGACAGCCCAAATGACACATCCACAAAACAAGAGTCCTTTGGATTCTGGATAGAGATAAAAGAAAGAACCAACTCTGGAGGCTTTAAGGAAAGAGTAGCCAGCTATTTTTTCTCAAAGTGGTAGATGAGGAATGGGATAACAAGTGAGACATAATGGTATCTGTTTTGTCTGTCTCTCTGTCTCTCTCTATCTCTCTGTCTCTCTGTCTCTCTCTCTGTCTCTCTGTTTCTCTCTGTCTCTCTCTGTCTCTGTCTCTCTCTGTCTCTCTCTCTCTCTCTCTCTCTCTCTCTCTCTCTCTCTGTCTCTGTCTCTGTCTCTCTCTCTCTCTCTCTCTCTCTCTCTCTCTCTCTCTCTCTCTCTCTCTCTCTCTCTCTCTCTGTCTCTCTCTCTCTCTCTCCCTCTACCTCTCTGTTCAGACAGGACCAGCGTGGTTCCGAGGTAATAAAGCCACCAATAATGGCTCCTTTGGAGTAGGAATCCATATTCTCACCCATAGCTTTGAGAAGAGTTCATGAAGGTGGATTTTCCCAGCCCTAGGATTAACAGTGGCTAATGTAACCAAGAGCCCCTGAAGAAACACAGACCCTAAGCAGATTTGTACCTGCTCACTCATCCTGAGATGGGAGGCCAAGTCTTGGATATTCCTTCATGGATAAATGCCTAGATCAAATTCCCAAGTTCAAGAGTTTGGGAAGCTGATGTTCTAGAAACAAAAGGTCATTTCCTGATAAAGCTGATTCCTTGTAGAAGGAAGAGGTATTTTACTTATAGAGTAAAGTCAGAGAATTATTTGGAAACTGCAGGACCAATGAGAAAGAGATTACTTGTACAATGGTCTCCAAAGTAGGTTGAGCTTCTGGAGGAGCCTAAAGCACAAGGTAGCCCTATGATTCTTTCATGCACTGTGAATGATTTCTGGAAAGAGACGTTCCTGGAATGTCAGGGTATAGCCTTAATGGCAATTTGGGGGAAGGAGGAAGAAATATTTGAGTGCTCTTTTTCTGTTTCTGTATCTATTTATAGGTTTCTATAACTTCTATGGTCATTTGTATTTTCTACAGGATTAATAAAGGCTGTCCAATGCTTAATTTGTATGTGCTACCTTCAATATTTATAAGGGATCTGGGATCCTCTTTGGTAAAAACCTAGACATAGGGTATATTAGAGCTTTATTTTGAAAATTTTCTGGAGAATCTTTTGGTGGGGGCAATAAGTCAAAGAGAGAAAATAACTACCTGGCATCAGCCCCTAGGATTTTACATATTTCCACACAAGACCAAATTCTGGGAAGGACTCTGGTCATCAGAGGGGTTCATTTACCATTGCATTAGGATCAATGCTTCCCCCTCCCTAATCCTTTCCCCAAAACAGGAATTCATTTTCCTTAAAAGGTAACAAGGCTATTCCCAGGACCTGATTGGCCCTGGCCTCCCTTAGTTCAGCTTCCTGGTCACCTAAGGTCATAAAAAGTCTCACCCCCATAGAGTCTGATCTGGTGAGAATCTAAAAGCCGGGCAAGTCTGCATGCTCTTTCCTGCTGAACAGATGTGTTTCCATATAGAGATGAGGAAGGCCAAAGTGCCACTGAATACTTGTTACGTAAATTTGTAATGTTAAAACTACATAGACTTCTGTCTCCCACTACATACTATCCTATTCTCATATTCCTAAACCTTACACCCTAAATTTCACACTACAAAGCTACCCACCATTTTAACTGTGCTCTCAGGAATGCCTGCTTTGTAGGTAATAAATTTACTTTTATCTGAAATCTTTTCCGTTTCCATTTCTTCCATCTGCTGGCTCTCACTGAGTCTGGGCTCCCTCCAGATGACAACCTCCCTGGACACCTTTTCCAGCCCTAGTTGTACTATCATTCATTCTCCCCTTCCCATTACTGATGACCCTCCTGGCTTTAGATGACTAATGACTGTTGCTGTTTCCCTCCCAGCCTGATGTCTTTCTTTTTCTTGGCCTCATTAAAGGGGTCATCCCCTGGCTACCTCTTAAGCAGACCTATTCAATGAATGGGTGTTGCCTCACCCTAAGTGAGTACCTGCAAAGACCTTGGCCTAAAGGGCCCAAGGTCTCCCAGTGCATCCTGGGTCATCTCCAGTCATCCTGATGAATATCTGGTCACTGGAGTCAGATGGCTCTGGAGGAGATGTGAGGCTGGTGACCTGCACAGCCCTCCCTCACTCAAAACAAAGTCAAGTGCAAGTCATATCATCATTTCTCTGATGGCTTGGTCTTCTTCAGCAACAAAAGATGAACACAACAACCCCTTGTTGATTGAGGTAGGGGAACTGATATACTGCTTGCTTCCCCTTGCTATTTTCAAATTCATCTGCTACCACCATCACTCAGTAACCTCTCCTCCTTTGAGGTTAACTCAATCTATATCTGCCACCTAACAAGACTAATTTTTTCTACTATCCTCTAGAATACTTCCCTTCTTTCCTCACTGAGTTCAGCACTTGGCTCACAGTCTTTCCTTTCCAGCTCCTGCCCTTATATTAGGGGATTTCAACATCTGTACTCATTTTACATGGCCTACTCTTCCACTGTATCTCAGCTATGCATAGAGAGTCAGACTTGATTTTGCCATCACCCACAAATGCATCACTTCCACGTTCATGAATGCTGAAATTCCCTTATCACATCACAATCTGTTGCCATTCTACCTCTTCCTCTGTCTTTCTGCTCCAAACCCTATTCCTCATCTTCATAATTCTTTTCCAGTCCATCATCCTTGAGATGGCTATACACTCTCTTCCTTTCCCCATCTTGATCCATTGGTGAACTAATTAGACTCTACACTGTCCTCTCAAATCTCTTGTCTTCTTATCCTACAGTTAATTTCATCCTGCCAAATGTCAGCCTTGGAATACTCCCACCATACTCTGCCATTTCTCCTACTCATGTACTACTGAAGGAAGCCAAAGAAAAATCATAGAATCACACTAACCAGATTCAATATAAATTTATTTTACATAATCTCAACTGGGCCCTCACTGTAGCAAGGCAATTATTTTATACCTTCCTAGTTGATTAACTATTCCACTCACCACAGTGGCTTTACTAAAACCTTTCATTCTCCCTTGAACCTCCCAGTTTCTCGACCCCGAGTTCCTCAGCTGAGAACCTTACCTCATATTTCACTGAAATTATTAAGATCAATCACTGAGGGTTCTCTCTTCTCTCCTCCTCTTCATCTCATATCACTCAGATGCCTTCCTCCACTATCTCCTCCTTCATCCATCTCACATGAAGAAGTGGTCCTTCTCTTTACCAAGGCATACACAAGTGATGTCATTCCATCCCAGCTCCAGAAGAATTCTTCTCTCTAATCCCCACCCTCTCATTTGTCTTATCTTCAGTCTCTCCCTCTCTACTCTCTGCTTTCCTACTACCTACAAGCATACCCATGCCTCCTCCATTTTCAAAACCCCTTACTTGACCCATCCATTCCCAATAGCTATCATCCTATATCTCTTCTCTTTTTTACGGATAAATTCCTTGAGGAGCAATCTACAATCAATACCTCCACTTCCTTTTCTCCCTCTCTCTTCTTAGCTGTCTGAAATCTAGCTTCTAACTCCTTGTTCTCCAAAGTTACCAATGATCTCTTAAGTGCTAAACTGAACAGTCTTTTCTCAGTCCTCATCCTTCTTAATCTCTCTGCAGCCTTTGACATGGTTGGTCATCTTCTTCTCTTTGATATTCTCTTCTCTCTAGGTTTTTGTGATACTTCTCATTCAAGGTTTTCCTTCTGTTTATCTGACTGCTCCTTCTTGGTCTCCTTTGCTGGATCTTCATCAAAGTAGTGCCCACTAACCATGGATGTCCCCCAGGTCTCTCTCCTGAGCTCTCTTCTCTTCTCCCTCTATATTATGTCACTTCATAATCTCATTAACTCCCATAGTTTAAAAATCATCTCTGTGTTGATAATTCTGAAATTTATCTATCCAGCATTAACCTGCCTCCAGTCCCTAATCTCCAACTGCCTATTGAACATCTCAAACTGGATATCTCTCAGACACCTTAAACTCAACCTGTCCAAAATTGAAGTCATTATTTTCTTCCCCCAAATCCTCCCCTTTTCTGAACTTCTACTGAGAATACCACCATCTTTCCTGAGCCATCCAGGCTCAAAACTTAGGCATCATCCTGGATTCATCAGTCTCCCTCATCAGCACCCTCTACCCCTATCCAATCTGTTGCCAAGCCCTGTTGATTCAACTATGGCAATAGTTGGCTAGTTGGTCTCCTTGTCTCAAGTATCTCCTTACTCCTCTCCATCCTATACCCAACTATCAAAGCAATCTTTCTAAAGTGAGAGAGAGAGAGAGAGAGAGAGAGAGAGAGAGAGAGAGAGAGAGAGAGGAGGGGGCAGGAGGGAGGGGAGGAAGAGGAGAGAGAATAAACTTCAAGTGTTCTTCATCACTTCCAAGTCCTTCATTACCTGGCTCCCTCTTACCTTTCCAGTCTTCTTACACCCTCTTCTTCACCATATACTCCTCTTCAATCCAATGACATTGGCCTCCTTGCAGTTCCTAGCACTGATACTTGATTTCCCAAGTCTGCATTTTCAATGGCTAACATTCTTTCCTCCCTCATCTCTGCCTCTGGCTTCTCTGGCTTCCTTCAAATTCCAGCTAAATTTTTACTTTTTACAATCTCCCTTAATTCTAGTGTCTCTCCTTTGTTATTCTTTTCATTTTATCCAGTGTAAAGCTCTTTGCTCTTAGTTGTATATTTTCTTTCCATCAGTTTGTGAGAAATTTGAGGGCGGTGAACGCCTTTTACCTTTCTTAGCACTTAACACAGTGCCCAGCACATATTAGGAATCTAATACATGTTTATTAATTGTTTAATTAATGTTCAGTTGATTTAATTAATTGTTTAATTAATCAATTAATAATCTATTAACTATTAGATGTTTATTAATAAATGTTTGACTGCCTGGAATGGGTGACCTCAGACTCCCCTCTAGGCTTACAATGATAGGGTCTGATCCTGGGGTGGGGGTGGCCTCAAATCAACATTTTCCCTTTTTTGGCTCATTGTTCCTGTCTGGAGCTACTCCAGGAAATCTGCAGAATAAAGTTTGGTCAAAGTTTGTGTCTAGGGTTTTTCAAATATGGGGAAGAGGGGTTCCTTGATCCCATACAAACACTCAAAGTAGCCAATACAAATCAAGTATGGGATTGTCTTTATTTCACCCCGTGGAAAATGCAGAAGATTCCCTATAATATCATCTAATCAAATGGGAAACATCAAATGAGTCATTAAATCGCTGACATTAAACAAATCCATGATTTTCTTTGTATTGTTACTTCCTCTATCATTTGATACAACAACCTTGGGAGGCAGGTGCTATAATGATTATCCTCTTTTTACAGATGAGGAAACTGAGGCAGTCAGAGGTTAAGTGACTTGCCCAGGGTCATATAATAAGTGTGTCTGAGGTTGGATTTGAACTCAAGTCTTCCTGACTCCAAGTCCAGCATTCTGTACACTTTACCACCTAGCTGCCTTGGTCCAGACACTTCTCTGTCTTAAGGTGGGTAAAATGTTTCACTATGAGTCCTCTGGAACCACGATACCAATAAGAATTCTTAATCTTTCAGATGTGTTTGTTTTTTACAAGGTTGTTCTAATTGTATAAGTTGTTCCCCTGGTTCTGCTCACTTCACTGCATATTACTTCAAGTTTTCCCAGGTTTCTCTGAAACTGTCCACTTTACCATTTCTTACAATACAATAGTATTCTGTTACATTCATGTACTAAAATTTGTTCTGTCATTCCTCAACTAATGGGAACCCTTTTGGTTTCCAGTTCTCTGCTGCCACAAAGAACTGTGATGATTATTTTTTGCGCATCTGAGTTGTTTGCCACTTTCTTTAACTCTAGAGAATAAGACTTGTCTCCTTGCTGAGGTAGAAAACCTTCAGAGTGGAACACTACATATAGTATCAGACACTTTTCAAATGCTGGTCTGCTTTACTAAACTTTTCTTTCTACCTCTTTTTAAATTCTTAATTATAAAGAATGACTCTCCAGGAGATGGTGGGCAGAGGAATATAGTGGAAAATGTTGGATAATGTAAAAGCAAAACATGATCGTATCTTTAAAAAAAAAAAAAAGCACCTCTTAGAACTGAATTCTGGTTTCTTTATGGTTTGCTATAATGGGGGGTGGTGAATGTGGGGAGCATTGCTTGTGTCAATGTTCCTTCTCCTTTCTTCAGAACTCCACTCATGGATTTTATTGTCATTTCCCCATACTAGTACACAGACTGTCAAGAATACCACCTGCTCTACTCTCTCCCAGCCTTTAGTTGTTGTTCAGTCATTTCAGTTTTATCCAACTCTTAGTGACCCCATTTGAGGTTTTAATGGCAGAGATACTAGAATCATTTGCGATTTCCTTCTCCAACTCATTTTACAGATGAGAAAAATGAAGTAAACAGGGTTATGTGACTTGCCCAGGGTTACACAGCTAATAAGTGTCTGAGGCCAGATTTGAACTCAGGAAGATGAGTCTTCCTGACTCCAACCCTGTCATTCTATGTGCTATGCCACCTACCTGCCCAAGAACACTCAGGCAATGAGTTCTCAAAAGAAAAATGGCCGCTCAAGAAAAGGTCAAGGACCACTGATCTGTTCCTCTCATCCCATCTTATAGATGAAGAAAATACAGCCCCCAAAGTTAAACTGACTTGCCCTTTTCTGCACTTTTATTTCATGAACAAAATAACCTCAAACTGGTTAGTTAGTGACAGATCCAACCACCGAACTCACTGTGCCACCCCAGTGCTACTGAGCTTAACAAGTTTGACGAGTACTTCTAAAGGTCAAAGCATTCACAACTAGATCTGGAAACAGTGGTAAGCCTTTCCAGGACTCAGTCTTCTTTCCAATGGAGGATTTTCAGGCACACAGCAACCTGAATTGAGAAGAAAGTCAGGGGGAGAATTCTGAATGAAATTTTCATGTTTGTGGCATGATGTCCCATAGTCCATTGCAGTGAGAAGGAAATACTTGTCAGAGTCAGCTGGCCATGATTCCGGAGGGAGAACTTCCTGCCTTAATTAGTGACACTTGGTAGTTCTGCAGCCAAGCATCACTCTGGATTTTCCTCCTGCTCTGAATTTCCTTGCTGCTTAATGGCGAATCATTATAAATCACACATTACAGCTGCCTTGCCCAAAAGGTGAGAGAGGGCTCAGTGAAGTGTTCAAAACTAAAACTATAAAAACTTGCTCCTCAGAAAAGTAACGCAGGGCCAAGGGGAAGAGGAGCATTAACCCGTGCTTTATGGTTCTGACCAGCTAAGTTGCAGAATGAAGTTTTATAAGAATGGGCTTTGAATTGATAAAGGGGACAAATGAGGTCATGGTCTGAAGAATCCCTCTCTCATACCCACTTCTCCCCAGAGATGACGACTCCCCACTGGATTCATTTCCTATCCTATGCTCTGTTCCGGTAGGTGTTTCTTTTGAAATAGTAGAAGCCCACGGGCTGCTGGTCAGAGTCCATTCATAGGCCTACAGGCAGTGGCTGCCCAGGAGATAGCTGCCTTTTGCAATGAAGAAATTAAAAAAAAAAAACTTCCTTAAAAAAAGAAAAGAAAAAGAAAGTACTTGCATCACCTTATCATGTTAACTAGGTAAGGTCTAGAATCCTGCAAAGAAGGAAGGGGTGGAGCGAGGGTGGGGACAGCTAGGACAATAGCCCAGTTGTTGCACCAGACACACCCTCATCTCCACCCCCTTTCCTCGTCGGAGCCAGAGATCCTCCCTCAGATGCCTTCCCAAAGCTGTCATTAACAGGAACTCCACGGGCACCTTGGAAGGCAAGACTGGACACTATCTATAGCTTCGAGAGATCTGTCTTCCTTCCCTCTTCATGCTAACCAAAATCTGTATGTCTGTTTCTTCTTCACATTTCCATCCACCTTTTTTTTGCACTGTTAGACTGGATTGTAGAACCATTGGAGTGTAAATGTACATGCTGCACGCTGACAGACTGTGTAAGGTAGTGGATGGAAAGCTGACCTTGGAAGATCCGGTGTTTGGGGGGTGGGGAGGGAGGCGGAGTGTGTCAAGTCCTTTGACACATATTGGCTATGTGACCATGGACAATCACTTCACCCCTTGGGGCCTCCAGGCGTCTCTAAGACTATAAATCTTTCTGAGTTGCTAATGTGCTAGAATAGGAGGAGTTTCCATACCGGGAGTTCCCCACATGGATGAAATCACAGGCCTTTCTGTATGTATGTATGTACTCATACGTGAAATAGAAAAGAGCTACCCAAGATGGTGTAAGAGAAGGGAAGGGCCAATGAAAGACCCATCCTCTAGATTCAGTCTATGGCAGGGGTGAGGAACCTGAAACCTCAAGGCCACTTGTGGCCCTCTAGGTCCTCAAGTCCAGCCCTTTGACTGAATCCAAACTCCACAGAACAAATCCCTTTAGTAGAACTTGGACTTAGTCAAAACTTGGACCAACCTCTTCCCCTCTCCCCTTTTCAGCTCCCTTTTCTCATCTTCTCCCATTACTTTGTAAGTTCCTTGAATATAGAGACTTTTTCTTTCTCTCTTTCTTTCTTCCTTTCTCCCTTCCTTCCTGTCTTCTTTCTTTTTCATTTTTTCTTTCTTTCTTCCTTCTTTTCTATCTCATTTTCTTCCTCCTTCCTGCCTTTCTTTTTCTTTTCTTCTCTCCCTCTCCCTCTCTCTCCCTCTCCCTCTCCCTTCCTCTCTCTCTCTCTCTCTCTCTCTCTCTCTCTCTCTCTCTCTCTCTCCCTCTCCCTCTCCCTCTCTCCCTCTCTCTCCCTCTCTCTCTCCCTCTATCTCACTCTCATTCCTGCATTTGTATTCCCAGCACTTAGTAGTACCTGGCACATAGTAGACACTTAATGAATGTTCATTAACTGCTTATTTAACCAAAGAGGATCACCCTGCTTCTGTTCTTTCACAGACACAGAATGAAGGGGCCCAGCTCTTGTATCAGGCAGAGCACACTGCTCCTAAACTGGCTTCTCATCAGCTACTCCCTGATGCTACTCTCATACAGAAATACATAATGCAAGGAAGCTTTTACTTAATTATTAGAAAGACAAATACATATATAAAGGCATCTAACAAGGTTTCAGAAATGTCACATAATCATGAGCCCTCGCTCGGCCAATAAAAAGTAAAAACACAAATGAAAATTATTTGAGAAATTCTTAAAGTAATTACTTTATAGAAGCAAAGTGTTTGACATCTGGTGGGTTTATGTCCTGCTGAGGCCACCTGCCCATGCTGTACTTAGAGATCAATGAATCCAACCTGGTCAGGTGACAGATGAGGAGACAGCCTCCAAGCAGCCAAATCACTTGCACAAGATCACACAGCTAGTTTGGAAGAAAGTCATGACCCACATTTCCTGACTCCTGATCCACTGCATTTCTGTGATTGAGCAGTTAGCTCTGAATTACATTATCTTTATTATCCTAAGAGCACATGCTGGCAGGGGAGACAAAGATGAACAGAAGTGACATTTACACGTTTAAGGAGTTCTGACTGTTCCAGATTTGAATATAGTGTTCCTTGGCTGTGTGACGACCTCACTGGAGCACGATTCTCAGGTGAACCATTGCATAGAGAATCAAGTGAAACCTTCACAGATAGATCCCAATTCTGCTAAGCACTTTTTCGCCTCTTCCCTTGGAAGTCCAAGGGTCTCCTACCTAGTAGGAGAGGCTGCAGGGGTGACTAGCGGAGAGGTGAAGTTAGGGACAAAGTCAGGCTCTGATCGGTTCAAGGAAGAGCATGTATGTGCCTGCAGGGTTGTACTAAGGGGCCATTTTGGAAGGATTCAGCGATTAAAAACAACTGGCTATGGTATTTCTTTTGATAAGCATCCAACAAAGAAAAGCTTAGCCATGGCATGGTTTCCAGCTAAAGTAAACCACCCCAGACAAAATTTTTAGCTCCCTAAGAATGCTAAAGATAATGCTTCTTTCATTCTATGTATTCTTTCATAGAGCAGTTACATAGTGTGTGTGTGTGTGTGTGTGTGTGTGTGTGTGTGTGTGTGTGTGTGTGTTTATCTTTCATTCTCAAAGAGGACCATGACATCAGGGAGCTGATGCTGGTCTGGTGGATAGAGTAATGGGTCTGGAGTCAGGAAGACCTGAGTTCAAATGTGACCTCAGACAGTTGCTAGCTTTGTGATCCCAGGTAAACCACAAGACTTGTTTGCCCAAGTTTCCTGTACTATAAAAAGGGAATAATAATAGCATTTACTTCTCAGGGTTGTTGTTGAGATAATATTTGTAAAGCATGCTCAACACAGTGCCTGGCACGTTAAATAGTAAGTGCTTTATAAATGCTAATTCCCTTCCCTCTACAAATTTGTACTGAGTGCCAGCTATCAGTGTTCACTGAAAAAATAATAATTTTATAACAGACTCACAAAATCTCAGAGCTCGAGGTCATCTATTCCAACATGTCATTTTAAAGAGGAGGACACTGAGTCAGAGAGGCTGTGTCTCATCCCATCACAAGAGAAATAATAATAATACCTGTACTTATGATCCTAATTGAGTTTCCAAATTTAATAGCTTTTTCTTCATTAATTGTCACAACTTCCCTTTTTCATGTGGGTAAAGTGAGGGGGAGAAGTAAAATGATAGGATTCAAATTGATGCAAGCAAGGAGAACCCCAAAGCAACCCATTCAATTTAATTCAATAAATATTTACTAACTACCAACCCCAAAAGCACTCAGTTCTTGCCCTCCAGGAGTTTACACAGAGTGGAGTGGGGTGGGTTGGGAATATAGTTGCACAAATGAGTGAAGAAAGAAAATTCAGAATGAAGACAACCCTGAAGACTGGGGTGTCCCAGAAGACTTCATGGGACAGTTGACTCAAGCTGGTCCTTGAACAGCAACAATGTTGTTCATTTTATGACACTGAGCCAGAACTACTTAGCCCTTTGGTGAAAAGACCTTAATTTTGTGCATGGGTTGGACTGAATACTGCAGGGGTGAAGAACTTGAGGCCTCATGGCTACATGTGGCCTTCTATGTCCTCAAGTGCAATTCTTTGACTGAATCCAAATTTCAGGGAACAATTTATTAAAGTAGAGGATCTTTGTGAGTAAGGTGATAATGAGAATCAAACTGTCCACTGACAGGTTCACAGAATTGCACTAAATTTGTAGCACAGTTGTACATTTTGTCTTAGACAAAACCAATACCCAACTGAGATTCTGGTCATCAGATGAGTGTGATGGCCCCTAATTCCTCATCTTATGTTCCAGAATCACTGAGAGATTAGAGACCCAAATATTAATGGGATGAAGAGCCATGATACTAATCTACCAGCACCATCCCCTTAGAACAAAGAGTCTGTTTTTCAGCTAAATTCAATTCAAAGAGCAATATTAAATAATTGTTAAGTGCAAGGCACTATGCTAGGTACATATACACAAAAATAAAATAATCCAGGTTTTGCCCTTCAGGAGGAATCCTTCTACTAAAACAGGGTTCTTAACCTTTCTGTGTATGTCAAGGTCCGTTATGGAAGGCTGGTGAAGTCAGTGGAACACTCCTCAAAAGAATGTTTCTAAATGCAAGTAAAATATGTTAGATTACAAAGAAAATTAATTATATTGACATAAAGATATAATTTTTTTCTGCCATGCAAATTGACAGATTCCCTTAAAATCTATCCCAAGAGCCCTTGGAAGTCTGTAGATAGCCTCCAGATTAAGAACCTCTACACTAGGGGATATATATTAGTTGAGTAAATATAATATATGCAGGAGATATGTGGATAAATAAATACAACATAATTTGAGGAGGGAAAGTCTAACAAAACTATAGAGATCACGATAGGCTTCCTGTAGGAAGTGAAAAAGGAAAGTTGACGGGAGCTAGAACTTTTTACAGATGACCTACAGGTTATCTACAAAGGTAGATTTTTAAACATAGTTCTTAGAAAAGGTTGAAAAACAATTCCACTGACCTCCTGGTATGCCACCTTTCAGGGTCAGACTGGCCCCAGAGGTCTTTAACCCCAAGCACTATGAGGTGATCTATACCTCAGGTACTTTTCCACAACAGAGAAAGAGACAAGCAGTGGAACCTCTAGCGACCAAAAAGAGACAAAGTTATCTAGTAGAAGGAGTGCTGACCTGGAGTGAGGATCTTCAGCTACCGTGTCTGCTACTTACCACCTGGGTGACTTTGAGCAAGTCATTTTCACCATCAATAGGTAGCTTAGTAGATAGAGCTTTAAGCCTGAGGCAGAAAGACCTGAGTTCAAATATGACCTCAGACATTTACTAGCTGTGTGACCCTACACAGGTCACATCACCTCTGTTTGCCTGTTTCCTCACCTGTAAAATGGGAATCATAATAGCACTTATCTTGGACGGTTGTTGCAAGGATCAAATGAGATCATGTCAAGCACTTATCAGAGTGCTTGACTCATAGTAGGTGTCTAATAAATCCTTGTTTCCTTTTGAACCAGTGGTTTTTACTGCAAACTATGTCTGCCTCTGTGGAAATCCCGGTTTGCTCAGCTTTGTTTCAGTATCCCTGACTTTACAGCAAGGGCCTGGAAGGGAAGAGTTAATGGCAGTGCAGGGCCTGTACAGCTGGGATCAGTTCTCCAAGCCCAGTCAGCATAAAGGGCTGGGCTTGTGAGTGTTTTTACTCAGGACAGCTGAAAGGAAGTGTCGGACTTGGGGGTTTCGTCTTTCTCAAAGGATCGGCTGGACTTGGAGCTTTGTTAAATTGCAGGCCAGGCTAAATTTTAACCCAGAGAGAGTCTGACAAGTCAGGCCATCTGTTTTGGTTACCCTCCTACCTAAATGTACATCTTAACTCAGTCCCAAAAGTTTAGCACTCATCTGCCTCAAATGAGAAGGATGCTAAAAAGAGGAAATGATCTGACCCAGAGCTCCGCAGAATAAATCAAGGAGAGGGGTCTCTCTGTGGAATAGTTACACAGCTACCATCTCAGACTGCCCTCGGCAGAAAAAACAGCAATAGAAAACAACAAAATTCTCCAATCATTCCTAGTATTTTGAGTACAACTCAAAAAGAACCCAAGAGCTTTGAACATTATTGACTGTCCAACCGAATTCACTATTAAGTCAATCCTTAGATTTCCACCTAGTTTTGTTAGTAAAATACCAAAGAGGGAGGAGGGAGAAAGGAGGGAGAGGAGGAAGCAGAAGCATAGAGATAAATGAAAATCCCATGAGTCTCTAGATTGTTTAGTGCTCTATATTCGTCCTCAGTAGAATTTTCAATGCCTTGAAAAGCAGGTACAGTTTTTTCCTTTTGATGTATTTGTATATCCCCAGGGCTGAGTATGCGGTAGAGAGATGGGCATAACTGATAGAGAACAGGGCCTCTACACCAGGGGAACCTGGATTTAAGTCTCACCCTTGACCCATACCGGCTATATGACCTGTTATTATTATTGTTGTCATTTTAGTCACGTCCAACTCTTCGTGACTTCAGTGGAGGTTTTCTTAGCAAAGATACTGTAGTGTTTGCCATTTCCTTTTCCAGTTCATTTTACAGATGAGGAAACTGAGGGAAACAGAAGTAAGTGACTTGCCCAGGGTCACACAAAGATTTGAACTCATGAAGACAAATCTGCCTGATTCCGAACCCAGTTCTCTATCCACAGCAGCACCTGGTTGCCCATATGAACACTAGTCAATTCTTTAACCTCATAAGGCCCTAAGTTATTCTCTAAGACTTTAGGATGTGAAACAGTTACTCATCTATTGCTTCTGGGAGAGGGGTTTCCTCCCCTGTCATTCCCAACATCAATGACATTCAAGGTTTGTTGTTTTTTTTAATCCCCTGTATCTCACCCAAAATAGTGATTTACAGAATTGTATTAGTGGACAAAGTCTTCACTAGTGATAATGAAATTTTCTGATTCTCATCTCAACTCAATGATTTCAAATATCACTGGGCTCACAAAAGGAGAAGAGAAAGATGGGTCAAATGGCCCATCTATGACTGTATGGTCAGTCACTGACAACCCTTGGGACACTTGATTTCTAATTCCAAACTTGAATCTAGCCAGACAGTTTGACTGTTGTAATGACAGGCAAAAGATAATCCACCCCCATGTAACTGTCTGACCCACCAGTCCCCAACCTTCCTCTGAGGACACTCCAGGACGTCTTCAGTTATTTTGAACAAAACAAAAGCAATTTTAATTGACTTTTTAAAAAAACAGGAAATATATACAAGATAACACCTTACAAGGGAAATGGAGGAGGGTAAAAGAAATGAATTACAGAGGAAGTCAAACAATGATAGGAGTTACATCTCTGAACCATTGATAGTCAACATGGTATAGAAAGCATGGGATAGTAAACACATTAAGAAAACCTTTTGCTATTTATTGTCACATAGAAAATATTGGTTGTGGGTTCCAGGTCTGCATATAAGGAAACCTTCACAGATGAAATGAAGTCAGGATCTCACAGAATCCAAGTGCTAGGCCTCAGAAAGTACATTTAGTTCACCTTACTGCCTCAGGCCAGAACACACCTAAATCAAGATATTTATAGGAATCATGCCTATTTATAAAGATGTCCAGTGTAAGAGGGCCCACACATTCCTTCGATAATCCATTTCTGTGCCTCTAAACCTTCTCTATCAGTTCATGGCTATTATGTTGGCAATTCAGCCCAAAGTGGGCTTTATAGCCTAATTACCCAAATAATTGCCTCATTTTTCTGGTGGGCCACTGTAGACAGAGCCAAGTGCAGCTCGGTGAGCCCTAATGACTTCACAGCAAGGAATTTCCTGAATCTAGTGCCCAATTGGGTATTTAGGACTGGGAGCTCCTCCCAGTTAATCTTGAATTCCCTGAAAATGCCTTCGGCATCATCATTATTATTAAATGAGTGCATGTGTTCCTTTAGGAGTCATCAGGTATGGGAACCTGAGGCAGTGCATGCTGCTCCTGGGCTAAGAGCAAGGACAAGAGCCACCCCTCCCTTCCTTCCTCTTGCTAACAATGAGTTGGGTCACAGCAGTTGGAGTTATGTAGATGGAGGCAGCAGGCATAGATGTAAAATTAGGGCATGATGATAACAGCTTTCCTTCTGAGAGCTCCTGAGATCTCCAGTCTAAGGTTTACAAAGACCAAACTCAGTTTGGAAACGAACACCATTGGAAGTAAAATGTTCTGTGGTTAATGGCAAATATCTTGGGGTAAAGATCGAAGTCTAAATGACCTCTCTCCTTAGGATGGGACCATGTTTTCATTTTATCTTTGATATGGATTTGTGTTTTTAACTTCTCTTCCTGTTTTGGAAAATCGTCTTGCTCTCTATAGGATGGTGTCTAGCATGGCCAATGCTTTCTTGCTTCTTAACAAGAACTCACAGACATAGCACTTTAAGCTTGGCAGAGCACTTCTCAACAGACCTAGGAAGTAGGTCCTTCTTGCTAAGATAAGCACCACACCTGGGAGCAAGCATGTCAGTAGGATGAGCGATGAACTTGGGGGTGGGGAACAGGTGTGAGGGGCAGCATTTGAGATGCCTATTGGAAAAGATGAGTCAGAGACTAATTTAGAGTGACTAATGGGGAACTTCTTCAAAAGGGGTAGAGTTGTGGCAGTGGCAATACCTTGCTCAGTGACTCTGGAACTCACACCCCAATTCCAATTTCATCACTATCTGTACCCCTTTCCTCAAGTTCTCGCCAAATATACCAACAAGCTCTGCTCTCTGAGCAACATGAAGCAAACAGCCTATTTCAGGGGACAGGGTTTTTCTCCTTCCCATAAGGAATGAGGAGCAAAGGTCCTTAACTTCAGCCCTCTTCTCCAAATGTGTTCTTCCTGGAACCTCCATTTTGAGGAGATACCCAAGCCAGCCAAACTCCTTCATTCACAGCTCTCCCAGCTCTGCTCTTGGCTCCCCAGAATTCTCTACCATGTCCTTTAGAAATATTGTCTCTTCCTCCTTTTTCAGTTACCTTTATATGTTGCCTTCAACTTTCCAAATGTGAGCTCCTTGAGGACAGGGACTGTCCTCCCTTTTTTTCTTGCATGTGTATTCCCCAGACAGGCACTTGGTGCTTATTAAATAAATGCTTGATGACTTGACATTGATCAAAGCTCTTGTAATCTTTAAATGAAGTTCAGTTTGTTTCAACAAACATTTATTAAGTATTCTAATATGTGTGAGGCACTGGGCCCTGGAGATTTAGCTATAAGAGCCACAGTTGCCTCAATGGGAATTCCCCAGGATAGCAGCAAATGCCCAGTGTCATGAGGCTGGGGAGCTGGTGATCACCAAGAAAGCTCCTGGGTGTTAGACTCTCATGAGGGCCTATCCTTCACCTTTTTTTGTTTCTCCAATCTTAACATAGGTGCTTAATAAATGTTTATTGAATAGAATGAAACTGTAGGTGTCTGATGGTATGACCTTGGAAAGGCAAGAAAAAGGGATTGAAGAAAAGCAGGACTGCCAGAAAACTGCCCCTGTTACACAAAGATGAAATAAAGCATAATCCTTGCCCTAAGGAAATTTGCAGTTTGAGAAATGTAGGCAGATAAGCATAAAGTCAATATGGTGAAAATGAAAGAAAACTGGATTTGGATCTAGAGAATCTGGGTTCAAATGCCAGCTATGCTATTTAATACCTGTGTGACCTTGGGCCAGTCCCTTAACATCACCATCTATCTCCAGGTCCCTTTTCATCTGGTAAACCTGAGAATTGGGGTAGGTGATCTCTACGTCTCTTCAGTTCCAAATTCTATGGTCCTCTGATTTAGACAAACTCAAATTCCTTCTCTCATGACAGTAGGACAAGGAAGTCCCAACACAGAAAGTGAGACAGAAGAAATTAGGGACAAATAATAAAGAACGTGTTTGCTTTTAAAAGTCTTAGGTCTTCAGCTCATCGTTTGGTTCTGAAATGACGGATTCATTACCATGTCCCATATTTTCATGGGACCAGTCAATGGGCCTCCTCTCAGGAGGATCTGATAGAATGAGATGATGAAAGCTCCTAGGCCATTCATGTTGCTATCAAATGTTGACTCTTCTCTGCAAGGAGGAAGCAGGGTGACATGATTTGGAAATGGCAAAAACTTCTTTGGTATCCAAATAAAAACCCATGATTTCATTTGTCTAATTTTGCCAAGGGAACATTCAGCTTTTTAAGCAAAACAATCAGCACATCATGCTAGGGAATTGCCTTCTCAAGGGAGTGAAGAGGGGGAAGGTTTTTCAGGTCTGTGTTGCCTGAAAGGGATAGGTCTGGCCCTGTGGAGGAGAAATGGAATTGGCAGTGGGCTCAGGAGCCTTTCATGTGAAGGTCACTAGCTCAAATGTTACTATTTTTTAACATTTATTTAATGCCACTGGCATTCTAGACCTTATGAACAACATAGAGGTAGAGAAAAGACTTTGGGTATGCAAGTTGCCCCAAGATAAACAGATGAGTAGCATTCCAGAGCTCAGAGAAAACAGAAGCAGTTCACCTCTGGGGCAGGAGAAGTGTAAGGAAGCTCTGAGAAATTTCTGCTCCAGGGTTTAATGATATCAACCAAGGAATGATGCCTTCTTCACTGTCCAGCTGTGAGCCACTACTACCAGAATTGCTAACAGCTTCAGAAATGATTTTCCTCTTTACTCACAGAATTCCCTCCAGTCTTATTGAGGCCAGCTAGGCTCAAAATTATATCTCAAAGAGTCCTGAACAGTCACTGCAACAACTGTAGCCCCTTCTGTCCCTGCCTTTCAATACATAGCAGGCTACCCGTCCTCTAGCTCTCCTCTATTTAAATATATATTTTTTTCCCCCTGCATTTCTTTTCCATGGGGCTAAGAGCATGATGAATGAAAGGCTTCAGGAATAAAATCCAACGGATACAAAGGAGAGGTTAGTGAAGGCTGCAGTCATAGCAGTGAGGGATGGAAAAGGTCTTAGAGGATTCTCTCCTTTCTGTTCCATTGGCTATCAGAGATGATGATCATCTTCAACAGAAAGTACAGAGAGCTTACTGAGTCAAGAGATCTGAGCCCTAATTTGCCATCTGCCGCTCACCAGCTATATGATATTAGACAAGCCATTTTGCCTATCTTTTATGATCCTTTTCCAATAGCAAATTGATCTTCCAAGCGTATCTGCATGGAACAGCCTCAGGATTGAGACTGGGTGCAGCACCTGCTGACACTGACCAGAAAATGTCTTGGTGAAAGTCTAGAAACCCCAAAATGGGAGGTCAGTCAACTTAGCACTGAAGGTCAGAAGTAGTAGATTGAAGACATGATTTGGAAGACCAATTGGGTGGACTCACCTGGGGCAGTTCCCTTTATCCAACTTATTGTTTAATCAAATAGTCTAACTCGGTTCTGAATCCAACTGCTTTGGTATTCAGGCCTTCCAGCCAAGGCTCCTTGCTGACATCAGAAAGGGCTAGGGACTTGCTGGGGATCAATGGAGCTGTTGCTAGATGTGCCTGCAACTCCTTCCTCTGCATCTTCCCAGGTGCCACTACTGAGAGATGTTCAGTAGGTCAGCTGTCCCTTAGCCATAGGAATTTCTTGTGTTACAAAATGGAACAGAGATGGGAATTGAAACCAGACAAGTGGTGAGTAAGGACCAAGAAGCTTCCATAGCACCAATGGAAAGACAACACAGGCAGAGAAAACATTCTTCTTGGGGTTTCGTGGGGAGACATATATGGCAATGAATACACCATCATTGAAATCCCTGTTAAGTCACCATCTTACTCCATCCTGAGTCATCTGAGGACTAGGTCATTCATATAAAGTCATATGAATCACTTACCAAGGGACAATCACCTTGCAGGGGAATTCATGATAGCCCACTTAGCACATTTTCTATTTTCCAGAGTGCCTTAAGGCAGCAGCAACTCTGAATGACAGCTTTCCATTTTACAGGGGGAGGGAAAAGATGAAATGAAGTAAAGCTGCTTTCCCAGGGCCACACAGCTTCCAGGTCTGCACATTCTCGGGACCCCAAGTGATAAGTGAAAGGTTTAAAATCGACAAGGACTCAAGGTACCCAGAGAAATGAAGGACATGAGCCAAAAAAGCTGAAGGTAGAGATCTGGTGCTTTTCTCCCACTCAGAAAGCTAACCCAGACTCCCCATCCCCCACCCCCAGGCTGCTAAAGAGGAAAAAAGGCTAACAGCATGGAGAGGGGAGGAGTGAGAGAGCTGAGAGGCAGGCTGGTAAATTGAAGATGATGTCATACAGGCCTAACTTTAAAAAAAAAAAACCTATATTCATGTCTGAGTGCTAGAGAATAAATGACATGTCAGTTGGTGGGGCTGGAGAACAGGTTTTGCCAGCCGGGATTAAGTGATTGCTTTCCTGGAAACAGACCTTCTCATTGCTGGGACTGATAAGGAAGGAAAACACTACCACTGAGTTTCAAGGGAAACATTTGGACGTTGCAGAGCAGGATGGGTTAACAGTTGAGAAAACACAGAGGCACCCTGGCTGAGGGACAGCAGCTACCCGGCAGTGGGACTCAGATTACCCACTCGGGTGTGTGCTGCAAGGCAGATTAAACAGACAGGACGTGTTTCTGAAACTGTTGCCTGACATTCCTAAAAGGACACATGAAACGGCAAGCAGCTTTGGTGTGTGCTGGTGTCTTCAAGCATCCACAGGGATCCAGCCTCAGCTAGCTGCAGCTGTTGACCGCATTATCCAAACACATGTTGAAGAGGGCCCTCTAGACGTGACTTTGGGCCACGTCGTTCAAGGCGACCCAAGCACATGCTGATGCTGGACCGCTGTAGCCCAAATGCCCTAAGTCCATGGAAAAGGGAGAGATTAGCACACTGGATGCACGGCAGACCAGCACATAAAGCATTCTGTAATTGGGACAAACGCTGGGTTGGCAGGGATTTCCAGAGGAATGCAATTGCACTGGAGTCTGGGTATTATCTCGTGGAGTCCCTGGACTCCCAGCTTTGGAACTGAAAGCCTTCTAGACCCAACAGCCTTTTATATGGGAAGGATCTGGAGTTTACTCAGAATGCAGAACTTTCAGTGTGGGAACTCCTTCCACATTCTCAAGTTGCAATCTATGACCTAGTTGAACAGTCCAAGGGAATTAGTTGCCTGAGTTACATGGAAGTCAAGTGACTCATTTGCCCAGAGTCACATAGCTAGTCATCACAGAAGTCATCAGAGACAGCACATGAGTCCGTCCAGGTCTTCCCGACAATACCCTAGTCACTACACCATGCTGCTTTCTATGCCTCAAGTCCAAGTCATTTTGGTGCTCCAGTAAGGAAACATGCTTGGATGGGATCTGAGACAGACCTGTCATATCACATCCTGCTCTGAAGCATAATCTTCCCCACTCCCATCTTTTTTATTATTATAAACTTGACAATGGCAAACATTTCACTACAAATACAGAGAATAGAAAAAGAGAATTTCATATGAAACTGTAAATCTGTACTACATACAGCTTGGTTTGGTTCTTTGTCTGTCTCTCTCTCTGTCTCTGTCTCTCTGTCTCTCTCTGTCTCTGTCTGTCTCTCTCTCTCTCTCTCTGTCTGTCTCTCTCTCTCTCTCTCTGTCTATTTCAAATTTACCTCACCAGAGAGCTCTAACGCTGCCCTGTTTTTATCCCCTTTGGAATTTCATTATGACCTCTTCTGTTTATTTGTTAATGATTTATTGATGCTCTTTTTTTTATTTTAATATCATCACTTTCCCCCACTTCCTTTTTTAACTTCTTTCCTCCACAAACAAACAAATGAATGAATGAATGAAAGCCCTTCCCTTTGATGAATAAATATAGTCAACCAAAGCAAATCCATATATTGACTCTGTCTGAGAATGTATCTCATTCTACATCTAATCCTGGAGCATAGTCTTACAAGCTCTTTTCTAATACATTTTTCAAAATCAGGTTCAAATTCACTCAGTCACATCTTGTCCAGTGTATAGAATACTCTAAAAGGCATCTTTTTCTGAACGGGACAATGCTAACATCCACAACATCTTTAATGATCCAGCTCAGCTAATACCCATCCTAAAAACTACTGTAAGCCTTATAAATTCTGGGGGCCACTATCCCTATTACCACTGATGTTACTGATTTGGGTCCCCATAGGATTGACTTCCTTTAGCCCTCAGATTTCGAGGAGTAATTCTTAAAAAATCATGGAGTATTCTCTAATTCCATCAGTTCACACCTCCGTTCCAGTGTGTTCTCCCCAACATCAATCAACAGTTGGAGTTATTATGTCCTTTATATAATTGATTGACCTAGTGATTAGCATCCCAATATCCTTTAATCTATTAACATCAATTTGTTTTACAGAGAGATATTTACTCAGAAGATAGAGCAAGAACAAAATTACCAACATTCCCCTAAACCAAGGTCACATTCTTCCCAATACTATCTGGTTCCCTGGGGAAAGTGGGGTCAAAAGCAAAGCAGTTGCTAGGAAGAATTTACCCCCTCCAAGCTCATTTGTTCATGTGCTTTGGTCAATCTCTTATTGCAAAGCAAGGAATCTTGGCTGTCAATGATAGCCTGGTATACTGGGTCAAGCTAATTAGTTGCCAATATGGACTCCAGTCTTTGTATCTCTGGAGGCTCACTCTTCCTGCAGGTCATAGATGCCTTTTTTCATCTTGGCTATAGGTAAAGTATGGACTTTCAACTTTTTGAAACTCATTAAGGTCAAATCATTGTCAATACTCCACCTAAGAGAAAGACTAGACACAACAGATCATCAGGGCCATGCTCTCATGGGTTGAGACCTAAGTAGGAAAATAAAGGCCAGAGGATTCTCCCTACAACCAGAGGCTAAGAGCATGTCTTCCTTTTATGGCCACCATGAAAGAGATTGATTTGGTCTGTTAGTGTCTTTTGTATGCACACCCAATTCTGACCTAACAGCTAATCAAAAAGGATACACCTTGCCACAGTGTAAGCAGATAGCAAATAGCCATAGAAAACCTACATATACTCCATAGTAGGACTAGAAAATTGCATCAGGTGAAGCTCATTCACAAGATGTGCTCATAAGGATTGGGCCTTCATTGGTAAGACCTCCATTATACTACCACAGCTTGGAGTTAGCTTTACTATGACCGGCACATAGTAGGTGCTTAATAAATGTGTTTATTGAATGACCATATATCCCTCTGATGTGTGTCTACCATGCTCCATGGAGAAATCTTTGGCAGCAAGGAAATAGGTAAGAGAGCAAAGAGTGGGGTAGCCATGTATAACAGGTTACGAAACACAATGTGTGTATTCCTCAATCAGCCACAACATGGTCACTCAAAATGGGTTCCTGTGGAGCCAAATAGGATTGGTTCCTGTTTCAGCCAGAACACTGTATTTCTGTCCTAACAACTGAAAATTAAAAAGTTAGTAGATCTCAGCTGATTTTCTGTCATATTTTCATCATGAGAAATGTTGCAGAAACTATTCATATTACAATTCAGAAAAGTGAGTGTCCAAAGGAGAGAGAAGTTCTAAGAGAAGACCTTAGTGAGGAAAAACAAAGAGGAAAAGGCTAGGGAAAAAGTAAAGCTGGGGCTAAACAGAAGGTAAAAGGGAAGAATGTGAAGAGTTGAAGAATGAGAGAAATAAAGAGGGATGTGAAGATAAAAAAATGTGAAAGCAGAGAAAATAAAATGAGTGACTCGAAATAAGGTTAAAAACTAAGACCTTTTTTTGTGTCTTGCTTTTTAAGAATGAGAAAAGACAGCCCCCAAAAAAAAGACTAAAATAAAATCTGGAGAAAGAATCAACTGCATAAAACAAAAAGCAGAAATAGGAATCCAGAGAAAATATGGGCTTGAGATCCAAGAAAGAGAAGCTGAATGAAAAAAAAGGATTGCCAAGGACATGAATTGCATATTTCGAGTATCCAAACGCTAAATGATAATCACAATAGATTCATCCTGCTCAATTTAATTTAGCACAGATGTTTTCATTAATATAGGAGGGAAATCATCCCAATTCTTTTCTAGAGTAGTTGCCAGAGAGTTGCCATGTCCTCCTCCCCCATACCTCTTTTCTCTTGATGTGTTTCCATCACTGATCTAGGATTTCCAGTCTTTCCTATCTGGGACCATTATTTCTTTCTTGTTTCTATTTTGTTTTAAGAATACTAAGGGAAAATTTATGACCTAGTCTGAAACGAACAGACTACCTTGTGCTCTGAATCTACATGATACCCACCATCCCTAAGGCCTCTTTGTGTTTTTCATGTTGTAAGGTCATGTAGAAATATTAAAATCTCTCAACTAAGCATATAAAATTCTTCATGACTTGATCCTTTTCTACCTTTCCCATCATCTTACACTTAAGCCTCTTGAATGAATTTATGATCTAGCCAACACTGATCTCCCATCTCCATGGAGATGGACTGACTGTCCCAGTGCTCAAAAACCTAAGTGTCATCTTCAACTCCTTTCACACACACACACACACACACACACACACACACACACACACACACACACACACACCTTCAAATGCAATCAGTGGTTGTTTCTACCCTTTAGAACATCTTTTATAGGCCTCCTTCTCTTCTCTGAGGCTGCCACCACCCTGGTGCAGGCTCCCACCACCTCACACCTGGACTACTGAAATAGCCTGCTGGTTGGGCCCATCCTCCACTCAGCTGTCATATGGACCTTCCTAAAACATAGATCTAACCATATCACTCCCCCATTCTCTAAACTCCAGTGGTTCTCTGTTACCTCCAGGATCAAATATAAAACCTCTGTTTGGCTTTCAAAGCCCTTCACAATCTGATGCCTTCATACCTTCCTGTCTTCTTACACCTTATTCCCCTCCATATGTTCTTTGGTCCAATTATGACATGATATCCTTGCTGTCCCTCTCACGCAGTGCTCCAGACTCCAAACATTTTCACAGGCTGTCCCTCACGCCTGGAATTCCTTCCTCTCCTCTACTTCCTGACTTCCCAGGTTTCATTCAAATCTCAACTAAGGTTCCACTATCTGCAAAAAATTTTTGCCAACCTCCTTAGTTGTAATACCTTTCCTCTGTTAATTATTTCCAATTTATTCTGTATGGAGCTTATTTGTACATAGTCATTTTTACATTAGACTGTGAGATCCTTGATAGCAGGACTGGTTTTTTATTTTTTATTTTTTGCATTTCATTACATCCCCAGTGATTAGCACAGTGCCTAGCACATAGTAAGCACTTAATAAATACTTGTTGACCCATTGACTGTCCCCCATCTTTGGAGTGCTTGATTTGTCTGACTTCCTTCAAGACTCAGCTCCAATTCTGCCTTCTGTAGGAGACCTTTTCTGTCCCCCCAACTGCCAGTCCTTTTACTTCTCATCTTATCTTCTATTTACTCTATGCAGATTCATATATATAAACATGTATGTGATATATGTATGTACCTAATTATTTACATGTGGTTGCAGAAGCCACATCTGGGCCAGGCCTGGTTTGTAGTTACTTTGCTGTCTCTTGTTGCAAATCTGTATTTTATCATCATAATTATCGTCATCATCATCATCATCATCATCATCATCATCATCATCATCATCGAAAGCCAGTAGGGATGAAAGGTTTTAAGGTTTGCAGTGTGCTTTGCATACATTACCTCATCTAATCCTAACAACAACCTAGTGAGGTAAGTACTGACCCTGCACATTTAAATTTGCTGTTGAGTAGAGCTCCTAATTCTACTTCACATGAACTGCTTGTTAACCATCTTCCATCATCCTGTACTAGGCAGTCAATTTTTTAAACCCAAGTGCAGAAGGTTCTATTTTTCTCTATTAGATTTCACCCTATTAATTCTAGCCTGCTATTTGGATCCTGATTCGGTCATCCAATGTATTAGTTCTCCTATTTTTATATCTTCCCAATATCTAATATATCTATACCTGTGCTTTCATCCAAAACATTTCAAAAAATATTAAAGAGAATAGAAGAAAGAACAGATCCGTGAGACACTCCACTGGAAACTTCCCTCCAGGTTATTCCATAAGTTCTGACACCACCTAACAGTAGTTTGAATTCAGTTCAGCTTAATTCAATTAAACATGCATTTATTCAGCACCCACTGCATGGAAGGCAGTATGAGGAGTTGGATATACAAAGTCAAAAACCAGAAAGGCCCCTTCCTTTCCCAAAGCTTACATTCTACAAGAAGAATATAATGTTTCAGTTCAACATGATCCAACAAGCATTTTTTGAGCACCTACTACATGCCAGACACTGTATTAAGTTCTAGGGATAGAGACACATAAAATTGCCCCTACCTTTAGAAAGCTTAAATTTTATTGTACAGAGTTGTTGCTGTTGTTGAGTCATTTCAGTTCTGTCCAGCTCTCCATTAACCCTGTTAGAGTTTTCTTGGCAAAGATACTGGAGTGATTTGCCATTTTCTTCTCCAGATGAGGAAACTGAGCCAAACAAGGTGATGTGACTTGCCCAAGGTCACCAGGCATTGTCATCTTCCAGGCCAACTAAATTTGGAGTATCATGCTCTTCACTGTGGATGATTACCTGGTAATGTCTCCTTTATCCATGGCAACTCATAAAGACTCATATTCCAAGGTGATGAGGGCTTAAAATCAGCAAATCAGCATAGGTGAGGGGTTCTTAATTTTTGGTTTTTTGTGTGTTATGGACACACAATCTAGAGAAGTTATTAATTTCCCTAGGGAAGCCCTGAACCACTTTTCAGAACAATATTTTAGATACATAACATAATATATATATATGATTATAAAGGAAACCAATTATGTTGAAATGAGGTTGAATGTAAACATGCAAGTTTACAGATACCCCATAAAACAGTGTTTGAGGTCGGATTTGAACTCAGGTCCTCTTGACTCCAGGGCCAACAATCTGCACCACCTAGCTACCCCTTACTGTACAAAGATTAGTAGATTTTTTTTAAAAAAACAGTAATTTGAAGGAAAGTAGTAACCACAACAAGAGTTTGGAGGAGGCTTCACAGAGGATGTGACATCGCAGCTAGGTCTTAGGAGGAAGATATGGGTTCAGAGGAGTGGAGATAAAGATATCTCAGGCCTAAATGAGGGCTGGAGTGACAACCTGGAAGCAGAAGTGAAGCACTGAGTTTGGGAAAGAGAGTACCGTAGCTGGGCTGGAATGTAGTTTGCAAGAAGGAAAATGTCTGGAATGGTACGCCGGACCCGACTATTAAAGGTCTTAAATACAAAGCTAAGGAATTTGTGTTTTGTCATAGAGACAATAGGGGCAACCCAGCCTCTTGCCTTGGCACATACTTACTGTATGACCCTGGGAAACTCACTTTCTAAGATTATCAGTTACAGGAAAGGGACTGACCTACATGGATAGAGGGAGTTTCATCACAACCCCTCCACCCCCATTTCTTTTTATTAGTGAAATCTCATGTTTAATTCCTACTCCTTTCCAATGAGCCAGTGAAGACTTTTGAACAAGGGAATAACATGGTTGGTCCTGCACCTTAGGAAGATTTTTTTATTGTTATATTGGGAAGAAATTGAAGATGAGAATGACATCAGGGAGACCACTTACAAGTCTATTACAGTAGTCTAACTGAAATGAAATGTGGACCTGACCCAAGACAATGGGCCTATAAGTGGAGAGAAGGGGGTGAATTTGAGAAATGTTTTGAAGATTAAAAAGATTTGAGAAGTGATTGGATGTGGGTGCAGGAAAGATACTACCTGTTTAACCTTGTTTGCCTCAGTTTCCTCATTTGTAAAATGAGCCAGAGAAGGAAATGGGAAACCACTTCAGTATCTTTACCAAGAAAATTCCAAATGGGGTCATGGAGAGTCAGACTTGCATAAGAAATGACTGAACAATAAAAAGAGATGGTAAAATCAAAAATGATTTGGGTTATAAACCTAGGAGACAAGGTGGATGTTGATACCCTCAACAGAAATAGGGGTGTTTTGAAGAAGGGCCGATTTAGAGGAAAAGATGATGAATTCTATTTTGGATACGTTGAGACTGGGACGCCTGGTGGAAATGGCTTGCAAGAAGTTGATATTGAGAGAGATTAGACTGGAGACTGATTGGTATAAGCAATGATAATTGAAACAATGGGAGCTAAGGAGATCACCCAGGGAGAGGATGTGGGTGAAAAGTAAAAAGGATTAAGTAAAGAGCCTTGAGGGACATGTTCATCAGAGGTTTAGAGATGGGATTATGAACCAGCCAAGGAGACTGAGAAGGCAATAGTTCCAATAAAACAGAGAAGAACTACAAGAAAATACAATCATGAAAGTGAGAGAGAAAAAAATATCCATTAGGGGAAGGGAGGGGGGTGAAGGGGGGGGTCAACAGTGTAAAAGCTACAGAAAGGTCAAGGAGGATGAAGCCAGAGAAAAGACCCTTGAATTTGTAGTTGACATCACAAGTAACCTTGAAGAACCATTTCCATTGATTCCCACAGTTGGAAGCCTGATCCTAAGGAGTTGAAAAGTGAATGTGTGATGAAGTAGAGGCACCAAGAGCAGATAAATCTTTCCTCCAGGCCACATCTCTCCATCTTGCCCACAAATATATTGTCAGAAATGTCATCAGATAACTTAGTCTAGTGACCACGTCAAAAAAAGAAAATGAGGTCACTCTCACAGGACACATTCTTTGCAAATCCAAGCTGGCTCATAGTGATCAGCTCCTTCCCTTTTATCTAAACATAAATCTATCCCTTTAAAAATTTGTCCTAGAATTTAATGAGAATTGATATCATGTTCAGTGGCTTATAACTTGAATGTTAGCCCAGCGTTGCTTTTGTCCTATCTGGTATCATCTCTCCCATTTGCTATCATTCCTCAAAGATGCCTGACAGCGGGTCATTTTCTTGGGTGTTTCCAGGTCCTCTTGTCCTAGGGAAGGTTCACCTTGACATGTACCTCCAAGCCAAACCACAGCAAGGTCCTTTCTGCCTGGGCCTAGATGAATAAAGTCAATGGTATAGGGAACTCTTGGATGAGGAAAGCTCTATTACAAACTCTTTCTACCAATGATGTGAGAGCACAGAGAAGTGATTTGAGCAAGGTCACACCATCTGTATATGTCAAAGGCAGGAGCTGCACTCAGGTCTTCCTAGTTCCAAGGCCAGCTCTGTATCTACTATGCTAAACTAACCCCCAGGTTATGCTAGCTCCATTTCTTTTGGTGTGAAGTTATTGTTGTTGTCTGTGCACTGTTCTCAAAAAAAGACCCTGAAGTCAGGGAGGTGATGCCATGACATACAAGTAAATTGGACTAAAGTGAGGAAGGGCTGTGCAAGGTCCCTTTCTCCTCCAGAGCCATCTGGGTCCCATGGTCAGATATAGATCAGGAGATGGCTGGAGATGGCTCTAGATGCAATGGGAGATCCTGGCCTTTTTATGCTGAGGTCTGTAACAGGTCTTAGGGAAAATAGTAGTAAGTTGAATGTACAAGTTCTTACCGGGCTCTCAAGAGATGGTTAAATTTTCATTATAAGCATTTACATTAGAAATAGTCAGATGCTACGAATGAGGTTTTGTTGGTTGTCTAGACTTAAGAAGAAGATGAAGAGAAAAATATTAATAATGCAAATTAAATTAAAAGTGTGTCATGCATACTGTTTTTTTTCCTCTCAGCAAGCTGGTTGTTAAACATCTACCAGTATACCCTTGTCCCCACTGGTAAGATTATTTAACGACCTCCTCCATAAGCTGTGAAAACTTTCACCAACATGTTTACTTTTTATTATAGATTTGCAAACCAGGCTAATGTTTACTGAGTCAGGACAGCTATATTGAGGAAGCAAAATGGCATGATAGATAAGAGTGCTGGATGTGGAATTGGGAAGACCTGAGTTCAAATCCTGCCTCAGATACTCTACTGAGCTCTCTCTTACTTGACTCTCTGCCTCAGTTTCCTCATCCAAAAAGTGAAAATAATAACAGCATTTACTTTGCAGAGTTGTGAGAATCAAATAAGATAACATTTATAAATCACTTTGTAAATCTTGTGCTATACCTAGCTGTTAGTTATCCTGTCATAACCTAGCTGTAGCAAATAATAGAAAGTAGGGAAGCAGGATAGAAGAAAAAAAGATTTCCAACTCAGAAAAAATATAAAGTGATTAAGTGTATTTGCAGCTTAAGATTTCATTCCCCAAACATGAAATGAAATCCTAACCATTCCAAAAGATTGAACATGCCTGACTCTAGACTTTGAGAAAATGTATCATGCTTGATTTGTAATTGATTTCAGTTGTAAAGCCTGCTTACACCACATGCCAAAGGTGATCCCAAAACACTCTCTGGGAGCCATCAGAAACTGGTCAATTAGTTAATTAACATTTTTAAGTCCCTATTAAGTACCAGTCACTGTGCTAAGCCAGAGGGATACAAATATGAAGAAAACAGACAGTGAGCTTACCATCTCTCTCAAGAAGTTTACAGTCTAATAGGGGAAGACAATGCACCAAAGGATGTAGGAAAGGAGGGTTAGTGAGAGAAGGTATGGGATAGGAGGAAGGACCCAATGGAAAATTCCAAAGGTGTGCAGCTGGGTAAGAAATGAGGAGAAATCTGGCTGGGAGCATGATCTTTAAATGGAGGTTTGGGGAGGAGTTATCTGCTATGCCCTCTAATCAGAGGAGCCCCAAAAGCAGAGGGTACTGAGAAGCCACAGCTAGTGATACAGAGGATAGGGTGCCATTCCTGGAGTCAGGAAATGTGAGTTCAAATCCAGTCTCAGATACGTACTAGCTGTGTGACCCTGGGCAAGTCACTTAAACTTCAGATTCCTCACCTGTAAATAGGAGGAGGAAATGGAAAATTATTCCAGTATCATTGCCAACAAAACTCCACTAGGGTCAACAGAGAGATGGACAAGACTGAACAACACTGATGAGATGTGAGTTCCAAGGCTGTTGTGATTCTGCACGATGAAGAGTTTCCTAGGGCATGATGTAGAATTCTAAAGGAGTTCGTGTGGGTAGTAAGTGTTGTTAACTATTGTTAGTGAGGGCATTTAAGGGATTGTGTCTATTACACTAAGTTCATGGTTTAGACCTTGGGTGAGACTTTCCCTTATTGTAAGGTAAGGTACATTGTCTTTTTGGTTGTTTTAAGTGAACATATGTGCTGTTAACCTTTCTTTTCCACCTAGATCACTGTCCGGAAGCATTTTTGCTTAGTTAAGGACTTCTTCAACTACAAAAGCACTAGATTACAAACTCAATGCCTAAAGAAACCAGTGTACACTTTATAGAAATAAGCTGGGAGGGGGAGAGGAGAGACAAATAAAGAAGGAAGGATTTTCACTCTCTTTACCTTCTATTCCTTCCAGGATTGTTTTCATGGAAATTTATGTCTGTAGAAGAATTATGCTGGCTGGGGGCAGACCATTGTGTTCGTTAACACTCTCTATATGGGGTAAAATGGAAAGTCACTGGAGACAGGAAAAGATGGAGAGGAAGGGGTACCAATTTTACATGTCAGCATTCTTGAAGACTGTTTGCAATGTTGGACTCAGTCTTATTGCTTGAGTTATACAACTACTTAATATTATGTTGATTCCTCCCTACTTCCAGCTTCAAATCCATCATTCTTCCTCTGTACCATGCTGGTTCTCATTATCTCATATGGTATCAGTTACAAAGAATCATGCATAGTTCTTCATCTGATCTTACACAGCACTGTGCAATTATTTTTACAATTTTGCAGATGAGTTGAAGGATGCTCAGAATCCACTTAATAAGGCAAATGTAATAAATGTAAGGTATATAATATAATAAAGGTAACAAATGACTGAGTTGGAACATAAATGAAGGATATTGGTGATGGAATCAAAGGACCTGGATTTGAATTCTGGTTTTGCTACTTGTCACCTGCGTAACCTGGAGATATCACTTAACTCCTTTAGACCTTGGTTTGTTTCTTTATAAAGTGAAGAGATTGAACTTTATGGATCTCTGAGGTCCCTTTTATCCTAAATCTATGATCCAAATCCTTCTCACCATTCAAGGGATAGCTCAAAACCCACCTAACAGCTAGCATTTATAAAATAGCTCAAAGTTTGTGAGGTGCTCTATACATAACTTCTCTTCTTTGATCTTCACAAGTCAAGTCAACAAGCATTTTTTAAGCCCCTTCTGTGTGCCATGCATTGTGTTTAACCCTAAAGAAAGGCAGAAATAGTCCTTGCACTCAAGGAGTTCATAGTCTAATGGGAGAGACAACATACAAACGTACAGAATAAATGGAAAGTGATAAATGGAATCCAACTTTCTCATTTAACATATTAAGAAATTAAAAGCCAAAGAGATTACATGATTTGCCCAAGGTCATATTGATAGCAAATGGCAGGGCTAGAATTTGAACCGTGGTCCTCTAACTCCAAATACAGGGCTCTTTCCACTGCCCAGACTAATAAGGGAAGGATTTATATTTGAAGAATCTCATGATTTTGAGGAAATGCCCGTATGTCACTCTGCCTTCAAACCTGGCTCAGTCTACAACTCCCTGGACTATCTCTCCACCTCTGCCGCAGCAGGCCTTCTCATGATGATCACACTCCCATTCCCTATTACCTCCTGCTATTTTATGAGTTCCCTTTGTGCCCCCCAAAAAAATCCTTTTGAGGAAGTAACCAAGTCAGTCATGCTCATTTCAAACCAGACTTATGGCCCCTGACTCTCAGGATTACTTTTCTACCCTAGGCAGGTATCTTCATCTACCTTCCTCTTTTCAGCTCAATATTCTCTTTCCCATATTAAAATCTAAACTCTTTGAGGGCAGGGACTGTCTTTTTTTTTCTTTTCTGTATCTGTATTCCCAAAGCTTTGCTGGGTGCTGGGTGTCAGGTAGTTCTAAAAGTTTAATAAGTGTTTTATTTGGCTGGGAGGGGAACTCCAGGTTGGAGAACTTAGCTCCTAAATCAATGATTTAGTTTAATCTTTGGAATTCATCCGAAGTACAGAGGTGAAATGAGTTACCCAATTTCACAAAGCTTGGGGACTTATTTAAACAATCTGCCACTTCTATTCCCGTCTCCTTGGTTGGTATTAAATGACTGTCTGTCCACTGTATTCCTAGGGTAGAAACAGTGGAAACAAGGTGACCTGAAAACCAAAAGTAAGCCTTCTTCATAGGATACAATGGTCCTCCTATTCCCAAAATGGAGACCAGAAAAGTAAACCTAGACAGGTAAAAGCAATATCATGTAGAAACTTTTGCAAAGACAGAATCCAAATCAATCTACTAGATTCCAACTCTTTAAAACTGAAAAAAGGATAAAAATAGTCTTTCCTGAGAAAGCTTTTGGATGTTATTATTATTGTTGTTATTTGTAAGCGCCTTGAGGGCTTACTGTCTTTTGCCTCTTTTTGTGTCCCCAGTGCTTAGCACAATGCCTGGCACAGAGTAGGCACTTCATAAATAATTAATAAATTGAAAATTAATTGATAATTAATTTAACAGCATATAGTGCTTTAAATTTTTTCAAAGCACAGTACAAAAATCTCATTTTACCATTACCACAACCAAGGAGGTAGGTATTATTATCACCCCTATTTTACAGATGAGGAAACTGAGGCAATCAACAGCTAAATGACTTACAGTCACATAGCTAATAAGGGTCTGAAACTGGATTTGAACTCAGGTCTTCCTGACTCAAAGCCTAGAATGCTAACCACTGCTCTACCTAGCTATAAAACCTATTACCCTCAGGTTTTTGGTCAGGGCTTTTGATTATGACTTTTAATTTGGACCAGAAAGCTTCACAGAGACACAAGGAAAAACAATAATATAGCAGGCTTGGTCTTTTCATGGATACATGATTCAAGAAGAGGGACAGTGACCTAGGAGTCAAGAGATCTGAGTTCTAACAATAATTGGCAATAATCATTGACTCTAATGGTTTTACAAAAGGTTTTCCTCACAACAAACCTGTGTAGTCAGTTGTGTGAGTATTAATCAGTTTTGCAAGTTTTGCAACTGAGACTCCATGGTCATAAGTGTCAGAGGCAGAATCTGAACCCACGTCTGTCCAGGGATCTTCTTACTCCACCATGTTTTTCTCCAGATCTGTTGCTACTTCCTCTTGCAACCGTTCCACTTTATTAGTTTAGGAAAGTAGGACCCAGAAGGCCTTTAGTCCCAGCTTTTTCACCAATCACTTGTGTGACCTGGATTAAATTGTCCCACCACTATGGGCCTCAGTCTCATGTTTGTGAAATGAGAAGGTTGAACTTGGCGATTTCTAAGTTCCTGTCTGGCTCTAAATGTATGAAATGTCTATGTAAATGTAAAGTCTCTAAATGGATGAAAAGGAATGCAGAGATGGCTAAGGAGAAGAATCAGAAAGAAAAAGAAGATGAGAGAAGAGAAAAAGATAAAAGAAAGGAGGACAAGGGAGAAGACTGAAGAGAGAAGGAAGCAGAGGGGAAAAGAGAGGAGAGTCCAAAGAAGTCCCTAAAATATTTAGATTTCGTTAGCAAACTGGTCAATTAATTCTTTCTCAGCCTCAGCATGTGCCTTCATCTAATTACCCTGTTTCCTCCAAGCTGCTTCTTAGATTGGAAAGTAGCCTTGTGTCTGGAAAATGGCTATAAGCATCTTACATGCATCTGTTCCACCTAATCCCTAATAACAAATGAACTAGGCTCTGTGTGTTCTGGGGGCAGGGTGGGGAAAGGTTTTTCCCATTTGTGCTTCCATGTGGCCCAGCCAGCTGAATGTGCTCACTCACTCCTTGCCTCTCTGGGGACTGAGCCAGAGAACCAGAGTGACAAATACAGTACCACTACTCTTCTGGCCAGAACTCAGCGAGGAACAGAGGATTCTTTTCCTCCTCTCCCAGTTCAAAAAGAAAACAAAAGCAGAAAGCCTGGCCAGAAGTTCTTACATTTCCATTCTCCTGACAATTATTGCTCCAGTTTCTTCTCTTAATCTGGTTTTGTCTGTCTGGGCAAACATCCAATGAGAAGAAAGGAAGAAAGAAAGAGAAAGGAAGGAAGGAAGGAAGGAAGGAAGGAAGGAAGGAAGGAAGGAAGGAAGGAAGGAAGGAAGGAAGGAAGGAAGGAAGGAAGGAAGGAAGAGAAAGGAAGGAAGGAAGGAAGGAAGGAAGGGAGGGAGGAAGGAAGGGAGGAAGGAAGGAAGAAAGAGAAAGGAAGGAAGGAAGGAAGGAAGGAAGGAAGGAAGGAAGGAAGGAAGGGAGGAAGGAAGGGAGGAAGGAAGGAAGGGAGGAAGGAAGGGAGGAAGGAAGGAAGAAAGAGAAAGGAAGGAAGGAAGGAAGGAAGGAAGGAAGGAAGGAAGGAAGGAAGGAAGGAAAGATAAGGAAAGGAAAGGAAAGGAAAGGAAAGGAGAGGAAAGGAAAGGAAAGGAAAGGAAAGGAAAGGAAAGGAAAGGAAAGGAAAGGAAAGGAAAGGAGAAAGGAAAGGAAAAAGGAAAGGAGAAAGGAAAGGAGAAAGGAAAGGAGAAAGGAAAGGAAGAAGAAAATGTTCCATCCAACTAACTCTAAGGGGAAAGATCATTCTTTAACTTAAAACAAGTTTCAGTGAACAATAGCAAAGCCATTGACAGATTTTTTTTAAAGGAGAAGCTGATTTAAGCGACAAGACTCCCGAGGAAGCCTTGCTTGGTTCACCAGTAGACAGCTTGTCATGTCTGGAAATCATGCAAGGAATTAGAAGAAGCCACAGTTTTGCTTCACTCGATATATCACAAAACATCTTAGCACTAGGAACCATTAGAGGAAAAAGGTGAAAGAGACACAGAGATACAGAGAGAGGAAAAAAATCACTTTATTGCCTTCTCATTCCTTCCTATTTACCCAGCTCAGACTTCTCTCATCACCCACCCTACTATTCCAGCTCAGTCCTCCCCCTCTAGGCAATTGTGAACATGCAAATGTGGTCAACTCCTGGACCATTGGTAATCCTAGACAACCACCAACAATGTCAATGCTACTTTCACTACCAGTCACTGGAACCCCATGAAATGATAGACTGTCTACCTCCTTAAGCACGAAGCGAAGTCGTTCTTTAAAATAAAAAAGGAGGAGGAAAAGGAAGAAGAGAGGGAGGTGAACAAGGAAGAGAGGAGGAAAGGAAGGAAAAGGAGGAAAGAGAAGAGGAAAAGGAAGGAAAAACTATAATAAAATGGATAGCACAGTACATGTAAACTGGAAGAGGAACATTTTACATCAATGTAAAATGGATAGTATCCATATAAATTGTCTCTATCATTAACACATTGATTATGCACCTACTGTTTGCCAAACCCAGGGGGAAGCACAGAAGAACAGAAGGAAACTGTAAAAATAAATAAATAAAAATAAATAAAGCTGTGTGATTCAATTTTAGGAGTCTGAGGTCTCTATATTCACTCATTTTCCACTATGTGGCTAGAAAGCTGCCCCCAAACCACTTAACTTTGCCACATTGGTGGTAAATAATAGCTGATAACTGACATTTATGCAGACCTTGCAAACTACTTTTTTTCTGACAAAGTTGAGAGAGTTCCTTCTAATTGCTGAGAGCAGGGCATAGGCAAGACAGAAAAGAGAAGACACAGACAGTTTTCTTTCCTCTGGACATGTGTTCATCCTATTACGAAGGTGAAAGAAACATTCCTAAAATTTTTAGGGGAGGTTCAGAATTTAAAAAGAGATCCTCCTCTAAAGCCACTGTTGCGAGATTTACAGTAACATGTCCAATCAGATCATGGTGATTCCATTCCCTTTTCCCCCTATTTTTCACCAGAACCTTAATTGGACCACAATTTTGATGCCTGGCTTCCTGTTTAAAGCTCTCCATGGAAGATATATACAAACACACAACACTGCTGTGACTCACTGAAAAGTGCTCCAAACATTTTCTTTTTCTTTTATAAGGAAACAAACACAAATATTTGAGAGAGTGAGAAAAAAGACAGGATGGTCTGATGCAAGTTCTCCCATCCAGGTCTAGTGGATGGAGAGTAAGTGGCAATTAGATGTCCCTTCCTTCGTCACAGGGCTAACTTTGAAAACACATGAGCAAAAAGAAAAGGAACTAGGAAAAAAGAAGAAAAAAAATGAGCTGGTGTTTAAGATAATATATTCCTGGTTATCTGTATGCAGAATATTCACAATGGTGACTATCTGTGTATTCCCAGACTCTTGTCTCCCTGGGACCCTTTTCCCTTCTTAGAAAATCCCAGTTCCAAGGAAGCTTCCACAACTCTTCTCCTACCAATAGTTTCTCTCATTGGTTAATTTTTAATTGCCTTTTTTTTTTTACACTGAAGTTTTCTTAATATGCATCCCTCCCACCCACTCACCCACAGATAGGACTTATCCTTTAACAAAGTAAAAGAGTTAAGCAAAATCAACCCACGTGGAGATCCAGTCTGTCAACTCGGTATGCTACATTTAGCACCCATAGACCCTAAAAGACCTCTACAGAAAAGAGGTAGGTGTGTTTCAAAACCTGTTTTCTGGAACCAATATTAGTCATTGCATTTAATCTGAATTTGCCTTTAGGTGTTATTTTCATTTATCTTATTGTAGTAATTATGTGTATTGTTTACGAGGTTATGCTTTATTTGCTTGGTGTCGGTTCTTAAAATTTTTCCCATGTTTCTCTGCATTTCTTATGGTCCTCATTTATTGCTACACAATAATTCCCCTTGCTTCAGATATCATGGATTGTCTAGTCATTGTCCAATCAATAGGTACCCAATTTTTTCCAGTTTTTAGAATGCTTATTATTTTAGAAAAGTGTTTTCTAAATACAGGTAAGAGCCTTGAAGACTATGTATTCCAATCCCCTCCTTTCACAGAAAAGGAAACTGATACCCAGTGAGAAGTGACTTGCTCAAGGCCACACAGCTAGTTAGTGGCAAAATTAAGACTAGAATCCAAATTCCCTTGATTTTCAGTTCAGTGCATTTTCCACTCACATCATGATGCCTCGCTTTTAAAGTTAACCATATATTTCCTCCTCTCTTCTTGAGAATGCTCAGGAGTTGACCGTACTCACTGTTGAATAGCCAGAGGCCACTCTAGGTAGAAAAGAATTCATAATCCTTCCTGAAAGAGAAAAATCAGATTTTAGAGCCCATGGGCTGTTTATTCATTGTACCACAATCATGTCTGAGAAAACAAACCCATCACCGAAGGCATATTGATAGCTCCAGGTGGAAGTTATAAGTCTGGTGATGGAAGTTTGGGGGTGGGGGCTGGGAAGGGGGAGGAATGGAGAGACCCATTTAGAAATACATGTGAGGTCAGCCTATATCAGTCAGTTTTCAGTTTCTGCAAAGCACTCTTTTGTGACCAGCACAGAATAGACATTTTAAATTTACATTGAGTGAAACTGAATCATGACCAGGTGGGATTTTGTAGTGAAGAAGTGGAAGGAGATATTTGGAGAGGAAGGGTAGTGGTAGGCTAGAATATAGATTCTATGGAGAGGAATATTACAAGGTAAGGCTGGGGAAAAAAGAGGTAAAGAGGCAACTGTTTATGGAGCACCTAGAATGCCAGGCAAAATCGTTGGAATTTTGTTCATTTGGCAATAAGGAATCAATGTTTCTACAGTACTTGAACCCCCATACGGTATATTCTTCTCAATATCAATACCAGTTAATACTTCTCCAATACCACCTAACCAGTCAAAACTACCCCAGTATCAACCAACGTCATCTAACTAGTGATGACTAGTTAGCAGCTAGTGGACACAGTGAATAGAATGCCAGACCTGGAGTCAGGAAGACACAAATTCAAATTTGGCCTCAGACACTTACTAGCTGTGTGACCCTGAGAAAGTCACTTAAACCTGTTGGACTCAGTTTCCTCATCTATAAAATGAAGTGGAGAAGGAAATGGCAAATCACTCCAGCAACTTTGGCAATAAAACCCTAAATGGGGGTCATGAAGAATTGGATGTGACTGAAACAACTGAACAACAACAAAAACTTTTATGAAGAGACAGTGACAGAGAGGGGTGTGTGAGGTCTTCAGGGAGGATTAGCAGTGTGTGTGTGAGGACTTTGCTGAGCCTTTTCAGGGCTACTCATCCACCTTTGGTACCTACCTGGAATTCACCTCTCACCCATGGCTCTTAGAAGCTGTAGTGCATGCAGAGGCCATACCCCAATAAACTGACAGCCCTCAGATCTGTCAGTGAATTAAGGGGATGCTTATCCAAACATGTTAAGACTTCCTCTGGTAAAATGGGTGGATGAGAACAATTTGTTTCATTGGCCATGAAGGTGGCTAAAGCAGGTGCTGTGGAGTGCTTAGAGCTTGGTTAGACATCAAAGATGCCAAGGTCATCCGCTGTATCCTGGCCTTCACCAGAAGTCTTGATTTTTGTCTTGTCACCAGACTTTGATGACACAGGAAGAAAGAGTGAGGCTAATGACTCTGCCCAGTTCTGTTTTGCTTAAATCCAATTCAGACACAAATCAAGACATCACCCCATAATGTCATCTATCCTCTTTGGAAGTGAAGGACCAGCAATAGATATCAACTAAAGGACAAAACTCTACAAAGCTGGGGCCCACTCTCCTCTACCCTCCTGATCCCTAATGAGAATGGACTCAAACTTAAGTGGCAATTGCCCCCATTCTTCCTTAACACATTCATTTCTGGATATGGCATAGTCAATGAACAAAAAATCATTTGCTTATTTGTAGGCCAATTTGTTATTGGGTTAGGTTAGCAGGCCACTCCTCAAGGTAGCTTTTCATTACAGGATGCTACAGCTCCTGGCAGACTCCACTATGGATTCCAATGACTAAAATTCTAGTTCCTTCTCCAAACCTTTCAAAGCTCACAAGGTCATTTTCTGGTTGGTTCTTTCTTTGATATGCATTTACTTAAAATAAGGAAAGAATAAATACAAGAGACAGAAAACCAGAAGCGCCATTCACTCATGATCCCATGATGACCAAGCAGAGAGTTGGTGCTCCACCATCACTTCAGCTCACAGCATTTCTTCCTTTTGTTGTTGTTCAATCATTTTCAGTCATATCTGACCCTATTTCGGGTTTTCTTGGCAAAGGTAATGGAGTAGTTTGCCATTTCCTTCCTCAGCTCATTTTATAGATGAGGAAACTAAAGTACATCAGGTTAAGTGACTTGGCCAGGGTCACACAGCTAGTAAGTGTCTGAGGTTGGATTTGAACTCAGGTCTTCCTGACTCCAGGTCCAACACTCTATCCACTATCCTATCCAGCTGCCCATTTCTTCCTGTACCTCACTACAAAAGTCTCTTTTTAAATGCATTTTCAATTCCACCTTAGTAGCAAGTCAAAGGCTTTTTACCATGAGGCAGTAAGACAACAGGAAACAGGGGATGCCTACTCAGGCTTCTAAGTGGGGAAAGAGCTCATTCACTACACATGCCTGGAGCAGGATCTCCAAGTCTCCCTGTGCATTGCCAACAGGCAGATCATATTCGACAAGCTATAAGGACTGGGCCTCTGAGATCCAGTCCTCCCATTACACTGTCAATTGCTTGTTTAAAAATAGGCCAAATTGGAGCTGTTTTGATTTCCTCATCAAATCTGGTGCTGATGTGATGCCTCGTTTCATTTTTGTCCCTTCTCCTAATTTGCTGTACATTTTTATCTTTGTTCTAACAAGATGATGGTTTGACTGCACGTTGACTGCTAATTTGGAAATGACACCCACGTTGCTAACCAGTCGCTTCTGTCTGTTGAGATGTGGTCAGTTTCATATTTTGTAATATCATTCTGTCATTGCCACGTCTAACGTCTCCAAATTCTGTTCTTAACTACAGTATTACTATATAGAGGGAAGCAGCTTCTATGTGCTCTATAAGTCTTTGGCCTCATTCTTTCTTGTTTGTGAACCATGTGTTCTTACCCATTTTTCCCATCCTCTCCTCCACCTACAAGTCACTGGGTGGTAAATTAGGGTCTTTTGGAAGGTCTTCTCACATGCTTTATAGAATTTTTCTACTTTCTCATCCTCTGCACCAGCTAGTGTTGAATAAACTACAATTATCTTTGGAGTAGTCTTTTTGCTTATTCTTATCCTTACATTGGGGTATAGGTGGTACAGAGAATAGAGAGCTGGAATTGGAGTCAGGAAGATCTGAGTTCAAATCCAACCTCAGACACTTACTGGCTGTCTAATCCTAGGCAAAGCTAGGTGACTCAGTGGATAGAGTGCTGGACCTGAAATCAGGAAGATTCATATTTCTGAATTCAGATCTGACCTCAGACATTTATTAGCTATGTATCCCTAGGCAAGTCACTCAACCCTGTTTGCCTCAGTTTCCTCATCCACAAAATGAGCTGGAGAAAGAAATGACCCACCACTCCAGTATCTTTGCCAAGGAAACCCCAAATGGGGTCACAGAATCAGACATGACTGAAAAATGACTGACTTGAACTGAACTGAAACCCTGGGCAAGTCATTAACTTCTGTCTATCTCAAATTTCCTCAGTTGTAAAATGAGGATTCTGTAAAAATTTGTAAAAAAAAAAAATTGTAAAATTGTAAAACATCATAATAGGCACCTACCTTGCCAGGTTATTGTGAGGATCAAATAAGATATTTGTCAAGTACCTAACATAAGTGCCTGGAATATAACAGGTGCTTAATAAATGCTTGTCTCTTTCTCTTTCTTTCCTTTAACACTGCAAGAAGGACTCTCACATAGCCCCTGCCCTAGTTCAGTCCTCACTGGAACGATTTAAATAGCCTTCCAACTGGTCTCCTTGTTTCAAGTCTCCCACCCCTCCAATTCCATCTCCACACAACTGTCAAAGTGATTTTCCCAAAGCACAGGTCCCTCCTCTTACCCATTCAATAAACTCCAGCGGCATCCTATTGGTCAGTTGATTGGGATCCATAACCAAATATAGTCCTTTGTTTGGCAATGAAAGCCCCCAGCCTTGTATCTTCTTGTACACGTCGTATGTATACCACATGTGTGCACATTGTCTCTCTGATTAGAATGTAAGACCTTTGATGGTGAAGACTATTTGGCCTTTTTTTGTATTCCTAATGCTTAATATCTCACTCGGTGCATAGTAATTACTTAATAAATGCTTGTAGATAGATTGCTCAATTGACAAAGTATCTCATGACTAACATTTCTTGAACCTTCCTTTGGTCTTCTGACTTTACTTATAACAAAGATATAAATATTGATATGATTCATTTCCTCAAGCAGCAGGCTGGCTGTTGGTTACAGAAGGAGCATCTCACATTTAGAATCCCAATAATTGTTAATGCTTATAGAAGATACCTAAAGTGTGCCTCTTAGCCCTCTTTGCTCCACTCTGCCATATGAGTAGAAAAGGGAGTCCAAATCATTTTGTATTTTTCTTTGTTTCATGAGTTGTCACGGCCAAAGAATGCATTAGCAAATGGCTGGGCTTTTGGTGAAAACGCACTCCATACTTAGCGAGACACGGAAAGCAAACTCAATCTGTCCCTGGGACCATACGCAAAATGTTTCCAAAATGGAAGAACCTACCAAGATTTGTGCTTTACTTGCATATCCTTTGAGAACCCAGGGTCACCTCTATGCCATTTAATGAAATATCTTAGGGAGGGAGCTTGCATACAAAAACTTATTCTGGCAGCTTCATCGAGATGGGTGGGATGGAAGAAAGAATGAAGATAGATGTATTAGGAAGCTATTCCAATCTAGGTGTGTGGGTGGTAATACGGGTTTGCATCAGGTTGTTAGGAGTAGGAACAGAGAGGAGGGGACAGCTGTAACCAAGGTGGTTTGAATAGCACTTGGTAAATGACTAGATATGAGAAATGAGAAAAAGGGAATAGTCAAAGATAATCCCATAGTTTTTTTTAATATGCAGTGCTAACTGAATGATTCAGACATATAGTGCATAAATTCTGTTTCACACTAGTTGAATGTGAAATACTGGTCACATCCAGATGGAGCCGTCTTTTGGGGCAAGTGGAGATTGAGGTCTGGAGCATAAAAGATTAGTAAAAGTCCCAGATCTATTAAAAGAAAGCAATAATTGACTAAAGAGCAAGAACAGTGTTCCAAAAATTCCCAGGAGAATATAGAGTAACTTAATATTGATGTGTAATTATTGAATAAGTGCCATAACATTGATACAACTATTGTTGATCATCACAAAGCATTTTAGTCCATTCCATACATGGCTTACTCACATATTGCAAATAGATAAAACAGACCCAAGGAAATAGAACTAAGTATGTCTTCAAAAGTAAAGGAGTTGAACCAAAACATCTTATTAAATCACTTGGTGTACATGGATGACATGAAAATATAGGACTCCATTTAATAAATGCCAGCAGCAGGATTTGAAGTCTGGTTTTCTCCTTGCCAAGTTCTTCCTACTAAGTATTTTATACTGCTGTTAGAGTTTAAAAAAATCTTTACAAGAGAAAAACCCCAAGGGAATGGGACAAAGAATAGATGCCTAGAGTCATAAAATGTTAGAACTGAACCTGAATAATAAATATGCTGTAATGGGACAGAAAATAGACCTTAGAGGAAAGGATGTGTGGGTTCAAATGCTGCCTCACATTTATAAGCTATGTCAACCTGAGCAAGTCACAACTTCCCTCAGCCTCAGTTTTCTTATCTGTAAAGGGAAGGAATTAGACAACGTAGTCTTTGACATTCTTTCAAGCTCTGAATCTATGATGTAGTCCAGCCTTGTTATTTTACATATAGGGAACCCGAGTCCTCAAAGTTATTTAAGTAACTTGTCCAAGGTCACACATGTAGTCATATCTCCTGCAGCCTAGTCCAGAATTCTTTTTTCCCCACTCTGTCACAAGAGAAAAGGGGAAGCTTGGAATAATAAGACCAACACTGAAAAGTGGGAGGGAGGGTATCAAGAACTGACTTTATCCACTTGGCAATTTTGCCTGAGACTGACCCTATCATTCCATGGGTGTATCCTTTGGAGGGAAAAATCTGCCCTCAAATGTATAGGTAGAATGATTCCTCAGGACAATTTATCTGTGTAGGATTATTATTTGAGAAATTACAAAGTGAAATCATTTACCCCATAGTCTGCCTATAAAATTAAAACCTACTGATCTTTCTGAAAAGAGGTGAAAATGATATATTGCCTCCTGCCGCCTGACTTTGAGCACTAGGGACCCCCTGGTTGGATCAGAAAAAGATGTCCACATGAAAGACACCTGGTGCCTTAGCTTTTTCAAACCTGTGTTAATTTGGAAGGGACTTTCAGAAGCATCTGGAAAGGGAATCTCGCCTTAACCTGAAAACAGCCTATAAGATAGTGTTCTGCTGATGTAATCCTTCAGTCTCGATGTTTCGTTGGCTATGCTCAACATGACATCCTCCCTAGGAACTTTACGTGGCACAAAGTGTGAGCCATCTTTTTATACCATTTCAGTGTGGATTACTGGAGACAATCTTTAAATGAAAATCAGGAAGATTAGAGTGGGTTTCTGGGATTGCTGAGTCATATCTGCAATTACAAAAAGTCAGTGTTTTCATCAAAAAGTACTTTTACTGATTTGGGGATGAACATAAAATACAAGTGGGTGATATCTCGTGAAAAAGAGAAGAAATGGGGCTATCAGGGGAATTTTAGTTAAAGTGTCTTGAATTCCTATAATGAGATAAAAATTAACTTTACTGAGAAGCACCTGCAGAAAGGAAAACTTTAATAATGGGCGGAAAATGTTAAAGGGAGCATTGGTTAGACTTCCTTCTTTCCCTTATCTAAAAATGCAGCCCCCTCTGCTTGCTTTTTATTTCTGCCTACATAGCAAAAGAATGTCACTTAGAGTCCCTTTTATCAGGCAACAAGCACATGGCCTTAGTCAGGATGTGGTCAGTATCAGTCATAATATTCAAAAACATTTTTGTATTCACCTTTTAGCAAACTCCTACAGGGTCATAAAAAAGGTTAAGGTTGGGACAAGAATTAAAAAGGCAGAAATGAGTGACCATCTTGATTTATCCATATCATGACAAAGTATTTCTAGTTTATCAAAGGGACTAAGGAGTAGCTATGGGGAAAAGGGAAGGAAGATGAGGGAACAAGTCACTTCCTTTATTTGCCTCCTCATTTGGTGGGGGTTCCCAGGCTGTCTAAAGCAGCTTGAATGGAGTCTCTCTCATCTGTCTGTCTGTCTGTCTGTCTGTCTCTCTCTCTCTCTCTGTCTGTCTCCTTCTCTCTGTGTCTCTCTCTGTGTCTCTGTCTCTGTCTCTCTATCTTTCTCTGTCTCTCTCTTTCTCTCTTTTTCTCTCTCTCTCCTCTCAATACAACTCTCCCTGACTACTCTCAGGAGGAGGAATTAACTAGCTTAACACCAGCTTGGCTCCTTCCCACCAAACACTGATTACACAAAAGACCAACAGAAATAGTGAATAGTAAGTAAACCAATTTATCCAAACAAAACAGTAAAAAGAAGTTGAGGACTTTATACAGATTACAATAGAGCAATGAATACACCAGAGTAAAGAAGCCCTTCAGCTGGAAGTGAGATAAAACCCTCCAGCTCAACCAAAGAGAGAAGGAACTATGTCAACAATGAGGGTCTGCTCTCAGCTGTCCCTAGAATTGCAAGCACTAGAATCAAGGGATATGAGGAGGACTATTTTTCCCACATGTATCTGCCTCTGAGGACTCCTATTAGATACTCATCACTTAGGAGAGCTGCCTCTCTCAACACATCTCTCCCCAAGTCCTTCTCCCAAGCATCTTCCATCAAGTTCTCTTCCACAGGTATGAAGTGCAGTGCTCAAAAAAGTAACATCTCCCTCTGTGTACACAGCATGCAATATGGGTCTATCCCTTTGGAAAAACTTCCTACCTCTCCTGGGTGGGGATGTATGTTTCACTCATTCATTCCATCTTTCGCTATACCTTATCCCTCCTAAACCCATCCTTCTACCACCATCATCACATCCCTTCTACCCCTTAGTACTTTCTCAGGTCATATCTCCATTCTGATTTCATTTTCTTCCTTTTCCAATTTCAATCTAATGGCCGTGTTAACTCTACACTCTTCTCAAATACTTTACCCCCTTGTTTTACCAACACTGATCTGTTGTCAAACCTTTCCATCATCATCCACTGCCTCTGCTCCTACTTATTTGCTGCTAAATGCAGCTGGAGGATATCTAAAAACATGCTTCCCAAGTACCTTACAAATTCAGATTATACAACCTCCACTGGACCTCACTATCTAATTATATATGTATAGTTACATATATATCTAGTTATATATACATATATATCTAGTTATATATATGTATATATACATGTATATACACATGTATATATATAACTATGTATATATATGTATATATATATATACATATTTTCTCCTCCCTAATTGTTTCTGTCTCATGCTGACAAAAGCTATTCCTTCATGCCTCGGGCTCCAAGTACTTGGCAATACTAATGAGGGACTATGTACACTGCCTCTTCCACACTCTTCCTTCCTGCTCTCTCTCAGCTAAGGACATTGCCTCATGCTTTACTGAAAAAATTAAGGCTGTCCAGCACCAGCTCCTTCTTCTCCTGTTCTCGTCATCTCAGAACCTCTTGTCATCATCTCCCACCTTCTCCTCTTTTCTCTCTGTCTCTGACAAAGAGATGGCTTTTCTCCTTGTCAAGGCCAACCCCTATACATATGTACTTGATCCCATTTACTCTCATCTCCAGTCATTTACATCCTCAATCATCTCTCCTCTTGAGTCTTCAATCCCTCTCTGTCTATTGATTCCTTCCCTACTAGTAGCCTTCAAACATATCCAATTCTGCCCTATCCTAAAATAAAGGAATGAAAATAAAAGTTCACTAAGTGCTGCCATCCCTTCAAACTACATTCGATTTTTCTCCTCTCTTCCTTAATCAAACCCCTTGAACACACTGCTTACATTCACGGCCTTCACTTTTTCTTTCACTCACTTCTCTCCCTCATGTTGTTGTTGCATTCTAGCTTCCAACCTTATCACTCAACTGTACACAGCTCTCTCAAAAGATATTGAGGATCTCTTAATTGTCAAAGTTGGTGATCTCTTCTTAGCCCTAATCCTTCTCAACCTATATGCTACATTTGACATGCAGCACTTGCATGTCACGACTTCACCTCCATGATATCATGGTCCTCTTCGAAAATGCAGGACAAATGACAACAGCTGTATTTGATATGAGTGAGCATCCTCACCTCCTAGAAACTTTCCAGTTTCTCATAATTCTACCTTGTCCTGATTCTCTTCCTGTATGTCTAGTGCCTCTCCTATTCAATCTCCTTTTCTGACTTATCTTCAATATCCCACTTCCTATCTGTGAGTATTCCCCAAAGTTCTGTCCTAGTCCCTCTTCTCTGCTCCTTCTACCCCCTCGCTCAGTATCTTCATCAGTTTCTATAAGTTTGCTATTATCTGCATGCAGATGATTCTCAAATCCATACATCCAGCCCTAGTCTCTCCCCTGAGTTTCAGTATCATGTCATTAATTGCCCATAGGACGTTTCAAACTGGATGTCCCAGAGACATCTCAAATTTAACATGTCCAAAACCGAAATTATCTTTCCCCAAAAACTTTCCCCTCTTCCAAAGTTTCCACCATTCTTCCAGTCACAGAGGTTTGTTACCTTGGCACTGTCCTTAACTCCTCACTCTTCCTCCTGTTGAATATCCAATAACTTACCAAATGTTGCCGTTTTTACCTTCACAATATCTTTGACATTCAGTTCCCTCTTTCTACCCACATAGCTAGCACCTGAGTTGAGGTTCTCCTAACTTCTCACCTAGAATACTGTAATAGCCTTCTAAAAGGTCTTCCTGCCTCAAGACTTTCACTACTCCAGGTCCTCCTGAAGACTGCAGCCAAAATAATTTTCTTTAAGTGCACAGGTCTGTCCATGTGACTCTCCTACTCACTCCACTTCAATAGTTTCCTATTGCCTCCAGAATAAAATATAAATTCCTCTGTTTAGCTCTGAAAACCCTGCCAAACCTATCTTTCCATAGGACATTACTTTCTTACTGCCAAACCTATCTTTCTCATGAGACATTCCTCCCCCTCCCATATTCTGCAAGCCACCCAAACTGACCTCCCCTCTGTTCCTCACTCATGACTGCCCTCATACCTTTGCACTGGACATCCCATGCTCCTGGAAGGCACTTCCTACTTATCTGTACTTCACAAAGTCCCTTTCTTCCTTGTAGACTCAGTACAAGCACTATTTTATGCATATCTTTCTTAAGACCCTCAACTGCTAATGCTCTTTCTCCCAGACTCTTTTGTATTTAACTGCTTTCTACATATTTTCATTTATTCCCTTTATATTTTTACTGTATGTTTTTATAAGTACTTATTATACACACTTGTCCATTAGCGTATAAGTTCCTCGGGAGCAGAAATGTTTCATTCATTGTACTTTCATCCCCAGTGCAGTGCCTGGCACATAGTAAACACTTAATAAATACTTGTTGATTGATTGATTGATTTGCCCAAGGCCATACAGATGGCTGATTTCAGAACACGACTACAACACAGGTGTTCTAATTCCTGGGCCAGCACAATTTCCACTATTTCACATTTATAAAATCTAAGATCTGCCTCTCTTCTAGAAATAGGGAGCTTAAGACCAGCAAGGATTTCTACAGTAGATCAGCTCATGAATCAGCTAACTCAGAGATTAGTCTCTAATGATACCACCAGAGAACTTAGTGTATTTTATGTCAACCTTATTGTTCAGGATCACTCCTCCAAATAATCCTAATTCCCCTTAATAGCATTTATGAATCTGTCACCTAACCTACATCAGAAAGAGTGCCAGATTGGAGCTCAGAAGACTAGGATTTAAATCCTGGACTCTGCTGCTTCCTATCTTTATGATATCAGACAAGTCAGTTTTTTCATGGGTAAAATGAGATCGTGAAATCAGATGACCATCAAGGGCCCTTCCAGCTCTGAATCTATGTTCCTGAGAATTTATCTAAACCACTTTGGAAGCAATATACATTTAGAATTTATACCACCTCTAGTGGTGGTATAATACCTGGAGTTTACCGTGTTCCTTGATTTCACTCACCATGTAGAATGTATTTAATTCATCCTAAGTAAATAGCTTTGAAGCTTCGGGATGCTCCGATTGTGTTTATTCCCAACCAAATCAATCAGTCAATCAGCAAGTATCTCATTAAGGTACTGATATGCACCAAATACTGCACTAGGCATTAGGGTTACAAAGACAAAAAAAATCATAATCTCTACCATCAAGGAGGTTCTGTACTCTCTGGGAGGAAATACATTTCAATCGTAATCCTATATATATATGCTACATATATTAATCATTTCTCCTAATCCTCCCCATTCTTTTGATTATTTTAATTGCCCTTCTCTGAATCTTCTGGATCCATTCAATCTTTCCTGAAGTAGACAGAGGTATGTATGGTACACCAGATTCCAGATGTAAAATATATCATGGATGCCACAAGGGTTGAACCTATCAAACAATTAACAAGTATTCTAAATATTCAAATTTTTTCAATTAAAACATTTCTTTTCTCTCCCTCCCACCTCCCCTTACTACTGAAAAAAATAACTCAAAACCCTTCTAACAAACAAAACAAATTTCACATTGCCCATGTCCAAAACTGTATGCATTGTTCTGCATATTGAATTCATCCCTTCTCTGTCAGGAGGCGGGTAACACTATTCATCACTGGCCCTGGGATCATTGTTATTCATTGTATTGGTCAGAGTTCTTAAGCTTTCCAAGGTTGTTCATTTTTATAAGGTTGTTGCCACCACATAAATCATTCTCAAATTTCTATTCATTTCATAAAACATCAACTCATATGAGTCCTCCAAAGCTTCTCTGAAACCATCTCTTATATCATTTCTTATAGCACAATAGTATCCAATGACATCCATGTACCATAATTTGTTCAGCCACTCCCCAGTTGATGGACACCTCCTTAGTTTCTGGTTCTTTGACACTACAAAAGAAATGTCATTAATATTTATGTACATATGGGTCCCTTCCCTCTTCTTTGATCTCCCTGGGATATAGGATTAGTATATGTTATCTCTGGGTCAAAAAGTATACAAAACTTAGCAACTTTTTGGGCATAGTACCAAATTGCTTTCCAGAATGACTAGATCAATTCATAGTTCCTCTAATGACTCATCAACATGCCTGTTTTCCCACAGCCTCTCCAACATTTGTCATTTTTTTCCAACTTTGTCAGTTTGATACACATGAGGTAAAATTTCTAAATTGTTATAATTTGCATTTCTCTATTTATTTCACTTGGCCATTGATAACTTGGATTTGTTCCCTTGACCACTGCCTATTCACATATCTTAACCATTTATCAATTGGAGAACGCTTTTGAATTTTTTCCTTATATATCTTAGAAATGATAACCTTTATTACAGAAACTGACTTTAAATATCTTTTTTTTTGACCAGTTGACTGTTCCTTTCTAATCTTAGCTGCATTGGTTTTGTTTATGCAAAACTTTTAATTTAATATAACTGAAATTTCCCATTTTATTTTCTATGACCCTCTCTATCCCTTGTTTGGTCATGAATTCCTCCCCTCTCCATCAAGTTGAAAGGTAATTTCTTCTCATATTCTCTAATTTGTTTTTGATGTGACCTTTTACATTTAATATATGGATCATCTGTTTGGAGGTTATCTTGATATTTAGCATGAAGTGTTGGTCTAAATCTAATTTCTGTCAGAATGCTTTTGAGTTATGCCAATAGTTTTAGTCAAATAGTGAGTGTTTATCCTAGAAGCTGGATTGAGGGGGAGGGTTGGTGAACATTATACCAATGTATTTGTTTGCTTCTATGCATTATGAACCTAATCTATTCCACTGATCTATCTGTAGTTGTTTAAAAAAAAAAACCACCAAGTACCAGATAGTTCAGATGATTACTGCTTTGTATGCTAGTTTAAGACCTGGTACTGGTAGATCTCCTTCCAACTTTTTTCAGTATTGCCCTTGATATTCTTTTTTTTTTTTTTTATTTTGTAATGTTTAACAATCACTGCCATACAATTGCGATTTTATCCCTCCCCACCTACTCCCCACTACCCCCCTCCCTCCCCACGACTGCATACAATTCTGTATAGATTCTATATATACTTTCCTATTGAGTATATTTTCACTATAGTCATGCTATGTAGTCAGACTAAGATAAATGAAAGAAATCGTATAACAAATCAGAACATGATACACAAACACATACACATACACAAACATGATCTGCTACAATATGTGAGTGACTTCCATATTTCTCTCTCTGAGTGTGGCAGGCATTTTGCCTTGAGATCCTCCATTGGGATTTTTTTTTTTTTGGTAAGAAGTTCTTGTGTTATTACAAAAATCTAATTCTACCAGAAAAAACTCTCACACACTGTGGTTGTTGCTGTGCATAAAGTTCTCCTGGTTCTGCTCCTTTCACTCAGCATCAGGTCATATAAGTCCTTCCAGGCCTCTCTGAAGTCTTCTTGTTCATCATTTCTTATGGCACAATAGTACTCCATTACATTCATATACCATAATTTATTCAGCCATTCCCCAATTGATGGACATCCCCTTGACTTCCAGTTTTTGGCAACTACATAGAGTGCTGCTATAAATATTTTTGTACATGTGGGACCCTTTCCCATTTTTATGATCTCTTGGGGATATAGTCCTAGTAGTGATATTGCTGGGTCAAAGGGTATGCACATTTTTGTAGCCCTTTGGGCATAGTTCCAAATTGCTCTCCAGAATGGTTGGATGCGCTCGCAGCTCCACCAACAATGAATTAGTGTTCCAACTTTCCCACATCCTCTCCAGCATTTATCATTTTCTTGTTCTGTCATGTTTGCCAATCTTATAGGTGTGATGTGGTACCTCAGAGTTGTTTTGATTTGCATCTCTCTAACCAATAGTGATTTAGAGCATTTTTTCATATGATTATAGATAGCTTTAATTTCTTCCTCTGAAAATTGCCTGTTCATATCCTTTGACCATTTATCAATTGGGGTGCCCTTGATATTCTTGACCTTTTGTTCCTCCAGATGAATTTTGTTATTATTTTCTATCTCTGTAAAGTAATCATTTGGTAGTTTGATTGGCACGGCATTGAAAAAGTAAATTTATTTAGGTAGCATTTTCAGTGTGAAAAGTATTGGCCCAACCTACTTATATGCAAATAATATTTCTCCAATTATTTAGGTCAGTCTTTATTTGTGTGAAGCATATTGCAGTGATATTTACATAGTTCCAATGTATACCTTGTTAGGTGGATTCTTAAGTATTTTAAATCTCCTATAGTTATTTTAAATGGAACTTCTCTTTCTCTTACTGCTAATTTTGTTGGTCACATACAGAAATACTGATGAATCATGTAGACTTAATTTGTATTCTATATATTATTCTGCAACTTTGCTAAAGTTCTTATTTCAATTAATTTTTATTTGATACTCTAGGGTTCTCTAAGTAAACTACCATATCATCTGCAAAAGCCAATAATTTTGTTTCCTCTTGTCTATGTTCAGTCCCTTGATTTGTTTTTCTTATCTTACTGCTATATCAAATAATAGTGGTGATAAAGAACATCCATGCTTTACTCTGATCCTTTTGGAAAAGCCTCTAGTTTATTTCCCTGGTAATGATCCCCATGATATTGAAATTTTGAGCTGGCTCCAGATTTTGACAGATACTCACCATATGAAGGGAAAACATTTATTTCTATGTTGATCAGAAATGGGTGTTGTATTTTCTCAAAAACTTTTTCTGTATCAATGTATATAATTATAAGATTTTGTTGTTCTTATTATTAATATGTTTCTAGTTTTATATTGAACTAACCCTGAATTCCTGGTAAAATTTCAGCCTGGTCATAGTATATAATTTTTGTAAAGTGTTGCTATAGCCTCTTTGCTAATATTTTATTTGAAATTTTTGGTCAGTGTTTGTTAGGAATATTTGTCCACAGTTGTCTTTTCTGTTTTGAATCTCGCTACTTTAAGTATCAAAATTATATTTGCATCATACAAAGAATTTGGTAGGATCCTTTCTTTTACTTTTTTTCAGTCCATTATTGGAATTGATTGTTCTTTGGCTGTTTGAAGGTATCAAAAATAAAATAATTGACAATGTCAAAGGCTGCAGAGAGGTCAAGAAGGATGAGGATTTAGAAATGGCCATTAGATCTGGAAATTAAAAGATCGGTGGTAACTTTGGAGAGAACAATTTCACTTGAATTATGCAACTGCAAACCAGACTGAAGAGAATTAAAAAGAAAGTGAGAGGAAAGGAAGTGAAGAGCCAATTGTGGAAGACCTTCTCAAGCAGTTTATCCACCAAAGGAAGGAGAGATATATGATGATAGCTGGCAGAGACAGATGAGTCAAGAGAGAATTTTTTTGAGGATGGAAGAGACATGGGTATATTGGTAAGCAACAGCAAGAAACCAATGGACAAGGAGAGACTGAAGGTAAATGAAAGATGGGGATAATAGATGGAACAAATTATTGGAAAAAATGAGATGGAATGTATATGTAGAGGGATTTGTCCTGGCGAGGAAAAAGACCACCTCTTTGTGTGAAACGGGGTGAAGGAGATAGATGCAGAAGGCATCTTAGTTATGTGAGGTGAGCAGATGGTACAAAGAGGGTATCTGTGAATACTCTCAATATTTTTAATGAAATATAAGGCAAAATTCTTAACTGATAGGGGAGGAGAGGTGAAACAACAGGAGGTTTGAAGAGAGATGGAAGAGTTTGGGGAAAGTGCCTTGGTGAATAGGAGATTGCATTGATTAGGTAGGTATTAAAGAGGATTTCTTTTTGTCCAAGTCAATTGTCTTTCATCAACAATCATTTTTTAAGCTGCTACTGCTACTTAATCTACTGTGATAGATGCTGCTGATAAGAAGACAATAGTGAAATATTCCCTATCCCGAAGCTTACAATCTAGGTGGGGAGACAAGGTGTACATATGTAGGTGTATCCAAAAGAAAAACAAGATAATTTGGAGGGAGGGGAGGCACTAGCAGGCAGGAGAATCATGGCATGTTCGTGTAGAACCACATGGGATTTGAACTGATCCTTGAAGAAAGGAAAATTGGGATCTAAGAAGGGCAGGGGAAGAGGGAGTGCATTCTAGACATGAGAAAGAGTTAGAAAGGTCTAGTGTGGGTCAAGGCAGTGCTGTGTAGGAAGAACAAAAAGTATGTCAGTATAGTTGAACCATTTGTGCAAGAAGAGAAGTAGTAGTAGTAACATGATGAGGAGGAAAAAGAATTGCTAACATTTATGTAGCACATTCATCTCTGCAAAACACTTCACTAATATTTCATTTGATCCTCACAACAATTCTTTGGAGCAGATACTGTTACTATTCCCATTTGTCAGTTGAGGAAATTGAGGCACAAAGAGGTTAAGTGATTTTCCAGTGGTTACATAGCTAGTGTCTAAGACAGTATTCAGACTCAGGTCCTTCTGATTCAAAGCCCAACATTCTGTCTCCTTGTATAATTCTAGAGTTTGGAACCCAATCAAACCTTTTAAATAGCCTTTAAAAAGTTTATTGAAAGTTCTCCTTAGCCACATACTTATATTCTACCTCAAATAACAAAAATCATTTAGTAAGGCTGTTTTTTTCCATATAGAAATCTTACAAGGAAATGAAAATATAACTCCAGTGGGTTATATTTAAGCATTCGTTAGAGAGGCAATGTGGTATAGTGGCTAGAGAGCTGTCCTTGAAGTGAGGAAGACCTGGGTTTAAATCTTATAAGTCTGTATACTTTGACTTGAATAAGTACCAGCTAAGTGACCATGAGAAAGTCACTTAATCTCTTAGTGTCCCCCAACTCTAAGACTAAAAGTTACAGAAGAGTTGTATTGGTGAAAGGATTATGCTAGAACTGATAAGATGACAGATCTAGACCAACAAAAAAGAAATATTCACTGATACAGTAACTTGGCAAATTTAGAAACAATTTGATCTTTATGGCTCTCAGTTTTCTCTATAACCTTCTTATGGAATGAAGGCCCAATGGCAGCTCTCTGGCATAGTCCTGAGAGCTAACTGGTCTTATCGCAAAGACCAGTGTGAGAAAAAATAAATAGTATTCAGATTATCACAATTTTTTCAGCAATAGAAACCAAGATGGAAAGAGATAGACTGATTTGCCCAATTAGCTGACATAACATTGAAGAGCTGGGAAGAAAACCAAAGGCTCTGGAGAGTTACTTAGAAAAGAATGTTACATAACAAACTCATCCTCAGGCCATAGCTGTCATGGCAAAATGGAATCACTAAATAGTACTAGATCTACCAATTAGATAATTGAAACTATCAGACTGAATAACTTTATATAATATAGGTGTTTGAGTTTGTAGGTTTTTGACTTTTCTCTCCAAAGTTCAATAAAACAGAAAAATAACAGGGGAAGGAAAACTATTCCATATATTCTTAGGAGTCTTCTGTTAAAAGGTATTGAGAGTTTGTCAGTTCATTCATTCTGTAAACACCTACCTACTGTAGTTCCAAATGCTCATTAAATTATAGAAAGTTCTTTCTCTTGGACTTCTAGCAAGGAAGAGAAGGGATTTCTCTCCCCTATCTTTCCTCCTCCAGTGGTAGTGGCAGCTACCAGCACACGGCAACAAAAAACTGCGTTTGTCTAGGTGAGTATACGGTTCTAGACACTTCCTTCTGCTTTTTTTTCTTTCACTAAGCACAAGTGAAAACCTAGCAATCCTGAGAAAAAGCTGGTTCTACCCTTGGCAGAGAAGAGCCAGATGGTTCCAGCCTTGGCAGATAGGAGTCAGATGGTTCCACTCTTGGGTCTAGAGTTCCTGAATTCAAGTTCTGGGCATCAGCCAATAAGGACTAAGGGTTCTCCAAGGAAAAGATGAGCAATTACAATCTCATCCTGAAATATGAAGAACTAAAGAGTCAGGTCTGCCTATACATATACATATATATGTGTATATATATATATGTATATATAATTATCGTTATTATTATATTGGTCAGGTGCTCAGATCCAGATCTTCTGAGTTGTTTGGGAAGTACAGATCTAAGGAAATTTACCTGTGCTTCAGCTGCTGCCTTTTCTTAGACTTGGAAAGTCCACTCTCAGGGTCTCTGACTTGGACCACCTATAGGAATATTCAACTGCATGTGCTTTCTTAATCCACTCAGCAGTGGAGCTGAGCTGTCCTGAATGATGAATGAATCAGCATTAACTCGTCTAGCCTACTATATCTACCTGGCCTCAGATGAGACCACATTTTTCACATACCAATCAGCCTTCTGCCTTGGTTATATTCTTGTCATCTGCCCCACCACTATCGCATATCTCATACACACACACACACACACACACACACACACACACACACACACGCAATTCTGTTCTGGCAATTTTAATTAAATAAGTACCACCATTACTGCTGAAAATGCCATAAAGCATCCCTGTTACTTCTCAGACCAAAATAATCTTTTTTCAACCACTACTACTACATATGTATTGTATCAACCTATTAAAATGTAAGCTCCCTGAGGACAGGCACTATCTCATTCACCCCTCATACTCTGCTTGCTTTTAGCTCAGTGCTCCATATATATTAAGTATCTTATATACGCTTTTCAATTATTCTTTCAAGTTTTAAGCTGGAAGCGATGTGGTCATCTAATCCTACTCCCTCTTTTTACAGATGAGAAAATTGATTCCCAGAGAAGGAAGGTACCTTGTCCATCATCACAAAGATAATTCAAGGCAGAAATAAGATAAAACTCCAGAAATCTACAATACTGTATTGTTATTGTTGAATTCCCTTTTATATTTCAAAGCAAAATACAGTAAGTATATTAGAGATGATAGAAGAATAGAAGGACATAAAAAAAGAGTAAGAGACAAAAAGAGACAGTAAAAAGGAAACATCATCAGAGGATAGATCAGGACCAAGAATATAATCTAGGAACCACAAGTATCATTTTTTTCTGTTAATTACAAAGAAGTTGCCTTCCTCTCCACACAAACCACAGTCAATAACATTTAAGATTATATGTAACTGCTTATATATGGCAATACCTCGGTTATCTGGAGATGAGATTTGTAGTTATCATCAAGTCTGTGAAACAGTGCCAAAACCAGAAATAAGAATAAGAAAAAATTAATATGTCTGACCATGAAAAGATTTTGACAAAAAGAACTACATATATCCCAAAAATTCTCAGCAATACTTTTTGTGATGACCAAAAAAAAAAAAAAGCTGGATACAAAGTTGGTGCCCATTGACTAGGGAATGGTTGAGCAGATAGTAATACATGCATGTGATGGAATATTACTATGCCATAAGAGACACACACAAGAAATTCAGAGAAATGTGGGAAGACTGAAGCAGAGCAAAGTAAGTAGAACCAGGACAGCAAAAGTCAATGACCATGATGATGTAAACGAAAACAACACAAAAAGGAAACTGAATTCAAAATAAATGTAGTGTCCAATACTGACTCAAGAGTTTCGATGATTATGATGCCAAAAATGGCAAATAAAGATAGACATAATTATTGTCTTTGTTAATTTTGTTTGAATTTTTTGGGGGTGGAGTGGACTGTGAGGAAAGTATATAAGGAAATTATTATGACATAAACATATAAGGATAATGATTTTTTAAGATGACAAAAGAGAAGATCTCTTTGAATGACATACAATGACAAATAGTCTCTCATACTTGGAATTCACTCTGTTCTCGCATGGCTTCATAGAATCCCTAGTTCCCTTCAGAGAATAACTCAGATGCTACCTCCTAATGAGACCCTTCTTGATTCCCACAAGTAATTAGCATTCTCTCCCTCTTGTAATTACTTTGTATTCTTTTATATATAACTAGTATTTGCTAACTCATGTGCCTGTTTATCCTCTCAGGATAAGGTATATTCGTTGAGGACAGTTGGTGTTTCGTTTTTTTTTCTTTGTACATAGACTAGAAAAATGTGTTAAATTGAAAAGAAACCAAGAAAAAACAAAAGTCACACCTAGATCATTATGATTGGATGGTTCACAGACATGTTCTGATTGGTCAACACTGTCTATAAGTGGACACCTACTCTGTGTGAAAGCAAAGAAATGTGGCAGAAACAAAAGGACACAGAAAAGACAAGGGTGGGGAGAGGAAAACTGAAGGGGGAAAAGGAAACAAGAGTGGGCAAGAAAAGCTAATGCTGAAATTGCTGATAGTAACATTAGAAACAGTAAAAAAAAAAAAGAAGAAGAAGAAAGAAAGAAAAAAGAAACAGGAGGAAGCAGGATACCCTCTGAGAGCAGAGAAGAGAGCCAATTTTAAAGAGACAGATTAAAACAATTGGAGTTTTGGGGGTGGCAAACCTATACCTAAGTAGCACCCAAAGGGACCACTGTGTCTGTCTAAATTTGTATTTAGTAAGGTGAATAGAATGCTGCTTTTACAAGAGCGTATGCCATAGTCTCCAAAGATTAAGTTTCAGATCACTCAAGGGGAAATGAAAAGGCATGTGGCGAACATGAGTAGGCAGCAATATGTTACCAACCAAAAATTTCACAAGGCAAGTGGCTTAAAACATGTCATTAGAGAGAAGCATGACAGGAAATGAAGGTGGATCATAAAGTGGCAAGTATGAGGAAAAACCAATGAATGGCTTTGTGTTGCATAAATATCCATAAGATGTTAAAGCAAATTAATGATCAGTCCTAAACACGTTGAGTGGACCTTCAGAGAAGGATTTACAGAAAGATATAGTCAAGAATTCCAGAGAATGACAGGGCAGGTAGGTCACAGCCTACATTATTGAAGGAAATGCCCACAGTTGGCATCAGTGACATATCCTTAAGAAAGCAAGTCCATATTATTTGTGCTTCACACCACCTTTATCTGTACCCAAATCAAAAGAGAAAGGGAAGTATATACTACTGGGGGAGAGGGGAAGGAAATCCTCTGAAATGGTGGGAATTTAAAAGATTACGAACTTCAATTATTTAGAAAATCATCCATTTGAACCATCTTACTCATCTGCCTCTATATTAACCAACTGGGTGACTACCTAGGCTTTTTTGGCAACCTCTGTCAAAAGATAGTGAGAACTGAAATCAGGACCAGATGGGTTCCATAAATTCCAAGTAGCAAAATATTCCGGAAGCTCTTGCATTGTGAGGGCTGATTTTTGCCCACTTTCATTAACAAAATGCAACACCTAACCCTCACCTTCCATTAAGATAACTTCATTTTAGCCATGATTTTTCTAGCTTCTTTGTCACTCATATTACTTTCAGTTCCCCTTTCTGCTGTCTCCACTTAAGATTAGGATGGGCCAAGCAAACTGCCCTCTCTTTTGTGTAGCTATCAGGAAGTACTGAGTCACCAATCCCTTGTAGAACCCATCTCAAAATGTTCCCACACCTGCCATCCAGATTGGATCCAAGGAATGAGGTGGGGCAAGGAAGAGGAACATGTAGGAGAGTAGAATGTTACAGTGTCCAAGATCACTAAAAGATGAAAGAAAATTAAGACCTAGAAATGAGGTGGGAACAAAATCAGGCGGGAAGGGGGATTGTATATAACTTGAGAGGTTAATATTAGAACTAGAGGTCATAAGGGGAACCTGGGAAAGAATAAGTCAAGAATATAAAAATATACAGGATGTCCCAAAAGTCTTGGCTTAAAGCTGAACTAAGACTTTTGGGACACTCTGTGTAAACCAATAGAGGCATTTAGGGGCAAAGGGGGAAATGGATGCAGTATGTCAACACAATTGGAGACATAGTAGAATCTCATTGCTCTAAGCTTCTGGACTAATTCAAGATTTTAAATAGTTGGGGAATGGAGGTTGAGGGACAGGACATAATTATGTGACATAAGCTAGCCCTTTGCTGCTTTACAACTATATAAAACATTTGACTTTAGCCTGCAAGCCCCTGGAGAATTGAGGAGTATATGTTTTATTTCTTAGGTATCTTCCAAATGCTGGATGTGTTTTCTTTGCCTTAGACTGAAAGGGCAACTGACCAAATTATTTCACTCCAAGGACAAAGGATGCTCCTAGATGCTATACAGAACGCATCAGGCAAACAGTCATGGGGAAATGGTGATGGAAGAACCAGACTGACAGCTCATTCTGGCTAAGAACATATTGAGGGAGAAGGCAGGAAAGGGAAGGGAAGGGAGGTGGGAGAATAAGTAATTTAACTGGTGGCTCATTAGACTTATATGAAATCAAAGAATCTTATGGATTTTAAAAGCATTTATCCTAGAAGAAATAACACCAACAAACTGGCTTAAAACCCAAGGAGACTGGAGAACTAGGGTGGAAGGGAATCTTAAAGTAATAGTACCCCTAATCCAAGCTATTACTGCCTTTCCTTTCAGCATGACTTCCCCTATCAACACTCAGGGGCTGAAGTGTTAGTTTAAGATTTTCATCTTTAATGCTGACTTCCTCATGTTTGTGGATTTCAAATCATACCCCTAAGATTACTTAATGCAGTTAAATAATCTGGTGTCTGGAGAATGAATACAAAATGAGACTCAAGAGAGAAATTATTTTTGTCCCTGGCTGCCCTCACTCTTTAGCCAGGGGTCCTCAAGACACCAGTAAACATAATCCTATGTGCTCCTGCTAATAACTGAGCGCTGCCCAAGAGCTCCGGAAGTTTCGTTTCAAAGCAGAGTGCAGGGGAGAAATCGCCTTGAAACCAATAAGCTATACTTTCTCGACAAGTTCTGTACTTTGTAACGAAAAGGAGATTTCGACTTCAGATTACAAAGTCACTTTTTGTTTTTGTTTTGCTTTTTAAACACTTAAACTAAACCGAGAAACTTTCAGACCCAAAGTATCCAGGGGATACATTTGATACATAATTTCCTTTTTTTCAAAGCTGCTAGTTTTTATGTCTTTTTTTCTTCCTGTTTGAAAGCTATATTATTACATTTCTAATGAAGAAACATAGCGCCATGAAAGAAAAAAAAGCTAGATTTGGAGTCAGAGAACTTGAGTTTGAATCCGGACTGTGCTACTTACTTCCTGGGTGACCTTGAGCTCTTCACCTTGGCAGGACTTGGTTTCCTCATCTGTAAAATAAAGACATTGGACTAGATGACTTCCAAAGCATTCTTTTCAGCTCCAAATCTATACTTTTATGATGCAAATTAAACCTACATCTCCCAGTCCATGGCATAGCTTTATAAATTGCTTTCTTTCTCTACTTGACTTTGTAAATGCCCATGTCCATCTCTGGATATCCCCTCTTCCTCATCTCTAATCATTCTATCCACATTTTAATTCTTCCCTATTTAAGATTTCTCCTAGTCAATATTTCTAACTATAAGAATTAGATAAATAACTTCTACAGTGTTCAGTCTACCCTGGCATGCCAGGATTGGTATTCTATGACTCATTCATATTTCAAGGGATGGCTTCTTAAAGGTTCCATAGCTGGTGAGAGGTAGAATCTAGTTATGTTCAGCTGTTATATCACTAGTTATATCACACAGAGGGACAAAGAATTTCTGGATAACAGGACTGAGAACTGGAAGAGTCCTTAGATACATGGGGCGTGCTGGAGCCGGCTCATACGAAATTGCAAGTGCCAATTGTTAAACCAACAAACTACAAATCAAAAGGGCTGTCATTTGATTTATTGTTTTGTTGTTTGTCTAAACTTTAAAAAGTGATGGAGAAATGTTAATAATGTGTGTTGTTGTTGAGGCATTTCAGTCATGTCCAACAATTCATGACCCCCATTTGGGGTTTTCTTGGCAAAGTACAAGAGTGGTTTGCTATTTCCTTCTGCAGCCTAATTTACAGCTGAAAAAATGTAACAGTGCATATTAAACTTAAAAGTATGTTTCAAGTACTTTTTTGCGGGGAGAGCCAATTGTTAAACCTTTACCAGAGCACTCCTGATAAAACCTAAGGTCTTTTAGGCAATAAGTAGCAGAAACAGAATTTAAATCTAGCTCTTCTGACTGGAAATCCAGTGCTGATTCCACTGTACTATACTGCCTTTTCTCCTTGGTTCTAATTTTTGGATCCTCTGTACCAGGTTCAAATACTGCCTCTTCTACTTATTGTTTGAGCTGAAGCAGATCATGTCATGTGTTTGGACCTCAACATCTTCAGTTGTAAAGTGAGAGAAATGGACAAGATGATCTCTAAAGTCTCATCCTCTGGTCTGGGACATCAGTAACATACTTATAAAGACTGAAGATAACACAAACCTGGAAAGGACAGCTAGATGACAGAACCTGGATTCAAAATAATTTTGAGAGCTGAAAATGATGACATGAAGTGAAAGAAGGATAAATGGAAAGTACTTCCACAAATAGGTAAAATGTGACTAGACAACATTCCCTGTGAAAAAGATCTGAGGGTCTAAATGGAGTACAAGTTCAATATGAGTCACACTGTTGGTGTGACAAAGGCTACATTATTAGAAGCATGGTGATCCAAACTCAAGAGGTTTTACTCCAGCTATGCTCTGCCCCAGTCATACTACAGATTGAGTGTTGTGTTCAGTTCTATGCATCATATATTAGGAAAACTACTGACAAACTGGAGCACATTAAGGAACTGGGAATGTTTAATCCAAATAAGAGAAGACTTAGATCATGATAACTGTCTTCAAATATCTGAAGAGCTATTAGCCTTGCTGTGCTTTGTCCCAGAAGACTCAACCAGAAGCAGCTCATCCATTCTTTCATCTAACAAGTGATAGGTAGAAGTTTCAGACGAGAAGATTTGGGCATAGTAACGGGGAAAACAACATAGCAATTACAGCTGTCTTAGAAATGCTAAGGACTGCCGCCCTAGCTAGTATGTTTTCCTATCACTGGGGGTCTTTAAGCTGAGTCTAGATGAGCACTTGCTAGGAAGATTATAGAAAGTATGTCTGTTTAGACAGCATTCAGGCTAGACAACTTCTGAGGTTCCTTCCAACTCCTTGGATTTTATGATTCTATTATTATGTCCATTTTACAGATGAAGAAGCTGAGGTTTGCCCAAACATGCAGCTAGTAAGTGATCAGGTCTCCTTTCTCCAAGCCTTATGATCTTTCCTCTCTACCACAACTACCTCTCGGGAGAAAGACTATTATTTTTATAGATATTACTCTCAGAGTAAGTTCAGCTCTGTTTTTCATGGTTGAAATATATTTCTGCTGTAAAGAAGTCTCAAACTTTTCCCTTATGAGTTACTAATTTTCTAATATTATTCACTACTAGTAATTTCAGTTACTAATATTCCTGTGTCTAAGTTCTAAAACAAACAAACAAACCCAACTCAACTCAGGGACCTGAAGACCAGGGTTCCAAGAATCACTGCTAGATAGCAAAAGCGGATAACAGGAATTAATGGGTATGGCCGTTCATTTGAATTCCCTGCTGATGAATTAACCTCTTACTCCAAGTAAGTCTTTCTTATTTTTCTCAGAGCCTTTGGACCTTTGAGTACTATTCCTAAGCACAACAGTCCTGCTGTTTAAATAATCATGATGGAGGCTTCGTTTTGCTTTTTCCAAAGACTTCCAAGGTGAGTTGTTTTTTTTTTTTTACAATGACCCTTTAATTCTTTTCCTAAAGGGTGAGCTGACCCATTGCTTCATTTGGCATATGTTTCCTGCATTGGTCCTCACTCAGAATGATTTTACTCCATACTTTGAACTCACTTTGAGTTATCTGCTGGCCCAGTTGCTAAAAAACACCCCAAATCCCTTGGAATGTGGAACGTTGCCACTAAGTATTCCTGGGTTCTAAAGTTAGTCACTGGTTGAAGAAGAATTAAGAGATCTAGAGCCTTAATGGGCTTTGGGTTAACTCTCATGAAAGTCTTTAATTTGCAAAAGACTTTCCTCAGAAGGAATGGAAATCCTTTATCTCCATTTTATAGTCGAATTGAGGCTTAACAAGTTCAGATGACTTGTTCATGGTTTTATAGTCAGTAAATAGCAAAACTTTGAAGCCAGATCTTAACTTGAAATCTTCAAATCCTTACATTACACTTTACTACTACCTTACTGAAGAATTCATTGGCATAGGATGAAAAGCATCTAGGTGGTGAAGTGTATATAGAATGTTGGGCCTGGAGTCAGGAAGACCTGAGTTCAAATCCTGCCTCAGATACTTACCAGCTGTGTGACCTTGGGTAAGTCACTTAATTTTACTTACTTCCATTTCCTCATCTGTAAAATGAACTAGAGAAGGAAATATCAAACCATTCCAATATCTTTGCCAATAAAACCCCCCAAAAAGGTCAGAAAGAGTCAAACATGACTGAAAAATGACCAAACAAAATGACAAAACAACCTTTCTTCCAAGCTGCTCTCAGTGAACTCCTTCTGTTCTCTAATTTCTAATCAAAGACTGGTGGTAAATTGTAAAGTGACACTGCTCTGACTTTTTCTCTGTCTCAAATATACTATAATATAGTGTCATCCATTAGCGAGCAGTAGATCAGCCAAATGAAGACTGTTAAGGAAACAGTAGGGTCATAAACATGGCCTGGCCCAGGTCAGACAGGAGCATGCTAGGTGGGAGGCAGAATGCACCTAATACCTGAGGCTGTATCCCAGCCAAGTTCATTCTGGAGTTTCTGGCCCTGTTAGTAGATGAGTTCTCTGGGGCATCTCATGGCACTGCAGAATAGACTATCTCCAAGGCCAGTGGTAGAAGTTCAGGTTCTAGTCTCAGTCTCATAGTGCTGACCTTTAGTTTATTTTTAAATCCAGTTTTATTTTCAGCTCCAAATTCTCTCCTTCCCATCTCTTCTTTCCCTACCTATTAAAAAAACAAGAAAATCAAACTGTTAAGATTCTTTTTTTCATTAACAGTCTTTCCTTTTGAAAACATTTATTTTATTTTCAATTCATGGAACAAAACAAGCATTTCCATAATACGGTTTAAAGCAATAATCATAGAGAGAACCAAACCCTTTCATTGTGATAATTACAAAATAAATTTCTGGTAAAGAGGAAAGGCCGCCTCCTCTCATGGCATCCTTTTCCTGGTGTGCAGAAATGTATCAGACATCATTTATAAGCAACCCAATCCAACGGGTCTTTATTAAGTGCCTAACACTTAAGTACAAGGCCTTGCACTAAGAACTAGGTCTACAAAGACAAAATGAAAAATGGTGCATGACATCAAAGAGCTTAAATTCTACTGGGCCATCTATAGTTTGGGTGTGGAACCTGAGAGAAATCCCACTGTGGGTGATTTTTAATCAACTTTTAATTGAATTTTGTTTTTAACTGAATTTTAATTTTAGGAAGGCAAAGCTAATGTTTTTCCCAGTTTTATGCAATTCTTTTGATTTATAATATTTTGAAACTGTATTTCAATATCAGTCAGTCAAGAAGCATTTATTATGTACTTTAATATGTCTAGGGAGGGTACTGTGCTAAGCATTGAGAAAGATGGTCCCTATCCTCACATTGTAATAGTGAAGGAAATAGACACACACACACACACACACACACACACACACACACACACACACACACAGATATGAAAAGAAAAACAGAGGGACAGAGACAGAGAGAAGACCTATAAATTGGAAGCTATCTCAGAGAGAAGACACTAACAATGACCAGAAAAGTCCTCTTACAGATGGAATTTTGACTGGGTCTTGAAGGAAGCCAGGGAAGCCAAGAGGTGTAGATGAGGAGGGAGAACATTCCAGGCATGGGGGATGGCCAATGAAAATAGACAGAGTCAGGAAACGGAAGAGCAAGAGGATATCATTGAGTAAGGTAGGAAGACTAAAGCGTAAGAAGACTGAAAAGAGAGACCGAGGGCTTCAAAAGTTCTTTCCATGGCGTAGAGTAGTGGAATGCTCATTAACTAGGGAATGGCTGAACAAATTATGTTTATGCAAATTCAACGGAATGCTATTGTGTTGTAAGAAATGAGGAAGGAGATGATTTCAGAAAAAACCTTGGAAGATTTGTATGAACTGTTGCAAAATGAAGTGAGCAGAACTAGAAAAACATATTATACAGTAGTAACAATACAATAAAGACAGATAACTTTGAAAAACCTAGGAACTCCAATCAACACAATGGAACAAACCACAGTTCCAGATGACCCATGATGAAGTATGCTATCCACCTCCAGAGATAGAGGGGATAGTCTCAAAGAAAATATTTCTTTTGGACATGGTTACTGCAAGAATGTGCTTTACCACCATCTGTAGGATGGGCTGGGAGAAGGGGGAAAAAGAAATTTACATGAAAACTTTTTTGTATATTTGGAGAGAATGGCAAGTTATACATGGTAGATATGTAGTTTCATGTGTAATCATCTTTTTTACTATACCATATTATGGAAATTCTTGTTTTGTTCCATGAATTGAAAATAAAATAAATGTTTTAAAAAGGAAAGAATGTTAATGAAAAAAAGAATCTTAACACTTTTATTTTCTTGTTTTCCTAATAGGTAGGGAAAGAAGAGATGGGAAGGAGAGAATATGGAGCTGAAAATAAAACTGGATTTAAAAATAAACTAAAGGTCAGCACTATGAGACTGAGTGAAGATTCTGGGCCAGACTTACCTCAGGCCAGTTAGATGATTCATGTTTAGTCTTGGAAGTCAGTGTAGGCAACAAAATATAATAAAAATTACTAAAAACAATGAATGAAAAGGGTACAATTCCTAAGATTAAAAATGATAGAAATTCAAATAAAACACTATTCTCTTCTGTCTCCACATTCCCCACTGCTGTTTTTCAATGCTAGGTCAGAAAAGGGTCTTATGAAGCTCTGTTCAAACCTCTGAGACATAACTCCCCATAAACTGGGTCTATTACGCTTCTAGGAAAGAAAGCTAAACTAATTATTCAACCTCTGACCAACCAAATACTTAGGACGGCCTCCCTGCCCCTTAAAAGAAAGAGACCTCAGATTACTAAAAACAGGTGAAGCTTTGCACACCACTGAGGGACGGTATAAGCCCCCATGGGACAGGAAGGCACTCACAGGAATGGCAGTATTGCCCTGCTGGCAACCCCAAGTTCAGTTGCCATTCAAAGAGATTCCAAACTACAAGGCTGTACTGTGGCAAATAATTCTAGTATACTGATGGAAAAGTGAGATCCACCAGAGAGGGAGGAGAATTGTGTTGATTGCTTATGAACTATCAGGAATGTTTTATGTGCTTCTCTGTGTCTATATCTGTTTATGAACCGTTATGAGTCTTTTTCACCCCCTGGCACTTTATAAATGCCTATTGGCTTACCATGTGGTGAAATAGAAACTGTGCTTTATCTGATATGTATTTATCACCTTGAGTTTTATGGAAGCTAGGGATCCTGTTACCCACATCTGTAGAAACCTAAACACAAACTATAAACAACTCATTTTGGTCAATTTCCCAGATTAAACTCTGGGTGGAAACATAATTACCCAAAGAAAGAAAGTGATCATTCTCCTCTCATAAGAGTCCAATCTTCCAACCTTCGAAGTCATCCAATTCATGGTGGGAATGGCTCCAGTCACTGAAACCCATCCCCTAAGACAGAGAAGATGGAAGACCTTAACTTTTTTTGTTATCCATACTCCTTTGACTTTTGGTAAATGCCTAATTCAATATGAAAGGAATCAAATTCAAAAATTTATCACTTATGTGCACAAAATAGAAATATTTATTTAAGCAGTTTAAAATATTAAAATTTATCTGTAAATTCATGTTTATGTTAAAATATAAAATTTAAATTCTATTTAAATTAAAAATTTTAAATTATTCATTTTTCATAAAGAAAACTTTATTTGATATGTAATATTTTAGTATGATCAAGTTGTTAAGTATTTATCAGATTGCAGTCAAATAAATTGATGATACCCTTTGATTCTGTTTCTTGTCAACCAATAGTTTTATTCTTAGGAAAAAACCAACAGTTTTACTCTCAGAATAGTTTTTAAAGAGATACCTACATAACATGTTCAGCTTCCAATTTATTTTTTATTTGAGATTTGATTGAATAGAGGACTGAGAATTCTGATTCACAGAGATGAGATAAAGGAATTAAATTTAATTTAGTGGAATTAGAATGGAATTAGTTTAAATGGAATTAAAACCTTCTGTGCATGCTTTTTAAGAATGGGATATGTTTCTCCAAAGGTACCAGCAATTTTGTGACTTCATCAATAGGAAATCATTTTGATTGGGGTGCTTAATTAGCTGGAATTTCACTGGGATCATTATCAATAATTAGTTTTATCTCAGAATGGAAAGAATTTTATATTAAAATCTCATTCATTTGGTTTGGATCAGTAAGATTCATTCTTTCAACGGTCTTTCTCATATTTTTCATATGCATTATAGTACCTTTTCACTTTCCTACTCCACCTCCATCTACTCATCTTTCTCCCTCAAATCCACACTTTTTTCACAAGTATCATTACTTGTGAAAAACATATCAATAAAGTAATATAGGTATTTATTAAATACTCCCCTGTGCCTCTTTGATAAGCTTTTTCTCAGCCCCTGGTCATATGCACACCAAAGCTTAGGAACCCTTGACCTAGAAGGTGCCAACAGGCAACTTGTAACAAGCCAATTTATTAGGGCAGCCCTAGTCACTGAAATTTGGCTGAGAGTTATTTTTTGTCTTCTTAAAGAGATTCTAATAGGCATGCTCATACCATATTGGAAGAGGCATGGACAATCAAAGGGCTTACCATCCAGTACACTCACCAAATGGATCAGGGAACTACTCCCAATCTGCCAGGCCTAGAGGCCTGAGGGCTACCCGAGTCTTACCTTACCTATCGCAGGTCTTCGGCTGGCCAAACCGGATAAACGTATGAGAGAAGAGACCTTCCAGAGTCGAACAAGGGTTAGGCTTGATTCAGGGTCTTGGTTACATGTGCAGGGGGAACTCTTCCTTAGGAGAGAGGGAAATCTCCCAAAGAGGCAAAGATCTTACAGTAAGAGATTGGAAGTGAAAGTGGAAGTGGGGAGAGAGGGGAGAGGGAAGAAAGAAGAGAGGAAAGAAGGAAGAGGGGCCTTCTGTCCTGTAAGGGCCCCTCAGCGCGAAGAGCGCCTTCGGGCTTTCCTGACCCTACTTAAGCTCTCCTGCCGCATCGTTTGCACCTCAATACCGTGCCTGTTAGATAACAATAGGTGTGCCCAGATCTGGGCCAATCTCGAGGGCGGGGATGCTCTCTCCCATCACGTTTCCCACGGGAAGAGGCGGAAATGCATGAGATATCCTGGTCTCACACCTCAATTCCCTGCTGTTCCCTGGGGGGCCTCATGAGAACTCTAAGGTTTAGAAGCTTTCACCTTTACCCGCCCGAGACTGTCCACATGGAACTGAGCTTACACCCCCAACACCAATCAATCACTCTTTACAAAGGACTGAAAAAGGAGGGAAACTGGTCACGTAACAAGAATTGAAAAATGACAGACAGTCCACTTGCCAGTGATACCCATAAAATTTCAAGAGATCTAGAGGTCCAGGACTCAGCTGCCCCCAATAAAAAGGAGATGAGAAGTCATGGATAAGGTTGCAATCTATACTCCTGGAGGGACTAGCCACATCAGTTAGATCACAGATTCACCAAAGTATTAAAGTCTATATTATAGACTCTTATAGCTGGAGGGGATCCTAGACACTTTACAGATGAGGAAACTGAGGCCCAGGGAAGCAAAGTGACTTCTAAGAGTTCATATAGCTGCAAAAGTGCAGAACTGGCACTGAAACCAGATCCCCAGACTCTCAGACCAGCACTCTTTCCATTGTTTACAGACAGAATCATTAAATATGTATCTGATTACCTGATGGTAAGTTTAACTTGATTAGGACACTCAAGCCTGATTATGCATGCTGTCTTCATATATCACTACCCATGCACTTGGATGATGTTTACAAATCTAAAAAAATTAGAAAGAATGTCAATTGATAGGTTCATTTTAGAAATGTAAGATTCAGTTCTTTTTTCCCCCAGAAACTAGCAGAGTTTCCTCCTACTTTGCCATTTTTCTCTTTGAATCATCACCTTGTACCAATAATATATTGATAGGGTACTGAGGTACATGGGGACCGGAGCTATCGCCACATGCTCCAGGAACATCTCTACCCATTCTAGTGTCCCCCAAACACTCTCTAGAGCAGACTACAGTGGACATTTTATTCGATCATTCAATAAAAACCAGAACCATGCCAAGACAACAGCAAACAGGTTGCTCAAGACTGGTTAGAATCATACTCTTAGTTTAAAGGGCCAGAGTGCTTTTCAACCAGGAATCTATAACTAAGGCAGGATCCTCCCAACATCCTTCTTCTTTTGTGACCTTTTGTAGCACTTGACATTATTAATCATTTTCTTCTGGATATTCTCTCTTCTCTTGGTTTCTATGACACTCTACTTTGCCTTTTCTTCATCTATGTCATGCCCATGAACCTTGGGTATCCCCCAAGGCTCTGTTTTGGGCCTTTTCACTTTTTCCTCTCTGATATTCCCCTTGCTCATGTCCTCAGCTCCTGTGGGCTCAGTTATCACCTTCTGTAGTTGGTTCCCAGATCTAGAGAGATAGTCGGTCAATAAATATTTACCAAGTGTCTACTCCATACTAGGCACTGTACTAAGTGGTGGGGATTACAAAAAGGGGCAAAAGACCATCCCTACCTTCAAGGAACTCATGATCTGATGGGGGTAACAGCAAGCAAATATATACAAATTATAGACAGGATTAATAGAAAATAATTAAAATAGAGAAGGCACTAGAATTAAGAAGATTGGAAAAGGCTTCCTGCAGAAGATGAGGGTTTAGTTGGAACTTGAAGGAAGCCAGGGAAGTCAGGAGGCAAAGTTGAGGGGTGAGAGCATTCCAGGTATGAATGATAGATAGATAGATACATAGATAGATACATAGATACATAGATAGACAGACAGACAGATAGACAGACAGATAGATAGATAGACAGATCTAGCCCTAATTTGTCTTCTGCCTATTGGACAGCTTGAACTGGATGATCTCAGATTCAACATGTCTAAAACAAAACACATTATCTTTTCCCTAAAATTTTTCCCCCTTCCTAATTTCCCTATTATTAAGGGCACCATTATCACTCCAGTTAGCCAGTCTCACAATCTCCAGTCCTCACTAATCTTTCATTCTTTACTCAAATGAAACCCAAATACCCAGTCTGTGAATTTGTTAGTTTCCACCTATATATGTCCCCTTCTTTCTCCCCACAAAGCCATTACCCTAGTTCAGGTCCTTATCACCTCTTGCCTAGACTATCTCAATATCCATATAATAAGTCTCCCGGCTTCATCTCTCTCCTGGTTCTATTCAAACCCTTGGTCAGCTGCCAAAGTGATTTTCCTAAAGTATGAGTCTACCATGTTGCCTCCTCACTCTGTAAACTCCAGTGGCTCCCTATTACCTCCAGGTTCAAACATAATGTCCTCTGTTTCACATTTAAGGCTCTTTGCAACCTGGTCCTTTCCAATCATATCAGTCAACTTGTGCTCCATGTATCCATACAGTGCACCGCTGCCCCATCCTTCTTGCTGTTCATTATATATCATACTGCATCTCTCATCTACATGCCTTTCCCCTGTCTCCTGTGTCTGTAATGCTCTCCCTATTCATGTTTGCCTCTTGACTTCCCTGACCTCCTTCAAGACTCAGTTCAAATATTGTCTTCTTCAGGAGGCCTTTCCCATCCCTCTAGGTGTGAGAACCTTCCTCTCTGAGATCACCTTCCATCTACCTGGCTTGTATCTTGTATGTAACTGATTATTAATATGTTGTATCTTCCATTAAAATGTGGCCTCCTTGAGAGAAAATATATATATGTGTGTGTGTGTGTATGTGTGTGTATGTATATGTATGCATGTATGTATGTATATATACAAATATATGCATGTATGTGTATACATACACACACAGAGTGTTATGTATTTGTATATGTATAGATGTGTGTATGTATGCTTGTAGGTGTGTGTATATATCTATATAATATATATATACACATAGATAGATAGAGAGCTAGACAGACAGACAGATAGAAGTATAGATAATAGATAATGTTTCCCCTGATAAAATATGGGTATCTCTGGGGCAAAAGCTATTCATTATCTGTCTTAATTTCTCTACTATCTATCACAAAGCCAAGTACATGGCACACAGTGAATAAATATTTATTGATTGCTCTTTAGAATTACAGGCTGTTTTTATAAGTTTTAATGATTCATGTACGTGTGTATGTATGTGTGCATCTATAGATGATATAAACAGATATATATGTATACATATGTATATGTATGTGTGTATATACATGTGTATATATGTGTCAGTATGTATGTGTGGGTGGGTGTATATGTATATGTATGTCTCATTGTATACCCTAAATCCATCCCCTCTTTGGGAACAGCTAGGGACACAGTGGATAGAAGATTGGTTCTGGAGTCAGGAGGACCTGAGTTCAAATCTACCCCCAGACACTTAGTAGCTATGTGACCCTGGAAAAGTCACTTAACCCCTCCCCCCCCAAAAAACCCATCCCTACTCTATAACAGATGGTGTGTTTCATCATCAGTCTTCTGGACCATTCATGGTCATTATACTAATCATAGTTCTCACAGCTTTCAAAGTCACTTGTTTTTGCAATGTTGTTATTGCTGTATAAATTATTCTTCTGGTTCTGCTCATTTCATTTTCATCAGTTTATTACAGTCTTCAAAATTGTTCATTTTTATAATAGTGATATTAATAGTGCAAGTTGTTCTTCTGATTCTGCTAACTTCACTCTGATAAGGGTCAACATATAGAAATAACTTTGATGGATTCATGTGTTTTTACTGAACTAAGAATGTCCCCAATAGTCCTTGTGCCTCATGATCCTGCTTAGATCTCTTATCTTAAGCAATATAGCCTCTTTATTTGATGGGATTCAGTCTACTAAACATGGTATTAGCTATTACCATAAAGATCCCTAAGATACAGTGAGTTCTTCCCCTTAGCAGATTTGGAGTGTTGCAATGACTCCTAAAAATCCATAAATGCCAAATGCTTAGAGCAACATTAGGCTCTAACAAAGTGGGTAAGAGTGCAAAGACCCAGAGTCAGGAAGACCTTAGTTCAAATCCTACCTCAGACACTTTCAAGCTGTCTGGGCAAATCACTTAAACTCTCTCATACTCTGCATCCGTTCATCTGGAAAATGGAAATAATAACACCATCGACTTCACTGTATTATTGTGAGGACCAAATAAGGTAATATACACAGTGCTTTGCAAACCTTAAAATGCTATATAAATGCTATCATCACCACCACCACCATTATCATCATCACCATAATTCTAAAGGTGATAAGCAATTATTAATAGCTTTTAGAGAATATCCTGTCTGTAGCATTAAGAGATTTGGGCATTCCTAAGAAATGTCCTAGGAACTCACTCAGGTATTTATTTAGCAATTCTTCAGGGCAAATATTACAAGAATAATTAGAAATACCTATTCATACTAATATATGATATTTATAATTCACTTGATTTTCACGTACATTTTCTCTCTTAGTGCTCTCAAGAAGTATGTAGTGCAAGAAGTATTTATTTCCATTTCATAAATGAGAGAGAGAAGCTAAGAAAAATTATGGCTTATTCAATGCTGGGATTCTAACCAAAGCTCTAGGACTTCAATACTTTGTCCTCAATATCAACCTTCCTTTCATTCTAACCAACCAAACACTTATTAAGTGCCTACTATGTGTCCAGCTCTGTGCTAGGTTCTGGGGATGGAAATACAAAAAATGAAACGGTCCCTGTCCTCAAGGAGCATGGAAGAGACAACTGGCTCATATAAAATAAGATACAAAAGAAATAGAAGGGCGTCAGGAAAGGTCTTATGCAGGAGGTGATATTTGTATTTATTGAAGGAAAAGCTGGGCAAATTAGAGAACTTGTTCCATTTGCAGCACAGGAAAGGAAATATGGTCTGGGGGAAAGCAAGATGTAAATTATAAGAAAATGTACATTTTAATAATGCAAAGGATGTTTCATTTTAACTTGGTTTCACATGTTTGGAAGTAGAGGCTTATGAACTTAAGTGTCTGCATTTGAACAAAATAAGATTTCAATTTATACCCTGAGGGAAGAAAACATTCTGGATTTTTTTTTCCACAGTATTCAAATCCCATTTTTAGATCTTGGGTTTCCTAGATGTGGCCTAACCAACATCTTCTTCTTCAAGAATTAGAAGCAACGCAAACATCAACCAGATGTACTGTGTGCAGTCTGCAAAGGACCAGAACAGGTTGTATGCAAAGGCAGAAAATCCTAAAGAAAACTATAAAGTGAGGTGGGATGCTGATTAGAGAGAGCCCTGCCCTTGCTATTCTATTAACTTCTGAAAAACACTGAATTCTGCTAAACCCTGACTAGGGTAACCAAGCAAGGTTGAGGAACAGCTGTCTCTTAAAGGAGAAGTGATAATGTCTCTAAAAGCAGAGAGATTCTTATCTTTCTGGGGTGAATCAGGTGTGTTCCTGTCTGAAGACAGAGGGATGGACCAGGTAACCCCTCAACACCCCTTCAGGCCCGAAGGTCTCCCAGTAGCAGAGGAATCCCTCAGACAGGCTTGTTTTTAACCAGTGGGCAAATAGTCAACAGCCTTGTAGAAAGAGGGAAAAGAGAAAGAGCGGTGTTTCTAATTAACACTCAGAGTCTGCAATATCATTACAGAGGGGGAAAAACACAAACTTAAAACAGCCAAGACTAATTATACACAGAGGCTATGTAAAGTCATATAACACTGCTGGGACTCTGTATACTGCCCTGCTGTATTTATACATGAAATGTTATAAATAAAGGCTAAAGCCAAAGAGAAGAGGGAGAAGAGCAGCCATTGCTCATGTCTAAAACTCAACATCTAGCACATGCAAAACAGATGAGCCAAGAAAGGGCCAGCTCAAAATTATCTATTCATAATGTAAATCTACAAATGGTTTCCAGATGGACTCAGGGATGCTCAGTTTATCATTTGACCACATCCAAATGAACCCCAATCCACAAGGCTGTGCATGGCAAAGCTTGGGTTTTTCACTTCATCGGCATTATTCCTGGATGGACGATTGTGGCTCATGGGCACTTTATCTGGCTGGCCCCAGATGCTATCATGATTGACAGTGGATCTAATGTCATGTGTGGCTTTTCTTCTCATCTTACCCACAATTCCTGACCTATTTTTCCACCTCTCATCTTCTTCCCTTTGTACCCTTCCTGCTTACTTCATTACCACTGTCTCTTGTCAACCTTGCCAGCATCGAAAAGAAGTCTTAACAGATCAGGGAGACATCCTTGGTTTGTCCCCAAATCCTGAACCTCCTCACTACCCTTGACAGGGAGAAGGAACTTTATAGTTATCCCTTCCTCATCGAGGAAATTAAGGGTGTAGCACCCCCACAATCTGGAAAATCCAAGTAAGATATTTTGGCCCTACTTTCATACCAGAGAAGACATCTGATATTTTTCTTTTTCTTTTATGGGGTGTTTATAGTACCTTATTGTAAAATTTGGGTTAAGCATTTGGTCATAGACTTCTTGTGGCCTTCTCTGCTGGCCTTCATGTGTCATCTCCAGTTTCTGCAAAACTCCCCCAAAATTCCCATTTAATTTCTCATGCCTGAGCCACCATATACTGAAACCATGATGGGGAAAGTCGGAATGTGGAAAAGATCACTGTAAATGTATTGTCAGACACAGTGACTGAAGAACATGATGGAGAGATATCACTGACCCTCAGGTCAAATCTGAGCTGTAATTCTGTGCTTTACCTCTTGCTAGTTATGTAATCAGAGGAAGGTTATTGAATGTCTTAGAGTCTCAATTTCCACATCTGTAAAATAGGGATTAGAATCCTTGTACCAGCCAGCTTTGTTTTTTAAGCCTCAAAGCAGAATAATATTGTGAGCAATGATTATTATTATAATAGATATGGATGAGAACAAGGCTGTTATATGTTTGAATGTGTATGGTGATGATTGGCTAAATAGATAGCTGAAGGGTTGAGAAGATGAAGATAGAAGGGGAAATGTCAAGAAAGTTGCTCTATGTGTCAAAGAGTAAAACAGGTTAGGGAATATTACTTTAAATTCCTTTTTCCTTTGTAATTCTGTTTTCACCTCTGAAACAGGACCACTTTAAGGGTGAATGAAAAGACAGAAAATGCTAAAGAAAACTGTTAGGTGAAGTAGGATGCTGATTAGAGAGAGCCCTGCCCTTGACATCAGGAAGACCTCAGCACATGAGAGCAGTTCCACTCTAGGTTAGCCCTTTTTTCCTTAGGGACTGCAAGCCAACAGACAAGACGCAGACCTTCATGAGGCAGAGGTGGGGAAGGAAGGTTTGGTGGAGGGAGTTTCTAAACTGGGAGTTTCCTACGTCATATGAAATCATTGGACTGAGACAAAAAAGAAAGAAAGGAAGAAAGGAAGGAAGGAAGAAAGATAAGGGAAAAGGTTGGAGACCTTAGACAAGCTAAGGGTGAAGGGCTTTGGGTGGGATGGGAAAAGGGAAGGTTATGACATTAATTGCCCTCTTCAGTCGATTGCCCTCTGGTCTCAGCTTTCTCATCTGGAAAATGAGGAAGATGGACTGGCTGACCCCTGAAGTCCCTTCCAAGTGGTAACAGTCTATGATCTCGTGGAGACTGGCAATATGAAGGATGGTAACCAGCTGTTGGTCGATCTGCACTGAAAACAAGCAAAAGGAAACAAGATTAAACTGCAGCATCAAGGATTTAAATTACATGGAAGGAAGAATTTCCTGGAGCTATAGGTTGTTAGACACCGGAATGGGTTAACTGGAGACCTTGGGAAATTGCCTCTCTTGGAGGTCTTTCTAAATAGATTGGATTCCTAGCCGTCTGGGGTGGTTTTTCAGATGCAAAGCAGGTAAGCAGTTTGGATTGCTCCAGCTGGACTAGCTGGGCTATAAGGTGACTTCTAGCTCTAAAATACTATCTAACATAACTTTCACTGATCTCGTTGGTCCCTCCTGGTCCATGATTCTATACAACTTCCGATTGGTTAAGTAGTATTTATCAAGCACCTACTTTGTGAACAGCACTTTAGCCTGCGAAGGCCTTGCTTTTATTTACAACAGAAAAGAGATCTGGGGCCTGGAATCAGAGAGGCTATAGTCCCGACTAGCTGTACGACCGCAGGGAAGAAAGTCAGGTACAGGGGAAAGGGGATGCAACTTGGAGTTCAGAGACAAAGGTTAGAATCTTGGAGGCACTGCTCACTACATATTTGGGGGTAGTTAGGTAAGTGATTTATTTCACCTCTCTAGGATTGTATAAGATGATAGTACCAGAGAGACAATATGAAAACAGTAGAAAGAGCCCTGGAATCATAAAATCAGAGATTCAGAGCTGGAAGGGATCTTAGAAATCTTCAAGTCTAGTCCTCTCATGTGACAGATCAGGAAACTGAGGCTCAGAGGGATTAGGGGACTTACGGCCATATAGCTAGCAAGCATATGAAAGCAAGATTGAAACCCAGGCCTTAGTGGTTCCAAGTTGGGCACTCCATTGTGCCATGCTGACCTGAGTTCAAATCCTACTTCTCTTGGAGAGGGGGGTAATGGAGGGAGGGGAAGAAAATTTAGAACACAAAATCTTATAGAAGTCAATACTGGAAACTACAAACAAGTAAAATTTTAAAAAATAAAATAAAACCCTTTTTAAAAATCCTAATTCTCTAATGCTTTCTATAGGTGTGACCTCAGATGAGTCATTTGCTTACTGTGTTATCTCTCTTTGTTTAAAGGTAGCCCTAGAGAGTAGGACCCACTGTGCTAGTTCCTAGGAAGTTCCTAAATTCTTTTTCTTTCCTCCATTCTGCTGTAGGGGGTTGAGTCACAAGCACAGATCATTATAAGTCTCTATCACTAGAAAAGAGTTGTTCAGTCATGCCCTAGTCTCTTTGACCCCATGGACTGTCCATGGGTTTTTCTTGGTAAAGACACTGAAGTGGTTCGCCATTTCTTTCTTCAACAGATTAAGGCAGATAGAGATTAAGTGACTGCCCAGGGTCACACAGTGTCTGAGGCTGAATTTGAACTCAGATCTTACTAACTCCAGACCCAGCACTCTATCTGCTCAGTCATCTAGCTGCCCCGAAGAAGACTTAGAGAATTGCGAAAAGTAGAAAAGAAAGAGCAAAAAGTGAGAAAGAAATTCTTCAGAGGGCTGGTGAAAGGAAAACCCTTTGCTTCACAAACCCAGAGTCACCAGTCACTGGGGCAGCTGGGAGGCTCAATGGATACTGTGCTGGGCCTCAAGTCAGAAAGACCTGAGTTCAAGTTTGACCTTAGACACTACATAGATTTGTGATCCTGGGCAAGTCACTTAATTTCTGTTTGCTTCAGTGTCCTCATTTGTAAAACAGGGATAGCAAATGAGATAATGATTATAAAGTATTTAGCACAGTCCCAGACACAGAGTCTATGTAAATGTTAGTATGAGGAATTTTGCCTACAGGTTGGTGCTTTCCAAACCTTAGCTCTCCCTCCTCCATCCTTCTTTTTCTCTTCCTCTCCCTTCTTGTGCCCCAGCCAGGTAACCATAATAGGCCAGGACCTTCTCTTTTACATAGAGGTTTTCCCTCTGGGTCCCCAGGTTTTCCTGGTGATCCAGACCAAGCAAATCCCACCCCCTTCCCACTTTCATAATAAACCCACTTCTGCTTCTGTGGTGTCTTTGGTATAATCACCTGAATGCTCCGTGTTTATGTCAATGAATCATTGTTATTATGTAAACAAGAGGTGCCTCCCTGGCTCCCCAAGGAGAGACCTAAAGGCTCTGAAAACAGAGCAATAATAGATCAAAGGGGAACCCAGGCCTCCAGGCAGGATGAAGACAATGGAAGGCCAAGATAAAACATCTGGGTTCCACCAAAGGCCTGGACCTGAGGACACCCACACTCCTCCAGCAGCCTGGAGACAAAAAAGAAAAAAAAAGCTCAGCCTAGAAAGGAAAAGGAGGAAATCGGATTGCTCCGGTAACTGGTAAAAGTGACTCTGCACCAAGATTAGTTGAGGTTTGGGAATCTTTCCAAAAGAATCCATAATTCAGGGGAATCCGTGGGACCAAATATGCTCTTGGTGAGTCAGTCCGCACGCCTTTATTAAGCATGGATTTAAGTGAAGGAGGTGCAAAGTCACCAATCTCACTTTCTCCTCCGGACCCTGCATGTCATGGCATCCCCTCCCTGCTGTCATGGTCCTCTCTTCGAGAAGCACAGGATAAATAATAACAATATCCATTAAGTACTTACTATGTGCCAGGAACCGAACTCAGCTCCGAAGAGACAGAGGAAAGCAAAAACACAGACTCTCCTCTTAGAGAGCTCTAGTTCTCCCGGAAGAGACAGCATGCAAGCAGTATGTACATTGAAGACATATACAATGTAAATGGAGGATAATTTCTGAGGAAAGGGAGTAAGAGGAGAGGTAGGAAGAGATCCGGCAAGGACTGCCAAGGGTTGGATTTGAAGCGAGTCTTGAAGTAGGCTTGGAGTTGGAGGTGAGGAAGCAGAGCATTCCGGTCATTAAAGACAGTCTTTGCAAATACACAGAGATGGGAAATGGAGATTGTGTGCAAGAAACCATTTATGCATATGCCACAGACATAATTACACATATGTGTAGTTCATAACCACATTATAATAGGTGCTTCTTCATTTCTAAATAGAATGTGTTGCTGAAGATCATTTCTTAAAGTGGATTTCCTAATGACTAAGTCCTGATTTTATACACCATATCTCTATTTAGGTTATCACTAAAAGCAACAGGTTTTAAGGTACTTAAAAATCATGGAATACTTAGAATTTAGAGACTGCAGACAGGGAGACTTATAAGGTAATTTCAATAATCCAGGCAAGAGGTGATAAGGGACTGAACTAAGGTGAGAACTGGGTGAATGAAGAGAATACAGGACAGAGTCAAAAGACATTGTGAAAGTAGAATCCTGCAACTGGTTAGATGGGAGGGAGGAGGCGGGAGCAATAGGGGCAATGAAGTAGAGAAACAATTTAAGGAACGTTCTAGAGTTACAAACCTGAATGACTGGAAGGTTAGTAGTATACTTTACAGAAAAGATGATTAAATTAAAGCTAGCTCAGGAATCTCTAGTGACTAAACCCACATGGATTTGTCATGGGGCAGCTTAGCACATTAGTTCACCTGCAAAGGTGCCCAGGAGAGCCACCACAAGAATGTAGGAAGACTACAGAAATTGCTTCAAGCAATTTTGAAGGGCAAGGGAAATTTGGCAGCTGTGTTTGTTCCTGACAATGTTAATAGCTATGGAAAAGTACAAGTTGGTCTCCTCCTAAAAGAAAGTAAATGAAAGGACTGTAGCAACACCTCTTCATTCTCCAGGTCTTCTTAAGGAAAAATGAAGTACTTGATGGAATTGAAGTGCCAAGGGAAAACAAAGGAAAAAGCAGCTACAGAGGCATTAGGGAATCTCAACTGTGACAGGAAGTTGGAAGTTGGGTAAATCCTTCAAAAATAAACGGCCCCTAGAATTTCAAAGGGTTCAGTGAAAGGATAGAGTGAAATCAATGGACTAAAGTTTTACAGGACAAATTAGCTTTGGAGAGATGAGAAACTTAAAAATGAAATTTTGAAGACATAAATAATTTTATTGAGAAAGAAAAGGGAGAGTTACCTAAACCAGTGGGTTCCAAGCTTCCCCCCACCCCCACCCCTGCAACTCTTGCCAACAAAAAATTTTGAGCATATAACTGCCTTAGGAGGTAGACAAGTGGCTCAAGTGGATAGATAGCTGGACTTGGAGTCTGGAAGACCTCAATTCAAATGTGACCTCAGACACTTACTAGCTGTGTAACCTTGCGCAAATTAGTTAACCTCTACCTAGGAATCAGCTAGGTGACTCAGGATAGAGCACTGTGCCTGGAATCAGGAAGAACTGAGTTCAGATTTGGCCTCAGACAAATGCCCTCTGTGTGACCTTGGGCAAGTCACCTAACCTCTGTTTGCCTTAATCCACTAGAGAAGGATATGGCAATGCTCTAGTATCTTTGCAAGAAAATCCCATACATGGTATGATCTACAGGGTCACAAAGAGTCAGACACAACCAAATAATTGCAACCCAAATATGTACATCTTTATTTTTTTTATATACATGTACTACTATACTAGTCATTGTGTTCATTATAATTGTAGTCAAGAGATGTGACACTGACCTCAAATTCTCTCCAGGGTCTTTCTCTTTTCCTAGACAAGGACTGGCTCACTCATCCCCACCTGTATCCATTTTGGAAGGTTGGGGTGGTTGGCCAAAGGGCAGTCAAGCTGCTACAATATATTCTAAGGGTCCTAAGGATGATGCTAGTGTAGAGGAGTTTACACATCTATTTATTAGTGTAGTTCCTGAGCCCCAATCAATATGCTTCCCATTTAAACAAATAAACCAAAATGATGCTATTAATTCAATGAAACATTTACTAAATATAAATGCAAAAACAATAATAATTTTCCAGCGATAAGTGTTGATCCTACTCTCCACCAGTGCACATGATGGCTAGGGGAAAGAGTTGGTATAAATTCTAGCGGGGTGGAACTTCTCCTATCTGTGTCTCTTTGCTCTCCTGATGGACAAATCCACTTCTATGTGATTCTTGGGCAACTAAAACATTGTGAAACTTTTAACAAACAGAACCTGGTATTTGCAGATCTTCTCAGGTCTGCTTCCTTGGCTGGGTAATGAGATAGCATTATAACCTTAGTGGAAAAAAAAATCAGCTCCCTTAAGCCTGGGAGAGATAGATGGATAGATAGGTAGGTAGGTAGGTAGATGACAGACAGACAGATAGATAGATAGATAGATAGATAGATAGATAGATAGATAGATAGATAGATAGATAGATAGATAAACAGATCATTTATGTTTATTATGTGCAAGGCATTATGCCAGACACTGGGGAAACAATTACAAAGTCCTCAAGGGGACCATGTCTGCTCTCTAGACTTCCCTCCTCCCCCCAACCACAAAATCAATCAATGAACAACTTATTAAACATGTTCTATGTGTTGAGCACTGTGCTAAGCACTGGGGCTTCAAAAAGAGGTGAACGACACACCCTGCTCTTACAGTCTAATTGCCACAGAAGCTAAAAGACAACACAGGCAAGACTGAGGGGCTCCTTACTCTGAAACTGTATAGGTATCATTAAGTAAAATGTCCTTTCCCCAGACAACTCTTCGACAGCAGAGGGTTCTGCTTTCTCTAATCAGCTCCCAGTATCCAAGTTTTTATCCAATCAAATCAGTTCCTCAGGTGAAATTCAGAACCTGTCTTTTTCTACTCATCTAGTTCCCGGATGGACTTGGTTCAAGGTAGCTGCTATTATTTTCTTCTGTCTCATCTGCATTTCTATACTTCTGTCAATTTCTTGGTCTCATTGGCTACTCAGCTCCATTAGCTTCCAGCTTCTATATACCTTCTGATATCAGCTTCTGCTTTCTAATTCATTACCTTCTCATATGGCTTTTCATTTGACTCTTCTGCCATATGTGTGTATACATATATTTATATATATCAGGACCACTTCACTTGACTCACCTCTATCAGGTTGAAAAACTCCAAATCCACATTTCTGTCAGATATGACTCAAATACTCACTATATCATTTTCTCATAATACCCAACAGTTTTTTGATTCAGAGTTTTCCAGCAAACAGTCATATACATAAATTAGCTTCTCGGAAACAATGCTCTGCACTATCAGTAAGTACTTTTGCCACAGAAAGGAACTGCTTTCACTCATATCCTCTCAGAGCTGCTTAGATTTCTTCTCCAGTGCTTTTATGTGAGCAGCTGCTTTGCTTGTGGGTCCTCTCAGAGCTACCTATGTTTCTCCTCAAGCATCTTTTCTTTGTGTTTCTCATACAAATATCCTATTTCAGTCTCTTTCAGTAAATAAAATATCCACATAAGAAAAGAACAATACAACACATAAAGCTTATACAAAAGTAGATACTAAAAAAGAATGAAATAAAGATGAAACAGCATTTGGACCTTGAGTCAATGGGAAACCACCAGAGTTTATTGAATAGGAAAATGTCAGTTAGACCAAGACTTTAGGAAAAATCATTTTATCAGCTACATGGTGGATGGATTGGAGAGGGGAGAGATTTGAGGTAGGTAGAATAATGAAGAGGTTCTTGTACTAGTACAAGCAAGATCTGATAGCCATGTAAAGTAAGAGTGGTGCGTTAGAAGAGAGAAAAGGTCAAATGCAAATGATACAAAGGCTGAATGAACAAGATTTGGAAAGATGGAGGGGTGAGGGAATGATCGAGTCAAAGATGAGACAGAAGTTGTCGAAACCTGGGTGACTGTCCAAATAAGAGTGCCCCAACAATAACAGGGAAGTTTCAAAGATGTGTAGGTTTGTGGAGAAAAATAATGTAATGATATCTGTGGTCCAGATCACAACCTCTCCCCGTGTGCCCATCTTCTGTGACTTACTCTATTCCACATAAAGTAGAAACAGGGGGGATATGGGGCTCTTGCTCACCAATCACTGTCCCCAAGGACAGAACCTACCACCTCAGGGACACTACCACAGCCACAAGGTGAACTAGGAAAGAGAGGTAAGCATCAGAATTTTATCAATGGCATTTGTGCAGTTATAACCAAATATTAGTATTATAATTAATGGCACTTGTACCGTTCTAACCAAAAGTAACAGCAAACAGTTTGCTGCTAATTTTGGTTATAACTGTTCTGAGGTTAGGACAGGTTAATCTCTCCCTCAAAGCCGGGAGATTAAGAGCTTGCACAGCAGAGGTAGTTAGCAAAGTAAAAGAATGTTGGGGAATAAAGGTAGATATGATTGTATTGGAAACAAGCCCCTCATGATCTGTTATCACATTGAGAATGAAAAGAGAAGGTGAGATGTCAATCCAGGATTGTGCTCGTAAATGTTTAACAACTGGCTCTTCAGGGAAGGCATGCACATACAACACACTTTTAAGTTTAATCAGTATTATTAACATTTTCTCCATTACTTTGTTAAGTCTAGACTAAGGGTGGGGAACCTGCATCCTAGACATCAAGGCCACATGTGGCTTTCAGGTTCCTTGGGTGCAGCCTTTTGACTAAGGCTGTGTTTTACAGAATAAATCCTTTTATTAAGGGAATTTGTTATGTGAAATTTAGATTTAAAGGGCTATACTTGAGTACCTAGAGGGCCACAAGTGACTTTAATGCCACAGGTTTCCCACCTGTGGTCTAGACCAAGGGTCAAGAAAGTACAACCCATGGGTCAAATCTCCCTCTATTTGTTTTTCAATAGTCTGTGAACTAAGAATGATTTTTACATTTTTAAATGGTTGAAAAAAGAACTGAAAGAAGGGTATTTCATGAAACATGAAAATTATATAAAATTTAAATTTCAGTGTCTATAAAGTTTCATTGGAATGAAGCCATGATTATTTATTTATAAAATTTCCTTGAAACATAGTCATGCTCATTCTTTTACATATTGTCTATGGTACGTGGCATAGTTTAATAACTGCAGCAAAGACCATGGGTGATGTGCTCTTATCAATTCACACTGTTGCTTGGCACACGACAAAGTGAAGTGATACATTTGTAACTCCACAGTGGTTTGAGTACCATGGGTAGTACCATACATATGATATTTTTTAAAATTATCAGTGCATTTTATCTCATCAAAACAAGAAAAAATGCACTTTGAATGTCATGCTAAATAATGTTCTCAATATGAATACAAATCATTTTAATTGAGCTGAAAGGCTAATAGTCTTAAGTTTATTTTCTCGGGACACATTACTTTAGGTGTTGCAATCAAACATGATTTAATTAACTTACCTTCTATAAAGGCTTTCCTTGCTTAGCTAAAAAATGAGCTTCCTCGAAATTCACTTCATTAGTAAACTCATATTACAAAAAATATGCTCATTTATTACATTATAATGACATATTTAGTATGTAATATAATATTAGTATTATATTATGTCACAATGTGACATTGTTTTATTATTATATATTATTATTTTGAATTTTATTATTTAAAAATTGTGGAAATGTGGTTTTTTTCTTGTTATAGAAGTACCTACATAATATCCTCAGTTTTGCCTTTTGGCCCACAAAGCCTAAAATATTTACTCTCTGGTCCCTGGTCTAAGCAATCAACCAAATGATAAATTAAACCCTAATCTGGAGCATTTGCTGATTTCTGAGTTGTACATGCTCACAGTCAGCATGAGCACACACACACACACATACACACACACACACACACATATACATATATCTCAAAGAGATACTTGACAACAATAAGAGAAGACTCGGATTTTCACTCAGATTCTACAGGAGATGACAGCTTTGTAATCGTAAAATGGCTTTAGTTACACAGGGTCTCCACGGCTCTTCTGTGCCTATTGCTTAGTGATTATTTTATTCAGTATAGCAAAACTCAGTACAAAGAGCTGTGCCTAGTCTTTAATAGGAGAAAACATAAGCCGGCTTGTATTGGAGTAACTTTCAGTAATCTGAACATGCTCTGTAAAAAGAATAAGTCATCTTTTTAACATCACAGAGCTGTGAATAAGGAACACTACATTCTTTAAAGAATCAGAATCTCAGGAGACCCAAAAGACATGGAGGACAGTATGTATAATGGGCACAAATAAGCTGTAGCACATAGTCAGCAATGACCTCTGCTAGGGTAAAAATAGATCATCCAGGAGATCTATGATTGAAAAGGGAGGTAAATCATATAGATTTCATATAGAGGAAAAGATGGTAGACAGTGTGAAGTCTGCACTGGTACTCTCCTAATGTTAAAATAAACAGAGGAGGGGCTCCAGAATGTTGGCGTGGACCCTCTATAAAGTATCTGAGAGAAAATATGGACAAGAGTTGCTTAACATCCAGAGGTCTGGATGGGTTGCCATCTATACCATGAGAAAGAATACCCACATTCATGAGCTTATAGAATTGTTTTAAGTATCGAAATAATGCAACTCTCAACTGTTAGATCAGGAATATGCTACAGAGATAGTTTGCCTAGATTACAACAAAGTATCTGACAAAGTGTCTTTCAATAGTGAGATGTGGGCTTAATGATAGTGTGGTTAGATAGATTCAGAACAACCAGATCCAACAAGTAGTCATTAGCAGGTCAAAGTCAATGTCTCTGGAAAGAGATCTTTAATGGAAAGCCTCAGACAGCTGTCCTTGCCCCTGGGCTCTAGAATTCCTTTTTTATCCATGACTTAAAGTCCTAGATGTCATATTTATCAGATTTCTAGATTACCCAAAGGGAGGAGGAAGAGATTCATAGACGAGTGCATCATTTTTCAAAAAGATCTTAACAGATTAGAACAATAGGCCAAAACTAACATTTAAAATGAATAAAAGTAAATCTTGTACTTCAGTCCAAAATGTCAACTAAAGAAATACAAATAAGGGTACCAGATGGCTAGAAAATAGTTCATTTTTTTTAAAATGGGGGTTTTAGAAACCTACATTGATATGAGTTGGTCATGTAGTATAGTAACTAATAAAGTTAATGCCTAAATTAAGTATTGTGTCCAGAACAAGGGAAATAATACTTCCACTGGGTTCTTCATAGGATCGCAGACCTAGAGCTGAAAGAGGCTGCTCAGGTCATCTCATCCAACTGCCTCATTTTACAGATGAGAAAACTGAGACCTAGAGATGCGAAATGACTTCTTTGTGTGGTGGGATTGGAGTCAGATCTTCTCCATTGTACCACATTCAAAGGACCAAGAAATGCTGAGCTCAGTTCTGGGTATTACCTTTTTGGAAGGACAACTTGGAAGGGACAACAGCAGCCATCTAGTCCAACCATTAAACCATATTAATTCCCACTATGATATACCACATTCCATATCTCACTGCTGACTGCTATTGAACTTGAAATGTACCAAAACTCCCAGATATTCTTCAGAATGATTTCCTCACTCTCAGGAGTGAGCTGGGAAATGTCTAACCACTAACTCTCTGTAATTTTTTAAAAGTATATACAACACATTTTAAAGTTTAATAATCATTATTAAAATGTCTTCCATCATTTTTTTAAGTTGATCCAAGTGTAGGATGTTCTATTTATCCCTATTTAATTCATCTTCTTAGATTCAGCCTAATTCTCTAGACTAAGATCTTTTTGGATCCTGACTCTTTTATCTAGAATATTAGCTATCCCTCACCTTTTTGAAAATGTGATGAGCATATCATGAGTACATTTATATGTCACTGACAAAATTGTTAAACATGACATAACCACACAAAGACCCTGGGGCACTCTATTAGAGACCTCCTGATTTTGAACTAGGAACAACTATTCTTTGAGCTCAGGTATCCTATCAACTTGGAATCCAGCTAATTGTATTATCTTCTAGTCCACATCTCTCCATCTTATTCATAACAATGGATTGCATTCAGAAAGGGGACTAAACATGATGATGACATGCCTCAAGATGATGCTATACAAGAATAAGTCAAAAGAACTGCAGATTTTTAGCCTGGAGTAGAAAAGACTTAAGGATGGTTAGGTGGCACATTGGATAGAGTGCTGGACCTGGAGTCAAGAAGACTCATCTTCAGGAGTTCAAATCTGTCCTCAGATACTTACCAGCTGTATGACCCTGGGCAATTCATTCTGTTTGCCTCAGTTTCCTCCTCTATAAAATGAGCTGGAGAAGGAACTGGCAAACACATCAGTGTCTTTGCCAAGAAAGCCCCAAATGGAGTCACACAGAGTCTTATGCAACAGAAACAATACAGTAATAACAAGACTTAGGAGAGATGAGAATTATTTTCCACTCCATCATGTGGGGAAAAGATGGTAGTTACAAAAAGGCAAATATCAGCTTGATGCAAAGATAAACCACCTATTAGAACAATGCAAAGGCAGAGTGGACTATCTCAAAAGATGGCAGATCCCTCCTTACTAGTCTTCTCTCAAAGACTAGATGACTCCTGGTCGGGGATTCTGTAAAGGAGATTTGTGTCGGTAGAGAGCAGATCTAATGACTCTTCCAGTTCAGGAATTCTGTGGTTCTGTTCTAGGCCATGGGTGGAACCATAGGTTAGGATCTCTGAGAGGTCTTCAGGAAAATGGTGGCAGACCAATTTCCCCCTCAAAAGTAATATCATAGCCCCAGTGATGAATGTCAGGTAGCACTCTTCCCTATGGGCATATCTACACCTTAAATGAATGGCATGGGCAAGTGTGAAGGGCATATTGTGAGACAGTTTACATAAGGAGTTTATTCAACTTTCACAATTCCTCCTTCATTTCAAAAAGGATCAATGGCCTCCTAGTGTGATGTCTTGACTTGTGAGCAAATTAGATTTAAGTGAAGCAGAGGTGCACAAAAGCATTAGGCTCACTCTCTCTTCCAGAGTTACCAAAGTCCATTGGCAAGTCAAAAGTAAAGATGACTGGTGATGGCCCAGGATGAAGTGGATGACCTTTGCATCTTCAATGTGTGACCAATGGAGATCTTGAGCCAGTTTTTTGTGGGATAATTTTTGTGAATGATTTGTGACATTTGACAGAAATATGTACACTTGGCATAGGAAATATTGATTTGGTTTCATTGCTATGGACTATGTATATATAGTCTTATTGGTATACCTAGGGTTTGTCGTGGATGCAAATGAATAACAAATCAACTCTGAAGATACATCAGCGTTATACAGGACAGAGAACTGATCTTAAGTTAAAGTGTTATAACAGTTCCTAGACACAGCTAATGTTGGTAAATTGTGCTGGAGTACACATCTTTTTAACTCATTTCTTCATTTATATCCAATTCTCTATGACCCCATTTGGGGTTTTCTTGGCACAGATACTAGAATGATTTGCCATTTCTTTTTCCAGTTCATTTTTTACAAATAAGTAAAATGAGGCAAACAGGGTTAAGTGACTTGCCCTGGGTCACATAGGCCAAATTTTTAACTCAGGAAGATGATTCTCCCTCACTCCAGTCCTAGCACTCTGTCTACTGTGCCACCTAACTACTCAATACAGCTTACCCAACCACTTTGTTGGCAAAGAAAGGGAAGATATTCCAAGCATTGAAAAGAGTGTTCAAGTTGGTACTGTTGCTATTACCTAAGACCTAAGCAAGTCTCTTCCAGGAGACAAAAGCTGATAAGGTTATTAACTCAGTTCTAGCTAGAGGGAGTGAAGAGATTGAGACAGAAGCTGAATACCTGACTTGTCGCAGCAACTCACCCCAAAAGAGAGAAATGAAATGCCCATGGATTGGAAACTTCTGGCAATCAAAGGTTTCTTGGACACCTGGCATCAACAGAAATAGCATTCCATCACAGACACAAGGAATGTCTGTTGCATTTTAGCAAGCCAGAATGTTGTTCTGCTGAGATGTCCACTGGACCTTACTGTCTTAGACGTTTTCCTACAGATGGCCTACCTTCCATGAGACAAAAAGCACACAAGACAACATCTTACAGTCTAGTACTGCAGGAGCTGATGGAATGAGCTGGAATGCAGCCAGAGTTATATGAACACTTTTAGGGGTGGGGAAACCCAGGGAAGCACCACACATTACCGCTATAAGAGATACACTATAGTAAATGAATTGCATGCTTGAAGGAAGCTGTTCAAATACATCATGATGGCTTATTGGCAGGACTGACAAACCACATCCAAAGATATTACCTGAGATGATCAGCAGCATGTCTAGTAGAACCCCAAAGAACAAAAAGGCCCCAGAGGGTACCAGAATGATTCCTACAATGGTTAGTTTTCTCATAACCACCCAGTACCAAATAGGGCTGAATTTTAACATAGACCTGCTACTGTTCCAAGTGTGTAATACATTTGCAGTGACTGGTCACTTGTCAAAGCTTTGATATCTGATTTTTTATCTAAAATTACTATTAATCCAACAAATGGCATGGTACTATTTTTTTCAGAAGTGAGGCCACATGTTATAAAAACAAAATCATTTAGATGGGTGTACAATCTACAACAAAATTCTGCAAACGTTTGCAGAAAAAAAACTGCAAGGAACAACTCACCCACAAACAAACAGAATAAGCAAATGAAGGAATAATTCCTGCAGTTATATTTTATATCTACCACTAGATTGGGTACCATATGACAAATTTTGATTAGCACACTGCCTGGCACACTGTGAAGAGTGCTCAATAAATGCCTGTTTCCTTCCTTCCAAAAACAATGCAATCCACTCCACATTAGGAAACTAGACATTCATTTGCAGTTTCCTATGAATATAACCATGTGATTTCAAAAAGTAAAGAAAAAATAGGTGTCTATGGCCACAGACTTTTTTTAAAAAAGGAAGTCAGTTCACAAAGTATAAGAAGTTTTCAAAATGAAATTTTTACTATACAATAACCAGTCATCCTCAGGAGCAAGAAAACAGACAGGCATCCAAAAATCGCAACGTGGCCCCACACGGATGAGCTCAGATTTTAAAAGTACTTCCACAAAATCAAAGGAATCAGAGACCATAATCAAAACTGAATACGAGAGTTTGAACTAGGCCTGAAACGATAAGAAAGCAAAGGCCTAGAATGACAAAGTCTTATAAGAAATGCTTCTTACTTCCATGATGGCATCAATGTGGGTTGTCCTTCCATTGATACAGATCTTAACCTTTCCCTGCCTGAATAATAGGTAACTTCAGGTGTGTTGGAACAATGATAGCTAGCATTTACAGAACGCTGTAAGGCTGGCAAAGTTTTATATTTATATATAATATCATTATATTTATATATGATTTATATATTATCTCATTTGATATATTATATAATATATTTAATTTAATTTATATGTTATATTACATAATACATATTTGATAAATATTTATATGTAACATATATTTATATATTATCTCATTTGATATATTTATGTAATATATACATATACATACATATATATATCTAGACAGATAGATGATAGATAGATAGATTCATCCAACTATCCAACTCTCATCTGTGGCTCCAAGTAGTTGTAGACTAAAACAGGTTGAGGGTAACTGCCAAGTCTCAAACCTGTTGGTGAGTTAGAGGGATATTTACACCAGCATGTGAAGACTTCCCCCAGAGGGATGGCTGGATGAGAACAATCTATTCCAAAGGCATTGAAGCAGTTACTGTGGAGTGCTTAGAATCTGGTCAAATGTTGAAGGCACCGAGGTCATCCACTCCCAGGCCTTCCCCCGTTGTCTAGACTTTCATCCTGCTGCTGGACTTTGATGACTCAGGATGACAGAGTGAGGCTATTGACTGTGCAACTCTGCATCACTTAAATCCAATTCACTCACAAGTCAAGACATCATCCTGTGATGTCATCGATCCTCTTCAAAAATAAAGGTCAAACATCAACAAATGTGCCCAGCACAGTACTTTGCTCATAGTGGGCTCTTAATAAATGTTTGCTGAATGGCTAAGATGAATGGCTCAATGTTAACCAAAGAGGAAGACAGCAGAATTATTTACTTTCTATTCTCCCTCCATAGAGCAGCTGGGTGGCACAATGGATAGATTAACCAGGCCCACAGTCAGGAAGAATCATATTCCTGAGTTCAAATCTGGCCTTAGACACTTCCTAGTGGGATAACCTTGGGCAGTCACTTAATCCTGTTTGCCTCAGTTTCTTCATTTGTAAAATGAGCTAGAGAAAGAAATAGCAAACCACTCCAGTATCTTTGAGAAAATCTTAAATGGGGTCCCAAAGAGTCAGACAATACTGAAACAAGTGAACAACAAATTCTTCCATTGCTACCAAAGAAAATGGTCTTCACAGTAGGATGAGTAGAATAATACAGCCAAGAAAGAAGCAAAATCCAAAATGGTGAAGTAAGGAGTAACAGAGCACTTGACCACTTAAGAGGAGCATACATTTCCTGCTCTAAAGGAATTGTATCACAACATCCTTATAGAATGTATAGCTGTGATTTCTGCAAATGACTTTTAAGGAAATGTGGCAAATGAGAGTTGAAGAAATGTCCCAATTTTCCAAGAAAAGGAAGAAGGTAGATAATCACAGCCCATAGACAAGTAAGTTTAATATCTCTTCCCAGGCAAAATTTGAAAAGAGATTATTGAATGGGTGGTGGCCAAGTATACTTAATATGTGTCAACAGTGTGATGTGGCAACAAGCCCCCCCCCCCCAAAAAAAGGAATATAACCTATGGCTGCATCAATGGAAAATAAAGTCTCCATAATAAGAAAAGCAATAGCCTCACTGGACTCATCAAGGGTCAGGCCTGCCTGACTACAGTGATGTATTTAGTCCTGGGAGTCACACTTTGAGATATGTTGACAAACTAGAACTCCTCTGGAAAACTATGATGATGATAATGATAGCGAGAAGACTGGAAAGCCTGCCATATGAAGAAGAGTTGAAAGGATTGGGAATATCTGACTGGAAGAAGGGAAGACTTGTCAAGGACATGAGAGCTAACTTCAGTTGTATGAAAGCTTGTCCCATGAACTCATTCTGTGTAATTCCAGAGGACAGAACTGGGACAAATAAGCAGAAGTTACAGGGCAGTAGATTTCAGCTCAACGGAAGGAGGAACTTTTAACAATTACAATTAACTGTCCCAAAGAGAAGTGGAGTTTTAAAGCAAAAGAAGGACAGATATTTGTCAGGGATGTTGTAGAGGAAGTGTCCTGAATTTGGTGGGAGGTTGTACTAGGTGACTTCAGATCACAGGATTTAGGTTTCAAGAAAACTTAAAAGATCATCTACTATTACACCCCCATTTTACAGATGAAAAAATTGAGGCCCAGAGGTAAAGTGATTTGCCCAATGTTACAGGTAATCTTCTGATTTCAAAACCAGTGCTCTTTCTACCACTCCATAATTCTATCACTGTCCAAAGTCCATGACTAATCTTAAGAAAGGTAGCAAACCTTTCCTAAGCAAACCATGGGTTTTTGTTGTTGTTGTCTGGTCATTTCAATCATGTCTGACTCTTTATGACCCCATTTGGTGTTTCCTTGACAAAGAGACTGGAATGGTTTGCCACTTTCTTCTCCAGCTCATTTTACAGATGAGGAAACTGAGACAAACAGGGTTAAGTATCTTGCTCAGGGTCATACAGCTAGTAAGTGTCTGAGGTGAAATTGGAACACATGAAGACGAGCCTTCCTGACTCTAGGTCCAGTGCTCTATCCAATGTGTCACCCAGCTACCCCAGATTTTGGATTTTGTTGTTCAGTCATTCAGTCAGGGAAAAGGGGAGATCTGCAGGCACCCTTTTGGAGCCTGTTTGTTAACTTTTTGGAGGCAGCAGTCAACAGCGTATATGAGTGCAGAGCATCAGACATGAGAAGTAGCAGTATTGGGGCCAAAGCCAAAACCACACTGGGACATTTCAGATTGCCTGAGCCTCAGCAGAAAATTCTCCTCTTCCCCACTTCAAATTTGTGTCCCGTAACTATTTCTGGGATCCCATTGGTAGATAAATCCTGCTTAGCTCTTACTTAGGTCTCTGCTATCAAAAATAATTAACAGATGCCTTGAAATTCCAAAAGTATTTATTAGAATTTCAAGAAAAAAAGAGTCACATATGTTCATATGTGTTACTATCTATTATATATGTATATATACATATGTGTATAGGGGTATATTCTGTTCATATACTAATGCCACTCATGTGGCATTGAAAAGCTATCAGTACAGTATGACACTGCTCACATGTTGAAAAGACAAGGCTTTTCACCTGGAAAGACTTAAATGAACTGATGCTGAGTAAGGTGAACAGAACCAGGAGAACATTCTACGCAGGAACAGCAATATTGTACAATGATCCACTTTGATAGACTTAGCTCTTCTCAGTAATAAAATGATCTAAGACAATTCTAAAAGACTCATGATGGAAAATACTATCCCCATCCAGAGAAAGAATTATGGCGTCTGAATGCAGGTCAAAACATACTATTTTCACCTTTTTCTCGTTTTGTCTTTCTCTTAGCTTTTCCCTTTTGTTCTGGTTCTTCTTTCACAACATGACTAATGTGGAAATATGCTTAATGTGATTGTACATTGTAACTTATACCAGATTGCTTACTGTCTTGGGGAGTGGGGGGGGGGAGAAAAAAGTTTGGAACTAAAAATCTTATAAAAGTGAATGTTGAAAACTTTCTTTACATATAATTGGAAAAAAAGTTAAAAGCTGGAGAAAAACAAACAAACAAAGACATAGCTTTACACATGATGAGGGAAAAGCTCACAGAGAAGTGAAAGGACTCAGCTCCTATGATGATATCAAATGAGTGCTCCTATATCTAGCTGATGACCATCAGCTTGGAAGATCTTCAGCTGGGTTTCCTGTATAGGAACTCCAGACTCCAGTTTGCCTGTCTCTGGAGGCACAATGAGCTTTAGAAGGGTCAGATTTCACATTAAGGTACCACATGCAATCCTATAACCTTTGGCTTAACAGTTCTGCTAGGGCATCATGGAGCCAAATCTTTCCAGTGGCCATGACAGCACCTTCCAATTTAATTTTTTTTTGTTTACTCATTTGTTGATTCAATTCATAACATCCTTGTGAAATTAAATTGTGAGCTCCTTGAGGGCAGGGTCTGCCTTTTGTCTTTCTTTGTATCCTTAGTGCTCAACACACTGCCTAGCAATTTAATAAAGGCTTATTGACTGACTGACTATATTTATTAGCACAACACTGGTCAATCATCCGAGTGAACTCCAAGTTATTGAACTCAGCCAGCAGTTAATGAACAGTTGAAAGGATGTGGAATGGGGGAAAAAGGAAGTGAGCTATTGGCCTAACTGGATATTTGGATGTTTCAAACATAGAATCAGCACAATGTTTTTGATAGGTGTTGAGTACCACAAACTTATTTAGTTTAACCTATAACATGAATGTATGCTAAAGAATCTCAGGGTCTGTCTACTCCTAAGACTGACCCCCCCTGGAAGACAATTAGAAATTAGCCCAAGGATTTCAGTAGTCTTCCTTGATACTGTTAGACAAAGCAACTAACTTGGATCTATCTTCCCTTGAAACCCTGAAATCATGGGCATTAATCCAGGACCTAGGTATCCAACCACATTTATTTTCATCCTCTCCCCTCACTTCTTTCTCATATAATGCAATGGGCAACAGGCAGGGACACAGAAGGGCTCAATAATTATGTTCCTTTTTCTAGAAGTTCTCACTATCTGCCCTCTGGCTGCTCTTGAACTTTCCGGGCTTCATTTTACTCAATGATTTCCTGCCCTTTTCTCTAAGGCTAAATCCTACCCAAGTCTGTCATTAAAGGCTAAGAAAAGATGGGTCAGCTAATCCTATCAGCCATCGGAAACTATGTCAAAAAAGCTGCTATCCATAGAGCCAAGCTGGAGGAGGGCCATAACCCTTAGAAAGGCAGAACTCTATGAGGCAACATGGTGTGGCACTGCATGTGTTAGCTGAGGACCCGTCTTCAGACCTTAGTTCTCATTATTACCTACATCACTTGGGGTAATGAAGTCACTTTTTCTCTCTGGGCCTCATTTTCTTCATCTATAAAAGTAAAAAGGATGGACTGGACACTAGACTGTTTCTAAGGTCTCTCCCATGAAGCTTTACTACTATGTTCTCCTAAGGAAATAGAGAATGTACCTACTCTGAACAGAGATTCCAGGTTCTTTAGCGTTCTCTTAAAACACTGGGCCAGGGAAAAAAACATGCCAAGTGGCCCAGATGAAACTGAGTTCTATAGCTACTCTGTTCTGATAAAGGCACATCACTACAAGTCAGGAGACTGGTGTTCAAATCCTGATTCTCCCACTAACTAGCAGTCCTGGGCAAGTCACTTCATCTTTCGAAGACTGTTTCTTCATCTGCAAAACTAAGAGGTTTACGTTATGATCTCTAAGATCTTTTCCAGATCTAATATTCATTGATGTACCAAATCCTCTTCTTCTGTTAATAATAGAAAGAGCTGGGCATAGTGGCACACACCTGTAGTCCCTGCTACTAGGGCAGGCTGGACTGGGACTGCTGTAGAATATGGAAACCCAGTCTGCGAGAAAAAGAGACAGAGATAAACAGTGAGGAGGAGGAGGAGGACAAGGAGGAAGAAGAAGAGAGAAGAAGAAGAAGGATGAGGAGGAGAGGGGAGAAGAGGAGGAGAAGGAAGAGAAGAAGGAGAAGAAAAGGAGTAGGAGGAGAAGGAGAAGGAAGAGGAGGAGGAGGAGAGATCATGAGAGGGAAGGAGAGGGAATAACACTAAAGGACTAACTGGAAGAAGTCAAATAAACAAACATTTAGTAAGCACCTACTATGTCCAGGCCCTGTGCATGTCAAGCACTTCACAAATATTATCTCATCTGATCCTTCCAACAACCCTGGGAAGTTGGTACTATTATGAACCCCATTTGATAGTTGAGAAAACTGAGGCAGATCTTCTCAGATTGCCCAGTAAGTGTCTGAGGCTAAATTTGAATTCAGATCTTCCTACTATCAGAGCCAGAGCTCCATGCCCTGTACCATCAGACTGCTTCTAATTGGGGAGAGAAGGGGGAATGCCTGAAAAATCAAACTTTGGGCACAAAAATGGGAAATGGCCCCCTTTCCTGAGTAAGTAACACTGCTCCAGAGCAGGAAACTAATGAGCTGCAGGCTTGTTCCCACAAACAGCCCACAATATGGCCGTTTTAGTGACTTCATGAACAGATACAGCCTTGGTTGACCTTTTCCTGTCAGAGAGTGACGAGGAAGGCATTTCTTTTCTTGCACACATAAACAATAAACCAACAGGTTATTAAAAACGTGATCCTATGAGACAGCCTTTAAAAAAAAAAAAAAAAGAGGAATATAAACAAAAGAATTCAACCCATGGCATTTGGTTGCCCCATTTTGTCCTATATATCAAACAAAAAGGACCTCTTTTCTAAGTCTCCTTCCTTAGAGAAGTGAAGGTGTCTATAAAAAGACTGTTTTCAGGAGTTCCTTCACAGTAATAGCTGGGCCTGGTGAGAAACCCACCATTGGCTCTGGGAAGGAGTAGGGAGGAGCAGCCTCAGCTTCTCTCAATCCACCCCTAGGCCTGTCCTCCTCCTTCTCCCCAGCACCACCTCCGTCTTGGCTCCTTCCCCTGCCTCCCTTAGGGTTGTGGATCAAGCAAGCTAGCTCAGATCTGCCTTATTTGCACACTAGCTTCAGGCATGACAGCCAGATGGCCCAGAAACTTCCCCAGCCTGCTTGACAGGCTAGAGCAGTGGGGCTCCCAGCTAGGGAGGGAGGGGGGAGTGGCAAACAGAACTTCTCTGTGTGGACAGAGCTTCTTTTGAACATCCCAGGAGATGCTGGGAAATTACAAGTTACTACCAAAAAAAAGTGAGGTCTTCCCCCACCTCCACCCACCCCAACACCTACATTTCTAGTTATGATCTGCCTTTCACCTGGGAATGAGCCAGCCTGGCTGAGCAGGAGATGCTTTGAACATCTCTGAGTGTGTTTCAACTGGTTTAGGATTGATAAGGTCCTGAAACACATTTTTATCTTGAGCCTGCCCCCTCTTTGTTTCTTGCCTATTCAAACCCCTGGGTCTTTTTGGGAAATGTGCTCCATGTGTTTCTGATTCACTTCCATGAATTTTACTACAACTATGGTGAGAAGGGAAGCCCGTTGGCAGGAAAGATTTACCTGAGGAGATGCCACCTTGCTCCCATTTTCTCCTGGCAAAGTATGGGTCTACTCCTGGCTCATTTTTGCAGATGCAACCATCTTTTTTGGTTCAGAGGCTTTTTGCCAAGTTAGGAAACCTCTGAGAAGCCAGGGAATTATCAAACCAGTTCTGGGAACTAAGTTTACCCTGCATTGGCCTGAGATGGTCCCAGAGGGAGCGAAAATGAACTCCAAAATTAGTCCACAAACCATTATAATCTTTAAGATGACCTCTAGGCTACACTAAAGCAATGTTAGGCCTAGGCTACCTCAACACAGATCTGAGCTGCTCAGCCTACAGTGGTCTGGGCCCAAACCCTATGGGGAGATGGGAAATAGAGTACTCTTTACAGGTAGGGTGATTAGGGTCCCTCTGCCCAGTTCTGCTTTTGTGAATTCTCCAACATATCAGGCAGCAAGAAAGACAAACAGAAATGTTGTTTTAACCAGATCCTTCCAACCAGATATATCCTATTACCTATGATGTCTGAAACTCCAGACCTTCCCAAACATCCTTATACCCAAACTTCCCAAATGAATTCTCTACCATGGTCAACAACAAACATTTATTAGGCTCCTACTGAGTGCCAAGCCCTGTCCTGAGCACTTGGGATACTAAGAAAGGCAAAAACCTGGCATCTGCCCTCAAGGAGCTTACTCAGCTATTGGAGTGCTAAGCTCATTGATGGAGTGCATATTGGGTACAAGACAATTGCTAGGCTGTAGGAAACAAGCAAGAACAGCCGAAGAAGGCCCCTGTCCTTGGGTACTTGTCAGCTAGGGCAGAGGATTAGACAGACTCAAAAATAAATAGAACGCAAAATGTGATGCAAAGTAGACAATGCCTGCATTGGACACTTAGGTTTTTAATAGTTAAGACTCCCTACTTTCCCTCTCTCCTGTCCTCCCTCCCCACTGGGAAAAGATGAACAGAAAGAGATGAGAAATATTTAAACTGCAACATAGATGGAGCTTAATAACTATTAAAAAAAAACATGTTAATATCTCATCGTGATCATTCAGGTTATCTGTGTTTCCTCTAAATCAATGAGTCTCAAATCACTTAGGCAGGGCCAACAACCCCATGGACTGTCCTACTCTACTCATTTCAGCCTGAACCTGGACAAAAATAGGAAATAAAATCTCAACAGAATTATTGGGGATCCTAGTACTAAAATGAGAAATCTGTGAGTCATTTTGCTGTAGGGGCGAAAAGAATCATCAGTCTTATAGATGGAAGACCTAAGAGGCAAGTCCTTAATTAATAATGGTTAAGATTAATGATGGCTAAGATGTCACTTCCTGACATCAGCAAATTTTTTTTGGCTATCCCCCATGCTTGGAATCCTCTCCTTCCTCATTTCACCTCCTGGTTTCCCAGACATCCTTCAAGTCCCAACTCAAGACTCGCCTTCTACAAGAAGCCTTTCCATATCCCCCTTAAGACAAGTACCTCCCCTCTGCTGATGATTTCCAATGTATCTGTGTTTGTATTCATTTGAATGTCACTGTCCTTTGTCTTTCTTTGTATCCCTAGTACCTAGCACAGTGACTGGAATGCTGCAGGCACTTAATAATGACTGATACTTAGTGTCTGTTTGAGCTTGGATGAGCATTTAACCTGCCTCAGTTCCTTTTCTGTAAGTGGGAATAGTGATATTTACATTACCTTTCTCAAAGCTATTTTGAGGAAAACTTTACATTAGAGAAATATGACTTATTGTTGCTACTTTTGTTTTAAGATAGTATTGTTACATGTTAACAATATTAATGCGTGCCAGAAACAAAAATAGAGACCTGGTCTTATATTTAAGCATTAATATTAGGCAATATCTAGGCAGACAGATAGAGTGCCAGACCTAGAGTCACAGTCTCAGTTTAACTCTGGCCTCAGACACTTACTAGCCAGGTTACCCTGAGCAAATCACCTAGCCCTGTTTGCCTCAATTTCCTCATCTGTAAAATAAGAAGAAATTGACAAGTCACTCCAATATCTTCACAAAGAAAACCCTTCATGGGGTCACAAAGTGTCCCACACAACTGAAATAACTGAACAACCATAACAAATTAGGAGAGAGAGTTAGCATGGTACGCAGCAGTGATGTCAAATTCAAATAGAAATAGATTCTATGTTAACTTAGAAACTCACAAATTAAAATTATTTTTATTTATTTATTTTGTTAATCATTTCCCAATTACATTACAGTCTAGTTTGGGCTTCATTCAGGAGTGTTGTACCTGATACCTCTGGTAGAAAATAAAGAAATAACTCAGGAGTTAGGAAGACCTGGGTGCACACGAATCCTCTGAAACATACTGGCCTAGTGTCAAGGCACTCTATTGGGCAAGTCATTTAATCTCTCAGTGCCCCCAGGCAACGCTCTATGACTATAAAATTGACGAGTAGGTGACAATCTGCATTGGTACAGAGTTTCCTCACCAGGAATTCCCTATACCAATGAAATCACTGATTCAATTTTTTAAAAGTAGTCATTGAAACTCATGGGGAGGAAACTCAGATAACTGAGGAATAGAAAAGGCTTCCCCAAAATGAGCAATCTGTATTGGAAACTCAAGTCTTTGAAAAGACGAAGGGGAGGAAGCAGTAGAAAGAACACCAGGCCTGGAGTCAGGAAGATCTAAATTCAAATCTACCCTTAGATACTTACAAGATGTCCGAAGTCACTTAACCTCTGTTTGCCTCAGTTTCTCCAACTGTAAAATAGGGATAATAATACCTCTTTCCCAATGTTGTTGTGAGGATCAAATGAAATGATAATTGCAACGTACTTAGCACACCCTAGGCACTTTATAAATATTAGCTATTATTTATCATTGATGATTAACTAAGATGTAAGAAGTGTGGTAAGTTCAAGAGCACTGGGGAGCCCATCCTGACACAATTGAGACTGGGAGAAGACTGTGCCTAAAGAGAAGTGATAACGAAGGTCAATCCATTTGTTTAAACAACAGTCACCTCCCCCCAGCTCCCTAGGGCTGCCTTCTCAGAAATTACTCTGTATTTACTCAATAGATATGTTGTAAATGTTTATACATTGTTTCCCCATAGAACATAAGTACCTTGAGGGCAGGGAGTGTTTCATTTTTAGCTTTGTCTCTCAGCGTCTGATAAACGTTCATCCTTTTTCAGTTGTCTGACTCTTGGTGCCCCATTTGGGGTTTTCTTGGCAAAAATACTGGAGTACTTTGCCATTTTCTTCTCCAGCTCTTTTTACAGATGAGGAAACGGAGGCAAACAAGTTTAAGTAACTTACCCAGGGTCACTCAACTGAGGTCAGATTTGATCTCAGGAACAGGAGTCTTCCTGTCTTGAAGCCCAGCCAGCACTCTATCCATCAGGAAACCTTGCTGCTCACCTGATACTTAGTAAGTGCCTAATAAATGCTTGTTGTTTTCATAGATCTTATAACTAGAAGGGGCTTCTCTAACCTCCTCCTCCACTCCTAGGCACCAGATCCTATGCTTCAATAAGGAAACTAAGCCCTAGAGAGAAAGTGACTGGTAAATTATCTGGAAATAGAGAATGATTCAGTGATGTACAGAAGGGCTTGCTCCCATGCTCAAGCAACCGACAGTATCTTTGGAACTGAGATGACCTCACACTGGAAATGATCTCCTAATCCATAGGTTCAAATATCAGTCTAGTAAACTATATAAAGAAGTGGGAGTCCTCCACCTGTTAGGGCATTTCGGATGCCCAGATGCCTTTTCTTAAGTCTGTTCCTCTGGGAGCTTTGTCTTAAAAATCAGTAGTGACAGCTCTGGCCCAGGGTCTTTGTTAAACTGTGGCACTTCCTGAGATTCTGAGGTCCGTTCCTAAACCTGAATTAAGCAGCAGCCCAGGCCCGCAGCAAGCCTCACCCTGAATGTTTTCAGGGGGGCCCCCAAGCTTGGGGCTTGCTGGACTGATCCCACCATGGCAGCTGCAGGCTACTGGATGCTTGTGACTATTTGTTGTGACTTAAATTAATAATAAACACCTTCTACTACACACGAGACACATTGGTGATAAGTGAAAAAACAAATTCCACCAAAGGAAGTGAACCCCAATCAGAACTGCTAGAGGAATGGGGTTTAACACATTTCTATATCACCTAGATTAGCCTAGAAATTCCAGACCAGAGATCTGACTTTATAGGCCCACAGGTCAGAGGGTGGGGTGGGCCAGCCAACTGAGCAACAGATTAGAAATTCAGTTGCTCATTATTCTGATTCAGTGTTAGGCACTAACTCACTATGTCCATGTGAGCCAATCCCAAGACTTCAGGAGGATTCCAATGCAATCTAGCTGGCAAAGGTAACCAGGAGAAGTTTCGAAGAATGGCAGTAAAGAAACCTATAAAGAGTTAAATGAGTAACAACAGTAACCCCTGGCATTTATACAAGGCTTCCATATATCAAGTCTCATTTGGCCCCACAAGAACCTTGTGTGGTAGGAAAGGGCAGGGATAATTATTCACATTTTAAAAGCAGGGAAGCTGGTACTTTGAAAACCGATGAGTCTGCCACAGAGAATCAGGTATGGAGTCCGAACCAAACCCTCCTGATTCCCTAGCCCAAAGGTGTTGTTTTTTTTCCACTGAACTACAAATTTGTGTCAAAATAGAGGTCAATCAGTCAAAACCCCCAAACAATGCCCATGTATATACCAGTAGAACTGAATCACAGGAAGGACAACATGGGGGGAATGAACATTAGGGAAGAAAAAGAAGGTGGGGAAAGAGAGAGAAGGAGAGAGAGAGAGGAAAGAAGAAAAAAGGAGCGAAGAAAAAAGACATGAAAATGGTGAGGAGTAACAGATACCATGACTGGCTTCAGGTAAGTGAATTCAAAGTCATAGATGGCCCATCCTTGCTTTCAAATATCTGCATTTCTTTTCTGGTCTCTTCTTTCATTAACACTCTAGGAAAACTATGCATGATAAACTATACATCCCTCAATTTCCAACTTAAGGAGAGTTAAAGTAATGGTCCTCACCCAGGGCCCAGTTTTTGACCCTTGAAGTTCTAGCACTCCCCTGGTCCGTTCCCCACCCCCACCCCCACCCCCCACTACTATTATCTTAGGTGAAAGGATAGATACCTGTGTGGGTGTGTTGATGCTTAAACATGTCTGCAATTCAGGCAGACTTTGTCTGACTGCTTTCCTGTGGGCCAAGATTGCATCCCCCACCTTCATCCAGGTATGCAGGGCTCTTGTCTTCCTGAGCCATGCAGGGGCATCATGGAGCAGTCAGTGAAAGAAAGATCTTGTAAAAAGTTTAACAGATGTAATTTACCAGACACATTACATTTCATGCTCAGCTATAGCTGAAGATGAGCTCATGGCCAATTAGACTTAGTACCCTTACCACCCTACACAGTCACACTCCCAACACTCCCAATGGAATACAACAAAGCATGTGAACTAAATTATCAGTTGGTGGGAGAAGGCAATGGGAGAAGCATGATGCCAGTGAATGCCTTCAGGAGTATGTTCTGTGATTTAAAAATTGCAGTCAAAATGACCAGACTCTTTGGCATGCACCAGTTCAGGTTTTATGGAAGCTATTTCAACCCCAAGGGTTTTCCAGAAAGGAAGCCTTTCCCCAGTCAGAAAATAAGTGTTTATTAAATGCCTACTATGTACCATGTATAACTAAGCACTGGAGATGCAAAAAGAGGAAAAAGACAGTCTCTGCCCTTGAGGAACTCACAATCCAAAGGGAGAGACAACCAGCAAACAAACACGTACAAATAAGTTATTTGCAGGAAAAGTGGACAATTAACAGAAGGAGGAGCGATTGGGAGAGGCTTCATGTAGAAGATGGGATCTTAGCTGAGACTTGAAGGAAGCCAACAAAGTCAGGTTCTACAAAGCACTTCCACAGCCTTATTCCCAGCTGTGACTTGGCACTGCCTGCCCCATATAACCCCATAAACCACACTACTTATGTGAGCGTTGTGTGTGCCAGCCATGAAATGTAGCTGAGGGGGCTCCCACCTACCGTGATAGTAGAGATAGGGAACACAATGTCACAATGTAAAGAACAAAGGATTTGGAAGCTAAGCTTGTTGTTCAGCCATTTTTCTGTCATTTCTGACTCTTCGTGACCCCATTTGGGGTTTTCTTGGCAAAGACACTGGAGTGATTTGCCATTTCTTCCTCCAGCTCATTTTAAAGATGAGGAAACTGAGGCAAAAAGGGTTCAGTGACTTGCCCAGGATCGAACAGCTAAGTCTCTGAGGCCAGATTTGAACTCATGAAGATGAGTTTTCCAGGTTCCAGGTCCAGCGCATGATCTATTGTACCACCTGGCTACACCTGGAATCAAAGGACCTGGGTTCAAATTCCAGTTCTACTAATGTCATCTGAATGACCTGGGGTACTTAGTTCTCCCTGGGGCTCAGTTTCATCATCTGTAAAATGATGGGATGACTAAAAGACTTAAAATTATTATATGCCCTTCCAGCTTTATCTCTGTGCTTCTTTGTCAGAGTTCTTTTCAAAATCAGTAAGCAGAATTCTATTTGTCCTTCAGTTAACATGCTCCCCATCCGTCCAGGGTTAAGAATAAGTTATACACAGACCTGGCCGGCCTATTTCAGCATCTTGGCTACTGCTGACTTAAGTGAGGTGCTGAGCTTTACTCAGGCCTGTATTTTTGCATCATCCAAGCATGTAGAATGAGCCTGCCAGGTGGAGACTGAGAGCAGCAGGTGCCTAGTCCATCCAATAGAACCCACTGGAGGCCTTTCACTTTCCCTGAAAACCTCTTGTTTCAGGAATAGCCATCCCTGACTCTGGTGTGTCTCTCATATATACGTATCTGATATATCTTGTAAACATCTCAATCGAGGAGCTTGCCGAGGTGAGCTGCTAAATTTAACTGCCAGCTTCCAGGGCCATGTGATGAGGCAGCCCAGGCCAGCTTGCCCAGTGAGTTAGTCAAAGGGGTTTAAATAAAGGCTCTCTGATGGAAAGGATGATAAAAGTTCCTGTTATTCACTGGTGAGCTCCTAGGGGCAGTTGGGCCAGTTTTGACTGCTGTGTTCCAGCAGCGTTAATCTCATCAGCACTCTCTCACTATTTCCTGTTAGCCTATTAAGGGGAAGGCACAAGGGGCCAGTGGAAAGAGCTTCTGGTTTGCCAGTCAGAATATCTGAGCTCTATTCCAAGCTCAGCCTGTTCCCCATCTCACTGCATGACCTTGGGGAGGAAATCATTCTCTGTGCCTCAGTTTTTCGATCTAGAAAAAGGAATAGTAATAAGGTGTTCATAACAAAGATTTTTCAAAACAGCAGTCAAAACCAGCAAAAACGGAAACTTCTGTAATTATAATGATTAAACTTAGAAGGGTTGAAAAAGTGTCCCTCCCTTCATTGCAGAGGTAAGGACTATTACATGTGCTCTCAGTCATGTAGATGTATCGGTTAGTTTTGATAAATTAATATATTTTTCCTTCCGATTCTTTATTCTTACATGGAATGGTTCCAGGAGTGTTGTGAGGCCCAAATAAGATAATAAACATAAAACATTTTTGTGAATCTTAAATCTCTATATGAAGGCTAGTTATTGTTATTACTATTATTTGTTATTAGCATCATTATCATTAGTCTTCAGTCATCAGGCATCTGGTGATGACTTCATTCCTTGAACCTTCTGGCTGAGCTCAAGCAATGTTTATGGGGCAATACTGGGTGAGCTATGCTGGTCAAAGTTTAACAATCAGCTCTAAGGGAGGGAGAGGGAAATGTACGCAGACACTGAAATTTAATCTACCTTATTAGCACATTCTTAAATAGAGTTAATCAATAAAACAAAGTAATCCTTGATTTGCAGATTTTTGAGGTTGCAGTGTTCACGCTGAAAATTTAACAATTGGTTCTCTAGCACACCTCTAGATGGCTAATGAATGAATGATAAATCATTTATTTTTTGCTATATGCCAAACTGAGGATAGAAATAAAAAAGAGAGACAGTCCCTACCTTCAAAAAGTGATGACACATAGAGGAATGAATGATTAGAGAAAGGTATTTTCATCTGGAAAGTCAAGGGGTGATGGGGATAGAGACATAGAGCAATTGGATTAACTATTCCTTTCTAGACACAGAGATAGTATTGATTTGATTACCTTTCCCAGAGCAAGAGACAAAAGGAAGGAAATAGCAAACCACTCCAGTATCTCTGTCAAGAAAACCCCTAAAGGGGGTAACAAAGAGTTGGACACAATTGAAACGACTGAATATTAACAGGGCCCAGCATGCCAGCAAGATGACCAGGGTGGAGCATCATCTGACTACTAGGGCTGACTGGGTGCCCTCCAATTAGAACAGCAACGCCCCAGAGCAGCAGTGCTTACAGTGGCAAGGGAAAGTGAAAGGGAAGGGAAATGATCAGAAATAAAAGTTATGTGAAAACAAAAATATCAATTTTTTTTAAATTTGTGTTTTCACTTCCTTAAAGGAATACCATTATAGAAACACAAAGTACTTAACTTGATTATTATTAATTCAAGAAAACTGCCTCTACAATACACCAGGCAACTAGATAATCAAGGGGGATATCATAATTGCCTCACAAGACCAACAAAAATTAAATAGTGTTTTTAAAAGTTTTTTATAATTACTTCCTTATGAGGCTCCCACAAGCACCAACTCTATGTTGTTTCTAAAGTATTCATTATTACAACCATTCCCTGATATCACCTCCCTCCTTTTGTTCGTAGCATGTTTAGCACACACTCCAAAGTTCATTATCCCAATGTCAACTCAAATAGGCAGGTTAGGTCCCAGAGGACAGCTGCCTATTTTTCCCCTAGGGTTCTGGAGTAACTCTAAAGATTTAAGAGTAGTTTGCATTACTGTGACACAAGCCCCCATTGGTGTGTTCCCTATAAATTGACAGCTAAAAATTCATCAGTTTTTTGAAAAGGGTATTTTGTAAGATGATATAGTAAGAACATTAAGTACAAAAATATACTCCCTCAAAATCTGGTTTGGATCATACCCTTTTTGCATATTCACCCACCTTTTCCTTACATTCTGGGTCTGACATGGTCTTCATTTGTCTTAATAATTAACTCCTTCACCATCTTTGTGTCCCACTTCTGAACCTCAAAAGTTCCTCAATTCTTCCTTACATCTTAGAGCTTAAAACTCTATTTTGTGCTTTTTGAAAAGACAACAATGCCAAAAATGACCACTTTCTGTACAACCATGTGTATATCCTCACACCGTAGTAAACTGTAGAATATAAACCAATGACATTGGTATGTGTGGTAGATGTAGAAATCCCTGTAATATGAAGTAAAGAAGCAGCTAGCAATAGTGAACAGTGTCCTGGACTTAGAGTAAGGAAGAATCTGTTCAAATCCTCCCTCATTCCGTTAGAAGCATATCTGTACAAGTCACTTAACCTCTCAGGCTTGGTTTCTTCATCTATAGAACAGGATAAAGAAAATGAGATAATCTGTAAAGTGCTTTGTAAAACTTAAATCATAATATAAATGTTGTTACTGTTGGTATTATTGTGATACTCCACAACAGCCACATACTTAACTTGTGGTAGAATTTAGTCACAATTAATGCACTGCTAAAATTATATTCTCAATCTGCAGAATACAGAATAAAGTTATGAAATTAGCATATAGAGAAATAGGTTTTTTAGCCCAGTAGGGCAAGAAGGATGCTGTCACATAGCCATCACCCCCACCCCTTTTCTTCTTCAGGCCCCAGGTCTATTTTTGTAATGTTTGAGGTTAAACGATGGCCCAGGGGTTAGATGTATCTAATGTTTGAAATGAGAAGGAATGAGAAGAATGAGAATAATTATAGAATTACAGACTCATGGAATGTTGGGAGCTAGAAGGTCTCCACCTCTGGAGTTACCCAGTCCAGCCCTTGCATTGTAGACTAGGAAGCTGAGGGCCTGAGGAGCGGTGACTTGCACAAGATCAGTATTCTCTCCTCTTGCTACCGGATGGCAAGACATAGACCAATCAAGAATTCAGCTCTGGGACAGTTCAGTTGTCCCTCTGTTAGCAATAAAAAAAACATACAAGTTAAGTCTTTACTAAAGTAACATGGAAAAGGACAAATGGAATGTATTGTTTGCAATTATTCATTCTACGGTTACTAGAAATATCTATAACTAGAAAATTTAGAACCAATGTAAGTATTTTGGGTTACTCTTGTTTAGTGGGTTAATCACGTCTGACTCTTTGTGACTCCATTTGGAGTTTTCTTGGCAAAGATAGTGTAATTGTTTGCCATTTTCTTCTTCAGCTCATTGTACAGAGGAGGAAACTGAGGTAAGTAGGGTTAAGTAACTTGCCCAAAGTCATGCAGCTAGTAATTGTCTGAAGCTGGATTTGAACTTAGGTTGTCCTCACTCCAAGGCCAGCATTTTATCCACTTTGCCACCTAGCTGTCCCCAATATAAGCTCTACCTTCAAGTATTTGAAGGGCAGTCATACAGAAAATTAACCTTGTGATATGTAGTTCCAAAATAGGACCAGTGAGTAGAATCTACTGGAAGGAAGGCTTTGGCTCTGTAATGTACATGGAAGAGCTTTCTAGCAATTAGAACTGTGGAAAAATTGGAACGGGATTGCCTTGTAAGACAGTGAGCTTTTTGTCATTGGAAAGATTCAAGCAAAGACTATATTAAGATGTTATGAAGGAGATTGCAGCACTGGAATCTCTAAGATTCTAGGTATCTTGTATATGGGTCATATGGAATTAGATTATCACAATTCTATTTGTTATTATAGTAAAGTTACAAAAAAGGCCAGAACTTTAGAGTTATTCACATATATTATCATGTGTAATCCTAACAGCAACTTAGTAATGGAGGTGTTATTTGTCGTTGTTCAGTCATGTCTGATTTTTCATGACCCCATTTGGGGTTTTCTTGGCAGAGATACTAGAATAGTTTGTCATTTTTTTCTTCTGCCCATTTTACAGATGAAGAAACTGAGGCAAACAGGGTGAAGTGACTTGCCCTAGGGTCACACAACTAGTAAGTGTCTGAAGTTGAATTTGAACTCATCCACATTTAACAAGGAAAAAACAGAGGCTTGGAGGTGAAATGATTTGCCCAAAAGCCTATGGCTAACAAGTAGCAGAACTTAGGTCTTCTGATTTCCTAATATGTCTTCCATTACCCTAGGTGCTTTCATAACTTTACTGCTAGAAATTCAAATTTTATTAGTCTACTCAGAGATCACTAGGCTTTGAGAAGTTAATTCATGTTAACCCTATTCGTAAGAAACTGATTTATATACTAGAATGCCAATTTCATAGGATCCTAAATTTATGTATTCTTCCCCCATTTAAATGCAAGCTTTGCGAAGGTAGGGACTGTTTTTCTTTCAGATTATTTTTGTATATCCAGGAGTTGGACAGCTAAATAGTGGCATGCATAGAATGCCAGGCTTGGCATCAGGAAGATTCATCTTCCTGAGTTCAAATCTGGCCTCACACACTTACTAGCAGTGTGACCCTGTTTGACTCAGTTTCCTCTCCTGTAAAATGAGCTGGAGAAGGAAATGGCAGACCACTTCAGTATCTTTGCCAAGAAAACCCCAAATGGGGTCACGAAGAGTTGGACATGATTAAACAACAACTAGCACAGTTCCTGGCACATGGCAAATATTTAATAAATATTTACTCTCTTCTTGTTGACTAGAGCTGGAAGGAATCCTAGAGATCATTAAGTCCAACTGTCTCATTTTACAGATGAGGAAACTCTGGGGTCATACAGCTAGTAAATATCTGAGGGAGAATTCAAACCCTAGTTTTCTTGGCGCCAAGGTCTACATACTCTCTGCTGCACCATGCCATCTTTCTTATGCCCTCAAGATGAGACGCAACATGATATCATGGATGGAGGGTTGGCCTTAGAGTCAGATAGACCTAGAATCAAATCCTGCTTATGAGACATACTATTTGAGTGAAGAAGGAAGAGGATGGTGAACCTCAGTTCATGTGTCAGTCTTCCTAGTCACTGCAACTAATTCTCAGAAATTATAGGAGCTGCAGGTCTGCATAGAGGATGTTTCCACACCAGAAGTTTTTCACCAATGAGATCATAGATTAAGAACTCTCCCCTTTCCTCCTTCCCCTCTCCCCAGAATGAGATCTAGACCTTTCACATGTTTTTAACACTACTCAGAAAACCTTTTTTCTAGTAGTGACATTGCAGTACAATGTAGAGAGCACAGGTGAGGAGTCAAGAGAGATGAAGGTTCGGATCTTGGTTTTAGTACATGCTGTGACTTTGAGTAAACCCTCATTTAGAATCTGTTCTCTCATCTGCAAAATGGAATTAATAATACCAGTACTACCTACTTCTCAAGGTTGTAGTGAAAAAAACACCTTATAAACCCTAAAGCACTCCATATACTTGGTGTATTATTACCTAGACACCTGCATGGAAGGAAAAAAGGCTTTATTAAGTACTTATTATGTGCCAGACACTGTACTAACCACTAAGTACAAAAAGAAGAAAGGAAAAAAAAAGAAAAATAGTCCTTGATCTCAAGAGGTATAAATTCAAATGGGGAAAAACAACCTTAAAAAGGGACAGGAAAAAGGAGGGAGGTGGGAAGGGGAGGAGGAGGGGTGGTAATAAGGCCATGATTTTGAAGTCTAGAAGTCAGAAACAAGGCTGGAAGGGGACTCAAGACTGACTTGGGTCACTCAACAAAATGGTAGCCACAGAAAGAATTCACCAATGGAAGAAGGGGCTGGCTTTGCCAAGGGATATTCCAAATGGAAAAAACTGTAGACATTTTGGGTGGAAAAGTTGGATGTTTCAGGGTGAGGGGGCCCCCAGGTACTATTTTGGCAAAAATTACATAAGCATAAGAATCAAAGTAAAAAGTGTTGGGGGATCTTGGGGAATAATTCACCTGGGCCACATGAGAACCTCTTTTAGGTCCCTATTTCACTACAAGGTACAATTTTACAGGGACCAAGATACTCATGTATGTCAGCTGCCATTTTTCTTCTTGTTCTAGACTATGAAGATCTTTGCGCTTGTTGCAGCAACATAATTTTCTAATAGGATCTTATTCCCAGTTTTACGTATTAGGGAGATAATATGGTACAATGACAAGAACAATGACTCTGAAGATAGATGACTTGTGTTCCAATTCTGTCTCTTGAACTGATGACCTGGGTTCTAATTCTATCTCTGGAGCTTACTATTCATGTGACCTTGGACAAGTCTCACCTCCCTCAGTCTCATCTGGGAAATGAGAAGGTGGCACTAGCTGACCTTCGAGGTCTCTTCCTGGTTCTAGTTTTAGGTTTATTTTTCATTGATTGCATTTTTTTCTGAGCTGCTTCCAGATAGCATCTCCTTCATCTCCTTCATCTCCTCAGCAAGTTATCTCTGAATCACACTCTAGGAGATGTGACTCTGGAGACAGCTAATCCCATCCATAGGATTTGGATCTCTAGCCTATCAACAGAAGGCCCCTTCCTGATCTTGCTACTACATTAATTAACCTTTAGCCCCTTCTATAATCATATTTATTGTAAAGAAACTTTACTTTTACATGGACAAGGCCCCATAATCATTAGGTAGGATAAAAAAAATTTGCCAGAAGACCATCCTACACTGACATTACCAACATAAATTATCAAACATAAATTGGAGGAACCAGACTGGCAATGAATTGTGTTTCCTTGATTAAGTCCTAGGTCAACAGCATCTAAATTTGCCATTAGAGAATTGATAGAATAGAAGCTGGAAAGGAATGAGCACCCACTCTTTGCCAGACACTAAGTGCTTTTTATAAATATTATCTCATTTGATCCTTACAGCAACCTGAAAAGCAGGTGCTATTATCGTTTCCACTTTACAGTTGAAGAAACTAAGGCAAACAGGTTAAGTGACTTGCCCAAGATCATACATCTCATATCTGAGAACAGATTTGAACTCAGATCTTCTTGACTACATTTTCAGAACCAGGCATCCTTGTTAAGTTTGTTTTCCATTACACTATGAGGTCCTTGAGAGCAGAGACTATCTTTTGATTTGCTTTGTATCTCTAGGGCTTAACATAGTGCCTAGTATACACTGGGTACTTACTAAATGCTTATTGACTGACTGAAACATAAAGATCAGAATTTGATGGTACAGCCCCAGCAAAGACAGCACAAAACCTAAATGGGATACAAGCAAATCAGGGGAACAATCAAAATGAAGTCTGAGAAGGGAAATTAGACATCAAGAACTAACTTTGAAATAGGAAAAAAAGGCAAGTTGAGGCTCAGTATCAGACAATTTCATTATCATTCAGTCATTTCAGTCATGTCTAACTCTTTGTGACTCCATTAGGGTTTTTCTTGGCAAAGATAATGGAATGGTTTACCATTTCCTTCTGCAGCTCATTTTACAGATGAAGAAACTGAGGCAAGCAAAGTTAAGGGACTTGCCCAGGGTCACAAAACTAATAAATGTCTGAGGCTAGATTGGAACTGGGGAAGATGAGTTTTCCTGACTTCAGGACCAGAACTCTACCACAGTCATGTCCAATTCTCTGTGACTCCATTAAAGGTTTTCTTGGCAAAGATACTAGAGTGGTTTGTTATTTTCTTCTCTAGTTCATTCTACAGATGAGGAAACTGAGGCAAAAAGAGTTAAGTGATTTGTCCAGAGTCACAAAGCTAATAAGTGTCTGAGGCTGCATTTGAACTCAGGTCTTTCTGGCTCCAGGCCCACAGCACCACTTAGCCTAACAATTAGAGCCCTCCAAAAGTAGAATGAACTGCCTTAGAAAGGTGATCTGTTCTCACTTCTTAGAGGTCTTCAAGCAGAGGCTGGAGGCCTACTTGCCAGGGATGCTTCTGTGAGATGATCTGGAAGTCCCTTCCAGCTCTCCAATTCTATGAACTCACTAGTTGGGAAGCAACCTAGGTGTAAGACCTAGGTTCCAGGCCTAATTCTACTACTTATTACCTGTGTGACCTTTAGCATATTACTTCACCTCTGGAGGGGGCGGGGGTGGTCTCAGTTTCTTCATCTGTGGAATGAGAAACTGGGACTTGGTAACCAGTTCCTTCCAATTCTTTTTTTTTTTTTTTTTTTGGAGGGGGAAAGGCAAGGCAATTGGGGTTAAGTGACTTGCCCAAGGTTACTTAGCTAGTAAGTGTCAAGTATTTGAAGTCAGATTTGAACTCAGGTGCTCCTGACTCCAGGGATGGTGCTCTATTTACCATGCCACCCTTTCCAGTTCTAAAAAGGTAAAATACAAGATGGGAGAAGAAAAAGACCAACCCAAGATGGACAAGGTTAATTCCTAATACAGAGAGCCGAGCATCCTCAATTCTTTCCCATAAACTCCCTTCCAGCTATAAGATTCTAAGATTCTGGTATTCGTGTGCCCAACACATATCACTCCCATTTCTAAGAATATGATGCTATTATCTTACATGGATGACCTCATACCATCTATCTTCTGTATCCTAATTCAGAGGACATGAGTTCAAATCCTGACCCTACCTGTAATCAATGTAACCTCTCCAAGTTTCAGTTTCCTCCTTTGAAAAATACAGGGGTTGGTCTAGATGACCTCTAATGATCCTTCCAGCTCGAAATCTAGAATCCTGTGACCCTTTCCAACGTATTCTAGCATAGTATTAGGTCTGTCACATCACAGTGACCTCCTTTCAGCACTTGGAATGGCTTTAATTTTTCAACCAGGGGGGTAAATGAAAAAGTGAGCCTAAGTATAGGAGCAGGAGATGTAAAGGATCATGTCAAAGGCAGGGATACGGGTGAGGCCATGGGACTTGCTGATAGCAAGCAGAGATATAGGCAGCAGGGCAAGAGGCAAAAGGCAAAGCCTGCTACATTTAGCACCCCAGACAGGGGCTTTGCTGAGACTAAAAGTACTATCTCAGACATTCAACAGATCCCAGACACTTAGGACAAGTGGTCACCTCACTCACAACGATGACATTTTCCATGCTGGTCCACATTTCCTGGCTAGAGCGAGGAAAACACTGATGTGTACGCCACTGGAAAAATTGTGTCGATGAACAAAGGAAGTTGTCCCCAATTCAAGAAAGCTTCAGTTTGAGGCATAGGAAAGCACATGACTTTTTATTTCACTTCAGTCAAATGGCACCCATTTACAATGACAAAAAAACTGATAGCAGTCATACACTCTAGCCCACTTATTATAGCTGAAACCAGAGGCACTTGGAGTTCTATGTCAACAGACCTCCATCACCTGCTGTCCCTAAACAGCATGTAAAAACTGGGATCTTAATTTTAGCTTGGCAATAAATAAGTGCCTTTCCAAATCCTTGCCAACACGCAGACTGTCACCAGGTCTCCAGGTGTGCCCTGGAATTGGGCAGACAGAAAAGATTCAATTATTGCAATTCCTTGCTGTTATACCAGGATATCACTTACTACACATGGGAGGCGGGATCATGTGGGACACCCTTCCCATAGCTTGTATCCACCCACAATACTTCAAAGGAAGACCTAAACCAGATTAAAATGTAATTGGGAGGGAAATGTTTAATAAAATTACAATAAAACATTGATGATAATATATTTTAAAATTCAATCAATATTCAGACCTTAGGGATCTCCGTGAACTGATTAGTGATCTCCCATTTCTTTTTGAGTTTGATACCACTGATGTAGGAGGTATCTTTAAGTCAGACTCCACTAAATCTACAAATTGAGAACCAATCTATGAGTGTGTGTCTATATATGTTCAAGTGTGTTCTTTGTTGAAAGATGGAGGAGGGAGTGTTTCATGGGAAGTTATGTGAAGCAAAAGGAGAAGGTCAGATGCTAACTGAAGAAATACTGGGAAAGAATAAAAATTCATTAGCTGGTTGGCTCTTTCCTTATGATGCCTAGGGAGAGGCAGTATGGGATAGTAGATAGAGAGGTAGCCTCAAAGTCCAGCCATCTTCCAGTCCCTTATACTATTAGTGCCTGAAGGCAACTCTCTAATGTTAGAGTCACAATAAAGGCCAGCATTTTATCACTTTCAAACCAGAGCACATGAGTGCCACAAGCTCTGTGAAACTCTTCCCCACACCCCAGGACCTCTACATTCCCCCAGCCCCCACCCCAGCTGCAATTGGCTGCTTGGTGTTTCCAGCTTGGTGTCTGAAGGTCACAAGAGCAGCTCTATCTTCTGAGGCAAATTAGCCAGTGCAAGTCCTGGGGAAATAAAGGTTGGAGTGACAGAGGAAGAGTAAGAAGAACACTGAGAATCCCAAGACCCAGGTAATGAGTCTACCAGTGCCTGGGAGCCTTTCTCTGTGGCTAAACCTAAATGATAAATATATATAAATATAATTCCTCAGGGCAAAGAATACTATGCTGTGAGCAAAAACTGCTTGAGAACCACTATTCTGAAACGCTAAGCTGCAGAGCAGGTGTTCTGATGAAATCAAAACTCTGGACCAAAACAACAATAACAACAACCAGAAAACAACCCTAGGGAGGTACCTCACCCTCATCGGTAAATTATCTACAAATCACAGGACAGACTAGTCTTTCTCCACCTAGATCAGCTACGTCCTCATCCCTCCCACCTGCTCTGCCCTATTTCTGGAACCTCTATCGGGAATCTTGTATGCCTAAAACCTTCCAAGCTAGAATCTTCCAGTTTCCTAGCTAACGAGTGCCTTCTTGCCTATGACCTGAGAAGTGGAAAACCAATCAGATTCACCTGAGCAGTATCCTATCCCTCACTATAAAACCCCTGGCCTACTTAGGCCTCCCTATAACGTGGTGTGAAGCTAGATCCAGGGGTCTCAGCTAGAACCAGGTTTAGCCATGTAGCAAGGTTTAGGAGCCTTTCACAAGGCCAGGGGACTACTTCCTTCTACCAAGAGGCAGCTAATGTGGAAGTGAGTGGAAGACTGGGCCTGGAAACAGAAATGCTCAAGTTCAAATCTTGAGCTAATACCACTTGCTAGTTGTGTGAACCTGGGCAAGTCATTTAACCTATTTGCCTTGGTTTCTTCAACTATAAAATGGGCATAATAATAGCACCTACCTTTCAGGTTGTTGTAAGAATCAAATGAGATTATACTTGTAAAAAAAAAATCCCACTTATCCTAGTACTACCACATAGGAGCTATATAAACTTCCTTCCTTTCCTTTCCCCTTGAATAACCTAAAAATCATTCTGCCACAGGATCTGTGGGGGTAGACCCCAATCACATTCATTTTCTGGTGTTCCTCATCCCATTTTGAAGGAATCGGTGTTAGCCCCAGATAATGTGGGAGAAGTGGGTATGCAACCTCAGTGTGGGAGGAGGACTCTCTAAAACCTTTCCTTGCCAACCCCTCTGTGTCTCCAGCTAAGCTTTAAGGTCTTCCCTTGAACATGTCAAATAAAAGGGCCTACTACTTTCTGTTTTAACTGGTCCACTTTCCAATGACTCCCAAGAGCTGTACATTCAAGTTCTGTCTACCTCTTACAAGGTATGGACCTCTGTGGGTAGCTGAGGTACAATAAAGACAGAAGGTATGGGTTATTGTATGGTCCCAGTAAAACTGGCTCACATAAATTAAATAAAGCAATGTATAGGGCTTTAGCAAATGCAACAATAGGAAAAATCATCATGCCCCAGCTCAGGAAAATACTGACACATAAATTCACTCTTTGACTTTTAGCTATATAATTAACTCTATCCCCCTAAATAATGGAATAAGTAACAAGCATTAACTGAGCACCTACTATGAGCCAGGTGTTGTTTTTTTGTCCTTCATTTTCAAAGAGGACCAACTCAGGTCCTCCTGATTCCTGGGCCAGCACTCCTTCCATTACACCACAGTACAGGAGGCTAGGCAGTGGACCTGGAGCTCCAATCTGTCCGCAGACATTTACTAGCTATGTGACCTGGGCAAGTCACTTTGATGCTGTCTGCCTCAGTTTCCTTATCTGTGAAATGGGGGTGATAATAGTACCTACTTCTCAGAGCTGTGAAGATATGATGAAATAATATTTGTAAACACGTTGCAGACTTTAAAGAACTATACAAATGCTATTATTAAATGGCTACCTATTTCCAAAGAAGACTTTTAAGATATAAGAACACAAACATTATTACAGTCATAGATTTATAGCAGAAAGGAACTAAGGGGCCATTTCATCTAACACCTTCCAGAGGAGGAAACACAGACCTAGAAAAGTTAAGGTCCAAGAGCTTAAAAACTGAAGTATTGGGATTGGAATACAGGTCTTCGTACTCCCAACATGGCAACTTCCTCTGTATGACAGCCTTCTTCTCTGGAAATAGAATGGGAGAAGCCAAGATCCTAAACCACCAAAGAAGGAAGTCAGTAATTGGGCCCCAGAAAAGAACTACCCTTCCTTTCCCCTCCCACCTTTTTTTTCTGTCCACCCCCTCACACTACCTACCTGGAGCGATCACTTAACCCCTCACCTCTTAAATCCTCATCTCCTCAAAGGTCTTACTCCTAGATCTCTGTCCTTTCTCTTACCCTAACCCCCCTTCATTCCTGTGTCTTTCACTGTTTTCTGCCTACAAGCTCTCTAAACCTCCTCTTTTCAAAATAGTTCCTAATATCTTTTGGTTTTATGTCAGCTCTACTTCCCATTCTATCTCCCCTCTTCATCCCAGAGAGCAATTCCCCAGGACACCTAATAAAAAGGAGGGGGCAAACCAATTCAGCAAAACTAACCAACACTGGCAAAGGTCCGACGTTATGCAGTCCTCCACAGCCCTCGTTCCCCACCTCTTTCAGTCTCTTCTAAACTGGGAAGGAACTGTGAACCCAAGATTTCAACCCACTACCAAAGTTTTGCCTTCCTCTTAACAAGACTGAGACAAGGGAGACTGCCTCCCCACACACACCAAAAAAAGAAAAAGAAAAAGAAAAGTAAAAGAAAAAAGAAAAAAACCCTCATGGCATTACAGCTTAATCTGACTAACGACAGAATTCGAGACATTTAAACAACCCACCCCCAATCTTTGTGTTTCAGTTTCAGACACCAGCTAAGAACCCAGTTCTAAAGAAGTCAAAACAGATTACTGGCAAGGTAAGGCTCATTGCTTAACCCTTTAAATGACAGAACATTTTTTTTGTTAACCAAAATGGAAAGCTTCAATGCTTCCAAGATCTCCAGGTTTTTTTTGGTGAGGGTACCCCTTAGACTAAGGGTGGGGAACCTGTGGTGTCCCGATCACATGCAGCCTTCTAGGTCCTTAGGTGCTGGCTTTTGACTTGAGTCCAGGTTTTACACAGCAAATTCTATTATTAAGGGGATTTTTTTCTATGAAGTTTGGATTCAGTCCAAGGGCCAAATTTGAGGACTTAGAGGACCACATGTGGCCCTGAGGCTGCAGGTTCCCCACCCCTGCATTCAAAATTTTAACTACACACCTTAGTGTGTAGTTAACACCTAGTTGATTGGGGGGACTATAATTGTAAGTGTAGGGCAGCTAGGTGATGAAGTGGATAGAGCACTGGGCCTAGAATCAGGAACACACCTCTTCCTGAGTTCAAATCCTATTTGTATGACCCTGGGCGAGTCATTTAACCCTGTTTGCTTCAGTTTCCTCTTCTGTAAAATAAGCTGGAGAAAGAAGCTGCAAACTATTCCAGTATCTCTGCCAAGAAAACTCCAAATGGGGCCAGCAAGAGTCAGAAATGACTGAACAATAACAAAGTCCCATTCCCTTACTTTTCAGGTGAAAGAGCCAAGGTTAAGTGATTTGCCCAAGGTCAGACAAATTAGTGTTAGATCTGGTTTTAGAACCCACATCTCCTGATTCCAAATCCACTGTTCTTTCCCACCATTCCCTGGATGAACAGATTTTTTTCTGAAATGGATTATACATTTCACCAGCTTCCTATGCAGAGTATACTAAACAAACATATCTATCTATCACCTGATGGTACTCTAGGCAGGTAGGGAGTCACAGTGGATAGAGCATTGGACCTGCAGTCAAGAAGACCTGAGTTCAAATCAAGATCAAACACTTCCTAGCTGGGTGCCCTTGCGCATGTCACTTAATTTCATCCTGCCTCAGTTTCGTCATCTATAAAGTGGGGATAATAACTGCACCTACTTCCTAGGGTGGTTATGAGGATTAAATGAGAATATTTGTAAAGCGTTTTGCCAACTGTAAAACACTTTATAAACGCTAGCTGTGAGGACAATGATGATGGCTCAGGATCCAACTATGGGCATCACTTGTGGCACAGGAGAAAGAGCAACGAATCTAAAGTCAAAAGAACTTGTTCTGAGTCCTACTTCAGTCACTGACTAGCTCTGTAACTTTCCTTTTGTTGTTGTTAGTCATTTTTCAGTCATTTCTGATTCCTCATGACCCCTTTGGGATTTTCTTGATAAAGGTACTAGAGTGGTTTGCCTTTTCTTCTCCAGCTCATTTTACAGATGGGGAAATTGAGACAAACATGCTAAGTGACTTGCCCAGGGTCACACAGCTAATAAGGGTCTGAAGTCGGATTTGGACTCAGGTCTTCATGATTCCAGGACCAGTGCTCTATCCACTGCACCTCTTAGCTGCCCAACCTTCTTTTTACCCATTTTTAAAATGTAGGCTGCTTACATCATTTACGTTTGCAGTGCTGAGTTGGGCAAAAGGCTTCATGAACCTAAAAGCACTACACAAATGAGAGCTGCTATTATCATCTGTAATCTTCCCAATTTGATCTCCTTTGATTCTGTAACTATAGTAAAATAGAATGATGAGTAGTTAAGTGGCACGGTAGAGTCAGAAGTCCTTGGAAGGAGGAAGTCCCAGAAAGTCCAGGAGTCCTGGATTCAGGAAGACTGGAGCTCAAATTCAGCCTCAGACACTTATTAGCTGTGTGACCCTGGACAAGTCACTTAACCCTGTTTGCCTCCATTTCCTCCTCTGTAAAATGAGCTAGAGAAAGAAATAGTGAACCATTCCAGTATCTTTGCCAATAAAATCCCAAATGAGGTCACAGAGTCAGACACGTCTGAAAACAGCTAAACACCAACAACAGAGAAGGATGCCTTTCAAGGAGCTGCTTGCCCCTACACTAAATTGTCCCCATCTACTATGCTTTTTGAGTTCTACAGATGCCTTTTAGTTTTGTTCATTAATACAAAAGATGTCAGTCTTCCAAGGGATCCCTTTCGATTATTTAAGGCCAGGCTGTTCGAGCTGTCCCCAGCTGGCTGCAGCCTCTATGCTTGCATCCAGCAGCCCCTCCCCACTATAATCTGCTATTTCTAATCTGCTGTAGGCTTGGAAACCAGATAAACAAGCTTGTTAGAATTGTGCGACCTGGTGACATGCCCGAGTTTGGGAGGAAGGCACTTTGGGTATCTTTTTGGATAACTCAGAGGCCTTCTTCTCACTTACTTCTGGACCTTGGCTATGTTCAGGATAGGTGGCCCAAATGATAAGACCTAGAAGGTTAGATAGGGTTCCATTTGCCAGTATGGAAAATGATCATAAATGGCTGATGGAGAAATGATCTTGATCAATGATTTCATGATCCGGAGCTACATGGAGCACCAAAAGGTTAAATGAACCTACGGACAACTCCAGTATTAGAATATTAAAAACATAATTCTGATGTGAAGGGACATGAAAATGGTAACAACAGCAATAATTAGAAGTCACATTTGTATAGTTTTTAGAGATTTACAAAATGTATGAGACAATTACCACCATGTACTGAGAAATGAGATTTATCAAAGAGAGATAGAACCCCACTGGAGCTGGCCATGGCATCGTCTTCCTATCTGACTTCCTGTCTGCATTTCCCCTCCACCCCTACCACCTTTGCTTTCCATTCCTTGCTCAGGGAACAGCACTCAATTCAATAATACCACTGGGATTGGAAGGCGGTAACAATCCAGTGCCCTATGACTCTAAAAATACTAATACTAGCTAACATTAATATAGTACCTACTATGTGATGGGCACTATGCTACGTAGTTTATAATTATCTCTTTTGGTTTTAAAATAATCCTGGGGAGTAGGTGCTATTATTATCCCCATTTTACAGATAAGGAAACAGAGCAAACAGCTATTAAGAGAGGCAAACAGCTAGGTCACGCAGCTATTTAGTGTCTGAAGTTAGATTAACTCAGGAAGAAGTCTAGCTGGCTCTAGACTCAACAGTCTATCCATTGTGCCACTAGCTGCTCCCTACTCTATACATGATCTTTATGCCTTACCTAGTCCTAAGCTAAAGTTCCCTTCTCTGGCTATCATGGGCTATATGGTTTTTATCTCCTTAGGCTTGAAGACAGGGATTTTCTTTTTCACTTTGATATTTCTATCCCTAGCATCTAACATGGTATGTAACAGACACTAACCATGTATATAGGTCATATTTACTAAGTGCTTGCTAATTGATTTTAAGAATATTTTTTTTAAGTGATGGAAAGCCTAAATGAGTGGGCAGATTTATATTTCTGGTCTTTTGACCTGAAGATCAGCTTTTTATTTTTATTTTATTGTATTGTATTTGGTCTGGATCTGCTATTTCATAAGTGTAGAGTTTTTTAAACAGAAATGTGGACCACTAACCCCTACATAAAAATCCCTGTAGAATGCATACTGCCTCAGTTTTAAAATGTACTCATATCTATGTTTTACTGTATTTTTATTTAGTATGTGAACTATTTCCCAATTACATTTTAATCTGATTTATACCACACCTGGGAATGTTGTGGACCCAATGCAACATGCTTGATACCTCTGTTATAGGGTGGTCCCAGTGAGGAAACCTCATTCCCTCTACCAATGCAGTCACCTATTCTACAGCTTATGGTAGAGAGTTGGCTGAGGCATTGAGAGGTGAAGGGAGTTGGGAAGACCTCTTCCAACAGGGTCAGAGGCACTCGAACCCAGGGCTTCTTGGCTTGGAGGCAGGCCTTCTATTCACTCTACCATGCTTGCTTCTCCAAAACAGCGCTAATAAACCCAAATCCATCCAGGACTTTTAGAACTTAGGATCTTAGCTCTACTTAAGACTTAATTAAGGAGTAGAAACTATAAATAAGTACATAGGATAAATGAAAGAAACGTTTAAACAAGTCAGTTTTTTGAATATTTGGATAGTTGATGTCTTGGTGATTAGAGATGGTACTGTTCAACTCAACGGGTGCAAAGGGAATGGAAGGACTAATATAGATTCAGATTTTCTATCAAAACAGAAGGAATTTGCTATAGGCAAAGGAGGGGCCCCAAACTCACAAACTATGCTATATAAAACTTTTTCCACACCTAATGTATGCTTGGGAAACATGGAATATTGGCATGAGAAAAGAAAAGCAAAGACTGTGGACATATAATTCTTTAGAACTACCTTGGGAAAGAAATATATGATAAGATAAAATCAGCAGTAGAATAATGAGAGAAAACTCAGATAAAGCAACATGTTGCAATAAATTGATCTTGCAGGATCTGGGCACCCCAAACAAATGAAGGTACATCTGAAGGATCCCCTCTAGGATTTTCTCCTATCCCACAAGATTTTTTTTGCTCTGTTTCCTTTTACTCTTCAGAGGTCACCACTGCATGGGAACAATTCAGTGATGGTGCTACCTTCATCTTCTGACCCAAGTGAGAGTAATGCTAGTGTACAAGGCACACTCTTTGTGTGCTCCAACTTGAAAAGCCAATTACGCCCTTTTTTAAAGGGAAGTTCAAGGTGTGGCCCTGGTGGGATGGTAGGTTTTATACTGTGAGCCAGGATTTTGTTTTTGTCCTACTGTCCTCTCAAAGACTTTCTGTTCATTTTTCCTCTGTTTGTACTGTCATGTTGTTTTCCAAATAACTCCAAGATTAAATGCCACATCCCTATTAATGTTGTTTGAGTTTTTTAGCTTTTTCAGAGCTCCTTTGCTAATCTGATGTGTGGAATGCTTTTCTTTAGGGGCAGACAGGAATGTAGGGCACATCAATGTGGCAATCACTCCCTGCAGCTGGCTGAAGCAACTACACACTTTTCCCAAGATGGGTCCAATATCCCTTAATCCAGAGGTCCATGACCATGTCTAGTTTATCCAATATAGCATTTCTCACACTTAAAAGAATGTGATCAATTCTGCCCTAAGTTCACAGAACACAATGCTTCCTTTTGTTTCCATGTCTGGTATTTTTAAGTGGTGTGAGATCTTGGGTGTTATAGTGGAAAGAATACAGGACTTCAGGAGATTCTAGTCCTTGTTCATCCATTAGCCAGCTGTGACCTAAGGCAAGTCACTTTGCCACTCCAGGCCCTTATCTGGAACATAGTTTCCTCATCTATAAAATGAGAAGGGTAGACAAGGCTATGCTACCATGATCAGACTGATCATCAGATTGCCAAAGGGGTTCATGATACCAAAAATTAGCAAGAAAACCTGAACTAAGTTGTAAGGGGTCTCCAATCTAAAGCAGTGGAAGGAGAGATCCATGAAATAAAATACACAGGATTACAAAGGAAACCAATTCTATTGAGATAATTATACATTTTTTTTTTAAAGCTCACAGATCCACCTAAAATCTATCCATTGACTCCTTTGGGGTCTGTGCATCTCAGGTTTAAAAAAATCCTTTATTTAGAAAGTGTCTTGGAACAAAAAAAAAATTGTCACCTGGTAGCCAATTTTTTGGTGATAAGCCTTCCCAGATTTAGCCAAGCTGGTCCTCAGACAAAAGTCCATTGGAGCCCAGACTGGAATCTCTTCCAGCTTGGCAGGTCTTGCCAGAACTCATCCTCTGTTGGCATAGCTTTTAAAAACCAGGGTTTTCTCAGCTGGTGATGAGGCAGCACTTTGGTAGTATCACATCAATAATCCTGGAAGTATCAGGACTATCTGGATGATGCAGTAATGAGACCTCTCTGAATGAGGTCTACTCTGAATCACAGGTGGTGGAGCTGGTGGTGCTACTTGGGTGTTGGCCAATTCAAGGATTTTATTTTTTAGGAGGAAATAAAAAGAACTAAACCAGGAGCAGACTCCAGATGAATAGAGTCCGAAAATAGAGGCCATTAATAGGACATAACATAATAGAGGAGAAGATTTGACAGTGCAGAGAAAAGACAGAAACAGTTTTATGGTTCTTCTTACGAAGTCTAAGGCTGGATGGGGAAAATCTGAGAATGTCGATTTTTAAGCACCTGATGACTAGGAACATCTAGAAACATGCCAGGATCCTCACTGGTAAGTGTAATGACAGTAATTAAGAAATTATCAGGGAAAGATCCTTGGCTGAGTAATCCTGACACTCAGCATTGGCTGTTTTATCGGAGTGACTAAGGATGAAGGAACACAACTTTAGGTAAGATCAGGCCTGAATTACTATCATTCAAAAAATCTGCAGCAAGGGGTGGTCATTTCTGTCCTCCTCCATTTGTTACTAATAACTAACATTTTTAATGTTAACTGTGTTAAATGTTCTCCTGTGTGATAAGCTCTTTACAAATATATTATTTTACTCCTCACCATAACCCTGGGAGGTAGGTGCTATCATTATGCCCATTTTACAGATAAGGAAACTGAGAAAAACAGGGTTAAATGACTTACCCAAAGTCACTCAACTAGTAAGTGTCTGAAGGCAGATTTGAACTCATTTTCCTGAGTCCTGGTCAGGTATTCTACCCACTTCTCCACCTAGCTGCTAGTTATGGGTAAACAAGGTAACTTTTAAAACTTTTGAAAGTGAGAAAAGGACACAAATATGTAGTTTATTACGTTGGATTAGCAAGTGAAAAGAGGTCTCCAACCCAGTAAAGCAGAGGCTCACCCCACCCCACACCCAGAACCCCTTCCTGCTCTGAGATCTGAGTTTCCATGTTTTCTTGGGTTTAGTGATTTGGGAACAGATTCTTAATAAATCAGAGGTGAACTGAGGGCATTTGAGGCTGGGGAAGAATGGTAAGTTGAAGTGTAATTACTATTTTATAGTTCTTCTGTCATGTCACCCTCTATTCTCCATACCTCCATCCCTACACCACCCACAAAGCAAACAGCCTTTGATCAAACTGAGAAGGAGACTTGCAGGAAAACGCAGCTTAAACTTCCAATTGGGCACCTGCCTAATTCTGCTCAACCACTGAGCAAGTTACTTTCTGGGCCTCAGCGTGCTTATAGGCCAGATGAAAAGGTTGGAATAGGCTGTCTCTAGCAAGGCGTGACTCTCATTTGGTTTCCTTGGTTAGAAGACAGAGAATCCCCAGCCTGGGAATCAGGAGTGCCAGGGTTCAGTCTCTACATCTACAGGCTGGTCACTTAACCTTCCTAGTTTCCTAGGCAATTCTCTAATACTCTCAGTTGTATCTTGTCCCTGTCCCATTTTATGGACAGAAAAGGCTCCCAAAACAAGGGTCAGAAGAAAATACATTTGCAATTGTCATGGATTCCTAAAAATCTGGCACTGATTTACAGTGTATTTATCTCACAAAACTTCTGTACAGTATTGTATTTTTTTTATTGATGCTTTCTGGTTTTTATCATACTCATTTTTTAATATATTCCCCAAGTCCAATTCTCAATGAGCATCCCCTTAAAACAGACTACCAAAAAAAAAAAATTCAGCAAAGCCAACCACATCTATACAACAGAATCTAACTATATATTGGACATTCCACCCAGGAGATGGGTGACCTTGGGTTCTCTAAGGCTTTGTCACTGTAGAACAAGCCCTACCAAAGTGGACAAGCTTTGAATACTGGCCTGGAAAAAGACTAAGTGATATCTGAGGCCCCGACTAGCTAAGTATGATGACCCCTATGGGTCATCACTTACCTTCCAAGTAAATGAAATGAAATAGTTCATTTTATTACCTTCTGTTCATTCTCCATTCTAGTTGAACTGGCCTACTGGCTATTCTATGTCCCATCTCTAGAGAGCCCCCCACCCATATCCATACCTCCACCATAGAGGGAGAAAAATTGATTTTCTCAACTCTTCCCAGGACAGATTTCCTTATTATAATTATACAGTACTCACTTTCTTTTTGCTTTTATTTTTGTAGCTATGGTGTATGTTACTTGCCGAATTTTTCTTACTTTATCTGGTATTTGTTTATATAAATCTTCCCACACTACTCTGAATTCTGTATCTTCATGATTGCTTATGGCTTAATAATTCATGATATGTTTCAAGTACCATGAGGATGCTATGCTGTTGTTCAGTTGTGTCTGACTTTTCATGACCCATGAGTTTTCTTGGCAAAGATATTAGAGCTATTTGCATTTCCTTCTCCATTGGAATAAAGCACACAGAGGTTAAGTGACTTGCCCAAGGTCATATAGCTAGTAAGTGTTTGAGAAAAGATTTGAATTCAGGCCTTCTAGAATCTAAGCACAGTGCCCAATCCATTGAGCCATCTAGCTGCCCCTGACAGTGCTATATGGGATATTTTATACCTTAACCATATAAGGGTGAGCAGCTGCCCTACAATCTCTGTTAAAATAACACAATGACATATATGCTTGATATAATGGTGCTAGAGATATTAGCATTAGGTTCTTCCTGTCCTGCTAATCATAGCAAACCAGGACTTCACCTGTCCAAACTCCAAGGCCACCTAACCTTATAGAATTTCAGTGCCCAGTCTCTACAACCCCAGAGCAATGAGTTCAGACTCCAAATTGTTCTGTGTTTACCTGTACCTATTGTGTCCTCAGAATCTACTATTTATATCATGGATGAATAATTTCTAACGAAATGTGTACTTCCTAGATAAACAATCAATTATTGTTAACTTTCCAAACCAACCCCTCCCAGCAAAAAAAAAAAAAAAAGGCTTATATGATTATAGATTTAGAACTAAGAGAGACCGTAACCTCCTTATTTTGCAGATGAGGAGACTAAAGGTCAAAGAAGTCAGCTAACTTACCTGAGGGTACATAAGAAAATGTTAAGAAATTTTTGGCTCCAGATTCCTTCCCCTCCTTCCCCACCTCACTCAGAAAACAATTAGAAGAGATAGGCAAAGTAAGATGTACACATACAGTGAACAGCAAATATGGAGGGTGACAGAAACACTTCTATGACCTGCAGAGACTGTGATTTTTGCAATGAGAGGTAACAACTATTTCAGAGTTCTCTATGACAACTTATCTTGGAGCAGAAGTGATCCTCGGGTTCTCAAAGGTTATGCCCGTGTAGGCTCCACCAAAGTGGACAGGCTTTGGGTAATGGCCTGGCAAAAGAGTGAGTCTAATATCTGAAGATCAACCTAGCCAGGAACAGAGAAGTCATCGCCAGATGGGCCATCACCTCCCTTCCCAATCTTATTTCAGTTTAATACACTTTGTTCACTTTCCCTTCCAGTCAAACTGGCTATTCTCCATTCAAGACATTCCATCTCCTGCCTCCATGCTCCCCAGGATCTAGAATTTGCTTCCTCCTCACTTGCATATCCCAGGATCCCATCTTCCTTCAAAGCACAGCTGAGATATCTCCTCCTCCATGTCTACATGAGACCCTTATCCTGTTCACTGAAGTTGTTAGTGTCTCTTCTGAAATTACTTCACATTGTTAGCCAATCTGATAAGTGTGATATGGTACCTCAGAGTTGTTTTGATTTGAGTCTCTCTAATTAATAGTGACCTAGAGCATTTTTTCATAGGACTATATATAGTTTTAATTTCTACATCACACCTATCAGATTGGCTAACATGACAAAACAGGAAAATTATAAATATTAGAGAGATCTGGGAAAGTTGGAAAATTAATTCATTGTTGGTGGAGCTGTGAGTTGATCCAACCATTCTGGAGAGCCATTTGAACTATGCCCAAAGGGCTATAAAAAGGTGCATACCCTTTGACACAGCAATACTGCTTCTAGGTCTGTATCCCAAAGAGATCATAAAAACGAAGAAAGGATTCACATAAACAAAAATATTTATAGCAGCTCTTTTTGTCATGGCCAAGAACTGAAAATTGGGGAATGACTGAACAAGTTGTGGTATATGAATATAGTGGAATACTATTGTGTTATAGAAAATGATGAACAGGTGGACTTCAGAAAAACCTAGAAAGACTTCTATGAACTGATGCTGAGTGAAGTCAGCAGAACCAGGAGAACATTGTATACAGTAACAGCCACAGTGTGTGATGACTGATTTTGATAGACCTAGCCCTTTTCAGCAATGCAAGTTCCTAAACCAATTCTAAAGGACTCATGATGGAAAATGTCATCCACATCCAGAGAAAGAACTATGGGGTCGGAATGCAGAGTGAAGCAGGCTATTTTCTTTTTTGTTTTGTTTTGTTTTCTTTCTCATGGTTTCTCCCACTCATTATAATTCTTCTATGCAACATGACTAATGTGAAAATGTGTTTAATAGGAATGTATGTGTAAAGCCCATATAAAATTGCATGCCTGCCATCTTGGGAAGGAGGGGAAGAAAATGTAAAATTCATGGAAGTGAATGTTGAAAACTAAAAATAAACAAATTTTTAAAAAGAAATTACTGCACATTACTTGCTCTGAAGCTACTATTTCAACTTCCAAATACACTAATGAGTGACCTTCCCGGACCAAAGCTATTATGTCCCCTTGGAATTCGGAGATCCCATTGAAGGGGAGGGGAGGAGCAGGAGACAACAGAAGTTCCTTTTGAATGCTATTCGCTCAAGCCCCCATTTCTGAGTGTTCTCTCCAACATTATTAGTTGATAATCAATTAGTCAACCAGGCAATCACTTTTAGAAAGGAGTGTTTCTTAGGGTGACTTAGTGAAAACAACCAGTCAAAACATTCCCTCATAATTCCATGGCACATCCTCCCACAAATATGCAGAAAGTCCAGAAAAAGGTGAGTTCAAGTTTAGAGAACATATGTGGAAAAAAGATAACTCACCTCACTTCTCCCCCATTACTAGAATGCTTTCTCCTTGCTTGAGATCATTCCAGTTTCTCAGATCCAGTTGGCCTGGCATTTTATAGTTGACCTCTTGGGTTTGACCAAATATCCTCAATCAGTACAAATGTACTTACTGTACAATGTGATTCTAGTTGATTGAGGACTTTTCACACTTGGTCTAAAGTTTTTGTTTTATTGAGATGTGTTCTCACCCCATTGAAGTGTATAAATAGGGTATAAGCTACCATAAATGAGGTAGGGTGATTTGATTCATTTATTCAATTGAGCTCCATCCTTACACATATGATTTGCTTTTACTTATTTCAGTGTGTATTTGCTCAACGAAGTAGAATGTAAGATCCTTGAAAGCATATACTGTTTTTTTCCCCTTTATATCTTCAGTGCCTACCACTATGTTGGACATGGTAGGCTTTTTTTTTAATGCCTGATTGATTGATGAAATGGAGTTCTCATATTATAGTTAAGTGAGCATGACTTCACTTCCTGGCAAAATTATAGAATACATTATGAAAGAGATCAAAAGGGATCACCTCAAAAAGGAAGCAGTCATCACAAAGCCTCAGCATGAAGAATCCAAAGAAAGAGAAGGACAGGCAAATGGGTCAGAGAGGCAGCATGGTGTCATGGGTAGGGTGTTGGACTTAGAGTGAGAAAAAGCTGGATTCAAAGCCCACATCTGACACTCAAAATGTGTGCCATGAGCAAATCCCTTCTCTTCTCTGAGCCTTAGTTTTCTCATCCGTAAAATGGGACTAGACTGCTTCTAAAGGTCCTTTGAGCTCCACATCTATGATCCTATGATCCTAGTGGGTTAAAAATTGAAGAATGTGATGCAGACAAGGAAAGGAAGAAGGAGCTATATGAAGGGTTAAAAGTCTATATGATAGGTTTGAGAGCTAGACCTGAGAAGGAAGCCACTAGCAGTCCTTCACATTGTTTCACTTATGGGAGCTGTGTCTAGTCCCCATGTCAGAAAGGAAAGATAAACCATGGTGGCTGGTGGTTATCCGCTGAGGGGTACAAATAGAATCATAAGTCAGCCTAACAGGAACGATCAGAAAGTATTCTGTCTTCCCAGAGCAGAGACCTGGGACATGATGGAAAGCTTCCAAAGGACTATCAAAGTTAATATGGTTTTGGGGGGGATTCATATTTAAAGGAATGATACTGTGAAGATACCTAGGAAGCACTTCTGGGTGTTATAAAGTCCTAAACAAAAATTAAAGACCTTAAAGGATGAGGTGGTATTTTTCATCATTTTCTTCACTAAATGGGAAGTGACAGCTGCTTGAGGTGATGTCAGAAAATGAGTTTTTGACTTTTGTATCCGAGTTTAAACTATAAGAATTATAAGCTCTTGGTCAGGGATATAGGATATCTAACAAAGGCTGGGAAGATTGATTTGTATAGAGATTTGATGTTGTTTGTCCACTTTTGAAGAGGATCAATGACATTGCAGGGTGATGTCTTGATTTGAGGGTGAACTGGATTTAAGAGAGGCAGAGTTGCACAAAGTTGTCAGCCTCACTCTCTCTTCCAGAGTCACTGAAGTCTAGTAATGAGACAAAAGTCAGGACAACTGACAATGGCCCAGGATGAAGTGGATGACCTTGGTATCTTCAATGTTTGACCAAGCTTTAAATGCTCCACAGTGCCTGCTTCAGTGCTTTCGTGACTGATGGAACAAATTGTTCTCATTTACCCATTCCATGGGGGAAGTCTTCACATGCTTGGGGTAAACATCCCCCTAATTCATTAATGGTTTGATGCCTGTGGGTTACCCTCAACCTGGTTTAGCCCATCCAATGCACATGCTACTCCTTCTGGAAGCCACAGGTGAAAGTTGGGTAATAAGTGGATATCAAAGATGGATGAGCAGCCCTGAAAAAGCATTTGGCAAGCCCTCTCACCAGAGTGCTACTCCTTTCTTAATACTCCATATCTATGTGCCTTGGAGATTTACAGATCTGGTAAAAAGGACATCAGACTGAAAATAGAGAAGGTTAAGGAGAATTACCTGCCTCTTTCTGTGTGTGTGTGTGTGTGTGTGTGTGTGTGTGTGTGTGTGTGTGTGTGTGTATAAATTTGTATGATATGATATTACAGAGAATAGTAGGTACAGGAAAAAGAACACCAGTGGGGACAGGCCCAGTAATCCACAGAGGAAAATATCCAAGATTAGAGAAGATGATAACAGTCACAGGTTCAGCTCATGGAACAAGAGTTGGAAGGGATGGAAGAGGCCATCTAGTACACTCACACACCCCCACACCTCCCCCTTCATTTTATAGATCAGGAAACTGAGGCCCAAGGAGGTCAATGGAACTGCCCAAGTTCGAACGACTACTAAGCATCAGAGATAAGACTTGAACCCAGGTCCTCTGACTCCAGAGCCAACTTCACCGTACCTGCCTTTCTATATTCGTATATGGTATCATAAACATGCATAATAAAGACTATAAGCAAGTTTAATTCAAGGAGTTTTGTTTGTCTAGTATAGAGCTTCTTTGTACACGTAACATGTTAACATGTTGTCTCCCCCATTAGACTGTGAGCTCAATGAGGGCAGGAATTGTCTTTTTGCCTCTTTTTGTATCCTCAGAGTTCAGTGCAGTGCCTGGCACAGAGCAGGAACTTAATAAATGTTTACTGAATGACTGAAATAAATTTGACCTCCTAGGTACAACCATAAGTAGAAAACACATTGGGGGAGGGGATCACCCGGTACAGAAAACATCCTGACTTCTGGGGGTCAGTTCTGGTGGCCCCTTCCTGCCTCTCCGGTCTTTTTACACCTTTATTTCTTACCATGTCCTCTTCAGTTCAGTAACACTGGCTTCCTGGTTGCTCCATGAACAACTCCAGATTCTTGAATCTGGACACTTTCTCTGGCTGTCCTCTGGATTGCCTTCTCTCCTCCACTCCTGCTATGGGCTTCCCTGCCTTCCTTTAAGTCCTAACTAAAATCCCATCTTTTACAAGAATCCTTTCTCAACCTCTTCATTCTAGTGGCTTCTCTGTCAATTATTTCCTGTTGTTCCTGTCTGTGTATATTTGTATATATACAAATTTGTTTGTATGTATTTGTTTCTTTATTGTCTTCCCCGTTAGACTGTAAGTTCCTTAAGGGTAGGAACCTTCCTTGGCCTCTTTTGAACCCCCAATACCTGGCATATAGCAAGGGATTAAATACATGTTTAGTTTATAAACCAAGCCCCTTAAGAGGTTTGTGGCCCGAGAGAAAATGATCATGTTGAGATGGGGATGGAACCTGGGGACAGCTATGCCTATGGCAGTACAGCTGACACTATGTTATCAGTTAAGATGTAGGGTAGAATCAAAGGAATAAGCACTCCTCTTCCTTGCGACATATGTACATGCCAGCCCTCTGGGACTAAGTTAAATTGGCCTTGTGAGAGTTAGGGCTTTTCATAGGTATCACTGCAACTCCAAAGATAGAAGGGTATACAAAGTATTATGTAGTAGGTACTTAATACATGTTCACTGAGTGCTGATCATGGAATATAAGAATTGGAAAGACCTTAGAGATCATTAAGACCAATGGTGCCATTTTAGAGATGAAGGATTCATAGTAAAAGTTCCTAGGGTTTGCATATCAAAAAGTTTTATTTCTATGAAAGAAACCATGAACAAGAAAGGGCAAACATAGTGAAGTGCTTTTGAGTAAGAATTAGTGGAGGGAAAAAAATAGAAGTAATATTATAGTGGGATTATATTGCAGACCACCCAGACAGAAAGAGGAAATGGATAATGAGTTCCAGAAACAGATCACAAAACTGACACATAAGCATGCTGTAATAGTAATGAGGGACTTTGACAGTTCAGCATGTTCCTGATGGAGGTTTTTGTTAAAGGCGGAGTAGCTAACAATTCTGACTTCTCTTTAATGATGATTTAATTCTTCAAAAAACAAAGAAAGTGATGGAGGCAACTACCTTTTTAGAAATTATTCTGACCAACAAAGGGGAAACTAATTGTGACATAAAAATGATGGGAACCTTGAAGGAAGTGACTGCTTCAATTTAGAGTTTCTCACAGATAAAAAAAAAAAGGAAGTCCAAGGATAGGCTGATATTCCTTCTCAAAGAGATTTTAAAATATTCAGCAAATTTATACCAATGGCCTAAAATTCTGTATGAGAAATTAGCCCAAAAGGAACTGAATGCTCTGGAGAATAAAATTCTGACAATGTCAATTATTCCAAGAAGAAAGAAAAGAATGGATTACTTAAAGGGATGGACATAGGAACAGAAAGAAGTCATTAGCCAACATTTTTTTTTAAGATTTGCATCTATAAGGGAAGTCCCTGATTAAATTAAAGCATTTCCTAAAGAACCTGATAACACAATAAAGTATGGACCATCACACATCACTGATCAAAATGAAGAAATTCCTCTGATTAACCACTGGATGAAGGTAGGTGATGGGACACAGGGTACTCCTAGTGATTGGATAGTTGAGGATTAGTCATGCCCCCTTGTGACCTATTGAAACTAGCTCGTCCCACTCTTCTGGGACTCAGCTCTTGAAGGCTCTCTAAGATGTTCAAGGCTTGTCCTTTGTCTTTTCCTTTGTACCTCTCCTAGAGGGAAGCAAGGATCAAGGTTGGAGGGAGGACATTTCTCCTCACCAACCAGAAGCAGTGATGTCTACTTGCAGCAGAAGCACATGGCTATAGGTAACATGTGCTTGCAAATAGTCTGACAAGAATTCAAAGACACTGCCTTCTGAACACCAACCAACTAGTTGGTTAGCTTGATGTTAGTGGAAAAAAACTATATAATGTCAATAAATGGGAAATCCCCACCCACCCACCCTGATTCAAAGTAGTATATTCTGATTAATTGGTTCAGCATTAGACAGAGTTTTTGGTGCTTATCTCATATCACACTTTTTTTTTTAAACACATAAATATATGATATTGAAATCAGTACTTGGTTTGATTAGTGTGCATAGAAAGATATGAATTTTCCTTGTACAATTGGCATATCACCAGTGCTATCTGGAATAAATTCACTTGGTCTAAATGGTATTTTAAATGGTATTTAGATGGAATTCTGAATTTCTTAGACATTATGAGTCCAGAATCAAGCCTTCTAAAAGAGTAAGGAGACTTCTAGGGCAGAACCAATTTTGAGAGTCACCTCATAGGGAACTGCAAGTTCCTGGTCTAGAGAATTACAGATTTCCTGATGCATTCCTTTTCTCTGAGAAGGGAAAAGGCAGTTCATGTGGGAACTGTGTAGTGTCCTACTTGGAATCAAAAGCCAGAAAAGTTCCAGTTTTTTGTAAAAGAGCACAGCAGGACCATAGTCAAGAATTTCAGCTAAGTCAAGAGCTGGAAGTAGTGGAGATTACAGCCAAATAGTATATGATAGTGACCAGTGGAATAGAGACCATAAGACCAAGCAGAAAGGACAACATAAAGACACAATAGCAGCCCTATAGCACTAATGGCAAGAGTTGTCCATCTTTATATGCACTTTAACTACCCCTCCAGGCATGAGCCTTAACCACATACATTCCCTCTCTACTTGTGACTTCCATATTGTCTCCTTTACCTGCTGACACTGTATTTGTAGTAGATTATTCCCCATATTTATGGGAAAGATATCTTAGTGCTACTTTTCCTCACACCATTTCATTAAATGGCTTTGCTTTGAGCTAATTGTATTTTGGGGCTATTAAAGGTAAATACATCTGTGGCTGTGAGTGGCTAGAGTTTAAGGGTACCAGCTCACAGAACACTTTGAACCTGGAGTGCCTGTCTTCTTGAGAAGAAAAGCCTTGGGCCACATGGGGCCCACAAATTCCTGCCTGAATCAGATTAAAATATAATTGAGAAATATTTAACAAAATAAATAAAAATACAATAAAGTATAGGTAATATTACATTTTAAAAACTAAGTCAATATGTGGCCTGCAGGGATCTTTTTGAATGGATTACTGGCCCTGTTTCTACTTGAGTTTGATACCACTATTCTAGGGGACCTACCCTAAGAGTGGGGGAGGGATATCCCAGGATGCTATATGTAGTACAATAACCGGTAACTGAGAATGTACTAAGGGATTGTTCAGTAAAAGCCTAGTCCTTATCAATCTGCATATCATGTTCTGCCAATCCTGTCCATTTACTACAGTAGTGATGAAGAGGAGTCTTTTTGTAAGAATGCTAGGCCAGAACTGGATGTGCTTTTAAACAGCCAACCTGATCTCTCTTTCCTTGCAGTAACCAAGGGGAGACATGTGGTAAGTCTCTGAGTAAAGAAAGAGGGCTCAGCCCTTCATTTTCCCCTGAAGGCTAAAGTTCCATAAGCATACCACCCTGTTGCTGCTGCCCCTACTCCTATCTTTGTTGGACCTATTTTTCTACTCGTCTTAGTTGAATCAAAATTGGAGACCACTGCAGTCTTATGAGTTTCGAAAGCTTGGAAGACCACACTAGGGTGATCTGGCAACTAAGCCTGCTAAGACACTAGCAACCTGCTTGAAGAGTGAGCTGCCAGGGGACCAGGAACTTGGGATCACACCAGAGTTTGCCCGAAGTTGAGCTTGATAAGATGCCAGGCACCTGCCTGACCAAGGGTAGTTGCAGCAACAGAGAAGCTGGACTCTAAAATAAAGGACTGACTCTTACAACAGCTATGCTCCATTTGGAAGCAAACTTGGTAGGTTGGCCACTCCTACTTTGTCTTCCAAAGAAAAACTTCAGACTGGGAAATACAGGGGTGGGGGTGTCAAAATTATTAACAATTGAAGCCCAAGATAAGTGAGAAGATAAGAGAGCATTTCCAAGCCCAGACAAATTGGACAAACTGTATTCCAAGTTGCTGGGTACGAGTAATGAGTCACTGTCCATCATCTTTGAAAAACGTGGGGGAATGGGAGAATTACCCCAGCAGTGAAGTCTGCCAACAAATATTAAGTACCTGGTATGTGCCAGGCACTGCACTAAATGTTGGAGATACAAAGAAAAGCAAAAGACAGTCCCTGCCCTCAAGGAGCTTTAATTGGGGAGATAACAAACAAATATGCACCTGCTATATGTAGCTATAAGTACCAACTACATCCAGGAAAAATAGGGAGTAATCAACAGAGGGAAGGCACTAGAATTAAGAGGGATTGGGAAAGATTTCTTGTAGAAGATGAATTTTAACTGGGACTTGAAGGAAGTCAGGATTTGGAGACTGGTAGGGAGAAAATTCTAGAAGTGGGGAACAGTCAGCAAAAATGCCTGGAGCTGAGAGCGATGGAAGGTCTTGTCCAGGGAATAGTCAGTGGGTCCACACTGGCAAAGGACAAATTTCACCCTGATTTTGAGAAAGGGGAAGAAAATTCATTCTTCAGGCTTTTGAGCTTGATTGCAATTCCTGGCAAGTTTTTAGAATGTATCCTTAAGGGGATAGTTTGTTAGAAAGGGAAGTGGAGACCACTAGGAACAAGCATGAGTTCATCAAGAATAAGTCTTGCCAGACTAACCTCATTTCCTTTTTTGATAAGGTTACTGACTAATACATTGGGAGGAGATGCTTTATAGCTGGAACACATTTGACATGGGTCAAAATGGATGGATTTTGAATTGGTTGAATGACTTTATCCAAATTCCTTTAGGGAAAGGACTAGTTTGTTCTTTTTTCATTTTTTAAAAAATCTCAAATATTACCCATGTTTAATTGAATCAAAATGAATTAATCATTAATGGATTGAAGTTAAGCTAGAGGGAGGTCTCTAGTGGAATGTCACTGGGCTCTACCCTGTTGTGTTCAATATTTCTACCAATAACTTGTATGACAGCACAAATGGTATATTTAACAAATTATGGATAGTGTGAGACTGAGAAAGATAGCTAAATGTTGCATATCAAAATCAGGATCCAAAACTAATTTCAATCCACTAAACTGATGCATCATGTTAGAAATAATTTCAGTAGGTTAAAATGATGGTTCATAAGCTAAAACTTAATAGGGCTAAATGTAAAGTCCCACATTTGAGTTCAGAATACCAACTACTGGGCAACACATGGCCAGTTTATCAATTAGTCAACAAGCATTTATTAGCACCTCTTATGTGCCAAGCATTGTGTGAGGACACAAAGACAGACAAAAATACCAGTCCTTGTGCCCGAGGAAGTCCCTGTCTAATGAGGAGACAATATGCAAACAACTCTGCACAAATAAGATATATTCAAAGTAAATTGGAGATAATCTGGGGAGTGGGGAAGCATTAGGATTAAGATGAATAGACAAAGTCTTCTTCTAAAAGGTGAGAGTTTAGCTGGGATTTGAAGGAAACCAAGAGATGGAGGTGAGGAGAGAGAGAATTCCAGGTGTGAGGGACAGCCAGTGAACATGATCAGTCAGAAGATGTAGCATCTTATTCAAGTTACAGCAAGGTCAGTGTCACTGCGTTGCAGAGGACATCCATGAGAAAAAGATCTGGGAATCTAAGTGGGGATCTGAGTTGAAGTGGAAGTAACAGAATGATCAAGTAAGAAAAGAATCTAATTGATCTTACTTCATTTGAATAAAGACAATGTCCATAAATAGAAAGGTAACAATCCTATTAGTCTACTCATCTCATACCAAGGTTACCTTAATGGAAAGAGGAATGAAGACTGTAGCATGCAAGAATCAGTTGGAGGAACTGGGATCAATTAAACTAGAGAGGACAGGACTTGGTTGTTGTCCTTCATTCTCAAAAACGATCAAAATGACATCGCTAGGCTAGAGTCAAGTTACACCGTGTCTACCTGTGACTGATCAGACCAATATAAGCTTGGAATATTCTACCACAGGTCTGGTACAAATAGTCCATGTAAATATTTGCGGCAGATTCTCTAAATTTGTGCATCTCACGTCTCTTTCGAGTTAATTCAATTCTGCTTTGCTCATAAAGTTCAGCATCTTCTCTGATGTGGAAAAGGACTAAGGGAAACTAAGAAGATACCTTCCAGTATTTGAAGGGACTTCATATGAAAAAAGAAGACTTGTTCAGAATAAGACCAAAATTAGGGCCAGTGGGTGAAAGTTACAGAGAAGATCATTTGGGTTTGATGTAAAGAAAAACTCCCTGACACTAGAGAAGTCCAGAAATGGAATGTGCTTGGAAAATAATGAATTCCTATCACTGGATACCTTCTAGCCCAGCACCCTGTGGAGCACTGAAGAGGAGAGTTAGCTTTCAGGTACAGGACAATTCTAAAATTGATCAGATGGTCACATACCTAGTCAACCAACTTACATTTTCTAAAGATATATAAAGAAGAGGGAAGCAAGTCCACATACATAAGGGTGAACCCAAACAACTGGAGCAAGGACTAGACTAGACAGAAGTTGAGAGAGAAGAAAGAGATTTAGGATCTATGACACAAGGAACTATCAGTCCAAGCTATAAGCGATAGCTACGAAAGCATCCTGGAATGCTGTGAGTGGGTGTGGCAGTGGGGTGGGTGGATGGGTGGGAATAACCCCAAACACAGAAACCATCAAAGGGACAAAGAATGACTGAGAAGAACATTCCTTAGGAAAGGTAATCGGGAGGTGACATTGCAATTAAGTGAGATCTATGACATTGCCTTTGTTACATCCTTTATAAAAGCGGTTAGGTTCCTATATTTTTCTGTACAAGATTTATTCTGATCTCATTAGCCAGAACCTTTACCCCCAAAGCAAAAGGCATAGATACCAGAGTAGGGACATAAGTTGCTTGTCATCCTTCCCTTGTTGGGTGGTTGAGCAGCAGGACCCAGGGCTCTTACCAATCAACAAACTCATAAAAGTGCAAAAATAAATCTTTAAGAGACCATCCACTTAATACTACTACCTAGTCACAGTGAGGTGTCCCTCCCTTGAAAGCTTAGTCCAGATGGTGTTTATCAAGGAAGATAGGGAGAAGGAGCAGCAGCGTTTATTTGGAGGAGGCAAAAGATCCTTTGTCACTGTTTATTGACCACTCCTGACACATCCACTGACCTGTGTGCATTTAATCATTTTGTTGAATGGACACTGGGAAATTTTGTTGAAAAATACCTCCCCAAGCGTGCAGTCCCTTCCTTCACTTTAGGCATTATCAAACAAAGGACTAATCTTTACGAAACTTTACACAAACATTTTTATTCTTTACCAATTCAATTCCACAAACATTTACTAAGGACCTACATCCTCGTAGCAGGAGAAAAGCGCTCAGCCAGGCACAGGAGGTACAAAGATAGGTCTCACCCAGATTCCCCCTTCTCCCACACAGCTTACAATCTTAAGGGAGTGATGAGATGGGTACATAAATAAATGTACAGTCAAAGGACATAGGGGAGAGAGAGGACCATGCTGCATAACAATTCTGATTTTTGTAAAAAAGAGTGTGGGGAAAGAAGTAGGGAGAATGGAAGGCAGCGGCTGGCCTCTGAAGTACACCAGATGTGTTAGGAAGCTGGAGAGGAGAATTAGAGCCAGGAAATAACACCTCAGCCGGTCAGGAGTGGGACTGGTTCTCACACCCCGAACTAAAGCACTGATTTGCAAGTGAATTACAGCTTATGAGACTTTAAAGGGGCTTTGGCACCACCTGAAGAAAAGGGAAGTGATTTGTCCATGGAATATGCTGCTGATCGGTCAGTGACATAGCCCAGTTTTTCTGACTTTGTTCAGTTTAGAGTCTACTCTTTCCATTAAAATGCACTACCTAATTTTCCCTCTCTGTCTCTGTCTCCCTCCCTCCCTCCCTCTCTCTCTCTCTCTCTCTCTCTGCCCCATAAAAGTTGTGATTATAAGACACTACAACTGACTGATTTAATCAGGTCAGTCAAATAGCTGGCCTATTCAGTGGGGAGTGGGAATCAGTCAGAATTGACCAGCTGCTAGACTGAATTTACCAAATGGTTGAAGCGATTCAGTGGCTACATTTGGCCATAGTTCATAGTGTAGGTTTTCCATAGCAGAACCTGGAATTAGAAATGTGAACTCTGGCATTTCTAAGTTGTTTCCTACATTGAGGTTCCTGTGGAAAATCCAGTTAAAATCAAGAAGCCTTTATCAGTACTGTGAGGATTATCTTCAAGGCTCTATGGGTTAAATGCTAGGATTAAAACTACAAGACGGGAAACAGAACCTTCCCTCAAGAGGTTTACTTTCTATTGGAAGGGACTCTGTTTTGTTTTGTTTTGTTTTTCCTGAACAGAGATGGAACCATGGAGAGATGGATATTGATAGACGCTGTGGCTACTCAATGAACTCAAGAAGCCCAGAGAATTTAAGAATTTAGTCTGGGTGGTACTTTCTGCATTACTTCTTAAAGAAGATGAACTGGTAGTATCCAAAGGGAGAAGAATCATCCTAGAGAAAGCTAGGCAATTCAGTGGCTAGATTTCTGGGCCTGGAGTTAGGAAGACCTGCCTCAGACATTTCCTAGCTTTGTAACTTTGGGCAAGTTACTTAGCTTCTGGTTGCCTCAGTTTTCTTAATTGTGAAATGGGGAAAATAAAAGCACCTATTTCTCAGGGTTGTTGTGAGGTTCCAATGAGATAATTTGTGTAGTACTTAGCACAGTGTCTGACAAATAGTAGGCACTATGTAAAATGCTTATTTCTCCTTCATCTTCCTCCACCTTCATATACGCCCTACCAGATGACTCAGGAAGAGAAAGTAAAGTTGGTGACTTTACACAGCCCTCCCTCACTCAAAACAAAGTCAAGTTCAAGTCATGTCATCATTTCTCTTATGTCACAGTCTTCTTCGAAAACATAGGACAAACACAATATGCCCTACTGACCAGAAGATGTGGACCTCAAATGAGTTGCTAAGAGTATAGATCTGAATTGAAAGAGAAATCATTGTCTAGCAGTCTTGGGAGTTTTTGCCTCTTGGTAGAATGTAACAGAAGTTATTATTATGAATCACTACATCATGTTTTAAGTATTTGTTAATGCATACATATGGGTTCTTTGTTTTATAAGCATTTCTTTTGTGGTACAGGAAATAAACAGTTGTTTCATACTTGATACTTATTTTACACACTAAGTACCTTCAAGACTGCAAGAGTTCTTCAAGAGATACAGCTAATTCCTTTAAGGGATAATCTATACATGAACTCTACCTAGTTCTGTAAAAGAGATTGTCCTCTGAGTGGGGGGGAAGGAGGGCAGAGCTCTCAATCAGCTAGACAATTCAAAAAAGCTTGATCCCTTCTCTTTGGGATCAAGGCTTCCCTCTGCTCATGATCCTACTCTATGTAACCTCACCCTTTGGTGAGAAGAGGTTGCACCTACCCAGGCTGCAGAGTCTTCATAGTGTCTCTGGTTCCTGGAACTGAGGTAAGGGAGTGGCATCAATGAGGCTTAACAACTAAGCTTACAAAGTAACTGCTCAAGCTAGAAACATGTATCACAGAATCATGGTTCAGTCACCGATATTCAGGGAAAGAGCCTAAAGCAGAAGAGGCAAGCCAGGAATTTGAGATCTAGTCTCAGGCTCACTCCCTCACCCCCCACCATAGCTGCCTTAAGAAAAGGAGAGGAAGAGAGAAATCCCCACCCTACCCTCACCCCTTTTCACTGGAAGTCCCAGAGAGGACTGACATGCTTGAATGCTTGAAAGAAGAGGGTAAAGAAAAAGGGGAGGCATGAGAGAGGGGGAAGCAGTTTCTCTTTGTAAGCCTCCTGGGCAGGCTCATCCTCCTTAGTGACTAGTCATCCTTGGCACAGCCCTTCCTCCTCCTCAACCTCATCACAAGGACCAGTAAACCAATCTAGGGTACTCTTTCAGCAGACTAGACCATGGTCAGCATCCTCCACTCAAGGGGAACAAGGGATGACCTAGAAGTCTCTGATCCTGCGTGCCTTTTGGTAACAGGCTAGAGTATAAGTGCATCCCCATGGAGCCAGGGCACATGCTTTGTGGTCTGGCCTCTTACTTAAATAAAAGCTAACCAGGGACATATTAAAGAGATACTATAAAACTCTATTAAATAACAGGGCACAGAATGATAGAAGCTCAACCTGACACTATTTATTTGAACTTTCTGGATGCTTGTGGAGTGACCATTGCTTGGAAAGAAATCATTCTATGTTAAAACACCATCTATGACTTTAATTCAGCTATTATCTGGCCTAGCTCTGTGTACAACAGTAGTCTTGAATTTTCAGATCTATAAAAGAGAATGCATACCATTTATTCCCCAGTGGTATATATTTTTATAGTAATCAGTCAGTCTTGGAGTATATGGCTGTAGCCATTGCTCAAGAACACAGCCAGGTCTGGAATCAGGAAGACTCATCTTCGAGAGTCCAAATCTAGCCTCAGACACTTACTACTCATGTGACCCTGGACAAGTCACATAACCCTGTTTGCCTCAGTTTTCTCATCTATAAAATGAGCTGGAGAAGGAAATAGCAAACCACTCCAGTATCTTTACTCTAAGAAAATCTTAAATGGGATCACGAAGAGTCAGATATAATTGAATGAACAACAGCAGGGGAAGTGAAAGAAGAATAAGTCAGGCAGAATGAGAGCTCTCTGCACAGAGAAGCTAGCTGGGCCATAGCTTCAGGATCCTCTATGGGGAAGAGGAAATGATACTTCCAGCATTGCCGCCGCTTCACTTTTTCCCTTCCCCTCTACTTCAGTCCCTAACTCCCTCTTTTCCTTTCATGCCTAAGGGTTTCCCTATTGCACCGCAGAGGGACAATGATCAGGTCACAAAATGTACAGCTGAAAGGAGCCTCAGAGGCCACCCAGTCTGACCAACCCTCCTTATCTTCAGGCTGTCATTCCTGCTTGGGCTTCGTTTTCCTCTTTTCCCAGTCTTGATGTTATAGTTTATTGGTGTAATGGTGTGTTGTCTTCTATCTTTGAGGGACTGAATTAGGAAGGTGGCTATGTGAGAAGAGAGAAGGGAATGGGAACAAGACTGGGCAAATAACTAGATATCCCGAAAGCATTTACAAGTTAAAAACTGGAGAACAAATAGATGGAAAAAGGTAGGAAATCTGTCAGTCTTTAGCAATCTATATTCATCATCGGGGCAGCTAGATGGTGTGGTGAATAGAGTATCTGGCCTGGAGTCAGGAAGACCTGAATTCAAATCCGGTCTCAGATACTTACCAGCTGTGTGACCCTGGGCAAGTCCCTTAACCATGTTGACTTCGGTTTTCTCATCTGTAAAGTGAGTCGGAGAAGGAAATGGTGAACCTCTCCAGTGTCTTTGCCAAGAAAACCCCAAATGGGGTCAGGAAGAGTTGGACACCACTGAACAACAATATTCATCATTATCTATAAGAGCAGACCCACCCACTCTCACACCTCAGTCCCTTTTGTGCTCTGTGAGGAAGGAAAATGGAAGTAAAGAAAATGCATTGGGAAGTACCACTGTCCAGACCAAGTATACATAGAAGAGATGCATGCTAAAGGTAGCACCATTCTGAAAACACTGAGGGATTTCTTTTCAAGATATTTGAAAGAGAGGAAAGAGAAGATATTAACACTTACTAAGCCTCTCCTATGTACCAGGCTTATGGAGTGTTATGGTGCTCAAAAAAGGACCAGCAATTCTGCTATAAGGCCTTCTCAAGTCCTTTTTAGGGCTGCTCATCCACCTTTGGATGACCCATACTCTTACACATAACTCCAAAAAGCTGTAGTATGTGTAGCAGCCAAACTCTGGTAAAACTGTCTTGGCAGATAGGTTAAACCAGGCTGAAGGTAATCTATAGGCCTCAAACCCATATGTGAGTTAGGGGATATCTATCCCAAGCTTGTCAAGACTTCCCCAGGTGGAATGGATGGATGAGAACAATTTCTTCCGATGGCTATGAAGGCAGCTGCAGGAGGTGCTGTGAAGCATTCAGAGCATGGTCAGATATTGAAGATGCCAAGGTCATTCACTGCATCCTGCTTCACCATCAGTCATCCTGACTTTTGTCCTGCCACTGGATTGCAGTGACTCTGGAAGAGAGTGAGACACAACTTTCCACAACTCTGTCCCACTCAAATCCAATTCACCCTCAAGTCAAGACACCACCCTGTGATGCCACTGGTCCTCTTTGAAAACAAAGTACAAACAAGGACAACAGCTATGTGCCAGGTATCATATTAAGTGCAGTCTTAAAAGATGGAGAGAGGAAGATCTCCATGGAGTACTTAGCAGAGAAGAATCACTTAGAATGAACCTTGCCAAGATGGGTTTACAGGAGTAACTGTACTGATGAGATCACAGATCCATTCTTTCATATGCAAATAAGGATGCGTCAGTTAGCAAAGATGATCCATTGATAAATCAAGTGAAGATAACCTGTCCTAGAGAAAACATGGAACTTAGATTATGAAGACTAATATTTCAGTTATGGCTTTGCTAATTCTAGCTTAGTGACCTTATGCAAATTATTTGACTCCTCTGGTCAAGAAATATTTATTAAGCACTTCCTATATGCCAGGCACTGTGCTAAGGTCTGAGAATACAAAGAAAAGAGAAAAAAATGATCCCTGCTCTCAAGAAACTCAGCATTTAATGGGGAGGAGAGGGAAACAATATACAAATACCTATACGTAAAATATATATATATAATATATGTAGTAGCTTGCATATATGTATATGTGTGTGTACATACATATGCATGTGTGTGTGTGTGTGTGTGTGTGTGTGTGAGTGTGAACTGGAGATAAGAGAAATCAGAAGATACTCCTTACCGAAGGTGTACTTTTATTTGTGTCTTTAAGGAAGCCAGAGAAATCAGGAGTCAAAGATAAGGAGGGAGAGAATTCCAGGTATGAAGGACAGCCAGGGAAAAATGTTCAAGATTAGGAGATGGAAGATGATGTACAGAGAACGTCAAGGAGGCCAGTGTCACTGGGATACATGGAAGAGTCTAAAAAGATTGACATGTAGGAAAGGGACAGCTTATGAAGGGCTTTAAAAGGAAATGGAGTCTTGGGAGGTTTGAAAAGGTTTGGAAAAGATGCTCTGAATGGAATATTGAATCAGTTAGAGAGGTGTAAAAGAATTGCTTTACTGTAGTGAGGGCCCAGTTGAGATTATGTAACAAATAAATAGTGAAACCAGTGAGCACAGTTAATGATTTTCTCCAATTTTATTTAGTAGCATATGAATAGAAGTGAAGGTAGTGGATAGTGCACCAGGGGTTTGGGTGGACAAGTTCAACCACAGGATAAGAGAGCAAAGGCTTCAAGACTAGAAGAGAGTGTAGAGATGGACTGGCTCACCAAGAGGTCAAGATGAGGAAGAGAGGAGAGTCTAACCAGTACAGGGATGATTGTCTGGCAAAGAACTGAGGGTAGAAAGACTAGAGGTTAAGGCAAGGATGGAGAACAGAGTTGAGGTTACATGGAAGAAGGAAAGATAAAATTATAACAGATTATATGCTCAGACAAAGGAATGAACAAGGAAGTGGAACACTTGAGGGTGATACCAAGATCAAGGATATCTTGAACATGACATCTACTCTAATTGTGTTGCGTAGAGGTCCCTAAGGGGCCAGGCAGCTAACCTAGGTATGAGGCAGGCCAGCTGTGGAGAGTGAGAAGTGAAGATGGGCTGTCTCAAAATATGGAAGTTCTCTCTGGGCCTCAAGTTCCTCACCAATACAATGGAGGTGCCATCTGCCCTACCCAGGCCAGAGGAATGTGGTCCTGGGCCAGAGGGTCAAATGAGTTAATGTATGTATAAATCATTTTTGTATTGGTAAAGCACCATATGAAGAGGGATAGGAACTGGACTTGTTAATTTATTGGCATCAGGAACTTACAGGCAAGGGCCTCCGTACCAAGGATGATCAGGACCCTTTTCTAAAACATAAAATTTTAGAGGATTGCCTGGGGTCCTGAGAGATTAAGTAATTTGCTAAGTTGCCTGGTTCACACACAGTATGTGTCAGAGACGGGACATGAACACTGGTCTTCTTGGCTTCAAAGCAACACTGTCTTTCTTCCTTCTTAATAATATCTGTTAATATTTGTGGAATTTTATTGATGTTGAATTGAAACTTTATCTCTTCCTCAGTGCCTAGGTTCTTTTTTAAATGGATCTGTGATCTCATTGGCATAGGGAATTCCCAAGCAAAGAACTCTCTCAATTATGCAGGTTGGCACTTCCTCAGAAATTTAGAGTTGTGTCTGATAAGGTAAGTATCTTGCTCAGTGTCACAGAACCAGTAAATATCAGAGGCAGATTTTCCTAGATCAAAAGCCATCTCCTTATCTACTATGCCCCACTGCCTCTTTTCAGTAGGCTCTTAATAAATGTCATTATTTTGTATTCTCCTCCCAACCATTAGCCTTCTCACTAGCCTTTGTTATCAAACATAAGTACTAGGACCTCTGAAGGAGTCGTCACCACCACATTTGCCTCTCAGGGAAGACAAGGCCAGCAATGGCAGCAGTAGTGACAAAGTCTCTCCAAAGAGAAGTCATGGCAAGACCTAAAAAATAATCAGGCAAGGTTACATCACCCCAACCACAAACTGCTCATACAGAGACAGGTGTATTTCTTAACAACTACTCACCATTCCTCCCTATTTGTCAAGCAGATAGGAATTCCACAGGTCCTTTACTCTAAACAGCCCAGATGGTAGCTGTTCTCATCTACGACCTGTATTTCACACTCAGTGATGCTTTTTAATTACAGAGTTATCAACATCATGTGATTTTCAAACACATTGTGGGTGGTACTTGTTTTGAAACTGCTAACAATAAATCCCAGCAGAGTGAGAACCACTGTGATAATAAAATAATTCACACGTAGGTGGATTCAACACTTTATTAAATGGTTACAAGGTAACTGATACCCAGAAGTATTTTATAACATCTAATATTAATATGAATTCATTTAGAGCCATTAACAAAACACTCAGTGTGGCATTTTAAAGAGAAAGTGATCTATTTTTAAGAATAGACTTTTTAATGATCTAGACCTGTGATTTCATTTATAGAAAACTCCCAGTGAAGAAATTCCCTCTACTAACTCTTTTGCAACTTATAATCTTAGTTACCTGGATACCTGAAATGTTAAGTGACTAGCCCAGGGTTACACATGCTGTATGTGTCTGAGGCAAGAGGCCAGCTCTTTATCTATTATTCTATTAAATAGCATTCAGAGGAACGAAGCAGGGAGTCAAAGAGATGGTAGGTAAGAGAACTGGAATCGAAGAAGAATGATGACTTGTGATGATGAAATCCAGCTGATAAAATCCAACATGGATGATGTGAAGTACAGAAGTACTTCAAAAGTCCAGGAATCTAAGGGTTACCAACACAGAGGATGCTGGTAGGAGAAGAGGTAGAGAGGAGGAATGTAAGACAAGAACTTTTCACTTAGAAAGAAGGAAATGAGTCCTGGGTACATTTGACGAAATAGTGGTGATCATTTAAAAGGCATAGGTGAATAGCATGGACTTCAAATGTTGAAATTTATAGAGAGAGAAGTCAAGAAATGACATGGGGAAGCAAAGACAAGAAAGACACACTCATCTTGACCATTGAATTGGAAAAAATTGGGAAGGTGAAGCTAAGGTGAGGCTTCTGTAACCAAGAGCAATAGAGACTCTGAATGACTGAAGACAGGGTCTTCATGAATCTGGCTCACTTTCCCCTATGCCAAGCTGCCCATCCCTGACTTGATAGAAGATGGAGAACAAGGACCCAGCCTGTGATGTGATTGATATGAGCTTCTCCCAGGTGAGGAAACTCTCCTACCAAGCAGGTCACTGACATGACTCATTTAAAATGCTAGAAAATACAATGGAAAACAAACCTGTCTTAGCCTGGGGTGAGGTGTGGCAATGGGTCACAACATTTTTATAGTAGTAAAAGATTTGAAAAATGCTTCCCTCACAACAGCCCTGTGAGATAGTTATTAGTATAATCATCATTTCCCTTTAGTGATTATTCCGAAATGAACTACACATGGATATTAAATATGCAACAGGAAGAAAGAAACAGAAAAAGGGCACTCCTAAGGGGAAGTCATTCTCAAATTGGAGTCTGGTATCTGCTCTCCATTCTATGGGTCTTAGAGATAGGGGTGTTTTTGACGGTTTTCTGTGCAGTTTCATGTTTTATAGATAATTAAAGACATTGTCACATCTCTCTCTTCCTCTCTTCCACAGCTCCCTTCATCCCCTTTTCTTTGGCTTTTGGTTTTTCCTTCATTTTCAAGTAATAAAACATTGCATCCTTTGCTCTTTTCTTTTCTTTGGAAAAGAGGGGCTTTTTGATTTAAGCTATGCTCAGAATAAGAAGACAATGCAAGAAATATTCTCACATTTGGGACAAAGAGTGTAAAGTTATGAGACCACAAAGAGAATATAAGCTACCAAATACTGTTTTGTTTGCATCTTTCATAATACTTCACTTCTCTTGTTCCACTTGAATGGATCTGTGACCCATCTCATTGGTGAAGGCACTCATTCCATTGATACATGTTCCAGCTCATCTGGGAATTGCGATCCTATGTAATTCTTGCCATGTTTTTTCCATCAGTTCTCTGCAGAGGATCCATCCGATGGGCTGGAGGTGCTTATATTTCTGGGATGTCCAGAGTATGATAGAACAATGATAGATTTAGTTCTGGAAGAGACCTAAATGGTCATCTAGTCCAATTCCCTTCATTTTACACCCAAGGAAACTGGGGTCCAATGAGTGATTTATGCAAAGTTACCCTGGCAGTAATGGCAGAGCTTATATTCAAATGCAGGTCCTTTGTCATCAAATCCAGCCTTCTGTCTAATGTACCCTGCTAGCTACCTCTCCCAACTTTACTTTTTTTATAATTTATGGGTATCAGTAGATCCCACTGAATATCCAACTGTTATCCTTTGAATTTTTTAAATTCAATTTTACTTTCGGATCTCTTTTTCTCTCTACCTTCCCTTTGAACTCCCATTGGGGGAAAAAATTATAAACAAATTTCTGAATTGGCCATGTCCAAAATATATGTGTATATGTATGTAAACAGAGAGAGAGAGGAGAGAGAGACAGAGAGACAGAGACAGAGAGAGAGAGAGAGGAGAAAAGGAGCATTAATGATTGAATGGAACAGGAAAAATTTCATGGAGTATACAGCACCAGGAGACTACCATGGCACTAGGAGGAGGGTGAACCTTAATAGCAGTCAGAAGGTTGGGGTCATTGAAAATGTTGTGGAATTTCTCAAATGCTATCTGTCCCAGTATCTTCTTCCTTCTCCTCCCCCCAGCTCATCCATCTGGCCAAGATATACATATAGATGGATTCAGTCAATATGCTGCCTGTTCAGTTTCATGTCACAACTTGGACAATATCCTCATTCCTTTCTAGGCTGTACTCTGAACTTCCTCTACTATTCCCCAGTTCTTTAACCTGAAACCCCACCCTAGCCCAGAAATTTCCATAGTTGAAGGATCCCCCATCTTGCAGCCTCTCCCTCTGAACGGATGGTTCCTCCGAGTACTTCTATTTCAAGATCCCCTTGAAGTCATATCTCATACCTGTCCAGACTGCACTTCAGACTTCATGTATCATCCCCTCACCCTTTTTTCTCAGTTCCTGTTTATGTGTTGCTTCCCCCATTAGACTGTAAACTCCAGTGCATGACACACAGTAAGCACTTAATAAATAGTGGTTGACTAACTGACTGCATTTTTATCCACTTTGGTTTTCCAGTATGAATGGATGAATCACATATCCATTACCATAAATTTCACTGAACTGTCCTTGTAAGTATTTCAGGGCTTGTGGCATGGAGTGTGTGATCATCTTGGGAAAGGAAAATGTAGCAAACCTTTAAAATCCTTCTTTCCTTAGGACCTTTCTGATTACACTTGTGAGAATTTTTGGTGAAATGTTTAACACTGTAATTGATATCAATACCCATCAGGATATTGAATTCAGTCATTTCTGATTCAACCCTGTCATGAAGTCTCTTTTGGCATATGTCCTAAGATACCTTGTGAGCAGAACCTTCAAGAGTGTATTTTGTTCAGCCAAGTCAAAAAAAGAGGAAAAAAAATTTTTTTCTTTGCCTTGAAAGAGCTTACAACTTCATGAAAGTTTAACCTTATTAGGGAATTTAACCTTGTATCAACTTCTGCTGGTTGCTTCTACTTCTCACTTTCTTAAAATAAATAATAAACTTAATCCTATCTTCAATTCTCCAACTGTTAGGCCATACTTAAAATTCTGCTTCCATAATGGTAGAAATCCTAATAGGGGTGGGGAACCTGTGGTCTTGAGGCCACCTTGGGCTTTCTAGATATGTGGCCTCAAGGTCACAGGTTCCCCATTCCTGCCTTAGGATCACTCCTATGTCTCAATGAGGCATCAGCTAAGGATTATAAGAGAGGCCTTTTTACAGTAAGATTTAATATCACAAACCACCCTCCTGCTTTACTTCTCTCTGCCTTCTTCTGCTTTACTATCATCTCCTTCTGTGTATTCACAGTGGGCCCTAGGATACAAGACTGAAGTAACCCCCTGCACCAGTCTGCCCATGAATTCTGGTATCTCCCCTGCAACATCCCACCCCATGCCTTTGGTGCTGACTGGGAAAAAGATGGCTAAGCCAGTTGGTGCTTTAAAAAAAACTGGAGACCTGTTCACATATAATTCATTTGTGAGCTCACAATCACTACAATGTAAGACTATCATAACTACACAAATTAAAAATAAAGGACATGTGAAGACAGATGTTATCTGCATCCAGAGGATAAACAGAAGTATGCATAGAATAATTTTACATATTTGTGTCCGGTCATCCTGATGAATATCTGGTCCCTGGATTCAGATGGCTCTGGAGGAGAAGTGAGGCTGGTGACGTGTACAGCCCTCCCTCACTCAAAACAAAGTCAAGTACAACTCATGTCATCATTTCTCTGATGGCCTGGTCTTCTTCGGCAACGGACAAACACATACAGTAGGGGGGAAGGAAGACAAAAAAATCTCTTTTATAATACTGTTATAGAAATGCTTGTTTTGTTCTGTGAATTGAAAATAATTTTTTTTTAAAAACTGAGTGAAATTTGCCCTCCCTCTCCTTCTTCTGTGTCTTCTCACTTCCCCCCTCGCATTTCATTCAGCTACTCCTTACAGATGGCTTTTATAAAAATGACTGTTTTTTCCTCCTTTCAAGGCTGACCTTATCTTTTTTAAAAATCAGACTTTATCTGAATAAATATGGGGGGGCCAGGATGGAAGGATGCAATATAATTTACCCTGGCTCTATACCTACTGAGGCATAGGAGAACCTTAGACATGTATATGCCTACTTTAAAATAGACAAACTGCTACACTTTGCAGAAGTCACTAAGAGATCATTAATAGGAATCAGCTGAATACTTCTTGCTGTTGGAATATTCCCTCAATTAAAATTTACTTTTGTTCAGGTGATTTGAAAGATTGTACTTCTAGCAACCTTCTATTACTCACAAAAATCCTAATTGTTGTCCTATGACCAGAATTATGTGAATAAAATCAAAAGAAAATACAGATTAATTAAATGCCTGCTAAGTGAAAAACACAGTGCTTTGGGCTAGATCAGTGGTTCCTAATTTTTTTTAGTATGAAGACACCTTTTTAACACCAGAAAAATTTGCAGATCTCCACTTGGAAGATGTTGTAACATTAATATTATTAATTAATTAAATATATAATATAATTTTAAAAATATATATAAATTATTGTGATTTTGATTGCTGGGAATTAGGGCAAAGGCTGCTAATTTCACCATCTTCACCCAGTCCTATTTTGCTCCTGAATTGATTTGCATAGAAATCAGAATTATTATGGAGGTTAAAATAATCTCCTCATCCATAATAAACTCCATGTAAGGGTCCCAAAGGATGATTTGAAGGAGACCCAAGCTAGCAAATCAAGGACATGGTAGGAGTTTAATGGAATTTCCGACCATAAGTAGTATAAAAGTTTGAACTAAGCAAGACTGAGTGGCAGCAAGGGGAGAAGCAGTCCTAAAAGTAAACTTTTAAATTCCTAAGGCCTTCTCTAGACAGCTGACTGGGTACGTCTTGTGAGGGTCTGCCTCACACTAAAAAGGTAAAGATGACTCCTAGAGTTATTAATTAAGAACAAGTCAATTTTTCCCCTTGAAGCGAGGAAGCTATATTGCAAATGAAGACTAGCATATGGCATTAGTGGAGATGCCTGGTTAAAAAAAAAAAGCAAACAAAAGCAGCACACTGACATAGGGTGGGGAGGAAGAGAATGGAAGAAAATAAGCATTTATGTAGTATCTACTATTTGCCAGGTATTGTGTGGATCTGAAGCATAGGAGGCATAAATTACCTTGCCTACATATGTTCTATATGAGTCCCTGGCCATATGCGTCCCCTAACCACTTGTGTTGCCCACACATGCTCATCTATGTGTGTTTTCTGGTTACACATGTTCCTGCATGTGATGCCTCCCCCACTAGTGATGTAATGACCTATGGAAGAGTATGTCTAAAGGAAATCTTTCTTCACCCCTATTTTTCTATTCTGACTTTTGCTTTGAATTGTGTCCTGTGGCTGGCCCACTATATATAAATACATTAGCAGGGGTCTCCCAGACTATTTTTGCATGTGTCCTTGACTCATAAACAGTCTCAAAGGTGGTACAGTTTTCAAAAAGATCATTTTGAAGAAGGCTGGGTACTACATATGCAATGATCAAAAAACTGCTACGAATTCAGTGATTTTGTAAAAACTGAAGACTCTTTATTTGAATTCTCTATGGACAGGGAATACCCAAAGTTTCTCCATAGAACTATTTAAAACTGAGCCCACGGGGTGAGTTAAGATGGTAAGAGACTGAGGCTGAGTGATGTTTCTAGTCAGGGAACATCAGTGGTTGGAGAAGTAAAAAGGAACAAGGTCTCTTATTTGAAAAATGTTCTGATTCTGTGAATAAGTAAGCAAGGAAGGGTGCGGTACAGTGGAATGAGCTTGAGTCAGAGAACTTGGGTTCAAAGTCCAGTCCTGCTACTTATTACCTATAATGATTGGAACAAGTAATTTAATTTTTCTGGAAGTAGAAGAAAGGAAAATAGATGGATTTTTTTTCCCAAAGAAATCATTGTAGAGAAGGGGCCCATCTTCCTCCTCAGTATTAGGAACAACTGTTGACCAGCTACTACCAACACACAGAAAAGTACAGGAGCCCTGGGAGTAGTAGCACTGGCCCTGTCCTGCTTCTAACTGAGAGCCCACACCAGCATCCAGAGAAGCATCACCTTTTTTCACAAAAAGATTTTTTAAAATTTATTTTAAGTTATTTTAATTTTATTTTCAGTTTTGGATTATCTTCCTCCCTTTTTACTAACCCACTGAGAAGTTAAGAAAAGCAAAACCCATTACAAATATGTATAGTCTTGGAAAATAAATCTCTGCATTAGCCATGTAGGAAGGAAGGAAGGAAGGAAGGAAGGAAGGAAGGAAGGAAGGAAGGAAGGAAGGAAGGAAGGAAGGAAGGAAGGAGACAAAATATAGGGAAGCAAGTCCCATGGAGAAAGGGCAAACTAACCCCACCAAATACCACCATAACCCACAAGGCAGACAAGCCAACCTAGTTCAAGTGGGAGAGACAGGACGTAGCATGTGTCAGTCAAATCAAACCACAACCACCACCTTGATCACCCTGCCCACAGACCTAGATAGAGATAGTGCAGGACCCTGAACCCAAGAGCCTTGGGAATAGCAATGCTTCTAGCCCAATATCCACAGGCATCCTCATGGAAAGCAACCCCTGTGGAGATGTAGCCTGGCAGCTGCTTTTACAGATACTACAGCTGTAGTTACTGGAGACCCAGAAAAGAAAGCTCTTGGCACCAAAGTCCTTGGCTCTGTCAAATGGTTCAACATCAGAAATTGATATGATTTTATCAGTGAAAATGACATGAAAGAAGAAGCAGCAGCATCTGGTTTGTCACTGGACCTTGAAGACCAAGAGACTTTTCCATCTGACTTGGAACTGAAAGATTCCATATGTGTTGTCTCCCTTATCGGAATGTGAGCTTCTTGAGAGCAGAGACTTTCTTACTTTTTTGTTTCCAAAGATTTTTCATATAATAAGTACTTAATATATGCTTTATTCATTCATTTATTTATTTTTCTGAGACAGCTTGAAGGGGTGGCTGGGTCAATGGTAGGTTTTTGACCTGTCCAGGTTTGTAGATAACAGGGAAAGAACTAAGAGATAAGAGATGAAATAATAATAAGTTTTATATAGTATCAACCTAATGCCAGGTACTATGTGCTAAATGCTTCACAAATACTACCCCATTTGATCCTGACCCCAGGGAGGTATCTGCTGTCATTATTCCCACTTTATAATTGAGATTTCTGACTTGCCTAGGGTCACAACGCTAGGAAATGTCTGAGGCCAGGACTTGAACTCAGGTCTTCCTGATTCCAGACTTGTTGCTGTATGTATCTACCATACTACTTATATACAAGGATGATCAAAAGACAAGCTTCCAGAGGAGACAGGAGGACAGGGAATCAGAGGCACAAGAAGGGGAAAAGGTGAGACTTTAGTTGGCCTTAAAGGCTGAGAAATGAAATGACATAAAACATAAGTAAAGGCTCCTAGGAAAGAATGGGCAAGCCAAGTTCTAGGGACCATGACTGAAGGACTTTGACAACAACAAAAGCTTCATTCAAGGGAATAGGTGGAAAAGTAGATTAGTAAGAGAAGTGTTCGGTCTTTCCCCCCTCCCCCTCTTTCATCAATACTATCCGTTCTTCTCACTAGCAGTTTACTCTCTATCTATCCATCAAAGCCCACCTTTTACTAAAGGGTCACACTTGAGGACCTAGAGGGACACATGTGGCCTTGAGGCTGTAGGTTCCCCACCCCTGTCCTAGACTATGGAAGACCTTGGGTAATACTCCTGTCTCATTCCTCCCGTCCTCCATTTTAACTCAAACACCCTCAAAGGCACCATGTCAATGAGAAAGAAAGGTCAATCTTGCTTAGAAATTCTTTTGCTATTCCTTAGCCAGACAGAGAAATTCTCTACTGTGAAAGGCCAGGAATTCTCTCTTCAGTTTCTTGTGTTGTAAGGAAACTAAAAGATCTGAATTCAAATTCTTGTGCCCCTATAGAGCAATGAAAACTGCTGGCCAACCCTGGACAAGAACAGGGCATTAATTCCTAAATGAAGAGCCAGAATAGAGGGTTCAACCTCCAATTTTTTAAACATCAGACTGAGCCCACACTGCTTCACAGAGGGGAAATTACATGTCACCAGCCCTGCTCAGAAGGGCTTACACACTAATGCATGTAGACCATGCCAAAACAAAACATGGTTTTACCATATGGCATGTAGTTGAGATCTTACTCTTAATTATATAAGTCTTTGCAAATCCTTCAGTGTGAAAGACGAATTGGGGGAGGCTGGTGTTTGAAGCAAAAGGCATTCCAGGCAGCCTGCGTGTAATGTGACAAGCCCAGAGTCACTAACCCAGAGTGACCCAGGAAGCCTGCCAGGAAGGGCAGGTGCTGCTGGAGCTGAGATCTGTCTCTGCAGGTTGATATCTGTGCCATTGGATGGCCACTGAATCCTAGGAAGTAGAGTGGCCCAGGAACATTTCACCTAGCTCACTGCCTTTTACAGATCACCCACAGAGCTGCTTCTCTCTCCAGGGCAGAACCACATCCCAGCTGAAATCAGGATGGCCCTGGAAAAGGCAAAGGAACACAAGACAAAGGTGCTATAAGAAGTAGCTTATTTTCAGCTATCCAAAGGATTATGGGGTAGCAAGGGAATGAATGATGGGGTGCTCCTGAGGCATACCCTATCATGTTGGTCAAGGGAAGAATGCAAAATGACCTGAATGACTTTTGGTTGGGGCTAAGCAAAATAGAATGTTAAAGCTGGAAAAGACTCCTTTTTATGCAAACATACATACACATATGTATATATACACACAAGGTATATATAACTTGTACTGTATGTGCATACATGTATGCCTATATATTGTATACACTGATGTATAAATATAAGGTTATGTGCATATATCTGTATATATGTATGTATGTATACAAATATATGTGCCTATATGAGCATCTATACACACATGCATATATATGTATGTGAATAAGTATATGTATACATACAAGATATGTACTTTGTATCATATATGAACATATGCATGTGCATGTCTGTGTAACCCTTTTCCATAAAGGGACCTAGTAATCCCTTTTAGGAAAAAGTACCCCAGTTCTCATCACACTGGGCTTGAATAGAGGTTCAGTACAGAGGGAACCTAATCCCCAGAAGCAAGGATTCAGGCCTTTTCTTTCACTTTTTAGTTCATCAAACTCCCACCCCACAGTCCCCGGAGTTAATTTCTGAAATAAAACTTAAGTGTGGCTCATTCCAAAGGGAATAAACAGTGTCCTTTCTGAACAAGTTAATGTATGAAGTGGCCAATATCAGTTATAGGAGAATTATTTATGTCCTCTACCACAAAAGAAATAGTTTAAACACAGATGATTTCTAAGCTCAAACCGACAAATACTTAGAATATAAAGCAGCAACCTATAACTTCTATTATACTACCTCAAGAGGTTGAATACACATTTCAAATTCACCTCCAATCCAAGCAGCAACTCAAAGTCAATATCTTCTAGCCAACCAAGCATGCATAACATGCTCCTGGCAATGACCATCTTCTCCACCAAGACAGATGTGTTTGTAGGAAGCACTTTCTCCTGAAAAACCAGTATTAAATTCTATGATCAAAAGAGATAAAAATGATAAAGCACTTAGCAGAGTACCCAGCACATAGGAAGCACAATATAAATGTTAATTTTCATTATCATCATCATCATCGTCATCACTCCAGAACTCTCAAGCTCACCAAACAGCCATCAAGCTAAAAACATTCATTTCAGGATCACTATTTAGTCATGTGTATTCAAAAAAAGAAATGCAAAGTGAAAGAACCAGCTAAAGCACTAAAGATTCAATCTCAGGTTTACCTAGGTAAGAACATGTATTTACTGCTGTGTGTGTGTGTGTGTGTGTGTGTGTGTGTGTGTGTGTGTGTGTGTTCACCAAAGTTGCTGCTGGATGAGGGGAGAAGAGAGAAAAATCTACCCACTGATCTGGAATGTAAAAGAAATGTGTCAGAATTTGAAGTCATATATTTGAAAGATGGAAAGAATGAGTAAAATCAGGAGTATTTTCTCCTTTTAAAATCTACTGATTGCTAGGCTTAAATCTTCTGACTCAACTTGTTGTCATCTTGGATATGGCACTCATTGATGGAGACCATAGGACCCAATCAGTAGCCTCTAGTTGGGAATATCCTTTTACATGGGCCCCACTAGAAGGGTCCAGGGCATAGGCCCAGCTCCACTGGATGCCATAACCTAGAACACTGGTGAGTTCCCCCAGTTACTTCCATTACACATGTATGAATTGTATTAGAGGTAGCTAGGTGGAGTAGTGCTGGGCCTGGAGTCAGGATGAATTTAATTCAAATCCAGCCTCAGATACTTATCAGTCATGTGACCCTGGATGAGTCACTTAACTTCTGTTTGCCTCAGTTTCCTCAATTGTAAAATGGGGATAATGATTGCACCTACCTCCTAGGGTTGCTGAGACAATAACATAGTAGGCTCTATGTAAATGCTTATTTCCTTTTTTTCCACATGATAAATTCCCAACAGGAAGTCAGTAAACACTTTGAGGAAAGGGATTATTTCATTTTTTTTCTTTGTAGCTTCCTTGCCTAGCACAAGCGTAGCTATTTAGTAAATGCTTGAAAAGGCCATGCCTCCACTTTCTCTCCTCTCACTCTCTTCTCAGCCCCTTACAATCTGACTTCTGACCTTGTCATTCCACCAGAACTGCTCTCTCCAAAGCTACTGATTGTTTCTTAGTTACCAAAACCAGCCACCTTTTCTCAATACTTAGCTCCTTGACCTCTCTGCAATGATATTGTTAATTACTCAGGACCTCCTCCTTGATCCTCTCTTTTTTTTAGATTTTCGGGGTACCACTCTCTCCTGGTTCTTCTCAGTCTCCTTTGCTGGATCCTCCTTCAGATCATGCTCTCTAACCGTAGGTGTCCCTCAGAGTTCTGTCCACCCCTTCTCTAATTACATAAAATCTCACCCCTCAATTCTATTGCCTTCCCTTTGTTAATTATTACTTATTTATCCTGTATATGTCTTGTTTGTACACATTTGTTTGCTTGTAACCACCATTAGATTATGACCTCCTTGAAGGCAGAGATTGCTTTTTGCTTCTTTTTATATCTCCTGTGCTTAGCACAGTATCTGGTACATGGTAGGTACTTAATAGATGTTTATGACTGATTGCTTGATTACTAGTATCCCATGGTACCCCATTCTCTACTCTTAGGGTGCTTGAGCAGAAATGGTCTATCCCTACGGCTGAACCTCTATAGCTATCCAACAGTCCAAGCCTCTTTACACACGTTCAAACCAGGGGTTTGTCAAGGAAGGGGTTTACAACTCACCCAAGCAATGCTGACCGCTCAGTGGCCACTGCTGTGACCTCCTCCCTCCTTGGCAGCCTGCCAGCTCCTGAGCCTATCTGTTTCTTTATACTGCTTTCAGAAGCACTGTAAAAAAAGCTCTGTTTGCTGGAAGTTCTAGAGGTCACCTACTCTAAAAGGAAATCCAAGGAGGGCTGAAGATAGGATGCATTATACTCAGCAGAGAATATGGACACCAAGGGGAGAAGCAGGTTGATTCCCCCTTTTGGAAAGATTCAACTAACAGGCAAGTGTCTACAATTTTTTTTTTAATAAATTGATACCATTTCTATCTGGCCTTGAACTTCATTAATTTTAGGAGTATAATTTTCTTATACTTTTCAACTTTTGCACATTAATGGTTACAAAGTAGAGAAGCACATTGATATCCCCTTTTGGAAATATTCAATTGACAGGCAAGTGTCTGTCTTTTTTTTTTCTTTTAATTAACCTGTTCTGTTCCTATTTGACCTTGAACCTTGTTTATTTTTAGGAGGGATTTATTTTCTTTTATGGAACAAGAGTGTCTCTGTCTCTGTCTCTCTGACTCCAGCCCTGACTATCTTTGTCTTAGTCTGTTTCTTGAATGTCCTCTTCAGAGTGTGAGCTGAGTGGAGTAAGGAGGCAACCTTAGCACAGAATTGTCCTACTTTCTATTTTGGCTTGGGTGGGTCAATAAGATATAGGAAGGATCATAGGGCTCAGAGATGGGAGGAACAATAAGGGAGAGAATCTCAGAGTTGGAAGGACTTTAGCAGCCATCCAGTCCAACCCACACCTGTACGAGAATCCCCCATTACAACGTAACTGACAAGTGGTCATGCAGCCTGCTCTTGGAGAAATTCAGTGAGAGGAAATTCACTACATTCCACAGCAGCCCCTTCTACTGTTGCACAACTCTAATGGGGAAGTTTTTCCCTGTAACCAGCCTGTTTGCCTCTTTGCAATTTAAAGGACCTCTTTGCTCCTTGTTCTCTGCCCTATGAAGCTAAACAGTACAAATCAATTCTCATTCTTCAAGGCAGCTCTCCTTATTCCCCTGAGTATTTTCTTCTCCAGCCTAAATGCCCGAGTTCTCATCGAATCTAACCTGTTTGTTTTATAAATGAGGAAAACTGAGGTCAGGAAGAGAGGACCTATTAGTCCAAAGTCACTCAGGTGAGAATCAACAGTGTCAGCTTGAAACCCAGGTCTCCTGACAGAAAATCTCCTCCCCTTCCTATAAATCTTCCTACAAATCCAAGTCAGTCCAAGTTTGAATGAAACAATACCAACCTCTCACCCCATCCCAACCCTTTAACTACCATAGGCACAATTTTAATAATTATTGCTTATTTCATTGCAAGATGAGGGAAATTTTTGTAACATAATTCTATAAGGTTTGGACTCCGTACAGAACCTATGTTCCAAAGAGTTTTAAGCGTGTCTCTCTGCCTGCCCTTACTTATTCCCCATAAGGGTGGAAGAATCAGACATTAAACATTCCCCTCCGAGGGAAGTATCTTAAGTGCAAGGAAAATACAAAATATTGTCATCAAGCAGAAATAAGAGTATCCTTGCTCTCTAGGTGTGGGCATTTCTTCCCATGGGGTCTCAGAAACATTTGCATTTGCAAACAGGGGAGAATGCTGGTAGTCTGAGATCTTCTGGAGGAGAAATTTCCTTCTAACCCTTAAAGCTTTCTTCTTTCCTTCCTTTTCTTTCTTGTCACTTGTTTATTCATTTATTCATGCATTCCTCTATTTATTCACTGATCTAGTTATCCATTTATTTACTTGCTTGCTTACTAATTTAGCTATTTATTTTTGTTCAAATTCAATTTTATTTCATTTTCAGATCCTGATCCATTTCCTTCTACCTTCTTCCCCTTCTTTGCCTGACCCTCTCTCCCCCATCAAGAAGGCAAGAAAAACAAAATCTCTATTACAAATATATTGAGTCAAGTAAAACAAATTCCCACATTGGTCATTTCATATACGTGTGGGTGTATGGGTGTGGGTGTGTGGGTGTGTGGAGAGAGAGACAGAGAGATGGAGAGACAGAGGAAGAGAGAGGTAGGTAGGTGGTACAGTGGACAGAGTGGGGAGGATCTCAGTTCAAATCTCACACACTTACTCAATGTGTGACCCTGGTCAAGTCACAACCCTATTTGCCTTAGTTCCTCATATGTAAAATGAACTGGAGAAGGAAAGAGCAAACCTCTCCAGTGCCTTTGTGATTTGGCTTCACCTTTACTGATTTCTCTGACATATCACATTTTTCTTTCTGTAGCCCATCTCTTTGCCTTCTCTCAAGGATGCAGTTTTAGGAAATAATCATCAAAGCTTGCATTCCTCTAGTGCTTTATTATTACAAAGCCGTTTACATATATTAATTCTTTATTCTTTTTCTGAAAACCCCAAATGGAGTCACAAAGAGTTGGACACAACTGAAACAACTCAACAACAACAACAACATGGAAACAGACAGAGCCAAAGGGAGGTCTCATCCTATACTCTGAGTCCATTGTCTCTGAAAAAAATGGGTAACATTTCATCATGAAGTAGTGGTTGATCCCTGTGTTGATCAGAGTCCCTAAGTTCTTCAAAGTTGTTTGTCTTTACAATATTGGTATTACTGTATAAACTGTTCTCCCCGTTCTGTTCACCTCTATTCTGTTCACCACATCTATTCAAACAAGTCTTCCCAGGTTTTAAGTCCTTGCTTTTAGTATATCATTCTGGTTACTTTCTGGCCTGTGTTGCCAAAGTATAGCACAGGGTACAGAAAAACAGGGAATAAAGCAGGTGGAAAATTGTTTTCAAAAGTGAAGTAACAAGATAGCAGGACTTTATTGGAAGAAGTTTTCTTTCTTTCCTTCCTTCCTTCCTTCTTTTCTTTCTCTTTCCTGTGATTTCTTTGGCATAGGAATTTCTTTGTACTAAAACAGAAATAGATAGTTATCTGGGAGCACCAAGAGGTTAAAGGGATTTAGTCAAACTAACCTTAGTCAGTATGTTTCAAAGCAAGACTTAAAAAAGTCAGACTTTTCTCACTCCAGGCTGGCTTTCTCTTTCATTTTAGTTGCCTCTTTTGCTTGAGGGATGATGAAAGAGAATACATTTGAGAGGTTTGTGTTTCTGGTAAAAACATGGGGATTCTACAGAACTAACACACACACACACACACACACACACACACAGATTAGACCAAAAACAATTCCCCAATGGATAAGCTGTCAAAAGAAATAAACAGTTCTCAAAAAATAAACTATACACTATCAACAATCATATGAAAGCTTACTCCAAATCACTGATAATGAGAAAGGCAAATTAAAACAACTCTGTGGCTTTACCTTACACTGGCAAACTGGTAAAGATGACAAAAGACAGAAATAGCCAATGTTGGAAGCACTATGAATACAGAGGAAAACTGATACATTGTTGGTGAAGCTGGAGAACGGTTGAACTGGTCTGGAAAGCACTTTGGAATTATACTAAGATAGTAACTCAAATGTTCATACCATTTGTCCCAGCTATCCCACTGTTACGCACATAATGCAAGGCATCAAGGAGAGAAAGAAAGGTTCCATAGATACCAAAATATTTATAGTGCTACTTTTGTATCAGATAAGAACTGGAAACAAAATAAATGCCTATCATTTGGAGAATAGCTAAACAAATTCTGGTACATGAATGCAGTGAAATACTACTTAACTCTAGGAAATGATGAGTAAGAAAAACATTGAAAAGCATGAGAAGATATATGAATTTATATTAATCAATTTATATATCTTCCTATTATATATGTGTGTATAAATATATATATATATTTGAATCAGCAAAGTAAACAGAACTAAGAAAGGCTATAACTACATATACTTAGAGTACAAAAATGACCCTGAATTCTATGTAATGGGCCCAAATAAGAGGTGTACCCCTCTCTCTGCTTTATGGGGAGGAGAATTATAGGTAAAGAACACTGTCTAGTATTATCATACTCAATGTGTTGGCTAGTTTTGCCACCTTGCTTTTTTTTTCTTTTTTGTTCTTTGTTACAAAGAATTTTTGTCCAAATAAGGGAGGATAGAGGGATATATTTGGAAGTAAAATTGATATAATAAAATATATCAGTTACAACAAGTTTAAGTGCTTTACATATTGTTGGTTGGTTGTTGTCCTTCATTCTCGAAGAGGACCAAAATGACATCACCATTGTAAAGTGAAATTTCAGTGTGTCCAACTGTGGCTGATCAGATCAATATGAGCTCAGAATGCGCCACCACCGGTTGTGCACAGATAGTCCATGTGAATATTTGGGGTGGATACTCCAAATTTGCGCATCCTATGTTTACTTTGTGCTGTCCCAATTCTGCTTTTGCTCATAGAGCACAGCACCCTTTCTGATGTGGGCACACCATGTTGAGTGGTCCTGTGCCAGTGTCTCCCATGTTGCACAGTCAAATCCAAAGTTCTTGAGAGAGACCTTGAGAGTGTCCTTGTATCACTTCTTCTGACCACCATATGATCGCCTGCCCCATGTGAGTTCTCCATAAAATAGTCTTTTTGGCAATTGTACATTTTGCATTCCAACAACGTGGCCAGCCCATCGGAGCTGCACTCTCTGAAGCAGAGTTTGAATGACTAGCAGTTTAGCTTGAGCAAGGACTTCAGTGTCTGGTACCTTATCCTGCCAGGTGATCCTTAGAATCTTCCTAAGACAGTCCAAATGGAAGCAATTCGGTTTCCTGGAATGGCGCTGGTAGACTGTCCATGTTTTACAAGCATATAACAATGGCTCTGTAGACCTTCAGTTTGGTAGTCAGTCTAATACCTCTTCTCTCCCAAACTTTTCTTCAGAGTCTCCCAAACATTGCAGTAGCTCTGGCAATGCATGCATCAACCTCATTGTCAAGGTGTACATCCTTGGAAAGTACACTACCAAGGTAGGTGAACTTTTCCACAGCATTCAAAACTTCTCCATTTGTTGTAACCAATGGTTCCATGTATGGATGGTGTGGTGGTGGCTGATGGAGCACCTATATTTTCTTGATTTAATTATTAGGCCAAAATTAGCACAGGCAGCAGAGAATTGATCCATACTTTATTGCATCTCAGCTTCAGAGGCTGCACTGAGTGCACAGTCATCTGCAAACAGAAAATCATGCACCAACACTCCCTCCACTTTGATCTTGGCTTGTAGTCTTTTCAAATTGAAGAACTTACCATCAGTATGATAGTTGACCTTGATGCTGTGTTCATCCTCATTGAAAATATTTGAAAACACCATACTAAAAAGCATGGGAGCAAGCTCACAGCCCTATTTCACTCCACTGGTGACTGGGAAGACACGAGAACATTGTCCGCTATCCAGAACTCGGAGTGCCATCCAGAATGCCATCATGAAATTGACGTACAATACTGACGAACTTCTCCAAGCAACCAAATTTTGCCATAATTTTCCACAAGCCCTCACAACTAACAGTGTCAAAGGCCTTGGTAAGATCTACAGATGTTACATACATATCTCTGTTCTGCTCCTGGCATTTCTCCTCCAGTTGTTGGGCAACAAACACCATATCAACTGTTCCTCAGCCCTTTCTGAAGTCACACTGGCTTCACATATTGTAGGTGCTCAGTAAATACTGATGATTGGTCGGTGTCTAGTAATCAGAGGGATTTCAAAGGAGAAGCCAGTTTCCTTCCTGTTTTAACCCATCCCACATTTGATCTTTACTTAGTCTTTTTTCCCCCCAGCTCTGTCCCCTAACCATTCATAATTGCTGTAACTTCTAGATCAATGAACTGTGTTCATTAGACCACACTCCCCATTTATGTGAACACATTTAACTATTACTGGAACATGAGTCAAGTATAAAGCAATGATTCACGTATGTGTTTTTGGAGGCACAATGGAGCATTTTACAGGCTCATTATCTACTGATGAGTCACTCGAGGAAAGCACAAGAAAAGGAGGAAGAGTGAAGACAGGAGAGGCAAAGGAAAATAACAGAATCATAGCTATTTAAGAGAGGACTTTAAAGATCATCTAATTCATCATGCCCATTTTTACAGATGAAGGAACTGAGGATGAGAAAGGTAAAGTAACTTACCCAAAATCATAGAGTAAGTTAGTGGTTGATTTAAGACAAGAGCTCAGATCTTCTAGCACATAATAGGCCCTTAATAAATGCTTTTTGGTTGATATAGTCTAACTCAAGTCAGTACTTTGAAAGGAAAGGAAAAAGGTAGCGAGGGTAGCACCTTCTCAGAGGCCTCTCCCCTTACTGGATACACACAAAGAAGTTTATTTCAACAGAGTATCTGCCTATGCATTCTCCTTTGAGCTCCTGAGATAACCATGGTTCATAAATCATGAAGGGCTAGGGTTTCTAGTACCACAGCTCCTGAACCCCACCAGCGTGTTCCCCATTCAACCAGATGACATTTAGGAAAAGGATTTACTGAAAAAGAAAAATGAGAACAGTTGTTACCAAGTATTTCTTCTGAAAAAATCCAAGGGTATATTCTCTCACAAATAGACATTAAGTCCATAGGGAAAGTAGACTCAAACTTAAAATATAATGGTAGTAAGGCATCTGTGTAGAGAACTCAAAACAAAGAGGAATCTCCTAATTCCTAGGTCTGGAAGTGCCTTTTCCCTTTTGCTTTCATGAAGATTGCTGAAAGGTTTGGGGGCAGCGATCTTTTCATTGATTATTTCCAATTTATCCTGTACGTAGTTTATTGATATAAAGTTGTTCACACATTGTCTCCCTCATTACATAGTGAGTTTCTTGAGAGGAGGGATTTTTTTTGTCTTTTGTCTGCCCAGTGTTTAGCACAGCAACTGGTAAATAATAAATTCTTTAATAAATGCTTGTTGACTGACTATAGGGTCTGTGACTGTGTCTGAAAAGACAGTCCTCAAGTATTCTTCTCATCCTAAAGAAAGGGGGTGGAGCTAAAACTTCCAGAGAAGTGAGAAGTGAAGAAACACAGGGGGGAGAGAAAGAGGGGAATACATGAGTTCCTCTGCCACTCACAAAGGAATGAGAATGAGGAAGAATGGGGAGACTATTCCTACTGTCACTGAATTGACCAGGAGTGAGATGCTGAGGGGAAAAAAATTAACTGAAGTATGGGTAAACCACATGGAGCCAGTGCAGGAACAGTCAGAGCTGTCTCTGATGCTGAGAATGAATCAGGTGAAACTTCCATTTCCTCATCCTCTTAAATCATTCTGGCTTTGCAGTAAGCCTATGTCCCCAACCTTTATTTCAGTCTTCATTGTTCACTTTCTGCATTTTGGCATTTACTTTCAAAAGAAACTGGTTCCTCCAGGTTCCACTCATTGAGTGTGTCTGTTAATTCTTGGGGAATTAAATGCAAGTGAAAAGGGGGCTATGGTGAACCAAGAGAACAGATGGAGAAGGAGAAGGAGATTCTCTTTCTAATTATTGAGACTACCAGTTGGGAGCCTGAGCTGAACAAAAGAGATTTTATTGATACATGTTATTATAGCTCCCCCAAAGCAAAGAAGAATAAATTAATCCTGGACGTAGGATCTAGTAGGATATGATTTAGGTACCTGAGTGGGAATCATCCAGCAACATGCCATCAAATGTTTAACATACCAGCTTGGAGGAGGTTTTGGGGAATACATACACAACTCACTTTTAAGTTTAATCTGCACAATTAACATGTTCTCCATCACTAAGTCCAGACAATCAACAAAACAATAAATCAAGCCCTGAGTTGTAGCATTTACAGATTTCCAAAGTGTAAATACTCACAATGAAAATTTAACAATTGCTTGTTGGTTAGAGCTGGACCCACACAACTCTGTAGACCTCTAAAGAAATCCCTCCCACTACAGGAAAGCCTAGCAGTGCCTAGAAAGAAAACCATACCAGAAGAGAGGAATGGAAGAGGGCAGAACATATGTATCAAAACAGGAGGGTAAAGAAATAAGGGTAGGGAGAAAGGGGAAGAGGGAAAGAGACAGAGACAGAGACACAGAGAGACAGAGAGAAAGAGCCAGAGAGAGAGAAAGAGAGAGACAGAAACAGAGAGAAAAAAAGAGACAGAGGGACAGAGAGGGAGAGAAAGAGAGACAGAGAGAAAGAAAGACAGAGGGAGAGAAAGAAAGACAGAGAGAAAAAGAGAGACAAAGAGAGAGAAAGAAAGAGACAGAAGGACAGAGAGACAGAGAGAAAGAAAGAGACAGAGGGACAGAGAGACAGAGAAAGAGAGAGAGATAGAGAGGGAGAGACAGAGAACTGGGAGAAATATACTAGTTCTCTTCAGTCAAATTACCTCTGACCAACTCCTGAACCACTGTTTTATACATACATACATACACACACACATATATATTTGTTATTCTGAACTTAAATACAAAAAATGAATATTTTCATTCAAATAAAGGACTGCATATAAAAATGGGACTCTCTATTATGTATGGTTTTTAAAATATAATAAATTCACCATGTTAATTTCTAAACTATCTTCATTTGCCTTTTGTTCCAAACTGTCATTTGTTCACTCCATGTTTAAAAAATGCTTCGAAGAAATAGAATTTATTCTTAAAAAAAACAAAACAAACCTGACAACCCACCTTCCCCCTCTTTTTTTCTTCTAAAGAGGTGGACTAGGAGACCTCAAACACCTTCACTTGCAACTAGTGATGTAAAATTTCACTTTTGTCATCATGTTCAAAACAACAAGGGCTTTCGAGCTGATCTACTAAAGGAGGATAGACTGCATTAAGGTGCATAAGAAGGCATTTCCCTAAAGAGAACAATATCTGGTGTTTCCACAGACAACTCTAACTGAAGCGGTACCCTGCATTTGGCTTGAAGAACAGTGGGAAAAAACAACAAATATTAATTCTTCATAGATACTCGTGTTCCCCTGTCTGGCTACAACTTAACCACACCGAGTTGCCAGACCCAATTGGGAATTCCACATTCTTTTCAAAGTCTCCCTCAAACTCTTGCTGTAAGATTAGCCTCAGAATTCCCAACCAACCTTAAATAACTGAAAGGAAAAATAATGGATAAATTCAATTCAGTCCAACAAGCATTTATTTACTTGACTTTTATATTCTAGACACTGGAGACACAAAGACGAAAATAAACAGTCCCCTCCCTCCACTGGGATATAAGATTTGCTGTCTACTAGGATAAGAAAAATAATGATACGGATGATGTCACAAGCATAACATGCCCTCAAGAAAGGGTCAAAAATATTGAGTATAATTCTACCTCACTACAATTTTGTATCAATAAGTAGAAGTGTGCATATATACATACATACATAAATGTATACATGTTATGTATATGTGATACATAACACACCAATATAATATATAATGTAACATAATACAATACAATATTATATACATATATGCATACCCTAGCTTAAACAGCCCCTCTGACAGCCATTCTGGTTAAAGGTATTGTACCCTTTGGCAGAGAATAGAATCTTGGGGACTGAGAGTTAACACACAGGAATTCTAAGTGAATTAGTAAAAGCCCTATTACTTGGGGCATGCAGCATCAAAGTCTGATCTATGTAGTTATGAAAAAATTTTATATTTTAATAGCTGATTTGATAGAGAAACTATGTGATCCATGAGAATAAGATCTGGCTTTATAGTAGAGGACCTGGGTTCAAATCCTTACTGCTACTTTCTACAGTGACCTTAGGGCAGTCACTTAGTATGTCTTATCTTTGGTTTCCTCATCTATAAAGGAGTTGGACCATATGACCCCCAAAGTACATTTCAGCTTTAAATCTACAGTACTGTCATCCAGGTGAGTGGCCCTGATTTAGAGTCAGGAAGACCTGAGATCAAATCCGGGTTCAGACACTTTATTAACTGGGTGACCGTAGTAACCCTGTTTGACTCAGTTTTCTCATCTGTAAAATAAGAAGGAAACAGCAAGCTACTCCAGCATCTTTGCCAAGAAAACCCCAATTGGGATCACAAAGAGGGGGAACACGACTGAAAACGACTGAACAACTATCATCCCATATATTATTCAGAAAACTTGGGTTTCAATCCTAACTCTGTCTACATTGGCAAAATCACTTATGAAGCTCAGATGATGTAAACATATTCTGTACAATGCTTAGCAAACATTTAAGTGCTATCCAAGTGGCAGCTGATATTGTATCTCATTCTTTCCTCACAACTACTCTGGGAAGTAGGCAGTACCAAATATTATGATGATACTGGTGTTACCTCCATTTTACAAATAAGGAAACTGAGGCCACTAAGAGAGGCTAAGTGACCTGACCAAGGTCATACAGTCAGTAACTGTTAGAAGAGGCAGAATTTTAACCTGGAGTTTTCAGGATACCATTGCACTATGTTGCACTGGTAGATGTAAAGTGCTCTCAAAACCGTAGAGTGTAATTAATAATAATAATTCATTTCAGAGGGTATCTTCTGCTTTATTAAGCATATTTCCACATTACTGTACTTCATTTACAATTTTACATTTGCATTTTAAGAAGGAAGAAAAAAGTACTGGCCAACCCCAAAAGTCAACTATTCTGTTGTAGAATATTAGGGGGGGAGTTTGACAGAGACAAGAGAACTTTACCCTTCATCTGGTCTTTTTAAATTAGTTGTCAGAGATGTTTTTCCTCTAAATCTTTATATTACTGTCGATACAATACTGACAAAAATCTCAGTGATTTTGCATATTTTTAAATGATGAAATGTAAGTATTATCACTTTTTTCAGAAATTCACCATTCCCCCTTAAACATAAACTCTGAAGTTTTGCTGTATTTCAAAATATGATTTTATTATGCCTTCAGGCCTAAAAAAAATTTCAGCATCCAACAAGCAATCCATTAAGCTCCTCCTATATGCAAAGCATTCCCTGAGGGAGATACCACTACTCTGCTCCAGCCAAACTGGTCTGTCTAATTACTGACTCCCAGACACGTCCTGTGAATTTCCATTTCCCTCCTATGCCTTTACGGTTCCCCTTTGCCACAATGCACACCTATTCCCTATTGCTCCAAGTGCCTCCTTCCGTTAAAACCCAGCTCAGGTCTCACTTTCTCTATCAAGTCTTCCTGGGCCATCTCAGCCTGCTGTGACCTTGTTTTCTTCTGAACTCCTAAAGTACATCCTGTCTTCAACATTCTTTGGTATTTAACATGCACTGTCTTGCACTGTTATCTTTTTATGGATAGATGCCTTCTCTCTCCCAACTGGACTGGAAATGTTAGGAGTATAATGGCTGTGTCTTCTATAATAACATTATATCCTCCATAGCTCCTAACAAAATGCCCTTCACAGAGTAGGCACCTAACAAAAATTTGGAGGTTGGGGGGTGTTTGGGTGGAGGAAAGAAAAAAAATGAAATTTACATGATAACTTTATATTTAAAAGGATAAAAGTTGTATATAATAGATATGCAGTTTCATGGGCAATCATCTTTTTTATCATATTGTGCTATGAAAATGCTTGTTTTGTTCCATAAATTAAAATAAAATAACCTTTTTAAAAAGAGCAAAAAAAATTTTTGTGAATTTTTTGTTTTGATTTTACTCATTTTTTTAATGAACTAGAATTGTTTCATTTTTAAGATTTAAGCACAAATATTACATTTTGCTTTAAAAATAATCATGATCAACCTTGTGAATAATAATAATAGCTAATATTTATATAATGCTTTCTATGTGCCAGGAACTGTGCTAAATGTTGTTGCAATTACTATCTCATTTGATCCTTACAACAACATCCCTGGGAAGTGGGTGCTATTATTACCCCATTTTACAGATGAGGAAACTGAGGTAAACAGAAGTAAAGTGACTTGCCAAGGGTCACACAGGTAAGTAAGTGTCTAAATGCAGGATTTGAATTCAGGTCTTCTTGACTTCAGGCTCAGTGCTCTATCCACTGCACCACCTAACTACATAGGATCACAGCACTTAGAGTCTTATAAATGAGGAATCAGGATCCCAGAGGAGTTAGATTTACTCATGGTTATACTCAGTAAATGGCAAAAATGAGACTGAAACTCAGATCCTCTGACCATCCATCCTTTATTCTCCAGATTATGCTTCCAGGCCTCAGCTACCTTCTCCCATTGGTCGATTCTATCTAGAACCTCCATTTTGAGGAAGGGCTCAGACCAACTATCCATCATGACGCTACCATCATCCCACAAATGGGTACCAACCTTTTCGGTTCCTTTTTCTGAGCTGTCTTCTCTCATTAGAACATAAGCTCCTAGAATATTTGGAACTCAACTTTTTTTAAAATGAATATTAAAATTTGTCTTTATGTGGAATTAGAAAAAATAAAATGCTATCTAAAACAAGAAAAATTTAAATTGAAAAAAAGTTTTAAAAGAAAGTCTGCTCCTTGAGAGAAAAAGACTGTCTTCCTTTTTGCTTATATTTCTATCCTTCGTAGTTACCAAAATGCCTGGGACACTGTAAACACTTAATAAATGCTTGTTGACTTGACTCTAATTCTACATCTATCCTGCCTCTTTGAAGCCTTCCTGAAGGACTAAAATGAGGGAAGTGGATGAGCCAAATTTGAATCCAGCTATGTTGCCTTTTATTTTATTTTGTTTTTGCTTTTCTCCAGGAAATCAGTCCAACCTGAAACATTAAGGTTGGAGAAAGCTAAGAGAGTCCTGGAAATGGGGGGGACCTAGGATTTTTGTGCATTTTATTTTTATGAAATGTTCAAATTAGGGGAGAAATATAACATGCACATTTGCCTCTTTAAATAATACTCCTCGGTTCGGGGCACAGCTTTTAAAAGATCATAACACAGAGAGAAACCAATGAAGAATTTTCAGCTATAGCCATTTGCTCAAGGATCCTTTCATTCAGCATTTCTAGATATTGCAGGAAATAGAGGAAAGAACCTGGAGCTGGAAAAACCAGAATTCAAATACTGCCTAACTTACTAGCTGTGTTACTGAGGAAAGTCATGTAACCATTCTGTGCCTCAGTTTCCTCTTTTGTAAAATGGGAATGACAACAGCACCTACCTTCAAAGATTGTTGTGAGGATCAAATGAGTTAGGTAAATCACTTAGCAAGCCTTAAAGCAGTACATGAACGCTAGCTGCTACTACTACTGCATCTACCCACAGGCTAAACTGTTGCAGTGTTTGAAAGGAGAAAGTCTGGTTCTCCCTAAAGGTCATACCCATCTATGCAGACTATAGCTTTCATCAGCAGCAAATACAAATTTTTAAAAAATTGGATGGCTCTTCAAAAAAGTTTTAAGGAGAAAACAGTAGTGTGTGTGTGTGTGTGTGTGTGTGTGTGTGTGTGTATCAAAAAAAAATGGGATATGGTTTATATTTTATTTCATGACTGCATGTAACTGAGGTAAAAGAGAGGGAAGTCCTGTATCATCCACAGAAGAAAACAATAAAGGTTTTTCTAAAATTCAGAAGTATTAAAATGCCACATGTTGCTATTAGTCAAATATGTCTACCACAGTTTAGAAATCAGTCAATTTAAAACCTAATAACTACCTTTTAGTCTCTTGGACAATGAATGACAGTCGTTAGCTTGTGTCATTCAAATTTATCCTCAGTGTTTCCCTTTCCCTGGCCTCAATCCAAGGTCCAGTCATTTTGTTTTGTGGCTTTCAGTCCCCTGACCTCCTTCATTAATATTCTTCCTTCAAAAAAAGAAAAAAGCAAACAAACAAATTAACAACAACAAATATTCTAGGACATGTTAGGTATTATGGTGGAATCTCATTGTGTCTTATGGATCTCCTTTTGTAAAATAAACACTCATTATTTATTCCCATTTCTCAATATTAAGTCTTCTCATTACCTTTCTACAGATTCAGCTAGTGGCAAATTCAGGAGAGAACTCCAGATTCCCAACAAACCAAAATGGAATAGTTTCATTACATTTTCTTTTTGTTAAGAAGATTCTTGTCCATTCATTGGATAGATTTAAATGGAAGGGAAATTCGAGACACACAAAAAGAGGAGCCTTCTACAGAAATACCCATCTGTGGTGCAGATTTATGAACACTTTTGAGACCTAGGATAGCTTCACAGCTCTAAAGCCCAACACGGAAGTATTCCCCCAGCCATATTTAGCATTCCAGGAGAAAGTGAAAACTAAAAGGCCGGAAAAATGCACAAGACAATTTGTAGACCATCATGACTGAATTCATCAATAAAACTGCATTTTGCGAAGTGATAGGAGAGAATTTAGCTCTTTTTAAAATGTGCTGACATATATTTCTTAAAGAGGTCTGAGCCACAACCACTGTTGCTTTAGGTTTTGGGAGTTCAACTTAAAATAAAAGGAAGGATGTGACAGATAGTGATGCAACAGGGCAGCTGCTGGTATCAAGTGAACCTATGTAAAACGTTTTAAAGGAACTGAAGAACTGGCTGGTAACAGCATCGGTTACTGAGTAAGCAACTCTGCTCTTCCACAGAGTTTCTTACAAAACACATCTTGACAGGGTAGGATTAAAAAAAAAATGAATGTTTAAGAAACAGTGAAACTGAACTTGGAAATGGACATTAGTAAGAACTTGGCACATTCTGGAATCCACATGGGCCAGCTACCCCACAGAAATTTCTTCTCAGAAGTTTTTCCAAAAAGAACTTTCTAGAAATGATCGTTAAAAGAAGAACTAAAATAAAATCCCAAGGGACTGTTCTGTCCTCTTTCTTCAGGCACACTGAAGTTGACTCAGAAGGTTAAAATGAAAAACAACAACCACTTGAAGAGCACAGTATCCCATGTTTTGTTCAAATGACGTCAACATCTGGATGAAAACTAAAAAATTTTCACTCAAAAATATGAATATTTCTAAAATATCTAAATGTGCAGCATCATGTAGACAGAAAAGCCTACATAGCCAAATGAATTTTTGTCCTTTTTTTTAACATGTCATTATGTCAGTATAGTCTGCCTCATTAAGCAAGCCTCCACTAGGAAACGTAAAACAAATGAAACTGTTGGATGCTCCTGCTGTGAAATATCGTATTTTATTTCAAGCAATGGGCAAGAAGTTGAGGGGCAGGTTGTGATTTCTCCAAAATGATTATACCATACGTTGCTTGGTGGCCAGCCTTCTTGTAAGCATAAGATGCATCATAGATTTTTGAACTGGATGGGATCTTGGAGGTCAACTAGTTTAGGCCCTCCATCTTACAGATACATAGACTTAGCACTTAAAAAAAAGATTAAGTGACTTGTAGTCACACAGCTACAAGTATTGAGTCTGGACTGAAACTGAAGTCCCTAAAGTCCTGGGACAATGTTCCTTCCATTGTATCTTGCTGCCTCCTACAAAAGATAAGGGCTGAATTCACACTTTGGTTTCCATGAATTTTTGTCTGATCAAGAATATAAAACTTTTATTCCTTTTATTTTATCCCTATATTAATTTTATTTTCCATATCACCTGTAAGCAAAAATGAATTTTACAGTAATGAACACAACTGCCACAATACTACTAGGTGTGACATATCACCACATCCCTGTAAAGGGTTGAAGATATTGTTTGATCTTATGGCAGAGTGGAAGAATAGACTGAAATAAATTAAGTGTATTATAAGTTCAAAAACTGAGGCACTGACAAGTTACAATTTATCTGAGTCCCACAGTTCAGCTCTTCAAAGTCTCAGTTCACAATTCAATTCTCTGTCTGGTCTATCAAGTGGTTTTTGATCAATAATATTCTTCCTCAAGTTCTACAATTCTAGTGGCAACCTGTACCTTAAAAATATACCCACCCAGCCAAATCCATTTAACTACATTTAGTCACTTGGTTACAAAATAACCAAGTTTAATATGATATATTGCATGGCCTTGGAAGAAGAAATGCAGCTACAAAACATAGATTTACATGTCAAATGCAAACACTTTTTAATAGATGCATTTCATTTGCTCTACCTTAGATTTGATTGAGTCAGTCATCTGTTCTGTACAGTTAGCATCTACATGTGGCAAGGGGCTGGACCACATGTCCTTCTCAAAGTCTCTTGCAGCTGAGTGATTCTGAAATTAGGAGGTGGCACTAAAAGATTCCACAGAAGGAGGGTCTGAATTACAAACTGCAGGGTCTAGGCAAAACGTAGCAGGTAGGAGGCTTCAATTTCACCCCTCCTTCTAGCCCTTTCCTTGAAGTGGGAACAAAAATAAGATACTATTTGAAGAAAAATGAACATAGCTTGGTCTCAGTGGAGCTTCCAATCCATGCCCTTCTTTTTTTTTTTATTATTCAGTCCTGTCCGACTCCTTATGACCCCATTTGGAGCTTTCTTGGCAAAGATACTGGAGCAGTTTGTCATTTCCATCTCCAGCTGATTTTACAGATGAGGAAACTGAGGCAAACAGGGCTAAACCTTTGCCCAGTCACACAGCTAGTAAGTATCTGGGGCTGGATTTGAACTCGGATATTCTTGACTCCAGACTCAGCTCTCTTACCCACCATGCCACCTAGATGCCTCTCTACTTTTCTTGCACATTTGATTTTAAGTGACTACTCTACTATTGAAGGTAACTTCTTTCTCCTTACTCTGATAGAAATCACAGTTCACTACTAACTTGCTAATAATCATGATATTTATATATCTCTCTAAGATGTCTAATCTTCCCAAGAGACAAGTGACAAAAGTCCTGTAGTTGAAGGACTTGCCCATACCTCATAAGTGTCTAAGGTAGTATTTGAACATGTCTGCCTGATTCCAAGCCACAAAACATATTCTAAAATTAGGCCCTATAACTGGTTAGATTGCAAGAGACTAGGGCTACTCTAGCCATGGTTTCATTTATAACCCTAGAATCAGGACATCTCTGTGTGTCTCCTCCTCCTCCTTCACTGTGTGCACCTGGTCAATTCAATTTAATGTCTGCTATTAAGTGCAAGGCACTATACTGGACTCTAGGAATACAAAGATGAAAGAAGATGAGATCTTGGCCTTCCAAGGGTTTGTTTTTAATCTAATAGAGTTTACAATTCATTTATTCTTAATTCCTCCATTTCCTGGGGGGAGGGCAGGGAGAGACTCTGTCTTGTTCCACTGCATCACTTTTCACTGCTCTACACATCCTTCCTCCCTGAAATGTCATATTCATTGACCCTATGCCCATTTACCCTGTTCCCACACCTCATATACACCAGGCCTCCCCTTTTTCACTCATTTCCACTGTGGCCTCAGGCAACCTCTGCTCCATTGTGGACAAACTTACCTTTTATCCTAAACTTATTTCTTACCTCTCTCCTTCTGGCCTTTACAGAAAACCTGGCTATTCCCAGTTAACACCACTTATCCCACTGCTGCCCATGCTTGTCTAATAGAAGTCCTGCTTTCCTGAAATACCTTCAGATTTAATGGGAAGGGAAGGAGAACAAGTAAAACAAGTATCCCTTCCATATCAGTAAACCACAGTCTCCCCATCACTTCTAATTTACTTCAAGTTCAGGCATCTGCCTTTACTGTCCATGTCAAATCATCCCTGACATCATCCACCATTTCCCTAGCTCCATTTCCCCCCTCTTGAGGATTTAAGCACTTGGCTGACATTTCCCTTTCTATTATGATTCAGCATCATCCTCAATGAATTCCACATGCCCATGAATGACATAGGAAATCAAGACACTGGCCTCCAAATTCTTTGCCCTCCTTTGCTCCATCGACCTACATGTTCAAATGCAACCTGAAGAAACTGTGGATGTCTTCATTACAAGAAACAACTCTACCTCTGAGATCACTCAAGTCTTTGACCCTCTTTTTCCTTATAATAGACTCTCTCTTCAATCTGATTCAAAGATTTTTTCTTTGGAATCCCAGACTCCCTCTTCCTCTCAATCTTCTACCAACTCCATTCAGCCAATCCCCAAGGACTCAGTGAAAGCCTTTCAAGAGAAAGTCCCATAATGGAATGAAAATATGCCTTTCCCCTTACAGCTTAACTAAAAGTTTAAGAAATCCAACTATACCTCTGCCCTGGCCACTGCTCTGTGATTCATCCCTCTTCTCCTTGGTTCACGATGTCTGGCTATTCCACACCTTTTTATGTCCCAGTTGTTTCCCACTAGTTCTTGCTTTCAGCCAATGATATTACCTCTTAAATAACTGAGATTGAGACAGTTTAGTTTGACCTTCCTCGTTACCCTCTGCTTCTATCTCTACATGTGTCCTTTGTTCCTCTGCAGCAGTATCAGAGGTCTTCTTCTCTAAAGCTCATTCCCTCCATATTCTAAGTGTCATCTCTTTCTGAAAACTCTTGTTTTTGAACTTATCTTCTCACTAGAATTTTCACTGGATTCTGAAAATCTGTTCTCTCCTCTGTATCTCTCGTGGCATCCCTGAACCTGAGTAGCTTGAATTACAGTGGGAAATCTAGTTTTACACACATACCCACACATACTTCTCTATCTTAATGACAACAAAAAAAACCCAGGGTGCATCCATTTGATCCTGACATTCCAATTAACAGCAGCATTTTCTCTAAACTCCAAAAAGAGGTAAAAACACATAGCCTCCATTTCTTACTACCTAGTCTTTCTGAGATGAAAGGTCCTCTCCCTCCAGCAAAATGAGCAGGACAACCAGTTATCTCTTTGGTAAGAATTTTTGTCTATCTATGCTAACCCGATTGTGTGTAGCTGCTAAGAGATAGGTATTGCTAAGCTTTGATTGTTAAGTAAACAAGCAAAGACTCAAGACCTGAAGGAGAGAGAGAAAGGCTCTGGCAGCCCAGAGAACAATAGATCAAAGGTGAAACCTAGCATCCAGTGGGAGGCTGTGGAAAATTGAGAAAGTTCAGTGGGTACCAGTAAAAACCTGCTGCTCAAATGCCCAGAAAAACTGGCAGCAGGGTCATGAGAATCAGAAAAGACTCTTCTATGCTTTCTTTGGCTGATTAGTTGAGCCTGATAGCTCTCAATCACTCCCTCTTTATTGGCTCCTATCTGTCTACAAAGATGGCCAAACTTTCCAAAACCTAAAATCGTATTCCCTTCACCCTTTTGAACTATCCAATTACCACTCCATCTCTCTCTTTTTCACTGCAAAACTTCTTGAAAAAAGTTGCCTCCACCCCACACATCCACTTCCTCCCCACCCACTTTGAACTCAAATTGTCATCTGGCTTCTTCCCCTACAAGTCTAAGGAAATTCCTCTCTCAAAGATCATCCTTGACATTCTAACAACTAAATCCAATGGCCTTTTTTCAGTACTCATCCTTCTTGATGTCTCAACAGCATTTATCAGGTTTGACCACTTCCTTAAACTGGAAAGGTTTTCCTCCTTTGACTTCAGAGACCTCATGGTCCCCTGGTTTTCATCCTAACTCCCTGTTTTTTCTCTGTGTCCTCTTCAACTTCTTCCTGATCCCTTAAGCGGAACATCACCCCCAGATTTTTGTCCTCGGCCTCTTCTTCATCTCTATCACTGCAATCTATTTCACCCCTGGATTCAACTACCACCTCCAAGCAGATAACACCTAAATCCCTATCTACTGCCTCCCCTCTGACCTGTGAATCTGCATCTCCAACTGCATACAGATGGGATAGATATTCCTTAAGCATAGCTCTGAATGACAAAAAGATACAGTGGCTCCTCGTTGCCTCTAGGATATAAACTCCTGTTTTTTGCATTTAAAACCCTTCCCAATCTGGCTCAAGCCTACTTTTACACATTACTGCCTCTCAAACAGTATATGCTCCAGTCAAACTAGTTCATTTTTGTTCCCCACTTATGACATTTAAACTCCCATCTCTGTTCCTTTGCACAGGCTGTGCTCATGTCCTGAATACACCCCCTCCTTACCTCCTCTTCTTGAAACCTGGAGCTCTCAACAAGTGTCCCCTACTAAAGGAGTCCATTCCTGATTCTCTAAGTTGTCAGTGTTACTGGGGGCCTAAATCTTTGGATTTCTTTTGTGTATGGAAAGAAGTAGTAGTCCTTGAAAGTCCAGGACCTACCTTATCACAGAAAAAGGAGACCTACAACTAGGTGTTAGACTAACCATAAAAGATTGGAGACACCACCAGGAGGTCTCTTAATGAAATGCAAATTAGTCTCATGAACAAAACAGAAAGGAAACCATGGAGATGAAGACATATAGGTCACACTTCAAGGTGACCTTTAAAAGTCAGTTCCTTGAGTCTAAGAGACATACTTAAAAAGAAACCAGCTACTGACAGGATGCTCAGAAGAAGCAGGAGGCTGGGTTCCTCTTTAAGGCTGTCTCCTAGCCTTGGTCAGCTGCCTCAGACTGTACCAGTATTGACCTATGCAGAACCAAACAAGTCTTTTTGCCTACATACAGATGCCAGATTCAAAGGTCTGGGAACAATTCTATACAAAGAAAGTAAGGGTCACCAGAAACCAGTTGCATTTGACAGCAAAGGACTGAGAGATGACAGCAAGGCTCATTATCCAATGAATAAGAGAGATTTTGGCTAAGAATTGGGGTCTCCCTGGGGTCTAAGTCACTATACAGGATTTTGTATATGCACATGGAGGATAGTTACAAGTGAGGACCAATAATCGAATGATATATTCTGACCAATGATAAATTAGATGATGTCTATCATATGAGTAGCAACACTTGCCAACTATGAATTGAACGTGTAGATTCAGCTAGGTGGGGTTAGTGGATGGAGCACTGGGAAAGACCTGAGTTCAAATCTGGTCTTAGACACTCAGCAGCTGTGTGATTCTGAGCAAGTCACTTAAACTCTATTTCCTCAACTGTAAAATGGGGGTTATAATAGTAACTATCTTGTAGGGTTGTTGCAAGGATCAAATGTGATAATATTTGTAAAGAGCTTCTGTTCTATGAAGTTGAGGCCACATGTGGCCTCAGAGCCTCAGGTCCCTACCCCTAGTTTAGCACAAAGCCTGTCACATAGCAGTAGCTTTATAAATGCTTATTCCCCTCCCCTGCCTTCCCCTATCAACCAGACTAATATAGATGCCAATGCTCTGGTCCATGTCACACCAAAACTATGGTAAGAACTAAGGAAGGATGGAGGCTATATGCATCAGCCAGAGAAGTGAATAGGCAAATGGCAGTACAGTGGAAAAGAGATCTCCACCAGATAAAAGAGGAGACCTCCACCAGATAGCACACCTACAACATAAAAGAATCTTGTTTCATTGACCCAATCTTCCCTGTCTCAGTAGACTGGAAATGAATGGCAGTGAAAGCAGATGTCTACAATCCAAATAATTAATACACAACTGGATAAACTATATACAATAAGGAACTACTGATGACTTGAGGTTGTTATCCTTAAAGGTATCATGCTTGATTTTTTCTTTCTATATGCCTTCCTGTTACTCTTTCTTTTCCCCAGTATACGCACAGAATGGAAAGAGATCTACTTGAACCAGAGGGTCTGAAGATCAAGGATTAAGACCCTGGGAAGGCTCAGAAGCTGGGAGTTGATACAAGAAGGTAGACACGGAGACCAATGACTAGAAAACTAACAATAAGGGCTGTAGTTGGGGAATTGTCGTTTTCCTCAGGAGACCAGAAACTTGACGTCAAATCTTGGGGGCAATGGACTCTAAATGTCCAAAATATAGAACAAGGAAATGATAAAACAGAAGCAAGAAAACTCTCCCAGTTCTCTTTTCCTAGGAGGGATGTTGGGGGGAGGGAAGGAGTGTGAATAGGAGAAGGGAGTGGCAGTGTTGGATTTGGACTTTGGAAGTAATGTGTTTTTTTAAAAAAGGTAATTGCTAGAGTCTGTTGCAAGTTAATAAATAAAATTATTAAATGTGTTCCCAGGACTATCCCATCTAACCTCTTACATACAAAGGAAAAGGCCATAAATGATGGTAATAATATTACTAGCATAAATATAGGTATTAGCCAAGAAACTTCTGTACAAGGAAACTCACAAAAGGAGGGGACTAGTGTTCCCTTTATATTACATTTTAAAGGACAAAGAATCTCCCTCTGAGATATGAGCCCAGGAGCCCAGGATGTGAACTTAAGCTGCTAATTATTAATACCATGGCCAGGCTTTGCTGAAGTGGTTTTTTTGGATGCTTTTATGACCCACTGTTTCCACAGTATGGGTACCCCCTTTGGGGATGAAACCACTGTCCCTTCATACATTAGTCTTCATGAATTGATGGTTACACTTCTAGTGATGAGTATAGACATCACAGAAGGGACCAGGACAGCCTGGGATGAGGGTTAGGGCTAGTCCTAACTCTGAGGGGAAGAGGAAAGTACAAAAGTAATGCAGGTATGTACAGACATATCCCAGCATTCTGTACAAGCTCACAAGGATGAACTTCTCTGAGTTTAACTGGGCTAGTTCTCCAAAAACAAACCAGCAGACCTTTGCATCACAGAATTTCAGAGTACTTCAGAAATGAGATCCTCCCCCAGTTAGGAGGAACGAAGCAAAGGAAACCCAAAAGTAATCATTAGACAAACAGGAGAACCAGGAGGGAGTAATGTCACAAAAACCAAAAGGAGGGAGAATACCTGGGGGAGAGCATGGAAATTCTCCTCCTTCCTGTTAAAAAAAAAAAAAGTCTCCAGTCCTGAGAAACCTCTCTCCTCCACAACCTTTCAAAGATGAGTAGCAATGTCTCAGCAATCCCATCTGCCAATTAGTTCATCTGAATCAGGTGACTTGCACGCATCCAAATCAGCCAGGTCATCTCTTACTCTCTCATGCCTTCATTTATTCAACAAGCATTTATTAAATGTCTGCTATGTGCCAGGCACTGGGAATCCTAAATAAAAAATGGAGCCTTTCTACTCTCAAGGAGTTTATATTCACTCTACCAAAGGGAAAACACACCTACGAGACAAAGCTTTTAAAGGTTAAAACTGCACTAAGACTTTTGAACACCCTGTATATAGAAAGTATTGGGAAAAAAAAAGAAAATGGTAGCACTAAAAGCAAGGGGGGAGAGGGGATCAAGAGAAGACACCTGTAATGAGACAGCACCTGATCGGACCTTGAAGGAAGATAAGGATTCTAAGAGACCAAGGAGAGGAGGAGAAAGTATATTTGAGCAAAGGCAGAGCGTATAGGAGATGAAATGTTTTGAATAAACTACATCTAACAGGTCAGTTCATCTGGACAATGGAGGGGGGGGAGAATGAGAAATCAGTCAGGAAAAATCATTTGAAGCAAGATTGTGAAGGATTTTAAAGGCTAAATAGAGGAGTTTGTATTCTAGCCCTCAGGCAATTGGAAGTATCTCCTTACTTATCTTGAATATTGACCCCATATTAGCTATTTTTGTTTCATCTCATTCAGAAAACAGAAGCAAGATGAGGGGAGAACCTCAGCCTCCTCTCCTCTCTGTTCTCAATTATTGTTCCATCCACCCCAAGCAGCTATCCTGTCTCTTCTTTCATCCTTCCTTTTTCCCCCAAGAGAACTAAAAACAAATACAAATCTCTGTGTGTGTCTCTCTCTGTCTCTTTCTGTCTCTCTCTCTGTCTCTGTCTCTCTGTCTCTCTCTGTCTCTCTCTCTGTCTCTGTCTCTCTCTGTCTCTCTCTCTGTCTCTCTGTCTTTTCTCTCTGTCTCTCTCTCTCTGTTTCTGTCTCTGTCTCTCTCTGTCTGTCTCTCTCTCTCTGTCTTTGTGTGTCTCTCTCTCTATCTCTGTCTATCTGTCTCTGTCTCTCTCTTCCAATTGATGCCATCCAACAAGGGGACTTCAATATGCATCCTCATGTCCCTTCAGATACCCTGACTTCTCAGATCTTCCATCTCGACTCCCACACCGCACTCTTTCACTATGCCCCAGCTACACATAAGGATGGTTATCACCTGGATCTCATCATTATCCACTTCCATGTTCAAGAGCTGTATAATTTCTTTACCCACTCACAATCTTTCACAATCTCTCTCCTAGTGCCTTACTGTCTTAATTTTATTCTTTATCCTTTCTGTGAGCTCTAGTCCCTCCTGTCCTCAGTACTTTCCCAAGCCATCACCTTCCTCCCTTCCTGGTCTTGATCCCTCGATGAACCTATCCAATGGTGCATATTCCTCTACTTTTGCGGGGGAGTAGTAATCAGGGTTAAGTGACTTGCCCAAAGTCACAAGCTAGCAAGTGTCTGAGGTCCAGATTTGAACTCAACTCCTCCTGATTCCAGGGCAGGTACTCTATCTGGAGCTTCACCTAGCTGCCCCACTTCTCCACTTTCAAATCTTTTATTCCCCTAGTGTCCTGTCAACGTAACATTTCAAAACCCAAACTACAGATTTTCCACATATCTATGACTGCTCATGATAATTACCTCATCATTTCCACGCTGGCTACTTTCCTGGACTCCATTATTATCTCCAGAAACTCTTTTTCTTGAAAAATCTCATCAGCTTTGAAATTTGTAGTGATCAGTACCCCCTACTCTTTGCCATGTCCTCCCTCTGACTAAAAAAGGTGAAGGGCAGACATGGGAGACCTTTTCAAAGATACCACTTAAGGAAGGGCCCAGAGCATCACCCAGCAGTAGGACTTCAAAATGTCCCTATCCTGAATACCTTCTTCCCACCCTCCACCCCTATGCTTTTCAGATTACTTTGATGTGTCCTCATTCTCACTACATTGTAAACTCCTTGAGGGCAGGGACTGCCTCTTTTTCTTATTTATATTTCCAGCACCAGTGCAGGAGTCAGGAGGACCTGAGTTCAAATGTCACTTCAGACACTTGACACTCACTAGCTGTGTGACCTTGGGCAAGTCACTTAACCCCAGTTGCCTCATCCTGGGTCATCTCCAGTCATCCTGATGAATATCTGATCACTGGAGTCAGATGGCTCTGGAGGAGAAGTGAGGCTGGTGACCTGCACAGCCCTTCCTCACTCAAAACAAAGTCAAGTGCAAGTCATGTCATCATTTCTCTGTTGGCATGGTCAAAGATGAACACACATTTCCAGTGCCTAGCTTTGTAGCTTTGCCTGCTACAAAGTAGATGCTTAATTAATATTTACTGATTAACAGATTGACTCTTCACTACACCAGAAATCTAATTTGGTTGGTGAATGCCCTTCAATCTCTTTAGTTAAATTCTTTTTTCCTCCTTGTCAGAATAGTTTCTCTGTGTTTTTAGAACTTCACTCTTGAGACCTTCCCATCCTTCCTAGGGATATAGAATGTTTAACCATAGTATCCTACCTATCCTTCCTCTGAACTTAATAAGATCTCTTTCCTCCTCGGTAGAACAAAGTCTTTGAAAAACCAGGGTCATCTCCATACTGACAAGAGTAGTAATAGTTGTTTGTCCTTCATTTTCAAAGGGGAGGATCAACGACATCACAGGATGTCTTGACTTGAAAGTGAATTGTATTTAAGTGAGGCATTGTTGTGCAAAGACATCAGCCTCACTCTCTCTCCCACAGTCATTAAAATCTTGTGGCAAGACAAAAGTCAGGATGACTAGCAATGGCCCAGGATGCAGTGGATGACCTTGGTGTCTTATATGTCTAACCAAGTGCTCCACATCACCTGCTGCAGCTGCCTTCATGGCCATTGGAACAAATTGTTCTCATCCACCCATTCCACTGGAGGAAGTCTTCACATACTTTGGCAATCTATACTTCTAACTGATCAATGGGTATGAGGCCCATTGGTTACCCTCAACCTGATTTAGCCTACATGCTGAGATGGTTTTACCAGCGTATGGCTGCTGCCCATCCTACAGCTTCTTGGAGCCACAGGTGAAGAGGTGGGTAAAGGTGGACACTAAAGGTGGTTGAGCAACCCTGAAAGGGGTTCACACCAGAGGTGCTAGTCCTCCATAAACATCACATCTACCCCATTGTATTAGGATATTAGTAAAAGAATATTTATAAATTATAGTTTATATATTATAGACTCATATTTTACATATACAACCTATATATGAGTATATATACATACTTATATATGCATTCATACATGTATATTATGATAATCTGGATTTAATCTGGATTTACATAGAATAACATAGTTCCATAACATATTTTTTTTATCCTTTCCACTGCATCCTCCTTTCTGCCTTACCCCTCTCCCACCCACTCGAGACATACACAAGGTCATGCAGTTACTTAACAAGATTAGTTATTTCATAATTAAACTAGAGTAGTTCAGTTCTAAAAGAATGATCAATAAATTGGGAAAGGGGAGGGCCTCATCTTCCTACAAGATCTAATCAACTCTGAAAATTACATCTCATCCAGCTAGATAGCATCAACTATAATGTCTCCCACAATGCCAAACATCCCATTCAAAATGGTTTGAGTTACTCAAGAATCCAAAGGCTGACATGCAAAACTTGACATTTTTTCTGATTTCATACCAAATAGATGATGTGTAACAGTTACAGATCAAAGTAGTGCCACAGCATTGAAGGAATAGATCACTCAACTAGGGATCTCAGAAGAACATGAAAGTAATGCAAGAGTTCTCTCAAATTTGAGATTTCCTCCAGCTTCTGATCCTCCTAGTCACTACCAGTACTTTAGCTAAATTGTAAAAGGACCCTGCTGTGTTGGACCATACTTCCATCTTTTCTGCATTTAATATTCCCAATGTTATTGTTTTTTGTGTCTTCTGAAGGCTATGAAACTTTGGTCCCAGGAAATACTGAGCTCCTAAAATGCTGATGGATAATTAGTCACCTGATTCCACCAACTGCAATATATAATTGGATCTGTAGTTTTCTGGTTCCATTTTTAAGTGACCAAAGTGCTCCTAGGTAAAAATTATCTTATGAGATTCCCAAGGGTCCTTCATGAAGTTGACTAGAACTTCCAAAGGAAATGAACATTCCAGAGGAGAGATATTCACTTAAAATGCCAGCTTCAGCTCCCATAACACAATCATGATTCTAGATTTCTATGGTTGTGTAAGGGGGAATGTGCACAGAGCACTCCTGATAGCATTTCTCTTCATGGAGGATGTGAGGTAGACTGCTTCCAGGAGAGTCATGATTAATGTATGATGGAAGGGCCTTTGGAGAGACATTGGAGCAAATATAAACAATTTGTTACAGGTTTTGGTTGGTTAACCCTATAGTAACTAGAAGGCTCTTTGATCAGCTATGGAGATATTCACAAAGGACCAGCAATTAGGGTGTGGGCCATTGTCTCTTTGTGTTCAATTGATCTGACTCCATCACTGATGGTTTCTGGTGAAAGACCATATTCTAAGGGGAGAACCCTTGGGCCATCTCCCTTTTCAAAGTCAACATGTGACCTCTTGGAAACAGGCTTCCTTTTGCTTCTGCATTTACTCATTTCTATTTTAGGTAAAGGGAGTGGAGACTCTAACCTCTTGAGATTACAGATGTCAGAAGACTCAGAGGACAGCCCCTGAGTATCTCAGTATCTCAGCATCTCAGAATCTCAGTTCTGTAGCCAGTTCAGAAATGATGCCCTGAAGAGAAAGGAATGACCTTTAGGACCCAACCTGCTCCTAACCAAGGTAACTTAGATGAGGTAACTAAGATGAGGACTCATCCAGTAGTAGGAATGTACAATTCAATGTGAACTTCGTGAGATGAAGACATGTAATAACTGTGCCAAGAATAATCCCAGTCTCTGCAAAGACTGAAGAGGTATAGGAGAGAATGTACCCCGAGGTACTGGGGAAAAGATATTTGTACTTAAATATTTTTGTAAAAATTAATTACTGTTAAGTAGAATTGGGAGTACCTAACTGTGGGGAGAATACATTAGTGGAAGGAGCAACTAGGTGGTGCAGTGGATAGAGCATCAGTGCAGGAGTCAGGAGGACCTGAGTTCAAATCTCACTTCAGACACTTTACACTCACTAGCTGTGTGACCTTGGGCAAGTCACTTAACCCCAAATGCCTCATCTTGGGTCATCTCCAGTCATCCTGATGAATATCTGGTCACTGGATTCAGATGGCTCTGGAGGAAAAGTGAGGCTGGTGACCTGCACAGCCCTCTCTCACTCAAAACAAAGTCAAGTGCAAGTCATGTCATCATTTCTCTGATGGCATGGTCTTCTTCGGCAACGAAGGACGAACACACACACATTAGTGGAAGCTGGATCCAATGGCACTAGAGAAGAAATAGAGTACCCCCTAAATCCTGAGAAGGTAACTGGTCTCATCGTGGGAGACTGAACATGAGCTATATTCTAACCTCAATACAGTTAAGTCAAGCTGTGACCCAATCTGTGGGTCAGAATGCATTCTAGTTCTAATTGTCCTATCTCTAACACCCCCATTAGATTCAAGGTGCTTGGCAAATAGCCCAAATGGTCAGATAACAGAAAGTTCTAGAATTCCCTAGAGGTGCCAAATGAATATGGATTCCCTATTTTTCTAAGAGTTTCTCCTTCACAAACTCTTATTTTGTCATTCCAGTCAGAGAAGCAGTATGGGTTATTAAAGTGCTGAAGGTGGAGTCAGGAAGAGTTGGGTTTTGAAAACCAGTTGAGAAACTAGCTGTGTGATCCTTGTCAAATAACTTAACTATCATTTGTAAAATGAGAATAATGATGTTTGAAGCAGTTACCTTACTGGGTTGTTGTGAGGATAACATGAGAGACAGAGAGAGACAGGGAGAGAGAGAGAAAGAGAGAGACAGAGAGAGGGAGAGAGAGAGAAAGAGAGAGACAGAGAGAGAGAGAGAGAGAGAACTTTGTAAATCCTGAAGTCTGTCAGTTATTCCCTTAAACCTAGAATACTTTACACTTTTTTTCATTATACCTGAGATAATCCTTGATTTGTACCTCATTTATGAACCTAGGTATTTGTAAGGATGAGGTTGAAATCATTTTATTTAGCCCTGACAGATTTATCAATTGTGCCCCAGTCTGAGTGAGGCTTGGACACCTCTTCATTGTCTGAGGGGACTCAATCATGCCCTCTGGGGCCTGTAGAAACCAGAAGGTATTTCAGAGCCTGAGACTCAAGCATCTGGTGATAAAGAAGAGAGAGAGCCACCCCTAAGAAGGAATGACTTGGAGGGAAAGGGAAGAAAATACCTCAGCCTTGGACTGCGGTCTGCTCCCCACTTGGCCAGTGAAGGACCACTCCCTGCGTCTAGCACAGGAGTGGGGAATCTGGGGCCTCAAGTCCACATGTGGCCCTCTTGACCCTAAAGTGTGACAAATTTGTTCTGTGAAGTTTAAATTCAATCAAAGGGCCACACTTAAGGACCTAAAGGGCCACATGTGGCCTTAAGGCCCCAGATTGCTCACTCCTAGTCTAGCACAATGCTTTGTATAATAGTAGGTACTTAATACTGATTGAAGTTGAAACTGAGCAAGAGTGGGGGGGGGGGGGGGGGTGCTGATCCCCCAATACAAAGGTTTCTTGTCTTCTACTTCAGGGCATTTTTTAAAAGGTAGAGCTAATATGAAAAGGAGAATAGGATTATAAGGTTTGGGAAAGTATTCAAACGGGAGATTAATGTCACTGCTACACCGTGTGAAGTATCTGAAGTCATGGAACCCTGAATGAGGCATCTAGAGCTGCAGCTTCAGCCAGCTGGGTACAATGTTAACAGGGAAAAGAATGTGGAGGTTGTGCTCTGATACCATCCTGAGATCTCCTTGTACCCACTAAAGAAGCCTTCGTCCTGGAATTGATACTATCTCCTTAATAAGGTACAAATTCTTTGCTTTGTCTTGGGTTACCCCCATTGAAAACACAGAGGATGACTGTCATAAACTTAAACTACGCCCTCTTACTCAACCATTAAAAGAGAGAGCAAAGGTACAGACAAGAGAAATGAACCAAAATTGGGAGGTGAGGCACAGAGAACTTGGTCAGATGCAAGTCCTTTGTTCCCAACAGAAAATCTGCACAGCCATCTCCAGGGACCAGGTGAGAATTGGATCCAAGGTATAATAAGAGACAGAACAATAACATGGAGAGGCCAACCCAAACTTTGACTTTCACTGGTGCCATGACTTTGTTGTACAGTTGTTTTTCAGTCATGACCCATGACTGAAATGGGATTTTTTTTCTCAAAGATTCTGGAGTAGTTTGCCATTTCCTTCTCCAGCTCATTTTACAGAAGAGGAAACTGAGGCAAACAGGGTTAAATGCCATCACTTAAGTGGCCTGAATAGTTCAGGGGGAGGTGAGCCTTTTCTGAGGAGAGGGCCACTTGATTCGCTAGCTACCCAAGAAGAAATACAAGGGAATACAAGGGAAATACAAAAGTAGGACTGTTGTTGATTATTTATGGGTTCAGCTGTGAGTGATAAAGAGAAAATTTTCCTGCTCTGTATTCAAGGGTTGATTAGCCAGAGTCCTTACATAGGAGCTGAGGACCCCTTTCCTTTTTTTAAAAATTAATATAGGGACCCAGGCTACATTCTAATGGTCCCAGGGGAAACTCTGGGTGGAGGCACAAGAGAGTGTTATTATTTGAACAAAAGAAGGATGATGACTTGTTAAGTAGATTGTAGTGGAGACTCTTATAGATTCAGGTTGGACTAGATGCCCTCTGAGTTTCCTTCCAATGTAATGTTCTATGATTATTAAGAGTGACCTCTAAGATTGGACATAGCTCATGTTAACCCTACACTTGAGTTCTGAGACACAGATTAGAGGACAAAGTTTAGATTTATACAAATTGTTTTGATTTCTGCAAAAAGTCTGTTACTCTGTTATCTCTGTTTATAAAACATTACATCTTTTAAAAGATTAAATTAAATAAACTCCATAAGGATAAGACTTTTATCTTTAGTTGATTCTTATCAATTTAAAATTTACCTTTGATTTCTTTTTTTTTTTTTAAACTAGGCCTGTGAGTTCATTATTATAGGAACTCCTGGTGATCACATTTCTCTCTACCAAATGCACCTGCTCTACAAATTAGTCTTTTTAAAATTTTTATTTATGTATTCATTTATTTATCTATCTATCTATTTATTAATTTATTTTTAGTTTAGAATATTCGGTTCCACAAGCTTTGGAGTTGTAAATTTTCTCCCCCACCCTTCCCTGTCCCCTCCCCAATCTGATATAGGCTCTCCATACATATTCATATCAAACATATTATCACGTTAGTCATGTTGTAAAGAAGAATGATCACCATGAGAAAGAAGAAACAAAACGAAAAGGAGAGAGCAAATAGTATGTTTCTATCTGCATTCAGTCTCTGTAATTCTTTCTCTGGATGTGGATAACACTGTTCATCATGAGCCTTTTGGAGTTGTCTTAGAACCTTGCATTGCTGAGAAGAGCCAAGTCTATCAAAGTTAGTCTACACAATACAAATTAGCCTTAAAGAAATTACCTGGCAAATTGAGAGTGACTATTGAGTGACTTGCCCAAGGTCCTACCACCTGCAGGTGTCAGAGGTGGGATGCAAACCCAGGTTCTTTCTGTCTCTAAGGCTACCTATCTACCCATTAGGCCACACTCCCTCTGGTAATTCCAGATATTCCAAAAATATCTGATGACTTCATACCCCCAAAAAAATCTGAAGTCTGCTATAGACTATTTTTCTTCTGCTTAAGTTAGATAAAATAACCATTATACTACAGCCACTTTATTTTGTGGATGACTGTCTTAGAGGAAAGGAGGCCCCAAGTTTAGAGATCAGCCATGACTTTACAAGAAGTCTTAATACCCAGCATTACACTTTTGCAAATTCCCATCTAGTAGAAAGCTTGACCTCCAGACTCCATAGCACGCTAACAGGCCTAGGAACATCCCAGTTCCTATTCTCTCACATACAGCATGAGAACCAAAAAACAAAACCCCAGCAATTTTTATTCCTAACCTCCAGGACAGGGACAGTCCCTTATACTAAATGCTGAAATTATTTTTTCTTTTTCTAAAATGTTAGTCTTTTCCCAGTCCTGAAAAAAAAGGCTTGTCAATGACAGCCAGCATCTGAGGCTGGAATTTCTAGTGCTTGAGGCAAATACCTTTGGTATTTGGTAGCATCAAAAAACTACATAAAGACACTAGACCCAGCCCTTCCCCCAAAAAAATGAGGGTTTTTTTATTCCTTGAAGATGAAGTCTGTATTCAGTTTTGTTTGCAAACAAATCACTTTGCATATGTAACAGCTCAATCCAAAAGGAAGTTGTTGGTCTAGGGTTTTTTAGAGTGGAGAGAGACAAGAGATGGGGAGTCTAAACCCTCCCCTCTTCCAAATTTTCCTATTACTGTTGAAGGCAACTCCACTGTTGACAATGTCTCAGGTTTGTAATCTTGGCATTATCCTGACTCCTGACTCTTCCTCATCCCACATATCCAATCAGGTACCAAATCTTGCCATTTCTATTACCACATGTCTCCTATCCAAATCCCTCTTTGCACTCATACAGCAGCTACCACCTTAGTTGAGACAGTCACCCCCTTACTTAGATTATAGCAAATGTCCGCTAATTGGCCTCCTTGCCTCAAGTCTCTTTCACCACCCCAGTCCACTCTATGTATTGCCACCACTGTAATTTTACTTAAATATAGATCTGACCATGTGATATACTACTCAAACAACTCTAGTGAGTTGGTACAGTGGAAAGAGTACTGGGCCTGGAGTCAGGAAGATCTGAGTTCAAATCTAGTCTCAGATACAAAGCTATATGACCCTAGGCAGTCATTTACCCTCTATTTACCTCAGTTTCCTCACCTATAACTTGGGGTGATAACCCCTACCTTGAAGGATTGTTGTGAAGATAAATGAGATATTTATAAAAATACTTAATGCCTAGCACATAAATGCATATTTACCACCCCCATCCCCATACCAATTGCTTTTGGGATAAAATATAAACTCCTATTTAGCTGTGAAAATGTCAATCTATCTTTCCAACTTCTTTGGTTATTATTTCCCTTCCACAATCTGTGATCCAGACAAACTATCCTTCCTTCTCTGTTCCTCATGACATCCCATCTCCACTGGCCATTCCCTACTCCTGGACGACACTCACTCCTTACCTCTGGCTCATAAGAATCTTTCTTTATCTAAGATGCAGCTCAGGCACCATACATGAAGCCTTTCCTACTCACCTCTAATTACCCCTAATCCAAAAGTATCTTATATTTAACTATTTTGTATATGCTTGTATTTATTCACTCTATATTTATGTTGAATATATATATTTTTAATGTACTGGTTGTCTCCCTCATTAGAATGTGCACTTTTTGTGAGTAGGGATTACTTCATTTTTTATACTTGAATCCCCAGTGCCCAGTACGGTGCCTGGCACAAAGTAGCTGCTTAATAAGTACCTGTGATTGATTAATGATTTCTAGTCAGTTCATGTGGACAGTGAAAGAATTTTTAAAATTTAACAAGATTGGAAGCAACACTGATCTTGAGTGTAAAGTCGTAGCGGGTGGGTAATTTGGGGTATAGAGGAAGTAATGTGTCTTTTTTTTTAAATCAGGAAAGCTTTTATTGACTTGTATGTTCATTCCTCCTGAATGAATGGATAGCTTCTAGTGGACCGCTGTAACTGTAGCCTTTTTATACTGTTCCCAGTTTGAATTTTCTGCCTTGTTCTCCATTGCCTAGATGCATCAGGAAGTAGTGCATCTTTTAAAAATCTTATATACAATAATATTTTCATAAACTTTTTTGTAGATATAAAAACCAAAAAGGTAAGTGGGTGGCTATCAGTTAGGGAATTGTTAAACACATTGAGGTAAATTCATAGAATAGAATATTACGGTACTATAAGAAATGATGGTGATGAAGAGAAACTGGGGGAAACTTGCCTGAACTGACACAATATAAAGCAAGCAAAACCAGGAGGACAATTTCCAAGATGATCTCAGAACATTCAAAGACTTCAGAGTACTGAGCTCACAATGGTTTCAGAGGCCTGACCACAACACTGCCACTTGTCAGAGGGGTAGTAGACTCTAAGGGCAGAATGAGGTGGGCATCTTCAGGCATGGAAATGCTTTTGATTGACTAAACGTATTTGTTACTAGTGTGGATTCTATTGAGAAGGGGGAACATTAAGAAATGACAATAATTGTTTTTGAAGACCATCTACATAAAACATTTAAAAAGGAAAAGGAAAGATGAAAAGACTTTGATAGGATGGAGAAGATGGAGAATCTGTGATCTGCACAGGCTGGAGGAAGTGAGTATCCACACTAATGAGATGATCACAGAACCATCCACGTGTCACTGCTAATAAGTCGGTGAGTTTTCCCAACCCATCCTGGAAAAAAGTATCATTATTCTCCTTTCTGTCTCTTTCAAAGTTATTTTATCCTTCTGTCCACCACACTGACTACCCTTAAGAGGACTATCTATCTCCCACTTTCCTAGCAATAAAAAATCACATTATTGAGGCTCAAGCATTGTTAAAGGGATGTAGTCATTTGTATATAAGTTATAAATCTTTCTCCTTTAGCATAACCGATTCCATAAGAGATTTTCATTTTAAATGCTTTTAAAAGAATTTTTTCCAGTTAAAAACTCACTAAGGGATATGGTACCTAACAAAAAGTTATAATCAATCTTGAATCCAGAGAAGAGCTGAGGAAATATACTTCCCATTTTCTTAGAGATTTTGGGGACTACATGTACAGAATGTAACATATACTGTCAGAAACTATCAAGATGCCATTGGTTTCACTTAGCTATTTTAAAAAAATTTATTATTCCAAAGGAAGACTGGGATGGGGTTGCAGGAGAACAAGAATAGTCAATATGAAAATGGCTATGATATAAAAACAAAAAAGCAACAATAAAATTCTTTTTAAAATAATATATATATATGTCATTCACAAAAATTATTTGAAGAAATGCTCAAGAGGAGGACTGAACTATGAGTGAAAAGATCTGGGTTCTGGCGCCTCTGCCAACTAACTGCTAAATAAATTGTGCCTGTAAATTCAAATATAAGTTCAAATATATGTTATATGTGAACTACAGACCATAAAATGAGATCTCGTACATTTCACAGATTCACTTTGAATACAAATACATAGAAATACACACACACACATACACACACAAGTCTAGACTTGTGAATTCATTGATTTACGGAACTCGCATTGTGGAAATTTCTTCCATCCACACAGTACTCCCATGACAGTCTTGGAGAGTTGCCTAGGCCACTGTGATTTGTTAAGTAATTTGCTCATTCTACATTTGTTTTGTCCTAGACCTGTGGTTTCATTGATATCGGGAGCTCCCAGTAAGGAAACACCTTTGTAACAATGTAGGTACCAAATCATCAGCAACTTATAGTCTTCTGGCAATACAGGGTTCATTATAAAACAGACAGTATATGTCAGGACTTACACCAAGGTCATCCTGACCCCAAGGCTAGATGTCTATCCATTATAGCATGCTGCTTTTCTGCCTCTCTGTGCTCCACATAGGGACACACACACACAGATATATACACACACCTATAGGTATACAGGGGGTAAAACACACCAACTACAATCCATAATCAGGGTTTGTACAAGAAAGATTTGCTGAGAAAGTATAGTCTATATTTGGACCCAGATGTTACCTTGAGCAAATAGTCCACCTCTCCAGCCCTTAGTCATCTAATCAGTAAAATAAGGAAGCTGGAGTAGATCTCTGAGGTCCCTTCCAGCCCTATATCTTATGACCCCTAGATTCTATTATACTCATAATAAAATACATACATACACATGTATGTGTGTGTATATATATATATATATATATATATATATATATATATATATCCTATCTTTTCCTCTTTCCTAAACGAAATAGGAGCATTTCTATCAACTTATTCTTTTTTTAAAAACTTTATGATACATAATCAATTGGTTGATAAATGCTAAGTATACTGAGGGCTTGTGCAAAGGAAAGATTCAATATAGGTCCTGATTTCAGAATGCTAACAAGGACTAAAAAAGAATACTTCAGTCCTCTAGCCTGACCACTCTGAATCATTAACCTTGGAATCTTAAAAGTTTATTAAAAGTTCAGACTAGAGATGTTTATCTTCACTACCTTTGCTTATGGCAGCCTGACCCAGCTTTAAAACCAGAGCAACATCAATCACCAGTTGTAAGTACACTGCTGACTATGCACCCAGTCTCTAACTCACTCATTCCTCCCCACAAGCCTACTCAGACTTCAACCAAACTAGTTAAGTACAGAGACACAGTCTGATGTAATAGAGTGCTTAATTTGTCTCTTGACATGTCCTAGTTGTTGTTTAATCTCTCTAAACTTCAGTTTACTCATCTCTAAAATGATAAGGCTGGACTATGCAACCTCTGAGTTTCCTTCCAATCTTAAATCATTGTTCCTGTGATATTAGATTAACCACACACACACACACACACACACACACACACACACACACACACTTTCAGGATGGCTATAAGTGGAACCAACTTGTAATGAAGTCTATTGCACAATGTAATGAGAAGAGCCTTAAATACTGAGTCAGGAGACCTGAGCTCCCATCATTTAGCAGTCATTGTAAATTTGGTAGAGTCTCAGTTTCTCTAAGACTTAAGGATCCTAGGATATTTTTTTCCCTTAGATGGGTTCTACAAAGGACACACATTATGCAGATTCATATGTTATGGTGAAGTTCTGTTGCATACTTCTTCCAGGTCCACTAGCTACAACCCCTGTCACCTTGGGTAACAGATGCCTTGGGCATCTGTTTCCTGTTTTATAAAAGGAGAGGGTTGGACCAGATGGCCTCAAAGGTTGGTTTTAGGTCTGAGTCTATGATTCCACAAATCTATGATTTGATGACCCAAAGAAAAACTTCTTAAAGTAAGTCACTTTAGTGGAAAACAGTTATTTAAATCTAAACAATGAATAAATAGACTTTTTATCACAGACAGAAAATTAAGGTTTCTTTCAAGATGAAAGAAGCCTTCCATGGGCAGCAGCTAGGATAGACAGCACTTTTGTATCATGTGAATTCTTATAAAGGCTTTTTGTTTCTAGAGTACTCAGAGTATAATCTGATGGAGCCAGTAACTTCCTCAACTCAGTAGCTACTGAACAGGCTTCTGCTGGCTGCAAATGAAGTAGAAAGAACACTGGATTTGGAATCACAGAACTTGCTCTGAACTTCAATTCAATGCATACTTTCTGTGTGAGCTTGGACAACTAGGTGGCATGTGGTGAAAAGTTTGTTGGACTTGGAGTCAGTCAGTAATAATAACAATAATTATAGCTAACATTTATACAGTGCTTATTATATGCCAGGCACTGTGCTAAGCACTTTACATTTGTTGTTTCATTTAATCCTCACAACAGCCCTGGGAGTGGTATTATTATCCACATTTTACAGATGAAGAAACTGAGGCAAACAAAGGTTAAGTGACTTGCCTAGAGTCACACAGCCAGCAAGGGTTTCAAGCAGGATTTGAACGCAAGTCTTTCTGACTCCTGTCTTCGACTCCAAAAAGACTTGTGTTCATCAAATCCTACCTCAGAAACTTATTAGCTATGTAACTCCAGGGGAGTCACTTACCCTCTCTGAGGTTTAGTTTTCTCATCTGTAAACAGAATAGAATAGATGATCATGAAGGTCTCTCCCAACTTCAAAGAAATTCCTCCTTTGGAGGCCATTAAAGGCAGGCACAAAAATTTGAGATTTCAATCTATTTGAACATCACAGATCCCAAGAGAGTCACCACAAAAGCAGAAGTGGACTCTAACGCTGAACGCTACAACACTGAAACCATAGATTCCTCTTCTTCACACAGTGCTTTGTGCCTTGGTCTCTAGAATAAAGTGAAATTAATTGCTTTCCTGGCCAACAACTAGAATTCTCATTTGGTTTCTTAATGCTTGAAATGAATGATGTTCATGATGATGTTACATCAAGAACATTAGTTAAGTGTCATTAGTTAAGGTAGGAATTTGTGTCTCCCAGATCCCATGTCACTCCTTGGAACAGCAGGTGACAGTAATGAAGAAGGTCAAGCATACACAAAGAAGAACAATCCCCCTTGCAAAAATCACCTATTTGGTCTGCTGGCTTTGAAAGCTTTTTTCCTCTCCTCCCTGAATAACAATACAAGGAAAGTCAGATTCAAAAAAGCAACTTCCCTGATAACTGGTAACCGTGGTCTCATCTGAAGTGGTTCAGGGGGTCCAAAAAGCCAAATTAGGAGAGGAAAGAAATAAAAAAACCAAACAGGTCAATTGTAATAGAAGGAGGGAGAGCTGAGAAAAGAGGCACAGAGAGACCAAGTTAGCTCTTCAATCATCAAGTTTAAACAAGACCAAAGCATCTAACAACTACAAAGTTAAGAAACAGGCAGAATGTGGAGAATAAAAATTTTGAACCATTAAGGAAAAAATATACTTCCAAATGGGATGTAAGTGAGTCTCATCATTTCTTACCATGTTAAGACCAATCACTTGGGTTTGCAGTTCTGTCAAGGACATCAGGAAATTCTATTGTCCTAGCAAGCAAGCCAGGAGCAATCCTCTGCTCTCCTCAGGGATTCCAGCCACATATTATAGCTTAGGATACTACTGACAGAATTAAGTCTGTATCAAAATACTCGAACCGTATTTTTACAGGATTTAATCATACAACGTGTTCATCTTTTGTTGCCGAAGAAGACCATGCCATCAGAGAAATAATGACATGACTTGCACTTGACTTTGTTTTGAGTGAGGGAGGGCTGTGCAAGTCACCAGCCTCACTTCTCCTCCAGAGCCATCTGAATCCAGTGACCAGATATTCATCAGGATGACTGGAGATGACCCAGGATGAGATAATTTGGGTTAAGTGACTTGCCCAAGGTCACACAGCTAGTGGGTATCAAGTGTCTGAAGTGAGATTTGAACTCAGGTCCTCCTGACTCCTGCACTGCTGCTCTATCCACAGAACCACCTAGCTGCCCCAGTCATACAATGAGTCTATGCTGAAAAGTCCTTTTCTCCTTCCTTCTTCCACCAATAAACCAGTGGTAGTATATAGTAAGTAGTAAAAAGTACTCATATGGAATGTTATTAATAATATTTTGGTTCTCCAGGGCAGCTTTGCATTACAAATTTCATAGGTCTTAATTCTATTCACAATACTGAATTATTGGGAAATTAATTGTTAATTTCCCAATTATTAGGAAATATCTGAGGGAAGAAATTATCCCCACTTTGCCAAAATAAAATACTGAAGATAAGAGGTCATAAGATTATAGATTCATAGATATAGAGCTGGAAGGAACCTTAGAAACCATCTGATCCAGCTTCCTCATTTTACAAATGAAGAAACTGAGGTCCCAACAGTTTGCATGCCTTTTCCAAGATAGTAAAATGGCAGAGGCAGGATTTAAGCCCAGGTCCCCTAACTTCAGATCTAGTATTTTTATCCACTATACCACTGTGCCTCGAGTTTATATTAGATTTTGACCTGTACTCTGTATTCTAGGGGACCCTAGGTGGTACAGTGGATAGAATACTGGGCCTGGACTCAGGAAGCCCTGAGCACACTTTAGGACATCAAAAGACCTATGATCTCGTCAGTGTAGATACTTTGTTACCCCGAGAAAATCTCAGCCCATCCATACCTTGCTATCCTTAGAGATGTTTGTCACTATTTTTCTGAAAATTCTCTGGAGGATCTATCACTGTGGGCCTTTGTCAGCTTCTTTAAATACACCAATATTTAAAAATACAGACAACTCAACTGATGAGACTATTGACCACGACACTCTAGACCAATCACCCAAAACAAAAGGTGGCTAACCACATTTGCCCTTCAGAAAGATTCTAGGGTAAGGAAAGAAAGAGACAAGAGGTACACGGGATCATAGATTAAGAGATTAAAGGGACCTCAGAGGTGTTGTTCACCCCTCTTATTTTCCAGACAGGAAGAACAGAGGCCCAGACCAGTTAAGTAATTTGCCCAAGGTCAAATAGACCTTCCACATTTGTGGAAGAACCAGGATTTGAATGCAGGTTCTTTGAGTCCAAATCCAGCTTACTTTCCACTTTCATTTCCTTTACATGCAAAGTACCATCAGGCCCATAACTCCTAGCTTTTGTCTACCACTTAATTGTAAAAGGACAGGAACTAGGCCCTTTTAACTTGCATCTTCTTACTTTCTCTATTCCTAAGGGCAACCAGATAATGAGCAATCCTATGAGTTAAAATTTGCCAGGCGTCTGGGTAAATTTCCTGATAGCTATGTACAGGATGATAAACAGTCCAAGGACGGTAGGCACAACATAGCCTGAAACGATTTAATGCATCTTTTGCCCTAGTCCTTGAGGCTGGGGTGCTCAGTCAGAACCATTCTGAATCATAGTTGGCCAGATATTAGAGGTGACAGACAGAAGCCTAATGGGAAGCTTGTGAGAATACCATTTTCCAGCCGCATGAAAAGGATTCAGAATCATGAGAATAACTGCCTTTAAAGGTGGATCAGTCTTCTCTGACCTATCCACACATCTCTGATGAGCTACTACACTAAGGTAGCATACTCTCAGGATAATACTCTATACCCACAGTTCCTCACTCTCCTATACTCACAAAAGTAGATGTGTTCCCTTCAAAACAAAGGCACTCATGAAAGTACTAACTAGGTCATGGTAGCCTTGTAGCTTCTCCCTTTCACTCTGCAAGATCCGCCCTTTTCCAGAGAACCTTGGATGACAGAAGAAAGAAAAGGATTTTGTAACGGAGGTCAGTGATGCATACTCTGTTCATAAACAGAGCTTCTTGCTTTTTGACATTCAGCATTCATCCCTGTTGGTAGAAGCTGTTCCTGCCTCTGAAGATTTACTCTGAGAATGTTATAGAATAATTATTATTAATATTATGATGATGAGCTTTTTGTCTGGTCTTTTGCTATCTCATGATGCACACCCAGGTATTAGGAAAGGTGGACTATTGACTCACAGTAAGTGTGGAAACAAGATGCTTTCCAAATTTCTGTTAGCCAGCTGCCAAGCAGAGGGCTCCTCCTCCCCGTTAATAGCATCCTGATTGGAGAGAACGTTGGAGCACTGGCAAGACCCAAGAAGATAAAAACACAGGAAAAAATGCTGATGTTTTTCTCTCATCCAGCATGGAAGAGAAAAGTAAGCACGAGAGAACAAGAGCAATTGTTTGCTAAGTGGGGCAGGAGGTTAGGATAGGAAGGAGAAAGATGGAAATACCAATCATGACACCAAAAGCCTACTATAAATTAGCTTCCCAGAGTTCAAAAAGCAGCCCAATTCTACTTTTCCTTTATAATTTCAAAGAGTTGAGTTTGGGGGGATTTTTTTGTTTTTTGTTTTTGCCATTTCCACTTAACTGATTCAAAAAAAAAAAAAAAGCAAGGTCAGGATTATTATTGACCTAAGACTTAGAAACAGATAAGATGAATAGGGTTAAAATCCAGGAATGTTTTTCACATAGAGCTCAGACTCTCTAACAGTCTAGCTAACAAGTAAGAAGAGTATATGACAGATATGGTCTTCTTCCAGATTCTCACCAGCCAACCTTGCCATGTCCAAATCTACCTCTTCTCTAAAGATGCAGAGGGATCTAGTAGGGCATCAAAAGTCCACCTCAGGCTGACCAGTCTCTCAGATGATGATGTGCAGACTACGATAGCCACACCTTTTCCTCTGTCCTCATGCCTCCCAAATAAAATCAAACTAAACTTCTTTAAAGCAAATCTGGTTGTGAAAACCAATAGTAGAAAAGTTCATTACTTAAATATGCATATACACACATTCATACTTAAAATTAAGAATGAGGCCACAAACAGGGCACATAAATCTAAAAATTGTCACTTTCTATTCTGGGGGGGGGGGCGGGGATTATTCTTCTACTTTTCTCAGATACTTAAAAAATACTTGTGCTAATTAAATCATAGATTTAGAACTAGAAGGAATCCTCCAAGGTCATCTTGTCCCATAACTAAGACTTGGAGAGATTTCATAGCCTGCCTAAAATTACAAAGCAAGAGTCAGTAATCGTGGTGGGATGCTTCGACTTAAATCAATTGAGGTCACCTGGTGTTTGCACTTTGTTCTGACACCCTCTAAAAGATCTTGAAATTTTAATAAGTTCTCCCCTATTCTCTTGACTTGATAGTGCTAGAGGAAATGCAGGAGCTGGTAAGAGATGGAGACAACAGCCACAAAGCAGAAGGAAATAATTGCCCACTAAAACCTGAAATAAAGGTCTCATCTCTCTCTCAGGCCTGGATCTTTGCTTTTCACGTTAAGCTGGAACATGTCTCAATACTGGGTGTTTGTGGGTGCTAGCTAATCTTTGCAACTGATTCACACCGTTATTAAACCAGCTACTTGGGCAAGAAGGAGAATCCTCCAGGCCTCGGCACTCTGGGCAAAGGCTAGAGCAAAGTACAAACTCAACTCACCCAGACACGTCACAATGGTCTGATTTCCTAACCTCATTTCTGTCTCAGAGTGCTCCACTGTTTCCCAGGAGAGAACAGAAGGACCTGAAGACTGAAGCAGGTCTACAGAATACATTCATTTCTCCAGGGGAACAGCCATTTCCTTTATCCGTTCACACCCTGTTTTAATAAACTAGAACTAACCCACTAAGGCAGTTGACATCACTCACCAGCCCTGGGCTGAGTGTGCAGGTTGGTGCATGTGGCTGACATCAGGCCTGCAGTCTGGGGAAAGCTGTGGTGTAAAGTAGATATCCTGTTTCCCATGCACATGATACCAGTTGCATCAGTGGGTTAAAGTTCAGAGGCAGCCAGGTAACAACCTTCAAGGTGATAAGCTATACTTTTCTTGGAAGATAATCATAGCAGGAGTCACCAGTAAGTTCCTGTACCTCTGCCTTCACCAGTTACTGCACTTTTGCCTTAATTAAAGCCTCTTTAACCAGTCCTTCTAGTACTGATCATCAATTAAAAACGGATTAACTGAATTATAATGGTTTTTCCAGAGTAAACAATGAGAACAGTGCAGTATTTTCCAATACATGCTGAAACTGTCTAGCTTATTTTTAGTAAGAGAAATCATCAGTCCCAAATGGTGTGAGGTGAAGGCTAGTAGACGGGTGGAGAGCTTCTTTTAGGTTGGGTAGATTTGATTGGGAGCAGCTGGGAATAGGGGATTCGATTTTTAGCTCTACCAAGACAGAACTTGTGAAAGGCTGATTCAATAGGTGGCACTCTTCCCTCTGAGTCAGTCCTGAATACCATGTCCTGACATGGAAGAGTGGGGTGCTGAGATCTCCTAAGGGTGCTGTCTGTCTTCCTGATGAAATGTGGATCTAACCTGGTTTTTTAAGGAGTCCTTGGCATTTGTCCATAAGGGCACTTGAGGAAATTTCCTGCTAGGTTATAATAACTGATTAAAATTTCTCAGGGAAATTATGAATGGAAATCCAAATTAATAAATATTTACTGAGTACCTACTATATGCAAGATATGCTATAGGTGAGATAAAGATGTTTCAGACACAGTCCCTATCTTCAAGTGGTTTGTAGTATAGTCAGCAAAGCAAATTATAAAATACTTCACAAACTATGAGGTAATAGAGGATTTTTTTTAAAATTTAAATGTCACAGACAGTAATTGCCAAATGAGTGATATCAAAAGAGTGTTATAAATTCAAAAGAGGGTGAGATCAATGAAGCAAAGTCTGGGAAGTCTCATGGAGGAGGGGAAGGAACTTCACATGGGTCTTCAAGAATGAGTAGAATTTGGAGAGGACAAGGATATCACAGAGAAGGGTGGGAGGCAAAGGAAAAGATGGATTTCCACTGTCAGGAACTACAGTTGATTAAAATTGGTTTCTACCATTAAATTGATTTCTACCTTTAAAACTAATTTTTCTGTCATTCACTTCAGATTGAAGTGTTTCCATTCCAATGATCTCTAATGATAGCCAGAACTACAAGTTGTATTTTGTACATCTCATGGAGAATACAGATTTTACTTGTAAGCCCCATTTAATTTTTTTAATCACCTAACTTATTTTGTAAGCCACTTTGGCAAGTCAAGTGGATGAATGGCATTTTAAATATCAAGAAATACTCAGAGACAACAAAATAAGCATTAAATTTGCCTCCACTGTGATGAAACTGAAGAAAGTTTGAAAGCAGAAAAGCCAATTATCTAAAGACTGAAAGAGGCAGGGGAGGGGGAAATTAGCAAGTTATCACCTTCTGAGACACAAAAATTATCTCTGAGGCAAACAAGCTACAGCTATAAAAATGGGAAAATAGGAAGTCAAAGAACGTAAATGAAGCTAGCCCTTGGCAGCACCCTTTCAAGAACTGGGAGTGACCACAGAGCATAGATTAGGTCAGCAGCTTCCACTGAGTCTAAATGCATAAATTCATCACAAACTATTTCCTATAACTCTATATGGGCTCAGACATCAAGGTGGTTTACCAACTGTACAGAGGGGAAGCAGATGGACATGTCACGTTAGTTTCCCTTCCCAGAGAGAAAAGGTCCCCACAGAGAAGAGAAACTCCTACATAGCAGAGAACATCCCCAGGGACCCCAGACCACCACCGCTTTAGTGTTTCCCTACTTCAAAGTTCCCACCCAACTCCTCTCACTTCCTTTACCCCTTGACATGCTGTATTCATAGAACTGCAAAGGGCCTGGCAAAAAGATCAGCACTAATAATGGTTTCCTATTAAATACACTGACTGAGTACAATCTCCCTGTGGATGAAAATTCCTGGGCACTCTTCTCAAGGCACAAATAACCATGCCTGCTCCCTCAGTATTCCTATTGTGCTGCCTTCCCCAAATGTGCTAACAGTTGCCTAAAAAGGCATCAGAAAACCCAGCCAACTAAACTCTTATTTCACACATCAGTCTAGACCAGGAGTTAAGAAAGTTGCAGTGAAGCAAATGTGCATAAAACTAGCAAAGCAATTCAGTTGGGGGAGAGGAGTGGGGAGTAGTTACCCCCAAAACAAAATTCTTTTAACTTTCCATTTATGCAGTCAGAAAAATCACAAACCAAAAAATGATACTTACATGCCAATGGAAGTCCCAGATAAGAAATGATGACACATACCTTTACCCTTTCAGCAGGGAAGTAGGAGGGTGACACTAGGACAGAATACTGTATACATCATCAGAAGAGGGTGAGAAGCGACTGATGGGAAGGCAAAAGGCACCAATTCAACTTATTTTCCTATGAATACATAAATCTCTCCCAGAGTAAAAACCAATTCCATGCCAGCACTATAGACATAATTCATGCCAAATTAACAACAGCATATTTCCATTCTAGTGCCACAAGAATTTAAGTGTCTGCTATGTGCAAGGCCCCCAGCTTGGCCAACCAGCTATGTCAACTAATCTATGTACCGCCAGAAAGAATGCCTGAGGCATGGGCATGCACATAAATGAGCACATGTGCACGCACACATACACACACACTCACATACATACATACACACACATATGGACCACTGCACAACCAGTAGAGGAATGTCATTTACCCCAACTAAAGAGACAGAAAATTCAGCAAACAAAGAGGAAAAAGACTCAAGATAAGGAAGTTCAGTCAATGATACAAAAAAATGTGACATGCACAGAGCACCAAGAACAGAAAACATTCTCAGGAGTAGGGAGTTAATCAAAACACAATGGACCTCCCCTTTCAGCACACATGGGGATTTTGTGTTCTATTTGCCACAGGATCAAGGGGGTTGTGTCAAAAGCTTGAGTGTTGAGAGTCTCAAGGTTACTACTGATCCGAAGCAGTTCACAGGGGAGCCAAACCATCAGAGTTCTAAGAAAAGGAAAATGCTGACATCAGGAAGGCTGGCAAGTCTCCCCTCAAGAATCTGCTCCCAGTTGCTAGCTACTGCCTACCATTAAAACCAATCATTTTAACCAGAGCAGGTACCTCAGGATGAATATTTCTGTTATATTAACGTAACAGTACATTAAAATACAATACCACTTTATGATGAAAGGCTTTTAAAGGTTTGTGTACATATAATCATACAGCCCTCAGAGACTTATAACCCACAAGCAGGATTGTGTAAGGGCAGCAGGGCTACATATACATACTGGAGAAAATCCCAGTGTCTCAAATAGCAGAGGGAGCTGCTTGGATCGTAACAACTGCTACTTCTATTGCATGGGCATGCACACAAAGGCATACAAGTATCTCACACACACGTATACACATGCATGCACACACACATACACGTGCACACATACGCGTGCACGCACACACACACACACACACACACACACACACTACTTGTCCAGCCAGGAGGGGAATGTCCTTTACCCCAAATGATAAGCCTTTGTCCCCTTTCCCAGCATTCTCAAAGACTTTTTGGGCAGCCTGTTCTTGCCTCTCCCTCTGCTCTCTGTGAAAGACAGAGATTGAAGCAGGGCACAGTAGTGGTGACCAGATAAGTGGTGAAGTGAAATAAAAAAATTGGAAAAAAATGATGAAAATGGAATAAAATAATGTACTGAAGAACAAAGAAGCTCCTTCTACATATAACCACTGTAAAGTATTTAGATAATTATCCCAAAGGTTTGAGGAAAGAGATCCCTCCATTCTACCTTGGCTTCAATTATAGGAATTGATTTAGGAGCTAAAATATCTAGAAATTTATTTCCATTCTCACTTTAGTTTACAGATATAACCTACATATGTGAATATTGGCATGGTTTTGTCTCTCTTTTAACTGAAGTGAGGGGTCAGGGAGAGCAATACAGAATTCAAAGGGCCAAGGTTGGATGATGGAAAGTTCTTGGAAAAAAGACCAGAAGGACCTGTTTATTTTGACCAAAGAATGAATTCCAATTTCCCAGATTGCTCATCGGTCCTTCAGTATTGTGTGAACTGAGAACAAGTTCTCCCTGGAAGTTTAACTTAATCTGGGCTTCCTTAAGCTTATGCTTAGGCTATAAGGTTTCAATGGTCGGTAGGCACAGAATATGATGAGGTGCCCAATATAAAATACTGCCTTGATTACCAGCAGCTCCTTCTCTTCCTGCAGTTTTCCACCTACAAGCTTATAAAGAAAACAGACAGAGGTCCCAGTCGATAAGTGATCAAGGGATAGAAAGAGTTTTGAGAAGGCAAATGATCAACAAGTATAGTACACCATACTCAATATCACTAGTAGCAAGAAAAAACAAAAGAAAACAATTCTGAGGTTTTACCTCACACTTCACAAATTAGCAAAGATCATAAAAGATGGACAATTGGTGATAATGGAAGGTCTTTGGGAAGGCATGCATATTAATACACTATTGATAAAGCTGTGAATTCTGGGACTGTTCTGGAAAACTTGCTAGAAAAATGGCTAAACCGCTCATACTCTGTCTCAGCAATGCCACTACTAGGCATATACCCCAAGAGAAAGAGGCATAACTTCAATATATATTCTTTTTACTCAGAAAAAACTTATTAAGCATTTACTGTGTCCCAGACACCATGCTATGCAAAAACAAAAGCAAAATCCCTCAAGGAGACTACATTCTACTAGGGGGAAACAATATAAACACTGATGGGAGCAACAAGTAGATAAAACTAATTTTATGTATACACATATATATTAATTTATGTTATACACTATGTATTAGATAGATACATAGCGCACAGAGTATTTCAGGAAGGGTACTAACAATTGGGGGATCATTAAAAATCTTTTTTTTAGAAGATGGCATGTGAGTCTTTAATGGAATTTTAATGGAAACTTTAATAGAGCTAACCTTCAAGAAAACCTTTAATGGAATTAATAATTCCAGATAGTAGTGTAGAGGTGAAGGAGTGTATTCCAGGCTTAGGGACCTCTCAGACAAAAGTGGAGAGATGAGAGATGAAATCCTGTGTATACCGAGCTGCAAGCAGTTCAGTTTACATGGAAAATAGAGTCCTTCAGGGGAAAAAATATGAAATTGATATGGAAATAAAAGTTGGAATTTAGATTGTAAAAGGTTTTAAATGATAAACAGGGGAATTTGCATTTTATCCTATTGGTAGTAAGGAACTCCTTAAGCAGAACAGTGAACTATGGGAATATTGATTTGGCAGCTGTATGAAAATAGAATAGAAAACTAACAAGAAAAAAGAAAGACTAGAGGCAAGAAGAAGAATTAGGAAACTGAAGTCTGTCAGGTAAAAGATGAGGAAGACCTGAATTAAGGTGGTTGCTGTGAGTGGAGAAAAAAGGAACAGATGGAAAGACGTATGGAGGTACAATTAACAAGACTGGAAACTGATTATGAAATGGGAGTTAATGAAGACTCAAGGATGATTCCCAGGTTGCAAACTAGTAGGATGGTGATGCCCTTGTATAAATGGAGAAATGAGGAAGAAGAAAGGGTTTAGGAAGAAAGATAATGAGTTCTGTTTTGACATAGTAAGTTTAAGATGTCTGTGGACAGTGGACAGTGAGTGATGCTAAACTGGAATTCAAGAGAGAGAGGAAGGCTCCATATGTAGATTTTACTTAGGTGGCACAGTGGACAGAGTCCAAGGGGCCTGGAGCCAGAAAGATTTATCTTCCTGAGCCCAAACCGGACCTTAGATACTTAATAGCTTTGTGACCTTGGGCAAGTTATTTAATATTGTCAGCCTCAGTTTCCTCATCTGTAAAATGAGCTGGAGAAGAAAATGGCAAACCACTCCAGTGTCTTCACCCAGAAAACCCCAAATGGGGTCACAAAGAATCAGACATGAATGAAAACTACTGAACAACTTAAAAATAATAATTAATTCCACATGAACTAATAAATAACTAATGAAGCATAGAGAAGAAAAGGAATCTCAGTACAGAGTCCTAGGGAATATCTGTATGTAGTAGAGGTAGGACATGGATGATGATTCATGAGCTAAGGAACAGAAGAGAAACACTAGAGAACTGTCTTGAAACCTCAGTGAAGGGAAAACATGTGGCAGGAGGAGTTTTTCAATAACATCAGATACTGGAGAATGAGGGCTTTCAAAAAGCCATTGGATTCATCAATTAAGAAATCATTGGTGACCTTAGAGAAGGCAGTTTCAGTTGATTGGTGAAATCACAAGTTGTATTGCAAGGGCTTAAGAAATAACTGAGAAGTGAGAAGTAGACACAATGAATGTAGGCAGCTTTTTTTAAGACTTTTGCTGGGAAAGGGAAGAGATATAGGATAACATAGGATAGGAGAGATCTAGAATAGCTTGAAGGGATGATAGAGACAAGTGTAGGTTTTTTAAAGACAAGGGAGATTTGTGTGTGTTTCTAGGCAATAGAGAGGATTCTTTGGGGGGTGGGATATCTGGAAATGACAACTGTTATTTTTTTAAAATCAATAAACATTTTAATATTTTTCAAACTACAGAGGGATCCCAGCTATACCAGGTCCTTGCTATTAAGACTGTTGTTACATTAGAGTGTTCATCTCCCAGTCGCTGAGGGTTCAAGTAGTCCAAGATCAGAGAAGGACGAAATCAGCTTTTCAAGATATTAAAGTCATATTGAGTTTCTGGGAAGCACCAAAAGACCTAATCCTTCCATAGCAAGTTGGAGAGGGAATCATGAATGGATGCCGGTTCAGGATCTCCCTGTCCTTGGATGGATCCATTTGGCTACATCTGGCTATTGACTTACGCTTTAGGGTTGAAGAAAATGGTGAAGATGGAGAGACTCATAGCAAGTATGTGTCTAGGTTAAGAGAAAACCTGAAGGAGACATCATCTAACCATGGTTTCAGCTCTGGGACAATCTTACTGGGAATATGATGCTCTTTTTTGTTGCCAAGATTATCATCCAGACAATAGTTCTGTTTGAAATCAGTGTTCAGATACTTTGGGCCAGGTCCAACTCAGGCTGATTCAATTGCTCAGAGATGGGATTAGAATGCAATGAGACACTCTTGGTTTATAAAATGAATTAAAAAACAATTTTATTTTCAATATTATTTTAAAAGAACAATTCTTAGCTAAGTTAAAATAAAACACTACTCCCCTCCACTTCCAAATTCACCATAGTGCAACACTCAGGTCTGGAAGAAATTGTGCAAGCAGGGCAACCTCTAACCCTCTCTACCCCAGAAAATGTTTAACAGGCTTCCGAAGGCATAGGGGTAGGAAACATGTATACCCATGACACACTTTAAAGTTAGTCTGCATCACTAAGATTTTCTCCCTCACTTTTTAAAGTTTAGACAATCAACAAAATGATATATCAAGCTTTGGAGATGTAACTGCTCACCTTGGAAATTTAACTGTTGACTCTCAGAGCCAGAGCTCTTCTGGGCAATGGAGATTCTGATAAAACTGCCAGAGAGCCAATGCCAATAGGTCAGACCTTTATACCACAGGGGCAAGGAGGCCAAATCAATCATTTAAGGCCTAGTTCCCTCAGGCCAGCCAATCCCAAGGAAAGATTCTCAGGCCCCCTTGAAGGGAAATCAGCTCAGCCTTCATAAAACAGGTGTCATTCCCACCAATCTGGAATGTACCAGACAGACAGTGAAGATGGAAGTCCATTCCATATCTCAAAGACCCAGCAATTTGCTTCCTTACAATATAGCCTCAGACTGAGCCAATGTGTGAATTCGTTTTGTTTGACAATGCACATTTGTTAAACAGATAATTTTATTTTTCCTAATTTGGGATGGGGGGGGCTGAAGTTTCAGAAGACAGTAGCAATACTGACTAGTAATAGGTTTAACAAAAATAGAAGATGAAAAGAAAGAGTAACTGAAACCTTTTTTTTAATGTACAGAAGAGAATAGAACAGAAATAACAGATAAACAAGACAGCTTTGAAAGTTATATACGGTGAATTTGTTACTTTGTGTATGGAAATACTCATTTTGTCTGGTGTTTTTAAAGTTCTGAATAAATTATTTTTAACAGCCTTCAGAAAATGGTCAGAGACAGTGCATCAAAACCATATACTACCTCTTGAGAACTGGTGAGACTTTCTGAAGAGATAGTGTGATTGATGGTTGAGCAAAGTGGACTCTGAGTAGAGGGGCTGAACAAAAATTGATAATAACTCATCAGATGATTGTGAGGAAGGCAGAATTGGGCAATGGTACTTAACAAAAAATCAGGAAACTCCACTAAATCTAATCCAACCACAGATGAATCTCTCTACAGATAATAAGGAGAGACTCATCCCAGAAGTGACTCCTTATACAATCTAACACTCCAGTCGCAGAAGTTCCTGGTGGCTAAAGAGTACAGGATACCGGGCTAGTTAGCCTCTACCATCCACAAGCTCACTGTCTGGTTTCCAGGCCAACACAGTCAACCTCAAACCCACCTGAGGTTCCCAGGGAACTGAGGTTATATACAGGAGTCTGATAGCGATTCAATAATTTTGGATTGAAATTCTAGGCCAAGGAGGGGCTGGCAGGATTGCCAGGATTATTTAGCTAGTGAAAAGACATAATTTTAATAATTCAGGAAAATGAGAGACTAGCCAAACAAGATTCACTGATGAATTTTGGTGTTTTCCCACATTGTGCACTTTGCATAGAACCATGCTTCTTTAAACATTATTGGTTTCACTATGGGTATGAATGTGTGAAAATCATGCTTTATATTATACTCTTGAAATATACTTCTGGGTCATATATCCCAATATATAGTAGGCAATGTTTCAGCATGTGACTTATGTGTGGTTAAATACAACCATGTATTTACTGCTAACTACAATTCCAGCTTTGGTAGGCCTGGACTCTTGTTAATGTTCAAATCATTTAAGAACCATATGCCATATGAACTCTGATAAGATTCTTTTGTACTGGGAAAAGCACTTGAGAGCCAATTCTTGAGCCTACCCAAGTCACTAGAGAGCTATACATAATTGGGACTCACCCTGGTTGATTTGCTAGAAACAGCAACTGTTCAGGTAGGGGAAGGGGGAGAATGAGAAGGGAGTGAAGTTGGTTCCCTCACCCCAGTCAAAGATGTAATTGCAAAAAGCAAGAGGCAAATAACCAGATGTTAAACTAAATTTAAAGACTTTCTATAGGCTCTGAATTCCTTTTATAGAGTGGGGGAGGGAATTTCCTTAGCTGAATTGGAAAGAGTAATTGCCATTGGTAAATTAAAGATAAGCCACACCCTTCATTGTCCTTAAAATGCTAGTTTATCAACCCAGCAATCCATCTAAGCTGGAACCAGCAGGTTAGGAAGAATCTAGCACCTAAAAAGGAACGGATGGATTTGTCTCCATTCCAGTGGCCGTGATGTTTTGCAGCTAACTCACTTCTTAGAAAGTCAGCCCATTTCAAAATTTTGAGAGAGTATTGAGAACCATCCAACAGAAAGCAGAGAGACACAGTCTCGTTATGAAGACACTGACACAGAAAAGAGCAACATTCCAGGCAGGAAGTAGACTCAAGGAGTAAAGCCTCCAACAAAAGAGAAGAGAGTTTATGGATTCAAGAGACACTAGCTGTGGAAGTCAAGGTGCAGGGAGAAACAGACCCAGGAAGCCCAAATAAAGACCCACTCAGTAGAGGTACTACATGTGCAGAGAGCACGTGTCCAAGAAGACTCATATCTTTGGGTGCCTTGAGGGACAGCAATAGAGCTCTGGGCCTGAAGTCAGGCAGATCTGAGCTCAAATGTGGCCTTAGATACTTACTAGCCGTGTGACCCTGGACAAATCATTTTACCTTTGTTTGTCTCAGTTTCCTCATCTTTAACATGAGGATAATAATAATACTTACTAGCAGGGTTGTTGTGAGGATCAAGTGAGACAATATTTGTAAAGCTCTTAGCACAGTGCCTGGCACATAGTAAGTGCCATTATCAACATTAGCTATTATTAACTATAATTATTTAGGTGGAGAGGTAGCCCTGAGCGAGTGCTATCGACCTATTTATGGGCATGTTGTCTCTGCCATTAGAGCCCCTTGAGGGGCTATTTTTGTTTCTTCTCTATCCTTATCATTTAGCAGAGTGCCAGACATATAGCAAGCAAATGATATAGTAAGTAAAATGATTATTGATTGACTGATTGAGAAGACACACTACTATTCAAAGAGGGTCAACACAAGGAAGAAAAGGAGGAAGAAATTTATTGGAAGCAGTCCACCTAACTTACAAAAATAGTGAGTGTGAGAGGACTGGCTGCTCAACATCAATCAGAGACCACAAAAGACTTGGTTTAGGCATCTAGGAGCCTTGACGACTAGAAGAGATAGTCCTCAAAGCATTTCTGTCAGTGCTACAGAGAGGGATACTGTGGTTGTTAGCAGCCTATTGACCAAAAGGGACCTTTTGTTGCTAGGTGAAATGTTCGAAGCCATATGGTCCAGTCTCCCATTTTGCAGACAAGGAAACTGATTCCCAGAGAGGTGAAGCAACTTACCTAAAGCCATACAATTAGCAAGTAAAAGAAGCCAAAGGATATGAAGAAACAATTTTCCAAAGAACTGCAAACACATGAGAACATGGTCCAAATCACTAATAGCAAGAAAAATGCAAATTACAATAACATGCAAGTTGGCAAAGATGGTTGGTGGGTTGATTGGTTGTTCTCCTTCTTTATCAAAGATGACCAAAATCACATCACTATGCTAGAATCAATTTGGAGTATGTTCGACTGTGCCTTATCAGACCAAAAGGAGTTTGGGATACTCCATCACAGGTAGAGCACAAATAGTTCACATGAACATTTGGGGTAAATTCTCTAAATGTTGTTGTTTATTTTGCGTTTATTTTGAGCTACTTCAATTCTGTTTTGCTCTTAGAGCACAGTGTCTTCTTTACTGAGGGGACATCATGCTGAGCAAAGATGACAACAGATAGGAATGGTCAATATTGTGGGAGGGGCTATGGGAAGAAAGGCACACTCATACACTGTTGATGGACCTGCAGAGTGGCCCAACTGTTCTTAATGTCAGTTTGGAATTTGAAGACAGAAGCAAAGGTCCAAATGTACAAAATTATTCGCATTCTTGCAAAGACCTGGGAACAAAATGTGTGGATGCCCAATAGTTGAGCATTTAAAAAAAAAAACTATGCATGTAAATGTAATAAAATATCTTTCTGTGACAAGAAATTCAGAGTAATGTGGGTTGATGCAGAGAAAATAACAGAACCAAGAGTATAAATAATATATATTTATAATTGTATGAATGATTACAGCAAGGTATCACTAAATGGGTGTCAAACTCAGAACAATCGAGCTTATGAGTGTCCTGAAAAACAGATAAGGAAATAGACCTCCCTTGTCATGGCAAATAGCCACAGGGCTGCTGGGACAGAATGTTGTATATACTGTCAGATGGGGTTGCTCTAGCATATGTTTTTATCTAATTGCTTTGTTAACAAGGAAGAGTTCTGTCTGGAAGCGTGGGAGGGATTTGAAATTACTATATTGCAAAAATAAGGGAAATCAATAAAATCTATTAAAAAATGAATCCCAGACTAGAAGAGGTGGTCATCTATCATATTGGTCATCTAGTTCATTTTACAGATAAGAAAACTTAAGGTCTAGAACAGGAGCAGGGAACCCGTAGCCTTGCAGTCACATATGGCCTTCTAGATCCTTGGGTGCAGCCTTTCGACTAAGTACAAGTTTTACAGAACAAACCCTTCTATTAAGGGGATTTGTTCTGTGAAGTTTGGATTCAGTCAAAGGGCCACACTTGAGGATCTAGAGGGCCACATGCAGCCTTGAGACAGGTTCCCCACCCTAGCCTAGAAGGTAACTGACTTGCCAATGGACACTAAAGCTAGTAAATGCTACACAGCTAGGGTTCCAATCAGCCCCTTGACTATAAGCCTAGCACCATTTATGCTATACCACATCTCCTCACAACTCACAATAGTTATCCGATCTAATTGTTCTGGTCAGAATTAATTACTCAGTGTAATTGTCTCAGTGTAAAACGGAATCAGAGCAAAGTTTTTTAATGATGTACAGAGTAGTAGGGATAAATCAGCCCACAGCCAGGGCTAGCAACACCATCACCTTCACTAGGCTGACCAAGCCCTTGTTTAGCCCTCCAGTTTAATTATCAGAAGAACTGAAAGTTCCCCTTTCAGATTCCTCAACACAGCAGTACCAGTACCAGTTGTTTGAAAATGGCCCCTCTCCCCTTTCATTGGAGGAGAGGGTAACCCCTCTGCATCTCCAGCTGCTTGCTTCTGTCATTCCAGGGGGATAGATATATCAGTGGCTTTTGGAAAGATAGGAGCTTAGGCAAGGGTGGGGAACCTGGAGCCCAGAGGCTACATGTGACCCTCTAGGTTCTCAAGTATGGCCCTTTGACTGAATTCAAACTTCCCAGAACAAATCCCCTTAATAAAAAGATTTGTTCTGTAAAATTTGGACTCAGTCAAAAGACTGCACCCAAGAACTTACAAGGCCACATGTGCCCTCCAGGCTGAAGGTTACCCACCCTGGTAGATTGTTAATGCATCCAAATTAAAACACATCTTTACCTAACTGTTATATCACTGCCAGCAGATACAGAAGATATATGAGGGAATGGGCTATTTTCATGTTTCACCCTCTCTATGTGGTGCCTCATCCATCGTTTGACATCCAGAAAACTATGCAGCCTGCTAAGAAAAGTCAAGCAGGCTAACCAGAAAGCACTGGAAATAGCTTAAGGAAAACGTAGTGAGTTTTTGTTACAGCCTCTCAACTCAATATGTAGGGTGGTAGATTTAGTGGCGATCACAGAGAGTCATAATAGTAACATAATAAAGATAATAATAGTTACTATTCATGTAGTACTTCCTACGTGTGAGTCACTGTGCTAAGAGCTTTACAAACATTATCTCATTTGATCCTCATAACAGCCCTGTCACAGATAAGGAAACTGAAGCAAACAGGATGAAATGACTTTCCCAGGGTCATACAGTTAGTGTCTGAGGTCAGATTTGAATTCAGGATTTCCTGACTCCAGGCTCATTGCTCTCCCCACTGTTCCCAACTTGTTGCCAATTCATGGGACAAAAATCCAAGACAGTCAGCAATTAAACCCCGTATTCTTAGGGTGGTACAATGGATAGAGCACTGGTCCTGGACTCAGCAAGACCTGAGATTAAATCTGGCCTTAGTCACTTACTAGCTATGTGACCCTGAGCAAGTCACTTCACCCTGTTTCCCTCACTTCCTCATGTGTAAAATGAGCTGGAGAAGGAAATGGCAAACTGCTCCAATATCTTTGCCAAGTAAACCCCAGATGAGATCACTAAGAGTCAGGCAATGGCTGAAAGGACTAGCAAGGATGCCATGAATGCTCAGAATACAGATAAGGAACAAAGTATGCTAGAGTTTCTGAGGCAGAAGCAAATTTGATTTCATAAATATCACTGAAATCTGGCGGGACTGAATCCATGACTAGAATGTACAAATACGGAGGCAGATGTCTTAACTCTAAAACAACAGGATCATTAAAGAAAGGAAGGGAGAATGAAGCAGCACTGCAGGAAGACAGAGTAATCTACATTATATCTTAGTAACAATATATAAGAGGAAACCCAGGAACCACAGCAGGAAAGCATCACAGAGAGTTTTTGAGGGAAAATCAAGAAAGACAGAAAGGGAAGTGATAGCATCTTCAGAACATACTGGACAAAAAGAAGAAATAAATGAGAGTTGGGGAAGTTCTGGCACAGAGATATGATATGGAACTTAAAATATCTGGATGTCGGCTGGAGTTCTCTTACTTGGCAAAAAGCAGAGTGACTAATCATTTCTTGTCTTGCTTTAATGATAACTTCATTTTTCAAAAAGTAGAGTCAGGCCTGATTTCAAATCCAGCCTTAGACACTTATTAGCTGTGCGACCTTTGGCAAGTCACTTAACCTCTGTCTGCCCAGGAGGCCACTAGGTGATTCAGTGGATGAGCACCTGGAGTCTGGAAAAGTCTGGAAAACACCTGGCCTGGAGTCAGGAAAGCCTAAGTTCAGAGCTGGCCTCAGGAACATAATTACTGTGTGACTCTGGACAAGTCACTTAACTCTGTTTGCCTTAATCCACTGGAGAAGGAAATGACAAACCACTCCACTATCTTTGCCAAGAAAACCACATGGACAGTCTGATCCACGGGGTCACAAAGAGTTGGACACGACCGAAGAAATCATAAACAGCTACAGCAGAGGAAGCTATTCTAGACTTGATCATCACCAACCAGAAAGGACCAGCTGCTGCAACAAAAATGAAGGACACCCTCAAAAACTTGGCATACCCCAAAGGGTTAGAATACAGCAATACCACTGCTGAATCTATACCCTGAAAAGATCAAAGACAGAGGAAAAGGACTCATTTTGGTTGAATTTTTAAAATTAATTTTTTAAAATGATGGACACCTTGACAGGGAGAGCGACTATTCTATATTAGAATTCATGATAGAGAAGGAAAATCAGACATAGTCTGACATTGACATGTACCCTAGATTTCCGATAAAGAGATAAATAGATAGGATCTCATGACCTAAAATTCCACTGGAAAAAGCATTGCTGGAAGGATAGGAATCTCTAAAGAATGACATTCTGAAGATACCAACAGCAACACCTCTGCTAAAGAATATGGAGGTAAATTTCTAGGCATGGACTGCCCTGGGTTCTCACAGCCATTTATTTACTGACAAGGCCTTTATTTTGACATTAAAGATGTCTCCTCCATGGGTTATGAATTCTCTCTGGCTTTGGCTTCTAGGTACCTACTGAAATCACATTAAAAGTGACTGATGTATTTCTTGTCTGTTCAAACCCATTGATCTACACCTTTGGATTTGGTCTTTAAAAGATTCACAGGGAGACAACCAGAGCTGAGAGGCTCAAGAAAGAGAAAGGATACAGAATCTCAGATTTGGTTCCCTGGAAATGAAATCTGTATATCAGTGAAGCCCTACCAAGTAACTGTGTGGCCTTAGGACAGAAAAAAAAAAACCATATAGTTCCAGAGATGGCAGCAGAAAAAACAACAGTGAAGAAAATTCTTGGATAAGCAGAGATATAATGGACTATATCTTTTAAGGAGAAAAGAGTTCCTGAATAATGCCAAGTCTGAGTACCAAGGTAAAGAATTCTGGAATTGAGCAAAGTAGCCAGAGCCAAGGGGCAGTGTAAGACCAAACTGAAATATGAAGGCACAACTCAGAGTTTACCAATAAGTAGCACTATGAGTTATATGGGCTATACAGGTCTCAGGAGCGAGGGAGGAAGGAGGAAGAGGAAAGATTTCTACTCTCAAAGGAGGTGGATCTGATTGACTCTTTTTCCTTTACTGTTTACTCTCATTTTGATTCTGTTTTTGCTGCCAAAAAGAATGACCTTTGACTTGGGAAGGGCAGAATCAAAATGGTTAAACAGGAATTGAAACCCAAGATACATAAGGAGTTAGTAAGAGAAAACTTAGCAATCCTTGATGAATTCAAGTTGCCAAGCCAGTATTCCCTCAGAATACTGAAAGAACAGGTAAAAGTGATCCCTAAGCCATGGCCAGTATAATTTCTGAAAGATCATAGAGAATGGGAAAGGTGCCACAGAACCAGGGTAGGGCAAATGTTCCAATTTTCTAAAAAGGTAAGAGTTGAGTCTTTAACGTATAGGTCAGTGAGTTTGATTTTTGATTCCTGGAAAAGTTTTAGAATATATTATCAAAGGGAGGGTGAGCGAATGCTAGAGAATGAAAGGTCACAAAGATCCAATATGGCTTTATCAAGAGTGGATCATGCCAAACTAACCTCATTTCCTTAAAAAAGGAGGGTTATTACATTAGTAAATCAAGGGAATGTTCCAATATAGATTACCCAGATTTTAACAAGGCATTTAAGAAAATTCTCTCTTCCTATTCTGATGAACAAAATAGAAGAGCTTGATGATAATAATTTAGTGGGTTCCCAATTTGTTGATCTCTGACCCACAGAATATTCTTAATAACTTAATATCAACTGGGAAGGTCTCTAGTGGAGTACCCCAGGGTCCTGGCATAGTAGCATAGGTTTTTAGAAGTGCTAGAAACCACAGAGGTCACTTAGTCTAACCTCCTCAAAAATGCAGACCCAAAAGGTTAAGTGATTTTTCCCTAGTCACATAAGCTAGAAAGCCACAGAGCTGAGATTTAGAGGCAGGTCCTCTGCCTCCAAATCCACAATTCTTTCTATCATGATAATATGTCTGAGACATATCAGGTTCCAGAACTCTTTATGTGTGCGGAGGAGGAGGGGAGGGAAGAATCAGGCCTGAACAAGTACAGAACTGACTGGCCACAGAAGATCCCGGATTAAACCATACTCTCAACTATACTCAGCGTGACTTGAACCCTCAGAGAGTAAACCAAGAACTAACCCTATTTCTCCACAGTCCTTTAGCTTGGAAATAACCAGAGTCCCTCCTGCTATATATCCCTTTTTACCCCTAGCTGTTGACAAAAATCAGGCTCCTTCTAGAACCTGCTTCTAGTGAAGAGGGTTAGCTAGAACTAGAATTGGCACAGAGATACTTCAAACATACTACATTATACTTGGTAGGCCTGTTGTGTGCCTAGACATTCATAATCCCATCACACATCTATATACTCTCTAAACAACTACAAATCAATTCTATCTTAAAATTTTCTTTTTTAGTCTGGCAAAGTAACTATAGTTCAACTGAATTTACAAGATCAAGTAAAAATATACTTATAAAATAAATCAACAAATATTTGCTAACATTTACTCAGCACCTAGTATGTGCCATATATTACACTATGCACTAGGGATTAAAAGACAAAAATTAAAGTCTGGTATTAAGAAGCTTATATTTTATCAGGGACAACATATATAGAGGTATAACCCGTGTACCCATATGGGTATGCCTTGGAGAGTTGGTCAGGCAGGAATACTGACATGAAACCATTACCCAGAGTTCCACAAAATTCCAGGAATTTTGACCTTGAGGGAATTTTCTTCTGCTGAGAAGTCACATGGCCAAGATGCATAAAAGCCACACAGAGGTGGAAGAGAAAAATGTCTTTGAGCCATACTAGTCTCCCATTCTTTTTCCAAGGAGGCAGCTACAAGGAGGTTGGGGGTATGTGGGACTGAGCTCATGGTATAGTGGGGAATTCATGAAGTCAGTTTAGAAAAGCAGGGGGAGTCACAATCTGGGCCAGTGAGAACTGCCTGAAATGGAGATCTGCCCAGAGACCAGCAACCACTATAAGCTGGCAGAATCTGGATGCAGATCCTTTGTTTCTCCCCTCTTCCTTGGCGCATTTCAGGGAGAAACCTGTTGCCCCTCACCTATCTTATTACTCCATTCTCACTCCCGTTCTTGCAGGTGAGTAGGAGGGATGAGGAAACAGGATGCCTGGGGAGTTGTTAGGAGGTGATCCTGACAGATTACAAGGAATCTTTCTCCCTTGGTTCTCCAAGATCTTCCTGGATGATGGCACCCTGTCATAATCACCCCTTACTAACCCTAAGCACCTCTGCCTCCCTCCAGTCATGGCAACATGCAATGGAAACTGTGTTCATTTTTAATGCATGTCCATCAGCACAGTTATATCTTTTGAAATACAGCCATTAACAGTTTTATCTCCAAGTCCATAAGTTTAAAGCTTGGGTCTGTGAGACTGGATATCCCACAAGTAGCAAGTGACAGGATCAAGATTCGAATCCTGATCCTTTCCATTCTACCAGGCTGCTCCCCTATTGTGATATGTAATTCTTTTAATTGGTTTGGAATATCCACAGCAAGAAGTAAAAAAAATAAGTGATAATTCACTTCACCACCTCCTGGAATCTTGGACTTAAGTTTTGTTTTCCTTCTCAATCCCTTCTTCCAGGGGTGTGACCTCTTGCCACCATAAAATTTTCAGCGTGAACATTTACACCTCAAAAACTCATCAAGCACTGCACATTAGGGCTTGATTTATTGTTTTGTTGATTTCTATATGTAAGAGAATGATGAAGAAAATGTTAAGAATGCAGATTTAACTTAAAAGTGTGTCCAGCTTCCTTCTTTTTTTTTTTTTTTGGAGAGGTGGGCAGATTGCTAAACTTTTCCAGCACATGGTTGCCTTCTTCTAGCTCTCCTCCTCCATCCCTGACATTTTTCCATTTTTGTTTCCCACCCCAGAAGCTCTAAAGAATTTTTTAAAATAACATTTTAAATGGAGCAACTGAGGTTTCAGTATCATCCTTGCACATATCTTTAAAAAAAAAAAATCTGGCCCCGGGTAGTTCTTCTGCTGTTACCACTATCACCATCCCTCCCCCAGATTTTACTTCCTAGTCCCTGATTGTGGCTAGGCCCTTCATATGGCCCTGATCTTTTCTGATACTGATTTTCTGACTATAGCAATTCACAGAGTTGAGATAAACAAACAAACACCATGGTAGCACTAAAAAAATCCAGAACAGAAGGTAGAAGGCCCATTACTCTTCATTACTGGACTGAAGGGATGGAATTTCAGTTGGGATGGGGGAAGTGATCATACTTCAACAAAGAAAGAGATGGAAAGCGGAAAAAAGGCCCAGGCTACATCATCCCTCACGGTATTAGTTACGAAGACTAAATAAAAACAAGATGCCTGGGTAGTTGTTAGGTGATGATCCTGACAGGTCATAAGGAATCTTAATTCTCCAAGACCTTGCTGGATGATGGTACCCTGTCATAATCATCCCTTGCTTACTTACCCCAAGCATTTGCAGTTGTACAGATTATGAGGGGAAACATTCAAAATAAAACAGGGAGGCAAAAAGAAAGGGGAAAAAAATGAAACAAGCCATGGAACTGTGCCGCAACATCTTTGGTCACAAAGTAATGAAACCCATACAGAGGTATTTAGTTCATCATTTCCCAGTCGGGGAAGTCAGGTCCACAGGGATTCCTGGTCAGGGGGTTCTCTTTTCCATTAATTTGGCAAAAACCCTCATTTGGAACCAACCTAAGCACCACCATAGATCACTGGCCAGGACAAAAGTTAAGTCAGCCAAAGACACCAAGCTGCAGGGGCAGGGCAGGGAAAGGGGAAACAGTTTCAGGGCTCACCCCTGAAAGAACAGCAATTGTTCTGCATTTTCAGCACTCCTCCTTGACTGTCCAGTGTTTTCAGCTACAATGCACAATTCGCTTTGGCAGGAAGGAAGACAGCATGAAAAACTATATTGAGCAGCATTTATAATGTAAGCAGCTTGTGAACTTCCTCTTTAAAAATACAATAAAATCAGTACTCTCCACGCTGCTTGCTGGTACCCGGTACTACCCCTTCAATAACTTTTTTTTTTTTTAAGATGCAAGCAGATATACATATAGATAAAACATATGGATAATGGATTAAGGGACCTTTGTTATCAAAGAAGTAAAGAGAAAAGATGGGGTTTTCTGCACTCTTCTCCAGAATCTGGGACCCATTTTTAGAAATCATGTATTTCAACTTTTATAGCACTACACAGGCTAAAGGTAAAAAGTTCAAATCCACATCTTTGCCTCCTAGAATCGTTTGATTTCTTCAAAACTCAACTTAGATGCTACCTCCTATAGATGGCCTTATTTTTTCCCCAACTGCATGTAAAAACAATTTTAACATTCTTTTTTTTTTTAATTGTGAATTTCAAATGTGTATTTTCTTCATACAAGAAACAGTATGGCATAATAGAGAGGCAGACCTGACTCTGGTACATAGTGGCTGTTTGACCTGGAGCAAGTCACTTAACTATCAATTCTCTAGGCAACTCTCTAGAATTATAAGTCTTCAGCATAAGGATTTTTATCACCCAAGGAATTCCTGACATGAGTGAAATCAGAGGTCCAGTCCATATCTCTATTTACTTTGTATTTATTTTAGTTTGATTGATCTGTATATATGTTCTGCTCTCAACTTTGACAGAAATTCTGAAAAGTGGCCAACATACAAATTGGATGCATTTTCTGAGGCAAATTTTATGGGAGAACTTGGAGAATTTTTGTTGTTAAGTTGTTTCAGTGGTGTCTGATTCTTTGTGACCCCATTAGGGATTTTCTTGGCAAAGATGTTGAAGTAGCTTGACATTTCCTTCTCCCACCATTTTATAGATGGGGAAACTGAGGCAAACAGGATTAAGTGACTTGGCCAGGGTCACCCAGCTAGTAAGTGCCTGAGGCTGATTTAAACTCATGAAGATGAGTCTTTCTGATTCCAACATCTTTTGTTTCTATTTCTATTGTCCCAGCACCAGTGTCTAGGATACAGTAGGAATTATGTTTATTGAATGCTTATTATGCTTATTAAATACTTATTGAATGAATGAATGCCCATGATACAGATTCTGTGATAAGATGTTTAGTAATCAATCCATCATTTAATGAGCAAATCACCTAAACCTTTTGGGACTGGTTTCCTTCATCTGGAAACTCAATTTAATTCAACAAACGTTCATTGAACATCTACAATGTGCAAAGCACTTTGGTAGATGCTAGAGACACAAAGAAAAAAGATTCCCTGCTCCAAAAGACTTGATATTTTACTGGTTGCAACCTTTCAGAGATTCATAGCATTCTTTGCTATGTGATGGATCTGTGATCTCTTCAGTATGGACATTAGAGAGGACAACTTATCATGCATACTTCTGCACACAGTGTGACTCTTATCTATATACATCTTTTCCAGAGCACAAAGCTGAGTAGAATGAACCTAATCCGAAGACCACAAATAAAGGGTAAACCTACTGGATCATCCTACACCAACAGCAGAAGTAAAATGCCCCCTCACTCACTCACTGAAGTTAGGTTTCTAATCATTGTTTAGGATTTACTGAACTCCTATAATTGGCCAGATGCTGCTTCTCTAGCTTTCTCCAAGTCTAGTTAAAAATCCTACCTTCTATAGGAGGCCTTTCCAGATCCAGTGCCTTCCCTCTGTGGATTATTTCCAATTTATCCTGCATATAATTTATTGGACAATTTGCATGCTCTCTCCCCCATTAGACTGTGAGCTCCTTTAGAACAGGGACTGTCTTTTATCTTTCTGTGAATCCCTAGCATTTGGCACAGTGCCTGCCACATAGCAGGGGCTTAGTAAATGTTTATTAATAAATACTGATTTTCATATATATTCTATTTAATATGAGTGATAGAATAGTGTAGATTAATATAAATCAAGAAATATTTGGCTACTTATAATATTGCACTGAAGTTTTCATCTGAAGTGATCTTTTAGTACAGAGCTGACCCCAAGTTCTTGAACACTATGCCAGCACTGCAGAAGCTCTGGCAAGTCCTATATCAAGCTAGAAGAACTTCGAATACAGGCCTGGTGATGGTCCATGGAAGAACTGGACTAATCAATTAACAAGCATTTTATTAACTGCTACTCACGATGTGCCAGGCACCATGTAAGAGCTTTTAGTACAAGAAAAAAAAGCAAAAAACAGTTTTTACCTTCATGGAGCTTAACCAAGAGAAACATTCCTATAAGAAGGCAGTTAAGTGGTACAATGAATAGCAAATTGGACTTGGAATCCGGAAGATGAGTTCAAATCCCACTCCAGACATGTACCAGTTGAATGACCCTGGACAAGTCTCTTATCCTCTATCTGCCTCATCTTCCTTATCGGTAAAATGAGAATAATAGAACCTGTATCCCAGGGTTGTTGAGAGAATAAAATGAGATCACATTTGTAAAGTGCTTCTCAAATCTTAGCATTATATAGTTTGTTATTATATGCTAGCTATTACATTAATTGGTGCATAGACAATACACAGAGTAGAAGGAGGGTGACCTTAATGTGGTGAGCACTGGGAGTAAGGGGGACAGGGGAAGATAAGGAAAGAGCTCTTGCCACAGATGGCATTTGAGGTGAGAATTGAAGGAAGACGGGATTCTAGGGAACAGAGAAGAAGAAGGAGAGTATTTCAGGTATAGGAGATAGTCCATCCCAAAGGACTGAGAAGGCAGATGGAGTGTCATGTGTGAGAAACAGTCAGACAAACAGGATGGACCATAGACTGCATAAAGGGGAGTGATGTGCAAGAAGACTGGAAAGATCGGGGGTAGAAGGGGCCCACAGGCTGTGAATAGCTTAAAATGTCAAATAAATTAGTTTTTATTTGGTCTAAGAGGTAAGAAGGAGCTGCAGGAGTTTATTGAGTAGGGAGGCAACATGATCAAATTTATACGCTTAAAAGTTCAGAAAGTCTCATCACCAAAAAGCTTGGCCTCCAGGTGATGTAATACATTTTGGCTAAAGCAACTCTTTTTTAAAATTTTATTTATTTTATTCTGAACTTAAGAAATAAAACAAGCATTTCCATAATAAAGTAGAATGTCTGTACATGAAACTGCAAATCAATTATGTGCAACTTGCTATTCCCTATAAATATATAATAAAGTTATCACATAACTTTCTTTTTTCCCTTTTTTTCTTCATTCCCTGCCCCCACCCTAGAGATGGCTACCTTTAGATGCAAATACATATATACATATGTATATATGTAAAGCCATCCTATACATACTTCTATTTATCATTCCTTTCTCTGGATGCAGAGCTAATTTTTAGCTAATTTAGGTATTTATACCAGTTAAAATGACTTAGTCATTACCAAAGCACCAAGGGGTATAATCTGTATTGGTGGAGGAACTGTCCAATAATGAATCCCAGATTCTTGGAGCATTCAAGCACACTATCCCAAAGAAGATAAAACACTTCCCTTCCTTCTCTGTAGCAACTGGAATCAATGGGTGGAAACACTGAATAGGATGTCAGACTCAGTTGCTGTATTAGTTACTTACTGACTTTCTGCGTGCACACAACACACACACACACACACACCCTTTCTTTTTTTAGATTCTTTTTTTAGAGGGCATGGCTTGTTACATATTTAGAAATAAATATGAAAAAACATTTTTAAAATGTTCAAATTTTGTATTTTGAAAAATACATATACAATACAATTACATATAGATACATTACCTGCTTTAAGCAAATCCAATATATGAAGATCCTAAAGAAATGAATTAGAAAAATCACAGGATCTTAGAGCTAGAAGGGATTATAGAAGTGAACTAGTACAACTCTCTGATTTTAAAGATAAGGAAACTGAGACCAAGTTACTTACCCAAGGTCACGCAGGTAGTAAGAAGCAGAGCTGGAATCCAAAAATCCAAGTCTTCTGACTCCAAATCCAGTTCTTTTTCCATTCTATCACATTGCCTCCCAAATGACTGTTCACTTTGCCAGAGGATGCCCAGCTCTTCAAAAGGACTCACGGTTATTCTCTTTAAAGAGCAAACATAATAATAAAGATCATTCATATAGTACTTCAAGGCTTTCAAAGTCCTTTGCAAATATTATCTCATTTGATTCTCTCAGCAATCCTGCAAGGTAGGTGCTAAACCCCTTTCACAGATGGGGAAACTGAGGTAAACAGTGGTTAAGTGACTTACCCAGGGTCACACATACCTAGTAACTAGTAAGTATCTGAGGTAGGATTTAAACTCAGTTTTTCTTGACTCTCAGTCCAGTCCTCTATCCACTCTACCACCAAGGTATGTTTTAAATAATTCCAATTTGTTTTGGGTCACTTGTCTTTTCTGGGCCTCCATTTCCCACCTTAAACCCAATTCACTATGGATCCCATTGATTGGACAAATTGAGGTACCTGCCCAAGCACCACTTAAGAGTTATTTTTTGGTCCCTCCTGGCTCCGAGTGAATGTAAATAGCAATTATTTCACTTTTGTCCAGCAAGCTTGAGAGTCTTCCCTTCCTGGTTTGATTTTTGCTTTTTCATTGAAGGGGCTGTCTCTTGACTCACTTCCTCAGCAGGTCTGTTCACTGAATGGACATTGCTTCCCTCAAAGTGAGAACTCAGAAAGACCTTAGCTTAAAAGAGCCAAGGAGTCCCACTGCATCCTGGGTCGTCTTCTGCTGTCCCGATCTATATCTGGCCACTGGACCCAGATGGCAAGTGAGGTTGGTGACTTTGCACAGACCTTCCTCACTCAAATTCAATTCAATGCAAGTCATGTCATCATCTCTCTGACATCATGGTCCTCTTCCAGAAAGAAGGACAAACCACAATACACACACATACACATACACACACACACACACACACACACACACACACACAAGCGCTGTCACCAGATTCCTGCCACCTGTCACTCCACAGAAGAGTTGGCACCTTTCTTGTTGCTCATTGATTTTAAGGTTTTTCAATCAACCTCACTTATTGGCTTGGGGAGCTGAAGGGAGATGGGAACTGTTTACTGAGAACATCTTAGAACTCAGTGACCTTACACATGTCCTTCTCCCAAGGTTGGAAAAACACAAAACAAAGTTTATAAATTTCCACTTTGTAGGAGCATCAGGCTAATGTTTTCTCCATTGTCCATCCAGTGCACAAGCTCCTGTATGAAGAGGACTCAGACCTTTGCTTTTCTGGTTGGCTCCTTGACTTAGGGAGGTTTTCCAAAATAAGGGAGTTCCTGTGAGTAGGTACTTCCTGGCTCGGGAGATGGTGTAAATTTCCCCTCCCCAAGAATAGTATTGTGTAATTACATACATTGTAGAAACAATGTGCCTGAAGCATTAATGATTCAACAATGTGTTAAAATACCAGACCACAGAAAAGAGGGGACTCTCTAAGCAGGCAAATCCAGGAGTCTTGGGAATGTTTTGTTTTTCTCTAGTCTCACCTAAAACAAGCATGGCAAGTATTAAAGGACACAAATATGGTGAGGTGGATGTATGGATTTGCTGTCTTTCACTGCTCCAGAAATATTTTCTTCCACCCTTCTTCCCCACCCCCAAGAGTAGATAAATTCACTCAGAGATTAAAAATGCAGTTGTTGCCTATGGTAAATAAAACATGGGAAACTCATAAATCAGGTATTCACAACTCGAAGAATACCTATAATTACATTTTAAATTGTGTTAGCAGCAGGTCAGGGGTAGCCACAGGGCTGGGTTAGCCAGGAGCTACTAGGACTGGGAACCTGGCCAGATAACCAAAGCAGAATGCACACTAGGGATCACAGCCAGGGGAGAGGTCATACAGAATGGAGTTGCCTGTAAGAGCTGGAAAGGATCTCTGAGGTCATTATTGTCATCACTAATGATAGGGCTTTCAAAATTTATGTAAAACTTTCCATCCTGCAAAGGGCTTTACATACAGAGTCTTTATCATAACCCTGTGAGGCAGGCACTATAAATATTATTATTCCCATTTTACAGATGAAGACACCAACATTCAGAAAAGTTTGGTGTGATACAGCTAGTGTCATGGATAAACCCAGCTCTTCCTCCGTCCTCACTGGTCCAATTGCCATTTCATACAGAAATGTGGTGTAAGACTGAGTCCAAAACTATGACACTTCATTTCAGCCTTAATATTATATTTACATGAGAACGTGTTTCAATCAATCTGTCAAATAGACTCAAGTGATATGAGGCCTTTGAATTGAAATAAAATTACACAAAATGTGTTCAGATAGGCTGGGGAAACTTGATCATGTCCCACTGACCATCTATAAATTACTAAGAGAGCTGAGAAAGGATGGAATTCCAGAAGTTGAAGCAAGTGTGTCTTTCCAGCACATTCCTGAGGAGGAATCAGCTGGGGAAGGAGGAGAAGAGAGGCCCCATCAATGGGAATAAGTTGGGATCATCAGAGCTTCAGTGGACTGAAATGTTATACAATTAGTGTGAATACTAAGAATAAGGCCAAAATCAAGATTTTGGAGTTTCAAAGAAAAATGAGAGATCCTGGTAAGATATGAATACCCAGTCTGGATCGATGGGTCAGGATCAGCATCCAAACATCCACATAAGATAAGGCCATAAACAGAGGTATGATCAGGCAGGGGGAGTCACCATCTAAAGACATTTAACTAGCTGTGTAACTATGAGCAAGTGACTTTATTCTCTGAGATATAATTTCCTTATCTGCAAAATAAGGATGATAATATTGGCACTACTTGTCCCAGAGGACTGTTGTGAGGAAATTACTTTGTAAATTTTAAGAAGCTATAAAAATATGTTACGTTATTATATAATATGTTATTATTGATAAATGTTAATTATTAATATGTTACTATTATCATAGTGACAATGCAGACCATGGCAGTCATGGGCAGAGACAGAGAGTAGACAGCCAAAAGTTGATGGCCCCATAGCTAGTATGGCCAGGACACATGGTCAGAATATATCCATCAGTGTATATAACATAGAAAATACAGTTGTATTAGTCTAAATGTTAAGGTCAAAACTGAATAGAAAGATGGAGGCAGAAGTATAATCTAAGCTTATGGTGAAGCTAGTAGCTGAGCTTCACAAAGAGACATAAGTAGTCATTACTTAAGGCTGACCCAGGGCTTCTTTGCTCCAGTGGTCCTCCAATGGCCCTGCACCATGGTCCATATATCTATAGTAATCCCATCTCTACTACCTCCCCAGGCCACTATCTCCCCACCTCCAACCCTCATGTACACCCTCTCCTGAGGTCTGTTGGTAGGATCACTACCTACTACAACCTGGAGCGGAGGAAGCAAATTGACATCATTCTTTCCCACTCCCTCCCAAACACAGCATCCTCTGCCAACTGGGACCTCGCCATTCTTTGACCCCTCCTAAGGGTTTGTAGGTCTAGGGAGTGTGCTGTCCGCCTTGTGGCAAAACTATCCCTGACTGTGGTGGATTGAACTTTGCACCCTGTTTATAATTAAGGTTATAGTTAATAGATGGTTATGGCCATCTCTGAGCACTGGCATGTGATGGGATCATAAGGTAGTAACCCAAAGATTTCTGGCACTATAGGTAAACTCTTCCCTAGCCTTGCTCTACTCTATACCTTCCCCCCAATTTTGGACCCACTCAGAGCCATCTTTAATGTATCTCTGAGGCTGTGTCTCCTCATCATAGGGCCTTGGAAGAGCAGGAGCCAAGGAAAGCCCATCCAGGACCTTCCCTCCCCTTCCCCAGGCTGCTCACAGTGACGTAGATGCCAGTGAAGGAACAGGCCACAGAGAATCCTTCCCCCTCCCATGCCTGGTCCCCCTTCTCTAGTTTCCACCAGGTCTCATTCTCCTTTCTGGCTGAATACTGACTCTCCCTTCCATCTCTCCCCCCAATGGAGGTAAACTGGAATCCCTTGCTACTACAATCTTCTGCCCTGAAACCCCCTTCCCAACAGATATGGTAGGAGACGTGACTGATCCCATTGCTTGAATCAACAGGAAGTGATCAACTATAATCCTTCCTGTAAGACAGGGTTCAACAGTATATCCTCTCACTAAGCCCTTCAGACACCCAGGCACTGCACCCTATAAATGCCTGGACTTTGTCTTCTGTTATATCTAAAGGATCATGGGGCCCTTCTAGGCAGCCTGCAGTTGAACCCTTCCTTATTTGTGGACTCCCTGAATTAGGATGTGACCTGCTTAGGAATAAGGAGTATCTTGCTTTCTATTTCTATGCCCAGCACCTGGCATCTAGTAAGTGCTTAATAAATGCTTTCCAATTCCATTAATCTCACTACACCTGTGCTTGCCTCAAGTCCTCAAAATGTTAACAATGGCTCTGGGCATGAAAAAGAGAGAAATCCAAATGTAGGGTCAGGGTTCAAGCTTAGTATGAAAGAGCAGGCTTGGTTTGGAGCTCTAACAGATACACTAAAACATTGTCTCAGGATACAACAAGTAATAAAATCCACACATCAGCAGTCAGGATATGATTGGATAAAAAGCATCTGCTCTCTGCCCTTCTTGGTGTGGGTGGATGAAAACTAGCAGGTGTGGACTGTTCTCAGAGGTGAGGTTCTGCAATGGGTGGTGACTGTGGCAAAGGGTTAAGATCTCTGGGGAGTCCTTACAATTCAAACTGAAGAGGCCTAAGCTTAGAAGGAAAGCAGAAAACTGGGGGAAATTTTTTACAGCAAGTTTCTCTGATAAAAGCCCAATTTCTCAAATATATAGAGAATCAAGTCAAATTTATAAGAATATGAGTTATTCTCCAATTGATAAATGGTCAAAGGATATGAACAGGCAGTTTTCAGAAGTCAAAGCTATCTATAGTCATATGAAAAAGTGCTCCAAATCACTATTGATTAGAGAAAAACAAATTAAACCAACCCTGAAGTACTACCTCATACCTACCAGATTAGCCAATATGGCAAAAGAAGGAAGATGACAAATGTTGTAAGGGATGTGGGAAAATTGGGACACTAATGTATCCCAATTGGACACATTATGTTGGTAGAGTTGTGAACTGATCATTCTGGAGAATGATTTAGAACTATGTCAAAAAGACAGTCATACTTTGACCCAGGAATACCACTACTGGATCTGTATCCCAAAGAGATTTTTAAAAAGGAAAAAGAAAGGAAAAGTACCTATGTGTACAAAAATATTTATAGTAGTTCTTTTTGTGGCAGTAAAGAATTGGAAATTGAGGAAATGCCCATCAGTTGAGGAATTGCTGAACAAGTTGGGGTATATGGTTATAATCGAATACTATTGTGCTGTTAGAAATGACAAGCAGGTAGATTTCAGAAAAACCTGGGAAGACTTACATGAACTGATGCAAAATGAAGTAAGCAGAACCAGGAGAACACTGTATACAGTAACAGCAATATTGTGTAATAGTCAACTGTGAATAACTTGGCTATTATCAGCAATGCAATGATCCAAGACAATTCCAAAGGACTCATGAAAAAATGCCACCCACTTCCAGGGAAAGAATTGATGGAGTCTGAATACAAATTGAAGCATACACTCTTTTCAACTTCATTTTTCTTAGGTTTGTTTTTGGTTTGGGTGGGGTTTTTTTGTTTTGGTCTGTGTTTTCTTTTGCAATATGGCTAATATTGAAATGTTTTGCATGACTACACATGTATAATCTATATAATGCTATCTACACCAGCCTATTTCAATGCTATATCAAAGGCAATTGCTTGCATTCTCAGGGAGGGGAGAGGGAAGGAGGGAGAGAATTTCGAGCTGAAAATTTAAAAAAAAAACAATTGTTAAAAATTGTTTTTACATGAAATTGGAAAAAAATTAAATATATGATTTTTTTAAAAAAAAAAAAAACCACAAAGGAGCCTGAAATGAAATCTCTAAAACATTACTCAGAATTCAAAGAAATTCAAAGAAAAACAAAAAGCACAACTCAACAATAACTGGTCTCTCTCTAATTTTAATATTTGAAGGATCTGTGGTTTAATCAGTATGAATATTTTCCCTTCCATCAACACAAGTCTGTGTAAGGGTCCTCAAGAGTAGCTGTGGCTGAAAACTTTAATCACTCTGCAGCCTACCTGTTCATGAGCCTCTCCTAATTGAGCTAGGTTGGTTATTGGATCAATCAATCAACATTTATTAAGGACCTGCTATGTACCAGGCACCGTGTGACAGGGGCAAAAAACAAAACAAAACAAACAAACAAAAAACCAGTTCCTGCCCTGAAGGAACTGATATTCTAATGGAGGAGACAACAGGCAAACAACTATGTTTGCTATATGCATGATAAATAAGAAATAATTAACAGAAGAAAGATGCTAGAATAAAGAGGAATTGGGAAAAGTTTGTAAAGGATCTGATTCTAGTTGAGACTTGGAGCTGGGAAGTCAATAGGTGAAGTTGAGGAGGGAGAGCTTTCCAGGCAAATTCCAGTCATGAGGGATAGATAGAGAAAATGCCTAGAGCTGAGAGATGGAAAATCTTGATTGTGGAACCATCAGGATGCCAGTGCTTCTGGAGCAAAGAGTACTTGTGAGGGAGTGAAATATAAGAAAAATGGAAAGGTAGGAGGGGACAAAGTTATGAAGGATCTTAGATTTAGATCCAGGAGGGACCTTAGAAGCCATCAAATCCAACCAACTTATTTTACCGATGAGAAGACTGAGTTTCAGAGAAGAAAGTTACTTACTCAAAGTCATACAGCTTGTGTCTAAGGGCTGGTCCAATCCTCTAGTAGTTTAGGTTTAATATTGCGCCCCCCATCCAAAAAAAAAGAGATCTGTAGATCATTCAGTAGTTAAGAAAAAAGAGGTTTATTAAGCCATAGAGGGAGAAGGATATTCAACAAGGATAGACACTGAGAACAATTCCAGTTAATTCAGTTGAATGAAGCTCCCTTGTATGAGTTAACTACTATTACCTACCAGCCAAGTTTCAGAGTGCCTAAAGCTCCTCATGGTTCCTTCGGATTCCTTGACCAAGAAGTGATGGCACCAGCCTGACTGAGCCTTTGGTCTCCTGAACCAACTAAGACTTAAGAATGGTCTTAATAACTTTTAAGGAAAAACTAATCTTTCCTGGAAGGAAGAGCCAAGATATTGCTCCTACCATATCAGGGCTTCCTGACTCCAAGTGCAGTGACACCCACAACACAGTGGTGCCTCTCAGCTGTGATCCACCACTGGGCTCACAATTGTCTTGCCAGCCTGTTAGGACCTTCCAGAGCTTGCATTATACCAGAACAGTCTTCAAGATCTTCTAGATTCAAGGCTGTCAAGATGGGACATGGAATAGGAATTAAATTCTAGATATAGAAATAAATTCAACATCATGCAGGTAAACCAGATAAATTAAAACCATGTTGTATATATAGGAGGGTCATTCAACTTAACATTTTGTGTTCAGTCTAGGTTTTTATTTTAGCTGTATGTTGTAACACCTTAGTTATCTGGAGGACAATTATCCAGCAATCTTAAGTGACTGGAACACAGTAAAAAAAAAATCTCAGAAATAAGAAAAAAAAGGTCTTTGAATACTCTGAATTGACGTCACAAAATCCCAGCCCAAATAAATCTCATACTTTCCCCATAGGAGTGCTCATCAGGCCTTAACTCTGAGCTTCTTTGCTCTATGCATAATTCTAACAAGTTTCATCCTCTGGTTCCCCAGCCAACCCTAGATTCTAATCTGAGCAGCACATTAGAGGATATTGAGGGTTGGGGGTAGAGCAAGAAGGAAGGGTATTCCTAGGGGCAGGAGCCCTGACACTAGCAAAAACTGACAGCTAATAGCCTAAGAGCATAAAACATTAAAAAAAAAAAAAGTCTCAAGCACTTCCCAGGCCTAGTATTCTGAGATTATTGAATGTAGGGGCAAAGCTTCTACACTTCACTATATCCTGAAAGATTCACTGTATGGTAATAGAGGGAAGCATTACAAGTAAAGCCAAGTACAAGAGCAGATGTTCATAATTATGACCTTGAGTCACCAAGTAAAATTGTGTTCAGTGGAATCTGCCATTCACCCCAAATAGTTACCATTTTAAAAACTTCTGGTGCTTGTGGTTAGCTTCAGTTATCTGGAAAATGAAGCTGTATAACCTTTGGCAAATCATTTTAACCTCTCAGTGACCATGATGACCATAATTTGCAAAGCAGATGCTGAGTAACATGGCTAGAAGGGGTGTTCTCATAGGGAGTTCTCTATACCCAAGGGTGTACTGGAGTCAGCTCAGACTGGCTCAAAAACCTATGGTTAAATTTTCAAGGTGAGCATTTAGACCTTGGACACCAGCAAATGCTACAAATCAGGACTCAACTTGTTTTGTTGATTGTTTAGAATTAGGAAAGTGATGGAGAAAATTTTAAAAATGCAGATTAATCTTAAAAGTGTTTCTGGCTTACTTTTTTTTCCTAAAGAGCTGATTGTTAAACATTTCACATTACACCCCTACCTACATTCATAACATCAATGATTTAAACCAAAGAAAAAATTAATTCATTTCATTCCCCAATGATGCTAGAAAAATGAGTGATGGCTGCAAAAACAATTGTACTACTGATCAAGTCCACTACAAAACTCCAAATTAAGTCATTAAGGCGCAGTATAAGCAAAGGCTCAAAGGCAAGAAAACCCTAGGTCTGTTCAAAACAATAAATAAGTAATCCATAGAACATAGAGGATATGTAAAGGAGACAGCACCAGAAAGATAATAATATCAATGTCACATTTATTTATTGCTTTACCATTTATAGAATGGTTTCCTCAAAAGAATCTGATGGGGTAGGCAGTACAAGTATCTATCCCCATTTAATACTTAAGAAAATTGACATAGAGAGGTTAAAGATCATAAAGCTTGTGTCAGAGCCAGAATTCACAAAATGGTCATTATTGGAACTGGAAGGAAATGTTGAGATCATCAAATCCAGTTCCAGTAAAGTGAAGAGATTTATTCAAGTTCACATAGCTAGTCAGTGGTGAATCTGGCCAGGTCTTGAACATCAAAGGGTCTTCTAATTCCAGACCCAATATCTTTCCACAACACTGTCCTGCATCTCATTACTGTACAACTTACTAAATTGGTTACTAGCTCAACTTTTGCTGTCCCAGTCCCAGTTGGGACCCAATGTTTTGAGCCTTGAATAGCGACCTGGGAATGAGGGATTTGATTTGTCAGCCATTATAGTTATCAGAACTTACAGAGATGAATAAACTCTTGATGATGACTAGACTGTTATTCAATAAATTACAATTCCTAGGTACTCAAAAATAATGAAAAGACAAAATCCAGACTCCTTGGAATGGCATTCAAGGACCTTCAAAATCTATTCCCAACCAATCTAGACTCCTCTAATCTAATAGTCCATTATTCTCCAGCAGAAGGATAATGAACCTGCCGCCTCAAGGCCACATGTGACGTTCTAGGTGCTTGGGTGCAGCCTTTTGATTGAGTCTAAGTTTTATAGAACAAATCCTTTTATTAAGGGGATTTGTTCTGTGAAGTTTAGATTCAGTCAATGGGCTGCACTTGAGGACCTAGAGGGCCACATGTGACCTTGAGGCTGCAGGTTCACCACTCCTGCTCCAGCATAAAGTATTAACTACAACTAGCCTAGTTATCATTTCCAGAATAAGCCATAAATTCCCACCTCTACACCTTTGTCTTTGCTGTGTGACACCCTTAGAAAGACCTCCCTTTCTTCTCCATCTATCCAATTCCTATCTAACTTTCTGAGTCTAGCTCAAAGCCAGACAGCTAATATGAGCAGGAAAATACAGAGAGAAATACAGTCCAAGTCTGCAAATCAGGGCTTTCTATGCAGACACCCAGGCCAAGAAGAAAACTACAAGTAAAATCGTGATCTGAATACTGAAGTAAGTGGGATAGGGAAATGAGGAGCAGGGAGTTGGGGAAGGGTCAGTGCAAATAATCAAGAGCTGCCTTTTGCCCTGGGGCCCTTTTCAGGCTTTTATTGCTAAATAACCTCTCCCTTATGAAAGTAATCTAGTCTAGTTAACAGACATTCTGACTTGTAAGTGGGGAAAAGAGTTTTCAGAATCATCCCTCATGAAATAACATGCTTAAGATGCTTTTAGTAAATGTATCAGCAAAAACAGGAAATAGGGCAATGTTAAAGGAAGCCTCTTTCCTCTAGGAGTCAGCTTCCATCTGTCATGTTCCACTGCCCACACTGCCGCTAGGCACATGTATGTCCTGCTATAAATAAGGCATTCTACCAGGAAGCTCCAGCCAGCACAGAAATCGGCAGTCCACTTACTGAAAGGTATTAGACAGAGTAGCACATTACGAAATTTGGAACTTTTATTTTCTATGGATGCTACTTGTTTGCTTCTTGTTAATTTGGGATATTGTTATAGATTCTACAACCAAGCCTGTGTACTGTCATTTTTCCTTGATGGTTAAACTAATATTCCCCTCTCCTAGCTCACAATTGTGTCAGTAGTATGTCCCACCAGAGTCCCACTCCCAAGGATGAGTCTCTGGGACTTCGGCCTTGGAAGTGAAGCAGCAAATATGGGGGAAAGCTGAAGAACTTCCCCAAAGATGACCCCACTAAGACCATACATCTCACCACCTTCTTGGGCTACAAGGTCAAAATGAACTACATCATTCTGGAAATGGATAGACTTGGTTCTAAGGTGAACAAGAAGGAAGCGGTCAAGGTGGTCACCTCTGTGAAGACACTCCCCATAGTCTTTGTAGGCATTGGGGCTACGGATAAAGCCACATAAACTTCATAAACTCTTGTTAATGACTGGACTACAATGGCTGTGTGCAAAGCCCCCAACGTCTCTGTGATTTTGCTGAGCACATCAGTGATGAGCGTAAGAGGCAATTCTATAAGAACTGGCACAAATTCAAGATGGAGGCAAGCAACTACTTTATTCTTTCCAAGTCTTCCCTATGTGACCAAACCCCTTTCTCTGAATCTTTCCTAACCCTATAAAACCATTACTTAGCTTATGATATATATAGATAGAGATATAGATACATAATATCTATATATATATAGATATTATATATCTATATTCAAGATCCTGCTTTCTGCCAGTTAATCTGATAAACTAATCCTTCCATTTTGTTATCCCTTCTTCATAGAATCATAAAATCTTAAAAGATTTGGTAGAATCTTAAACAGTTATCTGGTTCAGTATCTAACCAAAGCAAGAATCCCCTCTATAATATACCTGTCAAGGGGCAGTCCAACCCTTGCTTAAATACTAATAATAATTGAGAATTCACTGCCTCCAAATTAACCAATCAGCAGGTAGCTACTCTGCACCATCCCCAGTGCACTGGGGAATACAAAGACAGAAGTGGCATAGTCCCTGCCCTCAGGGAACTTATGTTCTATTAGGAAAAACAACATATACACATATTGGTAGATAGAATTTTTATGTAGCATTCCCTCTGGGCGTTACTTCCCTAATTCATATTCATAACAGTGAGGTCAGTTCTCACAGTAGTGGCTACTACCCCCAGGATGCAAGGTACTCTGAGTCCACATTTCTAAAACCAGAGCTCACAAGACCCTACATTGAATAATTATCCAGTAGGTACAATTAGCTCAAAGTAAAAGCATTTACTAAGATGACAAACCATAAAACAATCCCCACTCATAAACTTGGGGCAAACAAATATAGGCAGCATTAAGTGGAAGAATGGGAACATATACAGACTACAGTAGTGGTGAGGCACACATGGAGAGGACACATGTGGCCTCCAGCACTGTACGATTCTCATGTTGCCTCCCTTCTCCTGGTGTCCTCATAGTGTTCCCCAATTTCGGGGCAAGCCACTTAACTGGACTCCCTTGACCTGCTCTCTTCCAATGCTTGATTCTCAACTACTAGGGCTAATGCTCTCTTGAATCCATAGGTGATGTTATTCTCGGCACACACCCCCCATCCCGGGGTCATATATTCCTTGAACTACCTCTACTGATTATCTTGAGCCTGTTCTCTGACGAGCACCAACTGCGTGACTCCCATGCAAATATTTGAGGCAGGATTTAAACTCAGGTCTTTCTGTGGTGAACATGATGAGAGGGGAGAGAAAGAAGGGGTGGAGAGGGAAATTCATTCTCCCTGTTACTTACACACTGCACTCTGGTAGAGATTAAAAGCAAAAGAAGATCCCCTCTTCTTAAGAAGGTTCTTCCTCCATAACTTCTTCCTGACCTGTTTCCAGAGTCAGCAAATTAGCTTTTTAAAGGTAACTGAGACATGGCTGGACCTCAGTAGGTCAATGGCTACTTGACTTTCTCATTCCATCAAGTCTGAGTAAAGACTTGTTTACACCTTGGAAAGGGCTAACAAAGAGTTTAAGCCCTTTTTTACACTTAGTTTAAAATCTCAAGACTTCCTTGTCTCTTGTTATCTGCCCCTGACTTTCTGTGAGTAAAATCTACTGTGGTATAGCGGGAGAAGAGAGCAAAATCGACGAATTAGATTGCCCTGAACAACTCCCCACACATCTACATAATAACTAACAGGTAATTTGGAAGACTGAATGAGGCACTAGTAGTTGGGTGGGAGCACACATGACCTTGAGGTCATGATGAGAAACAACTGGTACAGAGGCACAGACAGGAAACAGAAACCCACCTATGGGTGCAAGAGCTAGAATGCTAATTTGGTTGGATTGTAGAGGTTATAAAGGGGAGTAAAGTATAAGGCTGGAAAGGTATATCGGTGCCATATTTATAAATTTCATTAAATGTTAAATAGAGGAGTTTGTATTGCATCCTGGAGGTAATAGATAGGTAGCTAGGTGATATAGTGAATGGTGTGCTAACTTGGCGACAAAAAGACCTAAATTCAATTTCTGTCTCAAACACTTATTTGTTTTGTGATTCCAGAAAATGTACTTATTCTCATAACTTTGGTTTCTTCATCTATAAAATGGGGATAATAAAAACACCTAAAAAGACCTTAGCTTAAAAAGGCCAGGGTCTCCCACTGCATCCTGAGCCATCTCCAGTCATCCTGATGAATACCTGGCCACTGGACCCTGATGGTTCTGGAGGAGAAAGTGAGGCTGGTAACCTTGCACCGCCCTCCCTCACTCAAATCAAAGTCAACTGCAAGTCACAACATCATCTCCCTGATGGCATGGTCCTCTTTGAGAACAAAGGACAAACACAGCAATAACCAACCAACACAATAACAACACAATCTCCCAAAGTTGTTGTACAGATCAAATAAGATAATATGTAAATCATTTTTGCAAGTCTTAAAAGCATTTTATAAATGCTAGCTTATTATCATTATTATCAATAGGAAGACAATGAAATTTATGGAGCAGAGAAATGGCACAGTTAGTCAGACTTGTGCTTTAAGAAAATCATTTGGGCAGTTATATGGAGGATGGATTGAAAGAGGGGGAAAGAAAAAGGAAAGGAAAGGAAAGGAAAGGAAAGGAAAGGAAAGGAAAGGGAAGGGAAGGGAAGGGAAGGGAAGGGAAGGGAAGGGAAGGGAAGGGAAGGAAAGGAAAGGAAAGGAAAGGAAAGGAAAGGAAAGGAAAGGAAAGGAAAGGAAAGGAAAGGAAAGGAAAGGAAAGGAAAGGAAAGGAAAGGAAAGGGGAAAGGAAAGGGGAAAGGAAAAAGGAAAGGAAAAAGGAAAGGAAAAAGGAAAAGGAAGATCAGTTAGAAGACAATTTAAATAGTCCAAGCAAGAGGTGATAAAGGCTTAAACTGGGATAGTGGAGAGAAGGGGCAGATATGAGAGATATCATGTAGGTAACATCAACAAGACATGGCAATCAAATACAGTTATCCCTTCCACAACATGGGGTTTGGGAGCATGGCACCTCCACAATCTGGAAAATCTGTGTAAAAAATTTTGGCTCTCCCTTCACACCAGAGAAGTTTGAATTACTATGGCATTAAAAGATAAAATATGTTTATATTATAAAATACCATACATTTATTTTATGCATTTCTGGGTTTCTAAACTTTTTCTGTGTTGTCTACTAGCCTTTGTATATTGTCTGTGGCTTCAACAAAACTCCCCCAAAATACCCATATAATTTCTTACACTGACCTGCTCTATATTGAAACCACAATGGGGCAAGTCATGTTATGGAAGGGACATATGTAGATATATGGGGTAAGGGAGAAAGAGGAGTTGAAGATGTCCCTAAGGTTCTAAACTTGGATGACTGGATAGATGGTGGTACCTTAACAAAATAAGAGAAATTCAGGAAAAGGGTAGTTTTGGAGTGGGGAGAGAAGGGAAGTGAGTTCTGTTTTGGAATTGCTATTAGAGAATACAATATGAATTTGCAGTGTCTGTAGGACATTCCATTGGAAACATCCAATATGCAATTGGAAATGAAACTCACAAGAAGACTAGAACTGCACATTGTAGATGTGAGTCATCTAAAAAGACATGATCTGATAAGATCTCCAAATGACAGAGTGTTGAGAAAGAAGAAAAGGGATCTAGGACAGAACCTTGGGACCTCAGGACACACTCACAGTTTAGGGCCAAGCTATGCATGATGACACAGCAAAAGAACCTAAGGAGAGATCAGACAGGTAAATGAACCAAGAGAGACAGTGTCCAAAGACAGATGAAACCATTTTTGGACACTCCAGTTTTTAGAAAGTGTTTTCTTATACTGATTTATAATTTGCCTTCCTATAACTTCTACCTATCGGTTCAATCCTGGTTGTTTTTTGTTTTTTTTTTATATCCCCCTTATTTTTATTTCTTTTTTTTTTTAAATTATTTTTTAATGTTTAACAATCACTGCCATACAATTGAGATTTTATCCCCCCCACACCTATCCCCCACAACCCCCCTCCCTCCCCACGACTGCATACAGTTCTGTATAGGTTCTACATATACTTTCCTATTGAGTACATTTTCACTATAGTCATACTATGTAGTCAGACTAAAATAAATGGAAGAAATCATATAACAAATCAAAACATGATACACAAAAACATACACATACACAAACATGATCTGCTACATTCTGCGAATGACTTCCATATTTCTTTCTCTGAGTGCGGAAGGCATTTTGCCTTAGAGAACCACCACTGGGATTTTATTATTTTTTTTTTTAAGAAGTTCTTGCGTTATTACAAAATTCCAAGTCTACCAGAAAAAACTCTCGCACACTGTGGTCATTGCTGTGCACAAAGTTCTCCTGGTTCTGCTCCTTTCACTCAGCATCAGGTCATATAAGTCCTTCCAGGCCTCTCTGAAGTCTTCTTGTTCATCATTTCTTATGGCACAATAGTACTCCTTTACATTCATATACCATAATTTATTCAGCCATTCCCCAATTGATGGACATCCCCTTGACTTCCAGTTTTTGGCAACTACAAAGAGTGCTGCTATAAATATTTTTGTACATGTGGGACCCTTTCCCATTTTTATGATCTCTTGGGGATACAGTCCTAGTAGCGATATTGCTGGGTCAAAGGGTATGCACATTTTTGTAGCCCTTTGGGCATAGTTCCAAATTGCTCTCCAGAATGGTTGGATGGGCTCGCAGCTCCACCAACAATGAATTAGTGTTCCAACTCTCCCACATCCTCTCCAGCATTTATCATTTTCTTGTTCTGTCATGTTTGCCAATCTTATAGGTGTGATGTGGTACCTCAGAGTTGTTTTGATTCGCATCTCTCTAATCAACAGTGGTTTAGAGCATTTTTTCATATGATTATAGATATCTTTAATTTCTTCCTCTGAAAATTGCCTGTTCATATCCTTTGACCATTTATCAATTGGGGAATGACTGGTATGTCAATCCTGGTTTTTATGACACATAAAATAGTCTGATTTTGCTTCCATGAAAATTCTATGATTTTGCTTCTATGAAACAAAGAAAAATGATGTAACGTCTTTTTGTCCCCCTTTTGATGATCGTAAAGTAACAAACAGAAAAAGCAGTGCAGAGTGCTAAGAATGACAAGGTTTTTAGACTCTAAAAAATTCACATTACTGTTGGTACTTTAAATATGAAGTCTTTCTCCCAAAAAACCACCAGGGTTGGTATACCAGGCCAGGAACTGAACTATATCAATATTGACATTCTTGCTACAAGTGAGACCATAAGAAGGTACAATGAAATTAAAGAAAGACAGTTCCCTGGCTCTCAGTAGAAAAGTAAATAAAGAAGGGGAGAGAATTTATTTCATTGTTCACTTTAAGGCAACCAGAAACATTATTTCATGGGACACTTGGTCATCTTGTCTTGCAGGGATCATGAAAAGAATAATGCCAAAGATCATTATAATGACAACTGCGTTTTAGGCACCAGTGATGTTCAGAAGGACCATAAATGGGATGGAGCAACCAGTTTTTCCCCTTGGGAGCTGACTTTAGAAGGTGCTGACAGTATCTGTAGGCCTTCAGCAGCATAAAAACAATGGACCTTAGCACCTAGTTAGCAAGAATAATTAAAAATAGGAAGCTACCAAATGGCCTGCTTCCTCCCCCTAGGGGCTACACCCCAGTAAGCTGCTCTCCAGCCAACCTTGCCCTTCCCCCCTTCCAACCTCAGCAACTGTCTGAAATATCCCAGTCTCTTCTCTCTTCCCAAATGAATTCATCTTAAAAAACTATTTTGGACTCAAATTTCACGCCATTTGTCCCAGACACAAAAATTGCTAGTTAATGCTCTGATACTCAATGACTGTATCAATGAAGGTGATGGGATGGGAGAGGGAAAGAAGATAATATAATGAAAAATACAAGTTAGGATGAAGAAATGATAGGTGCTGAACGCTCTTACAATACACAGAAGCATGATGCCTGTATGTTTGTGTTACATGCCAGTTGTATGACATACTGGCACCTCTGATACATATTACCTGTGTAATCCTGGGCAAGTAAGTCATTAGACTCTATCTGGTCATTATCAGTGCTCTAGACAACTCTAAAACTATAGTTTGCAAAGAAGGTAGCTATCTGCTCTAGTAGATGACATTTCTCATTTGGGAATTCCCTATATCAATAAATCACAGGTCCAACCCAAATCTCAATCTCTTATCATCACAACAGTGAGTCCACTGAAAACTCTGACTCTAGACATCCTTGTTATTTTTCCCAGGTTCAATATAAGCTGTTCAATTTTTTTAAATTGAAGTAAGGGGATTTGCTATTACTAGGTTTTAATTATATTTTTAAAATAATGATTATCAAAATGGTCTAGTACTGGATTAAAAATGTAAAAATAGATGAGTGAGATAAGATAAGCAAAATCAAAATCAAAGAATCCAAGAACATAAATGTCTAGAAAAGTGAATCTTCATTTCAAGAAGTAGGAACCAAGCAGAAAACATGTTCATTTCACTACCTTATACTATATATCACAATAAATTCTAAATAAATAAAAGATCTAAATATTAAAAGTTTCACCATAAAAAAGGAAGGAAAGTGGAAGTTTATGCCTTTCACCCCTATGACTTGATAAGAATTCATAACTAAATAATAGAAAAGAGGAAATGATAAAGGATGAGACAGAAAAATTTAATTCTATAAAGTTAAAAATCTTTCACACAAAATTAGTGCTGGCAGAATTAGAAGAAAAATTCAAATTGGGAAAAAAAATCCTTGAAATAAGCATCATAAATATATAGAAAATTTATAAAAGTAAACAATAGAAAAATAGTCAAAGGATATAAAACAATGACTTCAAGAAAGAAATATTAACTATCAATCATATGAATTCTTTTTAAAATCCCTAATAATCACAGAAATTCAAATTAAAGCAACTGTGATATATCATCTCATATTCATCAAATTAGAAAAAATAGGAAAGTTCAAAGGTGTAGACAGGCATAATAATTATTGTTCATAGAGTTGTGGATTGGCCCCAGTATTTTAGAGGGGAAATGGAATTATGAAAGAAAAGTTACTAATTTACTTATCATCTTTGACCCAGAGATCCTACTAGTGTGTAACATCTAGGAAGTCAGAGATAACAAGAAAAGACCTAGTTACAGAAAAACATTCTTAGCAATATTATTTCTAATATCAAGTACCTGAAAACAAAATAGGGACCCAAGGATCAGAAAATGGTTGAATGAATTATAATTTATGAATGTAATGAAATATTATTGTATTCTCATTTCAGAAAGTATGGGAAGACTTTTATAAAGTAATGATACAGACCCAACAGATAAATATTCAAAGGATATGAACATTTTATTTAATTTTTTAAAATTCATTTTTATATTTATTTAATTTAATATTTATTCATTATATATAAAGTATATATTATAAATATATATAAACACATAAATGATATTTATTATTAAATAAATTTAAATTTATTAAACTTTTTATATTTATAAATAGAGTGAAGAAAGCAGAGTCAAAAATTATATACAAAATTATTACAAAATCTAAACAAAAACACAAATTAACAAAACTTGGACCAAAGGGAGTGTGAAAAATATTGACACTAAATGACTAAAGTGAAAACACACTACTTTTCCATTTATTAACAGTAAATAGTGTGATGGAGAGAAAAGTTTCATATTTGGAATCAGAAGACCTAGGTTTAAATCTCAGCTCTGTTACTTACTAGCTGTATGACATTGGGCAAGTCACCTAGCTTCACTGGGACTCATTTCCTTATCTATAAAATGAGAAGGTAGACCTGATGACTTTTGAGGTCCCTCCCAGCTCTAAATCTGTGTACAACAGAACTAAAAAGTAACAAGCAACTATTAATCATAACCACCCTACTTGACAGTTATATTTTAGTGGAATGTACTTTGTAGGAATGTACTTTGTTTGAATGCTTGCTGAATAGTCTCTGCTGTGACAAATCAAAATGTTTCAACAAAAGGTAGGAAAAAAATATGTAGGGGCAAGAGAAGCCTTGTGAGATCTCTCATCACAGCACATACACACCTGCCTACCTTACCTATGCACAAAACATGACCCGGCAAGTAGGCCAGGGTATATCACTGTGGGAAAATGTCACTTTCAATTATTGACTCTAACATATGTTATTAATTTTAAAAATTAATTCAAAAAGCTTAGGATGATTGATTTACCAGAGCCCATTTATACACTTCAGTATTTGCCTTCAATTCTGATCAAGCTTTCACAGGACTTTGTATTTAATGTTGCTATGCACTTGTTTTTCAGTCCTGTCTGACTCTTCATGACTCCATTTGGGGTTTTCTTGGCAAAGACACTGGAGTGGTTTGCCATTTCTTCTCCAGCTCATTTTACAGATGAGGAAACAGGACGAAGTGACTTGCCCAGGGTCACACAGCTCGTAAGTATCTGAAGCCAGATTTGAACTCAGGAAGATGAGTCTTCCTGACTCCAGGCCTGTTGTGCTGTCCATTGTGCCACATTTATAACATGCTGTAATCTTTAATGTTAAGAAAATATGCAAGGAGGAGAGCCACAATTGACCTTTCTTGGATGATTTTGAAAACCGGAAATCCTAGGAGTAATTAGATCTGAAAACACAAGTGATAGTAATATCCCCTCAACAATGATACACCACAAAAATAATCCATAGCACACGATTTCTAACTTTTCCAGGGCTTCATCATGAGAAAGCCTGGCTGGAACACTGAGCTTAAGAGTCAGGTAAACACAGGTTCAAATATACTTCTGAAAATTACTAGCTACATAACGTAGTTAAGTTACCCAAGAATAAAATTTCTCATCTGTAAAGTCGGGATAATAATGTCTATCATGGACACTCTATGCAATCTTCAGGCAATCCTGCATTCTTGAAGGTTAGACCATCTGATCACAACCTCTGACAGATGCTACCATGCTAGAAACCATCAAAAATAGTCTTGGCAACTGAATATATGTGTATCTATGCTAAGTTTGGAAACGCTCCCCACCAGACTGCTGGAGACAAGAGGTACTATGACCTCATTACACCCTGTTTTGAGAGTTATAGGGGGTTTGGTCTGGACAGATGCAAAGGATATCCAAACACAAAGGATAATATGGATAATATGGATTCTTAAAGTCTTTGAGGCATGCTGCCTCAAAATTGTTCTCTAAAATCTGTGCATTAATCAACCAATAACAATGAAGCACCTGCTATGTATAGTTATATGTATATATATAGGTTTCTACGAAAGAGATACAAGATAATCTGGGGGGAGGGGAAGACTTCTTATAAAAAGAAGGTGGTATCTATGAAGAGCCTCAAAAGTAGGGATTCATGAAGCAAAAATGTGGAGGAAGTTCGTTTTAGTGAGTTATACAAGTGGGCAATATACTGTCATCTGTGAGGAAAAGTAAGTCACCCATTTTGCCTGGACTATAGTCTATGCAAAAGGGAGGAATATACGCTATAACTGGAAAGACAGGTTGAAGTCAGGTTGTGAAGGGTTTAAAATGCCAAACAAAGGAGTTTTTATTTGACACTACAGTCAATAGGAAGTCACTAGAGTTTCCTAAGATAGTTACATGGTCAGACTGTGCTTTAAGACAAAAGACTACGGCAGTTATGTGAAGGATGGATTGGATTGGGGAAAGACCTGAGGCAATGAGACCAATTTCAATCCTGTGAAACAAACAACCAAGAACTAGAGATTAAAGCAGCATAAGAACTATGAGAATGTATATCCCAGAAACCAAGGGGGAAAAGAACATCAAGAAAGTGGTAATGGTCACCAATGTCAAATTTAGCAGAGAGGTCAAGGAGAATGAGAAATGAAAAAAAGGGTCATTGGATTTAGCAGTAAGGAGGTCACAGTGACTTTGGAAAAAACAATTAAAGTGGAGCTATGTAAATTACAAGGGACTTAAATATGAGTGGAAATAGTGAGCATGTGGAGAGAATGAATATAGGCTCTTCTTCCTTCAAATTTAGAAATAAGGAGGAAGAGTAATATAGGATAATAGCTTAGAGGACTGACAGGTTCAGGAGATGTTTTTCTTAGGACAGGTGAGAAGTGAAAATGTTTGTAGGAAGAGGAGAAAGAGCTACTGAATATGAAATGGAAAGTAGATGGCCAAGTGAACAAAGTTCCAGAGTAGATAAGAGAGGATAGAATCAAGGTCACAGGTTGAAGGGCTAGCTTTAACAAGGACAAAGACCTTATTCTTTGAAACAGGAGAGATGAGGGACTTCATATATGAATACAAAAAAGCTGAAATGTGGAGGAGGGGAGTTGAGGGAAAGCATTATAGATGGCCTTAATCTTCTTTTTATATACAGTTGGAGTCAAAATCATTTGAAGAAAATGGAGAAAGTACGTAATACTCTTGTAGTAAATGTTGATCCAACCCTGTGATTTCTAGGTGTGGAGCACTCCTGGTGTGGATACTCTCTCCATCAATAAAGACTGGCAACTCCCCTGTAGCATATATAGCCTACAGATACTTGTCTAGCTCAGTGAGAAATGCCCTTGGTCACTTGCTCATGGTCATAAAGCTACATGTGTTAGAGACAGCGTATGAATCCATGTCTTCCTGACTTTAACCATGACTTTAACCTGACTTTTACCATGTCTACCCACTTTGCCTTACTGCCTGACAGTGAAGGATATAGGGTCTCAAGAGCTGAATAAAAAAACCACAATGAAGCCCAGTTGAAAACAGAAAATATACATTTGTATGGATCCCACTAACACTTGGTACTTTCTCCATCAGGACTAAAGGGGAAACAAAAAAGGTAAGTGATTAAGGTTCTACCCAGCTGCCTGCAAATACCAGAAAAATAAGATATTCCGGAGTACCTGGAATAATGGTAATGGATTGGCCAACCACTGAGTGGGGAGGGCAGTGAAACTAAAACAAAGTAGGTAAGGGAAGAATCAAATGACAGATGGAGTGTCTTGTTCAAGGAATAGCAGGGAAGTCAGTGTCACTGGAATGAGGAGTCCTTGGAGGTAGGGGATAATAGGAATAGTATAAGGTGTAAGAATACTAGAAAAGGTTGGGTGGGGAGAGGAAGGGACTAGATTACAAAAGGCTTTGAAAGCCAAAGAGGATTTTACATTTGATACTGGAGGTAACAGGGAGTCACTGCAGTTTATTGAGTTGGGGAAGAGGATGGGGTGACATGGTCAAATCCATGTTTTAGGAAAATTCTTTTGGCAGCTGAATGGAGGATGAGACTTGAAGTAGGGGAGAAACTTGAAGCAGGCAAACCCACCAGCAGGCTATTGCAATAGTCCAGAAATAGCAAAGGTAAAATCAATAAGCCCTGGCAACATACTGAATATGGGCAGTGAAAGATAGTGGAGAGTCAAGGATGGCACCCAGGGGACTGGGCAGGTGATGCCCTCAACAGTAATAGGGAAAGCTTGGAAAGAGTGAGAATTTGGGAGTAAAGATGAGTTCAGTTTTGGATGTGTTGAATTTAAGATGTATCCTGGACAGTTCCTGGCACATAGGCACTTAACAAATCCCACTCCTGATCGTGACCTAGGCCAACTACTTTATTTCCCCAGGCTTCAGTTTTCTCATTTGTAAAATACAAAGGTTGGACTAGATTAGATGGTTTGTGAGATCCTTTCCAACTTTAGATCCATGATCTTTAGATCCATTATCTTTCCTTACGACACAATAATGTATTGTCATATACCAGAATCCATTCAGACATTTCCGAATTGACGGGCCCCAACTTTGTTTCCAGTGTTCTGTTACCACAAACAAAAAGCATTATGAATATTAGGTACATATAGGACTTTTCTTTCTGTCCTTGACCTCCGTGAGATATACGCCCAGTCAAAAAGTATAAGCAATTTACTCCCATTCTCAAATAATTTCATAACCGTTAACCTGTCCACACATAGCTATACCAACAATGTATTAGCATGCTCATCTTGCTATAGTCTCTCCAAAACTATTTACATTTCTTACCATCTTTCAGGTGATTTTTTTAGAAGTTCACAGAGAATGGAAAACTTGTAATTTCCCTGACTTGGTGTCAGTTATTCCCCATACAATACAAAACAGTTCTGTGTGGGAAAGTTCTTGGTGTTTGGGGCATTCTCATTTTAAGTAGCTCAGCAGAAGGTGCTCCTACCAAAGCTTTTCCCAGAAGGTTGCTTATCAGTTTAATACTGAAACTCTGTAACTGGCTGTTTTGTACATTTTCCTAAAATTAGACACAACAAACCAAAGGTTGGTTTCTGCCTGAGGTATCACTCTTTGCTCAACAAGGTTTTCCATGGGGGTTCTATGCATCTAAAAATGGGGAAAGCACTGAAACTTTAGATATCTTCTCCTTTTCCTACTTTTTGCTTTCAATTCACAAGTAACATATGTGAACTGATGCAAAACGAAGTGAGTAGAACCAGGAGAAAATTGTACACAGCAACAGCAGCATTGTATAATGATCAACTGTGAATGACTTAGCTCTTTTCAGCAATACAATGATCCAAGACAATTCCAAAAGACTCAGGATGAAAAATGCTATCCACATTCAGAAAAAGAACTGATGGAGTCTGAATGCAAATTGAAGCATGCTATTTTTCATTTTCTGCATTTTTTATTCATGGTGGTTTTTTTCCCTTTGGGTCTATGTCTTCTTTCACTATGTGACTAATATGGTAATATGCTTTGCTAGATTGAACATGTATCTCCTATAACAAATTGCTTACTGTCTCAGGGAGCAAGAGGTGAAGGAGTCAGAGAGAAAATTCAGAACTTTAAATTTAAAAAAGAATGTTTAAAATTGTCTTTACATATAAAGGGGAAATTTTTTTTTTAAAAAAAAGACTATTTCTGGCTTATAAGCACCATGTAAGAATCATTCACACTATTTTGAATAATGAATGCTGTTCGTGCACATGATGCCTTGGAAATAGTAATGACTAGAAATCATCAAATAAACTAAGATGGTATATTGGAAAAACAGCTTACCAGGAAATAAAAGTGTTCTTCTTCAAAAATGAACACAAATTCTCTCATGCTCCCACCAAACACATTTCTGTTCCTGGACTGGGATAAATCATGATGTCTAGAGTCAAGGTCACATGTGCTTCTAGGTCCTTGGTTGTAGCTTTTTAACTGACTGAGTTTTACAGAACAAATCCTTTTATGAAGAGGATTTGTTCTGTGAAGTTTGGATTCAGTCAAAGGGCTGCACTTGAGGGCCTAGAGGACCATATGTAACCTCAAGGCCACAGATTTCCCACCCCTGTTCTAGACTGTAAATCACTGACCCCTCTAATCTGTGTAGCTCTATGTCCGTTTTTCAAGTGCTACACATTTTATCCTTTCAGTGGGATATTTAATAAGGAAGCAGAAAGTCATTTTTCCTAAAAGGCAGCATGACACCAAATGTCGTTGTTAGACACGTTAGAAGTGTCTAACTTTTACCAAAGACAGGCAATTTGGGGATAAAAATTGGCTGATTCTTTAAAACTTAATAAGTCTATCATACACAGGTGATGCAAATATTTAGGATCACAGAGCAGCAACTTAGAATATTGGGAAGGAAGGCTGATCTTGAAGATAAAAGACCAGGATTCTAGTCCCATTTTCTAAGCTTCAGTTTCCTCATCTGTAAAGTAGGGATAAAAATGCCAACTTTGGAATCAGGAAGACCCAGATTTAAGAGCCACCCAGAAATAACCCTAGGCAAGTCATTTACATCCTCAGTAATTGAGTCAACTCTCTAGGACTATTAATTGCACACTACACACACACACACACACACACACACATACAGAGTCAGATGGCACAGTGGATAGAGTATGGGGCAGGCCCTGGAATCAGGAAGACAAGTTCAAATCTAGCCTCAGCCACTTACTACCTGGGTGTTTCTGGGCAAGTCACTTAACCCTACTGGCCTCAGTTTCCTCATCTGTAAAATGAGTTGGAGAAGGTAATGGCACATCACTCCAATATCTTTGCCAACAAAACTCCAAATGAAGTCATGAAGAGTTAGCCACAGCTGAAACAATTGAACAAATACTATACATAATATATAAATAGCAGGTTCTAAAGGATAGAGAGAGTTTCCTCTAGTAATGAAACTACCAGTGTAATCCAAAAAAAAAAATGATCAGGCAAGTCAGAAAATTAAGAATCATCTTGGGTCTAGGAATCAAGAAGACTGGGTTCATTTCCTGCCCTATACACAAAAAGTGTGTGACCTTGGGCAGGTCTAGTTATAACATCTAAGTATCCTTAGGTAACTATTTTTAAAATAATATTTTCCCCAAGAAACTCTTTAAAACTTTCACTTATAAATGATTTGCTAATGTGTATCAGTAGAGGGCACTTTCCATACCAGAACTTCCATATATTGATGAAATGGTGAATTACAGTCTCAACATGTATTAGGTGCTTTAAAAAAAAAGTTGAAGCCTACGTTGAAGTAACTCTAGAAGAGTTATAACTACAATTCTTCATTATAGATGAGTTCCTAAAGTGAATGGGTGGAAGGAGCCTCTATACTAATGAAATCACCTGTCTGCACCAAGATTATCGAGAGAAAAGAGCTTCATAAACTAAACCCTTTGTAATGATGAGCTATAGTTATAAATTCATAATCTAAGGGTTGAATGTTTCCCAGAGAGATTTAACTTTTCTCTCAAAAATAGGAATAATTACTATAGCATCTCTGAGGAAACTCATTACTTCACAAAACCCTCATTCCATTGTTAGACATCTCTAACTCTAGAAAACTGCTTTTTTTCCCTTCAGTTGTGTATGTTTAAGTGTTTTTATCCTGCCCACCTGGAACCAGAAAGAATAAGTTCAATTCTTGTCCTGCATGACAAACTTTCACTTCAGCTATTCCCTTTCCCCCCTCCTCATCTAAATCAGTTTTTGCCAAGTCTTGTCCATTTTACATCAGCATCTCACATCTGCCCTCTCTTCTCTATTCACACTGTAACCATCTTCACCTGAATCCATGCATATGAGATACTGCTCTGTCAAAGAAAATTATGGACTTGGTTCCTCAACTTCTCCTTTTCAAAAATCTTACCATAGAGTGAGGAGTAAGTAGCTTACAACTTGTATCTGTTGTCAATTTTTACCTAAAACATTGGCAAGTAACCTACAAAGTCCACCCATATAACCTACTTTAAACTTTAATATCTTAAAACAACTTCACTAAGTCTTTGGGGATATCCTGTATGTAATGTTTGCCTATTTTATATCTGCTCTCAATCCTTCTTCTGGCTAACAGTGCATTGGATGACTCACCTTAACAGTCTTATTCCATGAGTACCTTGCCCTTCCTGCTCCAACAAACACTCCTACAGGACTCCTACATAGAAACATTAATCCTCCCTATGGAGGAAAATAATTCGAAGGAATGCAAATAACTACAAATTTCTAAAATACTATAGAAAAGTTCAGTCAAGATCTGGGTGTTTAATTTGCATAATCATGAATATTTGCATAATTAGAACTACTGAAGAGTCTTAGGAATACCAGATCTGCTCCCACTTCTCCCCTCCCCCTTCTCCATCATTCAGACAAACAGCTCTTGTAGAGATGTTGAAATGTCCATCATCCGGCAACTGAGTCTGCAGGTGCTAACAACACCCATCTTCTTAGCAGCCACATCTACTAAAGTTCTCCACAAACAAAGCTAAATGTCAGAAACAAGTTTTACCAATGGAAATGACATTCAAGAAGAGGTATGAGTTTTCCTGGCAAACTAAAGACTATGGGGCCTTTCCATCTAACTTGCAGCTAAAACCTCCCCATTACAATGTGGGCTCCTTGAGAGAAAGATTGTCTTTCTTTACTATTCATATTCTCTTAGCACAATGCTTTTCCCATAGTAAGTGGTTAGTGGTTTTGTTTTTTGTTTTGTTTTCTTCTCTGAATTGAAAGTAGAATTTAAAAATAATAATTTTTGAAGTAATTTTTTTTATTCATTTATTCAGCTAAGTGACCAAACTTTTTAGCCTCATACAGACATAGTCACAGAGACAGAGATAAATCTGAATACATCAGTTTCCTCATCTGTAAAATGGGGGCACTAGATTAGCTAAACCCTAAGTTCCTTTCCAGTTTGAAAATTTTGGTTACATATTAATCAGTGATCAAAGGCTAACCCTACGTTCAGGTCCTAACTCAAAATCCAAGTGTGTAATCACTAGGTTGTTTTGGATTTTTTTAATACTAAGTCTCTTTCCTCTTCATAAATTACCTTATGATTTAAACAACCAGATAAAGAGCAGGAAGTCCCAAATTTAAAACTTATCATGAGATGGTGGTATATACTATAGAAAGGAATGAAAGCTAGTTGTTTCATCTCTGAGTTTCTACACTGGGTCACATTTACTCGGGTTAAACTGGCGAGGAGTATTTGAACAAATATACCAGATACCTTCCAGTTCAATGATCTGTAGAACACAAATTACCAAACAGACGGTGGCATTCATACCCATGCAATAGTTAATCAACCACAGACATATAAGCTGCTGTTATAAAAGCAGTTAAGAGCTGTGATAATGCAGTCTCATTTCTTTTCTCAAGTTGAAACTAAAGTAGTAAAAAAACAAACAAAAGACGTTGACTAAATTTGGATGAATCCATTTGCCTCAGTTAGTCAGCCCTAGTCAGTAAGAATTCTTTGCCAAGCACTGTGCTAAGTGCTAGGGATATAGACAAAGGCAAAAGACAGTCCCTGTTTTTAGGAACCAGCTCCCAGGACAATTAATTAAGTGTTGCTCATCCTTTGTTTTTTGGAAGAAGACTAATGATATCACAGAGTGATGGCTTGGATTTAAGTGAGGCAGAGCTGCACAAAATCATCAGCCTTGCTCCCTCCTCCTGAGTCATCAAAGTCCAGGGGCAAGAGTTTTGTCAGACGACTGGAGATGGCCCAGGATGCAATGGATGACCTTGTGATCTCAGATGTCTGACCCAGCTGTAAATGTTCCACATCAGCTATAAGAAATGATGAACAGGAAGACTTCAGAGAGGTCAGGAAGGACTTATATTAACTGATGCTGAGTGAAAGGAGCAGAACCAGGAGACAGTTGTACACAGTAACAACCACAGTGTGCGAGGAATTTTTTTGATAGACTTAGCTCTTCATAGCAATGCAAGGACCTAAAACATTCCCAAATGTCTCTTGAGGCAAAATGTCATCCACAACCAGAGAAAGAACTAGGAATTGGAATGTAGAATGAAGCAGAATATTTTCTCTTGTGTTATGTTTTGTTTTGTTTGGGTTTTTCTCATGGTTTCTCCCATTCATTTTAATTCTTCTATGCAACATGACTAATGCGAAAATGTGTTTAATAAAAATGTATGTGTAGAACCCATACAAGATTGCAAGCCATCTCAGGGAGGGAGATGGGAGGGAGGGGGAGAAAAATCTAAGACTTATGGAAGTGATTGTTGAAAACCGAAAACAAATAAATTAATAATAAATAAATAAATGTTCCACATTGCCTATTTCAGCCACCTTCATGGTGCTGGAAAAACTGCCGTTCCTTCAAGGAAAGTCTTCGCATATTTGGACTAGATATGCCTCTACCTCACCAACAGGTATGAGACCTGTCAGGTTCCCTCCACTAGGTTTAGCAATTAGTTTTGCTTGGGTGTGGCTGCTACCCACACTATAGCTTTTTGGAGCCACAGGTGAGAGTTGGGTGGCAGGGCAGGACACCAAAGGTAGATGAGCAGCCCTGAAAAAGGCTCAGCAGGCCCCCCACCAGAGGTGCTAGTCATCCCTGAACAGCCCCCCATACACCCCAGTATTAATAAATACTTGTTGACTGTCTATTAGGTGCAAACTATTAAAAGTCACGAGAAGTAGTTCTCTAGGCATGTACAAGAGTATAGAGCACATTGCCCTTATAATATCTCACCCTGCCAAGAAGTAATATTATATCACAGAATCCTAGAATGTTAGGCCTAGAAGACATAACAGAGATCATGGAGGATCACAGATCTAGAGAAGTAAAGGACTTCAGAGGTTATCTGGTCCAACCCTCTAGTCAAGGTAGCCAATGGTGCAAGCAGACAGAGGACTAGGCCTAGAGTTAGGAAGACCTGAGTTCACTTAACCTCTGTGTGCCTCAGTTTTCTCAATTATAAAATGGGGATGATAATAGCATCTATCTCACAGCATCCTTGTGAGGATCAAATAAGATATTTGTAAAATGTGCTTAGCAGAGTGCTTGGCACACAGTAGGTGCCATATTAATATTGTCCCTTCCAATTCCTTCATTTTACTGCTGAGGAAATTGGGGCATGAGACGGTTAAATGGTCTGACCAAGTTCATACAGATGATATAACCCTCAATTTTTAGAGATAAAGAAGTCTTAGAAACATGAAGTATATTGCTCAAAGTTATCTGTATCATATAATCAGGGTGAGAGTCTATGGTAAAGCCTCCCCATCCTCACCCAAAAGTATCTCTTGAATAACCTTCTGGAGTCAATTACATTAAAACCTTTATATAGGAACCTATTAAAAACAAACAAACAACAACAACAACAAAACAGTTCTTGATATCAAGGAGTTTACATTCTACCCAGGAAGTGACCTAAAATTCCCGCTCCTAGAGAATGATCTCTCACATCCAACATCTCATCTTCAATCCCACCCAAGTTCTGGGCTCTTCTTGCCTAGGTTATAGTAATAACTTCTTAACTGGGATTTGTGTCTCTAGTCTATCTCACCTCTAATCTGTCCTCCACACTCATGCATAAATAATCTTAGCGTACTGTTTGATCATTCACCTATGCAAAAAACTTCAGTGACTCCCCATTACCTATTGAATAAAGTATAAATTTCTGCTACAGGATTCAAAGAGAAGGAAACTTTCTCCAGGAACACCTCTTATGTATCCACGGGGCTTGATCTAGGAATTTTCAGTTTGCCCTTCTAAAACTGCTTCAAGATGGGTGCTATTTAGCACCCAGGGCCATAGGATTCCTTCTCTCCAATGTTCTCCAGTTGGGCTTTGCCTGAGGGGTTGGGGGGGCGGTGCAAGTGGGAGGGCAGGGAACTGGAGTCTCTGCTAATTTAGATTTCTATTTTCTCAGTCTGTCTCAGCTCTGGATTCTCTCAACTTTCTCCAGCTCTGGGTCTTTTAAAGATCAAGCCTAAAGCAACAGGACTCTTAATGTGACGACACCCTTTAAGAACTCATTATCTGGCCAGAACAAAGGCTTCCTCTTTTAACTTTGTTAACTTTGACCCCTCCTCCTGGTTCCACCCTCCATATTATTATTATCTATAATATGGGGAGTGGAGAGTTAAAAGAGACAGTCTAATACTTAATTGGATTAGTTTCCCAGAGAATAGTTTGTTGGTGCAGGACTCTGAGAGAATGTGGTACAGGAAAATCACAGTTTGACGGAAGTCAGAAAAAGAAATGACTTCAGAACTTGGGCCACTGCACAGAGAGGGCAAATCAAATTAAGATTTCTAATGAGATGCTTTAGACAATCAGGTGACAGTATGAAGTTACTAGGTATTGAGAGAAGGAAGCACCAGACAGAATGAGAGGGGCTGAAAAGGGAAGTGAATTCTGCTTGCTACACAACTCCGCCCCCCTCCCCCCCCTTCCCCCCCCCCCCCCCCCCCCCCGTCCCCCAGGGAAAGAGCCTCCTATGGTATATAGTATTCTGTATCTAAGAATGGTACTTCAGAGATGTTCTGAAATAAGAAACCTAGACTTAACCAGTAAACCATTTCTTCATAGTACCAAAATCACCTTTTAACTGTAACTTAAACAACAAGCTTTTCAAGAGACTGTCATGGGGGAATATTTATACTTGTCCTCAAATGATGATTAATTTACTCCTAGAATCACACACCTAAGCAAAAGCTTTAACTTTTCAAATAGAATTATATAAACAAGATCATAGCATCACAGATTTAGAGCTGTAAGAGATCTTAGAGGCCTTTTTATCCAACCCTTTCATCATACAGATAAGGAAACTGAGGCTCAAAGAGGTTAAGGCTTGTCCAGGGTTACATAGATAATGTGGAGATCAGTCAAAGGAAATACCTTACACAAATATCACCTGCTCTTTCTATTACATTCTACGGTATAGTGTTTGCCAATAAGGAAGTTCCAAAGATTTTTTTGAGGCAAGATTTCCCGTATCAACTGAGATCATTTTGATAAAGTGCTTTGTAACTCCTAAAATGCTATATAAATTATAATTAAATAGCTATTTGGTGATAACTATTAGTGATACATGGGGTATATGGGGTGTTCAGGAAGGAAAAGCCGTTTTCAGGGTTGCTCTTCCATCTTTGATGTTCACCTGCCATTTCACTCTCACTGTTGGCTCCAAGAAACTGTAGCATGTTGTAAAACCAAAGGGCTAAACCAGATTGAGGATAACCAACAGACCTTAAACCCAAAGGTGAGTTGGGGAAATGTCTATCCCAAACATATCAAGATTTTCCCCAGAGGAATGACAAGATGAGAACAACTTATTCCAATGGCTATGAAGATGGTTGAAGCAGGTGCTGTGGAATGTTTAGAGCTTGGTCCGACTTTAAATATGCCAAGATCATTCACTATATCCTGGGCCCCTGCCAGTCATGTTGACTTTTGTCTTGCCACTGGACTTCAGTGACTCAGGAAGAGAGAGGCTGACAAGATTTGCACAATTCTGCCTCACTTAAATCCAATTCACTTGAAAGTGACATCACCCTGTGGTCCTCTTCAAAAATGAAGGAAGATTACAATACGTGTAAGGTGTGTGCTGCTCATTTATGATATGTTTATCAATATGGGATGCATGGATAACCTAAAAGAGTCTGGAATCATGTCTCTCTCTCCATCTCAAAACAGAGGATGTCCCTCCTTTCCAAAGCTCTCTCACCAATTCTATCCCTCACAAGCTCACGCGGTCATATCATCATGCTCTCCACCAATAAGGAGAGTCTTGTGAAAATTGCTCCTGTTTTAAAACCTGGGTTATATAAATGATACAGACAGCAGTCATCCAAGCTTCCTCTAGCTGCAACTTCTCTCCTTTAGCATGAAAATAAATAATAGATTTTGGATCTTATGTGTCATATTTTGGTCTTCTACCTGGGCCATGGCTGGAGTGAACCCTTCTTTAATATTACAGGAAAACGATGTTTAACTATATTTACTATCCAACATGGACTACAAAATCTGAGTTGTTCACCAGGTGGCATTCTACTAGAACCCCCGACTCAGTGGCTTTGTCAGTTTCTTTCGGCTCATGTGCTAGATAGCCTTCCTAAAAGTCTGTGATATCCCTGCTAGCCAAATGAGAGTAATGAGTCTGAAAATACCTAGACTGCTCCTTCTGCCACAAGTCCATGCTTTGATAGCAGACTAAAATCATTCTATTAGATATAATAGATTAGTACTCAAAATATTAAAATGCAAAATCTATTTTCTGTAAATTGCTTATGAGATCTGATCTCCTTTGGGCTTCTTGCCCTCAATTCGCACCCCCCTATATTTGCAGGACTCAGAGACTCAACTCAGCATTCTGTGATATCCTAGTTTTTTGTATATATTGCATCTAGAACAAAATGGACAGGAAATTATCAAAAAGTCTTACATGGTGTCATTCATCTTCAGTTGCCTCCTAAACCTCCTCCTAGTTGCCCTCCTAGATCTTTGAGTTGCTGTACTTCTCAAAGATGGCCATTGCATCAGGAAGATAATGCAAGTAAATTTACTTGCAAGTAAACTGGATTTAAGTGAGGGAGGACTGGTGCAAAGTCACCAGCCTACCTCTCTTCTCTGAAGCCATCTGGATCCAGGGGCAAGATATAGATCAGGACAACTGGAGATGGCCTCAGATGCTATGGGAGACCTTGGCCTTTTTAAGTTAAGGTCTTTCTTAGGTCTCAATTTGATTGAGGCAAGGCCCATTCAGTGATTAAGGCTCAGTAAGACATGAGTCAAAGAAAGATCTCTTTTACCTAGTTTAAAAATAAAATCAATCTGGGAGGGGAAGATCCTCAGGATCTCTAGCAAAAATAGAAACAATTACTATTTACATTCACTCTAAGTCATCAGGACCCAATCAATGACCAAGTAGGGCTTGGGCTGGGACCTAATGTTGGTCACTTAATGTAAACCAGAGTGATTCAGGCTTAAGACATGGTACTTAAAAAAAAAATAGCCCATAAATCCCAAGATATCTTGGGAGGTTTTGGGAACCAAAATTTACATTCCTTTGGGCAGATCACCCACAGGGTAACAGTATGTTACCCTATGTGGACAGAGGAAGGAAGGAAGGAAGGAAGGAAGGAAGGAAGGAAGGAAGGAAGGAAGGAAGGAAGGAAGGAAGGAAGGAAGGAAGGAGGGAGGGAGGGAGGAAGGGAAGAAGGAAGAAAGGAAGGAAGGAGGGAGGGAGGAAGGAGGGAGGGAGGAAGGGAAGAAGGAAGAAAGGAAGGAAGGAAGGAAGGAAGGAAGGAAGGAAGGAAGGAAGGAAGGAAGGAAGGAAGGAAGGAAGGAGTTGCATTGACTAACTGAAACTGGCCAGTTGGGTCCCCAGTGGGACAGCTTCTACTATTCACAGACTATTGTTTGTCCTTCATTCTCGATGAGGACCATGGCATAGAAAGGTGATGGCCATAACTTGCAAGTGAATTAGACATGGTTAGAAGAACTCCTAACCACATGCACCCATGGCTCAGAAGAAACAAATAAAGGGGAGAGATGTCTGCATTTCATCTCAGGATTATGGCCTAGAAACAAGGGAAAGCAGGAAAGACAGAAGAAGAAAACAATTTCCCTCAGCTCAACAATACAATCAGATGGAATCCACAATTAGATCATGAGTTCCTTGAGAGCAGGGACTGTCTTTTGCCTTTCCTTGCATTCCTCATCCCCCTCTCTTCCCTCCTAGGATTTAGCATAGTGAGTGGCACTTGGTAGCTACTCAATAAATGATTATTGAATAAATGACTGACAATAGCTGGCAATCTTAGCGACACAGTTACGTCTTTCTTTACAGCCTCTGGCTCTCCCACTCTCTAAGGGTGCTATACCTTTAGGGCAGAGTTTATGATGTTCTCTGTACTTCCTCCTATAATCTCAATGATTAGCTACTCACATCTCTGGCAACAGCAACCACTGCAGCCACAACAGTAGGTGATTACTTTCCTTCTCATGGAAGCTTGGAAATCTAAGTCCAACGCCATCATAAAGAAAATAAGAATTAAATCCTGGACGTAGCAGCACAGAGATCACATGCCTCTGTCTCCTATTGTGGGATCTCCTGCCCCAAAGTGCACTTAGGGTATTACATTTTAGCTCCCCTCTCTGTAATAGAAAGGGATAAAATAGTCTCATTTGCAATGGTGAGTCTCAAAATTTCTGTTCCATCTGTCTCCTTCTAGAGAAATTTTCTGTGCCTTTGTCTTTCTATAGAGATAAAAAGGACATGCAAAAGCTCTAGCCACATACTTTCTCCCAGACAAAAATTTTCCATTCCCTGGAACAAATGATTTGATGTACACATGAACATTTATAACTGAGCAGTATAATTGTTAGCATTTAATACACCAGGGTCATTATCCCAACATAATAGATAATCTTCCTATGATTCCACTCATATCTCAGCCAGATGAATGTTGCAAGAAATATAACCTAATGCAAAGCATTATTACTTCACAGGCTGATTCAAAAACTAGTTGTCTAAACTGGACATGTGCATACACAGTTGATGGTGATGAATGAAATGGGGAAAGGGGAAGCCATCGATGCATACCTACCAGGCAAATATAGTACATGTATATCAATAGTTCATAAATAAGTCAATAAGTGTTTATTAAGTGCATACTATGTGCCATAAGCGCTGAGGATACAAAAAGAGGCAAAAGAAACTCTACCTGCAAGAAGTTCACAATTTAATCGGGGAGGCAAGAAGCACAGAAATATATAGAAACTAGCTATGTTGTTCACTCATTTTTCAGTCACATCCGACTATTTGTGACCACATTTAGGGTTTTCGTGGCAAAGATACTGGAGTGGTTTGCCATTTCTTTCTCCAGCTTATTTTACAGGTGAGTAAACTGAGGCAGAAAGGTTAGGTGACTTGCCCAGAGTCATCCAACTAGTAAGTGTCTGAGGTAAGATTTGAACACAGAAAGATAAGTCTTCCTGACTTCAGACCTGGCACTCTGTCCACTGCACCACCTGGCTGTCCCTGAAACAAACTATATATTGGATAAATAGGAAGTAATTAAGAGAGGGGAGGCTCTAGAATTTAAAGAGGTGACAAAAGTTTTTCGTAGAGGATGGGGGTTTTAATTGGGACTTCAAGGAAGCCAGGAGGCAGAGACAAGAAAGGAGAACTTGCCAGACATGCGGAACAGCCAGAGAAAATGCTTGGAGCCAAGAGATGGAATATCCCATTCCAGGAACAGCCAGGAGGCCAGTGTCACTGGATCAAAGAGTACATGGCAGGAAATCATGTTTAATAAGATTGGAAAAGTGGGGGCTGGGGAGTAGGTTATAAAGGGCTTTGAATGCCAAACTGAGGATTTTGTATTTAATTCTGGAGGGGATAGGGAGCCACCAGAGTTTATTGAGTAGGAGGGTGACGTGGTCAAACCTGTATTTTAAGAAAATCACTTTGGTAACTAAGCAGAAGAAGGATTGGAGCAAGGAGAGACTTGAGGCAGCTCATTAGCAGGCTATTGCAATAATTCAAGCATAAGGAGATAAGGGTCCGCACTGGAGTATTGGTAGTATCAGAGAAGAGAAGGGAGGATATTTAAGAGATGTTACAAATGTGAAATCAATAGGCAACAGTTCAGATATGGAGGATGGAAGACAGTCATCAATCAAGGATGACATTTAGGTTGCCAGCATGGAGGACTAGGAAGATAGTGGTGACCTTAACAGTAACAGGGAAGTATGGAGGGGAAAAGATTATGATTTCAATTTTGGACAATGCTGTGTTGAAGATGTCTATTGGACATCCAGTTGGAGAAGTCTGAAAGGTAGTTGGAGATACGAAACTAGACATCTCAAAGAGGTTAGGGCAGGATAGGCAATTTGAGAATCATCAGCATGAAGATAATAATTAAAGCCATGGAAATTGAAGAGATCACCCAGTGTAGTACAGAAGAAGAAAAAATCAACTGAGGTATAAAAGAATAAAGTATACAAAGTGTGATACGTTGTGTAACTGAATATCATCCCACTAGACGAAATGACAGAAGGGATGGTTTTAAAAAACAACCTGGGAAGACTTGTATGAAATAATGCAAAATATAAAAGCCAAGAGAACAATTTATACAAGAGCAACAACATTGTAAAATACACACACGCACACACACATACACACCTTGAAAAGACCTAGGAACTTTGATCAATGTAATCAACAACTAAGACTTCAGAGGACCTACTCATGATTAAATGTGCTACCTTCTCCCTGCCAGAAGGGTGATAGACACAAGGTACGGAAGAGACATTCATTTTGGGCCATGACAAATGGTTTTGTTGGGCTTGATTATACTTATTGCAACAAGGATTGTGATTTTATTTTTTTGAATGGGGAAGGTTAAATGGGGAGAAAGGAGTTGGAGACAGTGTTGTCCAAAAAAATAAGAATAGAAAGGAGATATTTTTTAAAATTTTGAATTCTGATTCTGAATTTTAAATTTTGAAGCATTTTTTAAATTCATGGAAGAAAAAGAAAGAAACAGATAAGCAAGATAGTTTTGAAAGTAATATGCCAAATTTATTATATGCTTTAATAAACAAGCAGTATATGATGCTATTTTTTCTCTTCTACTTTGTATATAGAAATGTTCTTTTTTTGTTGTGTTAAATTCAGAATTTAAAAAAATAATAAAGAAAAATGTATGTGGCAAAAATGAGAAAACTTAAAATTTGTTAGAAAAAAAATAACAGAACTAATTGATCACAATAGAATTATAATGACCAATTCTGGCCCCAGTAAGAAAATGAAAAAAATTCATTTTCCTCTCTACTTTGAAGAAGTTGGAGAAGACTATGAATAAAGAAGGGCAGCTAGGTGGTTCAATGGATAGAGCACCTGGCCTGGAATCAGGAAGACCTGAGTTCAAATCTAGCCTCAGATACTTATGACCCTGGGCAAGTCACTTAACCCTGTTGGCCTCAGTTTCACCACCTGTAAAAACAAGCTGGAGGAGGAAATGGCAAATCACTCCAGTATCTTTGCCAAGAAAACTCCTGAAAAACAACTCAACCAATAAAGGAAGAATATTACATATATTAGCAGACACAGTTGCTGTGTTGGTTAGTTTTACCTGAAATGTTTTTTCCCACTTCTTTTTCTTTTTTATTCTTAACTATAAGAAAAAGTCCTCTGGATAGGGGAAAGGAAATATATATTTGAGAATATATGCTGGGTTTTCTTCAAGTCTGAACTCAAATTCCACCTCCTGCAGGAAGCCATCCCCCATCCCCCTGATGTTAGTTGTCTTTTTGTCTGAGATTACCTTCTATCTGCATATCTCTTGTATGTACCTAGTTATTTTCACATTTGTCTACCCTATCAGAATATGAGTTCCCTGAGGACAAGGATTGTTTTTGCCTTTCTTTGTATCCCAGGCACTTATTTTGAATGAAGACAATATTAAATATATGTGTGTACATACACTTACATACACATAAATACATACATATATGATTTTTTTTTAAATATGCATCACTGAGGCTATTTGTGACTATAAAGAAGTTGGTAATATAGTGAAAAAAAAGAAACAACAGCCAGCCTAAGGCTACATCAAAAGGAGGGGGGAAAAGGGGAGGAAGGCCTCTAGCATCTTCAGTGCATCCTCAAGAATTTATGGAAACACATGGATAAGGATCACAGAAGACGAGAAGGCATGGAAGACCTGTAATTCTCATCTTCTGTGAAAATCTGCCTCTGAAGCACCCATACTGATAAAAGTATGGATTCACAGGACGGAACCATCAAAGAGTGGAAAGCAGTTAGCTAGCAAAAATAATAGTTAGCTTTTACCCAGTGCTTTAAGGTTTGCCAAGCACTTTACAAATGGCACTTTATTTGATCCTCAGAACAACCCTAGGAGGTAAATACTATTATTATCTCTATTTTACAGATGAGGAAACTGAGACTGATAAAAGTTAAGTGGTTTGTCTGGGATTGCACAGCTAAATAAGTGACTGCGGTGGGATTGAATTGAGGTCTTCCTGACTCCAGGTCCAGTGTTCCACCCTCCAGTGCCAGCCACCAAGCTGCCTTTCAGTTAGCAAATAAACCTGTATTTTCATAAACTGGGCTTGCTAAAAGTGAGGCAAGCCTAAATAACAAAGCGGCTGATGCCAAGTAAGTTCTCCAAATCTTGAACCCTGTTTCCTAAGCTATAGTAACTCCCTCTTTGGTCCTATCTATTGCTCACACTGTTTTTTCTTCCCTGTCATTCATTCCTAGCAATCCCCACTGAGGAAATGGGGGAAGAGGCATGGGGCAGGCAGGAGTTTTCAGCATTCACAAGTCTGGGATCACAGCCAGATCCATCTCTTTCTCCCTGTATCTGGGCTAGGGTGGTAGCCACAGTGTGATGCACAGAGATGAAAATTAGGGCCATCAAAAAAGTATGAAAGGAAAAAGTAACTTTTGAAGAAGCCACGGGGAATACAAGTTTTGGGCCTGCTGAGGGTGATATCTAGAGATCAGAGGGATTCTAATCTATCTGAGCCTTCCTGGTAAGCAAGCTAGTAAACCACAGGAAAGGGGAGGGAAGGAGGAAGGATAACTTCGTCCTTCTGAAGAGGAAAACTGCGTCCTTCTGAACAAGAGACATGGTTCAGTTTAGGGTCAAAACTATGAAAGGCAGGGGTACCTAACCTTCCTTCAGAAACTTTAAAAAGGAAAAGGTGCTTCTACCTCATGGGAGAAAACATAAATGGGAAAACAAAAATCAAGGCTTAGAGGTATTAGATGCTGTACAAAAACATGTGGCAACACCACAGCTTCTGTTTGGCACAGAAACAAACATGATTATTGATGGATTAAGGCAGGATCTTGTGAATGGCAGGAGCCAGGCTCCACCCTGAGCAAAGCCTCCACATCTGTCCTTGCAGGAGGTCCTAATTTGCGTGGGCAGCCTCTCTGACTTAGCGCTGCTGATCTAATGCCAAAGGGCAGATCCCTGAGAAAGGAGACATCCATCCTAGCCAAGGCCTACAAGTGTAGGGCTTAAAAGTTGAGAAACCAGCCAGGAGGTGGGGGAAAAAAAGAAAAGAAAAAAAAAAAGGGTTCATTTAGGTCCCAGTGATTACAAAGGCCTGAGAACCTTTTGTCTCAGCTCAATCTGTTTGAAAAGTGCTACGAGATGCTCCAAAAGGGGAGCAGAGCAGAGAGGGAGCAGGAAGATGATCTGAGCAAACTACAGTGTAACGTGAAAGTAACACAATAAAAACAAGACTTTTAAGCTGCCAACAAGTTTTGGAAGAGTATTTCAGAGATATGGAATTTTAATTTTTTGTAATTTCAAGGAACAGAGTGGGGAACAGGTAGGGTACTTAGTGAAAACATCATAGTACGGAAGAAAGATGCTGAGATTCTAAGTCAAACATGAGTTTGACAATGAGTTTACTACCTTGATCAAAAATCTCTCTGAGCCTCAGTTTTCTTGCCTGTAAAGTGAGGCTTCAAGATTCCACCAAGCCCTAAATCTCTTCTCCTATAAACAACATGCAATGTAGGTTTCCATCATGCTCCAGAGCACCTTGTTCCCAAGTCACTTCTACAAGCTCCACAGACCACCAGTCTTTATGATTTGAGCTTACTTTGTCTATGGTACAAATGTATGCTGCTACAGAAGTAATCATCTATCTTTTTCACTTACTTTCTCCCTCAAAATCCAGTGCTGCTATCAACTTTTTGGGGGGGAAGGGTATTTGTTAACTCCAAAATCCACAAATTATATTCCACCATCCCATAGTATTCCTGTAACCCAAATTCTGGATAGGTTAACTAGTGAATGGTTTTCAAGGAGATGGAAAAAGTCACCAGTGAGAACAGAGGAAGGCAGTATTCAATTGGCTCCACTTTTTCCCTATCGCCAATTTTTGTAGGTTTATTATTCTCTATTAAACGATATTAGGAAGAGAGAACAAACATTTCCCATTCCCCAGAAAGAAGCATGATGGCACCTCATTAACTTTACCAACCTCTCAATCCAGCAACACCATAAGAAAAGAGTAATTGCTGGTAATGCTTGAGGGAAAAAATAAGACCCCCCCAAAAAAGCAACTAAAAAATAAAATCAGAAAAACTGTCACTTGGAAATACTAAAAGATAGATAGATAGATAGATAGATAGATAGATAGATAGATAGATAGATAGATAGATAGATAGACAGCTAGATAGAGATACTCATACATATTCTTTTTTTGGTGAAAAAAATCTTATTTTTTTAAAATTACATGCAAACACAAATTTTAGCTGTCATTTTTTTTTATTTTGAGTTTCAAATTCACTCCCTCTTTGCCTCTCTTACCCCCTTCCTGAGATAGCAAGTAATTAGATATAGATTAGACATGCGCAGTCATGCAAAACATATTTATATATTAAACATGTCCCAAAAGAAACGCACAAACAAAAAAGAAAGAAAAAGAAAATGTAAAAAAAAGTATGCTTCAATCTACATTGAGTCTCTATCAGTTCTTTCTCTGAAAGTGGATTACATTTTTTATCTTAAGTCCTTCAGACTTGTCTTGGATCACTATATTTCTGAGAACAGCTTAAGTTATTCACAGTTGCTCATCATCCAGCATTGCTCTTACTGTGCACAATATTCTTCTGGTTTTGCTCACTTCACTTCGCATCAATTCAATTACACACACACACATACACACATTTCTTTATAATATTTTATTTTTTCCGATTATATGTAGACAATTTTAAAATAAAATTTTGAGTTCTAAAATTTCTCTTTCCTTCCCTCTCCTCTTTCCTCCCTAAGACAGTAAACAATTTGATAGAGGTTATACGTGCACAAGCATGTAAAACATATTTCCATATTGTTTTGAAAGAAGAAATAAAACAAAAGGAAAAAACTACAAAAATATAAAGTGAAAATAGTACTACTATGTATTCCTAAATAATACTTAAAGCTTAAACTATGTTAATTGTCTTTTTAAAAATGTTTGTACTTAACATACTGAAATAGATAAATGCAAATTATTGGCAAGTCTAGGGAAGGATTTTGTGCAAAGTGATTGTTAATCCATCTCACTTTTATACGCTAAACCAGTAAAAGTTTATTTAAGCGGTAGATTTTAAACACTCAAGAAAGTTTGTCCTCACAAGCCAGTCAGTGAATAAATACCTATCAAACATCTACTCTGTGTCAGGCCCTGTGCTAAACATTAGGGATTAAAAAAAAGAAGGCAAAAGACCCTGCTCACCAGGAGCTCACAGTCTGAAAAGGAAGATGAAATGTAAAGACAGAAATGAAGGCGTCTCTGCCCACAAGGAGCTTATATTCTATAGGAAGAAATAACGTGTGTGTGTGCACGCGCGCGCGCCCATGTACCCAGAAGACTGGAACAGGCTGGGGAGCCTACTTCTAGAAAGGTATAATAATATGCAACAGAAGTCCCTTCTCCCTGATTTGGAACATGCGCAGACATTCTGTAACTGGTTCTGGTTTGCTAACCAGGTGGTACAGAAGAGCCTTTTCGATTTGCTATGGAATTAGAACTGGGGTACATTTTTAAAAGCAACAATAATACTAGTCGGCAAGGGTCCGTCTCTTGGCAAAGACTCTTTCCAAACTTTCTGGCATGGGAGAAGATGGATAGATCTGCTGAAGAGCTCTGGATAGGAGAGAAGACATTTTCTCCCATCCAGAACCAAGAGTACATGGCCCTGTTGTTGCTTCTGTTTCTGATGTTCATTCTTTGTTGCTTCTCAAAAAGGAAATTAGAGATAACGATGATTTGGTGAGCTTCAAAAGTTCAGGAATATAAACTACCCAAAGGTCTAAGAATGGAGACCAGTCAGACTACCATCAAGGTTCAAAGTAATAATGTTCAGGACCTAGTCCAGTGGTAGCTGCGACTCAGACTCATTCAACAGTGATGCCATACTTGGACATAAACTTGGTGGGACCAAGGTTATGTAGAATGTGCGTGAATTATGAAACCCATTCTCCCCAGGGATGGAGATAGCATAAAGGAGAGTATTGCCACTCCTGCCCCCAAATATACACACTCAGGTATTGGTAGGAAGAAGAAAAATTTTTGCTTTATCTGTAATGTAAATATCTCCTTCTAATTGGATTCTAATTCAAGTTAACTGGATAAATGGAACTGGGCCCTTAACAGTGAGAAGAACATATCAAAATGGAGCATTTGAGAAAAGTACCTCCAACTTCTCAGAGATTTCCCTAGAATGAAGATATAGCTGACCTTGATCCAACACTATATAAGTATATGCAAAAATATATTCAATAAATATGAAGTAATTTGGTAGGAAGGACCTGGAAGCTGAAGGAATCAGGCAAGATTTGATGGAGAAGGTGACTCTTGAGGTAAGCCCTAAAGAAAGTTTTCTGAAGTATGGAGGTGAGGAGAAAGTGTATGACAGGTACAAGAAACACCCTGTGTAAACGCATGAGTATGGAAGAGTAAATGTTGAATATAAGGAACCACAAAGCAGCTAGTCTAAAATCTTTTATAATATTTTTTTCCTTGCCACATCATTCCTGACAAAACATTTCTAAATTCTTTATTTTTCCTACCACTCTTCAGGTTACTTACAGTTTTAACTCTCCTGAGACTGTGGTGTTCTATTTTTCGTACTGGTTAAAAAAAGGAGCTCAATCAGTGCAAGAGACTAGGTCCATAACATACGAAAGCAAACAAACACAGTAACACAGTATTTGATAAACCCAATGATCCCATTTACTTGACCAAGGGCTAAGAGTGCCATGAAAACTGAACAGCACTTTGACAGAAATTAAGTTTAGACCAACATCTCACACTACACATCAAGATAATCTCCAAATGGATATGTAACTTTGAAATAAAAAAAATCACATCACAAATGTATCTATAGATACGGGAAGAATTCATAACTGAACAAGTGATAAGATCACACAGGATAAAATGAACAATTTTCATTATACATAAAACTTAAAACCTTTTGTTTGCACAAATCTAATGTAGTAAAAAAATTAAAAGGGAAGCATGTCATTAAGAAAAATATCTTTGCAACTAGTATCTCTGATTAAGGTCTCATTTCCAAGATACATAAGGAATTAATTCAAATTTATAAGACTAAGAACCATTCCCCAAGAGATACGTATATGAACAAATAGTTTTCAAAGGAAGAAATCTAAACTTTCAACAATCCTATGGAAAAAAATGCTCTAAATTATTAATAATTAGAGAAATTCAAATTAAAGCAACTTTGAGGTTCTAATTCACATTCATCAGACTGGCAAAGACAACAAAAGAGTAAGTTGGAAAGACTGTGGGAAAACAGGTACATTAATGCCGTTCTGGAAAGCAATTTGGAACTAAGCCCAGAAAGTTACCAAATTGTGCATACCCTTTGACCAGCTTTACCACTATGAGGCCTATGTCCTAATGAAACCAAACAAAGAAGAAAAGGGTCTATGTGTACAAAAATATTTATAGCAGTTCTTTCTGTGGTAGCCAAAAACTGGAAACTAAGGGAATGTTGTCTTATTTGGGCATGACTAAACAAATTGTGGCTATATTAGTGTAATAGAATATTATTGTGCCATAAGAAAAGATGAAATGGACAGTTTCAGAGGGAACCAGGAAGACTTCTATGAACTGATGAAGGTGAGATGAGTACAATAGGAAAATATTTTACATGATCATAACATCATTAAAGAGTAAAATAACACTGAAAGATTTTAAAATTCTGATCACTGTAACAATAAACCATGAATGTGAAAGAGTGAAGATTCATCTCTACACCCACTCACCTCTCTGTCAAGTACTGCGTAGACATGTATTAAGGAATTTGGCCTTTAGACGTACTTATTTATTTTTAATTTGCTGGGTAAGAGGGAGGGAGTGAAAGAAACTGATTAATTTTTAAAACACTTGTTATTTGACAAAAAAAAAGAGACAGAATGAGAGACAGTGGCACAGAGAGAGAGAGGAGGAGGAAGGGAGAGAGAGAAAAAGGAAGAGAGAGGAAGAGACAGAGAGAGGAAGAGAGAGAGACAGAAAGAGAGTGACAGAGAGACACAGAGAGACAGAGAGAGAAAAACATGAACAAACACAATGAGCTACCTAGCCAGTCACATACCATGATTTGGGCAATATACATTTTTTCATGAACTTGGTTTGTCCAGGGTTTGTAATTAAGTTCATAATTTTCACGTAACAATGAATTTTACCCAAGAGGTTTTATAGTATTCCAGGGTTCCCTGCAATTAGTACAACTACCACTCTAAATAGTAGCCTTTGAAAAAGAATTCTTTTTTTTTTGGACTCCATTTAGGACATCTTCCATGACAATGGGAAACACCTTAGACGAACATTGATCCACCTGATTAAAAAAAAAAGTTATATTTATGGTAGAATCTTGTCAAAGGAACTCTTTAACAACTCACAGAGATTTTTTTTTACTTACCTTGTGAGAACTGCATAAAGTCAGAAAGTAATTATTATGTACCAGTTAATATGGTGCTAGGCAAAGTAGAAAAAGTAAAAGATACTGTACTGCTCTGAAGGAGTTCACAATCTGGATGAGAAGAGAAAAAATATGGTTGTGAAACAAGGAGGGAACAATCCTGGACAAAAACATAATTACTAAGATGTGTGCTAAAGACAATGGGTATATTATGAATTCCAAAGAAAGGAGAGAGAGATCAGCACTGGATAGACTCATTAAGCAATCCTAGCCTTAGCCCTTCATTTTTTCTTCTTTCCCTTCTTCCTTATTTCTTTTGAAAAAGAAAAAAAGCCAGATGTAGTTATAGTGATCACAAACATCAGATTTGTCCAGGGAAGATTCAATTTCAAGAAAAGAAAGCATATGAAATTTTGCAAAATGATTAACTTTTGTCAGGTGACAACCCTAATTTGAGGGTTGGAAAATATGATCGTTGTAACTACTATGAGAATGTAGGCAACTCAGTGTATTACAAGAGTCCCTGCCAAACAATTAAGAGAAAAGAAACAGTTCAGTGCTATAAAGGCAGGAAAAAAAATGACTCCACCTTCTTTTCTCCTTCTACAAAATTTCCTGTGTAAAAGGAAGGTGGTCATCATTTATCCCCCTCTAATCAACTAGTGTATTAAGCAATTCCTTTTGAAAGACCTATTTCCCAGGTTAGTTGTGAGATCAGATGAGAGAATGGATGTAAATAACTTTGCAAACTCTTTGCTGTTATCGTTCAATTATGTCTGACTCTTCCTGACCCCACGGACCATAGCACACCAGGCCCTTCTGTCCTCCACTACCTCTCGAAGTCTGTCCAAACTCACGTTCATTCTTTCCATGACATCACCTATCTCATCCTCTGTCATCCCCTTATCCTTTTGTCTTCAGTCTTTCCCAACATCAGGGTCTTTTCCAATGAGTCCTGTCTTCTCATTCTGTGGCCACAGTATTTAAGCTTCATCTTCAGTATTTGACCTTCCAGTAAACAGCCTGAATTAATTTCTTTAAGTATTGACTGATCTGACATCCTTGCTATCTAAGGGACTCTCAGAAGTCTTCTCCAGCACCACAATTCAAAAGTATTTATTTTTCAGTGCTCAGTCCAACTCTCACAGCTATATATTGCTCCTGGAAAAACCATATCTTAAAAGAGTTGAATAAGTATCAGCTACTACTTGTATTATTATAAACTGCCTTGGGCATTGTTTGAAAATATTTTTAGTAATTAGAAAAATGCTTAGGAGTTTCTTACTTCTAATCCTTCATTTTTCAGTTTTCAATTTCTGTAGAAATTTGAACTTTTCCCTGTAAAAAAAATGCTATAGAAAATTTTCCCTTTGCAATTATTTAAAACACACATACACATATGCACAACTACATTATGAAAAATAATGAAGAAATAGCAAGAGCATGGGTGGAGAGGATAATATAAAATAAATTAGCATGAACTGTCTCCTGGGTCACGATAGATAGTAGATAGACGGATATGAAGATGTAAAGGAGAGAATTATGTGATTTCAGTTGCCCTTTAGCCCAAGGACATTTAGACCTAGTTTTGGGACACTCCACTTTGATTATCTCAAAGAATATTTCAAAATAATAAAAATTCTCATACCAAAATTAAATTATCATAATATTTTAAGCATGAAAATATATTGCATCAGCATGGTGCATTAGACAAAGGGCTGAATTTGGGTTCAGAGTTCATATCCCAACTCTGCCTCTTACTACCTGTGTTATCTTGGACAAAACTTTGGACAAATCACTCAACCTCCCTGGGCCTTAATTTCTTTTTTATTTTTGGAGCGGGGAGTCGAGGCAATTGGGGTTAGGTGACTTGCCCAAGGTTACAGAGCTAGTTAAGTGTCAAGTGTCTGACGTCAAATTTGAACTCAGGTCTTCCTGACTCCAGGGCTGATGCACCACCTACCTGCCTCTCTGGGCCTTAATTTCATTGTAAAAATCAGGGGACTAAACTAGATGATCTCTAGGTTCCCTTCCAGGTCTAAATCTGTGGTTATAGGATTTTTTGGAGAAAGAGAACCATGAAAATCAAAGAAAAGGCAGTAAATATTCTATTAAAACTTTACAAAGCTTAAGAAAGACTGCCTTAGCCTAATTCTGGCTCCTTTTATAGCGATTCTTAGTCAAGTGAAGTCAGAGCATTTATCAGACACCTAGTATGTGCAAAGCACTGTGCTATACACACCTGGAGGGATACAAAGTATCTCTACCTTCAAGCAGGTCATAATCCAATGACCACTAAGCACTTATGAAAATAGCATCTCCCCACCCTACTACCACAACTACAGGATATTGCAAGAGGTTATTGACGTTGAGAAAAGACCCAAAAATGCAATAATAACAGGGATAGAGACTGAACCTGTGTCCTCCCTCTACCAAAGTAGATCAGCCCTTTCTCTTCAAGTTATAATCTCAGAGAGTTCCCTAAAGCAATGATTCTTAAAGTTTTCCAGTGGTAGGACCCTTCAGTTTAAACAAAACTTTGGCGGAATCTTTGTAGTCAAATCCTCTCAAATTGTTATTTTAAATGCCTATTAACAAATAACATATGGTTCATTAAAAAAAAAAAGCCATGGGGTATTTCAGGTCTTCTTGCAGCAGAGTTTGAGAACTCAGACTTAAGAGTAACAAGTGAAGTGAGATGGTCAGTCTGTATCAGAAGAGGTACCTGAAACCCAGGTCTTCCTGTCTCTGAAGGCAGGCAGCTAACGTTCCTATTAACTTTTTAAAGTTTACAAAGATCTTTACACATATTCTCTCATAAAAGCACAATTTGTGATAACAAAAAAGACAGAAATAAAACAAACTGTGAGGTATAGATATAATAAGATAGGACTGTGTCATGTGGAATGAATATGAAATCCTCAGAGAAAGATGGAAAAATGTATATGAAGTGAGGAATCAGAGACAAAAGGATAATTTACCATTAGAGAATAAATATTTATATGTTGTTGAGACTGTTTTTCAGTCGTGTCCAACTCTTTGTGACACCATTTGGGGTTCTCTTGCAAAGGTACCGGAGTGGTTTGCTATTTCCTTCTTTAGCTAGTTTTACAGATAAGGAAAGTGAGGCAAACAAGGTTAAGTGACTTGCCCAGGTCACATAGCTAGTAAATGTCTGAGGCCAGATCTGAACTCAGGAAGATGAGTTTTCTTTACTCTAAGCCCAGCATTCTACCCACTGCATCCAACATTTACATAGTACCTACTATGTGCCAGGCACTATGCTAAGCTCTTTACAAATATTATTTGATTTTCACAACAAGCCTGTTGTGCTGTTATTATCCCCATTTTACAACTGACTAAGGCAAGCAACTGTTGAGTGAACTGGCAAAGGTCACAGAGGTATTAAGTTTCTCAATCTAGATTTTAATTTGGGTCTTCCAACTTCAGGCCCAGAACTTCATCCACTGACCACCTGATTGCCTCTGACCAGTCATTCAACAAATATTTATTAATCACCTACTATGTGCTGGGCACTATGATTGTTGAATTGCATGGCCAGAGGTAATTTCTAACTAGAAAGAGACCAGAACACAGATCTTCATTTTAATGAAGCACTATCACCTCTCAAAATTGCCCCAAACAATCTTAAACTATCTGCATAAAGAGCATGCTGATACGTAGTTAGCAAATGGCAGAAAATATAGGACACACTTTAGTTTAATATTGTATTTATTTCATTAAATATTACATGCTAAATTACATATTAAATTATGATGTGTTAAAAACATTTTGAACAATCATTTTTTAAAACTTTGAGTCATGACACACACACTTTGAAGTTTAATCTGCATTATTAACATTTTTTTATCACTTTCTTAAATCTAGACAATCACTAAAACAATAGCTCATACCCCAATTTGTACTTTGCCAATTTCTGAGATGCAAATGCTCACACTGAAAATTGAACAATCAGTTATCATCCATAATGAGCTTTCCATGTCAGAGAATTAAAATAATAGCTAACTAAAATTTGCAAAGTATTTTTAGATATATTATCTCATTTTGCCCTTATAACAACACAATGAGGCAGGTTTCTCCTACTTTACCGATGGGGAAATTTAGGCTGAAAGAGGTTGTCCAGGGTCACATACGTCTAGTTAAGTGTCTGAGGTAGGAATTGAATTTGGTACCACCATTTGGTACCTAACAGCCTCTATGAGAAAAGTAGTCTGCAACTACAAGGGCAGATTATAGATGTCTGATAGACCAGTTGATCTCTAGGTTCCATTACTAATCTAATAGTCTATGTAGATTGAAAGAATTGGGCAATGCATCCGCAGATGGCAAGGAGTGAGGATGATCCCATCACAATTTTTCTGACCGTTAAATCTCTGCTCCCAAGGTCTCTTAACATTTTTTCTTGTACTGATCATTCAACAAATACTTATCAAGTGCCTACTATGTGCCAAGAACTCTTCTAAGGTCTGGAGACACAATGAAAAGCAAAAGGCAGTCTCTGACCTCATGCTAGGAGTGGGGAGTTGGGGGGAAACAGGAGGGATGACAGGACAACGTGCAAACAACAACATATAAAAAAGCCACATACAGAATACATTGTAAATAATCCAGAGAAACAAGGTGCTAGAACTAAAGGGGATTGGAAAAGGCTATGTGGGAAAGGTGGGATTTTGGTTGGGATTTAAAGGAAGCCAAGGAGCTCAATAGTCAGATTGGAGGAGGAAGATCATACCAGGCATGAGGCACAGCCAGAGAAAATGCCCAGAGATGAGAGATAGAGTGTCTTGTTTGAGGAATAGCCTTGGAGCCAGTGACACTGGATTGTAGAGTACAAAGAGAGGTAGAAAGTATAAGAAGACTGGAATAGCGTTATTCCCCTGCTCCCAAGGCAGGAGAGCAGGCTGGAGGCTTGATAGAAAGGCATTTCTCCTCTTCCCTGAAAGGAAAAGTCTAGTGTTTGATGGAATGGTATTTCTTCTCTTCCAGGAGAAAGCGGGAGATCAGACAAGAGACCTAACCTATGAAATGGCATGTTCTCTTCCTACCCCAAAGACAGGAGACTGGTGGATGATGGAATGGCACTTCTCTTCCTTCTGAGGTAGACTGAAGGCTAGGCAGGAGACCTGAAACAATAGAAAGGCAGTTCTTTTCCAACTGGAGAGGCTGGAGATTAGGCAAGAAATTCCAGATAATGGGATAATGCATTTCCCCCTCACCTCAAAGGCAGGAGAGTGGCTTGAGATGGAAAGGTGTTCCTCCTTTTCCCATGGAAGTTTGGAGAGCAGACCACCATGTCAGGATGCCCCTTTTTAAAGCAACTTACTTGCTTACACAAAAAAGTCATTACCAAGATACTGCTAAGAGAAGTTCTAGGAAAGTTCCTAAGATTTTATCCTAAGAACTACAGTAAGTTCCCTGTACTGAGGCAATCAGTATTTATTGGGTGCTCATTTGGTGCACAGGACTGTGCCATGGGGAAATAGAAAATAAATCTACTACAAGGGCCTCTTCCTTTTCCTTAAGTAGTTCATAATTTAGGTGGAAAACAGGACAAAACTCTGAAAAAAGGCATAAAAATACTTATCAAGAAAATGCATAAGGAAAATGGAAACTAATAGCATTATAATTGAAATAGCTCCCATTTCTACATTGTGTAAAAGGGTTTTCCTTTCTACAACTCCATGGGTTAGGTAGTGCAAGTATTATCCCCACCTTCCAGATGAAGAAACAGAGACCTGGAGCGATTAAGTGACATGCCCAAAGTCACAATACCAGTAAATATCACAGCCGGATGCAAAGCCAGTTTTTATGACTCCAAGCCCAGAATACTTCAAATTCACTATGTGATGTTGCTTAAGGATTCAGAAACAAGCAAGAGGAGTAAAAATGATTAGATTTCTTAAAATTTAACCTAACTGAGAATGAGGGGGAAGGAGGAAAAGTAGACAGGGTAAGGAGATAAAGGAAAGTTAATATTTTCCTGTACTCAAGCCAGTAAAAATGATTGTACATGGAAGAAAGTATAGCAAGAGAGCATAAATCATAAAATCATTAAAAACAGTATAAGTATGCATGAAGTATAGTAGTCTATATATGTAGTATATATATGATATAGATAGCATATATAAGGGTATAGTCTCAATATAGTAGAAATAGAATCTTTCTTGAAATAATATTTTAGAGTAATAGTAACTCTTTGATCCCAACTATTTCAAAGCACTATATAAACATTAATTAAATGTTGCAATAGCAATAGATTAATAAAAATGATCAGGAAAAAAAAGAAAATGTCAGTTGTTTGAGGAGCTTCAGGGGAAAATGATGATCCTTCACTTAAGAGCCAGGGAAACTGAGGTACAAGGTTAAGGGAATTGTCTAAGAGTTATACAATGAGTCAGCAGGCTAACCAGGAAACAAAGGTCAAGGGTCTTAACTTTCTGGTTTTCTCTATAAATATAAGAGTATATTTCCTTCCTTTCATAGTAGATCCTATCATAGCATTTCTCTGAGATAGAGGCAACAGCTCTGAAGGATAAAAGGTATATAAGTTTAGGTCACCTGAGTTGGATTAAGAAAAGATATAATTCATATTCTCCTTAGATGTTATGACCTTGTTCATCAAGCCACATGACCTCTTTTTTTAAATCAAATTTTATTTTATTTTTACATAATCCATTAACCTTAGTTTCCTCATCTACAAAATAAAGAGTTGATCAGTCAAACAGATTTTATATACAACACACAGAAGTAAACAAATTTAGAACTATCCAAAGAAAAAAAAGAAAATGTCAGTTGTTTGAGGAGCTTCAGGAATGCGTATTAATGAATTATTGGTAGAATTGGGAATTGTCACATATATACATATACACATACATGTGTGTGTATATGTGTCTGTATGTGTATATTTCTATTTGTTAAGAAATACTCTGAAAATTGGAAAACAGTCTGCCAGAAATGAGGCTTAGACCAATATTTTATGCCATGTTCCATAATAAATTCAAAACGGATATGTGACCTGAATAGTAGAAATCATACCTCAAAAAAATTAGAAAAGAAGAATATCTGTGTTTCACAGCTTGAACAAACAAGGGATAAAGGCAATTACAAAAGATAAAATATATAATTCTGATGTGTGCATTTGAAAAGCTTAGGCACGAACAAAACTGATGCCTCTAGAAGAAGGGAAGTGGTTAATTGGGGGAAAAAAATTCTATATCAAATATCTCTTATAAAGGTCTGGCATCCAAGATACATACATTCATATTATATTACACACACACACACACACACACACACACACACACACACCCCAGGGTCCCAAAAGTCTTAGTGCTGTTTTAAGTTTCCATAACTTAAAAGTTCATTAAGATTTTTGAGACAACATGCCTGTATCTGTGTGCATATGTGTAAATATAACTAATATCTATATATAACAGAAAAACCAAAAGCCATTCCCCAACAGATAAGTGGCCAAAGGATATCAACAAACAAGTCTCAAAAGAAGAATTGTAAACTATGAACCAACACATCAAAAACATGGTCTAAATCACTAACCATAAGAGAAATGCAAATAAAAATCATCCTGAGGTTTCACCTCACACCCAGCAAAAGGGAAAAGATGACAAAAGATGGGACTAGTTAGTGTTTGAGGAGCTGTTTTGACAGGTTATGGAAAGACAAGCACACTAATGCATTGCTAGCAGACCTGAGAATTGGTTTGACCATTCTGGAAAGCAGTTAGGAATTATGCAAATAAAATTATTACAACGAACATACATACCATTTGATGCAGATTCCATTGCTCGACACATATCCTAAGGATATTATTGAAAAAAGGAATTCCCTGTATACTAAAATATTTACAGCAACACTTTTTAATGGGCAAAATATGTTCATCCATCGTTGCTGAAGAAGACCATGCCGTCAGAGAAATAATGACATGACTTGCACTTGACTTTGTTTTGAGTGAGGGAAGGCTGTGCAGGTCACCAACCTCACTTCTCCTCCAGACCCATCTGAATCTAGTGACCAGATATTCATCAGGCTGACTGGAGATGACCCAGGATGAGACAACTGGGGTTAAGTGACTTGTCCAGGGTCACACAGCTAGTGAGTGTCAAGTGTATGAGGTGAGATTTGAACTCAGGTCCTCCTGACTCCTGCACTGGTGCTCTCTATCCACTGCACCACCTAGCTGCCCCAATGGGCAAAATAGATGATCATTGATAGGGAAATTGCTACACTAACTGTGGTACATGAACATTACTGTGTTCTAAGAAGCTGGATAAGAAGACATATGAGCTGCTGAAAAGTAAAGTAAGCAGAACCAGGAAAACAATATATACAATAACTACCACAAGATAAGTGAAAAGTACAACTTCAAAACAATTAAAACTGAATGTTTTAAAATTACAAAGAACATGCTTGGCCCCAAAGAAGAGATTTCAAAAGAAATGCCCCACTCTTTTAGAGGTAAGCATCCACTTTGAAGAGGTGGGGAAAAGCATTATCTTTAATCCTTCATAGATGCATAATTTCATTGATTAGGAGCATTCTCATACCCTTGTCCTTCTATGTAGAAGGTTTTTATGAATTGAGGCAATTTCTTTAAATTACCACTTGGTGACTACCTACCTACTGATGGCCTCAAATAACAGACATACAGTCCATAATTTGGCCAATACATGAACCTTTATAGGACTTTCTAGCTTTATGAACTTATGCTCAATTGACATGTTTCCTGGGGTAGGATACAGAGAATTTGGAGAAGCTTTTCTATGGTTATACAACATTTTTTCAAGTTTCTAGCTATAATAGTGATTGCTATCTGACCCTAGGCAATGGAATTATCAACACCTTGATCATGCCAAATAGCCAACTCCTTTTTCTGTAACTGCCCAGGTACCTAGGTTGCACATAAGAGGGACTGCCCTGCTTAGGTTCACTGAAGCCTCTGTCTAGATTGATTTGGTGACAATAGACAAGGACTTCTCATAGAGTTGTTAATGGAGCTTCCCTGCTGCTATGGTCATGACTTTTCCTTATTTAATCTCTGATCTCCATCACTTTAATAAAAGTTCTTAGTGCTACCATGTTTTCATTCTCACTATCCTGGGGCTACTATGTTTGAATTTAGGCTCTCTGTGGGCTCCACCCAGTCATTTTCACCAGTCACTCCACACAGTCACTAGCATGAAGTTAAGTAAACATATCCAAACTTTTAGGAGGACTTATGAACATAGGTTCTGGTAGTGTAGCTAAACTGCTAAGGCATTGTCACTGCAGCAAATCTGTATGTGTTATCCTTGTAGGATGTCTTTGCTACTCCCTTTCCCTTTTGTTAGGTTCTTTCTGAAATGTGTGGTGCACAGGGAGTTCACCCCACCAAAGTATTCTCTGGCTAAGCAACTGTGACCTCTTTCTCTCAGTGCTTTCTCTGGACTTATAAATATGAATTAAATTTATCTAGGAGAATCTCAAGTATATTTGGTCTTGGGTTATACATATACAAACTTTTTTTTTTGGAACAGTGAACATACAACACTAGCTCTCTATCCCTACTTCTCTTGACTCTAGCTCCCAATCTATCCCAGCTTCAAAAAATGTCTCATGTCTAAAAAGAGAATGTCTCTTTCTCTTATGCCTCTCTGAACATTAAGTAAAACACATCAAATACTTCGGGTTTTTGTTGGCCAATAAGTTTATTACACTTCAAAGGCTTAGAGGTAAAAGTGAAAATTTAGAAAAGACTGAAGATTCCAGATACCCCAACTGTTTTTCATGTGGTCTAGCAGGCACACATAGAAGTAGGGAATAAAAATGGGTATATAATGCATGAGAACATTTGGCTCCCTCTTAGGGAGAGGGAAAAGGAAGGGAAAAGAGTGTCACTGTTCCATGACTTGGATCAGCCGTGCAGATTTCATCCAGTTCATAATTCATGATCAGACTGGCCCCAGATCAGGAATCACTGCTCCACTCATAAAAATAAGCATGACTCCCGGCATCTCCAAATAGCTACTTTTCACCAACCATTCCCAATGACTCCTCTCTGGCATCTTTCTCCTTCTTACCACCAGTCTCTTCAACTTCAAGGTCAGAGTAAGAGGGGAACATGACATGAGAGGATAATGCTGGGTAAACCTACCTGAGGCAGCAGGACGGATACATGAGTTCCTCAAGCCTCCCAAGTCAATGCTCTGATTTGCTTGACCAAAATGAGGGTTATACATATTTAAGAAATATTTCTCTTTTTTTAGCTTTTATTTAGTATTTTATTTTTACCTAGTTATATGTAAAAATAATTTTAAAATTCGTTTTTAAAATTTTGAGATCCAAATTCTCTCCTCTTCTCCCTCCCCCCCCTCCCCCACCCCCATCGAAAAGGCAAGCAATTCTGTATAGGTTATACATGTGTAGTCATGCAAAACATATTCATAATAGTCATGTTGTGAAAGAAAACAGGGACAAAAAAAAAACTCAAGAAAAATAAAACTTTTAAAAAGTATGCTTCAATCCATATTCAGATGCCAACTGTTCTTTCAATGGAAACAGAGCACTTTTCATCATAAGTACTTCAGAGTTGTCTTGGATCATTGTATTGCTGAGAATGGCTAAGGCATTCACAGCTGATTGTCCTACAATATTGCTGTCACTTTGTACACAGAACATTTTACTTTTGCATCAGCTCATGCAAGTCTTTTCAGGTTTTTCTGAGATCATCCTGCTCATAATACAATAGTATTCCATCATAATCACATAATCACATACCACAGCTTGTTCACCATTCCCCAACTGATGGGCATCCCCTCAACTTCTAATTCTTTACCCCTAGAAAAGAGCCTCTATAAATATTTCCATACATATAGATCTTTTTCCTTTTTTATCTCTTTTGAGACACAGACCTAGTAGTGGTATTTACAGACCTAGTAGTGCTATTGCTAGGTCAAAGGGTATGCATAGTTTTGTAGCCCTTTGGGTATAGCTCTAAATTGCTTTAAGAAATATTTCTAAGAGTAATTTTAGGCAGCTGTCTGTTACATCTGATTCTTTAAATAAAAAAAAAAGCTTAACCTTAAGAGCTGAAATTATGTTTTAAGTTTCTAATTTACCTCTTCTCTTTCCCTTTGACATACTTAAAAACCTTATATGTAGTCATTCCCCAATTGATAAATGGTCAAAGGATATGAACAGGCAATTTTCAGAGGAAGAAATTAAAGATATCTATAATCATATGAAAAAATGCTCTAAATCCCTTTTGATTAGAGAGATGCAAATCAAAACAACTCTGAGGTACCACATCACACCTATAAAATTGGCAAACATGACAGAACAGGAAAATGATAAATGTTGGAGAGGATGTGGGAGAGTTGGAACACTAATTCATTGTTGGTGGAGCTGTGAGCTCATTCAACCACTCTGGAGAGCGGTTTGTAACTATGCCCAAAGAGCTACAAAAATGTGCATAGCCCTTGACCCAGCAATATCGCTACTAGGACTGTATCCCCAAGAGATCATAGAAATGGGAAAGGGTCCCACATGTACAAAACTATTTATAGCAGCTCTCTTTGTAGTGGCCAAAAACTGGAAATCAAGGGGATGCCCATCAATTGAGGAATGGCTAAGTAAGTTGTGGTATATGAATGTAATGGAATACTATTGCGCCATAAGAAATGATGAACAAGAAGACTTCAGAGAGGCCTGGAAGGACTTATATGATCTGATGCTAAGCGAAAGGACCAGAACCAGGAGAATTTTCTACATAGCAACGACCACAGTGTGTGAGAGACTTTTCTGGTAGACTTGGAACTTTGTAATAATGCAAGAACTTTAAAAAAAAAAATAATTCCCAATGGTTTTCTAAGACACCATGTCTTCCACACTCAGAGAAAGAACTATGGAATTCATTTGCAAATGTATCAGATCATGTTTGTATATATGTATATGTGTGTGTATTATGTTTTGACTTGTTATATGATTTCTTCCATTTATTTTAGTTTGTCTACACAGTTTTCACTATAGTGAAAACATATTCAATAGGAAAGTACATGTAGATCCTATATAGAATTGTATGGCATCTTGGGGAGGGAGGGGGGTGGTGGGGAGTAGGTGGGGGAGTAAAAATCTAAGTTTTTTGGTAGTGATTGTAGAACATTAAAAAATAAATTAATTAATTAAAAAAAAAACAACCTTATATGTAGCCAATCTCTTTAGGAATTTCAGGAAACTGGTTTTCAACTATTCTGTTGAAAACAAAGAGTGCATCTTTACAGCATAACTAATCTTCCCATAGATGAGAACTTTTTGTTACCCTTTCTGTCGACTTAGTTCTAGATTTGAACTCATTCCTAGAAAGAGCAGAATATTAGCTTCGTCTTGTTGGGAATGATGCCTCATTTCACAGAATCACACAATGTCAGAGCAGGAAAACACTTAAGTAAACAAACACCTAGACCAATCCATCCTCTTACTTGTCATGCAAAAACCAAAATCTTGTCTGACAACCTTACTGTGAAAAAGGGATGTTCCTAGATGCTTCCAAGTAATAATAAAAACTCTGAGAAGTACCAGGAATATTTCAGGCCAGACACATGAGAGGCTGTCTCTTGTCTTGCTTAGAATAAGATTATTTCCTCGTCTAGAATAAGCAGAAAAGGATGGTGTGCTTAGGTTTATTTCACCCAGGCATAGAGGGCTCTTCTTCCTCTGAATACTGGGAAATCACGCTGTTAACAAACCAAGCCTCAGTCTAGTCCATCACAGAATTTCAATATACAAAGTACTACGGAGGGCCTCTTTGTGGCTAGGAGAATTTGGTGTGTGGCTGTTTTTGTTATAAAGATTTATAGAGCCTGTTTATAATACTGTATTCTTAATTGTACGGTTAATATATTTAAAACACATGTGGTTACTGCAGCTCTGCTTCTATTTTGAATGGCATAGTGAGTTTTCCCGTCTATTCACAGAAGCACCTACATCTGGAAACTATCATAATATCCCAAAGACAACACGAGTATGGCTAATTAAAAGGCATAGACACCAATTTGACCATAAGCAAGATCCCTGCATTTCACCGTGGTGGGCCAAATAGGCTACATTGGGGTTAGTGACACCCTGTTTTCCTATGCTTCTATGTAGACAAACTTAGGAATGGACTGGCTGAATGAAAATTAAGTACTTACTGATGCCAAGCTCTATGCTAAGCATGGAGGAGATTTCATAATATACACAAAATTTATTTTCAGACTGAAGACATCTTCATATGCTCAGATGTCTGAAAGAAAGTACTTCGCTTGAATCTGACTTAATTATTTAAATTAGAGGATGCTTTTTGACCTTTCTGCCTCTTCTCCTATCATGATTATATCTTGAGTTTTTTCATCTTTTTGATTAAAAAAAAATCCAACTTCCCCATCACAGAACCCAGTCTCATTGTCTCCTCTTAGCCTGTCTAGCACACAAAATAACCATCTCCTGTAGGTAAATAGTATAAGCTATTAAGTGGTGACAGGGGTCATTTTATGCACTGATGAGATGCATCTTATTGTTCAACTATCAGAACTGGAAGTTCCAGGCACATATTCTTAGCCACCTACCTACTCACACTTACCTAATTTGCCTCTCATTGCCCCAAGTCAAGTAAAGGTTTCACAATCTCTGGTCAGCACAGTAGCCTTCAGTAAAGTCTGAAACACCCAGGATCTCAATGTCCAGTGAGACCTTTTATAGTAAGACAAACTCTGGGTGGTGCTGGGCAGAAACCAACTAGAGTTTTTTTTTTTTCCAGAAAATTTTGTCATAGATTGAGTGTCTTCATTCTCTTAGTTTTTTCCTGCTCTGGAGGTATACCCCTCCTTTCATATTACATTTATGTCTGCAGTTCAAAAAACATTTAAATAGGATGCCTTTCTGAAAGAATTTTCATTTTTGGATCACTAGAGGTAGCAACAAATGACATCACTGTTGAACTTGGTTCCAATATGACTGAGTAAATGAATGAAAAAGTATTTATTAAATGTCTACTTTGTGTAGTAAGTATAAGTGTAATGTTAATATAAAGGAAGATACTCTGATCTTCATGATCGTAAGTTTTGTTTTGGATGGAGGGGTTCATTAAAAATTAGGGGGTAGGATATCAAAGTGGGAAGAATTTGAGGATTCGTTTGTCAAAACAATCTTCTGCATCCTGAAGTACCAATTCTCCTTGCTGTGAGAAGCACACAAATACTCTATAATCCAAACTGCCTATAGTTATATGAAAAAGGGCTTCCAAATCACTAACAATTAGAGAAATGAAAAGCAAAGCACTCTGAAGTTCTACGTCATATCCATCAGATTGGTAAAGGTGACAAAAAAGGAAATGGCAAATATTGAAGGCATTGTGGGAAAAGAGACCTAGTGATGACACTGTTGGTAATGCTATGAATTGCTTCAACTATTCTAGAAGGCAATTTGGAATTATGTTCCAAAAGTTAGTAAACTGTTTATGCCCTTTGATCCAGAAATACCTCTACTAAATCTATACCCCAAAGAGATCAAAGAAAGAAGAAAAAGTCTTACATGTACAAAAATATCTACAACAGCTTTTTTTGTAGTGGCAAAGAACTGGAAAATAAACACATGCTCTTCAATTGGAGAATGGCTAAGCAAATTATGGTTCATGAACGTAGGAAATGAAGAGATAGTTTCAGATAAATCTGGGAAGACTTGTACGAACTGATGCAAGTGAAATGAACAGAACCAGGAGAACAATTTTTATTATAATATAATATTGTAAAAAAAAAATTCTGAAAAACTCAAGAACTTCAATCATGACAAAGATCAAAGAAAATTCCAGAGGATTAATGATGATTAAGAATGCTGCTGACCTCATGGCAGAAAAGTGAGGGACTAATATGAGACACACATTGTGGCCAATATGGCAATTTGTTTTGCTTGATTATGCTTATTTGTTTTAGATGTTTTTTAATTCTTTTTTCTTTCCAAAGGGAGAAGGAGAAGGCAAGAAGGAACAAAAATAAATGTTTAACAACTGAAGACAACTACAACTTTGTTAAAAATTTAAAAATTAAAAATATGTACAGATGATGGAACCAGATAAAAGAGTATCTATGTAAGAACATGATACAATGGGATATTCTAGGGAAGGTATGTCCATATCTGCTATAGGTAGCAATTACTGTAGGTAACTAGAATTTGTATTACCAGGGCCTAGCAGGATGTCTCATACAAAGTAGGTGTTTAACAAATGCTTGTTGAATGAAAAGAATAAATAAACATACTATAGACTCACATTTTAAAAGGCAAAAATTAATGCAAACTAAAGCTAAAACAAAATGTTTCCTACCTCTGCCCATCCCAACCATGGCCAGTCACCCCAATAGATGATATGATGGTAACTTAAACATCAGCAAGGGTACCCTTATCTACATTTTAAACACTGATATCATTGAATCAGCCTTAGCCTAAAAACCTAGAGTCCTCTACCATTAAATTGCCTTAAGAGAGGCTTAATAATGCTTATTGACATCCATATTATAGATTATTTCCAGAGTCTATAGTCACAGTATGTTTGAAAAAGCTAAGCCTCAGAAAACTAAAATGAACAAAGACCTTTTAGTGATCATTTGCCTGACAATGGAAAGGAAGACAACTAGGAAGAAGATTTAACTAGTCTCTTTTCCAAGCCTGACACTTCTTTTGAAATACTCACTTTAAAAAGTGAATATTATTGGGGGGAGAGAGGAGGGAGAAAATTTGGAACTGAAAATAAAGTTTATCAGAAAAAAAGTAAACATCTTTTAGAGTTTAATGAAAATCTATTTTCTCTTTCTCCTATTTTGCCCTTGCACTGAAAAGAAAAAAAGAAAAGCAAAACCAGGCCTTGTAATAAATATGCATAGTTAAGCAAAACAAATTCCCACACTGTCCAAAAATGTATATCTCATTCTGCATCTTCATTCCTTTATATCTCTGTGAGGGGGTGGATAGTATGCTCCATCATTGGTCCTCTGGAGTAGTGGTCAGTCATTGCATTGGTCTTTCATTAATTTTTAATTATTTTTTTTCTTTTTCATTTCATTCATTTCATTTCATTCTTTTATTTCCCTAAAAAAAAAAAATCATAGTCACTTTTCAATGATCCTGTCACTCTTACCACTAAATCATCCATTGTAACAATAAATAATGTCATGCCAAACAGATTAGCACATTAGCTGTGTCTGAAAATGTATGTCTGATTCTGGCCCTATAGACAAAGATGTGCTGGTAAAAAATTTAACAATCAGAACTCAGAGGGAAAATGTAGGCAGAATACACTTTTAAGTTCAATCTGTGTCATCAACATTTTTTCTGTCAGTTTCTTAAGTCTAGATAATCAACAAAAGAATTAATCAAGCCCTGGTTTGCCAATTTCTGAGTTGTAAAGGTTCAAATTGAAAATTTAAGTTGGCTCTCCCCAGTCTAACCTCTTGACTGAGAGGTAAGAGGAAGGTCTCTAAAGTCACAAGTCAACACTGAATTGATAAGAGATCTGAGTTCCTTCAATGCTAATCCCTTAGCTTTTCCAGACAAAGGCACTCATGCAGTGGTCAGTGGTTGGGCTTCTAATTTGACCTGCCTGTCCCTCTTTAGTTCTCTGGGCTCTGTGACATTGCCCCCAGGAGTCATCTGTTTCATTTCCCCCAGGTTTCACTCTTTGGGACTTTCCCACCTGACTCATCATTCTGCAAGATCACATCAGCCCTGTAACTCATCTCCTCAGTGGCCTCTGCCCCTGGGGCCCTCCTTCCTTCTAATGGGAGGGCAGAGACATCGCCTTGCAGAACCTGCATAAGAAGGGAGCCCAAGTCAATCATCTCTACAATTCCCACCCCGTTGCACTCCTATAGACTTCTCTTCATGGTTCTCCTTTTGTTTCCTGTTTACCTTTTTATGCCTCTCCTGAGTCTTGTATTTGAAGATCAAGTTTTCTGTTGAGCTCTGGTCTTTTCATCAGGAAGGATTGGAAGTCCCCTATTTCAATGAATGTGCATCTCCTCTCCTGAAAGATTAAGCTCAATTTCGTTGGGTGGTTGATTCTTGTGCTCCTTTGCCTTATGGAATTTCATACTCCACACCCTCCAAACTTTTAATGTAGAAATTGTAAGGTCCTGTGTAATTCTGACTATAGTTCCATGATATTTAAATTGTTTCTTTCTGGCTGCTTGCAGGATTTTCTCTTTGACCTGATAATTTTGGAATATAGCTACAATACTCCTTGGTGTTTTCAATTTGGTATCTCTTTCAGGAGATGATCCATGGATTCTTTCAATGACTTTTACCTTCTGGTTCTGGGACCTCAGAGGAGTTTTCCTTAACGATTTCCTGAAAGGTGATGTCCAGGTTCATTTTTTCAGCATGGTTTTCAGATAAACAAATAATTTTTAAATTCTCTCTTCTGGATCTGTTTTGCAAGTCACTTGTTCTATCAAAGAGGTATTTTACATTTTTTTCTATTTTCATTATTTTTGTTTCTGTTTGAGTGATTCTTGATAACTCATAGAGTCATTAGCATCCCCTTGCCCAGTTCTACTTTTTAACAAATTGTTTTCTTTTATTAGATTTCCCATTTGGCTCATTTTACTTTTTAAGAAATTCTTCTCTTCAGTGAGTTTTTGTGCCTCTTTTTTCATTTGACGAATTCTACTTTTTAAGGAGTTATTTTCTTCAGTGTACTTTTTTTTTCCATTTGGTCAATTGTATTTTTTAAGGACCTCTTGCACACCTCTCATTTCTTTTCCCCATTTCTCTTCTACTTCTTATTTGACCTTTAAAATCCTTCCTGAGCTCTTCCAAGGTGGCTTTTGGGGCTTGAGATCAGTTCATATTCCCCTTTGAGATTTCAGATGTGGGTATATTGACAATGCTGTCCTCTTCTGAATTTGTGCTGTGATCTTTCCTGTCCCCATAAGATGAATCTATTATGATCATTGTCTGTTTCTGCTTCTTGCTCACGTTGTTTGCCTATTTCCTGGCTTTTAAAGTTGAGCTCTCCTGCTGGAGCACAGGGGGCACTGACCCAAGCTGTTTGTGCTGGGAGCCTGGGACCTGGTCACTGGTTTTGGCTTCACATGCTGGCACCTGGAAGCTATTGGGGTCCGGCAGCTTACCTGGTGCTGAGCTGCAGTCAGCAACACTGGAGCTATAAGGGTGGGGGTGGGAAGTCTAGCCCCTTCGGGATGCCTGCTCACTCTGGCTTCTTTAAAGCACTTGAATGTTTAGCTGATGCACTATATCTGCCAGCCTGGAGCTGTGCCTCCTGGAGCTGTGTTTCCTGAAGTTGTGCTGAAGCACTGGGAGATTTGGCTACTGGTGTTTGGCCAATGTGGTGGTTTCCTGAGCTGGTATCTACCTATTCCCCTGCCTGCAATGAGGTACTTGGAGGTGGAGGAGAGGCGTCCTGGTGTTGGTGCTTGCCTACTCTACCACCCTGGGGCTCAGGATCTCCCCCTGCTTTGCTGAAGTGGGGCTTTCCACTGGATTGCTGGGATGCCTCCTGACCTGTACTGTTTTCCTTCACCCACCCACCTAGAGCAAGAAGGGCCTTTCCCATTAATCCCCCAAGCTTCCTGGACTACAAGTCTGCTACACCGTCATCTTTCTGCTGGCTCAACTATTCCATGGTTTTTCCAGGGGTGATGTTTTCTGGGTTTTCAGAAGTCAATAAGGAAGGGCGAGGGCAACTAACTCTGACATCTTGGTTCCCAGAAATGGTGCACTGATCTTTGAAAGCTGTTTTTCTTAAAATGTTATTGCACCACTTTTTTTGGTTCTGCTCACTTCACTCTATATCACCTCCTACAAGATTTACCAAGTTTCTCTAAAACCATCTTTTCTCAATACATTCACAAACCATATTTTTTTAGCCATTTCTCAAATGATGGGCACCCACTTGTTCCCAGTTCTTTGCCACTACAAAAAGCTGCCACAAATAATTTTGTACATATAAGTCAGTTTCCTTTTTCTTTGATTTCTTTGGGGTATAGGCCTAGTAATGGTATCTGTGGGTCAAAGGTATAGTTTAAAAAGTCACTCCTTTCTAAGAGTCCATAGTTTTAAGGAGATAGGACTGGAAGCCAGGTAATCTGTGACTACACATAGTCATAAGGGACTCCTCTCTACCCCAGCAACAATAGAAAACAACCCCACAAATAAGTCTGGGTAAACTTTAATGATCCAAGGCAGATAAGATGCACCCTCCCCTCCCCACCCTCATTACATAAATCCTTACTACTGGCAGATAGGAGGAAGCAACATTTGTTTGGGAGATGGGGGCAGGCAGGGATTGTATCACACAGCAGAACTACCAGGAGCAGCAGCTGTGGTTTCTGAAGCTGAGGCATCAGCGAGGCAGCAGTCCCATAGGCATGGACTCCTTTGGTATCAGGTAGCCTGTACCCAGGCACAGTCCCAGGAGCAAATTTGTCATGCCTAGTCTATAGGAAAACTTACTTCATAGGACACAGTGAAAGGAGAAAGGTGAGGGAGAGGAGAACACGCAACAGAGGAGGGTACAAGCCCCTCCTAATCCTTTCCTGCCTCAGCAACAGCAGCTTGTGGAAATGTGAGGGCTTAGCTAAAAGCTATGAGCATGCCCTGAGAACTGGCTCCCTGCCAATAGCATAGACAGAAACCAAGATCTCCCAGAAAACTAAGACAAGGATGCCTTTGCAGGCCTTGGGCCTAAAATAACTAACTGCCTGAGAGGTCCATGCTTGGCCCCCTCTACCTTTTAGGGTACAACTCTGGGACATACTGCAATGTCTACAAGACTGAATAGTGGAAATAACCCTGGTGTCTAGGTCAAAAGATTTTATTCTAAGTTCCAGTTGCCTGTGTGTTTCTGATCTAACCATCTTTGCTCTCTAAACCTCATTTCCCTCATATGGAAAATGCAGGATTATTAGAGAATGTGGGCTCTCATAAGTATGAAAAGGGATCATAATGAGGGTGAATGTGCTCCAGCTTTGAAAAAGATTTGCCTTCCATCCCTGACTCTGATAATTTCTAATTGTGTATCCTCTCTAGAACTCAGTTTTCTCATCTGTAAAATGAGGGCATTGAAGTAAATGACGTCTGAGTCCCCTTTCAGCCCTAAATCGATGATCCTTTGTTGAGCAGCGACTCTCTTGTTTTATTTTGTTTTTCTTTATATCCTCCAGAGCTTGGCACAGTGTCTCAGCAGAAGGTGCTCAGCAAATGCTTGTTAAATTGATGACTATATTGTGGAGAAAATATTTTTGAACCTTTAAAATCTATATGAATGTAAGTTGTTCATCTAAGTAGGTAGAATGATTGTTTTTTTCTTGTTTTGTGCTAAGCATCCAAAGTTTATAAAAGAAAATGACTTAAAATGCTTTGGGGTTTTAACTGTCCAAAATGAAAAGTGTTTCGAATTGCAAATTCACAAACTTGTGATCTTTTTTGTTGTGGAGAGGTGAGTAGATGTTACTCTTTTCTTGGCAAGTTAGACTTGTTGATTGTACCTTGATTTGTTATCACTACACATGTCCCAGGTAGCAGTCTCAGATGATTTCAAAATAGTACAGGCACACACTGCTGATAAGATCCCAATGGTCAGAATGTAATGTCACACCATCTATGACGTAACCAGCAGAATGATCACCGCAACTTTTTGCTCTGGAATCTATAACACATTTAATTTTTTTAAAAAAAAAAGGAAAAGTATTTAGTTGGTACTTACTCTGTATCTCCTTTCCTTGAAGTTGGAAAAATTTCAACTCCCATAAAGAAGCAATATGGTAACCCCCAGGCATTCTATTTTTTTTTTTCCTCTAGCAAAACATCACCACAGCAGCTTTCTGATAGTAATTAAAAAGATGGTGTTTTTTACCCTTGAAGAATTTGCCAGCATTTTACTATGTATAGAACATACAGGAGCAACTTTCTTTACAGCTGAGGCTTAAAAGCACCTGTAGCCCCAAGGACACAAAATACACCATTAATTTGTGTGCCACAGTGCTCTAAAACTTGTCTGCCAGGACTTGTAGGAACTGATGCAAAGCAAAGTAAGTGAAACCAGGAGAATAATTCCTTCAGTAGCAACAATACTGTAAAGAAAACCTACTTTGAAAGACTCAAAATCTCTGATCAATGTAACGATCAGTCACAACTAAAGAGTACCAATGATGAATCACACTACCTATATTTCATATGGTAGAGTAATATTTCATTACATTCATATAACATAATTTGTTCAGCCATTAAGTTGAGGGACACTGTCTTTGTTTCTCATGTTTTGCTACCATAAAAAACTGCTATAAATACTTACGTACGTAAGTCCTTTTCCTCTTTCTCTGAACTCTTTCAGGTACAGACCTAGTAGGGGAAACAGTTTATTAGTGATGTTTGGGACATGGTTCTAAGCTGCTTTCCCAGAATAGTTGGACCAATTCATAAACTCCACTAATAATGCTTTAATGTGCCTGCCTTCATGGATACCCTTCAAAAAACTGACATCTTCCCTTTTTGGCAATGTTTGCCACTCTGATGGGTTTGAAGTAGAACCTCAAAATTTTTATTTATTTTTCATTTCTCTAGTTATTGTTGATTCAGAACATGTATTCAATTAGCTACTAACAGAATAGCTTTCTATCTTTGAGAACTACCCATTCATATTTTGACTATTTCTCTACTGGGGAATAACTGTTGTTCTTATCTACTTGAATCTACTTATATAACTTGGATTCTGAGGCTTTTATTAAAGAAAATTGCTGTGGAGGCATTTTCTTAATTCTTAGTGTAAAAACTTTGCAATTTAAATCCCAACTAAAACCATACCATCTACAAGAAACTTTCCACAATCCATTAGTTCCAGTGCTTTCTCTCTTTTAATTATTTCCTATTTGTACTGAAAACTCTTGCTTCCTATTTATTTATTTACATGCTGTCTCCCCCATTCAATTGTAAGCTCCTTAAGGTCAGGGACTGTCTTTTGTCCCACGCTTTGACAGTGCCTCGCCAATAATAGATGTTAAATAAATCTTAATGTTACTGAATGTATTAAAAATTGTTCATTCTGTCTTCTGTGATGTTTTCTATCATTTATTTGGTCATAAACTCTTCCCAAGTCCAGAGTTGTGAAAAGTATTTTCTTTCTTGTTCCTCTAATTTGTTTATGATGTGACTTTCTACATCTAAGTCATATATCCATTTAGAACTATTTTTGCCAGACACTATACTACATTGTTCATTTGTTTCTGTTCAGTGTGTATTTGATCTTTATTTCCGTAAGAAACAACATGTAATTGAATCCATAGAGGTATTGATTGTGTTTTGTTAGTCTGACTTCCAAATATTTTAATGATTTTGTAGCTGGAAGTAGACTTCCCTTTCTATTACTGATTTCTGTGTTTTGTTATTATTAAATAGATATTATATTTATTTTTGTGGGCTTATTTTGTTGGCTGCAATTCTGTAGAAGCTATTAGTAGTCTCAATTATTTCCTTTGCTGATTCATTAAGATTTTCTAACTGAGTCATCATGTCATCAGCAAATAGGCTAGTTTGCCTTCTCTTTGCCTACCTTTATGCCTTTAATTTCTCTCTGGTTTTAATACTATATATTATTATATAAATATATAATATGTTCATTATATATTATCCATATATTAATAAGCTTTTGTTATGAAGACATATATAGTGAAAAGAGATCTGAATTTGGAGTTAGGAGACTTAGGTTTAAGCCTAATGTTTTGCCACTAACTGGTTATGACATAAGTTATTTGACCAATCTAGACTTCTCTTTCCTCACCAGTAAAATGAGAGAGTTGCACTAAATGAAGTCCTGGGTTAATTTTAGCCCTAAAGTGGATATGATTTGAAGTTGTTTAATTTTGTGTTTAGAAATTTATAAGTTCCCTTGGTAGCAATACAGTCTGCAAAGTTAAAAGACATTAATTCAATCAGGATAACCGATCCACATACTGCTTCCCATCCTTGTTAAGAGTCACAGAATTAGAGAGTTATCATCTAGTCAAACCTGTCTGAAAAGAATCCCCATCGTGACATATCTGAGAAGTGATCATTCAGTCTCTGCTTGAAGACCTGTGTGCTTGTCCTTCGTTGCTGAAGACCATGCCATCAGAGAAATAATGGCATGACTTGCACTTGACTTTTTTTGAGGGAGGGAGGGCTGTGCAGGTCACCAGCCTCACTTCTCTTCCGGAGCCATCTGAATCCAGTGACCAGATATTCATCAGGACGACTGGAGATGACCCAGGATGAGGCAATTGGGGTTAAGTGACTTGTCCAGGGTCACACAGCTAGTGAGTGTCTGAGGTGAGATTTGAACTCAGGTCCTCTAGACTCCTGCACTGGTGCTCTATTCACTGCACCACCTTGCTGCCCCGCTTGAAGACCTATGGTGACAAGGAACTTACCAGTTCTTGAGGTGTCCCATTCCCCTTTTAGACTCAAATGCATCTTCAGTCTCATTGATTTGAGAGTTTCCCCCAGTGATGTAAATCACAACCCTTCCATTCCTCGTAAATCTTGCCCATGATCTCACATAAATTTGTTTAAGGATATCCACCTAACATGCTAGAGACCTTTCTCACTTTCTTCTGGCATCCTGAGGATGCCATGGAGCATTCTTCCCTTGCCCTCACCACATGACTAGCCCATCTTCTCTTCCAATCATACATTCCCTTGATGACATCTTTTACTCCTGTCTTTTGTTTGAAGAATAAAAAAATATATGTACATACACATATACACACACACACACACACACACACACACACACACACATATAAAACACTTTACTTTTGTACAGCTCTAAAAAAATCAACGAGAATCAGAGAATCCTTCCTTTGATTCCTTTCCTAATTCAGGTGCCACCATCTTTGGCACATTTTTCGTTATTTCTCTTTCTTCCAAATGAAAAAATAGGAATAGGCATAGCCTCTCACTTTCTCCTCCCACTTGCTCATGTTCCTTACTACCCTTTTCAAAAAATTTTCTGTATCAGTCTTTTGGGGGTCTTATACACAGAATATTTAAAGTAACATGGTCATTGAAAGGTCATTTTAGAACCACTGTAGATAGCCAATAAGGCATTATTGCCACTGGATAGCTCCATAAATATATTCCTGTATATAGAAGAACCATGTAATAGTAGCTGCTATTTGATCAAGAAATTTTCATTTTCTAATTTGTATTAAATAACACACTGGAATTCACATCCTCTAAATTAGCTTCTTTCTTCTTCAACCTCTACAATTCCATATTTATTAAATATGGAATAAGACCATTTCAGGTCTTCATGACCTTTTTCTGGGACTACTGTGACACCCTCCTAATTAACCTACCTACCTCCAGTCTCTGCCTTCTTCTTCATCTTTCATATTGCTTCGTATTGTGAATACACAATAATAATAATAATAGCTTGCTTTTATATAGTGCTTTTAGACCTGCAAAGTGCTTTACAAATCTCATCTCCCTTTTAAAAAAGATTTTTATTGATATCATTGGTTTTACATTACCTACATTTCCCACAATGTCCCTCCCCAGGTTATGACATTCAATTGGATAGGCAAACTAAAGAATTAATCTAGTAGCACTTCTAATTAGAGAGATAGTAGAATAAACACTATATCTGGAGTCAGAGGATCTGAATTTTAATCCTCTGTTGCTTACTATTCAGTGTTACATTGGGGAAGTTAGCTGAAACTTCTAGACCTTTTTCTTATCGGTAAAATTAAGGGGTTCAACTAAATTAGGAATTCATCCAGTTTCCTAAATCTAGAACACAATGATCTTGGATAAACATTGCAAATGGACAGTGACCTGGGCTCAGAATAGGTCGGAGTATCTGAACAGGGAGAAGTGGGCTGGCTCACCTTTGGGAAACTGTGTAATACTTTCAGTTTTCCTAAACCGCTCCTAGCCACTTTTGCTGTTCAGTCATATGCAACTCTTTGAGACTCCATCTGGAGTTTTCTTGGCAAAGATACTGGAATGGTTTTCTATTTCCTTCTCCAGCACATTTTATAGATGAGCAAACTGAGGCCAACAGGGTTAAGTGACTTGCCCAGGCTCACACAGCTAGTAAGCATCTGACACCAGATTTGAACTCGGGAAGAGGAGTTGTCCTGACTCTAGGCCTAGCACTCTATCTACTTCATTACCTAGCTGCCCCTACTCCTTGTCACTAAGGCCCACCTTCTTAATACTGATATTTTCCTAATAATGCTATGTAACTTTAAATCAGAGCACACCCCAATCTCAGAAGATTCTAAGGGCAATTGCATGACACATAGTGGATATAAGTAGGCTCTGATGTGTTATGTTGTGTACATAAGAAATATTAAAGAGACATGATCAAGGACCTGTACAACTAGAAAAGGCATCTGCCAAGTCATGTGGCTAACGAGTAGGAAGGATGACAGACTGTTCAAACATTGTACTGGTACCCATAAAATATTAAAAGACCAACAGGTCTTTTGGAGACATGTTTTATGAAGGATTTACAGAAAGATATGGACAAGAATTGTATAGGATAGGAAAGCATGACTGAGTTGTGATCCATACTGATAGATCATACCCACGCTGATATAAAATCATGGAGAGTATCAAAGCCTAAGTATACATATCTTATACCCCCTACACATGCTACTGTTAAGAGTATAATTTCCTTAAGAGAAAAAATTGTGTTATTTCTTGAGATATCACTAAAGTTTAGCATTGTTCTATTAGGTTTATTGATGAATATTTCCTCAATGGGTCACTTTTTTATTTAGTAACACTGCATCTTATTTAAAAACTACTCTACTGCTTAAATTGTAGTTTACAAATTCGTGATTCCTAGTTAAACTAATTTATTTTTGAAGTGACTTATCCATGATTCAACTGACCAATCCTTAAATTCAGTTCAGTCAATATTTAATAACTTTCTACTATGAAGAAAGTACTGTTCCTGGTGCTAGAGATACTAAGACAAAACTCAGTCTAAGAGAATTTATTGAACATATACTATGTGCCAGACATTGTTTGAAAAATTAAATGCTCTCGGCCCTGAAGGAGCTTATATTCTAATTGGGAATACACCTAAGTATAAATATAAGTAAATACAAAATATATACAGTGGATTGAAGGTTGAGTTAGGGAAACAGAAAGCTAGTCTGAAACAAAATACACCCAGGAGAATTAAATGAAATAAGATGGGAAAGATAGGTGAAAATCAGATTGTAGAATCTTAAAAGACTGAGGTAAGGATTTTACATTTTGCCCTAAAGGGAACGAACCGACAGCCACTGAAGATTTGGGAGAGGGGGAATAAGGATAGAAAAGAAATAACATATTATGGTAAATGTTTTAATAATATCCATTTGACATATGTAGGGGATTGACTGGGGAGGAGAATTACTGGAATGAGGAAGAACAATTAAAAGGCTGTTGAAATAGTTTAGAAAAAGGTAAGGAGAACTTGAACTAGGGTATAGCTGGTATGAGTGGAGATTCTGTGGAGGTAGAGTCAAGATTTGCCAGCTGAATGGATGTGGTGGAAGAGGGTGAGGGAAAGGAAAGAACCCTGTGGCTCCAAAGGTGGGAACCTAGGTGACTAGAAAAATAGGGAAATCATCAACAGAATGGGGAACTGTAGAGGAGGGGTGGATTTTGAGAGAAGTAAGTTCTATTTTGGACTCTTGGATTTTAGGTACTGATGGGACCTTCAAGTCTAATTTATGAGATTAGGACTGCATATGTAGATTTGGGAATCTTCTGCCTAGAGATCGAGTCTTTGGATAAGATTAGGTCTAGATAATGTAGATTTGGGAATCATCTGCATAGAGATGATCTTTGAACCCAGGAAGCTGTTTGGGTCATCAAGGGAATAGAGAAATAAAAGGACACCAGGAGGGAGAGTGGGAGGAGGGGGATGTTGCATGTTTATGTTGCATCTTCTCTCCGCCCCTAACATAAGACCATATAGAATTGGAAATGAGCTCAGAGGTCATTCAGTCCAACTCAAGGTCATATAAATTGCAAGGAGTTGAAGTTGATTTCACTTGCATGAAAGCACTGTATGAATGGATGTTGCACATTGAAACAAATCTACACTGTTCAATCAATAAAATAAACTCCAAGTCCACACCAGAATGTCTAGTAACATTCAATGACCTTATCTAATTAAAATAATTTGGTGTAAAATCAAATTATTAAGAGAGTGACAAGTTTAACCTTACAAAGAGTATATATACTTTCACTAGAAGCAATGCATTGCAATGGATGATCCCCACACCCTTGGGTGGCTCAATTTCAGAACATCAATGTTTTAAACCGAAACATTTCAGAGCAGAGGTTATGGTCTGGGGGAAAACATCAATAGAATCTGTGAAGGGATTGGATTAAAATGATGAGATGGTGTTGGGGTGGGGGAAGGGTTTGATTAATTTGCTTCAGGAAGAAAGGTGGAGTTGGTTATATCTCTTATGTAAATGTAAGAAGGTTGGGCAAAAATGCATCCTTCAGGCCAGCAGGTAGTCTTCTAGCTTTGAAGCATCCTGATTTAGTGACTCACCTGACCTATGTTCCAATGTTGCCAGGGCCTCAGATTTCCTAATCTGTAAAATTAAGTGGGTTCGACCAGGTGCTCCGAGAAGCATTTCTGGCAGTGATAAGGGTCAGAAAGAAATCCTTGGACAAGTTCCTTTCCAAGCCCACACGAAGCCCTTGTGTGGAGCTGCTGGGTGTTTCCCTCCTATCCACCAACTCCCAAGCTATGCTTACCCCAAGGTCTTCTTAATCAGTTAAGTATGAAAAGCTAGGCGCTGGGGCCACGAGCATAAAAAATGAAACAATCCCTACTCACAAAGAGCGTGTATTTCTGAAATGGCCGGATGCTTCCGAATAAAATCCTGCTTAGGAGTGGCATCTTCCAGGAAAAAGGGCCAAGGATTTTAAAGGGCTTTCCAGGTTGGGCTGGGCCTGCCCCATGCCTCTTACGGAGTCAGGCACAGCTTGGCCTTTATCCCTCCCAGAGTGGGGGCTGTCAGGGGCACCTTTACACACACTTTTACCCACACACTGGGCTGCTATCTCCAGCCCACACTCGGGGTAGCTCTTACACAACCAAGCCCTCTTCCCAGGCCTGCCTGCCTGCCTCTCTGGTTAAAAAATGCTGTCCTCCCGCGGGAGCCGAGCTGGGGGGAGTATCCCATCGGAGGGGTGAAACCACAAGGTGAAGGAGGGGCGGAGGAACGGGGAGTGCAAGCCCGTCGTAACTCCGGGAGGAAGGGCGGGGGGGAGAGGGGGCAGCGGGCCCCGAAGTGGCTGGGGAAGAACAACTTGGGAAAGCTCGGCCGCTTTTTCCGGAGGGCGCTGCATCCGCCCCTGGTGATGCTGGCAGCCTGGGAACGGCCGCTGTCCTCGGCCGTCTCCTTATTTATCCACAAGTGCAGTTTCCATGACTCCCCACACCCCCCCTTGCCCAGCAGCCCGCTGCCCCCCGCCCCTGCCCCGGCCGCGAGCAGCCCCCAGCTCGGAGACGCCCCAGGCGCGGCGGGGTGCGGGGCGAGGTGGGAGCTGGTTTCCAAACACTAACACGCGTGCGTCCGCGCTCCCCCTCCCCGCTGGGCACGGAGCCCGGCTCCCGGTGGTACCCAGACCCGGGAGCGGCCTTCCCGGGGGGCTGCGTGCGGGGCTCGGATAAGAGGGGCGGGGCGCTGGCCGCATTCAAGGGGAGAAAAGTGGCGTGGCCGGTACAGAAGTCACAGCTGCAAACGAGGAGGCTTCCCTCCCCATTCCGGGACTGCTAATCTCCGAACACACACACCCAGTGTCAGCGCGCCCCCCCCCCCCCCGTCTCCCGCCTGCACCCCTCACTGCCTGACCTCCAGCCTCGTCGGCTCTCCCTGCACCGCCCCCCACCCGGGTCAGCTTTCTCTGTGCCACCCCCCCACCCCAGACCCGGCTTCCCGTGGGAGCTGCGGTGCCCGGCTGCCCAGCACCCTGCCCGAGCAGTCGGAGCCCCGGGTGAGCGGCCCCGCAGCATCCCCCGCCAGGCGCCTGCCGGGCAAAACCGCACGGCCCGCGAGCCGCGATGAGCAAAGGTTTCCACTGCTGCCGGGGGTGGGGGCGGCGGGGTAAGGCTGGGGCTGTTATCCTATCTTCCCCAGAGCTTCCCTCCCCCCTCCATCCACCCCCCCCACCCCCCCGGGGGTTCTGTGATCCAGTCAACTTTTAACTCGCTGCTGCGCTGGGGCGCTTTCAAACTTTGCAAAAGGGAGCTGCCCGCCTCCGCCCTCCTCCCTCCTCCCGGGCCGCTCCGTAAAATGGGGTTTGCAGAACGTGCCAGCACTTTCCATCCCCTCTGGGGATGGTGCACGCAGAGGAGGGAACTGGGGTGGGGGAGGAAGGTTGGGGGCTGACACTGCAAACAGGTGCTTGGCCGTCGGTCCATGTGACTGGGGAAAGGGGCAGCCACAGAACGGAGCCGGAGGAGGCCGTCGTGGCCGGCCGGGCTAGATTTCCGAGGCTGCCACCGCTGGAGAACCTTGGCGGCTGTTCGCTGTGGCTCATTGGTGCGGGCTCTCCGGGAGGGTGGGTCTGCATGTTGCTAAGCCCAGGCTGCCGATGCCCTCGCTGACCACCCGAGCGGGAGGAGGAGGGAGCGGGAGAGGAGAGGAAGAGGAGGAGGGAGGGGATGCGAAAGTGGGTCAGGAATGTAACCAGACTCTGCCCCCCCCCCCCCCCGCCCCCCTGGCTGCAGACGGAGGCGGCGCTGCCTCAGCCCTGGAAAGCGAGCAGCTCGCTGTGGATGTTCCCCGGCATTATCGCTTGTCGGTTACCAGGCGATCCTGAAGGATGTTTCCCTGTGACCCTTGGAGAAGGAAACTTAGTTGCCTCAGTAACCAAGTTTGGCTTGGATGCAGTGATGCAGTGAATATCATAGGTGAACCTTGGCCATGGAGGAGGCCACAGTGGCGTTAGGCTGTAGATTTAACTTCCAGCATTACTGAATTCTCACATAAAAAGGAATGGGGAATTGGAGAACGGATACTTGGGGGGGGGGGGGGGTCTGGTGTTCCAGAAGGCATGTAGTATACGTCTTGCCTTTGAGTTTAAAACTAAAGGAATCTAGTCCCGAGCTAACGTAAATTTAGTACAAGTTTTTAATAAGATGCTGATTGGTTGCTAAGGAAATTTCGGTGAGAGTAGGGAGGAAACAAAGATACCCTACTTCTATCTCCAGGAGAAGGGGGAAGAGGGTCTAAGGAAGTTTTCATCCTTTAGGAAGGTCTGAAAATGTGAAAAACAAAAACATGAGAGGCGCATTTGTAACAGTTTCTGCCCTTTAATATTACAATCACAGTGACAAAAAGTAACATTGTTTCCTCCCGTGGAATGGTCCCATGGAAATTCCTACTAAAGCAATAAGCTATAATCATCCCTGAAAAGGACTGGGCCTTGAATGCTAGTGAGTCAATGTCGTGTTAACTGTAGGAGCCATGAGAAGAAACAAAAGTAGGTGGGTTCTGTGCCCCCAAAACTTACTTTTTGCATTCGTCTTTTCTTTTGTTCAATCAACCTTAGTCACAGGAGGCAAGACAGGGCTTCCCAAGTGAGACTCGTATGGGCAGTGGAGCAGCAAACTGAAGAAATGTGTGACTGCTACAGTTTTATTCAACAATCAGATCAGAGAGGGACAAGGAGGAAGGATACAGGGAAAAGAAAAATGCCTCCCCAAACCTGAGATCAGCATTTTCTGAGTTGTTTATTCTCCACCATGTAAATAAGAGTTTTATAAGCAAATTCTGATCCTAGGGAACACTTTCCTCACTCAAATAACAATGTAAAATTCTTTATGTCTCGTAAAAATATGAGGTATAGCAGTTTTTCAGTTCTAAAATAGGCTTAATTTTTCCCTATTTTGCTACAAAATTTCACTGGCACCCCTTTATCTCAGGAGTATTCATAGAGTTGAATCAATGTATTTCAAACCCAGCTCTGTACTTTAAACAAATTAATTAAGAAAACACTACCTTAGGTGATGAAGGAAAATATTACAGTTAGCTGAGAAAGTTTGAGATACTTTTGCTGCCCATAGAATGCATGTAAATGTCTGTTTCCAAAGACTGCATGCATTCTATATACAGATATTAGTATAGAGGTATGCTGAATTTAAAAAAGAAAAAAGATGTTATTCCTGGAAGTTGACTGTATAAACAAAATCATATTTTAAATAAATAAGAGGAGTTAGCTATTGAAGTCCTCCTGTGGTGAATTTTTTGCTAAAGGGAATCATTACATAGTTTTTTGAAAAACACTAGCTAGCTGACCTCACAAGACTTGTTGCATCATTTTTAAAAATGGGGACAATGGTACCTTAACTTCCTGAACTTAGCATGCTAGATTGGATTTTTCAATTGATTTCAACAAATATTAAGGGCTGGAGACACTAAGATTTTTTAAAACAACAATCAGGAAAATAAAAGAATTCTTGCTTTCAAGGGGCTTACGTTGTCCTAAATTATCTTCCAGCTAGAATCTGACTGTATTTAATTTAAAAAAAAATCTAGAATTCCATATATCAGTTTTACTTAAGGTAAAGAGCACATAGTTGAAAATTGATATTTGTAAATTTCATCAATGAAATGGTGATGTTTTGTCCTTAATAGGAATGTGGCACAGCCATACTATTTCTAAGATCTTGTCTGAACATTTTTAAAGCTTAATTTTATCTTTTTGTGATTATAGATTTTTCTAGACTGCTAAGGAATTTGACTTCTTATAAGATTCTTCACCACCAATTTTTTGGGCTCCAACAAAATTTTGGCTAGTAAAATAAAACTGAAGACCATAAAAGGTATAAAATGAAGGGACTAATGTTTCTCTTACCCTCCAAAAGTTTGAATCTTGAATTCTTAAATACCTACTTAAATATCTCATTTTAGATGATCCAATAAGCAAAAATTCAAACATACAGAATCACATAATTTTAGCATTGGAAGACACTTCTGAGGCCAACTAGTCCAATTCATCACTGAAAGGAGTCTTCACTACAACACAGCTGAGATGGTTTACCTCTAGCCACTCTTGGAAGATCTCCAATAAGGCGAACCCACCTCTGCTTACTTATAGACAGGTCTAAATGTTAATTTTTCCTGATCACAAGCCTAAATTCACCTTTCTGTAACTGCCTCAAATTGCTCCTGAGTCTCTGGCTCCTGGGGCCAAATCATCTCTCTTCCAACATGAAAGCTCCTCAGTAACTTGGGAGACACCTAGTAGGGTTTTTCTCCTAAATCTTCTCCAAATTAAAACACTCTACCAAAAGTTCTTTAACATTCCAGTTATCCTTTCCTGAATACTCTCCAACTTATCCATGTCTAAACAAGCTACAAAACAGAGTGTTAAGAGGTGATCATTGCTATTATAAAAAATTTGTCACAATTTCTACATTCAATAAACTAGTTTGTGTTAAAAACATGATTTGATTTACAAGAATTTGATTGCCACATATTCACATTTTCAGGAATGCATGAATTCTTTTTTTTTTTTTTTAGTAATACAGAGGTATACCATTTATTTATTTTTTTAATTAATTAATTTTATTTATTTTCAGTGTTCTACAATAACTTCCGTATAACTTAGATTATTATTTTCCCCTCCCTCCCCCCTACTTCCCCCTTTCCTCCCTGAGATGGCAGGTTCTACATATACATTCCTATTAAATACATTTTCACTATAGTCATGCTGTGTTGAAGAATTAAAATGAGTGGAAGAAATCATATAACAAACCAAAATGCAATACACACACACACACAAAATGATCTGCTCCATTCTGTGATTGAATTCCATAGTTCTTTCTCTGGATGTGGAAGGTATTTTGCCTTAGAAGACCATTGGGAATTTTTTTTAAGTCCTTGCATTGCAAGAATACATGAATTCTTACCTAGCCTTTAAAGTTCAACTCAAAGGCTATCTCCTCCAACAAGCATGAAGTACCTACTGTATGCAGGAACCTTTCCCTGATGCCTGAAATCATTAATCCCTTTTCCAGAAGAGGGATATATCTTCTGCTTCTGTAAGATTTCCTGTACACAGGGTTTATATCTGATCTAAATCTAAATCTCTCCAACACCTAGAACAGTGCCATGTACACAGAGTTCAGTAAATTAAATTAAATGAGATAATGCCAACATACTACATTTTCGTAGAAATTAATTTAGGGAGCAATTGTCATGAAACCTATGTGCATTCAAAATCATTCAGTAGCTATTCAATACATGGTAAATGACTGAACAAATTCTTTAAATAAATATTTCTTGATTGTGTGAATAGTACTGTAGGGGAAATATTGAAGCATAATATTTAGACTGCAGTCTTATGGACCTCACAATCTAGTTCAGAAGACAAGGTATACTACACTCATAAAAAACTTGAAAACAATGCAGCTAGAGAATAGTAAAATATAATCATATAAGCGATACCAAAGGCTTTCTATGACTGCTCAATTAATAGTACTGTATAGCTAATGAGGACTTTTGTAGTTCATGGAAGAGAGCAGTTAGAATGAGTTGGATTAGACGACACAGGATTCACAGATTTAGAGCTAAAAGGGACTTGGAAGGCCATGTATTGCAAGCCCCTCATTTCAAAAGGAAAGTGAGATACATCAAGGTTAAGAGACTTGCCTACAGCCCCAAGTGGCAGAGCTAAGATTGAAGCCCAGTTCTCAACTCCAAATTCAGCACTCATTTCACTATCCTACACTAACCACCTACCCATTTTTACATTGATTTCTAAAAAAGATTTTTATTCTAAAGCCCTGCTGTAATGCCCTGTCCTGTTGTGGAAGTAAATCTAAGTACTCTTGAGTACGAACCCTGGCAGATCCTGCCAAGTTGGAAAGGATCTGGGGCATACAGAGTATATATCTAGCCTATCTAAATTTGGAAAAACTCACTATACCAAGGTTGGCTGCAGTGTGGTTGAATTTTTTCTCTAGATCAAACAAGAAAGACAGTCAGATAAGAACTGGTAAACATATAAATGCACCATTATTTCCTGGTTATCTAGGTTCCAGACTTCAGAATTAAATTTATCTCTTCTCTCTTCATCATCCTACATATACATCCTACATCCTTAAGTCAGTCAGCAAGCATTCATAAGGTGCCTGCTATATGCCAAACATTGTGCTAAGTGATAGGGATACAAACACAGCATTGACACAGTCCCAGCCTTGAGTTTACATTCTAACAGATGAAACAATATGTACACATACAGGCATTTACAAGATACATACAAAAGTGACTATGAGATAACTTTAGTGGGGAATGCCTTAGCCAGTTGGGGGAACAGGAATGGCGTCCGGCAAAAGGTGGTGCTTAAGACTGCATCTTGAAGGAAACCAGAGATTCCAAGTGTTAGAAGTTAAGGAGGGAAAATATTCCAAGCATGGGAGACAGCTAGCCCAACGGAGATGGAGTTTCCTGGGTAAACAAGCAAGTATGGAGGCTGAACCATGGGGTGTGTGGTAGGGGACTAATATGTAAGAAAACCATAACCATAGGAGGACAAAAGATGTGAAGATTTCCGAATGCCAAACACAGGAGTTTATATTAGAGAGAATAAGAAACCCCTGGAGTTACTAAGTAGGGGTGGGCTGAAATTATCACCTCTACACTATAGGAAAATCACTTTGGCAGCTACGCGCAGGATGAATTGGAAAGGAGAAAGGTGAGAATGAGATACCAATTAGAAGAGTATTAACAATAATCTGAGTCTGAGGACCTGAACTGAATGGTGTGAGAGGTGTATTGATTATTCTTTCATAATTCCTCCCTAATATATCCCTTCTGTTCCAATCATTTGCCAAGTAGTCCATGTCATTATCACTTCAAGCCTAGATTATTAAAATAGGTTTCTAAATGGTTTCCGAGTCTTTGGTTTCCATGAGCAATTACGTACTCAGTTGAAGTCAGGAAGAACCCAGTTCAAATCCATCCTCAGACATTTACTAGCCGTGTTCTCTTGGGCAAGACACTTAACCTCTGTTTGCCTCAGTTTCCTCATCCATTAAATGGAAATAAAAATAACCCCACCTCCCATTATTGTTTTAAGGATCAGATGAGGTAATGTTTATCATGTGCTTAGCACGGTGAGAAAGCACATCCTTCCATTCTCTAACCTATCAGATTAATCTTCCTAAAATTTTTCTTTCCTTATCTATAATCCCCTTGCCTTCAAAACCTTCAGTGATTCCAAAGTTATCTATGTGTTGATGTTTTAGCCTGGCATTTAAGACCCTTCACAAATTGGGTCCAACCTACCCACTTTCCTATTGGAAACTTCCACATACGATGCCTTCTCTTCTCTTTTTTACATATGAAAACCTTGTTTCTCTTTCAAAACCTTGCTTGAGTTCTACTTCTCCCTTAAATCTTCCGTAAATGATTGTATCTTGTCTTGCCTCCTGTTTATCCACTGACCATTCCTTACAGATTCTCCCCATGTATATTTCCTTAGAATGTTCTTTCCAGTCTTATGATCCCCTCTGTTCTCTTCTGATCCAAATCCTCCTTATTCTAGAAAGCCCACCTCAGATCCCAGCTTTAAAAGGAACCTGTTCCTAACCAAGAAAATTCATCACCTTGCAGCCAATCTTCTTATAATGAGCCTTTCCAAACTTAGCTAGGCTAGTCCTGGGCTAAGAGATCTATACTCCCTTGATTCTTTCTAACTTGGTATTTCCTGCTGGAGTGTATGTACTCAGAGAATCCAAAGTGACCTCTACATCTGGATGAGTCATTACAGCAGGGTTTCAGTGAAGAACCCTTTATATAAATCAATTTCAAAATTGGGAGTTGGACAGTTACATTTTAAACATTCAGAGTTTAAGGTGATGCTAGGATATAGAAGTGAAACTACCCAGTAGATAGCTGGAGAGACAAGATTAGAACAATTCATAGTTATTCCTGTTGTCCTACTGACGTGTCATACTTAACATGTGTGACCATGAGCAAAGAACTTAAAACTTTGGGGCTTTGGTTTCCTTATCTGTAAGATAGGGGTAATCATATCACACAATCTAATTGACAAGGCTGTTCCAAAATTAGAAGTAATGATTTGAAAGAGATACAGATAGAATTGAGGAAGCAAACTGATCTAGTGGGAATAAAAGCAAATTTGAATTTAAGCGACTTGAGTTTAGTTCTTAGCTTTAAACATGCCTTAATTTAAGATGTTAGCAATTGCAGGTAGAAATAACAGAGCTCAGCACCTGATTAACAGAAGTAATAGCTCAAATAAGAAACTACCAGGAATGGATGGGATGAGCTCCTCTCAGCCCCACCCTGCCTGCCCTGCCCTGCCCAACCTTCAACTGAGAGCTCATTGAGTTCCGTTTGCCCTAGGCTTGGTTTGTGGTCCTTGACCTAGACCTTCAGAAATTCAGTTAGCCAACTGTGGTAATCAGTAGGTATGGGACAGTGAGCAAATCACTTAAACTCTAAACCTCAGTTTTCTTATCTGTAAGATGGGAAAAAATAATATTTGTACTCTCTACCTTGCATAGCTGCTATAAGTAAAGTACTTTGTTAACTTTAATGTGCTGTATAAAAGTGCAATAATATTATCATGAATGCCTGATGGGTTAAAAGAGAGCAAGGAACTCTGGTAAGACATGATTTCAAAACATAATTTCTAAAATTCTCAGACTTCTACATGAAACAGGTAAAAACCTCAAACGTTTGCCAATTATTCCTGGTGCTGGGGTAAAGGAGTGTTAGGTTTTGGCCCCAAACTCCTGGATTCAGTACTAGCTCAGTTGCTCACTAGCAAGTCATTAAACTTCAGTTTCCTCAACTGTAAAATGGTTTAATAACAACTCACTGTGTTGCTGTGAGCATCAGATGAGTTCTTATACGTGAAAGTGATTTATAACCATAAGATGCTATCTAAATGTCAGTTTTGTTATTGGCAAGCTAGCTCAAAAGATGTAAAACTATTGGAAAGCTATCTGATATGCCCTCCTCATCCATTTGTCTTAGGAATCCAAAAAAGGTGTGTGGCCTGAGAATTCTTGTAGGTAGAGGGGTAGATAATACCAGTCCTGGTTTCATCATGGTTTTTATTTCTTATATTTATTTTGTTATGCAAACATAAATGAACACTGCTTGAAGTTCCTCTGTGTCCTGCCAGTCAGTGCCTTCCAGATGTAACAGTATTTACATGCAGTGAATATGACAGGAGACTTCTGCCCAGCTGGGTAGGAGATGTGGGCTTAGGAGTTTTGTGTACCATATTTAACCACTCAAACAATAATGTACAATAAGGACACTAGAGGTGATGCAATAACTCTGGCTTGATTAAATCACTTCCTGTATCTTTGGATGTTTGGCCTCCTTGAGAGGTTTTTGGCATTGTTCGTAGGAGGTGGCATATTTAGTCCATCTACTTCTAGTTAGGTAGTTTGAGGCAACTAGCAGTATTCCTCAGGGATACAATGGACCGGGAAATGAAGTCATGGACCAAAACCTTAGCTCTTATAACCACAAGTCATATTTTGGAGGCAAGTGAACAACCTAAGGTTTAGGATAAGGTTTTTAAACTATCATACTTCTCTAAACCAGCCTGTCTCAATTCAACAAGCATTTACTAAGCATCAGCATCCAGCAAGCAATGGGCACTTCTGCCCGTAAGTGCAAAGTCCTGGGCTAAGCAGGAGAGATGCAAAGAAGAAAAGAAAAACATTCCCTGTCTTTAAGGAGCTTCCATTCTGCTGGAGGAGAAACATCTTCATAGATAGACAAATAAATACAAAATACATAGCAAGTAAACGCAAAATAATGTGGAGAGGAGAAAGGACAGTGTGCTATCAACTGGGAAGGAACCAGAATAGTGTACGTAGTGTAGGAGGTGGTATTTAGACTGAGCCTGGCATGGAGTTGAGGACTGACAGGGCCAGAGATGAGGAAGGAGAGCTTTTCAAATATAGGGACACAGCTGAAAAATGGAATATCATGTCTTGAGACCAGCAAATAGGTCATTTTGTCTAGAATGCAGAGTATGCAAGGGGGGAATAATATGAAATAAGTCTGGAAACATAGGTTTGAGTCAAGTTGTAAAGGGCTAGATCAGGGGTTCTTAACACAGGTCTGCTTCCTATCCTTAGTTCAACTTTCTCCAAGTATTGGGCACTATAATAAGCTCTGGGGATTGGATAAAGAATAAGACAGAATCCCTGCCTTCATGGAGCTTGGAGTGTGAAAGAGATGACAAATACATAAGTCTTACAAGGAATAATATGAAAATGAAATGAGACAAGGTGTGGAATATCTTCTGGAAATTACTTCTAGTTTGAGGGCTTGGGCAACACTTCTTGGAGATGACTTTTGAGCTGAGCCTTGAAGGATGGGTAGGGATTGGATCTAAGAAGGGGGCCAGAAGGAACATTACAGGCAGAGGAAAACATGAGCAAAGCTAGAAGTGGGAAGGCACAGCCAATATTTGGGGAACAGCAGTTAGTCTAGTTTGACTGAAGCATTGATTATTCAAAGACAGGTAATAGGCAGTATTAAAATAATCGACCACTTCTGAACAGCCTTCCCAGATCCCCCAGGCCCAGCCCAGACAAAAAGACTTTTTTGTTCTTGGAACTCATAGAGCACTTTGTTTTGTAGGTCTCTAATATCCTCACACGTTGTTTTGTATTCGATTTGTCTGTACATGTGCCATGGTCCCTATTACATTATAAACTCCATGATGATAAGCATTGAGTCTTCTCCAGACTTTTCCCCAGAGCCTAACGCAGTGCTAATGTTTGTTGAACAGAAATCAGTAAGTAAAGTTAGGGTGAAGCCAAATTATAGAGGGGTTTGATCAGAACTGAATTTTAGTGAAATTAATAAGACCTAGCGTATAGAATGAATTGAGAGAGGGAGTATGAGGAGGGAGAAAGGGAGAGGCAGGAGAGATAAGTACCTGAACTATGGGAATATGTTAAGTCATTTGGCAGAAACAATAAAAGAAAAGGTCATAAAGATCAGAGATTTAGAGCTGGAGGATATCTTAGATATCATTGATTCCAACCTCCTCATTTTACAGATGAGGAAACTGAGGACCAAAGGAATTAAGCGACTAAGTCAGATTTAAGCCTAGAACTTCATGCTTTTAATCCAGAGACTTTTCTATTCCACCAAAAAAAAAAAATGCTCTAAATTCACAGTGAAGAATTTCTAAATCTATTGCGATGTAAAACATAGTATCATAAAGTTAAAGATTTTCTATATTAAATCTTCAGTTAGAGAAAAACAATACTATATGCCAAAACTCTGAAGCAACCTTTTTACACATTGAATAACTCATTTTCAAACTCACAGTTTGGACTCAGTCACTCATAATACCCACAAAACAGGTTTAAAGGTAGACAGTCTAACAGGATGTAAGAATACTGTTCCAGAAAAACTATTCACTCATGTATTACGGGAAAGATCCTTTCACTAGTTTCTAATGACCTGGGATAATTAAACAGCCCCAAGTTTTAAAATTGCCACTTTGACAAATTTCTAAGATAATTTTGAATTTATCCTATTCAAAACTGCTTTGTCAAACTCTTGCTTATCGGTCTTGAAAAGATGTGTTAAAACCAGTTTGACAACTTTTTTTTTCATAATGCTGTGTGCTAAAGGGCCTTGAGAAAACAGTTTTGAAACAATATCAGTGTTGGAACTGAAAGTGAACACTGTTTTTTAAATAAGAAGAATGTTCATCACACATTTCTCCAAGTTTAGTAATATCCAGCAGACAAACTCAAGAATTTCATTATGGAAGTTCGTAATCTTCACTCTCCAGGAGGAGAACTGACCTTAGGCACAGGTATTTTATCTTTGCAAGTAAGAACATGAGGAGATTTGAATCCTGGTACAGTAATTCTGCATTTTGTATTCCCTCCCACCCCCTACTAGATTCTCTCTTGGAAAAGACCATATGCAAATTATAATTACCCATACAACTCTACTAATTTGAATACTCTGGAATAGAATGTGATTCCTAAGAAGACACCATACGAAGGACAAACTTTGAAAGATGGTTTTTGCTTGGTGAGAGACAACAGCCTTGTCTCCAGGACTATTTTTTTGATATATGATCAGAATAGGCCCAATCTTATTATTTTTTTTAAAGTGCTTCAAATAGGATTGCCCAAGGAAAGAAGAGTTGTTCATTTTTCATAATCATAAAAATATCAGATCGAGAAGGAATTTGGAAATCAGCCCACAGTGCTCATCTTACAGGGGAAGAAACTGGGGTGTAATGAGTTAGAAGACTTGTACAAAGTCGCATAGCTAATTAATAGACTCATCAGTACTATATTGCTAACACAGCCAGAACTTGAGGGAATGTACTTTCAGAGTATATAGAGAGGGGGAAGAGAGTTTGGGAAAATTTTTAAAGAAAAGGCCACCCCAAGTCTAGCATGCCTTAACTTCTTTATCTCTAATGCTTTGTTCCAGAAAAAAAAAATATATATATGTATATATATGTGTGTGTGTGTGTAAACACACATATATATAACACATTATATATAAAACATTGTGTGTATATATATACATACATATCATACATATGTATATAAACTTTTAAGTCAAAGACAAATCCACAAAAGAATATTTTTAGGGAAAAAAATAGATGATGATGATGAGCTGAGAAAAGGTACTCTTTTATCTCACGTTTGCTCTGTGTAAATTTATTGTATTAAAGCTGTACCCCCTTATTTTGTCAGGATTGTCTTTAATAAAAATCCTTCTGCCTCTTCAAATGTCTGCCCATCCCTCAAGCTCACTTATGTTGTACTCTGATTACCTTGGTCCTTAGCCAGCATCATAATATTTGACACATTTCTGCCCAGGCAGTACATTTGATTCTTGATGTTTAGCAGTTAAGCTTTTTATTATGTCCTGTTATTCTTCCTTATGATGGATGCTTGCAGAGGTGGGGAGCATGGAGTAAAAGGTGATTTAAAATAAGACTTTGAAAAGTTTTTTTAAAGAATATTTAAAGATGGACTTGTGTGTTATCTAGGACTTGTAAAGCGGATTTAAAAAGAAGTCCAAGGTTTTGGTAAAAACAAAGGTATCCTAATGTTAAGAAAGTCCTTATGGTTTCAGTGAAGTAGAGCTGAGTATCTATGATGTTAGCACAATGCCTAGAGAGGACCTAAGAACTATGGTACTGGGTACTATGAAAATACCTATACAAACTTAAGTTGGATATATGAAATAGTTGAGAGTCAGCCTGGTGTAAAAAATCAGACAGACCTGAGTTTAAATCCTACATCCCTTCAATTTTGTATAAATCTGAGTCTTTGGCAAGTTCCAAAGACTTATTGTTACTAAATTGTAGAAAGGTTGAAATTGGAGGACATATGGAATAGTTATGGAAAATGGAGGATATTTCTCTTATAAGAGGGAAAGCTTCATAGCAGAGACTAAACAATATTCTTGTATTTTTGTAATGTTGCCTATGCTACAACTTAGACCCATGATTTTCTCATCTATTTATCTAGCCCTGTTTCTCTACTGACCAGCAGTTCTCATTTTTCCAGCTACCTATTTAGATACCTTGAACTGGATGGTAGGCATCTTAAACTTAACATGTTTAAAATTGCACTCATCATTCTTCTCCTAATACCTTACCCCACTTCCAAACTTCCTATTACTATCAAGGGCACCACCATCCTCCCTCCCATCCCTAGGTGATATTTTCAGTTCTCTCTCCCTCCCTCCCATAACCAATCCCTTGCCAAAGCCTATGAATTCCACCTTTACAACATCTCTTGAACACCCCACCTTCTCTGATAATGCTGCCACCCTGGTTCAGGCCCTCATCTCACAGCTGGATTATTGCAATAGCCTGCTGGCCAGTTGGTCTGACTGCCACAAGTCACTCTCCACTCAAAGTGCAAGTCTAACCATGTCATCCCCTTCCCCACTCCACCCTTTATATACTCAATAAACTTCACTAGTTCTCTATCACTTCCAGAATTAAATATAAAATCATCTATTTGACATTCACAGCTCCTCCTCCCCATCCCCATCTGCTTTCCAGGCGTGTTACACCCTACAACCCTTGTTTTCCCCAGGCGCTGCATCCATGCTATTCCTCAAAAAGTACACTCCCATCTCCCCAGAGGCTTTGGTCATTTTCTCTGGCTGTCTCTTATACCTGAAATGCTCTCCCTCCCTAACCCTCCCAGCTTCCCAGCCAAAATGCCATCTTCTACCAGAAGCTTTTCCAAATCCCCTCTAGTTCTAGTGTCTTCCCTTTGTTGATTATTTCCTATTGATCCTGAATATAGCTTGTTCATACTATGGTTAAATGTTGTCTGTCCCATTAGATTATAAATTCCTTGAGGGCAAGGTCTGTCTGTTGCATATTTTTGTATCCCCAGTGCTTACCACAGTACCTGGCACATAGTAGGTGCTTAATAAAATGTTTATTGACTGACCAATTGATTTTCTCAATGTTATAATCCCCCACTCATAATTCATTAGTGCTTTTTCCTCCTTTCCAATAGTCAGCTCACAAATTTTTGCATCAACCACTAGGTGCCAGTGACCTAGGAAGCCAGGTGGAGAGAACATTTATTAGAATGTTCTAGTCTATTTCACTTTAAAGTAGAGATTCTTCACTTCTTTTGTGTTGTGCCCCTTTGGCAGCTTGGTAAAGCTCAGAATAATGTGTTAAAAGACACAAAAATACATAGGAATCCAAAGGAAACCAAAGATAAATAAAAAACAAAGATGTATCTTTTTTTTCCCCATTGAAGTTCACTGACCCTTTGAAATCTATCCAGGAACCTTGAGTTAAGACACCCTGTCCAAGAGCCTGATGCGTACAATAAATCAGTGACTTAGAATTTTTTTAAGCTTTCCTAGAAGCAATGCATCATGGAAAAAGCCCTAGATTCGAAATCAGAGGTCATGACTCTCTTGGACAAATTTTTTGATCTCTCTTGGTCTCAATTATTCTTATCTGTGAAATATGAAAGTTATATTAGGTGACCTATAAAGTTTCTTCTAGCCCTGAAAAGGTCATTTATAAGTTGCCCTTCTTGTGCGTTTCTTTGCTTTTGTATTTTTTTTTTGTATTCTTGCCTTATGAGGTATACCAATTCCCAAATTCATAGAACCATATGTTTTGAAGAGAAACCCTGAGAAGATATGTGTATAAGTCATTGGTATGCTTTACAAAGCTATTTACAAAGCATTTACAAATGCTATGTTTTATTTGGTCCTCGCTTATTTCATCACTATAGATAGAGAAATCCCAGGGTGGAAACTCCCTCCACCTGAAGTACATTAAGCAATTCAGCATGTAACTTGTAGTCTTGGAGTTGCCTGGGGCATCAAGAGATTAAATAATTTGTCCAGGTCACATAGGTGCAACATGTCAGGGACAGAACTTCAGGTCTTCCTGTCTGGAAAACCAGGCCTCTCACTCTCTCATGCATAGACACATTCTTTTTGTTGAGACATTTTTCTGAAAGGTACTTTAGCACTTAAGTGAAAGAATCTCCCCACTGAGTTCCATGATAAACCTTCTTTAAGCCAGATCTAATGAAAACTTGATTTTTGAAGCCTTCCCCCCAGTATTCTACAGGTCCATGAATAATGTTACATAAAGTTTTTTGTTTCTTCTAATAAAAGATCAAGGAGGTGCTAATATTCTTCATCTGAAGTTTTTAAAACACATTCAACTTAAGGAAAAGTTTATCCCTATAGGAAATTGTTTTTGTGTTCGTTATAAAGTGGTTGCTATATCCAAAGAGATAAACTTACACAAGAAGTAACTAGTATTGTTTTAAAATGATAAATTAGCTTCTGGGTTATAGAGTCAGTTTGTTGAATGGCACAGTAAGCAGAATTGAATCTGGGGGGAGGTAGTTTATTTTTCATATTTTCCTGATTTTAGAGCTTCTGTTAAAAGCTCCAAAAGTGAACTTTGAAAAAAAAAAAAAGAATTCTCAGTATTATAAAAACACACCACTTACCTTATAGGTCCTATAATTGCCAGCTCTCATCAAGCCTATGACATCACTATCCCAGTACATCCTGGTGTGTTACTTGGACAGCATCCACACTGGCAGAAGTTTTCCAAATAAAACATTTGTTTCAGTAAACAACTGTTTTATCCAGAAGCCCAAGTAGAGAATTTTAAAACCAGGGTTTATTTTTTCAGCCAACATTTGGTTCAGTCTTTGTAGCTATACAAGTAACTAAGATCTAAGAAGCTTCCTGGTATAAAGCAAATGAAAAAGAATTTTCTAAAACCAATGGCTGAAAAAAAAAAAAAACTCCTTTGTTTGCCAGGCTACTTTTTACAGGATCCAGTTTGCCAATGCAGGTTGGCATAGAAAGTCTCAGATTTTGATGGAAACTTTAAAAAGATTGAAGTAAAATATTAAGTATGGGAATAAATTGCTGATAAAGTAACATTGAGGGGCATGTTCTTTTAAATTTATGAATCAATGACAATCTTTCAAATATATGAACATACAACATCATCTGGCATCTGGCTGGCCTACAGCTTTCACATCTTTCCTTATCATTTGCATGCCATCCAACTCCTTTCCACTGAGCAGTGCAACTTGATACCAAGGCTTGTTAGCAAACTTTATCCTCTACCTCTCCACAAGGTAGAAGCAAAAATCCCACATTGACTAGCTGTTTCTATTTTACCTTATCTAGGATTCCTCTGTCATCACTGGCAGTGTTGTTTTTGTTAGAACCAAAGGTGAGAGTTGAGTGCCAGACAGACACCAAAGGTAGATGAGCAGCCTTGAAAAGGGCTCAACAAGCCCTTATACCAGAGGTGTTAGTCCTGCATGAACACTCCACATAACCCTAGGTGTAGCATGCATAGCAGCCACACTCCATAAACCATCTCAGCAAACAGGCGAAGGCAGGTTGAGCATTACTGATGAGCTTCAAAAACTCATTGGTGAGTTAGGGGGATGTCTACCCCAAGCATGTGATGACTTCCCCTGGTGGAATGGGAAGTTGAAGCAGGAGCTGTAGAACACTTAGAGCTAGGTCAGACATCAAAGACACCAAAGTCGTCCCCTGCTTCCCAGGGCCATTGCCAGTCATCCTGACTTTTGTCTTGTCATTGGACTTCAATAACTTTGATTTTGATGATTTTGTGCAACTCTGCCTCGCTTAAATCACCCTGTGATGTCATTGGTCCTCTTAAAGAGAGGACAAACAACAATATAACTTAGGACTTTTTAAAATTTTAATTTGTATGCTTAAGTCTTGGCTGTTTTTTGTTTTTTTTTAATAAAACAACAAAAACACAAGTGAGTTTCATATGTAGAGAGTCTATGGCACTTTCTTAGTTTTAGCCAGTTGCTCTACATTGCCTTGTTAATTCATACAATCAAATCTAGAAGAGGGCCTTAATCTATCTATCTATCTAGTTCAGGACCTTTTAACCTTTTTAATTTTGTGGACCACTTTTGTGGCCTAGTGAAACCTTTGAACTCCTCAGAATGTTTTTAAGCATAAAATAAAATACATAGAACTAAAAGGAAAACCAATGATGCTGTCATTAAGATGTACATTTTTCCCCCATCCAAGTTCAGACCTCCTGAAAACTTTCTGTGGACCCCAGGTTAAGAACCTCTGACCTAATTAAAATCCCTTATTTTCCACCTCAGGAAACTGAGGTCCAGAAGTGAAGTAATTCACCCTACATAATACAGATAATAACTGGCAGAGGTAGAATTTGAACTCAGATTCACTAACTCCAAATCCAGCATTCTTTCCACAACACTGCACCACCTCCCTCTTTATTGCCATTCTTACCATTACAATTGGTTGCTTTCTTTGTGTCATCATGCGTTCAGGACACTTGACCCTGGCCAGTAGGGTGCCATCCATCATAGCTATTCCTAGGTTTCAGGTGTAATGATGATTTTACACATTTTATGTGACTTGAAACTATATGCTTATTTCCATTGACTTCTGTTGTTGAAAGCCCTTTAAAACAAAACAAAAACATTTTGACTGTTTTCTCTCATTACTCACTTGGATTATTTTATCCAAAGGTTATTATTGCTGAATCAATTAAAATCATGCTGTCATGTTTTAGCTTCCTAATGATAATCATGACACGTTAATATTTGTAATTTATTCACTACCCATAAGGTGCTAGGTGGCCTTAGAGAAGTCTTTATTATTTGTTTCCACTCTGAAAGCCACAACCTTTAAGAATATATCAACAAACATTTATTAAGCTAACAGAAAAGTGCTGGGAGTGTATGGAAAGGCAAAAAACACAAAGATATTCCCTGCCCTCAAGGAACTTAACTGCAAAGGAGAAAACAGCATGAACCTAAGGAGGTACACTGGAGATAGATATGGTGTGGTTGTTTGTACTTCATTCTTGAATGACATCAGGAAGGTGAGGACATGATTTGAAAGTGAATTGGATTTAAGTGAGGCAGGGCTGTACAGTTACCAGCCTCACTTTCTCCTCCTGAGTCATCTGGATCCAGTGGCAAGATACAGATCAGGATACATAGGCAACTTTGGAGTGGCTCTAGCAACTGGAAAGATGGGGAAAGAGCCTCAGAAGGTACTTTCTAAGCTAAGCTTTAAAGGAAATCAGGAATGCACTAAGTGCACATTCAACCAAAGTAGGTTTTCTCTGATATAACCATGAAATATAACTTCGGTTATATACCTTTAACGGCCCAGAGCTGGCTCTAAGAAGTTATAATTACAGATCTGTTATATTTCCCCTCTCCGCTTGATCATTTAATTAATTTCTTTATAAGTAGCCTTTAGTTTTAGTATTTTAACTTTCAAACTGCCAAGTGATACAGTTTATCACTTGTGTCAGCAGGACAAGGACCCTGAAGCACTTACTGAGTTTGCTCTGAAGTGCTAGAGGGAGAAACTCAAATCGAAACCATTCAAAACCAATGCGTTGTTTATGGTTTTCACCCCAAACCATAAATCCTTCTCTAGGAGAAAAAGGGGAATTACCCAAAATTGAGTCCAGTTTTATAAAGATATTCTAAGACCTACAGTGTAGGCAAATGTGGGCCCAGATTTCCTGTTGATAATCAAATAAGGCCTCAAAGTAAATAATATGTTGTAAAATGAATCCATTTCTGTGTACTGGTTAGGTCACTGTGCCATGCATGGTGATACTGAAGCTAAATTGGGAGATACATATCAAGCTTTGTGGTGAAGGATAATCAGTCTACTGGTTGGATATTCAAAAATCAACCTACATTTAATGTACAGATTGTAAAAAATAAAGGTAAAATTATCGCCCCTCATCAAGTCTTAGTGTACTTGGGGAAGACAGCAAATGATAGGTATATGATGATGTCCACATGTACATCTTCCTCCCTCTCTATGCCTGAATTTCCATTCATCCTTTAAACCTCTCAAATACCTTCTTATACATTAAGCTTTTCCCGATTTCTCCATCTATAATAACCTTTCCCTGACCTCATATAAATCTGGTTTGTACCTCTCTAATGTTCCTGTAAGTAATTTTGTGAATTGTAGTTACTTATAATTACAACTTACCCTAGTACTAGATGTTTCATATCAGAGACTATTCTTATCTAAACTATCTTCCCAGGTAAGTATCAGTGCTTCATATATAGTAGGTACTTAGTAAATATTTATTAAACAAATAGAATAAAAGTTCTCTCTAAAATGTGGTGACAGAGCTTTAAAACAATGTGTAGTATTTACTATGTAACTTTTTAAAAAAGTGAACAGTCCGAAACAAATGCATGAGTAAATATCGATCCTCTTTTTTATGCTGTGCTATGTACATGGAAATCTTTTTCAAGTCTTTTTGTATTTAAGTTCAAGTAAATGAATGAATGAATGAAATACAGCAAAAGGATGTATACCTAGCCCCAGGAAGAAATATACAGGTAACAATTTTCATGTGAACTTAGTAAGAAGATGCAAAATGCTTTGGTATTTTTGAAAATATTTTTTTTCCTTCTCTGCTATGTCTACTAATGTTAAGCAAGTCATATACAAGGAACAGATAAGAATAGTATATCAATTAAATGTCTGTCCTACTCTTCGTCCAAAAGCAAAATTTTCAGAAAGCATTAACTTACCTTTGAACTACAGAAGAAAACTAGCCTTTGCCACACACGGCTGCCTTCTCTCTCCCTCCCCACCTTAATAAAAAGTCACGTTATAAAATACGCATATCTTTGATGTATGATGTTCTATAATGTATGATGTTTTAACCTATATGACTTGTCTTTCATTCACTCACATGTTGATTCATTCACTCGTCCAGTCATCCAGCAAGCTCCTGTGTGTCCACTGTATTTGATACTAAAGAGATATCAAAAAAGTAGAAAACAAGCTCTCTGCCCTTGAAAACATTGTACTGTAGCTGGGGCAAAAACACACTAGTATAAAACACTGGAAAATTTTGAGATCCTTATTTGGAGGTTGATGATACATAGATGAAAGGACTTTGCAAACTAAATTAGAAAAATTTTAATTTATGGAATAAAACAAGCATTTCCATAATATACTATAAGAAAAAAAGAAGCACATGAAACTGTGAATCTACTATGTATAATGCTATTCCTTTTAAATATAACAAAATTATCAAGTACATTTCTTTTTTCTTTTTTTACTGCCTTTCATCCCCTACCCCCCACCCTATAGATGACCACCATTAGACACAATATGTAAATATACATATAAAATTATTCTATACATACTTCTATTTTTACATCTTTCACTGGATGCAGATAGCATCTCCCCATTTTAAAAGTTTTGGCCTATAAAACTACAAAGATCAAGCAGCTATTCTTGTTCTTTTTTTCCCAAGAAAGCACTGCCACCTTTCTAGTACATACTTAGAAAGCCCAGTCATCAAGATCACTGTTTGGTGTTTGGAGAGACCTTTTAATGGCAAGCAAAATGGAAGTGATCGTGTTTTTTTTTTTTTTTAACCTGGCCTGATACCAAAGACCAGGTTTAAACCCTTGGCTTTCTTCCTATTTATCTTCCTATTTGAGCCTCTCCAGGGAACTGAACCAAAGGTCAGCCTTTGAGAAAGCCAAAGAATTCTACTGCCACTAGATCAGTATACTCTGTTATTTACCTCTATAAACATTCAAATACCTAACTTGACATCCTTAAAAAATAACTTACCCTTTAGCCTAGGGATGTCACTGGTAAGGACATACCTCAAGGAGTTGAACTCAAAAAAGTATGCTAGGGTTGGGGCAAATAGAGAAATAATCCTTATTACTATGAACATTAATGGGAGGAATTTACCCATAAAATGGAAGAAGATATCCGAATGCATTAGACAGCATATTCCAAGTACTGTTTGCATCAACAGTACAAGATTCACACAGACTTAAAATAAGAGTCTGGAGCAAAATCTGTTATGCTTTTGATGAACTAAAAAAGGTAAGTGTAGGTATGTTGATTTCAGATAAGGAAACAATAAAACTAGACAATAAAAATATATATAATAACGGATACCACTTCAAATTCTAAAACATTATATCAATATCAATTCTACATATCTGTGTAAATATGAGTGCACTAAATGGAATAGCATTGAAATATTTAAAGAAAAGGTTAATCTATTTTTAGGGAGAAATAGACAATAAAATTATATTAGTGGGGGAGCTTAATAAAGCCTATTGAGACCTAGACAAATCTAGCAAAAATATAAACAAAAAAGAACTTAAGGACCTGAATAAAACTTGAGAAAAGATATGTGTAATAATTCTCTAGTGATTACTGAATGGTTAAAAAAGGGTAGGAGGTGCATTTTACATATTTCTTAGCTGGGCATATCACTTATATAAAAACTGACCATGTATTGGGGCATAAAAATCTCACAAAAATACAGAAAAGCAAAAGTATTAAATATATCATTTACTGACTATGATGCATAAAAATTTTATTCAGTAGAGGGCCTTTGGAAAAAAAGGAATTAAACATCAATTAAAGACTAACTAATTTAATCCTAAATAACTGGTGGATCAAAGGACAAAAGAATAGGACAACAGAAAATATTGTCAAATAAAGTGGAAACAATGGCAACTGTGAAAATATATGGGATTCAGTTAAAACAGCACTTAGGGAAAGATTTATCTTTCTAGATGCTTTCAGCAAAGAGAACATAAACACATGACTACATTGGGCATACAACCTAAAAAAAAAAAACCTAGATGAATAATAAAAATTTTAAAATCAAGAACCAAAGTAGAAATTCTGAAAGTCAAATAAGAGATTTGACAGCCTTGAAATAAAAAATCCCATTTAATTGATAAATAAAACAAAGAGTTTAAGGATAGAGAAACTAATAAAGTATGTAGAGTTCTATTTTTTAAAAGAGGAAAAATCAAGTTGTTACTGTGAAAAACAGAGAAAACAACTAAATATGAAATACAGGAAGCTATCAGAAACTTTTTTTGCCCAATTATATGGCAAAAAACACTTACTATGGCAATAGATAAATATTTGCAAAAAGTATAAAGTACTCAGATTAACAAAAGAAAACAGATTGTTTGAATTACCCAATATCATAGAAAAAAAAAACAAGCAATAAAAGAACCACCAAGGAGGAATTAAAAAAAAAAAAACAACCCAGGACTAGATGAATTTACAAGTTAATTCTATCAAACATGCAAAATATTCTAATATCGCATACATTTTTTTAAAAGGGGATCTTTTCAAACTTCTATGATACAAATTTGGTCTTGATACCTAAACCAAGGAGAGATAAAACAGAGAAAGAAAACTTTAGAGCATCATCTTTAATCAATATAACGCAAAAATATTAAATGATGTTAGGAAAGAGGCTACAACAATATATATATAATATTATATATTACATAATAAAGTTTGCTTCATATCAGGAATGCAGGACTGCTTCAATATAAAAGTTATAAATATGTAAATGTAACAAAATAAATTATAAATATAATAGAACATAGTAATTATAATTACACATGATTATAATAATAATCTAAAGAGATCCTGAAAATGCTTTTGACAAAAACCAATACCTTTTTCTTTTAAAAACACTAGAAGGCAAAAGAATAAACAGACCTTTTTTCAATATGGTAAGTAGTATCTATCTAAAACCAAAAACCATCATTATATGTAAAGGGAAAAGGTTAGAAGCCTTTTCATGAAATCAGGGTTAAAACAATAATGTCTGTTTTTACCACTATTATTTGATGTGGTTCTGTAAATACTAGCTAAAGCAATAAGACAAGAAAGGGAAATTAAAGGACAATATTTGGGGAAAAAAAGAAATAAAATGACCACTTTTTGTAGATATGAAGGTCTCTCTGAATAAGACAAAAGTTACCTAAAAAAAATTAAGTGAAACAATAAATTCAGCAAAATTTCAGGGCATAAAATAAATGTATGTAAATCACAAATATTTCTGTATGTTATTAATGAAGGCCTATAAGGAATAGTTAGAAAAAGAAATTTCATTAAAAACAGAATCAGAATAAAATAAATGTAAATACTTAAGAGTTTATCTACCAAGAAGTCAAGACAAGAACTATGTGAATCCAATTACAAAACATTCTTGACAGAAATAAAGACAGACCTAAATAACTGGAGAAACATTAATTGTTCATGGGTAAAACAGGAAAATATAATAAAGGTAATTCTATCTAAATTAATTTCAGTATTTAGTGTCATAAACATCAAATTACCAAAAGATTACTTTGTAAAGCTAGATAAAATGATAAAATTTATTTAGAGGAATGAAAAGTCCAGAATTTCAAGGGAAAAGTAGAAAATTGGACTAAATACCAGATCTCAAACTTAAGTACAAAGTACTAATCCTTGAGACTCTTTAGTACAGGTTAAAAAAATAGAAATGTAGATCAGTGGAATTAACTGGCAAACAACAACAAAAACCCAAACGTAGTAAGTAGCGCTACGTTTGATAAAGCCAAAGGGGTAACGACCAGTCAACAAAAACTTCTAGGGAAACTAGAAAGAAATCTAACAGAAATTAGGTGTAGACCAATATCTCACAACCTTTACCAAAACAAGTTCCAAATGAATACATGACTTAGAAATGAAAGGTCATTTCATAATCAAATAAGAGGATCAAGAAAGAAAATGCTTCTCACAACTATGGATAGAGAGGAAGAGTTCATGGCCAAATGTGGGATAGAGTGGATTAAATGTATAGTTCTGATAACATAAAATAAAAATATTGTTTGTACAAACCAAAGAAACAGTGTTAAAATTAGAAGGGAAATATGTAAGTGGCAAGGGGGGGAGGGGGCAGAATCTTTGAAGCAATTTTTATCTGATTAAGGTCTCATCTCCTTATCTGATAAAGTTATCACCACAGGATATTTAAAGAACTAATTCAAAATTTTAAGAACTATTTATAAGTACCATTCTTCAACTGATAAATGATCAAAAGATGTGAACAGTTTTCAAAAGAAGAAATCCAGTATCAATTGCCATAAAATCAAGACATTCAACTTTGAACCTTACTGATGTAGGAATTGGTTTTGCTTTACTGTGCATATTTGTTACAAGGGATTTGTTTCTCCCCATCCCCACCATGGGAATAGGGTGTTAGGGAGAGTGAAGCAAAAAGAAGGGGGGGAAAAAAGAAAAGAAAAAGATTCACTGAACATTTTTTAATACATATATAAAGTGGAATAGTATTTCCAGACTCAAACAATACAATAAAGTAGCAAGTATCAATACTGTTTTCTAGATTAGTGGAACTAAACAAATAAGAGTCAAAAATGCTGAAGTAAATAATAGGGCATAAATTAGATTTATACTAGGCCGGCACAATATATGATCCCCCAAAAGATTTCAGGCTTCCTGCCACTGTGCACCCTATCCTGTTTGTCACGTGACCCATGGCAACCAGGTATCATCAGTCTGTCTCTAGTTACCTTTACTTGCAAAGTGAATCGCTAAAACCCTATCTTCAGCCCAAAGAAGTTTAGCCTATTTTAATTTTGGCCTCCAACTACTGCCAAGTTGTGCAAGTTTGGTTTAGACCAATGGTTCTCATTTGGTGGGTTCATGAATCCACTGGATTTTTGTGATGATAGTCCAAGAGATTTAATGGTGCCTTATGTAGTAAATAAATGCTCAATTATGTTACAGATGTATTTTCATATGTGACAATAAGCATGTGCATGTTTAAATCATTAAATCATTTGCAGCAATTTGAGATCATCATGCTTACATGCAAAACAATTTTGGCATTCATGTAGTGACTACATAAAAATCTGACTTCTGATTGAGCACAATGTGTCCTTGCATTTTCCCAACCATTCATCAAATTGTTTCCAAATCTTTGTTTGATGTTGAGAATAAATCAGTTCCCAAAGGATGGTCAGACATATACTCTCATTTGCATTTTGTACACTGCATCACCATAACTCCCCTATTCCTCTCCATCACCCTGCTCATATCTCATCAGCTGTGATTAAAATATTACAAACATGTGGATTCTCATAGTAAAAAAAATATGTATACTACAGTATGATAATTGGAGATATGCCTTATAAGCTATCTTGAAGCCATCATGGACCATCACAAATGTTCTGTAGAAACAAAATTTATATTGTCTCTCATTGCAGAATTAAGACTGTTTCTAATTTAAAATTGTTCTCCCTCATGTTGGACAGCTAGGTGGTTCAGTGGATAGAGTATCAGACCACAGTCAGGAATAAGTTCAAATTTGGCCTCAGACATTTAGCAGTTGGGTGACCATGCCTCAGTCTCTTCATCTGTAAAATAAACTGAAGAAATGGCAAACCACTCCATATCTTTGCCCAAGAAAATCCCAAATGGGGTCATGAAATCATGCATGACTGAAATGAATAAACATGATAATACCTCATGTTCTTTTTCTTCTGTCTGATAGATTTTTAAATGAACTGGTAAGGAGTGTAAATCACTTATTCAACAGAATTTCTGTGAAAGTGTAGCAGGTGAGCTAATGGTAGAAGTCCTATCTGAAGAGATTATTTCTTACAAAGTTTAGTTTATATACATATAAATATTGTTTAAAATGAAGCATTATGTACAATTAAATTTAAATATATTTATCATTTAATACAGAGCTTATAATTAGCTAGCAGAAAAGTAAATAGTTTATATTGCAATTCATTGTTCATTTTTGTTGATTAGTTAGATGGTTAAAATTTTTTAAAATTAATTTCCATCTCTCACAAAGAGAGCTTATAAGTTTATCCTACCATTTTCTACCACATATTTGTGTAACCAACAATTTTCTCTTTATTCTCATTTTAAATCAAAATACAAAAATTAACTCTATGTGGAACCACATTTAAGACTGCTTGTCTCGTATTGAGTCAAATACTGCCAATCTTTGTTCAAATAAAAACATCCAACTTCAAAATTAAGTCTATATGTAATTATTTATTATGGTAAACATCTTCTAAGTTATAAGTTATTTTATTAAAAAATGTTCTTTACATTCAAAAAAAATTTCTAAAATAAAAAATAAATATGAATTCTTATAGATAATAGTAAACATATGGTCTTGCTGGATTGCTACTTTTAATTTTTTCAGGTCATATCACATAAAGTACTTGTAATTGGTTTTAGATTATTATGTCTAGAGTTTTCATAACTATTTGTAGAATAAAAATTTACATTTTATAATCACACTCCATAATGTAAATTTTAATTTGAAGTTTTGGGAAACAAAAGTTAACATTGTAGTTATTGTAAGCACTTAATGAATAAATATAAAACAATGCTATGAGTAGTATATCAAATTATACTGGGAATTTACAACACTTTTTTGTTGAAAGGGGTTCACAGAACGTAATACAGAGGACCACTGGCTTAGACTAACACTTTATACCATATGACACAATGAATTCAAAATGGATATATGATCTGAATAACAAATCACACCATTAAAAAATAGAAAAGAAAATCATGTGCCTTTAACAGCCATGGATAGGTGAATTTTTTAAACCAAATAATGTAATAAAGGTAATCACAAATGATAACATAAATCATCTTACTTGTAAGGAATAAAAAAGCTATTTGCATAGACAAAATTAATGCAGCTAGAATAAGAAAGGAAGCAGTTGATTGGAGAAAAAAACTATCAAATATCTCTGAGAGGGTTTGATATTCAAGATATACTAGAAAGTAACAGAAATATAACAACATTAATAACCACCACTTGTATAGAACATTAAACTTTGCAAAGCCCTTTATGTTAATCTCTTTTGATCAATCACATATAATACTTAGTAGTCATACTGCCAAGTGAAATGGTGTGGAGAGTTTTACAGCCCTTTGGGCATAGTTCTAGATTGTCTTCCAAAATAACTGGATCAATTTGTAACTCCACCAAGAGTGTAATGATGTACCAAATTTTCCACATTCTCTCCAACATTTGGCATTTTTCTTTTCTGTCATACTAGCCAATCTGATAGGTGAGAAGTAGTACTTCAAAGTTTTTTTAATTTGTATTTCTCTAATCAATAGTGATTTAAAGCACTTTTTTTAATGTGACTTGATAGCTTTGGTTTCTTCTGAAAATTGCATGTTTGTATCCTTTGACTATTTATCATTGGAAAATGACTTGTATTCTTATTGATTTGACTCATTTCTCTATATATTTGAGAAATAAGACCTTTATCAGAGAAACACACTGTAAATTCCTCCCCACCCCCCAGTTTTCCACTTACTTTCTAATCTTGGCTGCATTGGTTTTGTTTGTGTAATACTTTTTAAATTTAATGTAATCAAAATTATCCATTTTACATACCGTGTCTTCTATCTCGTTTGGTCACAAATTCTATCCATAGATCTGACAGGCAAAGTATCCAATGTTCCCCTAATTTGCTTATGATTATCACCCTTTATTTCTAAATCATGTACCCATTTTGACCTTATCTTGTTATATGCAGTGAGATGTTGATCTATACCTAGTTTCTGTCAAAATGCTTTCCAGTTTTCCCAGCAATTTTTGCTAAAACTTGTGTCTTTGCATTTATTAAATACTGATATACTATGGTCATTTACTATTGTGTATTGTATACCCAATCTATTCCACTGATTCACCACCCTATTTCTTTGCCAGGACCAGACTGTTTTAATGATTAATGCTTTGTAATATAGTTTGAGAGCTCATACTGCTAGTCCACCTTGCTTCATTTTTAAAATTGATTCTCATGATATTCTTTACTTTGTGTTCTTCTAGATGAATTTTGTTATTATTTTTCCTAACTCCATAAAATATTTTTTAGTAGCAAACTCTTTGATCTAGTAATACCACTACTAGGTCTGTATCCTAAAGAGATTTTTTAAAAACAAAAAGCAAAAGCACCTATACGTATGCTATAAAAAAGTACTTATAGTAGCTCTTTTTAGTGGGGGCAAAGAATTGGAAACCCATCAATTGAGGAATGACTGATCAATTTGTGGTATATGATTGTGATTGAATACTATTGTGCTGTAAGAAATTATGAGCAGAATGCTTTCAGAAAAACCTGGGAAAACTTACATGAACAGATGCAAAATGACATGAGTAGAGCCAAGAAATATATGGTAACAACAATACTGTATTAATTGTGAATGACTTAGCTATTCTCAGTAATATCATGACCCAGATAATTCTGAAAGACTTAAGAAAAAAGCTGTCTACCTCCAGAGAAAGAACTGATAGAGTTTGAATAAGATCAAAGCATTTTTTTTTTTGCTTATTTATTTTTCTTTTTTGGTCTGTATTCTCTTTTGCAACATGGTTAATATGGAAATATGTTTTTTATAACTATATATATCACCGATATCAAAGTGCTTGTCTTCTCAGGAAGAGGAAAGGGGGGAGGGACTTAATTTGAAACTCAAAAATTATTTTTAAAAATGTTAAAAATTGTTTTTACATATAACTGAGAAAAATAAAATAAAAGCATTATACACACACACACACACACACACACCCATTCCCCAACAGAGAAGTAGTCAAAGAATATGAACCAAAATTCTCAAAATCAGAATTGCAAACTTTTCATAATTATATGAAAAATGCTTCAAATCACTAATAACAGAAATGAAAACCCAAACAACTTTGAAGTTTCATGTCATTCCTAGCAAACTGGCAATGACGACAAAAGACAGAAATAGTGAAAGGGCTGTGGAGACAGACATAATAATATCGTCTGTGGAATTGTGAATTGACATAATCAGGATGTGTAGCAATTTGGAATTATGCAAATAAAATGGCTAAACTCTCCATGTTTTTTGACCCAGGGATTCCACCACTAGGCAATGACCAAAGAGAATCACTGACAAAAAGAAATGCTCCATATAACTAAAGTATTTATAGTATCTTTTATATGGTGGTAAAAAAATTAGAGAGTAAATACCAATTGATTAAGGAAGTACTAGGGAAATTGTGGTACGCAAATGTAATTAAATATTTCTTTTCTGACACACAAAGGAGTAGGAAAAAATTTGTATGAACTGATACAAAGTGAAGTAGTCAGGAAAACTATACACAACGACTACATTATAAATGGAAAGGACCACCACAAACAACAAAAAATGAATGTTGTGAAATTATAAGGAATTACTTCAGTCTCGAAGAGATAGGAGAAGACTTCCCCCGCATCGTTGCTGAAGATGGAATCCATGGCTGACATTATGCTGTGAATGATATTTTTATGCACTTATTTGTTTAAGTGTTTTATTCTACTTCTTCCAAAAAAAAATCTTATCACTTAACAGTCTCTGGAAATGGGGTGGAAGAGGGGTACAGGAGGGAATATAGGTAATATTAAAACAAAATGTATCAATAAAATTTTTTTAAGTGCACAGAGAAGAAAAGAAAGATAGAAGGAATTACAGATTGACAGGTTAGCTTTAAAAGTTTATACATTAACAAAAAAAGCTAATATACATTAAATTAATTATATATAATAGAGCCACAGTTTCAAGTACTCTTTTTCTGTTCTACTATCTACATGGAAATACCCATTCTATTTGCTGTTTATTAAGATCAGAGGTTTGGTCTGGTTTTGTTTAAAAAAAAAACCCACCAAAGACCTAGGTTTTAAGTCTGAACTTCTTCAATTACTAGTTGCATAACTGTGGACAAATCATTTAACCTCTCTGAGTCTTGGTCTTCTTTGAAAAATGGAACTGGTAAGACTTGTATTATTAATTAATTCATAAGACTGTTGAGCAGGAAAAAATAAGATAATGTATTTTAGTGAATAAGAAGACACATTTATGGAATGGCTAACTATTCAGGAAAGACACTTTCCTCAAAGAATAAAACGCTATATAAATGTGACATTATTATTTAGTAAACTGATTAGAAGTGGGAATTTCAGGCTCAGGATGCTGCTTAGGGAAAGGCTGAGAGTCAATAATATAAATTTATATTATAGAGGAAACCCCAAATTGATAACTGAGAGTCAAAAAAAGGAAATTATGTAAATCATCAAAACCCCCAACAGGCACTAAACTTTGATCTGGCATTCTTAAGGTGTTGTTAGCTTTTTTTGTGTCATGAACCTCTTTGGCAATATAATGAAACTTATGGACACCTTATCAGAATAATATTTATGGCCTACATTTATAATCATAAGAAATGCTAAATTTCAGTTAGAGATTAGTGAAAATAAAGATTTTTTTTTTCCTAATTAAGTTCCCTGAAATCTACTTACTAGTTTGTTGTCCTCAGATTAAGAAACTCTTGATTTAGGACAATGGACTCCTAACCTGAAGTTGACGAACCAATGGGCTTTTTACTGTAGGGCAGATGGGGAATCTGGGCCTAGACCAGGAGTGGGGAACCTGTGGCCTGGAGGCCACATATGGCCCTCTAAGTCCTCAAGTGCAGCCCCTTGACTGAATCCTCCACTGCAGAGACCCAATTCCCAGTCCTTTTTTATGTAAATCATATCTTGGTACCATTAGTATTAACCATGTACCTAAAGTCAGGAGTATTATGGGCAGACACAGCAGTAACCACTCAAATATCACAGAATATCAATTTTATTTCATTTGCTATCTACAACTTAAAGTTTACATAGTTCCAATATTTATCAGTAAAGATGTGTAAGCAAGAGTATCTTGCAGATATCTCTTGAATGAGAGTACACACAGAAAGACAAATGATAAGAAAATACAGGTCAGTGCTGAAGCTCAAAAGTCAGGTGTTACTTTGCAAACCAAAAACAACCCTAAAAATTAGAAGTTAGTGTGGCCATTTTATGATCATCAAAGAACGTTTACTTGATATCTTTAATGAAGCGATATGCAGAGTAGGTCTACTTCTGTTCTCTATTATAATCTAATCTTAAACACTGATTGGGTACAGATGTGTGTACATATATATATATATATATATACACACACATTCACCATAGATTATAGCAGAGAAGAGACAACTGTGCACAAACAGAAATAAACTGAGATTTAAAATTAAATATTTACAGAATGAACAGAGGTTGACCTATGTCATGCATTTTCAAGAATCTGGAATTTACAGAACTTAGGAAGTGATAGCTAAAGCCTTGCATATGGGTAAGAATCCATAGCTGTCCCTAACCTCAAGTAAGTTATTTACCCATTACCCTTCTCAATTTTAGGGGCAGCTAGGTGGTGCAGTGGATAGACCACCAGTGCAGGAGTCAGGAGGACCTGAGTTCAAATCTCACTTCAGACACTAGACACTCACTAGCTGTGTGACCTTTGGGCAAGTCACTTAACCCCAATTGCCTCATCCTGGGTCATCTCCAGTCATGTGATGAATATCTGGTCACTGGATTCAGATGACTCTGGAGGAGAAGTGAGGCTGGTGACCTACACAGCCCTCCCTCACTCAAAACAAAATCAAGTGCAAGTCATGTCATCATTTCTCATGGCATGGTCTTTTTGGCAATGGACAAACACACACATCTCAACATTAATTTACTCGTCTGTAAAAAAAGGGACAATAATTCTTATAGAGACAACACTGAGTAGTGGCTAGCGAACTGTCCTCAGAGTTAAGAAGAGGGATGGGGTTCGGAATCCAATCCTAAGAGGATTTGTTCTGTGAAGTTTGGATTCTGTCAAAGAGCTGCATGTTAGCACCTAGTGGGCCACATGTGGCCTTGAGGCTGAAGGTTCCCTACCCTTGGTCAAGAATCAAGCAACAAGTGTTTATTAAATGTCAACTATGTCTCGGACACTGTGCTAGGCACTGGGGATATAAGTACAAAGAATGAAACAATCCTACTCACAGAGACCTAATAGAAGAGAAAAGTGCATATAAAGAAATAGACAGCATAAACATGAATGTTAATAAATGCAAATGTATACAAGGTAGTCTGGGAGGGAGGACAGGCATTAGAAGTTTAGCCAGAGCTCAAAAAAGGCTTCATGCTGAAGATGGTGTCTGAGGAGGAAAGGAGGGAGTGCACTCCAGGTATAGGGCATGGCCACAGTGAAGGGGTGGAGGCAAGTGTGTCTGCCTGTGAAAAATACTATGTGATTCTGAGCAAATCACAAAACCTCCCAATGTCCCAGGCAACTCTCTAGGACACTAAACTAAAGAGGTGCTAATATACATTAGGAGAGGGTATTTATCGCTGAGAACTCTCCACAATGATGGAATCTGAGGTCCTATCTAAAAATTCTTAAACTGCATAGGCTTGATGTGAGGAAAGCCTTTTGTAAACTTTAAAGCCCTATGAGAATGCGAGTAGCCATTTCTCAACAGAGTAGTAGTTAAATTTTAAAGAAGTTGATATATTTGAGGGCCATTTTGCACCTCTTTCTCTGCATTTTCCTGACTAAGAAAACCCATTATAATACAGCGGGAAGTCCTAGCCCCCTAAGAAATACGTTAACGAGGAATCCAGAGATGTCCTTTCTGGCTCCCCTCCTAAACTGGTTTTCTCTAGAATGGGCTCAGATTTCCTATAAGAGTGTCTCTTGGGCTAGGTGTTAAAAGATACCTGTATCATAATCTTCACTATACTCCAATGACCTTGGACAAGTCACCTTTTTACCCTTGACTGTGATTCCCTCATCTGTCAAATGAGAGAATTGGATTTGCATTTAGCACTAACATTTTAAAAGCTTATGAATTCAAGTTGCATGGTACAAACAGGGTGAAGAGGAAGACATACAGATTATTTTACCCTCATTCTTATCTGCCACTAGTGACATTTATACCTGGCCAGAAGTAGGAGAGAGTAATTAAAATATCCCAAACAAGAATGATTTGAAGATCTATTTCCTCTCTGCCTCAAGTACTAAATAAAAAGTTACTACTGATCCTTCAACTCTAATCCCCAGGCCTCAGACAGTGATAAACTGTTGGGAACTTTCTCTTTCTTTCAGGTACATGTAGGGACTTCTAGAGGATTCTGCAAGAGAAGGCCAAGTAGGCAAAATGTTTCCTGGGGCCCAGAATATATGTGCCTTAAGGGATGGAAGGACCCAGTACTATTTAGTCATCTTTCTGAGGTAATGGCGTGATTTTTCCCTTGCTTAAAGGCATTCATCGACTTTCCCTTTATAAATTTCTTAGCAAATGCTTTTCCAGAAAGAAAAATGGGTCCAAATCCTAATAACATCACTCACATTTATTTAGGGATCTCAGCAAAACATTTTCCTCACAACAACCTCAAGAGACAGTAAATATCATTAGACCCATTTTACAGATAGAGAAACTGGGGCTAAAAAGACATTTATTGATTTTTCTTTTATCATAGATCCTAGAACTCAATTTAATTTATCTGAGCTCAGAGCTCTTTCCACCACACTAGAATATGAAAACAGCTTATATTTGAAAGGCAACTGATACTTTTAGAAAGCAGCCAACTGATCCTTAAAAACAACCCTATAAAGGCAGTAATAAAACTATTTTCATCCCCATTTCATATATAGGAAAACCTGAGGCTTAGGGACATGAAGCAACTTAACTAAGACAATGCACCTTGTCAGTAACAGAATTTGAACCTTCACCTTTTTACTCCAAACACCCTCTTCTTTTCTCTACATACAGCACACTGCTTCTTCCCATCATATGTTACAATACTCCTTCTATAATGTAGGTAGGTAGATTGGGACCTTAGCAGACAGGGAGGGTGATGTAACTGTCATACCAGAGTAGGGATCTGCCACCACAAAAGCAACTAGTTGAATCTAAGTGATTTTATCTACAAAGTACTTGGCAAAACTCCAAGCACATAAAAGTTTGAGGTTGGGAAATGTGAAGAGCCTTGGTTAACCAAGTAGTCCATTATCCAAAAGAGTCCATAGGGTGAGTGGAGAGCCTTGGCTGATGAATTGATGGACACCAATTTTTAAAAAGACAAAGCTGTCTTAGCCTGCCTCTCTGCTGATACTAAGATCTCCCATTGCTCTTCTTACATTGTAAGGGCAGAAGCTTCTTCCATCATCTCTCTCCAAGAGTCCTAACAAGGCTTCTAAAATAGTTTTAATTTGTAGTCTGCCTTTTAGACTAGCTGCCTTCAGAGGTTACTGAGCCATATCCAAAGATACCTAAATAAGAAGCCAATAAAGTTTGTCAATTCAATTGATTTAAAGAGATAGTTGGCTTTTCTACATACAAAACAGCATGGTGTACTGGGCTTAGACACTAGGAGACCAGAATTCAAATACAGTCCTTGCAATCTCTACCTGGGTAGTTTGTGAACCTGGACAAGTCACAATTTTTTAAAAAATTTAGTTATTACAAATTTATGGAATAAAACAAGCGTTTTCATAACATAGGACAATAAAAATGGATGATTGTACATGAAACTGCAGATCTACTAAGCACAATTTGCTATTCCTTTCAAATATACAACAAAATTATCATGTAAATTTCATTTTTTTAATTCCATTTTTTTTTTACCCTTCTTTTACCTTACCGGAGAGATGGCTAATTTTCTACCTTTTCTCCCACCTTGCCCTAGCAATAACTACCATTAGACACAAATAGGCACATATGTAAAATTATTCTATACATACTTCGATTTATCAGGTCTTTCTCTAGATGCAGATAGTCTTTCTTCACATATCCTTTATATTTAACTTTGGTATTTATAATAGTCAAAATATTTTATTCAGTCATAGTCGTTCTTAAAACAATGTTGCCTCTACTGTCACGATTTCTATGTGCCTCTATGTGCCTCTAGCAACTCCTCTGGAAAGAAGTTGTAGAAGGGTGGGATCTCACTGTAGAGAGCTATCAAGAATGAAGAAAGCATAGGTCTTTTGATGAACTGTGCTGGGAATACAAAAACAAAAATGACACAGTCTCTGTCCTCAAGAAGTTTATATTCTACTTTAGGTATATGGACTTCCTGGAATTAGTTGTGAATTGTTTGTTACACGTGTACCCTTACTTCCCCTTTAAGGACATGGCTAGTTAGAGCTGAATGTGTTTGCTGACTCAGGAGTAAACCCAGTACACCACAGAACCAGCCCCTTGAAGACTTCTAAGACCCAACCTAGAGAAGACTTGAAAACTAAAGAACTGGAAACAGGTTTCCCTTTTTCTTTTTTTAAGGCAAATATCCTTATACAGATCTCATGGTCTTAGGAAAAGGAAAAGGGTTTCCCTACTGACCCTTAAATGAGGTGACTTCCTATTAATTCAAGATTTGAAGCATTTATTCTAGGTGAAGCAGGACAGGGAAGAGTCAGCCTTTTACAGTGGAACATTCAGGAAGGAGTAGTCATTTGGGATGTAATGAACTTTTATTCTGATCCCAAGTCAGAACTGGAGTTCAGGATTTCCCTGGTGAAAAACAATCCCATTAAACCGTCAACCAAACCCCCTCTCTCCACTACAGGGTACTGGCTGCAGCTCCATCTTCCTGCATTCCCCTAAATCTACCTTCTGTCTTCTCTTCAGAAGCGTACTTAAACATCCACACTGAAGCATCCGGCAGCAAACCTCTTGCCCAATTTACCAACCTCAATTTGACCTTTGTCCTGTGTGTGAGCTTGGTGCTTATGTCCCTTTAGCAGGGCAGACGGGGAAAACAAAATACCTCCATGCGGGTGAATACTTTTCTTTTGCACTCCCCAACTGTTTCCCGTTTGCACTCGACCACAGCTAAAAGGAGAATCTTCAAACTTGGCAAGGTTGGGGTTCCCCCCCCCCATCCTCCACGCCCTTCAGTTTGCTGTCTTTTTTTCCCTTACTTGTATTGCCACTGGGAGGAGGGGAGAGGAATGGTAAATGTGCAGTGAGAGAAGAATTGGGGGGTGGCAGTGAAACTGGTGCCCCTGTTTTCCAGCGCAGGAACCCTTGCAACTACCCTCTTCCTTTGTTTCATCTAAAATTTCCGAAGCCCTCTTTCCTTCCGTTATCACTAAGGTACACCCAGAGCTCACCAGAACGATGGAGCGCAGGGCTGAGTGCGCAGAGCTGACTGAGGCATTCAGAGCTGGCTGGACTAGGTTTCCGCCCATGTGACACAGCCCAGTAGATTTATTGGCACGTGTTAACCCCCCTAGTCCTTCTAAGGGAGCTAAAATCAGTTCGTGAATTCACTTTGAAAGTTCGGTGGAGTTGGAGGGATTCCCCATGTTTGGTGTGAATTCTGGATTTTAATCAACTTATGGTGTGGCCACGCCACTTTCTCCCATAGCTGTTATCCCAAGCTACGATTTATAGCATTCACAATCCAGCCAGCTTCCTTGTGGCGTCTAATCCTACCCTCGCCCCTAAACCTACCCCTCCCTACCACTTACTTAAAAAGCCCAGGAGGAACGCAAGCTATGGCGGGGATGGGAAGGGAAGAAATAGGAAGGACAAGGAGGTGATAGCCTTTTGCCTCAGGCTCTTTGCTGGCTGAAGAAAGCAGGGTCTTTTAAAGGTTCAGTTTCTCTATCCCTAAACCCACCAACATCTGAAACTGAGGGATTTGGAAGGACTAGGAAAAACCACAAGAGTATTGCACTTCCTAAAAACCTAGGATGCTGGGTAAGCGTTAGATAGCATGTTGTGAGACTAAGCGTTATGCTTCTCTGCATCTTGAATGAGACTAGTGCAAAGTGGTTTGCTTTCACACAGGTGCTGTCTGATCTAAACCAGTGCACTGAGAAGGTGGCACCACCAGTTAGAATCGGCATCCAGCACGTTCAGAGTTTGAAACCTGTCTTCAGTGAATCTTTCGTTTTCAGTGGCTTTTTCCTGAAAGAATAGGAGCTCCGTTCTTTGGCTATCTGATCGCAGCCACCACATCTAACAGAGCTCACATGAGGAAATGTTCCCCCCCTTTAACATCTCTGCATTTTTTTTATTATTATTAATCAAAAAAGCTTTGTGTAAATGCCAAGCACAATAAGTAAATTTAAAAATATAAAAAAATGCAAAGCACAACATACATTTTTTTAAAAAAATCTATAGAAAGTGAAAATAGTTGGTCATTCTTTCATCTTAGAAGGCTTACCAGTCATTTAAACGTTTGGTCCTTCAGGGGAAAAATATAGTGCTGAAGGTATCTGGCTTCCATTGTTTCTTGGTCCTTTGAAAGGCTCGATTATGTAAAGATGCTACATTGGATCTCTTTTATCTTCCACTCTCCAGCTAAACTCTTTAGCTAGTACAAATAACCAGCTTCTTCCACGAGAAGAGGGTAGTAACATACTGAGTCTGAGCTATTCTCTTGTAAATCTCTCTGGGTAGCTGAATAATCAACTCTGTCTAGCTTGTTGTCTGCAACTCCTCTCCCCTAGCCTGAGAACAAGGGTAGCAAATTGCTCTTTTTCTGCCGGCCTCTCTCCCTACCAAATGCAGTAGGTGGGCAAAGAGCCTGAAGAAGCCTGACAATTCCAGAGAGGGCTGTGGGGCTAGACTCTCACAAAAAGAATTATGCTTGTACCTTTGTGTTTGAAACAATGGTGATGGAGTTGAATAGGGCCTAGGGGCACTGACTTAGAGATGCAGGTGACTACTTAGACTAGTTGCAAATTAACAATTGACTTTCTGGGTGTAGTTAAATTATGCCCTAAAAATAGTCCCCGAAAGTTGAGTTCTAGCTGTTGAAACCCACACTTTCAGCTGACTTTTTAGGTGGCCCTCATTTTTAACTCAAATTTAGAGCAGAACGAGTGCATCATTTTTAATTTGATGGGATAACTACGAGGAGATAAAAGAACTTTCCATTCAATTCAAAAAAACATCGATTAAGTAGCCATTATTATTCTCTAGAAAGGCATTGTGCTTACTGCAAAGCTGCAAAGACAAAAGTAATCACTCCCTGCCCTCAAGGCGCCCCCCTCAGTAATGAATTACTCTGGAGTTCTTTAGGTTGAGACCTTCCAGAATAGTTAGGAGTTCCATAAGACAAACTAAAATGAGGAACTGAAGCTAGGGGGATTGCTATTAATTTCCCTTAAAGCCTACATCATTTTAAGATACTACGAGCAATAATTTCCTACCTGCTCTCATGTTGGGTTTTTTCCTTATCATCTTCTTGGATTTGAGTCACATGAAACAAACAAGCATCTATGTTTGTAACCACAAACGGAGGATGGAGTAATAATTGTGGGTCTAGATACATCTCACTTTTCTACTGATCATAGAAGTTTACATTTGAAAACAAAACTATATTGGCTGCTTTTGACTAGGCCTTTCAGCATTCATGAAGCAATGGGATCCTTTTAATAATGCCAAAGACTGAATTATATAACAAAGGATCATAACACTTCCGACTGGAATATTTGTATGTTTGTGGTGGGGAGGAGGGAAGAACCAATTTACTTACTAATTTACTTCCTGAATTCTGGGCAATTCAATTCAATTCAGTTCGACAATTAAGGAGTTTCTAGGTGCTAGGCCAGGATTTTTAATCTGAGTTCACAGGGTTTTCAAAGTATTTCAAAGAGTATCTTCTAAGTATCCATAAACTTGGATAGGGGAAAAATTACATCTTGAGTTTTACTAATCTCTTATTGAAATTTAGCTTTCTCTTTAAGTATTTAAAAACATTTTGAGCAATGTGAATAGGTTTCACCACAGTGCCAAAGGGGTCCAGGATATTGAGAATCCTTGAATTAGGCACTGTGCTAGAGATGCAAAGATAAGAAAAGAAACAATCTTCACCCTTGACAAGCTTATATCCTACTAGACTTCTAATGAACTTGTTCTTATCTTCTGAAGCTATGTGTGACAAATCTGTTATTCCTCTAGAACTCTTAGGTAACAGGGTGGGGTTGAGATACCCTTTTAACTTTATTCTGGGGAACATGGTTGGTACAGCAAGATTTGTCATCCTACCTACCCCAGGAATGTACGTATACATACATATATTTGTGTATGCAGACATATACATATATATGTCTATATACACACATATATTTACCACACTACTGGAATTACTTCTATTCAAGTCAGCATTTTACTTGATAAATGCCATGGTTTGATTTTGGTTTTGTTTGTTTGTTTACCCTCCACAAATCCTGACTATGCTGTCCCATTATGACACGGACAGAAAATCCTTAAAGACCATACTAGCAAAAAGTAATCTCTGGAAGATGCTTATGTGCTGCAAGGGTGCAGTCCGAGTGACAGACAGAGACAGATGTCTGAGGACCAACCTAAAATTACCACATAACTCGATGCAATATAGAAATTGAGAAGTTCTATGAAGAATTTAACCAAATCAAATTCCAAACCAAGTCAACATGTTTTTTTTTTCATATTCTTACAGACTTAAGAGCATGAATGACCTTCCAATTCCAATCCTGTCATTTTACTGGGAAGGAAATGGAAGTCTGAGAAGTTCAATGACATTCTTAAAGTTTTACACATAAGAAGTAGCAGGGCTGGTCCCCCAGCTTCAAACCCTGAGTTCTTTTTCACTGTACTCTATAGTCTTTGATTCTTGGTGACTTCAGTATGAAGGCAGGCACAGGGGGAAATGGCAGTAGGCTGGAAAATTTGGTTCATGTTTAAGAAACAAAAGATGCGAAAAGCTATATACACAGAAGCCTCATGTTAATATATCATGAGAATTTCCTTCAGGAAGAAAATATGGAGGCTCTGGATGTGGCAAGCAATAAATAATATCACATAAAATTAAATTGACTACATTTTAATAGTCAGGAAACAACTGGTTTACTAATGTGAGATTTACTTTCTAATTGTTGTTTGGTCGTTTTCAGGCCTGTCTGACTTTTCATGTTCCCTTTTGGGGTTTTCATGGCAAAGATACTGAAGTGGTGTGCCATTGCCTTCTCTAGCTCATGTTGTAGATGAAGATACTGAAGCAAACGGTGAATTGACTTGCCTAGGGCCACACAACCAGTGAGTGTCTGGGGCTGGATTTGAACTCAGGAAGAGGAGTCTATCTGACTCTAGGCTTGGCACTCTATCCACTGTGCCACCTAGCTGCCCTATTTTCTAATTAACTGTCTGTATATGGCCAGATCATTGACTTTGTATTACGAACTTCAGAATTAATACTAACTTTCTCACCAAGAGTGAGAAAATATGTTGGATAATTAAAAGGGCTCCAACCTAACCTGTTTGAGATGCTACAGAAGCAGAAAGCATAGAAATATATAAAAGATATTGATACTATTTTCTTTTCCTGTAGAAATTTTTGACACAAGAAAGCCCCAAAAACCTAGAAACTGCTTAGCCAGAAAACAGTCTCTTTGCTGGGTAGACTATACACACTCAAAGGCAACACTGTGTTAGAATTTAAACAAAATTTATACCAAATTTATTATTATTGTACCAAAAACTTTTATGTCTAAAATTGGAAGGATAACTAACAAAAAAATATATAAATAAAAGATATGTCAAGATTTCAATCACAAACTATTTTTTGCATCAGTAAAGAGCCACCAGATTTAGACTTCCAGTCCCCAAATCATCACATGAAGAAAGAGAAAAGTCATAAATAAGACAGAAACGGGAACAGCTGGATCAGATCAAGTATATACAAAGGACATGAATACTAGAAACAGCACGGTTTGGAGAGAGTTGGCAAAGTGATTCTCATGAAATCTGAAAGAGGAAAAGATACCAAAAGTTTGGGGGAAAAAATCACAGGTTATTATCACTGAGAAAAAGTGAGTGAAAGGAAAATCAGTAACTACAGCATACATGCCTACTTTCTGATCTTTATGAGAATAATCCATGCAGATTGATCTTGGACAAGGTCATGAGAAGGCTTTCTCTGCAGATGTCAGTTTTGTCATCATGCAATTTACAGAAAGGTAAAAAGACTACAAGATCACACTATGTTTACGTTTATTGTGTAGTGACCATAAAAACATTTCATGCAATCAAGTAAGATGCTGTATTAAAGGATCTCCTCCAAAAAGGATCTCCCATGCATATGTTAAAATAATAGAAGGTACTTTGAAAGATGCAACAATAGAGATAACTTTTATTTGATGATCTTTTGATATCATGAGACATAGGATTTCAAGTCTGTAAGCATTTAAGTGCCTACTCTATGCCAGGCACTCTTCTAGGCACTGGTGGTAACAAAGATAAAAATATAACAGTCTCTATCTTCAAGGGGAGTGAGTGGAGGGGGCAGGTTAATAGATACACAGAGAAGTAGATGTTAGTATATACAAAGTAACTACAGCTAGGTGATACCGTCGATAGTGTCATGTTTGGAGTTTGGAAGACTCATCTTTCTGAGTTCAAATCTGGCCTCAAACACTCACTAGCTGTGTGACCCTGGGCAAGTCACTTAACCCTATTAGCCTCAGTTTCCTCATCTGCAAAATGAGCTGGAGAAGGAACCACTCCACTATCTTTGCCAAGAAAACCCCAAATGGGGTGACAAAGAGTCGAACACAAGTGAAAATGACTGAACAACAAAAACTACAAATTAATATCAAGTGTGGGGTACAAGGAAGTAATAATAACTGGGGAAGGAAAGAATCAAAAGACCTTGTATAAAAGGACACACTTAAGCAAAGTATTAGATGGAGCTAAGGAGAGTGGAGGAAGGAGAAAGAGAAAGCATTAAAGGAAAGGGGAGACAGCTTGTGCAAAGGCGTAATAGAAAAGATGGAATGTCAGGTACAAGAAACAATAAATAAGTAGGCAGGTTTGACTGAAATGTATGAGGGCGTATAATATGAACTCAGTCTGGAAAAATATGTTGGAGTCTAACTGCGAAGGGCTTTAAATGCCAAACAGAATAGTTATATTTTGTTCTGGGGGCCACCGAACTTTCTTGAACTGGGATTAATGTGGTCAGACTTATATTTTAGGTCTATCAGTTTAACAGATTAGAGGATGGATTTGGAAGGGGAAAGAGTGGAGGCAGAGGGCAATTAGCAGGCTAATGCAGTGGTTCTGGATAGATATATTCACTCAATGAGATAAGGTTCCTTTGGAGTACCTAAGTATGATTTATATTAGATGACTTTGAAATATTGAGATTCAGTCCCACCTGACCCTTCCTTATGAAGTTCATTGGGATTTTTCAACATAGGGATAAAAAAATATGAAATTATAAAAGAGAAAAGGAAATAGTTGGAAAATACTAAACGATAGCATTGGTGCCATAACACTGGACCAGTACTATAAATGTATGGTACTGTGACTAGAGAGGCCCAATCCCTCATGTACTCAGACCAGGATTTCTCCTAAACAACTGGTTCCTATTTAGACACTTGTTATGGATGTGAGTATGACCGAACCTCAGCATCCTCACTTATAAAATAGGAATAGTATTTGGCCCTACCTACTTCATGGAATCATTTGAGAAAAATTCTTTATAAACTTTAAAGCATTATAGGAATGTGAAGAGTTATTATCATTATTGACTTTTAATGATTTGAGCACAGGAAGAACAACTTGGCTATGGAGGAAGATCTTTCAGAGTAGCCTGTACAGTTGATTTTTCTTAGAATTTGTGTGTATCCCAATATCATTTTGGGATAAAATATACAGTGACTTTCCTTTTATCTTCATTCTTACATCAAGAAGAAGACCAGTGACTACACAGAGTGATGTCTTGATTTGCTTGTGAATTGGATTTAAGGGAGGCAGAGTTACACAAAGTTATCAGCATTACTCTCTCTCCCAGAGTCATCCAAGTCCAGTGGCAAGACAGAAGTCAAAATAACCAACAAGGGCCCTGGATTCGGTGGATGACCTTGATGTCTGACCAAGAGCTAAGTGTTCCGCTGTGTCTTCTTCAGTTGCGTTCACAACAGCTAAAACAAATTGTTCTCATCTGATCATTCTGCCAGGGGAAGTTTTCACATGCTTGGGGAAGACATTCCCCTACATCACTGAAGGGTTTGAAGCCTGTTGGTGGCCCTCAACCTGGGATGTAGCCACTGGACATGTCGAAGACAGGTGAGAGTTGAATGAGAGGTGAACACCAAAGGTGAATGAGTAACCTTGAAAAGGGCTTGGCAAACCCTTACAAAGAGGTGCTAGTCCTCCTGGAACACCCCATACACTCCATATCAATGATATGATCATTGCTATAAAGTACATGTAAGACAAGTTAATATATTCATCTCTTAGATGCTTCCTGTGCCATTTGAATTGTGTAGAGGTATTTTGGGAATCATTTTAAAGAAAAATTCATAGAAAGCTGATAGTACCTTAGGAAATGTGGAAAACTCATGTTTATCGAAGTACTTCTATCATTTTTCAGGAGACAGTTAAAGTTTATAGTGATTCTGGCTAGCCCTAAACTCATCTTTTTTCCTAACTAGAATTAAATATGGCATCCATATTAAGGAGGAATTTGAATGAAAATTTATTATTCACTTGTACAAGGATGACATCAGTCTTTATAACTTCACTGCAAAACACATTGAATACCTCCTTCATGAGCTCAATTCTTTCTCTAATGATATCAAAATATGATTTGGACTTAAATATGAAGACATTAATGTGTGCCTAGAAAGAATAAAAACTGAAATTTTTTAGCTTAAATTCAGGTGAAATTGATGCAGTGGACAAAGATTATTATTAGAAATATGTTGCTCTCCTCCAGGTAAGACACATTAAGTATAAAGCAATGAGGAGAAATCAGAGACTAAATATGTTGAAGAGACTTATTGACATCCTGAAATCAAAGCTAAATGGTTGAAGAACAGGCTTAAACAATGAACACTTGTGCAACCCCTGTCTTAGTATATGGTTTTGGAGCTGCAAAGTGAACCATAAGAGATTTGGGAAGCATCCTATCAAAAACTACTGTCATATTAGCAATATTAATATATAGTAGTAATAGGTCTTTCTTACAAAGTAATTATACAAAGTAAATACTTTCTGACTAACCATGAAGAAGAGAGTTGTTAGATATTTCTAGAACACAGGAAAAACAGGTCAAAAAACTACAGAGCTGTTTTTTTGAAGTCATGCAAAACACATTTTCATCTTAGCCATATTACAAAAGAAAACAGACAAACCTGAGAACAGTAAAGAAAGTAAAAAAAATATATCCTTCAATCTGCATTCAAAGTTCATCAGTTCTCTCTATGAAGTAGGATAGCATTTTTCTTCAGGCAGCCTTTGGAATTGGTTTGGGTCATTGCCTTGATCGCACAGTAGCTGAGTTTCACAGTTGTTCATCCTTATTGCTATTACTGTGTACCATTTTTAGTGATTATTTTTGAAACAAGCATATATCACTTAACAAAGCAATAGTAAAGGCTGATATGAATTGAATTTGTTGAATATACTGAAAGAGATTCAACTCTGGATGGATACAATGAAATGACTAAGATCCAAAAATGGAATCAAGAAGTTTTCTCCATGGGCACCATCTGCATAAACTCAGTCAACAGAATATAGAAGGGTCAAACAAATGGTTATGGCCTGGAGATTTGTGAGTAGAAATGGATGGGTTTATTATGGCAATTTAGGGTCAAGTCATCCCCACCAGAAATTACAGAAAGGGTATACTTAAGGAACCTAGACGTAGTGATCAATGTGGATTATGCAAGGAAATGATAAATTTACATATGATAAATTTATTTATTTACTAGAAATGATAAATGCCTTAGCCCTGATCACACAGCTATGAAATGTCTGAAGACTGAAAACCATTAGATATGGATTTTGCCATTTAACTGTGAATAGGCTAAGGCATTCATTCTTACGGAGCTGCAGTTTCTTCATCTGTACAATCATGATAATAGTTAAATCATCTACTTCACAGGACTATTGTGCTGATCAATTAAACTCATTTTTATACAAGTGCTTTGTAGATGACAAAGCAAATAATAAAAATTATTATTAATAACAATAATAATTAAAGATTCCCTATCATCTCATTCAGAAGTTGTCCTTGTTTATGTTTTTTTTTTCTGTTACAGGTCCAGGTTTTGATTCATTCCATTGGAGGGAAAACACAGATATAGCTAGAGAGAAGAAGGAGGACTGATCATTGTGTAAGAGGTACGGTGCTAAGCCCTGGAAACACAAGTACAAATACAAAGAAAAACAGTCCCTGTCCTCAAGGAGCTTAATTCTAGTGGGGGAAGACTACACATAAAAGGAAGTGGAAAAGGGAAGGAAATAGGGAATAGAAGGCATGATAGAGAAAGAAGTTCTGAGTCTGGAGCAGAGCCAGGAGAGGAATGTAGATGTGTTTTCCAATAATAACTTGAGCTTTAGAATCACTCAATCAATATTTATTAAGTACCTACTATGTGTCAAGTACATAGTACATAGCCTGGAGTCAGGAAGACTCATCTTCCTGAGTTCAAATCTGGCCTCAGAAACTTACTAGCTGTGTGACAAATCCTTTAACCCTATTTGTCTCAGTTTCCTCATCTGTAAAATAAGCTGAGAAGGAAATGGCAAAACATACAGTATCTTTACCAAGAAAACCCCAAAAGAAGTCATGAAGAGTCAAACAGGACACAAAACAAAATGTGTCAGGCACTGTACTAAGCATTTTCTCTCACGATGATCCTGTAAAGTAATGGTGTGAGCATTATTATTCTAGTTTTACATAGGAGGAAACTGAGAGGTGACTTGCCTAGAATCATATAGCAGGCAAGTGTCAGTGTTGGTAAATGAACCCATGTTTCCCGCCTCGAAGTCCAGCATGCTTTCCTTTATATCAAATTACCTCTAAATTCCTAGATTCCATTTTTTCAAACTGAATTGAAGACAGAATGTGAACCCCAGGAAGCAAATAGCAAGATAGGCTTCTCTTTATTCTTCCTGTGGAGGGAATTTTTTAAAGCATAATATTTCACTGTTTCAGAGACAAGGTATTCATGTTTATTAGCTTATATAGCTTGTGTATATTAGAGCATACATTAAAAATGATCTTGCCTTGAAACATCATAATTAGGACTAGGAACTGCTAAAAAATGAGAAATTCTTTAATTTTAAGTGAACAATTGAAAGGAAAATGTGAAAGAAATGGAAGCATCAGTATTGTTTTTATATAACCCTCCTCCTCCCCCACTGTAGCATATCCAAGGTGGGCTCTTAAGGCATTTTGAGTTACCAGATAAGAGTGATCATAGGGGGAAATGCCTATGTACTGACTCAGTGTGAAGTAAGCAGAAACAGGAAAATAATGGCCTCAATGATTACAACGATGTACATGAGAACAACATTAAAAAGACAGCCAGACTTGGATTATATTGATGAGCTTTAAGCCTAGAAAACAGATAATGAAATACACTTATCAGTGATGTCCAACTCTTCATGACCCCTTTTGGGGTTTTCTTGGCAAAGATACTAGAGTGGTTTGCCATTTTCTTTTCCAATTCATTTTGTGGAATTTTGAGTTGCCCAGGATCACATAGCTATTAAGTGTTTTAGGCTGTATTTGAACTAAGTCTTCCTGACTCCAGATCCAGCACTATATCCACAGTACCACCTACCTGCCCCATTTATCCTCTAAAATTAGAGAATAGGATAAGTAGATTTAGAGTCAAAGGAGAATACAGAGATCATCTAGTTTATCCCCCTCATTTTCCAGATGAGGAACTGAGGCCCAGAGGAAAGAATTTCTCCTCAGTCACACAGGTACTAAGAGGAAGAGCCAGGGGGTTGAACGCAGGTTTTCTAACCCCAAATCCATCACTCTCTCCATTGTGTCATACTGCCAATCCCCTTTATATCTTTAATATTCTGACTTTATTTGAAGATTCCCTATGAAGGGAGACTGACTAGCCCTCTGGCAACTAATTCCATTTTTTTTAATATCTCTAATTGTTAAGAAGCTTTTCCTCCCATCGACCTAAATTTGGTTATGTATAATTTCCATTCATTGTTCTTAGCTGTACCCCCAGGTCCAAACAAAAGTAGAAAAAGTTCAAGACTTCTTCAATGTTGAAACTCTTCAAATGTTTGGAAATAGTTATCATAGCCTCTTCTCCCCAACCTCCAAGTCTTCTCTAGGCCAAATATTATAGTTACTACAAGTGATATTTGAATGTTAAATGTTTAAATCCTCTCATCTAGCTAGACACTATTTTCTGGATATCCTTCTTTATCTTGATCCCACCATCCCACTTCCTTATTTTCTCCAGTTGAAATGAAAGTGAAACCTACACGTTTCATGTTCACTGTACTGACTGCTAGTGATACATCGTTCATCCAAGAACAAAAAACACTGGTAAGCTCAGAATTTTTAATGACCAGGATTTATTTATTTTCTTATTTTATTTGTTTATTTTTTAAATGTTTTGATGCTCACCTTTTCTTTCTCAATGTTACTTCCCAATGAATATTCCCCCAAATTCTTCTTCTGAGAAATGAATGAAGTGAGCAAAAACAAATCAATACATTGTCTAGGTTTGAAAATATATCCCTCATTCTACACTTGTAAGTCCACCACTATCTGAGAAGCAGAAGACATGCTTCACTCTCAGTATTCTAAAGTCACGTTTGGTTATTGCACTGATGAAAGTCCTGAAGTTTTTCAGTAACGTTTTCCTTTATATGATGGGGATCATCGAATTACTTACTTTGTTTTGCATCAGTTCATACAAATCTTCTCAAGTTTCTCTGGATTTTTCATGTTGGTAATTTTTATGGTACAATGATATTCCATTACATTCATATGCCACAGTTTGTTCAGTCATTCCCCAGTCAAGGGACACCCACTTGACTTCCAGTTGTTTTCTGTATAGTAGAACAAAAATATTGCAGCACAAAAAGTGATGCTACTAATATTCTTGTATATATGAGAGCAAGGTCTTTTTCATGGACACTCATGACTCATAGCAGCTCTGTGAGTCATAGTAGCTTTTCCCTTGACCACAGCATCAGGTTACCCCATCTTCAGGGTTAAAAGTAAAGTTTATGCTCCCTGATCCTTTTAGCTTTATTTGACCTAGAAACATAGAGCCCACACAATTCCATGAACAAGATAATAGTGAGTCAAGAACATCTGGAAAAGAATAGATCCCTTTTAACCCTCCTCTTAGCTGAGAATACCACCTTAGAAAGAATATTTTTCCTTGGATCAGTTTATCACCGTTGCATATTCAAAGGTAGGCGCATATCTTCATATGTTATTTTTATTGTCTAGCTATAGATAGGCTCATGGACAAGGAGACATTTTTTGTTTCACCCTATGCCCCAATCAACCTAATCAATAAAGAAGTTTCTGGAAAGGCTAGGTTTGTAGATAATGAAATACACTTTTTTTTTTTAATGTTTGTCTCCCTTTCTTTAATTTTCATCTGCCTTGAGGAAAATCTCTTCAGCCAATTTACTTTTATTTTATGCACAATTTTAACTAACTTGACTACTTCTTTCCTAAATCCTCAAGAGATTAAAAGCAAGGAAATTAGAAGTGGAAAGAGGGGCTTATTGCTTAGAGGGAGGCTCATGGACAGTGGTGTGAAATGATAGTTGATAGTGGTGGAAGGGACATAGAATCTCTTAAAAGGATACAAAAACTCAAAAAGCACAACAGCCGGTGCAAATCCACCTATTCTGTGAAGGCATTATTGTATTCTAGCAAAGCACAATAACTGATGTTTATAATGGTGACCATGAGTCACCAAGAAAAGCTCAAATCATGTCCAGTGCATTCTGTTTAAGAAGTCAGGGGAGTATGTGGTACTTTTTTTTTTTAAGAAGAATTGTTACTAAAATGGCTGTTTTTTAAAATGATTTGGCACTTACAGGTGAAAACTTTGGTTATTTGGGGAACTCAGCAGTGCAGGACAACTTTCACCCCCAAAGATCCTAGATGTCAGAGATTCTACAGTGTTTCAGATAGTAGCACATATGTGACTGTAAAAGGAAGTAGGCTACTAACAGTCACGTGGGAAGAATGAACACTAGTATGAGTGGAATTAAATGAACAAGAGGAATCTAGCAGTTTGGTAGATTCATTATGGAGAATTTGTGGTAAAAACAAATACCCAGTGATGCAATAATGGATCTTTCAAGGTAGTGCTATTTTTTTAAAATTAGCAATGTTATAAATATACATCAGGTAACTCATCTTTGGATGTACTTGGTTACCTAGGAAGGACACAGTTTAACTGGTTAAATCACCAGAGTGAGATCATGAAAATTCTGACAGGCATTATCCCTAAAATTTGCTTCCATCCTATCTTTTTTTCTCTTGGTTCCCAACCTGCTTCCTTCTTATCCACACTTATTTTCCTTCGGGGTAGATCCTCTTCCTGCTACTTCCTACATAGTCTCATCCCTATCAAATTTTTTTTTCTTTTTTTTTTTTTTAATTTAACTTTTAACATTTATTTTCACAAAATTTTGGGTTATCCCTATCAAATTTAACCTAGAACCTAGGGCTCTACTAATCCCTTTCCTTTTGTCTGACAGAGCCCTTGTTTTATTATAAACGAATTCCTCTCTACCGGTGATCTTTGTCACAAAAGTATCCACATTTTAGCCAAAAGATATGACTCTCCACTAAAGTCACCACTCCCCTTCCAAGTCTTTACAGCAGAATCAGGTTTCTCTCCCTCTTCCTTTGGAAGACTGGGAGGAAAATAATTTTTTTAATGTCTTCTTAATCCCATTTCTAGAACTTTCTTTCTCACCAAACCCTCCCCTCTTCTGAATTTCCCTAGTATGGTCAAGCGTAAGTGTCAACAGCCTCCTCATCACCCAAGTTCTCAACCTTGTAGTCATTCTCCTTCTCCTTCACTCTACATGTCTTACCTGTTGCCATATTTTTTCATTGATACTTTCACAATGTTTCTCCTATTTGTCCCCTTCTCTCTAGTTACACAACTTCAACCCTGCTTCAGGGATTTTTGCTCCTATCTGATCTTTCTTTGCAAGCCTCTTCCACTCTAGTCTATCCCACACACAGCTGCCAATGTGATTTTCCCAAAATTCAGGTCTTCCATTTCACAACTCTTTACTCAGTGAAATGTATCACTATTAGTGTATCCCTATTACTTCCAGGCTCAAATATAAAATTTTTTATTTAGTATTTAAAATTCTTTGTAACCAGGCCTTGTCCCATCTTTCCCAGCTTTGTAACACTTTTCTCTCAATCTTCACAATCAAACTTCACAATCCAAGTACTAGCCATTTCCATGCTTGGTACACTCTCTTCTACTTCTTAGCCTCCCTGGCTTCCTTTAAGGTACTGTTCTTTACCTCTCCTCTGTCAGAGCTAAAGCTAAAGGTTAACATCTCTCTCCCCACCTCCAGGCTGATCTACATATCGTGTGTGTGTGTGTGTGTGTGTGTGTGTATTTATGTGCTGTTTCTTCCATCAGAATGCAGTTCTCTGAGGGCAGGGACTCTGCCTTTCTTTATATTTCCAAATATAAATCTTATCTTAATATTATTAGTCTATAGTAAGCTCTTAATAAATGCTTGTTGCTTGATTAAACAGCATCAGTCAACTAATCAACAAGTAGTTATCGAGCACTTACTAGGTGCTTTCTAAACTAAGTGTACTGTGCTAGCCCTGCGGTTCTTAAGAACTAAGAATAAAACCATTCCATAAGCATGTATACATCCAGTCCTGCTATATGATGCTTGTTTGGGGTAGAAAAAACTCCCCAAATTTCTTGAATTTGTTCCAGCTTGGTTGATGAAGTAGTGACTTCATTCCTGAGAAACTATGAGAAAGAAGAAATCTGTACCAGTTCACAATAGCTCACAACTCTTTTGATGCCCTCTTCCACAAGCAATCTTTGAGTCTTTTTCAAGGTAAGGTGCCATATTTACTATATGTGTTCTGATACTGCAGGAGTTATGGGTAAGAGGAGGGTTGGTCGTATTCAAGAACTCCACCTGCCTCCACTTTCACCTCAGCCACCTGAGTCAGGATGATTGTCCCAAGTCCCAGAGAGGATGCCATCTTACCAATAACCAGCTATTGAATTTGCCAGTCCAGGCTCAGCAATAGCCCGTGGCTGAGGCTGCTGCTACTTATTTTAGTTTTAGGAATTTCTTAACTATTTAATATGTTTAAAACTGTGCTTCTATTTTTTTATTAGAGTTCTATATTTTATATGTCACTGCTGAAGTTTTTGAGTATTATATCCCAACTCCATTTCCCCCATAAGCCCTGTGGTTTTTATTGCATAGTGAGCTGATTTTTAAGAATGCATATGTTAAGTTATAGCAGAACTAACTGTATACAGGAAGAATAAGACTTTATTAAGTGCCTGCTACATACCAGGCATTGTGCTAGGACCTTACAAAAATTAGCTGATTTGATCCTCACAACAATTCTGGGAGGTAGATGGTGGTATTATCCCCATTTTACAAATGAGGATTTGTCTAAGGTCACACAGCTTGTGTCTGAGGCCTGCTTGGAATTTGAGTCTTCCTGATCTCAGGCCCAACACTCTATCCAAGGGGCCAAATATACACAGCATAAATAGAAAGTGAATAAATATAAAGTAGTTAAATACAAGAAATTTTGGGAAGAAGCCACTGGGGGCACCAAAAAAGCCTTCAGGCAGGTGTTGATTGCACTCTGTTGTTGGCCCTTCTTTTTTGAAAGGACCATGGACATTAGTGTGGTTTCTCTTTCATCCTCTACTACTCCTCACTGAAATGCTCCAGCACTATGTTCCCCAATCCTCTAGTTTATGAATTTTCTCATACTGGGTATACAGTTGCTTTGTTTTCAAAGAAGCTGGGGTGATATCTTAACCTGTGTCATGAACTGGATTTAGGTGAGGCACAAAGTCCTCAGCCTCACTCTCTTTTGATGAATTATTAGAAGTTCAGTGGAAAGACAAAAGTCAGGATGACCTTGGCTTCTTAGACCTTAGACTAGGCTCTAAGCACTCCATGGTACTTTCATGATCATTAGAACAAATTATTTTCATCCACCCATTCTGACAGGGGGAAATCTTCACATGCTTGGGGTAGATATCCCCTAATTCCTATATCCTAATATATCATATATTAATACTTCCTTCTCTCTGTCTTTGTCCAGTGGCTCTGCTATCTCTAAGATCACATCCAGTATCCTCTGTTTGGGACTTAACAACTTGACCAGCCCCATAGTTTTCTTGTTTTTCCTGAAACATATTCCATCTTCTGTAATCTTATCTTTTTACATAAGCTGTCCCCGGTGTCTAGAATATACTTCCATTGCAAATTAATTTCATATTATTGACTCAATATTTGATTTATTGATATTATCATATGATTTATTGATGAGCTTGATTTCCACAACTTCACTGGACTTCCATCTTTACCCATCATCCTCACTTTAGTCATTTTTAGGCTCACACATACCTTAGAATCATCGAAACTTAAATCGTAAGATTCAGCATGAACCTGAGAAACCATCCAGTCTTCATCTGAAGACCTTCAAGGATGAAGTCGCATCATTCCAGAAGTATTTATTGAGTGACTACTGTATGCAAGACATTGTGCTGATTGCTGGGGATACAAAAACACAGTTCTTGACTTCAAGGAGGTTAGAGTCTAAAGGGGAAGGAGACAACATGGGAACTATGTACAAACAAGTTATGTACAGGATAAATTGAAGGTAATCTCGAGGGAATACTGACATTAAAGAGGAATTTGATTCACAGAAAGCTTTACCACATACTATATACATGGCCTTGGGTAAGTTATGAAAACTTTCTCAATTCCAATTTTGTTATATGTAAATGAGGAAAGCATTTATTAAACCTTTGAACACTATAATAATAATAGCTAGTATTTACATAGTATTCACTGCGCTAAAATGCTTTGTACAAAATATAATTTAATTTGATCTTCACAACAACCCTGGGAGGTAGGCACCCTTATCATCCCCATTTAACAGTTGAGAAAACTGAGGCAAACAGAGGTAAGTGGGTAGAAAGTATCCCAATTTGAACCAAGATCTTCTTGATTCCAGGTTCAGTGCTCTATCTCCATTACTCAACTGACCCATATAATTAGAAGTTAGCAGACTTCTTCCACATGACAGCCCTGATGTTGCTCTTAAATCTTCTCTTCCTGGGCCAAATGTCCCCAGTTGTTTCAACTGAAGGGTATGATTATCATCCTAATACTATGGCCAATTAAATGCTACCCTTCTTTATTACACTGTAAATGTCAAGAGGGCAAGAATTTGTACCTCCTTATGGTGCTCTGAACATAGCAGTTACTTTAAGATCCTTGTTGAATTAACTGAGTGAATGATTTTGTCACCTCAGAATCCTAGTTATTCTCTTGCTTGCTGATTACCTCAAGGATTAGTGATTTTATTAGGGCAGGTTTTCTTTCCATCAAAAGAATAGAAACCCATCAAAGATCTGCTAGATGATCTTTGAATGCTTCTCTGGTCACAATTTTTATCACCTCACAGCAAGTTTGCATTGACCTTCTCCAAACTGAGCTAGACTGGTCTTAGGTTGACAAATGGCAGGTCCATTCTTAAAGTTTTTTGAGCCAAACCTTGACCTCCAATGGTACGGCCCTTTGAGAAGGCAGTGTCCCCATCATGAAGAGTGGTAGGACTTTAGTGCTCACTTCAGCTCCCACCTAGATCAAGTTACAGACTGGTCATGATAATTCTGGCTGTATTATGTCTAAGGCAGAATAGAACAGAACATTTTCCATTTTTATTTTGGTTGCTGTCTCTGTTAAGGTTCAACCTAAGATGTCATTAGCCATTTTGGATACCTCATCATACTATTATCTAGTAAGCCTCTTAGATTTGTTTCTACTTGAATTGTTAGGCTATGGGGCTTCCCTTATCCCCTACTTATACAATTTAGTTTTGGAACCCAATGGTAAAGACTTTACATTTATGCTACTAAATGTCATCTTATTAGATTTGGCACATTATGCTAACCTCTTCAAGTCTTTTTTTTAAATTCTGATTTAACAATTTATTAGTTATTAGATTTTTGACAAAAACACAAATTTTATTTTCTCCTTCAGCTCTGAATTCCTCCAAATCTAACATTCCTTCTTACTTTCAGAGGATGAGCTTCTTAATTTATTAACAGCAAGGCAGCCGAGAACATCTGGAGACTCTATTACTCGATTGTTAGAAGCTCAGGCTGATGGATTGCTTGAGTTCTGGAGTTCTGAATTGTATTGGGTTTAAGCTGATCAGGTATTCACACTAAGTCTGGCACTAATATGAAAACACTCCCCCAACCACCTCTCCACTCTCACTCCCCTCAGTGGAGGACCACCAGGTTGCCTAAGGAGGGGTGAATTGTCCCAGGTTGGAAAAGTAGAACAGGTCAAAGCTTCACTGGTGATAAGTACTGGGATTGGCTCTGTGAGTCACTTCAGCACTTCTAGCTTGGGCGAAATAGATACTCACTCTAAAACAAAACAAAACAAGACAAAACAAAATGAGGCAGTTTTGCTCAAGTTTCTCGATCTACCCAGTTTTCCACCTTCCTTTCCTCTTGTCTAAGAGAGTGTTGTTTTTTGTGACCCTGTGGACAAACTGTGAATGGAGTTTCCTTGGCAAAGATATTTGGAGTAGTTTGCCATTTCCCTCTCCAGTTTTTAGTGGGCAGGAATTAAGTGACTTGCCCAGGGTCACTGAGCTAGTGTCTAAGGTCAAATTTGAACACTGGTCTTTCTCAGTCCAGACCCAGTGTTCCATCCACTGCACCACCTACCTGCCCATTTAAGAGTAAACTGTCCTTTCTTGGTGGGGCTAGGACAGGTGTTCAAGTCTCTCATTCCTTGTTTACTAGTCCCTTTCCCTCTGTTACAAATATGTTCATGTCACTCTCCCTCAACCTGCTACTCATCAAGCTATCATCCTGCGTGTCCTTTCCTTCACTATCAGAGATCTTAAAAGAACAGTCTCTCCTTCCCTAATAATTTTTAACTATCTACTTCTTAACCATTTTACAATGGGGCTTCTGCCCCTCTGTCTCCAGCACTCAAATAAAATCATGCTCTTGAATGTCACCTGATAATTTCCCATTTTGTCAAACCCAAAGCTCTTTTCTCATCCTTTTTGTTGTAGCATGATACTACTGGAACTACCTATTACCTCATCCTTCAAAATTCTCTCCTCTTTGGTTTCAATTCAGTTCAATCTGATAAAACATTTAGTGAGTACCTTACTATTTGCAAAAGCACTGATGCTTACCTAGGGATACAAAGACAAAACATAAGGTTGCTTCCTTTCTGTTCCATCCCCACTGTTGTTTGTGACATTCCCCTAGCCTGGTCCTTTCTCTAAAAAGTCATACTCTAGTGGAACATAATTCAATAAACATATAATCACCTACTACGTACAAGGCACTGTTTCACAAGCCAGTCACAGAAAAAGAAAACAAAGCAACACTTTGTCCTCAAGGGGTTTACATTCCACTAAAACATTTGTTCTTTTTCATGCCACCCCACTGCAACCATTCAAGTTCAGATCCTAATAATCTTACACTTGCACTTGTATAGTCTAACTGTAATCAAGGCTACTTGCCTCCCATCCACCCTGTACATCACTTCCAAATTATTCTTTCTAAAGCACAGGTCTAATCATGTCACTCTCCTGCCTAAAAAAAAAATAAGTTGAGTTACATAACCACTGAAGTCACTTTCTGCTTTAAATCCTTCAACTCCTGATGTCAACTCATGCCTTTCCAGTACAACACATGTGTCTTCTAAATCATCTAGCCTAACCCTTCATGTTAAAGATGAAGAACTGAGCCCCACAGAGGTAAACTGACTTAGAAATTGACATATATGTAGAAATGTAACTTATCTTCTCATTCTAAATCCATGTTCTTCCCATGCCTCTTAAAAACATCTTGTTGATTGAATAGTGAATGTATTTATATTTAGAAAGTCATATTTGGAAGTATTTTTAAAAAATTTAAATACACAAAATACAACTCTAATCCATCTACCACTCAGCTGCCAGCATGATTTTCTTAAACTGTCTGACCAGTTAACCATTCCCCTTTACCCCATCTCCCTCCTCAACAAATTCTAGTGGCTTCTTATTACCTCCAGGGTTGGATATAAAATCAGGTTGGGCATTTAAAGCCATTTACATCTTAGCCTCTTCCTACCTTTCTATTCTTCTTACAGATCACCTGCACTTCCTAGCTTTCCCAGCTTCCTTCAAAACTAAGTTCAAATCTCACATTCCAAAGGCTTTCCCCAACCTCTCTTCCCCTTCCCCACCCCCAGTTTCTTTCTTCTAAGATTATCATTCATTTACACTCTATAGATCTTGTATGTACATAGTTATTTGCATATTGTTTCCTCCCTAGTAGTGGGAGTTCCTTGAGAATAGGGACCATGTTTTTGTCTTGCTTTGAATCCCCTTGGCTAAGCACGGTGCCTGATATACAGTAAACACTTAATAAATGCTTGTTGACTCACTGACTGATAACTAATTTTACATGCAACTTAATTGTCTAGTTAATAAAAATCATGTCCAGTTATGTTAGGAGCCTAATAATGACTTTTTAAAAAAATTAAGCATATTCTGAGGTTCTAAATTCACCTCTCATATGACTGTTGAAGAAATTTGTTTTGCTTAAGTACGCATATTTGTTACAAGGGTTTTGTTTTTGTTTTTCCAATTGGGGGACAGTTAGAAGAAGAGAAAATACATTTTTATCCATTAAAGAAACTTTAAACCACAGAACATAAACTCACCCCTACGATTTACTTAACACCCTCATTTTTCACAAATTGCTTACAGAGATTTAGGGGAGACTGCAGAAGAAACTATCAACAGCTCTACAAGAAGGGCCATTTCAAGAGGAAAACAAAAAAGAGTAGAGCCCATTAGGAACTATCGTAATTTTCCATACTCCCTGTCATTGTAGTTGGCCAGGGTACACCATGCTCCTACAGAAACACACTGTGAAGTAACCTGGCTTCTCAATGAAGTTGAAACAGGAGCCTTCTGAGAGCAACAGATATTACATGGGGCTTTCCTAATGGGGTGGGGAGTAAATGGATGGCACCATTCAGTTCTGTCTAACATTGGTGACATAAAGGCCAGCCTGCATTAATCATCATCTATGCTCTTTTACTAGCTTGCAGGAGGGTTGAGATGGGCCAGAAGGAAGCACAATTCTATTTAGTAAACATTTATCAATGCAAAACACTGTGCTAGGTGGAGGCCGGGAATTAAAAACCAAAGCAAAAAAGTATCTTCCCTCAGATAACTTATACTCTGGTGGGAGATATAATATGTAGCCAGATAAATCAGTACAAAATAATTTGAGGAGAGAGAAAGTAATAGCTGGGTAGCATGATACACCACGGGAAAGAACACTAGCTTTAAAGTCAGAGGGTGTGGGTTCAAATAGCATTTCTGAAACTTATTACATGTGTATGGCCTTGGACAAGTCATTTTTCCTTTGTGGGTCTTGGTCTGTTCTGTGTAAAATGAGAGGAGTTGTACTGATGGTGATGGGATCTGGACCCCAAAAAGGAAAAGTTCCTGGACTTTCCCACATGGCTCAGGTCCCTAGGGTTCAAACGGGGGCAATTTGCCCTTCCCAGTTAATTAAATGTACCAGGTAGACTTTGAGGTCTACTGAAGCTCTAGATCAATGGGGAAACCAGGAAAGACTTCTTGTAGGTGGTGGTACCTTTGAAGGAAGCTAGGGAATCAAGTAAGAGGCAGAGGGGAGGCAGGGAGAGAACCCCAGGCACTGAGACAGGAGATGGAATGTCAGGTACAGGGAATAGCTACATAGTCCAGTTTGGCTGGAACGCAGAGTGAACTAAGGAAGAGCCAGCTGAAAAATCTGGAAAGGTAGTTGGGAGCCAGGTTATGAAAGGCTTTAAATGCCAAATTGAGAAGTTTCATCTTTGTAACAAAGGTAGTAGAGAATCCCTTTAAGATTTTTGAGTTGGGGATTGACATAGATCAATGATTGAGAAATATTAATAAACAATTAATAGCTGAGGTGAGAGATGATGAGAGGTTAAAAACAAAGGTAGTAGTCACATAAACCAACTAAATAAGGTGATGGTGACAAGAGAGGTTGTTGAGGTAGAATTGTCAAGGTTTGCTACTCATTAGAGAAGTGGAAGAATCAGGGATGAATTGAGGTTGTGAAACAGCATGATCAGAAGGATGTGGTACCCTTAACAGAAACATGGAAGCTTAGGAGACAAGTGAACTTAGGGGGAAAGATGTGGCCCTCCATCTTGAAGATGTTTAATCTGTGTAGCCTACAAGATATTCAGTGATGTCCGACAGACAGTGTGAGACCAGAGTTCAGAAGAGAGATTAAGTTATGTAATATATAGGTTTAGGAATCATCTGTATAGTAAGGATTACTAAAAAGATGTGAATTTATGAGATTACCAAGAGAGACAATATAGATAGGGAGGAGTCTAGGATGCAGGATACATCTCCTCCCCATCCCCCACTAGTGGCAAAGGAAGACTGAGGAGTGGTTAAACCAGAAACAGCATAAGAGAAAGCAGCATCACTGACTCCAAAGGAGAGAGAATATGGTGGGCACACATGATTAACAACAGCATCACCCACTGCACCCAGTTCAAGCTATTAGCTAGTAAGGAGAGTAAGCACTGAGAAAGGACCAGCAGAGATCATCGTTAATCTTGGAGACAGCAGTTTCAGTCAAGTGTTGGGAGTATCAAGTCAGATTGCAAGGGCTTGGGAAGAAAGTAATTAGAGGTGAAAATGGAGGGAATGAATGCAGATGTTTTTCTCCTCAGGGATGTCACTGCAAAAGGGAGGGCAAAAACATGTTTAAAGGGCTTTTAACTCTGGTTTGTGCTCCCCAGCCATCTACTCCAGCCTGAATATTATTTTCCTGTGCTGTGAGCTGACAGGAAGTGTCAAGTTAAAAGAGAGTCAGACAGTACCCCCACAAAACAAATTCATCTGGGAACTTCCTTCCACTTTGAGGTGTGGTGGGAGGGCCTAGTGGAGGTGAATTAACTTGACGTAGGGGTGGAGTGGTGCCAATATTCCTTTATCTGCCATTCCATCACCTACTAACTTTTTCTGGATTAAGATGGTGAGCTGGATGTCTGGAGAAGGAACTGCTACGGGTGGGGGTTGATGGCTTGGAATTTATGAAAACATTCACATCGTTGCCCAAGATGAGACAGCAAATGAGATAACATATAAAAGCGCTTTGCAAACCTTCAGGTGCTCTGTAAAAGTTAAGCCATCATCAAGGAGGAAGCGATGGCAGCAGGTGGCACGAGAAGATTCAAGACAGCTAACGTTCTCTGGATGCTTCCAAAGTGTTGTTTCTTATAGAAAGGCGCCAGAAATCAGAAGCATCTCTAACCCTTCTTCCCCTTTCACCCAGTTAAAAAGAAACCAAAGGTTGAAACAGCGTGAAGGATGGGGGGGGAAAACACTGTAGAAGCTCCATGATTCCTAGGGGCTCGGAAAGCAAAAGCCACTCGCGTGCCTGCAGTGGCCGCTGAGAAGGTCGTAGAGTTTGCAAGGAGGGAAGCTGATTTGGATCGGCTTCAGCTGTTACTTACTCCCTTCCCCAACAGCAGGGCAGCCCCTCCCCCCTCCAGGCAGCACCAAACTCACCAACCTACCTCTCGCACCTTCCAGGAAAGAAAAGACAAAGCTGGGGTGAATATGTGTGTGTTGTGTGTGTGTGTGGGGGGGGGGGGGGGGGGATGTGTGTGACTGGGAAGAACAACACGGGAAAAATTCCCCCAAAGATGACGGCTGTTTCTGCAAAGTACTAGTTGGGGAGAGGTAGGAAGTAGTGGCACATCTGAACGGGAGGAGAGCCCGGCTGAAGGATACCCAGAGAGGACAGAGGACAACCTTTAGTAGTAGTAGTACAGCAGCGGCGGCGGCAGCAGCAGCAGCAGCAGCTCAGTAACACGTCCCCAGGAGACTAGCAGGAGCAACACGTGATGTGTCTACTTATCAGGGTGAGAGAGGGAGAGTCACTGAGTGAGAGAGGGAGAGTGAGTGAGGGCAAGGAAGAGGGGAGAAGAAGGGGGAGAGGGATCGACCCCTAGAAACGACTTTAGGGCGAGGTGGGGTTGTCTCCAATGCCTTGCCCATCTTCCTCCTTCTGGGAGAAGAGGAAGAAGGGAAGTTATTGTGAAGTTGATGAACTTTGCACATCCAGAAACGCCATTTTGATTCCTTTTCCGGAACAACTTTGCATCTCTCCTTTTTCCCCCCCTCTCCCTCTCTCCCTCTCCCAAGCCCATCAGTCACCATTAAATCATGTCTCGGCGCAAACAACTCTGCCCGGTAGAGACGCTAACCGTGAGTACAAGAATGTGGTTCTGTCTAGCTTTAACTGTTGCAAAGATGTATCCGCTGCCTGAGTGAGAGCGCTCCTTCGGAGAATTTGGGGGATAAGAGGCTTGTAGTTTTCAAAAGTTGGTTAGTCAGTTTCAGCGCTCTGCCTTCACCTTTAACCAAAACTGCGCGCTGCGCGTTCTTTTCCCTAAAGTTTGGTTGGCAGTGATGATGATGAGTTTGTGCAGCCTTTTTCCCTTCTGCTCCTCCCTCCTCCTCCTCCTCCTCCTCCTCCTCCTCCTCCCCCCTCCCCTTCCTTTGCTCCTTTTCCCTTCCCTGTTGCTGACTCTCCACCAACCAGCTCCCTGAGAGCTGCAGCGGCCGCGGCAGCAGCAGCAGCACCACCACCAGCACCAGCAGCACCAGCACCAGCACCAGCACCAGCGTTCTGCCTGCAGGACCTGATGCTCATCCATATTAAACCGTCTGAGCTCAGGAATCCGGCCAGCTCATCTCCTCCTTCTCCTGCTGCAAAGTTTATTTTTAACCAGCAACCACCAGAACTTGGATGGTGCGCGGACTGCCAGCCAGAAACATCTCTTTTAAACGCCACTCTCCATCTTCCGCCCACCCTCCTCCAACTTTTTTTTTCTTTCCTGAAAGGGGAGGGGAAACTTTTTTCCCTTCCCTCCCCCCTTTTACATATTTGAAAGTCATTCTTGAGAGCTTTTTCTGAACTTTTTTTTTTCTTAAATGTTCGCCAAGTGGAGATGAAGACGCCTGCTTCCAGGTACCGAGGGCTGTGAGCTGGGTCTGACTTGTTCCCTTTTCGGTGCTTCTCGGCTCGGTGGAAGCATCCGTCTGCGCCTTTCACGTTCGTACTTTGATCTCTCTGTCTGTGGGTGTCTCCGTCTCTCCCTCCCCTGCTCTTCGAAGTGGGGGGGTGCGTGTGCGCTTCTCTGCCCCCGCTTCTTCTAGTCTCTAACGATCTTCTCCGTGTTTTCAAAGTTTAGCAGTCCCGAGCCGTACAACTTAGAACACGGAGTTAGTGGGGTGGGGGGGAGGGGGAATCCACTTTATTCGGGGAGTACTTTAAAAAAACTTTACTTTCCATTTGCGCGGTGCCCAAGGGAAGCGATTGTGTTCGGAGCCCATCTCTGAGTGTGTAACACACTCCGGGGAGGAAGAGCCCCGCCACGCACACGCACACGCAACATCACGAGTACAGGAAGACGCCGAGGAGCATCTGAAACCGGGAGACTTGTGGAGATAGATGATCCCGGCTGGGGGGGCGGGGGCGGGGGGAGGGGGAGGACTCGCACCACTTGTGCCCTGCGCCCTCTGGACCAGCCGGGGAGCGTGGGCTCCTCACCTCACCTTCCTCCTCGCATCCATTACCGACGGCGCTGCCCGGCCGGGAGGTCGCGCTGGGGAGGAGGGCGATGGATGGCGGGGGCGAGATGGACTGGGGGAGGTGAGCCGGGGAGGGCTGTTGCTAATTGAACGTGGCAAGATGCCTTTTGATCTCCGCATCCACCCCGCCACCACCACCAAAGTTTTCCTGGCGTCTTCCTCGTCGGCCTCCCCCTCCGCACCCCCCCACCCCGTCCGCCTCGCCCTCTCCCCCACCCCCACCCCTCGGTCTCTTAGGAAACTGCGACCTTAATGGTTGCTAAGAAGCAGGGGAGGTCCTTCCCGTCCCCAGGCCACCCCCCCGCCCCCACCCCACCCCTCCCTCCCTCCTCCCTCCCTGTGGATCAGCACTTTTTTCCCCTCTGGATGGGGTCGCGAGGAGGATGTAGCTCCTCGGTCCGTCGGCCTGCCCTGCCCTGCCCGGCCCGGCGGTGAGTACCAGCGGCCGGAGCCTGCGCCCTCGGCGCGGCCAACTTCTCCCCGGCTGCGTGTTACTTTTTTTGGCCGTGGAGAGCTGGGGGTGGGGTGGGAACGCGGCGCCGCTCCGGTCTTCCAGGGATGCCCCGCCGGACTCCCGGGGCCAGCCCAGCTTGTTGTCAGGCAGAGCCTCGGAGCTGGTGGACACGGGGATGTCCAGTTGGTGGCCGGAGAACTTTTCTCTTTTTTTGGTGCCCTCGGGGAAGTTGTGTGTGTGTGTGTGTATACGTGTGTGTATGTGTGTGTGTGTTCCTGCGTTGGTGTAGAGGCCAGGGAGATTCCACTTTGTCTGCTCTAAGTGGACCTCACTGGTGGACCGGGATCCTGCGAGTCCCTGGGTTGCTGCTGGCGTAGACCGGGGCTGGGTTCTGCAATGCATCCTTGATGGGTTATAAAAAGAGGAGGAGAGCATTTCTCCTTGCTCAGCAGATTTGTCCTCCCTTGCTCTTACTGGTTAGGAGATAGAACGTGAGCCCAGATCCGGACGAGCAGTTCACATTCCATTACGAAATTCTACACGGCTTCAGAGGCAGCAGCAGCAGCAGCACACAACTCATGCACTTCTGCAGAGTGTGGGGAAGGGGCGGGGGAGAGGATGAAGAAGAGGAAGAGTGCGTGTCTTTCTAAAAAGCAGGCTAAACCGTGTTCTCCTCCGGGGAAAAGTGATCCTTCATCTTTCCCTTAAAGTTTTCAGCCCTTCCGGAAAGTATTGGAAACAAAGTTTGTTACTTGGATGGGTGATGCTGGAAACAGCAAGGAGGAGAGTCTTGAAATGATTTCAGCGGATACTGAGATGTATAACAGTATTTTTCGGGTTTGCCCTATAGATATATGTAGTTACTATTCAGGAATTTATCCTGAAATTGTTGTAACTCATGTTTTAAATCAGATGGAAAAGAGAGATGGAGGAGGGAACTTCTTTCATCAAATATTTTTCTATTCCGGGAACTCTTCAAAGGCATCCTCTAGATGTGATTACTAAAAAAAAAAAAAAAAGCCAAAGACATGATTTGATAAAGTTCTGAAGTTACAGGTCTTGGCTAAGAATTATGATTTTAAAATACTTAGTTCCTGCTATTCCTTGGAGACTCCCACAGAGGTTTTGGTTGAATGATTTTAAAGGATGCTTAAAGTAATTCATGCTTAAGTGAGCCATGATAATTTTAGAGTCTTAAGTTTTTCAGCTTTTTATGACTATGCACAAAGTCCTGAAATGCAGTTTTTTAACAGACTAATTTTTAATTTATAACAGAATGGATCGATATCAATTCTTTAACCAAATGGACATTCACAACTTTCCTGTTGAAGGTTTATTGAGGCTTACAAAAATAGTTAGCTGTCTTACCTGGTACACTTTAGATTTCATTTTGGAGATTCACTTAAAAAAAAAAAAAAACATGTTGATAAATTGGACCTTCATCAGGTAATCCACCTAAAAGCAGTTAATGCTTTCTACTATTCTTTATAAAGATGACCTGCTCTCTTATTTTCTTCAGTTCCACATCTCATTGTTTAGAAAACTCAAATCAGCCATATTTTCTCCAGTCATTGAAAAGATAGGCTCTTCTTGTTTCTTAAAGTTTGGTTGTCTATGAAAAGGAAATTTTTTTCTTTTTTTCTTTTTAAGAGGTAAGTTAATGGGAGATGCTTCTGTGGCTTACTCTGTTGTGAAAAAGTAAATGTCTTGCCACGTTGTTTTAGATTTTTTTCAGGTAACTTTTTTCTCATCAGAGCTTCAGAATGGAAGTTGTTTAACAGACAAGTTTGTGTACAGTGTGGTACAGTGTGTCATTTTGACCCAGTTAGTCCAGGTGGTGCATCCATCCCTAAAAGTTTGCCCCATCAAACAAGTGACCTTTTCTTTGACTGGTCTTTATTTTGGATTTTAAGGTCACACTGAAACCTAATATTGAGATGTTTAGATTTAAATAGAATATTTAGATCTAGTCCAGTTAGAAAGTTCTAAGACAAAAAACCCCAGCTCATACACCGTTTTTCCCCCCTCATTTGCTGTGATGGTATGTGAATTTGCCATTTTAGAAGTTCTTTTTGTAAGATTTTTATCTAATGTGATATCCTAGTTTAAAAAGGTTTTTCATTTTCCCAGTTTTTTTTGAGGGACTCTGGATGACCCTGTTGGTAATATAAATTTAAGGCATGAGAATTTTTGTAAAGCCCTAAAAGAAAGAGAAATGTGTGTAAATGTGGGCCATTATTTTCATTATCATACAGACTGGTTAAAACATGGTCACTGGAGACTCTCAGAGGTGAACTCTTTCATGGTTCTGTTCATTATCCTTTTTAAAAGTAGGTGGTGCTTAGAAGGTCATAGGATAAGTGTTGCTAAGCAGCTAAACAGAAGGATGCTAAAATTAACCCAGCATTTTGTCAGAGCATTCCCTCTTTTAATAATATTTATTACTTTTAATTTCTGCACTCGGTTTAATTTTTGAAATAAGGGGGAAAAGGCTCTTCATTTTTTGCAGCCATTACATGAAAATAACCTTTTCCCTTTTCTAAGTACCTAATTGATGTTTATTGCTTTCTGACCATGGGAGAGGTGTCAGATGGCAGCCTCTTCAGACAGACTCCTTGAATAGAGGGAGATATTACCAAAGTGTTACACACTTTGTGTTACACACATGACATGGGTTCATGTGTGTAATAGCATCCTATTTCATGAAGTAATAGAACTTTCACATAAGCCATAAAGTGATGTTTTATGAAACAAAAAATAAAGTTTGCATTCAAAAGGAAAAAATGCAATATAGTATCAATATGGACACTGTCTCTACTGATAATCTCCCTTTTAACTGTGATAATCATTCATTCCCTAAGATTAGGTCTAGAGAATGGTTTTTCCTGTCTCCTCCTTCTGCCCTTCTCCCCCCTCCCAATGTCTCACTTTATTCAGGACAAAGGTTCAGAGATAACTTTTCACATGTAATTTTTTTGAGAGTAGTTGTGATAGCCTAAATATACTTTTCAAATAAGAACTTAGATTTTGGGGGTAGGGGAAGAGAAATTTGGCAAAGATTACTGCCAAAGGTTAAATTCCACTTAAAATGTCCTTGGTGAATGAAGTGGGGAATCTAATAGAAGCCAGAGTTGATAGCCAGCATCTTTTCTTGGTTGAAAGGTAAACCTACATTATTGGGTGGTGGAATTGCTTAAAATATAAACTTCTCTTACTAGGACAAGCTCTTAGAATATCAGGTGAAATTCATTAACAGTTTTGATTTCTAGAAGTAGGTTAAGAGCTGAATATGGACCTTCGAGTCTTGGGACTTAATTCTGAAGAGGAGAGTGACCTAGGCTAGGGATATAAAGACCAGCTGGAGAGCAGTACTTACCCTGCCCTCAAGGAGCTCCTAGTCTGAGAATTTCTGCTGGGAATGTTTTTCTTTTATATTTGCAACCCAATAGATGCAAGTTAAGACAATTGAGTTCATCTGTGTCATTTTAGGTTACCTTTGGCATGTAAATATTTCTCTCCTAGTCACTCGTACCCTTGGGAGTTCTCACTTACTTGCCCACAGTCTTTGTGAGTTCTTGTGTTGTTTCTGGAGAATGAGATGGAGAGAGAAAATGAATCTGTTCCCCTTGGCAACCTTCATTTTGGTGAATCTTGTTTTTAATGGTAGTTCTGTATGCTGGGTAATCAATCAAGGTGGTTCACAGTGAATAGGTGCTTCAGACAAAAGAAGTAGGAATTGGGTGGAGATTGTTTGTTCTGTGTGATTCAAACAAGTAATGCTAGGAGAATTCCAAGACCTAGAGACTTGGGTAGCTGAATATTTCTGAAAGGATTCGCCCTCGGACTACTCTCTAGGGTGGGTGGTACTGATAGGGGTGGAGAAAGCAGTTGAACCTCCCCCCACGGGCATTGTCAGACTTCTGAACACCCCCGAGAAAAAAGTCACAGGAGGGGTGACCAGATAAAGCCCTTATTCACTGCTGTGTATTTATATTTTCACCTTAGTTTGTTTAGTATTCCATGACTTTTTACAATGGAATAGAAAAGCTGTTAAATAGTGTAGTTCTTTAAAAGGATTCCTTTTTAATTTGATCACTCACTAGTATCTACTGGGAAGATTCAGTAAAGTAATCGTGTTTTAATAGGTCCCTTTCATTTTGATGATCCCCTTTTTAACACATATTCAGTGTTATTTTCACAACCCCTCCGAGGTAGGGCTGCCGGCATTTTACAAGTGTGTCCAAGGTCAATCAGAACCGGGGTTCTTCAGCCCTGGCCCAGTTTTAACCTTGACTCTTAGTGCTGCATACTATACACAGACTTTTCAGAAAGTCAGCTTTGATTATCAGAACACTGAAACCTAGGGATTAAAGCTTTTCCAGTTACTTAAGGTTCTTTTGAAAGTCATTCTATAGTTGTAGTAGATGTAGGCCTTTTTTTAAACTTCAGTCTTCTCCATCACATTTTTACTGATGAGTATAAAATGTAACAGCACAGTATATATGAAAGTTTTAAAGGAGTACCATTCCTTGATATCTACATCTAGATAGAGGGGTGTGTGTACGAGTGTGTTCCCATTCAGGAGACTTTTCAGCCATCCATTTGTCCATTTCCTTAAGCAAACACTATTTCCTTAGTGTTTTCTGGTCCAAATTGGAGGAACTCCTGTGTTCCTCATTAATTGAATGCTGGAGCACAAACATAATTTTGGCAGGCACTTACTAATGAGAGACTCACTTAGGTATTTTATTTCGAGAAAATGGGGAGTCAGTATCTGACCTAACATTCCAAAAGGCAGTCCACAGGTGAGATGTTTTTTTAAACTTTACAAACATTGGTAAAGCATTTAGCATCTCACTTCATTGTTTGGGATGTGACACCATTGTACCTAGGAGTCACTGAGAGACTAAGGAAACGGGAAAAGAGGAGGAAGATGAGAGGGAAGTGATGTGAGGGGAGGGTTGTGAATAAGTAACATTTACATGTTTTATAACACTTGAGCCTCACTAAAACTAAGAGAAGTAGGCAGCTAGGTGGCGCAGTGGATAGAACACTGGACCTGGAATCTTAGAAGACTTGAGTTCAAATGCAGCTTCAGACACTAGGTGTGCACTACCCCTCAACTCACTGAGCCTCTGTTTGCCTCACTTTCCTCATCTATAAAATGGGGATAATAATAACACTTTGAGAGTTGTTGTGAGACTCAAATGTGGTACCATATATGAAGCACTTGGCAACAGTATCTGGCACATAGTAGATGCTATATGAACATAACTATTATTATTACTGAAGGTTTATTATCTCCATTTTATAGATGAAGAAGCTCGAGCTCACCCATTTTCACACAATATGTCAAGAGGTGTCATTTGAACCCCAAATTTTCTGTCTTCAAATCCATCCCACCACTATGGAGATAGGTACCTGGTAGAAAGTAGCAATTGATCCCTGCCCATAATTGGTGACATGCCACTTGCCACAGGCCTGTTGTGTAGAAATGTGATTTTATATACTGATCTACTGCCTTGGCTCTTACTTAAGAGTTACTTCAAAAAAATAATAAAAAGTCATTTGTTTTAGCAAGCCAAACTAGAAGAAGCAGCTTTTTCATATTTATTCACACCGATAGACAAGTTTAAAGCTATCCCTTTAACCAATCTGAAAACCTCATGATGACTGCTACCTGATCTGTAAAATCTACAGTAATATAGCATTCTAAGACAGGAATTAGTAGAAGGCTTGAAGGAGCTACAGGTTATGTGTGAAAAATGTTAATGTGGCTCAGAAGTTATTGTCGGATTGGATTTAAACATCAGGAGGCTATATATCTAGGTGTTGATAAAAGAGTTTTAAATTGTAGAATTAGGCACTGGACCTGTGATTCCATTTATAGGAAATTATAGAGAGGTTAAAATAAGTTTTACTGGATGGGGTTTTTTTTTTAATTAAAAAGGAAAATTTTACACTGTGTCTAATTACCTCGAGAGTTGTCACACTATGGTCTTTCCTAATTAGAGCCATGTTTCACCGCTCTCTGTTTGAAGTTTACATGAATTGGGAGAGATGGGCAGGCAGATCAAAGGCAGTGCATTTCATAGCTTCCAGTGTGTATGCCCATTTGCCATGCTTACAGTTTTATTTCATTAATGGTAGGAGTTAATAGGAGTCTTGACCTGCACACAGTTTGACTTTCTGCTTAGTTCACTGTCTGGACTTTTAAAAAAAATTCAACAAAACTCCTGACATATGCCTTATTTTATTTATTATGTAATCTGAGTGGATATAGATAATTTTTATAAATTGAGTTACCTTCAGAATGCAGGTGGAATTTCTTAAAGGATTTTATGTTGAATCTCTTGAGCACAAGCAATTGTTCCAAATTAAATTTTTTTTTCAGGTTTTTAAGTCAATTTCTTAAGTTTGGATAGGTTAGAAAAAGGAAAGGTGATTTAAAGTATCAGTAGATAGTTAAATGTATATAATAGTGATGTATGGTATGTAGTATGAAATAAATTTTCATATACTGCTGAAATTGTAAGGAACTGTAGAGATAAATTTGAAGATATGTTGCTAAAATTAACTGATTTTATTCATTATTCAGCCATTAAACTATAGTTTGGGCTCAGCAGTACACAACTAGCTACAATTACATCGAAAAGTAATTTTCTGGTATAGAAAACTTAACTGCTTAAGAAAAACTACATCAATTTTGTACTGATGTGGAAAAGGGATTTCTAAACAAGTCATTCTTCTGGCCTGGGGGGTGGGTAGGTGGGAATTTGGCTGCATAAATAATGCCCATGCTTTATGGATATGATTAGATTTCAGAGTAAATATACTCGGCCATGTTTAAGAGTTGTAATAACTCATTGTAAATGACATGACAACCCTTTAATAGAGGTAGTGGAAATACGATTCTTTACAGATAAGAAAATTGAGACGTTGAATGGTAAAGCAACTTTTCTCAGCTCATAATATTAAGTTTTTCAAAGTAGTATCTTGTCATTCAGTCAGCTTACTAATTATTGACTATGTTCCAGGCACTGTGCTAGGCACTGAGGATATAAAGAAAGACAATAACACTAACAAGCCCAAACTCTTACTTTTATGTACTCTTTACTACATCAGCAGTGTCTTTACTGCCTGCTAAGGGAACACCTCAGACAGATTTCCTGGTTTGAGATTTGATTAAAACTAATTTGACAATCTTTTTTTTTCTTCCAGTTTTGTAAACTAAGCACAGCTTAATAGAAGCTACAAACATATGCTTCTGATTTAGTTTATATTCAGTTCATCAAAAAGATGATTTTGAGAATCATTTGGTATTTGTGAAGTTTTTTTTTTAGGAATTTTATAATTCCATTCTTCTTTGCAATAGAAATGAAGTGTTTGTTACCTGTAGATAGAAAATAAGTTGCACAAATAACCATATAAGATTCTTATTTTGAATATTTTTCAGGTGAAGCATAAAACCAGTTTTAGCAAGTTAGGGGCTTAATCAACATTCAGGAAGCTTAGCTGCTGGCTTGCAAGTGATTGTATTTCAGAGCAGTTACGAAGCAGAAGGTTAAGGTGATTTTCTGCATAATAAATATGCAGGGTTTTGGGCCAAATTATCCTGAAAATTTGTATATTTGCCCTGTAATTAACCCAATTGAAAAATTGCCCTAATGCTGAACCTTGGTATCAAGAATTCTGGCATTTCAGACAAATCATCACCTTAGCGTATGCAAAGTACAATAGATTTCCTGTAGTCCAGCTTCCTCATTTGACAAGTGAGGAAACTGAGCCTAGAGGTTAAAATCTGGTCTTCTTTCCATTACATTCTTAACCTCTAACATCCTTACATTGTTTCTACAGTTTTGATTTACTTTATTTAAAGAAATTTTCTCCCCCATTTCCATTACTGTATGAGGCGCGGCATAACCAAGTCAGCTCCTGTGCTCCCTTGGTTATCCCTTCGATGTCAGGGTTCTTATGGGAGGGTACCGACAAGAATCCCATGGGAGGGGCAGGCAGAAGTATAAGTTCTGATCCCATACTGACAAGATCACAGATCCTTTTAAATACGGAGAGCTCGTTTTATTTGTAACAGGCCAAACCAATGGATGTCTGCCTTGGGGTGTCAGATGTAGCTCTCATATTCGCATAGTGCTTTATGGTTTCTGAAGAACTTTCCTCAAAACACCCCTGTGGAGTAGGTGGTTGTAAGTGTTCCTATCCCCAGTTTACAGATAAGTAAATAAGCCAAATCACTCTGCATGCAATCAGAGTTGGAAAAGGAGCCCAAGGCCTCTGACCAAGCAAAGTGCAATTTTCACTACACCCAGCGGTGCATTCACCTCCCTCTTATAAAATAAAGCTTCTTGAGGGTAGAGACTATGGTATTTTTTTTTCTCTTTGTAATCCTAGCATTTAGCACAGTGCTTAGTAAACACTCTTTGTTCTGTGTGATGGGTAGCTTAGCTTCAGGGAAGATGGTTGCTGTGCAGATGCAAGTAAAGTAGTATAATAGTATCTTAAAAGATACAACACTGCTGCAAAGATACTCCTTTAGAAATTGTCTGCTGAAGGGTAACATTGGAATGTAGATAGAGAGTATGGGACTTGGGGGTTTGGAAGACCTAGACCTAGGTTTGAATTCTGTTTTAGACACTAGCTGTGTGATCCTAGGTAGTTCACTTAACCTCTCTGTGCCTCAGTTTCCTCATCTGTAAAATAAAGGGGTTGAACTTGAAGGCCTCCAAAGCCCCTTCCAGTTTAAGGCCGTGATCTATGCTATCCCTAGCCTTTACCTAGATGAATTATCTTTTAGTGTATTTGGTTTTCATTGGAAGCATGAAATATTTTGGATTTTCTACATGTCTGCAGTCAGTTGGTGATAAAAAGACAAAAATGAGACAGTTCATTCATCCCCAGTGAAGTTGAGTAATTACTTCCTATTAAACGTAAGGAAACCATTAGGCAGCCTCAGGAAGAAGTTTTAGTGATGCCTCCTGATCTGGTTGGGGTTATACTGCTTCTTATACTTTTATGACCCACCTTAATCTCAAGGGAGCTTAAAGCATGCCCAGATGAATGACCTATGCTCTATGGGATCAGCTGACTCAGGTAAATCTCATCTTTCTTTTGCAAGCCAATTGCTTTCTCCCCAACTTGTATATAACCCCAGATAGTGTTGGGTTATGTATAAGTTGGGGAGAAAGCAATTGGCTCCATTTCCATATAAAAACCATTTTTATATAGGTGGAAAACTTGGGACATGAATTACACAAGAAAATATAAACTAGAACTTACAGTATCAAATTGTATTCTATTTTGAGTGTATATTTGATGTTTCAAATCAAGAAATTTGGGCAAAACCATCCAGTCATTTCAACCTTGTTCTTTTCTCCCCCACCCCACTATGTAGCCCCACAATAAGATGGCACTATGAAAAGAGAATTCTTTGAACAGATTTTTAGGTAAACACCCCCACCCGCATTAAATATTGAAGTTCTACACTGGTGTAGTACTAGAATGTCCTTATTTAACATTCTAACAAATACAGTAGTTCTCACCTGATCCTGCCATTCTGGAATTGTTTTTTAGGGGAGGGAGGTATGGTTTGGGACCCTATGAGATAGTTAAAGTTCCAGAAAAACCATGTTGTATGACTTTATGACCCATAACATGGACCCTGTTTGGTGTACTTTGTAATGACTCCTCACAAAACAGTACTCTGTACTTCAAACACATCCTTAGCTTATTAGTGAGTGGATAGTGATGCTAAAAAAGTTTGGTTAATTTTTAAAATTTCTCAAAATATATTTTTCCACTGACTCTTACTACTTTTTTAATGTATTAAAGTGGAAATGAGCTAATGTGGCCTAGAACTCTGGTCTGTAGCCAGGGTTCAACGTCTGCCATTGACTCATTGGCTATGTGACTTTGGACAAGTCACTAGACATTTCATTGCCCTATGCAGCTCTCTTAGAGACTATAAGGTAGGTACTCATCAGTACTGGCAAAGGGGGTTAAGAAAAGTATGAGCCTGGCCAGATTGCAGAGTACTGACTGCTCTGGGTTGTTGTTTGTTAATTTGTTTTGTGTTGTGTTTATGATTTTTTGTTTGGTTTTTTTGGTATGATGGAACTCTTTTCTTGCTCCTGGAATAAGTACTGAATTTGGAGTCATAGGTCATAGGCTCAAAGGCAGAATGGGAAGGACCCTCAGAGGACATCTGGTCCAGCTCCCTCATTTTACAGTTAGGAAATCTGAGGCCCAAGGACATTTAGTTATTTGTTATTCAGGCAGTACCTCCAGCCTGCCCATTTACCAGCTGTGTGATCTAGGGCAAGTCAACTTTGACTATGGCAGAGGTGAATTAGATGATCTCTAAAAAACCCCTTTTCAGGTCCAGTGACTTGGCTAACTTCTATAGGAAGTACTGAAACAGGTCTGTGGTATATACTGTTGAAGCTTAAAATTCCAAAAAAATTCAGAAGTAGGAGTTAGGAAGTAAACTAATAGAATGGTGATAATCATTATTATGAAGTGTTGAGCCAGTTTTCAGAAGAGTACAGATGAAAGGTCAAAGGTTGCTTGCTTAAGGTAAGTTGTCCTTTTCCCCAGAAGTCCTTCCCAAATTGCTAAAAAGTGTGGTATTGTGACACATGCTGTTGAAACTGTTTTACTCTTAGAAAATGGATGCTCTGCTGGAGATTAAGTGTACTAACATGTTTGATCTTGTTGCTGTAATAAGCACTGAGAACAGGAATGGGTCACTCCCCCTCCCACATCCCCCCAAGATCTCCATGTAGATTTGAATGAAGATGTTTGAGAAGTCTGTTCCCCAGTTAACTCTGTTGTGAAAAAACAAGCAAATTGTGTACTTTTTTAAAAACAAAAAGTGGGGGTGGCGGTATGTGCTGCACTAGGGATTGGTCAAATTGCTAATGGTTAGAAAATAATTCCAAAGGGGGAATAAATATCATTTCTATTACTGTTACCTTTCCAGTAAAGAAGATCCTGGAAGTGATAACACCTTGGTCTTCTGGAGGTCCATTGTGGTTAGTGGAATGCCTAGAATCTGAACTTCAAGATTACAGACATCCTTGTCGTCCCCCCCCTTTTCTGTTTAATAGACAACAATTTGATTTCTATATGTTCTATACTCTAGGAAAAAAACATTACATAAATTTCCTTTAACTCTCACTCAAACTGAAAAGTCATGCAGGCATTTTTTTTGTTTCTCCCTTTTTTAATGATAAATTTGCCGCCTCCCCTTTTTTTTGGTTAAATTTTTATGCTGAAACCTGATATAGATAGGCAGTTTGAAGAGACAAGAAAATAAAGTGTTGCTATGTAAGACTGATGGTTGAGGTCCATGAGCACAAGCCTAGTTCCATTACCAAATCCCAAATACAGAAGAAATGCAAACATGACAAGTTATCTATAACTCGAGGTTATTTGTAGCAATCCCTGTGCACGGCATGGTGTGGTCTAAAAATTTTTTATTGATATCTTCTCAGCTACATTTGTCAAAGTTTTCCATTCTTTTCTCTTTCCCTGAGAGCTTAAAAAAGGAGTTTTAAGGTATGGAAAAAGTCTTAACATTATACAGCGTTTCACACCCATACTTCACGCAGAGGGACAGGAAGGTTCCTCTTTTTCATAGCTTTTCTTTGGGGCCAACTTTGGTCTTTATAATTTCTGAAGCGCTTACTTTTGATGGTTTTATTGTGTTTTTTTTTCCATTTATATTGCTGTGTAGTGATTGCACATTGTTTTCCTGGTTCTGCTTATTTTAATTTGCCACAATTCATAGGAGTCTTCTTGCTTCTCTGTATTCATCATACTCATTATTTCTTACAGCCTAGGAATGTTCCACTTTATTTTTGTGCCACAGTTTTTTAGCTGTTCTCCAATTGATAGCTACTACTTTGTTTCCAGTTTTTTTTGCTTCCACCGAAAGCAGTTATAAATATTTTGGTGAATATGGGACCTTTTCCCCTTTTTTTTGTCATTGACTTCTTTGGGGGTGAGGAAGAGGGTAACATGCTTAGCACTGAAATCTCTGGATCAGAGGGTGTGAACATTTTAGTCACTTTCTTCGCATAATTGAAGGTAGATTTCTGAAATGGTTGGGCCAATGGCATTTGGTAAATTATTAAAATAACTGTCATATCTTTTAGCCAAGAAGCTCTTGGATGGCCAAGACTAAGTCCCTTTAAAATAGTTTCTATCAATTCACAAATGAATTCATTCAACAAATAGTTATGGTATCACTCACTGAGCAAAATGTTGAAGAAATGTGACACTTCTGTACTACAGGAACTTTAGTTGGGGAGTCACCATGCAGGCATGAAAGTAATAGCTAACAGTGTACGTGATTTGGTGTCAATAAATGGTAGAAAGAAAAGGAAGTAAACTTATCATTATCTTTCCTCCTAAATTTTCCTCCCCCCACTTACTATATGGTTGAAAGCAGCACCTCCATCCTCCCAGTGTCATAGGCTCACGCACTGGTCACTCTGGAATCCTCACTGTTTCTCTCCTCCAGTTGAATCTATTGCCACGGACTTTCCCACATCTTTCATTTGCCCCCTTCTCTCCTCTGACACTGCCACCACCTGGTTCAGGCTCTCTCTGCCTCAAGCCCAGAGTATTGCAGTAGCCTGCTGGAGGGCCTGCACCAGTGCATTCTTCATTCAGCCACCAAGGTGATTTTCCTAACGTGCAAGGTTCCATCATATCACACACACCCACTACTCAGTAAACTCCAATGGCTTCCTATAACCTCCAAGATCAAATGCAAAATTCTCTGTTGTTCAGAGTACTTCAGCCTAACCTCCTCTTACGATTTCTAGTCTCCTTAGCCCTTACTCCCCACCATGTTTTCTTCAGTCCACTAACAGCTAGGAAACTGTTCCCTGAACAAGGTACTCCGCATCTCACATTCCATCTCTCAGCTTTAGGCATTTTTTTCTGGCTGTCTCCCATGCCTGGAATGCTCTCCCTCTTCATCTCTACCCTGTTTATCTCCTAGGCTTCCTTCAGATCTCAAGTAAAAAATCCCATTATACAGGAAGCTTTTTCCCCAAACTTTAATTTGAATGTCTTCCCTCTTTTTACTGTTTTCTGTTTATTGTTTACATGTTTGCTTATTATCTCTTCCCCCTCCCCACCCATCCGATTGTGAGCTTTTTAAGAGCAAGGACTGCCTTGCCTGACGCAAAGTAAGCACTTAATGTTTATTGACAGGTCAATATGGGTACGATTTGGGTTGGAGAACTGTAGGGACAACCAGAGCCCAGATTTAGGAATAAGCGTGGTGTGGTCAGGGGACCAGCCTTGGGGTTTTCTGTTAGTAGTGGAAGGTAAGACTTAGGAGTGGACCAGATTATAGAGGAACTTCATTTTATTTATATGTTTATTTTGGGCCTTAATTTTTCTTGGTGATGTAATGTGCCAAGTACCCATAAAGTGTGGGCAGCACATTTTCATTAGAAAGGCCAAGGAGATGATGAAATTATCTGGCATCAATTCCTATCCCATTGGTCCCTCTGACATGGAATGGGAGGCTTATTAATCAAAAGGAAGGAATGGATTATTCATCCTTTAGATTGATATTAGGTGAATTATCTTTGGTTTCTACTTGTGAGCTTTAAATTTAAGGCTGTTTTTTGAAAAAATTAGGAATTAGTCCCTTAAAATCTGAGCTGCTTAAAGGCTATTAGAGTTGGAAGAATTAGAGAAGGGAAATGGTTTTGCTGTGTGCCCAATGTTAAAGTTTGAAACATTAATTTTATTTTGTGCTTAAAAATTAAACCCAGATATTTCTCTAGTAACAGATTGTTTACTTGTTATCTATAGTAGCAGTAGTAGGCATGCTTTGGAAATTAGTAGCAAGGAAATATTGAATTCAAGTGATAACCTATATTTGCATAATACTTTGCATATAGTATATGCTTAATCGATATTTGTTGAATGAAATACTACTTTTCAGAATAATGAATGTTAGAGGTCACTTAATCTTTTCCTTCCTCCTCCCTTCCCATTTCAAAAATGAGTGACTTTATAGAAGTTAAATGGTTTGCCCAAGGTCGTAGAATTGAGTTAATTGGAACAACTGAAAATCTCTCTTCTGGTTCTTAGGCCTGTACTCTAATTCTTTACTTCTCCTACTATCAAAATTAGGAATTGACCTTTTAAAAAAGTGTCTGTTTTCTTACTTAGCTTATGGAAAGGACCCTTGTAAAGAGCAACAGGGGAGAGAGGACATCCTGTCTTCCTAGAAACTGTAGGAACGAGGTTGTCAGTGGGCCACTTCCCTGCCGCTTTGTTATGTCTCCTAACTTGGAGTAGGGCTGTCACCTGGGTACTCAGTCCATTTCCTAGTTCCTTTTTCTAATAGGATTGCTCCCAAGAATTATTTTGAAATGAGTAATAAACAGCCAGTATGTGCTGTTCAGTTATGCCTGCCCTCTTTCTTCAATATCATTTATTTTAAACATTTGCTTTTTTTAATTAATAAAAATATTTTTTTCCCATTCCCCACTCCTCTCCGCATTAGAAGAAAAAAAAGATGAAAAAAAAAAACCTTTCTCTACCCCAATCTGTTACCGAATCCATCATCTCTTGTTCAAGAGATGGATGTCTTGCTTTGTCATGGGTCCCCTGGAGACAGTGCATATGGAATTGAGTTTGACCAGTCAAACTTAAGCCTTTCAGATTTGTCTCTTCAGTGCTCTTATTATTTTTCTTCTAATTCTACTCCCTTTTCTATGCTTCAGTTCCAGCAAGTCTTCCCAGGTTTCTCTCTGAAATCATCCCCTTATTTTTTTATATAGCACAATGGTTATACATATACACTATAGTTTAACCATTCCTCAGTTGATGGGCCATCTCTTTTCAGTGCTTGTCAAGTATGGTCAGTTTTAGCAATGGAATTGCAAAGTAGAAAGAAAATTAGATTGAGTGGCCAACAGAAAGGTGTATCTGAGTAAGTCCTCATCTGTCTAATGCCTGTTCTGATTGGCTCAGTATGAGCTTCAGGTGAGGCAATATGTGTGTAAGTTTAGGCAGTTTCACTTCTTTAGTAGAGTAGATCAGATAGTGTTTTGTAAAGAAGTATGTGTACTTGAAAGCTTAGGGCCATGTTTAATTGATTTTTTTTTTTTAACTAATCAGTTTTTAACTAATTTTCCCCCTTTTCCCTGAAGATGTTTTAATCCTAGAAAAGTATGGCTGTAGGGAGGTTTTCTGAAGACAGGATAAGAGCAGTTGAAAAGTGGGAACACTTACTTCCAGCAAACAGCATTGAATTAAACACTGTTCACATTTCTCTCCGTTGCTTTTGCCTAGACTTTGGAGGCTTGAGGCTGCTAGCTCTGACAATTGTAGCCTGCCAGGTCCTGATGTGGATGAGTCACTTGTTCTGCAGGTAACTTGACACAACATTCGGTAATCAGTCATTCTGTAGGGTTGAAATTGATTGGAAATCTCCAAAACTCATTTTAGCCTCTACTACCACCAAGCTTTCTAAAAAAAGTTTTAAATTTGATTTTCTTTTTTTTCTTTCTTTGTCCCAACTTTTATTGAATGGCAAAATGCATTAAAGAATAAGCATCAGAAACAAGGGCCCTTGGATGACTAAATATTAGCTTATAAATAACTGATTCTTTTTTTTAATGACCATATAATCAAATTCTTAACCTGTCCTTGTTTATAATGACTTGCTAGGAGCCTTGGCTTGGGTAACTAGGATCTGCCCAGCCCCATTTTTGGCCCATTTTATTTCCTTCCTCTCACTTTCTTTCCTCCTTCCTCTCCCTTATGGTTCTAACTTTGAGATAGAAGCGGAGAGGAGCCTCTGTTGCTTGCCACAAAAACGACATTTATTCTTTGCATTTGGATGCTGCCCCTGTAATTTAATTTGCCCCTCTACTCAGCCCAGACCCCATATGACCAGCCATTTCAACATTATCTTCACTTAACACTTTAGAATCTGCCCCTTTCCCTCTTGACCTTTTCTGCCTTGCAAATCCAATTCCAGGTAGCTGTTCCTGTTTGTTGTTTGCCTCTGGAACTTCCTTGCCAGGGAGAGTCCTTGCAAATATGCTCATTGTGTCTACTTTAAAATCTTGCTGTCTAATTTCAGTTGTGGTTAGTAATACTTTTATTGAGCTCTTTCTGATTTCCTTTGGTACAATAGGTATTCTAAACCTTTCCCTTTGGCCCTTAGCTACCTCCCTCTCCTTGATTGTCCTCAGCAGATTAGTGCCTTCTTTCCTGAGGACCACATGCACTCTCCCTCATCTTCCCCTCTCTCCTCAAATTTATCATTTGTATTTTTGCCCCTCTCTTCTTTGCCTCTTGTTTTTAAGAACTGCCCCTCATCCTGCTCAAGGCTTACCCCCTGGACCTTGATTCTTGGTCTCATTTACAATGAATCCCTCTCCCCTTCTCTTTCCCATCTCTCTCTACCTGCTTTTTTCTTCCTCTATCTAGAATTAGGACCATGGAGATTCTAGTTATCTATATTCCCTGTCTCTTACTTTTTCTTTACCCACTTACTCCTTAACAGTTTATCTCTCAGTCCCACTCTTTGTACTGCAGCTTTTCAGCTGGTCGTTAGTGACCTCCTAAATCAATGAATCAGTTGATTTTCCATTCTTCATTCTCTTAAGTTTTGGGGCATTTGACACAGTTGCCCATCCTCTCCTTCCTTCTCCTTCATGGAATTTAGAACTGGAGAAGAGGTAGTCTGGTCCAGGGCCTTCAACTTACAGAAAGTTTGGTAAAGTGACTCCAAATCCAGTAATTGTTCTGATACACTCGGCTGCCTTTTAACTATTCTTGACTTCTGTGACAATAGAATCCTGCCTCTTTAGCCATTCCTCTTTGTCCTTTTATGAGTTCTCTCTTTGACCCCTCTAAGAAAAAAGCACCCCCAAGAATTGTTTCTGCTTGAGGTTCTCATTTTCCTCAAACTGATCTCATACATTCACAGGGTATCTGCTATTTTTTCTGAGGCATACCATTTGTATGCTACTCTGATCTTTCTCCCTAAGCTCCTGCAAGGCATGTCCGATCCTCCGTTTGATGTCTTCACCAGGTCGTCCTGTGGCAGTGTCAGACTCATCTTGTCCAGAACCCAACTCTTCCTCTCCCGTCTCCTCACCGAAGAAAACCAGATTCTCCTAACTCCTTTCTAACTCTTCAACAGTCACCCAGTTATCTGTGCTTGAAACCTTAGTCATCTGTGTCTCGTTCTTTTCCTGTCCCCCTCTTCTTTGGTTTTACCTCTGGAATATTACTCACATTAATCCATTCCTTTGCATACCTTATGCTAAATGTAACCAAATTAATCTCCCTAAATTACACCTTGAATCATGTTACTTTCTTATACGGAAAACCTTTCCTGAATGATTTTGCCATTGCTTTTTGAATCTTTAAACCCTTCATCCAGACATCCCAGGCTCTCTCTAGTCTGGTCATAGCCTGCCTTTCTAACTTTATTACCAGTTACTCTTCAACACGTGTTTTATGCCCCAGCCAGCTGACCTACTTAATATTTCTTAGACATGCCTTGTGTTTTCCTCCCTGCTTACACTGCTCACTCTACCTGGATATGGGTGTCCTCTCTCTGCTCATAACCTTCACCCATTAACATTGCCATGCCCCTCATCCAGTCACCACCTCGTTCTTGTCCCGTCCTAGAAGCCTTGACTAACTTGTTTACCATCAAGCTTTGTGACCTTGGGCAATTCACTGAATTTCTCTGAGTTTTAGTTTTCTTATCTGTAAAATGAGACTAGATGGTCTGGAAGATTAATTCCAAACCCTAATTTTTTTGTGGGGGGAAGGGGGATGTAATCTCTTATTGCTTCAAACTCCTGTTTCCTTTTCTGGCCGTGTAGATTGCATATATGGGAATGTCTCTCCTCTCATCCTCTCTTTTCTAAATTGTAAGCTTCTTTAGGTCAGGGACTGCTTTGCTTATCTTTATTTTCTCTGTGACAAGGCATGTAGTTGTGCCTTCCACAGAGTGGGTAATCAGAGTATGTTAACTGAATAGAATAAAATTCTCAAAAGTTTTCCCTCTTTGTTTTAGAAAGAAAAAAAGCTGTCTTTTCGTATGTTATTCATTAAGATTCTTCATTTTTTAAAATGCTTTTTGTTTGCTCTAGAATAATTAACTTTTGCTTTTTCCTTCATTTGGTGATGTGCTGTGCCAAAGCTATAAGAAAATAATAAATCTTAAGTTTAATTCCCCCTTCCTTTTCTGCTGTGTTAACCCCAGGTAGTGAAATGAGCTTAAATGAGCTTAAATCATTACTGACCTTGGACAAATGGACAGTTCTTTGGCTTTTGGCAAAATTTTGAATGAATCCAATGTATATTTCCTATACTTAGTACTGTAGAATTTAATTATATTTTAAAAGTATTTTTGCTTTTTTTTGCCCACTGATATACCTTTATTTTGTTTTGGATAGGTAAATTTACATCTGTTCCCTGAGCATTGCTACCTGTTGACAGGAAAAGCATGGGATACTTTAGACTGGGATTAAAAATATGCTATGAATTGTCCATCATCAGATAGTTGAGAATTGACTTCATTTTAATGGAATCTTTAACATCTTTTATTTTGGAGAGATGAGGTTGAAAAGGTAAAAAAATATATTGAACATTATTATTAATTACTTGGATAGGGGACATAAATGGTGTGCTTTATAAATATGCAGATAACAAAACTGAGAAGACCAATTAACATTAGCCTAAAATTAAATAAAATAATGACAGATTAGAACTTTGGGATGAATAAAACAAGATAATTTTTAAATATTAAATAACTTATTGATTTTTTTTTTTACATATAACCTACATTTCCCACTTGCCTCCCAGAATGTTATAGATGATACTTAAATAGCAACAAATGTAAAATTGTGTTGGTTTGTTCAGTTGTGCTGACTCCTCAGGACCCTATTTGGGGTTTTCTTTGCAAAGAAATTAGAGTGATTTGCCATTTTCTTCTCCAGTTCGTTTGACAGATGAGGAAACTGAAGCAAACAGGGTTAAGTGACTTGTCCAGGGTCACACAGCTAATAAGTGTCTGAGGCCAGATTTGAACTCAGGAAGATAAATCTTCCTGACTCTAGGCCTGGCACTCTATCCACAGTGCTGCCTAGCTAGAGATGTGCTTTCCTTTATGTAGAATGGTAGTAAATGTTAGGTATAATGCGCTAATCGGAATTTCTTCAGTCGCAAAAAAAAATACCATGTTTGAAAAGTTGTTGACTCAAAATAAGAAAATGCTTATAGATAAACACTGTTGCAGGGAGATAGCTCCTTTTTTTCTTACAGCATTCTTTTGGATTCTGGTTTCTTTATTTTGACTCCTGTATCCACATGTGGCTTCGTAACTTCAGCTCGTGTATTTGTGATAGAGAAAAGAAGGCAAACATGTATATACATATATATAACAAATGTCAAATACAGGAGCAGCAATTTGAGCAGAGAAAGCACCCTTCTCTCTCTCCCCTCTCCTCATTAACCTGTTCAATCAACCAAGATTTTAAAATTAATTTTACAGTCTGTAGAATGATATAGACCTTTTTCTCTTTTTAATTATGATCTTGTAGAAGGAGTGTTGAATTTGGGTAAAGAGATGGAAGGAACCATGGCCTGGGAGCTGAGAGTCTAAACCTGTTTTTAAATTCTTACATAGCCATGAGTTGTGTGACCAGGAACAATTCAATTCACTTCACCACTTTGTACTACAGTTTTCTCATCTATAAGATAAAACAGTCATACTACATAATCAGTTCATCCTCAGGTTATGTATTAAATGCCTGCTATGTGTCAGACTCTGTGTCAAGAGGTGAAGATAGAAATAAAAAACTCTGGTGACCCCTTTCAGCTCTGAAATTCAGAGGCTTAATACTAAGTCTGACATTGACTGGAGGCTGCGTGACAGCGAACATTTTAAATCCCATGTGTCTGTCTGTAAAATGGGATTATTAAGGGTTTATTAAGGATGTAGTGATGCTTGTACAACGCACTGTAATCAATAAAATACACCTATGATTGGAGTTACTATAGATAAAATTAATTTGAAATGGAGTAGGAGAAAACTTGTTACCGTATTCTAAACTATAAAATTTTCTTTAAAGTAAGGTAGTTAAAAAGAGAGGAACTGTGAATTATACCTAACTTGAATGAACTTGCGCCCAGAGTTAGTAGTTGGTATTGATTCAGATAAGGTATGAAATAAACTCATATTGTTTTTGTAATTAACTAATTAACATTAAGTGCTCACCATGGAAGTAGTCTGAAAGGCCTTGCAATCTAGAGGTGGATTAGGGAGGTTTAGACACAGATATATAAATACAAAATATTGTATAGCAAAACCAAGTGAGGTTCAAAGGAAAGGCTGTCTCTTCTGGTAGGTGGGACGGAGCTAGGATGAGATCAAGGAAAGGCTCTTAGATGTGGGTAGTATGTTAATTGGACTTTTGTGCATAAACCCAAACTGGAGAAGGGGTAGGATATTGGTATAAGGAACAGAGACAGAAAACATCAACACCATTAATAGTAGTTATCATTTACACAGCACTATGTGCCAGCCCTTTTGCTATCCCTTTTTCATCCCATTCAGCTACAGCTGAAGAAACTGACGCAAACAGGTTCAAAGTCTTGGCTAGGATCAGACAGCTTGTATGTTGCTTGAAGTCAGTTCTTAATTCTAGGCCCAGCTATTCACTTAACTGCGTTTTAAGATTAGGGTATACTCAGAGTTCACAGGATCCGGTTTGGTTGGGTCACAGGGATTTTAGAGAAGAGTGTTATGAAGACAAATCTTTCCAAGTTTTTATGAAGCCATCCTCTTTTTCTTACAGCACTATAGTATTTCACCACATTTATATACTATAACTTCTTTAGCTGTGCGTCAGTTCATGAACTTGTCCTCGGTTTCCAGTTCTTTGCCACCACAAAAAGAGCTGCTAAATATATTTTTGTACCTTTGTGATCCCATGATCTTAATGATAGTACTAGGGGATGTTGCCAAGCTGAACAGGATTTGGTAACTCTTGTTAGTTTTGGACGTGGAACATGGAAGTTGGTGAGTTTATTAAGTACCTGCCTTGTGGGAGAGACAACGTGCAACATTATGTACAAATTAAATATAGGATAAATTGGTGGTACTGAAGCTAAGATTTAGGAGGACTGGGAGAGGCATCTTGTAGAGGGATGGGACTTAAGCTGAGACTTGGAGAAAGCTAGGAGCCAAAGTTGAGGAGATGGTTCCAAGCTATGAGGGACAGCCAGTAAAAGTGCTGGAGATTAGAAGTTGGAGTTCACTGGTTAAAAAAAGTTTTGGGGGAAATAATACATAGTTCAGGTTTGGGGGATGTTAAGTTTGAGGGCTCTGGGTAGAGATGAAGAAATGATCTTTAGGTACTTGGGAATTAAGGATCTAGAGCTCAGAAGAAATGTCAATGAATACCCTTGAAACACTGAGAATATTTAATAATAGCATTCATTTTAGTCATCTGTTTTACTTACCAGTATAAATTATAAACTTTGTAAGGACAGGGACTGCTGTAGCATTATCTAAATCTCTCCCAAGACCTTGCACATTGTTCAATGCTGTGCACACTTAGAGGTAGTGAATGGATAGTTGTTGTGTAACTCACCATTTGACTGGCATGCTGAATGACCTCTAGGGTCCTTGCTAGCTCTGGTATTACATAAAATGAACTTTTGAAGGGAGTGTATGTGTTTTTAAATTATTTTCTATTTGTTGAAACTTGACAAACAACAGCCTTTCTAGCAAAAAGAACAGAAGAAGCAGATTACATATGTATGACACTTTGAATCTTATTTAGAGATTGGTTTTGGAGGTTATATTTTTAAAATAGAGGCATAGTGGATGGAGAGCTGTCCAGTAAGCCCGAAGATCTGGATTCCAGCCCCATTATGGCTTTGTGACCCTGGGCAAGTCATTTACTCAACTTTGCAGTTTTCTAGGCAACTTTTTAAAATTATTAGTTGCAGAAAAGTTCTTACCTGCATTAATAGAGGGAATGTCTTTACCTGGGAACCCCTTATGAATGAAAAACAGGTCTAGATACTATCCTTTATGACTTTTTAAACAGATTGTTTTATTTCACACTTCAATAGACTTTGCAGAAACATGAAGTATTTGTACTTTATAATCTTTAAGATGATAAAATGGGATGGGAAAATACCAGTAATCTTCAACTCTGTTACTAAACTGGATACTGGAAGCATTTTAACTGGGGGTAGAAGGGATTCATATCCCAGACAGGCAAGGAAATATTGATATAAAGGGGAAATTAATATTTTTCTATTAACTGGTAGGTGCAGTTCATGATATGGTACTTCACAAAACTTTCCAAAAGTTTCATACTTATTTCAAGGATTCCAAAGTTATTTTGTAACTAATTCTAGTCCAGGGAAAGGAAAAGAGATAAAGGCAGCGCTTCATCGGAGCCCTCCTTTTGAGGGGGGGGGGGCCTTTTTGTAGTATATTCCTTAGCAATGATCTTACATTTTTTGGTAGGACCGAGTTCAGACTGATACCATGCCAAAATTCAGACTTTCTTTAGCCCTGAAAATTTCCTTTCGTTGTCTGGTGCTTGAAATAATTGCTTGCTTCTTCTAATACTCCTAAGACTTTGGGGGGAAATTGCAACCTCTTTTCATTTTTGCAATCTCGATATTGCAGTAAATAACTGAGCTCTTCCTATGAAAGATGCTGGGGGGAGGAATGGATGGACATGTTAAAATCTTTTATGCATTGTAAGATAATTTATAGAGTATAAATATCACAGGATAGTGAGTTGAAATATAGCTAAAGTAAATTTTCAGCAAATCAAACATCCAGTTAATTTCTGATTTTCCAAAAAAATAATTTCTAACACTTAGATGTCCAAGAATGCTTCAGTCTTAACCAGTTAGTAAAAAGACTTTGTTTATTAAAACTCTTTCCTCCCTTACAGCGGCTTTCAAAGTGTATTGATGTGTATAGCTTCAGTTCCTCCCTTGGTGTGAAGGAACGGCTGAAAAACCAAGTAACTTTACAGTAATAGTGAGAAAAAAGATAAAGTAGGAGTGGCCCCTGGGGTCTCCTACTTGTGTCACTTCCTTTTCCAAAGGGTGTAGCCTGTCACTCCATTCTGTGAGCTTACAGAAGATGAGAGAAAGCTGCAAAGGTTGTACAAGCAATCATCCTGGATATCTTCTTGGTCATGGGAGGCAGGGAGGGTGTGGTTGAGGTAGGGAGTTAGTTCACTTTAACCATAGTGTCTACGAACACAGAAAGTGAGGGGAGTTACTTTCAAAAGATGGTCAAGGACTGTTAGCAGGAGCTTTGGGGAGGGTGTATGATAACATGCATACCCATTAGGGAGAGGCAGTTTTCTGGGCAGGCAAATGGCTGCCGTGCCCCAGTAGAGGAGCAGTGGAGGATGCAAGAGAGGGGCTGATTCTTCCTCTCCTGACTAAGCACTTAGATCAGCTGACCGCTGGCTTTTCGATAGCTCCTGGAAAGTGGGAGTGGTTGTGACAGGGAGCTTGGAAGGAGGGAAGAAGGAAGAAGATCGAGCAAAGGCAAGAGAAGACTGATGGGGGCAGTGAAAGGGTGTGGCCAACTTCCTTTAGTACCTCATTGTAGTTCAGAGAGAAACTTTCAGTTTTTTAAAAATCTGGATTACTTTGGCAGGGATTGAAGGCATGTGATGATTTTTAATGTTAATATACAATATGCATAATACCTATGTAGTCTTAAATGTTTGAGAGAGATTAAACTTAGAAACCAACCCCTCTTTATTAAGTGGTAGACTAAGTTTGTAGTAGCTTACTGTCAGAATTTTTTTAAAAAATCAAATGTGATTTTTAAAAACCCTTTATTTTTGTTCAACTTTCCTTAGAAACAGCATCTTGTTAAGGTGGAGATGAAATCCTTGATTTCTACTGGTTTTGTGCTACATCCATTCCACAGCCCTGTACACTTTAGACCTTTCACACTGTTCCTGAACCTGGACTCAACTTCCTAGCCTTCCATCTTTCCTTCAGTTCCAACACATTTACCCATTCCCCCTCTCAAGTCAAATCGTTATGAAGTTTTCTTCTCTCCTCAAGCCCTGCATTTTGCAGGCGTTCTTATCCCTTTTTCATCAGATTGTTGGCAAATCTCTGTCTCAGGAGCCCTTCCTTCTCTCGCTCCTGAACTTAAGACTTTGAATCTTTAACTGCCCACTTCACAGGATCTTCTCCTGCATGTTCATAGTCACCTCAAATTTTAAATGGCCCAAATCAACCTGATCTTAGAATGAGAACTCCTTAAGAAAGCTCCCTGTTGCTTTTTTTGTATCCAGAGTTCCTGGCAACATAGTAGGCCCTAAATAAAGACTTGGTGAATTCCTCTGAAAATTTACTCCTTTTGACTTTGTTTCTGTTCATGGTATCACCTTTCATCCAATATTTTATGTTTATAATCTTAGTATGCTCATTTTTGATTCTTTCCTCTTTCTTTCCCTCCCACATCCTGGCATCTTCATGCTGGTTCCTCTGACAGGATTCTAATTGATCTTAATCTGGTTCTGAGACATCCCCCCACCCCCAAACTTTATCTGGTATTCATCTACTTTGAACGTAGTTGTTTGCATATTGTCTCCCCGATTAGACTGTGAACAGGGATTTATCCCTAACCGCAAGGACTGCCTTTTACGTTTCCTTTTATCCTCGGTGCTTAGCACATACCTGGCACATAGAAGGGGTTAATAAATGTCTGTTGACTGCCAGGCATCACTCTACCCTGTATTGTCGTTGTAGGAGTGACTACTTACTATTCCCCACTCACCTCTCCTATGTTAATTTTTTGTGTATCATTTGCTTGTTGGATTATAAGCTCCCTGAGGGTAGGGATCTTGTGTTCTTTAAACTCTCTCTTCCTCAGTCTGGCATTCTGCATCTAATATAGTAAGGAGTAGGGACTTAAAAAACCATATTTGATGAGGTGGATTTTTTTAATAGGCAAATGTGAATAACTCAAGTTAAACTTATTCCTTTTCCTGGTTGCTACTTAGTTACTATTATTGCCTTTATGAAGTACTGATTATTTCAGGGATATCAGACTGTTGGACTTTTCAGCTTCTATCACCATCGTCAGAGCCCCTTTACATTTCCAGATCCAATTGAAATAACTGTTTAATTCCTTTGAAAGTATTTCTCACTTATTTGTGCCAGTTCTCCAAAGGGCATAGTAATGTTAATTGTTCTATGGTCATTGCAAAAGAACGTTAGTTAATTGAACTTCTATACGCCAGTCAAATGGCATTAATTTACTCATTCTTTGTGCTGTTTTTGCTAAGGGAATTTAAAGACCTGCATTTTAAAGACAGACACTTTCCCCAAGAAGCTCTTTGTTTGGGCCCTATTGATTAAAAATGTGTTCCTTGCTCTGGAGATGAAATAAAAATGCCAATTATTGTAGTCCTTAAAATTGACACCCGATTACTCTGCAAATGATTCAGTTGGGTCTAGCTTTTTTTTTTTTTAAAGGAGTGTGAAGGACATCTCAGGCACACACCCTGTAAGTAAAAGGAGGAAACTAGTACTGAAATTCAATATAAAGTGTACTGTAGTGACTATCAATTGCATTGGCTTTGGGGGAAATTTTTTAATCTTTTCCCTCTTAGCTAATGTGGATTACCTTTTTCAAAAACACACATACGCTTTTCCCTCCATCCAGAATTTCTTCTCAACATTTGTACTGTTTTTCTCCTTCTCCAAAAATGATTAGCTTTTATTAGTATCCGGAAGATAAACAGTCAGTAGTTATTGTTTCCAAGATCAGGAAAAGTAGTTTCTTATATGTTCATCTGCCCACCACATTTCTCCACTAAAAACAAGTTTAGAAAATTAGACTTGTTCTCAATTTTCACACCCTCTGGTTTCTAGAGTCAGATTTCTTAACTGGCATCAAAAGTTCTTAAGTAGCCTAGGATGCCAAGCACTATAAGTAAATTTTAAGTTAGACTATAATACCATACTAAAAAAAATTAGGAGATGATTTTCTACGTGTAGAAACAATGAAATGCACTTTAAATTTTTTTGAAAAACATTTTTACACTTAAGAGTTTGGCCGCATTTCCCTGCTGCAGGAAAAGGTAAAACTGATGGGTTGATATAGTGCACCTTATGCAAAAGGTGTATAAAACAATTCCAAAAAAAAATGGATGGTTCAAAAAGATTATTTCTCACTTAGTATAGTCTTATTTGACCTTAAGCCTTATGAGCTTTGTCTTTGGTTTCCAGCCAGGGGCTTTCACTATGAAAGCACATCATTTTTAGTGCTGAACTATTTTTTGACACACTGAATGAATGCAATATGTTAACACTCCTGTAAGTCCCAGAATTGCTTGGCTGCCCCTTGCCCTGCCTGCCTGGTACTGGCTGAAAAGGTACCATTGTTTGTTCTGCAAACACTGGGTGATGTTTGTTTCCAAGGTGACTGTGGTTCTATTGCTGCCGTTTAAGCAAGGGGGGATGGGGAGAGAGAAAGTTGGCTTTAAACACCTGAGAGCATCCTGTTCAGACTAAAGAGTATGTGTGTTTGGGGAAGTTGGAGGGTTTAAAAAAAAAACTTAGGTGATGTAAATTGGAGAAAGATGAGTACTTGGAAAATAGGAAGAGAAAGCATTTTATCAGTAAGTCTAAACCATGGGCTCTGAATGTATAATGTGCTCCAAATGAAATGAATTGTATTTAAGAAATAAATTAAGATGAAAGGACTACTAGAAATTGATATGCAGCTTTTCTGTTTTAAAAAAATGATGAGATTCAGGTGATGAAACATTTTAGGGAAGCAATAGCTGTGAATTGTTAAATTCTGATTTTTATTAGAGATAAAGGATATTTTTATTTTATATCTAGATGATGTGTACAAAAATATTTAAATGAAAGAAAAAGTCTAGAAGTATTAGTAAATTAGGTAATATGAACATTTAACTGTCAATTTTTAATGATTTCAGGGAAATAGAACTCACCACTACAGAAAAAGCCCAACTCAGGTCTAGTTAAAATTCAAAGGTTCAAATTGTTGATCATTTTTTAGGCAAAGTAAATAAATGGCCCCAGAAATCATTCACAGGAAATAGATTATTCTGTTTATTTTTACACTGATGATACATTTTCTTTTCCCTCTCCTTCTAAAACTCTTATTTGGTCAGTGAAGAAAGTTAATTCTAAAATGAAATTTTTCTCCTCCTTACTCTCTCTCCCCCCCACCCCCCCCATTTTTTATTGGACATGGATGCTGTTAACAGAACTTTGCCTTTTCAGTCCTATCAGGTTTAGTACAGTTCATGCGCAGGTTTCAGTAAACATTAACTACTTTTATCAGGGCTTGCAGTATGCTGAATGGTTAGCAAAGAGAATGTTCTGAGAGACACAGATGAAAATGAAGTCCAAGGTCAAAGGGATGATAGAATTTTTAAAAAAATTAACATCAGCAAGGCCAAAAGTTAGATATTTTAAGATTTTTTTCTTTTAGTGAGACTATACAGGTGTAATTGAGAATTGTTCCATAATCTGAGAGTAAATTAGTTTCAGTGCTACATCTTACATAACAAACAATGAAATGGTGTTATTTGAAAACACATTATCTTTTCTTTTTACCGCATTTTTATTCAGGGCTGGATGAAAGGTTTGCATTCTGAGCAAAGAGATAATGTTAAGTCAAGCTGTGTGTGGTTTTTGGAAGGAATGCTGAATGTGAAGTTTTAGAAGACCTTGGTTTGAATCCTGACTGCCGTGTTGGGCAGATCCTTAATGGCTTTCTGTACCTAGAGGCAATTGGACCAGATGAGTTCTAAGGTCTTTTCTAGATATAAAATCTAAGTTCCTAATTATAACTTTAAAAAAAATTTTAGGGGACACGAGGGAAAAGATTTCCTTTTCCCACTTCTCAAAGATTATTGGATTAGTATGTGATAGCTGGTTTTTATCATTCCTTGAGTTAGCATATTAAATTGTTTTGGCATATAGGCAAATTTTGTGTAGAGTATAGCTTAAGTCTATTTACCCTCAAATCTTTTAATACTCTAACATATTAAAAGGAAGAACAGAAATTACTGGCATTCTTCATGGTTTGATCCCCCAAATTCCTTATTTTTATAGTCATCTTGGTTACATTTTGAAAATGCTTTTCCATATTTGACCTTGCCTTTAAAATGAAATAGATTAGTTAATTAAAAATTACCGCCTTGTGCAATTTCAAAAGGCACCCTTTCCATTAGAGCGCACAGTAGGCTCTAGAGAGGAAAGAAATGAAATCAACGCTTGGCTCCTGCCCTAAGTTGGGTCTCTCCAGACCTAGTGCCCTTTGCAAGTCTATCTTAAGTACTATTAGCAAACAACTGAGAAGTTTAAATTTGTTGAGGGAAGAGAGAAAATATTTGTTCTTTTAAAAAGCTCTGCTATTTAATTAGATTGGTTATTTAAGTCGTTCAATTTTATTCCATTTAGCCATATAGTCTGTTTAGCCATCCTGAGGCATGCTTTCCTCCTCCTCCCCCCAGTTATGTTTAAAATTGCATGTGTGTATGTGTGAATCTGTTGATTTTTAGATAGAAAACATTTAGATAATCAAGGGAGCATATTTAGTAAAGGGTTAGCTCCCTCACTTAACAAGAGAGTCTTTGGGGAGGGGCAAAGGGAGAAAGGGAAGGGATAGAGGAAGGAGGTGGAGGTTAACTTGTTAACTGGGCATACTCTGAACCCTCCCATCCTGAGAGAAGGAGGGCACATCATAGGTACAGCTTGCTTTCATATAGTTAACTGCAAACCCATCTGCTGTAATATGAAACCAGAAGGTTTGAGGTTAGGCTTTTCATTTGCCTTTCCTATTCCCTTTCCTTCGGTGTAGTGGGGTGAAGGAAGAACTCCAGAGATAAAGTGCAGATGCGTGCTGAAGTTTCCCCTAGGCCGGGACAGCCCGATCGGCTCGGAGCTTCCCTTTCCCGGTGCTGCGCTCTCTCATCACCCCTCCTGCCTCTGTCCCCTCCCTCCCTCCTTCATGATGGATAACACCTTCTGCTGTAACAGAGCGCTGCTGTCAGTCAGTGGAGTGAGAGTTAGGCTGAACAGCTGGGTGGAGAGGGCTGATTGGTTCCCCAGCACCACATGGGAAGGGGGAGAGAAGGCTGCTGCTGCGACAGTTGGCTAATGTTCTTTCCTTGTACTTTGGCCTGCATCTTCATGCCTCGAGCTCCATAGAGGGAAGGAGGGTGGAGCTAGGGAGGAAGAAAGATTAGTTAGAAAGGCAGTATCCCAGCCGTTTAATGGCACTGAGCTCTTCAGTTGTTACCTACCCTGTACTGACAACTGAACAAAACTACCACTTGCTACCGAAGGAAAGCCTTAATAAAGAGTCTAGCATCTTTTTTTTAAAGTGCTTTCAGAATCCCTCCTATCCTTATTTGGCTAGGTTTTAGTTGGGCCTTGGAAGGGGAGGGGGTTTTGCAATAAGAGCATTAAAAACGATTGGCTTTGAATATTTTTGTTTTGTCGTTTGATATTTGACCCACTTTATCTTTGTGTCAGTTTTCAGCGTTTAGGAGCCTTGCCTATGGAAGAGCTTGTCCACTTCCACTTGAATTTATTTTTTAAGATGATTAGAAATTTCTCCCCCAGAAATGTTGCAATATCTGATTTAACTGATAGCTAAGCTACATTTTGACAAGATTAGGTTTTAGTTAAAGCAAAATGATTCATGAAGCAGTAAAATCAGCCTGAAAACAACAGCAAAAATTCCCAAGATGGACAGGTTGTAAACATACAACAGAAGAGAAAAGGAATTTGTGCAGGAGGAAGTGAAGGGAGGAGCACCTTCTTGGTAGCTTGCCGGGGAAGACCCCACCTGGTTGGAAGTTAGGCCAGCCTCTCCTGGGCTGCTGCTGCCCTTCCTAGAGACTTGAGGGGGATGATTATTCCTTTTACCCAACGGCTGTTTTCCCCTCCATTACACAAGGAACAGTGGGAGTTGGGACAGGGGGAGCCAAAGAGGCAGGCCCAGATTCAGCAGGTAGTTTGTACCAATGCTTCGTGGCTGGCTCGTTGGTTTCTATGCCTTGATTTTCGTCACAACCAAAGCTTTACATTTTGGTGGGTCTCTAGGAAAGTAGAGTTCTCCAAGCATTGGGCCACATTTCTCCTGAGCCGTTTCCACATAGCCAGCCTCATGCTGCAGAATGAATCGATGATGAGCCTTTCAGCTGAGATGCAGTTTCTTGATACGTTCTGTATTTCTTGAACTACCCAAGTACCATAGGTTGTAGCTTAGTAAATTTAGTAAATAGTAATGTTACTCTGAATGTCTGCCTATTTTAGTGCCTATTTTGTCTATTTTCTTTATTCGAATACAGCCTATGCAGCCCAGGTTTTGGCTCCTGGGCAGTCATAGCAGTTCCCTTAGAGCTGAGAAGCAGACACCTGTGTAGAGGGAACCACGGGGCTTTCAGCTCCTCATTTACAGGTGTACCAAGGAGTCTAAGCAACACTGAATGAACCGCTTGCTTTGTCTGTTGGTCAGTAGTACTATGACATACTCACTAGGGGAGATTTTAGGAAAATTCTGCTTACAGGAGCCCATGTGATACAGTGGAAAAAGAACTGGTTTTGAAATCAAGAGCCTAAGGTTCAAATCCAAGTCAACCACTTGTGTGCCTTTGAATAACTTCTGTGCTTTACTTTCCTGATCTTATAAAATGATGGTTTTTAAGACCCCTTTCAGCTTTAGGTCTATGATTCTATAATACATAGAGAATTTATGTTAACAGGTGATTTTTAACACATAGCCTCTCCCCTTTCTTATTTCTTTCATACTCCAGGGGTGTTTAATACCTTTTATTTGGCCTGTTTTGAATTTAATACTTGAAAAGCTAAAATGCTTTTCATAGGAATCAGCTCTTCCAGGTAGCAGGCTCCTCAGCTCTAACCCACTAATTTTGAGGATGTAATCCTTAGATCTTGGAGGCAATCAAGATAAAAGAAAGTTAAATGACTTGCCCGGGGTCTCAGGTAATTCAGAGTAGAATTCCAATCTAGGTCTACCTACTCCACTGCCAGTAACATTGAAGACTGCAAATTGGTGCTTTTAATCCACTTGCGATTGGCATGATGAAATATGAAGGTTACAAAATAATATCTAACCTTGAAATTAACTAGTAATGCAGATCTGAACTTTAATTTTTCTGTGATCTAAGGTGTTGTGGTACCTATGGTAGAACCCTACCAGGTCCCTTTACAGTGGCAGGAGAGTAAATGCCACTAATTAATAATTTATGTAGCGGGAGCTCTTATGGGATTGTCTGGGATGATACATAGCTGCTACCAGATGTTCCTTTTGTTAGTGGGTTACTAACTGAAGTGATGCCACAGGCAGACTCTGGAGTAGTATCACTTATTTAATCTAAGGCTATGGATCTCTCTGTGCTGAGGATTTGTTTCAAAATAAAATGGGGATTTTTCTTTTCAGTCCCACTCACATGATTTCTTACACTATTATCTTGAATGGAGATGTATACTACTCAATTATTAAGTCCAGCTCATGTAAGAGGAATATGGTTGGTACGCAATGCCAGTATTGTGTTTCCTTTTATTAGCATCTTTTTACGTACCATTTTTTTCCCCATAGTGACAGCTCCTGCCCGAAAAGTCAGCTCTTTCTCTCTCTCCTTGACTGCCAAACAACAAAAAAGTCAGCCGCTCATCATTTCATTTGCAGGCGTTTACAACCTCTTAACAGAAGCTTTTGCAATTTATGAATGCACCATTTGTTGCTTGGGGCACAACTGTTGGATATAACTGGCTGCAGCAACCCACTCTGCTGGTTGGGCCTCACGTGCATCACCACAGACTTCTGCATAAGCCAGATTTTTGTTCTAAATGGCACCATTTTATCCCTATCAGAGTCTTCCTTTTCACTCAATTTACATTTTTCAGATATGTATTTCAAAAAAAAAAAGAAGGAAGAAATTGAGTTTACTCTCAACTGTTAATGCAGAGGTTATAAACAAATGTGGGTTTCTTTTCTCTTCTCACTCCTTCACCCACCCAGGAGAAATGGCTGCTTTAGTTGTTTAACACTACACGTATTCCTGGTCTCCTCTTCTTCTTGACTGTGAAAACTTGGATTGTGGAGAAATTCATGTTTTTTTAAAATAGATACATTTTCCCAGATCAGTATCGTAGCTCTTCCACCCCATCTCCAAACCCACCACAAACATGTTGTGCAACATCACTTATAATTTCAGGGGAGAAGTCAAAGGTGAATCATGTAATGTTGCTCCATGATTTAGTAGGACACCATCCTTAGAAATAATTTAGATTTCACCCTTTGTGTTTGAAATGAGATTGTAGCTAAACAGTGATGTTTTTAATTTCCCTGCCCTCCCCCTTTCCCTGTTCTTGTATTCAGTTGCTATCTTCTCAGAAATCCCCTCAGTATTTTTTATTTACAGTACAGAACACGTTGACATCTTTTTTTTTTCCTTCTGCTGTACCTTTCTTTCACCAACTGGGGCACAATTGTTCTAATAACTTGCAGACCTTATTCTGACTCAGGGCCTGATTTCTGTGAACATAGCAATAGGATTCCCCTAAAACAAGTCACTGAACATCCAGCACTTCCAGATAGGAAATAGACTCATTTGTTGAAGATGAAGATTCTTTTTGTGATGCATTTTAAAGTAGGTGTTTCAGTTTTTAGGAATACATGTTTATTATTTTTCACGTTTCAAAGTAGTGATGGAAAAGATCAGTAAAAGGCACTAGACTCAAGTGGCAGTTCCTTCATTGTCTCCCACAGGCTGTTGTGGTAAAGTTGAGATGAGCAAACACTTTTTGTTGGAAAATTTTTAATCCTTTGAGCTCCTCTTCTCCCTTTTTTTTCCCTCTCCCTCCACTCTTCTCTCTCTTCTTTTTTCTCCCCCTTTCTCTCCTCATTGACTTGTCAGTGGGAAAATGTGACTTATTATCAAAAGAAGGCTTAAAAGTCTATCCTACAACCTTAAAAATTGTTTGGAATACATGTAAAAACTCAAGCAACCGGAAGTTGGGGATTCTCATGTTTTTGTGCCTCCATGTACAAGTGCACATATATCGCATACACGTGTGTGTATTTATATATATATCATGTATTGACTTACATGGGAATATGCTTTACATACATGATGCTTCCTCATTTTGAGGCTTGGTTATCCACAGGTGTGCTCTGTATACCCTTATTTTGGATTTTCTTGTCCTCTTACTGTTACTCCTTTATTGTGATACTCTCAACAAATGTCAGTTGCTTAAAATGGACACTGAAAAACATCACCAACTTTTTCTTCCAGTTCAGAAACTGCTTTTCCTGTATTAAAACAACCAGTATGCCCTAGTTGATGTTTCTGTTGCTAAGCAGGTAAATTTCAGGTCTGCAGGCTATCTGTCTATTAACCCTGTAACCACCTAAGATGAAGCTTAAAATGCACCATAATTCTTTGGGCATGTGGGGATACTAATGTTATGACATGTTGAAAATTAGAAAGTAGCTCAAGTTCTTTGTTATTTGAATAGATCTTTAATTATTCTTTTTTTGGAGTAGGGATGGGGGGGAACTGGCTAGAAGATGTCGAGAACTGGGGAGGTAGTAATGTGACACAGTGAGAGATGGCAATCCCAAGCAGTAGATGGTGACTGAAGATCCAATACCATATAATAAAGATGCTGCGTGTCTGATTCCAGTCTCTGATAGTCTTAGCTATTATCTCTGTGGTTTCTTTCTTCAAGTTTGTCTGCAATTAGGGTGTGACGGGGTGGGGGGGTTAAAAGGGGGGCTGAGCAAGAGAAAGGAAGGGGTTGTTTGCATCCATTTGCCAGAAAGGAGTTAAACAGAACATACCACAGAACAGGTTAGGCAAGACTGTTAAACCCTATGATGAAGCCTTTCGTTTGCCAGGCATTAAGGCATCCTCACTAAACTGCACTCCCCTCACTCCACCTTGCCTCTACAGTGTCCTTGACGTTTCACCCTACTGCACTCTCCCATTTTCTCTTTGCCCTCCCCCATGAAATTTTTTCTTCTTAAATTGAATTGTGAAGATGGAGAGTTTGAATGTGGAGTAAGTGTATTGCTCCAAAATTTGCCTGTTAAAAACTGATGGTGTCCTGATCTGTGTTCTACATTCATAAGAAATAGGCAATATTCAGCAGTAACATTCTTAGCTGTGCATTCATGCCCTCTATGGGGCTTCTCTGTGAATGGCCATTTGGGAAAAAAAGAGGGAGACAAGTTTGTGCACTGAAGAAAGTGTCTGTGTGTTGAGAACTGAAAGGTAGCATGAACCAGTGTGGAGTTAAAAATATTTAAATGTCCAGTGTAGTTTTTTTCTTTAGGTATCTGTAGCTACTTGAATCTTGTTAGATAACCATTTTTGAGGACCAGTTCAGCCGTTCAGAAGCACTAAGAGTGAACAGATCATTTGTTTTGCAACTTATTTGTGTCTAATCATTCAGTAAACATACCATATATAGTAATGTTTGTGTTCACTATATAACATGCTTTGCAGGCGGTCTTTTTAATGTACAGATTCCTTGGCCCTTAAGAGCAGACTGACTTAGGTTGTGTCCGTGTATGGTATAAATACTCTCTGCAAGGTTTCAAAGATTTTCTTCTTTGAGGAAGCATTTTCTTTTTCTTCTCTCTTTGAGTCGTCCATCCCTCCCCTCCCACCTCCCCTCTTTCATACCCCATTTCCCTAATCCATCTTTGTACCATGTGAGACAGTGTTTTTTGATCCTCTGGAAGTGTGAAAACTGAAGAGTTGTCTTACATGAGATGAAACTCATGGATTCTGTGTGCATCTCTTTCAGAATGAAGATTTTGTTGTTTTGCTGCCTTTAGCATCATAGAATTCAGTTTAATGGTTTCTAGAATTTAGTCTTTTTAGCTGGGTAAGAGTGAACTCTTGTCTACAAAGTCTTGGTGGCTGAATGAAGAAGTCTGTGCTCCTCCACCCCCACCTCCAGCCTCCCAGTACTCACATGTTACAGCCCTTCACCTTCTGATTGTGAAGGCAAGTGAAATGGCTCTCTGTAGGACTGATGTCAATGATTTTCCACCTGTTGGCAAGTCTGGATTGAAGGAGAGGAGGGAGAGGAAAGACAAAAAAACAGTTTTCTCTGTCCCTGAGATACTAAAGGGTGTGGTGTCCTCATCTTCTGGCAGTGGGGGTGTACAGCTCTTGATAAGGAACCTTTGTTGTTTTCTTTCCCTTTAATGGACATTGACTGCATTTTCATCTCAGACCATTTACAGATGTATAATTTGGCTTACCAAGAGAAAGGTAGTTTGCTACTGTGGGATGTTTGGGTATCATGTAAAGGGACAGGTCCAGCATTTCCTCTAACTTGTCTCCTCTCATTGGCCTAATCAGAGTGAATTATATCTGACTGTGTGACAGTTAATTGGACCATCATTCCTTTTCCTAAGCTGATAAGCCCATCTCTGTCTGCCTTGATCAGGCCTCTTTGTTTGAGGAGTTACTAATGCTGGAGGAGAATGCCGTATTGAAATACAATGATTTTCTAGTGCATCTTTTTTTAAAAACAACTTTATATAATTGGATCTCCCTATTCAGTACTGCTGTTAAAGATTTAACAGGTGCTTATCAGAATTGTAGTGAAACAAGAAAAATAATTCAGTAATTCAGAAGCCTTGAGTGTAGAGTATCTTAACTCTAGACAACTTGTAGTATTTTAGGTAGTCTCGAGGTCTTTCAGGGAGAATAAGAAGATATTGAATGTAAAGTGAAATAGACTTGAATGTAAATCAGTCTTTTGAGGAGGTATAATTTCATTTAGGGCAATAACACTGTAATAATAGTTCCCAGTCATATAGCACTTGAAGTGCTTTTCCTGGTGACTGCAGAGCTGTGAGATGAATAGTATAAGTAGTTATATCCCCATTTTATAGTTGAAGAAATTGAAGCTTAGATAAGTGTCAAGTCATGCAGCTTTTAAGTATCAACTGGGATTGGAAATAGCAATTTATTAGCTGGTACCCTGCTTGCCCAAAATAATTACATTAATATCTCACTTATCCCGATTTATCAGACAATCTCTGCCATCTGGAACACAGCTGAAATCCAGAGGAAGTCAAAAAATGTCTCTGAGCAGCTGCAGTAGCTAGAACAGAGCCTGTATAGCAAGCTCCAGGACTTTACCTCTAAAGAATCCCATAGATTTTCATTTAGAATCCATGTACTTGTACTTTAGATCCAGTAAAGTCATTATCAGTAGATTTCCCTGGTCATAGCTGATGAAAAGTGGAAAGGTCGGCAGAAGGTGGTAGGGAAAGGCAAAGTAACATTGCTGCTAGTATCAATTAAACTGTGTTAATACTGAGAAAGAATGATGACAAAACTCTCAAAAGTGAGAACATGAGCATGGTAGGCCTACACACCCCAGGAAGGTTCAGTGCTGCAAACATTGTCAGTATCTTACTTCATGTGTTATACAAAGCACTGTGCTGAGTCTTGGTTTTGAAAGGCTGGTTTTCTCCTATGGCAAGAGACAGTAATGATGCTCATAATGATGGCCCTGAGTTGTCAAGGATTCCATCTTACTCTGTTGAAAGAGTAAAATGTATTTTAGAAAGATTACCATTCCAAATGGTTAAAATAAAGTTCTTCAGCTATTTGAAGTATACTTGGGCAGAATGCCCCATTCTCCGATGCCCGATAAACACAGTATTGCTATATGGCAGTCTTCTGTCAGCCATTTATAGGATCAGAGGCTCTACAGCTTGAAGGAACATTATTTTTCTGGTGAAGAAGCTAAAGGTTGGAGAGCCTCCCTTAGCCACAGGAGGGCAAGGAAGCTGGGGCAGGGCAAGGCAGGGATGTTGGTGGTAGTATACCTGAATACGGTGTATGGTTTACACTTCCTTGAGGTCTATACTAGGCCAGAAGTTCTAGGAAGTAGTTTATTTCACCCTTATTTATGTAAGCCAAAGGGAGTTATTCATTAACAAGTTTGAAGGTTGTTTGTCGGTAGTATTCAACTAGTTCACTAGTATTTAGAACAAATTAAACAAAAGAGAATGATTTCTTAATGGACTGGATTTTTTAAACCTGGAGAATTAAAAATATCATAAGATATTTAATACTGTGGGTGGATCACAATTAGGTGCTTTTCAAATTTGTACAGAGAATATGTGTGACCTGGTCCTTGCTTGTGGGGAATTTCAACAGTAAACATTAAACCAACAAATGCCAGAAAAGGGAGGGGACTTTTTCTCCCATCTTACTGATTCTATTGGAATTTTTTTTCTTCTCTTTACTCCAATATTCATGATACACACTTGAGAACAAGGCATGCTGGGAACCACTGATAGCAGAGAAGAAACCAACCTATGGTTGCTTGCCATGGCCTTTGGTAAAGATTAGCTGCACTCTGTAACCATTAGTACTTAGACTAGGTAAGCCATCTGAAAAAGGAGTGTTTAATTTCCTGGGTGGTATGACCTGAGTTTGAGGGGGGAAAATTCATTTGAACTTTGCAGAATCTCAAGAGTTGTAGAAAATCTTGGAAGCCATCTATTCCAATTTATGCTAATGTATAACAATCCTCTACATCTCCCCTCCTACTTCTCCCTACCCACCTAGCAGTCATTCAGTCTTTTCTTGAAGAGCTTTTGTGAACAAAGGATATCTATTTCCTGAGACAGCTCATTTTACTTTTAGATATTTCTAATTATTAGAAAGTTTTTCTATATATCAAGGTTAAGTCAACCCCATCTACAAATTCCTGTTACTCCTAGGTCTGTCCTTTGAGGTTAAGCACAATAAACTGTCTAATTCTTTGAGGACTCCCCCAACCCAGATTTCACTTCTTACATTTAATAATAACTGGCATTTATGTAGCTCTTATTGCATCAGACACTATACTAAGCACTTCACAAATATTAACTTATTTGATCCTCACAAACAACCCTGGGAGGCAGGTGCTAATATTCCCATTTGACAGATGAGAACACTGAGGCAAGCAAAGGTAAGTGACTTGCCTGAGGTAACATATATCTGTGACTGGATTTGAACTTAGTTTCTTCAAAGAATCATTGTCTAAAACAAACAACCTCTTGGTTCCTTACCATCTTGATTTTTCACCCTATGGATAGTCCTATAATTTGTCAGTGTCCCTTCTAAAATATGGTACCCAGAAACGAATACAGTACTCCAGATGTAATGTGGTCTCAACAGGGGACACTGGATGTTTTCTCATGGTTTGTAAACCAAGTTCTTCCTAGTAGCAATAACTCATTTGACAGAAACTGATGCAGTAACTTACTGCCAAGTCATATTGGCAGTTCTCAGACTACCTTTGAGAAGTCCATGTTTTTAGACATCATTATAGAAATTCCAGTTGTGAAAACAGTAAGAGATCAGATAGAACTACAGGTAAGATATGTCTGATTCCTAAGCAGTTGGTTTTTAATACAAGTACCAAATGGACCGTTACTGGCTCTGAGCTGTAAAAATTGAACCCATTGGGAATTATTCATGGTTTAGTATACTAGAGAGGTGAAGCTTGGAGGCAGGCAAATCCGAATACAAGTAGTATTACCCATTTTATGGTTGTTGTCATTGTCATTTAAATATTAGGGCCGACCCGAATTTGGGTCTGTAGGCTCTTTCTGTGTGGATGGACTCACATGCCCATTCAAAACATTCTAACTTTATCTGCTTTTAAAAAAAAACGTTGTCTCTAAGAATTTTTATTTTCCCAAGGGTATAATTTATCATTCAGCAAATTGTATGCATAGATGTACTATGAGGTAATCACCATACGATGAATAAGTTTAACTGAAAGTTTTAAATTCTTGAATCAAATAGTATTTATTTCTGAGGTCAAGTGGTGCTCTTTTGGAAATAGTCCCTTTTGAAATTTTGTGAAAACAGTACAGTGCAGGTTGTGGGTGGAAGGAGTAGTGTGGTAGGACAGGATTTGGGAATATCCTCAGAGATAAGGAATTTATAAATTGAAATTTGGATATGTTCTATCTGCTTGTTAGAATTAGGTAATGGCATCTGGGAAACGATGGTTTCTATTTGTGAGGCAAGTGGAAAGCATCCTGAAAAATTGTGTGTGTGTGTGTGTGTGTGTGTGTGTGTGTGTGTGTGTGTGTGAGAGAGAGAGAGAGAGAGAGAGAGAGAGAGAGAGAGAGTGTGTGTTATGGGGGATATAGAAGAGTAATTTGTAAATGCTACAGTTATATTTGATAACCTGTGGAAATGACCTGGAGTTTATTTAAGCTCAGTTAGCTCAGTTTAAGTTGGTGTTCTCATAACATCTGCTGTATAGGTAGAGAGAGCCACAAGGACAACTGTCAGAGAGGTTGGCACAGGGAGGGGGTGAGTGGGGAAGGAAGGACTCCTACATGGGTTTGAACAGCTGCTTGGCTTCCCTGCATCTTGGGTGCAGTGAGCTTATCTGCTTTTTTGAAAGCCAACTGGGGGGGGGGTGGAGGAAGGAGTATGACTTGTTAGATAAAGTGACTTTAAAATTGGTTGACCTGTCATTTGGGCGCTAGGCCTCACACTTAAGGAAGATTCTTATATATTAGCTTTGTTGTTGTTATTAGGTTTTTGTTTTTTTCTCATTTCTCCTTGGTATTTTTGCTGTTGGTCTTTAAAAACCGAGCAGATAGCTTAGTTCATATGTTGGCACTGGAGGGAAAAGATTAAGGAGAAAAGGGAAAGAAGATGGTTACATTTGAGGTTGGTGAGAATTGGAAATGTGTTTGATTGTTGGTTTTAGCCAGGATTTCAAGGAATATATTGACAATGACTGCTTTTATGGGAGTGATTACAGCAGTCATATGATCCATGTACTTGCCCCTTGGGGACAGTAAGGACTGGCAGCCTGTGTCCTGAGAGAGTTGAAAAGAAGATCCAAAGGATGTGTTGCTTTTGGAGTTCCTCTGATAAAGAAATAGGACTGAGCATGCATATATATTTGTTTTACAGAGCAGGGAGGGACATGACACATGAATTACCTAAGATTTGTTTGGGTACATGTTGGTAGAGGTTAAAGGAGCAGCAAGTAATAGCGGTGCTCAAAAGATGGAACCTCAATGATACAGCGGCGGCTATTCCTTAGTATAACAGAGCCTAGGGAGAAGTGAAGTTTCTCTCTGTAAGCTTGGCGGAGGGAGGGAAGGGAGAAGAAAGCTGATAGATTAGGGGTGGCAAACCTGCAGCTTGAGGCCACTTGTGGTTCTCTAGGTCCTTGAGTGTGGCCTCTTGACTGAATCCAAGTTTTACAGAACAAATCCTTTTATTAAGGGAATTTATTCTGTAAAGTTTGAATTCGGCCAAAGAGCTGCACTTGAGGATCTAGAGGGCCACATGCTGCCTTGAGGGGGCAGGTTCCCCACCCCTCTTAAATAGTTAGTCTTGGTTGTAGATAGAGAACTCAGCACTTGTTCTGTAACTCTTTCTTTAGCCTTTGAAAATAAATGACTGCCAGGTGGACAGTCTGTAGCAATGTACAGAAGGAGACCTAAACCATAAAAGACTTTGGGCATAACTGAGGGAGTAAAGCAGTTCTTAGTAATATAAAGCATAGCCCGTGGGAGTCTTCAGGGAATGGTTTGAGTCTCTCTTTTCTTATTAATGTTTCCCAAACAGTAGCAATAATAATAATAATAAGCCCATCAAATTCAGTAATAATAGTAAGCCGATCACATTTGTAAATACACCATTTACAGAGATAAGTAAATACAAGTTAATTAGGAGAGTAAAAAGCACTAAATAGGAGAGATCAGTAAAGGCTTTTCCTGTAGGTTTCAAAAGATTCTATTCTGGGAGGTTTCAGAAGATGCTACTCTGGGTGTTGAGAGGAAGTGAGTTTTAGGTAAGGACAAGGAACCTGGGAGTAGACCAGTTCAGGTAGAGTAAGAAAGGTAATATATGCCTTGTGTTACATACCTTCATTTGGTAAGGATCGGAGAATGGGCCTGTGAATTCCTGCATTGAGAGATTGTTTTATAACTTGTCTTAATTTTTCAAGAGGCTTAAATGTTTTAAACTTAGGCTGTCTCAGGAGCAAAAAAAAAATAGGGATTCTTGGAGTCTCTACTTCTGACTATTGAAGAGGAATGTAGAAAGAAGGATGAAAGATGCCATGTTTTTTGTAGGGTTTTTTTAATAGGGTGAAAAATGGAGAAGATTTGAAATTCCACTATTTTTTTTAAGCTACATTATCTCAGGAGTGTTTACCTTTCATTGCCACGTAGCAGAAGCACCAAAGGTGATGGAATGTGACACACCTGGTGTGGTTCTATGGAGGTTCAGAGAACTGTGAACTCCTATCCTCATTTCTCATTTCTCCTTCTCTTCCAAAAGCTCAGTCAAGAGGTGAGGGGTGCCTGAGCCTTAAGCCTTCCTCCCTAGGAGGCACTTAAGAGCCTGTACCTGTATATAAATAGGGAGATCTTGAACTGTCCTAGCTGGAAAGTGATAGGCAGAACTCCACCCCCTGGAGAGCAGTAGAACCCCCCCAGTATGTCAATCCACAGAGCCTTCTTTTTTTCTGGTAAGGGCTAGGCTATTATAATACAAAAGGTTTCTGTAAATTCCTAATCAAAATATGAATGACTACGAAGAAGTTGATGTCCACATTCCCTCCACCTTCTCCAGTGGAGAGAATAGGGTCTGCTGTTTACACTGGCTAGCTGGCTGGTAGCGTCATACTGACAGCAAGTTACTTTCATGTTAAAGCATTGCATTTTCCTAGGATAAAAGCAGTGATCTTGCTATTTCTTCTACCTAGTCTTGTACTGAAACCTTTATTCCATCACCAAGAGGAAAACTAAAGCAAGCCTAACCTGCGACAAAATAGTCAAAATTAGTCAAAATAATCAAAACAAGCCAGTTACGACAGCCATCTGTCTGTCCTACACAAGGCTGGTTTTCACTTCACTCGGAGTCCCTGGCATGAGCGGATGATGTATTTGACTTTACTTACTCCATGGGTTTTTTGATCTGAAACTTTTGGGTCTTTACAGTCAGCCCCTCTTGTATTTTTTTTTTTGCACTTATTATGTATGTCTTATTAGTATATTTATCTTGGCGAAAAACTGGTACAGAATCATCATTTTACAATGAAGAATTTTTCTTTTCAGAAAAACCTAGACACTGAATAAGCAAGACAAAACTGCTGTAGAGAGGAGAGTGAAAGTAAGGCAGAATTCTTTCTAGTTTGTTGCATCTTTAGGCATTGATCATAATTACGTTATTTGGGCATCTTTGTGTAGAAGTACGTATGTTATATGGTGGAAAAAACTGGAGTGTTCAGCATTGTCACGTGACTGCTGTGTGACTTTGGACCTCAGATATTTCTTCTCTTGTAAAATAAAGGGATTATAAGAGATTTTCTAGGCTCCTTCTGGCTCTGATCTTCTACGATGGAGCTGTTTTCTCCAGCAGTTTAAGTAGAGATGAGGTTTGTATCTCAGCCATCCACTTTCTCACTCAGACTCCAAAATGACTCAGGGAGGGGGTTTGGGTAAAGAACAATTAGAAGCCAAGGAATACAAAATTAACTACTGCACTGGGGAATCTTGTTGTGTAGCCAATTAAACTGATTGTCCAGCTTAAGGAGAACTGGTTTCCTCACACACAATACAGAAAAGACAAACTTTTATGTTACCATTCTAATTCACCAGGCTTAGGAGCAGTTGTCAGTTCTTTAAAGATAATAGATTGTATTTGGGAGCTGTGCAGTTAGTCCATTTCAGTTACATTTACACTGCCCTTAAATACCAGCTTTACTTGTTGGTGGTTTATGGATGTGTAGTGGGCTAATGGCAGAATATTTGCCTTGGATGCATCCGTGGTCCTGAAGCAATTGCTGTTAAAAATATGAAGCAATTGCTGTTAAAAATATGCAACAATTGTATCCTTAGTAAATGGTGAAGGGTATGGGGTGAATAAAGAGATCATGGGAGGTGGTTTTTAGAAGCAAGGAGTTCATTTAGACTAAAACTCTTCCTAGTTAAATGGGCGTACAAATTTGATGCCTGTGAAGAATAATAAATAATCTATGCCACTATTACTCTCTTGATTCTTTCTCCTTCCTCTTGTCCTTGGACAAGTCTCTCTGTATATCTGGTTTGAGAGAGAGTTGGAGGGTCTTTAGGGAATCATAGTAAATGGGATGCATGTTTGCCCTTTGACGAAACTGAAAGTATCCCTCCCCCCAAAATACAAAATTTAGACCAAGAAAAGAAGCTTGTTGCAGAGAGAACAAGCAATACTTTTCTGATCTTAACTTTTTTACATGGATGAAAATTTTGTCCAAGTGATAAATAAAAGTGTTTTTCGAAATAATTTTAGTTCCTTGAAAACTTCAAATTTTTTTTCAATTTTAATGTCATTTTGAGGTCTTTTTTTTTTTTTTAAGTTTTTTAGGTGGGTTTTTATTTGTTTTTGTTTAGTTCCACTTTGCTGGCTCCATGCATCTGCTCCTTTGTCTCCTGTGCGCAGCAGACTAGAACTGAGACAGCTTCTTGGCAGTTCTGCCCTGGGTAGTACCAGCTTTGCCTTTAGGTTTAGGAGGTAGAGGATAAAGATAGCACCAGCCCTTTTAGTTTTCTTGTTGGCTGGGAACAGCTGTGAAGCTCTATATAGCTCTGAACTTAACATTTCATTCCAGAAAAGTATGAATTGCTGAAATTTTTATTTTCATTTCCTATGAACCGGAGCCAGCTGAAGCACATACTTTTATCTATTCATTTTGTATTCATAATTCTCATTTCAGAAGGTAATACTTGCACTCGATTGTAGTAAATTTAAACGAAAATGGAGAAAGGGGATATCTTGTTTGCATTAGTGAGTTGTCTAATCAATTCTGTTCACTTAGCTCCCACCCCATTTACTTTACTTGATTTAATTTGCTTAGGAACACTAGGAGATAATTGAAAATGCATTTTGATGCAAATCAAAGCAAAAGAAAATAAAGTTGTGACCTTAAAAGAGCAACTTAATGCATTAATTGAATCAAATTGCCTCTTTATGCATATTTACTTTGACCTGCTAAACCTGTGAGAAAGTCCTTTAATTGTTTGTAAATTCAACATCGCTTAATTCCCTGAATTTGAAAAGTAGACACTAGATATGTCCATCAGGAATCTCTGGGAGAAAAAATAATAAATGTATTGCCACCCTTCAAATGAATGTTGTTTTCCCTAGTGTCTCTCCAACTAATTGAAACTAGGTATACTATTCCTCCAGGTGGATGCCCAGTCAGTCAACAAACATTTATTAAACGAGGTGCTAAGGATATAACATGCTACCTGGTACATGTAGGTGCTTAATAATGTTTGTTGACAGATTGATATAATCCTTATTCTAAAGAGGCTTACATTCTTTTGGGAAGACAATATGTACATCTGGAGAGAGGCTATCAGAAGTTGGTAGAATCAGGATAGGCTTTGTATAGAAGATTTTGCCAGCATCTTGGTGTGAGGTATTTTATGAATCAAGAGATGTGAAAGGAATACATTCCAGGAATGGGAAACAGCCCAGGCAGAGACATGGAGATAGGCTGAACCGAGAAGGTTGGACAGTAGGATATAGGAAGCAGAGTGATGGATCAGGAGACTGGAAAGATTGGGTTGGGTAGAACTTCGAGATAAAGGAGAGCTGTTAGATTTTATTGGGTATGAGAATAACATAGATCTCTATAAGGAAAATCACTTTGGCTCTGGTGTGTACATTGTACTGGAGTGCGGAGAGGCTTTGACAAGGAGACAGATTAGGAGATCATTGTAATAGCCCCAAGAGTTCTGATGGGGGCCCTCAATAGGGTTGTGTCTGAATAGAGAAGGAAACTCATGTGTAGATGTAGAAAAAACAGGATTTATCATCCGATTGGATATGTGGTATGAGACAAGAGTACAGAGTGGAGGCTTATGCTGAAAAATTACTAAGCTGTGAGGTTAAAAGAGGGGGTGGTGACCTCAGAACAAGGGAGTTTGGATTTGAGGGTGAAAAGAGTTTTCTTTGGGACATCGCATTCAAAATGGAGAGAGTAGGCAGTTGGTATTCCATACTGGGAGCTCAGGAGAGAGGCTACAGCTGGATATATATTTATGAATCATGTGGTCATTAAACTTTTGGGAGGTAATAGAGAAGAAGGCCCAGGACAGGGATATATTAACCATTTAGAAGCCAAAACCCATTCCAGGAGACCATCTTCAGTTAAATCACAAACTATATGCTTTTCAGAGCTCCATTCTTACTCCTGTTGCTTGATTAGAGTATCATACATGTGACCCATAGCACTCCTTAGTGCTGCCCAAAGCAGACTAAAATGTAATTGGGAATTATTTAACAAAATAAAAATACACAAAACATAGATAATGTTAACATCTGGTTTTCTAATATTTGGTTGCAGGGATCCTTATGGTACTGTAAGGGGATATAGTGGACTGTTTGTAATTTTGAGTTTGATACCACTTCATCAGAGGACCTTTTATTCCTCTTTACTTGACTCCTGGTATACTTCCCCAACTTAGTCTAGATTAGAGGTTCTTAACCTTGAGTTTTATGAATTAGGATTTTTAAAAATCTGTATATTTTGATATCTTTGCAGTTAATTTCCTTTGTAATTCCATGTGTTTTATTTTGTTCATTTATAAATATTCTAAGAAGGATGTGTAATTTGTGTAACTTTGGTGCCACATTGGGGATGGGGTCCATGACATTAAAAAAAGAATTAAAACTATTCCCCTCCCTCATACCTTAAGCTCCCAGTTAATTCTCCCTTTCCCCCTTAACTCTCCACAGATAATTTAACCTATTTTTTAAATACACTAGGACAGAATTCTACTTTGGACATCCCTCCCTAAAAATTTGCCCAGTCTCTTCTCCTGGCCTTCATTTCCACCTATTTGAATCCTTATCTCCCTTCCTGGGTCACTTCCTGGAACACCTTCACTGATCCTTCCTGATCCTCAGTTTTCTTTGTACTGTACTTATATACTATATATTGAACTGGCCAAGTTCGATGTGAGTTCTTTGAAGGCCTGAGGGAAGGTTTTACTTGAGTATTACTGTCTTAAATAGCCTTTACCAGTAGTAGACACTTAATAAATGTGGGATTTAATTGAATCAGTTTAAATGTTCCCTTCTGCTTAAACAGTGTATCTCCTGCACTTCAGCCTCTCTCTCCCTCTCTCTCTCTCTCTCTCTCCCTTTCCCTCTCTCCCTCCTTCCTTCCTTCCCTCCTTCCCCCCCCCCCCTTTTCTCTCTCCTCTCTCTCTCTTCCCTCCCTTTCTCCCCAGAGGAACAAATTACTTTCCTCCTCAAAGAACACTTTCACCTTTACCATAAGCCTATCCAGTCGCTTTTAGAACCTCTACTGACCTAGCATCCACACCCTTCTGTTTGTGGCTCCTCCCTCCTCTCACACAGAGTCTCCCCACCCCCACCTCCCCATTGCCTGTTACTACAAAGTCCAGCCATTTCTTTCCTGAAATGTCTTTGCCTTTTCCTTCTCCTTTTCACTGTTATTATCACCTCTGACCTCGTACAATAATGTCCTCCTAGGAGAGGTCCTTGCCCCCACTCCCCTCTCACATCTCACTGTCAGGCTACTTTTGATAAAGCCCCATTTCGTAATTAACCATTCCCTTACTATGATGACTTAGTAGACTGTATAATCTGGTCCCATCTATCCAGCCAAACTTTCCCCTCTCTTAACCACTTAATATCATACTCTTTAATGTCCTTCAGCCATAGCGGATGAATTAAAGAACATTGAGATCTTTCATTTTCCTGCCTTCACCACTCAAAAACTGCATCATTACCTACTCTTTTATCCTTAACCTGCTTTACCAAAGAGGCTATGGTTTATCTGTTTCCCACCCCCTAATCCTATGAACTTTTGCCTATCCTCTGTTTTTGCCTCTCCTAGAATTGAATGGGGAAAAGGGAAAGGAAGACTTTTTGGTCAGAATGTCCCTGGGAAATCTCAGTTTCTCATAAAATGGAGCTGAGTCTTCCTGGATAGCTGCTCCCACATCTAGATTTCTAGCAATCCATTTGTACAACATGTAGTGTTTGAAAAGGGTACTGGTTTTGGTGTTAGTTTGGGTTTCAGTCCCAGTTCTGTTACCTGTCTTATTTTTATGTGACTTTGGGCCAGTCACTATCTTATCATTGAGTCTTTGAGGCAGGTTGGACTGGCTGATCTCTGAGGCACTAGAGATCTAGATTTATGATCTTTAGAGAGCTGAGAGGGATTGGATCTGTGATGTCATTGGTTCCCAGCAAAGAACTCCCTTTACCGATGTAGGTTAGCATCTCTGTAATATATAAACTTAGAGAGTTACCTGAGAGATTACAGGAGGCCCTGAGAAGGTTAAATGATTTACCCAGGTTTATAGAGCCAGTACGTGTCCCAGGTGGGACTTGAATCCATCCTTTTTCCTGGTTCTAAGGCCTACTAGTCATGCTCCTGCCTTCATTATGAAGATAAGCCAAGTTGGTCCTGGTGTTTGGTAGGTAGGGTGGGCATGGCAGGAATGACTCAAGTTGGAGAGATCAAGATGGCTTAGGGCACAGCCTCTTGTCAGTTACTAGCTTGTTATTTCCCTTTGTACTTTGAATCTCTTGCATAGGACTGAGTAAGTATATGAAGAGTTATAGTGCAGGAAGTTAATTACCTCTAGACATTTTCTAGTACATCCCTGTGCCTTCAGCCAGGGCCACACCCAAATCCTTGGGGTTTTTTGCCTCAGGCTTTTAAAACTTGAAATAATAATAAAGCCTTGGGGTCCAGAAACTGAAGTTCAGGCATACCTTAATTAGTTTGAAGGACCTAGGTCAGGGCCACTTACATTAGTTTTTTATCCCGTTAAATGCTGGCTAAATTTATTTATGTAATAAACTCTTTGTATCAAGATGTTTGTCTTTAAAGCCTTATAGTTTGTAGTCTTTTGTGGCTGTGACTTTTTTTGTAAGTTGTCTATAAAAAGAGTTACTTTTCCCCACATCACTTTTTCTGATAGATTTTCTAAGCAAAATTGAATTATGAAAGCATCTTGAGAATATATACGAATTAAATGCTTTTACCCATCCAGTGTTAATACCAAGCAACTCATTTATCCATTTCCTTCAGACTATTTCATCAATAGATGGAATATTTGTCTCTCTTGCAACTTAAACATCTCTCCCATCCTACCAGAAATTGCCTGCCTCTTAGTCTCAGCTTTCCTTAGATATACAAGTGCCCTAAATGGCCTTGTTACCTGGAGTATTCCAATGAGTCATGGGACATTTGCTGGTTCTCTGACCCTGGGCAAATGATTTCACCCCCCCTCCTTCTCCTAGCCTTAGTTTTCCTCATCTGTATAAAGAGAATAATAATGTTCTCTTGTAATACTTTATTTTTCTTAAAAGTACTATGTAACAGTGAAGACTAGTGACTTGCTTATTGTGCTCTATACTGTATTCTCCATTTTCTCACCTTTTATCCGTTCCTTAACCACCAGCAGGTTGGCATCTACCCTTAGCATTTTTGACTTTTTGTTTCTACCCTTTATGTGCATATTGTCCCTCCATTAGATTTGAGCTCCTTGAGAGCAGGGCTTGTCCTTTATTCCTAGCACATAACACAGTGCTTGGCACATAGTAGGCACTTAATAGATGCTTTTTGACTGATTGATAGAGCTCATTACTTGGTGACACATTTCAGTTTTGGATAGCTCTATTAGGAAAAAACCTTAATAACTTCGATCACATTACTCCTGATGCCTCCCTCTTGGGCCAAACAGAGATAGTTCAATCCTTCCTCTTTAGGTCAGGCTGATTGTTCTCTATTTTGCTTATGAACTGTCAGTTGATATCCAGTAGGCAGTTTTTAGGTATTTAAGGACACTGGTTATGGTGTAGATAATTTTTCAGATTTTTTAGGAAATAAGTTCTACAGCTCTCATTTTGTTTGCATTTTAGTCATTGGGAAGACGGGGTGTTGAAACCAGTGTTGCAGCTCTATGTATGCCAGGGTTCATGGGGGTGGGGAAAGGAAGAAGGGAGGAAGAACTTGCTTTCCTTCTAGAATTGAAATGGAGCCCTCTGAGATGCCTTGGGAAAGTTTTCTTTAGGCACATTCACTGAAACATCCTTGTGTCACTGCTTTGGAGACAGCTGTTTCGAAAGTCTTCTCTTTTCTTTGTCTGAACATCCTGTTAGAACCTTTAGAACAACCTGTTCTAACTCTGTGGCTGGGAGGAAATTGAGGATGCTAAAGGCTGCTGTTTGGCTGGTGGGGCTAGACTGGTTATCTAGCTCCTGTTCTTTTTCTGGCCCACTGGTCAAGAGAGTGACTTAAACACACAGGTCTCTTCTTTTCAAAACAAATTTATTATTTATTTTTTGCATTCTTTTGTTTTGAAATTTGAGTTCCATATTTTCTTTCTCCCATTCCTCCTCCCTCACTTCTCTATGCCTACTCTTTTCTGCTTCCCATTTTAGCTGTCTTTCCTCTGCCGCAGACATCTTAGAACTGGGAGGAACCATTTGGTCCAACCTCCTCATTTTACAGATGAGGTTAAGGAGTGAGCCTCAGCTTTACTACTCTTTCCTTCTTCATTTTAATGTTCTGTGTTCCAAGGAAATGAACTGTAGTATTGTTTTAAAGTCATTTTGCTTTAAAAAAAAAATCTCATTCTCCAGATACCTGCCCATGTATTGCTATAGGAAATATTCAGGTTTTCAGTTTAACCATCTCCAAGGAAGAAGTAATGGTAATAAAATCGACTCAGATTTATATGGTACTTTTAAGTTGTGCAAAGAGCTTTCCTCACAACACCCCCTCACCATTTTACAGATAAGGAAACTGAACTCTTCTGAGGTGGATTTCAGCCCAGGTCACCTGACTCTGAGGTCTAGCATTCTATCTACTAAACCGTGTGACCTCTTGAAAGAAAGTCAGATCCCTTGTGTGCTGACTGATGTGTGTTGCCGATTTAATGTTTGTTCAGTTTACTATAAGCTAACTGATGCTGCACAGCCTTCTCATTGAGCTTTTTAATGCATCGGTAAGGCAGCCATTACTATTTGCTACCCTACAGACACCTTGGGCAGGAAGCCCATCTGCCCTTCTGAACTTGCCTTGGCTGAAGGAGGTGGATAATCAGACCCACCTTTAAAGGGAAATGCAGATAAAGTAAAGCATCACCACCTTTTTTGGGATAGAAAAGCACACACTACTGTTTTTATTCCAAACGTTAACTTAATAGTAATCATCATAAATTTAAATTTAACCTGATAACTAATATAACGATAAATCTTTGTATGGAAAACGAAATGTAGGTGAACCTGAAAAATGTCACCTTTCTTAAAGCATCCAAAGCCCCTCCCATTTTGAAACAGGGCATAGTACATCGGACTTTGGAGATCTTTAAAGTACACGTTGAAATGAATGCTGGGTAGGTATTGCTTGGGCTTTGGTCCAAGGCTCTCAGGCAAGTAATATTTAAACAAGTTGAATAGCCCCTGTAGGCAAGCAGCAGGAAATCTAGACCTCAGTCGGCTTCAGGGTGTTGCATGGTCAGCTAAAGATAAAAGGGTAGACTGTTGCAGCTGGGGTCCCATGTAACACTGGGTGGCAAACTGTTAAGAAAAGATAAAAGGAATGTAGATGGTCTCACAGAACAACAATGTACCCTTTCTGTAATGTAGCTTCAAGTGATAGGAGAGAGTTGGACACCATAATTCTATGGTGCTTAATTCTGTGAGGCTTAAGTACATTAAAAGATTCACAGCTAAACTCTGATAGAGTTTGTATATTGATCATTGGCACAGGTCAAATGTTTGATGTGAGTTCTGTTTATATTGGCTATTGCTTGCCAGTGGCCATCCACCAGGGCTTGGAAATCTTTGCTCATTCTGCAGAGTTTTCACTGTCATCATACTGTTTGACCTATATCAGAGGATGGGGCTGAACAAGAATAAGATTTAATTGGGAAATACTTAACAACATAAGCGAAAATATAATACTGTATAGATAATGTTAATCTGTGGTTTTTAAATCAGTATGTGGCCAGTAGGGATAATTTTCTGTTTGAGTTTGACATTTCTGAACAGTCCTGAGGAAGTCATTGCCACTGCATAAATAGTTTATTGGTTTCTTGTTCAGCCTTTCGTGTGTACTGCTGTGAGGCTAGGTGCCACTTCCTTAAGGTCTCAAGGCCATGGTGAGTCAAAGATTTATTTCTGATGGCAGATATAAGAGTTTAAGGGAAGGGATCTGAAAGATTTTTCTTTTCCTCTTTTTTTGGTGATTGGAAAGTAGGAGAAGATCAGGAAGAGTCCATATTTTAAAGGATTTTCTTATTTTAGCTAAGGCAGCTAGGCTTCACACTAGGCCTGGAGTCAGGAGGGTCTGAGTTCAGATTCAGTCTCAGGCTTACTAGCCTTCTGACCCTGAGCACATCACTTAACCTCTGTTTGCTTTAGTTTCCTGATCTGTAAAGTGGGGATAATACATAACCTACCTCCCAGGGTGGTTGTGACAGTCAAATGAGATAATTGTAAAGTGCTTAACAAGGGGCCTGTAAACATTATATACGTGTTAGCGATTGTTGTTATTATCAACACCACTTCTGTGCAAGAGCCAGGATCATGAGTGCTGATCAGCATAAATGAACAAATACTCTTTTTAGCATGTTCCTCTGACGCTGGTTTTTATCATTTGCTGTGAAGCAGGGAAATATAGGCCTTTTGTATTAGAGAGAAAATGAAGCAATTAGACACCCCAGGGAGTAAAGTATTAAGGTATAAAGCAGAGCCAAGAGAGAGTGTGTGCCTCTGATTTACTTTAGTAGTGTGATAATCCTTACAGTGACTCCATCCTTTAGAGATGTATCTCTGGTATTAAAACTTATTACATGAGAAGGGTAAAAACTGGCAGTGGCATGGAACCTTTTTTTTCCTCTTCAGTTGCCAGGATTAAGGTGGTGGGTCTTGGACAACTTGCTACCCACTCTGATGGACCATCTCCAGCTTTTTGTCTCACCAATTTTACTCTGAGAAAATCATTTATTTGATGCTATTTTATGTTAGCTTATTGTAATACTTGTTTTTACCTACTTATCTCAGCAATTTCTGTCCCCCTCTTCTCTCTCAAAGATGGGACTAAAGCAGAATAAATTTCAGAATACATAAAGGTCAGCCCACTAGCCATTAGTGTAGTAGTAGCAGGCTGTTGGGTGACTCAGTTGATAGGGCTCCTAGGTCTACAGTCAGGAAGATCTGAGTTAAAATCTAATCTCAGGCACTGGCTGTTAGCTTGGCTAAGTCACTTAAACTTATGTTTACCTCTGTTAATATAATAGCATCTCCCTCCAAGGCTTGTCGTGAAGACCAAATGAAATGATATTTGTAGAACTTCCTGGCACATATGGACTCATGTTTCCTTTCCTTTTTCTTGTTGTTGAGTCATTTCAATCGTGCCTGACTCTTCATGACCCCATTTGGGTTTTTTTTATTTTTGTCAAAAATACTAGAATGGTTTGCCATTTCCTTCTCTAGTTCATTTTACAGATGAACAAACTGAGGCAGACAGGGTGGTTACTCAGCTAGTAAGTGTCTGAGGTTGGTGGTGCCACCCAGCTGCCTAGATGTCTTTTTTATCTACCGTTTTAAACCTGTGACTAAAAGTTAAAACTTCCCTGTTTGAGAAGGGAAGGCGTCATTGACGACCACCTCGCACCCACCACTTCATTGTATTCTGGATGTGCATGCTGTGATGCTAAGAATCTGGAAGCACTATTGATTAGACCTTGTTTCTTCTGTTCTTCTCTTAAAACCGAGCTCTGGTTGATATGTTCTCCATGGAGTCTTCCCTGATAGCCCAAGCTAGAAATGGTCCCACTCACCTAGAATTTCCTATGTTCGGAGCATATTCTAACTTTATTTTTATACTCTTACTAGACTGTAAGGTCTTTGAGGGAAGAGACTTATTTTTTTCCCCTTTAATCTTTGTGTCCTTAGCATCTAGCATATACTATACAATAAATATTTATTGGCTAGTAAAAAAAAAAAGAATCTTGAAGCAGAGTTTTAATTCTTTATTCTTTGGTTGGTTCTGGCTAAAACCCTACATTCCATGAGAATGTGATGCTTAGAACCCAAGCCAACCACCTCTGTTTGGGAATTCCTTGGATCTCACTCTTCTTGAGCCCAGTTTTAGCAAAGGTAGGGAAGAAATGTCGAAACTTTCTTTTCCCAGCTGTAAAGCAAGTATCAATAGAGTCGAGGGGGCAGTTCCTACAGCTCTGTGTGGAGGAGCTGCAGAGAAATCACCTAAAGCTGTCTGCCCCATGCTCTTGAAGTTTCCTCATGGTCTCCCAGGATCTCATTGGAAGGCAGTCAATATGACTGAACAGAGTTATATACCATTTCTTACAGCAGCCAGCAAAACACTCTGCGGCCACTTAGTTTACAATTTTGGAAAGCTTTGCTTTTGAAACTTAAGGTCACTCAGGACTTAAGGAGCCAGGTTCTACAGTTGGAGTGGAAAGGATAGTACATATAAGTGTTGGAAATCGTAGCTGACTTTTATGTAGTTTTAAGGCTTTCACAGGAATTTATGTTCGGTATGTTACTCTTCTCACAGCAGTCCCTTGAGGTAGGTAGTGGCTAATTACGTCTGTTTTATAGGTGTGATAACATGGAAAGAACTGTAGTTGTGGAGTCAAAAGACCTGCATTCAGATTCTGCCTGTGATGATTCTGCCTACTAAATCTCAGTTGTTTGGTCAGAAGGATGAGGGCTAAGGTCCCTTTCAGGACTTGATCTGTGATTCTTTGGGGTTCAGAGAAATTAACACACACAACTAGTTTTTTCTGACTCCATGTTCAGCAAAATGATGCAAAAGGAACATTTTCCACTTTATTTAGCAAGTGATGTGCATTAAATTACCTTTCTATGATTTAAGTAAATTTTAAGTTTAATTTGGACTAAGTGTAATATATTTAAGACTAATGGAACTTTATTTCCTGCAAGTGATAACAGTGCTGTATGGGTGCCCACAGCTGTGTTTATTTTCTCCTGCTTTGGGGTGAGATGACTGCTCTTAGACCTGAATTCAAGTTTTTAATCAGCTACATGACCTTGGGTAAGCCATATAACTGATCTAGGCCTCTATTTCCTTATCTACAAAATGGGAATATGTCATGTGCACTACCTGGCAAGGTTTCCGTGAAGAAAATACTCAGTCTTAGAGTGTTAAACATTCAGTATGGGTTTATTAGAAACCAAATATTGTAAACTTATGTGAGTATCAGTGAAATTAGGGTTAGAACTTTGTTTTGGGAGAGATTGCCATTTTCATGAAAAGGTGTTTGATAAAAGATATTTATGTAGATTTGTTTTCCCTTGAACTCTGGGTGAAAGGCAATAAAAGCAAACTTTTGGTTACTTGCTGGAAAAGAGGATGTGATGGAGATGGAGGAAGGAGGTTGCAAGGCTAGATGGCTGTTGGAGCCAGACTGGTTACTCTGACATGAAATGTAATTCCCAAACACACCAGCTCATTTATATTGTCCTTCCCATTGTAACTGAGGTTCGGCCTTCTTCAGGCCTTCGGTAAACATCCTGGCAGGAGTAGCCTGGAGCAGCAGGGAGGGGATTTTACAATTTGAATTGACCCTAATACATTCCTGTTGACTTCATTTCTTCCACAAATAGAGAGGTGGTAGGTTCTAACCCAAGAAGTTTCAGCTTTCAGTATGTCAGAGCATCATTTCCTAGCATCCTCTCTAGGATTTCCTTCTCTCAGCTTTCACCACGTTGGCTCCCTTACTACCCCAGCCTCCTTTGATTGGGATGATAGCAGAAAATTCAGGTCTAAGCACAAGATGGTGATGATGACAGTGGGACGCAATGGCAGGTAACTGGGAAGTCTTTAAGGAAAGAGAAGTTACTGAGGGAGAAGGGTTCTCCTTGATAGCCGAAAAGCAGTGGGGGCTATGTCTTCCTGTGGTGCATTTTAAACAAATGGCTGCCATGTGGCAGCTGTCTCTGCCTTCCTGAATCTGGCAGTAGTTAAATCCTGTCCATAAGACGTGCTCCCTGGAGAAGAGCATTGAGAATGGAAGTAAAGTTTTTCTTTTCCTTAAACTAAAACTTTTTTTTTAAACAACTAGTGCTCAAGATTTCTTTTCTTCCAAGAAGGAAGGGCCTGAAGGAATGGGAGGATTGAACTTTTTTTTTTTTAAAGGCAAATTGTCATTAATATTTTGAAAATAAGATCTGAAGTTCTTTCTAGCTCTAAATCTATGATCCTATAATTGTGGAGGATAAGTTTAGGCAAGAATCCAGCGCTGTGTTTTATAAAGCATTAAGTAAACGAAATAGTATGACAATTCAAATAAGCATAACAAAGGAATTTTTCTTAATTTCCTTTAAAATATTTTTTTAGGAAATTGCTGATTGCTTGGGGGGAAAGATCACACCAATATGTGGGAAAAATCTCATTACACTAGGACATGCTGTTTTCTCTTAATGTTTTAAGGTCCCAAGTTTGTAGAATTCTGAAATCTCATCATTATCGTACAGTTCTATCCTATATTATATTGATGCTTTCCATTTGAGGGCACATCCAAATGTAAAAAATAGCAGGTAAGAGCCACATTTATTTATTTCTCACTCTGTTTGTGTGTGTTTTCCCCATAAAGCTGACATGTGGTTTATATAGGTCATAGGCTATTCTTGGACTCTGTTTAAGTTGAAAAAGAATTTTGCTAGCAAAAAGACAATCTTAAGGGAAAACTCTTTTTTCCCTTTGCCTATTTCTACTGCTCACTAAGATACCTTATATCCACAGAGGGTGCAAAGGGAGAAGTTGCACACCTTTCTGGGAAAGGGAGGGATCTGGTGCCTCTAGGGCTACCAGAGCTTGAGTCTTGCAGAAATTAGGAGAATTGTTCTATAGCACCCTCTAAGGAGCTGTTCTGTGACTCACAGCAGAGTATGCTAAATACCATTTTGCTTAGAGTTGCTCACAGTCTTGGGAGGATGGTTGGGTAGTGAAGGTCATGACCAGGGCAGCCCCTGGAGATCCATACAAAAGACCAGCCAAAGTGGTTTTGCTTCCTGTGCACATAATTTTATAGGCAGGCAGGCCCTACCCAGCCTAAATTTCATATCTGACTTGTCCATGTTCCTGAGGAAGTAGCAAATGAACCCTAGATAGGTTTGAACATTTTCTTTGCTTTTTAAGAACCGAAGTATACAGTGTGCACAGTAAGAATTGATAACTTGTTCATACGACTTGGGTCTGGGACCTTAGTGACCATCTATCTTGCCTTTTACAATGAGAAAACTGTTTCAAGTCTTATGCCCTGAGGGGAAGTTTTCCGCAATACCCCTGATTTCAAATCGTTTTAATTTCATGAACTCATTTTTGGGGTGGTGGGGGTTGGAATTAAGATTTCATAACTTGCAGTTAACTTAAGTATATTGGGCTAATTGCTGCACCTATTACATTCTTTTTTCTAGCTTTTGGCATCCATGCATCATCGGTTTTGATGTTGCCCTCTGACGCTCTTGTTTTATCCTGCCTGAATCAAGTCCATGTGGATTCACTGCTCAAATTCACTTAAGTCCATTTTTTTCTTAGATGAAGAAGGTGCCCATAGCACATGGCTCAGCTTCTGTTCAGTTCCCAGCAGGGAAAGACAGACTAGTAGTTTTTTAGAAAAAGGTGTAACAAATCCAGTGCTTATTTCTTTGATTATTTTTCCATCAAATTTCAGTATTTTTTACCATAAATTTTTGGTGCTGTCTCAATAATTTCCTTTTATTCAGGTCTAAGGGCTTTGTTGTTTGTTCAGTTGTCTCAGTCCTGTGCTCTAAATTACCACGATTCTGTTGTTTCTGTTTGCTTGTGACCAACTCTTCATGGACCCATTTGGGGTTTTCTTGGTAAAGACACTGGAGTAGTTTGTCATTTCCCTCTCCATCAATTTATGGATGGGAAAACTGATTTAAATATGGTTAAATGACTCTTCCAGGCTCACACAGTCTTAATGCCAGGTTTGAACTCAGGAAGATTCTTGAATCCTGGCCCAGTACTCTAGTCATTGTGCCACCTAGCTGCCCAGAGTTTTGGGGAGACCATAAAGAAAAAGAAGAGGCTGAAACAGGAGCCACTAAGGATTGGACACTGGATACCTAGAAGGGCAAAAGTGTGTCTGTGGATCCCAAATTGTAGAGAGTAACTGGCTATTTGATTTCTTGAATTGAAGTAAATTTAGTAGAATCTAGAAGAGAACGAGGTGGTGACTATTGCATGTACTAGTAGTGGAGACCCTACCTGCGTACACGTAGAAATCTGTGCTTCCCTCCTTGCTTTCAAAATGGACATTTTCTTCCCTTTTCAGGCTCTGGGAATAGATGCATCTTCCATCTTTTTCCAAGTAGTCTTTTCTCTCCTACTGGGCCCAGAGCCAGAATTGGCTAAAGAGCCAACTCATCGTGCCTGGGATTATGAAGTACTCGCTCATTTGGTGAAAGGCCCTGCACGTCATTCGGAAGATCTGGTTTACTATGGAGTCCATGCCAGCCTAATAGGGGGTGGGGGAGAGGGGAGAGGGAGGGTTGGGTGGGTGTGGCTTTCATGGATTGCTTCTTAGTCCAAGGAATAGACTGGTCTTGTAGCCAAGAAACACATCAACTTCCTGGAACTTAAGCCATCGTCACAGCTGTCTTAGCCTTCAGAGCACACGCAAGGCAGTACTTATTAGGACTGACAGTGTTGCTGTTGTGCCCTCTGTTAACAAGCTGAGGGAGAGCATAAGCTTTGCCATATTGGATTAGATAAAAGACTCATCTTTTCTGACTTTGTGCTCACAAACTAGCAGCCAGTTCCTACCAAGCTCTGTGCGAGGCAAAGCTTTCAGTGTTTCCTTGCTTTTCCCTCATAACCTGCCTGTGATCCTCAGTCTTCTCTTATCAGGAAGTATGTTTTTACCCCCTTTCTTAAGATCACAATACTCAGTGTTAAGACCATTTTAAAATCTGAATTCCTGTAGCCTGAATTAGTCTCTTTCTTAACCCTGAATTAGTCTACCACCGTTAGGCTGTTCATCCAATCAGTTCAATAGTATGTTCCAAACCCTTAAACCTACTCAAAAGTCTCTCATGGCCTCTGGCAGTATTCAAGGTATAGAGCTACACAAAACTACCCTAAACTTTGAGCCTCTTGAAAGCATGTAGATTCTATACCTTAGTCCTTGGGGATTCTTCAGTAGTGGGTTTGTTCTCAGCTCCTTTTGTTTGGGGCATCTCATTTTATCTGTTATCTTCCAGGGTTATCTGGTCTGTCTGGATGGACCACTCTCCTTAATCTTCTCTTTCTGGTCTTACATATGATTGTTCTCTTATCATTTCTAGGTGGGGACATCCTTGGTAGCAGGGGAGGGACCATCCCTGTTGTCTTTATCTTAGCTTTAAGTAACTTACACCAAGGACTCAGCCTTTTTGGACTCTAATGTGAGAGAAGCCTTAGAAGGACTTTAGGTTCATTCCTTTATCCTTCCCAAATTTATCCTTCATTTGAAAAAAGGGGGAGATAATATGGAATTTCTTCTTGGGGCTACCTATTTTGTAACCTTGAACACTTTAGTTTGAGGTCTTTGAATCAGTAGACTCAAAGGAAACAATGAAGTTTACCCAGCTTTCAGTTTTTAGATAATTCTGGGACTTAAACTGAGGTCAAACCCTTTATATGAAGGACAAAATGGCGATCTCATCTTGGACGTAGATCTTTGGCCTCAAAGAAATACCCACTTTAAATTACCTTGAATTTCTGATATTTGTTAACAAAATGTAGAATTAGGCTTTCCTGCAGCCCCCCCAAAAATGCCTTTCATAAAGTATATATTAAGTAGATCTTTAATTTTGGACCAGTCTTTTCACTCATCTTCAAGTTGGAGGATTTGGATAGATCACCATTTTATGTCAGACTAATAAAACTAACCAAAGGAGGAGGATTTGGCTGAGATGAACCTTATTTTGAGTTTTGCCGATTTGTTCCTCACAACAATCCTGATATTGCCCTACTGACATTAATTCCTACCTTACATCCCACAACTTCAGACAAGAAACATCCCTTTCCCATTCTAGTTTTTTAAAAAAAGCATTTTGGATCTGTGGCTTGAATATGTCCAGCCATTAGAAGTGATAACCTTTCTATATCTGTCATCCTATGCAGTTCTTTTAGTCTTATAAATTCTTTCTCAGGCAGAGGAATTAGGGTTTTGAGATTGCAAGGGGGATTTCGTGATGTTCTGTCTTTCCATTATGGCTGTTACTGGAGTTTTAAGAAATGAAAATATAATAGGCTCTTCTGAAGTCTTAACCTCCCTTTCCCACCCTCAAATCAATCTTCTAGTCATTAAAAAGTGAAATAGAAACCTAGACTGACTTGGAGTGCCTTTTATTTTGTTTGACCTTAGGCATTGTTCCTTGGTTTGGATGGGTGGGGTTGATGATCTGAAAGGGACATTTTGTTATCTAGTTTTGAGATTAAGGTGGAGCCTTTTGTAAATTGTCTTGATGGCATCTTGAATGTTGGCATGTGCCCTGTAAAGGAGCTTGGGAACTTGAGGTCCTCCATCCATTTTCCTGAGAATAAGGTGTGAATGTGTGTAAGTGACTGGTCCTTTTGACTGTTCTTTATTCCTCCCTGATTATACTAAAATACCCTTGGTGATCTTCAAAAGGAAAGTTAGAGATAATGGAGAAAGTCTGAATGTAGAACATTTGTAAAGAATAGGTGCCTGGAGAGAACTTGCAGTATACAGAATCATGGAGCTAGGATCATTGACAAGATCTAAATTCTATCATTCTTGTCTTGTACTTCCCTTATCTGGACTGGATCTCACCAACCACATCTCTGGCTCTAATGTTTTATTTTTAGTAGGCATGTAGTAAATATGAACATGTAGAATTCAGGGTGGTAAATATGTGATGGGCTTAGGGCTGAGTAGATTTCCTTGGTTTTTTAAAGGAGACAACAGATGTGTTAGACAGTTGTTATTTGGTGAATCGTGAGAATTCCATTGATTTCCAAGCTGAGGGAAGTCTGTCCAGTCCAGGGTAGTCCCTTTTCCTTTCACCGAGAGGGGAGATGAAGAAATGATGTGCTTGTTTTTTCTTTATCCTAAGCCTGACCTTATACCACAAATTCAAATTAACTGTCAGCAGAGAAAAAGATAGGGGAGAAATTTGTATTTGGATGGCATAGATTTATTCTTCAAAGTCTAGTTTGCAAGTCTTTTAATTTTTAAGGACGTTAAGACAACCATTTGTTCCAAATAGTGTTTTTGGTAGTATTGGGATTTTAAAAAATCTTCTCTTTTAATGTCATTTAAATTCTTTTCACAGCAAATGGTTTCTGAATATTATGTTTTACTATTCTTTAGCATCATTTTCTTTCTAGACTAGAAAGTATTTATTTCATCTTAATCTTTTTATATATTCTCTGCTATCATTAACTCCTCCCTCACTACATCTTTTCTTTTTAAGGAAATTATGATTTCCTTAAACAGCTCTTTTATGATTTCTTGTTTTTTTCTTTCTTAAAACTTTTTAGCCTGACTTATTTTGTTTTTTATTTGACCCCATACGCAACTACCCCACTCTCTTACCTCCTTTTGCTGCCCCTCCTGTCATATGAATTTTTTACCCACACAAGATGCCATTTACTCATATCTCAGTTGTTCAGTCTTGTCCAACTCTTTATGACTCCCTTTGGGGTTTTCTTGTTACTGAAGTGACTTGTCCAGGGTTACCCAGCTAGTACGTGTCTGAAGCTCAGGAAGACTTATCTTCCTGACTCTAGACCTGGCACTCTATCCACTGTGCCACCTATCTGCCCCAAACATGTCTTAGTCGAAGTTGTAACGGTTGTCTTCCTTGCTGGTGCTAGAAGGATGAATTCAAACTAATTTTTAGCATGTAGTCCAATAGGCTAGAACTCTGTACTTAGTTGGAGAACTGTAAAGGCAACCCTCACATTTCAAGGAGGAAGTCCTAGGAAAGGAATGTCTCCTGAGAAGATTCTGTGTATCTGGCTTTTGGTAGCGAAAACCTTGCTGAGAAGGACCACTGGTCTGTCTGAGTAATAATATTTTTTTATTCTTTTCTTATAGGTTGCCCTTTATCTGTGCTCCAACCTTTGTGGCATTGAGGTGTGACACTGTCCATCAGTTCCTCTCCTGCTTTGGCCAGCAAGTGTTAGCTCTTCAGTGAGGTCAGCTGGTTCAGTAGAAAGCAAGAAGATAAAAGGTTGGTTAAACCTTTTTTGATTTTCATAGTTTTGAATGTTAGGAACCTGTTTCTAGTCTCTGATCTGCTTCACCATACATACCATATTTTTTCTTCTGATTTAAAAAAAAAATTCTCCTGGGGTTTCCTGAGATTTGGCTGCAAGTTTGTTTTAAAGATTTTAACTATTCCTAAACCTCTTCACTTTTGCAGGTTGGGAGACTCAGAGACCATTAACTATCATCTTCCCTTCCTTCTCCCCCCCCCACCCCCCCATGGCAACACTCAGAATATATGATACCCAAATCCAGGCCAGCAAACAAGGGGTCCCAAGACTCATGATTTAGAGCTGAGAAGGAATTGCTGGTTCCACGCGTTTTGGCAATTTGAGTGAAGGCTACCTGTTAGAATGATTTTTTTTACACCATATAACACAAAATACATGGGGTTATAGAGAGAGAATTGTTCTCAAAATATATTCTAAATAATGCATGGATTGTAGGTTAAGAATCTCTAAAAAGGCTCTATACAGAAACCCAGAGACTAAAGGGACTTGGCCGGGGCATCACAGCTATTCATTGGCACTATCTAGTGTTCTTTCCATCCACAGCAGCAGCTTCATGTGTTAATTTTGACAAAGATGATCTTTTATTTTCAAATCTGGTTGGGGAATTTGCTCTGAGTATGTCTCATAATTATAGACATCCTTTTAACTTCATAGGGGTATTAACGGGGAGTTTTATGTTGCAGATGTGGCTGGTTGGGGGAATGAAGTTAATAGGAATAAAATGACATAGATTGACATTGCAAACACTTTGACTAGGAATGTGAGTACTTTTCACATCCAGTAAAAAATTATATCCCCAGTGTTGGTTACCATAGGTTGGTGGGATTTTGTTTGTTTGTTTTTGGTTTTGTTTTCTACTCCATTAACAGAAGAAAAAAGAGTTAGTCAACAGGATGAAACTTTATTGGGTCCAATTAGTGCATGGTTGGTGCTTAACTCTTAAGGTGGTTTTTTTCCCTTTTACCTTAGAACAATGAACTGCTTTCTAATGTACATCAGGTTCTTTTTTCTCTTCTTGCTTGTGCTGTGTATTGTGTACTTCTTCCTATCTGTCCCAGAGGGAGAGCTCATGTACAAGACAGTTGAGCAAACTGGAATAAAAACTTGTCAGAGCTCCAAGGGCTTAGTGCTTCGAAACAGCTTCTCTGTGATGAGTCAAAGCACTGTAGAGAAGCCAGCCTCTTTTCCTCTTTCTGAACAGCGTAGCTGAGCTTCTCATTTTGCTTTATCACTCATATGTTTTCAAGTCCAAGAGATGAGGATGCTCTAACTAAAAATGGCCCTTTCTTAATATTTTTAAGTAATGTAGATTGTCTTGTCTTTAGTAAACCAAAGAGTCACACTTTGTACATTATCCCAAAGGAGGAAATCGATTTAGCAAATGTCTTCCTGTTCAGACCAAATGGGAAATAACAAATACTTGTGGGGTGTTTTGTCTTTATTCTCTTTTGGTTAAATCTTTGCAACTTTTGTAGCATTTTCATTAGCAAGTTGGCTAACTGTTAACTGTCTCTAGGTACTTTGTGTGAGATACTTAACTAGATTGCAAATTTAGGTTTCATTTTTGTTAATTTGAAAGCATTCTTATACATGAACACTGTTTAATATTATTTCTTTACTTTTAAAGTGTTCATTTGCATCACCACCATCTTTCATCCCCTGCTTCACAGTAGAATTCCAGGGTTTTTTGTTAACCGTATAGCTTTTGCTGTCTGCTGTAATATATTCGCACATTTTAGTTAGCCTTCTATCAGGATTTTTTTGCAGCTCATTCCAATTTTTGTATGTAAGGTAGCCAAATGGGAACATAATGACTTAACTCTTCACTGTGACTATTTTTTCCTTTCCTTCTTTTCCAGTATTAGTGGTACTGAGAGTGAGGAGGAAACTGAGATAAACAAAGCGTTAGCCTGCCACTTTTAGTGGAAGGTAGCCTTCAGAGGAGACAATCTTATTGTACAGCAGTTGGAGAAGATGAAGGTAATTGTTCTGATATTAAGAGTGTTTGACTAAAATAGGTTAACTGGACCTCATCTGCTGTGCCTCTTTTTCGTGGAATGGCTCTTTCAAGACTTTGGATTAGCTTCTAGCCTCTTCATTGTGTTCTTTCACCCATGTATGTTATTCAGTTGCATTTTCAAGATTTAATCAGTGAAAGTAGTTTATCTTTTCCTCATGCTCCTTTCCCTGATTGTGAACATTTAGTTTCAGTGGGGCCTTGCTTATGTCAAGCCCAAAATCTGAATTTTGCATACCATATATTAGGGCTGGGGGAACCCATTAAGTTAAGGTAATGGTCCAAGAATCTATGTGGATGTCAAGATTGTCTTTTTTATCTGTATTTAGCTTTGATATATACAGCTTGATTCAGCATAGTAAATGAGCAAATATTAATTCTTTGAGCTTAATGAATGTTTTGTTATAATTATTACATAATTTACATTATACATATACATTCTAAGTGTATTCTGATGCTATTGATAAGTAAAACAAATTCACTGAAATTTATTAATAAAATTTCATTAGCTTTTTTGTTACCAAATATTTTGTACATTAAGTTACTACAGGTATATACAGAGAGAAATGTTTTGACCTTACAAAATGTTGGTTATTGCTGTTCTATAACTCATTACAGGTGACTTGTAACAGATGTACAGGTGATATGTCACAGATGAGTTGAGTTCTCTTTGGTCTCAGACTACTAACATGATTTTATTGTGGCAGTGGAATTAATGACAGGTCTGGCAGAGTTGTCTCAGATCTGACTTGAGGTCCAGAAGCTTAGCAGTTTTCATTACTGCTACTACTTTCCCCAACTCTTTGGCCCAGTTGTAGGTGAAGACAGTAAAGAAAGCCACCCTGCTCTTTGTAGGAGCCCTCAAAACAACCACTTTTGATTTCCACCAGCCTTCTTAACTTTTTGCCTTTCCCTTCAAATATCTCCTGAAATTCCCAGTCTCAGAAAGAATAAATGTTCACTTCTTGGTCTTCTCTTTGCCTAATATTCTTTCATATTTTTCATTTCCTTTTCTTTAGTTCCAGCAAAAAGAATCCTTGGCTTAAACTGTGGCTCTATGATGTCAAAGTCACCCACCAGCTTAGAAGGTTCAGATTTATCTTCCATCAATACCATGATGTCAGCAGTAATGAGTGTAGGGAAGATTGCAGAGAATGGCAGCACCTCACAGGCCATCAAATCCCCAACAAAGTCATCAGGACCGAATCGGATTGGCAGGAGGAACCAGGTAAGTGATGATAAATGTAGCTCTGAAATCTGTTAAGTTCTACTCTGGGAGTCCAATGAACGTCATTGATTCAGATTGTTGGGGAATTAGTTCCACTTTAATCACATAAATACATCATTTCTTACTAACTGTGAATGAACACATCTCACAGTCTTGTCACTTTTCTCCATTCCTATAGTATAAATATTGCTGACCGGCACAATATGCCTTTTATCTAAATATTAGTTCCATTAGGAACCTATAGGTCATTTCCCCTTTGTACCTCCTCTAAAGAGTTCAGTGCTTGTGATGTGATTCCATGTTGTTCTGTCTCCTTACTCACAGTTGGTTATTGGGCTTTTCAAGGTAACCACCTTTTCTGTTCCACAGAGTCTAGAGAAAAATCATGGGTTAGACTGATGTCTCTGTAGGCAGTAGATCAAGAGAAGCTGGAAAGAATAAATGGGGTGGGATTGCAGAGGATTCTTGTGGTCTAAAAATAAATTAGGAAATTAGACGAATCCCCAGTTCATATGCAAATGGAGCACTTTGGACAGTATTTATCCTTAAAGCCATCATACTCTCAAATCTTTTATGTCAGTGGCTCCCACCGTTGCTGTCTGTGTAAATGAGGTACTAGCAATAGTGAGTGGATGATCCTTAATCCTTCTCTAACCCTTTTTGTGTCACCAAGCACCCTGAGACAAAGAAAAATTTATCTCTAAATTTATCCAGGCAGAGGAATTAAAGGCCTGCTTTTAAAAATATCTACAGATGTAAGGAGAGGATCCAGAAATTCTCTAGCTGTGCAATTTGTGACATGCTCATTAAAAACAAATAATAACCTTTTAATACACTGATCTCAAAACTACTATTTACATAAACCCAGGCTTCAAAAGCCATTGAACACCTTTTCCTAAGTTCTAAGAGTTGGAAGAAACCTTCAAGATCATTCTAGTCCAATCTCATTTTATGGATAGGAGAAACCGAAACCTTGAGCAGCTAAATGTCTGGCTTAAGGTGACATAGGTAGGAAGGATTGAGCCAAGCTTTGCTCTTGTCTTGTCTGACTCTAAATTTAGTGTTCTTTCCACTGCACCACGATGTTTGTGTGGCGTTTCAAACCAGAGAAATATTTATATGTTCTCTTAATATAGTTAATTGGTTGTTTACATTTGTTCTTCATTAAAATTGCATATTCCTCTGTAAAGTTCTTTGCTTTGGACATTCTTTGCAGGGTGTTTTTTGGGAATTTAAGAGAAGGTCATAACTGTGACCTCTCTCCTGGGTATCACATAGTATCATAGCATAGTATCAAGGGGAAAAATAGCTGATGTTATTTCAGGGACTGTGATATCGTGGAACACACCATTTGTCTTTTTAGGTGTCGTCTGCTTGTTCAGTCGTTTTTCACTCATGTCCAATTCTTGGTGACCCCATTTAAGGTTTTCTTGGTAAAGCTATTGGAGTGTTTTTGCCATTTCCTTCTCCAGTTCATTTTACAGATGAGGAAACTGAGGCAAACAGGGCTAAGTGACTTGCCCAGGGTCACACAGCTAGTGTCTGAGTCCAGATTTGAACTCAGGAAGATAGTGTCTTGTCAGTACTTCCCTTTATCCCTTTATTTGGCTACTTGGGAACTGAGCTGGCATGCCTGGATCTTTGGATTAGAAAAGATAATTTGATGGTAAAGGATAAACCTCTTTTTCCCCTGTAGAGAAGAGATTAAAAAGGAAAGCAGTCACTCCCACTCCCCACTTCATTCAAACCCTTCTCTGTTTTCTTGGCACAAAAAAGAGGGGTCAGAAAGGTGGGGGAAAAGAAGAGGGAGAGCAAAAGAAGGTTCTTTTAACAGCCAGCCTTTCCAGCTACAGGTGAGAGAGTTCTCGCTTTCTTCTGATGCCTGAAGAGTCCACTAAAGTGTTTGGCACACCATTCAAGTGGCCAAACACCAACCACAATGTGATAATTTAGCTCCAGACCCCTCCCTTGTTGATAAATGTAGGGGAGAGCCAATGGCGCATGTTCTTACTTTAATTCCCATTTTGCTGCTATCCCCAGATTTCTTTCCTACTTGATGTTTTTGTCTTGATGTTGTTTTTTAGGGAAAGTTGTATTAGGATTGCAATAAGGGCTTTCTTTTCCCGACCCTCCCCCAAGTAAAAAATGGGAGTCCCAGAGCGATGAAAAAGAACCTTGGGGATAAATCTAAGTGCTCTCACAGACTTCCAGAACAGATTAGCCTCTAGCTGAATGCCTAACAAGGGTGTCAGATTGCTTCATTATGGAATAGTGAGTTATCAAATTAGCTGCTAATTTTATCTTTCAGCTCAGGAAGTGTTCCTTTCACCAACTGGACTCCAGTAGCTAGATTTTAAATTCTTCATCAATGCCTTTTCAACACTAGTGATACTCTCCATTTCTGGCTATATGGGGTAGAACAGAGAGTCCGGTGGGTCAGTGAAATTCATCCTCTTCATGCCATGTTTGATTTGGTTGACCTGCATTATGGTATGTAGCACACAAGTGCTAGAGACCAGAGAAAGTTGGGGTTTTAGTTAATAATAAACCCCAGGGTCAGTGCCACTCAACTCCATGGTGTCTGATCTCAGCTTCAAGGTGAACTAGTAATTTTTCTATTATATTAATTTGTCTCCTCAGAGGGCAGGCCATCTAAAATCCTGATTGTTTGGAATTGCTGTGCGTGCGTGCGTTATCATTTGTAGCTTAAGAAATTGATATTCAGAAAGAACATTCCAGTATTATATGGGAGAAATGGAAGTCTGATGGGAAAGGTTTGTTTAACTTCCCTCCCAATGGTCAGTGTCGCTAATGTTTTTTTAGAGGGAGATGACTCAAATAACATTACTTTATTTGGGGGTGGTGGTGTTTACATTCATTTATATAGGGAGAAGTTGGGCCATTAATGACTATCCATCATGAGAACAGTCTTAGGAGAGAATTTTTATTCATCATTTTTCTATATAAAATCAAGCACAAAATTTTTGAAGGCTCTTCTCTTATGTCTTTGGGACTGATCCTTCTTCGGTAGGATATATGGTTTGTGGAAAAGTGGAAATGGGAGTGGGGAAGAGGGGAGAGCTCTGATTTCATCGAGAATTTCCAGAGAACTCCCTGTATCAATGAAGGTTGGCACCAGCAAAGTCTAGAGAGTTGTCAGGGGCACTGAGAGGTTTACTTGTGTCCGAGGCTCTCATCCATTCTTCAAAACATAAATGGCTCTCCAGGCCAACAAACTTTCTAGACTCATTGGATGTTACACGCTGTGTTCTGACCAAACCAGTCTCGTTACTAATGACACTGATAGACACTTCATTTCTCACTTCTGCCTTTGCACTGGCAATTCAGAGAGACTGAGAGTCCTTCTTTTCTTTGAAGAGAACATCATCTTTGGCCTGGAACCATTTTTCTTGGTTCTCTAACTGCTAATTTACCGTCTCCCCTTCCCCCCAGTTACCTGGGGATGGGGTGTGTGTGGGGGTAGGGGTGGGGGGTGTGTGTGGGGGTGGGGGTGGGGGTGTGTATTTTAAAATTCACTTTATATTTCAGCTTTGTATTGTAAATTAAATTTTTTATTTGTATCTTTTTACATCCTTGTATCTCACCTGTCCTTTATGTATTTTTGTATACACTTCTTGTCTCCACCATTAGTTTCTTAGCTGAGTGGTCTAGAGTGGCTGGAGATAGGGACCTGGAGGTGGGAAGACCTGAGTTGAATCCTCCCTCAGACACTAGCTGTGTGACACTGGGCAAGTCACTTAAACGCTGTCCCAGTTTTTTCAATTCTAAAATGCAGCAAATAGTAGCATCTACTTTCTAGAGTTGTGAGAATTGAATGAGATGTCTGAGAAGCCCTCAGCTCAGTGGGGTGTACTGTGTAGGCACAGGTACACACTGTATAGAGACTGTTATTAATATTATTATCATCATTGGTATGTCAGTTCCTCTTTGTATAGAAGGTCTGACACATAGTAGCTGCTTAGGAAAATACGTACTTATTGATGTAAATTGAGCATTTTCATTGTGTTAGGCACTGTGGTAGAAACTGGGGGTGCAAAGGCAAATAACTCCTTGCCCCCAAGGAGCTTATAGTCTATTTAGGGGAATCTGTTATGTGAAATGAATACAAGGGTAGGAGGGGCAGAGGAGAGCAGAGTGGCCACAGGCACTGAAGCAATCCCAAAAGTCTTCTCATGGAGAAGGAAGCTTTCTGGGGCAGATCTCCAAACAGAGACTCACTGTCAGCCCTCTGAAGTCACTGAGGATAATGATTCTGAAGCCTTTCCTGTGTTTTCTGAAGGGGCCGTATTTTGAGCTCCTGCTACAAGTTTGTCTTGCTACTGAATGTGGCTTCAGTCTTCGGAGGGGCCTTTGAAGCGAAGGAGAATTCTCTGGATGCAGAATTAACCAGCTTGTATTGTTTCTTTGCTCTGTCTCTGACTTAGTGCTCATCTTGATCAGTCACTTTCCCTCAGCATTAAATAAGTTAAAAGTGGCTGTTGGTTATAGATTTTTAAAAAGAAAAGCATGTGGTACATAACAGAAATTTAACATTTCATGTACAGTATTTCTTTTCTGTCAGTTACGTATCCAAAGTGCTCATTTTGGTTGGTGTTAATATCAAAATTTCAATTTAAACAAACCCAGTGACTGTTACATTTAGGATTAGTGGTGTTTTCATATAGGAACCGTACTGAATAAATAAATAGAATTTACTCTCTTTTTGTTCCTGTCTTTGTAGGAAACGAAAGAGGAAAAGTCTTCCTATACTTGTCCCTTGTGTGAAAAGATTTGCACTACTCAGCATCAGCTAACTATGCACATTCGTCAGGTATGCTGGGCTTCTTGCGTCTCTTCGTCATCAGATGAAGTGGGAAGTGTCTCATTTGTAACTTTTTTTACTGTATTTCATTTAATTTGGGGTACGCTCAGGTTTGATTTGTTAATTCATTTTGCTTTTCTTTGGGAATATTCCAGCTTGCCTAGAATACCTAGCTTTCCTTAACTTTCCTAAAAGTGGTAGAAATCACTGTATGCCAGAAAGCCATCGTTGTTGACAGAAATCTCCAGGATTGGCAAAACCATCTTTGTATTAATTTTGTAACTAAGACATTTGTCTCCAGAACTGTAACATGACTATTTTGCCATTTTTTTAAAGAGAAATCTGACTTCTCTTGCCTAACTTAGGATGATTAATAGATATTGTGGATGAGAACAGTTCTTTTTTTGGAATTTTGAGTCTTCTAAGTAGTCAAATCCTTTGGCCTTCAGTTTGGAAGTTGTTTCCTCTTTAAAGAAAAATTTGAGGAAAAATATTCTAGACCCACGTACAGTTTCATTTCCTCTTTCACCAGCAGTATCAAGTTGTAAAGAGACAGTACCTAATTGAGGTTAAGCTGGAGGCTGACATGGAGCAACCACTGTGATTGTAAAGACCCAAATTCTGCTATCTGATGGGTAACTGAGACTCCATCTGCCCCTGAGGATCCCAGTATGGTCTGTTGACTTAAACACATACATTCTGCAGGAAGAGAGAGTCTCATAAATTATCCTTTTTGTAGGTATTGTAGTGAAAACAGTGATTTCAACATGGAAATTGAGGAGGTAATGGAGGATGGGGGGGAAACATTCAGGAAAAAAGCTGGCAAAAGCCCATCCCTTTAGAGCCAAAATATATGTCCATCCAAGGTCATAACCTGCTTGTTTTTGACAGTAGCAGAATCCACCAAATACAAGAAACATAAAAGAGTGTTTGGAGAGGAGTCGAGTGTAATATTTGCAGGAGCTGTTTTATTAAACTTTGTTTTTATAATGGTTCCTTTAGTGTTGGCAGTGACGTAGAATGACTTTAATAAGACCATTGCTTTCTTTAGCATAACACAGACACTGGAGGGACAGACCATTCCTGTAGCATCTGTGGAAAGTCTCTGAGCTCTGCAAGCTCTCTGGATCGCCACATGCTGGTACATTCTGGTGAAAGGCCTTATAAATGTTCGGTTTGTGGACAGTCCTTTACGACCAATGGAAATATGCACAGGTGAGTCTTGAGCTGGATTGAGTGACTACCTGACTTCTTGAAAGAGAGGGAAGAGTGAATTTTCTGCTAGCTCTCCAAAGAAGTATGAGGCATGTTCTCTGCCCAGAGAAAGAACTCTCTAAGTTATCTTGACAATATTGTGCTTGATACTCCTGCTAATATTTTTTGAACACAGACACACACATACATACAAACATACACACAGACACACACAGACACACACACGACTTCATCTAACCTAGAGTATGTGGGCTCAGTCTTTAGCTCTGCAAATCTCTTCAGAACTCAAATAGAAGAGGCATTCCAATTGTGCTGTTTGAATTTTCTTTGTGAGGGTGCCAGTGGTGGTCTGCTTATCGGAAAGTGTAGCTCTAAGTATGAATACTTTCTTTTTTAAGTCCTTCTTCTTGCCTTTGAAGCATTTGTATATACCCATTAGATTCTCTTCGAACTCTTTTTTTGGCAAGCATTTCCAGGCCCTTTCAGTAAACGGTTAACTGACATAGTGACTTGGAGCAATAGAACAGAATGAAATAAAGAAAAGGAAAACAATCTTGGCTACATGTCAGAAAAACACTTCCTGATAGTGTGATCTATCAGATTGCTGCCTGGGAAATAGGAGTGAACAGTGAGAGGGATTGCTAAGATGATGTGGGACAGACTGCTTGAAAATAAAATTTAAAGCATAATCTCCATGACTTCTTGGGCACAGACATTCTCTTTTGGTTTTTTATTTTGTTTGGTTTTAATGAGCCTGATCTCAGTCTTAAAAGGTAATTTCTTCACCCATTCTAAATACCATTGAGAAAGGTTTATTTTTGGTGCCCAAAAGTAATCTGATCATGCCACCATCACTCTTCAGTGATGTTCCCTAGTCTCTTTTCCTTTATCAGAATTTGAATCACCTGCCAAAAGTTACAGAGCTTTTTGAGCCATGTCTAAGGCAGTATTTCAATTCATGTGCTGTACCAAATCAAATTAAGGCACAATGTGATCTTGTGTTCTACATACCTTTTTTTGGTCAGTTGTGTGACTATAAAGTGGTCTGCTGCAGAATGTCATTTTCATGTCTGCCTGTTTCATTCTCACGTTTTCATCTAGAATACCCTCAGTGATTGCTCACCTATTTTTGTATCAAGTAATTTAGTAGTAGGCGTATTGACTGGTGATTGATAAGTCTTTTTTGCCCTTTCTCATAAGTCTTGCTGTGAGATGACCAAGTATATCATGAAATACAGTTTTCTTATTGCCCTTGGTTGAACAATAAAACCAGCTTCATTCTCCACTTACTTTATTTACCTCTTCAGAAAGAAATTCTGCCATCTTCTTATTTCTCTGCAGCTTTCTTTTTGTCTTCTAGTTCCATTCATACCAGTAAGTATTTGTTTCTCTTGTACTCTATATTTTCTTTAGTCGTTGAACAAGGATTTCACACTGAATATAAACTGCTAGTCAGGTAGCATGTGTTACATACCTACTGTGTGTCAGGCGTTGTGCTAAACTTTAAACAATTCTCTAAGGATTTATAGACTTTCTAAAAACTTTCTGATTATTCTTTTTTTGCAAACCCTTCTTCCCCTTTTGTTTTTAACTACTGTCACAGTGAATATAAACATAGCTCTGCTCCACTGAGGTCCATTGTAAGATTTTCTTTGTGTCATGATTAGCTATGCCCAAAGATCATCACGGAGAGGCCACTCTATTCTCTGATGATCCTCTTCATCCTTGGAAAGCAAGGACCATAATCTAAGCCATGTTATATTATTATGATGTTTGTGATCATTATTTTCATTATCACTGGTCAGATCTTGTGTTTCTATAGCATAGCCCTTGAGACATAATGACATAATGATGGGGCAGAATGGAGTTTTGTGGGGATGATGATACCTTTTCTTATCTTTTGTATAGTCATCAGGTTTTCAAAACTCTTTTCTTTACAATAGGCCTGTTCAGTAGGTAAAATAATTCTTTGTATAAAATTAATGGTCAAAGCTTAATTAGAAATTTTGATGGCAAAGGTTGTGAAACTTCTGGTTGCTCCTAGGCATCTGTCTATATTTTGCTAAGAAGGTCCAGAGCTTCCATAAAGAACTCAGAGAGTTTCATCTCAGGTACCCTTTGAGAGCTTCAAAACCTTTTAATAAGCTAGGTGTTAGTGCAGAATTTTAGTTCTAGCTACTGTTTCTCTTCCCTTATTTCTATCTAGGTTAACTACTGGTCCTTAGTGTCCACTGAGGTGTGAGACTTCACTTTAGACATCTCTTGGGTGATGGTAGTTGTAGGCACTTGATTTATTTTGTTTTGTATTTGTTTGGGGCCTCTTTTCATAGACTTTCTCTTCCCTAGTATTTTCTGTCTTCTCTCACTGATTAGTGGGGGTTCTAAAATGTGAAACCTGCTTTCAGAAGGACTTTATTATATCTTGACTTCTTTTTACATACCTGAATTGATGTTTTCATCAAAGAAGGTGCTTCCTCAGTGATGGACCTTGCTCGCCCATCCTAACATTCTTATCCTCTTTGATTCTTGCCCATGATCTTCCATAAATTTCTCTTAAGGGGATTCCGCAATGTGCTTGGGACCTTCTTTTCGGTCTCTGGAGATTACCTGGGCTTCGGTGGAGCCCATGGACTAGCCAACAGTTACCTTTAACTTTCTCTATGTGACTGGTCCACCTCCTTTTCCAGTCCCACCTCTTTCTTATAATGTCCTTTGTATCTCTTATTGTGTGCATTTGTTATGCGCGAGATTCTGCTCATGTATCAGTTTTTTTTAACAATATAACCTGAGAAAAGCAATTCCCTTACACTACTAGTCAAATAAATTTCTCCCCAAACATCACTGTATGTAAAAAAAAAAAAACCTGATAGACCATGATTAGGTTTAAATAAATGGAGTTGAGTCCTGTGAGATCAACATCATTAATGACTTCCACTAATATTTTTTAAGCACCTTTGTATTTTGACTTTAGGCCTCCAGAAACATTATGACACACAAAGAACACAGAGCTGAGAGCTCTTGGGTTCTAGGTTCTTTCCAGCTCTTAAGAATTAACATCTTTTGTTATTCTGTTTTGCAAGTACCTCCATGGAGCTGAGCTGAGTTCCCTAGATCTAGTTAGCCCCAGTTCACACAGTGCTCTGTATCTTATCTCTTCATCCATCTTGGCCATCTTGACTTTGGTCATGCTACTACATGTATATTCTTCCTTTCCACTTCCTACTTTGGTCTGCTAAATTCATATCAATAAGCTGCCCTTCATATTAACTCACCAGCCCTGTGGCTCTCTTCTTTTGCCCTCTTTGGGGTAAGGACTGTCTGTCTCCCTTTGTCTTTTGTGTCACCTAGTACACTGCACGTAGCAGGTACTTAATAAAGACTTTACATTCATTTATATCCTGTTGTTCGGTATTTATTCTGATCTTCTGCATGTCAGTGCTCTGTCCTGGAAAGCTCAGTTGATGAAGTCCCTAAAAGGCCTCATTATTTATAACTTATCATACTATTTTCTGAAAATGAACGATTTTTGGTTGCTTTTTTGATGCTTTAGCAACTACTTTTCCTAAAGAGGAAGACCTTTCATTCGTTGCTCGTTGTGTATAAATTTTTTTTTGAGGCGAAACACAATGACTTTGCAGTTTCGTAGTCAGAGGATCACAGATTTAGAACTGGGCAATGTTAGAGATCATCTGGATCAGTCTCTTCATTTTACAGGAAGATTCGCCTGTAGTTGAACATGTACATAACCTATATCAAATTGTTTACTCTCTCAAGGAGAAGGAGATGAGGGAAGGAGGGAGAACATTGAGAACTCAAAATTTTTTAAAAAATGAATGTTAAAAATTTTCTTTACATGAAATTGGGGAAAAAGATGAAATATTATTTAAAAATAAAGAATTGCTTAAAATTCACACAGTCTCTTTCAACCGCCTTACCCCCTCATATTTACTCTTTGGTAGATGCTAGTTTTAGCCTAATTATGAATGAGGAAAGGCTCAGCACATGATCAGACATGGTGAAATGAAATAAAATCAATTCAGGTTACCAAATAAGGCAAGCATTTTTTTCAGTAATGTGGAATCCGTTTTCATGGCTCGTGTTTAGCATTTATGAAGTATCCAATTTATTATACTTGATTCTGCTCTAATAAAGAAATTTATTGGTTAGAGCTATAAAAATGATGTCCTTTGCTGGAATGTCGCATGGCATTTGTAAGTTAAAATACATTTCACAATAAAAACAGCAGCTTCATTTTAATGAATGAATACTTGAGTTGATGAGCCTTTGTTATATTTTGAGGCAAAACAAAGGATGCTATTTTAGAAAACTTGGTCACTTTAGACCTCTGTAGGAAAGAAAAGAAATTTAGCAAAAAAAAAGTTGAAGGGGTAAGTATTAGATTTATTACCGAGTCCTGGTGCAGTTTTAATAGCTGCCACTTCCCTGTCTGCGGATTCTGAGGCTCCTGCAACCAAAGTCTTGCTAATCTCATCATTTGGTTCCAGGGCAGGAGAGTGAGTTTGCAATCAAGTACAAATCCATATATCATGAATACAGTAGCACCAATTTCTGGTTTCCAAGAGTTCTTTATCAGTCACTCCCACATAAATTTTTAAAAAATATATATATTTAATGATACTGGTCTTCCAAAACAAACTTGAGAAACTGAGTCAGTACCCTTTGGCAAAAGTCATTTTAAAGGGAAAGTACAGCAAGGTCTAGTTTGAAAATATTTTTAATTCACAAAACTCCTGAGACTGTGTCAGGCAGTAGGCCCATCAAGAGACAGCAGCACAAAAGAGAGAAACAACTTGGCATAAATCTTTTTGGTGGTATCTTCTTTTGGATATTTTTATATGGTGAAGGGAGAAATAGTAGTTTATATTCATCTTGCCCCCTTTAAAATATGAGACTTATGAGCTGTGGGTGGGAAGGGGGAGATAAAACCAACCTAGAGAAATGGTAAGGATGTTGGCAGTAGCAGTCAACCACAACTGACTTCTCAGTTTTGTTCTCTGTGGAAGAAAGACTTGTTCTCTCTCCCACTGTTTCATCAGAAGGGAATAAAGAGGAAGGAAAAATGTCTTGGAACTTCTAATTATGTAATAATTATTGAGGCCTGAAGGTTGCAAGTAGATGGTAAGAGTGGGTAGGAATGGTGACTTAGGTGTTCAGAGGAAATATTTGCCCTATTTGATGATAACTGTTGAGAGTCTGCCTTGAGCACACCCACCTCCCACTGAATGCACAGAATTGGCCAAATCTGAAACTGAGCTACCTTCATCATTTTGATGAACAATGACATCCTCTGGACGTAGGAGCAGCCAAGGAGGATCATTGCAAAAGAAGTGGATAGTCATTCCTTGCCCTCAATCCCCATAGTGAGTAAGGGCCTTGTGAACTCATTATAGTAATACTAAGTTTCTGAGTACAAGTGAGGACAGCCTGTAACTTGTTCTGGTACTCCGTGTTTCTGAAGGGTGGAGATGACCACTGAATAGTCCCCATCAATTGCATCTTGAAACAAGAGTCTCTTAATCATCAGGTGCCTTGATTCACTTACCATGTGTTTCTGAGGGAATGAATCAGGTCTAGCCACAAGGGGAAAAACATTTCTGCTTATAAAAGAAAAAAAAAAGGTGATGGGTCATTTAACAGGGCTTCCCCATTTATGTAGTTGATTTTTTCAAAATGAGGAGGTGGGGGAGAGAATCTATGGCAAATTAACTTTAAAAGCAATTTAATTTCTAGATAATAGTAAAACTTGAGTAAGTGAATTTTGTTTCCTTGTGTTATTCTTTAAGAAGAGACAAATCACTCCAAAAAGTGATGTCTTGGGTCTCACACCCACATTCATCAGAAAGTTAATTTTGTTTATAGAGCTATGTTATGTTCATTAAGCAAATTCTGGTTGATCAGAGTTTTGTGTGTATACACAAATAAGTAAATAGTAATCTCAGTGCTTGACACTGCCTGATAAGATAGTAGGCATTCAGTTAGTGTTTGTTGGTTTAATTTAATTTCAGGATGATGACCTTGAGGCAGTGTAACTGACAGTCTACTGAGGCAACCAGAACCCAAACCCAATACCAGAAATTTAGGAACCAGTGAGGGTGACTGAGTTTGCCAGCAAGGGAGCCCCACCCGTAGGGGTGGGGACTGCTGAAAGAACAAAAGGACCAAGCTTATGTAGCTTTCCATTTAGGCTGGAGATGAATTAGGTATTGGATACTTTAGGATTGTACCGGGCTGTTACTGGGGGCTAGTTGGATAGGAACAGAGGAGGTAGTATCCTTTGATGAGACAGACCTGTTGCTGGAGATAGTAACAGCAAAGGCTCCTCTTTACCTTAGCTATCTTCTTTAACCCTGCCTTGGTAGATAGGACTGCCCTTGCTGTTTGAGCATTAAGGGTGAAGGGTGCAATGCATTCAGGGGGAGGGGACTGCAATACATACAAGGACAAGATAGAGGCACTACAGACAAACTGGAGTTGCTTTAGGTTTCTCCGCTAACCAGAGTATGTGGGTACCTTTTTTGTGTGACAAGGATGGGAATCCCATGTGTTTTTCTCATTAGCAATTGAATCATACTGGTGAATCTAGTTGTAGCACACCTGATAACTAGTTCTCTCTGAAGAGAATAGAAAGATATAATTTTATTTTCCATAGAAAATGTTTATTAATTTCTTAGTTATTGTGCTTTTTCCTATCTATTTTTTTGTCGTATCTATAGTTATGAAAGCTGTGAGACTTAGAGATTGTATACCAAATACATTGACACAATGTATATTGCGACTTAAAAGACCCGTTGGATAAGGGCTGGAATGGATCGTAGAGGGCCCCTATCCAGCCACATTTGTTTTAGGTTGTCGCAGGTAGCAAGTGACACAGAAGAGTTAGAATCCTAGGCCCTCTGACTCCCAAATCTAGCACTCATTCCACTGTGCTTTGGTACTTTATATGTTGGGGTTTTGCTTTTTTGGGGGGGGGGGGATATTATTTGCCTTTTTAAAAAACCATTTAGTCAGGGAAAGTCAAACAGTGGAAGCACATGTTCTCAGTAGTTTGAGCTTGATATAGGACCAAGGAGTTAAAGTTTATTAAACTCTGCACTTGTAAAAAGGACACCTTTCTTCTTACCAAGTATCCCCAGTGTGCTTTCATTGAGCAGACTTGGTGCCCTGAATCTGATTCCCTTTTCTTGCCCATAGTGGGTCTTCAATTTTTTTTTTTTTTTTTTGCTGGAGTGTGACCTTGACCTGACTTGATTGACCTTGCCAAAGGGTCAGACTGTTTCCATGGTCTAATGTTATTCCAACATCCTTTTCAGCGTATGATAGTTTAGAATAATCCTTCTCATATTTCAAAACTAGATGATATGTTACCCATACTCATTGAGGGTTGGACAATGGATTAGATAAGAATTTTACAGTGTTTTGTTCCTTCATGAAAAGCTTTCTATCAGTATCTGACCTTGGAAGTGAAGGGTTCCGCTACATTAGTTGCCACTTGCTGTAGTGGTTGGTTCATTCTTATGTTTGAATGATCTTTTACTTTCGTTATCTTCAGTCCTTTGGAGTGGCCCATTCAATATATTTTTTTAAACCCTTTTTGCTCTATGTATCTATAGCTGGTGTTGACATTTAGTGAGCTTCCTATGTAATTAGGTTTCAGAAAGATTCCCAGAGATGTTCCATGGTATCACATGATTTTGAAGTTTGTCAGATTTTTTTGGTTTCTACCATTACTTCACAGATTTCAGTCTTGGTTTATAACTAAACACTGTCCTTCATCCCCTGACATGATAAATCTAGAATGTGCCAAGAGTGTTTGTAATTTATTTTTCCTCATGTCCCCCTGCCTCACATTCTCTTTCCTCCCTACCAAACACACGAATCTCTCCCCCCAGGGGAAGAGAGGTAGCAAAATTAGCTTTTTGAATAGAGATTATGGACATTTTGGCAGACATTAGGGAAACTTTTTTAAATGTAATTAGCACCAGGTACAGCAGTAAAACTTCTTGTGACACGGCATCAGTATCTAGAGCACAAGTGCTTGCTGGTACTTGAACACCTGGCCAACTGTGCAGGATAGAAATCAGGTCAGTGAAAGGTGTGTGTTTGGGGGTAGGGATGATGGATGATGACTGTTGGCAAGTATTCAGTGTATAGCACACCCACTTATTTTCCCCCATCATTCCAGTTGCTTGATGTCCTGGGAATTTTGAAGTTCCTGATGGTGTATTTGGTTTAGCTTAACAATAGATATTTACCATAGGAGGAGAGCCTGGTTTTCCGTGTTAGGTCAGAAACTTTTCAGTAGACTGGCTTCAATTCTACCTTACCACATACTTGTCTTGCTTTATGAGTTGGATTCCCTACCCCCTCCTTCCCTCCTACCACCACTACCTTTGTTTAAATATCCAACCTGTCCAACCTGTTTGGGCTGAACAAGCTAGTGCTAGCAAATATCAAAATGTACCCACTCATTGTCAGCTTTTTTTCCCTCTGGTTTGTTAAGAAAGGTCATTAGAAGCAAAAAATTCTTCATCTAACATTCTCCTTCTCCCCCTCCCCAATTAAGGGGGCATAAGATACAGTCTTAGCATTTTATTTGGTGGAATTGGAGTCCCATTTGACCTTACACAAGTATATCTAATGAATATTTTTCCTCTCCTTTCTCTGAGAACTCTGCTGTTTAAGCCGAGGTTGTTGGCCTACAGTATGGAAAAATTCACATTTCCGTAAACTGGCAGTATAGTTATATAATGGGCTTGTGCCAGGATCTGACTGTTGTACAGTAGTAGGTCTTTGTATTTGAATAACAGTTCGTTCAGATGTGTCCTTAGTCTTATTTTAATTTTACAGGTGGCAAAACTGAGGTCCTGTCAGGTGTTAACTGGGATTAACCTGAGGTCTTAAAGTGAGTCACTGGGGGTCTAAAACCATTATCTGGGGCCTCCTGACTGCCTGCTTTGCCTTTCTACTTAGTGGGGCTTTTAAAGTGCCCTTAATTTCCTTTCACACCCTCATTTTTGGAGCTCCATGTGGCTCATTCCCCAGGCACAGGGGGGTATCATTTTAGGCAGTGTGCCTTCTGTGAAGAAAAAAGGACCCAAGGGCCCTCTTTGCCTCATGTAATGTACATTCTTATGAGGGGAATATAAGAACTTTTGTAACTGGAAGGATGCTTGAAATTGTGTCTGTAATCTCCGTGTTTTATCAAGGTCTCAAAGCAGTCTCATGGTGGTTGAGTGACTTGCTGAAGGTCCAGAGCTGGAACTAGGCTTTTCTCCAACCTTGTCAGCTTTCTGCTGTTGCCCATCAGCTTCTTACTTGCTGTGTCTTGTTGGCAAGCTCGCTTGCATTTTGAGGGGCTGAAGGTAGGAGAGCTGACCTGCCCTTCTCTGACCTGTGACCCTTTCTTGGGGTTTTGTTTTTGCCCCGTGATTAATATGATGTAATTTCCCATGCCATTTTCCATCCACTAGCTTAGGTACTTTCACTGATGGTTTGTATTCTGTGTTTTTTCTCTCTGTCATGTGTCAAGTCATTGTGTAGCTCAGCACAAATATTTCTCGGGAAAAAGATTGGTGAGCATTGCCCAGTTTCTTAGTCAAGGCTACCCCTACCCCCTCTTTTTTTTTTAACCTATCGTGATTCCTCCTTTTCTCTCCTACCATTCTGAATGTAGCTACATGGTTCCTCCTTTCTTTTTCTTTTTCTTTCTTTCTTTCTTTTTTTTTTTTTACAAATTGTAAATTGCTTTACCTTGAAGGTAGAGTTGTCCTCTGAGACTTAATTTTCAGTCTTGATAAATGCATAGGTAAATAAAGCATAGGCATGATGATTTACTTAAATATGGCTGAATATGATATGAATAGGATAAATATGGCTGAAAGTTCCTCAGTTAGTATTAGCTCTGGTATCACAAAAACAGAAAAAGCTAAAGATGTACACCAAGTACCTTTTGTGTTCAGTCCACCAGACTTCCATTACCTGGCTTTCCTACTTGTTACCTTTAATGTTACCTTGGGATATTCCCTTTACTTACTTTACTTCTCACCTATGAAATAAAGGACTTAAAATTTTGGGGGTCTCCTCTGTCTCTAAATGAGTTCTGTGAGTTTAGGGTGGAAACCCATCACTAACAAGTAATTGTGTCCAGTGCAGATCAAGACAATTGTACAAATATGGGGAACCATCACAAAGTGGGAAGAGGGGCACCTCAGGCATCACTTAGGCCACTTTCTCATTTTATGGTTTAGGAAACTAAAATGATTTTCCTGAGGACACTTGTAATTGTCCACATATGAATGAAATGAATGCTAAAAACCTTAGAGCACTTTGAGCAACAAGCTAGATTCAGTGGAAGGAATAATCTTCTACATGTCTTCTTCCCTGGTGAGACTCCTCTGCAGTTGCAGGCCCATTTTATAGTCGAGGAAAGTGAGGTATAGAGAGAGATACAGTGACTTGCCTGAATATTAAGTGCCTGAACTAACGTTTGGACCCACGTCTTCTGACAAAACTTCCATCGTTCTGTCCTCACAGTCTGAGAGAGGATATTGAACACATTCTAAAAGAGCATCCAAGGTCCAAAAACTGACCTGAGGATTAATTGAAGGTACTAAAGAAGTGTTTAACCTGGAGAAGTAAAAACTGTAGTAGGGAACATAATAACAGTCTTAAGGTATTTGTAAGGTTGTCGTAAGGAGTAAGAGAGTGGACTTCTTCTGTGTTGCTCTGGAGCCAGGGATTCTTAACCTGGGGTCCATAAGCTTTTTTTTTTTAAAGGTTTTTGATAATTATATTTACGCAAGAATAATTAGTTTCCTTTGCAATCTTTTTATTATATATTTTTACATATGTAATTATTGTCAAATTTTACACATTTTCCTTATTCTAAGAAGGGGTCCATAGACTTCTGCAGAGTGAGTCATGACACCAAGAAAGGCCCCTACTTTAAAAGTATGATTTCTATAAATTATAGGGAAGGCATGTGTATATTATTTTGTTACTATGTGAACTCATTTTTCAACTTGTCCCTCATTTTTCTCCAAGATCTGCTCTTATAACAGAATATTAAAAACAAAAGTTCCGCAGAACTAAATAGCACACCAGCTGAGTTTAGCATTGTATAGTATTCTACAACCATAGTCCAGACTTCTATAAAAATGGGAGAACAGTGCAAAGACTGAACTTTTTTATAAGCAGACATATTGCTAACCCATGGAACCAGGAGAGATAATTGAATGGCTTTCCATGTAGAATGAGGTTTCCCCTTGCTAGAAACAGTATTTATTAAGCCAGCCTCTATACATTAATACTACAAGTTGTATTGAGGGTACTGGCAATAGAACTAAGGGAAAGAAATAAAAGGCATTCAAGTAGAATGTAAAGTCAGAGTCTAAAATTTGGCTGAAAAAAGGCTAAAATCATCCCCCTCTACCACTGCCAAAACTACTTATCTATGGCATCGCAGGAAGAAAAGAGGTCAGAAACTTGGGACACTCAGGATTTTTCAAAAAGGGGAAAAAAGTAGAAACAACAATTTCTCGTGCCTTATTCAATTAAGCCTTACCATGTTATCTAGGAATGTTAGGATCCAAAGTATATACCATTGAGGTATATCACTTTCAAATAGTGCGACAAGGTTATTGTAGAGAGGATTTTGTTACACTATGTTGTGTGGAAGGTTGATTTAAAAACCAGTCTTGAATGTGGGCTCAGTTTTAATCTGAAGATGACATTTACGGATTCTTCCATATCTTCCAGTATTGTGATGTTGATTCCCAGCAGGCTAGTGATAAGGGAGTGGCAGATATGTAGAATAAATGGAATATTTTTACAGAAAACAAAGGTAGGTTAAAAAAGGGCAGGAGTAGGAGAATTCAAGCCGGTGAAGTGCAAATGTGATGAATACTACTAAGTAGTAGAGGTCGGCATCCTAGAAATGGACCATAAGGTGATTTGGGACTAGTTGCTACTTCCCAGTCCCCTCTTCACTATTTTTGAGATGGTCCCTAGAGTTCATATTGATTTGTATTTCTCATATTGCTCCGACAATCATTTCTACCACCATGCTCTTGCAAAGTTAAAAGCAGTCATTGAGCCCTTCTTTTACAATCACCATCTTTGGCATTTCAAGAAGGAAAGCCATCAGCAGCTTGTCACAGAACTGTCTGTGGGCTCAAATCAGGGTCGGATCCAAGAAGGTTTGGGGACTGGGAAGAGAGAGGAAAATTGGGTTGCTAGGGAAGAAGCCAAGAGGAGACCACCTGAGGGAGCTGATGGGGCGGGGGGAGGGCGCAGTGTGCATAGTAATAATAGTTTCAGAAGCCAGAATATGTCTTCCCAAAGTCCTTGAAGGAAAAGATTTTATTCCTCTGGAGGCTAACAGCAAACCCCAGAAGTGATGTGACATCACCATAAGCTTCTTGAGCTGCCGTCAGTTTTTTATTGTTTAGCCAGCTTTCTGTATAACTCTTGTGAAGCAGTTCAATTTATGGTGTGCCTCAAAAGTCTAGCTTGTAACCCAAGATTCCCTGACACTCCCGCAAGGCTTCCTTGTCCACTTGAACTGGGCATATGTGTCGGACATTAATCTACACAATGGCAGAGGACTCTTGCTCTCTCTACTTTTTCCATTGCCCTTAAAGACAGAGGTAGTGGGGTAAGGCAAGGACCTAGAGATTCATGCTTGAGAGAGAATTTCCTCTTCACTCTTTTGAGCTACAAGGGACTTGAGATCATTTAATCCATTTAACCCTCATTTTGTAGAGAAGTACATTTGTAGATTGATCCCTGCTTTGTTCCACACTCCATTTTGTGTTGCAGGAAATGAAGCCAGAAATGAATGACACATCTAGCCTGCTTATGAATTTTGCCAGGGTCTCAATTTTTTTTTTTTAAATTGGGATCAAGATTGAGATCAGTTTAATTCACTGGCATTATCCAAGGGAATATTTCCAGTATCATCATAGCCAATTGACTAGCAGAGATGTTCCCACAAAGAGCCCCGTACGCATAGCAATCAGACACAGCCAAAGGGCAGGGAAATCTCTCCTTGGGATTTACAGCATCTTGCTAGGGTGACTTCTGGATTTTTAGTCATCAGAGTAGTGTACGTCATAGCTAAAAATCTTCGCATTGCCAGACTGACCTGCCTGCTGGAAGAGCATGACTGGACTAGCACAGCTCTTGAATTGCTAGAAGGTGCCTTTGAGTCAGTTGGAGAGCATAGGTGGAGCAGCACTGGGAAATTCTTCTTTGACTGCCATTCTCCCCTCTCCACCCCTCCCCTCCCCCTCACGACTCAGGCTGTTCTCCTCACCTCTTCTTAGTGGCAACTCCATCTCATTTGTTCTCGATTTTAACCAAGCATTTCACACAAACCGCGCCTCTCCACTGTCCTCACCTGTAATCTCAGAAACTTTTCTTCAAAAAGATATGCTGACTCTCACCACAGGCTCTATGCTATGGGCAGAAAGGTAGCTTGTATGGATAAAATATTTTGTTATTCTCATATTCACGTGACCTCTCCTAATGTTATCAAAAGACTTTGTTGGGGAAGGGGTCCCAGGAGGAAGTTACTGCCTAATGGAAAGGGAAATGTAGTTATAATTTGTTCAAACTTGTTTGGACCTGTTGAATTCAGCTCAGTGGGTCAGTTGTACAGTTTTTTGCTCAGTTGTCATGTGGTATATATCTTGACTGATGATAAATGGAGCTTTTTTTTTTTTAACTTCCTGATGGTGCCACTCAAAATAAATAAAATCATTGCACCTCTGGTAACATCCGTAAGGAAATTATGACCTAAAAGGTTCACAGGTACTGGAATTATCTGGCTGTCTTCTGAGATTCGGCCTGTGGTTGTAATTAGATGACAACTTAGAAGTATTTTGAGAATCTACTGTCAGGACCAATTTCTAATGAGTGATTCCTGTTCTTAGCAGTATGTTAGATTCCCCCAAAGTGTCCAAGGGATTTTTCTTTTGGACTCTACTTTCTTCCAGCATCCGTCTCCTCCCCAGTTTTGTTGCTGTTGTCTTGGTTGAAAAGGAAACTTTGCTATTTTCTTTTTGTTTGGTACCTGGCCTGAAGAATGGATTGGGGCAAGGGGCAGCTAGGTGGTGCACTGGCCCTGGCGTCAGAAGGACCTGAGTTTAAATGTGACTTTACTTGCTGTGTGACCTTGAACAAACCACTTAACCCCAGTTCCTCCCCCCCCCCCCCCCCCCCCCCCATACATTGGGGAAAGGGAGAATTCAGTGGTGAATACTGTGGTTTGAAAAAATGTACATGTTCTAGTCTGATGATTGAAGGAAAAGTTAATCTGGAATATACGTGGTACATATTTGTTTATAACATTTTGATTGAATGCATCAGGATGATGTACGGCTTTGACTAAATTCGTTGTAGCATTCTACTCATGGCTTAAAAGTTGATTAGTCAGTCAGTAAGCAAGCGCAAGCATTTACTAAGTACTTACCATGTTCCTGGCACTGAGACAAGCCCCTGCCTTTAAGGAACTTGAATTGGTTGAGGTAAGGGACACTGACACTGTACAGGTAACTTAGTAGATTACTGAGTTGAAAAATAGGTTTAACACTTGTGGGTAACAGTGATACCACTTCTTTCTAAGCATTTGTTGATGAAGTTTTTCCTGACAGTGGTGAATAGAACTTATTACTTTCTATCTTGTCCTCCCCTTGCAAAAAAAAAAAAACAACAAAAAGAAATCTTTATTTTTGAGGATCTAGGAACAATTGGTTGGTTATTATGGTGTTCCTTGTTAGACCTTGTTGTCTTTGCATTTACTTTACAAATTTGGTGTATTTGTGAATCCTGATAATGAATGCGGCAGAAAGATATTCCCAAAAAAGCAATTGTGAGGGTGGAAATTCCTACACAGTATCTTGAAGCCTGGAATTTGAGGTTTATCAGAAAGGATGCTAGATTTGCAGTGTGAGTCTCTCGGTTCAAATTGTGGCTTTGCTCCCTGTCACCTTGGGCAAATAATTTTAAGTTTTCTGGGACTATTGTAAAATGAGGAGAGTAGACTAGATGAAGTTTTGGAACCCATTCAGCTCTAAAACTGTGACGCTACGTTTCATGTCGTATAAATGGTTAGAGAAAGATAATAGAATCACACAGTTGAGGGAGGAATACTCCTCACTGGAAAATGGATGGGGAAGACAAGGCCTGCTTGTCTCTGTCTGTCTTGACTGTGTAAAGAACAATGGATTTTGAGGCCAAAACTGTAAAGTTTCAAATTCTACTTCGGATAATAATCTGACCTTGGACCAGTCACTGAATGTTTTTGGTGGGGTTTAGAGGTTAAGATCAGGTCCCTTTCAGTATACTCAGTATATATATATATATATATATATATATATATATATATATATATATATACTTTCAGTATATTCAGTATATCCCTTTTAATTTTATATTGAATTGATTTACAGCTTCCTAAGGCTATGCAGTTTTTCACTCCTTCCTACTTCTCTGCTGTCATTGCCAGCAGTATCCAGAAATATGGAAAGAGTTTATCATGAGGGAATGAGTTCTCTCTTAAGATAGGGGCCATCTCTGTCTTGGAGAACTACTTAGGTGAACTGTCTAGGTGACACAGCTCTAAGATGTGAGTCAGAGAGAGAAGTGTTGTAAAGAGCCCATAAGAACATGTAGGGATTGTATACTGACTTTTCCAGTGTGCACTAATGCAGAGTGCATTAGGTAAAAACACAGAAGCATGGCCCAAGAGTGAGAGTGTGCCTGGGAACCAGACTGAGAAGCCTTGACTTCTGAGAGAGAGGCTAAATGGGGAGCTACAGCTAAGAGCTATATTTAGGCTTGGGAAGGTGGAGATGGTAGTAGCCTCTCCCTTACCATAATGCCAAGGGTCGGGGAGTGAAAGAGGGAATCTGAATCTTTTATGTGTTGTGGCATGGATCCTTTTGTCAGTCTAATACCTAATGGACCCCTTCTCAAAATAATGTGTTTAAATACATACACTATATAAGGTTGCAGAGGAAACGAATTACAATGAAAAATTGTCTTTATGTAAGTCTGTCTGTCTTTCTGTCTCACAGATCCCAAGCTGAGAACCTCTGGCTTTAGGGAAGGGCCTCTACACAAAAAAAATAACTGTTGATGGATTGTTCCTGGAAGTAAGGATTTAAATGCTGTATATACTTCAGCCCAGAGAACTAAGTAATGTGAAATTACTTGAGATATATCTTTCCCTGAGATTTATTGTCTTCTTGAATCAGCTGTATGCTGAACAGTGTGATTCAGTGGAAAAGGGTGCTCACTCAGTTTGGAATTAGAGGACTTGGATTTGAATCCTGACTGACCTTTATGTCCTTGTGCAAGTCAGCCAACCCCTATGGACCTCCCATTTCTCATTTGTAAGGACTAGATGGCCTGTGATGACACTTCTGGCTCCAAATCTTTGATCCTGTGGTCTGTAATGGGGAAAACAGTGGGACTGGGTTAGGATTCCAGGCAACAGCCATTCCATCTTGTCACATGGTGTGTTTGGTATTTAGGCGATCAGCTTATTATTTTCATTCAGCTTGAGTGGTGCTGAATCCCAGTCATTCCAAGATTTTATGCAGATGACTAAATGTTCTGTTTCCACTGAAGGTAGAATAGAAGGAAATGGTCCTAAGATATTTAGGTTATATAAAGGGGGGAATTTTTTTTCTTTTTAAGGAGAATTAAAATTATGTTAATTCCTTTATCAGGCATTTTCATCATTATTTATTAGTTGGACTGGATAACCTGAACTTATTTCTAATAGGGAAACTCTGTGTTCTTCAGGATAATATTTATTGAATTGAGTGGGAAAATATTCTAAGAGCTTCCATTTACATTGTAAGTAGTGATTGGGGACCATTAGTTTAAGAATGGTACACCAAATATTGATTGCAGTAGGAAGTGTCTTAAGGAAAAGAGACCAGTTAGGGAGGCTCTAGTAAATTGTGAGTAAGGCAGTATAGGCTAGGACTAGAGTGGTAGCAGAAGTGAAGAATGCACAAATCCAAGAGAGAGTGTGCAGAATCAGTATTGTGTCAAAAGTAAACTCTCTGAGGGCAGAGATGGTATGTTCCTTTTTTTTTCCCTTAATTCCTGAGAATACAGTCTTTCCCTATTATGAAATGTGGCTTCATGGGTTGCACTGACTAAAATAAAAAATATGTATGTATGATTTCATGGTCAGCCTTATAAAAGAGTGCCACCGAATTAACTATAAGAATAGATTCAGGAAAGCTAAAGACCCAAATTATCAGAAAGTGTTGCCAAGATGACTTTTTCAAAGTTAAATTCTGAGCAAGGGTATCATGAATTAGAGCTAGAAATGACCTGAGAGTTTATTTTGTCCAACTCCTTTTCCAGATGAGGAAATTGAGGCAAAGAAGTAAAGAGGTTTGCCAGAGTTCATACAGGAAGCTTACACTTAGGTACCCTTGCTCCAAATGAAAAGTGAAAGAACATAATATTTACAAATGGCATAGGGAAAACCCTTTAATTACTATTGACATTTTCTGCCTTAAGGAAAACGAACTTCAGTTATAGAAGGTAATGCAAATCTCATTAAGTGGAAACCAGAGTCTCAGATAGTTGAGGATATTCTAGAGCTGTTTTAAATGAGTTATTTTTCCAGACTTAGACTTAGTTCCAAGGCAGTGGGCAGAAAAAAGAAAACTTGCTGATGGTATCATAGATCTCCTGTCAGTGATATTTTTGAGGAATCATGAAGACTGCTGAGTGTGCATTATGACTTGAGCAAAGACCTCCAGTTTAGGAGTAAGTGCTGGGGAACATTCATGGAATCCATCCTCCTACAGCGCTGCATACTTGACAGTAATCTCTGACAGAATTCTAGGATCTGTTTAATTTGACAAGTGACTTGTGAGCATGGAGAAGGAGTCACTAGTAGTTAACATGAATCCATTAAGAATATGCAAAACAATTGTTACATTCTATATATAGTGTTACTTTTATATACATATGTTAGACTGTTAGGTTCAGGAGAATGCCACAAGCTCAATAGTCTTATCTTGATTTCAGCAAAGCCTTTCAACAAAATTGTCTTATCACTGTGGACAGATTGTCAACCTTGGGCTGCAAAAAGATTGGATTTCAAGACCAGCTTTCCTATCTTATAGATGATGGATGATAGCATGATTAGGTGGATTCACAGCTGCTTAGATAGGTTTCTAAAGAGCCACAATTATTGGATTGATGCCACATGATTTAACACCTCAAATTTGGGGAACACATCTTTTAGACCTGAAGCTTTAATTCAATTGATGGAATTTTCTTTTTTTCTAATTTTCTCTTTCTTCCTTCTGACCATTCTTACTTAGCACCCTAATAATGTCTTTATCCCGTTTATTGTAGATATTTTGTAAGGATATGAATAACAGTTGTTGGTATGCCAACTATAAGGAGATAGCTGGACAGTAAGGGAGATCAGTTTCCTAAGACAGATTGGAGCAGATCTGATTTCAGAATTAACTGAAACTCACAGATCTTAGCAGTTAAAATTGGCCCATGTTGAGTGAATTAGATGTACAAAAGTAGCTGCTGCTGTTGGACTGGAAACATTTGAAAAAACCGATTGCATGTTTTAGCAAACAGCTGGGGACTTAACCACACTAGGGCATAACTGGGAATTGGAGGAGAGTATCAAGATTTTTTCTGGCCAGTACAGAGCTTGCCAAACCTATAAATACCGAAACCTTTTTTTTTTCTTTTCCTCCTTCGTTCGCTTCCTCACATCTTACCCTAACCCATACACACACACATAACATCTCCTTTCCTCCTCCCCCTTCCCCTTAGTAAGGCAAAGAAATATGTTAGACCAAATGAATATTTAATTTTTATGGAGCTAAGAAAAGGGACACTAAAGGTGGAAGTGGAAAGATGATATGACGTCTGAAAAAGAAGAGTTTGACCAGCTTTGCTTTATGATGTTCTTATGATGGGAAATGCACAGCTTTTATGGAATGAAGCAGGGGCTTGGCCATAGTACAACTCCATCCATCTCTATCAAGGGGACAGTGGTCTTGCCAGGGAGGAAGAAAAGGTAGCGTTTTGAAGCTTGCCATAGGAAGCATGGGAAAAGTATAAAGAACACGTGACTTGGAGTCATGAGACACTTGGGTTTAAATCCTATCTCGAGTTATTCTGTCTCTCTGAAATAGTTTCCTAGAGCTCATAACAACACTGACCTCACAGGGCTCTTGTGAGGTTCAAAATGACATATATGGCCAGTGTGTGAAAGTGCTTTGTGTTTTTAAAAAAAAGGATTAGATAAATGTCAGTTCCTGTTATTGATTGCCCTTTGTTATTATTACAAGTGGCCCTGTGGGGTTGCCATTGATGTCACCCACACATGTTGGCACAATAGAAAGCAGGGGCATTAATAATAATAAACGCTTCATTAGTCTTTTTGTCAGTAGCTAGTTTTTTAAGCTCTCTAAAAGGAGAGGTGGGAGGGGGTAGGTAAACAAAGCATGGCAGCACACTAAGAACTTAAATTGTTTAAGAACGAGAAACCTAGATCTGTAGGACTTCTGAACTGGAAAGAATCTTAAACAACCGTTGTTCTCTTATTTTATGAAGGAGATAAAGCCCAACAAGTTTTAAGTGATTTGCTTAAGGTCACCTGTTATGTACACACACTTTCTCTGTCTTTTAGTCTTTTGGTGTGTGTGTGTGTGTGTGTGTGTGTGTGTGTGTGTGTGTGTGTGTGTGTGTGTGTCTGTCTGTCTGTTTCTCCCTCCAGAAGGCAATGCTGTTTATCTGTCTTCTGATCTGTCTCTCTGACTCTCACCTGACCTGCTTTTCAGAGACCCTGATCTCCCCCTTCTAACAAAGGAAATTTCTAAGAAAAGATGGTGAGTATAGTCCTGTTTCTGGTGCTGTTTAGTGCCAGTTGAACAGGGCTTTTCAGGAAGTAAAACCATTTTGGCGCTACAGTGTGGGAAGATGGAGATTCCTTTTCCTTTCTGTATACACCTTTGGATCTTGTTGTTCTTGGGTTGTTTCTTTTGGCATTTGATGAAGTGAAGTCCATTGCCCAAGTCTTCCAAAGGATAAGATCACCCCCAGAGGTCTATAGACTCCAGTGGTGTAACCTGAAACTGTTTGTTTGGAGCTCTTTTAAAGTAAATAATTGTGTATTTCTCGTAACATAGATGATCAGGATGTCAGTAGATTTCGATTCATAGTCACTTTCTGTGTTATACATATTGGATCCACACGATTCTGTGAGTAAAGTGAGAAGTATGGAAAGATTGTACTGTTGTTTAAAAAAATCATTTGGCTAATATTGCCTTCCCCACAATTAGGAGTTAAGATTTTCAATTACACAATTACACTTAAGAGATCTTCTCTGTGCTTGGTACACATCCAATACCTGTGGGAAGACAGATTACTATACATTAAAAGCTGATGTCACATGGGAACAAGAGTTTTGGTTTCCCCATTTTTGCAACACTTTGGCCAAATAGCTTATGCAGGCTGGCTCCTTTAAGAAATGGCCATAACTGAACTGTTTTTAATAGGCCTGACATATATACTACCTGGAATGTAGGCTAGATGTTGTTAATTATCTAAAGTTAGATATTGGCAAGTGTAAATGTGGGTAAGAGGTAGAATTTGGATATATTGTGGAGTGAAGTGAGATGGCTGGGTGCTGGTGATGAGAAAACTTGGAATACTCTGAATTGTGTCTTATTGGCTTCAGCTGAACATAAATCACATTTCTCAATTATAGTTACCACATGATGCTGTTGGGGCCATGGGCCCATGTTTGATAACTCTATGGGATATTATACTTTACTGTGCTCCATGTATGCATAGACTCTTCTGAATGCTGGCCCACCTGCCTGCCTGCCCGCCCGTGGTCAAGAGAGGCCAAATGATAGAATATGAACAGATCAAAGCAAAACCGCCACATGATTTCAAACATAAAACCATCAAAGAGCATATCCCTACTGATGGTCAGAATTATCTTCAAATGACCAGAACAGTAGGTATAATTACTTTAACCAATCACCTGCCCCAACCTCAAGCTTTCGTTTTTGAAATAATAGAGCATTTTCACATCTTTGTCTGGTTTTTACAGAAACTGATATGTTTAGTTTAATTCTATACTTTATCTTTATTTAAACAACTTTTGGATTTGGAAATTGCTGAGTAATATGACTTTTATAAAAAATACATTTTAAAAAAATGTCCTCATTCTGGTTAGCTGCATGCTGTTAGATCTCTTGAAATAGTTTAAATTTTTCTTCCTGGAATTTCCCAGAGTTATCAAGGTAGCAAGTAATGGAGTCTAAACTCAAACCTGCACCCTTTGACTCCAAGACTAATTCTCTTTCCATCTTTCCATCTCAGCATGTTTCCCCCTTTTCCTCAGGACAGCAGTAATTAATGTTAATTTTGAATGTCAGTAAAGTCTGTTCTGTCTCCTGCTTAAAAAAATACAAAACTAACTTATTTACATTGTTGGTGCTGATCGCATTCCAGAGTAACATCTCACATACAGCAAGAAATTCCATAGCTTTTGTTTAAGCTTTGCAACAAGTAGAAAGGGAAGGAAGCTCACAGAAAGAGCTACCAAAGTTTCTGAGTTTGAAATAAATGAAAGCACATGTGTAAATTATGTTGAAAATTCTTCAATTAATTGTATTTGGACTTTGACTGTAAAACATTTTAATACTCCTTTGTAAGAATTTAAAATTAGAAAATGATATCTGAAGTGAATTTTTGTGGTTTATAACAGAATTTTGGGGGTTTTTTCTCTTCAGACATATGAAGATTCATGAGAAGGATCCCAACAGTACCACGACCACAACACCCCCATCCCCACTGAAACGCAGGCGGATGACCTCCAAAAGGAAACTAAGTCACGAGGCTGACTCGGAGAAAGAAGAGCTAACACCTGCCAAAAAGGTCTCTTGTGTTGCACAGTACAATTAACATGCCTAAATTTTAATTCAGTCTTGCTCTCTGGCTTTTCATCCTTATTTATGACTGTTGCTGGGGAGTTCTCCTTACAGAGAAAAAATATGAGTGAGAACTTCTTTACCACCTACTTTATCATCTTGGTCTCTAGAGTTAGGCTAAATCCAGTCACAGAGTAGAGGAGAAGATCAAATAGATTGGCTTTCTTTGTCAGCTAATGTCCCTTGGTCATTTCTGAAGCAAGTAGACTTGCTTGAGAAGACTCCGTGAGAAGTGGCTTATGTTTGATTCTTATTCATTTTTTAAGGTGGTAGAAGATTCCCAGTCAGGTGACGCAGAAAAGAAAATGGATGAAGTTTTTCACTGCCCAGTATGTTTCAAGGAATTTGTTTGCAAGTATGGCTTGGAGACTCACATGGAGACCCATCCAGATAACTCCCTGAGGTAGGAAAACCATCTCATGTGTTAACCTTTGGTTATTTAGACCCTGGCTTCTTCACATGATATTTTTCATGTGCCACAGATACCATTTTGCCCAAAATTTGCTTAAACTGCTTCTTTTTGGTGTGTGTCTGTTTTTTTGTTTTGTTTTGTTTTGTTTGGTGAGGCAAGGGGGCTTCTTTGTTTCTTAAGCAAAGACTAGAAGAAACATGGAAGCTGGGAGAGAGGGATAGGAGAGAGAAGAGGAGGAAGGGATAATTAAGTAACAAATACTCATTTGATCTTTTCATCAGTTTTCAGTAAAGAGCTTCTCTTCAGTTCCCTTCTGAAACTGACTACTTTGTCAGTAGGCTCTTTCATGTTGTCCATCACTGATTTGGAGGTAGCATCCGCATTTTTTCCCCTGAATATTCCTATTCCAGGGAAGCAAAACTCTTAGTTAAATGTGTAAGAACAACAAAAAAAGGAATGAATTTTATGTTGAAGCATTGGCAGTAGTATTAAGTTCTTCTTGCAGGGTTTTTTGTTTTGTTTTATAGAATATATGAATGTACATGTACACATATATACATACTTACGTTAAATTTCTCAAGCTCACAGAAATGTTGATTTAACAGCTTTTTTATTAAGCACTTGCCATGTGCAAAGCACTGTATTAGGCCCTGGAATAATACAGAAATGAAATAAAGCACAATCCTTGATTCTGTATTTAATAGTTGAATAGAATGAATTAGCCCAAATCCAAATGATTGCAGTACAAAATAAATGCAGGAGAGCTAGCAAAAACTTTGAGCTTTGAGCTCTATTCAGGAAAAGCTGAGGGAGGAGTCCAGGAAGGGCAGCATTGCAGAGAAGGAGGCATTTGAATTGGGCTTTATAGAGTGAGTGGCATACGAGAAATGCTTTGAGCATTGGAAATAGTGTTGATCTTGAGCAGAAGAGGACAGGAAAGCACAAAAGTCTGAGGGATTGTGAACTACATTGGGGCAATATAGGCTACATAGTGAGGAATAGTATTCGATTCCGAGGCTAGGGTGGGTAGGTTCTTGCTAGCCCATGGAAGATTTTTTAAACAATTGTCAGGTGGACTGCTCTTTGCTCAGAGGTATATAGTTTTGAGAAATGGGCCAGGCAACTTGAAAATCAGAAACCAAGTGAAGCAGAAAAGATGGCAAATGTTTACAAGTAGTTGTAAATTTTTATTTTATTTTCTTGGGATGTAGCTTTATGCATGTGAAAAAGTAGATGTCTCAGGGTTTTTTGGTTTGTTTCCCAGTCAGTATTCTCACAAAATTTTATTTCTGGGGATAGATTTTTAATCATAGTTCTAAAAATGAAAAGCTTTTACAAAAGTTTTTAACTCCTGTTTGCTATTGAAGCAAGATCGACTATATAGAAGCTTAGCACCATGTCAGACATTATTATCCTTAATCACAATATCATACTGCTTCTTTGTTATGAGGAAAAATAAGATAATGCCACTTACCTACTTTGGGCATCAGTTTCCATAAGGGGGCGGGGGAAGGTGGCAGGATTAGGGGGACAACAAATTTTTCCAACCATGTTGTGTGACCTATTCCCCAGTAGTGACAGGTTTGACAAAGAAAATCTTTTCCTTGTTATATTTATAGTTGTTTGTACTTAGGACCTTTTGGGGAGTCAGAGAACATGAGACTCCCCGTCCCCATGAGGTAGGAAGGTGGTTTGTAAATATTGTGATAATTCTGCCACTGGAGGATTTGAGGCACAAGGAGATACAATGCCTTAGCTTAATGTCATAGAGTGGCAAGACAAAAACAGAGCATAACACTCCTGATTCCACTTCTGTCCATTCATTCTGAAATGACTGTCTGAGCTAAAGTTAGTTCTCCTGGTGGGCGTTCTACTCTTTTGTTGCACACTTTTATTTTAGGTAGTTTTTATCAGAGGAGCTCAAGCAAAAGAGCCTCCCTTGCCTTGAAAATTGCTACCCACATCCACTTGATGTGGGTAACCTCATGGGTCAGGTAGTTGTTGAATATCAGAGAAATTGGGTGTGATTTGTTTATAAATACAGAAATATCATATCTTTTAGTGAATGAAACATTATCTTAGTTGACTGCACTCTCATTTTCTGAGTCCCTGTTTTGTAGCTAAAAAACAAACTTCATGGAAGTTAAAACTTTTTTTAAAAAAATCACTTCGTTTGTGTCCCACTGGTTTCTTTCTAGGGAAGATGTCTGTTCCTACATCTCTTTTAACCTTTAAAAATTTTTTTGACAGAACGTAAGGTACTGGAAGGTGGTAAGGAGTGCTTCATTTTTATGGATATTGAGCTGATGGGCTGGTTGAGTCTGCAGAGGCATGTGGAATAAGGGCAGAAGGAAGTGCCCAGACCAGCATGACTGCTGACATTAAACAGTGTGTATGTGTTCATGTTGGCTGACCATTCTCGATGTGCTCATGAAGTGAACCATTGGAACTATCAAAGGGGAAAATCCACTTTGTGGTTCACATCCAGAAGAGCCATAACTAAGTGTGGTAGAAATAACAATGGACTTGGGTTTGAGAGACCTGGGTATAACGAATGATAGTGAAAGGGCTTTTAGGGGTAATCTTGTCCAGTCTTTTTTTTTTTTAGCTGAAGGAACTAAGACTTCTAGTTTCAGTGACTTGCCCGTAGGCACCCAGGTGACTCTATCCCAGTCTCCATCCTCTGTCTCCTAGCCTTTCCCACCAAACCACGCTTCCTTTTAAAAGGTTGTTGTGAACACATTATAAACAGCTTTCTGATGTGAATCTTTGTGATAATCATCCCGTGGTGGAGCCAGGGACAGTGGTAGAAAGGAAAAAGAGCTCTCAAGGACAGCTGCCTTTGGCCCTGGGAAGAAAAGGGTTAGGAGCAGTCTCCAGTTCTGCATGGCTATCTGTCTGATGGTTACAGGGACAGGTGCCCTTAGCTACATTATAATGGGGCTCATTGTTTTTGAAGAGTTGACTGAAGGAGCATTGTGGCTTCTTCATGGATATGGCCCCTCCAGGCAGTCTTTCATCCTGTTGGACTCCCTGGAAGCCACACCCTGGCTTCTTCTGTCCTTGCCTAGGTGGAAGCAGGTTGGCTCCTACCCATGATGAGAGCAGGGGGAGCCTTCTTTCTGTTAGAAGCAACCTCTAGACAAGTGTTGTTAGGTAGTAGGAGTCGGCTGTATAATAGCACAGAGCAAGAGGAGTCCTTAATTACAGAACCGTCCTTTAGTTTCCCTAAGTCTCATCACTGACTGCTTTTGTTTGGCCTAATACATTTGCTTTAAGAGGGTAGCCTTAGCAGAGAGTGGGTGGCTTAGTAACCGCTAAGCAATGAACCACTTTTAGGGGTGCAGAAAGGAAATAACAAGTAGGAAGTGAGATAAGTTTAAATGGAGAATTTTAGTTGACCCGCATGGCAGTGGGAGTCCATCATCCGTAGACAATTCAAGTCTACGCAGAATGTGAGGAATGACTCAAGCCCAGCTAAGTGTGGAGCCTGTTTTTTTCTTCCTCTTTGCGTTGCACATTAGCAGCGTGTTATTACTACATAGTTTCTTGTTTTTGTATGTTATAACCAATTATATACTCTGAAAAACACTCTGGTGTTAGTGGGCCACCTGGTTACATATCATAGACAGTGCACAGGAGTGAGTGGCAATTGATTTCCAGCCCGAGAAGAAAAGGGGAGACAAATAGATGGGCCAGACAGAGGGCTCACATTTAGAATGAGAGGCTTCAATGTGCAAGTGCATGCAAAAGAGGGCACCCGCTGTGTTGGACATGGTACTTTCTGTTGGATATCAAGCATGGCTATGAGAATAGACCAGATGGTGACAGGCCAAGCATTGCTATGGTAGAAATGTCCAGAGCTAAATTCACCTGGGGAACCATTGTGTTTGCTGCTGACCTGGCTTAGGTGTCTGGGTGGTAAACAGGGAGGAGGTATGATGTCTTAAATCAGCACTAATATAGAAATCTTTTTTTCTTGTGGCTAGGAAGTGGAAGATGGAATTATGAAAAATTTGACTGTGATGTAGGACAGCTGTCCAAAGGTCTCTGTGTTGGGGTTGTTAACAGTTTATTGGTATTTAAATGTTTTATTAATTTATTAATTTGAGGGCTGTTCAGAACTTATATGCTATAGGGCTATTGGTGAACTTATTTCCTTTGTGGTTTCTTGCACCATGACCTTTAATGGAAAAAAAGTTATCTGCCAGATTCATGTGATATCTGTTCTAAGGCTTTATTTTATTTTTATGTTTTTGGATGCATCTTATTTGTCTCTGAGAGATGAAATTTTCAGACAAAAGCTTCAGTCCATCTAAGTCAGAAGGTCTTAAACTGAAGACCATGAGCTTAGAAGTTTTTCTTTGATAACTGCATTTCCACATTAATGGTTTTTATTATAATCTTATGTGTTTTATGAATTTAGAAACATTATTTTTGATCTGTGATGCATAAAATGTTAAGAACCCCTGGGCTAAGTGATAAAGGAGGAGGAGAAGGGCTTATTCAGCCTTTCCTTTCATCAGTCCCTCTCAGAAAAGGTGAGTTAGGCTAGGACTCAAGGCTGAAAAGTTGCTATATCAGAAGGTAGAGAGAAGCTATGAAGTTGAAGAACCTCAGAGAAGCCTAGATTCTCCTAAATTACAATGAAAATGAGCACTGGGGGAGCCCCAAGGTGGGATTTCCAGAAGCAGCTCCTGTAGCCAGCCAGAGATCCCATCCTTCTATTTCCCCCTCTAAATTTGCAGATTGATTGGAGTACAAAGCAAGTTAATGTGGTATTGGGAACACACACAGCCTTGTGCCCTTACTTAAAGCAAAATCCTAAAAATAGAGGAAATAGAGTGAAGAATTCTTAAGCCTCTACCATCATCTAGGGAGTGGGGCAAAGTTGGAGGTCGGATGGGCAATATAAAGAGGGAAGTGGCCAAAAAAAGCTGGGTACCTGGAAGATATTTATTTATTTTTGTCTGATGCCAGACATCCTGGGTTCTCTGTACTGGAAAGGGAGCCTTTTTCCTGGTTTCTTTTGCTACCGGAGGCGTAAGGCCTCTAACTTTGCCAGTTTCTGTGCTCATGCTTACATGAGCTCTTTGTGAAACTGGTCAGACTCTTGATGCCACTTTGAGTTGAGGTTGAAAAATCCAGCTGGGTGTTAGAACTCTGTGTGCAGCTTGGAGTGGATTCCTAGGATCCCCTGGAGGCAGGCAGCTAGGGAGTTATTGCTGTTCCATCTCTACCAGCAACTGGGAAAGAGAGATTAGTGCAGCTGTTTGATGTCTGTCCTCAGAGCTGGAGGAGGGGATAGGAGAGAGTGGGAGCTGAATGGGGGAGGGTCAGATTCTGTAAAGAGAAGAATGTCGAAAACTGGGTGGGGCTACAGAGGAGGGGAATCGTTAGCACTCCTTGTCTCTTCCTCTAGACTGGGGAAAAGATAAAATGAAACATGAAATAAATATCCTCTTAAAATCCTAATCTCTTCATTAAAAAATACCCTTAATTTCTTAAAGAAGTAATTGGAGAATGCTAAAAACTTGGTGATGTGGGGACCAGCTTGTGACTGATGGTAATGGAACAGCTGCCCTGTTCCTCTCCTCCTTGTACATCCACAGATGAGTCACTGACCAGCATCTTGGCTCTAGGGGATGTGACATCCACGATGCTAAAGAGTTAAGACTTCTCAGTAATAACTCCAATTCACCTGAATTTGGATCTAAGCCCTGTGGTGATTCATGTTAAATGACAATACTTATTTCTGTATCTAGACATTTTCTTTTGTTCCACTGTTAGTAGAGAAATGAGGCTTTTGGGAGAACTTGAAAGGACTTCCTTTTTCATTCCTTGATGTGGACATTTTGGAAAGACTAGCTTTTATTTAATATTTTACTTTTATAGGGGGACAGTTCTGCAAAAAATGGGTGCATCTGTCTGTAGTCAGCGTTTCTTGTTTTAGGAACATATGAGCTAAAGCCAGATATTTGTTGTTTGAGTTGCCATCAGTATAGAAATGCAGTTGATCTTGCATGGTTAAAGAATGTAGTGCTAGGGAGAAATGAATTTTCTAGGTAAATGAAAATTGCAATTTAAATGTCAAAAAGTTTTTAAAATATAAACAGTAGTAACTCACATTTTTTATAGTGCTGTATGACTTTGTGACCCTGTGAAAGGTAGTAAGGTACATACTATATTATTCCCATGTTACAGATGAACCAATTGAGACCCATAAAATTTTAGGTGATTTGACAGCCACACAACCAGTAAATGTAAGCCTGGACATGAACTTAGGGTTTCTCACTCCAAGACCTTTTATGCTACAATCTGTTTCTCCCCTGCCTTGAGCATACCAAAGCAAAACTTAGTTTTCTCATGGGCCGTATTCATGGGTATCCGTGACTGTACTGCACTTCTGTGCTCACAGTAGTTCAGCAGTTGCTTTGTGGCATGTTGTTTGCCCCTTCCTGTGACAGTTAAGCTTTTTGGAGTTGTCTTATTTTTATTTATCATTCCCATAGCCAACTGTCACAGATTCAGATTTGTGAAGTTGTTTTCCATACATGATTTCACTGTTATCTTTACGCTAACCCTGTGAAGTCACTACCACAGTTATGATGATTCCCATTTTACAGGTGAGGAAACTGAGGCTAAAAAAAGCTCATCTAGCTGTGCTGAGGTGAGCACTGTATTTCAACATAGGCTTTTCCTTCTTCCAGCTCCACCACTCACTCTTTTCTTCTGTGACTTGTGGTATAAGCATTTTGATAGATCAGGACCCTTGACTTCAGATCTGCTACTTTTTATGTACTGTACTCTGAAACCAGTTAATCAGGTTTCTTATTTTACATAAAATAAATGAAATACAGATTCTAAGTGTTTAGATTTTGTGACACCTTTTATCTGCCCAGATGAGATCCTCTTAGTGAGGTAAGTGAGTTAGAGATTTAAATTGTTTAAGCTGCCACGTACAAATAGAGTTTTGCATACTCTTATTTTTCATTTCTGTAATTTCCATTGCTTTCACATTCACCTTGGCACACATTTGAACAGTTGAAGACGAAAAACAGGCCCTAGGTATGGTCATTTTTGTTTCCTCTCTCTTGCCCTTCTCATAGGCACTGAAAATTTCATACAAAGGTTGGCTGTGCTGAACATTAATTAGGATGGAGGTAGGGATTGGACACATGGTTTTCATTGGCATTAGGAACTCCCTGATTGAGAAGAAAATTCCCACCAATGGGAGGGTGGTACCTTCTCTGCTATATATTGTTTCCTGGAGGCCTGAGAGAAGATGGATGATTCCTCTAGGGCCGCACAGTTAGAACATGTCAGAAATGAGACTTGAGCCTAAGTCTTTCTTGTCTCTAAGGTTGGCTCTTTATCCATTATGCCACATGATTGGAAATATGTAAAAATATATAAACATAATCATAATATACATAAATATGTTATGTATAAATACATAAAGAGAATAGTGGAAGGAGAAGATTTCTGGAGGAACCTGAGATGAGTGTGCCAGGGCTACAAACATGTTATAGCATAGAAATTATTTAGGATTTGTGATTTATAAAAGCATTTTAGTGATTACATTGATTGCTTCAATGTTACTTTGTGATGAGACCGAATTCTTCCTGAATCTAATTAGTATCATAGGATCGTAGATTGAGAGCTTGAAGGGATCTTGGACATCTTCTTATCCAGTCCCCCTCAATATACAGGTGAAGAAGCTTGAGTCCCAGAGAGGTCACCCAGTGACTGAGGTCCCATTCTAAGTCAGGCCCATCCTGCTGCCCATTCATCTACCCTTCCTTTCTCCTGCCCCACATCATGTTTCTCACTGCACATCAGCACTCTTTGTTTTCATGCAGACATGTTGCATGTAGAAAAGACCAGAGATTTCACTTCTTTCTGCATGGGTAAGAGGGATTTCAGTCAAGGCAGCAGATAAAGTGGAAGGTTGACCAAGTCTCCCACCTATCTGTTCTTCCAAGGCTGCAGTACAGTACACCTGCATGCTGTTTTCTGTAAGAAACAGGTCAGAAAGTTTCTCTCAGTCAAGCACAGTAGAATAAGAAGCTTACGACTTTAAGTAAATTTTAAGTGAATTTAAAGTAAATCTTTAAGTGAATTTATTGGTAACTTAGAATGTCAGCAGATGGAGGTTACTGGTTATCCTCTGTGTGTATTAGGAGACCTTGAGGATGGCTAAAGGATGACTTGGTTCTCAGTGAGAGGTTTGCCCGCCGGTTCCACACTTCCTCTGCCTCCTCGTGGCCAGTGTCACGAATATGAGTGACTGGCTGAGATTATTCATGTCTGCGACCCTACAGGAAAGGCACTCTTCAGTTTGACTTTAACGGCCTGTTCTTAAACTCTGGCCATAAACAAAAGGGTCACAGTCAAGAGGCCATTGTTCTGAAATCTCCTGTCATTGTAGAGTATATATTTCGTTTGGTGGGTAGAAAAAAATAAAAGATCTCATGAATGTAGTTTGTTGTTTGTATTTGTTTGTTTTTGGAGGCAAGGGTCAGCTATCAGTTAATTATTTGGACAGCTGTCAGTTAATTAATTATTAATTAATTTGAACTCAGGTCCTCCTGACTCCAGAGTTTGTTCTCTATCCATTGCATCACCTAGGAGCCTCTGTGAATGAAAAGTTTCACAACCGAGATTGTACCATCATTATGGACCTTGTGGAAAACTTGTAAGCAGATGCACCAGGACTATTTGACTAGTTGGTGTTCAGTGGGGTAGGGGGAAGGGGAATCATTTATCAATTGTCTCTTGGGTCCTTTATAAAAGTCATCTCATTGGATTCCTACAGGAACCCTGGGAGATAAGCTATTAAATGAGGCACACAGATACAGCAAGTATTTCAGGCTCATTTTGAACTCAGGTCCCTGACTTCAGGCCCAGCCCTTCAATCCACTGTGGCATCTATCTGTCTTAAGAACAATGGATTTGGAGTCAGTTTTACTGCCTTTAAACTACCTTGGCCAAGTTACTTAAACCTCTCTGAGTCATTTGTAAAATGAGGATTTGAGGCTGGATGATCTCATAGGTCCCTCCCAACTCTAGATCTAGACTCCTATGGTTCTTGACTTCATATCCACAACATAGAAATAGCAAACCCAGCCAATTGTCTCAAAGCCCACAGAATTCTCTTCTCCACTGCTAAGACTCCCCTTTCACTTTGTGACTGCAGATTCCCTTGATTCTACTTCTTTCCCAAGGAGAGGTGTGATTGATAGGCTGCTTGGGGGTGGAGAGGGGAGGGAGATCCGTGGAAGCATCTTTCCCCACCTCCCCAGCCACACACCCCTAGCTCATGTGAGGAGATGCCCAAAATAATACAAACTTGAATTTCCCTGCGAAACGAGACTACTTGAGTCTCCTAAATTCAGAGCTGAAAGGACTTGAGAGAACAGTTTAGTCTAATCCCCTAATTTTATCACTAAAGAAACTGAGGCTGCTGGAATCACATACTTTGCTAGAGGTTGTAAATATGCATAGTCCCGTCATTTGGATTTAGTATGATTTTGTCTTTCCAACTGAGGGAAAGTGTCAGAATGAGCCTTTTAAACCTACTGCCCATGTTTCTAGCAGTCAGAACCTTCTCAATCTTCTTTCCTCTTTTTTGGACCTGCATCAGGGACAGGAAAGTAAAATGAGAGATTGCTTTCCTGCAGTGGACCGGGGAAATGGAGACCCCAAGACACCAGCATCATCTCTCCCCACTCTAATCTATCCTCTGTGCAGCCACCGAAATGATTTTTTTTCCTAAATGCAGGCCCAACTTGTGTCACCCCCTCCAATTAACTCTAGCCATCAACTCTGGCCTCTTTACTGTTGTACTAACAAGAGACTCCTATCCCTTAGCTCTGGGCATTTGCTCTGCTTATCTTCCATGACGGGAATGCCCTGGCTTCCCTTTTCTAGGGCCTTCCCTCTGTTAATTATTTCTTACTTACCCTGCATATGATTTCTACGTCCATTCTTTGCATGTTGTCTCCTCCCTTAGATGGTGAGCTGCTTGAGGGCAGGGGCTATCTGTTTGCATCCCCAGTGCTTTGCATAGTATTGGTACCATAGTAGGTGCTTAGTAAATGTTTATTTACTGACTTATCCTAGTTTCAAGCCACTGGAAGCACTGAGGACAATTTTGAGAGTCTAGGAAGAAGACATGGTGGGGTAGGGCTCCAAACAAGGGACCCCTGGAGGTTGGTTGCACTAAGTTGGAGGCTCATTCCGCTCCCTCCCAGCACCCTAACTTCCCCTTGGAACCGTTGCATCCAGGCTATCGTTCCTTTGGTGATTTTGAGCTGCTCTCAGATTTCTGCCCACTGCGTGCCTGGGGTTTAGGGAAAGGAGCTTTTCTGTCATCGTCCCTAGAAGCGTTACAGAGGTGGTGGAAAGCTTGTGTCAGTACGTGTCTGTGCTCCAGTGACCTTGTGGTGTAATAGACTTTTGCTAGGATAGATCTGGCAACTGAGTTACCATCTTTAAAATTGTTTTTGTGAGGAAATGCTTTCCGATTTTTAGAATTCAACCAACTCTTTTAACAGACTGGGGGACACCTGTAGGTAGAGCAATCCTTAGCTGTTTTGTTTTACACACTTAAGTTTTGTTTAGTCCTGCCTGACTCTCCTGACCCCATATGAGGCTTTCTTGACAAAAATATGGAGGTAGTTCGCCATTTCCTTGCCAATACTGTGAAGAGACTTGCCCAGGGTCTCACAGCTAGTAAGTGTCGGAGGTCAGATTTGAATTCAGGCCTTCCTAACTCTGGGCCCGACATTTTATCCACTGCGCCACCTAGTTGCCTAATAGCTTAAGAGATTAGATAGGGCTTCTGTGGGAATGAAATAGGTGATGAGAAGCCTTAGGATAGTCATCCCATTTTTTTTGTTAAAATAAGCAGTGATTTCACCTTTTAAGTCATCTTTTGTCCTGGGCTCCACAGAGCGAGGCTTCTTTTGTTTTTCTCTGTGAGGTAAACTTTTTGCCATGAGATAAAATATTTTGGTCTGAAAAAACTTGTTGGAAAAGGGAATTTTAACACATTTATTTAACCTTCTCTTTTTCTCTTTCTCTCTGTATCCCTCTCTTGTACACACATGACTGCTACTATTGGTTTTTACTTAGAAAAATTATTTTGTATCAGTTCTTCAAAAGATGATCACCTCTACTCCCAGGAAACAAAAAAGCAGGCTCTCCCCAGGCACCAAATCAGTCTTTTTCCTTGTGGCCCATTGTCAAAATCCATTGCGAATGAAATGGTCCTGCAGTCCTTTTCTGGGTACCTTCTTGTAAAGTCCTGTCTCCTATTACTGCTTCTTCCATTACCCAGTGTGTAGATAGTATATACATTCCTAATAGTTCTGTTAAACATAAATTCTTGCTGAATTGTAGATATTTTAGTTCCTAGAGATGTTAGGATGAAGTTGTTCTGGCCCAGTGCTTTCAGTATGGTTAACAGTTTAAAGTCCTGATGAAGACTGACAAGTCCAAGTGAGGTTTGCAAATCCTCTGAGAACCGTGAGCCTGCAGCATGCTCTGTATCCTTCAGCATCACAATCAGCTTTACAATGACCTCCATTGTCCTTGGAGAGCTGCTTAGACACAAGGTTCCAGCCAGTTCTGCCCCAAGGCCTTGGGGGTGGCTTGCTGGAGTGCTGAGTAGCTTTCGAATTGATAAAGACTCTATGAGTGTTTCTGGGGTGATTGTTTTAATACATTACTTTTATTTAAGTTCTATCAACAGGTATTGAGTGGGAAATGAGATTTAGTGAAAAGGTGTTTCTTTTAGTATTTATTTCCTCCCCTTCTAGATATATTCTTTTTAGTTTTTACTTAGGATTTTTGAAATAACCCTCTTTGCCAGAGTTTGCTGGTCAGACAAGGCTATTCTTACTGCTGCCGCTGTTTTTGAAGGGGAGCCAGATGTGCTCTTAGAGCATTCATATCAGCGATCCTGAGCTCCTTGCTGGCTTCCTTCTCAGTTGAAATCGCACCTTCAAAATGCTGGAAGTGTATTGGGCCTGGAATTAGGACCAGATTCCAACTCCAGCATCAGGCATTTACTAATTGAGTGACCCTGGGAAAGTTACTTAATCTCCGCCTCAGTTTCCTCTTCTGTAAAATGGGTATAATAATAGCATCTCACTCTCAGTTGTTGCGAGGATCAAATGAGAGGATGTTTGTGAAGCATTTAGCTTAGTTCTTGACACCTAGTAGACACTTGATAAAGCTTATCCCCTTCCCAACCTCCTTAATGTAAATCCTCTCCGTGTCTTGTCTGTACATTCTTGTTGACCTGTTCTCTTCCATTAACGACTGAACATGAGAGCAGGTCTGTCTTTCGCCTTTCTTTGTGACCTCAGCACAGCACCTGGCACATCACACATGCTTAAATGCCTATTGATCAACGGGGCCTATTTCACTCCTTGGAATCCCTCTTATACTTTAGTCTACAATGCACACCTGACTTTTTGTGACTCGTGGTCTCCCCAAAACCAGGCGGGATGACAGCAGACACACATTAGTATTACCAGGCCAATCTCTGAAGCATTTCCAATTTGGTGTAGGGCTTGTCTGAGCTCCTAAGCCATTATTAACGCGTACTTTTTAAGAATTCAGGATTTCTTCTTGACCAGAAGATTTAAAGGATACAGAAAAACAGTGGTTGGTGTTAATGGTGTACCCAAAGCTGATTGAGCTCAAACTTTCCACTATATAGTATCTGCCTTCTTTTAAATATACTAAAGTCATTATGTGACCCTTTTTCAGGTGAGGAAATAGGCCGGCAGAGGTGACCCTACCTTGTTCAGGGTTGCACAGCCATTAAAAATTTTGTCAGAGGCTGGATTTGGTCTCACATCTTAAATAATTTGTCCTTTTCCTTTTTCTTCAGTCTCTTTTAAGTATAGGGGGGTCAGCAGACTATGGCCTGAAGGCCAAATCTGGCCCTCTATTTTTGTATGGTCCAAGAACTGAGGATGGTTTTCAGATTTTTTCAGAAATGTATTTTGCTGGCCTCTATGGGGGTGGGAGGGAGAGAAAAGTAGGTCCAAATTGCTTTGCAGAAGGACCTGACCATTTCGTGGCTCCACTAGCAGTACATTAATGAATCTGTAGCTACTGTGACAGTTGTCATTTTCCTGTTTGTCATCTTGGCCAATCTGATGCAGTGGAGTGAAACCACAGATTTGCTTTCATTTGCGTACCATTGCATATTATTTGCAAATCATTAGTGATATAACCTTCTCTCCCTACCCCCATATGATTGGTTAACAACTTTATTTTCAAAACTGCCTCTTTATTTCCTCTGACCAAAATTTATCTGGTATGTTTATAAACCATGTAAAGTCTCATGTTTTAAGTGAGTGTATTTATTTTGAGTAGAGGAGCAGAGAGTCTAGGAAGGATCTGAAGTTCAGCAGAAGTGCTTGAAGGTGATTCTGCTGGGCCTTAGCTTGTCTGAGATATCCCAGGCAGGAGAGAAAGAATATCTGCCCTTGTAAGCAGACACAGGTACTTAACAAAAAGATGGCACGCTGGTCCTTTTCCCTTTTTCTCCCCTTGAAAGTGTGTCTAACAACCTCTGGGCCTCAGTTTTAACTAATTATTAAAGTGAGGGGGTTTAATTAAAAATTTTTAGCCTTTTTTAGATCTTAAGTCTTCTTCAATTTTAAATTATGCTTCAAGGTTCAATCGCCTTTCCAAGGCCTTGTGACTGAGTTACAAAGCTGCAATTAGAATTCAAATTTTTTGGTTGCAAATCTAGAGCTCTTTCAACACTCCCTTCCATGGGAATGTATTCTGTGAAGAAATGTCCTAAAATCTGCACGTTTTAGTTTAGTACGCTACCAGTCCTCCTCAAACAGAGGTTCTTTCTGAATCTTTATGATCTCAACAGATACTTTGACTCTAGGCAGTTTGAAATTACTTAATATCACCTATTGCTTCAGATAACAAAGGACAGTGGTCAGAATCCCTTTGCAAATGTGGTAGAAAGAAACCACAGAAATGAGCTTATTGTTACATAGAGGGAGGGAGGTCCTCCTGCCTGTGTAAGCCCAGGTCCCACTTTTTTTTTTTATTGCTAATAATAATGGCAGCCATAACAGTAGTAGTAATCGCTGTCTTTTATAAAGCTGTATGAGGTTTGTGTAAAAATATTACATTTACCTTATCTCCTTTTAGCCTCACAATAAAGCTGTCAAATCTCCAGGACAGTTTTATTAGCTTGATTTTACAGAGGATGGTAACTAAGAATCGTGGCATGTGGTCAGATCAGCCATACAAGTAGGATGAGATGATGTGTGAACTCAGGTCTTCCCTGCCTCCCAAGGCATTATACCATGACACTATGCTGCCTTTCCAGCATTCGACAGATTCTTTGACAACCCTGAAGTTCTTTTATATTTTTGGACATTTGGGTCCTCCTTTGTTCTTGATTCCTTTGGGATATGACCTAATACTGATCAGGTTCAGTCAGCGTATATGCACATTTAATAGATTTGGAGGAATAGTTCTAAATTGCTTTCCAGAATGGCTGGACCAGTGCACAACTCTACCCACTTATTTTCCCACACTGCCTTCAGCATTTGCCATTTTCCTCTTTTTTCAACCTTGCCAGTCATATGGAGATTAATTTAAGGAATAAAATATATGTAATTTGTGTAAAAAGTTATAGTAATTTTTAAAAACTTAAGCTATTCTGATTTATTTGTATTTAATATTTGCCATAAGATTATACATGAGGAGTGACAATCCAAGCAAAATCTCTTCCACCTCAAATTACGTCTTAAATGGCTTGTGGGTTCCTGTTATTCTAAATGGAATTAGATACTGACAAAACAATGAGGATAAGATAAAAATTGCAGAAGGAGCACAGATTAATGTTCAAGAGAATAATATTCTGTCTTGTCTTACTCCGTAGTGAGAAGAGGAATAGTTAACGCCAACTAGAGATATTTCTCTCAGCAATAAGATGAAAATGAGTTCTTCTGCTTTTTTCAGTATTTTGTTGCCTATTTCCATGGGCGGGGGATTTAAAAGCAAAAACACGAGGTTTTCCATAGCAATGCAGGGGCTGTCTTGAGAAGCAGCAGTAGAATACAAAGAACATTTTTGCATGTCAGGCATCATTCTTTCTCTTTTGCCTAGCCAGTGTCACATGGGGAGTAACAGTAGATTGATGCAAACCCATCACTACTTCTTGGAAAAAAGCAATTTTCAAAGTATGCGTTCTATTGATGTTGGCTGCATAGGTTCATCTTCTCATATACAACATTTGGAGAGTAGAACTCTTTCCATAGGATTGGAGACTTCTTCAGTTCTATGAGCGCCATAGTTCTTTTGATAAGCGTTTCAGTACGTTGTACATAAGCAACTGTGGTGAATATAAGCGGTGGAAGGTATATATAAACAACTCTCTTCAGCACAGGACTGTAATACATGACAGATTTGACTTAAATGTTGCCAGAGAAGCAAATACATTTTGTATTGGCAAAATGCAAAAACGATAGGCTCCATTTGCATATGTTTTCATTTTTTTAATCATTCTCTATACCTGGAAGTAGTTTTGAGAAAATCCCACAAGTGGGCAGGGACATAAAAATAAGATTTTCCCCAATTTAATACATTCAATTCCACAGGTTTTTATTGAGTACCTGTTGACTGATACAGTGTGCTAGACACTATGGATGATAATGAAGATGAATGAAGCATGATTGATAAACTTAAGGAGTTTACAGTTTGTTAGGAGAGATTAACTTAGTGATGGACACAAATAATTTATCGTATGTGGTCAGACATGACATGCCTAGCAAGCATTATGGGAATTAGAGCAGGGAGAAAGCCATTTTTGCTGAGGGGAGAGGGAAGAGCAACCTTCTTGGAGGAGGTGGCATTAAACTGAATCTTAGAAGCTGGACAGTGTTAAATTAGGTAGTAAAGTGAAGGCATTCTATATCGACGGAATCTGATTACATTATTGTAACTTTATTTAATGCATTAGCATTATGGTTTGTTATCACTTGCTTCCAGGTCATTTGGAGAATGATTCTAAGTCTTCTTTACGTGTGAGATGTCACTGGTGTTAATTTGATTGCTTTGATCTTTGAATTGATGTGTGTCTTCTTCAGCGTTAACATTTATAGAGAGAGTTAGAAGATGCATAAAATTATCCATGTACATTTTGCGGTTCAGTGAGGACAGGTTAAGAAATGTGGCAGGGCATTTAGATCCTCACCTGCCTTTCTGATGTCTGCCACCCATTGGCATGCACATCATGGTGTATTTTTGCAGTTCTTGCAGTTTTAAGGTATAGAAGTTGTTGGTGTAAAGTTGTGATGAACCAGACGAGTGCGCAGCGGTACTATATGTTCCTACATTATCTTTCTTTTTGTGAAATTCTAAAAAACCCAAAAGTACATAAAACAAGGTTCTCAGGTTTCTATGAATGCGTATGTGTAACTTGAAAACAGTGACTGGAAAGCCTTCTAATATGTTTCCTCTTTTGTCTCCAGGTGTGATATTTGCTGTATTACCTTCCGCACACATCGGGGATTGCTGCGTCATAATGCAGTTATCCACAAACAGTTTCCAAGAGACCCAACAGGAAAGCCTTTTATTCAGAACAATCCTTCAATTCCTGCTGGCTTCCATGATTTAGGATTCACTGACTTCTCTTGTAGGAAATTTCCTCGCATTTCTCAGGTATTTTGCCTTAATAATTATAATTTTGCCTTAAGAAATAGAAGTTCAGTTATTTAAACTTAATTTCCATCTTGGCTTTTGTTCATTTGGAAGCTTTTTTCTGAGAAAACAAACGTTGTGTGGTTTGTTTAGAGACTTTTTTTTTAGACAAGTTCTAATTTTTATTGCTCCTGAAAATATTTTTGCAGGTTTATGAAAATCAGAACTTAATGTAAATGAAATATAATGTGTTTTTTTTCCCCTCAAACGCCTACTCTCTCTTAAGTGGTTATAGTTTTAAAACAGTGCCTCTCAATTGAAGCTAAAAGCCATCCTCCCTCTCTGGCTTTTTTCTTATCCTTCTATTGCAGTGGTTCTTAACCTGGGTTTGTTGTTCTTTTTTACTCTTTTGATAATTATTTCAATATAGTTGGTTTCTTTTGTAATCTTGCATGTTTTATTTTATGCATCTGAAAACATTTTTTTCTCAGAAGGGCTACAGAGGTGTCACCAGATTTCCAAAATTATTAGAGAGGTTTTCATGGCTAAGCTGTGCCACATACTATCTAAATTTTAAATTGGCTTAGTGCTCTGCCAATCACACTATCAAATGTAGAGGGCTAACTAAAATAATAAGAGAGAAATTTATTTGCAAAAACACTTTTAAAAAGGTCAATTAGAAAACTCACAGAGGCTTTAGACATCACCTATTCCAACCTGCTCATTTTCCAGGTTGAACAAATTGAGGCAAAAAGGATTAAGTCATTTGCCCACGCTTTGCCAGTGGGCTGATCATATATCACAGGCAGGAAACCCTGTCTCACCCCAGTACTCAGTATATCAGGAAGTTCAGTGCAGGGGGTAAGAATATAAAAGGTCTCTCCTTATTAGTAGAATCATAAATTCAGAGCTAAAAAGGGATCTTAAAGATTATTGAGTTCAGTCCCTTCATTTAATAGATGAGAAAGTTGAAACCCAGAGGCTGGCCACAGTCACAGGTAGTACTGAGCACTAGCCAGGTTTTTAGCCCGAGTTCTCTGACTACACATGCCAAGGATTAAGAAGCTTTCTAAAGTCTAAAAATGTGCATGCTTTAAAAATACATCTGGATTGGAGCTAAAACTCATCCTTCCCTCCTCCCGTTCTTGGCCTACTTAGTTTTGATTCATTTTAGTTTTGTCCTCCCAACTGTGATTTGTTTTTCCATGCTTCTTACAGGTGTGGTGTGAAACAAATTTGCGAAGATGCCTCAGTGAATTTCATCGTTTCATTTGTGAGACCTGCAATAAGGCCTTCCCCATGCTTTCTGCACTTCAACTACACACGCAAACCCACATAGTAGGAGATCAGGGGAGCGAAAAGCAGAGAGTACAGTCAAAGCCCTGGACTGATGAGAGCCTTGATCAGAAAGCCTTCATGGCAGCCCTGGGCCTCCAGTGCACCAAAGACCTCCAGCCTGTTGCCCAGGAGGAGCCCGTGCTAGATGACAACCAAGCAATACAGCTCGAAACCCTGAAGAGCGGCCTACCTCAGGAGCCTGGCAGCACCGGCTTGCTCACTTTGTCCCCTCTTGCTGCAGCTTCCCTGGGGGGTTCTCTCACTGTCCTCCCTCCAACCAAGGAAAACATGAAGCATCTCTCCCTGCAGCCCTTCCAGAAGGGATTCATCATCCAGCCTGACAGTAGTATTGTTGTCAAACCCATTTCCAGTGAGTCCGCCATCGAGCTGGCTGATATCCAGCAAATCCTGAAGATGGCGTCCTCAGTTCCTCCCCAGATTAGTCTTCCGCCTCTCTCGAAGGCCCCTGCTGCCCCCATGCAGTCTATTTTCAAACACATGCCCCCACTGAAGCCAAAGCCCCTGGTCACTCCTCGGACAGTTGTTGCCACCTCTACACCCCCACCCCTGATCAGTGCCCAGCAGGCCTCTCCAGTCTGTATCAGCCCCAGCCTTCCCCCTCCGCCATTGAGGCTGATCAAAAACTCGGTGGAAGCGGCCTCCAACTCCCACCTGCTGCAGTCCAAGTCCGGGGCCAAGCTGAGTCCATCTTCACAGCTCTTCCTACAGCCTCGAGGAGAGGCATCAGGTCAGCCAGAGATGAAGACTCAGCTGGAGCAGGACAGCATCATTGAGGCCCTGCTGCCTTTGAACATGGAGGCCAAGATCAAGCAGGAAGTAACTGAGGGGGAGCTCAAGGCCATCATTGCTGGAGCAGCCAGCAAGAAGACACAAGCCATGCGCAAGGTCCTTTACCCCTGTCGCTTCTGCGACCAAGTGTTTGCCTTCTCTGGGGTCTTACGTGCCCATGTCCGCTCCCACCTGGGCATCTCCCCTTATCAGTGTAACATCTGCGACTATATCGCTGCTGATAAAGCGGCCCTCATCCGGCATCTGCGCACCCACAGTGGAGAGAGGCCTTACATCTGTAAGATCTGTCATTATCCCTTCACCGTGAAGGCCAATTGTGAGCGTCACTTGAGGAAAAAGCACCTCAAAGCCACCCGGAAGGATATTGAGAAGAACATCGAGTACGTTTCCAGCAATGCCGCTGAGATGGTTGATGCCTTCTGCTCCCCGGACACGGTGTGCCGCCTCTGTGGTGAGGACCTGAAGCACTACCGGGCCTTGCGCATCCACATGAGAACCCACAGTGGAGGGACAGCGGGCTGCCAGAAGGGGCGGAAGCCCTTTGAGTGCAAGGAATGTGGTACTGCCTTCTCTACCAAGCGAAATTGTGTGCACCATATCCTCAAACAGCATCTTCATGTGCAGGAGCGAGAGATCGAGAACTATGTCCTTGCAGTGGACTGTGGTGGGGGTCCCCGGGAAGCCCAGGCCCCAGAGACCTCAATGCTACTCGAGGATGGTGGCTGTGGTACCTATGGTGATCGAAAGCCCCTTACTGCCTTCTTGGAGCCCCAGAATGGATTCCTTCGAGGGGCTACTCAGCAGTCCCTGCCTCCCCACATCTCCATCAAGCTGGAACCTGCAAGCAACTTCTCGATGGACTTCAATGAGCCTCTTGACTTCTCACAGAAAGGAAAGGGCTTGGCCTTGGTCCAAGTGAAGCAAGAGAACCCCTCTTTCCTTGGTTCCTCTCCTTATGACTGTTCCATGGAACCCATTGATCTATCCATCCCCAAGAGCCTTCGGCGGGATAAGGATACAACAGTGCCAGGTGAAGCCAAAAAGCAGGAGCCAGGACCCAGCTGTAGTGACCAGCTCTATGCCTGTCCACCACCTTGCCCCACCCTGCCTGTGACTTTTGGAGCCAATGGGAGTTTGGAGAAGCCAGCTGTGACAACAGCAGCGACTGCCACTGCCACCACCAATCTTCCACATCCTGCCCAGCCCCTTCAGGCCCCCCTCCATCTTGCTGTCCCAATCATCTCCCCAGCCCTTCTCAGCAATTCAGCCCTGCTACGCCCTCTCCGACCCAAGCCACCCCCACTCTTGCCAAAGCCCCCTGTGACAAAGGAGCTGCCACCTCTGGCTTCCATTGCCCAGATAATCTCATCCGTGTCATCAGCCCCTGCCTTGTTGAAAACTGAGGTGTCAGATCCCACACCCAAGACCACCAATAATCCTATGGTCCCTGAGAAGCTAGGAGGCACAAAGCAGAAGGCTGCAGCCATTTCCATCACAGGCAGCCCCAAAGAGTCCAGTGACCCGTCTCTCCAGGCTACCAGTCCTGGTGCCACCTCTTCCATGGAACAGGGGTCAGCTAGTCTGTCAAAGAAGAGGGGTCGAAAGAGAGGGACCAAGAACCGGCCTAAGACAAGCAGTGGCAGTGTGGATCTGGAGTCCAGTGGAGAATTTGCCAGCATTGAGAAGATGTTGGCCACCACAGATACCAACAAGTTTAGTCCATTCCTCCAATCTGCTGAAGATGATGTCAAAGAGGAATCCATGCCTACTGACCAGAATGGGCCTAGTGATGATGAGCAGGATGGTTCTGATGACAAGCTCCTAAGGGGGAAGCGGAATTCGTACTCTACCTGCCTGCAAAAAATCAGCTGTCCCTACTGTCCCCGAGTGTTTCCATGGGCCAGTTCCCTCCAGCGACACATGCTTACACACACTGGTAAGAGCGTTCTATCTATTTGTCCATCTGTTTTCCTCAGCCCAACCCTGAGCCACTGAAGGATAGTATCTTGAAATTTTAAGAGGAGCCGAGGCAAACATTCTCCATAAATACCTCTCTTTCCCTATAAGGGAAGCTTTGGGCAATATTGGAGCATGCCCCTGTGACTCCTCTTCCCCCTTTTCCAAATCCTCACCTCTTTTCTCTCCTACGTCCTAAAGAGCCAGGCATTTGCCTGACAATTCATCCTATTTTCCACAAGATTGTTTTCAGACTGTGACCACTTTTCTTCCCTTAGGTCCAACACCTTCCAGTTCTGTTCTTGCTGATGTGAAATGCCAAATTCTTATCAAAGTATAGGAAGGTGAAAGTAATTGCACACTAATCTGCAATATCTCCTTTCTGATTTGCCTGAATTCCTCGCTTGAGAATTTATTGATGTTAATTGCTTGAGTTAAACAAGGAGAATCAGGTTGAAAGGAGACTTTGTAGTAAGGTATTGAAGCATGATTAACTCTGTACATTATATGAGACACTGTATCCGAGAGTCCTTTACCAGGTTTTGAGCAGGGAGTTGAGCTTTCTTTTTCCCCTTGCTATCCTTTAGTTGTCTTGTAAATGTATTGCTAGATTTTGTTTTGACACCTCAGATTCTCCCAAGAAAAGAATTTGATGATTATTAATAGAAAGGAGAGTTGTGATCTTTAGCTTTGACAGGAAGATATGAACGGCCGACTACTGCATTTTACCCGTTTTGTTGCCTCTCCATGTTGACTTTATTCAGATTGTTGCCGTCGTTGTTTTTGTCCTTTTCTCTCTTCCTTCAAATCTTCACATGTTCCTCTGGATTTCTTTTATCCATCATTTTCATTATGACTCAGAATTCTTTTGTTTTACATTTATGTGCCATAGCTTGTTACTAATGAGAAATTCCTACTGGGCCATGGTTAATCTTCCAAATACCAAGAAAGAGTGAAGCTTCTTGATCCATAAAAAGTACCTTGAGTGTCACTTGAAAGAAAGAAAGCAACCAGGGGAGTAAGACTAAAACAGCTTCCTGCAGTGTGGAGTAAAAAGAAAATTCATTTCCCAGTGTTATTTGGAAGAACTTTGGGAAGTATATTTCAGGCTGTTCTTGTTCTTGTTACTTTAGTTCTTCTTAGAAGACCTTAAAAATAAAAAAGTAAACTTGAGGCGCATCTAGAATCCATAATTCAGCTCTGAGTTGTTGTCCCAGGAGGGGGCAGGGGGTCCCTGCCTTTGAGACAATTCAAAGTCTCGGGAGTCCTAGGGTAGAATGAGTGATTGCAGAATGTATGGGGAAACAGCAGTGGCTTGGGGTTAGAGGTGAGTCCACACCCTTGTTGCTATTGAGAAAAGGCTTATTAAGGAGGCATTTGTCTTGGAAGGGGAGAAGGGACTTCAGTGGAGAGAGAATATGAGAAAAGATAGTAGAATGAACATGATAGGGAAGTCTGAAGGATGGCTATCAGAGAAAGGGAAGAGGTGAAGCAGATGGAGCAAATGATAAAGCCGGAGGGGCTGGGTAGAGAGGGCAGCAATTTGGGAGTGGAGTAGACTTAGCACGATAGTCGTATATGGCTGAGGTGATATCAGTAATAGAAGAGCACTGGGGTGTTGCAGAAAGGACATGTAGACCTAGGTTGCAGTCTCAGCAGCACCACATGTACCTGCTACCTTCCACAAGTTATTCGATCTTCCCAAACCTCACTTTTCCTTACTCATAAAAGAGGAGCCAGTATACACCAACTTCCCCACCTCATAGGACCAACTAACTAAAGCGATCTAGGATCGTGCGGAGGGATAGAGCTTTGCCTGAACATTAAAGATGGACACACTAGGGGTTAAGAGATAGAGGAGGTTGCATTAGGAGGGGCCAGGGACTAAAGCTCCGCAGTGCTGTGGACAGTGGCCCTGTTGCCACTCGAATGGAAATATTTTCCGTCTAATCATATTCTGTTCTTGGAATTTATACCAACCATTCATTGGCATTTTTCTGTCTTTGTTGGATTGAAGAGCTGCAGATCTGGGCAACAAGGAGACAGTAGGAGAACCTGTCAGTATAGCGCTCTCTGGTGGGAATACGTGGTACTTAAAAGTTTCCTGGTTCATCATGAAATGAAGGTTTCTGCTGAATTTGGGTTATTATTAACTTTCCATTCGAAGGAATTTATCTGACAGTACAATAATAGTTCCGTCGAAGAGTGAAATTTAGGCATGATAAGGTAAGAAGTATTAAATGCTATATGATACGTACTGCATTCTCACTCTGTAGCAATTTTGTATGACAGTCTCCTTATCACTTGTACAGTTTATTGAGAAGTAGGTCTTTCAGAGAAGCATGTTTCCACATTTCACAAGGCAGATTGCTGCACTGGTCTGACTATTTAACTCAGTTTCTGGATGGGCATTTGTTTTTCTTCATCTTTCTCTCCCATCTCCCTCACTGTCATAGTTAAATACCACCACATCTGATGGGCTTCTTCTGTGTCACCTGTTTGTCTCCAGCTAGGAATCTTTTGCTTGGTGTAGGTATTAAAAAACATTTCCTTGTGAAAGCTACTTTTTACCTTTGACCATTCTTCTGTAGGCAGAGGTACTACAGCAGCCAGCATCTCCTTTCAGGAGTTTTGCTTATGTCTTTGCAGGTGCAGGTGCAAGTTACCTGTCCTTACTTGCCTAGAAAGGTGTGAATCAAGGTTGGTTTCGATTGTTTGACTCTAGATGCCAAAATGTCACCTTGGCTTATAATGAGTCAGTGATTACACGGAAAGACATAGGATCACCAGTTTAGAACTGGGTAGGAGCTCAAAGGTTGTCAGATCCAATCCCCTCCTTTTAGAGTTGAGGAAACTGAGGCACAGAGAGGTTAATGGAAGCATCTTCTTTTCTTGCTATATACAGTATGGGTGTGTGTATATAGCCTATTATAGTGATAGTTATACTGTCTCATCTCTTTCCTTTCAAATTCATCCTTAACACAGCTGCTAGTTCAATGTATGTGTTATGATCACACTGTTTAGAAGCTTCCACTGGTTCCCTGCTACCTGAAGTAAAAAGGACAAATTCCTTTCTCTGGGACTCAAGTCTTCTCTGGAAAACTCTTCCAACTTTATGTCTTGCTCCTTCTCTTCATATACCCTACCTTCCAGCCAGATCTCATTGTTCTCTCTATATGCTTGGTGCATTTATATAGACTTTTTCCAGGTCTCTGATTGACTCCTTCCATATTTATACCCATGGAAATCTTTTCCTTCCTCAAGGGCTTCCTTTTCTTGTGACGTCTGTCCACACACATTCCCTTCCATCCCCTAGTGAAAGATATTTTTCCCTCTTCAATCTTTCATACCTTTTTCATTCTCATTTGGATTGTACTAGTATACACATCTCATCCCTTTACAACTCTGAGTTAAGGACAAGCTCAATAAACGTTTTCATGATTTCATTGTTAATTCCCTTGTGACTTTTATGTTGTGAATCATAGTTGTCAAACTCCCTGCTGGTGCCAGATTGTATGTGACCCGTAGGGATCCATTTCTCTTTGAGTTTGACACTACTGGCATAGACACCTTAATAAAGGTTTGTTGGAGGTGAAATGTTTTGATTAGTCCATGACATCCTCAGCTTTTCTTGTGATACAAATGCTGAGTTTTCATGGTTGATTATGCTCTGTATAGGCAGAAAAGTCTGAAGTGATGATCTGATCGATGTTTTGGGGAGGTTATCACAAATGGTGACAACTACATTTCTTAGTCTCCCCAAATGAATTATTCTCATCAAGGTGTTGAACTCTTACTATTCTCTGTGTGAATACACACAGGTTATATGCTCATCAAAGTGTTGTGCAAAATCTCTTATGTTTCAAAGGACTTTAGAATCTGTGGTTTAAGAGCAGAACAGTATGAATCATCATAGCCTTCATGAAGTACTCATGTATGTACTCAGTTGTGTTAGAGTTTAAGCTCATATAGTGGGAACTTTGCTGAGATTGGTTTTTTATTTGGACATAGTTCCAAAATAAACTGAATTTTAGCACCAAGCCAAAGGATCAGCATAGTCATAGGAAATAAAGCTGGAAGGAACTTTAGAGGTCTTCTAACCCAATGCCCTCATTTTCTAGAGGAAGAAACTGAAGCTTAGAGAGGAAAGGACTTTCCTAAGGTCACACAACTAGTGTGTAGAAGAACTAGGATCCAGGGTTCTTTAGAAGCTACCTCTGAAAATCTTTTATTTAATAATTTTTAATATATTATACAATTGCAATAATAAAATAATATTTAATTATTTTTTGTGAGTTGCATTGTACTATTTTATTATCTCAGTTTTTAAACTCCTACTTTTATTTGTCATTGCATTTAGACTATCCTATCTTCTTGATGGGGGAAATCTACTCCTTCAACATTGAAAGATCAAACTTCATAATGTAGCATGCTTCAGTCCCTATGCTAGCCTTGAAGTAAGCCGTGTGTGTGTGTGTGTGTACTCATATACATACATCCATACCATTTTTGCTCCAGCCTGTAATGTCAAGGTAGAAAGCTTCCTTCACGTAGAGCTCAGCAGCCGTTCTAGTATAAACTTCATCTTAGAAGTTGCCTAGAGCCCTGAAACATTAAAAGGCTTGTCTGGGGTCCTGGCATCAGTACTTTCAGATGTAGGTGTTCATTCCAAAGACCACTTCTGTCCACTGTGCCCCACTGCTTTTTAGGGTATAGAAATTAAGATTATGTTCTAAAATATATTATAAAAGCCAAGGTTTTACAAATAAAGAATTATTTAAATCTGCTTTTAAATTTTTGAAAATCAAACCAACGGCCAAACTTGTGCAGATTATTACATTATGTTGACAGCACCTGTGTTGAGAATAGTTCTTTGCCTCCTCCTGGACCCTTAATGCAGTTACATGTTATCTACTCTTCTCTCAGTCATGATGTTCATGGCAAGGAAAACATGGTGGCTCCATAAGCTAAGGACCAGGAATCAGTGCCTCCTTTACCAAACAGGAAGCCGGTGACTTGGCTTGTTTTCCCTTTTTTAAAAAAAAAAAAATACATTACTAGTCTTTCCATAACCAGCCTGTTTCTTCTTTCACTTGTCCAGTTCAGCAATTATTTACCATCCATGTTGAGTATAAAGGCATCATTTGCCTCCTTTCTTCTACCCTTGCCTCCTAATTTATTCCATACTAGGACCTGAATACAAGTAAAAGTGGTTTTTAAGAAGAAGAATTGCAGAGTATATTAGCAACCGATATTTTTTTTACATATGCATGGTAGAGAGAAAGTCAAAGAGATCTGGGTTCCATCCCTAGCTCTAACATGGTAACTAGGCGACTAAATTTCTTAGTATTTTAGTGCCCCAAGCAACTATTTAAGAAATATTGCCTGCCTGGTAGGTGGAGGGACATTTACCAGGAATCCCGACAGAAATGACAAAACTCCAAGATGATTTTGTATCGCTCTGTTCCACGTTCTGAATCCCTAATTGGTGGGATGAAGGGAAGCTTCGTAGAAAAGAAGTGGTTCCCAAATGGGTCCGTAAAAGAAGAAAAACAATCAGCCTTGGACATCTTACTAGCTATTGTGATTAGGACAAATCACTTAACCCTCTGCCTCAGTTTCCACAACTGCAAAATGGGATAATAATAGCACCTACATTGCAGGGCTGTATTGAGGATTAAATGAGAAGTTAAGTGTAAGTATATTTTAGTAGGCAGTAAGTATATTGTGTGTATGTGCCTGACACATAATAGGTACTTAGAAATCTTTCCTTCCTGACCTTTTCCAGGTATAGGAGATAAGTATGTCTACATAGAAAGGTAAGACTAGACTATTGAATATATAGAGAAAGGAGCACTAGTGTTATGCTTACATTTTTAAAGAAATCATGTATGTTTAAAAAAGGCCATAGTTAGGAACTAATTCATGAACTCCTTAACTCCTGGATTTTTTTAAATATTAATTTATATTTGTTTTTGTGTAGGCCCCTGGTCATCAGGATAGGGACCTCACAGTCTGGAAACTCTTCACTGATAGGCAACTCACCCTTAACTTTTTGTTAGGAAATTCTCATTATTATTTTTAAAAAATTACAGAAACAAAAGACTTGGTCTAGTTTGTATAGTTTAATAAACTAAGAGTTGAATTATCTGCTTACTTTGGGAGACTTAATTCTCTAACAGTGTTGGGGCTTGTGGAAAAAACATCTTTGGAAAAATAGAATTTTTCAAATTTAGCATTCATTCAGGAACACTGGGGTTTGTGGAAAAAACGCCTGTGGAATTAGCATTTTCAACACAAATCCTTTTCCACACTCAGCATTTGTTCAGAGAGCAGTAAGTTCCTGTGCACAGAGGACTGTGCTGGGCTCTAGAATTGAAACAGAATCCCTTTCCTTACTGGCCTCAAACACAAGCATAACTATAACGTACATATTACATAAGAAATGCTCTAAAAGGCCTGAGGGAGGGGGCCCCGGGAGACACCTCATCTCATTGGACTTGGGCTTTTAAGGAAGGGCAGGAATTGGAAAAGTGAAGAGGACATTGCAGGGAATTACAGGAGCAGTGACCCAAAAGCTCTTGAGCACAGGACTATGTCTAGGTGATAACATGTCGGATGAACCCAGTCCTCAGTCGGCATCAGAGTATTTCTTAGCCTAGTTGCTTTTCTGAGAGAGTCAAAACCAAATATCCATTTATTTTAATCTTACATTGGGAGACACCATATCACAGGTCTTTGATACAAAAATATCACTGCTTATTTGGGAACTGTATTAAAAAAATAAGGCCTCTCATTTGAAGCCACCATCTATTTACTCCAGTAACTGAAATTTGAAGGAAAATTTGCCAAATTGGCCCCTTTCTGTTCATTTTTTCTTCTTCAAATGAACTTGAAGTATCTAAGAAGAAATGAAACTAATTAAAAATTAAGGTGTGCTCACTCATCTGTGCACGAATGTGTAAGAGTAACTTTTAGATAAGGCTTCAGAGTTTGTAAAGCATTTTAATGTACCTTATTTCACTGGAGCTGCACATCAGCCTTTGATATTAACTCCATCTTACAGAGGAGGAAATCATTTTATTTGATTTATTTGATTGAAGATGGGTAGCAAATATTACAGTGTTTTACACAAAGACGTCATAAAACACCTACTGAACCTGAGAAAACCTGAGAAAACTGGCTTCATTTAGGAGCTAGTGGAGGTCTCATGATTTTAATAAGAATTCAGGTGGTGCTAGCCTTTTCCCTCTCCCCCAACACTGACTAGGCTGTAGAGAGCAGGGACAGAATGAACCAGATGGTTTCAGGAAAACCTGGTAAGACTCATGCAGTGTAAAATGAGCAGAAGCACGAGAACATTGTACATAGTGATATCGGTATTGTAAAGACAGTCATCTGTGAAAGACCCAGCTACTCTGATCAAGACAGTGATCCAGGACAATTGACAATAACAACAAAGGACCCGTGACCAAAAATGCTATCCACATTTAGAGAGAGAACTGATGAGCTCTGAGCACAGATTGACGTGTACTTTTTTACTTTCTTTTTCTTGCTTTTTATATGTTTTCTTTTGCAACTTGGCTAATGTGGAAATATGCTTTGCATGACTTTACACATAATTGAAATCCAATTGCTTGCCTTCTAAGGCATGAGGAACAGGAGGGAAAGAATTTAGGACTCCGAATTTTTTTTTTTAATGACTGTTGAAAATGTCTTTCACATAATTGGGAAAGAATTAGCAAATAAATGAAAATAATTTTTTACAAAGATGAGTAACTTCAGCTGTAGCTGCCCCTTATATGGGTGACTGACCTCTGACTTAGATACGTAGTATTCTGTCACCAGCTCTGGCTCTGTGAACTGTATAAACTGTGCAAACTGGGCATTTCCAGGAGATCCTGCAGTGTCTGAGCTTCTGTTTGTTAAGGAAGGAGTCACTTCTTTTTAATCCAAGACTATGAGTAAAGACAAAGGTCCCCTGTGTTTTTTGTGTCAAGAAAAGCGATGCAAGAAGACCGTTGTGCTTGAGTTGTACGTTGGTTCCAACAATGCCAGGGCTACAGGACAAAAGGCTTTGGGGCTGCAGCTGTTAAAGCTTTCGTATTTGTTACCAAGAGAGTCAGATGAAACTTTTCCCTCTTGGCAGATTGGGGGCTGTGACCTTAGAAGTTGGTCACCACCCCACCACAATCAAAAGCCCACCTTGGCTTTCCTACTCCTGTTCTTTTTCTATATTCCCTTCCCTACCCCGTACACCCAGACAAGTATTAGCATATGGACAGTTATGTCACAGAGACCTTGACTTGGACTTTGAGAGACTGTATTTACAGTATTTTAAAAATCTAAATAAGAAGAGAAGGTGGGATAACCTGACCTTTTTAAGCCAAATGACATATATAACTGGTGTGAATGACCTATTTCTTTCATCAGTGTGTTTTGGAGATTTAAAGCAAAACAGAAAATTGGCTAAGAAAGGGCAGGACTCAAGTTGGAGTAGGATTTAGCAGGAGTTTTCCCCAGTAGGCAGAGGGGGCATCCCTCTTAGGGGCCATTCGACAGAGTCAGTGTCATACTCTCAAAGTGCAGATCAGCAGATATTATTACTTAGCCTTTTGAGAGCAAGGATAATCAGTCCTGTCGACTCACTTGAAAGGGCAGCATCTCTCTGCAACCTGTCTTCACTTCCTCTTGAAGACCCGCTCTGCGTGAGCCTGGGTGTCAAGGGCATATGGAACAAGGTGGTTTGTCTGCTTCCTGTTTGCTCTTCTGAGTTTGCTGCCAGAGGCGGATCTGGGGCCAGAGAATCCTTGGTGTCTTAAAGGAGCTCATCATATTTTGTCTTATCTGATTGAAAGTCACTGTTCATTTCCCTTTTCTCCTATATTTTCTTATATTCTCTAGTTGTAGAAAAATGTCTTATGGTCCATTTATCCTGTGGAAGGAGAAAGAATCTTTTTTTTGGCTAGATTTAGAAATTCCTTACAGTATTTAATTCAGTTGCATTTGTTCTTTATCGTCTGAAGTAACATTCTCTTGTTTTGCTAGTTAAATGTTAATTTCCTACAGGTACATGATAATTTCCAAGTAGATTTTCTGTGTCGTAGGATGGTATTATGGAGTTAGAGCTAACTTTTGGAGTCCAGCAGTGCTGGGTTCAATCCCTCCTGTCTCTGGCATATATTGGCTATGTGACCCTTTTAGCAGGCATTTGTAAGCTGTGGTAAGAATTTGTTTCCATACTGGGAGTCCCCTCATACAAAGGCAAAACAAAAATGTTTTAATTGTGCAATAATATTTCATTCATTACTATAAAGAATAAAAGCATGCTTTTTTCTGTTTTTGACACATATTAGATGTTTCATTGTTTTTTAAAAGTTTACCGACATTCAACCAAAGTAAGAGGGATGGGGGGCAACTACCAGTGTTGCCCAGCAGAATAAAGTGGCTTGTACCTTTCATTAGAAAGCCAGATAAATCTGTCTTTTTTCCTGCTTCAGGTCAGAAGCCCTACCCTTGTCAAAAATGCGACGCCTTCTTTTCTACCAAATCTAACTGTGAACGGCACCAATTGCGCAAACACGGAGTTGCCAACTGCTCCCTGAGAAGAAACGGGCTTATCCCCCAGTCCCAAGAAAGTGATGTTGGATCTCATGATAGCACAGGTAGTTCTTTCAGGTTGTTCAGAAGAAAGAAAGAAAGAAAGAAAAAAAAAAAGACCATTCATGTGCATATGGTTAAGGTTTTTAGAGAAAGTCACCAGCCAGTGCAAGTTACACTGGGGCTGGTTGTCAGGGGCCTCAGAGATACCAGGTCAGGAAAGTATAAGCTACTTAGAGGGAGACAGAGCCACCAGACCTGTCTTGAACAAGGATAAGGAGTGGCCTGGAAGCCAGGGCACGATTGGAAATGATTTCTCAAGTTCCTTTTATGATTTTTTTCAGTGCTCTTGCTAATAGCAGTGCTACAGGCACTTGAAAGGGAGATTTTATATAACTCATGAAAGAAGGTGTAAAATATTTATTTCTGGTTTTTTGTTTTGTTTTTGTTTGATTTTTTTTTGCCCATGTAGATAAAAAATATAGAAGTTTTACTCTGGCCTAGGTGGCTTGTGTGCTTTAACACTAGCTCAGCAGTGTTCCCCATCTTTTAGGATATGTAAGGTGAACCCTGTACCAGGAGAGTCAATATATGGTCAGAACCTGCAAACTGGAGGGATGCTTAAGCTACTTGGCCAAGTGGGGGAGGAGGGGAGAGTTTGTTTTTTCCCCCTCAACCCCCTTTTCAGTGCAAAACTGCGTAGTTATTTTAGAGCACTCTGCATGTCCTTTCTTCCTTAATCCCTTTTCTGCTCAACCTGAACTAGGTACCTAGTGCTGACATGTGCTTTGTTCTTCCAGCCCCTCCCTGACCATTACTGGCTGCGCAGTTCTACCCTTTAGCTTGCTGATCGCCTTCGTGTTTGCTTTCCCTGGTTCATCACCACGTATACTTTCCTTCTCCTCTTTGCTCCTCACCTCCCACCAAAAGTCGGTACAGATTTGCTCGGTGAATATGGCTGGGTGTTGTTTAGTAACAATATTTCTGTTATTTTTGTATTGCAAGAACTGGATACAAGTTTTCCAACTGTTTTAGTCATGAAATCCTTGACCTTTAACCTTTGGCCGGAAATCTGGGAGTCCTCACCTTTATCCATAAAATGTAATGATTTTCAGTAGTAGTGGTAGCCTGGGGACTCTTGATAGTCCTTGCTTTTTCTTTATCTGATTGGGCATAAAGGTTTGAATGTTGGTTGGGGTTGGAAGCACGGGATGTGCAGCAGGCCAGACCAGACTGGTCCTTCCTAGAAACTGCAGTCTTATCCGTTGGTAAGAGGAGGAGAGGAAGGGCCCCATTTCTCAATCAACAACGTTTTCTGTTTTCTTGGGAGATGCTACTGAGATATAGGGTCGGAAATAACTCTTCGTTATTCTTTGTGTGTACTACAAGAATGAATAATCAAGGGAAAGGCAAGTAGAATCTTGGACTCTCTGTGTGCGTAGTTCCCACTGCCCTAGCCTGAGTAAAGTTCACTGTGTAAGTAAAGTGGTTTAGATTTAGGCTTCCTGACTATTTAAACGTTACAGGCATAATGCTGTGCCTTTTATCCTATCTTTACTCCCACTTAGATTTTATGTTTTATATATATTATGCTAAAAAATTTTTACGCTTTGTCTTCATTCCCTTCTTACTCCTGCTTAATTGCATTTTATATTGGAAGACTAGCTAGCTTTCATTAATGCATAGTACAAACAGATTCAGGGATTTTGCTCATTTTTGGATTCCTCAGGAGCCAAAAGTAAAAGTAGCCTCGTAGCCTGGTCTGCACTTCATCCTCCGGGAAATCCCTGAGAATGCTGCAGGTGTTAATGTTTACCTTTTGGCCCTCATGCTGATTCCATATTTCATGGCTTATGGATCCTCTGAAGTCACTCACAAACAGTAGTTCCAGTGGATAATTCAGCTGTTACATGGCATGGTAAAGAAGCCCTTGGTTTTTAAAGATAGATTTCTTATTAAATTGCTTAATATGCAGCAAGGGCACTTTTAACCTTCTAATAATAGAAGCCTGACATGATTGTTTAAAAGTAGATCTCAATTTTAATTAGCAAATTTTAAGGTGTTTTTATTTTTAAGTTATAGATATATGCAAGTTTTGTTTCTAAATTTTTCCACCCAAAGCATGTTTATCCTGATATATGACAGCTCCCCTTTAAAACTGTGACCCTGAGATGGACATAGGGAAGCCAATGAAGAGAAATTAAGTATTTGCTTTAATAGTGGTAATCATCTATAGTACAAAAGATAACTGAGGTTAGAAGAAGGCAAGGAGGTCAGAGAAGTAAAATTCAGAGGTTCCACACAGGATGTTAAAAGCAAGGTAATGGCAGTGGAAGAGACAGACTCTGTCTCCGAATTTCTGTCAAGTGGAACTTTGGGAAGGAGCTGTAAATGTTATGGTAGGGAAGGCTTAAGAATTTCTAAACTGCCTGTTGTCTACATTATCAACTAGATAATTTTTATGAATTTCCAAAATATGCATTTTATAGTTGAGTTTGAAACTTACTATAATGTAAGAAGATAAATAAACAGATGTTTAAAAAAAAAGTTGATGTCCAAGTCTTCTCCCACTTCTGCCTCCCATCTCCCCTTTAATGAAAGTGAAAGCAACAACAATAATAAAACTTTGGAAAATGTAGTTTTAAAATGATTGGACTAAGTCAAAGTTAAACAGATAGTTGGGTTTAAGTTTACCCTCGATGATCAGTGATCTTTCTCTGACATGCTAAAGGATCAGTCTACGTCAGTACTAGAGAATATGAGTGGCTAACGACATTCAGGTGCACACTCTTCGAGTCAAGTGTTTAAAAATTCTGAGATCTGTGAATAGGAAGCTTGTTTTCCTTACGCTGATAGACTGATTCCCCTACTGTTTCCCTGAGGTAAGTTTAGCATTCTCACTCAGGAAATGTGTTTTTGTTCTTTTTTTAAGAACTTGAGCAAATTAGGTGAAGTACAGACACAAAGAACTTTTACAAGCTACATAGTAGGTTGTCTTGGTGTTTAATGAATTTACAGTGAACAGCAGAAATTTAGAAAAAATTGGAGTGACTCCAGAAGCCTCCTTTGCTTCACATCTTGAGTAACTATAGGTTTATCCTCACATGAGTTACCAAGCTAAAGTGACTTTGGAGAAAAATGTTTTTAAGAAATATTGTTAGAGAGGACTGGGAATTGATTTCTAATATTTTAAAGCAACTTTTCAATTAAATAAAATATAATGCATATAATGTGTCATGGTGCTGTGTTGAGGGCTGGGGCTAAAAACTCTCAAGAACCTTAGAGTCTAATAGGGAAGATGAACATTAGAACATATTGACTCTGAACCAGTGATTTCCTTATTTTGTGATTTTGTGATCTTGTGAGGCGTCGTAGCAGAATTTGATTGCTAAAATAGAGGTGAAGGCTAGATATTTGAGGAGTAGGGGAGACTGATCTGATCAGATGAATAAATTGTTAAAATAATTTGGTTGCTTAGACTCACAATAACCTTAAGAGGATTGGTTTTAGTTACCCTGCTTTAAAACATTCCTGCTTAGTATAAGCTTTATTTTAGTGGGTGTTATCTGGAGTTTTAGAATATTTAGAGTATACTAAATTATCTATGATGATGGAGTGACACCAATGAGAATTACCCACAGTTAATGTATTAATCTTTGATTCTGGAATTTTTATTGTTTACAGAAGATTCCCTTAAAAAATTGAGGGGGTGACAGGAAGTGGTGATGTTATTTAAATATGATAAAAAAAATTAAAGCATCAGTGACAATAGGAAATGAGAGCCTAGACACATTATAAGTGATAGAAGAAAAGTAACCTGAGTTTAGAAATAATATTTACAAAGGCACCATCTATCGAACCTGTTGAAAAGGTCAACATTTGACAGTTGAGCATAGAGGAATTTTGGGGGCAGGGGGGGGTAGAAGGGGATATTGACTAAATTTACAATTTTTCCTAGTATGTTTCAAATAGAGGGGAGCCTCTTTGATCAGTCAGTATGGCTAACATTGATTTATATGCACAGAGGCAAACACTGACCTGGGCCAGGGTATTCATACATTAGAATAATTCTTTTTTAAAAAAATCATTCTCAAAATATTATACATATACCAGTACATTCCCAATACGCATTAGAATTCTCCCCAAAAGTGGATATTCCCGTAAAGCTTAGCCAAAAAAGAAGAGTAAAATGGAAAGCTAGTCATATTTAATTTAAATAAGATTTTCAGCAAGTCACACTTTGATTTTCCTAAGTCCATGTAGGAGATGGGAAGTCCATCTGACATCTGACTTTAAGCTACCTGGATTCCAGGGCTAAGTGGAAACACATTAAATGTGTTGAGCATAATAAGCCCTTGACACATATTTGTAGAATTAATAATTATGTGTCCCTAGATACATGAAAATCACTGAAATACAAGGAAGGAATGGTTCATGAATTTTTCATTCCCATCGCAACAAGACTGGGTGATAAGCAATACAGGATGTGAAACTTAAAAGAATGATAGCTATGAGCTTAATTGTAATTTTTATATTATCCTTTCATAATCTACTCATGTAAAAAGCCTCAATTATAAAACATAATTGGCCAATCCTGTGATAATGCCTTGGAATTTGTGTTACTCAGCTGCAAAGAACTGTGAGGAAGAAAGTACAATTTAGAATCAAAATACATAATTACAGTTCTTGGCATTTTGATGTTTTTACATTATAATAACATTTAGAACTGTTAAACCCTCATCTTGACAAAGGAAAACCTATAAGATATTTAGAGTTTTAAGAGACGTAACCTAATGTTTATTTGACTGCAGAGAATTTCTCTAAGCCTTTATCCCAGCAGTTTGTAAAATCTGATAGTGCTTTAACTGAGCCATTAGCAATTTAATTAAATAGCACATCTTTCTGTATTAAGCATAGCATTTTCAGCATCTTTGTTTCTGTGTCATAGATGCTGGAATGAATAATTTGATGATGTAAGTACACGTTAACTGTGGGCAGGTGGTGCTGTTTCTTGGCTGTTACTTATCACTTCTTTAGTGAAGCAATAAGGACAATAATAGTACTGAGAGCAGCGTGCATTCATATTACACCAGCTGTATGCCTGGCCCTGTGCTAAGCACTTGACATTTCTGGCACAATTGTTCCTCATAACAACTCCAGAAGGCAGGTGTTTTTAATCTACATTTTGTAGCTGAGGAAGCTAAGGCGAACAGGTTACGTGACTTGCCCAGAGTCCTGTAGGTAGGAGGTTTTGGAGGTGAGTTTTGAGCTATAGTCTTGTGACCCTAAGCCCACTGTGTCACTGAGCTGCCCCACAATAAAATGTATTAGGCTTCTTTCATCAGGATCATTTACAGATACGGTTGGCATCCAGTGCTGTTTTAATTCATCTTGTGTATCTAATTAGAAATGGACACTTAGACGGGGACTCCCAAAACTGTGTACCGGGCTCAGCCAGAAGTTCTCTAGCCCCAGAAAATTTTCAGTCTTTATTTTACCACATGCTTCACAAAACCACTCTTCCAGCATTTTGTGCATCCTTACTCCAGTCAAGTCTTCCTCCCCTTTTCACATGACAAAATGATTATCACAATGCATTATTAACTCCAAAGTAATTCCCATATTTTTATTCTTGTGTGATTTATGGCACACATTGCATAAATGTATTTTTAAAAGCAATGAGATGCTTTTTAGAGGCACTGTTGTCTACTTTTACCTCTGAATATTTGGCAGCGGGATTTTATCATTTAGAGTGCCTTGTAGATAAGTTATTTTAGTAGACTTTCAGAAAACATACTGGGTGTTCATTTTTGTAATATTCTTATGCAAATGTGTATGTGAGCATTTTTGGTGGATGAGAGAAGAGGATTTGTATATGTTTGTGCATGCATGCTTGAGTTATCTGAATGCTTGGTGAAGCAACTTAAACTACACTTACTAAGTAACCCCAAAGCTGTGACTATCCTGAATGCACAAAGCTTTCCTTTCTTACAGATCCACTATCTCTGTCTTCATTGAGTTACTCACACCTTCCTTGATTTTCCACCTTTGGGAGCCAGGCTTCCTGTGTGAAGCAATCTTGGGAGTTGTGAGTGCTAGGGGTCAAGAATTAGCAGTGGAGGAGACAGGACAGTTTGTGTAGAAGTACTGACTAATCTGTCTTCCTTGTCAAACTAACTCTGAAAACGGAGCTTACCTGGCCTTGAAGAATTTACATGCTTTGGCCTTCAATGGACCAGCAGAGGTGGACTAGGGCCGAGGAAGGAAAATAGCTTTATTGGGACTGTGGGTCTGTTGGTGAAGACCAGCTACGGCCCCCAGGGCCCTTGTCAAGGGATCTTGTCTTGGCCCACGTTTTCATTGAACCTCTTCCTTCTGTGTTTTTCCATACAGATAGCCAGTCAGACCCAGAGATCCCAGTTCTAGGCAATGAAGTGCTTGACCTCACCTCCAGGGAGAAAGAGCAGCAGCCATCAGAGGGTGCTCCTGAACACAGCCAGGAAACCAAAGGCCATGCCACAGAGGAGGTGAAGGAGAAAACATCCTCACCTGAGGCAAAAGAAGAGGAGGGAGAAGAGGATGAACAGGCAGAAGATGAGGAAGAAGAAGAGAAGGAGGGTATGGAAGAAAAGCAGGAGGATCCAGAAGGCCTCGAGGAAGACTGTGTCAGCAACAAAAGTCTGGACCTCAACTTTGCCAGCAAGCTGATGGACTTCAAGCTGGCCGAGAGTGACCCTGGAGTCCCTGGTGGTGGAAGCCCCTCTGAGCAGGACAAGAAGCACGCCTGCGAGAGTTGTGGCAAGAGCTTCAAGTTTCCTGGAACCTTAACGCGACACAAGAAAGCCCACACTCATGAAGAGCAAAAGGAGGAGAAAGCCAGTGAGGAGGAAGGCAAGAGCGGCAGTGCCGAGGAGTCCGCCAGCCCAGCCGCTGCCGAGCTGGCCCTCGACCAGGATGAAAGCCCGATGGATTTGAAGGTGGGAGAGTCCCCTTCTGGGGGTGAAGCCCCCGGTGGGAGGGAAAATGAGGAGAGCGAGAGTGTCTCCGAAGGGGAGGGTGCCTCAGAGAGGAAGTCTTCTGAGAAGAGCGATGATGACAAGAAGCCAAAGACAAATGGGACTAAGAGTATCATCACCAAGGCCGACAAGAGGAAGAAGGTCTGCACTGTGTGTAACAAGAGATTCTGGTCCCTGCAAGACCTGACCAGGCACATGAGATCCCACACAGGTAAAGACACTGAATCTGAACGACAGTACGAAATGACTCAAAAAATGTAAAGTATGAACAGAACAGGGCCGTCCCTGAGAAGGACTCAGCTCACCCTCTTCCAGGGCACTTCTGATAAATTCCCTCTCACTGTGTTTCCTTGGGACGGTGGCAGAGTTTGTGTTCTTGGGAAGAATTGGCCTACCCACCACTCCAGTTCAGACTTTTGATTGTGTTTGCCACAGAAACGAGCTGATTCTTGTCCCTTCATTTGGAATTGGGTCAGTCAGAACAGCAGTCAGGTGGCAACGGTGCTGCCAGGCTCAAAGATGGCACTCCTATGTTGTCATTCCCCAAATCTTTGTGTGCTGTGTATTAACATTTCACACGCCATTTTCAATTTAAATTACCTCTTCAGTTTATTGATAGTGAAGTGAGTTTGATCATACAGAGACTCTGATAAGAGTTCAGTTCTCTAGCAATAAGATTTCTCCCTGACCCCAGTGTAAGGGAATAATGTCTTTATGTAATAGGGACTGTTTAGAGGATCAAATGAAGTTGTGTGTTTGAAAGTATTTTGTCAGTGATGAAGCACAAAATGCTAGCTTATCATTATTCTTTTCCAGGAGAATTATTAGCAAACTTGGTTTGCTTTCCACTCTATCATAATATCCCACCCCCAAGGCCAGTGTTGGTGGTCCAGTGCACAGTTTGGCTTAGTGTGTGTGGAGGGTGAACGCCTTTCCCCTCCTGCATATTCCCAAAAAAGTATGTTGATGTGGGAATACCAGCAATCCCTTGTAAGGAGCTGGGAAAATTCACTGGGAAGTTTCTGCCACTGTTCACCTGGGGCATCTAGGCTCTTTGCTTTCTTGAATGTGGAAGTGGCTGATCTGGCCTGATGTACTGTTATGTTTGTCCCCCAGCAGGGTTTTCAGGAAGTCTGCAACAGAACATATAATTCTATTATGGGGGTGTTTGTATAAGTTTGTGACCTCACTCCTCTTGGCTCTCATTATCAAGGTTATACCATAATCCTCAAATAAATCATGGTCAGATCTAGTAAATTAGTTCTTTTGACAAGTAGAATGAACCCTGATGCTTTTATTACAAACCCCCAAGATAAAGGATTCAGTTTCATAGAATTAGACTAGGTCACCTTTGCTGTATATTGCTTTTTCTCTCTCTCTTCCACACACACTCGCATTAAGTTCATGCTTGATGAACTAAACCCTAGTATTCCTGCTTGTTCATGAGGGGTTTTAAAGGCCTATGGAATGTGAACCTCTTCAGAGGAGATATTCTTAGATTTCTGAGCAGGTGGTGTCCTCAGCTGCTCAGTAGAGGCTAAGAAATGCAGCTGTTCTATTACGAGTGTTTCCCAGGAAGTACCTTATTTATTAAATGTTACTTGTAATTTCTGTGCATTCTCCTTGAGCCTTTAACATTAGTGCCTGCCCTGGGGACAAGAAGGGGCATATATTCCCATAGGCTTCTCAGATAGCTACTTGGAGCCATTCAGTATTTATTCTCAGTAGGACATTAATCTTGGAAGCCTAAATTAAGATTGTCTGCATCAGAAGAATTGGGATCGTAGATATTCAGCCTTTTACATTGACATGTTTTGTAATACAGCATGAGGATGTTGTTCTTAGAGCAAGACTACTGTGAGTGGAAATTAATTCCTTTTCTCCTATTACTCCAGGGGAAAGACCTTATAAATGTCAGACCTGCGAGCGGACCTTCACCTTGAAGCATAGCCTGGTTCGTCATCAGCGTATCCATCAGAAAGTAAAAAACACAAGGCACCATGGGAAGGAAAGTGACAAGGAAGATCGGGGTGAAGATGACAGTGAGAACGAGTCCATCCACAGTGGCAACAATCCACTCTCAGAAAATGAGGGAGACTCCACTCCAAATCTTAACAGCCATTCCACCATTACTCGAAGCCGGAGAGAGACCCTGGCCAATGCAGCCAAGGATTCGGGTCGTCAGGAAGAGAAATCAGGTGGAAGGACGACTGGTGTTTGTCTAGCCGAGTCCAGTAAAAGTGCCCAGAAGCTGGTCACGGGGGCCAGCACAAAGGAGCAGGAGTCTCAGGGTAGCACAGATCCTGAGGGCCCATCGGGCTTCATTCAGGATCTGTTGGACATGCACAGCAAGAGGCCTCCTGCAAACCACATTATTGCCTCTTCAGATAGTGCACCCCAACTTGTGGGAATGGAATGACTCAGGGGAAGTGACCCAGTCACCTGTCTGTCCCCAGCACATAGACTAAAGCCAGAAGAGCAAAAGTACCCCAAATCTGTAGCGCACTGGATTTCCTCAGTGACTCCAGTTGTCGGGGAGTGGAAGCGAGAGAGGGAAAGGAAGAAGTATGGCAGCCTGACTCCAGTGCCATAGCCCTTTCAGTATAATGATGCAAGAGACTACAGGATATACTGATTCCGAGTGCCTTACTACTTTATTAAATCTTTTGGTATCATTGACCTTTTTTTTTTTTCAAAATGATTTTTAAAAATATATATTTTAATGAATTATTTGGAGAGGACCTTTTTCATTTAAGCATTAATGTTACCTTTTTGTATCGGTGTGCGTGAGCCTGTTCGCGTGGAACTTTGATAGTTGCCGTGTTTTGTTCTGTGAGCCGGAAATGGGGAAAAGAAACCAATGCCCTTGGATACCACAGCTAATAACTGGAAGAAAATGATGTGAATTTCATGTCCCAGAGGAACGTTTGGATGAGATGTGAATCTCTCAGAGACATTTTTGTGCTTACTACATGACGGAGGTCTGATCTGGTTCCAGGTATTAAGACACGTGGTTGATGAAGGTAGTCAAAATTGGTTCAAGCCAAAACCAGGAATGATGCCAGCTTCAACCTCACACTTGTTTCCGCTCTTTTCGGCATTAGAATTGGTGTTATTGTTCAATGTTTTAGGATGTTTTTTTTCTGGACTGAACATACAGAGAAGAGTTACCTTAGCAACTTAACCTATGGAAATGATGCACAGCTGTCATATGTTTGATTTTCCTTTTTTTGCTTCAATATATGTATTATTATTATTATTGTTTATTATTATTATATTATTATTTTAAAATTCATCAGTTGCTAGTCTCTGCAGTCAGCAGAAACCAATGGGCAATATTTGTCCGCGGAGATCTATGACGCAGCTTTGGATCCCTGTGTAAATGTCTGATTTCAGCTTTCACTAGTTCACTAGCCCTCACGTGGCAGTTCTTCTACTGAACCTGAATGAACCCTTCCTTCCTTAGTGACTGGAGAAATAAATAAAGGGGAGGTCAACCAGTCATCACCACCAGTGTACAGGGGAATATCTCAGCAGTGAGTGAGAGCATGAGAGCGTGCTCATTGGAGTATGTGTGTGCATGCAAACCAAAGTGTTCCCATGGGGAGGTGATGGAGGTATTGGGGTGAGAGGGACCTCCAAGTGCATCAGGAAAGCACTGCAAAGCATTTTTGTGGAAAGAAAGGCAGTGATGAAATCTGTTACTCACAAATAAGGTATTCAGTCTTCCAGCTCAATGAAATGCAAGCCTTAATTAACCCACTTTTGCTACTGTCCTGTTTGCAAAGCAAGGAAATACTACTACTGGTAATAAAACTCCAAGTGCAGTTTGGGCTGGTGCTTGAAGATGAATATGTCGTTTCTGATTCCCTCTCGAGAATCTGAACCCCTAGATGCAGAGAGGAAGAATTTTCTTAGAGGTATCCCCCATGTAGGCGGTGGAATTCACTGCAGCCACCAACACCGAGGGGGTAGAAAAAATGTATCCTACTGTAGCTGAGCTCATGCCCAGCGTCTTGTTTTGTCCTTCAGTCGTGACCTCTAGGACATAGAGCCAATAGTATTGCCAGGGATGCCCTGCGCCGTTCCTCCACTTGAACCCTCTTTCCCCTCTCCCACTGCACCTACAGCTGCAGCCCTTCCCACCTCATCTTCCTTCATTTCCTTTCTAAGATTCCTTCCTCTTTTTGGCCTTAAATCACCTTCCCTCTTTCCCATGTTTGTATATATGTAGACACATAAGTATACATCCTTTTTTCTTAACCCCTAAATTTTTGTCCCCTAATTCTTCACCAATTCCTGGAGGTGGAAACTGAACTGCCCAGACTTTACAAAGGAAGATAAATGTGGTTGAGGTAATGAAGAGTGATATGAAAAGAAAAAAGGTTGAGATATGTGAAATGTGAAATATGTGAAAAAAAATGTATTGAGGATGTCTGAATCAGCTTAAAAACAAGGTTTTACTCCAGAGAAAAACAAATCAGAACCAATGATTCCTTTTCCAACTTAAGCTATAGAATCAAAATCCAGTTCACACACCCTCCCTTTGTTTTTACTTTGCTTGTTGATGTTACTGTTCGGGATTTCTTGTGGGTTTTTTTTGTGTGTGCGTGTGTGTGTCGGTTTGTTTGTTTCTTTTGCGACTCTCCACACTAAACTGCGCAATATTGTGGGGGGAAAGCCATCACTAATCTCTGTGCTGCAGTGAGATGTAGCAGATCATCGGCTCCCAGCAGTGCCGCCGGGACGACAGCTAGCAATAATCACTATTGATCTAAAGCTTTACTTAGTCTTTATATTTTAGTAGATGATAAAGTCTTGCCACATTTTTTTTTGACATTTTTATTAGTTGAATTTGAAGATTTTGTCGTTGTTCGTTGGTCTCCTTCCCTTTCCCCCTTCCCGCCTCCAATTATTAAACTGTGAAGTTTATAATGTGTTTAAACTATGGGTGAATCTTAGACTTAGTTTGCATGTTCAGCTAATTTGTCTCTTCATTTTGTTTGATTCTTTTTTTTTTCCTCTCAGGGCTTTTACAAAAAAAAAAATGGATCTTCTGAAATTTTTTTTGTGTCTGAGGTGCAAGTTTTTTTTGTTTTGTTTTTTGATTAATGGACTTAATGCTGAGATAATTCAATCACTACATTAAACACTTGACTGTGAAGCAAAGCAGAGAAAACTCTGTGGGGCTATTTTTTCTAATAGCTTTGGGGAGCTACATGACAGTCGAATGCCAGTTTCAGAAAGATTCATCATATTTTCTGACTCTTGTTTGTCTGTGTCTTCTTTCCCTCTCTTTCTTCAAGAAGGAAGTTAATCTTAGTGATTTCAGCCCATGCATTAAACAGGAAACAATAATAAATGTGTAGAATTCATATTTTTCTAAAGGGAACTTAAAACTGCTGCTACAAGTTGTGTACAAAACTGGTCTATGCCACATGAACAGAGAATCACAAGTTTTGTTTTGGTACTTTTTATTCCTCTTTTTATTTAGTTGTACAGTACTTCCAAATTCAGAATGAAAGTTAAGCTGTTCTGTATTGAACCATCTAAGCAATAAAATGTTATATTTAAAAATTACAGGTTACCAGATTCATGAGACTCTTCTTGAAAGTTTACCCTAATTAGGCCACCTACTCTTTTATGTTCTAAGCTTAAGCTTCCCGAGGAGAACCAAAATATGGGCACTGTTGAAAGACTGACATGGCCCTTACTCATGTACACGGTTTCTCACCTGTAGAGCCCCATTGCTCCATCCAAGTTTGTGGTGTCTTTCTTAGGTAGGAATGTCTGACTTTTACACAAATAGCTTCCATTGGAGGTGGTCTCTTAGAAGAGTCCTGACTGGAGCCCTTAAAACTTCTCTGTGGAATTGTTGTATGTTGTTGTACCAGTTGGAACAATAAAATGAAACCCTTAGTCCCAGAAGCACTGAGAATAAAATTGACTGTAATCTCTACCCTCAAAGAACTTGGAGGTATCAAGAATATAAAGTGACGTTAATAACTTGTGACCCAGAACTGAAACTCTGGGATTACAGTAAGCAGTTCAATATCAGAAGCTTTTCACAGTCATGAAGGCTCTTATCCATCCCCATCCATTGTTTGCTCTGAGTACATCAAAGTTTGACTACGTATCTTTACAGAAAGGGTAAAAGGCCCCCAGTTCTCCTACAAGCATTTGAACTATCAAATAAAGGACAAATGAAATACATACAAAAACCTTAAACCTAAACCCCTAGACCTTTCTTCAGTAGGGTCAGACCCTGTGCCATCTCCCCCACCTCCAGTAGCTTTATACAGTCAATTCAGAGTTTTCATAGTACCCTCAGGATAAGATACTCCCTTCTAGGAAATGACTTAAGAGGCACTGTGGTTGTCCCTGGGTCTGCACGGTACACCTCTTTGAGCGAGAGCAAGGAAGGGAATGGTCCAGACTTGATCTTGTATATTATGCTAATCTCTTTTTACTAATTAGTAAACTCCCAAGACATCATCCATGACCGTTCTTTATTCTCCAGTCCTTTGTCTGTCAGGTCCTCTCAGTGCTAACAAGAGGCCCACCTTGAATTAGCCTCATCTGCTTCTAATGCTCCTCATTCTGCTGAATGGAACTGGTCTCAATGAAATCATAAAATGGCACATTGCACAAGTACGTTGTCTAATCTCAGCTTGACAAGGAAATATTTTTAGTCCTCCCTAAATGATTCCCTGTCTCTCTCCACCACAGAAGCTGTCCTTAGCCTTCCATAGCACGTACTTTACTGAGAAAAGACATGTTGACTATGAGCAGCTAATTTTCTCCTTTACATGAACATCCCATGAAACTGGCCTTTTTTGCCAAAACTTGCTCCTCTACAGATACACTTTATCCCATCCCTTTCAGTCTTCAGCAGACTTCCCCACAACCATCTCTCCTCTTGCTGTTGATTTCTGCAGGTTACCAACATTCCCAGGTCTTCCCCATCCATTTGCTGTGGTGATCTGTTTTCTTCATCACAAAACCTCTTGACATTTCCCACTCTTCCCTTGGTCCCAAGAGTTGGCCCTTTGCTATGCCAGGATCATCCTTGCATGTGCACTTGATCCCCTTTCCTCCAGCAGATTGCATCCTCGATCATCTCACATACAACCTTCAAACAAGCCCAAGTTTCCATCCTTTAGGGCAGGGCTTCTTAAACTTTTTCTACTCATAACCCCTTTTTGCATTTCAGCTGCTGCAGTTGGTGGTGAGTGGAGTGGCGGCCTGGGCAATGCAAAGTGTGCACACTTTGTGTTCAGAACCAAGGCCACAGTGCAGTGCCAGAAACACCTCAAATTCATTACGCATTTGATCTTTAATTTTTGGTCATTTCACATTCAGAAACCTGCTGTTGTCAATTTTTCCCCAACCCAATCCCGGGTCACAACCCACAGTTTAAGAAGTGCAGCTTTAAGGAACCCTGTCATCCCTTAAAGCTACTGCTCCATATCTCTTTGCCCTGTCTCAAACTCCTAAAACAAACTATTTATCCTTACTACCTCTATTTTTCTATTATCAATCCTTTGCCATCCATCAATCAACTGAAACTACTCTCTAAAGTTACCAATGTCTTCTTAATTACCAAACCTGATGTTCTTTCTTTGTCTTCATCTTTCTTGACTTGTCACATACATCTGACACTTGACCAGCTTCTCCTAGATAATCTCTCCGAGTTTCCATGACTCATCCTAATTTCTCTCCTGGTACCTGTCCCATTATTTCTCCTTTGCTGGTTCATCTATGTTATACTCCCTAACAGAATGTTCCTCAAGATTTTGCTCAAGGCTTTTTTCTCTATGCTTTCCCATACTTGATAAGCCCATCAGCCCTAATAAGATTATCAGTATCACTAAAAATTTGACTCCCAGATTGATGTATCCAGCCCAAGTCTCGCCCTTGATTTTCAGTACCACACCAGTCAGTCGCCTGTTGGGCATTTCAAAACAATTCATTCTCTTTCCCTTTGCTATTTCTAATTTAACTCCCTCTGTCCACCCAGAGCTACTGCCTCTTCCTAATTGGTAAACTCAAGTTTGTAAAGAAAGCCGTACACATCCTTATCCTAAGCCTATCTTTCTCTGCTAGTGCCTTCCTTCCATAACCATGTGCTTAGTTATTTTATACATGTTTGTATTAACGATGCTATGTGTTCTTACGTAGGAACTTTCCCCCCATTAGAATATAAGCCCCTTACGAAGAGAGCTCCTTTTATTCTTTGTTCTTGAATCCTCAGCACTTGGCACACTTGCTTGCTTGCTTGATTCAAAGCAAAGAACACTTACTGCACCCTACTGTTTCCTCTAGCTGTTGTCCGATATTTCTCATTCTGTTCACAGGCAAACGCAGGTTTCCTGTGCTCCTTTCCTCCACTTTACAGTTTCTGATCTTATCACTGCACTGCAACCATTACCAGTGACCTTTTAATTTTTCACATCTTTGTTCAGTTCTGATTCTTCCAGACCTAAGTGCTACGTTCAGCACTGTTGGCCACTGTGTCTTGATCTCAGGACACCGTTCTCCCTTGGTTCCCCCTCTTGCCTAACTCCTCATCCTCCTTTCCTTTCATCATCCACATCCCATCCACTGTACTTCACCAGTTGCATGCCCAGCTGGTGGTTTTACCTTCTCTACATCTTTTCCTCTTTTCTCCCCTCAGTCACTACTTTAGTTCCGTAGTTCCTGTGCTTCATCTCTCCTCATTCATAATCCATCCTCACAACTGTTAAAGCAATTTCTAAGGCTCTTCTTTGGCTATGTCTTAATAAACTTTCATGCCTTTAGGATCAAGTATAAACTCTTTGACATTTAGGTTCATAGACACCCTTGGCCCAACTTTGCTTTGTAACCTTTTGTTACTCCACGCACTGCCAAGTTATCCAGAGGGGCCCTCTTCTATACCTCTTTGTGCCTTTACACATTCTATCCCCCATACACAACATGTGTGCCCCCTCCCCTTGGCCTCTTAGAATCTATTGTTTATAAAATGCTCAAGCGCCACCATCAGTGAGACACCTTTCTACCCTTGAAGACTACCTAGTATTTTATATGTGACTCATATGTACATGCTGTCTGCCCTGATAAGAGGTAATCTTGAGGCCCAGGATGTCTTTGTATCTCCAGTGCCTGACACATAATAGCCCTTAATAAATGCTTGTTGGTTGATTGAAAGTGTGCTCCACTTCATTCGTGCTCCAGGAACTTGTGTTATTCAGGAATTCTGCTGGGTCCAAGAAGCTTGGTTCTGAAATTCTTTAGTGGTTCTCCCACTGCTGGCTTACATTTCTTTCAACTACAGGTTTGACCTTGGAATTCCTCATAAATTACAAGCACTGCCGTTGCTAGACGGCACTGGTTCGTAGTTCACTTTCTTACCTGGGATGTCAGAGTGATGCATAGGTGAGGTCATAGAAACCTTCACAGACACAGTGGCACCTGCAGAAGAGAAGGGCTGAAGCAAGTAAATATGAAGACAGAATGTGTCTGTCAGTCACTAACTATTTATTAAGCACGCACGAACTATGTGCCAGATGCTATGCTAAGTGCTGGGAATACAAAAAGGCAAAAAACATCCCAAAATCACAGGGGAAGACAACAAGCAAACAAATATGTACAAAACAAGCTACACACAGGATAAATTGGAAATAAGCAACAGGGATGGCACTGGAATTAAGAGGGGTTGGGACAGACTTCCTGTAGAAGGTGGGATTTTAGTTAATAAGCAGAGATGAGGGAGGAGATTCCAGGCATGGGCATAGCCAGTGAAAATGCTAACAGCATTTTGTTTGTGGGACAGTAAGAAGACCAGTGTCACCGAATCCAAGAATATATAGTGGAGAGTAAGAGATCCTGGAGACAGTAGGGAGCCATTGGGACTTACTTGAGTGTGTCTGGTGGTAATCCCAACATAGGCTTTAGGAAAATAACGGGAGGCTGAATGGAGGATGGATTGGGGTGAAGGGAGATTCTGAGGTTGGCATTACATAACAAGCAAGTTAATAAAGTAGTTAAGGCATGAGGTGATAAAAGGCTTGCATCAGTGAAGTGATTGTCAGGAAATGATGTGTGACTTCTTAAACTTTCCACTCAAGATCCCTTCAGTGCTTCTTAAACTGTGGGTCATGTTTAAGAAACACTGGAATAGAGCGCATTTAAGAGATGTTGCAAAAGTAACATTGGTAGAACTTGGCACAAGATTGAATATGTCGGATATATGGTAGGGGATAGGGTGAGAAATAGTGAAGAGTTGAGGATGACATGTAGATTGCGAACCTGAGGGATTGGAAGAATTGTAGTGTCTTCTGTCTTCTTGAAGAAGGCCAATGACGCTTGATTTATGTGTAATTGGATTGAAATGAGGCAGACTGGCACAAAATCACCAGCCTCCCTCTCCCAGAGTCATCAAAATCCAGCAGCAAGACAAAGTCAAGGTGACTGATGATGGCCCAGGATGCAGTGGATGCATCTTCAATGCGTGACCAAGTTCTAAACATTACACAGCACCTGCTTCAGCCACCTTCATGGCTATTGGAATAAATTGTTCTCATCATCCCATTCTGTCAGGGGAAGTTTTCACATGCTTGGGATAGACATCCCCCTAACTCAGTGATGGCTTTGAGGCCTGTCAGTTTCCCTCAACCTGGTTTAGCCTGTCTGCCAAGACAGTTTACTGGGGTGTGGCCACTGTGCATGCTACAGTTTCTTAGAGTCACGGATAAGAGTTGTCAGAGATGGATGAGCAGCCCTGAAAAGGCCTTGGTAAGCCACCACACCAGAGATGCTAGATCTACTGGAACACCCCATCCACCCAAGTAGTGCCCCCTACAGAAACATGTTAAAAGGTGGGAAGAGTTGGGGGGAAGAGTGAGGAGGCAATGGGGAGCAAGGAGTATTCCAGCTGCACTGCCTCAACCCATGAGCTGAAGGGAACGATGGACATTGAATCCACTACTGGAAAGGGTGGCCAGGGAGGCTGTTTCATCAGGGGACCCTAGATTTCAATAGTAGTTGGAGGAAGGAAAGAGTGAGAGGGGAAAAGCTTTAGGATGAAGGGAAGTTTGTGGCCTATGGAACAGACGTTCCAGAAGGCACAGTGGAAGGAAGAGAGAGTAGTGTTTGGTTGGAACTTCGTACTGGGAAGGTTGAAGAGAATGAGAATGAGGAATGCAGTGGTTGGGCTTGGAGAATGGGTTTTGGGTGATGACTACTGGAGTTCAGAGTCGTTGTGATGTGTAAGATATGACCAGGTGTAAGAATGTTCATCACTGAGCAGAAGGGGTCACTTTTCCCAAAGGATGCTGGAGACCCACTGTGTGGCATGAGAAGGAAGACACAAGATCAAATGGGAGACCCCATTTCACTGTTCTTCCTTAAGAAGGCTGGAAATTAGGCAGTAAAGGTCACAGAGGGAGATGAGAGTCAAACCTGCACAGCCAAAGGAAGGTCCACCCCTCATTGACTTTCCTCTTCCTTTTCCCTCAAAGGACAGGAGCTGAAAGAGGTGGAAGGCTTAAGGTCAAAGGTAAGGTCACTCTCTCTTGTTTACACTGTGGAAGTTTCCTCATGATTGGCCCAGCTCTGCCCCTGACTACCTTCCTTCAGGGGATACAGGAAGCCAGAGAAGGAGGGCACTTGGGCAGAACAATGTCCAGCTCCCCTTCTCCCCTGCAACTAGACATTAGGCAGTGAAGTAGGAGGTCATAGACTCCCAGTACAGGAGGAAGTGACTTTGGGACACAGGACCAACTAGGTCTCTTGACACTTTTCCTCAAGGATAGGAGAGCAGATGAGTTCAGGATGAGACTGGGAAAATTTGACCAGAACCTAAGAATGGGAGAAGGGGAGTGGTATAAAATAAGGCTGGAAAGACAACTTAGATGCAGACTAGAGAAAGCTTCAAATGGATAGTCAGTGGCACAGTGGATCTGACTTGGGTAAATCATAAACTCTGTCTCAGTTTCCTCATCTGGCAGTAGTAATAGCACCTAACTTCCAAGATTGTTGTGATTATATCTAAATGCACTACAGTCCTTAAAACACTGTGTATATGCTAGCTGTTATCATTTTGTGGGTGAGGAAATTGTGACCCAGAGTGGTTGCTATATAAATAGTAGTAGTGCTATGAGGATGTTAGTTATTATTATTACCCTATAGGCAATAGGAAGGCTCTAGGGGTTTTCATGCTGAAAGAAGTATCATGTCAGAGCTTTGCGATAGGAAGATTATGTTGATGCCTTTATGCTGGAGATATTTAAAGTTGGAGCCCAGAAGACTGTTTTAAGAGGCTGTGGGAACGGGTCTTGAGGGCACGAACCCAGGTGGTAGCCGTGGGAGTAGAGAGGAGACAGATGGAGCAGAGGTTGTTGAAGGGTCATGGCTAACATTTAGATAGGTTTCCAATGGTGCTTCACATCCATATCTCATTGGATCTGCATAAAAAGGTAAGTGCTAGCTAGTATTGAACCCATTTTTCTTGTGAGATTAAGAGTAAGTGGCTTACTCAGTCATACATAATAAGTCAGGATTCAAAACTCAGTTCTTCTCTCCTCCAAATCTAACACTCTATCCCCTACCCTATTAAAGCACTTGGAAGACTTCCAAGGAGAAACTCTTAACTGAGCCTTTCTTTCTTTTCCCTTCCTTCTATGCCTACTCACAATGTGCCTTTCTTGCAGATATTCCACTAAACATGGGCAGCAAGGTGGTGAAGTGGATAGGACGACTCTTCTTCCTGAGTTCAAACCTGGCTACAGACACCAGCTGTGTGACTGACCCTGGGCAAGTCACTTCACCCTGTTTATCTCAGTTTCCTCATCTGTCAAATGATCTGGAGAAGGAAATGGCAAACCACTCTAATATCTTTGCCAAGAAAACCCCAAATGGGGTCATGAAGAATCCGACATGATTGAAACAAATGAACAGTAGCAACAGTCTAAACTAAACAGTCTAAACTAAACAGTCTAAACAGTCACCTAAACTGTCTATTGGGCTGATATAAGTCTGCTGAGCAAATACCTACCCAAAATGTTTGTTTGGTTAACAACTGAATGTGTTACCTTGCCCACGGTGTTTTGATTCTGACCAGGGCTCCTTTACATCACAAGTGACAGACTCTCGTAATGGAACTTGAGCCATAATACCCTTGGAGCCATTCCACATTAGGGGACTGATCATTCTGTCTAGGGAAGAGGCCAGTCTTGAGCCAGTACACTGGGATCTCGGGGATCTAAGAGAGAACAAGAGCATTTCCTAACCCCTTCCTCTATGTGCCAGACATTATGATAAACTTTGGGAGGAGAAAAGCAAGTGAGACAGTCCCTAACCTTAAGGACCTTACAACATGTCAAGGAGATCTGTGAGGAAGTGGGGGATGAGGAGGGGAGCAGTTGTTCTGGCAGGGGAACAATCCAGGCCAAGAGAAGAGTCATGGCAAGAATGAGGGGAAGCATGGCTGGAGTCTTTCCTAAAATGAATGTGTGTGTGCAGTCACACAGCAGAGCTCAGAAAAAGCTCAAGATGTACAGCTTGAGCCCCAAGAAAGCCTTCAAGTACAGCCAACATGGGGCCATTAGAGAATCTGCCACCTCTGGTCCTAGGCAGTGTGGTGCTGTGGATGGGGTGCTATCTCTGATCCTTGAGTGTTCAACAACAACAAGAAGAACCCCTAACATTTACATAGTGTTTTACAAATATCTTTTTTTGTTTCTCATAAAAACCTGTACTATTGTCTCCACTTTACAGTTGAGGAAACTGAGGTAAACAGAGGTTAAGTGGCTTGCCAAGGGTCACACAGCTAGTAAGTGTCTGAGGTCAGATTTGAACTCAGGAAGATAAATCTCCTGACTACAGGCCCAGCACTCTATCTTGCAACTGACTGGACATATTGAGGTGAAGGAGGAAGGAAAAGTCAAGGAAAACTTCAAGCTTGGAGCCAGGTGATTAGAAGGATGGTGGGATCCCTGAAAGAAACAGGGAAATTTAGAAGAGGAGTAGAATATAGGGGGAAGGTGACAAGCTCCATTTTGGACATACTGTCTTGGAAAAGAAGGCTCGACTTTCCTTGAACCTGAATTCAGAGCTCTTCAGTTGCTTACTTGCTGTTTGTCCCTCTTAAGTCACTTAACTTTACAGTTTACTTGTCTTTAAAATGATGGAATTGGAGTGAGTGCTTCAGGACCCTTTAAGCTCTAAAGTTTATGTATATGTAACACATGAAGCTACCCTAAGGGATGCTCTCTGTGTGTTGAATGATCATAGAAAAACAAAAAACACGAGCCTGCATCAATATGTTTACTTGTTTCCTCTAGTCAACGTAAAAGCATTTAATGAAAAAACAAAACAAGAAAAATGCTAAGAGAACATCCTCCCCTGCCCCCAGTAAATCTAGAGCACACTGTCCCACAAGGAGACAGAAGTGGGTTGAGTGGAAGTGAATAGGGATCACATCTGTGGGGTTCGTGCATAAGGAGCACATAGCCAGTATGGAGGACCACCTCATGCCTCCAACATCCCAAGGCCACCAATGTCTAATGGGGTTTTCACTGAACTCTTCTCAAATGGCTGTTCCCTGCTTACTCCATACCATTGCTTCAGGGCCACCCTCTGGCCATCTTAGCTCCAAATGACCAGGTTAGAGTGACTTGTATCTCTTCTGAAGAACAGACAGTCACCACAGGGAACTAAGTGAAGTCAAGGTGAGCATCCCCAGGCTAAAATTCTTTCCTTTTTTTAAATTCCTGTCAGGTGGATCAATGTCACCTGTTAGAGATAGCTATCTAACTGAGCAGGAGGGTTGGCTCATTAGTGATTCTATGTTTGATGACTGATGACCCAACAATGGGAAGTTCCTTTGTACCCAGTATTTTTTTTAAGTCAACTTCATTTAGCCAAGGTCTTCAAGGCTCTCCTAATCATAATCCGTTTAGCAAACTTCGTCTCATCAAGGTATGCAAAATATGCTAGGCTCTCTTGATCACAATCAGTTTAGTAAACTTTCTTAATTAGCAATGCCCTTGTGGTCGATAAGTAATTTTTGGGGGTGGGAGTAGTCTGAAGTCTACCACTTGCTGATTGACTTCTTTTAAGGTCTTCTTCTCTCTCAGTCCCTGTGAGTCTACCCAGCAACAGCAATCAGATACAAGGACAGAGAGACTGGGTTCTGAGCTCTTGACTGGTGTAAGCATCCTCATCTGTTGCCTGAACCATCTCCAAGGGCTTGCCTGTGGGACTGCAGGCCTACAGAGCTAAGTGTTTGCTTGTCTGGGCGTAATTAATTGCCCAATTTGCAATCCTTGAGCGTTTATGTTTCCTTTGGATACCTCACCCACAATCCCCTCACATTAGCATTAGATATTTCCAGAATTTCTGATTTAGCATGCCAGGGAATCTGTCTGAACAAAACCTTAGTTAAGGAGCCAAGGCCACTGCTCTCTGCCCACCTAGGCCACACTCCTACCTTCTATTATACGTGTCTGAGGACAACAGAGCTAAGTTGCTGTATTTTATCTCCATACCTGTGTACACCTATAGAACACAATGGGCAATCTTTTAACCTTCTGCCTTCTGTCCCCAGATTCCTGCTGCTAATTCAAGCTGCCCACACTCATGGCCCTCAGAAGTTACAGGGTCCTCAATAATAATGCTTCTCTTCTCAGGCTTGTAGCTCTTTTCAGATTTATTCATTTGCTTAACAAATATTTATTAGATGGTTTTTAATAAATGCTTAAATGCTAGACCCTGTGTAGAATGTAAAGAAAATATATTCCCCATCCTTCATAAGCTTCAGTTTGAAACAGCAGTTCTCAAACTTTGTGGTCTCAGGATCCTTTTACATGCTTTAAAAATGATTGAGGATCCCACAGAGCTTTTGTTTCTGTGGGTTATAGCTATCAGTATTTACTGTATTAGAAATGGATAGGTAATTTTAAAAAATGTATATTAATTTATATATTAGAAATCAAGATAGGTAATTTTAAAAATACAATTAGAAAATCACTACATATTAAGATATATAATTTTTTTATAAAAAATAACTTTTTCCAAAAGAAAATTTGGCAAAAAAAAGTGGCATTTTTTTACATATTTTTGCAAATTTCCATAGTGTCTAGAAGATAACTGAATTCTCACATCCTGCTTCTACATTCAACCTGTTGTGATATATTATTTTGGGTAAAGTATATGAAGAAAATCTAGTCTCACATACGTATTTGTTAAACAGAGGAGGAAATAACATTAAAATATAGGGAAATAACATATTAATATTATCATGAAAATAGTGTTTACTTCATAGATTCCCCAAAAAGTCTTGGGAACTCCCAGAGGTCTGCAGAGTACCCTTTGAAAATTGCTGGCCTAAGAGATGGGAAAAGAATCGTATTACTATGATACATACATAATACGTATTATATATACAACTTTATACAAACTGTTACACCCGTATATAACATATATGATGTATAGCATAATACAAACTGTAATAAAGACAACTTGCATTTATGTACTTTTATTTTAAAAGTTACAAAATGTCCTGCATATATTCTCATTTGGTCTCACACTACCATGAGATAAATAGTGTAAGTATTTTTGCCATTTTACAGGTGAGGAAATTGAGGTTTAAAGAAGTTATGACTTACCTAAGGTTAGTCAGCTAATACATAGTAGAGCTAAGTCAAAGCCAGGTCTTTGGATTCTGAGTCCCATTCCTTTCTGCTCTACCTGGCAGCCTCAGGACACACCAAAAACATAATAAAAGTTCAAAAGAGGAGAAGGAAAGATTACTTTTAACTACTGGACCTTTAAGAAAAGTAGGAACTGGTCAGGCAGGTACCATTACATAAATAACATATTTTTATGAAAAAATAACTGTTCCCAAAACAAAATCGAGTGAGAAGAGTGCATTGTTTCACCTATTTTTGCAATTCTCTTTAATGTCTAGATCATAGCTATGAGAAGAAGATAAAAATGAGGGAAGCGGAATGAAGAACTGACATTCCAGATGTAAGCCAAATGAAGGAGAGATAGAAGTATGACTTAGGTTTGGGGATCTTTGAATTTTTCTGGGGTGTTGGAGTCTAGGGATGATCAACTGAAAGGCTTTAAAGTAAGTTGAGGCCAACCCGTGGAGTCCACTGTATGCCAAGGGAAGGGAATTGAACTTAATTCTGTAGTTAATGAGGACCCATGGAGGAATTTTGAGAAGGCTATTAACTTAATGAGGCTTACAAGGTGAGAGAATAACCTGGCATTTGTATGTAGGACTGATTAGAACAGTAGTCCTTAACCATTGTGTGTATGTGTGTGTGTGTGTGTGTGTGATGGACCCCATTTCCAGTCTGGAAAATAGGAGAAAATATTCTATTGGGGTTTTTTTTATATTTAAGTTTTTGTCTTTTTTTGTAAGGGGGATGGCAAGGCAATTGGGGTTCAGTGACTTGGTCAAGGTCACCCAGCTAGTAAGTGTCAAGTGTCTGGGGCCGTGTTTGAACTCACTTCCTGACTCCAGGGCCAGTGTTCTATTCAGTGTTCCACCTACATGCCTCAGTTTAAGCTTTTTTTTTTTAAGTGAAATTTTAAGTTGAAGAGAAAAATTGCTAAATTCAGTTGGAGGTTACTGACAACACATATGTAACTTTCCCCCTATTCAAATTCACAGACCCATCACAGACCCCAGATTAAGAACCTGTGGATTAGAGAAAAGACAACTGGAAACCTGAGAAACCAGTGGTGAGGAGACTGCAGTGCTCTAGGGGAGAAATGAGGACCTGAGCTAGGATGGTGCAATGGAAGTGGAAAGAGCAATGGGTTTGTAATCAGATGGCCTGAGTTGAAATCCTGGCTCTGGACACTTCACTTCACCTCGCAGTGCTTACTTCCTCATTTATAAAATGAAGGGGTGGGATTAGATGACCTCTAAGATTCCTTCAAGCTCTAAACCTGTAATTTTATGACACATCTGAGAGATGCTAGGGATGCAGGAACAGAATTTGTTGGTTAACCAGCTGTGTAGTGTACACTGCCCACCATGTCTGCGTGTGCTTGCCATGTTCCAGAGTCAAAGGAGCTGACTGCTATGCTTCCTCTGTCCTTTCATCTTGGAGCTGGGAAGAGCCAAAGGCACAGGCAACACTCCATGAAGGAACAGGCTGCCCCTCTACCATCTGACTGTAGTCCACCACAAGTGGTTCACAAGAAGGTCAATCATGAGCAACAAAGGTGGAGGTGAAACCCAAAGCTTGTCTCCAATACCCTCGGCAAGGTCTTCCCAGGTGTGCCTCTGCCTTGGTCTCTTCTTGTGACAAGTCTTGAGGTCTCTCCCCAGGTTCCACACCCACCTTGTCCCAGGTACAAGAATTCCAACTTACGGCTACGTGGACAGTGTCACCAAGAGCATCGTACAGTCTTCAAGTCATAAGATCAAAGGACCACAGACCTAGATCTAGGAAGGATCTCAAAGATCATTTAGTTCAAGCCTTTCATTTTATAGATGAGGCCCAGGAGATGTTAAATGCTTTGCCCAAGGTCACATAGGTAGTAAAGAGGCAGGATTTGAAACCAGATCCTCTAACTGCGGAGCCAGTGTTCTTTAACTTTTTTTGAATTCTGAATTTAACATCAAATAAAATGAGTATTTCCACATACATAGCAGAACAGACAAGACTATATGTGGAGCTGGGAGTTCTTTTTATATACAACTTACTTATTTTAAATATATAATACATTCAAAATGTAACTTTCAAAGCTTTCCTACTTCCCTGTGTTTCCTTCTGGTGTTTTCTTCTGTGCATTTAAAAAAATGCTTCAATTGCTTTTTTCCTTTTGCTCTCTTTTTCTTTCTCTTTTCCTATTTCCCCCTTCCTTCTCTCCTTCCTTCCTTCCTTCACTCCTCCCTTCCTTCCTTCTTCCTTTCTTTCCTTCCCTCCTTCCCTCCCTCCTTTCTTTTTTCTTCCTTCCTTTCTTCCTTCTTTCTTTCCTTCCTTCTTTCCCTGCTTCCTACCCTTCCTTCTCTCCTCCTTCCCTCCCTCCCTCCCTCCCTTCCTTCCTTCCTTCCTTCCTTCCTTCCTTCCTTCCTTCCTTCCTTCCTTCCTTCCTTCCTTCCTTCCTTCCTTCTTTCCTTCTATTGCTAACCCCTATCCCTTTCCTAATTAGTCATCCCCATTGGAAAAAAAGATGAAAAAACACTTTGTAGCAAACATACGTAGTCAAGTAAAACAAATTTCCCACGTTGGCTATGTCCAAAAATGTATAGCTTATTCTGCATGATGGAATTATGGTTGTTTATTTTGCTGGACAAAGTTCTTAAGTCTTTACTGTTTTTCTTTAAAATGCTATTGTGTAAGTTGTTCTCTGATTCTGTTCAGTTAACTCCACATCAATTAATACAGGTATTCCTAGTTTTCTCTGAAAATGTCCCCTGTATCATTTCTTACAGTACAATAATATCCCGTTACAGTCATTTACCTCAAGTTGTTGGAGGAAGGAAGAGAAACCACTGAGATAAGATTGAATTCACCTTAAACTTTAGGCGAGAGGTTGCGATTATACAAGTGCAAAATACCTAGAACTTCTAGGCCACCAAGGCCAGTGTTTGTCCTAAACAAAAGGGGCATGCATTTCCTTGGCAAAGATGGAAACAATAGCCCAGTGTCAGAAGGCACATCCCAAGCCTTTGCTGCTCACGGGACTCCAGCTGCTGCTCAGCATTAATGGGAAAGGATGACTGGTTTTCTGGGTGTCTTCCTCCATTCAAAGGCCACAGTGATCGCTCCTTCTGCCAATGCTACGCCGTGCCTTGAGCAAAGAGGCCTCCGTCTGTTTTACACTCTCAGGCATTACACTTTACATTACATTACATTACATTATATACACTCTCAGCCCCCTTTGTTTTTCTATCTTGTTTGGTTTGTCTGTATATGTACCTTGTATTAAGTCCCTTATTTTACTGTTGTTCCTTAAGTTGCTGTCAGATAGAGAAAGGGAGCTTGTGATCACCATAGTACAAGGAAGGCTCAGATGCCCAAAGTCTCTCGTGGCCTCACTGGAACTAGGACCGATGACCACAAATATTACAAAATGGCACATACATCCAGGATATGGATTGGCACTGGTTTAAAGATAAACTTTAGCTGATGGGATATTATAGCAATGAGCCCTGGGCAAGTTGAAATCATTGAGATTCTTTCCTTTGTATCTACTCTGAGAACTGGGTCTGTTGTCAACAGTAGCAGAGCTTCTGTGCTCCTGCCTGGGGCCACCTGTAAGGGAACTACTTGTTTCCTGATTCCTCCCTTAGACAACTGCATGCAGGCTGGGATGAGGGAGTCCTGGCAACTTCAGGGGACAGGTGGTGAAGCGTGCCTCCCACCTCTTGGCAGAGAAGTGGGGCGCTCTAGGTGCAAAATGAGATATGAGTTCTCAGATATCCCCACTGTGTTTGGTTTGCATAACTACTTCTTTATTAAAATCAATAGCACCTACTCATTGAAAAATAGCACCTACCTCATAGAGTTTTTGTGAGGATCAAATGGGATATTTGTCAAAAGTGCTCAGCACAGTGCCTGCTACATAGGAAGTGCTATATAAATAACGATTCTCTTGTTAAAAGGCAGCCAGGAGACGCAGTAGAGAGGACTGGACTCCGAGCCAGGAAGACACAGGTTCGAATTCTTCTTTTGACACTAGCTGCGTAAGTCAGAGCAAGTGACTTTTCTTAGTGACAGTTTCTTTATTTGTGTAATTGGAGATAGGAACACTTACCTCATAGGATTGTTATGAAGATCAAATAATATATGTAAAACATTTTGCAATCCATAAAACACTGTATAAATCCTAGGTAGTAGTATTATTAATTATGGAAAGTTTTATAAGTGGATGAGCAAGTAATCAGGAAAAGAATGATGTATAAAAAAGGCAAAGCAACAATAAAACATTAAAAAGATTAAAAAAAAGAACGGAAGAGTGGGTGAGAGAGAAGGAAGAAAGAAGGAAGGGTAGATGGAAGAGACAAAGAAGGGGAGGGAAGAAAGAAAGAAGGGGGAGGGTGGGAGGAAGGAAGGAAGGAAGGAAGGAAAGAAGGAAGGAAGGAAGGGAGGGAGGGAAGAAAGAAAGAAGTGGAAGGAGGAAGGAAGGGAAGAAAGAATGAAAAAAATTAAGAAAGAGACTGGGCAGCACTTGGCCAGGAATCACTGGACTCTGCCCAGTCTTATATTTCTAAATATGGCAGACCCTTTTCCTCAAACCTGCATCATTTTCACCAAAAAAGTGCAGTCATAATGAAGTATACAGGCTTCATGTAAGCATTTAATTTCACTAACAATTATGAGTCTGTCTACTTGTATAAGCACATTTCCATCATAGACCACAAGGAAAATGCCCTCAGAGAGGGACTCAATGATGTTAGCTCTGGAACACTGAATGTGTATGTGGGGAGAGGGGAGGAACAGGTGGGGATTACCTGGTAACCTGTAGTTCCAAAAGAGAGTATCTATCAGAAATAGTTGTGGAACCAAGATGGTGGAGTAGAAGCAGCAACCTAGCTGGACTCTTCCAACATTCCTCTCCAAACAACTTTAAAACAATGCTTTAGATAGAATTCTGGAATTCCAGAGCCTACAAAAGTTGAGTATGAGACATTTTTCTAGCCTAGGACAATTTAGGAAGTTGGACACTAGAGTAGGGGCCTATTGGGAGTGTCAGGAACTCTCAGCCCATAAATGGTAAGGGAGTAGGGCAACTGGTCAGAGATTACAAGGGACCCTGAGCTGGCACTGGGCCTAGGACCCTGTTGTATCACCTTTGTGCAGTTCTGGGTTGCAGTTTCAGGGTGAAGAAGATCACTAGTCCTTGTGGCTTCAGGACAGCAGGGCCCCTGGTTGCAGTCCCAAGGCAGAGAGGAGCATTATCACTTTCAGGCGCAGGAGAACAGAGGGACATGGTCAGTTTCAGGGCCAAGGGGAGCACTAGCACTTACAGTGCTGCAGGTGACCATGGGGCCTTCCTAGGTAAAGATCAGAGTATAAACCAGGAGAGCAGGGACCTCACCTCTCCTTGGATCATTGCCTTGGAAGCACTAAAAACTTACAGACCCCCAGAACTAGCTCTGAAAATAGCAGCACAAAAGACCTGAAGCTTGAGACAGTGTGCCTTGCCCCCTGGACCAGAACCCAACTTTAACATGAAGTTAAAAGTCAAGAAATAGTCTGAAAAAATGAGTAAACAACAAAAAAGGAACTTGAGCATAAAGTTACTATGTTGACAGGGAAGATTAAGACACAAACTCAGAAGACAGCAATATCAAAATAGCCACACAAAAAGCCTCAAAGAAAAATGTGAACTGGTCTTAGGTCCCAAAAGAATTCCTGGAAATCCTAAGAATTTAAAAAACTAAATAAGAGAGGTAGAGGAAAAATTGGGAAAAGAAATGAGAGTGATAGAGGAACATTATAAAAAGAGAATCAATAGCTTGGTAAAAGACACAGGAATACTGAAGAAAGTAACACCTTAAAAAACAGAATTGGCCAAATGGAAAAAGAGGTACAAAAATTTATAGAAAAAAGAAACTCTTTAAAAAAAATCAACCAGATGGAAAAACAGGTACAAAAACTCACTGAAGAAAATAATTCTTTAAAAATTAGACTTAGAGGGGGCAGAGCCAAGATGGCAGACTAGAAAGACACACTTACGCAGGTTCTCCCCCCACAGCCCATAAAATAACCTGTAGAGAGGGACTCTTAACAAATTTTGGAGCAGCAGAAGTGGAGAACAATGGAGTGGAGGAGATTTCCAGCCCATGGTGACCTGAAAGGCCCATGGAAACGTCGGGTGCACCAGACGCAGAGCTGAGAACAAAGCCCAGCCCAGCCTTGGCCAAGTGGCGTGGCCTGACGAGACTCTGGGAGGAGGACACCTCAGGGGCAGAATCTCCAGTCCCAGCAGCAGGTCCTCAGATCCCTCAACCCACAGGTGCCAAAGGTCAGTGACAGGGTTATATCAGCTGACCAGGAAGGGAGAAGGGCCTTCCTATATCTCCAGCAGCAGGCAGCAGCCACAGAGGCAACACAGCAGCCCATACGGAAGCTCTGTTGTTGGAGCGTAAAAACCCCTGGGGGCACTGAAGAGCTGAGTCTTACCTCAGCCCTGGGTGGAGGCTCTGGCCCAGCTAGTCTTTATCTCACACTGCCCATCCAGCTTATCTGAAAATCAGCCCCCAGTGCTGACTTAGCAGAACTGGAGGCCAGGTGGCTGTGGAGAGGTAAATGCTAAGATTCTGGGCATAAAAATCCCTCTCTGCGTCCAGACCAGTACACGCTTGATTGTGCCACCTTGGAGGAACTGAGATCTCACAGATTCCCAGAGTATACCCTACTCTTGACAAAGGACCCAAAAAGTCAAGTAACTGGTTGGGAATATGCCCAAAAAAAAATAAGACCATAGAAGGTTACTTTCTTGGTGAACAGATATCTCCTCCCATCCTTTCTGAGGAGGAAGAACAATGCTTACCATCAGGCAAAGACACAGAAGTCAAGGCTTCTGTGTCCCAAACATTCAAAATAAATATTCAATGGGCTCAGGCCATGGAAGAGCTCAAAAAGGATTTTGAAAATCAAGTTAGAGAGGTGGAGGAAAAACTGGGAAGAGAAATGAGAGAGATGAAAGAAAAGCATGAAAAGCAGGTCAACACCTTGCTAAAGGAGACCCAAAAACATGCTGAAGAAAATAACACCTTGAAAAATAGGCTCACTCAATTGGCAAAAGAGGTTCAAAAAGCCAATGAGGAGAAGAATGCTTTCAAAAGCAGAATTAGCCAAAAATGGAAAAGGAGGTCCAAAAGCTCACTGAAGAAAATAGTTCTTTAAAAATTAGAATGGAACAGATGGAGGCTAATGACTTTATGAGAAACCAAGAAATCACAAAACAAAACCAAAAGAATGAGAAAATGGAAGATAATGTGAAATATCTCATTGGAAAAACAACTGACCTGGAAAATAGATCCAGGAGAGACAGTTTAAAAATTATGGGACTACCTGAAAGCCATGATCAAAAAAAGAGCCTAGACATCATCTTTCATGAAATTATCAAGGAAAACTGCCTGATATTCTAGAACCAGAAGGCAAAATAAATATTGAAAAAATCCACCAATCACCACCTGAAAGAGATCCAAAAAGAGAAACTCCTAGGAACATTGTGGCCAAATTCCAAAGCTCTCTGGTCAAGGAGAAAATATTGCAAGCAGCTAGAAAGAAACAATTCAAGTATTGTGGAAATACAATCAGGAAAACACAAGATCTAGCAGCTTCTACATTAAGGTATCAAAGGGCATGGAATATGATATTCCAGAAGTCAAAGGAACTAGGACTAAAACCAAGAATCACCTACTCAGCAAAACTGAGTATAATACTTCAGGGGAAAAAATGGTCTTTCAATGAAATTGAGGACTTTCAAGCATTCTTGATGAAAAGACCAGAGCTGAAAAGAAAATTTGACCTTCAAACACAAGAACGAAGAGAAGCATGAAAAGGTAAACAGCAAAGAGAAGTCATAAGGGACTTACTAAAGTTGAACTGTTTACATCCCTACATGGAAAGACAATACTTGTAACTCTTGAAACTTTTCAGTATCTGGGTACGTGGTGGGATTACACACACATACATGCACACGCACATGCACACACACATAGAGACAGAGTGCACAGAGTGAATTGAAGAGGATGGGATCATATCTTAAAAAATGAAATTAAGGGGTGAGAGAGAAATATATTGGGAGGAGAAAGGGAGAAATGGAATGGGGCAAATTATCTCTCATAAAAGAGGCAAGCAAAAGACTTTTTAGTGGAGGGAAAAAGAGGGGAGGTGAGAGTGAAACATGAAGCTTACTCTCATCACATTCGACTAAAGGAAGGAATAAAATGCACACTCATTTTGGTATGAAAACCTATCTTACAATACAGGAAAGTGAGGGAGAAGGGGATAAGCAGGGTGGGGGGGATGATGGAAGGGAGGGCAGTGGGAGGAGGGAGCAATTCGAAGTCAACACACTTGGAGAGGGACAGCATCAAAAGAGAGAATAGAAGCAATGGGGGGCAGGATAGGATGGAGGGAAATATAGTTAGTCTTACACAACACAACTATTATGGAAGTCATTTGCAAAACTACACAGATATGGCCTATATTGAATTGCTTGCCTTCCCAAAGGGAATGGGTGGGGAGGGAGGGATGAAGAGAAGTTGGAAGTCAAAGTTTTAGGAACAACTGTCGAGTATTGTTCTTCCTACTAGGAAATAGGAAATACAGGTAATGGAGTATAGAAAGTTATCTGGCCCTACAGGACAAAAGAATAGATGGGGACAAGGGAAGGGAGGGATGATAGAAGAGAGGGCAGATTGGTAATAGGGGCAATTAGAATGCTTGGTGTTTTGGGGGAGGGGGAGGGGGAGGGGAGAAATGGGGAGAAAATTTGGAACCCAAAATTTTGTGAAAATGAATGTTAAAAGTTAAATAAATTAATTAAAAAATAAAAACTGTTGACAGGACCAATAACTGAATATCTGTTCTCTTTGCTGTGGGGCTCATGGTAGAATAGCTGTTAAGCTGGGCTTGATAAAAGGAAGCAAATGCTTTAGATAAGTTGCTTATATATTTAATTACTCCAGTCATACTCTTAGATCTATGACCAAGGAATTGACCCCTACTCTGCCATACTGAAAGCTATTTCTGAAGGGTCAAAGTGACTTCTTTATTTGCATGGGAATTACCTAAGGGCAAAATCAAGCTGAAGAAAGGCAATTTATTGGACAATCCAGACGTACAGTACTTTACTGTACTCTTAGGATTGGTATGCCAAGTGCTGGCCCAGGAGTCATATGTGTCTTCAAATCCTGAATTCAGTGCTTACTTATTTCTCTGACTCTCTGGAAGGCTATGCAAGTGGTGGTATGTGAATTGAATGGAAATAATTGTGCCAACAATTGTTGGGCAACTGGGTGGTGCAGTGGGGTTGAAATCAAGAAGACTCATCTTCATGAGTTCAAATACAGTCTCAGACACTTACTGTGTAACCCTGGGCAAGTCACTTAAGCCTGTTTGCTTCAGTTTCCTCATTTGTAAAATAAGCTGCAGAAGGAAATGGCAAACCACTCCAGTATCTTTGCAAAGAAAACCCCAAATGGGAGCACAAAGAGTTGGACAGGACTGAAAACAACTGCATAGCAACACCAATTGTGCCATAAGCACCAATGAATATGATAAGTATAGAGAAGCCTGGGAAGACTTAAATGAACTGATGCAAAGTGAAGGAAGCAGAATTTTTAAAAAAAAACAATATGCACAATGGTCACAACAGGGTACATGGAAACAATAAGAAAACAATTAATACTGACTACTGTGAGATTATATGACCAAGATTGGCTCCCAAGATTTATGAGAAGGAAGAAAGAGAAGAAGCATTTATTAAATACCTACTCTTTAGCACAGTGCTACGCCCTTTACACGTATTATCTCCTTTGATTCCCACAACCCTGGGAGGTAGGTGCTGTTATTATTCCCATTTTTATAGTTGAGGAAACTGAGGTAGACAGAAATGGACTGACTTGGACGGGCTCACACAACTAGTAGGTATCTGAGGCCTGATTTGACTTGAGATTTGAGGTCTTTCTGACCAGACCCGGTGCTCTATCCACTGCACCATTTAGTTGTCTTTCCTCTTTCCCCCTTCATCTCTCCTTCTTTTGATGTGTTCGTGTTGTTGATTTTTTTTCCCTTTATTGTGAGAAATTGCTATCTGGAAGGAGGCAAGGGAAAAGATACATTGGGAAATGAGGTGATATAAAAACAAAATATATCAATAAATTCTTAATTTTTAAAAGTTCCTGAAGCGGGTTTGGTGGCATGTGCCTCTAATCTCTACTAGGAAGGCTGACTGGGGCTGATAGATCTTCTGAGCTCTGGAGCTCTGAGCTGCAGTGAGTTAAGCCTTTCTATCCATATTAAGTCTGGCATTAATGTGAGCAGAAGGAGCCGCCAGGTTGCCTAATGAGAGGCAAACTGGTCAGAAATGGTGCAGGTTAGAGCCTCTGGGTTGACCTGTACTGGGATTGGCTTATTGACCTCCTGTCCTTCCAGCCTGGGTGAAATGGAGAGACCCAGGCTTAAAAAAAAAGTGCCTGTAATATCTCACAAGGATAGTTATTGTGAGGCCCAAATGAAATAATATATATGTTTGTGTATGGAGGGGGTGGGGGTGAGGGTGGACTTGATCAGACCAATTGATTGGGAAGGGCAGGATACAGAAACATCAAGGTATTAATGTGTTAAAATGAAAAGAAGTGCTTTCACTTTGTTATCAACTCACTAAGTATGAAATTTTCTTTATCAGCATTAGAGAACAGCTTGCCATTGGCTGATTGAAGATGAGGCTCATACTCCAGAAAAAGCTAGTTTGCCAGCTCTGGAGACAGGGCAGGAAGCAGCTTCAAGGAGTAAGAACTTTCACAGTTTAAAGGAGAACCATGGAAGAACCGAGCTCCTGGGAGGGAATTCCCTCCTTTCTTCACCTCTTGAGGGAGGAGAGGAGTTCTCTCTTCTCCACCTACCTTCATCTGCTAAGCAATATGGCAGTAGAGCCATTTGCCCAGCAGGAGACACATCCAGCAGAGAGCTGGCCGAAAGACAAAGAATCGAGGGAGGTGGCTGTTGGAGTATGGCTTCCTGGCAACAGAGAGGAGAGCTAACTCTGGATTAATGAGACATTTAGCAGCTGGGAGTCAGACTGCAGAGAGGACCAGGCTTAGAGAGCCCAGCTAAGTGACCTTCCTTGTCAAGATGCTGTACCCAGGAGGTAGTGTAAGGACACTAGCAGAAGAGAAAGAATCTTAAGGTCCAGCAGTGTCAGAGGTGTAACTTGCCTTGACCATGTGACCCTCTCATGACCAGTGTATACCCTGTATATGTGCCCACTCTTTCTACTGATGCTGGCTATTTGTGGGAGGATAGATCCCAAGGTTATCTGGGGAATGTTGTGTAGCTACTATTTTTATTAGACCATCTTGGTAATGATGTTGCTTTGAACTGATTGTGTCTATTAGTTATTAAAAGTATGTACACTGGTGAAGGCTTGAGAGCTACAATTTTTGGAGTGTGGACCTACAAAGGACCCTTCAACCTGGGGGTAAAACCCAGGATCCCACCCTAGGAACAAACTTCAAATCCCAAGTGTAGGGAGGCTACCACTAGAAGGGGCCCTACACATATATAGTGTTTTGTAAATTTTAAAGCACTAGTTTACATATAAAAATTGATTTTAAATTTATTTATATAGTTTATTATTATATATTTTAAAATTTATAAAAATTTTATAAATAAATGCTATTTATTATTATTACAGAAGTAGATTTTGGAAGGGAACTTAGCAGTGAAGCAGTCCAGCCCTTACACAGAAGAAAACCCTAGTATAGCAAAACTGACAAGTGTTCATCCATCCCCTCCAAGGCAGGGAAACCCTCCCTCCTCCCACCTCTCAAAGGTGTAGACACCTAGACTAAACTGAACTCTTTGTCACTTCCATTCAGTGCTTCTGGTTCTTCTTTGTGGGGCTAAACAAAACAAGTCAGTTCCCTCTTCCACAAGGCTATTAGTTATCCTATCTGTAGCACCAATGTGCTATAGCGCCTATGGCAGCCAGAATATGCAGCACTACTCTGAATCACAAAATATTACAGACTCACCACATGGAAGACAGAACTAAAACATTTATTCAGACACCAGAAAGTCAAATTCATCATATTAACAAAGAAATCTACACAATAACAATGCAGAGGGCAACATTATCCTTTAGGCTTCCCACAAACCAGCCCTCCCACTCACAGCCAGCTGCCTGTTTTCTCTCTCTCTCTCAGTTCTGTCTGCTCTGACTAAATTCTCTCTCAGCTCTGCCCTAGCCCCTCCTCTTCCTGTTCCACCCTTCCTGCTCCATGTGATTTAGACTCGTGACTCAGGTTTCTATGTAATATAAGCAGGTCACATGGGTCTATTAATGGATGGGAAAGATCTTCCCATTAAGAAGCAAAATTACATTGACAATAAGCAAAAATACATTATGAATGTACTATTGCCCTGAGCCTTCTTTTCTCCAGGCTAAAACATGCCCATTTTTTTTTAAACTAGTTGGAGCTATGACTCCCTAGCAACAGAGAAGAGAGCCAATTATGGATTAATGCCATATGACATGTATTCAAGACTCTTCATCATCCTGGTTACTTCTCCAGTTTATCAGTACCCTTAAACTGAGGTCCCCAGAACTGAACACAGATACTTCAAAGGAGATCTGACAAGGGCAGAGTACAGTGGGACGATCCTGTAAATTGCTAATCCTGTAAACTTCTTGTAGTTGTTGATGAGTCACATCTCACTCTCCATGACCTCATTTGAGGTTTTCTTGGCAAAAATACTGGAGTGGTTTGCCTTTTCCAGCTCATTTTGCAGATGAGGAAACTGAGGCAAATAGGGTTAAGTAACTTGCCCAGGGTCGCACAGCTAGTAAATGTCTGTGTCAGGATTTGAACTCAAGTCTTCCTCACTCCAGGCCCAGTGATCTATCTACTGTACCACCTAGTTGCCCTTAATTCTGTAAACTTTATCCCTCCCAAGGTAGCCCAAGATTATATTTGCTTTTTTGGCTGTCATATCATGCTTCTAACTCATTGGGTCTGCAGCCCACTAAAACTCTCAAATCTTTTTCAGAGCTGTTGTCTAAACATGGACTTGTGAATACTGTACCTCATATTGTACTTGTGAAGCTAATTATTTTTTGGTACCTAGGTTTTATATTTATTCTGGATTTCAACTTATTAGATTCAGCCCAATACTCTGAAAACTTGTCAAGGTCTTTTTGAACCTTGACTTTATCTTCCAGTATGTTACTTAACTCTCCTTATCTACAAATTTGATGAGCATTCGATTTATTCCTTTATCCAAGTCATTGATAAAAATGCTAGACAACACACAGATAAGCACAGAGCCCTGGGACACCCCACTAGAGACCTCCTTTCACTCTCTGAGTCTAGCCATCCAACCAGTTCTGAATCCATCTACATCTCTCCAACCCTTTTGGTTGTTCTCAACCTTCCTCAGTACTCTCAGCTTATTTGGGGCATCTTAATTACTCCTATAGTAATCCTCTTTTATCTGAACCTGCTTCCTTATTCTTTGTTGTTGTTCAGTCAAGTCCAACTCTTTGTGACCTTGTGGACCATACTGTCCGTGGGGTTTTCTTGGCAAAGATACTGAAGTAGTTTGCCATTTACTTCTCTAGTGGATTGAGACAAACAGAGGTTAAGTGACTTGACCAAGGTCATACAGCTAGTGTCTGATATTGGATTTGACCTCAGGTCTTCCTGACTCCAGGCCTCATGCTCTATCCCCAGAGCCACTATCTGCTTCATTCCTTATTCTACACATTTATTTTTAATATCTAAGATAATTATTGCATTCCTAGTGCATCCACATTGGTCTCTTTTGACAAATACCATTTTTCCTCTTTTTCCTTTGTCTCTAGAATTTCATTCTTGAGCATTTTCCTTACTTCTTGGGTTGACTTTTCTGAATTATTTTCATCCATGGGTTCCTACATGTCTTGCCTTTGAACTCTTAGAAATGTATTTTTCCAAAATCCAGGGTGCATGCCAGACCATACCTGGAGGGTGTTCACTTCCCTATATTCCCATTATTTCCACATCCTAAGGTAATCAGTAATCAGTTCCTCCAAGTTCATGAGAATCAGATCAAGAAGAGAATTTTCCCATTTAGGATTTTTTTTACCTGTTCAAAGCTGAAATTATCATGAAGACAACTCAGAAGGTTATTAGCTTCTTTGCTTTTGGCAGAAAACTCCAAAATATTTCCAAATAACTGAAGCTCCCGTCATTACTGTATTTTTCCTCTGTGTCATGTTTGTGATCTATCTCCCAAACTTCCTTCTGTTTCCTCTTTCTGGTGAGGTGATCTATGGTATACTCCAGAAATAAAATTATTTCAGTGTCTCCCTCCATGAACCTTCACTCAAATATTCTCTTGTATCCCCACCTCTGGTTCCTGGATTTCCTCACATGAGTACACCTCAATATACAATGTTTCCTCTTCCCTTTTACATACCCTTTGTCTTTTGAATTAGATATACCCCTCCAGAGTTATGATCCAGTCCTAAATTTCAGTGGTACCTATGAGTTCAATTTTGTCTCCTACCATTAGGACCTCTAGTTTTTCTTGTTTGTTGACTAAATTTTAAATCTTCTCACCCCCCTTCCCGCATCCTTTTTAATTTAAAGTTCTTTTGATTAGGTTTGTAAGACATCAAAGACATTCTTATCAACCTCTATTCAGTCTACCCCATTTGACCAGTAATATATCATCCCTACATTTTAAGCCATAGTTCAAATCATATTCTCAGGTAGCACCTTCTTAACCAGCTGTTCACTTCTCAAATTATATTTTTCTCTTCTGCATCATTTGCCGTAAGAAAAACACAACTTATGCTCCTTTGGTCTTCAGTTTCTTATCTCAGATTTAATTATGGTTGCCAGTATTTCATAGGGCTCTTTTAGCAGTCCCATTTGTGCCCACATGAACCACCAGATATGGGTAGTCATCATCCAAGGATAAGTCTTGGGAAATACCCTGTTATATCTAGGATACATGCTCTTAGAAAATAACACTTCTCTATTATTGTTATCTGTTTAACAAATTGCTGCCTCAGTATCCCTGAGAAGGGAATCACCAGCTCCTACTTCTCTTCTTTCTTTGACCCCTACTGAAGGATCTCTCACTTGGGAGATTCTATGGTTCCACTATATGATTCTTTGGAGAAAAAGTACTTTCTTCTTCCTCAGAACATCTAACTCTCTCCTCATCAAGCAGAGCCTCTGGGTGTGGGAAAATTGGGACATTAATGTACTGTGTTGGTGGAATATTCAACATTCTGGGAGCAGTTTGAAACTATAACTAGAAGGTTATCAAATTGTGTATATTCTTTGACCCAGCAATACCACTACTAAGAATATATTCCACAGAGATTTAAAAAAAGAAAAGAAAAGGAAAAGGACTTACATGTACAAAAATATCTATAGCAGGTCTTTTTGTGGTGGGAAAGAATTGTAAATTGAAGGGATGCCCAGCAATTGGGGAATGACTGAAGAAGTTGTGGTATGTTATTATAATGGTGCTATTGTGCTATAAGAATTGATGAGCAGGAGGGTTTCAGAAAAACTAGGGAAGACTTATATGAACTGATGCAAAGGGAAGTGAGCAGAACCAGGAAAGCATTGTACGTAGTAATAACACTATTGTACAATGATCAACTGTAAATGATTTAACTCTTCTCAGCAATACAATGATCCAAGACAATTCTGAAGGACTTATGATCAAAAATGTTATCCACCTCCAGAGAAAGAACTGATGGAGTAAAAATGAAGATCAAAGCATACTTTTTTAAACTTTATTTTTCTTCGTATTTTTTATTGGGTTTTTTGTCTATATTTTCTTTCACATGTAACATGGCTAATGTGGGGATATGTTTTGCATGACTGAACATGTATAGTCTGTATCAAATGACTTGCCTTCTCAGAATTTGGACCTCAAAATTTAAAAAATTTAAAAAAATTGTTTCTACACGTAATTAGAAAAAACATTTTACAATTTAAAAAAGAAAATAAAAAGAACCTCAAATCTATTTCCAAGACTTAATTGTGCTGTTGTCCTTTTCTCCTCCTTTTCTTTTCTGTGTAACATCTCTTCCAACTTCCTAAGAAGGTTCAAGTCTCCCCTCCTTCATCTAAGATGTCTTTCTACTAATCTTCTATTGAAACTTCACTCTTGCTTCCATTAAAAACCTGGGATGTGGCAAGGCATTCTTCAAGTCCCTTCTAGTTTCTCCTTCAGAAAGAACAGCCTACACTTGGAATACAGATAACAATCACTTATCTGTGGCAAAATAAAAGTATTACACAGTTGGTGTAAGTCACTGCACAGTTTCTCATACTCTATATACTGTCTGAGATGTTCAGCCATTTTTTTAAACTAGATATATATGGATGGATATTCACACCTAAACTAGCACTTTGCTGGCCAGTAATAGTCGTTTGGGGACCAATCCCAGCTTCAGTCTTACGGGGACAATCATATTAAGCTCTAATTTCATCCTGCATACTACACTGAATGGCCTTCCTAAAATACAACTTTCATTGTTCCTTTCCCTTGCTCAAACACCTTCAATGGCTTTATTTAAATAAAATTCAAATTCCTTCATCCCAATTTACCTCTGTAACTCCACTACATGAATGGTTTACTCCAGCTAGACTTGAAAACTTTCCATGTCTCTGAATCTTTGCACATACAGTTCTCCTTCCCTGGGAATGCTCTTAGACTTCTTCCTTGCCTATCTGTCTCATCCTTCAACACAACTTGGGTCTCAATTCCATGAGCTTCTCAGTCTTTTTAGATCATAGTGTTCTTTCCTCAGTTTCTTCATCTGTAAAATGAGGGGAGATTGGACCAGATGATCTCCAAACTCTTTTGGCCCCAGCATTCCAATTCTATGATTCTCTGTATTTTTATAGCATGAATTGTCTGTAATTCATCATTCAGTACTTAGCTACATGTACTTTAAGAATCTGTACTCATTCTACCCACACAGACCTGCCTCTTCACATTGTTGTAGGTTTTTTTTTAGTTGCCATGGCTTACACAATTTATCATCTGTGCCTAACTCTCCAGTGATGAGTCTTCACCTTAGCCTGACTTTTGGTGGTGTTCACATGTGCAGGTGATCCCATGCACATACAGAGGGACACCAAGTCTATACGTGAAACCTTTCAAGCTTGGTACTCTATTGATACACCTTTTAGGAGCTCAGGGTTAGCTTAATCCCATGATAAGTTTCTGGGGTAGAACTTTAGTTTTATATCTTTGTATGTTTGTGTGTTGCCTCTCCAATTACATTATAAACTCCAAGAGGACTTGTTCCCTCTAAGAGGGAACATTTCTTGGTGTACTGCACAACATGCAGCAAATAATAAACTCTTGATGAACATTTGTAGGTTGATTAATAAAGCCTCAAGGTCATCTGGGACTTAAGGATTCTCCTAGCAACGGTAATTTTGTTCATTTAACGTGATTATTCATGTAACATTGGCAGATGACCTGGCAGATGACTCTGGGCCTCAGTTTTCTTCTCGGTTAAGTGGGAAGGGTGGATTCATTGATCTCTAAGATCATTTCTATTTAAAAATCCTTTGATCCTATGTGGATAGAGATGGCTCAATGATCTTTCTCTTCCTTTAGAGGTCCAACTGGTATCTCTTTCCATTTTCACAAAGACCAAATTAACATTGCAAATATTCAAATTATCTTCTGCACAGTGAGTGTCCCACTCTCATTGTAAATAATGCTTTGATTTTCCTGAGGATTTTTCACCTAAGTACTTATTTGGCTGTTCTTGGTGATACCAGAATATCAGTATTTTATCTTGTTTTTGTACATAAGAGAATGTAAGGTCAATGTCAGCTAATGCTATCGACAGTGACTCGCAAAGATGGGAACTCATTTGAGTTTCAGATTTCATGTATGATTTAATTTACCAAACATTTTTTAAGTTCCTACTCTATGCAAGGTACTATGTGCTAGTGCTGGACTCAGAGCCAAAAATTAAACTGTTCCTGTCCTCAAGGAGCTTGTGCTCTACTGGGGGAGATGTGACATGTATAAAGATAAGTAAATACACATATACAGGGATATAGTAAAGCTCACATGAGATAATATGTTTCAAGCACTTTTGAAATCTTAAAAGACTATAAAAATGGCAATCATCTTCATCATTAGCCTCCAGGCACCAGGCCTCCAGTCTGGCGAACACTTAATTCTTTGAACCTTCTACTACACTCTTGCTAAGCTAAGTCAATAGAACAAATGGTTTCCCCCACCCCCCACTTAATAGTATTTTATCTTTTCCAATTACTTGTAAAGATAATTTTCAACATTTACTTTTATAAGATTTTAAGTTCCAAATTTCCCCCCCTCCCTTCCTCTCTCTCACTCTTCCACAAGATGGCAAAAAATCTGATAGAGGCTAAACATGTACAATCATATTAAACATATTTCCACATTAGTCATGTTGTGAAAGAAGAATCCAAAACATGAGAAAGAAAAAACAAATGAACAAAAAAAGGGAGAAAATAGTCTGCTTCGATCTGCATTCAAACTCCCTAGTTCTTTCTCTGGATGAGGATGGCATTTTCCACTGTGAGTCTTTTGGAGCTGAATCAGATCCCTGCATTGCTGAGAAGAGCCAAGTCTATGAAAGCTGGTCATTGAACAATGTTGTTCTTACTGTGTACAGTGTTCTCCTGGTTCTGCTCACTGCACTCAGCATCAGTTCATGCAAGTCTTTCCAGGTTTTTCTGAAATCCATCTCTTCATCATTTTTTATAGCAGAATAGTATTCTATTACATTCATATGCCACAACTTGTTCAGCCATTCCCCAGTTGATGGGTATCCCCTCAATTTCTAATTCTTTGCCACCCCAAAAAGAGCTGCTATAAATGTTTTTCCATTTTTTTATGATCTCTTTGAGATATAGATCAATAGAGCAAATGGTAAAGAATCAGGTTCTCCAGGAAAACAAAAGCATTTAATCTGTATTATTAACCCTTCATTAAGTCTAAACAATCAACACAGTAGTAAATCAAGACCTGAACTGATTTATAAATTGCCAATGTGTGAGGTATAAACGCTCACACTGAAAATTTAGCAATCATCTCTTGAAAGGAGCTTAGAGCTTGTTCTAACACACCCTTGCATGTATCCAGAGTACTTTCAAGAGTGTTAGGGACCATGTGTGGGGAGCAGGATCAGTAACAGCCTCTGTTCAAGGGGAAATCTGATTCTGGCTTTGAAGAAAGTCAGGGCTTTTATAAGGCTAAGGAAGCAATGTACTCCACATAGAGACAATCACATTGCAAAAGGGGAAGGTGGAAAATAGACTGTCACATAGGAAAAACAACTAACAGTCATTTGGACTAGAAAGGAGTGAAGGGAAGTAAAATAACATGACTAGGAAAGTAGTTAGGAAGGAGAGTACAATAACATGACATTCAAATTCATCGATTCAGAATCACTTGTTGGATTTAGACCTGCAATGCACCTTACACATGATCAATTTATTCATCTGAGAAGGTAGCTAAGGCTCAGAGAGGAAAAGGAAGTTCTCTAGGGTTAAACATACAACTTTATAATCTAAATCCAGAGTACTTTTATGCCATTTGGTAATTTGGATCCAAAACGTGTCTGTATATTATTATGTGAATGCGAAAATCGGATCACAAGGGTAATTGCTTTATTCATTTTCAGAGAGTAAAGCAAAGAAAGTCACATGTAATTTCGTAGAGAATTCTGGGGAAAGGGGAAGGCCCTGGCGGGTAGGGAGGTAAGACTGGGTGTGCTCATTCAGACTTGCAGCTGACTCCCTCTTTTGTTGATTCCTGGTATTGCCTCACAGAGAGTAACCTTAGAAGGACTCAGGGTCTGCATGCACTTTCTGTGACAGACATACCTGACTTTTTCTGTCTCTATATTTGGTGCTGCTGCCTCTTCACCTTCCCTTTGCCCTTTGCAATGGGAACTGTGTGTCAGAACAGACATTAATAATCAAGTCAGTTCTGACATTCAGTGAGTGCTCAGGGAAGGTTTTCCGAAGATAGACACACTTGTTTCTTTCTGATCTGTAGCTGAGGGGAGTCAGACATTTGGCGTGATCTGCAGTAAGGAGGAGCTTTGTTCCTAGGAAAGCACAGACACTCGGCGAAGAGATGGGAGAATGCTGGTCTGAGAAGTCTTAATGTGTCAAGTCTTCACTGATACCAGAGAGAAGTCCAAGCATAGACCTAAAATATTAAGGCAGTAAGAAGAAAGCCCTGCCAAGGAATCACAAACAGCTTTTCAGAGGCTCCAATTTGCTGAGTGTTTTTTAACATATGAAATTCAATGGCATATGATGAATTTTCAGTCTTTCTTGAAAGGATGGCACATGGTATAGTGGAAAGAGTCACTGATTTGGAGTATACCTCCAACAGCAGCCTTGCAGCTATGGGAAAATGATACTCTTTGATTTTTATTTTCCTCATCTGTAAAATGGAGATGATACCACTTGTGGTACCTACTTCAAAGGATTATTGTGAGGGTCAAAGGTGCCATAGTTTATAGAATGGTAGAAAAGCATGTTGAGCTTAGAGCCACATGATCTGAGTTCAAATCCTAACTCTGTCACTGAGTACCTGTGTGACATTGGATAAATCACTTAACCTTCCTGTGTCTCAGTCTCCTAACTTGTAAAATGAGGGAATTGGACTAGATGGCCTCTTAAGTCTCTTCTAGCTATAAATCTACGATGCTATGTGTAGAAGAAAAAAAAACTTAACGCATTATATAAGTATGATCTATTATCCTTTTCCTTAAGGGGGGACAGGCTAAATTTGGGAAACTATGCTTCTTATTTTATATGATTTATTTGGACAGGCATCTAATACTTGCCACTCCCAGAACACTCATTTGACTTTCTGGGTAAACAAAACAGTTGCTATCAGTTGGGAACCAAATACTGTTAATGGAAAAAGGGGAGAATATAGTGAAGGGCAGATTGGGATGTTAAAATTGATGACAGGCTTGGTCATATCACGTCACAAATTAAGTTGACAAATTCTTTTTTTGCATTAAGTAGTTATTATGGCAAAGCCTGCAGAGGCAGCGTGGAATAGTGGCTAGACACTGAGTCTTGAGGACTGGAAGACTTGGAACTATAGCCTGTCTCTGACACATACAGATGAGGTGACCCTGAACAAATCACAACCTCCCGATTCTCCAAATCTCTAAGGCCATCAGAAAGGATGCCACTTTATATTGGTAGCAGTTTCCTTACCTGGGAGTCCTTTATACCAATGGAAGCACAGGAAATCCCTATCCTGTTTTGTAAAATCTGGTATCTGAAAAGGCTATTTGAAAAGGTATTTGAAACTCTGCCCTTTCATAATTATTAAACCTTTTTTATGGAATCAAAATTAATTTTGCCTGACAGACTGTCTCAGTGCTTTTCACTCTAATTCTAGCTTCATCCTTAAGGGAGATAGTACTAGGTTTTCTTCCCACTTCTTTTTTTCTTGGTATACAAGACTTCCCAACTTAGACACAACAGTCCTTTCCCCAAACATTCTCAAACCTTCTGATCAAACAGTATCCAAGTAGATCTGTTTCTCTCTACTGTCCTCGATGGCAGCCACTATCATCACCTGTTGTTAGGGGGGCATTTAATAGCAGATTTATCTTGGGTGCATTGCTTAGTCTCTGGGAGCCTGTCTATGAGTGTGGTAATGTTTATATTATGACCTGTACCAAAGATTGGTGTGAGGAAAGCCCACTGAAGTTTACAGAGGACCTCCCAAACATGAGCTATTGTTTTTGACCACCACCAACTTATGATAGAAAGAGGACTGGATTTTTGCTTAGGAGATCAAGGCTGTAGTCCTGGTTGTGTTTTTTCCTGTGTAGCCTTGGGTAAGTCACTGAAACTCTCATAACCCATTTCCTTAGCTGAAAAACTGGGGTAATTAATAATATTTGCACTACCCTACTTCACAGGATTATTGTGAGGAACAAGACATTACATGCTAGAGGACTCATGATGAAGCAGGCTACCCATCTCTTCACAGAGAGGTAGTAGACTCAGGGTACGACCTGAGACGTACATATTTTGCCATATAGCTGATTCAGAAATTTGTTTTGTTTGAAAATTCCTGTTTGTTACAGAGGTTTTTGTTTTGTTTTGGTGAGGTGGGGGAGAGAAAATGGGTTTTTGTTCATTGGAAAATACGCCATTAAGAAAGGAATAACATGTAAAACATATTTTTCAGTATTTGAAGGATGCATACTGTCAGCAGTGTTGGCATTGATGCAGATGACAATGAGTGCTTTTGTAGGTTGCTGTGACCAAGAAAATCGTCATCTGGAAGCCATCTGGTGATGGTCCTTTTAGGCTGGAGTTCTCATGACGGGAGGCTTCTTGCTAGAACTGCTATCTCTAACTTATGCTCAAGGCTCCTGCCTGCTTCTTGAGAGATGACTTCCCCCAGAAGCTCTGTGTGACCTGGCTTCTCTTTTTGGTTGTAACATTGATTTGTGTGATAATCTTTAAGTCTTTTCAACTTTGGGCCTCCTTTCTCCATCTGTAAAATTGTACGTCACTATCCTACCGGTACATACTTGAAGGAGGTGAAAGAAGGTGACTGCCAAACACTCTGACCTCCTTGGAAGCTTCCTGGTTACTTGACAACAAAGCAGTCCTTGGTGATCCACTTTGTAATTTTCAAGTGGACCCTTATTTTCATTCTTCACAGGATGCTGTGAGATATGCTGTAGCAAAGTGGATAGACGACAGCACTGGTCTTGGAGTGCAGAAGGGCTGGGTTTGAATCCTGCCTCCATATATACTGGCTGAATGACCCCGGGCAAGTCACTTATGGGAAAGGAACAAACATAGTATGTTGCAAGCACTGTGCTAAGTGCTTTACAAACATTATCTCATTTGATCCTCACAACAACCCTGCAAGTGCTATTACAGTCCCCATCTTACAGATGAGAAAACTGAGGCAGAGAGAAGTTAAGTGATTTGCCCAGGGTCACACAGGTAATAAGTGTCTGGGGCCAGGTTTGAACTAAGATATTCCCAACTGACTTCTAGCACCCTATCCACTGAGCCACCTAGCTGCTACTAAGTGTTCTAGGCAGCTAAGAGAATTAAATTTCAAAGGCATTACTGATCTGCACTGGGTGAAGGCAGATGAAATTATACATTAAAAAAGAATGCTAACAAAAGACCAGGTTGGTAAATATAGCACATGGCCTACACACTAGTCACCGGCACGGAACTTAAATTACTTTTTTAGAGTAGCCACATAATGGTCAAAAAGTCATAATAGCAACTTTATTTTGAAGTGATTTCTGAGAATGAAGATCTTTAACATGTGGGACAGCACACTAAGGTGATGTCAGCAATGGGAGACAGTAGAACAAAAAGATCAGCTTTTTTCTTTTTTAGATATTGTTGAAATGGAAAAAAGATTTAGAAGATAAAGTGGCAATGGGCACCATTTAGTGTGTACAATATAGTTGTGAAATAAAAGTTTTTGACAAGAAATACAGCTCATTTTCTCCCGTTTAGAAGAGAAGAGGTTTATGAAGGTATAAAATTAATGTTATTCAATCCTATAGTCTTTTAACCTTTCAGATACAGTTAGTGACTGTGCCTAAGATGCTGGCATGATCGTACTGATCTCAAGAGAATGTGGCATTTTCCCAAACGGCCTGTGGGGAAACTTGTTTTTTCTTTTATTTTCTTCTTTTGCTCAGGAGCAGTATTAGCAGTAGCTCGTTGTCACTAAGAACTCTGACAAATGGCCCATATTCACAGTATTCTACCTAGCTTGCTCTGTTGGAAATTTTAGCCCATGGAAATGAATTCTGGCAGAATGGTGGAGACTCACCAGGCCCTTCCCCCTTCAAATCAGCTGAAGATAAAGAGTGTAACATGGATAACCACCGCTTCACTCTGCATGAGCCACTTGGAAACAGTCACATTGTGGAGGGGAAGGGGCATAGAGGACATCATCAAAGAATTATTTACAAAGAAGGTGGGCTGGACATGTGAAGACAGCAGAGTCCATGTACTTGACTAGTGTCCTTTCAGTGACAAGAATTTAAGGAAAGGTCCTAACATGTCAGGTGGATTGTAGCGGGTTTTCAGTGGGATGTGGAGAGATGTTACATAGGACGGGCAAGCATGGATGGATTATGATCTGCATCACTGGAGAGCTTGGAGGAGGTGGACAAGGATGGTGAGATAGTTCAATCTAAATCCTGTTTGTTCCTTGGGATTTAAGGATAACCCGTGTGTGGTGTTTTCCTTAGGGTGGCTCGACATTACTTTAATAGCAGATCAGAGGAGAAAAGGATTCTGTCCTCCGGCCCTCCCATTCACTGTTCTCTATCTCTCTATGTAACAGTTTTAGCTGGAGAGAACAGCAAAGAGCCCTTTCAGAGTGGCAGCACAGCAACGCTGGACCTCAGGAGAAGAGCCATAAGATAAAAACCTAATCCTGAAGCTACTCACTCTTATTTTGACAGCGTATCATAATGTGCATTGCATAAAACATTACTCAACTTAGGTCTTACAAGTTACTGTTTAAATTGACTAACCTCCTAAGACATAAGTTCTTGAATACTTCCCAGGATGGAACTGGTTTCTTGCTAAGGTTCATGTCGCAACCACCAATATGAATGGGCCAGCTTACTTGGTAAGGGGCCATTTGTCTCCCTGAGGGCTGTAACTGAGTTAAGAAACAAAGGACTTAGGGAACCTACAAATTATGTTACACAAACCATAAAGTGACATGGTAAATCCATAAAATACTATCTGAGAGTGACCACCACCGTGTTGCTGGCTGACGAGGTGAAGTGTGTCACTGAGACACCTCCATCTGTAAACGAGGTACGATGATTATTCTTCATAAACCAGACTGTGAATTACAGAGGAATTCCCTAGGGATGATCATCCTAGACGGTGATCCAGTTCAGCATGTTGGTACCACTGTAGTAAGTTCATGGAATAGCATAACAGAGGAGAAAAGCGTATTCTGTCCTCTGGTCACCCCAACCACTGTTCTCTATATCTACTTGTAGCAAGTTCACCTGGAGAGAATTGCCCTTACACCTGGATCCCTTAAGGTGGTACAGTTGCAGGAGAGGTCTGATTACATCAGTGCATCTCCTCCTTGTGAGTCTGAAAAAACAAAGGGAAAGAGTGCTATATTAGAAGCCTTAAAGAAATCATGAAAAATCAATCATTTTCCTGCCAGTATGTGCAATATATGCTGGCAGGAAAAGGTAAAATCAGACTTAGAGGCTTGGTGTATATGATTCACATATGAAGGATTTAAAAATAAAACATTTCACATGAAACAGTTCCCATATAAATCTATGCAGAAAAATGACAGGACTACCTGAAAAGATTTCATCTATTTGTTATGTAATGTTCTGAAACATACTGAAAGTCAATGAAAGGCAAAGTTTACCATGGATAATCCCAACTTAATTTTACCTATTAGCATCAACTGTTTTCTCTCCTCCAAAAGGATCAGTCACTGAAATTTTTAGCTGCAAAGTGGTTCTTGCCTGGTGTAAGTTTATCTCCTGTCTTTACCAAAGTTCTCCCTCCCAATCTTCAACTGTTAGAATCCCTTGCTTCCTTTAAGATTCATCTCAAAAGACACATCCTCCAAGAGGCCTTTCCTGGTCACCCCCCAGAGGCTCATGCCATCATGTCTTAGGGCAGCTAGGTAGCACAATGGATCGAGCTTTGGGCCTGGAGTCAGGAAAACCCAAGTTCAAATTTAGCCTCACTTACTAGCTGTGTGACTGTGGGCAAATCATTGCCTGCCTCAGTTTCCTCAATGGTAAATGGGGATACCTATGTCGTGAGGATCAAATGAGATATTATTTGTAAAGGGTTTAGCACAATGCCTGGCATAGAATAGATGCCATATAAATGTTTATTCTTTTCCCTTCTAAGATTACCTGTCCTCTACACTGTATTTATCTTGTATGTTCTGATTTATCTATGTTGTTTCCCCCACTGGAATATACATTCTTTGAGAGAAGGGATGATTTTTGCTTTTTTTCTTTAAATCCCCAGTGGTTGGCACAGTGCCTAGCACATATTAGACATTTAAGAAATACTTTTTGATTGATTGGAAGGATGACCAACAAGCAGAAGAGCCAAAATGCATCTAAGACTAAGAGATACAAAAGGCCACTAAATATTATACAGTGACTGTGTGTTTTTAAATCATATTTTTAAACAATTCAGTATGAGGGGAGGGAGGAAATAAGTATTTATTAGGCATCTATGTGCCAAGCACTGTTCTAGGTACTTTACATATATTATCTCATTTGATTGTCATGATAACACTGGGATGTAGGATGCTATTATCCATATTTTACAGTTGAAAACACTGAAGTGGACAGAGCTTAAGGGACTTGCCCAGAATTACACAGCTAGTAAGTATGTGAAGCCAAATTTGAATGCAAGTCTTCCTGACTCCAGGTCTAGAGCTCTGTCCACTGTGCCACCCAGATATCCCTACCTGTGGTAGAGATGAGGGAAGGAAGTGTTGAATTTTAGGTGATCTATTTCTTTTCATATCCAAAACTTTATAAGCAATGTCTTAAAAGTCCTATCAATCAATCAGTCAATCAAGGATTATTTATTAAATGACTACTATGTGCAATTTCTTCCACCTTTCCCTTCTTGTTCCTCATTGAAACTTCAAGTCATCCCTTTGTAGTCATCCCTCAGCAAGCTCTTCTCTCTAAGGGTCACTCCATCAGTCTTTATTGCCTGTCCAGACTGTAAAAAGCATCTGTAACTTTTCAGATTATCCACCTACCTTTCTCAGAGTCCAATGCCTGGCTCACAGTCTTTGTCTCCTCCACTCCTCCAAATCCCTGTCATTATCCAGGGGATCCAGAAATCCCCTTCAACATCCTGGCCTCCCAGCACTTCAACTTCCTACAACCTAAGACCTGTCCCTTCACTCCACCTCATCACACCAAGGGACAGTCACATCTTAGACCTCACTCATGAAGAATACAGATGTCTCTGTGAGTGATCTTGACCTCTGAAGTATCTTTTTCTGTGAAGTTCCAAGCCTTCCTTCCATCTCTCACTCTGCCTCACTATTCCTCTCCCTCACCACTACCTCCAGATCTTTCACCCCATTCATTCTCCTCAAATCATTTCCCTGATGTCATGGTCCTCTTCGAAAATGAAGGACAAACGTAACAACTTGAAAGAGCCTGCCTTTCTAATCTTATTCCAGTGATGTAATGGGGGCACCACAAATCTATCCAATCTCAGCTGTACTGTAACTGCAATGAATCAACCCTGTCATTTTTCCCTGATTTATTCTCAACAACCTTCCAGTTTTTCTCTCCAAGGCACTTAAATAACCCCTTTTTCCTGATCCCTTTTCAAGTGGTGGGCTTTGATCCCCACTTTCCTGAGAAAAGAGGAATTCCACTTGAGTGCTCTCTGTTACTCTATTGCATACATCAGCTTCATGATGTAGTGCTGGGTTGGCAGTAAGAGGACCTATGACCAGAATCTGCCTCCACCACTTACTTCCCTGATGACACTGGATAAGTCACTTAACCTCTGTGGGCCTCAGTTTCCTTGTCTATCAAATGTAGGGGCTGGACTAAATCATTGGTGTCTACTTCAAATAGAAAGGATCTAGCACAGTGTCTTAGAAAGCTACAAATTAACATTATCTATGTTGTACTAAATTTTTATTACTTTTGTTAAATATTTCCCAATTACATTTTGATCTAGTTAAGGTAGTACTGGAGAGTTTGACACCTCTGGATTAGATGATCCTGAGGATCACTTCCAAATTGTTGTGTTCATCCTTCATTCTTGCAGACGACTATGACGTCAGGGAGATGATGATATGACCTGCAGCTGACTTTGATTTGAGTGAGGGAGAGCTGTGCAAGGTTACCAGCCTCACTTTATCCTCCAGAGCCATCTGGGTCCAGTGGCCAGGTGGCCCAGGATATAATGGGAGACTCTTGCATTTTTAGCTAAGGCCTTTTTAGGTACTCATTTAGAGTGAGGTAGTGCCCATTCAGTGAATAGGCCTCTTTAAGAAGTGAGTCAAGGGATGGCCCCTTTAATTAGAAAAAAAAAATCAGTTTCAGAGGGGAAGACCCTGAGAGTTTGCTGTTCCAAAGAGAAACAGGTACTATAGACATTTGAGGAAGGGGTGGTCCTTCTCTTTTCAAGGCCAACCCTCCTATCTGTTCCCTTCCTCCTCTTCAATCTCTTCTGACACACTGACTCCTTCCTTGCTGTCCACAATCATGCCCAGGTCTTTTCTCCTCTCTAAAAAGCATTTGACCCTACCATCCCCTCAAGCTTCCCCCTTCTCAGTCATACTGCTACACAGAGGGGTCTAAACTTGCTGCTTCATTTCCTCACTGCAACCTTTCAACCCCTTTGCAATCTGGCCTCTGATCTCTCCATGTAACTGAAGCTGCTGTCACCTGGGTTAGCAATGTCTAGCAAGCTGCTAAATCCAAAGGTGTTTTCTCAGTGCTCATCCTCTTTGCTAATCGGCTGCTTTTGACAGTTTACCATCCACTCCTGTTGCATAATCTTTTCTGATTCTCTTCCTTCCTGTCTGACTGCTCAGCCTCTGCTGGATCATTATTCATTTCCTGTTCACTCAGCATGAGTGTCTCCCAAGGCTGTGCTAGACCTTCTTCATTCCCTTAATGGCTTGATCAGTTCCTAGAGGTTCTGTTATCTCTTTACAGATGATTCTGAAATCTATACATCTAACCCTAACCTCTCTCCTGAACATTAGTCATCTGTGGTCATCTGCCTCCTGGAGAAGGACAGCATATTGGACCTAGGAGCTGGGCTTGGTGTAGGGAAGGCTCCCTTTCAGTCACCATCTCAGAAATCTACAAGATGGATGACAATGCATGAGTTACACAACTGCCTTCAGTCTGTTTCATCTATAGTACTATATAGAACTAGTACTTCACGTGATTTTTGTGAGGACCAAATGAGGTAAGAGACATGTAAAAACACTGCAGACCTTAAAAAGCACCATATAAATTCCAGTTGCTATTATCAGCATGGTAGATAGAATGCCAGATCTGGAGGCAGGGAGACCTAAGTTCAAATGTGGCCTCAGACAGTAACTAGCTACCTGGCTATTCACTTAACCTTGTTGGCCTCAGTTTTCTCATCTGTAAAATGAGCTGGAGAAGGAAATGGCAAACCACTCCAGTATCTTTGCCAAGAAAATCCCAAACAGGGTCACAAAGAGTTAGACATGACTGAATGAACAACAATGACCATCTCTCCACTTGGATGTCCTGTCAGCAGTTCAAACTCAGCAAGACACAAAATGGAACACACTGGCCCTCATAAAGCCATTCCTTTTCCAAACTTCCCTACTTTGGTTGAGGACATCATCTTCCTTCTATTTTCCCAGGTTCACAATTTTTCCCTCTTGGCCATCAAATCCATGGCCAAATCTTGTCAAATTTTTAACTCCAAATTCCTTGCATCCTTCCCATTCTCTCAACTGGCACCTCTTACCTCTTCATCCTTCACCTTTCACATAGCTATCAACTTGATATTCCTAAAAAGCAGGTCTATGACACTTTCCTGCAGAAAAATCTTGAGTGCCTCCCTACTATCTCTATGATAAACTTCTAACAGCTCAGTGTAACATTTAGAACCTTCTGTAATAGGGATCTCATCTAGCTTTCCAGATTTCCCTTCATTTGACTTTTACTTACCCAAACTGACTTACAGTTGCCATGCCTGGAATGCATTCCCTCCTCACCTCTACCATTAAGGATCATCAGGTCCCTTCAATGTTCACCTTATGTGCCCCCTCTTTTCCTGAGCTCCCAGTTCTTAGTGCTTTTTCCCTTCACATATTCTCCAGAATTTATTTATCTGTTTATATCCCTAGGAGAACATACACTCCTTAAGGGCAGGGACTATTTTTTTTTTATCTTTGTACCCTCAGTGCTTACTCAGCCCAATATTTTGCATGTGGAAAGGGTAAATAAAACATTTTCTGAACTAAATTAAATATTTCTTTTGTTTTCCTTACTTGGCCTTAATCCACACATACACAGTGCCTAGTATATGATAGGAGCTCAAGTATCACATTGGTCCATAGAGATACCATGCATTTTTCTCAAATTTGGCTTGTATAAAACCTGAGAGTAGTGTAATTCTTTGTAGTAACACTGTGATTTCAAATGAAATCTCAAAAACCAGGAGGAACTTGGAAAGTTTGATAGTTTTAATAAAAGAACTTTTAGATTCCTGGACCAGTGTTGCTGGTCAGTGAGTTATTGTGAGGCTAGAGGTAACCATATCTGGGGAGGGGGGAATCTGGCTGAAAGGAGGATTAGTGTTAAGATACAATTATGAATATAAAATTTTAAAAGCAGTTATCAATTATACTTTACCAACAGAAGGGAAGAAGAAAATATTAATGAAAAGAATGAATGTCACTGTATACATGAGAACAAAAATTCAGAATGCTATTTCCAAGGTTAATAAGTATGTATTTTTCTTTGTAAAACAATCAAAACAAAATGGAATTTTGATCAGCCTGTAGCCATTCAATTGACAACCTTAGGAATTGCAAAATCCAGCTAAAAGTGATTGAATGCATTTAGAGCAATCACTGGATGGTGCCAGAGATTTGCAAAGAAGTAGTACATTTAGGTGTAGGAATTATCAATTACCACTCAGTTTTAATTAGAAGATTGTAGACTACCAACTCCTTAGCTATTAGAAAATATACGAGTATCACTTCAGCATTAGAGAAGCAGCCTGGCATAGTGGATAGAGGGACAGACTTTGAAGTCAGGAAGACGTGGGTGACTTCAAGTTCTGCCTATATAACATATACCAGCTATGTGGCCATGGATACGTTGCTCTCAGTGTCTCAGGGCAACTCTCAGACTAGAAGCTGCAGATATATTGCTGATTTGCATTAGGGGAAGAAGTTTTAGTACTTGTTCCTTACAATGATGGAACCAAAGACCCAGACCAACTCTCCCCCCTCCCCTACTCCCCACTCCCAGACCCATCATGTTAACCAAATCAGAAATCCTGATGAAAGACCCTTGCTCTTCAATATCCTTGGCAACACAACTATGAAAGAGATGTGGAAGTTATTCTTGTGATGATACAGTCACAGAAAATAGGGGGAAAAAAGTACCTTGGAGAAATGTTAGATGTACTGGCTGATGGCTGAAAGCTGCCACCAAGGTGAAAAAAAAAGTTTCTAAGAGAAACATTCCCCAAAAGATTATGACATACCCAAAAAGAAGTTGGATGATGAGACTAAAAGGCCAACTGGTTATCAGTCATAGGGAATTAAAAGGCCCTAAGTTCTTCTTCAAAAAAGGGCAATACTAGATCTAAGATTTACTTAAAGGGAATCCAACCCCTCAGCTAAAAAGACTTGAATCATCATAATCAGATCAAATTGGTGTCTATATGGAATGATAACACAGCTTTGTGTCCTTCAAAGACAACCCCCAAAGGCACACCTCATATCATAGACTTTTGTTGGAGGGGTGTCAAATCTTGACAATTAGTGAAAAAATTAAAATGTCACGGGCAGATATTCCATAAGAGTAGATTTTAACTACACAGTAAATGCTAACTTCTACAGTCTGTGATCCATTGCTTAAAAATGTGAAGATGACACATTGTGGATAGACTGGGAAGAAGAGAAAAAACGACAAGTGACAGAGACAAGCAGCAATGATAAAGATGAATAAAACATCTTTATTTGCATTTTAAAAAGGTAATAAAATCCACAGTAAATACATTTTATATGGTTATTTAATTTACTTTTCAGTGTATGCTTATACATATTTTTGTAAGAGTATTAAAATATTTGTACATATATTTCCTTTGAAAGAGATCTCATATTAAAGGAAAGGGGTGTTTAAAAAAATAACAAACCAATATGGTACTTGTTGAATATGAGAGAGAAAAAAATGATACTAGCAGATTAATCCTTGGCATTCTTGAGAGTTTTGAATGCATGGAAAAGGATCATCTCATCAAATGTATTTTTACTTTAGAAAAACTACCCTTTGGTATTAATTTGGGTACATAAGTACAGTTACAATTGGGTCTTTCCACTAACCCCTCCCATCCCATCCCTGGCACTGTTTTTGGGAAAAAAAAGATGACAGGGATGGGAGTACATATCTTTGTCTTCAAATATATTTGAAAAGCTGTCATGTGGAAGAGTGAACTTATTCTAAATTGTTTCCAATGAACACAATTAGGACCTGTAGAAGGAATTTACAGGGAGGCCAATCTCAGTTAAATATAAGGAAGAAATGTTTAATAATTTGAGCTGTTCAAAAATTAAAGTGGATGGACCAGGGGATAATGAACCCTTCAAAGAGAGGCTGTAAGGAATGTTGTCAAATGTGGGAGCAGGAGGCTGAACTAGATGGTCTCTAAGGTTCCTTCCAACTCTATGAGCTTAAGTCTAGTAAGAAAAAGAAATTTACTAGATTTAAGTCGAGTAAAAAAAAATATATCTTTTGTGTATTCATATATCTATATATTTATATATTAAGATTTGGGTCATGTTCTGGAGACTGGCTGATTTGATGGGTGGGTTAATTTGAACCCAGCTAGGTGGGTAAAAGAGGTTTTTAACAAATGGTCTACTAGAGTCCTGATTGTTTCAAAAGCTGCATTTCTTCTGGCATTAATATTTCTACTTTGGTTTCTGGCATGAATAGTTTATTTTTGCACTGGACCGGACAAATTAATTGATACAGAGCTCTAGTTGAGGAAATTCCTCCTTTCTACCAAGGCAGATCAGCAGCTACTTTGCAATTTATACTCTTAAGAGAGTTGCCTGGGGCAATGAGAGATTAAGTGACTTGCCCAGAGTCACACAGCCAGTCTGCATCTGAAATGGGACTTGATCCCACCAAGGTCTTGCTGGTTCTGTCACCCTGACCTTGATGCTAGACTGAGGAAACAAAAATAATTTACTTGTACTGGAGGAGATCCTAGAGCACTTTCTTGGTGTCTTATCAAGAGCATGCTTCCCATGAATTCTGGTCACATTTTGTGTGTGTTCAAATTTTGCTGGGGCAAACAAGAATTAACTGGAGTATGGGACCTATGGTTTGGTAGAGAGAATCTAGAGGAGGGAACTGCTTTCTTAGTTACCTTTGCTAAAGAACAGGATGGTTCCTGGAGTCATTCTTATCTTCTGAGGTCACCAGTTTTGTTTTGCTTCTCCTGTTTTTGGCAACTCGGAGAGGTGGCCCTGGGGACGTTTTGTTCATTCTGTGAAATAAGAAAGCATAAAGGTGGCGTAGTGGATAGAACACTGGACTTGGCTGAAGAACTGGGCTCAAATCCCACCTCAGATACTTACTAGTTGTGAGACTCTAGGCAAGCACAACCTCACTGAGCCTGTTTCCTTATCTGTTAAATCAGGATAATGACAGGACACCTACCTCATAGGGATGTTGTGAGGATCAAATGAGATGTGTTTAAATCACTTCATAAACTTTAAAGTCATCTATAAATGCCAGTTCTTATTAACTAGTGTTGCATAGTACACCAGTGAACAACATGCTCACTACAATTTTGGGTTCCCAGGATTTGGAGCAACACTCGTTCTACTTTAAGATTGTTAAAATCTGAATTTGGACTATTTGGAGAATTTGTGCAGAGATGGACCAATACTGGTGCTTGAAAAAGAAAAAATGAAAGTAGGCAAATGGTTCTCAAAGCTATATGTGGAACTCATAAGTGGTGACACATCTTTTAGTATAGGCTGTCGTAAGCACATTTTTCTTAGTTTCCAAGCACTGCTTAGAGATGAACTCTGAATGCTTTCATTGGTGGCCCTTTCATCTCATCTTATTCATGCTCTGAATAGTGAGTACCCAATATTGCTTGAAGGATACCACAGTGCGCTATTTGTTGGTTCATTTAGTTGTTTCAATTTGGTGGATGGTTTTGCAAATCAAGCCATCATGTACACAAGGAAAGATATTGTAAATGTCAAAACAATATTTGTAAAGGGAGAGCAGATTGAAGGAAGGGGTAATCAGAATCCATGCCATCTTGGGGTAAGGGAAAGAGAGAGATGGGGAGAAAATTTGGAACTCAGAATCTTGTGGAAGTGAATGTTGAAAACAAAAAATAAATTTTTAAAAATTCCTAAAAAACCCCCAGTATTTGTTTATTCTTTCACGGATGCTGCATTGAAGCCTGTGTTATTTTATTTTGAGGCTTAAGTAATATCACCAGGGCCAGAAAACAAGAGCACTATCAATCACCGGTCATCTACAGTATTCAATACTGAGTTGTGGGGGAATCTGGCTTTAGTATTTCTGTGAGATGTTTCCTGAATGGACAGAGCCTAGGTGAAATTTAAATTCAATGGATATATGTGTTTTTCATGTTTCTATTGCATCCTCAAAATGTGGGAAAATGTTCCAGCTTAGAAAACTTCAGCTATTTGTCACAGAATGAAGTCAACTACTTTTAAAAAATTACTACTATATAGTTTTTTTTAAAAAAAAAACTTCATTTATTTAAATCATTAATTTATTTTGCACACCTTTGTTTTTCTGAAAAGGTCACCAGTACGGCAAGAGATACTCAGAATTTTAGCTCAGCACAGAAAGAGCTACTTATCTAGATCCCCAAATGATAGAACAGATGCATTGTTTGCTATGGAATGATTTTATGTCAGTGGATTATTATTCTCTTACTGTATAATGTTTTTAGTAGTCAAGATGGCTGCTTATAAGGCTATTATAGCATGAGATATCAATAAAAAGCCATCTTGTATTTAGGTATTCATAGTGATTTTTATTACCATGGATTAAAATTACTCCACTAATGATTGCTATTTTCAGTGCCAAGATAAAAAGCTCCCCCCAATTCCAAACTTAAATGGATGCTAGTTTCCTCTAAGCATATCAAGAATGTTCTAGATGTAATTTATGGGTTCAAGACGCTTTTAGTAACAAAGAAAAACTACCTCCAGCTATAGCAATAACTATTTTTGTAGGAGATTATTCTTACATTATACAGACCAGAAAATCATGAATCCTGACTAAAAAATCCAAACGATCTATTGATCTACTTTAAATATTACTTGTTCTGTTACTGATTAAATTTGGTAGTCAGGCCAAAGCCTATTTCACTGTTAGAGATTAAAAACTTCAAGTTTTCAAGATTATTCTTAATTTTTTTTTTTAATTAAAAGTCTATATAGTATATTTGAATGTTTCCCACTCTCTCATCTGAAACTCTAGAGCAGAGGGTGGTCTCCAAACTGTTTTGCATATTCATTCTATCATTAAAAAATTTTTGAGCATATACCCCAATATATTGTGTTTACTTATAAATTATGTACAGCTACTATTTGTGTACATTATATAACTTATACAAAAACTAAATTACAAATATTTGATCCTAGAGTCAATAACATTTCATTGTTGTTCAGTTGTGTCCAACTCTTCAAGACCCCATTGGGGGTTTTCTTGGCAAAGACACCGGAGTGGTTTACCATTTCCTAGTCCAGCTCTTTTACAGATGAGGCCAACAGGTGTAACAGACCTGCCCAGCGTCACACAGCTAGTGTCTGAGGCCAGATTTGAACTCAGGAAGATGAGTTTCCAACTTCAGGCCTGACACTGTCCTACTAAAGGAGTCACTGGAGCTTAAAAGGGAGTGACATGGATAAAACTGCGCTTGGGGAACATGATTTTAGCAGCTGTGTGGTGAATGGAAAAGAGTGAAACTTGAGGCAGAGAGACCAATAAAGAGACTACTGAAATAAGCTGCCAGGCAAGAGATCCTGAGACCCTGAACTATGATGGTGTGGCTGTATGGACAGCAGTGGTCTCTTGGGAGAGATACCATGGAGGTAGAAAAAACATTTGGCATCTGATTGGCTACGTGCATGAGAGTGGTCAATGATCACTCTGCAGTTGTGAATCTGGGCAACTGGAAAAACAGTGGTATTGCCCTTCATAGTAATGAGGAAGCTTGGAAGAGGAGTCAGCTTGAGAGGATGGAATGTGAAGACTTGCATGGCTGATTGCAATACATCCAAGCCTGCTCTTCTCGCTCAACTCACTCGGTTTTGCCAAAAACAAAAATGTGCCATGAGAATAATTCCAGTCAGACTTTAGATTTCTGCCACAGCAAGTACTAGTTCACGTGGTGCGAGTTTTGCCTCTGCAGTTGCTGTGGGCTGCCCGGTGTAGTGGGACAGAGCAGGATGGAGACAAAGTTGAGAGATAATGGGTGAAAGGAATCCTGTAGCTGTGTTGGAGATAGACCTGTGATTGGCTATCATGAGGAGGGTCAGATTGATCCCATCTTCCCACTCCACCTTGACTGATTCCTCTCACAGTGTAGGGATCATGACACAGTCCCAATTTTGGAGAACACTGCTCCAGAGTTTAGTTATAAATAACTACTGCTACCAGTTCATTAGGTTCACAAGCTGAGGAATTAAAAATCTGGTTTTGATTGCTTGAAAAAAATGCATGCTGTTAGGCTTACAGTTATAAATAAAATAGGTGTATAATAGGCAGAAATAGGCAATAGATTACACAGTATTCAAGACAGGGGTTTTGTGATCATTATTTGGAAAGAATCATAACTAAAACTCAAAAAGAACATTTGAATTTTGTTTTAAAAAGAGCTTTTATTTTTCCTTTTCCTTATAACACTACCTTATAATTTAAAATGTCGAGATTTTACATTTGCTTCCAGAAAATTAAGAGTTTCCTCATAAAGTGAAGGGGAAAATTAAATAAAGACTGAATTTGTTGTATGAGTGCATCTGAATCATGATTTGTCTTACTCTCCTCTTCAGCTCCAAGACCCATTGGTTGGCATTGTCATTTAAGGGCAAGTTTCATACTACACATGAACATTCTCAGGCACAGCTATAAGTTGTACCTGTATCTGTTTTTAAATACAAGTGAGAGGATAGCAGTTGGCTGACAGTAATATACACTCTGAATAAAAAGCGATAGGGGAAACTGATGCTTCACCATGAAAAAAGCAAGCTATTTCTACTGCTTCTAGAACTTGGCCTCTGGTGCTTTTTTTGAGCACAAAAATTTTATTAACACTCACTAACCTAAGTTTTTTTCCTCCAGCAAAACCAACAACAAAAGGCTTCCACACTCACAGACTACTACCAGTAAAGTTTAGTGAGACTTAAATATACTGTAAAAGAGGGCTAAATTATTTTGTTGTAATGGAATCTTAGCATACACTTCTTGAAATTAACAGTCCTAGATCATCGGATCCAGATTAAAAAAAAAAGCAGGTTTTTAACCCCCAGAATGAGAGTTGGAAGGAATCTCAGAGGCCACCTAGTGCAACTCCTACTTCACCATGAAATCTCACAATATGTGTGGCTAGTGGTTAACTAGACCAAAGTTGAGGTGGCACTCATAGCACGCACATATTATATTTAGTTTTTACCTTGGTCTATTTTCCTGGGTAACTTTATATATTGTTTGGGTGAGTACTTTTAGAACTCAAAAAGGCTTTGTTTAGCTAGATGTTTAAGGTGAGGAGGGGATTGTGAAAGGAGCTGAAGGGTTTCTGATATCCTGCTGTCAGTATGTATTTACTGAATGACAGTTCAGAGGCTGGGGTAGTGGTGGTAATGTAAGATGCAGTCCCTGACCTCCAGGATTACAGAAGCCTTTAGCTGGAAGGGACCTTAGTTCAAATATCCTTTATAACATCCCTGAGAAAATGGTTATCCAGCCTCTGCCTAAAACATCTCCAAGTTAATGAGGTAGCCCTTTCTGAGGAAGTTCTACATGATAAGATAAAATCTGCCTCTTCTACTCATTGGCACTAGAATATAGTTATAGACAAGACATAAAGGGATCATCATGGTGTAATAGGAAGATGTTGGACTTGGGAGTCAGAAGAGACCCGATCTTAAATGCAGGTTCTCATAATTACCAGCTGTGTGACTTTTGGAAAATCACTTGGCCTCTCTAAGCCTCAGTTTCCTCATCTGCAAAATGATGTTAGTAATACTTGCAATATCTGCTTAAGGTAATTGTGAAGAAAATGTTTCATGAGCCTTAATGCATTATATATCAGATGACTTTTGACAGCACAGAATGAGAGTTCAAAAATGCAGGTCACTGTGGGCTATAATAATCAGGGAAAGTTTCAGAGAGGTAGCATTAGGATTTATTAAAGGATGAACATAGATATCTAATGGGGATATATGGAGGGAAGGGTATACTGTCCCTGTAAAATGGGAATGATACTTGTACTTATCTTACAGGGCTGCTCTAAGTAAGGCACTTCATAATAAAATCCTATAAAGAATTTCAAAAATGTACAAACATAAATGGGAGAAAGTGTGCCTTAAATAAATTGGAGGAAAATAGGCCTTGGGCTACTGAGTTTTAGAGGACAAATCTTGGAGAAATAAGGTTGGACAGGAATAGAAAATATACTACAGGTCTTGAAAAATCAAGAAGAGTTTACATTTGACAGACAATAAGAAGTCACAGAAGATTCTTGAATAAAGGAATAGCATATTTAAAGTGGTGTTTAAGAAAACACCACTTTAAGAAACATTGTCTAGCTGCAGTAGAGTGCTGGGCCTGGAGTCAGGAAGACCTGAGTTCAAATCTAGTCTCAGACACTAGCTGTGTAGCTCTGGGCAAGTTACTTAACCCTGCCTGCCTCAATTTCCCCATCTGTCAAATGAGTTGGAAAAGAAAATGGCCAACCACTCCAGCATCTTTGCCAACAAAACCCCATGGACAGTATCGCGTCATGAAGAGTCAGACACAATTGAGCAACAACAATAGATAAACTTCCAAAGACTTAGGGAACAAGGGAATAGTCAGCCAAAGACATGAGAACAGAATTAACAATGTCAAAGAGGAGTTTCAAGAGAAGGAGAGTGGTCAAAGACACCCAAGATGTAAAGGGGGATGAGGACTGAGAAAAGAGCTGGATTTGGGAAGGGGTAGATATCTTAGAGCAGTTTCAGTAGACTGGTGAGGAAATGGTAGCTTACAAGGTTTTTAAGAACTAAACAGATGGTGGAGCAGCAGGTATAAATAAATGTTCAAGAAGTTTAACAGTGAAATGAAGGAGATAAATAGGAAGACGGAAACAATCACAGACTGTGACTCATGCAAAGAACAAAAAAAGCATTTGTACAGGATTATTCACTGCACCAGATTTAAGAAGTGCTATTTTTTTAGGCTGTGGAAATAATTTTGCTATATCTTTTGAAATTAGATTTAGTTTATTTTAATTGCAGGCTGACCACAAGATTGTGATGACTAGTCCTAAACAAAGAAGAATTGTGAACATGGAGTTTGGGTACAAATAGGGTATATGCTGGGAAGCTGAATCATTTACGTCGTCAAATACTCCAACTCATTTCATATCCTTAAGCTGTGCCTTCTCTATCTCCCCATTTCATTTGGCAGAATGCTAATGGCGTGACAGCCTGCTCTTCTCTACTTAACGCAGGCAATAAGTGCACCACAGGGTTGCAGAACAAGATAAAAAGCAGGCCCAGGTTCTTTTAGTCATAACAAGGTCACTTAATTATAAATAGAATGAGACATGAAATGCAAAGCCTTGTATTACATACAATTCTAATAATAAAGTGCACATGAGAACAATTCAAGTGGAATAAAGCCTGTTCTCTTATGTATGGAGACCACCTGCTTGAAGTTTTCCATTCTGGATAATAGCAAACCAACGAGCCACAATAAATGCTTTGTGGAGTCTGTGTATACAAGTGTACCTCCACTTTTGACTAGAATAGCATGAGTAATTTGTAAGAAAGCATTTGAAAAGTGCCACACAAATGTTAAACATTACCAACAAAATACTTTACACACTGTAGCTGCTTTTAAAGGAAACAGTCCAGAACTAAATATGTCCAAATAAGTGTTGTTCCTTCCAATAGTCATTAAAAGACATATACCTCCAAAGATTGTTATCAAATTAAAGGTTTGCAATTATTACACCTCATCCAGTCTTTTCATTTTACAAACAAGAAAACTGATGATCCAGACTTGCCCAACATTACACAGCTAATTAGTATGAGCTAGGATTAGAACCGAGGCTTCCTAAATCTCAAGTAACCATCCGTTTAAAGACCTTCTCCTTGTGTTAGTGAATTTGTTACCACAACAGTGATAAAGACTTTTGTCCACGCAAAAATGCCCAAGTTATCACTCATTCAAAAGTAAAAAATTAGTTTTGCAAGCAATCATTTCAGTGTTTTTCTCCAGCTTAAAAAGAAGCTGCCTAGAAAGGGGTACTGAGAGATTATGCCTGGCTCAATTTGGTCTGAAAGGGAAATCTTAGAGAATAGGTAGTATGTGGACTGGATCTTAATAGTTCTAGATCTAATAATCTGCCACAGACCTTCCTTTAATTTCAGTGTCAAGTTTCTATTTAACACATACACCTGCCCATACCTCTGCTTGCTTGACTATCCTTGGCTAGAATTAAATGGAACAAAAATAGCCAAATGAACTCAAAAAAGACTAGTAAATAGATGATTCTTTAAAATGTATTCACCCCATTCAGAGATTTTCCTTTGTATACTTTGCTGTATCTGGTTTATGAAGCATGCACTTAATATGTGCTGAGAATGTAAGTGGTGTAATGTTTTTTTTTTTAAAGCAAAAACTTATAAACTTGAAGGGGGCTGTAGTCCGTGATATAGCATAGGTAAGGAAATTGGGTTGACAATGGATGGGTCCTCTCTATTTACTCATTTGTAATATGGCCTATATATCCTCTAAGGCAGAAGTGACAAATACGTGGTCCACACAATCATAAATGTAGCCTGAACCTGATTAAAATGTAGTTCTTATCTGGTTGTAATGTGGTATTGTATTAGTAAAAATAAGAGAAATATGTGTGTGGTTTTCTAAGTTAATATGCAACCTACAGGGATTTTTATGTATGGTTTGGTTGCCCCTGTTTCTATTAAGTTTGACCTCACTGCTCTTAAATGAGAGCTAACATGTAAGGATTCTGTATCTTGCAGACAAATGGTATTTGAAGACCATTTTAGGGGAGGTGGTGGTATAAAGGAGTATCTCTGGAAACATTTTTAATGCTGGTTCAAGTTCTGTTTTTTCATAATGGCAGGGGAACAGAATATCTTGACTGAATTACTGTTTCTGTCATACATGAAATAGCAATTTTTAAAGAATTAGAACACAAACTTAGCACTAAAACTATGCTGAACATCATCTTTTTGTGATACTTTTCACTCTGAACACTCTTTAGGATCCTGTAGTAGTATCTCAGGGGCAGCACTAAGTTATCAATATGGACTGCACACCAAAAAATTTGGTTGGAATTTTGTTCTGGCTGTTCAGATTCTTGGGAAATAATTTTGTACCAGTAAGCTGCTCAAAGATTTGATTCTGAGTTAATGTCAAAATATTCCTAAGCAGCTTCCACATAAGCTTAGCAATTCTCAAATGCTTACCTATTATTAGAATAATATCTTTGAAGGGAGTGGCTCCAAATACTGTACTACAGACAATAAACTGAAGCCCAGAAAGATAGTAATAACTCATATTTATATACTGCCTTAAGATTACAAAGTGCTTTCCTTCCGACACCCCTGTGAGGTAGGTGGTGCAAGTATTATTGCAGTATTATTACTACATTGTTAAACAATCCTAAAAAATATAACTTCAAATACAATTAGGCTAACAGGCCACATATTATTCTAAGCAGTAAAAAATAATTTTAAAAAACTATACAAATGTTATCTAACAAAGTTAACAGGGATCATAATGCAGGATAATTTTTAGACATCAAGTAACATGTTGAGTCGGATTCAGCTTTAAAATTCAAAACATCTTGCCTTTCACCACACTCTCAGCTGAAGTCTCAAGTTTTTAAAAATTTGTTTCCACAAATCTGATAGGGGATTCAATCTAGAAAATAAAACCTAATGCTTTCATTCATGCTGATAGCAAGGTTTTTGTTTTAATACCCCGAGGCCAAAGCTATACCAAGCAGTTAATTTGGCTATATGAGCTCTTCCTCATCTATCCAAATATGGGAAACACCTTAAGTAGAACCTCAAAGTTGTCAAATTTTAGCAAACATCTTGTTTTAGAACTAAAATAATGAATAAGCTGAGTAAAAAAATGTGGTATATGAAATATATTATTCTATAAAATTATATGTATTTATATGCATACTGACACTACCTGTAGAGTTTTGTCTTCTAGGGAGATTTCAGGGAAGAACATTTTATTTCAATCTATTTTAAACAAAAAAATTTATTTAGTTCTTTCAACATAAGTATATGAGTAAGAAGATGCAGTATCAAATGTGGTATTGATGATGGCTACAATTATTCAATTAAATAAATATTAAGTATCTACTATGTGCAAGGCACTGTGTTAGGTGCTAAGGGACTTACACGTCACCTGTTTATAAATATGTGAGGCCTACTATTTAAACTTGGCAATAAAGGTAAGTGTAAATCCTCTTTGTGCCAATAAAGTCATTATATAAGATCATTACAAAAACTTTCCCATTTAACATCTGAAATATTTTTAGGCATGGCTCCCAAACATTTTCCCCTTAATGTTGAAATATGCTTTCCTTTTATGTCCCAAAGTCAATTATTTTGAAATTTTTAACTTCTGAATTTAACTCTCAATCAAGCTAAGTCTCTTATTCTCTTTCTGCTACAGTGGGTTTTATTCCCACTCCTTATTCTTCCTTAGTCTTCAGTTTTCTGAAAACCTACTTTCTCTCCCTTGGACAACAGAGTGTAGGCAAACACCTTAGAAAAATCACTTACTGTAAAAGAACATGACAAACTTAAATATTCTGAGGAGAATCTGTGCTTTACAGACACATTAATCCTCACATCCCTGGGGGACAGGAAATGGGCAACTTCTTAATCCCATTTTATAGATGCTGAAACCAGGATTTTCAAAAGCTATCCTTAATCATAAAACCCACATTCAACACGTGGGTCTCAAACCATGGTCTGCAAATTAATTAGATACACCAAAAACAAAACCCATCCAGATATTTACATTTTAAAAAGTTACTTTAAAAATAGGCTACTTGTTATTAAGTGTGCTTGAATATACCATGTGTGGAATTTAATTCCATTTATTATACAGTTAGTTCCTGCTAAGTACTCACTGATATTGCTTGTCAAAAACCAAGCTATGTCTATTTTTTTATAGTAAGTATCATAGTTTTAAAATAAACTATTGGTCTTCCACACCAAGATAACAGCCCAAACACTCTGAATTTTAGGAATGGGATGTTTATAGTACAATACCATCAAAACAGGTATTTAGGAACATTAGTTCCTGTTTTAACCTGCTGTAGGTATTATTCAAATGTCACTGGCTCAGATGTTCATTCTTGGCAGGTTAAATGCAGATTTCAAAAGAGGTAGGGGGAGAAAAGAAAGAAAGGTAAAGGCAAAAAGCTAAAGCAAACTTTAGCTGCTAAAACTTCACCTTTCAGTTTTCAAAGACATGTAGAAGAAAATGGCTTCATGGCATGGAAAAAAGCCTTTTATAAGTTTTTCCTTTACTCAAGTCTAACAAAAATGCCAGTTCATTACAGGTCTTAATGACAACTTTCTAAATATCAATTCTTCAAATCAAGACTCTTAAACATATAATGCTAACCTAAAATGCTTGATGCGTACAGAAGACCATAGCAAAAAAAGGGGGGAAAAAAGCCAAATGATATAGGAAGAGTTCAAAGAAATTTTAGGAAGTTCAATTCTTAAATAGTTCAATTTCTACTATCTAAAACAGATTTACTAAAAACAAAAACAAAAACAAATCATATGCAAACTTCAAAAATACTCACAAAAACTACTTACAAGGTTAGAAAAAAATTAACCAACAATTTAGGGAAAAAATAAATCAACCATTGAACTATGTCTACCTATAGAATATATAACATGAATATTTATATATAAAAATTCAAATTATTCATTGGTATTCATAGATTAATTACTTTGTCTGGGCCTCAGTTTTCTCATCTGTAAAATGAGAAGGATGGCCTAGATGCTGTAGAAGGTATTGTTCAGCTCTGTTTTAGGAGTATGCAGAAATTAAAATTTGGAACACATTTTTGATCTGTGCCCTACAGCTGGAGTCCCCACTTTACATACAGACTGGAGGTTCATTTCTTCTATTCAAATTGTAGAATGTCATTTCTAGCCATGGTAGGTTCCATTAAGGGGAAGGGAGGAAAATCACTGATTCATAAAGACTGAATAGATCTAAAATCATTCCAAAGCCACCTTTTGGATCAGACAAAACAGAACAATGACACACAACACAATAATTCAGCTCACACAAGTGTGCTATTTTCTTTTTGTTAGAAAATGAGGAAGGGTATGAAGAGTTGGAATTTATATATCAAGTTCAGCACATAGTCTCATGCTTCACAATTTTTGCTGCTAGATCTCAGATTGATATAAACTCATCTGGATTCTTTGATCAGTATAAGGACGTTCTCCCAATGTGCGTATTGTTGTAGTAAACAGCAGCAAAATACCAAAACAAAATACTATATTGCTAAAAGCAGCTACTCCTGCTTGTGCCTTTAGAATACTAGTTGCAGATATAAAAAAACACCCAGAGAATCTGTGCCATCACTGCTGAATTAGTAGCTATTCTGAGGAACAGAGTAGCTAAATTATTTTCTGCTGTACAGTTCAAGGCATGATAGTAAAAATGAGAAACTCCTTATACAACAAGATTAGGCAATTATTCATTATGTTTTCTGGAAAAAGAAAAAAAAATCACCACCTATTTTCAGTGGGATATAGACATGCCAGCATTATATTTAGCACTCTAAAGGCACATTTCAGGTAGTACGACAATGATTCTGGTAAGACCAACTGCTTACACACACACACACGCACACACACAGTTTTTAATGGTTTAAAAAACCCAAATTTGTTACTTTAGAAAAAAACATATGCAGTGCATTTTCAGCAATATTATCGCCACAGCTCTGATTACTCAGTCCAAACAGAAGTAGTAGTTTCCTCATATGTTGATATGGCTTCTCTGCACTAATTCCCATCAGGCCAAAAAATGTTAGGGCAGGTTTAGTAAAGATTGAATTGTTGCACAAATGAACATTTACTCATCAGATCCCACCGATCTCTTCTGCGCCCGTTTCCGGGGCAACCTCCTTGGAGAAGCTTTATCTGGAAAAGAGTAAGTATAAAGGTCACTTTAAACCACAGTCAAAACTGCATCAAATTCAAAATGCACATTTAAAAAGTCTACTTTTTCTTCAACAGAAGATAATTGCTTCTAATTTCCCAAAACAATGTATATGGCACAAAACAATGAAAGATAGCTGTTTAAATTTTAATTACTCTAAGATGCTGCTACTCTTCTAACAGGGAGAAAAAGAAAATCTAAAACTCCCCCTAAAATCATTTTAATGGGGTGAAAAAATTCACTCTTGGATTACCATCTTGGTTGAAGAAAAATACACTAAGATACTTAAACACTATCAGTCATAGTTTAATGCAAATGCAAGTAAATAAAGTCAACATATATTGTTAAAAATGGAATGACCTTGCTCCTCAAAAAAAACTTCAAATTTATCACTTGCAACAAATTAAATTTTCCCAATTTATCTCCTAATGGGAAGCAGCTAAATGGGCTCAGTGGGTGCAGTGCTAGGCCCAGAGAGAGGAAGACAGAGAGTTCAAATTTCGTCTCAGACACTTATTAACTGCGTGACCCTGGGCAAGTCACTTAATCTGTTTGCCTTAATTTGCTTAAGACAGAAATGACAAAACATTCCAGATCTTTGCCAAGAAAACCCCTTGGGGGCAGTACTGGTCCATAGAATCATGAAGGGTTAGACATGACTGAGTAACAATTTATCCAAAGCATGCCTTTTCTTTAACAACCTCATCATGTAGTTCAAAACAGCAGGCAGAGTAAAAGAAATGGATTAATTAACATTGTAAGAACTGAAAGAGGCAGCATGGTATAAGAACCAGCCTGGAAGCCAAGAAGACATGGGTTCAGGGGTGGGGAACCTGCGGCCTTGAGGCCACATGTGGCCCTCTAGGTCCTCAAGTGCAGCCCTTTGACTGAATCTAAATTGCACAGAACAAATCCCCTTAATGAAATGAATTGTTCTGTAAAATCTGGACTCAAGTCAAAAGGCTGCACGCACCCAAGGACCCGGAAAGCCACAGGTTTCCCATCCTTGATTTAATTCCTGCCTCTGACACATACTAGTTTTATGAACCTAGGAAAGCAGCTAAGCCTCTCCATCACCTCTATGCAACTCTCTAAGACTTTAAGTTGCTGAGAAGATGCTAATGCGTTGTTAGAGAAAGTTTTCCCCACAAGTCCAGTCCCTATCCCAATCAGAACTAAAAGGATTAGGGTTTACTGGAAAAAGGGCTGACTTTGAAAGAAACAAAACCTGGATTTAGGTAATAGTGCTAACTCCTTCTAGCCATATTCTCAGTTAGCCAAGCAACTCTCTAAGATCATAAATTATGGACAAGCTGTTGATCAGCACTAGTAGGAGTTTCCAAACCAGGTGAAATCAAAGGCTCAAATCTCTCCTCCACTTCATTATGTAGGATCATTTTTTTCCTTTTCTCTCCTCTTTTTCAACTTTTGGCAATTTTGTCATGGAATTTATTTAATAGTAGCCAGGTTACTAAGAGTGCTTTAAAACTTTTATTCTGCTTTCAGTCAATAAGAATCAGCACACATGTATCTAAAAATACCCAAGTTACACAGGTATTTGATAACATATACTGGTTAATATTAATCAAGTCCTAACAAGGAAAATATTAGATACAAGTATCAATATTCTTTATCATATAAAATAAATTCTCTAATATAGCAAGGATGCAGAAATGAGCTGCCAATTAATCAGATATCTTGATGGACATCTATATGGTGAGGCAATGAAGGAACTCATGTTTATAAATTATGCACATGAAAACATCTCATTTACAGCCACATTTGATGTGTATGATGTATGCCAAACATCAATGATGAATTTTCAAAAGAATTGGAATATAACAAAATACACTTAACAGTACCACAGAAAAACTACAAAAAACCTGACTGCATCTTTGAGAAGGCTTTTCATAATGTAGTATTGTCACAGAGTCAATACCAAGGACTATAAATAACAATATATTAAAGACATATGACAAAGCTGGTTAAAATAAAATTTCCAATTGTGAGAATGTTAACAAATCAACTTTCACTGAATTTTATATTATATATTGCCTGTACATAATGATAACACATTTATTATCTCATTACACTGTACACTCCTACTTACCTGGATGTAAGCCACAAAGGTTGGCTCCTATCATTTCCTGGCTACTTGTGTGATCTTCAGTAGTCACTTAACTTCACTTGAACCTCAGTTTCCTAATCTATTCAACAAATACCACCTGCCCTATCATAGGGATTGCTGTAAGGATCAAAAAAGAAACTATACTGTCAATTTCTTTTCTTTGCAGTTTTCTTATCTTACACACAAATGTAATAACTATCTGGTTTCCTAGCCCACAAAAGGTAAAAAAAATTAGAAAAGGGTATTGTACATATGAAGACATGGTTTAGCTGGAGGCAGGCCCACAGCAAAGATGTCGTCACTGATCAAGCATGAAAGAAATTGAGAAGGGCAGAAGAAAGAAATTTGAAAAGAAACACTAAATGAATACAGCTGTCTGCATTCTGAACCCTTTAAAAACCCAAGAGCATCTCTGTATCACAAAAATTCAGTATCCTTTTTTTTAAAGGGGCAGGAAAATATAGAATATATGTTGGAAAGTTTTCCACCAAAGAGTTTAAAACAGGGATTAGATGGTTGTTTAAAAAAAAATCCAGATCCCCACCCCCACAAGGGGAAATGCAACTAAAAGTTTTTAGGAAAGAAACTAATATCCTTTTTGAGGTACAAAACTGTAGCTTCTTTAATGCCAATATAATACAGATGGAAAACTGTTCTTCATCTTATGCGTTCATTTATGTAGCTACCGAGAGAAAGTACTAAGAGTTTAAGTAACTTGCCCAGAGTCAAACAGTTAGTATGTATCAGAGGCAGCCCTTGAACCCAGCTCTTTAGACATTATGCCATGCTATCTCTCCAACTACATCTATGATGATATGAAAATTACTATGTTGGAAAAGTGACAGATTTTAGAAAGATATTCCAAAGATAAGAATGCCAATTTTTCAGAAAACCCAGTAACTAGAACATCCTGTTTCTGAACAGTTTAGTTAATGACAATTTACTGTATATATTTATGGCAGTGAGCCTTAAGCACAGACATCACACCACTTTGCTTTTACAAACAACTAACAAAGCTGGGGCAATTTACATGGAGACATGTAAGTTTAAAAGCTTTTTTTCCCCTCTAATATAGCATGGATGTAGAATGACCTGTCAATTAATCAGATACCTTGAAGGACATCTATATGGTGAGACAATGAAGTAAGGAACTCATGTTTATAAATTATGCACATGAAAACATTTCATTTATAACCACTAAACCTGAAACATTCTACTAGGATACAAAGGATTTTCTTGGTAGATAATTAAGCACCCAAAAGTCATCTGAATTGTCACTTTCACTAGATGATGTCATCCCCCATCTAGAGGCAAGTTACCCTAGCCATCCTCTCTAATCCTTCACTCTAGTCCAAGAGGAACCCTCTCCCCTAAGGTTAACCATTCTATCTGTACCCTAGATTCCATCCCTTTGCAATTCTTAAGAAAGTTTGCTTGCATGCACATTGATCTCTCTCCCTCTCTAACGGCATCTCCAATCATTCCCATGCTTCTTTCCTCCTGCCTTTAATAAGCACAAGGTACAAAGGTCTCTCTGTTAAAAAAGAAAAATTTGACAAATGGGCAATATCCTAAGTCAAGAACGTATAAACCTATGTTAAAATCCAAACCCAAAAAATATGAAAATCAATATGTAGTGGGAAGCATTTAGGAGAGAATAAAGTGAGAAACACAAGGATATTTGTGGTATTATGTTATAGATCATACAGTAAAATTAAGAACATAGGTAACTAACTTAGGACACAAAATTGGAGAATGGCAAGATGAAGCCTTCAAATACTTGATCATATGCTAGAAAAACCATTCTGTTAAGAGAAAAATGGATAAATTCTTGATTTGTTTTGCTTACGTTTTTGACTAAAAAGGAACTACCAAATGATCTAAGGGGAAAGAATTGAAACAAGAAAAAGCTCATGCTTCCTCAGTAGTTCCCAATAGCTTAGGAAATAGACACTGGGTAGTATCAGATATGTACCATAGAATTTAGAAAGGAAGATTCTTGTCATTAAAAATCTAGATTTAACACCCTTGCCCTTAAAAGAGAAAATTTCCATATACAAAGAATAGAACAGAATATGAGCAACCATGAATATTACATGTCACTTGCCACTTAAAAAAAGATATGCAATAAATTCAGCATGTTATTTTTTATGGTTATATATTAGAAAGGTAGATTTTTTAAAAAAATGTTGAAGGAAAAGCCAGAGATGAGCAGAAGGTAAGAGATTCTACAGTTCAAAAGGGAAACAGGAGGCTCTCAAAATTGAAATCTTACCAGACAACAGAATCACAAATAATTCCAATAAGAATAAAAGGAGAAAGAGGAGAATGTATGTAAAGAAAACAAAGTAAATGAACAGGAGGTTCTCCGTGGAACCTAGATTTAAAAGGAATACACACAAGTAACAGATGAAAGGGTCCTTAAATAGACTGTATAATAAAAAGTAGTGTGAAACCAGAAAACTAGGGTTAGGGAAAGTGGAAGTCCAGGATGGGCAAACACTTGTGGAAAAAACTGCAAAGAGATTAAAAAAAAAACCCCAACCACGACAGCTATATTTAGAGTTAAGAATGGCCGAAAAAAGATAAGCCCATTCTGAAAATTCATTTATTATTCTGAAAATTATTTATTAAGCACCTACTATGTACATGGCTCTGTACTAAGTCATAGACAAAGCAATCTCAATTCACAGAATCATAGTTGGAATGGACCCCAGAAAACATCATGGCAATACTCTGTCTGAACTAACATCTACATGATGACTTTCCCAAATCTTTACTCCTAAATCTGTGCTCTTACAGTCAAAGTGTTTGTATCTTTCTCATGATAGTTCCTTAAATAGTTCAAGAAAATTATCATGTTTCCTGTCCCCCTTTCTGCCCAATTTTCTTTTCTTTAGGCACTCAGTTCTCTCACCAAATGAAAACAAATACTGTCTAATTATAATGACCAAGCTTTTCACCCAAGAATGGATAAGAAAATGTATTCCTCTTTCCATTTTTTGAAAAGATTAAGGTGGGTGGGAAACATTTCATATACTATCTAGTTTGGTGGTGTTTTTCCCTTTTTGTTATGAGGTTCAATGGGTAGGAAAGGGTCATATGAAGAAATGAAAGCAATGTAAAAAAATAAACACACACATACTCATTTTATCCGAATGAACTTGTAATGATATGATATTGAGACCTTTCATCAATACTGGCTTTCCTCCACCAGATACTCTCCAATTTACCACTACCCTTTCTAAAAAGTGGCATCTAAAAGTGAACACAATACTTCAGAAGTGGTCTGAACATGGCATTATACAATGTATAACCTCTTTCTTCCTAAACATTACACTTCTCATAATACCTTTAGCTTTTATGTTGCCATCATACTATTTACTCATATTAAGCTTACAATCTGCTATTTTCCACAGATTTGTGAGGTTTTTAAATCCTAGAGTGAGATTTTATCTTCATCCCCATTTCACTTTGCCCAACTTTTTCTAGCCTGCTGAGATCTTTCTGCATCCTGACAGATACTCCTGTCACTATTTCTTAAAGGACAACTACACCATGTTTTTGTATCCATTTTCCATTACTTGCTCTTACTTCTATTTTCTGAATAGGTCTTCTTAAAAGTTAAATTGCTCATGTGTAGACAAATCACTTTGAAACACTTAAGAACTCAGAACAATCCAAAAACATAATTCCTGAGGAATGACAAGGAACCCACATCTTGACAAAGAGGGAAAACTTGGTTTAGAATGAACATATATTTTCGGGAAATGGTCAATGCAAGAATTTGGATGTTATTTTTATGTTTTATTTCTAGAAGGTGTGTTCAGATAGAGTACTTACCTGATGGTTCATTCCAACTCTGATTCTGTGAATTGACACTACTTTCTCTATGTACTAGTACAAGAGCTTTGTACATAGTAAGTAGGTGCTTGATAAAATAGCATTTATTTGTATGTACTGCTACTCACACAGCAACCAGACTAATTCAGGTCCTCTTTTTCTCTTATCTAGATTATTGCAATGACCTTCTTCTAATGGGTTTACCTCCCTCAAGAATCTCCCTACTTCAATTCAATTTCTACTCCATGAAAGTGTTTTTCCTAAAGTATGGCTTTAACCATTTAACTCCACCACTCAATAAACTCCAGAGGCAACTTATTACTTCTAGAGCTAAATACAAACTCTTCTGCCTTGACAACCTAGTTCCAACCTACATTGTATATATCACTTCCCTTCATGCTCTCTAAAGTTCTCTAAAAATGAATTTCTTGCTGTTCCTCACATGGCATTGTGCCTTCCTCTGTGCCTTCACCTACTCCCGAATATAATTCTTTCTTCTCTTGGGTCCCTTAAGTTTTCTTCAAAACTCAGCTCAAGCAGCCCATCTGACATGGTCATTTACATTTTAGGAAGATCAATCTGACACCTAAATAGAGGATGGATTGGAGTGGTAAGATATTTGAGACAGGGAGAATAACCAGCAGGCTAAGTACTAAGCCATAATACAGGTATGAGGTGATGAAGGACTATATCAAGTGGCTGGCAATGCCAGAAAAGAGAAAGAGGTGTACATGACACATATCAAGAAGAATTGATAAAACTTGGCAATAGATTAGATTTGAGGAGTTACGAGAGTGAGTCAAGGATGACACCTATGTTGTGAGTTGGGTGACTAGGATAGCAGTACTGTTGACAGAAATAAGAAAGTTAGAAATGTCTAAATGACATTCAATTCAAGATATCTAATAAATAACTGGAGATTGTCTGGAGTCTGGAGTTCAGGAGAGAAGTTAGGGCTGGACAAAAAGATCTGAGAATCATCTATACAGAGAAGATAACTGAATTCATGGGAACTGATAAGACAGAGAGAGATGAAAAAGGGAGAAGGCCCAAGAAGGTCTTAGGGAATATACATGGTTAACAGATGTGTATATACTTTTGTATATGTTTATATATATGTATTTTGTCTCCTGAAATAATGTAAATTGTTTAATGGCACTGTTTCTTTTCGATCTTTGTATTCTCAGAGCCTAGCACAGTTATCTGGCATTTGATGTGCACTTAATAAATATTAGACTAACTGATTCCTCATCAGAATTTCTTCTTTGTGTCTTTACTCTTGAGCCTGACCCATTCTTTCTCCACTACCTTGACTCATTCTTTCTCCACTGATTTTAAGTTCATGGAATTCTCTGAACCCTGTTCTTCTAAAATATATGCCAATGCATGCCAGACTACGATTAGTTTTCCTCTTCTGTATAAAAAATTCTAAGATGAAGGGCTTACTTCCTTCTAGGGTTCCCATCATTTCTACTTCAGGAATCAGCTCCTCCTTGCTTTTCAGATACAGGTCCAGAATAGTATTTCCCCTCAAACTCCTCTATGCTACCAAAGACTTCCAAATGGTAAGAAATTGTTAAGTGTCCTGGAACTAACATTAGATTGAGAGGCAGAAAGATCCAGGTTGTACCACTAAGGGCAAGCCAGTAAAATGTTCTGAGCTTCAATTTTCATAACCGTAACCAGAACAGCATATATGGAGTTGTTGTGAAGAAAGCTCTTTGCAAATCATAAAAGTACTTTATAAATATGAACCATCATCATGGTAAGTGAACAATTTATTACTCCTTTAAACACGTTGCTCAATTAGCTACTCATCAATTAAACATAGTACTATTTCTATTTCTTCCATTAATGAGAAAAATCTCAAAACTAGAACGTATAAAAGACTAGTATCATTAAGTGAAGTTCAAAATAGGTAGTGTATCTAATTGCTTTAAATGAATTCAAGTCTCCAGGCCAGGCCCATAAAACCTGCAGCCACCAAAGGATTTCGGGCAACTCATGAAAAATATAGAAGAAAACATTCAGAAGTCTTTTGGTGTGCCCGTGGGCTGTAAACAGTCTATGGGCCACCAGGCTGTACAGTTCTGCTCTAGGCCCAGATGACATACACCAGAGTAATGAAAAAACTCCCAGTTCTGATCAATCAACTAAGAGAGGTATTCAGTGAAGAAACTGGAAAACGGGTTCACTCCTAAAGCTCAAAAGGCCAAAGATGAGAAACTTTTTTATTTTTCAAAAAGTAAGAAAAAGTGACTTCCAGAAACTAGAGTCTCATGAACTTGACTATGAATTCAGACAAAATTTGAGAATATATTAAACAGATGGGTGAGCAACTTCTAGAAATAGAAGCAAGGATCACTAGGAGCCAGCATGGATTTACTAAAAACAACTCCTGTTAAACTAGTTTCAGTTCATTTACCTTTTTTGAGGGTTACTAGACTGGCAGATGTTGATCAATGGAATGATGCTAACCTGAAAGGAATACTCTAGCGTAGTTATCAAACACACAACCATACTCTCAAGTACAGCTGACCTAGATTAAAATGTAACTGGGAAACTACAAAATAAATAAAAATACACTAAAACATAGATAACATTACATTTTAAAACTAAGTTAATATTTGGCCCTGAAAAATACTAATGAACAGATTAATGGTCTCCATTTCGATCTGAGTTTGCTACGACTGCTATGGTGGATTGTTGCATCAATTCCTCCTGAGCCCTATTGTGTTACACAATAGTAAAAAATTTATAAGCCATGTGAAAGAAAGAGCATTTTAAAAAACAGTATATTCTAAGCTTAAGGATGTGAATGAGTAACAGATAATTAGTCTAGCTGGAGTCCCTAGAAGGGAGTAATATGAGATAAGGCTAGAAAAGTAAGACTGGAGACAGAATGTTGAAGGCTTTGAATGCTAGGCTATGGAATTTATATTTTAGCCTAATGAGGAACCATAATAAAGGTTACTAAGGAGCATAATTAGACCTGCATATCGAGAAGATTACTCTGCTAGCTGTGTGAAAGAGATTTGTACGTTTGGCACATGTGTGGATTAATAGATTGGGGAATGAAGAAGCCTTGAATTGAGGAGACCAATTTTAAAGTCCTAAAAGTCTAGCAGAAGTAAAGATCTGAACCAGAGTGGCAACATGAATGGAAAGGAGATGGAGGCCATGTTGTTCTAGACAAACTAAAGTCTCTTACAGCTCTAATGATCATTTATGAGTCTATAAGATATTTTAGAGGTTGAATCACCATGGGTGGTACCTGATTTAATATAAGAGGATGAGATAAAGGGAAAACATAGATAACTCACAGCTTAACCTGGAAAACTAGAAATATGATGGTACAATGAAGAGAAACACCGAAGTTGAGAGAGAGGAGAAGCTGGTGGGAGTGGGAGGAAAGAAAAGTTATGCTAAACTGGAAGAGGAGGTGAAATTTCATTCAGGTAAAATTAGAATCCCAGACACCTGGAAATGCATGCCTGAAGTTCAGGGAAGAGACTGTGGCTGCCCTGATGAAAATATTAGACTCATATTTCCAGCAGATAACATTAAAAAAAAGGCTCACTTTTGTTCTCTCCTCCATACCATCTTAACCCTTCTGAGATTTAAAAGGCCAATTTAATTTTTTTTCTTTTTATCTTCCTTCTCAATCGACAGACTTGGAGAAGTGAAAGCTCATGCTAAAGTTACTGAGCTGATTAAAAATAAAATGATGAAAAAACCTCTAGAAAATAACTCTAGGTTATTCCCGAATATAAAAGCTACTTGGTGTTGCTATCTATATTTCCTTGTTAGAGAAAAGAACTTTTCACCTTCATAAAAGTTAAAGATATGAATGTCTAGGTAACTAATATCTTTGTCAGTTACTAAACATTCATTAAGCATGGACCATGTGCTAGAGAGCACTGTGCTAAGTATCAGAGATACAAAGAGAGACAAAAGACAGTCCTTGCTCTCAAGGAGCTCACAATCTAATGGGAGAGAAAACATGCAAACAACTATTTATAAACAAGCTATATATATAGAATAAATAGGAAAAACAACATAGGAAATTAAGAGGGATTGGGAAAGGCTTCCTGTAGAAAGTGGGATTTTAGTTGGGACTTAAAGGAAGCCAGGAGGCAGAAATGGAGAAAGAATGTTCCATGCCTATGGGACCATTCAGAGAAAACACTCTGAATGTCTTATTTGAGGATCAGTAAAGAGGCCAGTGTCACTGGACCAAAGAGTATGAGTGTGAAAAAGAAGACTAGAAAGGTATGGGAGGGTGGCTTACATTATGACAATTTTGAATGTTAAATAGAGGATTTTGTTTGCTTTTGGAAATAATAGGGAGCCACTGGAGTTTGTTGAGTAGGGAGATGCTAAAGGATCAGATTATAATTATTTTCTTTCTTCCTCCAGAAAAATCAAACTATCATCATTTATTAAATTTCTCTAATATAATGCTGAAAACTGAACATGATTATTAATTGGTGTTCCATAACTAGCTCAAAAGATGTGCTGCTATCCAAGAGAAGTGCCCATTACTGCCAAGCATCATCAACAAAGTTTAATTGCCTCACCTCTTCTACTCTGCACTGAAGCAACAGGAAAGAAAAGAGATAGGAAAAGATTAGGAATATAAAAAGAATTCACACACAACCTTAAATATAAAATTAAAGACAGATTTAAAAAAAATTAACCTAAAAGTAAAAATAGATGTTTAGTTTTCAGACAAAGCTTATACTATTTAAAAAGAGTTAGTACTTTTCCTTTCCTCGGCTAGAAAAACCACAGACCCTGGCCACTCAGTGTTTTACTATGGGGTTTATTTTGGTGGAAACAGAGTTACAAAAACAAATGTGACTGTTTACCATTTTCGTGGAGAAAGCAGAGCATTTAATCAACCTTTAAAATACACTAGACCGTACACAAGACATCTGAGAACTGTAAATGGATAGAGATGACTTTTAAATGACATTTATTTCTTCACTAAATTTTCTTTAGAAAAGAATTATGAAGACATTTATTCCATCCTCAAATTTCTCACGTACATCCCCCCAGTAAAATTTTTATCCATACTTACTGATTTGATTCAAAGTCTCTTGGGGAATCCAACTCATATCAACATCATTTTGGTTCGATGTACCCATTTCTACTTTCTGGGCTGGTCTTTTTCTCTAAAAGAACACAAAAATAATTTTAGGTACATCAGTAACTCTAAAATTTTATTAGAATTATCATAACCAACAAGAACTAAAAGGTTAGGTTTCTATTTTATTGCAAGAACCTAAGAAATACTTAATGGTCTTCAATTTTAATTAAAGTAGACCACACACAATTTGTTTTCATTTAATTAAGATGTCACAAGGGGTCAGGTTATTATTAACTCAGTATTAAGTGATTTTCATGGCTAAAACTATCTAGAAGAGAGCATATGCAATTGCTTACCTTCCTAGATTCTAGAAGCTGATGAAGCCCAACAACGACTAGTAGCCCAAGTCCAGCAAGGAACATATACATAAAGATCCTTATTTCAAGGAAGGAAAAAAAAGCACAAGGAATTACCATAAATGAAGATGACTGTAATTACAGTTTTGAGACATGCCATAAATCCTCCAATTAATCTCATTAATAAGATATGAATTTTAAAGGATTCAATTCAATTAGGAACCAGCTATTTAACACATATTGGCTATGTGACCCTGGTCAAATCTCTCACTGTTCCTAGGAAACTGTCAAAACCGCAAAATTGAAAGTTCAAAATCTACACAGGCAAAGAGTTTTATCATACATGGAGTTATCTATATCAATGAAATCACAAGTCTGGTTAAAAAAAGGCATTATGGCTTGGTAAATTATTTTACACCATCTTTAGGATGTTATGAATGAATATAAATTATAATATAAAGTGAAGAAAAGTACCTCACAAAACATGGCAAATTAAAAAAACTCATAGCAGAACAGCTGACTGGTAGATGTTGCCAATTATACATTCTCTGTTGAAATACTAAATAACATTCTTGAATATTTGCAAAAACATTTTTCTATGGCAATGTTAAAAAGGGAAAACTCAGAGAAAATTAGTGGTCTTTTCCACCAATCTGAGAGGTGACATAGTCTATCTCCAGTAGGCAAGAATTTGGAGAGGAGGGGTAAAATGGAGAAAACTGGGCAATTTCTTTGTTCTTCCTAAAATATGTGGCTTTTAAAGTCCCAATTCACAGTACTATTGAAATATTAACCATATGTTTCAAAGTAAATCATAAATTCCCTGATAGGTCTTTTGCAGCAAATATAAGAAATATATGGAAATATAGTTGAATTGGAGCCTTACTTCACTATAAAGAGTACATTATCTCTACTTTTTACTGGTCCTCTGAGGGACTTAACTGAGCAGTTTCCCTAAGTATGTATGACATGTTGCCTCTACCATTTCAGGAATGACATGGTCACCTGAAAAACATATTTGGAAAGCAACAAATCTCAGAGTTTTGTCCTAACTGCCCATTAGGAGAGGATGCATGGTGCAACAGAAAGGTTACTAGATTCACTCTGGCTCTTCATTTACTGGCAGGAGAGTCCTGGACAAGTGGACTGTCCCTTCACTTTTCTGCAACTCAGTTTATTCTTCTGTAAAATACTGAGGTTGGGCTAGATGATTTCCAAGGTCCCTTCCTACTTTAAATCTGTGATCCTATGATCTGCTTTATCACAACTCTCTTACGTTTCTCCATCCAACCCATCTTCTCTTTCAATAATTGTAACTGTTTGATTGAAGACGGCATCTTGGAACACGTTGCCCTATAAAAACACAAAAATTTGAAATGGGTTGAAATGATTAAAGTTTCAAAGAGATTTAAAAATGCATTTATTCCACATTAGATCATCATGCAGCATTCTCTTGATGCCAATTTGTGTGGCCAGTGGGATCAATGCAAACAAATTTCAACTACAAATCATTGGTTTAAAATTTAACACCTGGCAAAGAATTGGAAACTGAGAGGATACCCATCAATTGGGAAATCGTTGAACAAGTTGTGGTTTGATTGTGATGGAATACTATTGTGCTACAAGAAATGATGAGCAGGATACTTTCAGAAAAACTTGGAAAATCTTACATGAACTGATGCAAAGTGAAATGAGTAGAAGCAGGAGAACATTGTACACAGAACAGCAATACTGTAAGATGATCAACTGTGAATGACTGTCTTGGATCACTGCATTGCTGAAAATAGCTAACTCAGAAGAACTTAGAATTTAAAAAGCTATCCATTCCCAGAGAAAGAAATGATGCAGTCTGAATAGACTGAAGCATACTTTTTTTTACTTAATTCTTCTTGGATTTTTTTGAGGGGAGTATGTGTGTCTATGTTTTACTGTACAACTTGAATAATATGGAAATATGTTTTGCATGCTACACATGAATAACCTCCATCAAATTGCTTTCTCTCTCAATGGGTGAGTAGAGCAGAGAATTTGGAACTCACTATTTTAAAAACAAATGTTAAAAATTATTTTTACATGTAATTTGGAAAAAATAAAATACTATATAATTAAAAAACATAAAAAAATAAAAAAATTACCACCACTGCAAATTACCACTACAATGTGGTGTCTCTCCTCTATATCACTAACAATACAGATGCCTGTACCACTGCTAATATTGCTTCTTTGGACATCAAAGTTAAGGAAGAATGAAGGAAAAGGTGGGGGACCACAAGTGAAAAGGAGAACAGACGCACAATTAAAAAAACCTATGCCACAACAACACTCTCATCAGATTCATTTCTTCCCCTTTTAAGTAGACAGAAAAATAGAGAAGATTTAGTAGCAGCATACCATTTTAAGAAGTGGAAAAGGAAAATCCAAATTTATCTTCCAAATAGCAAGATTAGAAACCAATCACTTCAAAACAAACAAGACTGATTTAAATCAGTAGATAACTTTCTTTGGTGGAAATGTTAGTCATACAAGAAACTTGGTTCTATTGTCAGATTACACGCATCTAAGACCATGTTTGTTCATTCTAACAAGAATACCATCAAACCCTTGCTTAAAAGAATTAACTGATTACGGCAAAACAATGTTATAGGGGACTCATGGGTCGAGGACTAGCTCAGGGCAACACCATCTGATTCCTGATTTCCAATTGGACAAATGACATTACTGTTGGATTTTGTAACTGATGAATTTTGGTTTTAATTTTATTAATGTTACTGAAAAATGACACTGATGAGGGCAACTTTATAGAGGGTATACTTCTACTTCCTTGTATTTAACTCTCACTCACATTAGAAACATAAAACAATTTATAGATCTTTTAAAATCTATTAACAAGAATGATTTATTTTCCAATCAATAAGTCTCAGAGGTGAAAAAATATTTTTATGTGATTATCTGTACTGGAGGTCTTTAAACTGCACAGAAACTCTGAATTGGATAGTATCCACAGGTTGGGTATTTTGTTATTCTGTAACTTTATAGGTAAAAAGATAACACTGTTAGGGACCTGTGACTCTAAATGTCTCATTAAATATTATGACAACTGTCTATTTTTAATGATTCCATATTTTGTTTGAAGGCAGGAAAAAAGACTGACATATCCTGGAGGTTAACTTTGAACACTAGAATTTTAGATATCAATTCTGTTTAACATGTATATTTAATGTGAACAAAAAGACATCAAGACTTACATTAGGCCTCTGTTCCCAATGACTAAAATGAAACAAACTGCTAAGACTATTTGTTCTAGAACACAAAATATCATAATGTATAAACTCTGAGATAAGTAGAAGGCATAATGAATTATAGAACAGCCAAAAGGCAGGCAACTAGAGAAGGGGGAATTTTGGATAATTCACAAATTTGACAGTTAAAGACCTTAAACAATGAGTGGCTTATGATCCAGAATGATTATTAATCAAGAAAAATGTCATTTCTCCCCATTAAGTTGCAACTGTAAATAGAAAAAAGAGAGCAGAAGCAGGTCTTACGTTTAAATCTTTGTAGTTCAGATTGATGACTAGACCAAATGGACGCCCACCCATGGGCTCTGCAGGGATGAAAGAATACTCAAATGTTGCCTGCCTCTGGGGTGGCACTACAGTATTCAGAGGAAGAGCTGTGAAATTCTGGATATAAAACTGGTAATCCTGAGGATAGCGGAATGAGGCATCTAGAGATTCAACAATAAAGTCTTCTGTACCCTTGTTGGTAAAGCCTACCAGGAACTTCACAATATTATTTGCTGGGAAATCTAAGAATGAAAATTAAGAAAGAAAAGTTAGAAAGCTGTCATTAAGATATAAAAATGATACCTAAACACTCAATTCTAACCTTAGAAATTATACTTATTTACATTTATAGAAATCAAATCTCAGTTATGAGTATGTGAACTGGAAGCTGTTGTAAACACTTGGTAGTAGGGTTATCATTTAGTAGTTTTATGGGTCACCTGAAGCACCCTAAGGACCCAAAGCTGATGGCTAGAAGAAGCTAGTGATAACCTGGCTAAAAATGTCAACACAGCCAAAGGAAATTAAATTGTGTTACCCCTGTTTAGAGTAGATCCTCTGATGTTAGAGAACTTTAGAGAATAAGGTGGTGAAAGTAACACTGCATTTAGATGTCAAGAGAGCTGCATTCACATTTCATCTCCATCCCTATTTAGGTTTATGACAAGGTAAAAGTCACTTCATCCTGTGAGCTGTAGTTTCCTCATCCTTAAAGGCAAATAACTGCTGCTTTTATTCACAAGTGTTGTGAGGATCCAAAGATCTAATGAGCTAAACCTCTTTGATACGCAATTTCCTCCTCTGTAAAATGGGGACAATCCCTACACTAATTACCTCACAATACTAAGGTTCACATAAGATAATGTATCTAAAGTATTTTGCAAACTTTGGAATTATATAAAGGTCAGTTATTAGACCTAGAGGGTTGGAACTCATTTTGCTGGGAATCACTTGGCTCCTCTTATTACCTTGCCTTTATTGGGAAATAACTTGTTACTAAGATTGTTTTGTTATCATTCTAAACCATACTGAAGGCCACTAGGATCTAACTAATAGCTCATATTTCTACAGATGACCTGCACTAGCAGGAGTTTCTTCCCTGGAACGTTCCTTATACTGATGAAATCATGAATCTAGTCATGACACCAACCTAAAGTACTTTAAGGTTTCCAAAGCACTTTCCCCTACCCTACTATGAGTTAATCTAAAGAGTCTCATTTTGTTAATGAAAAAACTAAGATTCAAAGTAGTTCAATGAGATGTCCAAATGCACAAAGTTATTAAATGTCAAAGCCAGGATTCAAACTCAGCTATTCTTATTCTAAGTCTTAGGTTCTTTCCATGCCAACTCTGTTAAACAGATGACATAAAAGGGTAGGGAAAAAATACTGAGCTGTAACAGCCAAAAGTATTGTTAATACTATGAGTAATGAAAATGCAAATGAAGTAAAAAGTTAAAGAGAAGAGTTACAAAATGAGAGGGGAAAACCAAATCTTTTCTTTAAATTAAAATTCTTACAATTAGAAGAAGCAAAAAGTACACCAGTATTAAAGAAAAATTTTCAGAAATCTATGAGAAACAAGTACATAACAACTTTTATCTCTTTAAGACACTCTTTACAACTTTCATTCATGGAGCAGCGATCCAATTGACATCTGACTGCAAAACAAATATTTCATCAATATTCTACATAAAAAATATTATGCAATATTGTAGTACAACAGTTTGAAAATTTCTAAAAACAGAAGCTTTGAAAATTCTCACTGATCCACAGGCATTTAATTCCTAGGTCAAATAGATCTTTCTGTGTTTTTTCCCCCCAGTTTATTTTTTTTTCAATTTCCACGTCATTCTTAAAATAAATGTTTTATAAAGAGAATATTCACTATGCCAATTCCAGGATATAACTGTTTTGAAGAGGAATACGTGCAGAGTACTTACTTAAGAACCATTTCAGAACCTTTTCTCCTTCTCCAATGTCCTACATCTAGCTCTGTTCCCTGCTTACGATGATTACTAAGGAATATTTTACTTATGCTTAAAAATGTTTATTTTACCTTCTCCTTTTACAAATAAGATAGTTGTGTCTGCACTTGGTGAGGCTTCAGGTTCACCAGAGAGGTCTTCTTCTTTTTCTTCTGCCTAATAATATTAAAAAAGGGCTATATTAATATAAGAAAAAAAGTCATTGTTATGGGGCTACCACACTTTTCTTATATCACTTACAGAACATCAGACTGGCTTCCCTGCCCTCTCCCACAATTTTCAGTTTCCTTCTGTGTGTTATCTTCCCCATTAAAATGTAAACTCCTTGAAGGCCTGATTTGTCTTTCTTTCTGCTTGTAACTGCATTCTCCGGGCTTAGCCCTACATGTAGCAAACCCTTAATAAATGCTTGGTGACAATGACAGCAGTAATTTAAAAAGAGCTACAAATTTCAAAAGATGCAGAAGTTATGCGGAGGAGTGCTCCAAGTACGAAAGACAGCTTATGAAAAGGCACAGAGGGGTGTAACAAGTAGGCTAGTTTAGCTAGAAAATGTGAGGCAGAGTACTGTGAAGTGAACCTAAAAGATGGGTTAAAGCCATATTGTGAAGGTCTTTAAATTTCTATTTTACGCTAAAGGTAAGAGGGAGCCACTCAAACTTCCTGAGCAGTGGAATGACTTTGTCAAGCCCATGTTTTAGGAATATCAATCTGGCAGATATGTGAAAGATAAAACAGAGAGCAGGGAAACCAATAAGGAATCTGAGGCACAGAGAAGAGATCTGTACCTAGATTTTCCAGATTCAAAGTCCAACATTATTTACTATGCTATGCTGCCTCATTCAACCTCATGAGGTCTCTGTTTCCTCATCTCTAAAAGGAGAGTTAGCCTAGATAATTTCTAAGGTCCATTCAATTTTAAATCTATAATCAAATGATACATACATATAAAAATATATAATAAGAGATCTAGTACATGATCAAAATACTTTAGGAAATCTGATGGGGGAAGACACAGATTTGGAGGGAGGGGGGAAAGATCAGATAAGACGTAATAGGTGATGGTAACAGTTATTTTTTAAAATGATGAGTAGGTATTCACAAAATGGAAGTCTGCCTCTTAGCAGAATAGCAATGTTATTATTAGAAGTATTATAAAGTGGACAGAGTGCTGGCTTGGTATCCAAAAGAATTGGGTTTTGAAATCCCATCTCTAACACTTACTGGTTATATATGGATTATTTAACTTTTACATGCTTCAAGCAAATCCCTAGGATTTATCTATTAATTCACAAATTAGCTATCTTGATGAAATCTAAGCCCCTCCATCAATCTGAGCATTATAAGCTTATATACTGTTTTACAGTTAAAGTACATGTACATACTTTATTATTATTATTATTAAAAAACCCTCCTCTTTTCTGTATGCATGCTACCTGATTCTATAGGACTACAGATATCCTTTTTCCCCATTGTGGTTTCAATATATTGTGCCTTGGCATATTAAAGTAAATGGGAATTTTGGGGTAGTTTTGCAGAAGCTGCAGATGACATAGGAAAAGTTTAGAAACTCAGAAATGCAGGATTGTTATAAAAAAAGGCTTTCCAGTAGACTCTGGAATCATGAGAAAATACTAAGTCCTTATATGATTTTCTAATGGAAAATGAAAACGAAGGGTCTATCCCTACAGATTTTATGGGGATTTTCCAGATCAAGGGGGTACTGTTCTCCTAACCCCCAAGAAGCAGAAAGGATAACTACACATTTTTTGGGTAGAAGGAGAGAAAAGATCTCAAAGTGAGTTGGTCATCCTCTTGAACAGGACAAGGAAATCAATCACCTACCAGGGAGTCCCCTCCTGGTCTACTCAAGGGAAAAGGAAACCAAATCTTCATAAAAGAGTAATTCAATATATTATTTGTGAATTACTATGATTGATTCCCTTTCCATTCTCAGCTCAAGTCACCCACCTGAAATTGGCATTATTTTTAAAAATGGTATACTTTTTTATCACCAGCACCAATGAAGAAATGAAGGGATTGAGTTAAGACAAATAACCTATCTAATTAGACTGGGGAATGCAAAACAAGAGTGTTAAAAAACCATACAAATGGGTAGCTAAGAAATGGAAATCAAAGGGATGCCCATTAACTGAGGAATGGCTAAACAAGCTATGGTATATATATGACTGTAATGAAATAGTATTGTGCTATAAGAAGTAACAAGCAGGATGCTTTCAGAAAAACTGGACAACACATGAACTAATGCATAGTAAAGTGAACAGAACCAGACTGCTGTACACGGTTAACAAAGACACTGTTCGATGAAGAACTGTGAATGACTTAGCTATTCTCAGCAATACAAGGATATGAGACAATCTGAAAGGAGTAATGATGAAGCATACTACCCGCCTTCAGAAAAAGAACTGATATTGATTGAATACAGACTGAAGCAGGCTATTTTTCACTTTCATTTTTTTCTTTTGAGTCTTCTTATACAAAATGACTAATATGGAAATGATTTACATAATTGCACATGTGTAACTATATCTGACAGCTTACCATCTCAGGGAGGAGGGAGCATAGAGAAGAGAGGGACAGAATTTGGAACTCAAAACTTATTATTTAAGTTTTTAAAAAAACACCCATATAAATGCAGCATAAATGAGCACATTAAAGACCAATGAAAGTAATGAAGAATCAAGTAGGATAATTCATGTCTGGATCCTTGAAAGTTATGTTTTAAGAAGAAGACACTGGGTGGGTTAAAGAAGGGTATTCTAGGCAAGCATGTAATGTAAGCCATTTACTTCCAAGTGAAACAAAACAGTGGCTTGACTAAGAAAGAAAAATTCAAGTAACAAAAAAAGAAATCAGTGGAATATAAATAGGAAGAGAGAAGAAAGTTTTGTTAGGATGCGAGCCAGTGTAGGTACTTCAACCATGTGTGAAATCACTGTAGGTTCAAGATTCATATATGATGGCAATGAGAATGATGTTTGAATAAGACTAATCTGGCAGTTTTACATTAATTACTTTATGCTTTTCTTCTTTTTAAAAGTTGATCGCTTTTGTTTTTATGTCACATTACTTCTGGACATAACAACTCCCTTCTTTCTTGTCTAACAAAGAAAAGAAGTAAAGCAAAACCAAATGCTACAGTGACAGCATCTGACAATGAATATACCACCTTCTGTTTCTATAGTCTCCCACCCTTCTCCTGAGAAGAGGGAGACATGTTATACTATCTGTTCTTCAGGATCAAGACTGGTTATTACAGTTACTCAGGATTTGGCTTCCGTTAAGTATTCTTTTAATTTGTTATTCTAATCTCCGTGCTGCTTCTTGACTTCAGAGGGATAAGATTCAAGGAGGAGAGGGGAACTAGATCAGGGTACCTCATTATAGCAAGGATATTAATAAACTGGAAATCATATAGAAGAGGACAAATAGAATAATAAAGAATTCTTCTTTACTAGAAATATCCAAGAAAACATATGCAGGATGACCACTCAATGACTGGGGAATCCCTTTTGGAGGCTAGGTTTGACTAGATGACTCCTGAGGTTCCTTTCTAACTGAAAAATTCTGTGATTACAGTAAGAAGTGAATAGAAATGAATAATAATCTACAATGGGAAAAGGTGGCACAGTGATTCTGAGTCCCCCACCTAGGGTTTCTTACTACTGTAAATCTGTCTATTGCAGGAGAATCCAAATCTACTACATAGAACCCTTACTACGACATATGACAAGATGATTCCTAAGGTCCCTGCCAACTTCAAATCTGATGGTCAAAGCAAGATATTGTTTTACAATCTACACAGATTCTCTAGACCTCATAAAATTATGAACTGATATAATAAATTCATAACAAGTTTTATCAAGTGCTTCCCAACAAATCATACGCTCAAGATGTCAAATATAATCCATCACTAACCAAATCTGTGGGTTCATCTTCTTCTATTTCTGCTTCATCATCTTCATCTTCAATTATTGTATCTTCTAGTGCTTCTTCATCCTCTGTAGCATCTTGGGCCACAGCTAATGACCCTAACAATGTAAACAGAAAGTGTTGTCAACAGCTGAGCCTAAGAGCAAGACTTTAATCAATAAGTTAATCCTTCTGGTTAAAATCATAATCAAACAAATATTGTTTAGAAGACATATATTCAAACAAGCAAAACAGTAAAACACTCAGAATTTGCTACTATACTACTTGGGAAGAATCATATCAATAAACAATGAGCACAGATGCACATAAAACACTTTACACTGTGAAAACTACAGTGAAGACATAGTAAATCAGGTTAACAAAAAAAAGATTTGTATTTTTGCTCGTTTTGAGTTCAGTGTAAAATTCTAAGATACTTAAATTAGAAAATGAGAGGAAAAAGTCTAGAAGAAAACAAAAGTAAAATCATATTGCTTTTCTACATAAGCAATTTAAATACAAAGAAACCTCTAAAGTGGTTTGTTAAGTATTTTCTACTTCTACCTGAATATAACTTCTAGGTCACCAGTATGTGAATCTACCAATGATGTGTGTGGGAAGAATGATGATGTGGCAATTCAGTTTAAAAAAATATAGGCAAGGACACAAATACACATGCTGCAATACCCTGGAAGCAAAGAATATATAAAGACGCCTACAATCCTAAGTTTGGCTTCTACTTAAATGCTGGTGACAGTCATAAACTTTGCAAAATGGAAAGAACACTATACTATGAAACAAAGAACTACAACTTTCCTAACTAAGGGGTAAATGCTAACTCTAAGTACATGACAGTAATTTTAAAATGAAGCACCCTTAAATTTGACTTTTTATACAAAATGGCCTCTAGTCATTTAACTTAGTAGATTTTAAACTACATATATTTACTAATACAACAGTATTATTTTGATTAAAATATTACCATTCTTGGCTGCAAAAAATTAAGAAAAGACATATCCTGTAAAATATAAAGTGTTTAAGAAATATAACCCTATTTGGGGGGGATCCAAACCGAATCTAATGTCCATTTTTGCAGAAAGATTAAAACCACAAAGTAAAAGTGATCAGTTTTGAACAATTTTTTAAAAATTAAGTTATCTTTAAGAGGCAGAAGAAAAGGATATTTGCAAGCTGCTTCTGTGGCAAACTGACTTTTTCTTATAACCTATAGCTCAATTAAGTTTTCCTACAAGATGTTCTTTTCCTACAATTGAGTCAAAATCAATCAATCTACTTTATTTCCTTTGCAAAACATAAGGTTTCACTGGAATATACCAACAAAATTTAATCAAAACATTCCTTTGGAATTAAACTTTTAGAGTTGTCAAGAATCTCAGAGATCACCTAGTTTAATCTCCTCTTTTTACAGACGATACTGAAAGTGAAAGGTGCTTTGTCCGTAGTCAAGTTGGAGGCTGAGTCGGGATTGCAGATGCTATTTCCACTACACCAAGCTGTATCGACTTTATTCCCTCTCATTCCCCTTCTTGCCTTCTCATACTGGCAATACAGACTCTTAGGGATTTTAGCAGCAGGGCTCGGCATTGCACATGAAGCCTGAGGCCACTAGCCTGGAAATGCTCTTTATTAGAGGAAATCTGAAGCGGTTAAGAGAGCAGGTTACACAAGCCGTCCAACACAACGACCCAGCTGAGCGCTGCTCAGGGAGCACGAGGAGGAAAAACAAACTGCTCTTGGGAGACTGGGGCGCTCGTTAAGCCCGGCGGGTCACGAGGGGGCGACGGGGGAAGGCTTAGTGCCCAGGAGAGGTGCTAGGCCGGGCTGGGCGCAGGCAAACATGGATCCCGAGAAATGAATGAAGCAGGCCCCCTAGAGCAGAGAATGACACGTCAGCCCAGAGCCCGGGGCCCAGCGTGCGTGGGGGCGGGGGAGGAGGCGCGGGCAGCGGCCGCAGCTCCGCTCCGCTCCTCTCCGCTGCCCTCCTCTCGCCAGCCGCGGGGATGCACCGACGAGGGGCAGCCACGCAGGTCGGAGCGCCGCGGCGGGGGCACGGAGCAGCCTGACACGGCCCGGCTGGGAAGGAGCACGCGGCCCGCTGGGGATCCGCGTGGGAGGGGGTCGGGGGGGCCTCCTCGTGCAGCCGCGACTCCGCGCCCTGCCCCCCGCGGCCTCCATCCCAGGGATCGGCGGAGCGGAGGGACGGAGGTCCGGGAGGGAGCAGGGAGCGGAGGGTGCGCGACCCCCGCCGCCTCCCACCGTCCCCCACCACCGAACTTGGCCGGCGCTGCAGTAGTGCCCCGTCTTCACCCTCCCATTCCTCTCTCGCCGTACCTCCAGGGCCGCCCCCGAGCAGTAGCGCGGTGGGGAAGACGAGCAGCACTATCAGGATCAACCGGGAGAGGAATCTCATGGTGCGGCCAGCGGGCTGTTCAGCCTCCACAGGCTCTTACGGCGGCTTCGGCGGTAATGGCGATACTCCTCATCCGGGCTACGGAGTGGGCGGGGCACGCACACGTAAACGGGACGTGGCCCCGCCTCCCTCCTCGCCAGCTCCGCGGCGAACGTGGCTCAGTCCCAGACCAGGGAAACCCGAGGCGGGGGCTGGGAGGAGGAGGATGGCGTAGTGAGAAGCCGTCACGTGACCACCCCGCGTCCTCTTAGCTGGCAGGTGACGTCTGCCCTCCTCTAGGTGAGTTCCCGTGCTCCGGGGTCCTTCTGTGGCTTTGCCCTCTGGTTTCGGCTGGGCTTTTGAGAGTCTGTGGGGAAGGAGAGCCGGGCTTCCTTACCTGCCACAATGTGGTGACTTACCGGTGGTTAAAGTGACAGCCTATTTTTAGACTCCCATAACTTGAGTTATAGCTGTTGGATCAGTAACACTTGGTTAAGCATCCAGTGTGAGCAAAGCCCTGAGCTGGACTCCGGGAGCATGCCAAGTTTATCCGAAGCATGGCCCTACCCCCGTGAAGCTGTTTAAAGCCTAGCAGAGGGAGGACGAAGGTGATGGGGGTGACAGAACCGATGAAGCAGCCTTGAAGCTCTGAACCCAAAAGACCCCGCCCCAGTTTCATACCTGACCCATCCTGTTGGTGTCATTTCACCTGGGCTGACGGCTGGCCATGGCTAGTGGAAGGAGTGCCCAGGGAAGAGCCCAGAAAGGACTGAAATCGCAGGTCAGGTCCCGAGCCCTGACACTCACCTTGAACACTCTCAGGTAGAGAGTAAGCGCCTCCGGGGTAGAGCGCTGGACCTTGCGCACGATATACACCTAATGTTTATTGAATGATACAACATGCATTTATGGGCCAGCCAATTTGGGATCTTCTTGAACTTCTGTTCTAGGGAAGTTTTCAAATAGTATATTATTATTTCTCTAATTCTGTCCCCATCCAATTTTAGACTTAACTTGTGTCTAAGTACACATCATGCTAGCCGTGGGTGTTGTCCTTTGTTCTGGAAGAGGACCAAAATGACATCACCATGCTAGAGCCAAGTTTCAGTGTGTCCAACTGAACCAGTACAAGCTCTAGGACAAGTCCGGCCCATACAGCCTGTGTGAACATTTGGGATAAGTTTGTACATCCTTCATTTCCTTTGAGCTGTTTTAATTTTGCTTTGCTCATAAAGCACAGCACCTTCTCAGATGTAGGCACAGCGTGCTGAGAGGTCTTGTGCCAGTGTCTCTCAAGTCACACAATCAACTCCAAAGTTCTTGAGAGCGTCCTTGTATCTTTTCTTCTGACCACCATGTGATCACTTGCCTTGTGTGAGTTCTCCATAAAATAATCTTTTTGACAAGTATACATTTTGCATTCCAGTCCATTGGAGTTGCACTCTCTGAAGCAAAGTTTGAATGCTTGACAGATTCGTTTGAGAAAGGACTTCAGTGTCTGATATCTTATCTTGCCTTCAGAATCTTCCTAAGACAATTCAAATGGAAGGGATTCAGTTTCCTGGCATGATGCTGGTATACTGTCCAGGTTTCACAGGCATACAACAATGTGGTGAGCACAATGGCTCTGTAAACCTTCAGTTTGGTAGTCAGTCAAATACCTCTTCCGTACTTTCATCTGAATCTCTCAAACACTGAGCTAGCTCTGGCAATGCATGCCTCGACCTCATTATCATTGTGTACATCCCTGGAAAGTACTCTACTGAGGTAAGTGAACTTATCCACAGCAACTAGGTGGTGAAGCAGATAGAGCACCAGCTCTTGAGTCAGGAGGATCTGAATTAAAATCTAGTCTCAGACACTTACTAGCTGTGTGACTCTGAACAAGTCACTTAACCATGTTTGCCGCATTTTCCTCATCTGTAAAATGAGCTAGAGAAAGAAATGGAGTCATGAAGAGTTAGACCTGACTGAAAAATGACTGAACAATAAATAAAGGACAGCTCCTCCAAGAAACCTTTCCTGTCTCCAGTTGCCAGTGTCTTCTTGCTAAGGTTACTATCTACGCTGTCTATATATGTACACATCATGCTAACATGCAGGCAAGTAAGATCATTAAAATAAGATGGAAATTAGGAGTAAAGCAACAGTAATCAATCTCAACACATTTTCAGTAAGAACAATTTCAATTTCCTTTTGCTTTCCCTCCCTTCCCAAAGTAGTTTAGGAAACAAAACTCATTAGGGAATACTTGGGACAAGACTCTCTGAAACTGAAAGAAAGGGCTTAGTGTGAAAAGGCTGGAAACTGCTCCTGTTGGTCTCTGATGCCCACTGCTGATCGCCTCTCCAGAGACTGCCCATTCCTATTGTATAGAAGAAGTAGTTCCTTTCTGACTTCCCATGGTAGGTAACTGACAATGTCAGAATTATAGAGGTAAAAAGAAACCTAGGATTTATTATGTGTAAGTATTGGTTCAGATATCAGAAAAACTACAAGCATGTAAAAAGATTAGGATTCTAACAAGGTCTCATAGAAAAAATAAAATGACATAGAAAGAATTCTTTTACATGTTAGAATTTATACGGTCCTCTTAGGCAATAAAAGTTAAAGACAGATTCACAATCCCATGCTTCCTTCAATATCGTAGAAGTTGAAGAATGTGGTTAAACAGTCATAATCTCATGTGTAAACAAACCAAGTTAACTAAGTCAGGGTAGAGATTAAATTACATTTAGAGTGTTCAGAAACAGGTTGATTGATGGGGAAGATTTATATATTGTTAAGAAATCAGGGAGAGGTGAGATTCTTCCTCTAACTTCTTGTCTAAGGAATGCTTAAAGCTTTAAGTAAATTTTCATATCCCATCGGACAAATTTTGGTCACGTGAGGTTAATATTAACAGAAGACAGGCTTTTAGTTAACCAGAAGTTGAAGGAGGAATAGCCCTGAGCCCAAAATAATAAAAATTGATAAAAGGTAATTAAAAATTCTCATTGTACTATGCAGCTCCCTCTTCCTTCTCTGGTTCATGGGATCCCAGTCCCACAGAGAATGTTAATCTTGTGCCTATCTTCCCTCAATCTCTGGACACAGTCATTCTGCTCCATAGGTATACATGACCTCTGTGGAATTAGAGTGCTTTTCCCCATAAGAATTAGTATTTTAGGAAATTAATTCCTGCTCCCTTTATTCCTAGCATATTAAAAGAAGAGTCTTTGCCAGTAGGTCTCCAAGGTTGCTATCTTTTGGACTGTGTTGGAGGAAAGGCCAGGTTAATGGTCCCAGGGGGTACACCTCTTCAACTTCTTCATCTTAACTAAAACATGACTTTAACTGAAACTAGCTTACGGTTGAATGAGTTAAATTGTTTAAAATATTACATTTTAAAAAAATCATACTCTTTAAATAAACTTTTCTTTTGAAAGATGCAGTTATGTAAGATAAAATCTCAAGTTGTTCTGCTTTTGGTAATGTGATATTTCTGCTCTACTTCAGCTACAAATCACTTTAGACCTCACCAGAAAGAACTATACCGTCTCTCAGAGCCTCAACTTTGAAATTCCACTCAATACAAACTTTCAGTTCTACTTCTCTTACTCTTGTCACTTAAACACTAAATTCTCTCTTCATCCCAATCTTTTCCTCTTGTCCTGTTACATCATGCTTCTCTTCTTTCCCTTGCTTTCATATGCAGATCTGATTCACGTGTAATGAATGAAAAGTCCAAGAGACATAATTTCTGGGTAATTAATAATAAGCTTATTAATTATGGCTAACAAATAATTAATAAAATTAGGTCAATGGACCTCTTGGAAGCCAAAGACCAACCTTGGGGGCTTACTGAACATTTAAATACCCTTTGAGAATGAGTGTTCCCAACTGGAGGAAATAAACTCTGGTTGACAATGAGAGAATGAATATTATAATAAGAGGTGGGTTTATTCAAATGAGGGGCTGGGGGACATGACTCTGATCTTGTCACTCTTGGACAAAAAGACTCATCTCCACTCCCAGATTATTCCCCCTCAAGCAATCTATACAGAAGAATCTATCTGTTCTCCCCCCAGATCACTTATGTAGTTGAACAATGGGCCAGAATTCACCTAAACAAGATGGTCTTTGCCCTTTAATCAGAACTAAATCTTCCTAGTTGGATGTGGTCTTACCCAAGATTGAGGAGAATGTTAACCCAGTCTCACCATCAGCTTTGTCATTCACAAGGACTGGGCTTTGATGAGGAAATAGAAAGGGACAAACCCCAGATCCCTCCCAGCCCCATATTAATTGTTATTAATAATCATTTCACATGGTTTGTACCAATTTGATTTTTCTATTCCTACTTACAAACTGAGTGATCAAGGAGAAAGTCACTGCATTAAGCTGATTTCACTTACTATAAATACATGGCAGATGTTAAGACAGATAAGAATCCCATAGAATGAGAAGTCATGATTGTGCTATGATCTGCATTGGTCAAAGAAACTCCTGACTTGATGAAACTATGGATCCATTGACATTTAGCCTCAACTCTTAAGGCTGTACAACAATTCTACTAAACTACTTTTGACTAATTTTTTTCATTCTTCACATGAAGTACTGCAAATCTTTTCCTCTTTCCAAGACATCAGAACTGAACCCCCTGATTCTCAGACATAGCCTCCTTCCTCAATCAATGGAATCACCAAGCATTTATTAAGCACTTACTATGTGTCAGGCACTGTGCTGAACACTGGGGATAATATAAAACAACAATGTTCCCTGAGCTTGGGGGAGACAAAATATAGGTAAATAAGTTTATGGGAGCTAGATAAATAGTAGATGGAAGGATAGGAAAATAACAGCAGAAAGGGAGAACTGGGAAAAGATTGATACAGACAGTATCATTTGAATGGAGTCTTGAAAGAAACTTGAGAGTCTAAGATTTTAAAAAATTAATATTTTATTTTCCCCCCAATTACATGTAAAAAACAATTTTTAACATTTTAAAAATTTTGAGTTTCAAATTCTTCCTTCCCTGAGAAAGCAAGCAATTTGATATAGGTTATACAGGTGCAGTTATGCAAAACATATTTCTGTATTAGTCATGTTGTGAAAGAAAACACAGACCAAGGGAAAAAAAATAAGAAAAATAAAGTTAAAATAAAAGTATGCTTCAATCTGCATTCAGATTGAATGCAGTTCTTTCTGCATCAGTTCTTTCCCTCAAAATGGATAGTATTTTTCATCATAAGTCCTTCAGAATAGTCTTGGATCATTTTATTGCTGAGGATAGCTAAATCATTCATAGTTGATCATGTTATAATAATGCTGTTACTATGTACAACGTTCTCTTGGTTCTACTCATTTCACTTTGCATCGGTTCATGTAAGTCTTTCCTGAGAGCATCCTACCCATCATTTCATATAGGAATAGTATTCCATCATATATCATATATCACAACTTGTTCAACTATTCCCCAATTGATGACATCTTCTCAGTTTCCAATTCTTTGCCACCACAAAAAGAGCAGGTATAAATATTTTTGTACATGTGGGTCCTTTTTCTTTTTGTTTTTTTTATCTCTTTGGGATACAGACCTAGTAATGGTATTGCTGAGTCAAAGGGTACACATAGTTTTATAGCCCTTTGGACATAGTTCCAAATTTTTCTCCTGAATTGTTGAATCAGTTCACAACTCCCCCAACAGTGCATTAGTATCTCAATTTTCCCAGATCCCTGTAGCGCCAGTGTGATATTCGCAGTGCCTACAGTGGCCATGAATATGCTGGTGCAATTCTGAATTGCAAAATACAACAGACTCACCACATGGAAGACAGAACTAAAACATCTATTCAGACACCGGAAAGCCAAATCTATCATAGTAACAAAGAAATCTCTACACAATAACAGTGCAGAGGGCAGCACAATCCCCAAACTGTCCGCCGTTAGACTTCCTACAAACTAGCTCCTTTAAACAAATCACAAACAGTCTCCCTTAAACAAAATAACAAACAAGCTGTCTCACTCTTAATAGCCAGTTGCCTGCTTTTCTCTATCTCCCTCAGTTCTGACTGCTCTGACCAAATTTTCTCTCAACTCTGCTCTAGTTCTGCCTCTTCCTGTTCCATGTAACTTAGACTCATGTGACTCAGACTTCCTTGCGACTTAAGCAGGTTACATGGGCCTATCAATGAATGAGGAGGATCTTCCAATTTAAGTTACCATTTCCCCTTCTCCCAGTACATTCTTCTTTCTCACTCCTTAATTTTGTTTTTTTTTCAGACATCATTATATTCAATTCATACCCATGACCTGTGTATATTCTCTGTGTCTTCTTATGTATATTCTGTCTAATTGCCCTCATAATGATAAAGTTCTTAGGAGTTACTGGTATCATCTTCCCATATAGGAATATATGAGATTAATTTTATTGAATCCCTTATTATTTTCCTTTCCTGTTTACCTCTTTATGCTTCTCTTGAGTCTTATATTTGAAAGTCAGATTTTCTTTTCAGCTTTGGTCTTTTCATCAGGAATGCTTGAAAGTCCTCTATTTTATTTAATATCCATTTTTCCCCTGAAGAATTATACTCAGTTTTGCTGGATTGGTGATTCTTGATGACTCTGTTGCCCTTTGGAATATCATATTCCAAACTCTCTGATTCTTTAATGTAGAAACTGCTAAATCTTGTATTATCCTGACTGTGGCTCCATGATGTGTAAATGGTTCTTTCTGGCTGCTTCTCTCCTTTACCTGGGAGCTCTGGAATTTGGCTATAATATTCCTGGGAGTTTTCATTTGGGGATCTCTTTCAGAAGGTGATTGGTGGATTCTTTCAATTTCTATTTTACCCTCTGGTTCTAGAATATCAGAATAGTGTTCCCTTGATAATTCCCTTGATATCCTGTCTCTTTTTTTGGTCATAGGCTTAGGTAGTCCAGTAATTCTTAAATTATCTCTCCTGGGTTTGTTTCCCAAGTCTGTAGTTTTTCCAATGAGGTATTTCACATTTTCTTCCACTTTTTCATTTTATAAATTTTGTTTTATTGTTTCTTGTTGTCTTTATGGAGTCATTAGCTTCCACTTGTCCAATTCTGATTTTTAAGGACTTATTTTCTCCAGTGAGCTTCTTTACCTCTTTTCCATTTGGCCAATTCTGCTTTATAAGGAGTTCTTTTCTTCAGTGAATTTTTGTACGTCTTTCTCCATTTGTTCAGTGCTGCTTTTTAAGGAGTTCTCTTCAGTGAATTTTTTAAAATATCTTTTTGTTGGTCTATTCTATTTTTAAGGTATTTTCTTTAGTACTTTTTGTGCCTCCTTTGTTGACTTTTTCCATGAGTTTTTAATTTCATTTCTTTTCTCAGTTTTTTCTGCCACCTTTCTTACTTGATTTTGAAAATCCTTCTTGGGCTCTTCCAGGAATTATTTTTGGTCCTGAGATAAATTTACATTTTTCTTTGAGGCATTGGATGCAGCAGTTTTGTCTTTGTTGTCTTCTTTAGAATTTGTGTTTTAATCTTCCCTGTCACCGCCATAACTTTCTATGGTCAGATTTTGTTGTTGTTTGCTCATTTTTAAAGACTATTTCTTAACTTTTAATTTTATGTTAAAGTTGGGCTCTGGTTCCAGGGTAGAGAGGGCACTGTCCCAAGCTTCAGGTTTTTTGTGCAGCTATTTTCCGACCTAGTTCTAGGGGTCTCTAAGTTTTCAGTTCTTTTAAGATGGTATTCTCTATGGAGTGTGTGTTTACTACTCTCCTGGCCTGTGCTCTGGTCTATGAACCACACAAGCTCTCTTTTCCACTCTGGAACTGGGATCAGGGTCCATCTTCTCTTGTGTCCACAAGTTCCTCCCCACCCTAGGACTGTGACCCAGAACTGCAACCCTGGTCCGAGATCCCAGTATGGGCAATGGAACTGAGTCCTGCACCCAGACCCTGTAATCTCTTTCTGACAAGTTGTCCCACTCTTTTACCATCTGTGAGCTGAGAGCTCCAGAGCCACTGCTGTGCTGCTGATCCATGATTCACTTGACGCTAGTGCCTGCTTCTGGTTTCTTGAGGTATGGACTGGCAGCCTGAGCTGGATTGAGCTCCACTCTCACTCATGTGACGGACCTTTCCTGTGAACCTTCTAAGTTGTCTTGGACTGGAAAATTGTTTTGTCTTTCCTTTTGTGAGTTCTGTCAATCCAGAATTTGCTTTGAGATATTATTTAAAGTTGCACGGAGACAAATTTAGGAGAGCTTAGGCGAGTCCCCCCCTTTTCTCTGCCATCTTGGCTCTGTCCCCTCCAGTCTATGATCTTTTATGGAGACAATTGATGCTGGCTGCTGGGAATTCCCCCTAATCCTATTCCACTCCTTAAAATTTCTCAGAATTAACATTCACTATCTGTTCCTTTCCTCAGATCATAGACAAAAAACTATTCTGGCTTCCAAGGCTAAGCCCTCTAATAAACCTCTATGTCTTTGGTCTCATTCCCTCCTAACTTTCCACTTTCTCTTATGTATCTTCAGTCCCTTCATCTTTACTGGTTCCTTCCCTTTTGCTTATAAATATGTACATTCAGGACCCCCCTCCCCCAACCCTAAAAATACTTTCCTTTGACCTTTCTGCACCTTCCAGCTTTTGTCTTCCTCCTTTATGCTTAACTTCCTCACCACTTGTTTTCTCAACCTTTTGGATTGGGATTTCACTCTTAGCACTATTGAAACTCTTCTCTCGAAGACCACTTAACAACTTAATGTCCTAATTTCCAAGTCATATAGAGTTTTTCCAGTCACCATTTTCCTTGACCTCTCTGTAACATTTGATATTATTGACCCTTCCTGCCCCCCCACCCTCTTCCTGACATACACTTCTCTCAGTTTCAGAGACAGTCTGCTCTTTTGTTTCTTTTGTTACCCTAACTTCCTTCTCAGCAGAGCCAAAACTAGCTTGGGGTGATTGGTATGCCCCAGGTGGTGAAAGGAGTGAGAATGGGAGTCCCCATGCCCTTGAGAAGCCTACACAGTTCCTGTGGCCTTCTTGCCCTTCCAAGGGTAATCACAGTGGCTCAGATAGAGCCTGCATCATATTGGGTATCCCGGGATCACTAGCATCAGGAATGGGAAATCAGTGAGGACATCAGGAAAGGATCGATGGCAAAGGGCACAGGCAGCAGCAGCCCCTCCTTTCCCCCACATAGTAAACTCTTATTCATCTGTAAAATGGGGATAATAATAATTGCAATGCCTCAAAAGGGTAGCTGGGAAGAAACTGCTTTCTAAATTGTAAAAAGCCATATTGTGAATTTAATGTATCACACTCTAAGCTGACCTCCAAAGTCCCAAAACAGTTCTTGGAAACAGCACAGATGGAAATGATATATAATATATGGGTTACTATGAAAGGACTGTTTAGTAAATGTCCTTGCAGTTTACAGATGAACCTTATAGATAATCTGTTTTCATCCATTAATTTAAGAGAGAGGGGAAATGAAGTTATTGTCTTGCCCATTAAGTACATGGAGGCAGCATAGGACATTGGAAAGAGGAATAGATTTAGAATTGAAGGATCTGGATTCAAATTCTGACTCTGCTACTTACTAATAATCTGTGTGTGTCCTCACTTAATCTCTCTGGGCTTAAACTCTCATTTCTTCATCTATGAAAAGAGGACTGAATTAGAAGACCATTATGGCTTCTTCCAATGTTCCATCTGTGATTCTTGGATCTCTTACATCTGGGATATACTGCTGATTTTCTTACTCTTTGTGATCCTATATCCAAACTAATATCCTTATAGGTTGCTTGTCTTTGTTTTGTGCCTTTTGTCTCCTCTGCTTTAAGAGCAGGACCTTCTACATAGTGGGTACTCAATAAATATTTGTTTGATGAATGAGAATGAATAATCAAATATTGTGTAAGCAGATAGTTATCATTTACAATGCTTGTAAAAAGTAATAAGTAAAAGGGGGGCACAAATAGCAGTCTATATAAACCTGAAGGGTTCAGGAATTACTCACTTTCATCTGAACTATTAAAAAAAAGGAAAAAAACACCAAATTTGGTATAGGAACACATACAACTCAACAGGGAGACAGGAAAGAATGGAAAAAGGGCAAAGGGCAGGTAGATTCAGGGAGAGAATATTTATAAACAAAACAAATCCTAAACTTGGAGAGAGGATTGTGAAGGATTTAAAAGGAAAAAAGAAAGGATAAGAACCTGCAATAAAGAAGGGACCAGGAACAAAGGGAAGAAGAAAAAGTATAAGAATCATATGGAGTGAAATTCACAATTAGTAATCACAATTAGTATCCCTGTGAATGGGATAAATTCATTCACAAAATGGAAAAGGATAGCAGAATGGATTAAAAAGATGAACACAGTAATATGTTGTTTACAAGAAACTTAATTGAAACATAAAGACTCACACTGATTAAAAATAAGGGTGAAGCACAATTTGTCTCAGCTGAAATGCTTTAATTTCAAACAAGACAATAACAAAAATAGACTTAATTTAAAAAGATAAAGAGGATTACTACATTTTGTGGAAAGGGAAATAGGTAATTAATTTTTCATATATATATACATACATACACATACTGAATAGCATGGTATATGAATATTTAGAGGAAGATCTAAATAAGTAACAGGGTAAAATAAGACAAAAGCATAATGGTGGGAGAAACCTTAATATACCCCTCTCAGAACTAGACAATCTAACCAAAAAATTAACAAAAAAAGACAAGGACCTGATTAGAATTTTAAAATAATTACATATGATAGTCCTTTGGTATACTGAATGGGAATAGCTATATATGCATATTTATACAAACTAACCATGTATTAGTACATATAAACTTCAGAAACACATGAAGACAAGCATAATAAACATCGCTTACTGATCACAGTGAGATAAAATTATATTAAATGGCTATTCAAGAAAGTATTATTAAAAAGCAACTGGAGACTAGCTTAGTCCTAAAGAATTGGTGAGTCAAAGAACATCACAGAAAGAATACTTTCATTGGCCATTCCTGCTGCTCAGAGACTGCTGAAACCCCCACCCCCCAATCCATCTGTCCATCGCTGCCACTCACCCTGGGCACAGAACATTCAGTCAGGGATAAAAATGAGCTCGTGCAGAAGGCCACATTGGCTGAGCAGGCTGAGAGATATGATGAGATGGCAGTCTTCATTAAGTTTGTAACTTAGCAAGGAGCTGAATTATCCAATGAGGAGAGGAATCTTCTCTCTGTTGCTTACAAAAGTATCATAGGGGCCCGATGGTCATCTTAGAAGGTTGTTTCAAGTACTAAGCAAAAGATGAAAGGTGCTGAGGAAAAAAAACAGCAAATGGCCCAAGAATACAGAGAGAAAATTGAGACTGAACTAGGAGATATCTGTAATGATGTACTCTCTCTACTGGAAAAGTTCTTGATTCCTAAAGCTTCACATGCAGAAAGCTAAGTTTTCTGTTTGAAAATGAGACTACTACTGTTATTTGACTGAGGTTGCTGCCAGATAAGAAAGGGGTAGTGTATCAGTCACAACAACTATATCAAAAAACATTTGAAATCAGCTAAAAGGAGATGCAACCAGCACTTCCTATGAGATTGGGTCTGACTTTGAACTTCTCTGTGTTCTGTTAAGAGTTCCTGAACTCTCTAGAGAAAGCCTGCTCCTTTGCAAAGACAGCTTTTGATGAAGCCATTTGCAGAACTTGATACATTAAGTGAAAAGTTATACAAAGACAACACACTAATAGTGCAATTATTGAGAGACAATTTGACATTGTGGACATTGGACACCCAAGGAGATGAAGCTGAACTAAGAGGAGGGGAGAATTAACCAGCCTTCCGACTTTTGTCTGCCTCATTCTAAAATTTATACAGAAGATCATTTGTCATCTGTACTGTCTGATTTTTGACAGGTTTATGTTGCTTCTATTTGGATTTCTATATTTCTTATGTGATTTTCATGTTTAATATTAGGGGAGAAGAATCAGTTAACATTTGGGGAGTTTTCATCTGAGGTGGCCAACATGGGGATATGGAATTTTTATACATGTTTTACATGTTTGGCATAGTACTTTTGGTACATTGTGATTTCACAAGGCCACTGTTAAAATAGCTTCCATGTTTAAGCAAAGAAAACTGCCTACATATTGGTCTGTCATGGGACAAAGGGATAATTGGTTCCAGCCACAGGTGTAGTTATTGTGGGTACTTTAGAGTTGGAGCACTCATGGCTGTGGTAGAAACAGATTTCCTATAGATATTACATGTCATTCCATGTGTATCTGTGGAATAAACCATCTCAATGTGTACACCTTTATGACTGCAATTGCCAAGTTTTAAAAACAAAGTTTTAACGCAGTCAATTTACTCTGGAGAAGGACAGAAAGGGTTCACATTCTATTATTTGCAAAGTTACCTGCTGATTGCTTTCATTATTTTTGCTACACTCATTTTATTTATATTTAAATGGTTTAGGCAACCTAAGAACAAATGTACAAGATGCAGTAAAAATGAATTGTTTGATATTCATGAAGTCACTGTGTATCAAGCACAGCAGTAAAAAAAAAACCCCATGTGCTTAACTTCTTTAAAGGTTTTTTATTTTTGTGATTTTTTGGGTACTTGCCTAATACACATGTGCTGTAAAAATAGTTAACAGGGAAATAACTTGAGATGATGGCTAGCTTTGTTTAATGCCTTATGAAATATTCATGAACACTCCAAGCACAGTTGTTAAGGACATGTGTATTAAGTTGATGTAAGTGGAATAAAAGTTTTATGAATGGAAAAAAAGAATCATTAAAGATAATGGCAACAATGAAACAACATAAAATTTTAGGGTCAGTTGGTCAATAAACATTTGTGCCTGCTAAATTAAGCACTGTGCTAAGTGCTGGGGATACAGATATTAAAAGGACAGGCCATGAATGCCCTCAAGGAGCTTACAGTCTAATGGGGAAAGACAAAAGGAAACTGAAAAAGTGGAGTGATAGAAAGTACTTATTATGGGGCCACGATGGAGTCCAGTCTAAAGAGGATACTGGGAATGTCTAAATGTCATGGCTGATGCTGTCTCCCATGATGATGAATTTCCTGATGATGAGGTTCTTGGGGGAATAATGAAGTTCAAATCAAACCAAAGGTGCAATACAGCAAATCAGTCCTTAAGGGGAAAATTCATATCCCTGAATACTTTCATAAATTTCTCAGTTTCTCTCTCAAAAGGAGGAAAAGAAGAGGTCAATTGGGCATACAACTAAAAAAAATCCAGAAGATCAACAAATTGAAAAACCAACAAATCACAAACACCAAAGTAGAAACCTTGAAAATCAAGGAAGAGATTAACAAACTTGAAAACCCCAAACTCCACACTGAATTAATAAATAAAACTAGAAGCTTGTTGATTTTTTGATGGGGGGTAGTAGTGTGAGGAAGCACAATAAAATAGATGAACCATTAGCCAATTTGATTAAAAAGACAAAAACAGGGAAACCAAATTACCAGCATCAAGAGATAAGGGTATTATTAGTAATCATTTTGCTCAACTATATGCCAATAAAACCTACAACTTAAATGGAATAGATGAATATTTACAAAAATACAAAATACCTAGATCAATAGAGTCAGAAATGGAGAATTTAAGCAATCCAATCTCAGAAAAAAAAATTGAACAAGATATAAAAGATCCCCTTCCCCCCACAAAAACAAACCATGAACCAGAAGGATTCACAAGTGAATTCTACCAAATATTCAAAAACACAAATTACAGTATTAAAAAGCTGGGAAAATATTAAAAAAAAAAGAGATCCTACCAAATTTGTTCTATGACAAAAATATAGGCTTGAACCCTGAACTCTGCAGAGTTAAAACAGAAAGAAAATTATAGACCAATACCCCTAATGAGTATTGATGCAAAAATTTTAAATATTACCACAGAGTCCAGGTTGGATTATACTAGGAATTTAGGTTGGTTTACTATTTAGAAAACAATAAATATGATTCACCATACAAGGACAAAAATCATGAGTCTATCAATAGACACAAAAAAAGCTTTTGACAAAATAGAACAGGTATTTCTTTTAAAAATACCAGAAAACATAGGAATAAATGAACTGTAACCTGGTAAACAGTGACATCTAAAATTAAGAACTATTATTTTATGTAAAGGTAATAAAAAAGAGTACTTTTCAATAAGATCACAGGTGAAGCAAAGATGTCACCACTTCTGATAGTGATAGAAATGCTAGCTATAACAATAACAAGAAAAAAATAGGGAAATAAACATAGGTAAAGAAGAAACAAAATTGTTGCTTTTTTTCAGGTGATAAGATGTATTTAGAAAACCTTAAGAGAGTCAACAAAAATTAATGGAAATAATTAATAACTTTAGCACTATTATAAGATATAAACAAAATCCACACAAATTATCAGCATTTTTGTATAATACTAGTAAAATCTAGCAAGAAGAAATAGAGCAGGGCTGCACAACCTGCAGTCTGTGGGCTGTAAGCGGCCCATGGGCATGCCAAACGATTTTGAGTGGCCCACAAAAATGCAGAGGATGTTTCCTTCTACATTTTTTTTTGCGGGCTGTTCAAAATCCTTTGGTGGGTCACAGGTTGTGCAGGCCTAGAACAGAGAAAAAAATTCCATTTAAAATAACTACACAAACTAAAATACTTGGGAGTCTATCTACCACGATGCACACAAGAATTATGTGACTACAACTATAAAACACTGTTACAAGAATGAATATACCTAAATAACTGGAAAAACATTAATTATTCTTGGGTAGGCTAAGACAACATAATAAAAAATGATAGTATTACCTAATTTATTTATTTAGTGTTGTACCAATTAAACTATGAAAGGATTACTTTATAGAACTTGAAAAATTAATGAAATTCATTTGGAAGAATAAGATGTGAAGAATTTCAAGGGAAATAATGAAAAAAGTGGGAAAGTAGAGGGCCTAGTAGTACTAGATCTCAAACTATACTATAAAGCAATCATTCTCAAAATAATTCCTGCTTTAAAAATAGACCAATCATTTGTTATAATTCTTCTATGCAACATGACTAAAGTAAAAATGTGTTTAATAGGAATGTATGTGTAGAACTTATATCAGATTGCATGCCATCTTGGGGAGGGGGAGAAAATTTAAAACTTAATAGAAATGAATGTTGAAAATTAAAAATAAATAAATTAATACACTGGGAAAAAAAAATAGACCAATCAGTGGAACTGATTAGGGATAACACTGAAAAGCAAACAAACCTAGTAGTCTAGTATGATAAACCTGAAGACCCTAAATACCCATTATTTGAGAAAAAATAGCTGGGAAAACTTGACAGCTGTAAGGCAAAAATTAGGTTTAGACCAACACCTCACATTGGCCATTATACTGATCAATTCTAAATCTTTCAAATTGATTGTCTTTACAATATTGTTGTTATTGTATGAATTGTTATCTTGGTTCTGTTTATTTCATTTTGGGTCAATTCGTACAGGTCTTCATGTTTTGCTGGAACTATCCCTTTTATCATTTCTCATAACAGTATTCCATCATATTCATGTGCCACTAACTTGTTCAGCCATTTCCCCATTGATGGGCATCCTTTCAATTCCCAGTTCTTTGCTACTACAAAAAGAGTTGCTTTAAATATTTTTGTACATATGGTTCATTTTTTCTCTTTCTTTGATCTCTTTGGAGTATAGACCTAGTAGCAGTATTGCTAAGTCATAGCTTATGAACAGTTTAAATCCCTTTTCAACATAGTTCCAAATTGCTTTCCAAAATGGTTGGACTAGGTCACAGCCCCACTAGCAGTACATACTATACCTGTTTTTTCCACAGCCCTTCCAACCTTTATCTTGTTCTCTTTTTTGTCCTCTTAGCTAATTTGATGGGTATTTTAACCCGTTAAAATCACCCAGAGTTGTTTTATTTTGTGTTTCTCCAGTTAATGATTTAGAACATTTTTTCCCCACATGACTATTGATAGCTTTAATTTCTTCATCTGAAAACTACCTATTCATATCCTTTGATGATTTATCAATTGGAGATTGGCTTTTATTCTTGTAAATTAAACTCAGTTCTCAATATGTCCTGGAAATTAGACCTTTATCAGAGAAACTTGCTGCAAAGATTCCTCCTCCCCCCTGACTTTCCTGCTTTTCTTCTAATTTTAGCTGCATTGTTTTTTTTAAAGTAGTCAAAATTATCCAATTTACTTTCTGTAAATCTTTCCATCTCCTATTTTGTCATGAAATCTTCCACTATCCATTGATATGACAAGCAATTTCTTCCATATTCCAACCTTTATGTGTTATGTACCCATTTTGAGCTTATCTTTTAAAAGATCTTTTTATTAATGACGTCAATTTCTTACACCATAATAGTTAGCCCTAGTATCTTTTGCTGTCCCTCTCCCAGGGAGCCCTTTCATATAACATTTTTTTAAGAGGAAAAAAATTAGCACAACTGATCAATACATTGAAGAAGTCCAAAAGTATGCAATGTGTAATATCTATGGATCTCCCACTTTCATGAATGGGTTGGCTGGTGCTGTCTTCTCATATTTCTTCATTTGAGTCATGCTTGATCCTTATAATTTTGTTATATTCATTTTTTTTTATTTTTTGGTATGTGGTTCTTTCCATTTATATTTAGTTATTGCATATATTGTTTTCTTGGCTCTGCTTACTTCCTTCTGCATCAGCTGATGTAAATCTTTCCATGCTAATCTATATTTATCATATAAATTATTTTTTATAACACAGTAATTAATGTAATTTGCTTAGGCATTCCCCAATCAATCTACTTTGTTTCAAATTCTTTGCTATCACAAGAAGTGCTACTATATTTTAATGTATATGGGGACTTCTTATTGATATCTTCCTTGTGGTAAAAGCCTAGTGATAGACTCTTTGGTTCAAGGGATATTGACATTCACATAATCCCAAATTGCTTTCCAAAACAGTTGTACCATTTCACAGCTCCACTAACATTATCAGCATGCCTATCATTCCACAACCCAACCAACATGGTTGCAATTTTTTGGGTCATCTTTGCTAATTTTTCAGGGCATGAGGTGAATGAAACTCAAGGTTGTTTTGAGATATATATACATATATATATATATATATACATATACATATATATACACATATATATATGTATATGTATAACATAACATAGATACCAAATCCTTAGAGAATTTTTTCCCATTTGTCCACTTCCTTCCTTATCCTATGTGCACTAATTTTGTCTATATAGAATCTTTTTAGTTTCATGTAATCTAAGTTATAGTCTTTTGTAATTACCTGTAGCTCATTTGGTTAAGAATATATCTCTTACCTATAGCTGTGTGAGATATATGATCTTTTCTAATTTTTAATAGCCTGATAATTAATATTAATGTCACATATTCATTTAAAATGTATTGTAAAATGTGGTATAAGGTTTTGGTCTAAGCTTAATTTCTGCCAGACTGCTTTCTAGTTTTCCTAACAGTTTTTGTTGAATTGAACTCTTGACCCAATAGCTGGGATCTTTGGGTTTATCAAACACTAGGTTATTGTGCTGTTTTGCTTCTGTATGTTGTATTTCTAATCTGTCACATAGATCAATTTATTACCCAGTACCAAATTGTTTTGACAATTACAGTTTTGAGATATAATTTGAGATCTGGTACTGTTATGCTCTCATCTTTCCCATTTTCCCTCCATTGATTTCCTTGGTATTCTTTTGACCTTCTGTTCTTCTAAATAAATTGTGGTTTTTTTTCTAGGTCTATAAAATAATTCCTTTGATAGTCTGATTGGAATGGTACTGAATAAGTAAATTAACTTAGGTAGTTTTGTTATTTTTATGACATTGGCTTGGCACATTGAGGTACTACTGATAGAGTTGTGAATTGGTCCAACTATTCAGGAAAAATATTTGGAATTATGCCCCAAAGTTTACTAAACAGTACATGCCCTAGACCCAGTGATACCACTACTAGGCCTCCCAAGATATCAAAGGAAGGGGAAAAGACTCTTTATGTACAAAAATATTTATAGAGACTCTTTCTGTGGTATCAAAGAATTATAAACTAAGATATTGAACATCAATTGGGAAATGAAAAATTTATGGTATCAGCATACAATGGGATATTATTATGGGTATAATGGGATATAGAGGTGGATAGAGCAGTGGGCTTGAAATCAAGAAGACTCATTTTCCTGTGTTCAAATCCAGCCTCAGATACTTACTAGCTGTATGACCCTGGGTAAGTCACTTAACCCTGTTTGCCTCAGTTTCCTCACCTGAAAAAGGAGTTGAAGTGGGAAATGGCCAACCACTCTGATCTCTTTGCCACAAAAACCACAAATGGGTCACAAAAAATGACTGAAATAACTCAATAACAACAATAACATAATGGGATATTATTGAGGGTAGCCAACAGGTCTCAAACTTATTTGTGTTAGGGGGATATCTACCCTAAGCATGTGAAGACATCCCCCAGTGGAATGGTGGATGAGAATAATTTTGTTCCAATGACCATGCTGAAGCAGACTCTGTGGAGTACTTAGAGGTGGATCAGACATTGAAGAAGTTAAGGTCATTCACAATATCCCAGGCCATGACCAGTCATCTTGGGTTTTGTCCTGCCACTGGACTTTGATAACTCTGGAAGAAAGAGTGAGGCTGATGACTGTGCAACTCTGCCTCACTTAAATCTAATTCGTGTCTAAGTCAAGACACCACCTGTGATGTCACAGGTCCTCCTTGAAAATGAAGGACAAACAACCTTGAGCTGTAAGATATGGAGAAGGTGTCAGAGAGACTTGGGAAAATTTGTAGGAACTAATGCATAGTAGAATGAGCTGAACCAATTTATATCACAATATTGCAAAAGTGAACAATTCTGAAAGGCTTAAGAACTCTGATCAATGAAATGATTGCAGAGGACTGTTGAACACTGCCCACTGTCTTCTAGAGATGTAATAGATTAATGTGAAAAATGGGAAGTGAATTTTTGGACGTGGCCAGGGATATTTTGCTTGAGTATATAATATGAGGTTCCTCCTTTCCTCCATCTCTCCTTTTTTCCCTCCTTTCTTTTTATTTCTTCCACCCTTTCTTCCTTCATTTTTCCCCTTCCCTTTCTTCCTCTCTCCTTCTAGTGGGGATAGTGGGGAAGGTAGGAAGGAAAGAAAAAAAAATAAGGGCTATTTCTGAGCCTCTCTGAGAACCAGTGGTCATACTTCTGGGGACATGACCATGATGAGAACTGTAGAGCTGGTAGTCACATTCAACTAAATGAAGGCAGGGACTATATAATTTTTGTCTTTATGTCTCCAACACCTTGCATAGTATATAGCACATTGTAAGCATTTAATAAATGCTTGCAGATTGATTGACGAGAGGAAAACTCCCATTACTGACATACCTGAAACAGTTCTCCTTTGCTGACGCAGGAGATCGGTGTATTCAAGAATGCCTTGTGTTAGGCAAGGCTTCCATAATCACTTCTTTAATAATAATACCTAGCATTTATATAGCACTTTAAGGTTTGCTAAGCAGTTTGCATGTTATTTGATCCTCATAACAACCCTGGGAGGTAGGTGCTATTATTATCCCCATTTTACAGATGAGGAAATTGAGGCTGAGAAAGTGACTTGTCCAGCATCACACAGTTAAGTGCCTGAGGCAAGAATTGAACTCCTTCTTCCCTGGGAAATGCAGAAGTATAAGCTGCCTCAGAAAAGTCACCTAGGGCAGCATTTGCATTGTCCTTCCTTTTGAACATCTTCCTCAGTGGCCCACATCCATCCAGTAACTCCAAAGGTTTTCAGGATTTCTGTAGTTATGACCTAAGTGTAGTAAAGCGCTATTCCCCAAACTGTATTCAGTGTGGGTCTATGTTCATTCTAGTGCATGTCTTCTAACATTAGGAGGCCATTTCATAGTTCATCGTCATACCGCTAAGGTGACCACTAGTCTTTAGCCTGTTAGGCATGCTGGTTAGACTCAACTAGCATTGTCAACATTGAAAACACATGCTTTCACGCACCATCATGGACAAATCCCTAAAATGTAACCCTGTGTCCATGACTCTCATCGTTAATGTGGTTTTCTTCTTCTTGTTCCCCAATTTGATATTTTTCAATCTCACAGAAAACTTATTTTGGGGTGGAGATGGTACTAATAGAAAAGGCAATAGAAAAAAAGTGGGAGCGATTTTCAAACTCTTTCCCCCCATCTTTACTATTAGAGTCCCATCAATGACTATTTTAGTGGTATTCAGTCTGACTGAAATGGCATAGTACAAATCAGGATGAAAAAGAACCTACTACTACATGAAAGCTCATGCTAAGATGGAGTAAGTCTGTTTTCAGGGACTATCCATAAATCCCCACTGAAATACAATGGAAAAACTTGAACAATTTTCTCGCTGCTCTGTCTTACATAACTTTAATATATCAATATTACATATATTATTTGGGCCCTTCACTATGGAACCAGTCTGTTCACGGGATGGCTGTATGACTGGCAATATTTAGTCTTCAGTTTTGGTGAATTTAAATCTTTTCTTTTTGCTTCTAAGATATTGTATACCTATAAAAGAAAAGAAAAAAAAAAGTCAGTACTTCCCAATTTCCACTTTTTTAACTCTCAAAGGCAGACACTGAACAACTCACTAATTTATTATGCATGGAAATGAGTACAATGAAAGCATGGCTGGATGATGTCCCTTGTAATATGAAAACTTTATGTTAAGGCTTTTTTTCACCGTTCTTTTCTATCAGTACCTGCTAACAAGAAGCAAAATGGTTTTGAGTTTCATGTTCCTAATTACCAGTTAGTAGGAACATCAAAGAGAAGGAAAATGACCAGATGATTGGCATGAAGATGGAAAAGGAATAAAAGAGGGAACCTTGGGCAACTCATCAACAGAAGCATTAGCCTCAGTGAAACTGGGTGTTGATAGTATTTGATGTTCCATCAAAATTCAATAATGAGGAAATTTCTACTGAAGGAGGCAGTATGTTGTGCTGGAAAGGGCATAAGACTAGAAGTCAGGAGGGGGTGATTTTTGTCTTGGCCCTGTCATTAATAGTTGAGCCTCATTTTCCTTAAATCTGAAATTACAACATGTTATACTTATTTCCGTTTGTAGATAATAGCTTTTGTAGATGGACAATACCTTAGAGGTTTTCTAGTCCAAAATGCTCACTGTATGGATGAGGAAACTGGGGTTCAGAGAAACTATTATGGATTTCCTACCTTGTCTCTTAACTTCCAAATGGAAATGATTTAGTCCTGTACTAAATCTAAAAATGTTCAAATATTTTACTTCATTTCTCTCATTCTTGTCATATATAAAACACAAAATAACATATCATACTTAGGAAGAGATAGCTTTTGGATTTCTATAGTTCCTTTGTGTATGTATGTATGTATTGTGTCTTTAATTGAATTGTAAACTCCTCAAGGGTAATGACAACCTTGTTTTCTGCTTTTATTTTTATTTCTGGCAAAAAAGTGTTGGTCGCTATAGAGACTTAATATATTTGTTTAACAAGCACCATAAGTTCCTATTTGAAAACACAGCTAAATATGAATTGGCTAACTCTTAGTAGCATACATTTTTAAAGAATATAAGAGAGATACTAGATTTATATTATAGCAAGATCATTATACTTCCTGACTACATTTATAATATTCTTTAATTATTTAAGGAATTCAGACTACAAATACTATAGGCTGACATATTTTATAGCCAGCCTGTTTACGTTCAAGAAATTCCAGGATAGAGGTATAACTATATAAATCACTGAAAATTATTTTTTAAAGTTTTTTTAAAGTATAGATTGTATATTTGATATAATTTCTTACAGATTACACTTATCAGTACAGCATGACTATATATCAGTAGCTTCTACTGAAATTGTCCTATGATTGTTCAGGTTGTGGAGGTGAAACTGTGCTAACTGTGTTAGCAGAGTACACTAAGGGTCTGCTGATAGATTGTCTGTTACGTTTGAGGAGTAGTCCAGCTACCGTTGGGATACTCGGTATTCTCAAGCTAGCTACTCATTCAATAGCAATAGCTCTCAAAGGTCATATATTAAGTCCAAGAGGGATCAGTAGAAGATAACAGATCTAGAGACAGAAGAGACCTTAGATGAGGACACTGAGGCTAAGAGATGTTAAGTGACTTGCTCAAGGTTACACAACTAGTAAGTGTCTGAGGCAGGACTTGACCTTAGGTTTTCCTAATGCTCTTTTATCCAGGGGTTATGATGAAATCATGGATCCTTAAATTGTAGAAGTATATAAGTATCTCAATAAATTAAATATGGTAGGGTTGAAATTGGAAGGTTATAAAGTTAGGATTTTTTTTAAAGCCAAAGAAAACAAAGTTTATTAAAGATTTGCCTAATTGGGTTGCCTCTTAAGGAGCCTAAGTATTTGTAACGCTTGTATTCACAAGCGGGCCAGATAGAATCCCAGCTAGACAGAGTCTGAGCTGGATTGAATCTGAGCAAGGATTTTTTTTTCTTAGTTAAATTTAATTTTACTTTCACAAAGGTCTGAATTCACTCCCTCCTACTTTCTTCCCTCTACTCCTCCTACCTCAATTAAAAAGTAATAAAAATAAAGTCATTGTTACAGACATGTATAGTCAAAAGAAAACAAATTCCTACACTGGCCGTGTCTAATGGAGTTAAATCTCAAACTGTACTCTAAGTCCATCACCTCTCTATCAGGAAGTGTTTGATCATGAGTCTTCCGGAATTATGTTCATCAGATTTCCTAACTCTTTCAAAGTTGTGTTATCTTAACAATGTTGCTATTATTATATAAATTATCCTCCTGGTTCTGCTCACTTCAGTTTGTATCAGTTCACACAAGTTTTCCCAGGTTTCTCTAAAACCATTCTCTTCATCATTTCTTCTGGCATAATAGTATTCCATCACATTCACATGTACATATATATATATATGTGTGTGTGTGTGTGTACATATATGTATATATATGTACACACACACATATATGTATATATACTTGTTCTGCCATGCCTCAAATTCATGGGTATCCCTCAACCTTCTAATTCTTTGCCACCACAAAAAGAGCCATTATAAATATTTTTGTACATATAGATCCATTTCCTCCTTTTTTTTCCTTTGGAATATAATCTAGTAGTGGCTGGGTCAAAAGGGCATACATAGTTTGATAGCTTTTGGAGCATAGCTTCTAGAATGGCTGAACCGGTTCACAATTCCACCAACAGTAAGAATTGAGTTTTAAAAAATTATTAATGACAATGGGTAATCAGAACTGTTCCATATCTCTGACATACACTGTGTTTCAAATAGACTTAGTTTTAATCTCTTCTTTTAATAGCTGCTAACCAGTAGTGAAATTAAATAACATGAGATTTCTTTTCTCTATTTATTCTCTGTTGAATGTGATATGAATAAAAGAGGAGAAAGATGAAGGAGGAGAAAAAGTCAGCCATTTGAATATACTAGGTTGATAATTCCCAAATAATCAAGAGTTGGCCATATCATTGGATAAGAGTTTTTTTAAAAAAATTAATTTTGTTATACTTTAAGTTTCAAATTGTCTCCCTTCCTCCCTTTTCACCCCACACTAAGAGAAGACCACCATTTGACACAGATTTATAAATATGCGTAAAAGCATACTAGGTATACTTCTATTTATCAGTTCTTTCTTTGGAGGTAGATAACATCTTCCTTCATAGGTCCAATAGGTGAGCTTTTAGAAGTTCTGGTGGTTCAGTGTTCCTTTCCAAGTTAGATCTAGGACAAGGATGTTTATTCTGGACAGATATACGTGGTGTCAGGAGGACTGGGAATTTTTGTATTCCAGTGTTTGAGGCAGTGTGGCATAATGGGTAGAATGCCAGCTGTGGAATCAGGAAGACTGGTTCAGGCCTCCCCCCTATCACTTAGCAATGGTTTGACCACTGGTAATTAATGTAAGCTTTCAATCTCAGTTTCCTTATCTGTAAAACTGGGAGAGAGTAATAGCTGTAAGTATCCATCTCAGAGATCTGTTTTGAGACTCAAGTAAGATGGCATATGGAAAGCCCTTTGTAAACACTATAAAATGAGCTAGTGGGGGCGGAGCCAAGATGGCGGAGTAGAAAGACGCACATACACATAGCTCTGAATCCACAACCCATAGAATGGCTACAGGGAAGTAACTCACGGCGAATTCCGCACCCAGAGGCCACGGAACATTGGAGCGAGGGAGATTTCTGTTCCAGAGAGACCTGCAAACCTCTCGCGGGGGGGTCTTTCGCGCTGCAGACTGGGCGCCGGGACTGGGAGCTGAGTGCAGCCCTGCCGCGGCCGCGGCACCGAGAGGAAAAGATCCGAGCAGGCTTCACAGACAGGATCTCCAGCGGCCACGCGGGTCCCTCCACCCACAGAGGGATCTGCAAACCTCTCACAAAAGGTCCGTCGCGCTGCAGACACAAAGCCCAGCCCAGACCTGCTGCGGCCACGGCTGCGGCACCGAGAGAAACAGATCCGAGCAGGCTTCAGGGACGGGATCTCCAGCGGCCGCACAAGTCCCTCCACCCACAGGTGACAGGGGTGGGTGAGAGAGTCTCTTTGGCGGGTCGAGAGGGGAGTGGGGTGCCCCCATAATTCAGGCCCCCCCCGGGAGGTAGAAGCTGAGAGGTGGCTGCAGACAGGGGCTCCCCAAGCGGGCGGGAGCCTGAATCCATTGCGGAAGGTCTGTGCATAAACCCCCTGAGGGAACTGAGCCTGAGAGGTGGCCCTGACCCGACCTCAGCACCAGAACATAATCTCATACTGAATAGCAGCCCTGCCCCCGCCAAAAGCCCTGAGGCTGGAAGCAGCATTTGAATCTCAGACCACAAACACGGGCTGGGAGGATCAGGAGGTGAGGTGGGTGTGAGGAAAATATTCAGAGGTCAAGTCACTGGCTGGGAAAATGCCCAGAAAAGGGAAAAGAAATAAGACTATAGAAGGTTACTTTCTTGGCGAACAGGCATTTCCTCCCTTCCTTTCTGATGAGGAAGAACAATGCTTACCATCAGGCAAAGACACAGAAATCAAGGCTTCTGTGTCCCAGCCCACCCAATGGGCTCAGGCCATGGAAGAGCTCAAAAAGAATTTTGAAAATCAAGTTAGAGAGGTGGAGGAAAAGCTGGGAAGAGAAATGAGAGACATGAAGTCAAAGCATGAACAGCAGATCAGCTCCCTGCTAAGGGAGACCCAAAAAAATGTTGAAGAAATTAACACCTTGAAAACTAGCCTAACTCAATTGGCAAAAGAGGTTCAAAAAGCCAATGAGGAGAAGAATGCTTTCAAAAGCAGAATTAGCCAAATGGAAAAGGAGATTCAAAAGCTCACTGAAGAAAATAGTTCTTTCAAAATTAGAATGGCACAGATGGAGGCTAATGACTTTATGCAAAACCAAGAAATCACAGAACAAAGACAGAAGAATGGAAAAATGGAAGATAATGTGAAATATCTCATTGGAAAAACAACAGACTTGGAAAATAGATCCAGGAGAGACAATTTAAAAATTATGGGACTACCTGAAAGCTAGGATCAAAAGAAGAGCCTAGACATCATCTTTCATGAAATTATCAAGGAAAACTGCCCTGAGATTCTAGAACCAGAGGGCAAAATAAATATTCAAGGAATCCACAGAATACCGCCTGAAAGAGATCCAAAAAGAGAAACTCCTAGGAACATTGTGGCCAAATTCCAGAGTTCCCAGGTCAAGGAGAAAATACTGCAGGCAGCTAGAAAGAAACAATTCAAGTATTGTGGAAATACAATCAGGATAACACAAGATCTAGCAGCCTCTACATTAAGGGATCGAAGGGCATGGAACAGTATATTCCAGAAGTCAAAGGAACTAGGACTAAAACCAAGAATCACCTACCCAGCAAAACTGACTATAATACTTCAGGGGAAAAAATGGTCTTTCAATGAAATAGAGGATTTTCAAGTATTCTTGATGAAAAGACCAGAGCTGAAAAGAAAATTTGACTTTCAAACACAAGAATGAAGAGAACCATGAAAAGGTGAACAGCAAAGTGAAGTCATAAGGGACTTACTAAAGCTGAACTGTTTACATTCCTACATGGAAAGACAATATTTGTAACTCTTGAAACATTTCAGTATCTGGGTACTGGGTGGGATTACACATGCACACACGCTCACATACATAGAGACAGAGTGCACAGAGTGAATTGAATAGGATGGGATCATATCTTTAAAACAAAATGAAATCAAGCAGTGAGAGAGAAATATATTGGGAAGAGAAAGGGAGAAATTGAATGGGGCAAATTATCTCTCATAAAAGAGGCAATCAAAAGACTCATTAGTGGAGGGATAAAGAGGGGAGGTGAGAGAAAAACATGAAGTCTACTCTCATCACATTCCACTAAAGAAAAGAATAAAGTGCACACTCATTTTGGTAGGAAAACCTATCTCACAATACAGGAAAGTGGGGGATAAGGGGACAAGCAGGGTGGGGGGGATGATAGAAGGGAGGGCATGAGGAGGAGAGTGCAATTCGAGGTCGACACTCATGGGGAGGGATAGGATCAAAAGAGAATAGAAGTAATGGGGGACAGGATAGGATGGAGGGAAATATAGTTAGTCCTATACAACACAACTATTATGGAAGTCATTTGCAAAACTACACAGATATGGCCTATATTGAATTGCTTGCCTTCCAAAGGGAAGGGGTGGGGAGGGAGGGAGGAAGAGAAGTTGGAACTCAAAGTGTTAGGATCAACTGTCGAGTAATGTTCTTGCCACTAGGAAATAAGAAAAACAGGTAAAGGTGTATAGAAAGCTATCTGCCCCTACAGGACAAAAGAGAAGATGGAGACAAGGGCAGAGAGGGATGATAGAAGAGAGAGCAGATTGGTCATAGGGGCAATTAGAATGCTTGGTGTTTGGGGGGGGAGGGGATAAAAGGGGAGAAAATTTGTAACCCAAAATTTTGTGAAAATGAATGTTAAAAGTTAAATAAATAAATTTAATAATTAAAAATAAAAAATAAAAAAAAAATAAAAAAAAAAAGAAAAAAAAATATAAAATGAGCTAGTATAATTATGAGTGGACAGAGGTGACAAAGAAGGTGAAGGTAATCATTTCCTATGGCCCTGAGTCTGAGCACCTAGATTGTCTAAATAAGCCTGCTTGTGATTCTTGGGCCTTGCTCTCTCTTTGTAAGAGAAACTTCATTCACTATTAAAATGCCAATTAATTTAATCATTTATATTAAACTGAAAAAATGAATTTTTATAGTGATGTCCTGCTATTTTTCACAAAGACTTAAAACTCTTGTCAGAATATAACTTGAATATCTCTAGTCAAACTTTATATTTCCTACAATTTCATGTGGAGACTTAAAAGATCATTTTTCCCCTCATGGGATGCTGAATAGTTACTGTTTTCTAACCACTAAATCATGTGCCAAAGCTGGAAGATAGCTTTAAATATCCTGACAAAATTGTGTTATAAATATTAATAATGTATTAATATCAAATGTCAAAATGTTTTGTGATAAAAATTCAAGATTCTGACCAGATAATAATAATAATTAAGATAAATTCCCTGGGCTCCTCAAAGGCAAATTCATGTCAGACCCTGAAGAAGAGCTCTCTACGAATTTACTCATGGGGTAAATGTTTATCTGGGATCTGTGCAATTTTAGTGTTGCAAAGTGATTTCATTAATGGTTCTCTTGTGTCCTGCATTGAGCTAAAAACTGGTTTCCCACCAGTGGTTTAATTTAGTATAGGATAGTGACTAGTCTTCTGATTTCATTGGTACAGGGAACTCCTGGGTAAGGAAACCTGCTACCAATGCAGGTCAGCACATTCTATGCAACTTAAAGTCTCAGAAGGCAGTCTAGAGCATTCAGAGTTTAGGTGACTTGCTCAGGGTCACAAAGCCAGAAGGGTCGGAGGTTTGACTTTAACTTTTATTTTCCTGGCTTCACGACCTCATCCCTATTCACTGTGCCACAATGTCATGGAAAGCAATGGAAAAGCATTAAAGGCTCATCCTAGAGCCTCTAAAACTTCCGGAGCATTCATTTCCAGGGTTTCAGGTTAAGTTCAGATAGACTGCTGCAAACCCAGGAGTTCTCTTGCAAACTATGCCTAGCACAGGACCATACCTTCTTGTATTTTTAGGTGCACATCTCTGTCTGGTGTGTGGTCTGGAATAAAGTTGGAGCAGAACCAGCTATGGGTTCCATAAAGAACTCTAGAAAATGCAAAAGTGGCTTGGTGTCCAAATTATAACATTCTCTTTGTTGCTTTGGTATAGAGAAGTTTTAGTGAGAGACTACTGAAACTGCCTGTCACTGGAAGAAATCTGGTCCAGAGGACAGAATGGGAGTGGATAATGCAGAAAGAGAGAGAGATTTGGAGAAAACTGAACTGACCTACTGAAATACAAACTTTCTTAAGTATGGGAGCTCAGATTTAATCATGGGGTTGTCACACTATATGGACATTTAATAGAATTCTTTAAAATGATAAAATAATGCATGAAAATTGCTTTGTAAATCTCAGTGCTATATACATGTCAACTAATTTCATTTAATGTATTGAATAAATTACTAAAGTATTATCAGGTATAATAATTATTAATATTGTTAATAATATGTTGACTTACCGCAGTCATGGACTTTGGCTGTTTTTCTAAACCTTTTGTTCTGTAAGAGATAGAAAGGCAAATCACAAAGGGAATATAATGGAAATTTTGACCATCACAATGCCTTGCTGTAGTAGGTCCTTAGTAAATGATGTTGAATTGAACTGATTCATCTGTTAAACTTTTTTTCTCACTTTCAAGGAAACATTCAGCATCCTATTATAAAAACACAACTTTAAATGACTAAGATAAAAAGTTTTCCTGAATAATATGTGGGCTCGTATCACTGAAGTGAAGTACCAATATTGAATTAGATTATCTTCACAAGTTTAGACCTTTCTGCAGATTTTTCTTAGGAAATGAGTAAAAGCTAAAAATCTAAGACTGTTTAAGCATTTTCCTATAATCTGCCACCCACATTTATTATCCATGTCCCATCTACTATGAGGCTATGTCCCATCTATTACAAGGCTTTTAGGATCGGGTCACAGAAGCAGTGTTACAGAAATATTACAACTCATGAACCAGGTATAGTCCAAAATCTTGATCACTATTACTGTTTTCTTAAGACAATTAGGTATCTTCTGGATTTTTTGTTCTTTTTTTTCGGAGAGGGGAGCTAATCTTATACACTGTCTGTTTAGTATTATTTTAGTGTCCCCTTCATGAATCACTCCCTACACTCATTCTCCAAGGTTGAGGGTAGTTGCTACCTCAAAGTTTAAAGGTACTCTATGGGTCTGTATTTCTAAAACTATAGTTTTATAGTTTTAAATAAATATATATTTATATAGTTTTATGGTTTTAAATATATATATAGTTTTATGGTTTTAAATATATATATATAATTTTATGGTTTTAAATATATATATGTATATATATAGTTTTATAGTTTTTCATAAGCCCCGCTGATCTGTTTCCTTTTAAAAATCCGCAGAAACAATTAGTTAAAAACAAAGGCATTTACTGAGATGGTACCATAAGAACAACAGTAACACAACATTCCCCCTGTAAACTTGAAGCACACTCTATTTTAACTGAGAGGAGGGGTGGGCACACACTTAGAGTACACTGATGGTAAGGAATATGTGCTGTTAAGACGTCTGGCACTGCAGGGCCCTGATGTCCTTTCTTTTATGGTGAATTCATGCCTCACTCCTTTGGCACAGTACATTTACTGGGGAGATCATTCAGCTGGATTCCCAAGGCCCGTTTCCCATAGCTTGATTCCTGACTGTCAGATCTAGTTCTCTCTTGAATTCATAGTTATCTGTCTTCTCTACTGACAAAGGTCACATTCCCTGGAGGTATCTTCACTAATTGTCCTTCTGTCTACTGGGTGAAGGGTGTTCTACTGGGCAAGTAGCTCTAATGCAGAGGTTTTTAACCTAGGGTCTGGAACCTTTTTAAAAAATATAACTACATTTCAATATAATTAGTTTTCTTTATAATCCTACATATTTTATGCATTTAAAAGCATTATTCTGAGAAGAGGCCCATAGGCTTTGCAGATTGTCAAAGGAGTCTGTTTATTTGGCCCCATGGCATGGATTACAGCAAATACCTGAGTTTGAAAAATTTCCCAAAAAAATTGGTATGCAGCGAAATGATACAATGATGAGCTTTATATTGTTACATGGTATAGCAAACAGGCAAACAAAGAACATATGCAATATTTATATGGAAATATAAATAGATTATTCTCACAGAAGCAAAAAACTTACCCAGTGTGAAGGAGTGGGAGACATGTCATGGAAGAAACATGCTGAAAACTGGGGTTCAGGTGGCAATTACATATGCTAAGAATGGGCTTGGTTGAGAACAGGCAATTGGTACCAGATGTAGGAATGGGTATTTCTAATTAGATCCAGATATGGTAGAAAAGTTCTTAGGGCCACTTATTGATACCAGGCTTGAGTGAAGCACAGAGAGGAGAAGTTTCTTTATTGACACACAAACTAGTAGGAAGACTATCTAAGGCAGCCACAGGAAAATGACTAAAGGTCCCTACAATAGGTCAAGAGTCCATCTAATCCAAAAGCTGAAAGTCTTACTGCCTAAAACACAGTTAACAATGAAAAAATACAAACTGTCTATTTTGCCCCCATGCTTCTATAGGCACTAGAACCATTTAACCTAAGTGACTCCATGTTAGAATCTTATCATTATACGATGACATCAAACTGTAGCTATAACACCATACAAAAATATCAAGTTTATAATTATCACAGGGTCCGTAACATAAACATGTTGAGAATCCTTGCTTTGATGGAAAAGCACCATGGTTAATGTTGGGGTCAGAGAGGGAGGAGACAGAAGAAAGCAAAGAGAGATCCTCTCTCAAGAGCTAGCTGGCTTCTTCATAGCTGGCTTTCCTTTGGACTCCCAGGGATCAGACTCCTGGTTTTACCATCTCCAGAGCTTGCAGGATATCTTTCTGAAGGCCACTTAGTTTGTGGCCAGTGTTCAGTGGCAAGCTGCCCTTTCACACTTCAGAACAGATAACGGGGTAGTGAGATGATGTTTTTGTACTTTAACATGTTAACGCTTTGTCTCTTTTCTGCTCCTTCAGTGATTTCATCAGCTAGACTGGGGAGGAAATCATTCTATCAGAATATCCCAACCAATTTCTTCTAATTACATTATGAATTGATTTATAGAATTGTAGGGTACCTTAAAAGGTCTCAGGACCATAGACTTCAAGTTTGAACTTTAGATGTGATCTAGTCCAACCCCATCTTTTATAAATGAGGAAATAAGCCGTGATAAATAACAGGTCACGTAGGTAGTGACAGAATTGTGTTTTGAACCTGGATCTTCTCACCTCAAATCAGTGCTTTAGTATTCTTTCATGTTTTAGGCAGGATTAAATCTCTGCAAACCAACCCAGATATGAAAGTCTGTTCCACTTTTAAAAATTTCTAGAGCAAAAGATTATACAACTTGCCCTAGCAAGTTATCTTATATAAGTTATCTTATGTTGAAAAAAAAAGTTTAGAAAGATCCTGACACATATTTTGGGGAGTATAAATGGGATTCCTATAAGTACATTTTTGGACATGACCAATATAAGGCCCCACTCAATTCTAGGATTCTGATTATATAAACCCTGCCAGTGCAGAGGGACAGGTTTTCTCCTCAGTCTTCCCCTTTGAGCTTTATAGGAACAAACAGGAAAAATCAGGTGAGAAAAATAAGAATTATTTTATCTTGATAATGTGAAAATAGTGTTGGATTTGAAAACAGAGGTCCTAGGTTCAAGTTTCACTTCCATTGCTTAATAGTCACTTGACTTTGGGCAAATTTTGGTCCTTCTTGGCCTCAATTTCTTCAACTACAAAATGAGAGGATTGGATTAGCCGATATGTAATATCTCTAAATCTATGGAACTCTAGGTACCTAAGAAAATGAGATTTAATCTTTTATGTCAAAACCACATCACAAAATATGTTGCTATCTATTAATCTATTTTCTATAGACAGATTTAGCTCATAATCTCTGCAATCTCCCATTGTTAAGGTTATCTTTTTTATTTGACACAAATGGAAAGCTCACCTTAAATTTGAGGTTTGCACTTTAGGCTTCTTGATGAAATCTTCCAACTGTCTGTTTCTCTTTTCCAGACTAAAAAAAAAAATGAACTTTTGTTAGGTGAAATTGTGTTTCCATATGATGTTTTGTTAGAGAAGTAAAGAATATTTTTATATGGCACTTCCTCCCATAAAGGAAATACATGTGAATAAATATTAGATATAGATGAATACAATATGAATACATACGCATATGAACCGTTGTTTATATTTATGAATACATACGCATATATCCTTTTACATTTTGTACTTCTCATGTGGCAGGTAAAGTAACTGAAGAACTATGGACAGAGTTTCACAATATCGTGCAGGAGTAAGCAACAGAAAAACGTTCTACAGAAAACAGGGGCAAGAGAGCAAAATGGCTAATGAGGTTTTATACAAATAGTTAAGGAAGGAAGGAAGGAAAGCCAGAGGTAAAGGAGAATGGGGAAGATATGCCCAACCTGATACAGAACTCTAGAGAATAACTCTTAAGCGAGCATGATACTAAGACAGTGTTGTGGTCAGTGTATACATTGTTTCCTTGGTTCTGCTTACTTTATCCTGTACATACAAGTTAGGCATAGGGGATGGCTTGTGGAAAGGCTTAGAAACTTAGTGCATCAACACCAGAAGTCCTTCTGGTATGAGGCAAAAAAGATACCTGATCAAAAAAAAAAAAAAGACAGAGAATGCCTTACACCCCCAGAACACACCAAGGCAGATCATGAAGTCCTTTACATATTGAATCCTTACATATTGACTCAAGAAAAAGGTTTCTCTTCATTGCCTACTCAGTATGAAAAACAAAGTGAGAGAACTTTCCAGGCCTTGGCTGCTCCCCACCAGGGGTACACTGTAAGGTGGGGTCATCTGGCAGTCAGTGGCCCAGAGGGATGGGAGAGGAGAGAGGTCTTAAGAGGGGAAGTCATCAGAGCAGGGCAGTTGACCCGTGGGTCAGGAAGGCAGCAGTTGTGGCCAATACTCCTGACAAAGGCCTCCATTTCTCTTCCCTTTTGAAACTGTTGTCTGTAGTCAGTTTATAAAAGATAAGCAAGGCAAGACTTCTGGACTGGGGTTCTGAAACTAGACCTTATACTACTGTGTTAAGAGGGAGGAGAAAAAGAACACTGGGGGGAAAATCTGCAGCAGAAAACTGAAGGCCTGGGGAGTCAGGGTGGTGATCCAATTGTCATTGCCTATCTGTATCCACCTCACTATGCTGTGTTTTCCAAGAGAGTGGGCTGCATTATGAGCTGCTGGAAGAGCTATGGCCCAGCACACGTGTAGGGCTGGACAGGGATGTTGCTGTGGCACAAGCTAACAGCTCCATGCTGACAACATTCTCTGAACCCGGTTCTTTTCTTTCAAGAGGCCTGTGCAAAAGTCTCATGGCTCTGGTATTCAGATCTTGCTATGCCCTGACATGCCTATAAAATGGATGGATTGGGGCATATCATGTTATATTGCCTGGCCCCCAACCTCTGTACACAGGTAGAATCAGGTCATGTCAAAGGCGACTTTATGAACTCCATATTAACTTTTCCTTGTCAACAAGGCCCAGCTTAGTCTTTTTGGAATCAGGGCTTTCTGGACATGCTGCTATGGGTCTACATAGAGCTTCAGCTAGTGCCCTGGAAGATCCACATTCTATATTCTGAAACCCTTGGCAGGATCAGTTAAAATAAACAAACTTTTACTGATGCTTTTGATTTTATAATATAGTCATTTCCAGGTACACAACCTTCTCTCCACCTCTGAACAATGTACCTTCCCTGGTAACAAAGGAAAACAATTGAGGAAAACCAACCTATGTAGTGGTTGTATCTGACAGTCTATGTAATATTTTACGCATAGTCCTCCAACTATCTACCAAAAGGGGGATGGTGTGCTTCATTTTCTGTTTTTTGGAACCAAAGTGATCATTACAGTTATTCAGTTCAGCTTCCTTTTAGTGTTATTTTCATTGACATTATCATAAGCATTGTATATATTATTCTCCTGGTTCTATCTAACATCACTACATCAATTCGTACAAGTCATCTCATGTTTCTTTGAATTCCTCCTCTTCGTTGTTTCTTTCAGTGCCCTCCGATTGTAACCATGAAACCAGTGCAGATGCCCAGCAATCATGATATGACAGAGGGTGGCAAAGACAATACAACACCGAGAGGAGAGCAGGGATGCACTGCCTGACCCAACGTCCAACAGAGGGGGATGCAACATTGCCATCAGAGGATATTGGCAGCCCTGCCACACAGTAGGTGTGCATTGCCCTGGCCATTTATACTCCATATATATGCCCTGGTCATATGAGTTCCTGGCATGTGTCCTTTTCTGTATATTCCCAAGCTACATTCTTCCCATGTGCTTATCCTGGTCACCAGAATTCTCTGTTCCCTGCCCCACTGGAATTATGGTAGGTAACTTGTGGGAGAGATACCCCATGCATGCATAAAGTAATCCCATTTGTATTGTCCATCTCTTACTCTCTGTTGGGCTTCAGCTCTTTAGCCTCTTTAGGGCTACCTGTTATTCTGCTGTCATCTCTGCTAAGGTTGCAGTAGCTAATAAGCCTTTTCCCACCAGAAGACTACACCCAGCCAGGGGACCAGCAAAAGCTAGCAGAATACTCCAGTCTGAAATTGTCTATTTTGATTTTTTATTTTTTTAATTTTTTTCTGCTGGTCCTGAATTAGACAACTCTCTGACTTAGGGTTAGACAATTTCTTTAATACCTGTCAAAGTCCCTTCTTGCCAGTCTGCATCCTCAAAACCCATTTTGGGATTCCACTCAACCCCCCTCCCCCTCTTCTCTCTCCCTTAACCACAGAAGCAGTAAGGGGCTGTGATGAAAATCTCCCCCACAGGATTGATATACAGATGAATCTAGTGATAAGAACAGAAGGTCAAAGCAAAGTCACTGGCTGTTCCACATTTCCTGCCATTACTGACCCATCTGTCAACAACAAAAGCACTGAGTCTTGTGAAACATTCCATCTAGTATTCCTACACTTGAATGGTCTCTTCTGAGCCTGAGGTAGACCACAGTCCTATTCTAAGATATGGTGCATTTTCTCTTTTAAAGAGAGTCAGAAAACTAATTCAGCAGCAATTGAATGATCTAAAGGTATTAATGACTACTTAAAACTGTAAAACTTAAATAAATTTGTTTTGTCAACTTACTGTGCAATCTGGAAGTGAGACATCTCAAGCCTTTGGTCAGCACACTCAATGATCTCCTCATATGATGTTACCTTTAATAAAATAAAAGCTTAATATTAAAAAAACCCAAGTCAAAGGTAGTAGAAATTTAGGCAGACTTAGAAAGATACCTAAAGGCAAACACTTTTGTTGGTTGATAATTGTTAATTTGGTTATCATAGTTTGTTGAATGCTAAGGATATTTTGTAAAATTTATCTGTTTTAGTTGATTGTGTTTGTTGATGGTTAAAAAATAAATTAATGGATTTCCTGCTGGATCCTAGCAACCATTTCTAGAAAAAGTATTAACAAAGAGGTTTGGGGTATATTTAAACATCTGTGGGTATGGTTTGAACATGTACCTCCTCCTCACTCTCCCTTCCATTATTTTTTTTCTCTATATCACACTGCTAGTTATAGGATTTGGACTCTGGTATTTGCTTACAGTCATTGTCTGCCTCAGATCTGGCGCTTTGGTCACAGGATCACAGACTTTTAGTGAGGAAGAAACTTCAGAGGTCATCACTTAGCCTAACCCATATGTTGACAGAAATCCTCTCTGTCTCTACCAAATGGTAATCCAACCTCTGAAGGCCTCTGGTGATAGGCACTCCACTGCCTTCCCAGTGAGTCCAGTCCATTTTTGAGACAGCTCTAATTGCTAGGGAGTTTTTTTCTTACAGTGGGCTGAAATCTGTCTCTTTTTGGCATTCCTTTTATTGTCCCTAGTTTACCCAGTCATTCAACAAACAATAAGTGCCTGACACATGACAGACAGATACTGGAGGGGTAAAGACAAAAAACCTCCCAAATTGTCTCTGCTCTCAGGGAGTTTCCATTCTATTTGGACAAACAACACGTACGTAGAAAATGAAATTTTAAAATATACAAAGTAGCTTTCTTGTGCAGGGAGGGAACCACTTAAGCTGGACTCTGAAGAAAGCTAAAGATTTTGTGAAGGAGAGGTGAGGAGGACATGTATTCCAGGCCTGGGAAATAGCTCATGTAAAAGCACTACAGCTGGGACAAATTAAAAAACAAATAGCCTGGTCATAAGCATAGTGAAATTTGATGTAACTAGATGGACTACCAAGATGAATTCTCAAGCTACAAGGTAAATTATTTGCAGGGTATTTTTTTCTTTTTTGCGTGGTACACCTGCATAGTGGCAACTCATACTAATATCTTAAAGGATTCAAAGCTTTATGAGCCGGACTCCTGAAGAATCCTATTCTTTTAGTATTTATGAAATTTCCACTAATAGAGAGGGGGAAACACTACAAAGGACACCAATGAGGAAAATATTATTGCAAGAATCTGGAAGAGAAGTGATGAGCACCTAAACTACAGAGGTAGTTGTGGGAGTACAGGGAAGGGTACAGCTATAAGATATACTGTGGAGATAGAATTTGTAATCAACTAATTGTGAAGGGTAAGCAGGGGGAGGGGGGAAGAGTCCCAGATAATCTAAGGTTGCAAACCTAAGGGAACTGGAAGGATGGTGGCATCCTCAATAGAAATAGAGAAGTTAGGAATAGAGGAAGGTTTGAGAGAGGAGGGTAGAGAAGATAATTATGAACTCTAGATTCAAGAATGAGTCTAATCTCCCTTTCATGTCCAGACTTCAGATCATAGAATCTCAGAGATGCAAAGGCCCTGAGGTACTTCAAAACAGCCATTACACTACCCCTTGTTTTCTCCATGCTAAAACATTCCCATTTCTTCTACTCAGACCTCGTGGAATTGTCTCCATCCCACTCACCACTCTAGTTATCCTCCCCAGGATGTGTTCTAACATTTTTTCTAACTTTTCATTGCTGTTTCTAAAATGTGGTACCCACAACTAAACATAATACTCTAGATGTACTGTAGGACTATCATCTCCCTTGTTCTGAACATCTGGTCTCCTTTAAAGCAGCCTAAGAATGCATTAGCTTTGTTTCTTGCAATATTGCATTGGATGGGCAGGCATGGATAATCTGTATAATTGAAGGGAACTCCCAAATAGTTCATTTGAGTATCAGAATATGTTGCACTGTTGATTTATGTTGAGCTCCCAATGATTCCCAGATGATTTTCAAAAAGATTATCCCTTAGCTTGATTGATCCCTGATCCACTGATCCTCCAAACAAGTTTGTGAGATGGGATCAGGACTTCTTAAGATCCCTTGAATGACTAGGAAGGCTTCAACCTGGGGAATTTCTTCAAACCAGTTACAATCATACCAATTACAAAACAGTAACAAAAGGTGATAATCTAGCTCATAGGAGAGATTACCAGTAATATTCCTAAAATAGGCCCCTTTTTGAAGAGTTCCTTAGAGATAAAAAAAGAAAAAACTGGGCCCAGAGAGCCTAAGTGAGTTAGCCATGGTCACAGTGATAATAATAATGATAGCTAAGATTTATATACCACCTACTATAGGTGAAACACTTGTACTTTACAAATATTATCTCATTTGATCCTTACAACAACCCTGAAGGGTAGGTGTTATTATTGTTCCTGGTAGAACCAGTCATTGAACCTGGAGGTCTTTGGACCACTTTTTCTACTACTGCAAACTCTCTCCTGACCATAAAAAACTAACTTCTCTGCATCTAAGTTTAGGAGACCTCTTTGTGCTATTTCGTGATTAATCCCTGCTCCACTGATCCTCCAAACAGGTTTGTGGGATGGGATCAGGATATCTCAGGATTCCTTAAATGACTAGGAAGGCTTCAACCTGGGGAATTTCTTCAAACCTGTTACAATCATACAAGTTACAAAAGAGTTGGATGACAGTTCAGCTCACAGGAGATTATCAGTAATTTCCCCAAGAGAGACCCCTTTTTGAAGAGTTTCTGGAGAAATTCTAGCAAACTTTTAAGAAAACTCCTCCAAAATGAAGATGACAAGTGGTGGAACAGAAAGCTTTTGAAAAGTTACTGGCCTGGAACAAGCTGGCATACTTTGTTCAGTTTGTAGAAGACTTGGTCAATCCACTCTGGAATGAACTCATGTGGGTAGAAGTTGGACAAAGCTGATTCAGAATATCAGTGGACTGAAGGCCATCTCTGGCCTTTCAGAAGTAAATGACTGGTTGAGAAAGCAATGTCTAAAAATAAGATTTGGAATGATAGCCTTCTGGAAAGGACACAGCATACCTGCCAAAGGCTGTTAGAATGTATTTTCCTGAAGTCTTGCCAATTTTGTTTAAAAAAATTTAAACTTAAAAAAGAGGGAGAGGAAGAAAACTGGTTACATATGTCAACCAAGGTGCATACTACAGATCGTTGTTCATTCTTCGTGTTTGAAAAGGACCAATGACATCAGGAGGGGGATGTCTTGACTTGCAAGTGAATTGGACTAAAGGGAGTCAGAGCTGTGCAAAGTTATCAGGCTTCCCTTCTCCTCCAGAGTCACTGGAGTCTAGTGGCAAGACATAGGTCAAGATGATTGCTGATAGTCCAAAAATAACACAGAGAAGCAACAGTGGAAGAAGAGCATTATACCAGAAGTCTACAGAGATAAAATTTAAGAATGGAGATAATAATAAAATCAAACTTACAGTCTCAGATATCTATAGGAAATTTCATAAAGTATATAAGTAACAAGCAAGGTGAAGCATATCTCAAAGGCACATGACTGAATAGGTACTGCTATGATTTGGAGAGATAAGATCCATGACTAGAACATGGCACTGTAAGAGTATAACTTATTTAAAAGGAATAGAATAGGTAAATGGTAGAACAGAAGACAGATAATGATGGATGGATGTATATGCATTTTATGTGTGTGTGTGTGTGTATGTGTGTGTGTGTCCGTATTACATCTCTCCAGGACAGACCCCTTTTTTTGGATAGTTCCTGGAGGAATTCTAGCAAATTTTGGACAAACTCCTCCAGACTGATGGGTAGACTAGGTCATTTTGTCTTAGATACTTAGTCAATACTGGCCTGAAACAAGCTGGTCAGTAATGGCCATTACACAGACACACATACAGATATGTATGGTTGACTATATATGTGTGGGTGTGTATGCCTATAATGTATATATGTATACATGCATGTACATACATCTAAGAGTCATAGAGATATGTATAAGGCTCAGAGAAGTTAACTTGTTCATGTTCATGCAGATCATATCAGTAATGGGACTTGAACCTAATTCTTATTGACTCCAAGTTTATCACGTTATTACTTCACTATGCCCTTCTCTAGAACTATGTATTAAAAAGGTACACTTGTATTCTGGAATCCAAAAACCAGAAGGGGGAAGGTGACAAGAATTTGGGTGAAGATCAGTGGAGAAAGAAACAGAAGAAATATTATCTTTGGAATTCACAACAGGATTTCCTGGACAGGAAAAAGACATCTATGAGGAGCTTGGGAAACAGACTATAAGCTTGACTCAGAGGCATGATGGGGTACCTCAGTTATCCAAGCAGTTCTGGGGCTCTGTCCCAAACAGAGCAGACTATAAATTCTTGGCTTTCCATAATGATAATTTGATCATTCAAAAGTTGAAGTAACAAATAAGGGTGACTTCTAGTCTGGATATGATTCTCACTAAAAAATAGAATTTGTCTGCTATAGTGGAAATGATGGAAATTCTGGGGAGTGGTGACCACTTCATCTTAGAATTTGTGAAAGAGTGGGAAAAGAAAGCTGAGCACAGTCTTATACGCACCACAGATTTTAGGACAGTAGATTTCAAAAAGTTTAAAGACAAGATAGGGAGGACCCCATGGCCTACAGAGGAAGTTCTATAGAGGAAATTGTGTAAGACAGGGAAGTGCTCAGAAATGAAATTCTGAAGAAACAAAGAGTATTAATTCCATTGCAAGAAAATGAGATTTGGGGCCAGAAGGCCTAGCACTAAGTCCTACTCTGCTATCCATGGGACCTTGGGCAAGTAACTTACTACCCTGAGCTCTGTTTTTTGATGCTGAATGAGAGACTAGATGTTTCTGAGGCACTAAAGTTCTAAATCTATAAAACCATGAAAAGGTCTGGTGGGCTATAGAGGAGAAGGAGACTCTGAAGAAGAACAGTTAGACTTGTTTGGCTTTGCTCCATCATTCAGAGTAGGAGCAATGGGTGGAAACGGCAAAGGCACAAATTTAGATGACATTGAGAAGAACTTCCTAACAATCAGAGCTGTCCCAAAGTGGAATGAAGCGTACTCAAGAGTAGCTAGCTACCCCTCAATGGGGGCATTTAAGCAAAGACTGGAGGACCATTTGCCAGTAATACTGTGGAAGGAAGTCTTCTTCAAGAATGGGTTGGAATTAATGGCCTCTGTGGTCTCTTCCAATTCTGAGGTTACGTGTGAAAAGGAAATATTGTCTTCAGACATGTGGATATGGATGCCCAGGGAATTCATCAGCCAACTTAGATTATTAAAAGGAAGCCATGTCAGGGGACAAAATATGAGAACAAAAGTATAATACAGTCCTGTAAGAATAGTTTGGTCATGATCAATCTGTAACTTTGTTTTGCCTGACTGCATTATTTCTTATAAAGGTTTTCCTTTTCTTTTCTAGTATGTGTTTGTGTGTGGGTAGGGAAAGAGAGAGGAGGGAGTGAGAAAAAAATAAAGGTTTTATAATTGAAAAAAATAATTAGAAAAAGAACAGTGATAGGAGTGCTAAAACTCAATGAACTGAGTAAATTCCTTTGAAGAAAGAGAAATGAGGAAAGGATACAGTTCCAGTTCAGGGTGGATGGGACAAAGATGACAAAGAAATGAATAAAGATAGAACTCATCTCCTATTTTACTAATTTTCTTTGCCAAGGAGAATGATCTCTGCATTAAAAAGGATAAAGCAAAAAACATCTGAAAAGGAGCTGATAACCTTAGATAAGTTGGGACATGTAGGCCCTTGAAAAGTTCAAATCCCCAGGCCCAGTTAATCCTAGGGTTCTGTGAGATTCAGCAGCTGTGATTCCTGAGCCACTGTCAGAGGTCTATGAATAATCATGGAAAACAGAAGTACTGTCCAGCCTCTGACACATACTGGCTAGGTGACCCCACTGACCTGGACAAGCTCATTTAACCTTTTGGTGCCACAGGCCACTTTCTAAGACCACAAATTAATGAGAAGGTACAGATTTGCTTTGGGAAGGGAAATTCTTCATCAGGTGTAAGAAGACTGAAACACAGGGTGTGTATGTTTGGGGGGTGAGGAGAGTTGGGTTGGGAGTGAGGGAGTTATGGTGCTAGATTATAAAGGACTTTGAATGCAGAACAGGATTCTATATTTGGTCCTGAAGGTAATAGGGAGCCACTGGAATTTATTGAGTATGGGAATGACATGGTCAGACCCCCTCTGGGAAAATCACTTTGGCAGCTGAATGGAGGATGGACTAATTTTTCAGTGATTAGCAGCTCCCTTTGATCTGGAAACTGCTAGGCTACTGGTTCAAATGCTTGTTTTCTCTGGAGCTTCCTGAAACTTCATTGGACATTACCCTTTTGTAAGGAAAGTGAATCTTGTTGCTCACCAGGCTGTCTCCACAGTTGTGCAAAACACTGATGGGAATCCTTGACAGACAAGAGAAGTGACACATGCAAAAAAAAATTTTTTTGCTAGATCTGATCAGATCACACCATGAACAATTCACCTCGGACTTGATCTACTCCTCTCTATCCTTTGTTGCCCTAGGGTTTAGTGTTGGTAAGTTCGCATTCCATGTCTTCAGGATTGCATTTAAACCTTAAGGAACTGACCTTCTCATCTTCATAATGCACCCAGCACTACTTCAGTGTGGGTACACTCACAGCCAGGCTCCTCTTGCAGACTGTCTAGGTCTCCCTGCTAAATACTAGGCCTTCTTAGATGTTTTCAGTTCCTTGGAAGGCAAGGCCCTGCCTCCCCAGTGATGGCAAAACTATGTGATCAAGCAAGTCTGGGGTGTCCAGATTCCCATCAAATGCCTGCACTACTCCCTAACCAGAAAAGAGCCCTTCAGGCATTTCTCAATACTAACCTGTGCTGGGGGTTCATCTGGCCATCCTTGTTCCCCGGGGAAACCCTGGTCCTGTTTATTAAAAAAAAACCAAAAATGGGGGACTAAGAGTCTAGCATAATTATAGGTCACTAATTGCTGTCAGGGTATGAGACTAGGCATTTCCTTCTGAGCCCATGTTTACTGTTCATTTATGAGATACCAAGCCTTCACAAAACCTGAACTTTGTTGATCTACTATTTGACTCACATAAGTCAGAGGTACAGGTGGAAAACAGTTAAAAACCCAACATAGTTTCAGTATACTATGATGCCCTCTTGCCTGTGTAACACTCCCACAGTCTTCCAGTGTTTCGTGAACTCCATAGTTCATAACCTGTCTGTTCCCTTAAGGATGTTTTCTGCTAGGGATCCTACTTTATTTTCCATTTTTGGTCAGAAGGCAAAGTCATCTGTTGAAATGACATACTTAGATGCTCTTGAGATCTTGACCAGCCCATTCAATTAATCTAAACCACTTTAGCTCATCTGTAGCACCATCATCTCTTTGCAAAATAGAAAAAGGCCAGTTTGGCTAGGAGGAGATGAGACTTTTGCAGCACATTATCAAGCGTTAGGAAGCAGACCTAGATCCTCAGGTCAAACCTTTGAGTAGAAGATCTGAACAAGCCCAAAAGACCAATCCCTGGAGTTTATGGGATAAGACCACTGATTCATCTTGTACTTTTCCAACTTGACAAACATCCTTATGGACTTGCTGAAAAAAATAGCACCATTTCTAAAGGTCTCTGGAAGCTGAGGTGGAGCTCAAATTCCTTTCTATTCCAGCTCTAACTTACCCCACTAGTTCTGGCAACTTCTGATTGAGTTGGTCACCTCTCAGATGTTAGTATGGGCCATCCTCTTATAATTATTTCAGCCCCCTCGCCACCCTCTCCCTTCTTGATGCTCCAGAACTCCAGCAGAATGAAACTACTCAATCTGGGAGAAATCCTACCCATCAGGCCATGTTTGAAACCTAGTGGCACCACCTAGAGGGGGTCAAACACTGTGGAAGCAGAGATATATCACCAAAACCCAGATCATGGATAGTTACTGTCAAAAAGGACACTGGAGACAGAGACCAATGTTTGGCTCCCAGCTCTGCTATCTGCTACTTGTGGACCTGTGGGAACACTACTATACCTTTCCAGACCTTAATTTTCTCATCCTTTCAACTCTAGAGTTTGCATACAGCCTGTGAGCTAAACCAACGTGAGGTCTGCTTGGTCTACCTTTCTTCCCATTCATGCCCTGCACTCTCTGCCTTCACCTGCATCACCTGCATTTCCAGGTGGCAGGATAGCAGACCAGTATTCTGTTGGAGAAACCCGTGTGTTCCAAAAATTCTGAGAACACTCAACTCCAGTTAAATATCTCTCCTCATTTGGATCTGCCAACAAAAGGAATCCTATATGTGAGCTCAACTATCCTCCACTCACAAGGTCTTCACCTTCCCTTTGAAGGGAACACTAACTGGAAAAGACTGACTTTATCTGTGTCTCTGATCCCTGAGCCCTTCCAGGAGCACTCTGAGTATAAAGTCACATAAGACTCTTTAAGACACTATATACTATTACCTGACACTTCTGAATTTGGAAGAACCCAAGCCAATATGTGCTTATGTTTGAGGCCTGTGAATAAGTCAGGGATCCTTTTGGGAAGCCTGTGGACCTTTAGAAATCTCAGTGAATAGACTGTGATCTCCCTTACTTATATCATGAATTTGTCTCTTCATCACAAGATCATGACACATAGCCTTAAGAAAATAAGTCATTTACTAGCCTGCTCTGGAATGTTCAGTCATGGAGACCATTTGTTTCTCAAACCTCTATATAGCTAAGCCTATTCACATACTTTATTTCAGTCAATTAATTTCCTATTTTTGGAACATTGTATTTATTCATTGTGGAAGAGGTCAAAGTCTACTTCTTTAATTTCTATCCTTAGTCAGAAGGTGAGGCAAAATGGACTAATCACAGCTTTTAGCAGCACTTCGTAATTACTTCATACCACTGAGTTGTGTTAAATAATACCATCCACTATTCTGCAACAAATACTTCTTCTGTGCAAATTATGCTTTCTAATCTTTGTTCCTCCTGAATTTCACTCTTTTTTTCTTTTTCTTTTTCTGATTTTCACTCTTCAGACGAAGAAAATCTAGCCTCCTAAGTGGAGGTTAGTCAAAGAGACCTTCAGCTCGCCCTCTGAAAAGTCAAAGCAGCCCACAAACAATTCATTTACTGTCTTGGACCCTCCAGGAATCCCAGATGTAACCCTTCATATGTAAGTACATCCACAAACAATCTTCTGGCATAAGGAAGATGGTTACAACAATGTGCTTGTTAGTAACCCAGCTGATAAGTTCTGTGGCCTTCCACCTTAATTCTTCCTCTCTAATCCAATCCATCTTCTGCCAGTCACTATTCCACTCTGTGCATTCTGGCTTCCACCAAAACTGATGGCTAGGAAAGAGGTGTTCATGGTCTGTGCCATTAAGGACTCAGAGCACCAGATGGGCATGAGGATGTCTCTTAGGAACTAGTCACCTGGGAAGATGACCAAACATGGGAACCAGGAGATAAGGTCCTTATTTTCAATACAAGTTAAAACTTGAGACCCTGAGACTCATCCTAAGAAGAAGAAATGGTAAGGATTTGGTCCTTTAAGAAACTAGAATGGGAATAGTTACTATACAGGTGTGCTCTGTCCAGAATGGCCCACAAAACACTTGACCATGACAACACTTGACAGTCTTGGGAGTGATCCCTTTTTACAATTCTCTTCTAACTTACTGTAATTCTAACCATCCTTCTGTCCCACTTGGCTTAGTTATCTCTGCTCAAGGCTACCCTCCTGGTTGCAAAAATACCTATGCCCATTATCTTCTGGCTCTGCTCTGATGTCTGTCTCAGTCTTCCCTGTATTTCCTGCACTCTGACAAACACATGGCACAGTAAATCTGACACTTCCCAGCCTTCTCTTTATTTTTGCTCAAGTTGTAGGCTATGTTAACTCTTTGACTTTCAACTCTCTCTGATAATCCTCTTATACTTCTATGTATTTCAGGGTCATAAGTGAATAAAAAGGCAATTACATTTGACTAATTAGCATTCAGATAAAGAGGAAAATTAAAAAAACAAACCCATATACCCTGTATTCTAAGTAGATCTCAACATCAACATCTGTATTCTATAAGAATATGTTTTTGGGCAACGCTACCTTCATATTAAAATGAATTGGCAAGCACATCAACTGAAAATTATTTTATTTAGTGAAAAATGTTTCAAAATAAGGAACATCTGTAATTCCATTGATTTGGGAGCTCATTCTGCTGTTATGCATCAGAAACCCTCTATTACCACTGGACTAGCTGATCTCACAGACCAGCTACTGTGGCCAAAAACCTCACTACCCTGTATCTGACCTGGTCAAGATTCTCAGAACTTAGCTAGGCTAGTCCTTGGACAAAGGGCATATCATCTACCTTAAGACTCATATTTAGACCTTTCTAGTTTGGCAGGACCTATTAGGACTTGTGTTTCATTAGTAGAACCTTTGAGAATCCTGACTTGACAGGGCAAAGGAGTCCAGTGTTTTCCAAGTGGTCATCTAAGTGACACTAAAGTGTTATTTAATTATAAATTATTTTAAAAAGTCAGCTGGAACAGTAGGATTATTTGACCAAGTTTAAAATAGCCCTTCCCTCCTCCCAATCAGACAGTACTACTTTCACTTTGTCATAATGCAGACCTTTTATTATGTATAACAGAGACTGCAAGGTTTCTGGCTGGCCAAAATAGAGTGCAAAAGCAATAGGATATGGTAGCCATATAATCCTGCTATTTGAAGTCAAGCAGGCCAGCATTAAGTCTTCTTCTTGACCCTGGGTTTATGGAAAGCCCTCAGTTACAGAAAGCTGTCTACTTTAGGGTCAAAAACTCCCAAGCTCTTTTTAGGTTTGGCATGCCAAGAAATAATCACCAGAACAGAAAGTGAGCTAAGGAGGCCAGGTTCTCCACTCACATTTTTGCCTTTCTTGCATTGCCTATCTGCCAGCAGCAAAACCCCACTGATTTGGTGCGCTGTGGCTACCCAGAACCATGCTGGCTCCATATATTAATAAAATATGTTTTTAGATAGTATATACTGTCTATGATTTAGATGTTTCTTGCTAAAACTTAGGTGGTTAAGGCAGCTAGATGGTGCAGCAGATAGAATGCCAGGTCAGGAGTCAAGAAGACCTGTTTAAATTCGACTGAAGACACGAGCTGTGTGAACCTGGGTAAGTCACTTAACCTCTCTTTGTCTCAGTTTCCTTATCTGTAGAATAATAACACTTACCTCCCAGGGTTGTTAGGATCAAATGAGATAATAATTTTATAGTGCTTAGCACAGTGCTTGGCATCACATAGTAAGCACTATATAAATGCTAGCTATCATTATTATTATTGTCTGAAGTGAGACTGTGAATGGCTCCATGGCTATCTATGAAACATTTTATGTTCATGGATTAACAGACTTTTAAAAAATCTACCTGCTAAGTTACTTCCTGAAGATAATGTGTTCCATGTCATAACATTAAAGATGTCAATGTATTATATATTAATATTATTATATCATATGATTATTATATTTCATTATTAAATATATTATATTAATATAACAATTTATAAGAGTAAGGATTTCATTAAAAAAGACTTTACCTTATTTATCAGGTTTCCTAAATGTTTTTGATACTCATCATTTTCTTCAATGAGCCTGTTGCACTGGTCTTCTTTGGACTCAAGAAGATTTCCCAATTTGCTAATCTAAAAAAACATCAATAGAAATTCTAAATTGAAAACCATATGTGATTAGTAAAAATAAGAAGAGCAAAATGCTTATTGTTCTGTCTCACAAACTGAGATATAGCACCCAGTTATTGAAAGAGTATTAGAAGCTTAAACAAAAAAGCAAGAATAAAAGATAAAGATGCTCTTATCTTTTAGGGTTAGAATCAAGTGCATTTAGGGTTAGGGTTAGAATCTGAGCACTTCATCTAGGAGATAAAGAAATTGGCTGAATAAACTAATGAAATATGGTTTTATTTACTCCCTTTTTTATGGTTCAGAATGAGGCTGAACAGAAATTCACTGAGGCTCACCATTGAAATACAAAGACAATGTGGAGAACATCTGGAAAAAAAAAACTTCTAAAATATGTGTGGAGTAATTTAGTGAATAAGTCCTAACTGCAGCCAACAATTCAACTTAACATAGCTTTTAAGCACCCACTAAATACAAATCCTCATGCGGAAAAAAAAAAAAATCTCTTTTCCACAAAGGATCCTCTTTCTTGGAAATTCTGTGATAGGCAAAGACGACCTGGATGATAGCAATTAAAGTTATTGGTTGGTTGATTGTTGTCCTTCATTCTCAAAGAGGACCAAAATCATGATAAAATGAAGTTTTAGTGTGTCTGACTTTGGCTGATCAGACCAATATGAACTCAGAATGCTCTACCACAGGTGGGGCACAGAGAGTCTGTGTGAATATTTGGGGTGGATACTCCAAATTTGCACATCCTACATTTCTTTTATGCTGTCTAAATTCTGCTTTGCTCATAGAGCACAGCACCCTTTCTGATGTGGGCATGCCATGCTGAGCAGTCCTGTGCCAGTGTCTCCCATGTTGCACAGTCAAATCCAAAGTTCTTGAGAGAGACCTTGAGAGTGTCCTTACATGACTTCTTCTGACCACCATGATCATCTGTCCCATGTGAGTTCTCCATAAAATAGTCTTTTTGGCAAGTGTACATTTTGTATTCGAACAACGTGGCCAGCCCATCAAAGTTGCACTCTCTGAAGCATTGTTTGAATGCTTGTCAGTTCAACTAGAGCAAGGACTTCAGTGTCTGGTACCTTCTCTTGCCAAGTGATCCTCACAATCTTCCTAAGACATTTCAAATGGAAATGATTCAGTTTTCTGGCATGGTGCTGGTAGACTGTCCATGTTCCACAGGCAAACAACAATGAGGTCAGGCTCTGTAGACCTTCAGTCTGGTAATCAGTGTAGTACCTCTTCTCTCCCAGACTTTTCTTTGGAGCCTTCCAAACTGTCAATATGTACATCCCTGGAAAGTATACTACCAAGGTAACTGAACTTATCCATAGCATTCAGAACTTCTCCATTTGTTGTAACCAATGGTTTCACATATGGATGGTGTGGTGGTGCCTGATGGAGCACCTGTTGTTTTTTTTTTTTTTTTGGTGTTAATTATTAAGTCAAAATTAGTACAAGCAGCAGAGAATTGATCCATACTTTGTTGCATCTCAACTTCAGAGGCTACATTGAGTGCACAATCATCTGCAAACAGAAAATCATGCACCAATGCTCCCTCTACTTTGGCCTTGGCTTGTAGCCTTTCAAATTGAAGAACTTATGATCAGTATGGTAGTTGACCTTGACACTGTGTTCATCCTTATTGAAAGCATTTGACAACATGACTGAAAACATCACGCTAAAAAGCATGGGAGCAAGCACATAGCCCTGTTTCACTCCATTGGTGACTGGGAAGGCACAAGAGCACTGTCCACTATTCATAACCTGGACAAACATGCCATCATGAAATTGACATACAATATTGATGAACTTCTCTGAGCAACCAAATTTTGACATAATTTTCCATAAGCCCTCATGACTAACAGTGTCAAAGGCCTTGGTCAGATCTACAAATGTTGTGTACAGACCTCTGTACTGCTCCTGACATTTCTCCCGGAGTTGTCGGACAGCAAACGCTATATCAACTGTTCCTCAGCCCTTTCTGAAGCCACACTGGCTCTCAGGTATATGACCATCTTCTAGGTGAAGGACCAGCCTATTAAGGAGAACTCTAGAAAGAATTTTGCCAGCAATGATTGAGAGAACCCCCTGTGATTGTTGCAGGACAATAGACAAAGATGACCTGGATGATAGCAACTAAAGCTATTAGTACTAAGGTATAAATAAGCAGAAACTCTCTTCTCTTCAAAAATAACAACCACCTCCACCTCCATCTTTTTCTTGAATTTCATACTGTGAAATCACTTTGCAGATAGATTTTTAAAAGTCAATTATTCTATAACAGAGGAAGCATCAGGTAGAAGACACAGGGGTGGCCAAGAAGTCCTGGTTTCTACCCCTGCTTCTCATACAACAATATCAGCTTGAACATGAACAAATCCCTTAGCCTCTCAGTGCCCCCAAACAACTCTTTCAAGACTTTAAATTATTGATGATCTGCAATGATGATCTAAGAGGATTTCTAAACACCAAGAGTTTAGAAATTCAGCACCTGGATCAAAATCAAAAGAGTTTCCATAAACATGGAAGAAAAAACCCCATCAGCCCAAAAGAAGAGAACCAGTTCAAGTTGGGTAGTGGTAAAAGATGGGATTTGAGACCTATTGAGGAACCAGAATTAATGGAATTTAGGAAATGATTTGATTTCCTGGGTAATGAAAAAGAATCAGTAAAAGAGGTTGGGTCAGGATAGACAAAAGGGGAAGTATAGGTTTTGTATAATGTAGCCCAAGTAACCAATGGGGGTTGCTGTTGGTGGTATCAGTTAACCTGTGTGTTCTTCTCCTTCAGGACCTCAGGCAGTTGGAGCCATTTCCTCCTTAGTTTGCTGCAGTAGGCAGTTCTTGGTTCTTGGTTCTGGGGAATGTGTATTAGTGTTTCCATCAAATGGATCACTTACCTATGTGGATGCCCTCCCCTACACTAACAACTTTCATTTGTTAGATGCATGACTCTGCATAACTGATTCATCTCTAACAAATTCATTAATTTATATAGCATATAATCATATTATGTGAAGGTAGTAAAAGTAGAAGCATTACTCACACATAACATAGATAATAGAACATGTATTATATTAGATTTCTGGACCTTTCTCCTTCCAAAAACAGATACCCTTTCCGGGCTGATGTCTGCACCCTCAACCCCAATTATTGCCACTTGTGCTGAGCTCTGGGGTTCAGAACAATAGGGATCTGTATCTGTTCAGAACTATCTTAGCTTCTTGTAAACCTGAATCTGGATGTATGTACTTAATTACAGGATGGCTGAGAGTATTATAAAAACTTGGGGTTCCTTTCCTGGTTGAAACTCTATAGATAAACAGGATGCTGTAGGGTGGGGGTTCCTGGTGGCTATCACAAGTCTTGACTCCTTGTGTTCATATCAGTCTTCTCTTCTGATCTATGTAGCCCTAGGAATAGTCTCATTTGGTCTCTTCCATGGAGAAATAGCTGTTTGCTGTTGTCAGAGTCCCATGAGTTCAATGATAATTTCTATGCAGATGACTTCCAAATCCCAGATGTACTCCTGCAACCTAGTCACATCCTAAACTTCAGGCCTATCAGACACTTACTGTGATTCCAATTCTATGTTCTACTGGATAGCCAAATCAACATTCTCCCCTAAACCTACCACACCTTCAGACTTCCCTGTTTTCGATGAAGACACCATCATTCTTCTACTCATCCAGGTTTGCTACCTTTGAGCCATTCTTAATCTTCCCTCTCACTCAACACCCCCATATCTAATCATTTGCCAAGACTTGTCAATTCTGCCTCCACACTTTTCATATCCAACTCCTCTTTCCTCAAATAGCCACCACCCTAGTTCAAACTCTCATCACTCCTTCCCTGTATTACTTCAATGGTCTCCTCATTGGACTTCTGGCTTCCAGTGCTCCCCTCCTTCCTACTCACTGCCCCAAGGCAGCTAGGTGTTTCCTATGTGCTATGTGCTTAAAATATCTTATTTGATCCTCACAACAACCCTGAGAAATAGGTGCTGTTATTATCTCCATCTTATAGTTGAGGATATTGAGGCAAACATAGTTAAGTGAATAGGGGGACACTTACACACACATAGAGACCTCTGGTGTTTGAGGCTGGATTGGAACTCAGGTCTTCCTGACTTCAGGTTTTGCATTTAAAATGCTTATTCCTTTCCCCTTTGTCCTTCCCCATCTCCTATCTATCCTCTATAACAAAAGTAATACCAAAGTAATTCCAAAGTAATCATCCTAAACGACAATTGACCCTTGACCTCAGACACTTAATATCTGTGATCCTAGGCAGATCATTTCACCTGTTTGTTTCTTCAACTGTAAAGGCTGTTGTGAGGATCAAATAAGATAATATCTGTAAAGCACTTTGAACATTGCCACGGCACATAAGTTAATAAAGACTTATTCCTTCCCCCTTCTCTCCCTCCTCCGCTTCTTTCCTTTTCACCCCTTTCCCCCACTTCTTTTCAAGAAACTTCGGTAACTCTCTATTATCTTTAGGAAACTCTTTATTTTGGCATTTAGATTCCTTCACAATAGGACTCTGGCCTAGCTTTCCAAGTTTACTGCCTTCATCTACTCTACATTCCAGTCAACTATTTATTCCATCTCTGCCCTTCGTCTGTCTACATAAGTTACCTTCCATTCCTGTCCTTTCTTCTGCCGCTTAGATTCCCTTCAGCTCATGTGCTAACTTCCTGTAGGGAGTCTGTCCTTATCCCCCTACTCCAGTTTTTAGGCCTCTCTCCCCCCTCCTCCTCAAATGATTAGGTATATACTTATTCTCTGGGCCCAGGCAACATAGGGCATTTTTATTCTACTGTTTCTAGTACAACATCCACGAGGAGCTGGGGCCATTTGCACTCTTACTCAAGCACTGAAAAGTCCTGGAGAAAGTCACATAGACACACTGACTTAGTACACTACAATTTCATGTTATGTATTCTCATTTGGAACCTCACTGTGGGAGGAAAATCATTTTTCTTTCATGACTGACTGTAATAAGAGTTAAAGATCCTCCCTGCCCATTAATAGGCCTGACTCATGATCCCTTTGCAGTTGCAAACTTTCTCTTCCAAGTCTCAAGTTCTTTGTGCCATGTCCAAGTCTTTCTCAGACAACATGACTGCCTCCTCTTGGACTGAGAAAATGCAGGCTATCTACTGTGAGATTTCTTCTCTCCTATTCCACACATCGAGCCCCCTATATCATTCCCCATTCCCTCCAACTTTGCTCTGTACTCTAAGAAAGTGGGACTTCTTCTTGCCAAGGCTATCCCTTTTGGTTGTGCCCTTCATTTAATGCCCAGTTCTGACCATCATGCATCTCCAGGACCCTAAGCATTAGTGGGAGTCCCCTAAGATTTTGTCCTGGGCTCTCATTTCTCCATATACTTTCTCCTTATCAGCTGCCATGATTTCAATTATCTTTATATAGATAATACTCACATCTATGTATTCAGAACAATTTCTCTGAAATCTTGTTCTTTATCACCAACTGCCTCTTAGACATCTCCATCTCTATGGCCCATTAATAGCTCAAATGCAAAATGTCTAAAACAGAACTCACCCTCTTCCCCTAACCCTATCCCTTTGTCAAACTTCATCCAGGTTCATTAACTTTGCCTCTTCCCTTTCATTCAAACCCTTCCCTGCCCCATGTAATTATTTATCCATCTTACTGATGGATCCATACATCTCTTGCATCTGTCTTCTCTTCACTCACAAATTCACAATGCTAGTTCAAGCCCTTGTGCCAGTTCCCTCCTCTCTCTAATCCATTGTCTACACAGCTACCAAAACATTCTCCCAAGGCACAGGTCTAGCATATCATTCTAATGCTCAAAAACTTTCAGTTACTATTTCCTCTAGGATAAGACCATGATTTCAATGGAATAGGACTTCCCAAATGAGGAAACCCCTTATACCAATGCAGATCAGCACCTTCTCTTCAATTTGGTTTTAAAGAGTTGCTTAGAGCACTCTACCTCTAGATCAGAGGTTCTTAATCTTTTTTGTGTCATGGACCCTTTTGGAAGTCTGGTGGCATCCACACACTCCTCATAATAATGTTATTTTTAAAAAATTCATAAATGAAGGAAATTCTAAATTTCAGTTAGAGGTTAGGGAAAATAAAAATGTATTTTTCCCTCATCCAAGTTTACAGACTCCCTGAACTATATCTATAATCCTGAAGACCCTAGGTGTAGAACTTCTAAAGATATGAGATTCTAGAATGAAATACAAATGCCTCAGCTTGACTTTTAAGGCCCTTCATCACATTTGTATATAACATACTTTTCTATTCTTATTTTACATTTTTACCCTTCACATGCTCTACAGTCTAGCCAAACTATTACTTCTTTCCTATGCTCAGCATTCTTTCCGTGTCCCTCCTCTAGTCATTCCTATCATCTCTCCATGCCTGGGATTCCTTTCCTCCTTATTGCTACCATTCAGAATCCTTATGTTTTTCATGGCTCAGTTCAAGTACTACATTGTCCACGCAGCTTTACCTGATTTCCCTCAGTTGTTAGTGTTCTTTTTCTCCCTCCTCAAATTCTTTTGTATTTATTCATACACATATTCTCTTCACCTCCTCTACAGACCCACCCCAAATCCATGTCAACTCCTTAAAGGCAAAAATGATGTTTTCTTTGTATCTCAACATCTAGACTAGTGCCTTGTACACAACAGATGTCTAATAAATATTTATTGAACTGAATTGGATTGGATCTACTATTCATTTCCCCCCACCCCTTATCAGCTCAGCATTTTAATCAGTGTAGTAGTCTGTTTTTAACACTTTGGGTGAAGCTTGTGTTCTTGACTTTAAGATTTCAACAGTTTTTTAAGCTCTGTTGTTCTGTTAAGTGTTGAGTGAGGGCAGGGGCTTAGATGATTCTTATGAAATGCAGCTGTCTAGATATGACTTGCAGCAAAGCAAGAATAGATATCTCTAGCATCTCTTCCCCCTACCTTTCTTCAAGAGAGACTTAGAGTTCTGTCAGGAAGAGCAGGAAGTTGAGGACACCAGAGGCTGGCCCTCTGTTCTCGTCAGAGAGAGGGGACACCAGGCTAGAATTATATCTGTCTGCTTCATTATAGATTGTTAGTCTAGGAGATATAATTTTTAGGTTCAAGCTAAGTGTCTGATTACCATTCCCTTAACAGGAAAGGATGGTCCTAAGCTTTATAATGAAGGCTTGACTTCCTTCCCACCACATACCAGTTGAAAACACACACACACACACACACACACACACACACACACACAGAACAAAGAGCAGAGAAACCCATGTATCCAAGTTGATAACAAAATGGAAATCAGATAAAGTTTACATATTAACATATATACTAGACAATAGGGATTAAAGGAGTCCTTCCATCAGGTGTGAGATATCTCAGTTTAATCAAAAGAGAGAGGTCCCAGATCTGACCCAATGGGAAATTCCCCTTAGTCTCTAGTGGAGTAAGCTAAGGCTACAGACATGATGAAAATTGTTGGCTTCTTTCTAATCTTTTTCTTCCTTCAGCGACCTGAAGAAAGGGTAGCATTGCACATCCCACTCAAAGCTGAAAGTCAGAGGAGACCCCAAAGATGCAAGAGACTGGATGTCCCTTCTCTTCCATTCTCATCAAGTCTGCCCCACCCATTGTGCAAGCACAAGGCACTGATCTTCATAGATAAGGAGGGTTTGATATCAGTGGTATCCTTAAAGTTGCTTGAGCACTCTTGGGGCTTTTTGCTGTATCCCTAGCTGAGGGTGAAGGACTTCTTAACTCCTACAATGTGGTAAGAGGTGAGGGCCTGAGGCCCACCTGTTTTCCCTTTCCCCCACCCTCCCTTGGGTCTTCTAGTCTTTTAGTTTTTGTGCCTTTGCTTTTTAGATGCAGGGAGTGTGTAGTCTCTAATCAACCCAATAGCAAGGGGTGGAGCCAAAATGGCAGAGTGAGAGCAACTACTCACCTAAGCACTAAGACAAACTCCTTCAGATACCTCTAAAAAAGAATCTGAATGGATTTTGGAGGGATAAAATCCAATAGGAGACAGACTGTGGCAGATTCACAGCCCAGGACAGACTGGAAGGTAGACAGGAAGGATCCACTGCACGGGGCTGGAGGAACACACAGCACACAGTGCACAGGCTGTATGAGTGACGTCCCAGCCACAGCAGGGCCGAGCAGGAAGCCCCAGGCACTCTGAAGCAGTGGCTGCACTGCAGAATCTCAGGCATATCAGCCCAGGATGGGAGTCCAGTTGAACTGAGCAAGTGAGAGCCATGGAGCCTCAGGTAACTGCAGCAGCTGCTCCTGAGACTATCAGCCTGCAGATTAAATGTCTGTAAGTCACCTACTTGAACTTCCGGGAGCCAAGATGGCCAAGTGATGGGCAAATGCTCTATCTCTCTCCTTGTTGACCTCAAAAGACCCATGAAATATTTCCCCAGAAAAATCCTGGAACAGTGGGTTCAGCAGAAGGGGCAAACAGTCTCTTAGCATGTGAAGCTAGGAAAATCATTAAGGAGGGTCCTTCTTGCTGTTGCTGAAGGGGACTAGTGTAGGACTGGAGCTGTCCTAGAAAGCCCCACCTCAGAGAACCAGGAGGAGATCCTGAGCCCCAGGGAGGTGGAGCCCACAACCACCAAAACCAGGACCCCAGGTGTGGCTCAGCACCCCAAGGGAATCGGGAAGACACTAGGGCAGATGAGATCACCAACCACTGAGTTTCCCTATGCTCTGGCTCAGCAGAAGAGACCTCCTGTGGCCAGACCACCCCTCCCCACCACTTAACACAGTTAGCTCCAGGGTAACTCCAGGGGAAACCCAGAAAGACTTCACCTGGCTTCTGCTTTCTAACACCAACCAGCTCAGCACCAGGTAAGCTGAAGCATTTTAGCTTCTAGATGAAAGAACCAGAGGCCACAACACACAAAGCCTCAAGTTCAAGGCATAAGAACGGTGGGTCAGAGCCCCTCATGCCTTAGAAGCAGAGATCTACTTTAAAAGCCAGGAAAAGGGTGATCATCATGAGTAAGAAGCAAACCAGAAAACAAAAGACCAGAAAATCTTTCTATGGAGACAAGGACCAAAACATGAATACCAAAGAGGTCAGCACTGAGATTGTACTGCCACCTGAAACTTCAGAAGGGAATATGAACTGGTCTCAAGCCCAAAAAGCATTCTTGGAAGAGCTGAAGAAGGATTTTAAAAGCCAAATTAGAGAAATAGAAGAAAAACTAGCCAATGCTTTTTAAAAATATGAAAAAAGAATTCACTGAAGAGAACAGCTCCTTAAAAAGGAAAATTGGACAAATGGAAAAGGAAGTACAAAACCTAACTGGAAAAAATAACTCCTTAAAAGGAACAATTGGACAGATGGAAAAGGGGATGCAAAAGCTAACTGAAGAAAACAATTTGATAAAAATTAAAACCCAACAACAATATCCTATGGAGCATAGGTCAGGGTTCCCTAAGTAGTCTTTGGATGTGAACTTGGTGGGACTCATGCTATATAAGAACCGAACTAAACTGTAAGCCTAACTGTTTTTCTCCTCTCAGAGACTGAGGTGCAATTGCAGGGGTATTGGGGGAGGGAGTATTTGCCCTCAAGGTACAGAAAGAAACTTTTGTTTATTTTTGCTATATCTTTTAAGTAAACATTCCTTTATAAAACCTAATATGATTTTAGGTGGCTAAATGGAACTCAGATACTAACTGCTGGAACTCTAAAAATGAAGTAGAGATAACTGGTGTGGGCTCAAGCCAGTGGTAGAGGAAAGAGATCGTCCCAACTCCTTAAAGCTACTGGAGAACCCTGGAGGTGGGGAAAGGAAATGTAGCAGACCTGACCCTGAGTAGGGCTAAAATCAACTAGGATTAAATATTTAATCTTTATCTCATTGTCATTAATATCTCATTATTTTTTTTGTTCTACGATTTATATAATTATTAGTACATGTACATAATTTATGAATAAGTAAATATACACACAGGGGTGTGTGTTAAAAGTTTGAAGACTACTGGCCTAGAGAGGATACTATGGCTGGTGTCAGGAGCCATTCAGATGCAGTTCAATATCAAACAGCTGGAGGACCATGCAGGTATGACACCACCAGGTTTTTAAAAAAATCAAGCTCTTCTCTGCAGAAAAACCAAGTTTAACAAATTATGTGAACTCAGCAGCTTCAAACTGAAATGCATCAGCCTCCTGCCCAAACCACATTTCTCTTCTCCTCAGATTCTGTTTGATCTTTTCATGTTTGTTTCTCATGCAGACCACATCTTCAGCCTCCTCCACCTCTCAGAAGATCCTAGAGTCCTTTGGCTGCAGCTTTTCTCCCACCCCAGGCCTGGAGACTTCATGAAGTGATGAGAGTCCATCCCTGTATCCACCCATGGGTGGAATCAGGGAAAAGAATACACTAAGTGAACTTCTTGGGATTTCTTGCACTGATAATTCTTGTGATAGTTTTGGTGGTATTTCTTCCTTTGGTTGTCTTACACTGTATTAAAAAAATAGCATCAGCTTTTCTGTCATAGATTTAGAACTGAAAGGCCTTTAAATATCATCTAGTCCTATCCCCTTCATTTTGATTCATTTATTTTCTTTGCTGATATTTCTAGATATAATCTAAAGGGGGAAAAACTAATATCAAGGGAGACCTACAGTCTCATTCCTTTTTTTTTTTTTTAACACTTAGTCCTCTTTCCAAAGAAATCTTTATGTATAACTGTTTTTGACATATGTGCCTATTTGTAGGGGCTACTCTGAAGGAATTATGAAGCAAAGACAGCAAAGACAATACAGTTCCTATAACTAAATGGATGGGTGTTCCCAAAGCAGCAGTACCTAGCCAATGTGGGAGAAGGGTTGATTATCCTTATTTCCCTGGGATGATAGGATAGAGCCTTGAGCGACTGCCAGGTAAGAATCTGGAATAAAGATGAATTAGAAGAGAAGGCTTTAAGTTTAAGGAAAAAAGAATTGAGTACACACTGTATATGTAAGAGGAAATGGAAGGAAAAATGGATGAACAAAGAATCTTGGTGAGGATGGATAAACTATTCTGATATATTATATGTTGAAATTAGTTGGGATGAAAATAGCCAAGTTACTGAGTTTACTTGGTTATATTGATGTTCAAAACATTTAGTTAAAAACAAAGGGCTTAATAAATATTACTAAAAATCACATTCATTGTCCATCTGTGAGCAAAACACTATGCTAAGGGTTGGCAATGCAAAAATGAAAAAGATACAGTTTTTTCCTTAAGGAACTTACAGCCTAGTAAATAAGCCTCATGCACAAACATTTATTATATACATGTACATTATATGTATATTATTTCATGTACAGATGTAAAAATGCTTTTAAGAGGTACAAAGAGCCACATGAGATCCCTTGGAAGGAAAAAGGATCCAAAGAAGTCTGAGAGTCAGCATCAAAACAGGAGCATAGTTTTTAATTGATATTTCTTAAAGCTGGGATGAAGAAATATTTGTAGACTGACTACTGTTTAACAGGGCACCATGTTATTTCATTAATGTCTATGGCAGAATAGTGTACAGTTTATACACACACACACATTCACACAAATATATATTCTCTATGTAAACATACAGATGTAATAATTCTAACCTTATTTTCATGTGGTAGATTTATTAAAAACAATAGCATCTGGTCAATTCTCATTTTCTGTCTCTCATATCAGACTGCTCAACATATTCTAGATGACTTTGTGCTTTCCAAGGGTAACATAGCAATTCTTTTTTATCACCAGAGTAGAATTTTTCTGTTAGCTAATCTCCAATAAAATAAATAGTAAAAGATTTCCTAATTTATGTTAAAGGTAATATTTGCTTTAGGGATAAAGCAAACAATTATTGCCTTTAAGTCCAAAGATTGAGAACTACTCTTAAAAGTTAGTTTCCTGTAATAAAACAAAGAGAACAATTCCAAATTTCTTTTAAGAAATTAATTTTAGAAAATTTCTACTCTACAAAATAGAAATGATTTTGTGGTAAAATTAGAACTGATTAAATTAAATCACTGAGTTTAGAAGCAAAACAGACTTTTGAAGAGGGATAGGATAAAAAGAGAGAAGAAATAAGATAAAGGAGGAAAATATAGTTAGTAATCATAACTGTGAATATAAATGGGATAAGCTCACCCATAAAATGGAAGTGAATAGGAAAATGCATTAGACCAGAATCCACCAAGATATTGTATACAAGAGACACACTCAAAACAGGAAGAAACACAGTTAAAATAAAGGACTAGAGTAGAATCTAATATACTTCGGTGGAAGTAAAAAAGGCAGGTGTAACAGTCATGATCTCTGACAAAACAAAAGCAAAAACAGACCTAATTAAAAGAGATAATCTGGGAAACTGCATTTTGTTAAAAGGTACTATAGATAATGAAGTAATATCAAAAATTTTTATAGCAAGTTACTGTTGAAGTTTAAACTCTGGGTCACCAAAAACTGATGAAGAGAGGCAGTGAGACATCTCTAAAGAATTTCAAAGACTCAGGTCGACTCCAAGCCAGTTGGAAAGATTTATTATAGTTTGAAGTTTCACACTCTGGCAAGTGGCTAAGTCCCTTAGAGGAATTTAGCCCCCCTCAGCAAGGCAAGACATACAATTTTATAGAGAATATGATGCTGATTACACAATCAAAATTTACATAGAATATAGGAATATGATTAATATTAAAAAGGCAGGAGGAATTTGTTAAGGGATTAGGTAATGGAAGAGGGGTCCTGGCTTCAGTGGAATTGCACATGTAGCTACCCATAAACACATTGTACATGTAACTGCACACAGTTAGGGAGGTATGTATATATGGTAATGATACTATAATAAGCCTCTCTATGTCATAAGTTCATTCTACATCAGTTTTTTACTATTATTGCACAGGCACTATTGTAGGGTGGGCTTCTTCTACAGTCTGGTGATCAAGCATTCTGGTCATGCTACCCTCTAATTGGCTAGCTATTGTGGTCCTGTCAGATCAAGACAGATAGTTAGGTATTGTGGCCCTGTCTTGGGCTAGATGGGTGATGTGATTGTGAATGAACACAAGAACACACCTGTTTCTGTGGGAACTGTGAGGAATGGGTCTGGGGGCAGTGCCTAGGTAGAGGCAATAGCTGGGTTCCCACTCTTGCTGTTTCTGTGAGAACTATGAGTTTCAGGGACACACCTGTTGTTCTAGCGAGTAGTGAGGCATGTCTGAGAAGTTAGGACATTGGCAGGGGTGGGGGGTGGTGGTTAGGTAGATACAGTGGGCCTGTGATGAAGTTAGAATATTGGGGCTGGGGGCAGCTTCGTTAAGACTCCATCAGTTACTTTGATAAAGGACTCATTTCTCAAATATATACTGAGTACAGAACTGAGTCATATTTATAAAAATAAGAGCCATTTTCCAACTGATAAATGGTCAAAGTATATAAACAGGCAGTTTTCAGAGGAAGAAATCAAAGCTATCTATAGTCAATTGAAAAAATGCCATAAATCACTTTTGATTAGAGAAATGCAAATTTAAAACAACCTCACACCTATCAGAAATGACAAATGCTGGAGAGGATGAGGGAAAAATAGGTATACTAATGAACTGCTCCTGGAGTAGTGAACTGGTACAACCATTCTGGAGAACAATTTGGAACTATGCCCAAAGGACAATAAAACTGTATATACTCTTTGACCTAGTAATACCACTACTAGATCCGTATCCCAAAGAGATCAAAAGAAAAGGAAACGATCCTATATGTATAAAAATATTTAGAGTAGCTATTTTTGTGTTGGCAAAGAATTGGAAATTGAAGAGATGCTCATCAATTGGGAAATGGCTGAATAAGTTATTCCATATGATTGTGATAGATTACTATTGTACTATAAGAAATGATGGTTTCAGAAAAACATGGAAAGACACATATGAACTGAGACAAAGGGAAGTGAGAAGAACCAAAGATCATTGGGCGTAGTAACAGAAATGTTGTAATGGTGATCAACTGTGAAAGACAGCTACCCTGATCAATACAATGATCCAAGACAATTCCAAACGACTTATGATGAAAAACTTCTATCCGCCTCCAGAGACAAAACTGATGAACTCTGAATGCATATTGGAATACAATTTTCTCATTTTATTTTTTTTGCTTTTTAAAAAAATATGGCTAATATGGAAATGTTTTGTATGATTTCACATGTATAACTGATGTATAGTTTGCCTTCTCAGTGAGTTAAAATTTCTTTATCTGTATTTTTAATATTTTATTTTTTCCAATTACATGTAAAAACAATTTTTAACATTAGTTTTTAAAGTTTTGAGTTCCAAATTCTTTCTCCCTCCTACCCTTACCCCTCCTCCCTCAGACAACAGGCAGTTTGATATGTTATACATGTGCAGTTATGCAAAACATATTTCCATATTAGTGATATTATGAAAGAAAACAGACCAAAAAACCCAAAGTAAAAAAACAAATTAAAAAATAGTATGCTTTGTTGTGCATTCTGTTCTTCTGCTGAATTTTCATCATAATTCCTTTGAAAGTATCATGGATCTTTGTACTGTTGAGAATAGCTAAGTCATGGAACTCAAAATTTAAAAGGAAAAGAATATTATAAATAATTATTAAAAATGAAATCACTGAAAGCAACACACATATTTGAATAAAAATATAATGAAGCAGGGTCTATGTATAGTAACAGACATACTTTTACTTGAATTAGAGTAACCTCTAGCTTAATAACAAAATAAGATTTATTTGGGATATACCAATAGGTTGCCACTGCATAAAACCAACGACACTATTTACAGTAGTAGTGAAGGTTCAAAAAAAAAAAACCCAAACCCAAGCTGAAAGAATCACTTTCACTAATTAGTAAAGTAACTGTATTCAATTATATGATCTCTGTTAGCAAACCAAAAACCAAAACCAAAAAAACCAAACCCCAAAAACTTGAGCTTGGGGGCTTGTTTTTGGTTTGCTAACCAGATCTCATATAATTGAACATAGTTACTTTATTAATTAGTTGTTCTGGAAAAAAAACCACGGTTATTTTAATAATTAGTGTTTTTTTGGAAAAAAAATAAAGGGAAAAAATAAAAATAAAGGGAGGCAGGTGACTTGGGAAAGCAAAATGTATTGACATTAAACAAAGCAGTAAAAATCTTGAATATCACTGGAAAAACAAACACAGAACTCAATTTTCCATTTGCTTAAAATAATCTAGGTTGCTGAAGAAGCTAATGTTCTTCATGTTAAAATGGTTTGAATGTTATTTTCCTATTGACTTCCTACAGAGTTGTTCAACTTTGTTTTGAATGTGAATATGTTCTTGTGAAAAAAAAATAGGTGGAATGTTCTAGAGATCACCTTTGATTGAATTATAATTCTGAGTGTTTTACATTTGACATCTGACAAACTTTCTAAACTTAAAAATATTTTTTAAAGATTTGAGTTTGTCTTTAGAATTTCTGCTAATTTTCTGGGTTTGTTTTTTTTTTTTTATAATTTTCTGGTTCTTACTTTATAATGTTATAATACTTATAATGTTATAATAGATGGAAGTCTGGCACTTTCTACTTACTCCATAACATTCCAATAGTTAACTTCTCTATGTTCACAATCAGTTGTGAGCTGTATAGCTATAACTCATTCTCTGAACCTGAGGCTTGGAACTTCTCAAAAATCAAACTCTTTATTTTGCTTATGCCCCTACCCAGAATTGCTCCTGGAGACAAGTTCATGTCTAGGTTTATATGAAAAAGGAAAAGGGCCTCTCAGTTCTAATGCAAATATTTAGTCTAATATATCGTTGAATATAGGACTGGCTTTATTTAACCGACAAAAACTTGCAAAAAGATCACATCTAAACACAACAAACAGTCAAGGCAACTCCCATAATCTCTCTACTAGATTTCCATCTCTTGCAGGGACAAAAACAAAATATTTAAATTATAGTTCTACCCCAGAGGAAAGCATTCAGGTTTGCAAAAGAGTCCATCTGTCTTTCTGAATCTGCCACGGTTTGAATTGTGCCTTTATATTGTGATGTGTTTCTCGCTTTTGCTGGGCTCCTCTGCCTCTTCCATGTTTCTGTCACTGCCCACTGATGTTGGCTGGTATTTCTGTGGCTCTTGGTGGGGCCCATGAAGTTCATGCTATTCCACCGCTGCCTCCATCTGCTGACATTTCTTGGGTTACATGGTTCTTTGGCTGGCTTTAACACAGAAGTGAGTCCTAATCTCTATGAATAATCCTTCTCATTTCTCCTTCCCTCTCCAGCTCTCTGGCACCATCTGTTGTCCCCCTTTTCTCCCTCTTAAAAACCAAATTTGAGGATATAGTTTAGGTGCATGGATGGGCAATAAATATTTATTAAACACCTACTGTATGCCAGGCACTGTGCTAAGCACTAGGGATACAAAAAGAGGCAAAAGACAGACTCTGCCCTCCAGGAGCTTACAGTCAAATGGGGGAAGATAACATGAAACCAAATGCATGCAAAGCAAGCTATATATAGGATAAATTGGGAATGATTAATAGAGGGAAGACTCTAGAATACAAAATAATATAAGGAAGTCTATTTAAACACCTATTGTGTGCAAGACACTATGTTAGTATGGAAGCACATTTAATTAATATAGAATAATAGAGGGCACGTTTTCAATAAAAGATGGGGTTTTACTTGGGACTTAAAAGGATGCCAGGAATTCAGTAGGTGTAGATGAAGAAGGAAAGCATGGGGGATAGTCAGAAAGAATTTCTAGAGCCAAGAGATGGCATGTCTTGTTTGTTAAATAGCCAGGAGGCCAGTGTCAAAGGAACAAAGAATATATGTTGGGAAGGAAGGTGTAAGAAGATGGAAAAGATAGGTTAGGGTTAGGCTACAAAGGGCTTTGAACGTTAAACAGAGCATGTTGTATTTGCTCCCAGAGGCAATCGGGAGCCACTGAAGTTTATTTAAGGTGACATTATTGGGCTGAGTTTTAAGAAAGTCACTTTAGTGGCTGGATGGAGGATGGACCACAGGAGGGAGATACCAGAAGCAGACCTACTAGTGGGCTATTACAATAATCCAGGCATGGTGATGAGGGCTTGCACTTGAGTGGTGGCAGTGTCAGAAGAGAGAAGGGGGAATGTTGGAGAAATGTTGCAAAGTTGAAATTAATAGGCCGTGGCAATAGATTGTATATGAAGGATCATGAGAAGTCCAGGATGATTCCAGATTGTGAGCCTCAAGGACTGGGAGGATTAACAGGGAAGGTAGGAGGGTTTAGGAAGAAAAATAGGGACATGCTGAATTTAAGATGTCTACTGGATATCCATTTGGAGATGTGAGACTGGAGGTCAGCAGAGAGGCTGGGGCAGGAAAGGTAGACTTGAGAGTCATTAGCATAGAGATGGTAATTCAATCCATGGGAGCCGATGAGAACACCAAGTGAGCCTTGTGGGACACCTATGGTTAGAGAGCATGCATGATCTGTATGAGGATCCAGGAGCAGTCATTTCCAATTTGATGAAATATAATAATGGTATTTGATGCTTATCATATTCAGTGTGCTCCAATTCTCTTGAAGAAGGTATTCATGATACCTGCATATGAGGCTACGGTGTAGTCCAAAGTCTGGTCTCTTTAATTTCTTACCCTGAGCCATATTTTCTTTTTATCTTACGTCTTTTTCAACACTGGGTCTTCCTATTTTACCCAGGCTGGAAGTACGATGGCCACTAATGGGCCCAATCCCACTGCTGATTGGCATGGAAGCCAATTGGTTAAAACCAATTCTCTTTCTGGCCCAAGATGGTTCACCCCTCATAGGTAGCATGATGCCACCATCTTCCCCACTTCTGGACCTAACACCCTAGATACGCTTTAGCTTTTCTGCAGCTCAGAACTGAGCTACTGAATTCAAGCAGTCCACCAGGCTCAGCCTCTCCCACTAGTAGAACTACAGGTCTCTGCCACCTCTCTGGGCCCAAGTCATGTTTTCAAACATTTTTCATTGAACTTCTCTGTGTCTCCCTTTGGCTTGAAGACACTGAAGATAAATAATGATAAAAGCTAAACATGCAAACTTCAGTGCTTTCCTTCTTTAGGTTATTAAGATGTATTGCTATTAAACTTGTCACCATCATGATATTGATAAATATGGATTGAATTAATAGAATTTTGGAGAAACAGAAAAAATATTGGATAATTTTTTTTTAAGATTTGTTACTCTATAACAAGGGTGGGGAACCTGTAACCTCAGGGCCACATGCGGTCCTCTAGTTCTTCAAGTGTGACCCTGTGAATACAAAGGATTTGTTCTGTGAAGTTTGGAAGGGCCACACTTGAGGACCTAGAGGACCTCATGTAGCCTTGAGGCCACAGGTTCCCCACTCCTGCTGTACAATGCTTAAATGATAGTAACATGTAGTTTTTCTTACCAGGGAATTAAGCTCTTCATTTAGATTATGATATTGATCTAATTTCGTGCGTAACAAGTCAGGCACATTTGTATAATTTTCGAGTTCTTCTGAATCAGTGTCTCTGTCCTAAAAATAAATACACTAATGTTCAGTCACAATATTTCTTTATTTCAGCAAATTCTAGTTAAACATATTTATTAAACATCCACCGTGTGCAAAGGAATGTGTCAGTATGGAAGCACATTTTAAAAAACCTCCTTTTTGGTTTCTCCAGGAATAGGAATAAATATTTCTATAATATTTCTACATATTACATAAATTCTACATAAATACAAATATTTCTAAAAACCTTTCCATACCCATCCCTTTAGCAGGTGGGTAATATATTGGTCAAGGGAAAAAGAAAAAAATCTTTCCTGTGGAAATTATTAAGTATAGTAACCAAAATTCAGGACAAGAGTACCTCTTAGGAAGGTGCCTTATCAATACCTTCTCTGAAGTGACAGTGTAATGACCTACCTTTCTTCATTTAGAAAGGATTAAATATTGATCAGAGGACAGACCCATTGATTTCTTCAGGTGAACACTTGAGGGGGGTAGTCAAGGAGGAATGGAGCAGTTCCAGTTGAAGATTAAGGGACTATTCTTAATTAACACTGTCCTACAATGTTAACCTCACCCCCAAATGGATTTTAACAATGTGACTTTTTTCTTCAAGATTTCTAAAAATGTCCTCTCCAACTGTCTTGGGGTAGAGAGAGATGTCTGAGCTAACTGGGACATTTCACTCTTTAAGCTAGAAATACTCGGATTTAGAATAATGATAAGCTAAATAAAATTATTTCTAGCAGGTTTGTATCTACAACATAAAATATATAATATTAATATTTTTTTTGACATTGGGGGTACAAAGTTGAAAAACTCTTTTTACATGAATTGTTGTCCATTTTTATGTCTGCCAGTCTGTGACTGAGATCTCTATTCAATAAACATTTATTAATCACTTAGTATGGGAAAGGCTGGAAATACTGGAAATGCAAAGACAGATAAAACTGGACCCTGCTCTCAAAGAGTTTGTGATTAAATATGAGGAAAAAAGACAAATGACTATATGTTATTTATTTATTTATTTGTTTGTTTATTTTTAGATTTTGACATTCATTTCCACAAAATTTTGAGTCCCAATTTTTCTCCCCATCTCTCCCCTGCCCCTACCTCATAATACCTTGCATTCTGATTACCCCTTCCCTCAATGTATCCTCCCTTCTATCACACCCCATCCTTCCCTTATCCCCATCTTCTCTCTTTTCTTGTAGGGCAAGATAAATTTCTATACCCCATTACCTGTATTTCTTATTTCCCCACTTATATGCAATAATAATTCTCAACATTCATTTCTAATACTTTGAATTCCAACTTCTCTCTCTCCCTCCCTCCCCACCCATCCCCACTGAGAAGGCAAGCAATTCAATACATGCTATATATGTATTGTTTTGCAAAAGACTTCCATAATAGTCATGTTGTATAAGACTAACTATATTTCCCTCCATCCTACCCTGTCCCCCCTTTTTATCCTCTCATTTGACGTTGTCCCTTCCCAAAAGTGTTTACTTCTAGTTCTCCCTTCTCCCATTTGCCCTCCCTTCTATCATCCCCCTTGATCCCACTTGTCCCCTTCTCCCCTATTTTCCTGTAGTGTAAGACAGATTTTCATACCAAATTTAGTGAATATGTTATTCCTTCCTTAAGCCATATGTGGAGAGTAAGCTTCATTTTTCCCCTCTCACCTCCTCCATTGAACAAGATTTTTCTTATCTCTTTTATGAGTGATAGCTTGCCCCATTCCATTTCTCCCTTTCTCCTCCCAATATATTCCTCTCTCACCCCTTAATTTAATTGTTTTTTTTTATGGATATCATCTCTTCTGATTCAACTCAACCTGTACTCTGTGTGTGTGTGTGTGTGTGTGTGTGTGTATAATCCCCCCACCCACCCAAATACTGAGAAAACTCTCAAGAGTTACAAATATTATCTTTCCATGTGGGAATGTAAACAGTTCAGCTTTAGTAAGTCCCTTATGACTTCTCTTTGCTGTTTACCTTTTCATGCTTCTCTTGATTCTTATGTTTGAAAGTCAAATTTTCTCTTCAGTTCTGGTCTTTTCATCATGAATGCTTGAAAGTCTTCTATATCACTGAATGACCATTTATTCCCTTGAAGTATTATACTCAGTTTTGCTGGGTAGGTGATTCTTGGTTTTAATCTCAGTTCCTTTGACTTCTGGAATATCCTATTCTAAGCCCTTTGATCCCTTAATGTAGAAGCTGCCAGATCTTGTGTTATCCTGATTGTATTTCCACAATACTTGAATCGTTTCTTTCTAGCTGCTTGAAATATTTTCTCTTTGACTTGGGAACTCTGAAATTTGACCACAATATTCCTAGGAGTTTCTCTTTTCAGGTCTCCTTCAGGAGGTGATCAGTGGATTCTTTCAATATTTATTTTGCCTTCTGGTTCTAGAATGTCAGGGCAGTTTTCCTTGATAATTTCATGAAAGGTGATGTCTAGGCTCTTTTTTTGATCATGGCTTTCAGGTCGTCCCATAATTTTTAAATTGTCTTTCCTGGATCTATTTTCCAGGTCAGTTGTTTTTCCAATGAGATGTTTCACATTATCTTCTATTTTTCCAATCTTTTGGTTTTGCTTTTTAATTTCTTGGTTTATCTCATAGTTCCCTGAACTCCAGTCTCTGTTTTAAAGAACTATTTTGTTCAGTGAGCTTGAACCTTCTTTTCCATTTGGCTAATTCTGCTTTTTGAAGCCTCCTTCTCCTCATTGGCTTTTTGGACCTCTTTTTCCAATTGTGTTAGCCTATTTTTAAAGATGTTATTTTCTCAGCATTTTTTTGGTTCTCCTTTAGCAAACTGCTGACTCACTTTTCAAGCTTTCTATGGCTTGAACCCATTTCATATTCATTTTGGAGGTGCTGGAGGCAGAAACCTTGACTTTCTCTGATAGTAGGCCTTGGTCTTTCTCATCCCAAAGGATGGAAGGAGACACCTGTTCACCAATAAAGTAACCTTCTATGGTCTTATTTTTTCCCCCTTTTTTGGGCATTTTCCCAGCCAGTTACTTGAGTTCTGAATCCTTTGTCAAGAGGAGGGCCCTAGTGTTCCTCCTCCCTCCAGTACTGTGTTCAAGGCTGAGATTCAGATCAGCTGCTCAATTCCCCCAGGGGCTTTGGGTTCAGGTGGGGACGCCACTGAGGGCTGAGGGTCAGATCAGCTGCTCAATTCCACCAGAGGCTTTAAGCTGAGCTGCCTGGACAATGGACCCTGCTGCTGCTACTGCCACCGCTGCCTCTGCTGCCACCTAGGGCCAGTGCTGGGGGGGACCCCACTCCCCTCTCGCCCAGCTGGTAAAGCCCTCCCACCCTGACCTTTGGAGCTTTCTTTGTTGCTTGTGGGTTGAGGGATCTGGGACCCTGCATGCTGGGAATTCTGCCCCGGAGGCCTATTCTGGCCCTGTTCCTCCCAGTGCCACATGGCCAGGGCTGGGCTCTGCTCTGCTCAGCATCCCGTGAGATAGAGCTTTCCTATTGGCCTTCCAGGTTACCTTGGGCTGGAAATCTCTTTCACTCTGTTGTTCTGTGGCTTCTGCTACTCTAGAATTTGTTGAGAGTTATTTTTTACAGGTGTTTTGTGGGCTGTGGGGCAAGTGCTAGAGTATATGCGTCTTTCTACTCCACCCCTTGCAAATGACTATAATATAAGGGAGTAAGATATATGGAAAAGAAAGGTTCAGGTAAAGTGCCATAATCATCATCACAGCAGCTGACATTTATATAATGCTTACTATGTGTCAGGCACTATGCTAAATGCTTTACAATTATCATCTCATTTGATCCTCACAATCACACTGGGAGGTAGGTGCTATTATTGTCTTCATTTTATAGTTAAGGAAACTGAGGAAAGCAGAGGTTAAGGGACTTGCCCCGGGTCACACAGCTAACAAATGTTTGAGGTGACAAGAGTTAGGTGGTGCAGTGGATAGAGTACTGGGATTGGAATCAGGATGACTTAAATTCAAATCCAGCCTCAGACACTTACTAGCTGTGAGACCCCGGGCAAGTCACTTAACCCTGCTTACCTCAGTTTCCTCATCTGTAAAATGAGCTGGAGAAGGAAATGGCAAACCACTCCAGTGTCTTTGCCAAGAAAACCCCAAATGGGGTCACAAAGAATCAGATGTAACTGAAAGGACTGAACAACAATTTCCTGACTCCAGGCCTGGTGCTCCATCCATGTACCACCAAGCTGCCCCATGAGAATAAAAGTTACAGAGCTGTTCATACCTTTTGGCCCAATGACCTCATTACTATGATGAGACTATAAAGATGTTATTAAAAAGGAGTGAAAGTTTAACTTTCCTTAAAACCTAATAATTCATCTTGTAGTTTTTCGCTGTTGCTTCTAGCTTTGTGACATCCCTTTGAGCACCTGAAGACAAGCTCTCACTTCTCTTTTACATTCAACTGATTCCTCTATGGTGTGCTCTCCAAGTGTCCAGTTATGTTCCTCAGGACACATTCCAACTCATCTGGTTTTCCTAAAATGGGATTCTCAGAATTGAACCCTTAAACCCCAAAGTGCAGCCTGACCAGGGCAGAGTACAGCAAGACAATATTACTTCTTTCCTCCCAGACATTAAACCTTTCTTACTACAGCCTAGAAGAGCATTTGATGTTCTGTTCTAGTTTTGACTCATACCAAGGTTGTAGTTCATTATGAGGCAGCTGGGGTGAGGGGGTAGTAGATAAAGTGTTGGGCTTGGAATCAGGAAGACCTCAGTTCAAGTACAGCCTCAGACACTTTGTAGCTGTCTGACCCTGGGCAAGTCATTTAACTTTTGTTTGCCTCATTTACCCCATCTATAAAATAGAGATATCACCTACCTTGCAGGATTATTGCGAGGATTAAATGAGATAATTTGTAAAAAGCTTAGCAGAGTTCCTGGCACATAGCTTATTTCTTTCCCTTCTCCTGTCTCCTCAACTCCCCCTGCCCCCAACAGGAATGAATATTGTTAAGCTGTGTCTTCTACCATCCTTTGTTTTTGAAGTCAGTATTTTCAACGTAAATATAATGTTTTATGTCTCTTGAATTTAATTTTATTTAATTCAGCCCAGTGTTTTAGTGCAATGGTGTCAGACTCAAACAGAAATCAATCCCTATGGGTAGTGACTTAGAAAACCACAAATTAACATTATCTATGTTGAACTGTATTTGTATTCATTTTGTTAAACATTTTCCAATTACATTTTAATCTGGTTCTGATGCATTCAGCAGTTTTGTGGGCTGGATTGAGTTGGACATCTCTGTTCTAGTCTATCTAGATTTTTTTGGATCTAGACTCTCATCCTGATTGGGGAAAAGGTCATAAAACACAGTAAGAAGTGAAAGCCAGAAGTTAAAACTTTGTGAAAGGTGGAAGCCCAGACATTATAACCTGCTAAAAATCCTAATTCAGATACTGAGTCATAACTTAGATAATATGACCAGGCCAAACTTGTGTTTGAGCATTTGCCCAATAACATTGGCTTAACGCCCAACCTTGAAAATGAGCACATTACTAAGCAGAAACCCAAAATATCCACTAATCAGTAGCGATGTGCTTTATAGCTCCACCTCCCTTTATTTGATTTCTATAATTACCATGAGGTTTTCCTGGGTCTTTGCAGGGAATTGATTCTTATCGAGACTGTTTTCATTTGGCAGCCACCCCAGACTGGCCTTTAGTGATTATTAAAACCATTTTTTAGATTCTATATTTAATCATAATGGAGCCTTTGTCCTCTTTTTCTGGTACCAAATCAGCTCCTTTGATTGGGGAAGCTGAGAATATCCCAGTGCACAAGGATATTGGCTCTTGGAAAGGGACAGAGCTCCCCAGCCAGGGGAATTCGGGACCCTACACGCATGTTAGCTATCCATTCATGCTTCCTGTTGTCTGTAAGTTGAATAAACATGCCATCTGTGCCTGTATCGAACTCTTTGATTAAAAGGCTGAATAATAAAGGCTAAACACAGATCCCTGGAGCACAACCCTAGAGACTTTCTCCAAGCTGACAGTGGCTTATTAATAACTACTCTGTGTCATTCAACCCAAACCCAAATCTACTTCTCACCCAGTTGTATCTCTCCATCTTACATATGGGCATAGAATGAGAAACCTTGTGAAATGCTTCACTGAAATTTAAGTGTAGCACAGCATCTCCCCACCCTCCACTCCTTTCCCACCTTCTTATTACTTCTTGATAAAAAGAACTGAGGTTAATCTGACATAGTTCTCTTTGATGAATCATGCTGCCACTATGAGATCACTGCTTTCTTAGGTACTCACAAACCATCACCTCAATAAACTAAAACTTTTCCAGGAAGAGAAGTTCAACTCCCTCAGCCATGAAGCTTGTAGAATCTACCCTTTCCCATTTCAAAAACAAAAAGCTGGGACAATATTTACCCATTTCTAGTCTTGTAGTAGCTGTCCCCTTTTCTAAAAGATGGCTAAGTCTACCAAGAGTGGCTCAGCAATCACACCTTAGGATGTACTTTGTGCCTAGTAATTTGAATTCACTGATCCTCTCATTTACCTTGCTTTTCCACCACCTCCTTACCATTTTTGTTTTAGTCTTTCCACTGATCACTCTCTTTAGGAGAGAAAACAGAACTGACAGAAGAGTTACGTAGGCCAACTGTCTGATCATATCTCTCTTCAACAGTAGCCCCATTCTTTTTTTTTTTTTTTGATCTTTTTATAACCAACAAAGGTAAAAAAAATTCCTTTTCTTGTCCACAGTACTCAGTACCATCCCCACTCATTCTGGGATTCAGAGTTCTTACAGGACTGGGGTATTCTTTGGTATTTATCCTCCATGTTCTTTATAGAACTTTTTGAAATGTGGATTTTTTTCATGAGTTCCCTGTGTCTGCTCTTTTGGTAGTTTCTCTTTTTCTTTCTCATCCAAAATATTTCTGCTTATGTCTTTAGAATTTCATTCTTGAGGGCTTCCCATTCCTTGAGTCAACTACCTCTTCAAAATATTAAACTATTTGATCTTCTACTTCCTCTGAATCCTTTGATGTATGCTGTACTCAAATCTAGGCAAGATATCAGATTATGTAGTTTTCCTTTCTTTTATATCAAGACTTCTATGATACATTCCCCAATATGGCTAGAATCAAGTCCAACATAGCATTTAATTTTTTTTCTTAATTCTTCCATCTTTTGAAGGATGAAATCATCATTAAAGTATGTCACAAGTCCAGCTGCTATGATTTTGGCAGAAGGACAGTGTGTGGCAGTAGATATCCAGATAATTACACTGTAGTGCTTTCATACCAGGTTTAGGATGTTTCCTGAACTCCCCATCTAATTCCTTTTCATCCTGATGGTTTACGGTATACTTCTACCAATAATATTGCTTCTTTTTCCAGATCTTTTGATTCTTATCCAAAGGCTCTCTACCATGTTTTCCCCCTCAAGTTTTTGGATTTCTTTATATGAGTAACATTTTTTAATAGAAAATGTTAACTCCTCCACCTCTTTTTAATATATTCTGTTCCTAGACTTACATGAACTGATGCAAAGTGAAGTGAACAGAACCAGGAGAATGTTGTACACAATAACAGCAATATTGTATGATGAGGAAGTGTGAATGACTTAGTTGTATTCTCAGGAATGCAGTGCTCCAAGACAGTCTCAAAAGGTTCATGCTATCTATCTTCAGAAAAAAAAAAACCTGATATCATCTGAATACAGACTGAAGCATACTATTTTTCCTTTCTTTCTCTTTCTTCCAGCTCAGGTCTTCTTGTACAAAATGAGTAATATGCAAATATTTTACATGATTGCACATATATACGGGATTGTTTGCTGTCTCAGGAAGGGGGGAGGGGAAAGAGGGAAGGAAGGGTAGAATTTGGAACTCGAAACTTTAAAAAATTGCGAAAAAATTGTTTTATGTTATTGGGGGAAAATATTTAAAAAAATAAAGTGAAATAATATACATGTATATGTATATGTATAGTTCCCTTTAAAAAAAATCAGTGTTTTATTTTCTGATTCATATTCTCTTCCTTCCATCTTTCCTCAGTTACCACCGAGAAAGCAAATCTTCTTCCTCACCAATCCCAAAGTGGTACTCTGAGTCCATCACCTGTCTATTTGGAGGTCTGTACCAAGTTTCACTGTGAGCCCTGTGGAATTGTAGTTGGTCATTGTATTGATCAGAGTTCTTGTCTTTCAAAGTTGTTTGTCTTTATATTTGTATTACTGTATAAATTGTTCACCTGTTTCTGTGCACTTTACTCTGTATCAGTTCATACAAGTCTTTCCAGGTTCCTCTGAAACCATCCCTTTATTTATTATGGCACAATAGTATTTTATCACATTAATATCCCTACTACAACACATTCAGCCATTCCCTAGTTGATGGGCACACCCTCATTTTCCAATTTTTTGCCACCATGTAAAGAGCAGCCATAAATATTTTTTGGAGTGTCTTCTGTGAATTATTGGTCTTCTGCTTTACTGTTTCTTTTATGTTGTACCTTTTGTTCCCTTTCTACAGTACTAGAATTGTCAGCTCTCTGTGGCTTTCTCTCACCTTCCTTTTTCATTTAAAGTTCTCTTGAGGAGATTTACAAGAAACCAGGAAAATGTTTTTGCTAGCATTTGTATGGGTATATTTGATCCCTTTTTAAGAATCTGTCATCCCTGTATTTTAAACTGTGGTTCAGAAATCCAAATCCTGTACTCAGACACCATATTTTATTTTATTTTTAAATTTTTTTGTTTTCAGTTTTCAACAATCACTTCCATGTTTTAAATTTTCTCCCTCTCCCTTCCCAAGATGGCAGGCAATCTTATATGAGTTCTACACAAACATTCTTATTAAACACATTTTCACATTAGTTGTGTTGCATAGAAGAATTAAAACAAATGGGAAAAACCGTGAGAAAAACCAAACCGAACCAAAACATAACACAAGAGAAAACAGTCTCTTTCATTCTGTGTTCTGATTCTATAGTTCCTTCTCTGGATGTGGATGGCATTTTGCATCGAGTCCTTTGGAAATGTTTTAGGTCCTTGCATTGCTGAGAAGGGCTAAGTCTATCAGAAACAGTCCTCACACACTGTGACTATTACTGTGTATAACATTCTCCTGGTTCTGCTTATTTCATTCAGCATCAGTTCATAAAGTCTTTCAGCGTTTTTCTGAAGTTGGCCTGTTTGTCAGACTTGTTCATTTCCCAAATCTGCCTTTCTTTTTCCTCTTTGGAATCCCATACCTTTAATAGCAAACACTGATGAAAACACCCCCTGTGCTCCTGACGGCTTCAGTTTTTCGTCCTATGACTCCACAACCCTTAACAATGCTTTGTCAGTACTACTTTTGGTATCATTTGGCCTCCCACAGATCACTAGAAATGGGCAGTGGTCATCTGGCTTGGCAGTTCTTGGGAGGGACTTCATCACATCCAGACATATGCCCCAGGGAGAGAACAAATGTCTCTGCTATTTAAGTCAGGTGAACAAATATTCCTCAGGAGGAAGTAACCAGACACTGATGTTTCTTCTTTTTCTTCTGGCCATGATTGGATTTTTCACATTATGGTACATGTGGATCCACATCCTTATTCTGTGAAACTTAAGAAGCTACTTCATATGGATAGGAGCCCAGCTACCCTTACCACAAGAAGACCCTCGTGTTGGAAATGTTCAGTGTTTCTTTTTCATGGGGGCAAACTGCCTATTTGTGAGACAAGCAGTAGACATGAGGTGCTTCATGGAGAAGACTGCAGTATTTTGGGCTTTGAATAAAGGAAGAGAGGTACTTCAGACAGATGGAGATGATGGGGTACAGATGGAAGGTGGGAATAGGAATCAATTCATACAAGTTTATCAGTGGTATCATCTTTGAAAACGTGGGAGACAGAACATGATAAGTATTAGACATACCTCAAAAACTTTCTCTTGAGAAACTTTTTCATTAGCAATTAACTCCCTAAAGGCTGAGATTCTTTCCTTATGTTTCAGTAGCTAGGAAGAATTAGAGACAATTTATATTATAAAAGGAAGAGAAATTAAAATAATTCTATGTTCTTATTATTTTTACTGTACATTACTGGCTGTCACAGGAAAAATCTTTAAGTACATATGATTAAAGATAAAATAGGTATCTCCATGAAAGATGAGATTACATTTTTAAAGTAAATTCATGAGAGGTCAATAAGGCTCTCTGTATATAACACAAACACAGGCTTAATTCAAAATACTATCTTCAATATTTGAATTAATTAATTCCATTAATTCTAATGGCACAAAGTTTTGTCAAAATTAAATTGATACCTACAAAATGACTTTTATTATCTCACTAGTCTTACTCTGAACTAGGCTCTTCTCTACATTTAGATTAACCTGAGGATGATTTCTCTGAATTCCCATGTGTTCTCCTCTAAGCCCTTTCTTTCTATATTTCAGTTACAAGACATAAAAAAACTCCCTAGAATTCCAGGCATGTGTCTTCTCTTTTTTCTCAATTCAGATAATTTGTTTTCCTTTGGTGAAGGGCTCAACTGTCATGAGTCGAAGTAGCCAACATGAATATGTTCCTTTAACTAGTTCCACTTGAATATATTCCTTTAACTAGGAAGCATTGTGGTCTACATTCCTTATGTAGGGACCTCGTATTCAAAATGATGCATCTCTCAGATCTACCTTTCCAGTCCTATGACTCTATAATGCTCATTTTGAACACCATACTTCTGCCTCCTCTATTTCACGTGGTATTATTCCCTTGACTCTACCCTCAAATCTCTGCTTTTGGTAACTGAAGGAAGAATCCTTGACTGTCAAACTAAAAATATAGACACTGATGAAATAAATTACAGTAGATGAAGTTACCTTATACTTGTAAGAAATAGGTTTAATATTACTTAAATGAGTGAGGTTTTTGAATCAATAAATACTCTTGTGAGGGGCCTAGAAAAGCTCTGGAGTTCTAAGAATTACTTCTTTGAAAACAAAAATTATTCAAATATTAGTGTCTCTTTATGCCTTTATGTTGTCTTATTCTTTGAATAAACAAGAAGGTTGTTTCTAAAGTTTAAGTCACTATACCTCTTTTTCCAGACTTTTTTTCTTAGAGTTGAAACACTTCATTTTTTCATAAATATTCTCACTGTTCTGCCAGTGTTCATTATCAGGGCTATCTGTATCCTGAGAAGAATAACAAGATTAAAATTGGAGAAGCTAGACCAACTAGAGTTTTCAATAAAAACCAACTTCAGCTACTTATCCTAAGGCATCTCAGAAAGTGTTGTGTGGAAGGATTTCATATGCTTTATATTTATAAAGGAAGTAGAGACTCACGCAAAATGCAACAGGGAGATACACTGTTGACATAAGCAGCCTGAAATGCATTACAAACAAGAAATGGGGTAAAGGATATCACTGAAGAAGGATGAAGAATGCAAGATTTAAAAAGAGAGAAAGGATGGGTTAGTTACATGCAAAGGCAGCTAAGTGGCACAGTGGCTAGAATGACAGGCCTGGAGTCAAGAAAACTCATCTTCCTGAGTTCCAACCTGATCTCAGACACTTACGAGCTGTGTGACCCTGGGCAAGTCATTTAACCCTGTTTGCCCCAGTTTCCTCATCTGTAAATGAGTTAGAGAAGGAAGTGGCCAACCGCTCCAGCATCTTTGCCAAGAAAATCCCAAATGGGGTCAAGAAGAATTGGACAGGACTGAAAAACAACTAAATAATAAGTCAGATGCAAGAGATGATAATAACCAATGGAGAGTCCATGTGCTCCACTGGTGTCTTTGTGATGTCTAGAGACCACTCAAGTATATTTCTCAGTACAATGAATAGATCCCCTAAGGTGAACTTATAGATAGGATGGGAAGTCACAAAGGATAAGAAGATAGAGGTTTGGTGGTAATCTACATCATTGGATGGAAGATCCACATCAGTGAGATCACAGACCCATTGGAGTACTAGAGCTTCTAATACTAGAAGGACAGGACAATGTGAATTATGGGGCCCTAAGATCCATCAATAACTACACATTCAATCTTTTCTGTTACTCCCTTTACAAAGCAAAGGGACAGCCAGATAGAGCAGTGGATAGAAGGTGGGGCCAGGAGTCAGAAAATCTCATCTTCCTGAGTTCAAATCCGGCCTCAGACACTTACTAGCTGGGCAAGTCACTTAGCTCTAGTTACCTCAGTTTCCTCATCTGTAAAGTGAGCTAGATAAAGGAAATGGCAAACCACCCCAGTACCTATTCCGAGAAAACCCCAAATGGAGTTGGAAATGACTGAAGCCATCATACAAAGTAAAAAAAGAAGAAAAAAGAAATTTGGTTACGCTGGAAGCAGCAACAATTTGGCATCTCTATTCTATAATGGCTATTTCAATAGCAGAGGCATGTCAAGGCTTAAGAACAAACTCCACCCTGGGGCACTTGGGAGTACTGCTATGTTTGAGGATGGCCCGACCACACCAGGGTCATCTCTGTTCTCTTCTCCCAATTACTTGCATACTTATATACCTAACAAACATATTTTGGGCCTCATAAATATGAAGTTCTATCTAGCACAAGAGCCTCCTTGACAAGTCAAAATGAAACATACTGGTACCAAAGTGGTGAGGCTCACACCAAGTCTGTTGTAATTACAATAGGTGGTGTTAATGAACAAGGAAATGTGTAGCAAGGTAAAGGAGTAAGGGAAGTGGGGTTAACCCACACACTGCTTAATCATTCCATTAAAAATTGATTGTTGTCATGAGAGGGATAATGGCCTAAGATCAAGGAATATTAGACAGATATTTAGGCATCACATCTGGTTATATTTTTGCTAGGCTACTTCTCTGCCTTACCATGCCTGGTTTTTACAAACTTGAATGTTTTACTTACCTCACAGGTAAGCAGTCCCATCATCAGAGAAATTAAATTGTGCATCTTTGATACAAACTTAAAAGTTTTTTTCATATATGGTGAATTCAAACTCTCTTCTTCAAAAGGCGGGCAGTCCAGGAAGAAATTTGAATGTATTATCTTCATGTCCTGTGATGGGCACATTCAAATTTGTCTTGTTAAAAGCTGAGAACCTGCTTTTTTTTCTTTTTAAATGAAAGTCCTAAATTTTAAAAAATCAAATCACCTAAAACTGCAGGGATAAAAAAGAGAAACTAAAAGCAGCTTCCCTTTGGCACTGAAATTTCTGATTAGCCAGCAGAGGTCAGAATTAAGCTTGTCTTCTTAAACAAAAAAAAAAAAAAAAAAAAAAGAACCAAAGATAAAATTGTATAGTGTACTTCTATACAACAAAGCTTTTTTCATTCAAAATTGGTCACTTAACCCAGTTTGCCTCTGTTTTCTCATCTGTAATATGAGCTACAGAAGGAAATGGCAAACCACTCTAGTTAGTATCTTTGCCAAAAAAACTGAACCCAAATGAGGTCATGAAGAGCTGGACATAACTGAAAAACTTAAAAACAACAGTATTACTGAGACTCATAAATGCTGGCCTGGTTTAGGGTTATGGTGTAAATTTTGGAGCAAAATTGAGGAATTTAAGTCTTTTCATACTGAAATATCACAAGTAAAAAATATTTGGATATTATATATGCCATCTTATATGTATATAGTTATATACACACATACATATATATATAAATTTCATACTTAACATTTTATTTTTTAAATTTTACTTTTTTCCAATTGCATATAAAAGCAATTTTTAACATTTTTTTTGAGTTCCAAATTCTCTCCCTTTCTCTTTTATCTCCTCCCTCCCTGAGACAGTAAACAATCTGATATAGGTTATACATGTACAATCATGCAAAACACATTTTCATATTAATCATATTGTGAAAAAAAACACAGACACCCTCTCCAAAAAATAAAGTGAAAAATAGTATGTTTCAATCCGCATTCAGACTTCATCAGTTCTTTCTCTGGAGGTAGATAACATTTTTCATCATGAGTCCTTTGGAATTATCTTAGATCATCATATTGCTGAGAACAGCTATGTCTAACTTAACATTTTAGAGATGAAAATATTGCTAGCATCAACATTTTCTCATGAAACTCTTAGTCACACTACATGGAACACCAAGAATCCCTAGAACAGTTTGTGAAACAATCTATTTAAAAAAAAATAAAAGTTGAACTGATGCCAGTTACTATAGATACTAAAAAGTAAGGAAGTCATATACAGACATATGTATTAAACTATATCCATTTAGAATGCTGAAACTGTAATTTTCCAATACAGGTAAACAACTGGTCTTCAACTTATAACACTTTAATAGACTCACCAGTGGCTTTGAGAGATTAAGCAACCCGTCATACAGATGTATCAGAGGCAAAATTTGAACCCAGCCCTTTTTGACTTTAAGGATTACCCTCTAACTATATGCTCTTTCTAATATAACCTTTTTGGTGGCTATCTAACAATAATGGTCACGGAAATCCTCTGATCCACTAGACCAGAGCCCTTTCCAATGAGCTGCAATGATTAAGACTTCGCAAAATTTTTGGTAGTGTCTGATTCTTTTGTGGTCATAGAGGCCCAGACACCATATACCATGAATTATCTCCAAAATTCTAAAACTTAGGGTTTGTTTTGCAATATTTCATAGTATTAATAATTCTGAAAAACTGTTACAGAGTGTTAATTTCATTGTGTCTTACCAACAACTTCATCACTTAATTTTACTGTTAAAAAATGTGGTTGTCCTCATCCTGGGCCATCTCCAGTCATCCTGATGAATATCTGGTCACTGGATGCAGATGGCTCAGGAGGAGAAAGTGAGGCTGGTGACCTTGCACAGCCCTCCTTCACTCAAAACAAAGTCAAGTGCAAGTCATGTCATCATTTCTCTGATGTCATGGTCCTCTTTGAAAATGAAGGACAAACACAAAAACCTACCCACCCCCCACCCCCCCAACTCCCCCTACCTCAGGACAGAAGTTCCATGAGAGTGGGAACTACTTCCTTTTTGTCCTTGTGATCCTAGGGCCAAAGCAGCATGCCTTGCCCATTGTGTTCAATTCGACAAGGTAGAAAAGGGATGAAAAACAGAACTGCTGATTTAAAATACAGGAACAACAAACTTTTTCAAAAGCACTCTAAGTTACTGTAGGTAACTACTGCAGGTGAATCAATCATGAAAATTCTAATTTCTTTGGGTTAAATATAATATCTATGGAAATAAGCCTGAGGTCACAAAGGGCTCTTCTATGAACATAGGTGCCCACATACCTGAAAAAACCTCGCCAACATGTGTATCTTCCACTCTAACTCTCTTTCTTTTATCTTTAATACTTCTTTCTGCAAACAAATGCATCGTTAGTTTCATGTAATTTGGTATTACTGATATGTTCTAGAATTAAAGTCCAACTCGCTGGCCTACAGTTTGCAGAATCTCCTTCCTTTTCTATGTGATTCTGAGATTTTGAATATGGGAAAGTGATTCCATTGATAGAAATAGCCAAGTCAGCAAGACTTAAGTTTGGTAGAAATAGGTAAGTCAGAGGCCTACATCACAGAGAGCCTGGTATATTGCTATTAAAACTATAACATGTAATGCTTTATACACAAATAAAATCTTATATGATTGAAGCATGACTTACATCAAAATATGAGTAATCCTGGAAACGACTTCAATTTTATGACAACCAATAATGTTCCTAGAGGCTCCGATTACCTATGCCTAGTTGAAAACTCATGAATTTTGGCATTAGGGATTTTGAATTTATACCAATACCTTTGCAATGTTTGATTCCATTATTTCCTCCAGCTGTTGCTTCCACTGAGCTTCCTCAAGTTTCCAGTTGTAATTTTGCTCCTTACTCTTTGCAATTTGCTGCTGAAGTTTTGCATTCTCATTTTTCATCTCATTGATCTGCTGCTGTAACTTGGCATTCTTAGCCCTTTCATTTTCAGAACTTGACTGCAAAACTTTAACTTGAGGAAACTTTTTGCCAAGACTGGACTTCAACTCCTGCCTTTCCTGCATCTTGACCTCCTCATGTCTCTGGAATTCTACTTGGAGTAACTCCCTACTGGAAGTTGCTTTCTCCAGTTCTCCTTTGAGTCTTTGTAATCTCTCAATTTCTTCTTTCTTGTCTAAGGTTTTGTCCATTTCCAAACAATAATTTATGGATTTATTCTTTAGCTCTAATTCATTCCTATGCTTCTCTTGAAGAAAAACATAATCTTTTTTTACCTTTTTAAGCTCTAATATTAAAGCATTCTTTTCAGACATAGATTCCTCAAGTTGTTTTTGTATTTCAGTTGAAACCTTCTGCAAATTCTTCAAGGAGTTTTCAATGTCATTTTTTTCTAGGATAACCATGTACTTGTCTTCAATAAGCTCTTCAACATTCTTCTTCAGTTTATTTATGATTTCAACTAATACTTGTTGTTTGGAAACTTTTCTTTGTAGCTCTTTGACATTATTCTCTAAATAGACGTTACTATGCTCCAGTTCTGTAATTTTACTTTGCTGCTTATGGTTATCTTGTTTTAAAGTGTTTATAACATCATTCAAATCTACATGCTCCTCCTCCTCCAGGGGCTGCAAACTTTCAAAACCATGTTTTGTATCTTGGGAAGTGAAGTCTTCTATAGACGCCTCACTCCAAGTGCTGGTGTCAGTGAAATAAGTTAGGAAATTCTCATGGCGGTTTGGTGACTCTGTCTTTACTTCCTTTGGACAAATGGCTGACTTCTCAGGAGCTTCCCTAGCATTCTGGGATTCCCTTGGATTAACAAAAATCTATTTTTAATTGAGAAAGCAAGAGAGAAAGAGAGAGAAAATCACTATCTCCATCAATATCCTACTGCTCAAAATGGAGGGATTTTACCTGAAAGATCATTAGTTTTATGCATTAGTGCCCAGGTGTTTATCATTGCAATTTAATATGAAGAGTGTGCATTTAGCACTTACTCCTTCATCTCTAAGATCCAGAAGAGCCACATCACCTGAAGAGTAAAACCATCTCTTTCACAGGAGCACTGTTAACTGTTCACATCCCCATAACTTCTCAGGACATACAGCCTTTCAGACCCAATGCTACTTTCCTTGTCTTCAAATAAATGAAATTAATCTACTAACAACCATGAGAAAAGTTATCTTTTAAATGTGGAAGCATTAAAAAACTGCCAATTAAAATTATTGGATCCCTAAGTCAAGATGATATTGCTACTCTGAAATTATAATTATTAGAGTGTCACAGGATTTGAAGATCTTGAAAGACTGTAGATAGAACATAAAACATACAAATAAAAATAGCATATGCTGATGCAGGTAAAAAAAGAACTTGGAGATCTTTGTAAAATATCTATGAAGAAAAATAGTGCTCTATGACTATATGGGGCTTGGTGAGTCTATGCCCTTCATTTAACAAATGAGGAGACTGAGATATTAAGAGATAGTTAATTCTGAAGGGATTAGCACCAGCCCTAGGCAGACATATGCAAGAAGCTTTGTCTTATTCAGAATCTAACAAAAATCACCTTAAAAAAAAATTCACCATTGGGGAAAAAAATAGTTAAATCCAAGCTTTCCTTTGCCTGCCATTTGGTGAAAATGAAAGACTGCTCACACTTCTAACTTGAAGGCGATAGTTGTGATTTTCCCCATCTAACTGATGACGAAAAATGTTACTCATTCTGTTTTTTTGGTCACATCTATTTGACTGCATCAGATCTTGAACAAAGTCTTTGCTTTTGTCCAGAGGGCATGGCAGATGTAGAGTGCTGGTATCTCCTGAGTTCTTTGTGTGTTCAACATATTGCTTAGCATCAATCTGTTGGGATGGATGGAGAGATTAGGAATTTTCATGGAAAAAAAAAACAACAAAAAAGCTATTTTGTCTGGCATCTAGGTAGCCATAGGGTAACATATAAATCTATTATTTTCTTTAAAGATATTGGTTTAATTAAAGCAATTTAATTTCTCCCTGTGAAATGCTACATATTATAAATTTCACTGTCAGCTCTAGGAAGATAGATTTTTCCTCTTCTCTTTCTTTTCCAGATACCCTGAGACATCAATAAATAGTAACTAACTAATAATGATGATGTTGTCCCTACATTGAATCTTGATTTTGGTGGCATTATGCCATCCAGTTGGAGGTTAAGGTATCCATTCTAAATGTTCAGATTTTAGAAGGGCCATTTCACTTTACACAAATATATTCTACCCTCCAGAGTCATCCTCTTTTTAATGTCTTAAGGTGTTAAGATATTATTGGGCCGCTAACTTGGTCCAATTTAATCAAAGTACCAATTTCTACTGCATAGTACCATATACAACTATGTAAACTAAAATGGCAACATAGAACTAAGACTGAAAAGAAACTAAACTGAGTCTGAAACAAATGAATCTGTGGACAAAAAATAAGCTTGATAAAAGCAAAAAATACTATCCATAACACCAGTAGGAATATTCACTGTCATCACTATGACATAGAAAGGGGTGGTGAACATCTGGGATTTGTTAGAAGAAAGAGTTCCATGGAGGAAGAGAGTATCTGAGTCTGTATTTAAGACATTTTTTTTTACTGTTCCTATAATTATAATGACATAATACTACTTGTAGTATTGTAGTGTACCTATACATAAAAACAAACAATAACTATTATAGTAATTCATGGCTTTTATTTTCTACATCATTAATCTTATCACCTTGGCTTTGTGAATAGCACTCTGGTCACACCCTTCTTTAAGAAGTGATTCCTCCACCTCTGTGCACACGTTTTTCTCATATGAGAAGTTCGAGGTCTTCATGAGGTTTATGGAGGTGTCCTTAAAAATGCTGTCAAACAATGACTCTTCTGTTATTGGGAGAGGCAATGCAAATTCATCGTAGACCTTCAGAAGTGGACTTTGGGGAGAGTTTGCCAGAGTTTCTTCAGTATATACATCTTTTTTGATAAAAAATGTCAACATGTCATTTTGCTCTGGATTTTTTTCCTTTTTTATGCTGCTTTGATCGGCAGAACCATAAAATTGGCTTTGTGATGCTGGTTGCCTTGTACAGGATAACTGCTCACCATCATTTTGAAGTGGTTCATTTTCATTATTTAGAGCTTCTGTCCGATGGAATTTGCAAACAGATTCAAATCCTCCTTGAGTGATAGTCTTGGTGTTGTTTGGAGATATTAGTACAGTCTGTAAATGGTCTTCAAGACTGTTATCTTATTGAAATGGGAAAAAAGAAGGAAAAAATCAGAATTATCTCATTTTATAGAAATAATTTTTTTAGAATAAGAAGTAATATCAGTAGTACTTCATTGTCATCGTTGTAATGCATGTTCACATACTGTTTCACAGTTTACAAAGTGCTTTCCTCACAACAATCCTATTGAGATTAGCAGGGCTAGGATTATCTTATGTTAACTCATAAAAAGGAATAAAATTTGTTAGGGGTTTGAGAGTTACTTGTATTATTATATGAGTATAAATATATACACTCATAACTATATATTATTACAAACAATCATATTATTTCAGCCAAATTAATGGACAATTTGTGTCATTCAATGGTTTTTTTAGTGCAGCTCAAAATGCCAAATTGATATGTCACAGGAGAGCTGGCCACATTGGATGATATTTCATTAGACACACAAAAAAAGTCCCATCCATGTTCTTTTTGTCACTTTGGAGTTCTGTTGCTCAAATAAGTGGACCAGTGGCTTTGGCTTACTAAATCGTTTTATGATACTGTCAACTGTACAGAGTTCATTCTAAGACAAACAAAATTAGGTATATGTGGCATGTTTATTTCTCTCAAAATGGGTGACATGCATGTATAATATTCATGGGAGTTTATCAGAAAATGAGCTCAAAGAAAGGCCAGTTGAAGGAGACTATATACCCTTAGAACAAGGAAGTATCTCCCTTTCTCCCTTCCTGATTCAGGATGCCCGTGTCAGTCACAATTATAGTTTCAAGAGGTTATATGAGAATGCCCCCAGGATGCGTGGGTTCTGTCATTCATTAACTATGAAATGTTATAACAAGGAGAGAAAGTCATAACAGGATAGCGTCCATAAAATATAAAGATAAGAAACATGTTGTTAATCAAGGTAGTGTCTGGTTCAAGGTGCCTGGTCCTTATCAGTCATAAACAGAAGAATTCACCCAGCCAACTTCATCTGGTTGTGTGGATGCTGACATAACAAGGAGCATTTTGGGTTCAATCAGAGGGCATGCAAAGGATTATGGTATGTTAATTGAGTGGGCCAAAGTGTCTTTCTCCTGATTGATCAATCCAGGTTGGCTTTTTTCAGGTGATGGAGGGCTCAAACCGGTTCACAATACAATGAATTTGTAAACCACACTGATTATTGAACTTTCAGGAAAATAGATTAGGGAGTACAAAGGATTTGAGAATATGATTCTTAGTGGCTGCCCCCACTGAATTCCCTGCTTGCTGCACTGTACCAAGATGCTGAGTTTGGCGACTGGATAAACTAATGAGGGCCCAGGGAAAAGCATGTATGGTTCCCAACCTCAGGATTACTTGACCTGCTAAAAGGTGGTTTCCTCAAGTCTGGGTGGTCTCAGTTATTTTCCACCTAAAGACTCTGTAGAAAAGTTCATTTACCAGAAGTCTCAGAGTTCACTGTGTAGTTGATGACCAGGTGCAACTGATATTCTCTTCTTCCAGAGAACTTACTACTTCACCTGAGCAGCAGCCACTGTCAGTGCGGCCCAGGGAGAACAGGGATCACAAGCATTAGATCTGGCATGGGCTTTTGAGATTCCCCTGAGGTGTGTAGCTTAAAGGTATGATGTGTTTACTGCTTCTTACTTCCTGAAAGTAAGAGAGAATTCTTAAAGTAAGAGTGAGTCCCAATGTGGTCTGGATTTGTCTCCGCAGTTCTAATACTGTCACATAATTAGAAACATCAAAGGTAGCACTGTCAGCTATTGACACTGGATAACAAATGATTGCACTGGAATGTTCATGTTAAACTCTGATAGGAGAGATTTAAGAATCACATCTCTATCATCTATTAAGTTTTAGGCAGCTTCTATTTAATTGGGACTTTGGTGGCAAACTGCTAATTGCCAGTCAAAAATAGCAGGCAAAATCATCTTAAGAGAAAAGGCAGGGAAGTCAGATGCATACAAAGGCTCCAGCCCAGAACCCCTCCAGTTGGAGCCCCCAAGAAGGCAGAGAGTTTTCCATAGCAATTAGCTGAGAAAGTTGGTCCCAGAGCTGCCAGTAAGAATTAAGGAATACTAAAGATCAGATTTCCAGCAAGCATGGAGAATAAATGAAATTTTACATTAACCTGCAGAGAATTAGCTATGTTTGTGTTTCTGCCAGTACCAAGAAACAGTTATATATGAATGAAATAGAAGTCTGTCTTCCTTAAAGAGGGGAAAGTAACAGGGGTGAAAAAAAGATCTTTTCATTCTTCAGATTATCAGAGAGAACAAAGTCTTGATTGAAAGAATGGAAGAAGGGTTCACTAATTTCCAGGAAATGGTAACCAAGAAGAAAGCCAGTAATAAAAATCTATAGTCTTAAATATATCTAGACAAATGCACAATGTATGTAAATAGGGCAGCTAGGTGGTGAGGTGGATAAAGTGCTGGACCTGGATTCAGTTCAAATCTGGCCTCAGACATTTGCTGTGTGACCCTGAGCAAGTCACTTAACCCTGTTTGCTTCAGTTTTCTCAAGCTGGAGAAGGAAATGGCAACCCTCTCCAGCATCTTTGCCAAGAAAGTCCCAAATGAGGTCATGAAGTGTTGAACACAGCTGAACAACAACAACAACAAACACATAAATAGTGGAATAAATTTTCTTATACAAGGAGACAAATCTGACTTCATAGTATGATTGAGACAGTGGGATGTGATTCAAGCATTTATTAAGTACATACTATGTGCCAGGCTGGGGATGAAAAAAGTCAAAACAAAATAGTCCTTGCCCTCAAGGAAACATGAACTTTGATAAATGAGTACAAAATATATTCAAGGTAAATACAAAGTAATTTTGGGCAGGTGGTGAGGAGCAGAGCATGAACAATTTGGAATGAGGATGAGTCTACTACCTTGAGCTGCACCACAGAGGAAGCTCAGGCTTCTAAGAAATGGCAATGAGGAGGGAATATATTCCAGGCACAGGGGAGAGTTTATGCAAAGGTATAGAAATAGGAAGTGGAATGTAGAGAGAATGGCCAAATAGCCAGTTGTGTTGGAATGTGTAGTGTGTGAAGGACAGTGATTTGCAGTCAATCTGAAAGGGCAGGTTAGAGGCAAAAGAACTTTAGATTCCAAACAGAGGCATTTGTGTTTTATTCTGGGAGAAACTGGGAGTCACAGGAGCTCCCAGAGTAGTCGTGATGTAGTTGTACCTGGGCTTTGGCAGCTATGTGGAAGATGGATTAAAAAAGAAAGAGAATGGAGCCAAGGTATTCATCTAGAGGACAGGTGACAAGGGCTGGGCCATCTCCAGTCATCCTGATGAATATCTGATCACTGGACTCAGATGGCCACAGGAAGTTGGTGAACTTGCACAGCCCTCCCTCACTCAAAATAAAGTCAAGTGCAAGTCAAGTCATATTTCTCTGATGTCATGGTCTTCTTCAAAAATGAAGGATGAACACAGAAGTGACGAGGTCTTGAACTAGGGTGGTTATGATGTTAGTGAAGAGAAGGGGACAGACTGAAGGGATAGAGGTAGCATCAAAAAGGTTTAGCAACTGATCGGGCACAGAGTGAGGGAGAATGAACTATTCCATGGAATTTGTTGTTTAGTCATTTAGTTGTGTCAGATTCTTCATGATCCCTTGTGGGCTTTTCTTGGCAAAGATACTGGAGTGCTTTGCCATTTCCTTCTCCAGCTCATTTTTATGGATGAAGAAACTGAGGCTAATAGGGTTATGTGACTTGTCCTGGGTCACACAGCTAATGAGTGTGTGAGGTCACATTTGAACTCAGAAAGATGAGTCTTCCTGACTCCAGGCCCAGTGCTCTATCCACTGCCTATTACTGAGGAAGAGTATGCCATATAAAAAACAGAACAGATCAAGTAAGGGAAGAGTAGGGGAATTGAAAATTATGAAGATATGCTCAACTGAAGAAAACCAGGACTCAGAGAAAGGAAAGCATAATGTTTAGGTAAAGATCAATGGAAACAAATGTTGAAGAGATGTTATAGGAGTATATTATAGGTCACACACAAAGAACAAGAAAATGAAACATAATATGATAATAATGAGATACTTCAATCATACAGACATCTTTTGGAGTTCTCTATCAATGGCAGAGGAGCTGATAAATTTTTGAAATCCCATAATAATTTTTTTCTCCAAAAGTGAAGGAAGAGACAAGCGACAAGAACTAACAATTTGGACCTGATTGTAACCAACAAGGAAAATGACTGTTTTAGTAGAAGTGATGGAAACCTTGGGCAGGGTGTTGGGGGAGTGGAAGCAAGTGACCACTTCATTCTAGGGTTTGTGACAAGAGAGTGAAGCTGGACATTATCTGACATGCACTCCAGATTTCAAAGGATTAAGAGAAAGGAGAGGTAGGATCTAATGGTCCCAAATTATATATCCCAAGTCGTCCCAAGAGGAAGGGGGAAGTTTTTGAAAGATATGATTGCTTGAGACTATTAGTCATCTTTAAAAGCTCATGAAGAATGAAAGAGAGGGTATGACTGGAAAAGGGCAACTGTTCTGACTCCCAAAAAGGAAAAACTTGGAATCTACAAACTATAGGTTGGTGAGTTTGGTCTCAATTTCTGTAATAATTCTAGAATATGTTCTTAATGATTTTAAAAGGAAAACAATAATTAGTAAAAATAAAAAATAAAAACCTGGTATACCTTCATCAAAAAAAGGAGATGCTAGACTTAACTACATAACTTTTTGTGACAGTTGTTAGATGAAGGAAGTAGTCATGGTACGCCTAGACTTTAGTAAAGCATTTGACAAAGTCTCTCATGCTATTCTGGGGGGCACCATGGAGAAATATGGACAAGACAGAGCTACAGTAAGGTTTAATTATTAAGTTACTGAATGAATGGAATCAAAAGTCAATTTAGAAAAAGGTCGTTAATTCAGTGACTGGGGTCTGTCTTTGATCCTATGCTGTTTAACATTTATATCAATGAGTAAAAGACTTGGATGAACATATGATCTGCTTTTGAAATTTAGATTGTATAGATAGTTAGCAAATTTTAAACAACTTATTTGGATCCAAAAGTTGGGACCCCAAAGAATCATAATCTAAAAGGATTGGGACAGGAAAGAATAGTGGGCTAACTCTAGTAAGATCATTTTAATAGAGAGAAGTATAAAGCTTTACACTTGGATCCAACAAAGTACAAGGTGGGTGTGTGTAAGGAGGATTTTGTCATCCTTTTAAGAATTAGTTTCTCAGGATCCACAGCCATGGGAATGTCTAGTTTCCAGGTGTCAGATGATAACTCCCAGAATAGTTTCAAGGATTCTAGATTCTAGATTCAGAATCATAATGACAGACAGTCCTACTGAGGTTAAGGGGTCACACAATGTAATATTTACTATGCTTGCTCAGAATGACGATATTGCTAGTTAACCTGTGAGCTTAACGTTGGCAAGATGCCTTCTCTGTTGCCCTATAAAGCACATAGGCATTGGTCAGTGTGGGGGAAAAACCAAAAGAAACCACAGGGAACCCGTAGGGGAATCTGTGTATGTCTCAAAGGGCCCCCGCTGAGGCTTGAGGGGATTTTAGGAGTATGCACAAGCTGTGCCTGTCTCGAATGACCCCACTGAGATGTAGGGGTAATTACCCCTCTTCTCACTGGCCCCTGTGAGAAGGGTGATTAGGGAATGCTGTAGGAGTTGGTTCTCCCAGCAACTATTTGAGAAGACTAGGCTAAAATAAAGCTGATTATTAACCCTTCCAAAGCTGTCTGCCTGTCTGACCAGATCAAGAGTGAACCTTTTGGAGGCTGGAGACTGAAAACTCTAGTGCCTCCTGTGTGTTATCTGTGAAACAGTGGGAAAGGCATAGCTTGACAACAAGACATCTGAAAAAGATCTGAGGGTTTTAAGTGAACTGCAAGCTTAATATGAGTCTCTAGTGACTGGCACATGCTAAGTGCTTAATAAATGTTTATTGACTAAATAATGCCCAGCCAAAAAAGCTTATGTGAACACAGCCTACATTAAGATGCACAGCATCCATAACTAGGGAGGTGATGGTCTTACTGTACTCTGTCCAACTCAGATCACATGTGGACCACTGTCTCAAATTATGGTTGCCACATATGATGACGAATCTAGAGAAGAGAGAGCAGGATGGAGAGAGGTTTGTAGCCTAGTGGTATAAAAATCAGAAACAGGGGCCACCAACCGCATGCAAGGATCCCTGCTGGCACATGCTGACTTAGAAAACCACATGTTAACATTATCTATGTTTTATGTGTTTTGTTAAATATTTCCAAATTACATTTTAATCTCCCTGAGGCAGCACTTGGGAGTGCTGCAGGCTACAATGCAGGCCTTCATGACATTTATTCTCCAGAGGATGCCATTATTCCCCACCCACCTTCACTCCTAGACTTGCCATGTCCTCCAGAATCTTGTCATCATTGTTGTGTTTGTCCTATGTTCTCGAAGAGGACCAAGACATCAAGATGATGACATGACTTGCACTTGACTTTGTTCTGAGTGAGGGAGGGCTGTGCAGATTCACTTCTCCTCCAGAGCCATCTGGGTCCAGTGACCAGATATTCATCAGGATGACTGGAGATGGCCCAGGATGCAGTGGGAGAACCTTGTCCTTTTAGGCTGAGGCCTTTTCAGGTACTTCCTTAAAGTGAGGTAACACTCATTCAGTGAACAGGTCTTGCCTCTTTAATAAGTGAGTCAAGAGATGGCCCCTTTAGGGTTTATAATATAAAGATGAAAGACATATCCTTGGGCTCTTAAGGTGCTTATAGCCTAAATGGGAGGAGAGGGGAGATGAGAATATAATAAGAGAATCTTATCATCCTACAAGATGACATCTTTGAAACTCCAGTCTCTTCTGCCCCTAGGGCCCTCCGTCCTTCCAACTGAAGAGGGTGGAGGGTCGAAAGTGGAGATCTCCTCTCAGCTCCTCCATTCAAGGAGGGTGCCCTAGGCAGTCATCTCATCATTTACACTCCTCTGGACATCATTTTGCCCTTCATCATACCCTTCACCCTCCATTTTTCTGCTTTTTTAGCGTGTTGACGTCTACTTTTAGAGCATGGACTATCTTTTTGCCTTTCTTTGTATCCCCAGTGCTTAGCACAAGTGCCTAGCACATAGCAGGCACTTAATAAATATTCTGACTGACAGGGGTAGTGCTTGAATACTAGTTGAGGGAACTGGAAACTAAGAAGGAAAGATTCTAGGTACACAGGATAGTGTCCTTCAAGTATATAATAGGTGACCACATGGGAAAGAGATCTGCTTTATTTGTCTAGAACCTAGAGGAAAGAATGAAGAGTAATGAAAAGAAATTGTAGAGGTCCAGATTTTATACAAAAAAGAATTCCAACAATTACAGCTATCTACATTATAATGGATGGCCACTGGAAGGTTCCCCCTTATTAAGAGTTCTTCCAGCAAAGGTCTAATAACAAATTGGCAGGATGGTACAGAGGGAATTTTTGTTCATAGGAAGGTTAGGTTAGATGACTTCTGAGGTCCTTTCCAACTGTTTTATTTCTAACCCTGCCCCTCATGCCTCAACTTAATTAAACCTGTTTTTATAAACATAACCTTCGCACATTAAAGGCTTCCAGCATAACCGGAGGCCAGATCAATATTCATCCCTGAAGTTGCTTCATCCAAACCGACTCCTAGCCTTTTGCCTCACACACACATACACATAGATGTTCTAACTCCAGAATATTCCCTTTTCAAGCTGGTTCAGTCTTCTGTTACTGGAAGATCCACATATAAGTCTTGATTCTCAAGCCAACACCTTGATTATATCCCTACACTGACATGTGCCATAATAAATGAAAATCTGTGGATGAGACCACATGAAAACACTATGTAATCCATAAGGCCCTACACAAATATAAAGAATTACAATTATTACAGCCAACTTATATTATGATGTGACTAGCACCCAAAGAGTGATAAATGATAAAATAGTGAAGAAAAATAAAAATGGAATAATTTCACTTGCTTATATAAAAAAGTAGAGGAAATGTTTTATTAAATCTATTAATGTCCTTTAAAACACTTAAAATACCACATTTGTGAGCTGTCTCAGGGTAAGGTACATCAGAGTTTTTCTGCTCTTTATATCATTACTGAAGATATACCTACCATATTTTAAGTTGTCTAGTGTGATGTAATCATCTTTGTAAACTGTGTGCGTGGGTTCTTTTTCCCTGTGTACTTTGCTTATTTCATCTTATAAGCACAAAAAAACAGGAATAAAGATTCTTCCAAAAAAAAAACAAAACCAAAAAACCACCACCACCAAAATAACCAAAACCAACCAAACAAAAAAACACTATCATCACCATCACACCCTGAAAATACTTATAGTTTTTTCTGTTTTCAGCGTGTGGGAGATTAGAGTGAGTTATCTCTACAGGAGAGTGGGTCATCCAGGCCATAGCCATAAGATGACATATTTTAGCTCCCTTTTAATAGATTCTATGTATGTTGTGACATTAAATGGAAAAACCCAATGCCAAAAACATTGATATACTATTATATTAGTTCTGCAGGTCAAATCATGTGCCCATGAACACAGAGATATAGCAATGAGAACCTACATAATGCTATGAGGAAAAACTCCACTGAACTGAGAGCTAGAAGGCCTGAGTTCAAATTCCACCTTTGCTATTTATTAGGCATGTGACTTTGGGCAAAACACTTAAGCCAGTTTTCTCTTCTGAGGTATATTAATTAAGGCAGTAATAATAGTTGTAGTACCTACTTCACAGGGTTGCTCTGAGTAAAATGCTATGAAAACTACAAAGTGCTACATAAAAGAGAGAGAAAGACTATTCTAAAGTAAAACCTGATTTTACAGCATTGAAACTTGTGATAATTAATACAAGTACTGGACTCTTGTTTTTTTGTATTCTTTCATGAAGAAAGCAAATTAATAGCATAAGTATGACTAAAGAAGAGATGTAAAGTATTTAAGAGAGAAAACTCTTTGGGATACCCTAATATATTTTAAAAAAACAACAATTCATTTATTAAAATTGACATGCTGGCTATATATCAGAACTTAGTTCATTAAAGAAGTCTATTATGGACCTGTAATAGGTAATATAGCTTTAGTCTAGTTTTAGTTAACTGTTCTGTCATTTTCCAGTTCTGTCCAACTCTTCGTGATCCCTTGTAGGGTTTTCTTGGCAGATACTGGAATGCTTTGCCATTTCCTTTTCCAGCTCATTTTATAGATGAGGAAACTGAGACAAACAGGGTTAAGTGATTTGCCCAGTGTCACACAGCTAGTAAGTATCTGAGGCCAGATTTGAACTCTGGAAGATGAGTCTTTCTGTCTCCAGGCCCTGAATTCTATCCACGATGCCACCTAACTACTCCACACAATAACAATAGTCTTACTCTGGTGCTAGTTAACTGCACATAAACTCCCATTTTTTTTAAGATCTACAATTTAGGTCTCATGCTAATTTAGAACAGTGTTCCTCCTAATAAGACCAAATCAGTAATATCTTACCATGTCTAGTTTTACAAAACATAGCAAGCATAACACATGTTCAGCACTGACTTGTAAAAGGTCTGTTTTACATATATTATTTGTAAATCTTTTTCTCAAGGTTTTCTTCTTTCAATTAAAATCTACATTTTTGTTCTTTTGGCCACTAAGCTCATCACACTTGAATAAGGATTCCTGATTTTATCGGTGTAGGTGTCCCTCCAACGAGGCAGACTACATTTCCAAAATTTTGTAGATCATTTTTGAGAGTTGCTATGGACCCAAAATTGATCACTCCACACTCAACCTTGTGATAGGGCTCTCCAATCTTAGTTAGCCTGGTCCTCGGGCAACAAGCCATACATAATATCCACTAATGGGCCTAGAAGCCTTCCTAGTTAGGGACTGTCAGAGCTTGCATTCTGCTGGCAGGGCTCACATGAGCTACTGTAGACAAAGTGCTTTATAGTCCTAAAGGGTTATATAAGTGTCAGCTGTTGTTAATAGTCTTCAAGACCTCAGCATAACCTCCATACTAGGAAGAGATACTAGACTGGACCGCATTTGATGTGACTCTGGGTTTTCAAGGCTTTGCTACCAGGGCACAAGTTCCTCATAATGAAAAATCACTGAATTATGAAGTCCAGGAGACCCCCTCTAGCCTGGAAAAGGGCCTTTAAATTCAAGTCTAGTCCACAAGGGTCTTTGAATGTGACCCTTCTGCTGGACAACCAGACATGTTCTGAATAACATTTATGAAGCTATTTTGACGTTAAAATAAATTTTTTTGAATGAGAAAACTCAAATTAGAAACTAGGAATTTCCTCAAGGATAGAAATGAAATCATTTACACTTATTTCTATATTAATTATGGTTTAGACTGGATAATTTATTATTTATTTAGCTCTTGTCTCTTCCAACTTTTAAGATACTATACTCTAAATAAACATTGAACTCATCGATGAACACACTGGTGATGATTCAGCACTGAAACAGAGTGCTGGGCGTAGATTCAGGATACAGCTGGCGGGAAATCTTGACTCCACACATTGAAAGCTGTGATCACTGATTCTCAGTTTCCTCATCTGTAAAATGCATATACTACTATCTGTAGTACCTATTTCACAAGATTATTGTGAAGAACAAGTGAGTTAATGTTTGTGAAATTATGGGTAAGCCTTAAAGTCCTACATTAATGTCAGCTATTATTATTGTAATACCTCTTCTGCCACTAACTAGCTGTGTGAACATGGACAAATCACTTAATCTGACACACAGACTTATCCCTGCATTCCCTTTCTTTTCTTCTATTATGTCTTTGAGGATGATTTCATATGGAAAACAGCTGTAGGTACAGTATGAATTTGCATCCACCAGAATTCATGAGTGATGGACACCTGAATTAAGTCTAAAGTTATAGAACTGCTTTCCAAATACAAATGAGAATCTGAGTGGGTTAAATCTTCAGAAAGAGTGTGGATGTTAGTGTCATCTGCTTCTGATGGAATTTCTAGTTGTTCATTAGCAGTATCCTCTTCAAAATATTCAGACTCTGTAGATAATGACCAATGTTTTTGATTGCCATCGTTTCTAAGTGTTGAATGATGAAAGGCCCCTAAAGTAACATGATATAATATTTTAATGACAACTAGCATTAGCATATACCAAATATAGTGGAAAGAAGCTAATCTTCTCATTTTCCCTACACATTAAGAAAGGAGCAAATGGCACATTTTTTTGGGTACATCATTTAGATAAAGTAGCTGACAAAACTAAACACTATTTCTAAAAGAATCAGTTTCTCTCTTTACATAAATATGTATATGTATATGGCACAGTAATCACATATGGTGATAAAATTTGTTTGGACACAACCTTCAATAAATAAGACTATAGGCATAGCAATTAGTCAAGTGGCTCCTAAAAGCCTTGGGGGCCTTGGAAGTTGAAGGCAAGCCAAAAGACCAGACCAGACACGGTAGAGGTCTCTATTTGTTCTGCTACTTCAACAAAAGACACTTACAGAATCTTATCAGAGACATCTGAGCCTCCATAAAATATCAACTCTGGCTAGTTCCATTTAGACACCTCAAACTGAGTGTGTCCAAAACCAAATTGCCATTTCTCCCCTAAAAATGGCACTTATCCCTTCCAACTTCCCTGTCTTTGTCAATGACAATACCATTTTCCCAGTCACCTGGGCTTGAAAACTTAAAAGATAATGTTGACTCATTCCTCTTTTCCATTACACATATCTGCTATTTGTTGTTTACTTGTTTTAATCATATCCAACTATTTGTGACCCCATTTGGTGGTTTTCATGGTTTGCCATTTCCTTCTCCAGCTCATTTTACAGATGAGGAAACTGAGGCAAAACAGGGTTAAGTGACTTGCCGAGGGTCACAAAGCTAGTAAGTATCTGAGGCCAGATATAAACTCTGGAAGATGAGTATTCCTGACTCCAAGCCTGGCACTCTTATCCCCTGCACCACCTAGCACACATTCATTCAGTCACAAATTCCTGTTAGCTGGTCTTTAAAAACAGCAATTCTTTTGAAATAGGTCCTTTATTTATCCTTCTTTAGACTCCCTTTCAACCCCCTAGATTCTAATCATCATATGCCCAGATTACTACAACACATTACTCTAATTTAGGTTTCCCTCCCATCCCAATCTATCCCACACACCATTTTCACACTTGTCATTGTATTCTAAGAGGGGCAGACTAGGCCTATGGGGGCAGTCCTCGGAGCAACAGCAGATATTCTTGACCTATTTCCAGCCCATCTTGAGGAACTTTAGGAAGCTACTTCTACCAGGATAGGCCAGTTTACCCCCATCATACTTAAATATTACTTAGTAGGTGGTATTATTATTTCCTACTAAAAAACTGACAGTGGCTTCTGATTTCCTACCATGGTACCATATATCTCCCTGGCCTGGTTTTTTAGCCCTCCCAGATGGTCAACTTGACTTCTCATTATGCTCCAACACAAATTTCTGCTCTTTACAAAAGAGCTTCCTCAGTGTTCTAATAACAGAATATGTCTTGGTCATCCTTGCCTCCAGGACTTGCTTAGCTCATGCCATAGGATATCCTTGAAAAGTCTCTTCTTTTTCATATACCCTTTCCTTAAGGCCCATTTCAAATTCTTTCTCCTTTATGAAGGCTTTCCTGGCTATTTACTTCTTCCTTATGTCTTCTACCTCTGCAGTTCTATAATGTGTATGCTCTGTGGCACACAATCCAAAGATTAATTATATAGACTATTTTATGCTGGTCAGAGTCAAAGTTATAAAGTATCCAAGTGGCCATCAAGTTCAATCTATGAATGAAAATAACTTTTAATAAATGAAAGCATTTATATGGTACTTTACATTTTGCAAAACTCTTTACAAATCTTTCCCCACAATATTTTATTTTTTTTATTCTCACAATAACCCTAGGAGGGAGGTGCTATTATTATTCCAATTTTATAGATGAAGAAACTGAGGTAGATAAAAGTGAAATGATTTGTTCAGGATCATACAACTAGTAAATGCCGGAGGCTAGATTTGAATTCTAGTCTTCCTGACTCCAGGTCCAGCTTTCTATCCAAAAACAAACACCCCACTCATTGTGCTATATTTGACAAGTGGTCATCTAACCTTTTGGGGCAGGTATCATTTCGAGGGAGCCCGTTCTACTCAAGGATACCTGTAGTTTTTCCTGTCATTGAACCTAGAGCTATCTCTGTGAAATTACATGCCCTCCCACCCCCATGCACCCCACCTTGGTCCTGCCTTTGACAGTCAAACAGAATACAGCAAACCTCTTCTCTGTGAGGCAGCCCTTCCTTCAAAGACAGTGGCTGATGCAGAGTGCCTAACACTTGATAAATTAATGAAGGAACACATGATTGATAAATAGAAGCCCCTGCCCTCAGGGGTTGATAGTCTGATGGGGCAGTTAATGCATGGAGAAGGACAAAAGCAAGGGCGTGTGTTTTGGTCTGAGAAATCAGAGGACTGATGACAGAATCACTACTGACAAGCCCATTCCTGCAGCAATAACAGTATCCATTGATCTTACCCGCGCTTTTCCATCAATCAATCATTAATCTATTATTGCTAGGCACTGTGCTAAGTAAGCACTTTTGCTCCTATCCAGCTTCAGCGAGGGCCTTGCCCAGCATCTTTAATCCTTCACTGTGCAGGTTTTTTTATCTGCTCTAATCATGTTGATTTCCCAATTCTAAAACAAACAAAAAACCTTGACCCTTCTCCCCCATCCAATCTCTCTTCCTTTTCACAATTTTAAAAATGTTTTCTGAATCTGCCTCTTCCACTTCCCTATCCCTTCTTTCTATGTGGTTCAAAGTCTAACCTCTACTAAATCTGCTCTCTCAAAATTCACCAAATAATCACCAAGTCAAACAAACAGCTTTTATCTTCATCATGTCACTTTCTGCAGGGCTTGTTACTGCTGCCTTCTTCTCCCTTGATTTCACCAGACTCCACATTCTCTTCATTTCTTCTCCTCCTTCTTTAACTGCTCCTTCTTTTGCTCATCACCCTCTTCCTGACCCTTTACTGTGGATGTTCTCAAAGGTTGTCTTTGACACTTCTTTTCCCTTACACTCTCTCCCCATAACTTTATCACAAATGAATCCCAAATCTAAATCTTAATCCTTGACCTTTCTTCCTAGGATTAGTCTTATTATTTACCAGGACACCTTCATCAAGAAACCTACCAATACCTCAAACACAACATGTCCCAAACAGAATTTTTTATTTTCTCTAAAAACTATTTCTCCTCTGACTTCACTCTCCCCTATATTTAAAAACTTTAATTTTGAATGCTAGTTCATTAATTTTCCCTTCCTCCTCATCTTATATATCTAATACTTGTCAAGTCCTTTGCAATCTCTCTCACATCATGTTTCCTCTCTTTTCATCTTAGTACAGGTCTCCTCATTTTTCTGCCTTGTCTATTGCAAAAGATTCCTAACTGGTCTCCTACTTTCATTTTCCATCCAGTTAGTCTTTTAATTAAAAAGATATTTATTAAGTACTTACTTCAATATCATTCTAAGAACTGGCTCATTCCATGGTGCCTACAAACAGGTTTTCCCCATTTTTAAAAAAACAACAGCCCTCACATGATCCTTCCTACCATTCCCTCTTTATCTTTTCTCCTTTATATAAACTTCAAAAAAAAATCTACACAAACCACCTTCACTTATTCTCTTCTCTATCACTCTTTAACCCTTGATAATTTGGCTTTCAACTTTGATGCTCAACTGAAACCACTCTCCAAAATTACCAATGAATTAATTACCATTTTTTCTGTTTATATTACATTTTATTTATTGATTTTTCAGTAACATTTTAATTTAGTATTTTACTTTTTCCCATTACATGCAAAAGCAATCCTCAACATTTGTTTTTAAAACTCCAAATTCTCTCCTCTCCTCCCTCACCAATCCCCCAGTGAGAAGTCAAGCAATTTGATATAGATTATACATGTGCACTCATGCAAAACATATCCATAATAGTCATGTTGTGAAAAAAAAAAAAAACAGACAAAAAAACCTCAAGAAAAATAAAGTAAAAAAGTATGCTTCGATGTGTATTCAGACACCATCAGTTCTTTCTCTGGGGATGGATAGCATTTTTCATCATAAGTCTTTCAGAGTTGTCTTGGATTGTTGCTAAGTGAGTACCTGAAAAGGCCTTAACCTAAAAGACCAAGGTCTCCCCTTGCATCCTGGGACATCTCCAGTCATCCTGATAATATCTGGTCACTGGATCCAGATGGCTCTGAAGGATAAGTGAGGCTGGTGACCTGCACAGCCTTCCCTCACTCAAAATAAATCAAGTGCAAGTCATGTCATCATTTCTCTGATGTCATGGTCTTCTTCAAAAACGAAGGACGAACACAACAACAACACAAGGATTGTTACATCGCTAAGAACAGCTAAGACACTCACAGCTGATCATCTTACAATATTGCTGTTACTTTGTATATAGTACATTTCACTTTGCATCAGCTTATACAAGTTTTTCTGAGGGTAGTCTGTACATCATTTCTTATAGTACAATAGTGTTCCATTATTATCATGTACCACAACTTGTTCAGCCATTTCCCAATTGATGGACATTCCCTCAATTTCTAATTCTTGGCTCCCAGAAAAGAGCTTCTACAAATATTTTTGTACATTTAGGTCCTTTATGGCTTTACAGCACTTGCGGCATAGTTCCAAAAATTGTTCTACAGAATGGTTGAATTAGTTCACAACTCCACCAACACTGCATTAATGTCTTGTTTTTCCCATAACCCCTCCAACATTTGCCATTTTTTTCTTTTCTGTCCTATTAGACAATCTAATAGGTATGAGGTAGTACCTCAGAATTGTTTTAATTTGCATTTCTCCAACCAATAGCAAGTTAAGAGTACTTTTCATATGGCTAGATAGCTTTGATGACTTCATCTGAAAACTGATCATATCTTTTGATCATTTATCAATTGGGGAATGGCTCCCATTTTTATAAATTTGACTCAGTTCTCTATGTTTGAGAAATGAGGCCTTTATCAGAGAAACTTGCTTCAAATTTTTTTTTTTAGTTACTATTGCTAACTGTATTTCCCTCCATCCTATTCCTCCTCCCATTTATTCTGTTCTCTTTTCACCCTTAAAAGACTATCCCATTCTCCCAATCCACTCTCCCTTCTATCACCTCCCTACCCCCTTCTCTTATTCCCTTCCCTTCCTACTTTCCTGTAGGATAAGATAGATTTCTATATCCAATTGAATGTGTATGTTATTTCCTTTGAGCTAATTCTGATTCAGTCACTCCCACACACACACTGCTCCTGGTGTGCTATATAGCTTGCACTGGACTGCACTACTCTCTCACCTTGATGTAACAGACCTTTCCTGCTGACCTTCCAAATTGTAACAGGCTGGAAATTTGTTTCACTCCATCTTTTTGTGGGTTCTGTTGCTCTAGAATTTACTTAGAGTAATTAAAAAAAGATACTTGGAGGGGTTTGGGGGAGCTCAGGTGAGTCCCTGCATTTACTCTGCCATCTTGGCTCTGCTCCGTGCCTTCCCCCCGCCCCTGTGCCCCCGCAACAATCTCTTAATTTCCAAATTCAGTGCTTTTTCTCACTCCTCATCCTCTGCAGCATTTGGCATTGCTGATCACCCTTTCCTCTTCCATACTTTCACGTCTGTGGGTGTTAAATTGTTTTTTCTAAAAAGATAATTCTGGGACTTATTACTTCCCAATAAAAATTATTTAATAGCAAAGCTAGCAAGTTGCCGTTAAATCAGATCAACTAATCCCTCTGTAATTAGTGACAATTTGACAGGTTTACAGAGCTTAGCTTTATAGCTGAAAGAAAGGAACTATATTCATGAGGCGCATTCACAGGTTCTACAGAGAAGTAGGCAGATTTGTAGTATTTGGCTACTGGGCCTATCAATTTAATAGGGTGGAATAACTGCTAGATTCAATATTTCATTAGTTTGGAATTCATGACCATCATTATGTGAATTTTTTCCAGTACCGTTTCAGTGATCTCTTAAGGATTTCTGCTGTGGTTCTATGTAGCTTACTGAAAAAGAACTAAATTACTAACAAGAACTTGTGGTGAGATGAGGGGATACCACCACTCTCTAGTTGTCTGCAAAGGGGTCTTGACCTTTAGTAAAGAGTCTTGTAATATCTAAGATTAATTCTATGATTATTTTATTTCACTTCCATAAAGATATATTTCCTATTGTAACTTATCTACTATTAAATCTTATAAAATATTTATTCACTAAATCTATAAGTAATTTAGGCTTAAGGGAACATTTCTGCTAGCTTAACTCTTCCTAAGTAAAGGAAGCACAATCCTTCAGACAAACTAAGATAAATCAAAGTAATCAATGTTAACTGATTCAGAGGTCATCCTTTTCATGGGTTTTTGTGGTATTGATTTCTCTTAATTCTTTTCCTCCCTGTATGATCACCCCTTCTCATTTTCTTCTGCTTGATCATAATCCATCTTCTCTCATTACCTAATTCTGTGTATAACAGAAAGCTTACTCCTGTCCCCTTTTTTCTTTTATCCTCTCTTTACATGCCATACATATGACTTGACTTCATCAGTAACCAGGGCATTAATTCTCATCTCTATGCAAATAACTCTCAAATCTATTTATCCAGTTCTAATTTCTTCCTCTACTTGTCTTATATCAACAGCTCCTTATCAAACTTTTCAAATTGTATGTCTCACAAGCATCTTAAAATCACCATGTCCAAAACAAAACTCCTTTTCTCCAAAAGCCACTCCTCTTCTGAACTTCCTTATTTCTCTTGAGGGTATCACCACCCTTTTACTCACACCCAGGTCTGCAAGATCACTTGACTCCTTACGGTACCAAATCCCCCATATCCATTAGCTTGCCCTCTATGTGTCTTGCTCTGGTCACTTTACTCACACCATTACCTTCCTCTATTCATCTCATTACCTCTTGAATCCTGACAGTTTTCCTGTACCTTGGGTCCCTTCTCTCTTTCAAACTCACCCTCCACTCTGCTGCCAGAGTGGTATTCCTTAAGCACAGGTCTGATGCTCTCACAGTTTCAATAAATGAGCTCCAGTTACTCCCTATCACCTCTGATAGGAATTGCTTTGTCTAGTATTTAAAGCCCTTCATAGTCTGGCTCCACCACCCCCTTTGCTGGCCTCATTACACATAACACCCCTTTTATGTACTCTGTGGCTCAGCCAAACTATCCTTCTTGGTGGTCCTCACACAGGAAATCCCGCCTTCTCTCTACTTACACTATTTCTCATACCCATGAATGCCAATGACAACAATAACCATAATAGGTGCCAGCATTCCTAAAGCACATTAAAGTTTTCAAAGCACTGTGTATTTAACTCATCAGAACACCCTCCTCACTTTGACCTCCTGGGCATCTCTTGAGCAAATGCAAGGAGGCAGAAATGGGGATGACAAATTTGGGGAACAGTCTAGTTAGATCAAACATCAAGTACACAAAAGGGAGTAATGTGGAATAGGATGGAAAGGTGGATTGAAGTCAGATTTAGGAGGCTTCTGTCAGGATCCCCATACCAAGACCACCCCTCTCTTTTTCCTATTAGGAGACATCCTGTTTCCCAGAGCTAAGGCCCAGCAAACAAGCTGGGCCTTGAGCTTGGCATAACAATAATCCTTTGTGCTCACCCTCTGGATGAACTCAGCCACAGTAAAATCCCAGAGTTGTTTCATACCAGCACCAGGTAGTCTGAGCTCAGAAAAGCCCCTGAAGTACCCATGTTCTATTCATGAAGTCCTGCTATGAGTCAGACTTATCTTATTATTGCTGTCAGGGCTGAAGCTCATTGAGTAGCCACTAGAATATGCAATGAGATTTGAACACACTAAAGCTTGTCTCCTAATAGAGGAGACATGTCTAGTTTCTTTCCTCCAGCAGAATAAAGAAAGCTTTTTGCTTATAAACACTGTTAGCTCTTTGGTTTTATTTTGTTTTGTTTTTAGAATTAACTGTGGTTTTGATAACCTGTGTGAGTTCACTGATTTTTTTAGTTAAAAGAGCTTAACTTGGAGAGCTGCTGTGGCTGGTTGGTCAGGGTTGACAGTTATTGTCGGAAGTGGGATCAGAAAGGGCTAATTCCTCCTGCCCTACCCCCAGGGTGACTTGAAGTACAGAATTTACAGGAGCCCTTTGAGCTCCATTGGATTTTCACTTCTGGCAGTGTGTAATTTTTGGTCAAGTTCCCATTCCCTTGAAGGATTGAAAATCTGGTGGTCACAACTGAAGGGATGATTTGTTCAGTCTCTTCTTGGGGAGGTCTTTTGGTTTCTTGAATCAGTTAACCTTTGTTTTTGTTTCCCTTTGGTTATAATATGGGAAACCTGGTAACTAAGAGTGAACTGCTGAGAAATACTACAGCTGCAGGGCATACGGCATTTAGTCCATGATACAGACAGTAATTGGTATCATTTGACATCGTTGGCCAACTTGGGGTTTCTTTGATTGGATTTTAACAAATGGCTACTCAAAACCACCAAATAAGAAGCCTTTTGTAACTTCGATTCCCTTAAGAAAAGCTTAGATAGAATATCCTGTCTATATGTTTGTCTTATCATTTTGTTTGTGTCTTTGTAAAACATAGCAAAATCTTTGTCTGTTTCGTGTGGTTCATATATTATGTTACCTTGAAAGATTTAAAATGTAGCCAGCCAGAAAAACTGCTAAGGGTTGTAGCCAAAGAGTTTAGAACACTGGGAAAGATGAATGAACTTTCTTACTTGAAGCAACTGTTCCAGTTAAGTACGACTGACTCGCACTTTAGGTTTTCCAAGGAAGATTAGGTTATAAGAAAAAAAAGAGAAAAAGAAAAAGAGAAAACTGCAAAACACTTTTTCTGTCATTTCAACTTTGGCCTTGTTGGAATTAGAGAAATAGAATTAAATAGTCAAAGTTTGTAGAAATGCTAAAAACATTTTAGCAGATTAAGGAGTTTAGAGATGAATCATTTCAAGATTACAGGGAGAACTGGGATTTTGGGTAATTCCAGGAACTCACTCCCTTCTAAAATATTTCAGTAAGTTGTGGGGTACCACTTTGTAGAATTTAAGAAAAAAGAATTAAATTTTGTGTTTTTAAAATAAAATGGCATGTAGGTAATTCCCTCCTCTTCCCCTCATGCCCCCAAGATTAAGATGGATAGCCTCATTGTTACAGGGTAATGAAGGAAGGCAGTTAGTTTAGAAGTAATTCCAGAGTGAGGAAAGAAAAAAATAGGTAAACAGTTTGCACTTTATAGCAAACTCTTGTTAACCTTTCCTTGACCACGAAAAAAGAAAAGATTGTTTAAACCAAAGATCTCTTGTGACTCCCCCAGTTCAGAAACCCTTTCCATCTCCTTGTTAATCCTTGTCATCTCACATTCCTACCTCCCTCTCATCAGGTTCCCAAATAAAGATACTGAAAGAAAAAAATGCTGGAAAAATGTAGGGAAACTTCAATTATGTTCCAGTTGTAGAAATTTACTAGCTGTGTAATCTTAAGCAAGTTATCTTTGTTTGCCCCAGTTTCCTGATCTGTAAAGAGAAAAATAAAAATGTTCCCCACCTTCCAGGATGGTTATGAGGATTGAAATAATATGACGATTGTAACACAGTGACTAGCATGTGCTGAGCACTATGTTATTATTACTGAACTGAATGCAACTGCTGCATAACTGAACTCTAAAGCAGGTTTAAAATGTCAAAGGTGATAAGATGAATGATTTTTATATATGATAATATCAAAAGGCAATTAAGTGAACTGATGACATCTGAAGATTTGTTTCATATTTGTAGTAGCAAGCAAAGTAGGATCTTTTGCTGTTTTTCTCAACTGAGTTTCAGTCAATCAGACATGTGCAAGCAGGCTCTAACCAATCAAATGCTGAGTAGAACTGTACATAAAGAGAGCCATGTTGAGAAAGCAGATATTAAGAGAGACATTGTTGAAGGGGCCAGCCAGCGTTGAGAAGAGAATGAAGAGAGAGGAGACCTCTCATGGCAGAGACTTGCTGAGGGAGCCTCTGAACTTTGAAAGCAAAAAAAGCCATAGGGCAGAAACCTGCCCATGAGAGGGAGGCTTAGCTTGCCCCTTTTAACAGCTGTTAAAGTGAACTGAGCTGTGATCACAGAGCCTCTGGACTCTGGAGGTGAAGTGAGATGACAGTGTTGGTAGTATGTGTCAGTATTGTTATTGCTCTATTGAGCTTTGTTTTCCCAGAGGCAGGAAAGCTTGGAATGGAGCAGTCCCTGTGAGCTGGGATGTGGAGCAGGAGTGGACAGCTGCCTACATTTGAATCCAGGTGAGAGTTGGGAGTGGTCAGCCCACAGAGGAAGAACCATGGGATTTGGAAGTCAACCTTGAGTTAAGATGAAAGAAGACTTTATTCAGACACTTGGTATTGATTAAGGAGAATGTTCTTACTGTGACCTAGGGGTGGATGGTGTGGTATTTTCTGCTACCCCTTCAGGCCTCTCCTTTATTGACCAGAATTTGACCAAAAGGGGGAAATGTCAGGATCCCCATGCGAAGACCACCCCTCTCTTTTTACTATTAGAAGACATCTTGCTTTCCAGAGTCAGGGCCCAGGAAGCTAGCTGTGCCCTGAGCTTGGCATAACAATAATCCTTTGTGTTCACCCTCTGGATGAACTCAGACACAGAAAAATCCCAGAGCTGTTTCACACCAGCACCAGGTGGTCTGAACTCAGACAAGCACCTGGAGTACCCATGTTCTAATCATGAAGTCCTATTACGAGTCAAACTTGTCTCATTGTTGCTGTCAAGGCTGAAGCTCACTGAGTAGCCACTAGTATATGTATTAAGATTTGAACACACCAAAGCTGGTCTCCTAATAGAGGAGGCCCCTGGCACATGTATCTATCTTCTTTCCTCCAACAGAATAAAGAAAGCTTTTTGCTTATAAACACTTAGTTCTTTGGTTTTATTTTACTTTTAGAGTTAACTATGGTCTTGATAGCCTGCGTGAGCTCCCTGGTTTTTTTTTTTTAAAGAGTAAACAGCAGTTGGAGAACTGCTGTGGCTGGTTGGTCATTTCTTATCAGGGCTGACATCTTGAACTTCAAGCTCAAGGGCTTCTATTTTATAAGCAAGCCTGTTTGCTCTCTTGGCACTCAAAATCCTTCCCAGCCTGGCACTGTTTCCTCTCTCCAGTATCACCACAACTTTATGGTCACTGTACTCCATACCACCTTGGCTACTGTCTGTTCCTACCTCCCCAAACACTAACTTCCTGTAGTCCTCACCTTTGCTGAAGCTACTCCCTATTCCTAGAAAGGATACCCAACATGCACCCTCAAGCATCCACAATACTTGGTTGCCACTTCTCTTAGGCATTTAATTCATATGTAATAGCCTATTAGTTATTTGTGTATGTATCTTATTTAAATGTTTTATTGATGTTTACTGGAGGGCAGGCTCCACGAGGCTGAAGCTTATCTTATTTAGTCTTTTTATCTTTCCTAGCACCTTGCATAGTACTCTGATCAAATAAGGTCAATCAGCAAACATTTCTTATGCTTCTACGACATGCTAAGGACTGTATTAGGTGCTGGGGATATAAAGACAAAAAAAGATGAGAAAGAAACAACTTCTGCCTTCAAGAAGCTTACATTCTCTCAGGGGAGACAATATGTACAAACATAAGTATATACTGAATATATATGGAATAAACACAAAATAAAAACAAGTTGGTTAAATACAAGGTAGGTAGGCAGGGCGATAGAAGTTGATGGGGCAGAGGAATCAGAAAAGGTTTTGTGCATAAGGTGGTGCTTGAGTTATGTCTTGAGTACCATGTGTGATGAACAGACAGAAGGCCAGTTTAGCTGTACCTTGGAGGGCAGGAAGGGAAGTAATGTATAAGTCTGGAATAAGTCTGGAAAAAGAAGTTGGAGACAGGTTGTGAAAAGTATTAAATGTCAGAGAAATTTATATTTCATTCTAAAGGCAACAAATAGAGAGTTTTGGGAGTTTATTGAGGAGAACAACATGTTTAAAAAAATCAGTTTGGAAGTTGCATGGAAAATGGATTGGTATAGGGAGAGACTTGGGGCAGGAAGACAAATTAAGACTTCATTCCAAAGGTTCAGGCATTTGGTAGAAAGCTTTAATTAAAGTGGTGTCTGTGTAAGAACAAAGAGATGGGAAAGATATGGTGGAGATGGAAATGGTGAGACTTGACAAATGATTGGTATGTGGGATGAAACAGAGTGAGAAGTTGAGGATAACATCAACATTACAAATCTGTACGACTAGAAAAATGGCAGTACCTATCACAGGCAAGCTTAGTGGACCAAGGAGTTTAAGGTCAAAGATAATGAATTTTGTTTTAGGACATGATAGATACTTAAAGGACATTTCTTTGGCAATATCTAGTAGGCCAATTGGTGATGACAAACTAGACCTCAGAAGAAAAACTTGGGGCTTGATCTATGGCTCTTGGGAGTCAATCAAATCAATTATATTTGCAGGTGATTGTGCACTCAATGCAGCCTCTGAAGCTGAGATATAACAAAGTATGGATCAATTCTCTGCTGCCTGTGCTAATTTTAGCCAACTAATTAACACTAAGAAAACACAAGTGCTCTATCAGCCACTATCATTCATACGTGGAACCACTGGTTACAACAAACAGGGAAGTTTTGAATGCTGTGGATAAGTTCACTTACCTTGGTAGTGTACTTTCCAGGGATTTGACAATGAGGTTGACGCAAGCATTGCCAGAGCTAGCTCAGTGGTTGGAAGGCTCCGAAGAAAAGTTTGGGAGAGAAGAGGTATTAGACTGACTACCAAACTGAAGGTCTACAGAGCCGTTGTGCTGACCTAATTGTTGTATGCCTGTGAAACATGAACAGTCTACCAGTGCCATGGCACGAAACTGAATCGCTTCCATTTGAACTGTCTTAGGAAGATTCTGAAGATCACCTGACAGGATAAGATACCAGACACTGATGTCCTTGCTTGAGCTAAACTGCCAAGCATTCAAACTGTGCTTCAGAGAGCACAACTCTGATGGGCTGGTCATGTTGTTCGAGTGCAAAATATACACTTGCCAAAAAGACTGTTTTATGGAGAACTCGCATGGGGCAGGCGATCACACGGTGGTCAGAAGAAGCCATATAAGGACACTCTCAAGGTCTCTCTCAAGAACTTTGAATTTGATTGAGGGACATGGGAGACACTGGCATAGGACCACTCAGCATAGTGTGCCCACATCAGAAAGAGTGCTGTGCTCTATGAGCAAAGCAGAATTGAGATAGCACAAAGTAAGTGTAGGACGTGCAAATTTGGAGTATCCCCCTCAGGTGTTCACACAGACTATTTGTGCCCAGTCTGTGGTAGAGCATTCCAAGCTCATATTTGTCTGTTCAGCCACAGTTGGACACATTGAAACTTGACTTTATCATGGTGATGTCATTTTGGTCCTCTTTGAGAATGAAAGACAACAGCCAGACACTGCTAAGTACTGGGGGTATGAAAAGAGGCAAAAGATAGTCTTTGCCCTCAAGGACTTACAATCTAATGGGAGAGATGACATAAAAAACCCCCACAAAACAAGATATATCCAGGTGTCAGGACCTCCAAGGCAAGACCACTCCTCTCTTTTCTTACTATTAGGAGAAACCTTGTTTTCCAGAGCTAAGGCCTAGTACGCAATATGTGCTCTGAATTTGGCATAACAAAAATCCTTTGTGCTCATCCTCTGCATGAATTCTGCTGCAGTTAAATCACAGAATTCGATCTAGCCAGTCCCAGGTGGTTCCTGAACTCAGATAAGCACCTGCATGAACCACACTGTGGTCATGAAGCCCTACTATGCATAAACTTTTTTGCCACTAGGCAAATTTGCCTCATTGCTTTGGTTACACCTCACTGTCTGGTTCTTTGTCTATCCACAACTGTATGTATCAAGGCTTAGCCTCAAAGCCGTGGGTCTCCTCAGTCTTAGAGGAGGCCCTGGAACACGTTTAGTTTCCCTCTTCCAATGGAATAAAGAAGGCTTTTTGCTCATAGCCTGAGAGCTTACGTTTTCAGCGTCAATAGTTGAGGTACAACCTCCATGAGCTCTTTGGTATTTTCAGAGTTAACACTTGGTGTGTAACTTCTGTGGCTCTTTGGTTATTTATTTTCAGGTGACACAGGATAAATAGGAAATAATTAGCAGAGGTGAGGTGCTGGAATTAAGAGTAGCTGGGAGAGGTTTCCAGTAAGAGATGTGATTTTGGTTGGGTCTTAAAAGGAAATCAGGGAGGTCAGGAATTGGAAGAGAGAAGGGAGAGTGTTCCAGGCATGGGGGATGACCAGAGAGATACCTGGAGTTAAAAGATGGAGCCAGGAGGCCAATGTCATTGGATCAAAGAGTACACAGTGTGGAGTGAAGTGTAAGAAGATTGGAAAGGTAGGAGGGAACTAGGTTATGAAGGTATTTGAATGCCAAAAAAAAGAACATTTTGTATTGGTTCCTTGAGGTAATAGGAAGCCTGGAGTTTAATAAGTTGGGATGGGGTGACATGGTCAGACATGAGCTTTAGGAACTTTACTTTGGTAGCTGAATGGAGAGTGGATTGGAGCAGGGAGAAACTTAAAGCATGAAGATTATTTCAAGCTATTGCAATAATCAAGGCATGAGGTGATGAGAGCCTGTACCAGAGTGGTGGCAGCATCAGAGGAGAGAAGGGAGGCAAATTCAAAAGATGTGAAGGCTTTGACAAAAACTTGGGTGTGGAGGGTTAGAGAGAGTAAGGAATCCAGGGTGATTCCTAGGTTGTGTGAAGGGGCCTGTGACCTTGTTTTCTTGAGTTGCCTTATTTTCCAGAGATGAAGCCCCCCTGAACTAACATAACAGTGATTTTTTGCAGTTGGACTTTATTAAACTCTCAGCGTGCCCTTGAAGCTAAGTCAGCTACAAACCTGGCTCCGACCAACATAACCCACAGTGATAAACTGTGTAGTTGAGACCCTTTTGGATAAGCAGAATATCTTTCCTCCATGGGGAGGAGGAGGAGATTGAGCTTCTGCCTTTCTGCTTCCTCATCCTACTGCTCCCTTTCCCTTCCCATGCCACTATCCTTTGAGAGGCAATTATTGCCTTTCTCTCATCCCATAACCCTTACATATTCAAGGCCTTGCCTGCATTGTTGGCTTCCTCTGCACTCTATACAAGAAGGGACCTAGAATGCATGTTCCTGCAATAAAATAAGTTATGACTTAAGTCTTTTGGAGTTGTGACCACTTTTGAACAGTTGTGAGCCTGAGGCATAGGGAAGAAGGTGTGGCTCTCTATAGTAACAGGGAAGAATGGAGGGCAGCTAAATGGCACAGTAGATCTGAGTGCTGGGTCTGGAGTCAGAAAGATGAGTCTAAGTTCAAATCTAGCCTCAGACACCTACAAGCTTCATGACCCTCGGCAAGTCACTTAACTTGGTTAGCCTCAGTTCCCTCATCTGTAAATGAATTGAAGAAGGAAATGGTGAAACCACTCCAGTATCTTTGCCAAGAAAACCCCAAATGGAGTCACAAAGAGCTGGATGTGACTGATCAACCAAGGATGGCAGGGTTTAGGGGGAAGAAAATGAGTTCCATTTTGGACATATTGAATTTAAAATATCTACTGGAATCCAGTTTTAGATGTCTTAAAAGGCAGTTGGAAATGCAAGATTGGAGAATATCAGAGAGATTTGGACAAGATAGGCAGATTTGAGAATCATCAGCATAGAACTTGTAATTAAATCCATGGGAACTGAGCAGATCTCCAATAATGAAGCCCATGAGAGTTGATGATGTCAATTAAGCAAGAAAAGAGAAAAAAGGCCAAGGACAAACATTACCACAGTTAGGGGTATACCCACTTTTCAGAATTTGGACATCCAGCAAAGGAAATGGAGAAGAGGTCAGATGAGTAACACCTAGGAGAACCAGGAGGAAACATTGACATGAAAACTAAGAAAGGAGAGAGTATATAGGAATATGAGAGGGTCAACACACTCAAATGCATCTGACAGGTCAATGAGAATGGAGAGTGAGAGAACATCAGAATAAACACTGGCTATTTCGGAGAGAACAGCAGAGATGAGGCCCAAAACTAGACTGCAAAGGGTAAGATAATGTATGTAAAGCACTCAATACCCCTTAAGCCTGTATAAATGTGAGTTTGGCATTCAAAGCTTGCTGAATTTTTAAAAAGAAAGTGTTGTAGTCTATCAATTTTGATTGAGGACTCAAATTTCTAGTTACCCTCTGCATCTGTTCACTCTTCATAGTGCAGTAAACTACACCCCTCTTCCCCCAGACCCCCTCTATACAATCTGGGCAAAACGCTTAAAAAACAAACTCCAGAGCCTAAGTTAGGCTTTCTTCCCTCTCCCCATCATATCCCTGGGCTTTAGTAACACAGTACTGCCCCCACTTCTTTTAGAAGCCATATATATACCTGAATCCATTTACTCCACAGCTGTTCTTTTAAAAATCCAGCTGTTACATTAATGCTCTTTTGAAAAAAATAAATGTGTGGTATTTTCCTCCCAACTCTCCCTCATACCCCAATCAGTCCTTCGAGGTAAAACTAAAAAAACCCAAAAAACCCAATATAATTGGCCACGTGGGATAACTTGTAATATACCTCATTCCGCACCGGTAGCACACCACCCCTTTCTGGAGAGGCAAAGCACATTCCTGCTCTTAAGGTAGAGTTAAAGAGGAGACTTTGCACTTACAGGAAAACACTAGAAGATTCATCGTTTTCTTTAAGAGTATGTTTTTTCATTTTTCAAAGTTCTTTCACATTTCTCTTTTGATGGTCACCAGAGCCCCCCAACAGTTTTTAAAAATGCTCATGTGCTCACTTTCGGGCTCCATTGAGCGTTCCTGGGTCTGCAGCCCGGGTCTAGTGCTTCGTTCCTCCCGCACGGCCTGCCGTGTGCGGGAAGAGAGGTGTGGGACCTCTTACTCCCACAGATGGCTTTGGAAAATAAAGGCTGTTGGGAGCCAGGCGGCGCCAAGATTCCACAGTTGTGACAACTTGCCCGCGATCAGCCAATCCCAGAGCGAAGAACACGCCTGACGCGTTCTCTAGCCCCGCCCCTCTCCTCACGTGTCTTCAGAAGCTCAGGGCGTGGATTGGCTGCAGCTGTACGGGGGAAGGGGGCGGAGCCAACGGCCGAGCTGGTCTATGTGGGCCTATTGCACCCGTGCTTCTTTATTTGCTCCTGCCGTGGTGACTCCAGTTACCAACTTCCGGTCTGCCAGGACTTTCTCCGGGGTTCGGTGAAGTTAAAGGAACAGTCGTTTATCCGTGCTGTCGTTGGCTAACTCGCGGAGTCCTTGGTTTTTTTGGGGGGGAGGGGGCGTGTTTATTGTTTGTCCCTTTCGGCTCTCCGTACCTTCGTGAATTCCAGCCGTTCTGCTCTACGTGTGGAGCACGCGGCTTGCGTGGAAGAGCCGGAGACCACGTGGGCCCGGGGAGTGACGGGAGCATCCTCGGAGCCGGGGCGCCCGGAGCCCCTGCAGCTTCCTGTGCCACCGGCACCCCATCGAGCCCCGGCGGGCGAGCGCATCCTGCTTCCGCCATGAACTACCGGGAGCAGCTCATGAGCCGGGCGGTCCCGGGGCAGTTCGATGATGCTGACTCCTCTGACAGGTGAGAGGACCCGAGCGGCGTGCGTGGGGCTGGGGTCCCATCCCCCTGCGCTCCGGGGCTCCGTCTCCTCTGCCCCGCTTCCTGCCTTGGGCCGCAGTACGTGGCCGCACGCAGACCCTCCGAGCTAAGGGTCCTGCAGACTCCCCCCTTTAAGTGTTTGGGGTCAGGAGGTGTCTTTGTCATCAGAGCCCATCATTCCAAGCCTTTCACCGAGTTGATTTTATTTCAGTTCAGTTTCTTTGAGGAGCGAACATCGTTGTCCACTTGGCCCCATCCTTGACCCTCTCTCCTCCACATCAAGCTAAAGCCATCTGCATAATCAAACGAAACAATTTCTGCTTTGGACTTGTCCAAAAGATACAGCGTGACCCAAAAGTCTTGGTGCTTTTTAAAACCGTAGGAAGACTTTGGGTGTCTATGTTTACTGATTTTTTTGTACCCTAAAGTCCATCCCCTCTTTTTCAGGAGGTAAAGTAGCATATTTCATCATAAGTTCTCTGGCATTGTTTCACTTTTTTTTTTTGGTGTGGTCCTTGTCCTATTTTTTTTTTTTACTTTTCCCTCTAAATTTATTCATTTATTTGTTTTCAATTTTTCGCAATCACTTCTGTAAGTTTTAAATTTTCTCCCCTTCCCTCCCCAAGGCAGCATGCAGTCTTATATGGGCTCTATACACATATTCTTATTAAACACATTTTCGCATTAGTCACATTGCATAAAAGAATTAAAACGAATGGGAGAAAGCATGAATGAAACTAAACAAAACCAAACATAACAAAAGAAAAAATAGTCTGTTTCAATTTGGGTTCTGACTCCATTGTTCTTTCTCTGGATGTGGGTGACATTTTGTATCAGGGGTCCTTTGGAAATGTTTTAGATCCTTGCATTGCCTTAGCTATTTTCAAAGGCTACGGTGATATTTTGTTAATATGTCCACAATTGCAGTGTTGTCGTAAACACAGTAGTGTGTACATTGATTCCAGATGTCTCAAAATACAGCATTTTGTGCCTTTTTAAAAACAACACTTAAAAAAGTTTTCAATTAACAATAAATCTTTGTTTTTGTTTTACCTATGGGGAAAAAATCCCAGAATCCTTGGGATAAATATGCATAGTGAAACAAAATAAATCCCTTTCTTGGCCATTAAATATATATCTTAATCTGCACCCGTTTGTATTTTTTGAAGTTTGTTTAGTTATTTTAAAAAATTAACTTTGATTAAGTTTTTATTTCTTTTTGTAAAAGTGTCTCTTATTATTAAATGGAAGTACAAATGCCTTGAATTTCCTAATGACTTGAGATTCACACATCTGTGGCATTTTTGTCATGTTACCTTAGATCGCATGTAACATCATCTGAAAAATTCCTGTTTTTAGTGGAAGTACAACCAGCATGGAAACAAGCCAAGAGGAGGAAGATACATCTAAAAATTCTCACCAGACTTTGAATGAAGTTGATGAAGAAATTCAGGAAGATGATTATGAAGATTATGATGATGATGATGATGATTGGGACTGGGATGATGAAGTTGGGAAAATTACTAAGGGCTCTTGTTCATCTGGAGGCAGTAACCCACAGGTATTTTATAAATGAGTTTTTGATATCTTTCTAGTATGTACCTGTTTGCTTTTAATACAAGCTTTCATATCTACTGTATTGCTCTAAAACAAGATCAGCTAACCTTTTTTTCTGCCATGGTCTACTTTGATAGTCAGGTGAAGTCTGTAGGCCCCTTTTTGGAATGTTTTGTTGCCTACAGTCATAATTGGAGGAAATGATAAAATTCAGCTAAAAGGTTAGTGAAAATAAAGATGTAATTTTTTTCCCATTCAGATTCACTGACCCTCTGAAATATAGATTCTGCTTTAGAACTTAATACCTAGAAAAGATCAACTAGAATGATCTTTTCTTCTTGCTAATTCATTTTTCTCTATCTCTATATTTTGTTTTTAACATTTCATTCATTTCCAAATATAGCCTTCCCTTGATACAAAGAAGAAAATGGGAAAAAAACCAATTCATCAAAGCCAACTCATTCACAGTGTATGACAGAATATGCAAGCTTTCATACCTGCCTTTCTCAACTGTTCAGTTTTTATTCTGGTTTTTGAAAGGTGAGGTGATAATGCACCTTGGGTCATACATCTAGAACCGGAAGGGACCCAAGAGCCCATCTCTTCCAGACTCCTTGTTGTATGGGAGTTGTATGGGAGATGAAGACTAGCAGTAAATCTAGAGGTGGAATTGGAAGTTGGAGAGCCCAACCCAATGTTTTTGCTATTGGACCACACTGCCTCCATAGGGGACTGCATGTACTTATTTTGTGTAAATTAAAATCTAACATTTATGGATCTATAAAAGAAGAACTTAACAAATAATCTAAAACTACACCTTATTTGCAGAGGTAGAGAACTATAATTGAATGTTTTTCTTTTTTTTCTTTTATTCTTTGTGACAAGATTCGGCCTTTTGGTAATTGGGGAGAGACATTTGGAAATCAAGACGTAAAAAAAGTATAAAGAAAAATTAAAAATAAGATTTTTATAACACTAGGGAAAAATAATCTTACCTATGCATTGTGGTATAATGGAAAGAGGTCAGAACTTGAAATCTAGAGAGACTTGAGTTAGAATGCTGCTTCTGTGACCATAGGCAAAACCTGTCTCTGAACCTTAGTTTTATCAACTGTGAAATGGAAGTAATTCCTGTAGTGCATACCTTATAACATTGTTAGGAACATGCGTGCCCACACATACACACACACACACGCTTTTAATAATCTTAAAAGTGCTATGTAAGTGTCAGTTATAAAAATAACTTGGGTCAAGCAGAGTTGAGTATTTAACTAGGATGATTTATTATTATACTTTTGGTTACAGTTTATAAGTTTGTGTTTATATTTGTTAATTGTAGAAATTTCAGGCCAAAAAACTCTCCTTTTTATCTTTATTTTCTGTTTATTTGTGATTTATATATTCCATGTAATGTTTTTTTTCTCTTCAGGATATTCTTTTCTTCAATTTTTATTGGATACCTAGTAAGTGCTTACTGTGTAAGCATTGAGGAAGCAAAGGAAGGTGAAATGGTTCCTTTGCTCTAGGAGATCACATTTCAGTGGCTGAGACATATCCCCACCAGTCTACATAATATGTAACGTTTCCCTGTATGGAACATTGTTTCATTTCATTTTTATTAAGTGCTTTTTGTGTTCTGGGTACTGGGGAGAAACAAAGGAAGGAAAAAGCAGTCCCTGTGCTCTCAGAGCTTATATTTTAATGACTAAGACATTATAAATAACTTAGGTCCATACAACATCTGTCCAGAGTAGATGGGAGGCAGTCTGACTAAGTAGGACACTAGCATCTATCTGGTAGAGAAAGACCTCTTGCAGAAGAAGAGATTTGAGTTGAGTTGAGTCTTGAAGGAAAAACCAGGGAAGTTAAGAGGTGAGGTGAGGTAGGATGGGGGTGGAGGCCAGTACAGTGGCACAGAGATGAGAGTGGAAGTGCAAGTGGGCCAGCGTTTCTGAGTCATTGAGTATGTGGAGTGGGGTAAAGTACAGGAAAAAGGCAGGTTAAGAAGGGCTTTAGATGCCAAAGAGTTTGTTATTGGATCCTGTAAGCAATAGGGAGCCATTGGAGCTCATGGAGCAGGGGGATCAGCATGATCACATCTGTGCTCTAGAAGGATCACCTTGGCAGCTGAATGGAGGCTGGATTGGGGTGGGAAGAGACTTGAAGCAGAGAGGCGTTAAAAAAGATATAGCAGAGGTATGGGAGAGGAGATGAACGCCTGAATTAGGGTTATAATTGTGAGTGGAGAGAATGAGACATTTGAGAGATTTTGAAGGTAGAAATGACCAGATTTGGCAACAGATTATGTTGCAGAGGGATGCAAAAGTAGAGTCAAAGATGAAACCAAGGTTGTAATTGAGAGCATGGTGGTACCCTTAAGAGTAATGGGAGTGTGGAAGGGGTATTTCTGAGGAGGGAGGGAAGAAAAGGCTAATATTTTCTCTTTTGACCATGTTGACATTAAGATAACTACAGGACATCAAGTTCCAAATGTCCAAGATCCAATCAGTGATGAGGGTCTGTAGCTTGTGAGAGAGGCTAGAGCTGGACATATGTGTATTGAGGAATCATCTGCATAGAGATAGTTAAACATGTGAGAGCTGATACGTCACCAAGGGTGGTAACAGAGCAAAAAGAAAAAGCATACCAGTGATTGAGCCTTGGAATGAAGGTCATCTGCAATTAGTGGGCATGACTTAGGTAAAGAACCAGCAGAGGAGCCACATAATAAAGAGAACCATGAGAGAGCAATCATAGGCATCTGGAAGGGAGAGAGAATCTAGGAGATCATCAACAGTGTCAGGTGCTACAGAAAGATCAAGAAGAATGAAATTTGAGAAGATTTACCCTTATGAGCTCAGTGGCAGTGTTAAAGAGGGCAGCTTCAGTTGAATGATGACAAAATAGCCAGCAGTTATATAGCTTTAAAGTTTGCAAAGTGCTTGACATAGAGTGTCTTATTTAATCCTCACAATAACACTGTGAGTTAGATTGTTACTCTCATCCTATGGACCAGGTTATGAATGGCTTTGGGAGCCAAATTGAGGTTTTTATATTTGATATACAGTATCAAATACAGTATACAATGTGTCTAAAAGAGAGAGAAGATAGAAGGTATCTGAAAGAAGCAATAATACCAAAGACATGGAAAAATCTCAGATCTTGTTAATACTGGGAAAAGTAACCAAGGAAAGATAGTTAGCTACAGTCCTACATTCCTACACTCTCATCTAAGGAAAATCTTTGAGAGTTTTATATAAATAAATATATGGGCATACACATGCATATGTATGTACACACATAAATTAAGGGCTTCTTTCATGAAGGTATTATTAGTAAACAAAGGAAGCATTTTCAAAAAATGATCAACATCGGACCACGTCTTTACCATTTCACAGTTAACTAAAATGTAAAGACTATATGAGCCCGCTGTGCTAATTGTAAATTATGAAAAAGCATTTGATTTGGTAGAACACATATGCCATTGTATGATCTCTTCTATAGAAAAATGTCTCTTAGTCATACATTGTGATTCAGGATTCCTTGGAAGATGTAAGAACAGTAGTAACTGTTCAATGACAAGAAATGTTAGTTGAAGCATAAAACAGTGAGATGTATTCTTATCAAAGATTCCCCACTGATGATGGGAAGAGATAAAAGTGCAGTGCCCATCCATTGATGGTGAGATGTTCTAGATGAGCTTGTTTGCAGATGGCATTGGGCTGACTGCATCTTCCCTCAGGGTATTGCAGAGCCTCTTCAAAGAGATCTGTAATCACTCAAAGGAGTTTGACTGTTCCATACATATAGGAAAGACTAAGTTGATGAAGAATGTCCTTTTGAAGAATGAATGAAGAGTGCTCAGAATGAAGAATGCTCATATTTCAACAACTCTGGATGTTGTCCAACTGCGTGTAAATAATCTGACAGTGGGTGAACTGGAATCAGATTTGAAAAGGAGGGGAAGAGAGGACTAGATGACTTTGAGGGAATTGCAAACTTTTTTAGTGACCTCAAGCTTCATATGAAAGCAACGATATCATTTTTGATATTTGTATTTTACTGGTGTTGCTATACAGCAGCAGTGCGTTGTGGAACAACATCACTATCTCCAAAGAACTAAAGATGAGTGAATATTAGAGAGTGATGGGATGCTGATAAATAGGCAGTAGTAACTCCAAAGAGGAACAAAGGTAGAGGGTGTCTGAGGAATTGTAAGGTAAGAAAATGAGATGGATTGGCCACAAGGTGAAAGCAAGAGATAAATAGGTGTACAATCAAAGTGCTTAACTGGTATTGATGATGTTGAACAAAAGCAAGAAAGGCCCTTGGCATGGTAAGATAACACACTGTGGTGAACTTTTAGGTGAAGCTGGATAAGTCTTTCACAGTCATCAATAGATTGTGATCTGCATTGATGGAAGTTGCTTTTGAATTGGTGAGATCATAGATGCATTTGAGTACTTACTCTACTAGACTCTATTTAGGGAACTTTCCTCAGGAAAGATGAGATGGCAGAAAATCAGTTTTGCTTGAGAATTTCAGAAAGAATTTGCACTGAGAGAAAGTTGAAGCATTTGACATAGCCCTTAAGCTAGGTGGCATTGTACAAAATGGTCTTTCTCAGATACACTCTGTCTAATGAATTAAGTTGATTAATTAAATTGATCCATCCTTGTCATTTGGGTAAATGCTCTTTTATAAAAGTTTAGTTCAATAAGCCCATTAAGTTAGAAAAATTTTCTAAAATTGAACTCTTAGGTCCTTCATGGTAATCAGGGACATAATGACATGGATAGCTGAAAACCTCTGATTATCTAGAACCCTCATTAGACACTAGTTTCAGCCTCCTCCTCATGCTTTAAAAATTCTTAAGAAAAGTTCACTAATGGTTGACTACTCTTTCTATACATGTGCCACAAAATGTAGGAACAAATATAGGTCTTCATAATTGAATATTCCGCTCTACTTCTGTTAAGGAGCAAGTTTTCCCCATCTCTTCTAGGCTAACCGACAGCCCAGTCACTTCAACTCTGCAAAAATGTCGACGCCAGCAGATAAGGCCTTGAGAAAATTTGAGAATAAAATTAATCTGGGTAAGTTTGTAAATGCCCCAGAGATGAATTCAAGTGATACTAACTGGTTACACGGAAGTAAGACTCACATTATAATTAAGGACAGCAGGAAAACGTTTCCCCCCTTTTCTGTTTGCTCAGATATAATAGAAATATATGTAGTTTTGAGACAATAAAGCTGCATATATTCTAGTTTGTGCATGAAAAAGTGTTTAATTTAATGGAATAATGAGGGTGTAACCTTTTGCAACCGTATTGAGAATGCAAGAATGTTTGAATGCAGTTTTTAGTATCTTTCATCCCGTTTTTCCTCAAAAATAAGGCTGATTAGCAGTATTTAATTAAACATTGCAATTACCTGTTGAACTCCTCACTGTCTCAGATGCTAACTAGAACTCTTGGATTGTTTCTATATATTTGAAAAAATGTCATGATCTTGCTTATCTCTCAGAAATAGAGTGATAGAGCTTTCTTGGGTTGTCTCTAGTCTTTCACTTTTAGCATTGAATAGAAGTTGAAGTTCTTCCTAGACACTCTGATGAGTGTTATATTGATTTATTCTTATTTATGTTTGTAGCCTGATTTGAAGCAGCATCGTTTTACCTTTTGGAGGTCTAGTGATTCATTGACTAGATATGATCATTGACTAGATAGCTTGGATTGTTTCAGATACAGGGACAAAATAGAAAAGTCAGCTGTTTTTTTTTTTTTTTCCTAAATTAAAAGTTTTTTGTGTGTGCTCATCTTTCATTTTTCTTTTAGATAAACTTAATCTTGCTGATTCTGTTATAAATAAAGTCACTGAAAAGACTAGACAAAAGGAGGCAGATATGTAAGTAGTATTTTGAGAACTTTCTGACTTATTGTCATAGATTCAAATTTTTTGAGTTTCTGAAATACTTTCCTTTTGTTAACTGAAGGGTAATCAGTCTTCCTATCTCTTCCTTCTACCCAGAATATATTGTTTAATTACAAGATAATTTTCCTATTCTTCATGTTATCTTTTCAAAATAGGCTACCCTGGGATTATGTGTAAAAATGCTGTATATAGATAGATATAGATACATATTAATCTCTTACTTTGTGTGTGTGTGTGTGTGTGTGTGTGTGTGTGTGTGTGTGTGTGTGTGTATCTATAAATAGGTAGATAGATGTCAGAATAAATCAAACTTCTATTTTGTCCAACTTGGAAGAACTATTAGCACATTCATTGTTAGGATTGTATTTGTAGTTCAGTTATGAAGGATATGACCTTACTAGCTTAAATAAATGGATCATAAATTCTTTAATGTCAGGCAAATAAAAAGGTATTTTGCTTAGAACCTAGCCCAGTATTTGTGAACATAAGTTATGTGCTTAGTTAATTTTTTAAAATTTGGATAAGACTTTGACTTAAGGCTTTCATTTGAAAAGTATTGAATAAGGGCCAAGAAATGCATACAAGCGGTGTATTCTTATGCAGTTTTTGTATATTCATAATTACATGCAATAATTATAGGTCTCAAGTTATCAGGACAAGTGTTCATCTAGTCTAACTCCATGAAAATAGCTAGCATTTAGCTTTCTAAGATTTGGAAAGCACTTTAACTGTATTCTTTCATTTTGATTCTCACACCCAATCCTGTGAGGCAGGTGATATTATCTCTACTTTACAGATAAGGAAACTGAAACTGAGAGAGGTTGAGATCTGCCCAGGGTCACACAGCTAATAAATGCTTGAGGTAGGATTTGGACTCCAAGGCAACCAGATTCCCAAGCTCAGGCTCCATCTGGCTACCTCCACAATTTCCTGTGTGATTTTGGACAAGTCATGTAAATTCCCTGGGCCTCAGTTTCTTCTTCTGTAAAATGAGGCAGCTTAGTGATAGAAACAGTTTTCTAGCTAGAAGAGTGTTAAGAATGGCCCTTTTAATTACATTTACTAATTGTTGTTTCCCTTTTTTATACTTCAGTCCTAGTTTGTTTCATATACATGCCACACATATGGATAAAGTCAGTGGGTGTGCTGTATTGGAAAGAATAGAGATTTTAGAGTCAGAAAATCTGATTTTTATTTAGTTAGTAACCATTTATTAAGGGCCATCCATGTGCCCCAGGTACTGTAAGCTCTGGGGACACCAAAGGGTATACATGGCCTCCAGCAGCTCATAATCTTAACCTGTATGACCATCACCTCTCTGGGCCTCAGTTTCTCTGTTGGTATGATGAAGTTGAATAAGATGATCTCTACAAGTCTTTTTTGCTCTAAAAGCTCCTGTTCTCTTAGGGTTAAAGACTAGAATATCTTGGCTAGGAAGAATAATTGTTATAAGAGGCTCAACCTGGATTTAGGATTATGGGTTTCTAGTGAAAGCAGGCCTTTATGTCATAAATGTTTGAATTTCACAAAGGAGATCTAGTAGACACTTGAATTTATTTTATAAATTCAGTTATTCATTAAATTACCATGACAATAATTGACATGAAGCATTTTATAGTTATGAAGGTATTTGTGCAAATTACTTTTTGGATCTGCATAATAAACTCAAAAAGTAGAAGAGGTAGCAGTGGCTGTGGGATAAGCTTTTTTTCTTTTTTCTCAGAATTCCAGCTTTTGTGGGAATATAAGATTCCATCTAGAGCTGAAAGGGACCTTAGAGACCATTTCAACCATCTTGCTTACAGGTGATGAGACCCAGGTCCCAGAGAATTTAAGTGACTTGCCCAAAGTTACATAGGTGATAAGGGATAAAGCTGGGATTAGAACTGGGGTTCTATGATTCCTTCTGTTCCTTGTAAGAGAATGATGGTGAAGGAAAGTATTAGGAGGTAACTTAAGGGAGATAGATATATACAAACTGAGCTAAGAATAAGTGAAATAGGAATTCAGTGTCATGGAAGGAGGAGAACTTAGAAATGAAACGTAAGCCTGTCCATGGATAAGGAAACTGTTTGGGTTTTTTAATGAAGCAGTGCAGTCATTTGTGCTTCCATTTTATTTATGTTTTATTTCATCAAAGTATGACTATGACATCACATGTATTGTTCACGTATCTTTTTTTGCTTTTGGTTAGGTATCGGGTTAAAGATAAGGCGGACAGAGCAACTGTGGAACAGGTACACTTTTGAAATATTTTAAATGAATATTTCTGCTATTTTCTTTTTTGAAACAAAATTTTATTGATAACTTTTTTAAAAAAAATCACTAAAAATTTCCCCAGTATGCTTCCTCCCTCCCAGAGTGCTAGGCTACTTCATATGACAAATGATATTTTTTTAAAGATGAAAATCAGTGAAACTAAACAGTATATCACAGAACTCTGAAAATATGTGCAATGTGTACCATAGTCATGTACCTCCCACCTCTGTGAAGAGGTGTCTTGGATGTTTTCTTTGCAGTCGTGCTTGTTCTTTGCAGTTTTGCAGCTTTCACTTTTGATTTTTTGTGTGTGTGGTGGTTCTTAACATTCACATTGTACTCATTGTTTTCTTGATTTTGCTTATTTCACGCTTTCCATGCTTCATCATATTCATCACAGCACAGTAATATTCCCTTATATTCATTCATGTATCATGTTTAGGCATCCAGCCGTCAATGACCGTCTGCGTTTCCAATTTATTGCTATCACCAAGAGTGTCACTGTAAATATTTTGGTGTCTTTGGGAATTTCTGCTTATGAATGACTCTTTGTGGTATGAGCCTATTAGTGGAATCCCTGGTTAGATGGTATGGACATTTTACTTACTTTGTGTGCATAATTCCAAATTGCTTTCCAAAATGGTTGTACTGATTCTCCATCAAGAGTGGCCTGGTATGCCTATCTTCTTCCAATGTTGATTCTTCCTCATCTTTTGCTAGTAATACCAATTTGCAGGGAATGGGTTGAAACCTCAGTTGTTTCGATTTGCATTTCTTTTGCTAATGATTTGAAATATTCTTTCATCTAGTTGTTAATAGGTTGTAATCTCTCTTTTGAGAACTGTTTGTTTATACCCTTTGATCATTTATATTTTAGGAAATGAGTTTTGGTTTTATGGTTTACACATACACATACTGGTGCAGTTTTAAACTCTAGTGGCTTAAAACTGCATTAAGACTTTGGGACATCCTGTATATTCACATATGTATATATGTTAAGGATTTGGTATTCAAGATACACAACGATTACTCAAAAAAAAAGATTGAAATTTTTTTTTCCTCATTTGACCACTTTTTTTCTTATCCTGGTACATTCTTTTTTTCCTAGAAGATTTCTTGTTTACATGTAATCATTTATCTTTTTATCTTTAGTGATTCTCTCTATCCTTTATTTATAAGAATGTATCTCCTACCCGTAACTGTGAAAGATATATGCTCTATTTCTCTTGATTTTTTTTTCCTTATGATATGATCCTTAATGTTAATGACATGTATCCAGTTGGAATATATTGTGGAATGTGGTGTAAGGCAGTCAACTGGGTGGCTCAGTGGATAGAGTACTGGGCCTGGAGTCAAGAAGACCTAATTTAAATGCAGCCTCAGATTCTTATTATTTGTGTGTGCAGGTCATTTAATCTCTGTAAGTCTTAATCCACTGGAGAAGAAAATAGTAAACCACTGCAGTATCTTTGCCAAGAAAACCCCCTACAGGGTCATGAGGAGGCAGAGACTAAACAATGACAGTTGATCTAAGCCTAATTTCTGCCTTCCAGTTTATCTAGTATTTTTTATCAAATAGTTCTTTAATGTTTTCTGTTTTATTGAACATTGTGTTATTGAGTTACATTGTTTCTGATTCCATCTTATTTAATCTGTTCTACTGATACTGCTCTCTGTTTGTTAACCAGTGCCAAATGGTCTTGGTGATAGCTGATTTATAATGTATTTTGAGGTCTGGAAGAGATATTCCCCCTTCTTTCTTACATCTCTTTATTAGCTCTCTTAATATTCTGTATCTTTTAATTTTCCAAATGAATTTTGTGATTATTTTATTGAGTTCTATAAAGTATCCCTTTGGTAATTTGATATAGTAGTAAAAGTGTAAATTAAATTTGGTAGTATTGTTGTTTTTATTATATTTTCACCATCTTCTACCCTTTTTCTTTCCCTCCCTTTGTCTCCATATTCATTCTCCTATAGGCCTTCTTCCTAAGAGAAAACAGGAGTCATTTTCCCTTTATTATTAACCATTGACTTGATTAGGGTACATAACATTTCCCTTTATCATCTTTTTCCTCCCTCTCTTTTTATGTATTCTCCCATTTTTCAGGTTAGTCTCACACACACACAAAATTGATTTTGGGATGGGATGGGATGTTGAGACCATAGTTTATGATGTTTCCTATAGATACCACTTTATATTTGACTTAACTTTCACCCTTGTTTTCTTGTATAATTTTGCAAAGAAATCTTTCATTGGTTTCCCTTTATCTTATTGTTTTTGTTGTTATTTCCATAACTGTCTTTATCTTCTTAGTACTTATCCCCTGGGGATATAATTAATTTCTTTACCCTAGTTGTTGTATTCTTTTCTTGTTTTTCTGTTTTCTGGGATATTTGCAAGCTAATCTAGTCTTGTTTTCTTGTAGATTATTTCAGATTCCTCTTTTTTTTATTGAACTTTTGCTGTCCACTAATGAATGTACTCAGGTTTTCTGGGTATGCCACTCTGCATTTCATCTTAAGCTCTTTTGCTCTTTGGAAGACCTTTCATTCCTTCCTGCTGTTTCTGGTTGGTACAGTGTAGTCTTGTCATATTCAAATTTCCTTTCCTTTATATTTGAAGGGTTGCTCTTGATTACTTGCAGAATTTATCATTGAAATGGTTAAATTTAATTGGAATTTTCAGCATATAATTTTTTTCTAGAGGCAGTCTATAGATTTTTTTTGATTGGTTTTGTGTTTATTGGTTTCTTTGTTCAATTGTATTTCTTGCATGATCAAGTTTTCTGACCTGTGTACTTGTGAGAGGTGTGCTTCAGTTGTCCTTAAGTATCCTGTCTTCTAAGTCAATGTAGTTTGCTTTTATAGAGGTCATATTTTCTTTTATCATTATTGCTTTTTGACTTTCTTCCTAATTACCTTTCACTTCTGTGTATTTGCTTTCTCTGTCTGTAGTGTTTTCATTTTGTTTGTTTGGTGAGGTTTGCCATGCAGATTCAGATTTTTCTATTCTTCCAATTATTTCTGTTGTGTAGATCCTAAGCTCTGCTTTTACAATTCTTGTTTTCTCTTTTAAGCAATTTGGGAATATCCCTTCTGTGTTTCCATGCTCTCTTTGGAATTCACTAGGTCCTTCTTGGTACTGGTTTATTTTCTTGTCTTGTAATATTTTTTCAGAGATGTCAGTGGTCATTTAGATGACTATCTTTGCTGCTGTTCCTATCGTTACCTTTGGTTTGTCTGCTTTTGCTCATAGTCTTTGAGCTTTCTTTCTGCTGAGATCTTTGATAATTTCTTTTTTATTTATATTCTTCTATTCTTCACTTTATGGTTCCTTCCTCTTTGGCATCAAAGCCTTCTAAGTGTTGATGCTGGACTCAGAGCTTTCTCAGCTTATTCCCACACTGGGCAATTCACATTTCACTGGCTTTGGTCTCTGGCCCAGTGACTTCTGGGGGATAGAACTTTTGCTGTTGTTTAGTTCAGTTGCAACTGACTCTTCATGACCCTGTAGATCATAGCATATGCTCCACTGCCTCCCAAAGTCTAATTCTTGTTCATTCTTTCTGTAACACTGTTTATCTATCTTATCCTCTGCCATCCCCTATTCCTTTTGCTTTCAATTTTTCCCAGAATCAGGGTCTTTTCTAGTGAATCCCATCTGCTCCCTACATGGTCAAAGTATTTAAGCTTCAGTATTTGACCTTCCAGTAAATACTCTGAAATAATATCTTTTAAGTATTGACTGTTTTGATCTTCCTATCTAAGGGACTCTCAAGTCTTCTCCATCACCACAATTCGAAAGTGTCAGATGTGCAGCACTCGGCTTTCCTTATAGTCCATCTCTCACAGCCATACTTCGCTACTGAAAAAACTGTAGCTTTGACTATACAGACCTTTTGTAGGTGAGGTGATGTCTCTATTTTTGAGTATGCTTTCCTGATTTGCCATAGCTTTCTTTCCAAGGAGCAAGCATCTTCATTTCATGGTTGCAGTTGCTGTCTGCAGTGATCTTTGAGCCTAAGAATATGAAATCTGACCCTGCTTCTATTTCATTTCTCTCTATTTGCCAGGAAGTGATGGGACCAGTTGCCAAGATCTTCACTTTTTTTTTTTTAAATATGTTAAGCTTCAAGCCAGCTTTTGCACTCTCCTCTTTCATCCTTGATAAGGCTTCTTACTTTTTCTCCACTTTTTGCCACCAGAGTGATAATCATCTGCACTCTGAGATTGTTGACATTTCTCCTTGCCACCTTAATTCAGGCTTTTGATTCATCCAGTCTGTCATTTCATGTGATGTACTCTGCATATAAATTAAGTAGATAGGATAACAATGTACAGGCTTGTCATGCTCCTTTCCCAAACCAAAACCAATCAGTTGTTCTGGGTTCAGTTCTAACTGCTACTTCTCTGCCCAAATACAAGCTTACAGGAGACAGGTAAGATGATCTGATACTTGAGGAATAGAAGTAATTCAGTTCTATTCAGTAAACATTTACTAAATGTCTACTATGTGCCAGTCACTGTACTAAGCCCTAGGGATGCAAATAAAAAAAAATTAAGATAGTATCTGCCCTCATTATAGTATAATAGGGAAAGGTAACACAAAAAAGAAAGCTGAAAACTGGGGGAGATGGGGAGCCACCAGGAGGTTCCCAGTGCAGGGGCTGTGATGATTCATGGAGTAAAAAATCCAACAGCTGCTGATTAAAAGTGAAGTTACCTGGAAACTTCAGAGCTCTTTCTAAAGGAATGCTTTGGGAGTTGTTTACTACCATACTGTAGAATCCTCCAGTCAGAGAGGAGAGGCAACTGAGGGAGCTTAAAAAGTGAATTGGCCCATTTAGTGACAGTCCTCTTTACTTTAGGCTTGGTGGATCCACATTGGTACTGGCTTCTTCCGTTCTTAAATTCTTTGGGCACAGTTGTAGTACTGACCATTGTTCTGCAGCAGATTCCAACCAGATCTGGTGGGGGAGGGGGAGTGCTAAATGAGTGGGTTAATGATTAGTCCTCTTCGCTGTAATTTTTGTTGGAATTCTGATGCTGTGGACATAGATGAAATTGTGAGGTGCTCTGATTTTATGGAAAAGTCCTCTGTCTGCCCACCTAGTTCTCCTAGTTTCCTGATAAGATATCAGCTCCTTTAATGAATGGGTAAAACTGATCTCTCTCACTGCATAAGGTGATTGACTTGCTGATTATTCTGGTCCTGACCCCTATATTATATCTAGGGAAATTTGAGGAAATAAAGGTTGTTTAAGAATTAATCTCATTTTACTTTCCCAGTATAGAAATATGGTTTATTTCAATTCTTCACTTTATGGAGTTTTAACAAAATGATATTTGAGCCTTGGTAAATCAATCTTTTTGACATCTTAATTTTCTCCATTTTTTTCTTGAAGGTGCTGGATTCCAGAACTCGAATAACTTTGTTCAAGATGTTAAGCAGAGGAGTCATATCACAGATAAATGGTTGCATCAGCACAGGAAAAGAAGTAAGCTTTGTCTTTTGAAAGTTAAATGTTTCTGTGGCCCCCTTCCTCCCTCTCCTCTCCCCCCCAAACTAAATTAACTTTGTTTTTAGGATGAAATGTTTATTTACTAAGTGGCAAAAATTGGCCTTATTGATAGGTACAAGCAGATAGACAATTACACACATGAATTATGCTCTTATACTTGCCCCAATCACTGCTCCAAAATAAGGTGCTGATTGGGTAATTGACACTTCAGAGTGTCATGTGACTCACTGTTGTCATCTGACTGACAAATACCTAAATACCTGATTCCTGCTCAAACCAGTTACTAGGGGACAGGAATTAGAATATTTCCCATAAGTGACTTTTTCTTCTCCCTTTATCAGTATATATTGAGAGGAAACAGTCATAATTTTTGTCCTTTTTTTTAAAAGGATGAAACCATTTCTCTGGGAAAGTAGCTCACAATGAACTTTTTTTGCAAGTCAACTACAGGAATGTTTATTGATGATAAAAACCTCTTTTGGATTCAACATATAAAGGAAATAAGCCACTCCAAGCATTTATGCAAGTTGAATGTTATCTAGTTGAATGGGGAGGTGGGGTGGGTATATTCCTTTTCAAAAAGTATAATATTTTACCCTATTTTAATTTCCCTCTATTTTGACTACACATATTCACCGTACATTTAGTTCCCACTATGGTACCCAGGGACAAGACAAAGTGAAGTACGCATGCCCTTGGTAAATTAAGGATAGATTTGAAAATACCGACATGGACAGAAAAGCATAGCACTTTATTGATGACTATAAAGCAGACTGTAAAGCAAATCAGCACATTTCAGGTGAGATCCACATTTTTAGCTCCTGAGTTTTCACTTAAGTTGCCACTGTTATACTGAATTTTCATGAGAGTCTAAATATTTGTTCATTCTGTTTAAGGAATGCAGTTTAAGTATTTGGATGCCCTGTCTGTGCCTAGTCCTGTACTAGGTACCATGGGACATGAGAAACAAGTATGGAACCTGGCCCTTACTGTCAAGAAACTTAATCTTCTGTTCAGGAGAAAAATGTAGATTTATGGAACAAAGAACAAAATATGCCATGCATAATTAAATTCTAAACCTTATTTAATGACACTGTTTGGGATGGGTAGTGAGTACTTTGTATGGTCAAGAAGAGATAAGTCTCAGAAATAGAAATATTCTTATTTCTCTTTAAGGTAATCTCTATACTGATGCCAATCCTGTTCCTGCTCATCTCTAGGATCTTGTTCCCCCCTTGTTTTCCTCCTTTGTCAAAGACTTTTCATTCTAAATATATTTTCCTACAATTGTTCATCTCTCTCTCCATTTGCTTCTTTCCATTTATAGACCTATTCAGGTCTTCCTAACCCTAAAAAAAAAAAAGCCCTTCCCTTCTATCCCATCCAGATATTTCCTCTCCTTTACTGGCTAACTCCTTTAAAACTTGTTTTCACCTAGTACATCTATACTATCCAATCTCTCCACACCCCTTTGCAAACTGTCTTCCACTTTTAGCACTCCTGTGTTTTTGTTGTTTGCTTATTTTTTTTTATGCTGAACTTAACACTGAGTAAGATGAGGATTTCCCTGTAGAAAGCAGAAGATTATGCATGATTCTATAAATCTCTATTATGAACAGCGTTCAAGTATATAATAAATTCAACATTTTATTTTCAACGTTTTCCTGCCTATGTGTGTTTCCTACAGATCTTCATTCTACTCTTTTTCTGTGCATTTCTTTAAATTCTTCAATGAGCTTCATGCTTCTTTTTCTTTCTTTTTTTATTTTGTTAACTTTGATCTCTCTTCTTTCTCCTTCTCCCAGTCAAAATGAGAACAAAACTTTTGTACCTGATATGCAGAGTTGAACATAACAAACACCTATATTGGCCATGTTTAAAAATGTGTCCAGTTCTGTCCCTTGAATTTAAAACTTTGCTGTCATGATGTAGGTGACCACTGGACCTTTGGAACTGGTTAGTCATTGCATTGATTGGAGTTGTCTTTCAAAGTTGTTTTTCTTTTTAATGTTATTTTTATTGTATAAATAGTTCTCCAGGTTTTTGTTCATATTACTCTGCATTGTTTTGTACAAACCTTCCTGGGTTTGTCTGAAATCAGTCACTTTTGTCATTTCTTATGGTACCATGCTATACATTCATATACCTTAATTTGTTCTGCCTTTTCCCAGTCATTGGGCTTACTTTCTAGTTCTTTGCTATGAGCTGCTACATATATTTTTTAACATAATGAGTCCTTTGACTTTTCCTTTGATTTCTTTGAGGAATAGGCCTGGTGATGGTATCACTTGATCAAAGGCTTTGCACAACTGAGTGATTTTTTTTTTTTTTTGAGTATAGCTCCACATTTCTTCCTAGAATGGGTAGACCATTAATATATTGATATGCCTTTTTTTACCTTAGTCCCTCCAAAAATTCTAATTTTTCTCATCTTTCTCTAACCTCATGAGTAAGAGGTAGAACCTCAGATTTGTTTTAATGTACAGTTTTTAAAATCGAGATTTAGAGCAATTTTTATATAACTTTTCATAATTTCTTCCTGTGAGAATTGCCTGTTTATATCTTTTGACCATTTACCTATTGTGGAATGGATGTCATTCTTATAGATTTGGATCCGTTTTTTGTATCTTGGATATTAGATCTTTATCAGAAAAATTTGGTGCAAAGATTTTTTTTTCCAGTTGACTTTGCATTCTGATTTTAATTGCATTGATTTTGTTTGTACAAAAACTTGTATATAATCAAAATTGCCCATTTTATCTTTTGTGATCCTTCCCATATACTGGTTATGAATTTTCACCTATCTGCAATTGGGGAAAGTATTTCCTTCTCTAATTTGTTTATAAAATGACCTTTTATATCTAGGTCAGGTACCATTTGATACGTAGAGCGTGAGATGTTGGTTTAAACTCATTTTCTGCTGGGCGGCTTTCCAGTTTTTCCAGCGGTTCTTGTCTGGTTGTGAATCTGTTACTTTTTTCTTCTCCTGTCCTTTTCTCTTTTCTCTGTTCCTAGAGCTATCACCTAGGATAGTCCTTCATTACTGCCTTCCTGGATTATTGCAGTATTTTCTTGGCAGTTGTTTACATTTCTGCTCTTTACTCTTTCTAATCCGTACCTCTTGCTCCAAGAGTAATCTTTCTTGGGTACCAATTAGTTGTCACTCCTCTGCTCAGTTTTCAGTAGCTCCTTATTGCTCACCAAATAAAATCTCAACTGCTTTGCTTGGCCTTTAAGGCCCTTCCCTCTCACATTACCAACCAAACTGAGTTTCTGTCCGTCTTTTGATTGTGCCTTATGTTTTCTCAGTACTTTCCCTTTGCTTCTGTTGTTTCCTATGATAGAAATGCTCTTCTTTCTCCCTCTTTGCCTGCCGAATTCCTCTGCATTTTTAAAAATATAAATCATTATCATCTCCTCCGTAAACCTCCTGTAATAGTCCTTGTTGATAATGACCACCAGCTTTGGCCTTCACTTTGTTTTTACATTGAATTCATTTATGTAATAGTTTTATTATCTGATTTGTATTTTTTTTCATGAAGTCAGGGCCTTTTCTTAACCTCAAATAATATTTCTCCTGAGATCTCCAGCACAATGCGCTGCACAACTAGATGCCTAATTTTAGAATGAATAAATTTAAATGTCTTTTTATCATATAATCCAATTTAAATGTCAGTAGATACAATAATGCATGTTAGTTTTTGAATGGTACAGTTTATATTTGCATATTGAATTTCTACACCATATTTCAAAAGAGTTCATTATTTTTCATCTTTGAGAGCAGATTATTTGCAAAACAGTTAAGTGTTCTGCAGTTATTTCACACAGAATCTCAATCATGTATGTTTTGCTTTGGATTACATTAGGCTAATGTATATCATGCCAGCACAACAGATGGAGAGAACAGAGCAATCAAGATTTATAAAACTTCAATTTTGGTGTTCAAGGATAGGGATAAGTATGTAAGTGGGGAATTCAGGTGAGTTTTAATTACAATTTGTTTCATTTTGGTTGTGTACATCATATTGGACTATGCCTATAAATTTTAAGATGGAACTGTATTGAGTTACTTATATTTTTCAGGTTTCGTCATGGCTATTGTAAAGGAAACCCCAGAAAAATGGTGCAAACATGGGCAGAAAAGGAAATGAGGAATTTAATAAGGTTAACAATTTTATTTCTTGTGCTTATCACTTGTGAATATCTCTGTATTATAGCCCATATGTGGGAATCTGCCCATACCTTTTTAGGAATGAGCATTTTGACCCAGATACAGAGAATATTTCAGGACTATTAAGGAAAATTAGATTCATCGACTGTGCTTTATAAAGTAATCTTTGACTAAATAGGAAGTAATGTTGCTTTCTCTCAAACTTTCTCTCAGACTTTGAAAGCCATCAGTAAAGGTTTCACAGTCTAAATGTGTCAAATGCTTTCTAATGAATTTAATTTAATTTGCTTGTCAGAACTCCACATTTCTATTACCTCATTTGAGGTCTGTTGGTATTTGGGTTTGTAGACTTAGCAACAAGAGACTTGGTGAGAGACAACTTTCTTTATTATCCATGGCAGTGAAGAGGAGCATTAGCATGGATGATTAAAAACTTGGATAAAGTCAAACTTCAGCCCCAATTCAGCCAAAAGAGAAGAGAATCTGTTTGTCTTTTTTTTTTCCTTCAGTATAGACTGGTCTATCGGGTTCTTTTGTCTAACAGTTGGCCTCACTTTAGGTGATTGCTACCAGGTGAGACTGGTACCTGATGTAGATGGTGTTTACCTAGTGTTCTGCTGTTCTTGGCAACTTAAGATTTTAGTCCTAATGAAAGCTTTCACTTATGCTTACATTAAAAATAAATGTGTAATTATAAACATCTGGATAGAAACTAAATCACTATACTTTCTATGATTCTGAGATCATAGAGTTATTAGAGCTGGAAGGAGTCTCAAAAGTCATCTCATACCCTTTTCTCATTAGATGAAGACACTGAGACCCAAAAAAGTTAGGTGACTTGTTTGAGGTCACACAGCTAGTTAAGTAGCAGAGCTGGAGTTTTTACCCAGGTCCCCTGACAAAATCCATGTTCTTTCCACATAATCATTAAGAAGTAGCAATGCATAGTTGATAAGAGTGCTGAGACTTAAAGTCAGGAAGTCCTAGATTCACATCTTGCCTCTGGCACTTAAGCTTTATGACCACGGACTTGCTTGACCTCTCAGATCCTCACCTGTAGTGGCCACCTTACAGGGTTGCTGTGAGTCTCAAGGGAGAAATTATCATTAGAGAGAGATTTGGGAAAAGTTGGCCCTAAGATTATAAACCTGGGTGACTAAAAGAAATTAGGAGTAACCATTGTTTTTGAGGGGGTAAGGACAAGAAGTCCTGTCTTAAACCTGTGAGGTTTGACATACTTAAGGGGAGGTCCAGGTAGTGATGTCCAGCAGGCAACTGAAGTTACTAGAATCAAGTTCAGGAAGAAATGAGTGCCAGGGATATGTAAAATTTGGAGCCATCTGCGTAGAGATAATTAAAACCATGAGGGCTGATGAAATCACCCAGAGAAAGCAAAGAAGCAGGGCCATGGTGGAGTGCCAAGGTAGATTGAGAAGGATCAAGCAAGCAGGGGAAAGTAGAAATCAGGGAAGAACACTGTCCCAAAAACTCACGGAAGAGAGGTTATCCAGACAGTCCAAAGTGTAGAGTGCTACAGAGCAATCAAAGAAAATGAAGACTTGGAAAAAGCCATAAGATTTGGCAATAAGAGATCATTAACCTAATCAGTGATCTTAAGTTTCTAATTTAAAAGTAATTTTTGAACATTCTTTTACTGAGTTATTAATTTTTGAGATTTTTGTACTTATATGATATTTTCTTTCAAATCTGTTTAAGCTAAGGGTTCTTAACCTGGGGTTCATGAATTTTAAAAATATATATATTTATAACTGTATTCCAATATAATTGGTTTCTTTTATAGTCCTATGTATTTTATTTTATGTATTTTTATAACACTGTGCTCAGAAGGGATCCATAGGTTTCATTAGATAGCCATTGGAGTCCATGACATGAAAAAAGGATTAAGAATCCCTTCATAATAGTATAATATAGTATAGAATAATTGTATAGTAGCAAAATTAAGTTTGTTTTTAAGAGATCAGTGACTGAAAGAGCAGTTTGTACAGTGATGGGGTTGGAAGCCTGGTTGCAGGGAGTTTTTAAAAAGTGATGGTGAGAAAATAAAGCTATGGAAAGTTCTTCCCCAACTTGAATTGGATGTCAGAGAGAGGTAAGATACAGAGTGATAACTTGAGAGTTTAGGATCAGATGAAAGTTTTTCTTTTTGGTTTTTTGTTTTTGTTTTTTTAAGAATTTGGGATGATCTGGGCATGTTTAGAAGCAACAGGAAGGATCTAGTGTATAAGGAGTGATGGGAAACTAAGGAGAAAATGGATTATTGTAGGGGCAGACTGCTGGAGGAGGTGAGAGGGGATAGAATAAAGGATACAAGTAGAAGGACTGACTGGCTTTTGAATGGAAAAGGGCCACCTCTTCCTCTCCAAGACTGGTGCAAATGAGCTAAATGAGAATAATTATGAGATGTAAAGTACAGAATTGGGAAGAAGAGTAAGTTTGAGATTTCAGATTTTTTTTAAGTAAAGAATGTGGCAAATCCATTTATTGAGAGGGAGGAAAGTGGGAAGAAAACAAGAGTTATAGGGGCATAAGGAGAGGAGAGGTTTGGAATTGATGGTGAGGGGAATTTGATAGTTCATCATGGAAAAGTAAGTGTATAATTCTCTTTGATTCTGAATGGGGAAAACATTCTTTTTCTTAAAGGATCTGTTGTGTAATTCTTTATTGCTTGCTTTCTTTTATATAATAACCAATGTTTGTTCAGTAAAACAGTCTAAAATTCAAACAGATGCCATACATTACTTGAGGCATGACTCTTGGTTGGGCTGCCATCATAGTAGTTTGACAACTAAGTTGAAAAACCAAACCAACTTTACATAATACTACACTTCCATTTTTATATACAGTATGGTGGCTATTGGAATCATATAACATTGGATCCTCTTGTCTCAAGGGTGAAATCAGCCTTTGTTGGTGTCTTGTTGGTCCATAATATTTGACTGTAAGATTATTCTAAAATCTTCTGTTCTCTAGATAGTGTTTATTCACTAGATACAAATCCTACCATTTGTAGGAACATTTCCCCAAACTTGGAAAACTAAATATACTGATTCCAATCATATCTAATATAATTTGGGATGATAGCTGGGAGAGGAAGTGGGCTGTGGTGGAAAACTTACTGTAAGTATAATCAGGAGGATCTAGGCTCAAATAAAACTAAAAGACATTGACCTTGAGCTTCTTTTCACCATAGAGCCCTTCCCTATACTATAGCTCAAAACCTCTTGGCATTATTCCTCATTCTTTCTTCATTTATTCTGTTCTCTGGTGAAGAGATGATCTTTCCCTCACTAGAACAAACCCTTGATTCCTTTCCTTCATCTCTTCCATTAGAAGATCCCCACAATCAAAACAGTTCCTGTTACAAACAACCCAGATCAGCGAGTGCTTGGCCCCAGTTTCTGCAGACCTTTTTATCTTTCTTTGCTAACTTGGAAATCTGGCTCCCTGCCTATTGGGCGCTTCAAACTTCAAAGCATCTTAAACTCAGCATGTTCAAAACATACTTCATTTCTTTTCTTCTTCAACTTACCCTTCTTCCTAAACTCCCTGTTTATGTTGAAGGCACTGACATCCTTTTAGTGATTTGGGATTGAAACCTGAGACTCATTCTCCACCCTTTTAGTCTCCCTTACCCCATTGTGTCCAGTTTATTGCCACATCTTACCAGTTCTGTCTCAGCATCTCTCAGTTCATTCCTTCTCTTCACTCAACACAGCTACTGCCCTAGTACAGACCTTTATCTCCTCTTGCCTGAACTATTGCGTTAGCCTAACTGGTCTCACCACAGCCAGTCTTTCCCCTCCACACAGTGGGCAACGTGATCTACGTGTGCCACAGCATAGGCCTGGCTGTGTCAATCTGTTTGAAAGGCACACCCTACTCCCTACTCCATTGCCTCCAAGATCCAACACAAACTCCTCTTTGGCATTTACCATTCTTCACCATCTGGTGCCTGCCTTCTGTCCCAGACTCCTCTCACTTCATGTCTGGCCAACCTGGCTTACTTGCTGTGCCTTGCATGAGACACACTATTTCCTGTTCTGTCTAAATGCATTTGCTTAGACTGCCTCCTGTGCCTGCAAAGGACTCAGCATCACTTCATAGAATTCCTTGAGGTCCATCTCCAACATGAAACCCTCCACTGATTTCTATGCTTTCTTCTCCCATTATACTTTGCAAAATTACTTTATATTAACTTTGTATACATTTTGAATGTATTATAGGAAGAGGTTGTTCTCTTTCATCCCTGTTTCCTTGCACTTCCCTCCCAGACGTCTGGCAGGACCAGTTTAATTTTTGGACTTTGTTTCCCCAGTTCCTGTCAGTGCCAGGTTTAGTCATTCCCATTTCTGACACTACTAATATGAACATGGCTAAGTCATTTACCTCTCCATGTTTGTAAAATGGGGATAAAAATAATCTGAATAGTACTTAATGCATAGGCTTGTGGGTTATCTTAAGGATCAAATGAGAAAGTATGTAAACACTTTGCAAATGTGTTATACAAGTCAACTGTTATTATTATTATTAGCTACTGATAGTGTTTCTCTGTAAGTAAGCAAATAACTCATTTTTTGGCCAGCTAACCCATGTGTAGTTTATTTACTGTATTTTAAAATTTTCAGCTTTGTATTCTTTGATCTGTTATAATGTTACAGACTAAACACAGCAAAGATACCTTGCCCAGAACCTATCATGCTAAAACACCATGTTCTTGTCATGAGCTTCATTGGTAAAGATGACATGTAAGTATACTCAAAACCTGCATTTATGTATTCCAGACATTTCAAAAAACACTTAATTTCCTAGTTTAAAGGTACTTGTTGTCATTTTTGTGTTTGAATGGTATTGTGTTCTTTTAAATCTCTTTAAAATGAGATTTCTTCACCTAGGGGGTTCTTCACCTAGCATATGTGTCCTTCTTAAAAATATTTCGGCAACTGTTTTTCAGTGTTATTGTATGTTTTTTTAAAATCTATTATGCATTTAAAACCATTATTCTGAGACTGGGTCCTTAGGATTCAGTAGATTGCTAGTAAGGTCTATGACACATAGAGTTGAGACCCTCTCCTTTAAGTTATGAATTTAGGAATTACTCCATGGTAACAAAAGGTAATCCTGTCTTTAAAAATGCGACTTATACTAAGTATTGTGAATATAACTCCTGTTGGAGGAAGCAATTTATTTTTTTGAGCAAGTTGTAGTTATTAGAAGGTGAATTCTTATGGTAGAGAAGAATTGCTGAAATAGTGTCATTGATCTGTGATGGTGTCTTATGTCATTTGTTTTTAATTGAGGCCTGCTCCACTTTTGAAAAATGCCCAGTTATCAGAATCCAAGGCTCGGGAGTTATATCTTCAAGTTATCCAATACATGAGGAGAATGTATCAAGATGCCAGGCTTGTCCATGCAGATCTCAGTGAATTTAACATGCTGTAAGTTCTGTCCCTTATACTATTGTGACTTAATGCTTTATTTCTGGAGGTGGTCTCTTGTAATATATGAAGCTTGGAAGTCTCATTCATTTTTCAAGCTTCAGGCTGACATTAGGCTGTTGGGAATACCTTATTAATTCACTTCAATCAGACAAATTTAAAACTTATTATCACTCAGTAAACATTCATTAAGCATCTATTATATACAGAGCACTGGAGACACAGATGCAAAGAAGTAAAATCATTCCTTGCTAGAAGATTACATTATAATGGGAGAAATAACCACATATACAAGTATATACAGAATACATACAGCATAATTAAATACAAACTGAGGAGGGCACTCACAGATGGGATTCAAGCAAGGCTTCACATAAAGGATAGTGTTTGAGTGGTGTATTAAAGGGAGGGAATCTCCGAGGTCAAGTTGAGGAAGGGCGTACTTTCTAGGCCTGAAGAATAGCCAGTAAAAAAGCATGGTGGGCAATAGAGTGACATTTTTGAGAAACAGAGAAAGCCTATTTGAATTACAGTGTGGGTGAGGGAATAAGGGACACTGAAGCTAGAAAGATAGGTAAGGGCCTCATTTTAAAGGTTTTTAGAAACTAAATTGAATTTACATTTTGTCCCAAAGGCAAAGGCAAGTTACTAGAATGGAATTAGGAAAGTAATATGGTTAGATTTATGCTAAGGAAAATCACTTTGACAGTGGTGTGGTGCTGAGATGTCAAAACTTGCTGGCTGCAAGCAGCAGGTGAACCAGACTGTAATGTCATTGGGAAATTTCTATTGAATTTGGCACACCTCATGTGGAAGATGGACTGGAATGGGCAGAGAGAATACTTGGGTGGTTCTTACGGTAGTCCAGGCAAGAGGTGTTAAAAGGCCTGAACTAAGGTCTTGACTGTATAAGAAAGAAGAAAGGGGAATGGATTTGAGGGATGCTGTGAGGTAGAAATTGCAACACATACCACCTGATGGATAAGGCTGTAAACCTTGGAGAAGAGAAGAGGCTTAGGGGAAAGATTAATGAGTTGTGTTTTGGAACATCTTGAGTTTGAGATCCCTGGAATTTCTGGTTTGAAGTGGCCAGTAGACAGTGACATAGAACTGCAACTCCAGAGAGCCTTTGACTGAAGACTGGAAATATGTAGGTGTAGGAGTCATCTGCATATAATGATTAAACCAGAGTAGATGATAAGGTTACCTAGAGAAAATGGAATGAGAGAAACGAAAAGGCCCTAGGACAGAGTCTTGGAGAATACTCACAGTCAGATAATTTGATATGGATGATGAACTATTAGAAGAGACAGAAAAGGAGATATCAGAAGGAGAAACAGAAGAGAGTGTCATTAAAATCTCAGAAGACAGTATCCAAGAGTCAAGTGATCAGCAGTGAGGTCAAGAAGGATGTGGACAGAGAAGACTATCAGAGTTGTCTATTAAGAAATTATTATTAATTTTGGAAAGAATAGTTTCAGTTGAATGAGGTCTAAGACAGTTTGCAAAGGGTTGAAAGGTGATTGTGAGAGGAAAGGAGATAGGAGCAGTGAGTATAGACCACTTTTTCTGAGTTTGGCTGAGAGGAGAGCTGCAGGATTATACTTGAGTGGGAATGGTAGGGTCCAGTGAAGTGGTGGGGGCTTTTTTTTTTTTTTTTTGTCTCAGGGAAGAGGCAGCTTGCCAAAGCTTTTGAGCAGGTGAGTGATGTCCTATGCCATAGAAAAGTTTCTGGCAGTTTTATGGAAGATGTCCTACAGAAGGGAGAGATTGCAATCAATTGGGACTATTGCAGTAGATCAGAGAAGAGCTGAGAAAAGTCCAGTTAGATTGGTAATGTTGGTGTGAGTGAAGAGGAGTGTGGATGTAAGAGCTACTGTGGAAGTAGAATTGACAGGTCTTGGAAATTGAGAGCATATGGGAGGTGATAGAGAAGAGGGATGGTTGAGCCTCGGATGACTTCAAACCTGGGTGAACTTCATTGTTATGTTCTCAGATAAAGCAAAGTTTGAAGGACTGAGTTTGGGAGAGAAGATGTTTGCTTTGGGGCATGTATTTGAACTTCTGATTGGACATCTCTATAGCGATGTCAAGAGAACAGTTGACAGTGTGGATCTGAAGTTTAGAAGACAGATTACGGATAGATTTATAGATTTGTGAATCATCATGCTAAACAGCAGTTTAGTATCAAGAAGGATACAGAGACAAAGTAGTAGCTAGAAAAATGGTGCTATTGCTTCCCATGTTTCTATTTCCTTTGATCCTTAAGGTACCGAAATGGAGATGTATACATCATTGATGTGTCCCAGTCTGTGGAGCACGATCACCCACATGCCTTGGAATTTCTGAGGAAAGACTGTGCCAATGTCAGTGGTAAGTTGAAATCGGAATTTTCTATTTTCTTTTTTTTTAAATTAATTTTTAGTTTTCAACATTCATTTCCACAAGATTTTGAGTTTCAAATTTTCTCCCCATCTCTCCCCTCTCCCACCCCAAAACACTGGTGCATTCTGATTACCCCTTCCCTCAATCTTCCCTCCCTTCTGTCACACCCCTCCCTTCTCTTATCCCCATCTTCTCTCTTTTTTTGTAGGACAAGATAGATTTCTATACATCATTACCTGTATTTCTTATTTCCCAGTTGCATGCAAAAACAATTCTCAACATTTCATTTCTTAAACTTTGAGTTCCAACTTCTCTCCCTTCCTCCCTCCCCACCCATCCCCACTAAGAAGGCAAGCAATTCAATATAGGCTATATATGTGTAGTTTTGCTGTAGACTTCCATAGGAGTCATGTTGTGAAGACTACCTATATTTCCCTCCATTGTATCCTGGCCCCTATTTATTCTATTCTTTATTTAGACCTTGTCCCTCCTCTAAAGTGTTTACTTCTAATTTCTCCCTCCTTCCATTTGCCCTCCCTTCTATCATCCCCCAACCTCACTTCTCCCCTACTTTCCTGTAGTGTAAGATGGATTTTCATACCAAATTGAGTGTACATGTTATTCCCTCCTTAAGTCAAATATGAGAGTAAGCTTTACTTTTTCCCACTCCCCTTCCCTTTTTCCCCTCCATTGATAAAGCTTTTTCTTGCCTCTTTTATGAGAGATAATTTGCCCCATTCCATTTTTCTCTTTCTCCTTCCAATATATTCCTCTCTTACTGCTTAATTTTATTTTTTTAGATATCATCCCTTCCCAACCTACCCTGTGCCCTCTGTCTATATATATATGTGTATAATCTCTCCAACTACCCAAATACTGAGAAAAGTCTCAAGAGTTACAAATATTATCTTTCCATATAGGAATGTAAACAGTTCAACTTTAGTGAGTCCCTTATGATTTCTCTTTCCTGTTTACTTTTTAATGCTTCTCTTGATTCTTGTGTTTGAAAGTCAGATTTTCTTTTCAGCTCTGGTCTTTTCTGAGCTAGAAATCTTTCACTCTGTTGTTTTGTGGCTTCTGCTGCTCTAGAATTTGTTTCGAGTCATTTTTTATAGGTATTTTATGGGCTGTGGGGGAAGAACAACTGCACGTCGTCCTTCTACTCCACCATCTTGGCTCCATCCATGGAATTTTCTGTTTTCTTGACTCTCCTTTGGAAAGTTTAGTTACCCCATGTAAGCGCTAGAGTAGAGGAAAAAAAATGTTTTGAGTGATACTACTTAAGTTTCTTTTGCTGGGAGAGCATTCACATTTCTATACATGAATGGGTAGAGTAATTTAAGTAACCTGTGTCTTTGTTTCTCCCGAATATTGTCACTAATTTTTTCATCTTTCCAAAGATTTTTTTTTTAAACGTGGTGTTGCTGTGATGACTGTACGGGAGCTCTTTGAATTTATCACAGATCCTTCTATCACAAAAGACAACCTGGATGATTACCTCTTAAAGGCAAGTTGCAGCAAATGTCTGGAAGTTTAAAAAAAAAAATAGTTAGATTTTGCCTAGTATTTACTGAATAGCCAAAAGTGGTCTGTGCATATTTAATTCCTTCCTTTATAAAGAAAACAACACCTTCTGTAATAATCTCAGAAATGAGTAATCAAATGTAGTAAGAAGTGGATGTATATAATTGTAAGTTTGAACCTATTATTTCTAACATCTAGACACTGCTGGCATGGTCAAACCCAATTTCATGTACAGAGGAACCAAGGTACTTTGTAGCACAGCTGGTGAGTGGGAGAGGTAGATCTGTTAACTGATCATTTAGACAGATGAAGCTGGAAGAGAAGTTTCATTTGTACACTGAATTAATATTAGTAGTACTTATCATTCTGTGATGGAAAGGTGTCCACTACCACTAGGGGTCACTACACTCTTTCACTCAGAAGGCCAAAGTATTGTACATGTTAGGCCTCTGGTTCAGAGGAAAAAAGAATGAAGAGAGAAATGATCTTGGAATTAGCAACTAGGAATACAAAGTTATTTTTCCTCGTGTTTTGAAAGGCCATGGAAATAGCAGCCCAGAGGACAGAGGAACAAAGATCTAATCAAGATCATGTGGATGAAGAAGTAAGCTTTTAAATTTATCATCTTTCTTCACCTTGGAAAATATTTAGTTAGATTTGAAATAATTTTCATTACTTAGGATATATAAATTTAGCAGATAAAAAATTGTACTTTGAATTTTGGCATCACTTGGAACTTTAAACTCCAGAAGTAATGTTTCTTTTGCATTTAAAGTACTGTATAAATTTAAACGGTCCGTTTTTAATGTTCTGTGCTGCATCATTGGTTATGCTATCCCCAGCAGCAGCACAAAGCCATAATCAAGCTTTGCAGATGGCAGATAATAACTGGGATGTTGGGGGGAGGTGTGTGCTTCAGGTTGGGGAGAAGGGATGTCACGGTGGGAAATGTTTCCAGTTACAAATGTGAATTTAAAAGAATTTGGTTTTATTTCCATTTGAATATTGGATATTAGACTATATGCAACTTATAATAATTAAACCTACTTTTTTCTTTCAGTAAGCTTTTAGCATTATTAAAGGAAGTGTGGTAAGGATACCCCCAGTTGCTTAAAAAGAGAATGACATATACTTATGCCAGACTGAAACATTGACATAGTATAGTTGAACGAACAAGGGTTTTTGGTTTTATAGTTAAGGACACTCTGTGATGAACAACATTCATGGTTTTGTTTTCTTTTATTGTGGCCAGGTATTTAAGCGAGCTTATATTCCCAGAACCTTGAACGAAGTTAAAAATTATGAGAGAGATGTGGATATAATGATGAAAATGAAAGAGGAAGACATGGCCTTGAATGTACAGCAGGATAATGTAAGTAGGCAGGATGGAAATTCATGGGACAGGAACTTAGAATTCCAGAACTGTAACATTGATATTGGGATCAAGTTAAACATTTATGTTAGACTTTCTATTACATTAAGACGTGTATAAGATGTTTTAGTAGACAGAGAAAGTAGTCTGACCTCTGTAGAAACTGTAACAGTGAAACCTCTTTCTTTAATGCTTTTTTACTGGATCTAATAATGAATCCATTTGTTCTGATTTACCTCGTTTCTTATTTCTGTCTTAAGTCTTATTTTTCAGTTCTTCTAGCTCTTCTTGTGGTAGGATTTTTAATCCCTTTGCCATTTGGATTTCCCTTTCCTGGTTGCTTGTCTTTTTTATAAAATGTGACACCAAAAGTGGGCATGATACTTTAGATATGATCTAGGCAAGAAAGAATATGACGGTACCATGAATCACTTCATTTAATAAGGGCACTGCTGTTACATTTGGGCCTCCACTTTATTGCTAATTCATATGAGGACTACAGTCTCCTAAAATCCATAGATCTTTTTCATATGAAATACTTTCTAGCCTTAATTTTTTGCCACTATTAAATTTCATCTCAGCTTTAGCCAGCTCTTTCAGATTATTGAGATTCTTTTAGATTCTTGCATTCAGTGCATTTGCTACTCTCAGATTTGTGGTATTTGGGAATTTGTGAAGTATTTTGTCTCTACCTATATTCAAGTCATTGTTTAGCATATGCTACTTCATAGTATAACTCATGATACCTTTCACATAGGTGCTAAATAAATACTTATTGGTTTGTTGATTTGAAAAAAGTAGGATAGGTTTATTAATTGGGACAGATATATTTTCTACTTCCGTAGTTTAGAGTAGAGATATCAAATCCATGGGGCAGCTGCCATAAATGAATTAAAATGTAATTGAGAAATATTTATAAAAATAAATAAAAATACAATAGAATGTAATGTTAATGTGTGGTTTTCTAGGTCAGTAGTCAGCCTACATGAACAATTATGTCATGTCTAGTGGCCCCCATTTTTGTTTGAGTTTGACGTTTTTGGTTTTAGATAATGCTTTGCAGGAGCTGAATAGCTGTGTTTAGGCTTCTGTTGATTTATCTTAGCTTTTTCCATTGAATTGCCATTGCTTTTTTTTTTTTTCTTGTGTCAGATTTTGTATCAGACTGTGACAGGATTAAAGAAAGACTTGTCAGGAGTTCAGAAGGTAAGAAGGTGTACTGCTTTTTATATATGCAGAAGTCCTTTGAAATGTATTCACTTCCACTTCAGATGTGTGTTATTAGAATTAGTGTGATAATTAGAAAACTCCACTGGAAATTTAAAAATAAAATTAAAATTAATTATTAAACTAAAAAATTTTTTAGAATAAAATTTAAATTTAAAATGATAAATATTTTCTAAGTCTTCAGACCTTTCAGGAAAGGTAACCAAAAATGTCTGTTCCTTTTTTCTTGTATTAAGATACGTCCTAGAACTGAAAGGTGGGGATTTCTGAATTTGTATTTTCTCTGTCCCTGAGTTGTTTTGTGAGGCATTTACTTTTTGTGCCTCTGTTTTCTTTGAAATGGAATTGTTGGTGGCAGTTAACTTTATAGGTCAGTTTATTCTTCCACTAAAGTCCTCTTTTGATGCCTTATCATAGCAAGGAGAGGGACTTGGGGGTGGTGGGGAGGAGCAGACCTTGTGATCTCAAAGGCTATACTAGCAGACAACAAACTCTGGTGACCCTAACCAAGTTGGAAGCTTCATCCCTCACCAGAAGTATGTAAGTTTGTGAATTTTTGTAGCCATGGCAACTCACCAAGACTCTGTGTTAAAACTTAGAGTAGTTGCTTAGAGGGAACCCCACACTGATTTAAAAAAAAAAAAAAGCCAAACCCTGTGTCCTTGAGTAATCACCTTTTGTAGTTTCGTTGCAGATTTTAAGGTTTGTTAACGTAAAAGATTGTTGAAGTCTGTAGACTCAAATCAGAACGTGCTTGCCAGTGTGGACACGTGTGAACTTGCCTGGCAGGGTGGTTCTGTATTGCTCAGGGGGAGCCTCTTTTCCTTCCCTTGGAAAACAGAGCCCTTGGCTTGGCTTTGCTCTTTAGGAGGGCTGGGATTAAGTAATTCTAATTTGTGTATTTTAACCCAGAATAAAAGTTGTCCAGATGTCCTTTTATCTCCATAATTAGAGGCTTACCATGGACATTGCAGGATTTCCTTTCTAGAAATCTAGCAGGGTGTTGCTGTTTTTTCATTTAAGCTTCAGTGTGGGAATGGTGAATACGATTCCAAGGTGCTGCATTCTGAGGCCACAAAGAGCTGGCTGTCCAGGCAAGATGAGCTTTGCATTCTAAAGCACGTTAGGTTTTGTTGCTATGATGGGAAAAAATGACTAAGGTATTTTGCAGATCAGTTCGTTCATAGTCAGAAAGTGCCCTTTTTGCTCTTATGCATTAAAAAGCAAAAGGAAATGTTAATAACAGTAAAACTTCCTCATGTAATAAACTCAATCTTTTATAAAATGGTTTGATTTTGACATTACCTTGTTTTTGTTAAACCCAAATATCTATAGAATTGTTTTCACAAGAAATATAAATTTTTCTATTAATAACTGCTCTTTGGAGATACCTTAGCCTTCCTCAGAATTATATTTTTTGAGGATTGTTTATTTTTCTATATTTCTGAAGTATGATTGCATTTGCAACCTGCATCTGACAATAGTTACTGTCCAAGGATGTCTTAGTGACCACTGATAGTCCAGAGAAGTCTTCAGGTGGTGTGGATTAGTATACTAATGCTTACAAATATCTAGAATTTCTGTCAGTAATAAAAAATAGCAATCACCTGATTGTTTTTTCTTTAAAAAAATTAGTTATCAGCTTTCCAGAAAGAGTGTGTGTGTGTGTGTGTGTGTGTGTGTGTGTGTGTGTGTGTGTGTGTATGTATGTGTGTGTGTATGTAATTTTTTCCTCATAGTGAGTAGGTTCCAGGACACTGGGATTGAGGAAATAGTTGAGAATCACTGTAGAATGAAGAGAGTATCTTCTAAAAAAATTTTTTGGATGCTTTGTCTTTTCACCTTTATCACACATGATATAAAAGGGAGCATCTAGCTCATTGTATGTATGACAGACTGTAATGGGTACCTTCCAAGCTTCATTCTAGATTTTGTGTTTTCGGGATTGAAACAAAGGCAAAGGTGGCCAAATTTGCGGAGTATGCTTGTAAATTTGTTTGTTTTAAATTGCATCATTTCTTTTGCACCAACACATCTCTGATGTGAACATGGAATAATTTGTCTTAGTATAACTTGATTCTATGACACTATCAAGGTACCTGCTCTCCTAGAAAAGCAAAGCAGGGAGGAGTTGGATTCTGATTCAGATGATGCTAGTAGTTCTGAGGACCCTGACAGTGAAGGACATAGAGATCAGCCCCATCCCAAGAATCAATCTACTGAGCCTGAAATGGACAAAAAGGTCAGTTTGTGGCTTTTTTCTCTCTACAGGTCTGTAGTTTGGTGATTTGAGCAACTTGTTTAGGTCCAGGCCATGTGGTATAAATGAAAAAACCCTAGAGATGGATTCAGGCAACCTGGCTTCAAATCTTGGCCATAGTACTTAGCAGCTGTGAGATCTTGGGCAATGCTTGTCATTTCCCTATCGTTCAGTTCCCCCATCTGTAAAGTGTATTGGTACTTGTCTTGCCTTGATGGGACTGTGTGGCATGATTTGTCATTCACACTTTGTGATGAGTCTGTGAAAGCAGGTTGCTTTTTTTCCCCCTCACAGATATCACATGGCACTTCTGTTTCACCGGTCATGGACTATTGTGCATTATAATTACTTGTGTTTGTACATCAGCCCTCTCCTAGATTGAAGCTCAAGGAGAGTGGCCTCTCCCAGCACCCAGCACAGAGTTCTGATCAATTATTATGGAACCTTTAATCAGTGTTTACTGAATTGAATTGAAACTCTGGACAAGTAGATTTTATCCTTGTTCCAATTCATAAATGTGGGCTTTGCTTTAGGTGTCACTGTTATTTATAGATTCCTCTTCTGCCAGAACCTGCCTGAGCATTGCTTAAAGATAGCTCACAGACATGGTAAAGTAAGGCATACCCTTATTTGAGATGTTCGACTTGCTAATAATACATGTTATCAAAATGAAAAACATATTTGTTGTTTTCCAACTTTGAGTTTCTGTGAGGAAGTACAACTTGTAGGGGTATAATTTATAAGTGTTTAATAAATAAGAATTTTTATTATGAAAAATGCTTGTAAGCAATTTTTAAATGGCTTTTGCAGGAAAGAAAGAAGATGGTCAAGGAGGCCCAGAGAGAAAAGAGAAAAAACAAAATCCCCAAGCATGTGAAAAAACGCAAAGAGAAGATAGCCAAGATGAAGAAAGGCAGATAGAAGCCGTTAACCTCCACCTACTCTGCCTGTTGCCAAATTCTGATGTCTGCATGCAGGATGGAGTAGGAAGATGAACTGTTAATTTTATAACATACTGAACCGAGTAGTAATGGTGGCAGTTTCTTTGAAGACTCATTGTGAGGATTTTGTATACTTATGTAAAAAGTTTTTAGCTCCATTCTCTAGGCCTGGTCTCTGGCTTTTGGAGTTGACAAAAGAATTATTTAAGTTGGTATTTTAATAAAGAAACTGTATTTTAAAAATTTTTATTATTTTCTTTAAAAATCAACTTTTAGAAGGTCAATCAATCAGGGGGCATCATCAGATAGAGGAGTAGCCTCAGAGTTCAAAAGATCTGGGTTCAACTGCTGAATGAAACATTGCCTGTCTATATGACCCTAGACAAGTCACTTAGCATTTTATTGCGTCTGGTAATTCCCAAAGATGTAGTTATAGAACATCTGCCTATCTGCATTGGGGAAGGGAATTCCCTTATCAGGAATTCCTTCCAACAATGATATAGAATTGGACTTCCAAAACAGTACTCTAACATTGTATTTCAAAATAGAATGATGCTAGTTAGTTCATTGGGATACTATTTAGCTTTCCAAGAAGAATTCTCTATTAAATCTTTATAATCTGGATTTTCTATTCTTTACAAAGCCAGTTTTTTTTAATGAATTCATTTACTTTTTAGTTTTCAACATTCACATCCACAAGATTTTGAGTTCCACATTTTCTTCCCATCTTTCCCCTCTACCCCACCTCAAGACAGTGTGCATTCTGATTAGCTCTTCCCCTAATCTGTCCTCCATTCTATCACACCCCTCCCTTCTCTTATCCCCTTCCCCTCTATTTTGTTATAGGGCAAGAAATATTTCTAAACCCCATTGCCTGTATGTCATTTCCAAGTTGCATGTAAAAACAATTTTTAACATCAGTTTTTAAAACCTTGAATTCCAACTTCACTCCCTCCCTCCCCATCCACCCCCATTGAGAAGGCAAGCAATTAAGCGTAGGTTATACGTGTGTATTCATGCAAAACATTTCCATAGCAGTCATGTTATAAAAGATTAACTCTAGGGAATGGAGCCAAGATGATGGAGTAGAAAGATGGACCTGCTCTAGCTCTACCCCCATAGTCCATAAAATACTGTAAAAAAATGACTCTAAACAAATTCTAGAGCAGCCCAAACCACAAAACTACAGAGTGAAAGAGATTTATAGCACAAGACAGCCTGGAAGGCTGACAGGAAAGGTCTATCACACTGGGCTCAGAGCAGAGCGAAGCCCTGCCTTGGCCACAGAGCAGGCTTCAGGGCACAGAATCACAGGTAGCAGCTGTGGTTCCCAGATTTCTCAACCCACAAATGCCAAAGATAGCTTCAGAGGTCAGTGAGAAAGCCCTTTCACCTGAGTGAGAAGGGAGTGGGGTCTGGCCCCAGCCCCATCCCTAGGGCAGCAGCAGCCACTACAGCAGCAGGGTTCATTTTTGGAGCCCTTGGGGAATTGAGTGGCTGATCTGGGTCTCAGTCCTGAGTGGCTGTCCTGGGGTGAGGAGGAGCACTGGCATAGTGCAGCTGGTGGAGGCTCTGGAGAGGGAATCCTACTCACAGATCCTGGGCAGAAAAGACCAGAAGAGGAGTAAACTCCTCTCCCTTGATTGTGCCATGTTGGAGGAACTGAGAACTTACAGGTCCCTAGAGTATACGCTCCACTTGACAAAGGACTCAAAAGTCAGGTAACTATCTGGGAAAATTCCCAAAAAAGAGGAAAAAAAAAGACTATAGAAGGTTACTTTCTTGGGGAAAAGGTATTTTCTTCCATCCTTTCAGATGAGAAAGAACAAAGCATACCATCAGAGGGAGGCATCAAAGTCAAGGCTTCTATCCAAAACTACAAAAATAATATGCAATGGTCTCAGGCCATTGGAAGAGCTCAAAAGGACTTCGAAAATCAAGTAAGAGCTGGAGGAAAAATTGAGAAGAGAAATGAGAGCAATGCAAGAAAATCATGAAAAGCAAGTCAACAGCTTCCTAAAGGAGACCCAAAAAAATGCTGAAGAAAATAACATCTTTAAAAATAGACTAACCCAAATGGCAAAAAGAGGTCCAAAAAGCCAATGAGAAGAAGAATGCTTTAAAAAGCAGAATTAGCCAAATGGAAAAGGAGGTTCAAAAACTCACTGAAGAAAATAGTTCTTTAAAAATCAGAATGGAGCAGATGTAAGCTAATGAGTTTATGAGAAACCAAGAAATTATAAAACAAGATCAAAAGAATGAAAAAATAAAAGACAGTGTGAAATATCTCATTGAAAAACAATTGATCTGGAAAACAGATCCAGGAGAGATAATTTTAAAGTTATGGAACTACCTGAAAACCGTGATCAAAAAAAGAACCTAGACATCATCTTCCAAGAAATTATCTAGGAAAACTGCCCTGATATTCTAGAACCAGAGGGTAAAATAGAAATGGAAAAAATTCATAGCTTACCTCCTGAAAGAGATCCCCAAAAGAAAACTCCTAGGAATGTTGTAGCCAAATTCCAGAGTTTCCAAATCAAAGAGAAAATGTTACAAGCAGCCAGAAAGAAGCAATTCAAGTATTGTGGACATACAGTCAGGATAACACAGGATTTAGCATCTTCTACACTAAGGGACTGAAAGGCTTGGAATATGATATTCCAGAGGTCAAAGGAGATAGGATTAAAACCAAGAATCACCTGCCCAGCAAAACTTTGGGGGGCAAAAATGGAATTTCAATGGAATAGAGGACTTCCAAGCATTCTTGTTGAAAAGACCAGAGTTGAATAGAAAATTTGACCTTCAAATACAAGAATCCAGAGTAACATGAAAAGGTAAACAGGAAAGAGAAGCTTTAAGGAATTCATGAAAGTTGAACTGTTTACATTTCTACATGGAAAGAAGTTAATTGTAACTTGAGACCTTTTTCAGTATTAGAGTAGTTAGAGGGAATATATATATGTAGGTGTGTATGGGTATGTATGTATATGTATATATGTGTAGGTTTATACACATGTGTATGTATATGTATATGTGTATGCGTATATATATATCTATATATATACACACACATACATAGAGGGCAAAGGGTGAGCTGAATATGAAGGGACAATACCTAAAAAAAAATAAAATGTAATAAAATGTACTAGGAGTAAGAGAAAGGGAGAGAGGTAGAATGTAGCAATCATCTCACATACAAGAAGCAAGAAAGCTTCCACAATGGAGGGGAAGAAAGGGGAGATGAAAGGAAACAATTGAACCTTGCTCTCATGGGAATTGGCTTAAGGAAGGAATAACAAACTTCATTGTATGTAGAAATCTATTTTACCCTGCAGGAAGGCAAGGGGAAAAGGGATAGGAGAGGTGAGATAATAGAAGGGACAGCAAATTGGGGAAAGGGATAATCAGAAGCAAGCACTATTGTGGGAGGACAGGTCAAAGGAGAGAATGAAATAAATGAAGGGCAGGATAGGACAGAGGAAAATGTGGTTAGTCTTTTACAACATAAATATTATGGAAGTGCTTTGCATTGTCACACATGTGTGGCCTATATTGAATTGCTTGTTTTCTCAATGAGGGTGGGTGGGGAGGCAGGGAGAGAATATGGAACTCAAAGCTTTAAGAATGATTGTTAAAAATTGTTTTAGCAGGCAACTGGAATTAAGCTATATAGGCAATGGAGTATAGAAATCTATTTTGCCCTACAGGAAAATAGAGGGGAAGAGGGATGGAAGAAGGGTGGGAAGTAGAAGGGAGGACAGACTGGAGGAAGGGATGGATGGGGTGCATACTATTCTGGGGTGGGGCAGGGGAGAGATGGGGAGAAAATTTTGAATTCAAATTCTTGTGGAAGTGAATCTTAAGAAATGGAAAATAAATTTTTAAAAAGACTATATTTCCCTCCTTCCTATCCTGCCCCCTCCCATTTATTCTATTCCCTTTTTTCTTTATACACAAGAGAAAATATTCTGCTTCATTCTGCTTTCCAATTCTGTAATTCTTTCTCTGGATGTGGATGGCATTTTGCCTTAAGAGTTCTTTGGGAATGTTTTAGGTGCTTGCAATGCAGTGAAGGGCTAAGTCTACCAGAAAAATTCTTCACACACTGTGGTTGTTACTGTTGTACAGTAATCTCCTGGTTCTGCTCATTTCACTCAGCATCAGATCATATAAGTCTTTCTAGGTCTCTCTGAAGTCTTCCTGTTCATCATTTCTTATAGCACAGTAGTATTCCATTACATTCATATACCACAACTTGTTCAGCCATTCCACAATTGATGGGCATCCTCTCAATTTCCAGTTCTTTGCCACCACAAAAAGAGCTGCCGTAAATATTTTTGTATACATGGGACCCTTTCCCATTATTATGATTTCTTTGGGATACAATCCTAGAAATGATATTGCTGGATCAAAGGGTATGCACAATTTTGTAGCCCTTTGGGCATAGTTCCAAATTGCTCTCCAGAATGGTCTTTTCTTTTCTGGTTTGCTTATTGCTCATGATGATCACCCTTTTCCTGCCTTTTAGAGTGGATCTCTGCTTCTGGGGCACAGGGGGCTCTGTCCCATAGTTCTTTTGCTTAGAACTTGAGGCTTTGTGTATTGTGGCCTCCAGTTCTTTCAACTGGAAGCTTCAGTGCTGCAGCTTACCTGGTGCTGAGCTGGCTGGTGTGTCGAAGCAGAGGCCAGGTAAAGTCTTTCTGAGTTTCCCTAGAGCTTGCTGCAGGAGGTGTAGGGGAAGGGTGGTCTGGCTGCAGGAAGTCTCCTCTCCTGAGTTAGAGCACATGTAGGCACAACAGTTCGTGAACGCTGTCTGCACTAGTGTCTTCCCAATTCCCATGGCTGTGCCAAGGCACACCTGGGGTCCTGGTGTTGGTGCTTATGGGCTCCACCCCCCTTGGGCTCAGGATCTCCTCCTGGTTCTCTGAGGTGGGGCTTTCTAGAACAGCTCCAGTCTTGCACTGGTCCCCTTAAGCCACAGCAAGAAGGACTGCCCCCCCCCCCCCCCCTTTGTGATTTTCCTAGCCTCTTTGGCTAAGAGACTGTTTACCCTTTTGGCTGATCCCACTTTTCCATAATTTCTCCTGGGGAAATACTCTCTGGATTTTTCAAGTTCAACAAGGAGAGGAGTAGAGCGTTTACAGATCACTCCACCATCTTGGCTTCCAGAAGTTCAATAAGTGATTTACAGATATTTAATCTATGGGCTGATAGTCTCAGGCATGCTGCTGCTGTTACCTGAGGTTCTGCACTTTTCTCTTACCCAGTTCCACTAGACTCCTATGCTGGGCTGATATGTTTGAGAATCCACAGTGCTGCTGCTGCTTCAGTTCACCCAAGGTTTCCTGCTTGACTTTGCTATGGTGGGGCCCACTCTAGTAGAGCCTGCAGTGTCCACTCTGTGCTCCTCAAGCCCCATGCAGCATATTCTTTCTGTCGACCTTCCAGACTCTCCTGGGCTGGAAATCTGCCACACTCTGCTAGTGGATTCTGCCACCCTAAAATTCGTTCAGATTCTCTTTTTAGAGGTTTCTGAAGGAGTTTGTCTTAGAGCTTAAATGAGTACGAGCTCTCATTCTGCCATTTTGCGTGATTTCTCTGTTTTTTCTTTTGACCCTGTCCCTCCTCGTGTTTACTTCTAATTACCCCTTCCTGCCTTTTGCCCTCCCTTCTATTATTCCTACCCCCCCTTAACCCCTTCCCTCTACTGTCCTGTAGTGTAAGATAGATTTTCATACCAAATTTAGTACATATATCATTCCTTAAGCCAAATCCAATGAGAGTAAGGTTCACTTTTTGCTTCTCACCACCCCCCTCTCTCCATTGAAAAAGCTTTTTCTTGCCTCTTTCATGAGAGATAATTTGCCCCATTCCATTTCTCCATTTCTCCTCCCAATATATTTCTCTCTCACCCATTAATTTTATTTTTTTAGATATCATCCTTTGCTATTCAACTCACCCTGTGCCCTCTGTCTATATATATAAAATCCCTCCAACTACTCTAATATTGAGAAAAGTCTTAAGAGTTACAAACATTATCTTTTCATGTAGGAATGTAATCAGTTCAACTTCGTTATGTCCCTTATGACTTCTCTTTCCTGTTTACCTTTTCATACTTCTCTTGATTTTTGCATTTGAAAGTCAAATTTTCTATTCCACTCTGGTCTTTTCATCAAGAATGCTTGAAAGTTCTCTTTCATTGAATGACCAACTTTTCCCCTGAAGTATGATACTCAAGTTTTGCTGGGTAGGTGATTCTTGGTTTTAATCCTAGCTCCTTTGACCTCTGGAATATAATGTTCCAAGCCCTTTGATCCTTTAATCTAGAAGCTATTAGATCTTGTGTTATGTTGATTGTGTTTCCACAATACTCAAATTGTTTCTTTCTGGCTGCTTGTAATATTTTCTCCTTGACCTGGGAGCTCTGGAATTTGTCTACAATATTCCTAGGAGTTTTCCTTTTGGGATCTCTTTCAGTAGGTGATCAGTGGATTCTTCCAGTATCTATTTTATCCTCTGGTTCTAGAATATCAGGGCAGTTTTCCTTGATAATTTCTTGAAAGATGATATCTAGGCTCTTTTTCTTTCATCATGGCTTTTAGGTAGTACAATAATTTTTAAATTGTCTTTCCTGGATCTGTTTTCCATGTCAGTTGTTTTTCCAGTGAGGTATGTCACATTGCTATTTTTTCATTTCTTTGATTTTGTTTTATAATTTCTTGACTTTTCATAAAGTCATTAGCTTCCATTTGTTCCATTCTAATCTTTAAGGAATTATTTTCTTCAGTGGGCTTTTGCACCTCCTTTTCCATCTAGCCAGTTTTGCTTTTTATGGCATTCTTCTCTTCATTGGTTTTTTGGATCTCTTTTGCCATTTGGATTAGTCTATTTCTAAAGGTGTTATTTTTTTCAGCATTTTTGGGGGTTTCCTTTAGGAAGCAATTGACTCATTTTTCTTGAGTTTCTTGCATCACTCTCATCACTTCCCAATTTTTCCTCTATTTATCTTATTTGATTTTCAAAATCTTTTTTGAGCTCTTGGCCTGAGACCAATTCATATTTTTCATGGAGGCTTTGGATGTAGGAGCTTTGATTTGTTGTCTTCTTGTGTTTGTATGTTTTGGTCTTCCTTGCCACTAAAGTAAGATTCTATAGTCTAATTCTTTTTCTGATTTTTGCTCACTTTCCCAGCTATTTACTTGACTTTTGAGCTCTTTGTCAAAATAGTTCTCCACTTCCAGTGGGGGTGGGGAGGTATACTGTCAGCCCCTCAGTCCCCTCACAATCTGTGGGCCTAGATCTAGCTTCAGAACCAACCACTGCTGCTGCTCCTGCTGCTACTATGGTTGCAGTGGGCTTCTTCACCCCCTCTACCACCCTATGGCTGGGATTGAACCATTCTACTCTCACACAGGTCAGATAGGTTTTTCCACTGGCCTTCCAATTTGTCCTTAGCATTTTGCGGGTTGTGAAGTCTGGAAATCGCCACAGGTGCCAGAGAGTTAGTCCCCTCAAGGCCAGCTTAGGTTTTGTTTGTGGCAACGTAGACCATGCTGGACTGTACTTTGCTCCCAGTGTGGCACAATAGATGCTTCCTGTTGAATTTCCAGGCTTTCTTGGGCTGAAAATTTCCTTCACATCATCATTCTGTGAGTTCTGCTGCTCCAGAATTTTAGAGTAATTTTTTACAGGTATTTGACTAGGTTTGCGGGGGAGAGCTCTAGAAATCTCTTTTACCCTTTGCCCAGTTTTTTATGAGAAAGTTGGATTTATTGATGACTTTCAGGGAAAAGAGCTTGTAAAGACTGAAGGAATGCCTTTTCTGTTGTGTCCAGCATATTACACACTGGGAAAAGTACTCAACTATGCCAGAAATTAAGCACTTTGGGAAGTGATATTAAATCAACTATTAATGGTTTATAGAGTTCAAAGAATGCTTAAATTGATACACAAGCAGAAGTTAATGTGTTTTAGGTTGTCCTTAAGAGTGTTTGCTTTACTCCATTTCCAAGCTAATTATTGATTATCTGGTTCATTTCTGCTTCTCCAATGGTAGGTACTTTTGCACTCAGTTTAACTGAGGCAACACCCGTTCTGTGATTAAGGCTAGGTAAGCTGTGAGGCAAGGAATGGCATCTTTTGCCTAGTTTAAAAAAAATCGATTTGGGAGGGGATGACCCTCAGGGTTTCTGGCCAAAATAAACCAAATGCTATTTACACTCACGCTGAACCATCAGGACCCAAAGAATGACCTAGTGAGGCTTGGGTTGGGATCTATTGTTGGTCAATCAATGAGAGCCAGAGTGATTTGAGTTTGAGGCATGGTCCTTGAGAAAGAAATCTAGCCCATAAACCCCAAGATATCTTGCAAGGTTTCAGCAATCAAAATGTACATTCCTTCAAGCAGAGTACCTACAGGTAAGGATATGATACCCTGTGTGGGCAAAGGTCCCACTCTGGTAAAAGAGGCCTTTTATTGTTTCTTATCTAACCTTAATCACTGAATGGGCCTTGCCTCAGTCAAATTGAGACTTGGGAAATACCTTAACTTAAAAAGGCCAAGACCTCCTCCCACTGCATCCAGGGCCATCTCCATTCATCCTGATCTATATCTTGCCACTGTACCCAGAAGGCTCTGGAGGAGAGAGTGAGGCTGGTGACTCTGTACGATCTTCTTTCACTTAAATCCAATTCACTTGAAAGTCATGGCATCACCCTCCTAATGTTATTGCTTCTCTTTGAGAACGAAGGACAAACAACAACTGTGCTCAAGTTGTTGACTTGTTCTCCTTCCTGCCTCCTGGACACTTTATTGTTCCATTTAGAACTTCAATTAGATTTTAGACTTTAGTACTAAAATCAGTCAATATTTATTAAATACCTACTACATACCAGACATTGTAGTTGGATGCTGATGATACACCAACAAAAGGGAAATTGTTTACACAGACACAGAAGATACAAGGTAAGTTGAGTAGAAGGGCACTGGCTGCAAGGTTGGGATCAGCAGAGCCTTGAAGGAAAGTAGAAATTTTAAAAGGTGGAGAGGAGGAGGAAGTGTTCCTGGTATTCAGTACATTTATTAAGTGCCTGCTGACTCCCAAGGCCCTGTGCTAAGTGCTGATGAAACAAAGAGTCAGACAGTCCCTCCCTTGAAGGAGCTTACAATCTACTGGAAGAAGCATGCAAACAGTTACATACAAAGCAAGTTATATACAGAGGGAAGGCATTGGAATTAAGAGGGACTGGGGAAGGCTACCTGTAGCAGGTGTAGCAGGTTATTTGGGACTTGAAGTCAGCGAGGTCACTAGTCAGAGTGAAAGAAGAAGAGTATTCCAGACATGGTAATTGCCAGAGAAAATAGCTGTACCCAAGAGATAGTCTTGTTTGTGGAATAGCCTAGAGGCCAGTATCACTGGTTGTAAGAGTATGTGTTGGGGAATAAGGTGTAAGAAGACTGGAAAGGTAGAAGGGGGGTGGGCATGGAGATAGCAAGTTTTATATGAGAAACACTTCAGGATGCAGTATGACTAGACCATAGTGTATGTGAAGTAAAGCGAAGTAATACTGGTTGGTTATTGTCCTTCATTCTCAGAGGACAAAAATGATATCACAATGATAAAGTGAAGTTTCAATGTGTCCGACTTTGGTTGATCAGACCAATACGAGCTTGGAATGCTCTACCACAGATTAGGCAAAGATAGTTGGTGTGAATATTTGGTTACTCCAAATTTGTACATCCTACTTTTCTTTTGTGCTGTCTCAATTCTGCTTTGCTCATGGAACACAGCACCCTTTCTGATGTGGGTATGCCATGCTGAGTGGTCCTGTGCCAGTGTCTCTCATGTTGCACAGTCAAATCCAAAGTTTTTGAGAGAGACCTTGAGAGTGTGCTTCTATGGCTTTTTCTGACCACCATGATTGCCTGCCCTATGTGAGTTCTCCATAAAATAGTTTTTTTGCAAGCATACATTTTGCATTCAAACAGTGTGGCCAGCCCATCAGAGATACACTCTCTGAAGCATAGTTTGAATTCTTGGCAGTTCAGCTTGAGCAAAGACTTCAGTGTCTGGTACTTTATCTTGCCAGGTGATCCTCAGAATCTTCCTAACACAGTTCAAACAGAAGCTATTCAGTTTCCTGGCGTGGCATTAGTAGATTGTCCATGCTTAACAGGCATACAACAATGAGGTCAGCACAACGGCTCTACAGACCTTCGATTTGGTAGTCAGTCAAATACCTCTTCTCTCCCAAGCTTTTCTTCAGAGCCTCCCAAACACTGATCTAGCTCTGGCAATGCATGCGTCAATCTCATTGTCAACGCGTACATCCCTAGAAAGTATACTACTAAGGTAAGTGAACTTATCCACAGCATTCAAAACTTCTCCATTTGTTGTAACCTGTAGTTCCACATATGGATGGTGTGGTGGTGACTGGTGGAGCAGCTGTGTTTTCTTGGTGTTAATTATTAGGCCAAAATTAGCACAGGCAGCAGAGAACTGATCCATACTTTGTTGTATCTCAGCTTCAGAGGCTGCATTGAGTGTACAATCATTCGCAAACAGCAAATCATACACCAACACTCCCTCTGCTTTGGCCTTGGCTTGTAGCCTTTTCAAATTGAAGAATTTACCATCAGTACAGTAGTTGACCTTGATGCTATGTTCATCCTCGTTGAAATCATTTGACAACATGACAGAAAACATCATGCTAAAAAGCATGGGAGCAAGTACATAGCCTTGTTTCACTCCACTGGTGATTAGGAAGGCAAAGAGAGCTTTGTCCACTATCCATAACCCGGGCAAACATGCCTTCATGAAATTGACGTACAATACTGATGAACTTCTCTGGGCAACCAAATTTTGACATAATTTTCCATAAACCCTCACAACTAGCAATGTCAAAGGCCTTGGTCAGATCTATAAATGTTATGTACAGAACTCTGCTCTGCTCCTGGCATTTCTCATGGAGTTGTAAGGCAGCAAACATCATATCAACTGTTCCTTGGCCTTTTCTGAAGCACTACTGGCTCTCAGGTATATGACCATTTTCCATGTCAAGGATCAGCCTACTAAGGAGGACTCTAGCAAGAATTTTGCCAGCAATGACAAAGAGAGAGATTGTCACAGGACAATCTATTTCCTTTACATTTATAGAGATGGACAGTGGAGGCATCCTTGCATGCCTTGGGGATAACCACCTCTTGCCATATAACCTGGGGCCGGTAAGCCATTCTGCCTAAAGCAGCAAGGGGCCCTTTGGTAGACAGGTAGCATATGCTAGGCAAGTAGCATTTCTCCCCCCCTTCCAGTATTTTTGTACAAATAGGTCATTTTCCTTTTCTTTAATTTTTTTGGGATACAGACGTAATAGGGGTATTGCTGGGTCAAAAGGTATGCACAGTTTAAAGCCCTTTGGATATAGCTCCAAATGATTCTCCAGAATGTTGCACTAGTTCACAACTCCACCAATGGTGCATTAATGTCCCAATTTTTCTACATTGCCCCCATCATGTGTTATTTCCCTTTTTGGTCATGTTAGCCAATCTGATAGGTATGAGTTGGTGTCTCAGATTTGTTTTAATTTGCAGTGTGAAGAGCAACTGGGTAGCACAATGGACAGGGTATTGGGTTTGGAGTTCAGAAGACTCATCTTTCTGAGTTCAAATTTGGCCTCAGACACTTACTAGCTGTGTGACTGTGGGCAAGTCACTTAACCCTGTTTGCCTCAGTTTCCTTAATCTGTAAAATGAGCTGGAGAAGGAAATGGCAAACCATTCCAATAGCTTTGTCAAAGAAAACCCCAAATGAGGCCACAAAGAGTTGGTCATAACTGAAAAACAACAACAAAATTGATAGATTTGATTTCTTTTTTTGAAAATTCACTATTGATATTCTTTGATCATTTGTCAACTGGGAAAAGGCTTGTATTTTCATAAATTTGGCTCAGTTCCCTATGTGTTTGAGAAATGAAGCCTTTATCTGAAAAAAACGTACTGTAATTTTTTTCAGTTTCCTATTTTTCTTCTAATTTGGACTACATTAATTTTGTTTGTGCAAAAGTTGTTTAATTTCATGTAATTAAGATTATCCATTTTACTTCCTGTAATCCTCTCTATTTCTTGTTTCATCATAGACTCTTCTCTTATCCAGAGATCTGACATGTACATTGTTCTATGCTTCCCCTAATTTATTTTTGTATTACCCTTTATGTCTAAATCATTTATCTATTTTGATCTTATCTTGGTATGAGTCTATGCCTAGTTTCTGCCAAACTGATTTCCAGTTTACATAGCAATTTTTGTCAGATATTGAGTTCTCACCCCAAAAGCTTGGATCTTTGGGTTTATCAAACACTAGATTACTATGGTCATTTAGTACTGTATATTGTTCATCTAATCTATTCCACTGATCCACCACTCTGTTATTTAGCCAGTACCAGATTGTTTTGATGATTACCACTTTCTAATATAGTTTGAAATCTGGAATTCCTAGACTGCCTTCCTTAATGTCTGTTCCTGGGGATTTTTTCTTAGGGAGTTCATTGATGGCTTGTTCTATTTCTCAGTTTCTAAGATAGGGTTATTTAAGTGTTCTATTTTCTCTTCTGTTAATCTGGGCAGTTTATCTTTTTGTAAATATCGATTTCACCCAGTGTTAGTTTAGCTGGCATATAATTAAGCAAAATAACTGCTAATAACTGCTTTAATTTCATCTTCATTGGTGGTGCATTTACCCTTTTCATTTTTGATACTACTAATTTGGTTTTCCTTTTTTTGTTACTCATATTAACCCATGTTTTTTTCCTACTTTATTGATTTTTTCTTAAAACCAGCTCATATTTTTATTTTATTATTAATTTATTTATTTTTAGTTTTCATCATTCAGTTCCATAAGATTGTGAGCTCCAAATTTTCTTCCCATCTCTCTCCTTCCCCCACCCTAAGACAGCATGTAATTTGGTATAGGCTCTACATATACATTCATATTGAACCTATGTTCACATTAGTCATATTCTAAAGAAGAATTAGAACCAGTGGGAAAAACCATAAGTAAAAAGAAACAAACAAACAAAAAAGCAAATAATATGCTTCAATCTGCATTCAGACTCTATAGTTCTTTTTCTGGATGTGGACAGTATTTTCCATCATGAGTCCTTTGGAATTGTCTTAGATCCTTGTATTGCTAAGAAGAGATAAGTCTATCAAAGTTAGTCATTACACATTGTGGCTGTTACTGTGTACAGTGTTCCCTTCGTTCTGCTCACTTCACTCAGCATCAGTTCAGGTAAGTCTTTTATAGCACACAATAGTATTCCATTACATTCATATACCACAACTTATTTAGCCACTCCCCAACTGATGGTCATCCCCTCGATTTCCAGTTCCTGGGCACCACAAAAAGAGATACTATAAATATTTTTGTACATGTGGGTCCTTTTCCCATTTGTATGATCTGTTTGGGATACAGACCTAGAAGTGTTATTGCTAGGTCAAAGGTTATGCACATTTTTATAGCCCTTTGGATATAGTTCCAAATAGCTCTCCAGAATGGTTGGATTAGCTCACAACTCCACCAACAATGAATTAGTGTTCTAACTCTCCCACATCTTCTCCAGCATTTATTATCTTCCTGTTTTGTCATGTTAGCCAATCTGAGAGGTGTGAGGTGATACTACAGAGTTATTTTTGATTTGCATTTCTCTAATCAGTAGTGATTTAGAGCATTTTTTCATATGACTATAGATAGCTTTAATTTCTTTCTCTGAAAACTGTCTGTTCATATCCTTTTACCATTTATTAATTGGGGAATGACTTGTATTCTTACAAATTTGACTCAATTCTCTATATATTTTAGAAGTGAGGTCTTTATCTGAGATAGTAGTTGTAAAAAAAATTTTTTTTAATAAATTATTTCTTTTCGGTTTTCAACAATCACTTCCATAAATCTTAAATTTTCTTCCCCTTCTTCCCCCTCCCTCCCCAAGATGTCATGCAATCTTATATGGGCTTTACACATACATTCTTATTAAACACATTTTCACATTAGTCATGTTGCATAGAAGAATTAAAATGAATGGGAGAAACCATGAGAGAAAACAAATCATAACACAAGAGAAAATAATCTGCTTCATTCTGTGTTCTGATTCCATAGTTCTTTCTCTGGATGTGGATTTCATTTTGCCTCAAGAGTCCTTTGGGAACTTTTAGGTCCTTGCATTGCTGTGAAGGGCTAAGTCTATCAGAATAGTCCTCACACATTGTGGTTGTTGCTATGCACAAAGTTCTCCTGGTTCTGCTCATTTCACTCAGCATCAGTTCATATAAGTCCTTCCAGGCCTTTCTGAAGTCCTCCTGTTCATCATTTCTTACAGCACAATAGTATTCCATTACATTCATATACCACAACTTGTTCAGCCATTCCCCAATTGATAGTTCTAAAAATTCTTTCCCAGTTTTCTACTTCCTTCCTAAATCTTGGTTTCATTGACTTTGTTTGTGCAAAAACTTTTCAATTTAATGTAATCAAAATTACCCATTTTGCATTTTATAATGTTCTCTATCTCTTGTTTGGTCATAAAATTTTCCATTCTTCATAAATCTGACAGATAAACTATTCCTTGTTGTCCCAGTTTGCTTATAGTAACAGCCTTTATGTCTAAATCACGTACCCATCTTGTCTTTATTTTAGTATATAGTGTAGGATGTTGGTCTGTGCCTAGTTTCTGCCATACCATTTTCTAGTTTTCCCTGCAGTTTTTGTCAGATAGCGAGTTCTTATCCCAGAAGTTGGAGTCTTTGGATTTATCAAACAGTACATTGCTGTAGTCTTTGACTACTGTGTCTTGAGTACCTAACCTATTCCACTGATCTACCCCTCTATTTCTTAGCCAGTACCAAGTGGTTTTGATGATTGCTGCTTTATAATACAATTTAAGATCTAGTATGGCTAGTCCACCTTCCCTAGCATCTCTTTTCATTAACTCCTTTGATATTCTGGACCTTTTGTTCTTCCAGATGAATTTCTTCTAGCTCTATAAAATAATTTTTTGGTAGTTTGATGTGGCATTGAATAAGAAAATTAATTTAATTTGAATTGTCATTTTTATTATATTAGCTTGGTCCACCCATGAGCAACTGATGTGTTTTCCAGTTATTTAGATCTGATTATATTTGTGTGAAAAGTGTTTTGTAATTGTGTTCATATAGTTCCTAGGTTCCTAGTTTTATTTATTAGTTCAATGGCTTGTTTACTTTTAGTTTTATTAAACTCTCCCTTGATTTTCAGAATTTCCATTTTGGTGATTGATTAGGGATTTACAGTTTTTGCTTTTCTTAGTGTTTTTTGCTTGCATGCCCAATTCATTGATTGTCTCTTTCTCTTTTTTACTGATGTAAGTATTTAGAGATATAAATTTTCACATAAATATTGCTTTGGCTGCACCCCACAATTTTGGAATGTTGTCTTATTGTTGTCATTCTCTTTAATGAAACTTGTTTCTTTAACTTGTTCTTTGACTGATTCATTCTTTAAGATTAGATTCCAGTTAGCTTTTAATCTCTGCTTCCATGGCCTTTTATTAAATGTAATTTTTTTTATAACATTAAGGTATAAAAGGGTATTTTTAATTCTGCTTTTCTCCATTTGCTTGTGATGGTTTTATGCCCTAATACATAGTTAATTTTTGTGAAGGTGCTATGTACAGTTGAGAAAAAGTATACTTCTTTATACTCCTTTCTGCTCCCATGCAGTTTTCTCCAGTAGTCTGTCTTATCTAACTTTTCTAAGATTCTATTCATCTCCTTCACTTCCTTCTTATTTTTATGGTTAGATTTATCTAGCTCTGAAAGGCGAAAAGTTGAAGTCTACCACTAGCATAGTTTTACTGTTTTCTTCCTCCTGAAATTCATTTAACTTTTCCTTTAAGAATTTGGATTCTCTGCCATTTGGTACATATGTACATGATAATGATATTACTTGACTGTCTATGGTTCCTTTTAGCAAGATGTAGTTTTCCTGCTTATCTCTTTTAATTAGAATTATTTTTACTTTTGCTTTGTCTGAGATTGTGATTGCTATCCCTACCTTTTTTTTTTGCTTTAGCTGAAGTATCAATTTTGCTCCAACCCCTTATTTTAATTATATGTATGTGCATATGTGTGTGTTTGTCTCTGTTTCAAGTGTGTTTCTTATAAACAACATATTATTGGATTCTAGTTTCTAATCCATTCTGCTATCTAACTTCCATTTTATGAGTGAGCTCATCCCATTCCCATTCACAGTTATGATTACTAACTGTGCATTTTCCTCCATCCTATTTTCTTCTGTTAATCCTTCTCTCTCTCTTTTTATCTTGTCCCTCCTCTGAAGTTTGTTTGGCTTCTGACCACCATCTTTTTTTATCTGCCCTCTCTTTTATCATTATATCTCCCCCACCCCCTTCTCCTTCCCTGTTGGTTAAAATAGATTTCTTTAGAGTATGTATATGTATTTTCCCTTCCCCCCCAAGAAATTTATTAATTTATTTGTTTTCAGTTTTCAAAAATCACTTCCATAACTTCCAAATTTTCTCCCCCTCCCTTTCCCTCTCTCCCCGAGATGGCATGCAATCTTATATGGGTTCTACACATACATTCCTATTAAACACATTTTCACATTAGTCATGTTTGCATAAAAGAATTATAACGAATTGGGAGAAACCATGAGAATACAAAACAAAACATATCAAAGAGAAAATAGTCTGCTTCATTCTTCCTTCTGACTACATAGTCCTTTCTCTGGATGTGGATGGCATTTTGCATCATGAGTCCTTTGGAAATGTTTTAGGTCCTTGCATTGCTGTGAAGGGCTAAGTCTGTCAAAAACAGTCCTCACAGACTATGGGTGTTACCATGTGCAATGTTTTCTTGGTTCTGCTCACTTCACTCAGCATCAGTTCATGTAAATCTTTCTAGGATTTTCTGAAGTCTGCCTGCTCATCATTTCTTATAGCACAATAGCATTCCATTACATTCATATACTACAACTTGTTCAACCATTCTTAATTGATGGTCATCCCCTTAATTTCCAGTTCTTGGCCACCACAAGAGCTGCTATAAATATTTTTGTACATGTGGGACCCTTTCCCATTTTTATGAGCTCTTGGGAATACAGTCCTAGAAGTGGTATTACTGGGTCAAAGGGTATGCACATTTTTGTAGCCCTTTGGGCATAGTTCTAAATTGCTCTCCAGAATGGTTGGATCAGCTCACAACTCGACCAACAATGAATTAGTGTTCTAACTCTCCCACATCTTCTCCAACATTTATTATCTTCCTGTTTTGTCATGTTAGCCAATCTAATAGGTATGGTGTGGTACCTCAGGGTTGTTTTGATTTCCATCTCTCTAATCAATAGGTGATTTAGAGCATTTTTCGTATGATTATAGATAGCTTTAATTTCTTCCTCCGAAAACTGCCTGTTCATATCCTTTGACCATTTATCAATTGGGGAATGGCTTGTGTTCTTGTAAATTTGACTAAGTTCTCTATATATTTTAGAAATGAGGCCTTTGTCGCTATATTTTTTCTTTTTGAACCAATTAATATGTGAATTAAGTTCAAGCATTGCCTGTCGACCCACTCCCCACCATTTTCTCGTCCACTGTAAAAGCTCTTCTTGTGTGTCTCTTTTGTGTGAAATAAATTTCCCTGTTTCTCCTTTCCCCCTTTTCCCAGGGCATCCCTCTTTCTTGCCTATACATTGTTTTTACATCATCTCAACATAATCAACTGTTTCTTCATGGGATCATGCCCTAATAATGATAAAGTTCTTGGAAGATACATGTATCATCTTTCCATATAGAAAGGTAAAACAGTTTAAACTTATTAAGTTCCTTATGATTTTGCTTTCCTGTTTACCTTTTTATGCTTCTCTTAAGTCTTATATTTGAAAGTCACATTTTCTATTCAGCTCTGGTCTTTTTATCAGGAATGCTTGAAAGTCCTCTGTTTCATTGAATATCCATTTTCCCCTGACGGATTATACTGAGTTTTTCTGGGTAGGTTGTTCTTGGTTGTGATTCTAGCTCTTATGCCCCCAAAATATCATATTCCAAGTGTGCCAATCCTTTAATGTAGAAACTATGAAATCTTGCGTTATCCTGACTGTGACTCCATAATATTTGAATTGTTTCTTTTGGCTGCTTGTACTATTTACTCCTTGACCATGGAGCTCTGGAATTTCACTATAATTTTCTTGGGAGTTTTTATTTTAGGATCTCTTTAAGGAGGTGATTGGTGGATTCTTTCAATTTTCATTTTACCCTCTAGTTCTATAATATCAAGGCAGTTTTCCATGATAATTTCTTGAAAGATGCTGTCCAGTGCTGAGTGAAGTGAGCAGAACCAGCAGAACAGAGTACATGGTAACAACAACATTATGTGATGATCAACTTTGATAGACTTAGCTCTTCTCAGCAATACAAAGATTTAAGACAATTCCAAAAGACTCATGATGGAAAGTGCTATCCACATCCAGAGAATGAACTATGGAGTCTGAATGCAGATCAAAGCATACTGTTTTCTCTTTTTTTCCTTTCTTGTGGTTTTTCACTTTTGTTCTGGTCCTTCTTTCATAATATGACTAATGTGGAAATATGTTTAATGTGATTGTATATGTATAGCCTATATCAGATTCCTTGCCATCTTGGGGATGGGGAAAGGAAGGGAGGAGGGAGAAAAAAAATTGAAAATCAAAATCTTATAAAAGCAAATATTGAAAACTATCTTCACATTAGTCAGAAAAATTACTATTAAGTGGGGGAAATTTTTTTAAAAAAAATAATGATATTGTCCAGGCTCTTTCTTTTTTGATCATGGCTTTCAGGTAGCCCAATAATTCTTAAACGATCTCTCTTTTATCTGTGGTCCAGGCCAGTTGTTTTTCTAATGAGATATTTCACATTTTCTTCCATTTTTTTTTCAGTTTCATTTTATTGTTTCTTGACATTTCATGGAGTCATTAGCTTCCATTTGCCTAATTCTGGTTTTTAAGGAATTATCTTCTTCAGTAAACTTTTCCTTTTCCATTTGGCCAATCAAAGGAGTTCTTTTCTTCCAATTAATTTTTGTAACTCTTTTTCCATCTATCCAATTCTTCTTTTTAAGGAGTTCTCTTCAGTAGATTTTTGTGCTTCTTTTACCATTTGACGTATTCTGTTTTTTTAAGGTATTATTTTCTTCAGTATTTTTTATCCTTTGTTTACCAAGCTGTTGACTCTTCTTTGTTTCATGTTTTTCTTGTGTCATTCTCATCTCTTCCCAGTTTTCCCTTTACCTCTCTTACTTAATTTTTAAAATCCTTTTTGAGCTCTTTCATGGCCTGAGACCAATTCATATTTTTCTTTGAGACTTTAGATGTTGAAATTTTGACTTTGTTGTCTTCTTCTGAGTTTGTGTTTTGATCTTCACTGACACCATGGTAATGTTCTATAGTCAGGACATTTTCCTGCTGCTTTCTTATTTTCTCAGCCATTTCTGGACTTTTAACTCAATGCTAAAGTGAGGTTCTTCTTCCAGGATGTAGAGGGCACTGTCCCAAGCTTTAGGTGTTTGAGGTTTTTTTGTGCAACTGTTTTCAGAGATAATTCTGGGAACCTGTAAGTTTTCAGTTTTTTCAAGGTAGTATGATCTAGGGAGAGGTGTGTTTTCTACTATTCTGATCTGTGCTCAGATTTGTGAGTGGTTTGTGAGTGAACATAAGCACTCTTTTCCACCCTGAAACTGTGATCAGGGTCCCAGGTCTCCAGGATTGCAAGTTCTGATGTACTAGTGCTCCTCCTTGCCCTGGAACTGAGACTGCAGACTGCAACTCAGATTCAAGTATGAGCAATGCAACAATCATGCCTCCAGTGACAGCAAAGGGACTCCTGTAATCTTCTGACCAGTTATCTTATCCCCTTACCATCTTTAGTCTAAGAGCTTAAGGTATTATTTTCTCCAATTTTCTTGTTCCTCTTTTAACAAATTGTTAATTGTCTTTTCATAGTTTTCTTCCTTTGCTTATGTTTCTTGATCTAATTTTTCCTCTACCACCTTTATCTGACTTTTAAAGGCATTTTTTAGTTTTTCCAGCAATCCTTGTTGTGCTTGTGTCAGATTCACCTTTTTTTTTTCAAGGCTTTGCTTGTAGGTGTTTTGTTTTTAAATGTCATTGTTTTCTGAGTTTGTGTCTTGATCTTCCCTATGCCACAGTAGCTTTTTATGATTGGTTTCTTTTCTTATCCTTTCTTTTTCATTTGTTTCCTCATTTTTTTAGCCCATTTCTTGATTTGGAACTCTGTGTAAATGTTGGACTTTGTTAATGGCATGGGGGATTGGAGAACACTGTCTTATGTGTCAGGCTATTTTGCACCACAGTTTTTAGAGCTAATTTTGGGTGTTCAGGAGTTTTCCATGCTGCCAAAGTGGAACTGGGGAGAGATGTAGTCACTATTCTTTTGGTTTTCACTCTGGTCCTTACCCAGGAAGGGCTCCTGATCCCTTTAGATTGCAATCAATACTGATCCTTATGGCCTTCTTTGGGATTGGAAACAATACTTTTCCACAGGGTCCCTGATCCCTTGGGACTAGAAGTGATACTGCTCCTCAGGGCTTCCCCTCCCTCTTGACCAAAAGTGAACTCTGGCCCAGAAGTGGGTATAAGCAATAGAGTTGCTAATCAGCATCTGGTCATGCATCCAGTGTTAGCACAGGATTGATCCTCTAATCTCTTTCTGATCAGTTGCCAGGTCCCCTCACTAAGTGTGGCTTGAGAGCTGCTGAAGCTGCTGCTTTTATCACCAGCACCTAGTCCTACCCCTAGTGTTTTATACACGTGGGCTACAGGCTAGCCTCCACCCCAAGTCACAGATCTCTTTCAGACCTCCTAAGTTGTCTTGATCTGGAAGAATATCTCGGTCTGACCTTTTGTTGGCTCTGCCACTCCAGAATTTGATTTGAGGCATTACTTCAAAGTTGTTTGGAGGGGAATGTTGGGATAGCTCAGCTGAGTACTTTCTCTACTCTGCCATCTTGGTGCCACCCCTGGAATTTTACCATATGCTTTTTGAAAAAGCAAAGTCTATCATGAATTTCACACTTTAATTTCAAAACTATTCTGCCTTTCTGTGCATTCTTTTGTACACTTCTGTCCATGTAGAAAAATAGTTTGATGGCCTTATTTTTGCATCACTATTGCTATCCCTCCACCATATCCAGATGTATGTCATTCTCTCTGTCAGAAAGTGAGTAGTATTTCATCATAACTCCTCCAGAGATGTAGCTGGTTATTAAAGTGAGAGTTTGTATATCTTTCAAAGTTGTTTTCTTTATAATGTCCTTGTATAAATTAATGTTTCTGCTTACTTCATTCTGCATCATTCATATTGTACAGTATTCTCTGAAATCATCTCTTGCATTTCTCAATGGTGCAATAATATTCAGTTACATACCACAATTTAAGTTATTCCCCAATTGATAGGCACCCCTTTAAATTTGCTACCCTTTAAAACTACCCACTCTCCCCTCCTTTTCTTCCCTATTACCTCCATCCTACCTTTCCAAATTTCGTTCCCACAAACCAACATGTAGTCTGCCTTCTAGTTAGACAAGTATGCACGTTTTTAGCCCCTTGACATTTTATTCAGTATGTAGTGAGGGTTATGAAAGTTGCTCAAGTGGAAAAAATGGTAGCTCTCTGAAAAGCACAGAGCAGCCTGCCAGTAAGGGCTCTATAAAACCAGCTTAATCAGACAACAGTAAGACCAATTGTGCTGCACAGTTTTACAAAATTGTTTTGCTTAAAGAATGGAAAAACGAGCTTTGACAGGCCTGTGGTTGCACAACCCGGCTACTTAGCATTCATCCCGAATTTTAAAACCACAGCTGTGGTGCTTCTAAACTCAAAAAGTCTTCTTGAATTCAGAGTCATGTTAGAAAGACAAGCAGGAAAATTGAGGAATGCAAAGGGCTTAAAGTGGTCAGGACTCTAATCAAAGGGCTTAAAGGTGGTCAGGACTCTAATGTGAAGGTCAACAAGTGCCTTCCTGTGTTCCATTGTTGTTGAGTCATTTCTCAGCTGTGTCCTTCTCTTCTTGACCTCATTTGTGCTTTTCTTGGCAGAGATACTGGAGCAGTTTGCCATTTTCTTCTCCAGCTCATTTTACAGATGAGGAAACTGAGGCAAACTGAGTTAAGTGACTTGTCCAGTGTCACATAGCCAGTAACTGTCTCAGGATGGATTTAAACTCAGGAAGATGAGTCTTCTTGACTCTAAGCTGGCTACTTCATCCACAGCCCAAGCCTCAGGCTAAATGTTAAGGATCTCTAAAGGAGATCCACTGAGGTGTAATAGAATCTCAGTGGTCTAGAGTCAGAGGGCCGAGGTTCAAATTCTAAATTTGTTCCTTGGAATCCCTGTGGTCATTTTACCACTTTGTGCTTCTATTTCCTCCTCTGTAAAATAAGAGCTTTAGGAGAAATGATCTCTGAGGCTTCTTCTACCTGCAAATCCTATCATCTTAACAGATACAATGACAGAAGAGGGGAGAAGGAGAAAAAGAGCAGGTAAAGGAGGAGATAAAGAGAAATGAAACCTGGTACAGTTTGTTAGAAGACTATTGGCATCAACTGTTACTAAAGACAGAATGAGGACTGAGTTCCAGAGAAGACGTGAGGCTGGGCTCTTCTACAGTGACTTCTGATAGCTTACTCCCCTCCCATCCAAGTACTCTGATTTAGAGACTTCTTGCTATTCCTGGCACAAGACTCTCTGTTTGCTTTTGTTGTTCAGTCATGTTGGACTCTTTGTGACTCCATTTGGGGTTTTCTTGACAAAGATACTGGAGTAGTTTGCCCTTTCCTTTGTTAGCTCATTTTACAGTTGAAAATTGAGGCAAACAGGGTTAAGTGACTTGTGTAGGGTCACACAGCTGGTAAATGAGTGAGGTCAGATTTGAACTTGGGAAGATGAGTTTTCCTGACTTCAGGACCAGCACTCTATCTGCCCTACCACCCAACTGCCCATTCCGTCTGTTAACTGAGCATTTGCATTTTTACTGGCTGAAAAAGGTGAAATGCAGAATTTTAAGTAACAGAATACTAGGGAACATCCTTGTAAAATGAGAGTAACTAGCCAGAGAACAGATTCCACCAATACAGGATGTAGGAGGGACAGCAAGAACTACTCTGGCAGTTTCAGTACTAGTAAGAACAGGAAGGCATGGCATCAAGAGTGTCACTGAAGGCCTGGAACTCTCTTCCTCATCTCCACTTTGACTTCAGTGTTCAGAGAGAACCAGCACCTCTGGTGTGAGGGCTGCCAAGCATTTTCAGGGCTGCTCATCCACCTTTGGTGTCTACTATCACCCATCTGTCACCTGTGGTTCCAAGAAGTTGTAACATGCACAGTAGCTACACCTTGGTAAAACCTCTGCAGATGGGGCTACACCAGGTTGAAGGTAACTGACAGGCCTCAAACCCATTGGTGAGTTAGGGGGATATCTGCCTCAAGGATGTGAAGACTTCCCACTGTGGAATGAACATGGAATGAAAACATTTGTTCCAAGGGCCATAGAGGCGACTGAATCAGGAACTATGGAATGCTAAGAGCTTGGGCAGACATCAAAGATGCCAAGGTCATAAACTGCAACTGGGGCCATGACCAGTCATCTTAACTTTTGACTTGCCACTGGACTTTGATGACTCAGGAAGAGAAATTGAGGCTGACAAATGTGCAACTCTGCCTCACTTAAATCTAATTTATGCGCAAGTCAAGACATCACTCCATGATGTCATTGGTCCTCTTTGAAATGAAAGATGAACAACAAAGTCCCACTTTTTGAAAAAGACCTTTCCTAGGCCTTCATCTTAGTGGTCTCCCCTTTGAGACTCCCAAATTTATGTTATTTTATATCTAGTTATTTGCATGCTGTCTCCTCCATTGGACTGTCAGCTCTTTGAGAGTGGGGACATTTATTTACTCATTCATTCATTCATTCATTCATTCACTCATTGTCTTTCTTTGTATGTCCAACATTTAGCACCATGTGATACCTAAGATACTGGCTTCCTTAGCCACAGTGCTCTTTCCAAATGAGCAGACCGTTTTAAAACAAATAGTAGCAAAGAGAGACAAACACATAATGGAAAAAAATTCAATGGTCTTTACCTTAAAATATGGGAAAGACAGTTCATATAAATTCTGTAGCTACTGCAGCTCTCCTGTGCTGGACCACACTGCTTACCAAAAGGGAACGCTGAACCATGAATCATACATCCAAAGCCAAACATCACTGGAAGATGAAAATACCACAGGACTTTAGAGTCAGCAGCATATGTTCACAAACATCAATATTTTCTAAAAGTCCCATCATACCTGTTTATGCTGTGGGAGCCCTTCACAATGTGCTGACAGAGTGGACTGTGGTTTAATCTCTTGGCATTGCATGGGTACCAGTGGAACCGGCAATCTATCCTTCATTTCTTCGCTTTTGCTATGCAACTAACCTCTTCTTTTTTCTAATTTTCTTTGATGACATCCTTTATAGCACTTCTGTGAAATTCCTATGTTGAAGAAGCGTAGTGACAATTTCCAGCAGCATCCAGAATATAAACTGTTCTAATAAGCTGATAGGATTTTTTTCCCATAAGGGAGACCTGTCCTGAGAGTGTCTCTAGTGCTGCTGATGGGTTTATTTTCACAAGTTTTTGGTTTGATGTTACCCAATACCCACTCCAACACCAATGGGGAATATGTAAATCTCCCTTAGATGTTCACTTAATATCAGTAGGCAACTGAAAGATGAGTAACCAGACACTTTAATCTGGAAGTCACTAGCACTGAACAATTACAGATTGCTATGGATTCTCTCGAGCAGTCAGTATTCTGTTTTCTTTATTTTACGCTGCTCCATGGGTAGTTTGAATCCTGGGGAAGCTGCTGATGGAATGATTTCAAAGGAACCTCTCCAGGTCTAGGTGATCCTCTTGACATCAGCTTCCCTAGGGGAAATATTCTAGTGAATTTGAGGCAGTAATGATTTGAAGCATTCATAGACTCAGAAAAGAAGCAGAGAAGGCTTCTATGAAAAGAATCAGGTTTTCCTGATTTTGTCTTGCAATGATTTTTAGTCCTCTAGGGGGCAGTGTTCTTTGAGGTTTCATAATCCATATATCTTGCAAGGAAGTGTGAATGATAGTGTGTTAGAGTTCTCCTTAGGTCTAAAAAGGGATTTTTGCTTCTCTTCTTTCTGTGTGTTTGTATTCCAAGTTCATTGTTCTCTCTTGTTTCTTTGGTGACACTTGCAAATCTAAGTTTTTCTATTCTGTTAATTATTTTTTGCTGTTCAGATTGTAAATTCCGCTTATATCTTTCTCATTTCTATTTTAAACCATCCAAGATGAGCATGTTGTTGGTTTCATGTTTTCAAATACCACAAGGTTCTCTGTCTTGTTAAGTATTGAATCATTTTCTTTGGTTTTGCAATATTTATTCATTGATGCTTCAACTTACTTTACTAGCTCTGGAAGCCATATTTCCTTCTGTTGTTAATGTCTTTCCTGTTGATTTAGCTGCTTATGTTCAAGATTTTTTAATTTTCTTCCTCCTGAAATCTTTGTTAATTTCAGACTGTATTCCACCCTCATCCCCTCCTCCTTATTTTTCCCCCATTGCTCTGATGGTAGTTTCCCTAGAGTCTGGATCTTAAAATGTCACAGCCTCCTGCGGAACCTACACTCTATCCATCGGTTCTCCACTTTTGCTATACAACTAGCCCCTCTTTTTCTGGTTCTAACTTTCTTGAATGACATCCTTTATACCACTTCTCTTATGAAATTCCTGAGTGTGTTAAATAAGTGTAGATTGAGATAGTGATAATTTCCAGACAAGTTTCCTGAATATAAACTATGGTTCATGGTTCACCAGATTAGATCTCTGCTTGAAATAGCTTTTAGAGTTACTGGGCTCTTTCCCACAGGCTTAGTGGAGTGCGAAATAGCACACACACACCTGGTATCCCTGTTCCAGTGTCCTGTCCTGCTCCCTCTGTTCCTCAGTTCTCTGGCTCAGCATTAGCAGTTTAAGGAACTGCCCTGCTGGTGCTATGGAGGTTGATTTCTGTGGTTTGGGTCTCTGAGGCTCTGGCAGGAAGGAGGGCTAGGGGTGGGGTTGAGCCCTATTTCAAGGTCACACAGGTGTCCTGATTCTTTCCTTTTTCTCTTATCTCCACCCTCCTGCAAAGATCTGTTGCAGTAAAGAATATTGTGACTGAGGCACTGACTGTCTGTTATGGTCCCAATAATCTTCAGCAGCCTGGAGCCCAGATCTCCAAGGTATTGAAAAAAGGGAGGCATTGGCAGGGGGTTCTGCCTTTATGTCCAGTCTTTGAGTCAGTTTGTGCAGCCATGCTGCTAGGAGGATGATGGGACGTAGGGAGGGGTCATTGGTCGAGCTCAAGGTGGGTCGTGGTTTGTTATTTGGTTTTTTTCTCACCTTTTTTGGATTCTGTGTTTCCTAGATCATAGTGTCAGCTGAAGTTGCTTGATCTTTGGTGCATATTTTTTGGTTTGGAGAGGTTAGAGCAGTTTTGGGCATCAGAGAAAATGTCTAGTCTTTCATCTTGTTGATCACACGAATCAGAAGTCCAAGACAGAAAGGATTGCACTGAGCCACCTTGAACAGATGGAGTTGGTTCCATTCCTCAGTAACACTTTCCAGTCGGTCATCGTCAGTGTAATCAGAAGGCTTCTTGCTGTAATTCAATTGATTTTAAGGAGAAATAGTGAATGGTTCTGCATGAGGGCAGATTGGAAAGAGTAATATCAGAGGACCTGGGTTTGAATTCTCCCTCTAATACTTAATATTTCTTTGCTTGACTTTAGGTAAAATCATTTAATCTCCTCAGGCCTCAGTTTCTTCATATATAGAATAAAGAGGTTAGTTTACATGGATTCAAAGTCTCCTTTAGCTCTAGAGCTCCATCTTATGATCTTAAGCTTCTCTAAGAGTAGAAATAATTTCATTCTTTCTATTTGTATTTCTGTCACCCAGCTTGGTGCTTAATAATTGTTTCTTTAGCTAATTTTCCCAATGATAATTTTTTAAAATTGAACCTTTAATCGCATCCATCTTTGTTCCTAACTGAAACAAGTTTAGCTAGGAGAGTGCCTAGGGCCTTGCTTTTTTTTTAAAGCTTTTATTCATTTTCATGGGTTTTTAATAATACTCATTCGAGTTATGAAGTTAATAATTATACTAATCTGAGACTGCTGAATATAATGGAAATGAACTTGGAATTCCTCCTACTTGTTATATGACTTCATATATGGTTCTTGACCAAAAGGGATGAGAAGAAGATAAATTCTATTAAGAAAAATCTCAGATTACACTGTTCTTTCAATGTACATTGAATAGGAGGATATGTACAATGACCCTGCAGGATGGGCAGACATGGATGGTTTATCAATGGTGTACTGTACTGGAGGAAATAGCCAAAGAGGAAATCACAGATCCATTGGAGCATTTGGACACGCTGAGCCTGCTGTCTCAGAGAATTCCTCTAAGAGTTCTTCCCTTCCTTTTAATGGAGCTTATTCTTTCTCTTCCTTAACTGATCTCTAAAAGCCCCCAAACATACACTCTTCATTCTGGGTGTTTCTTATATTTAAGACAGGAGACTGCAAAATAGTCAGAAGACAGAAACTCCTTGTGTCTATCCTAGTCAGTCTCTTTCAGGATGCCATTTTTATTTCCAACAACTTCATTCCAGGAGGCTATAAGCTGCAAAAGAAAAATTTTTATCTTAATTTGTTTAAAGACAAAGAAAGCATAAAAATGTTACTGTGGGGGAAAGTTGTTTTTTTTTTTTAAAAAAGAATAAATTTCTTAAATGAGACTACTTGTACAACTTTTTGCAAATCTTAAAGTGCTATGTAAATTTTAGCTATTGTAAAATGGCTGGGTTTTCCTGCAGCATTTATATTTCTTTTGTATTTTCAGTTTTGATTGCATTTCTAATTGACATAGTTATGCCAGTACATTCCTAATGAAGAGGAAGATACTGAGGGTGTTGTTTTCAGTCTTTCAGAAATTGTGTTGGATATATTTGGGAAGGACAAGTTGTAAAAGTACAGTGTTGCCCTGGAATTGCTAAAATGTGCCAGAACTACTGTTGTCACTGCATTCCCCATTATATTTTGGTTGCATTTACACATGAGAGCAATAGATTGCTTTCTCTTAGGATCAAATGAGCAACCACTTAAATGGGAGACAGTTGGCTAGAATTTGACAATTTAGTATTGCAGGGACTGGTTGTCCTTATGCCTGACATGATTTGTGATTTGACGGCCCTCTAGAAGGCATAACTGTCTCCCAAAATATATTCCCTACCTAGGCTGTACTCTAACATGTGACAAAGATTTTGGTCACATAATGGGAAAACCCAAAGAAGGCAGGCTAAGGGGGACTTTCAGAAAACTATAAGGTTGAGAATCAAGCCAGTTCTGTTCCTGAGTCAGAGATGTGGGAGGAGTGTACCTAGTTTAAGAAACCACTACCTATTTTGCTCACCAACATGTGAAGCCAGGCTGAGCTAGGATTGGCCCTACAATTGTGTAGATCACACTCAGAGGTTTCTGGGACCTAAGGAGATCCCAGCCTGGGTGGAAAGTGCTAGGAGACTGCTACTTTTACCTCTTGAGTGTTCATTGGAAATGATACACTCTAGCCAACCCTTAAGGATCTCCCTTTTCATCCTGGAGGAAAGGTAGGTAGGGCTGAGGTTGTGCAGCTGAGTTCTTTTTGAAGACCTACCTGTTAAAGATCTCTAGGTACGAAGAGCAACCAAAGGCCATGCAGTCTATAGGACTGTTCAAATACCGGGACAGTCAACCTCTTTAATCAGTCTTCCTATTCAGGGACAAACCCAGTTATCTACCTTCCTGCTATTAAGCCATATATATTTTTCTTCTTTGGCCAGTATGAACATGTGGTCACTGACCTGATTATTTCCCTGGAAATAACTTACACACTTTCTCGATGGATTGTTGTTGTTGTTCAGTCATTGTCATGCCTGACTCTTTGTGAGCCCATGGACCATAACACTGGTCCTTAGGGTTTTCTTGTCAAAGATACTGGAGTGGTTTTGCCATTTGCTTCTCTAATGGCTTTCTTCTGGATGAATTAGGGAAAGGGTAACAGATTATGTGACCCTTTTGAGTTCTGATTAGCCAGTGAAAAAGCGACCCTCCCCAAAATGTCACGAAACAGATACTGGACAATAATTAGTGTTTGCCTGAAATGCCTTTGGCTCTCTGTGGGCCTAACCCTTGTGAATCTGAAATCATAGGATAGTTGATTTGGAACTAGAAGGGACCTTAGAGATCATCTAGTCCAACCTTCTCATCTTATAAAGGAGAAAAGTGAAACCTGAGTGAAGGAATTGAGTTTCCTTAGGTCAGGGATTCTTAAACATATCAGGGACCCCTTTGGTAATCTAAAGAAACCCTTCTAGAATAATGTTTTTAAATGCATAAAATAGATAGGTTTCCAAAGGAAACAAATGATACTGAAATAATTATCAAAACATTTTTAAAACAGAAGTTCATAGATGTTAGGGTAAGATGCACTGCCCTGGGTCAAAAATGCCCAGGCAGATCCAGGTTACCTGACTCCAAATCCAAAATTCTGTCCTATGTATCAAATGCTATAGGATAGAATATTGTTCCCCATAGGTGGTGAGGGCAAGAGGAACAGGAGTAGTGGGATATAAAGAGGGGATTTTTGTTGGAGGCGGGGAGAGATAATTATCTATAGTCCAACAGAACTTCCATGGAGGTTACCACAGGAAAACTGGCTCAGAGGAAACTGGACCCCAGTGAAGTAGGGGAGTCAACCCTTCCAGCACAGGGAGGGATAATAGCCAAATAACATGAGCAGTCATGCAGAAGAGAGGCTCCATAAATTAAAATCCATACCTGGGATCTAGGATGGTGAAACAATAAACAAAAAAGGAAAAATAAAACCCAGAGCAAGTCTCCAGGAGAAAATAAGACAGCTTGGAAAGAGCAATGGATTTGGAATTGGAGCTGGTTGTTCACTCACGTCTGAATATTCGTGACCCTATTTGGGTTTTTCTTGGCAAAGACACTAGAGTTTTGCCATTTCCTTCTCCAGCTCCTTTTACAGTTTACTGAGGCAAACAGGGTTAAGTGACTTGCCCAAGGTCACACAGGTGGTAAATGTCTGAGGCCAAATTTGAACTCAGAAAGATGGCTCACTCCAGTCCTGTCTCTCTCTACTGTGCCATGTCGATGCCCAGAGTCTGAGTGTCTGGTTCAAATTTTAGCTTTTTTACTTCCACTGTGTGACCTTGAAAAAGTCTTGGAGCCTCTGTTAGTTTCCTCTTCTCTAAAATGGAGGAGTGAGAACAAGATGTTCTTAGGTTTCTTCCAGCTTATTCAAAGACAAGAGCCCAGTTGAGGTATTTCAGCAGCCTCTATTTTCCCAACTGAAAGGGGATTTCTATCTTTGGGGGCATTCTTGTGGGCTGGCCATTCTCCCTCTCTTCCTCACCCCTCTACCTTTTGTGCCAGCCCTGAACACTAGTCAATATGAACACAGCTAGAAGTCTGTTTGCTCAGGTCCACTTTTCCTTTTGGGAATAGTATGACACTTGGCATGTTTAGGGAGTGCTTTGGATTCTGGAGTCTGGGTATGGGTGGGGCTCCTGTTTCGGCTGACTAGGATGCCTGAGGCACTGTGTGCAGCTGGCTACAGCTGAAATCATCACCCAGCAGCTGCTTTGCAATGGAAAAACTATGTGTCTCAAAACAATAAAGCCTCCTGAAGATAGAGGAGAGGTCAGGCTGGCTGACTGGGCTGAGTGTGAATGGGGGTGGGAACTCAATTCAGTTGTTCCCAGTGGCTTCTAGGAATGTTGATGGGCCGGTGCCAGCCTATGGCTTTCCCTGTGAGAGAAGGACATTGCAACAAGCCCTGGCTAGCTTGGGGTTGCCCACTAAGTGGGTGGGTGTTGAGATATAATGAAGCCAGTTTGCTCTTGAATTTGGCAGTCTGGCTACTCTGCTTCAGAACCACTCCATGAAGCAACTAAAAATTTTTCCATAGAGACTAAAGATATTTTTGTTCATACTATTGCCTCCACTTGAGGGATAATAAAATAAATAACCAGCCTTTACGTAGCACTTGAAGGTTTGCAAAATGCTTCACAGATATCTCACTTGAACCTCACAAGAACCCTAGGATATAGGTGCTATTATCATTCCCATTTTTCAGATGAGGAAATTGAGGCAGACAGAGGTTAAATAGCTTGAACAGGATCACCCAGCTAATATCTGAGCCTTAATTTGAATTCAGGTCTTCCTGACTTCAAGTACAGTACTGTGTCTATCCACCGTACTACCCAGCTGCCCTGGGTGTATGGGCATCAGGGAAGACTAGCACCTCCACAGTGAGGGCTGCCCAACCCTTTTCAGGCCTGTTTTCCACCTTTGGTGTCTACTTGTCACCCAACTCTCACATATTCAAAAGCTGTAGCATGCTCATCAGCCACTCCCTGGTAAACTGTGTGAGCAAACTAAAATTGTAGTAGCTAAAAGAAACATGAGGTGCACAGATTTAGACATTTCCATTTCAGATGTTCATATCAACTATTTGTGCCCGACCTGGGGTAGAACCTTCCGAGCTCCTGTTGGTCTGATCAGCCACAGTTGGACATACCTTGACCTCGACATAGTGATATTGTTTTAGTTTTCTTGGAGAATGAAAGATACAGTCAACCCAGTTGCTCAGGGTGGGGACTGGACCAGTGATTTAATCTGAATAGGGAATTCTTGGAAGAGAAATTTCCTCTACCAGTGCAGATTCTAGTCTTAAAGCATAGCTTGGGGATTGAGAGTTGGACTGGCCTACTTAAGGGGTCAATATGAATCAAGAGAAGAACTAGAACTCCAGTCTTCTAGACTCTAAGGTCAGATCTCTCTTCACTTCACTGGGCTGTGTTAAAACAATTGGAAGGGGAGGGGGAGGCATATGAGTCCACTGTCCTCCTGGTAACCGTTTATGGACTTGTTTGCAACAACAATCACACCATCTCTTATCTCAACATTTCTCTACCCCCTCTCCTAGTGTATAAACTCCCAATCTCCCCCAATCAGAGCCAGGTGTTAGCCCCTCAGGGAAGTTATGACCTAACCCCTACCATAGTACTCATAGCAATACCCGGGCAGGTGCCATTGGGAAAATCCACCTCCTATTTCAAGATACCCATATCTTTTGCCCCAAAGGAATGAATGAATAAATGAATGTGAGTGAATGAAAAAGTATTTCTTAAACACTATATGCTGAGTACCATGCTAAGATCTGGATACACAAATAGGAAAATAAGAAAGTCTCTAATGGGGGAAGCAACTCATGTAGGACATTTCAGGTGTAAGTCAGATTAAGGCTGATTCTTGGGGTGCTACAGCAAAGCATATGGTAAAGCATTTTCAAAAATATCATTTCCATTAATAAAGTCACATCAGTTTCTGCCATTGAACCATCTAATAGTGCTAAAAGACTTTGTTTTCTGGATCTTTTATTAGTGAGGGCTGCTGAGGAAGTGGGAGCTGTAGCACCTACAGACGCAATTGCCAGGTCTCCCTAAGAGTCACCTCAAGGCTGCAGTAATTGTCCCTCAGAAAGCAGACTCTTTGATCTGGGGTAGTGACTGATAAGTAAGAGCCTTGCCTCCCCCATTTTTATCTTGGTGGGAAAGAATGATTCACACAGGAAGCAGTGACTTGGATGGGTGATTATTACAATAGATTGCAGACCTCGTTATGTTACAGTGTCCCCCAAAACACCTCTCTTCCAAAATTCCCTATTACCACTGAAGGCATCACCATCCTTCTAGTCACTCAGATTCACAATGAGGTATCATACCTTTCCTTCCTAGTGTCCTGTCAATTGCCAAATCTCGTTTCTATCTCCACATTTCTTGAATCAGTCCTTTCTCTTACTCACATAGCCAGACTTCTATCTTCTCTCACTTGGACAATTGCAATGGACTTCTAACTTTTCTCCAAGCCTAAAACCTTTCTTCTCTCCCATCTATCCTGTGTATACAACTGCCAAAGTGATTTTCCTAAAGCTTAGGTCTGACCTCTTCCATCTTTTTCTCATCCTCATGTCTATTTTTTGCATACGTTTCATGAAGTGCATAGTTATCAGTAAAGGGCAGCTAGGAGGCAAAGTGGATAGACCACTGGACTTGGTATCAGGAAGTCTTATCTTCATGAGTTCAAATCTGACCTCAGACACTTACTAGCTGTGTGACCTTGGGCAGATCACTTAACCCTGTTTACCTCAATTTCTTCATCTGTAAAATGAACTGGAGAAGGAAATAGCAAACCACTCCAATATCTTTGCCAAGAAAAGCCCAAATGGAATCATGAAGAGTCAGAAATGACTGAAAAATGACTGAAATAGTAGAGACAGGTCTAGTCTTTTGTTATTTTCTCTTAAAACTTACTTTACTTTGGAATTATTTTGTTCTTTAAGAATTTATGATCAGTGTATAGTTGGATAGAAAAGATGTAATAAATGCTGAAACCATACCTGAGAAGTAATAAAAGTCCTGGAAGCTGTCTTAAACCCTCCTCATGTAGTGTTAAGCTTTGCCAGGAAGGAACAAATAAATTTTATGAATTGGCTTATTTTTCTACAAGAATTTGGAAAGTCATCAAATGTAGACTTGGATGACAGGTAAACTAAGGAGCTGGTCCTGTTTCATAGGAAATGTGAATGGTACTTTGTGATTCTGTTGGCAGACCCACTAGTTAAGGAAGGGAAAGATTAGTCTTTTAAGTTTTATCCTAGGAATAATGATGCCTGTGGGCAGCCAGGTGGCTCAGTGGATGGAGTGCTGGGCCCTAGAGCAAGAAAGATTCATCTTTCCAAGTTCAGATCTGGCTTCAGACACTTACTAGCTGTATGACTCTAGGCAAGTCACTTTAACCCTGTTTGCCTCACTTTCCTCATCTGTAAAATGAACTGGAGAAGGTAATGGCAAACCACTCCAGTACCTTTGCCAAGAAAACCCCAGATGGGGTCACAAAGAGTCAGACATGACTGAGAGGACTGAACAGCAATGCTGCTTATAGGGAATTGCCTTGCAGGTACAGATGAAGACTGAAAATGGAACACATGTAGAGGAGAGGGATGAAAATAAGCCGTGAGAGAAAGTAACCACCAGGCTCAGGCAAGAGAGATTTTGCCAGGGGTGTCTGTGTTAAGGGGAGCCCCTGACTCATCATGAAGCACATCAAATCTCAAACCCATTCTGGCACATGGGTTTTATTTGGGGTGTAACCCAGTTATTTGGAACAACTACCTTTGACTTCTTAGAGGTGGAAATGGTAGAAAACAGCTTTGATCTTTGGTTCTCATCTTATTCCAGTAATATGGCCTAATTAATGATTTGTAGGTCTCTCTCCAATTCCTGGTTTGGTAAAGTCTCATGGGTTAGAAGATTTGCTGCTTCTATTCCTTTTAAAATTACTTTAAAAAAAAAAACCTGATTAATATAAGTAGATTTTTGGGAAGGTTATCTTACAAAGTTCAGGGTGTATTTTAGCACCAATTTCATTCTTCTAAATACATTTAAAAGTGGTCATTAAAAAATGAGTCATCGTTGTGTAGAAAAGAATACTGGATTTGCGATTAGAAGACCTAGGTTTGAATTCCAGTTCATACAGCTACTACCCATGTGAAGATAATATTTACATTATCCACCTAATAGAGTTTTTGTGTAGAAAGGACTTTGTAAACTATAAAGCGCCATCTGTGAGAAGGTATTAAATTGTTTTTGCTAGAATGGGAACTCCATCTCCAGGATAGAAATCATGTCTTATCCGTTTTTGTCTCTCTTCTGGCACCACTTATCCATATAAAAGCTTCTGTACGTATGTTTTTGTTGTTCAATTGTGTCTGACCCTTCATCACCCAGTGGACCATTACACTCCAACGCTGTCTGTGAGGTTTTCTTGGCAAAGATACTGGAATGGTTTGCCATTTCCTTCTTCATCTATACATATAGAAAGTGTTTAATAAATGCTTATTGAATTGGATTACTATATTGTTTTAAGATGCCAAAATGTCATTCCAGCTCTAAAATAAGCATTGGTAGAAAGCATGCTTTCTTTAAAGATGCTTTGTTTCACATTTTCTACCATCACCATTTCACGTAATTGTTGTAAAGTTTCCAAGAAACATTTATTGGGCAAATTCAATATATGGATAAAATGAGTCTTTCTAGAATAGTAGTGGCTTAGAAATGCTATTTTTTGGTTTATAGACTATCTTTCTAAATTTCATATTTGTATACTACTGTACTTTGGGATCAGAACTACAATGTAAAGTTTAACAGAATTAGCTTGTTGCAGTTAAGACAACATAAATTCACTGCTGAAATGCTCAAGAGACTTTGTATTTCCTTGGTGTGTGTGGAGGATTATGTACAAACCACTTCTATAACATTGGTTCAAGTCCTAAACTTTTCTGGGTATAACATGCTATCTTCCTAGTTGATGAGGGGAAAAAAAGGAAAGTACCAAATTTGAGAAGATTTCCTTATTATCTATTCTTCATCCTTTCTCAGGCATGGGGGGTGAAGGAGAGATACCTTTTTTCTTTTGTTTAAATAAAACTCTCATTTTTATTATGAAATAAGCAAACATGGACACTTCAATACAAATAATAATAGCTAGTATTTCTATGCCTTACAAATATCTTGTTTTATTCTCATAACAATCCTGGCAGGTAGGTAATATAATTAGAGTTGAGGAAACTGAGGCAGGCAGACATTGAGAACTGCTCAGGGTCACACAACTTAGTAAATATCTGAAGCCACGCTTGAACTCCAGACCTTCCTGATTTCAAGTCCAGTGCTCTATTCAATGCACAGCCTCGCTTCCTTTTTCTATTACAGATAAAAAAGGATGGTATATGAAATTATGAACTTCTGTACAGTTTTAAAAGTATATATTAAATTTAGGAGCAGCTAGGTGGTGCAGTGGATAGATTGCCAGAACTGGAGTCAGAAAGATTCATCTTCCTGAGTTCAAATCTGACCTCAGACACTTAATAGCTGTGTGACTCTGGGCAAGACACTTAACCTTTTTTGCCTCAGTTTCTTCATCTGTAAAATGAGCTAGAGAAGGAAATGGCAAACCACTCTAGTACCTTTGCCAAGAAAACCAAAATAAGGGGTCACAAAGAGATGCAACTGAACAACAAAATGTTAAATTTAACACAATAGTAACAAAATTGTCCTGCACATCTATAGCTTCCCCCCCCCCCCTTTATTCTTCTGTGTCTCCTTTTGAATTTCCTTCTGGAAAGAATTTTTTTCTGCTCAAGTCAGATGAGTAGGTTGGTGTTGGATGATGATATAGCACCAACTTTTTATTCATTTAAGAAGCAATTGAAAACTGCAAAAAAAAAAATGGGGATGCCTGTTAATTGGGGAATGGCTGAACAAGTTATAGTATATGATTGTAAAGAAACTCTATGGTGCTATAAGAAATGATGAACTCAGTAATCTTTGAAAAATATGGATAGATGAAATAATGAAGAATGAAATGAACAGAACCAAGAAAATGTTGTTTACAGTAACAGCAATACCATTTTTGTGGGGAAATTGAGTCAGGAGAATCCTACCTCAGCCCAGGCTGAACAGATGCTCTCCCACCCTTCCCATGAGGTCACCTTTTGCAGTTCATACCAGCATCTCACTGGCTTACTGGCATCATGGATTGGAGGCTCAGACCACCTTTCTTGCTATTTATAACTGGAGTTAGACTCAGAAGAACAGTCACTTAATAGTCCCATAGCATCTAAAAATGGCAAGTTCCAATAACCAGGTTTCAAATATGATTATAATTTCACTTTGGCTAAGGAACATCGTTTGAGGCCAGTCTTAAGTGGCTTACATGCCTTTCTATACATGTTCTAGTTCCTGATTAAATAGCAATCATAAAATCAAATTTACCATTAAAACCTTAACTTTTCCATCAATGCCAAATTTTACCCAAGGTTACCTTCCTCTAGGAAATTTAGGCTAAAATTCTTTTCCCTAAACTAAAGATGTTGTTGACTTATTCTCAATAATTAATTTAGTCAATTGTTTTAATATAATTGCTTTTACCTCACTTTGTAACATGTCCAATTTTTCTCCCCATCACTCCCCTCCCCCCGCTTCCTAATACCTTGCATTCTGATTACTCCTTCCCTCAATGTATCCTCCCTTCTATCACACCCCACCCTTCCCTTAACCCCATCTTCTCCCTTTTCTTGTAGGGCAAAAGAAATTTCTATACCCCATTCCCTGTATTTCTTATTTCCCTATTATATGCAATAAAAATTCTCAACATTCATTGCTAATACTTTGAATTCCAACTTCTCTCCCTCCCCCGCTCCCTCCCCAACCCCACTGAGAAGGCAAGCAATTCAATACAGACTAATTATGTGTTGTTTTGCAAAAGGCTTCCATAATAATCATGTTGTGTAATACCAGCTATATTGCCCTCTGTCCTACTCTATCCCCCCTTGTTTTCCCCCCACAGTTGACCTTGTCCCTTCTTGAAAGTGTTTATTTCTAGTAACTCCCTTCTCCCATTTGCCCTCCCTTCCATCATTCCCCTCACCCCACTTGTTGCCTCCTCCCCTACTTTCCTGTGGTGTGATATAAATTTTCATATCCAATTTAGTGAGTGTGTTATTCCCTCCTTCAGCCACATGTGGAGAGAGTAGCTTCATTTTTCCCATCTCCTCTTCTGCCTTTTCTCCTCCATTGAATAAGATTTTTTTAATCTCTTTTATGAGTTATAGTCTGCCCTGTTCCATTTCTCCCTTTTTCTTCCCAGTATTTTCTTCCCTCACCCCTTAATTTTTTTTATTTTTATTTTTTGTGTGGATATCATGTCTTCTGATTCAACACATCCTATACTCTCTATCTATATGTGTGTGTGTGTGTGTGTATGTACAATCTCTCCATCTACTCATATACTGAGAAAAGATTCAAGAGTTATAAATATTTCCTTTCCGTGTAGTAATGTAAACAGTTCAGATTTAGAGAGTCTTTCATGATTTTTCTTTCCTGTTTACCTTTTCATGCTTCTCTTGATTCTTGTATTGTAAAGTCAAATTTTCTATACAGATCTGGTCTTTTCCTCAATATGAATGATTGAAAGTCCTCTTTATCATTGAATGACCATTTATTCCCTTGAAGTATTATACTCACATTTGCTGGGTAAATGATTCTTGGTTTCAATCCCAGCTCCTTTGACCCCTGGAATATCCCATTCCAAGCCCTTTGATCCCTTAATGTTGAAGCTGTCAGATCCCGTTATCCTGATTGTATTTCCACAATACTCAAATTGTTTCTTTCTACCTGCTTGCAGTATTTTCTCCTTGATCTGGGAGCTCTGAAATTTGGCCACAATATTCCTAGGAGTTTCTCTGTTCAGGTCTCTTTCAGGAGGTGATCGGTGAATTCTTTCAATATTTATTTTGCCCTCTGGTTCTAGAATATCAGGGCAGTTTTCCTTGATAATTTCATGGAAGATAATGTCTAGGCTCTTTTTTTGATTACGGCTTTCAGGTAGTCCATAATTTTTAAATTGTTTTTCCTGGATCTATTTTCCAGGTCAGTTGTTTTTCCAATGAGATGTTTCACATTATCTTCTATTTTTTCAAACTTTTGGTTTTGTTTTCTAACTGCTTGGTTTATCTCATAGTCATTCATTTCCCTGAACTGAATTCTCTCTTTCATTGAATTATTTTGTTCAGTGAGCTTTTGAAACTTCTCCTCCATTTGGCTAATTCTGCTTTTTAAAGCCTCCTTCTCCTCATTGGCCTTTTGGACCTCTTTTTCCAATTGAGTTAGCCTCTTTTTAAAGCTGTTATTTTCCTCAGCATTTTTTTGGTTCTCCTTTAGTAAGCTGCTAACTTGTTTTTTAAGCTCTTCTATTGCTTGAGCTCAGTTTAAGTTCCCTTTGGAGGCCCTGGAGGCAGAGGCCTTGATTTCCTCTGACAATATACCTTGTTCTTCCTCATCGAAAAGGATGGGGGGAGACACCTGTTCCCCAAGAAAGTAACCTTCTATGGTCTTATTTTTTTTCTCTTTTTTGGGCATTTTCCCAGCCAGTTACTTGACTTCTGAGTTTTCTCTGCACAACCACCTCACCTCCAATTCCACCAAGCCAGCACTGGGGGCTGAGATTCAGATGAGCTGCTCCAAACCCTCAGGGGCTTTAGGTGGGGGTAGGGCCGCTATTCAGTATGAGATTAAGATCACCTGCTCAGGTGGGGGCAGGGCGGCCACACAGGGCTCAGTGCCCTTAGGGGGTTTATGATGAGACCTTCAACAATGGATGTGGGATACTGCCTGTTTGGGAGCCCCGTTCTGCTGTTGCCTCCACTGCTGCCACCTGAGGAGGCCCGAGTTATGGGGACACCCTGCTCCCTTCTCGGCTAGCCAAAAAGACCCTGTCACTGACCTTTGGCTCCTGTGGGTTGAGGGATCTGCACTGCTGCTGGAGATTCTGTCCCTGAAGCCTCCTCAGATCTGCTCCTCTCAGTGCCCCATGGCCAAGGCTGGGCTGGGCTCTGCTCCATGTCTGGTGTGACAGACCTTTCCCATTGGTCTTTCAGGTCTCTCTGGGCTAGAAATCTCCTCCACTCCACTGTTCTGTGGCTTCTTCTGCTCTAGAATTTGTTGAGAGTTCTTCTTTACAGGTATTTTATGGCCTGTGAGGTAAGAGCTAGTGTATGTGCATCTTTCTACTCCGCCATCTTGGCTCCATCCCAAGCAATACCATTTTAAGAACAACTTTGAGTGAGTAAATCATTTTGTCTATTATAAATACCCAAACTAACTACAAAGGACATATGAAAGAAGATGCTATCTGCATCCAGAGAAAGAACTGATAAATAGAAATATGTATATGTAGTGCCAATGTGATATTCACAGCCCCTACAGTTGCCATGAATATCCCTGTGTAGTTCTGAATTGCAAAATACAACAGACTCTCCACGTGGAAGACAGAACCAAAATATTTATGCAGATACCAGAAAACCAAATCCATCAGAGTAACAAAGAAATCCATCATAGTAACCAAGAAGTCTGTACACATTATCAGGCCTTCCTACAAACAAACACTTTCAGTTCTAGCTGTATGCCTTTCTTTCTTCCTCAGTTCTGACTGCTCTGACCAATTTCCTTTCAACTCTGTATGATAATTTTATTATATATTTAAAAGGAATAGTGAGTTGTACATAACAAATGTGCAGTTTTATGTGCAATCATCCTTGTAAAAATATACTATGTTATGGAAATGTTTGTTTTATTCCATAAATTAAATTTTTTTTTTAAATGTAAAAAGAAGACATCCTCAGCTTCACAGATGAACAAGTCACTGGAAAGGATTTCTCAGAGATCTCAGGTATGTATGCACAAAAATGAAGGGAGTTTTGCTGAAGGAGAGAAGTACCCATTTCAGTTTTGAGTTGAAAGGAGAAGATTCTTTTCAGGTGAATTTTCTCAGAGGCAGTGAATGTAATGGATCTGAAGCTTGACATTTGAAGAGCTATTTCTACTTTTGTGGGACTTTTCCCCTTGATCCTAGGAACCGAAAATACCCTTCAAACACCAGCCAATTAAATTAATTCATTCACTGGAGGTGCTGTCTCTATCCAATTCATTACCAAAGCATTCCAGTGAAGATGACTGTCACCCCTGTGTTTGAGAAGAGAAACTGAGGCTGAGGTGTCTTGCTGAAATGGTTCAAGAATCAAGTACTTTCATTACTAGGCTAGTCTTAGCTACTAACTAGGATTTACAGCTGGATTCCAGTCAGTGAAATTCTCCCTTATTTCTGTAAATGTCATTGTTGTTGTTCAGCTATTGTCAGTAGTGTTTGACTCTTTTTGATACTGGAGTGGTTTGCCATTTCCTTTTCCAGCTCATTTTACAGATGAGGAAATTGGGACAAACAGGGTTTAGTGACTTGCCCAGAGTGACACAGTTAGTGTCTGAGGCCAGATTTGAACTTAGGAAGATGAGTCTTCCTGACTCCAGGTCTGGCACTCTACCTATGACACCACCCAGCTGCCGTCCACTCCACCTAGATGCCCAAGAAAAGTCATTCCCCATTCAAATCTTCTAGGCAGTCTACACCCCGTGACAACTCCACCCCTTCTAGTAGAATGAACACCTTCCCTTCTCCGTTGAGGCATGCTGGGAGTGGGGTTTGGATTTCCTGGAGGGGAAGGCAAGACAAGCAAAACTGTGGAGCTCTTTCAATTATCTTTAATCCAGCTACACTTTCTTACCTGCTCAGCAGCTTTTCTCTCTTGTAACAAAAGCCTGAGGGCTGCTTCGGTCACAGGTGTAGCCCTACAAGCTGACTTAATTGCTGAGTGAGAAGCTGCCTAGGGAATCCTGGGACCTGGTTGGAGAAATGCCTGGCCTCCCTGAGAAGAGCTGGACTCTGAGCCTTGCATTACTTTGCACATTGTGTTGGATTTATTATGTATGCATACACCCAGCTCTGTGTGAATCATCTAAAAAGACAGAGAAGGAAGCCTCCAGTGGAATAGGAACCTTTGCTCCCTCACCCACCTGCATTTTAATTTGTTTTAATTGGGAAATCAAACACCTGTGCCAGAGAAGACAGCTATAGGACTCTATCCTATCCTGCAAAGTATGTTTCAACAGCCCTTCTGTAGCAATCAATAACATTTATAAGGCACTAGGGACATGGAGACAGAAACAAAACTCCTGCCCTCAGGAATTTCCATTCTACTGAGGGAAACCAAGCATGTGTCTACATATACATGTGTATATACATGCATGGGTGTGAATATATACATTTATGAACATACATGTTCAAAATACATCTATACAGAACAAATACAACTATACGTGGGTTGTTGTGCAGTAGTGTCAGACACTTTGTGACCCTGTGGACAATAGCATGTTAATGCTGTCCATGGGATTTCCTTGGCAAAGATACTGGAGTGGTTTGTCATTTCCTTCTCCAGTGGATTGAAGCAAATAGAACTTAAGTGACTTCTGACAAGATCATCATAAACCATTGGGAACTTTTGAGTTGGCAGTATAGGCTTGAAGTGTGTGTTTGTCCTTCCTTGCCGAAGAAGACCACACCATCAGAGAAATAATGACATGACTTGCACTTGACTTTGTTTTGAGTGAGGGAGGGCTGTGCAGGTCACCAGCCTCACTTCTCCTCCAGAGCCATCTGAATCCAGTGACCATATATTCATCAGGATGACTGGAGATGACCCAGGCTGAGGCAATTGGGGTTAAGTGACTTGCCCAAGGTCACACAGCTAGTGAGTGTCAAGTGTCTGAGGTGAGATTTGAACTCAGGTCCTCCTGACTCCTGCTGTATCCATTGCACCACCTAGCTGCCCCAGGCTTGAAGTGCTTTTGAGTTGACAATATAGGTTTGAAGTCAAAGTAAAATGTCAGCACAGTGTTCCCACAACAAGGTACCTTCACCTTTGGAGGAGACTATAATTATGGTGATTGGTTATTGTTTTATGTTTTCAGTATTTGTTAATGTGCTGTTAATGAATCTTTTGGGTTTTGTTAAGCATTACTTTTGTGGTAGAGAAAATTAATAGGCACTGGTGTGCAAGAGCCTTCTCCTACTGGCTCAAGGGAGCTGGTTCTTAAATTTTCAATGTAAGCATTGACACCTCTGAAATCAGCTAATGCAACGTGTATCAGGGCTTGATTTATTGTTTTGTTGATTGCCTAGACTTAAGAAAGTGAAGGAAAAAAGTGTTAACAACGTACAGTCTTAAAAGAGTGCCTGGGTACATTTTTCCCCCTCTGGAGAACAGATTGTTAAACATTTATCCTGCACACCCCTGTAAATAGCTGTCCTATACTTGATATCTGATCGGTTCATTTTTGAAGAGGGCCAACGACATCATGGTCTTGGGATCAAGGTACAGAGTGTTTGGCTGTGGCTGATCAGTCCAACATGAGTTCGGAAGATTCTATCACAGATCAAGCAAAGTAGTTCATTAGCACATTTGGGATAGAGATGTCTCTGGATCTGTGCAGCTCACATTTCCTTGGAGCTACTACAATTCTGCTTTGACTCGGGCATATCATTCTGGGTAGACCTGTGCCAGCATCTCCCATTTTTCACAAGTGATACTAAAATTCCTCAGAGAGACCTTGAGAGTATCCTTGTATGGCTTCTCCTGATCACTGTGTGAGTGCTTGCTTTGTGGGAGTTCTCCATAAATTGTCTTTTGCATAAGTGTGCATTTGGCATTCAAACAACATGGCCAACTCATCAGAGTAGGGTTCTCTGCAGTAGAGTTTGAATGCTTCACAGTTCAGCTCCAGAGAGGACCTCAGTTTCTGATACCTTATCCTGCCAGTTAATCTTCGGAATCTTCTTAAGACAATTCAAGTGGAAGTTTTTTCAATTATCATCATCATCAACCAATGCTGAAGACAATGGTATATGCCTCAGGTTGTAGTCAACCTCTCTCTAGATGAACTTCCAACTAAAGAAGAGATATTGAATGCCATTAGTCTCCTGTTGAGTGGCAAAGTGCCTGGTGCTTATTCCATCCCAGCAGAGATCTACAAGGCAGGGGGTCCACTACTTATACTGAAGCTGACTGAAATATTCCAGATTATATGACAAAAGGAAGTTATCCTCCTAGAGATCAAGGATGCCTCCATTGTCCTAGGAAAAGGAAACAGGCTGTCCTTTGATAGTCACAGGAGGCATCTCTTTCTTAGTCATTTCTGGAAAGATTCTTGCCAAAGTCCTCATTAACTGGCTGATCCTTCACCTGGAAGCTAATCATCTGCCCAAAGGCCAGCGTGGCTTCAGAAAGGACTGAGAAATGGTTGGTATGGTATTTGCTGCCTGACAACTCCAGGAGAAATGCCAGGAGCAGATCAGAGGTCTGTACAAGGCTGTCTGGAGAAGTTCGTTAGTATTGTAAGCCAGTTTCATGATGGCATGCTCACAGTGGTTCTGGATGAAGGAGGATGATTACATGCTTTCCAGTAAATAATGGAGTGAAGCAGAGCTGTGTGCTTTCTCCTATGCTTTTTAGCATGCTGTTTTCCTCAGTGTTGTCAGATGCCTTCAAGGAGGATGAACACATTTTCAAGACTGACTATTGCACAGATGGTAAACCACTTAACTTGAAAGCTACAAGCTAAGACCAAAGTAGAGGGAGAGTTGGTGTGTGACTTTCTGTTTGAAAATAATTGTGCACTCAGTGGAGTCTCTAAGGTTGAGATGCAACAGAGTGTAGATCATTTCTTTGCCACTTGTGCTAACCAACAATAAGAAAACCTGAAATTTATTTTGTACAGTGAGCATCTTTTCCAGAATGGGCCCTGTTAATACCTTTTGGGGAGATAATAACATGAACTATAAACTTTGTTTTACCAATTTTCTCTGGAGTTCTACACTGAGATAGAGAGTAAGTATAAGTAGAGAATAAGCTAGAGAATGTGAGAAAAACCTGACTCTCATCTTTCAGATGAGACTGCCCCCAAATCCTTTGGGAGTTCAGAGTCTGGGATCTTTGTGGGAGGAGAGTCACCCAGGCCATAGGTCAACAGTTTGGGAGTTTGTCTGGAATTTGACAGTTTTATTCTAATCAACCTCTAGAGTGTAATCTAGGGGGGAGTCCTAATTGTGTTCAGGGATCATCTGGGTTGACTTGATTTCTTTTTGATCTAGTCTACTTATCCTATGAATTCATATCTCCATTTGAGGTCTGTAAAAGCCTAATTCTTTTACATGCTTCCATTAGAGAATTGGGGTGAACTATACGTGTCAGGGAGCCCTAGAGAGATTTGTTTTTCTTAACCTTCACTTGGATTGCTGCATAAAGGAAATTCTCTGTACCCATGGAAGGAGTTATTACTCAGGAAGGTGACATTCTCACTTGAGGTTGAGGAGGTGACCGCAAGTCAACCAGAGCTTTCCTATACCTTTTGGGAGAGCTCCATATGACCGGGGAGCTCAGTTGGGATGTGCTTGTTTCCTTGTTGAGTTTGATGTTTTTCTACACCAACTCTTCTTTGTCCAGCTCCAATAGACAGTGAGATTGATGTATGAGCTCACTTCCCCTGTCCATTCCTTCAAATTTGTCTTAAGCATTCTGATTATGTGAAATATTAAGTTCCATTCCCTTCTTCCCTTTTCTTCCCTAGTGTTTTCCTTTTTTTTACCTCTCTTTTGTTTCTTCACTTAAGGTCATCAAAGCAGAACAAAACCACCCCTAGGCCCTCTCTTTGATATATTTAATCCCTTCTATGACCCTTGAAGACATTTGGCTTCTGAGGGAATACTTATTTCTTTTTCCTCTATTATAATGTGAACATTTCCTCCTTATAAAAAATTTCTTCCAGTTGTATTTACTTTTCTAGGTTTCTCTTGATTCCTGTTTTTGAATTTCAAAGATTTTTGTCCAATTCAGGTCCAAGTATGAGAAATACTTTCTGTTGTTGTTGATCAATCATGTCTGACTCTTCGTGACCCTGTCTGAGGTTTTCTTGGCAGATATACTAGAGTGGTCTGCCATTTCCTTCTCCAGCTCTTTTTACAGATGAGGAAAAGGAAGCAAACAGGATTAAGTAACTTGTCTAGGGTCACACAGCTAATAAGTGTCTGTGACTGGGTTTGAACTCAAGAAGATAAAGTCTTCCTGACTCCCAGTCCAGTGCTCTCTCTACTGAGGAACCAAGCTGTGGTTGGCTGGGATTTCCTTTGTATTCTGCCTGGGCTGCACTCCTTAGTGATGACAGTCTTCTTGGTGTCTCTTGCCTGTCTGTTAGATGAAGGCACACACTCGCTGCCATCATTTTCTTCATTTCTTAACCATTTTTTGGTTGTTTTCTGTTTTATGAAGTACATAGGAGGGATCTGGACTGTTCTGCTTTGGCTCAGTCTACCTTCTTGAAAAGAAGTCTCCCTTCAGCTCTTATCCAAGATTCTGTTTTGATTTTAGCCTAAGAAAGGCAGGGTTCAGAAGAATGAGTGCTGGATTTGGAGTGCAAGGCCCCAGGTTCAAATCCCTGCCCTTCTATTCACTACTTATGTAACTTTGAGTAGGTCATTTCACTTCTCAGCTATAAAAGAAAGCGGTTGGCCTTCATAGCCTGTAAATTCTCTTCTTGCTCTAAACCCATGAGTTTCAATTCTCATGTTTCTTATGTCTCAGCATCTTGATGGAGAACTCCTGTAAAGCCTGGACACAGACAGGGCAACCGCCTTATCTTTTGTTTGAGCAATCCTAGTTTTGTTTACTTGAAGAGCAAGGAAAAGTTCCCTGGAGACAACTTTTTTTTTTTAAATTTATGTATGCCTGTGGGAGTACCTCCTATTTCTCCAGATTCTGTCCACCAGACCAGAACACTGTCCAATTAGTGATCATTCTAATAACTCTTCTGTCTGCTGCCTATAGGAAAAGGAGCATTCAAATAGAGCTGCAGCTGCCAGCCTCTTTTTTTTTTTTTCAGGAGGAACTATTTACCTTTAAGGTAATGCATCATGCATGTACCTGCAACACAGAGGCAGAAGAAAAGAAAAAAGATGGAAAGTGATGGGATGAGTGAGTAGAAAATAGGAAAGATGATCTACAAAAGAGAGAGGAAGAATGATTTGGGGAAGAGGGCAGGGAGCAAAGAGATGGTATGTTCATCACAGCAGATCTGTAAGAGTAGGAAAGATGGAACAGTAGCAAATGAGAATCCAATTAAAATGTAAAGACTCTCATGATGATGGAATGGAATGAAAAGGAAAAAATGCTTTTTCTTTTTACTTTCGGATCAGGGTTTTATGTATCTGTGTTTCATATATTTAAGGTGTGTGAACAATAGTCATATAAAATGTCTCCCTCTCCTTCCCACATATCATCTTTCTTTTTTTCCACTTATTCTTTACATGGATGCTTTTTTCTTTCCTTAGACTTCTGTTATGGTGGGCTCATCACTTCATGTGTTAGCCAGCCTTGGAATAATAATATATTAGCTAGCATTTACAAAACGCCTTAAGCTTTACAAAGTACTTTATAAATATTATCTTATTTTATCCTCACAGCAACCTTGGGAGGTAAGTGCTATTATTATCCCATTATATAATTGAGAAAACTGAGGCTTGTTCAGCATCACACAACTAGTATCTGAGATAGGATTTGAACTTGGGTCTTCCTGACTCTAGGTCTAGCACTCTCTCTACCGTGCTACTTAATCTGTGTGATGGCAAATGTTGTATTTCTATATGCAATTCAACAAACATTATTAAGTACTTACTCTGTGCTTTGGCACTATGCTAGGTGCTGAGGGGGGCAAGAATTTATTAAGTACCTACTTCATACCTGGAATTGTATGCTAAGAACTTTACAAACATTGTGTCTTTTGATCGTCACAACCATCCTGGGAGGTAGCTATTAGGCAAGTGTTGGGGGTTTAGAGAAAAGCAAGAAACAGTCCTTGCTCTCAAGGAGTTTATATTCTACTGGAAGGAAACAACACGTATACATATAAGTAAATATGATACAAATTAAAGGGTGGGGAGAATACTAACAATGGGATGAATCAAGAAAAGTTTTCTCACCTGTGGGCTTTTTCATTATGTGTAGAGCACCCCAAAATAGACCTTGATGTTGTTGGAAGTTTTCAATTTCTAGGATCATGAGACATTTTTTAAGCACTTGATTTGAAGTATCTAATTAGGTTCTGATCTACTTTTTGCTTCCCTGAAAGTTTTAACTTGCATTTCTTTGATTTTTATAGAAGTTAAGTACTTTTTGAAGGGATTATTAACTCATCATGTTTTCTGCTAATTAAAACAATTTGCACAAAATACCACCTCATACCCATCAGTTTGGCTAAGTTGACAAAGAAGGAAATGACAAATGCTGGAGGGGCTGGAGGAAAAAAGGTATATTAATACATGGTTAGTGAAGCTGTTACTAGTCCAGTCATTCTGGGAAGAAATTTGGAACTCTGAACAAAAAGCTATTAAACTGGCATAATCTCTGTCCCAGTGATAGCTATACTAGGTCTATACTCCATAAGGAAAAGAACCCTTATGTGTAAAAATTTTTATAGTAGCTGTTTGTGGTAGCAAAGATTTGCAAACTAAGAAGATGCTTATCAGTTGGGTAATCAGTTGGTTGAACAAGTTACAATATATCAATGTGATAGAATACTGTTCTGTGAGAAATGATGAAAGGAACAGTTTCAGGAAAATATGTATGGGATAGAGGATTGTGGGAAGATGGTAGAATAAGGCAAGAAATTACCTGACTCTCCCCAATTCTCCCCTCCTCCCCCAATAACTTAAAATAACTCTTCAAATTGAATTTTAGAGTGGTAAATATAATTAAAAGATGGAATAAAGCAGTTGTTCAGCCTAAGATAACTTGGGAGGTGTTAGGAAAGATCTGAACTACTGGGGTAGTGGTCTGTCTAGAAGTTCAGATACTGCAGTACTGGGTGTGGGGCCCACACAAGTAGCCCAACCCTGTCCCAGGCTGCGGCTGCAGGCAAGGAAGAGAAAGCACAGGCTGCTGGTAAGTGTGGTGGCAAAGGGGCAGGGGCCTCGCTGGTTAGAAAAAGATCCAAAAACTTACAGAAAAAAGTAACTGCTTAAAAATTAGAATTGAACAAGGGGAAGCTAATGACCTCATAATATATCAACAATAATAAAACAAAATCAAAAGAATAAAAAAGAAATAGAAGAGAACATGAAATATCTTATTGGAAAAACAATAAATCTAGAAAACAGATCCAGGAGAGATACTGTAAGAGTTGTTGGAATACCTGAAAGTCATGATTAAAAAAAAGAGTCTAGACGTTGTATTTCAAAAAATTGTTAAGGAAAATTGTCTGAAGTTTTAGAACTAGAGGGCAAGATAGAAATTGAAAAAATGTACCAATCACCATCTGAAAGAGATCCCAAAGTGAAAACTCACAGGAGCATTTCAAAGGCTTCTGGGTCAAAGACAAAATATTACAAGCAATAATTTTAGCAAAGGTGCAGAATATAAAATAAACCCACATAAACCATAAACGTTTCTGTATGTCACCAACAAAGTCCCACAAGAAGAGATATTTCATTTAAAATAATCAAACAATATAAAGTATCTGGGAGTACAGCTGCCAAGACAAATATAGGAATTATATGAACATAATTATACAACATGCTCCCTCCCCCCTTCTTTCCTCCGTTCTCTCTCTCTCTCTCTCTCTCTCTCTCTCTCTCTCTCTCTCTCTCTCTCTCTCTTCAAGGCTAATGAAGGAATTTATTTTGAAATACTATGTATATTTGTAATGATCTTTTTTGGGGGGGGCCTTCTCAATAGGTAAAGGAAGGGGAAAGGGAGGGGAACTGAGAATGAAATTCAAACTTAAAAAAGCTTCCCAAATGACGTGTACTTTTTCTTTTTAAAACTGTCAGTTCATATTCTTTGACATATTTATTGAGGTCTTGGAGTTGTGTTTGTATATTTTTGTGTATTTTTAACGTAATTATTTAATGTAATTTAACATAATATATTACCAGGGTGTGGCCACTACACGTTACAACTTCTTGAAGTCACAGGTGAGAATTGGGTGGCAGATGGACACTAACGGTGAAGGAGCAGCCCTGAAAAGAACTCAGCAAGTCGTCACACCAGAGCTGCTAGTCTTCCCTGAACAGCCCATATGTGTCATGAATTGATCCAGTCCTATGAAGAAACCCCTTGGTATTCTGATTAGTTTTCTATTAAATATGTAAATTCATTTTCAGAGCATTGCCATTTTTACTCTTTTTAATCAGACCTATCCACAAATCTTGAATGTTCCTGTAGTTATTTCGGTCTTTCTTTTTCTCAGACATTATAGTTTTACAGTTTTCCTTATAAAGTCAAGTGTATACGTGTAGGTAAATTAACAATGTTTGTTGCCTCCTCACTACTTTCTTCCCTCCTCCACGCCCCGTACTTAAAAAACAAACAAAAACAAAAACAAACAACTTATTTGCAGCCTATTCATTGAAGCCATGCTTTTTAGCTTGTTGGTGGAGGATGCAGACCATGTATTTCTCTTGGTACTCAAAGAAATCACAAAGTCTCAGAGTCGGAAGGGATTTCAAAGCTAATCTAGTCCAACTTATACCAGAGCAGAAATCTGTGAACGATTCCTAGCCAGTTTACCATCCTGGTTCCTTAAGAAGCCTCAGGAAAAGGGACTCTATAGCTCCCTAGAAAGTCCATTATATATTTGGACAGCTCTAATTCCTCCAGAAATAACTTTGAGCAACACTCTGGGATCAAGTAGGAGGGTTTTTGAAGAATCTCAGATCTGATTGCTTTTTAAAAAATACTAGATTCTTTTTAAAAAGTAGGGATGGATATTCTTAGTTGGAAAAAAGATATAGAAGATCTGCTCCTGTTCATTCTGAAAGTTCTGCTCTTAAAATCTTGTTTTTCACTGCTGCTTCAGCATTTGCTGGAAATAATATGTACAGAAACACGATGGGGAATGATTGGTTCTGTAGGAAGGTTTTGGGATCTGGAGTCAGAGGACCTGGGTTTAAATCTCTGCTTGGGCACTTAGTACTTCTAGGCCTTAGGAAAGCCACTCCCCATCCCTGGGCCTCAGTTTTCTCAACTGTAAAATGAGCAGGTTGGAATACATGACATCTAAGGACACTTCCAGTTTTAATTCTATGATCCTATTATGTGTTTGCTTTTATGCTTGTGTGAGTTTTCTGTTTAATTGTCTGGGTACGTGTTGTTTTCTCTAATAGAGTGGAGGACAAAGCCTATTTGGTTTTTGCCCTTGTCTCCAATCTGTCTCCCTCCGTGCCTGGCACAGGGTGACTAAATGCTCGTGGACAGAAATCAAATGTGTCTGATATGCTCAGGTAAGAGCTCAAGAGAAACAGCTTTAGAGAAATGGTGCACAACCATTTAATAAAGGAATGATTCTTTAAAGGAAATAGCTCATTCAGCATGGATTTGAAATCCCTCAAATTTCCCATGGTCTTTTCATCTTATAGAAGTGCTATAAGATGAAGAGAGCTATCAGAGCCTTTCTCCTCCAGATACTACTATATTAATTGACCAAAACCATTATCAGGAATCTGGGTACGTTCCTTTCTGATATGCCCATTGCTTTTATCTCGTGGCCTTTCTCTGAGCACCTGTGGGGTTACAGCTTTCCTCATCATGACTCTCCCAAAATGGTTCCAAAGGAACAACCCTTAATTTCTGCATTTCAACTATATCAAAGTTTATTTGTAGACTTGGCATAGTGTCTATTGTGAGTCAGGAAGTCCTGAGTTCAAATATTCAAATCCTTCCTCAGACTCTTACTACGGTGTGACCTTGAGGAAGTCACTTATCCTCTCTTGCCTTCAATTTCTTTATCTGTAAAATAGTATGATGATAATAATAATAGCACCTAACTTCATCTACATTAATGTTAGTTATTATTATTAGTTTTTCAGACATAAAAAGTCCATCATAAATGATATCTGAAGCAGATTGAAATTTCTCTGGAATAAGAACTAATTATGAAAATCCACAAAGCCCCCATTGTTCTCATTTCTGCAAACCAAACTTTGGCTGCTCTTCATGTGATGGAGACCTCAGAGCTAGGAGGTCTGCTATCATGAGCATCAGGAGTTCACAAAACTATCTCTGATGCTCCATTGCTGGTGTCTCATTTAAGCAGTTGATACATTTTGCGCTTGGAATGGGACAAGTCACCTGTTCTGAATCATTGTAGAAGAGAGGGATGTTTTTAAAGGCTCAGTATATGGTAATGAGAACAAAAAGTGGAAATAGTCAATGGTGAAGGGTCTTCTGGAAGGTAGGGATGTTGATATACCTGGGTTATTCCAGGAGCACTATCTCCTCTAGTAGGAGGGCTTGCTGAGCCCTTTTAAGGGGTGCTCATCCACCTTTGGTCTCACCTGTGGCTCTAAGAAGCTGGGCAGTGGTCATGCCCTGGTAAGCAGTCTCAGCCACACAGACTAAACCAGGGTAAGGGAAACTGACAGGTCTCAGTTTGTGAGCTAGATGGATGTGTACCCCAAGCTTGTGAAGACTTCCCCCAATGGAATGAGCACATGAGAACAGCATATTCCAAAGATCATGAAGGTGGCTGAAGTAGGTGCTGCACAGAGTTTCAAAGACACAAAGAAGGGTGCCGTGTGGTCCCATATATTCATAGAAGCACTTTTTTTTTTTGTGGTTTAAAAAACTGGAGATAAGATGGATGACTATCCATTGTGGAAAGTTCTAAATCAAATCATGGTACATGTATGTAATGTACCATAGTACATTAATGTAACAGAATTATTATTATGCTGTAAAAAACAATGACTCAGGAATTCACAGAAACATGGGAAGATTTATATTAGTTGCTACCAAGTAAAGTAGTAAGCAAGACATAATATGTACAATAAGTTTAAGATGTAAAAAGAATGATATAAATAAGTAATATTTGTAAAGCACTTTGCAATAGTAGGTGCTAAGTACTGCTGCTACTGCTGCTGAGAACGATGATGAGACTGAACCGTACGTATTTAAAATGATGAAGTTTGACCCCCCCCACCCCCTGGAGAATACCTGAGAAAAGGGACCTCTTTCTTCATGATATGGGGGGCTATGAGTGTGGAATGTTGCGTTTTTGCCAGACGTGCTACATATATTGGGGTTTTTTTTGTAGAACTGGATTCCCCCCTAATATTTGTTACAAGGGAAAGTTCATCTGGTGTGGGGGAAGGGGAGATATTTTTGGAAATGAGTGTGATATAAAATAAAAAGGCATAAATAAAACTTTTTAAAAACTCATTATAGCAAAATCTGAATTTGTTGGCAAATTAGGTGTAGGTATACAAATGTATCTATTTATTTTCTAGATAGTCTGGGATACTTTTAACTTGACAGCATTGTGTTGGATCTGGCATTCCAGAGAAAAGAAACCTTAGCTGCTTATCAGTGGTTCCAGGGCAGTGTGTGTGAAGCAATGTGGGGGAGGGAGAGGGTGAGGAGGAATAGTATTGCAGAGGTGAAAGGTCATGACACACTGTGATAAGTATGTATGGCAAAACCTTTCACAGGTCTGGAGTACGTACTCGAGAATGCTTACTCATTGGCTGGTTGATTCCCTCATCATCCACAAATAACCCCTATTGATCCCACTCTTTGTTTAAGCCATCGCTTTGGAATGTCACTTAGCAAATGGTTACTCTGTGCTGCCCTTTAAAGGGATAGACTATATTCACTCTGCTTAGTCTGATGAGAAGTGGTAAATTTTCTCTGACCTATATAGGTCTTTTAAACAACCACAACCTAGGACACTAGAATGATGTTGCAACATTTGGGGAGTTTTCAAATTAGTCTGTAAAGAGCCTGGATATACTCAATAATGAAGCACTCCAAGAAATGGAGATTTAAGAGGCAAAATATCCCTTCTGTCACCCCAAATCCTCATGGTGGCACACAGAAGTGAGATATCTATTATCTTTTGAGAACAGATTTCTGGAAACTCTCATCCATAGCAGCACAGCTTTTAGAAAGATGGATTTCTTCTAGGAAGGGGTTCAATAAAAGAGAAAATTTCTTGTGAAAAATTCTAAATCCTATTTAGAGAGTCAAAGATTTAGAAGTGTAGGATTGAGAATCTTCAATGTTCTTCATTCCAACTTTCTCATTTTACAGCTGAGGAAATTAATAGCCGAAGTCAAATGACTTGCCCCAAGTCACATGGGAAGGAAAGCTGAGATTTTAGCCAACCTCCCATCAGTCTTTAGCTAGAGCTCCCTCCCTACACTGAAAGACCTCTTCTGAATATCCTTGAGCTGGTTAGAAGAACAGCCACTACATTACTAGATTACTATTTTAGGAGAATAACATTTGCCAAAAGTGTTGTTTCCATGTCTCCCACCTACTAGAAATATGAATTGGAAATGGGGAGCCTGAAGAAAGTGAGGAAAGGACAGAAGAGGGAAGAGTGATTCTCAAAGTCTTAAATTCTAACTGCATTTATGATTTTTTGACCTTCCTAGTATTTTAGTTTCTTCAACTTTGAAATGGCCATACTGGACTACAATCTTTCAGGAGCACCATGAAGATTCATGAGTTAATGCTTGTAAAGTGCTTTGAGATCCATAGGTAAAAGGCCTAGTGCAGGTCCAAAGTGGTATTATACCTTTGTTCTGGGGGGAGAGAGAGAGAGAGCCAGAGAGAGCCAGAGACAGAGAGAGAGACAGAGAGACAGAGAGAGAGACAGAGATAGAGAGACAGAGACGGACAGTGTGTGTGTGTTAGAGAGAGAGGGGGAGAGAGAAAGAGAGAGAGAATGTGGGGGTGGGGAATGGGGGTGTTGGTTCCCTGAATCAGCTGAACTACAGCCAAGCACACTCTGCCTTCTTTTATCTCAGCCCTGGCTTCTCTGGGTTTATATGGAGGAAGAGACAGGGAGGGAAGCAGGGTGGGGAGGCTGAGATAAAGCAGGTTTGTTTAGAGATGAGTCAGAGGAAGCTCCGCTGGAGTGTTTTATTTGGGGCTGAAGAATAAATTGCTCATCAGGACTTCATTACTCCCACCGAGAAGAGTTTCTCACAACTTATCCAATCTGTAAAGTTAGTTATCAGGGTGGAACAGGGAACCCCTAATCACCTGAAGCCCCATTTTGAAATGTCTGATTATAGAATGGTGTTATTGATTAGCAAGCCAGTAATTCAAAAAGTGGTCATTTTTTAATGGTAAAGGTATCTTTTTTATTTTTATTTTTTAGTTCCAAATTCTCTCCTTCCATCCCACCCCTTCCCTCTCCCTAAGGCAAATATTTTGATAAATACTATATATATATACATATATATATATGTATATATATGTATACATATATATATATATACACAATCATGCAAAACGTATTTCCATATTAGCCATGTTGTTAAAGAAAACACAGACAGAAAAACTAAAAAATCCAAGAAAAATAAAGTAACAAATATATGCTTTGATCTGCATTCAGATCCCATCAGTTCTTTCTCTATAGAGAATAACATTTTTATTATCCAACAAAATGGATAACATTTTCCATCATAAGTCCTTCGAAATTGTCTTGGATCATTGTATTGCTGAGAATAGCTGAGTCATTCACAGTTCTTCATCATACAATATTGCTGTTACCATGTACACTATTTTCCTGGTTCTGCTCATTTCACTTTGCATCAGTTCATATAAGACTTTCCAGGTTTTTCTGGGGAAAAAATGGTGAAAGTATCACAGCTGTATCTTAATTATATTTTGGACTTCATCACAAACTAGAAATGTGGATAACTGAGCAACTTGCTTATGGTTTCTTTATGAAAAAGTGGTTAAAAGAATATAACCCTCTGAGTAAAATATATCAAATTATATGAAATAGCATAGGTACAGCATTGTGCCAACTTCAAAGTGCTATATAAATACTAATTTTCACTATAATTATGAGTATGTCCTACTTTAGGAAAACCAAACAAGCAAAAATCTGAACTTAAAAAATAGATGAAAAATATCAAGAGTTTTGCTTTTGAAAAGGTGTCACTACCTCCCCCCCTGCCTTAACTAGCAGTAAGTAAAATTTAATTCCATTCACAAAGGATCAATTTCTACCAAATATTTTAGGATCACATCTCTTGTATAAAGTGAAATATGTCTTTGGCATCCACTGGGATGGCTACAGGAAAGTCAATTTTCTACTCTGTCCTTTGTTAGGTAGATATATCTCAGGTAGAGGTTAGTAAACCATAATTATTTCTTGGGGTCCCCTAGAGTTCACATTCTCATGCTTTGATAATAGTCTTCCAAAATTTTCCAACCAATGATTTTAAAGCCAGGACAACTTTTATTATTTTTAAGTACACCAACTTCCCTATCAGGTGGAGATCTAATTACTCTCTAGTTGTGTAAAGAAGTGGAAAATGTCCCAAATGAAGCTTGAAATGTGGAGCAACAATTCCCCAATAGATAAATAAATGGTGAAAGAATATGAACGATAAGTTTTCAAAGGAAATATTATATATCAACAGTCATTTGAAAGATTGTTCCAAATCATTACTAATAGGAGAAATGAAAATTAAAACAATTCTGAGGTGTCACTTTACATATCCAGCAAATTGACAAAGATGACAAAAATAAAGAAATGTTGATGTTGAAGGGGCAGCAGGATCTATACACTAATCAACTGGACCATTTTAAAGCTCTACCAATAAGCATATTTTGGAAAACAATTTAAAAGTATGCAACAAAAGTGAACAATTTTTTTGTCCTTTGACCCAGAGATTCTACTGCTGGGACTATATTTCTTGGAGGTCAAAGACAAAAAAGAAGGCTTCCATATATGCTAAAATATTCATAGCAGCACTTTTTATGTTAGAGATAAAGAAGGTGCCCATTGATTGAGGAAAAGCTGAGCAAACTGCTATATTAGTGTAATGAATCATTATTACATTTAAGAAATAATGAAATAAGAAATGATGAATATAACAATTTCAAAGAAAGATGAATGAAAAAACATGCATTAAACCCTAATTATGAAGTAAACACTATGCTAAGCACTGGAGATACAAATAGAAAAGGAAAGACCTTGAGGACATTACATTGTAATGGGGGAGATAAAACACACACACACACATGCACATGCACACACATGCACACACATGCACAGAGCTATGGTGATCAGGGAAAGCCACTTTGGTCCAGAAAATTATAGAGATGGGGAGTGGGAACATAATGGAGCAGACTGACAGAACCCATCCAGGAACAATGGCAAAGTTGAGTTTATCATATTTCATGGTTCCAGAATTGGAGGAAGGTAAGGCTAGAAAAGTGTTAAGACTATGGAAGAAGGGACCAGAAAGGAGAGATTGAAGTGAAGCATGGTGATGGCTTTCCTAAAATAGTGGTCTAGTCAGTCACTGATCAGGACATCAGGGCCCCAGTGTGAAAGCTCCTCCAGGGATTTTGTCTGGTATCGTCACAAGATGATTGGTGAAGAGGTTACACAAGAGCAGGCCAGAGTGAATGTGAATGGGAGTGAAGTGAAATAGGTTGGGGATTTCCTGACATAGTGGTTTATGAGATCGTCACCAATCAGAAGAGCTAGGTCCAGGGCAGAAATTCTTCCAGGACACAGTTTCTGGTATAAGCAAGATGATAGTTGGTGAGGTTATGAAGGAGGGCAGGGATGACTAGGAAGGAGAGAAGACTTTTATGAGCTAATGCAGGAGGAAGCAAGCAAATCCAGGAAAATAGCATATACAATGACTGCAACAATGTTAATTTTTTTTAAAAAAAATTAAGCTGTATATCAAAATGAATTATCTTGGACTTGGAAAAGAAATGAAGATGCCCTTCTCTTGAAGAAGTGAGGGACTTTGGGTGTGACATTTTGTATAAATTGTCAGACAAAGTTGTTTTGTTGTTTGGTTTTGCTTAATTATTTTCTCTGTTACAAGGTAAGGCTCACTGGTTGTGTGTTGCTATCTCAAAATTACCGTGGTGTAATTCACTAATAAAAATCCTGTAGAAATATGAAAAACTGCCTCAAATTACTTCTAATAAAAGAACTACAAACTTAAACAACTCTGAATGCTTACTTCACATACCTTAAAGTGGAAAGATGTTATACTTTTTGACTTCACTCATGATTTTTGCTGGTGATAAGAGTTCCTGATAAGAAACTTGGCCATTATTCTTTCTGTAACTTTCAGTCTTAAGTTGTCTGGGAAATTAAGACTTTGAGTGACCTGTCTGGATCACACAGTCTGTATGACTCATAATGGGAACCAGGTCTTCCTGATTCCAAGGCTAGCTCTCTAGCCACTGTGCTGCTTTTCAGAAGAAAATGATAAATGATGGAAATATCAATATTGGAGAGGTTATGGGAAGAAAGACACAACACATTTTTGTTGGAGCTGTGAACTGTCATTAAACTGTGCATCCCCTTTGTCCCAGTGGTCCAACAACTGGATATATGCCACAAAGATGACAAAGACCAAATGACAAACCTCATATATACCTGGATGTTCATAGTAATATTTTGTGGTTAAAAAAAGAGAAAAAGAAAAGAAGGGAGGAAGGAAGGAAGGAAGGAAGGAAGGAAGGAAGGAAGGAAGGAAGGAAGGAAGGAAGGAAGGAAGGAGAGAGAGAAAGAAAGAAAGGAAGGAAGGAAGGAAGGAAAAGAAAGAAAAAAGAAAGGAAGGAAGAAAAGAAAGAAAGAAGGAAGGAAAGAAAGAGAAAGAAAAAGAAAGAAGGAAAGGAGGAAGGCTGTCCCTAATATCTACAACAAAACTGAGATGAGACTCTCACTCTGCCCCATCATCCTAGAGGCATCTGACTCAGTCACAAGGTGAGATGGGCTGTGGATATGCCTGGAGTGGGTGTGATGTAGAAGTGAGTGTACTTGAGGTGGGAGGAATTTTCCCAATGGTACCAATTCAGCGGCTTCTATGAGTGCCTGGTAGCCCAAGCTTAGAAAGAAGAAGCTGGGAGCTTGCATAGTGATTTAGGGAGAATAGTGTGACTTTGTTGAAGTTTAAAGGTAATTGTGGTTGTGTTGGAAATAAGCCCCAAGATTGACTATTTCAGGGAGGATGCAGCAACTCTTCTGATTGGTTGATCGCTCCTCTCCCCAATCCTATCTCCCACCCCACTTTAGGGACCACTACTTTAATCAATGATGAATATAAGGAATTCAGAGAAACATACAAAGGTATATGGAACTAATAAAGAATAAAATGAGTAGAATAAAGAGGCTGTGGTAGAACAACAATTTTTAAGTAAATAAATAAGGCAAAAGAAAATAAAAAGAAAGCGGAGCACTTATGAGCAGTAATGCGAGAACAAGAGCCCCATTTCCTGGTTTTGCTGTAGTTGTTACTGTTTTGGGACAGTGAGTCTCACAAGATGAAAAGTCAGAGATGGGTTATGATTTTCAGCGTAGTCCTCATTGCCTTCTCTTTCTCCCCAAAACCTCCCTTCTTCCAAACTTTCCTCCTAGTGTTAAGTACACCACCATTACCTGGTTTCCCAGCCTTAACAAATGGCTGTTATGGAAGACACCAATGGAAGATGTTGGATTCTGTGTCTCACTGTAATTATTGACTGGCTCTATGAACTTGGGCAAGCCCCATTCTCTACTAATAAAATATTCCTTGTTTCACTTGAATGAGGTACTCATAATATAAAAATACTTGGAGCTCCTGCTAATAAAGAACCCATAAAATTATTAATAAGTATTATTGTCAATAATATCATTAAAAGCTCCTCCAGACAACTTTGGGTAAATTGAATGAGAATCATAAAATTCATTCTAATTTTCTGAAGTTCATCTTTATCCCAGGCAAAGGATGACCAAGTGCTCCTGAGTCCTGACTCTGAAACTATAGCATATGAATGAACTGGTTGCTCTGGTTCGTTTCACCTGGTCATAGTCTGGGTCACAGTTTGATTTCTATTGTCATTATCTCTACTTGAAGTGAGGAATGTTTTCTGGTAATTTGGCATAGCATTGCTCAAAGGTTCATTGACATTGCTTTTTAATTAGGTGATAATAACAGGTTTTGTTATTACTGTCATTATTGTCATACTTATTGAATTACAGAATGTTAGAGTTGGAAGGAACATTGGCGATCATCCAGTTCAATCTTGTTTTATTCTGTATTCCTCTGCCCCCATCCCTAAGAAACAGACAGAAGAGCTTAGCTGGTACAATTTAGATAGGCAGTGCCAGGGAGGATCTGGCCCTTATCACCGCTTAATTTCTTTTAAAAAATATTTATTTCATTTATTTTTTGTTATATTTTGAGTTCTCAGTTGTTTCCTTTCTTCCATCTCAACCCCCCATACAGAAGCCAATATTCCACATACACATGTGTGGGTCCAAGACCACCAACTCAAATAAAAATCAGAGACTTCTCAAGGTAGAAGCAAAGCAGCAAGATTTTATCACAATCTCACAAGAAAGGGCATCTTCTCTCTGATAAGTAATCGGGAGAGTGAGGTAATTACAGAAGACAAAAATAGAGATTAAATAGCCCTAACACAGATTCCTACCCTCCCCCCCCGCTGGCCTTTTACTCCCATTGGCTGGGAGGCAGGCTCTCAATCTAAATACGACAGTCTACCCTGTGAATAGGGGACAAGGTGGCAGTGGAATAACCAATAGACATTATATTGATATGGATGTTGATATGGCAACCCAAGGGGAGTAATTTAAGTTTTGTATTCCCAAAAGTCACATGATTTCTGAGAAACCAAAGCTTAGGCCTAACCATCTATTAAAAGCCTTTTGTTAAGCACTGAGAAATCTTCACTAACTTCATTCCATTCACACTTAAAAACACACACATACAGACACACACATATGGAACCCTATATGTGTAAATATATCAGTTCTGATGCTGGAGGTGGATAGGATTTTCCTTCCTAAGTCCTTTGTAGTTGATTGAATGTTCATACAATTCAGAATAGCTTATTCATTCACAGTTACTCTTGGAATAATATTGATGTTACTGTATACAGTGTTCTCTTGGTTGTGTTTATTTTACTCTGCATTATTTCATACAAGTATTTCCATGTTTTTCTAAAAATCAATCTGTTCATCTTTTCTTACAGCACAGTAGTATTCTATCACAATCATATACCACAAATTATTCAGGACTTCTCTCACTGATGGGCATCCTCTCAATTTCCAGTTCTTGGCCACTACAAAAAGAGCTGCTGTAAGTATTTGAGAACATACAGGTTCTTTTCCTTTTTTCCTGATCACCTTAGAAAACAGACCTAATCATGGTATTGCTGGGTCAAAGAGTATATACACAGTTTTATAACCATTGGCCATAGTTCCAAATTGTTCTCCATTCACTTTTAATTTCTCAGTTCTGGTTTATGATGTATTCAGAAGACTTGGAGCAGCACAAATTGATTCCCCAGACTAAGAGAGACAATTGAGGACACCTACATGTACTATAAAACTGATGCAGAGGGAGGCTACCAAAGATCATAACTCATAGACACTAAAGCTCTACTTGTGTTCCCAGCTTCATATGGTCTGTCTCCACTTCTCACATACACGCTCAACTCAATTCTCATGACAAAGACACTTTTTCTCACTACCATACCCATAGACTCTAACCAGATAAGTACCACGAAGTACAAGCCAGTTTGATCCAAGATTTGTACCAGCTGCCTTTCTATTGTTTAGCTACTTTGAATAATCTGCACTCATTTCAATTGTTTCCTTAATCCTGAAAAATGTCGCAGGGAAATCTCCCATGCCCAGCAAAAGATGTCACCTGTTTTTTCTTAAATATCTTCCATTGGTGTCACATTTTCCCAACTAGACTACCATACTTGAAGAATAAGGAAACTGAATCCTATTGTTAATAATGACTTTTTATTGTGCTCGCCTGATAATTTAACAAATTTAGATTTTTTTGAAAGGGATCCTTTTCCTGTCTCTGAGTTTTTAGGCACATTAAATTGGAGATTGTAAAGAAAGCATGTATATATATTATATATTTTATCTATATATATATATATATATATTCTAAAGGAAACAGCATGGTTTAGGGATCATTAAATCTGAAGTCAAAAGATCTTGGGCATAAATCTTACCTCTGCCATTTTGTGACCCTAGATATGTGACTTAACTTCTCTGGGCCTCAGTTTCCTCATCTATAAGGTAAGAGAAATGATCCTTTGAACAGGAAGCCTGGCATAGTGAATAGAGAGCTGTCTTTAGAGTAAGGAAAACTTAAGTTGAAGTCCTTTCTCTGACACCAACCTCTGGATATGTGACCCTGAACAAGTCACTTAACATTTCACTGTCCCAGGCAGTTCTCTAAGACAGTAAATTGCAGAGTTGGTGCTGAGATCTGTACTAGTAAAGGAAGTTTCTTCACTGGGAATTCCCTATAACAATGAAATCACAGGTGCAGTTCATAAAACAGACAAATAATACCAGTACTATCAGTATTACCTACTACATGGGGTTGTTGTGGGGGTAAAAAGAGATAATATAAATAAAGGACTTTGTAGTTATTTAAATGTATTATTTTATTATTGGGATTCAAATAATTGACAGATGGCAAAATCTTCAGATGTGCTGATCTGATAAAAATGATGTTAGCTAATGAGGAGGATTCCAGTGGTATATTTGTTTGGTTGTTTTTTGGAAGCAATCAGGGTGATGTGACTTGCCCAGGTTCACACAGCTAATAAGTGTCTAAGGCCAGATTTGAACTCAAGTCCTCCAGGGTTGATGGTCTATCCACTGTACCACATAGATGCCCTGTCATGAGTGTTTTTTATTAAAAAGGAAAATTTCCTGTACCATGGCCACAGATAATTATTCTGTTTCCTCAGATATCTTATTTTCTGTACCTTCTTCAGCTGTGAATTAATCTGATTATTAAATACAAGTGGCTGCCTGCCCTATGAACAGTGTAAGACAGGACAGAGCCCTCACCTGGGAGCTCTTATGAATGAAGTTCCATACAATGACTTACCTCCTTTGTGTGTGGTGGGAAGTATAGAACAATATAGCCCCAATGGGGAAAGATGGATCCTGGGGAATCCATGCTTGTGCATGGATTGGAGTGACAGGAGAGAATGAGAACATCTAAGATAGCAAAATTCAGCTGTAGGGAAAGAAAGGTGCCCAGACTTAGAATGAGGCTTTTGTAATTCCCATGATTCAGTAGTTCTGATTTTCCATGGCCTTGTAATTTTACCTTATCCTCAAGAGTCATTAGAGATTCGAGTTCAGGGTTACTTGTTTTGCAGTGACAGGCAGGTATAGATACAGGGAATGGTCATAGGCAACAAGAGTCATCATCAAGACGACTTTCATTCTCAGTGGACCAATGACATCACCAGGGTGATGTCTTGACTTGTATGTGAGAGAAAGAGTGTACTCCTAAGACAAAACTTCAGGATTCATCGTAAGTGGCCCTTTACTCCTAGGCACTGGATGGCTCCCTAATACCAACATGACCAAATTTGAAGTCTTGTGTTTGGCATTCAAAGTCCTTCACAATCTGGCCTTCTTCTACCTCTTCAGTCTTCTTATATCTCTTTTCCCTCCCCCACTCCTGCCCTTTATACTCTGTAACCCAGTGATGCTGGCCTCTTTGTTGTTTCTCAAACAACAAAGCCCTCCCTCAGGCTCCCTACTCTGGGCATTTTCATTGGTTGCCCCCCACACCAGGAATTCTCTCCCTTCTCATCTTTGCCTCCTGAATTCCCTGACTTCATTCACATCACTGCTAAAATCCTGCCTTCTGTAAGAAGCCTTTCTTGATTCCCTTTTAATTTAGTGCTTTCCCTCTGCTAATTATTTCTAATCAACCTGTATGTATTTTGTTTATACACAGTGGTTTTATCCCATTAGATTGTGAGGCCCTTGAGAGCAGGTACTATCTTTTGCCTTTCTTTGTATGACCAATAAGCAACACAACTTCTGGCACAGTGCTTAATGAATGCCTATCCACTGATTGATTGACTGATCCTGACCTTGAGAGTTAAAGAGGACTTATGCAAAGAAGGAACAAATCCTTCAAAGCAACCACTCAGATGCAGGAGAGGAGCTATGCGGGGAGCAAGCCACAGACTTCCAGCCAGGATGAACAGCTTTAGGGACTCCTAAGTAGAATGATTGGGATGATCCAAGCATCATCCTGGGCAAAATCATGATCATGATCATGATCGATCTAGGGCCAGGAAGAGAGAGATGGTTACGTAGGCTTTCCTCTCCCTTTTCTCCTCGTCTAGGGCAGGGGTGGAAACTTCTGGCCTTGAGGCCACATGTAGACCTCTAGGTCCCCAAGTGTGGCCCTTTGACTGAATCCAAACATCACAGAACAAAGTTTGGATTCAGTCAAAGCACTACACTTGAGCTCCTAGAGGGCCACATGTGATTTTGAGGCCACAGATTCCCCATCCCTGACAGGGCATGGGGAAGGTGAAGGTGTTGAAGGTGTTATGGGTTATCTGCCCACCTTAAATTCTGTGCTTCCCTTTTAATCTTTGTCCTAAGCATTTGCTTACTTTTCCTTGCTCTGAAATGTGATAAAACTTGATTAACATAAACCCAAACTATCTGTTGTATTTTTACTTAATGCTCACCTATATAGATAAGAGAGAGATATAAATTTCCTTGTTTTCAGAGATGAGATATTTGGTTCAGATATGAGGGTCTAAACGTAGTCTGGAGCCAATAGATCAAAGTGGGGGACCCATATTAGACTTGTTAAAAGTGTCCAAAATATGTCAAACTAAGATATCCCTAGAAATTCTCCTTTTCTTTAATTGAATGAAGGAAACCATGAGTCCAGAAACAGACTGAGGGCTGGAAGGGAACAGCACTTTTAGTCTGAGAAGCAGTTTGTTCCTATAATGGACTTTAGAAGAAAGCTAAACTCTGCAGGTGGAGGGAGAACAAAGGTCTACGCATGTGTGACAGATAGATGACTCCACCAGAGCATGTGCTGTTGACCTGATAACGGCACTGATGGGATGCTTGGTTGCATGTACTTGGGCCCCAATTCTAAAATGACATTTCTCTTTAAAAATCACATTTCTCCCTAGCCTCAAAATGCTTTCTCAGGCAGTTTCTCCCCAGCCCAAGGACACAAGCTGCCTTAGCAACAACCGTTAACTCCCTGCTGTAGTAGCCAGCTGCACCTGTAGAAATCATTAGACTTAACCAGCTGTGTATTGACTTAACGGGCTGTGTACTGAGTCATAACAACATTTACTACTCACTGACCAATCATATGTATTCTAGACTTAGACATACCTATACTCCCTTATGTTAATCTTGTCTAATAAGACATTGACAAGAGAAGCCTGATTTTTCCTGGTCAACCCTGACCACTGGTTGATTTAGTGACGTTTCAGGCCTAAAACCACAGCTCCACATTGCCACCCCTTGGACTATGTCCAGTTGAATTTTGGGTAAAATACCTGCACAGTAGATACTAAAAGTGCAATTTCCTTTAAGAACTGACCACTCCTTAGCCACTCCCTAATCCCACCCCAAAACACCTAGTTCGTATATTTGGCACAAGTAATACTATAGAATATAATATATAAACTTTCTCTGTACCCCTCTAAGGTTACAGGTTCCCTAAGAACTCTTGCCCGCTGAAAAGCATAATAAATCTTTACCTTGACTTCAATAGTGCTTGAGTCTGTAAATTCTTATCCACACGACCTATCCCTGGTACCCTGGTCTTTGTGGGAATCTCACACCCCCTTTCCAGCCCTCATCAGCACCATGACAACCCAACTTTGCTACCAGGACCTAATCTCTCTCATGAACTTCCCTTGATAGCTAGGCTTGAATTATGGATAGTAACATCGTTTAAGTGTTCCTTTTATTATTTTGCATCAGGGCCAAAGGCTCTGATTTGAAGTCAGCCTCAATCAGTCTTTATAAAATAGTGGAAAGAAATGTGAAATACTGTTTGTTTCTTTAGGAAGAGGGGATGGTCAAGTTTGATTACTGTATTGGTTGCCTGAGTTAGAAAGAATCCCAATGAATGTGTCATTTGTTCTTTTTGAAGGTAAGAAAACAATGAGAGTAGATAATAGAACTTATGAGCTTTTTTTCCTTTTCTGGTCATCCTGGGTTTTGTATAAGCTTTAGTTTGGTGTAAGTTAGTTTGGAGTTCTAGTTGGGCAGTTTAGTGTTTGGTCAAGTAACTGGTCATTGTGAGTACTGAGGAGAGGGAGAAAGGAGGCCTTGATTTGCAATGCAACATATTATTTGCAAATTCAGATCTCAGAAGGAAAGCAATTCAATTATCCTGCTGGGACAAAGTAAAGCAGTGGTTATAGTTATTCTATCTATTCATCATTTCGGGTTTATGAGCCAAAGATCTTTCCTTGGAGGACAGAAAAAACAGGCATGTCAGAACCATGATATCCCTGAGTACCATGAATCCTGGCACCTTAAATGCCAGATGGGTAAGCACACCCCTTGCCTAGTAGGTCGTGCCTGCTCTTGCAGCACTACTGGTTCCCTATCTGCCAAGGGAACATTGGACCACCCATGCATCTGCATATGTCCATGATGAATTTCTTGGAGGCAGGCCTGGTAATAGGATAGCTTTACCTAGCAATAAAGCAAAATTGGAGAGGTATCTGTAGTTTTATCAGATAGGTGCTGTAAGAAGCAAGTGATAGTTTGTATCCTTTACTGTTAATCTTTGAATAGCTGATGACTTCAGCTCCTTGAAATCATCATAGGGCATGAGAACTGAATTTGGATTGTATTTGTACCATGATTGTCTGACAGGACTAGAATCCAAAGGCTTCATCACCCCAGCAGCAAAGGGTGATTTCCCTGACTTTCTTATGTGTGCTTGTGTGTCCTAAAGATAGCTAGAGACTTCAGACCTAGCTCAGGACTGTGTTGTCTTTCTGCCATAGTTCTTAGAGACAAAGACACTATTGTTGAGTGCCATTCATCTATGTTTGCTCTTGGTGTGGACTATATCTGGGGTTGAAGGGTAGTCTTGCATTGCATTAATGTTCCTGCCAACAGCTTGTTGGTCTGTGTAAAGGTTTGGTTGACAAACTGATATGAAGCACAGAAATCCGAAACCTTGCCTTTACTTGATAATAGGTAGGATCAAAATGTGGGAGTCCAACACCTGCAACCCAAACAAATTGGAGACCCTGATTATAAACAACGTGGACTAGCAGTCTATTAATTCAGATTGTTTCACATAGGGAGAGGTGAGAAATCTCAGTGAATATTGTTGGGAATGTGGGTCATTTAAAATAAGATTTATTACATATGTTGTTTTTATATATTTTAAAAATATTTTTATTTCACTAAATATTTCCCAATTATGTGTAAAATAATTTTAACATTCATTTAAAAAATTTTGAGTTTCAAATTCTCTCCTTCCCTTCCACCCTTGAGAAGGTAAGCAACACAATATAGATTATATATGTGAAGGCACACAAAACATATTTCTAGATTAGCCATGTTGCGAAAGAACACACACACACACACACACACACACGCACACACAAATAAAGCTTGAAAAGTATGCTTCAATCTACACTCAGAGTTCATCAATTCTTTCTCTGAAGGTAGATAGCATTTTGTCCATTAGTTCTCCATTTCTCCTTTGGAACTGTCTCAGATCATTGCCTTCATCAGAGTAGCTAAATCTTTCACAGTTGATCATCCTTATAATATGGCTGTTACTGTGGACAATGTTCTCTTGGTTCTGCCCATTTCATTCTACATCAGTTCACATAAGTCTTCCCAAGTTTTTCTGAAACCACCTCCCTAATCATACCTTATAGCACAATAGTAGTCCAGTTAGGTGGTACAGTGGATAAAGCCCTGGTCCTGGAGTCAGGAAGACTCATCTTGAGTTCAAACCCAGCCTCAGACACTTATTAACTATGTGATCCTGAGTAAGTCACTTAACATTTGTTTGTCTCAGTGCCTCATCTGCAAAAATAAGCTGGAGAAGGAAATGGCAAACCGCTGCAGTATCTTTGCCAAGAAAACACCCAAAAGGAGTCACCAAGAGTTAGACACAACTGAAAATGACTGAATAACAACAAATTCCCTCACAATCATATATCATAACTTGTTCAGCAATTCGCTAATTGATGGGCATCTCTTCAATTTCCAATTCTTTGCCACCACACAAAGAACTGCTATAAATATTTTGTACAAAAAACAGTCCTTTTGCTTTTTCTTTGATTGCTCTGGGATATAGACCTTGTAGTGGTATTTCTGAGTCCTTTCCGCATGGTCCCAAAGTGTTCTCCAGAATGGGTGGATTAGTTCACAGTATAGTAACAAATGGAGTGGATAATTTTTTTTTCTGAGACTGACCTCTCAAAAGTCATCTTATGTGACCTAGTTTTCAACCCAGGTGTTCCTGAATGGAAAAAAAAAACCATGTTGCTTATTGCCATCATATAGAACCATGCAAATTTAAGTTATGATTTTTTTTTTTTGCCACTTCTTCATTCTCTCCTTCCTTGACTTCCATCATCCACACTCTCCTGGTTCTCTTTTTGCCTTTCTAACTGCTTATTCTCTGCCTCACTGAGTAGCTCCTTTTTCTCCTCTTGAAATGTGGGCAATCAACCAACCAATCCATAAACATTTATTAATCACCTACTGTGTGCCAGGCATGTGCTAAGTACTGAGGATACAAAGAGGCAAAAGACAGTCCCTGCCCTCAAGGAGCTCGAGCAAATGGGGAAGATTACTTATGTAGTACATAGTATGTGCCAGGCACTGTGCTATGCACTTTTACAAAAATCATTTCATTTGATCCTTAGACAAAATACATGTCCTAAAGCATTCTACCAACCTTTTTTTTTTCTTTAAATACTTTACCTTGAGGAATCTCATCCACTTTCATGGCTCCAGGTCTCCCTTCTACATAGTTGACTCACAAATCTATATTTTCAGCCCTACTCTCTTCCTTTACTTCCGTTTCTCATTTTCTGTTTACTCAGCATTGTCACTGCTTCAAACTTAGGGTATCCATCATTGAATTCATCATCTTCCCTTCAGAGTCTGCCTTTTCTTCTAATACTCCTGTTTCTGTTGACAGCACCATTACTTTCCAGTCATCCAGGTGTGAAACCAAAGAGTTGTTTTTATTTCTACATTCTCCTTTATCCCCACCATCCCAACAGTTGCCAAGTCCTGTGGATTTTCGCCTCCCTACTGTCTTTTATAGTTGTCTACTCATCTGTTCCAGATGCCACTATAGTTCTGGTCCTCATTGTCTCTGGTCTAGATTAACCCATCTCTTTGCTTATGCCTAAATCTGAAATATTATTTTAGCCTCTCTCCTCTTCAAACCCCTTGTACATCTGCCCAAGTAATATTCCTAATGTCCAGTTCAGCTCATGATATTCCTCTTCCCAACAAAACTTCAATGACTTCCTTGTTGCTTACCAGGAAAAATACAGGATCTTAAACTTGTTATTCAACACCCTCCACATCTGACTGCAATCTCCTTTTCAAACCTTAACTTACAGTATTTCCAGTAGTGTGCTGGTAAATGTTTAACAAATGTCTCTCTGGGAAAAAATGTACCTGTGACATACCTCTAAGTTTAAACAACATTATTAACATTTTCTCCATAACTTTTTAAGTCTAGACACTCAACAAAAATAATAAATTAAGCCCTAGTTTGTAGCTTGACTATTTCTAAAGTGTGAATGATCACACTAACAATTTATAAATTCTCTCTCTATCTCTCTCTCTCTTCCTTCCCCTCTCCAAAATAATTTAATCAGATACCTTCATTTTACAAATGAGAAAACTGAGACACCAAGAGGGGAAGTGATCTGCCTAAGGTCACAAAGCTTTCATCTTTTTTTACTCTATAGAAACTGCATAAAACCTTGAAATCATTAAGAAAATGGTAAAAATGCAAACAAGAGACAGAGAACATTATGCAATGCAAAATGGATAATTTTGATTACATTAAATTGAAAAGTTTTTGCACAAACAAAGCCAATGCAGCCGAGATTAGGAAGGAAGTAGAAAACTGGGAAAGAATCTTTACAACTAGTGTATATGGTAAAAGTCTCATTTTTAAAATATATAGAGAACTGAGTTAAATTTTCAAGAAAACAAGTCATTCCCCAATTGATAAATGATCAAAGGATATGAACAGGCAGTTTTCAGAGGAATTAAATTAAAGCTATCTATAGTCATACCAAAAGAATGCTCTAAATCACTATTGATTAGAGAGAAGCAAATCACAACAACTCTGAGGTACCACATCACACCTATCAGATTGGCTAACAGGAAAATGATACATATTGGAGACTACGTAAGAGAACGAATTAGTGGAACACTAATTCATTGTTAGTGGAGCTATGAGCTGATCCATTCTGGAGTGCAATTTGGAACTATGCCAAAAGGGCTATAAAAATGTGCATATCCTTTGACCCAGGAATACCACTTCTAGGGCTGTATCCCAAAGAGATCATAAAAATGGGAAAAGGACCCACATGTACAAAAATATTTATAGCAGCTCTTTTTGTGATGACCCAAAACTGGAAATCAAGGGGATGCCCCTCAACTGGGGAATGGCTGAACAAGTTGTGGTATATAAATGTAATGGAGTACTATTGTGCTATAAGAAATGATAAACAGGTGAAATTCAGAAAAACCTGAAAAGATTTATATAAACTGATACTGAGTGAAGTGAGCAGAATCAGGAGAACATCATACGCAGTAAGAGCCAGTGTTTGAGGACTGTATCTGATAAACTCAGCCCTCCACAGCAATTTAAAGACCTAAAACATTTCCAGGGAACTCATGATGCAAAATGCCATCCACATCCAGAGAAAGAACTATAGAGTCAGAATGCAGAATGAAGCAGACTTTTCTCTTTTGTTATATTTTGGTTTTTCTCATGGTTTCTCCTATTCATTTTAATTCTATGCAACTTGAGTAATGTGAAAATGTGTTTAATAAGAATGTATGTATAGAACCCATATAAGATTACATGCCATCTTGGGGAGGGAGAGAGGAAAGAGGGGGAGAAAGTTTAAAACTTATGGAAGTGATTGTTGAAAGCTGAAAACAAATAAATTATTTAAAAAAGAAAATGGTAAAAATGTAAGGACAAAATAATTCAACAAATATAATTAAATTTAACAGTTATTAAATGCCTACTAAATTCAAGGTACTGGGGGGATAGGGATTGGACCTGTAATTTCCCTGGTGTGGGGAAGTCCCTCTACCACTACAGAGTAGTGGTACCTTGACTATTGAGAGGTTAAATGACTTGCCCAGGGCCACATAGCTAGTACTTGTGAAAAGTAAGACTTGAACTCAGGTCTTCCTGATTCTAAGTTCAGCTTTTTCCCCACTACACTTTCCTACATCTCAGTATAGGAATAAAACAACAAAAACCCTTAACAATTCCATATTAGTGACAGTAAACCTCAGTTAATAGGTTGTCACCATCCTGGTCATCACTATGTTTATGTTAAAAAGTATAGGGTAGCTGATGAGAACTTACTTTTTTATTAAAGATAAAATCAGTAAATTATGGGTGAAAGATTGAATTTTAAGAAAATCCATATTGGGTTAGTCTGATTTTCAATTTTTGTTGAATTAAATAGTGTGATGGAGCAGGCAGGAATTGAGAAGGAGAAACAAAGCTTGCGTATGATCTGTCCTTGTTTTTAATATGATCATTCTTTGGTAACCCCATAAAAAGGTCTCTGGTATTTCATGTACCACTGGACTAAGTGTTAATTATCTTTCACCAATCTTCTTTAACAAAAGAGACCAAGCATTCATATTGCAAGTAGCTGCTTGTGCTGGCAAGTGTAGGACTGCAATATCATTGAAGGAGAAAGGAGGTTTGCCTGCTTTCCACACCCATTCCTGAGTTATAAGACAAGGGAAAAAAAACTATTCTGGAAGTCTTCCATAAGACATTAGAGAAACGTCCTTTCCTGGGAGAGAGGTGGATCTCTTTAAGACTGAGGTCTGATGAAATCTTAAAGAGAATAATTGAGGGACTGATTGCCCTGAAGGTATTTTCCTAGGTGGCTTGGATCAGCAACTGTCAGGACTGTCAAGATATGTTTATATAAATACACATACGCAGGCATCCATATGGTGAAAGTCTCAGAAACTCAACTGCTGACAAAGCATTTTATAGACTCCCTCAACCAGATGGGACTGCAGAGCACCACATGTGTCTGATTCTTCATGACCCCATTTAGGATTTTTTTGACAAAGATACTGGAGTATCTTTCTTTCTCCAGCTGATCTTACAGATGAGGAACTGAGGCAGAATTAAGTGACTTGCCCAGAGCAACACAACTAGTAAGTGTCTGAGGATGGATTTGAACTCAGGAAGATGAATCTTCCTGACTTCAGGCCCATCACTTTATCCACAGCATCACTTAGCTGCTCCAAACCTCTGGGGAGGTCTTATGTTTACATAGCCATCTGGGATTGGTGGGTTGGGTCCTTTTCCAAGCATGTTGTATTTTTCAGAATCACCTAATCAATGATACTTCTAGCTTTAAAATGTGGGCATGAAACACTTTCTTGATTCAGAAATACCTCCCTGGAATGTATTCAACATCTCCTGTAGGTCTTCTTGAAATTCTCCTCTCCATAGAGCTAATTCATATGCCTTCTGTAGGAATATGGGCTGAATGGACAGAACCAGGGTGACATTCTGAACAGTAGATCTCTGAGCAACACTTCCACAACCTCAGAAATCACTGAGCAGTGTAGCGGACCATGAAAATAATAGGGTGGGGTCTTGCATGATCTTGGGCTAATCACTGTTTTCAGACATCTCTTTCAGTAGAGTGAAGGGTATGGCGCAGCTTAGTTGTGTTCTCATGTGGATTTTCCAGGATTACTGTATTTTAAAAAGTTACACATGTGTACTAAGCCAACCAAGACATTGCCAATGAAAACATTTGCCTATATGGAGGCTTTCCATAATTAGGGGCACTTTAAGTAAAGGGAATATTGCATTCTGCCTCAGTCAGATGACATGCAGGGGGAATATTGTTTCCATTTCTGAGCACCATATTTGAGAAAAAGACATATATTAATAAACTGAAGATTCATCCCAAGATGTTAGAGCTAGAAGGAGATTTAGAACTCATCTTAGTCATATCCTCTCACTTTGCAAATGAGGAAACTGAGGTACAAAATATTTAGGTGACTTTCCTAAGCTAATTAAGAACTTTCAAGTGTAAACTGACTTAGGAGAATGCAGAGGTGAGAACTAGAATGTTAAGGGGAACAATTAGTAAGTGTTTGAATGGAATGTAGTAGGCTAAGTAATGTGAAATAAAGCTGAATAGGTAGGTTGGAGCTAGATTCTGAAGGTCTTTAAGGCTAGATTAAGAAGTTTCCATTTTATCTAAGAGGTAATAGGGAGCCACTGAAGGTTTCTGAGGCAGCTAGGTGATGCAGTGGATAAAGTGCCAGGCCTCATTTTCCTGAGTTCAAATCCAGCCTCAGACACTTATTAGCTGTGTGACCCTTGGCAAGTCACTTATCCCTGTTTGCCTCCATTTCCTCACCTGTAAAATGAACCGGAGAAGGAAATGACAAACCACTCCAATATCTCTGCCAAGAAAACCCCAAAGAGTAGGAAATGACTAAGCAACAACAAAAATTTCTCAGCAAATGAGCACCAGGGATATTGTGACTTTGGATGATTATTTTGGAAGTTGTGTGGAAGAGGTATTAAAAAGACGGAAGACTAGATACCCATTAGGGGACTATTTCAATAACAAGAGAATAGGTAATAAGTTCCTGAATTAGGGCAGTTGCTATGTGAATCCAGAAAAGAGGACGAATGTGAATGAAATTGTAGCCATTAGTCAATAGAACTTGGCAACTTGTTGATATTTAGGAAACACCCATGGAGAGGGAAGAATCAAAATAAGAAGGATTGGAAGAAGGGTGATCTTAGCAAGGGAGAGGACAAGTATGGTTTTAGACATACTGAGTTTGAGATCTTAAGAGGATTCAGGTGGAAACAGATAGAGATGTCCACCAGTCAGTTATTATTGTGGGAATGGAGTTCAGGAGAGAGATTAGAGCTGGTTCCACAAAAGCAAGAATGGGGTTGGAGTACACTCCCTGGACAAAATGTGAGGATGGGAATCCCATCCTAAGATCAGACGCCCAGGTTCCTTAGCCACTTCTGAGGATATGTGCTCATCTCGAAGGATTTGGCATTTTGGAACAACGTAGCAATCCCTTATTCCATAAGAAGCAGGGGGAGGAATAGTCTGAAAAAGAGGATTGTTTACTGACCAGGAAGAATTGCCTACTCTGGACACTTTAAAGGAAGAAAAAACTTTCATTCTTTCTCTTCCACTCAGACCAGTTTGTGAGGGCTCCATGAACTATTTTCTCTTAGATTCCCTTTGAGGGGAATGAGTGGTGGCCCTCTCCACTGACATCTATGACTTCTAGGAGGCTAGAACATGCACTCCCTGAGGCAAGCCTAGGCTGGAATCTCAAGGTCCTGGATGCTCCTTTTGCTTTGTGTTTCTTTCCCTAAACATAAGTGACCAAATAGTGAAGAGTCCATGAAAGAGGGACTTTCTGGGGAATGGTTAGGATGACCACTTCATAAGAGGATGAACTCAAGTCTTGGCTTGGCTTACTAGAAAACATGTATGTACTTTGAGAGAGTTATTCAGATATTTCAGATTTGAGGCAAGAGTGAAATGTCACTCAACTATCCCACTAAGCATTCTGTTTTTTAAGTATCAGTCCTCTGAAGGAGGATAAGAGGAGTTATAGGTTACTGTTTTAAATTTTGATCAACACATAATTAATTTTCTTTAATTGTTTTAAGTATTTCTTTTGTTATGGAGGAAATACATAGCTGTCCTAGAGAGGTGATGTGGAACAAGTGAATAGAGAGCTGGCCTTGGAACCCAGAAGGAAGAGACTTAGGGTCTGGAGCAAAGAATATACTGGAGATAGAAAGGCCTTCTAGCCATAACTTTGGAAAGGGACAAATAGGCCTCTCTGGAAAAGGAAAAAAGCCAAGAAGAGTTTTCCCTCTAAGGAGAGCTACAGCCCTCAACAGTGGCCACTGGATTGGAAAAGATCAGTTTACATCCCAATTCTAAAGAAGGATTGCCAAGAAATGTTCAAATTACTGAACAATTGCACTGATTTCACATTCTGCAAAGTTATGCTTAAGATTCTGCAAGCTAGGCTTCAGCAATATGTGAACCGAGAATTACCAGAAGAGCAGGCTGGTTCTGGAAAAGGCAGAGGAATCAGAGACCAAATTGCCAACACTTGCTGGGTTAAGGGTTTCCCCAAGGTAATTCCAGAAAAATATCTACTTCTGTTTCATTGACTACGCTAAAGCCTTTGACTGTGTGGATCACAACAAACTATGGCAAGTCCTCAAAGACACTGGTGTACCAGATCATCTTACTTGTCTCCTGAAGAACCTGTATGTTGGTCAAGAGGCAACAATTAGAAGTGAACATGGAACAACTGATTGGTTTAAGATTGGAAAAGGAATATGACAAGGTAGCATAGTGTCACTTTATTTATTTAACTTAAATGCAGAATACTTCATGTGAAATGCCAGGCTGGATGAATCAAAAGCCAGAATTAAGGTTGCTGGGAGAAATATCAACAATCTCAGATATGTAGATGATACCACTCTGATGACAGAAAGTGAAGAGGAATTAAGAAACATCTGGGATGAAAGGGAAAAGTATAGAAGCTGGATTGAAGCTTAATATTAAAAAAACCCAAATCCTGGCAACTGGTCCCACCAATTCCTGTCAAACAGAAAGAGAAAAAATGGAAACAATATCAAATCTTATATTTTCTGGCTCAAAGATCTCTGCAAATAACAATTGCCACCATAAAATTAAAAGGTGGAAAGTTATGGCAAATCTCGACAGCATACTCAAAAGCAAAGACATCACCTTGCTGACAAAGGTCTGTATAATTAAAGTTATGGTTTTCTTCAATAGCAATGTGTGACTCTGAGAGTTGAACCATAAGGAAAGCTGAGCTCTGCAGAATCAGTGCTTTTGAATTGTCGTGACAGAGAAGATTTTTGAAAGTCCCTTGGACAGCAAAGAATCAAATCAGCCAATATTTAAAGAAAGGCTATTCACTGGAAGGTCAAACACCAAAAGTGAAGCTTAAATACTTTGGCACATATTGAGAAGATGGGACTCATTAAAAAAGATCCTAATGTTGGGAAAGAACAAAGGTAAAAGAAAAGGGTGATTAGGATAAGAAAAGAGAATGAGGCGAATAAATAGTATCTTGGAACAATGAACGTGAACTTGGACAGACTTTGGGAGATAGTGGAGGATAAAAGGGCTTGGTGTGCTATGATCCAATAGGTCACTAAGAGTCAGATATAACTGAACAAGTGAACAACACAAAGGAGGCTATAGCTGGTCAGATAACTGAAGCAAGTGGTTGCTTTAACTCTGGGGATACAAAGATGAAAATAAAGAGGGCCTGTCCTCAAGGAGATTACATTTTTATCTAGGGAGTCAACATAGAAACATATATGTATAAACTTCATATATAATAGGTAATATCAGGAGGTCACTAGAAGATAGGAGCAAGACAGGGAGAGGTCTCAGGTAACACTATAGGAGAATTTGGAAGAAAATTATAGATTTTGAAAGGCAAACCTAGGGAGGCACCACACATAAGACACAAGAGACAGCTACTGACAAAGCACAGGTAAAGGAGATGAAGTGTTGTATGTGAGAATTGGACAGAAAGGAGAACAGTTTGTGTGGCTATAGACTACACAAGGGAGAGGAGTATGTAATCAGCCTGAAAAGATAGACTAGAGACAGATTGTAAAGTTTTTTGCTTTTTTTCTAATGAGAGGAGTTTGTATTTCATCCTAGAAATAATGGAGAGTTACTGGAAATTATTGGGTAGAGAAATGGAATGCTCAGGTCTATACTTTAGGAAAACCACGTGGCAGCTAGGTGGAATATGTATTCATGAGGAGAAAGATTTGTGTCAGAGGGACCAATGTGGATGGTATTTCAATGGTACCACCAAAGTAGATGAGAGACTGAATTAGCATGATGAAATATGAGTATGAAGAAGGGAAAGATACAAGAGATGTTGTGGAGGTAGAATAAGCAAGACTTGGCAATGTATTGACCATGAGAAGATCAGGAAGAGTGAGGCATAAAGATGACTCTGAGGGCATCAATATGGGTGACTGGAAGGATAGGTGGTTCCCTTAACAGAAATAAGAAAATTTGGAAAAGAAATGGATTTGGTAGGGGAGAGAAAGGATGATAAGTTCTGTTTGAACATGTTGAGTTTGAGACACCTGTTAGACATCCAGCTTGAAATGTCTAAGAACAATAGCTAACATTTATATAGCACTTACTCTGTGCCAGGCACTGTGCTAAACACTTTACAAATATTATGTCATTTGATCCTCACTACAACCCTGAGAGGTAGGTGCTATTATTATGCCCATTTGACAGTTGAGGAAACTGAGGCAGATAGCAGTTAACTGACTTGTCCAAAGTTTCACATCTAGTAAGTGTCTCAGGCTGGGTCAGAACTCAGGTCTTCCTGACTCCAGGCCCGGTGCTGTATCCTCTGTAGCACAAAGTTGCCCCAATAAATAATATATATGTTTGCATGCATGTAGATATGTATGTACACAAAATACATACATACATATAGGTATATATTTACACACAATACATATGCACATATGTCTGTATGGGAATCATGTGTAGAGAAGATCATTGAACCTATGGGAGCTGATGAGGTCACCATAACAGATGGACAGCCCAAGTGTTTCACCTATATCCACAAGATATTAAGATATCAAGACAAAAGCTTTCCTAGGACACATTCCTGAAGTCTATCTACAAGTGACTGATGATCAAGCAAAGGATACTGTTAAGAAGCAGTCAAACAGGTAGGAAAACCAATAAGGAACAGGATTTCATGGAAATCAAGAGAGGAGAAAGAATCTAGGAAGTATCCAGGGTAGACAATGGTGTTAAATGCTTTAGAGATGTCAAGAAGAGGAAGAGCCTTTTTCTGCATTGTAAAAGCTATAAAAAAAACCCAAAACAACCAAACTCCTTGACTTTGAACTAAAATAACATAGAGGAGCACAATCTTCTCGAGGAATAAGATAACATGATTGTCAAGGACTTCAGCTAAAGCAGAAACTGGAAACAGAAATGAGCTCCAAACCCATGTGCCCAGTGAAGGTCACCTGGCTGTGCCCAATAGAGTCTATACATCCAGAAGAGCAGCTTTTAGTGGTGCAATGTCTAGCAGATATGTCCAGTGGAGATCTGGCATATCCAGAAGAGAACAGTGGAAGAGTAGATCTGTGACATTCCTAGAAGAGACCATCAGGGCTGTGAGTTGCCCTAGGCATATGTATTTCCTATAAATGTCCATACCTCCCATAGATGATGTTTGTACTTGTGGGAAAGAAGTTTATGGGGCAAATATTTTATTGTTATTTTCCTTACAATGCCATTTCTAAATACTTTTGCTTTGACCTAATTGTGGCAGCCAAGTGGTACAGTGAATAGAAGACTGAACCTGAAGTCAGAAAAAGCCCCGGTCATATCCAGTCTCTGACACTAGCTGTATGACCTTGGGCAAGCCACTTAATCACTGTCTGCCTCAGTTTCCTCAACTGCAAAATGGGAATAATAATAGCATCTACTTCGCAGGGTTGTTGTGAGTTTTATTTGGTATTTTTTTTATTTTTTTTTATTTTTTTATTTTTTATTTTTTTATTTTTTTTTATTTTTTTAATGTTTAACAATCACTGCCATACAATTGCGATTTTATCCCTCCCCACCCACCCCCCACTACCTCCCTCCCTCCCCCCGACTGCGTACAATTCTGTATAGATTCTACATATACTTTCCTATTGAGTATATTTTCACTATAGTCATGCTATGTAGTCAGACTAAGATAGATGAAAGAATCCGTATAACAAATCAGAACATGATACACAAACAGATACACATACACAAACATGATCTGCTACATTATGTGAGTGACTTCCATATTTCTCTCTCTGAGTGTGGAAGGCATTTTGCCTTGAGGTCCACTATTGGGATTTTTTTTTTTCAGAAGTTCTTGTGTTATTACAAAAATCTAAGTCTACCAGAAAAAACTCTCACACACTGTGGTTGTTGCTGTGCATAAAGTTCTCCTGGTTCTGCTCCTTTCACTCAGCATCAGGTCATATAAGTCCTTCCAGGCCTCTCTGAAGTCTTCTTGTTCATCATTTCTTATGGCACAATAGTACTCCATTACATTCATATACCATAATTTATTCAGCCATTCCCCAATTGATGGACATCCCCCTGACTTCCAGTTTTTGGCAACTACATAGAGTGCTGCTATAAATATTTTTGTACATGTGGGACCCTTTCCCATTTTTATGATCTCTTGGGGATATAGTCCTAGTAGTGATATTGCTGGGTCAAAGGGTATGCACATTTTTGTAGCCCTTTGGGCATAGTTCCAAATTGCTCTCCAGAATGGTTGGATGCGCTCACAGCTCCACCAACAATGAATTAGTGTTCCAACTCTCCCACATCCTCTCCAGCATTTATCATTTTCTTGTTCTGTCATGTTTGCCAATCTTATAGGTGTGATGTGGTACCTCAGAGTTGTTTTGATTTGCATCTCTCTAACCAATAGTGATTTAGAGCATTTTTTCATATGATTATAGATAGCTTTAATTTCTTCCTCTGAAAATTGCCTGTTCATATCCTTTGACCTGTTGTGAGTTTTAGATGAGATAATATTCATATAATATTAGCATGGTGCCTAGCACCTACTGGGTACTTAACAAATGCTAGTGATGTTGTTGTTGGTGGTGATGGTGATGATAAAGATATCTTTTTTATTTTATTTTATTTTTTACCAAATTTATTAATTTATTGGTTTTCAGTTTTCAACATTCACTTCCATAAGTTTTTCATTTTCTCCCCCTCCCTCCCCAAGAGGGATCTTATATGGTCTCTATATATACATTCCTATTAAATACATTTACACACCAGTCATGTTGCATAGAAGAATTATAATGAATGGGAGAAACCATGAGAAAAACAAAACAAAACACAATGAAACATAACAAAAAAGATAATAGTCTGATTCATTTTGCGTTCTGACTCCACAGTTCTTTCTCTCAATGTGGATCATGAGTCCTTTGAAAATGGTTTAGGTCCTTGCATTGATGAGAAGGGCTAAGTCTATCAAAATCAGTCTTTGCATACTGTGGCTATTACTGTGTATAATGTTCTCAGCATCAGTTCATATAAGACTTTCCAAGTTTTCCTGGAGTCTACCTGCTCATCATTTCTTATAGCACAATAGTATTCCATTAAATTCATATACCACAACTTGTTCAGCCATTCCCCAATTGAAGGGCAGATGATAATATCCTTTGTCTAACTACTGAAAATGTATACATCAAGGTAGGCTTGTGAGATATGGGTTTTAGAGCAAATTCATAGACTATGCTGAACTTGGGGGAATTTTCTCTAGGGAGAACTTGAGAATTGGGAGGAGGTGCTGCAGTATCGCAAAAGGAAGAAGGGTGGTACATAACTGAACCAATTATAGGTATAAGACTATTGAAAAGAGAGGTAAGGTAGAACAGAAATGATGGATTGAGGGAACAGAGAGGGATAGAAGAACTGGCAGTAAAAAAATGATAGGTTTGAAATGAGCGAGTCAGAAGTTAAGATAGTAAGATCAGAAACTGTTCATCAGAAAGAGGAAAAGATGTATATGCTGCTTTAGAGACCAAGTAGTTAGAGTTCCTGAGAAGCAACAGTGGAAAGAAAAGACAGTGCTAATTGTTGTGACTAAAAAAAAGACATAAGATATTCATATACATGTAAATAGCATGGTTTTCCAGAAGTTGATTTTCTTGCAATAACACCTCCCCCAATACATTCCTGTCCCCTTTCCTGTGAAATCTCTTTTCCTTGTTTTCAATCTGTTGTTGATATTCATTTCAACCATAATTCACTTGTATAAATATAAAGCTGGGAATTGATGAATCAATTCTTTTATCCCATTTAAAGTAACTAATAAGCTGCTCTAGTCCATATACCTTTATCTGGTTAGTTGCTTCTTGTTCTTCTTTCTCAGAGAGGACCAAAATGACATCCTTATGTTAGAGTCAAGTCAAATTAGAGTCAAGTGGCTGATCAGGCCAATACGAGCTCAGAATATTCTACTATGGGTCAGGCACAAATAATCCATGTGAATGTTTGGGGTGGATTCTCTAAATCTGCAAATTTCAAATTTCTTTTAAGCTACTTTAATACTGTTTTGTTCATAGAACAGAGGGCCCTCTTGGATGTGAGTATGTCATGCTGTGTGGTCCTTTGCGAGCATCTCCCATGTCGTGCAATCAATTTCATAGTTCTTCAGAGAGAACTTGAGAGTGTCCTTGTATTACTTCTTCTGACCTCTGTGTGAGCACTTGCCTTGTGTGAGTTCTCTGGAAAACAGGCAAGTATGCATTTGGCATCTGAACATCATGGCCAGCCTATTGTAGTTGTACTTTCTGCAGCAGAGTTTGAATGCTTGACAATGTAGTTCGAGAAAGGACCTCAGTGTCCAGTACCTTATCCTGCTAAGTGATCTTCAGAGTCTTCCTAAGACAATTCAGATGGAAATGAGCACTATGCCAGGAAACTTTATCAAGTGAGAAACCTCTCTTGGATCTGTCTATCAAAAGCATTAAATTATGTTGGAAAAGTCCTTAATTTGGGGAGAAATGAAAGCCACTAGATGAATTGAAATGACACTACTCAGGAAATGTATTGGGGTTGGTTAGAGGCAGGGGATTAGGAGTAGAGTCAAGTTGGTGGAGTAACAGCACGGACTTTCTAGAGTGCTTTCTAGAGAACCCAGCCAAATACCTGTAAAAAATGGCTCTAAACAAATTCTGGAGCTGCAGAACCCACAGAATGACCAAGTGAAGTAAATCTCCAGCCCAAGACAGCCTGGAAGGTTGCCAAGAAGTGTCTATCATGCCATGCTGGGAACAGAGTTCAGTCCAGTGTGGGCTGTGTATGCTGCACAGAGGGAACCTGAGCAGGCCTTGGGGAGGCTGAACCTCTCACACCTGTGGGGGTTTCCAGACTTCATGACCCCAAAACACTGAGGTTAAATTGGAAGGTCAGTGGGAAAAGCCAGTGGGACCAGTGCAGGAGAATGGAGTGGTCCGGTCCCAGCCCCAGGGTGGCAGAGGGATGAGGGAATGAAGGAACCTGGGGCAGCATAGCAGCAGCAGGGGCAGCTGCAGTCATTGTTTCTGGAGCTCTAGGCCCACAGATTGTGGGGGGATCAAGTGGCTGATAGTACACCCCCACTGGAAGCAGAGAACTACCTTGACAAAGAGCTCAAATGTCAAGTAAATGGCGGAGGAAATGAGCAAAAACTGGAAAAAGAATCAGACTATAGAATCTTACTTTGGTGACAAGGAAGACCAAAGCATGCAAATAGAAGAAAACAAAATCAAAATTCCTCCATCCAAAGACTCCAAGAAAAATATGAATTGGTCTCAGGCCATGGAAGGATTTTGAAAATCAAGTAAGAGAAGTAGAGCAAAAATTAGGAAGAGAAATGAGAGTGAAGCAAGAAAAGCATGAAAAAGGAGACCCAAAAAATGCTGAAGAAAATAACACTTTAAAAAATAGACTAACCCAAATGGCAAAAGAGATCCAAAAAGTCAGTGAGGAGAAGAATGCCCTGAAAAGCAGAATTGGACAGATGGAAAAGAGATCCAAAAGCTCACTGAAGAAAATAATTCCTTAAAGATTAGAATGGAGCAGATGGGAGCTAATGACTTTATGAAAAATCAAGAAATTATAAAACAAAACCAAAACAATGAAAAAATACCAGACAATGCGAAATATCTTACTGGAAAAACAACTGACCTGGAGAGACAATTTAAAAATTATGGGACTACCTGAAAGCCATGATGAAAAACAGAGCCTAGACATCATCTTTCAGGAAATTATCAAGGAAAACTGCCCTAATATTCTAGAACTAGAAGGTAAAATAAATATTGAAAGAATCCCCTAATAACCTCCTGAAAGAGATCCAAAAAGAAAAACTCCTAGGAATATTGTAGCCAAATTCCAGAATTCCCAGGTTGAGGAGAAAATATTGCAAGCAACCAGAAAGAAACAATTCGAGTATTGTGAAAATACAATCAGGATAACGCAAGATCTAGCAGCTTCTACATTAAGGGATCAAAGGACTTGGAATATGATATTCCAGAAGACAAAGGAGCTAGGCTTAAAACCAAAAATCACCTACCCAGCAAAACTGAGTATAATACTTAAGGGGAAAAATAGTAATTCAATGAAACAGAGGACTTTCCAGCATTCTTGATGAAAAGACAAGAGCTGAATAGAAAATCTGACTTTCAAACACAAGAATCAAGAAAAGCAAGAAAAGGTTAACAGGAAAGAGAAATCATAAAGCACTTACTAAAGTTGAACTGTTTACACTCCTACATGGAAAAATAATATTTGTAACTCTTGAGACTTTTCTCAGTATTTGGGTAGTTGGAGGGATTACACACACACACACACACACACACACACACACACACACACACACACACACATACACACACACATATATATGTATATATAGACAGAGGGCACAGGGTGCAGGGTGAGTTGAATAGGAGGGGAGGATATCTAAGAAAATAAAATTAAGGGGTGAGGGAGGAATATATTGAGAGGAGAAAGGGAGAAATGGAATGGGGCAAATTATCTCTCATAAAAGAGGCAAGAAAAAGCTTTTTCAATGGAGGGGAAAAGGGAGGAGGTGAGAGAGAAAAAGTGAAACTGTCACCACATTTGGCTTAAGGAGGGAATAACATGCCCACTCAATTTGGTATAAAAATCTATCTTACACTACAGGAAAGTAGGGGAGAAGGGGATAAGTGGGATGATAGAAGGGAGGGCAAATGGGAGGAGGGGGTAATATAGTTAGTTAATATAGTTAGTCTTTCACAACAAAAGTTTTATGGAAGTCTTTTGCATAACTACACATTTATAACCTATATTGAATTGTTTGCCTTCTCAGTGGGGATGGGTGGGGAGGGAGGAAGGGAGAGAAGCTGGAACTCAAAGTTTTAGGAATGAATGCTGAAAATTGTTTTTGCATGGAACTGGGAAATAAGAAAAACAGGTAATGGGATATAGAAATCTTTCTTGCCCTACAAGAAAAGAGAGAAGATGGGGATAAGGGAAGGAAGGAGTGTGATAGAAGGGAAGGCAGATTGGGGGAAGGGGTAATCAGAACGCATGGTGTCTTGGGGTGGGAGGAGCAGAGAGATGGAGAGAAAATTTGGAACTCAAAATCTTATGGAAATGAATGTTGAAAACTAAAAATAAATAAAATTTTAAAAAAGGAGGCAGGGGATTGCTTGGTGGAAAGGATAAAAAACCTTGGTCTCCCTTCCCATCTTGAGCAGAGGGTGACCTAATGAATTTTAACAGTTGGAAGATTTTCAGCTTCTAATGGGTGCCCTAGCAGTGTCTCCAGAGGAGCAATGGCATTTGTATTTGCATCAGGAATCAAGGAGACAAACTGGACACACTCAGAAATGGCAGCTTTAGGAAAGTACAGAGAACCCAGCAGAAAAGGGAACATCATGAAGACTCCACAAAAGGAGAAAAGAACTTCCATCCAATCAGGAGCTATGAGTTACCCCTTTGTCACATGTCCTTGTAAGCTTGAACCTACTTTTTCCCCCTCTCTCAACTTATTTTTTATTTTTATTTTTCAACATTCACTTTGATGTTTCCAAATTTTCCCCTTCCCTCGCTTCTCCCTCTCCAAGACAACATGCAATTCTGATATGAGCTTTACCCATATATTTCTGTTGAACATATTTTTACATTAGTTGTGTTGCATAAAAGAATTATAACGAGTGGGATAAACCATGAGAAAGAAAACAAAACAAAACAAAACAAAACAAAAAAGAGCATGGTCTGCCTTGCTCTGCATTCAGACTCCATAGTTCTTTCTCTGGATATGGATGGCTTTTTCCATCATAAGTCCTTTGGAATTGTTTAAGGTCCTTGTATTGCTGAGAAGAGCTAAGTCTATAAAAGTCAGTCATTGCACCTTGTGTCTGTTACTGCGTACAATGTTCTCCTGGTTCTGCTCACTGCACTCAGCATTAGTTCATATGAGACTTCCCAGGTTTTTCTGAAGTTTGTCTGTTCATCATTTCTTATAGCACAATAGTATTTCATTACATTCGTATACCACAACTTGTTCAGCCATTACCCAACTGATGGGCATCCCCTCAATTTCCAGTTCTTGACCACCACAAAAGGAGCTGCTATAAATATTTTTGTACATGTGGGCACTTTTCCCATTTTTATGATCTCTTAGGGATATAGCCCTGTAAGTGGTATTGCTGGGTCAAAGGGTATGCACATTTTTATACCCTTTTGGGTATAGTTCCAAATTGCTCTTCAGAATGGTTGGATCAGCTCACAGCTCCACTAACAATGGATTAGTGTTGAGCCTATTTCCTCGAGACTCTGCTATGTACTTCTGGGATAGAATGTACTAGGCTTCTAGGGGATGCTTTGTACCAACTGTACATAGTATTCCACTTTAAGAAAAATTCTTTTCTAAAAGTTAACTAATTCTAGTGGATTAATTACTACAAACAAATAATTAATGGGGGTGTATACCATAAAGGATTATAAGCAATAATATTTGAAATATAATTTAACACCTCAATAAGTGGTCAATGTAAGAGTTCTAGTGTTATCCTAGAACCCTGAGGGGAGAATTAGCCAGTCATCATCTAGGGACCCAAACTGCCAGGGCAAATGAAATTTTAGGTTAGTAGCATCAAAGCCTATGCTCCATAAAAATTCTGGGAAGCAAGGGATGCAGGATAATTGTCTTTTTATTTATTTCTTTTTAAGCCTTTCTAAGCTTAATTTTTAAAATAATTTAAATTTTAAAAAATAATTTTAAAATATTTTAAAATAATATTTTGAAAATTTAAATATTTTAAATAATATTTTATTTTCCCCAATTATACATAAAAACAAATTTTCATGTTCACATTTCACATTCATTTGAGTTCCAAATTCTTTCCCTCTCTTCCCATTCCCCTCCCTGAGATGGTAAGCGATTTGATACAGCTTATACATGTGCAATCTTGCAAAGCATATTTCCATATTAGTCACTTTGTGAAAGAAAACACAGGCCAAAAAAAAGCCATGAAAAAAATAGTATGAAAGTGAAAAATAATATGTTTTGATCTGCATTCAGACTCCATCAGTTCTTTCTCTGGATATGGAGAGCATTTTTCACTATGAGCACTGGATCATTGCATTGCTGAGAATGGCTAAGTCATTCACAGCTGATCATTGTTCAATATTGCTTTTACTGTGTACAATGTTCTTCTAGTTCTGCTCACTTCACTTTGCATCATTTCATGTAAATCTTTCCAGGTTTCTTGATGTGGGGTAATTTTCCCCAGGCTTAAAATACCCCAAAATAGCTGGTCTTGATGATAGTAAAATAGTTTGGAAATTGCATCCTATAAGGAGAGTACCAACACTTTTGTTTGTCTGCCCTAAAGTTGAGAAGGCTTAAGAGAGGACCATTATAGCTATTTTCAGATATATAAAGGACTTATATTAAAAAGGGAAGATTTCTAGTATTATTCTATAAAGCTTGTCCAGAACCAATGCGTTGAGGTTGAATAGAGATAGGTTTCACCTCAGCATAAGGTAGACTGCACAGAGAAGAAAGAATGCTGAAACTAGAATCACAACATCCAAGTTTGCTCCACTGCTCATTATCTATTTGGCATTAAATGACACCTACCTGACACTAAATGACAAGTCATTTAACCTCTCTAGACCTCAGTTTCCTTATCTGTAAAGTTAGGTAGTTGGACAAATTGACTTCTAAAGTGGCTTCCAGCTCTAAACCTGTGATCTTATGATCCTTAGAGTGATCTACTGAATGGAGCTCTCTCTAATGCAATAGATTACCCAAGTAAATAATGACCTCCTCGTCTCTCCAAGTATTTGAGCACAGTCTGAATGGTCAACTGTCATGGATACTCTAGAAGAGTTTCCTCAATAAGTGGGAATTTGGATTAAATGAAGTCTTAAGTTCTCTTCTGGTTCTAAGATTCTGTGAGACAGCCAATGAGTTGAGAGCATGGACATGGTTACATTCTTGGAGTGAGATGGAGAATCTGTATTCAGCGTATGCTTTCTCCTGAGGCTATATGGTTATATATGATTCTCCGGAGTATCCACCACGAAAAGGGCATCTGAAAAATTAAAATGATTATCTATGTAATTCAGGACACAAGTCTTCTCTGATCTGCATTTTCCAAAGGCCGTGGTTTGATGATTAAATTACCCTAAACAATTATCCCAATTTTCTTATTCACTTCTTACCGGAGACCTTTTCTCTGTATTCCTTTAATTGCTATAATTTGTTCTCCCTTAAGAAAAGCCTAAAAATGAATATGAAATCTTTGCTTCTTCTTCCCTCATTCTGTTTGGATTTTCTTCCTGTTATCATTTAAGTCCAACATCCTAGGATTTAAGCCATTAAATCAACTCACAGCAGTTCCACATCTACTGTAATTCATGTCATAGCCTGCCAATTCACATGTTTTGGCAAGACCTTGATTTTAACTAACAGAGTGTTATATGAGACATTATGGCTCTATTTGATTAAAATGATGCCAAATTTCTAAGCCCTTTTCTTTTGCTAAATAGGAAGGAGTGTTCCTCTGTGATGGGAACACAGGGCTGGGATTCAGAAGTTCTAGCTTCAATCCAGTTTCAATAATGCCATTGACTTACTACAAGGCCCTATAAAGGGCATTACTTCTCAGATTTCAATTTAGTCACCTGCAAACTGAAGGCAATTATACTAACTTTCCCGAAGAAATATGCATGCATTGACCGAATAATGGGGAAGAGAACATTGTACAGTCCCTGATTGATTCAGGTCTTCTAATCAATACAATGACCCAAGGCAATTCCGAAAGACTCAAATTGGAAAATGCCATCCACATCCAGAGAAAGAACTGATGGAGTATGAATGCAGACCAAAGCATACCATTTTTGCTTTATTTTTTCATAGTTTTTTTCCTTTCGTTTTGTTTCTTCTTTCACAAAAAGATTAATATTAGAAATATGGTTTACATGATTTCACATATATAATCTATATCAAATTGCTTACTGTCTTAGGGAGGAGGAAGAGAGGAAATTTGGAACTTGAAATTTTATTTAAAAACAAATGTTCAAAAAACTCTGAAAAATAAAATAAAATAATAATGGGGGCAGCTTGATGGTGTAGTAGATAGTGTTCAGGGCCTGGAGTCAGGAAGATCCCTCTTCTTGAGTTCAAATCTGGCCTCAGACATTTATTTGCTGTGTGACCCTGGGCAAGTCATTTAACCCTGTTTGCCTCAGTTTCCTCATCTATAAAATAAGTTGGAGAAGGGAATGGCAAACCACTCCAGTGTCTCTGCCAAGAAAACCCCAAATAGGGTCATGAAGCATTGGTCATGACTAAAAGATGACTGATTGAAACTGAATAATAATTCTTACATAGAGAACTTTGAGTTGCACATCAAATCTTTTTACTGATAGTTTTGTTTTAATTATCTTTCATGAATTAAGAATTTCATCTTATATTGACCACTTCCAATAACTGGGAATTGATACAATATTTTTTCAACATCTATGCTATATCCACTTCCATATTTATGAATTCTAAAATTCCCTTCTAATCACCATCTGTTGTCATTCTAACTCTGCCTTGCAAACCCCTATATCTTTCTTTATCTTCTCAATGACGTCCAATGTCTTCACCCTTCAGTTCTTTACCACGATATCACTTACACCTACACTGACTACAATCTTCTTCTTTCCCAGTCCTCTCTCCTTGGTGAACCAGTTCTACTCTGCATTGTCCTCTCTTTATCCCTTGCCTTTGTAGCGTATTGCCAGTCTTCCCCTGCCAAATCTCAGTCTTGGATTACTCCTACCATCTGCCACTTGTGGTCCTGTTCATATGCTGCTGAATGAAGCTGGAGAAAATCATGAAACCATGCTGACTGGGTTGACTAGAAGTTTCTGTTACATAATTTTAACTGGACCCTCCCTCCCCATGGCATGACAGTACATTTACACCTTCCTAACTGATTCACTTTCCCACTCATCAGAGCAGTTGGTTTTTTTCCAAATGTTTTTATTCCTCCTCAAAACTTCCAAGGCTTCTCCTTCCTGACCCTCCCAGCTGAGACTCTTACCCCATATTTCACTGATAAAATTGAGGTCTTTTTGTCAGAGCTCCCTTTTTCTCCCCTTCTCCTCTCACACTACTCAGAAATTTCCCACCGCAGTCTCCTCCTTCACTCGTCTCTCACCTGAAGAGGTGGCCCTTTTCCTTGCCATGGCTAATCCCTCCACTGGAACAAATAAATCCATTCTGTCCTCTCTTCTGCAGATTGCCTTCTCTATCTACTCTAGTGACATGCGACCCCTGGTTGCACCACGAACAGAGCTCTCTATCTTGACTTTCAGCATTTTCTCTGGCTGTCCAGCTAGTAAGTGTCTAAGGCTGTGTTTGAACTCAGGTCTTCCTGACTCCAGGCCCGACACTCTATCCACTGCAACACCTGCTTGTCCTAGGAGCCTTCCTTCATCCCTCTTGATTCCACTGCTTTCCCTCTTTTTAATTATTTTCTATTTGTTTTATCCATAGCTTGCTCTGTATATAATTGTTTGCATGTTGTCTCTCCCATTAGATTGTTAGCTGATGGAGGGCAATGACTGTCTTTTACCTCTTTTTGTATCCCCAGCACTTAGCGCATGCCTGGCACAAAGTAGGCATTTAATACATGTTTACTGATTGGTCTTTCACTATTTTCCAAACTCTATCTATTGGGAACTTCCTACTATTTATTAACACTCCCATGTTTTCTCCATCCTCAAAAAAGTCTTCGCTTGATCCATCTGTCACTTCTAGCTGTCATCCTATATCTCTCTTCCCTTTTGTGGCTAAACTCCTGGAGAAGACTGTCCAAAATAGTGGCCTCCACTCTTCTCCCTCTCACTCTCTGTAGTCTGCCTTCTGACTTTATCATTCAACCAAAATCGGTCTCGTCAAAGTCACCAACGATGTCTTAGTCACCAAATCTAACGGCTTTTTCTCAATCCTTGTCCTTCTTGACCTCTCTACAGCCTTTGACGCTGTGGATCACCCTCTTCTTTATACTCTCTCCTCTCTGAATTTTAATGATACTTCTCTCTCCTGGTTCTCATCCTACCTGTGTATTCCTTTTCACTTTCGTTGGCTGAATCTTTGTTCAGCTAGTACCTTGTTAGTAAGTATCTGAAGCTAGATTTGAACTCAGGTCTTCGTGACTACAGGTCTAGTGCTCTATCCATTGTGCCACCTATTGTAATACTCATTCTCTTATTGGACAGAGATCTGAGTGGATTCAATTAAATTCAAGAAATAATTATAGAGAAATGCTGCCAGGAGCTGAGGATACAAGTACAAGAGTAAAACTATGATTGTCCTCAAATAATTTACATTTTATTAGGGCATACAATGTTGACTAAAATAGAAGTATATATATTTCATTAAACACTAATTATCTGTGTTGCTTATTAAACTTAAGCAAAAATAACAGAACAAGATTTAAAGAAATATAAGCAATTATACATAGATTTATGCCTTCTCTCAAATTCTACTTTTTATCAATATTTACTTTACTAAGTCTACCCTTTCCCTTTTATTTCTTCACATAAGAATCAAGGAAACAAACTTTCAAATAGTCTGTCTTTTTTGGTCAAGCCAGCCTTTCTAATGTGTGAAGTGATCTTGAATAGTCATTGATTCTCTCCACTTCCTACCAAACTGAAAGCCCTTTAATTACAGAGGTTTACTCTCTATAACATTTTGTAATCAAACTTGACAAAAATGAATCTCAAGGATGCAGTGTGAGAAGGGTGAAATCATTAGTCTAGTAACAGATCAGACTACTAGGATCTTAATTCTTGTAAATAAATAAATTTGTATTTTATTGATCATCATAATCTCACCAAGGCTATCCTCCATTATTTGCCCTCTTGATCTCATCCTCTATCATCTGCTATAGGAGTTTGTCTCTCTGATTACTCCCTTGCTGTGTATTGTACACTTAAGACCATATTCTAGAAGGCATGAAATCCATGTGAGGCAGTATAGGGCAGAGGAAGGCAATATGTTGTAGTGTAGTGATTTTTAGCTTGTAAACTACAGACTTTTACAGAATTTTTGCAAAGAGTTCATAAAGTCATTTGTGCAATGAGCCTTGTCTTTGTTCTTTATTTAAAGCTTCCAAAATATGTAGCATTTCTCAGTATAATAAACAAATATGCCTCCTATAGATTGAATAAATATTTTGCATACACACTGTATTTTACCACATAATTGTCACAGATTTATAGGCCAATTTTTGAAAAAAAGGTGAGATGCAACCATTATGTGAGACTTTAAAAAATTGTAAGGGTGTTACTTAAAAATCATTTATTCCTAAACTGTATCACTGGCAGATGAACTGTATAGATTAGCTAGTGCAAGAAGATGCACGTCTTAGCATACCATGTGACTTACTTGTAGCAACTTTGCCTGCCCACCTGCTTCCCTTGCACCTTTGGCTCTTCATTGAGTTGAGCGACAATACTGTTAGCTCTGCAGCACTCTAAACAAAACACACAAGTTACTTTCAGAAATATACCGACAATATTTGTGTGCTGAGAATTCTAGGCTCAGGGCTCATGATGCATGAGAGATAAATGAATATCCATATACCACGGAATACATTGCTGTTCTATTTACCTTATAAGCAGTATGACAAACAGAATTATGCCATGTGATGATTACAGATGAAAGGTTATAAACAAGTTTTGGGACTGAAATATCAGGGTACAACAATTATGCAGTGGTGATGATTATATGGTAAAATACAGTATATATAAATTTTTCTACTCTAAAAGAAATCATCAGAGAAAATGATTGACTAGAAAAGGAAGTAGGCAAGTCACATAGTGAGAGACTGAGGGATAGTCTATGTATTCCATTGGTGACCATGTAATATTAAGAAATCTCAAAGAGATCCCCAGCACACTGAGTGGACCATGGAGAGTGAATTTACAGAAGATGTGGACAATAGTAGCACAAGATGTGAAAGGATGGATGGTTTTCAATCTTAGACCACAGGTTTGATGAAATATCAAATTTTCTTTCAAAAATAAGAATTCTGATTTTGCTAGGAAGGCAAGAAATCATAATTTCACCAGTATAAGAAGGCCCTCATCCTCCGTCCAATTTAGATTATAGCCTTTTTATTGCTTATAATAAGCAGTAAATCCTATGGAGCTGATTGAGGTACAGAGGAGTTAAGTAACTTACTCGGGGTCACAGAGGATATAAATATTAAAGGTGTGTCTTGAACATAGTTAATTTCTTTTTTACTCCGAGCCCAGAACTCCTCCTTTGACATCAGAAATGTCAAATTCTAAGCCTAACAAAATAAATAAAAATACAACAAGACACAGATAATGTGATTTTCTGGTTTTCTAAGTCAATATGCAGCTCACAAGAATTCATTTCTATTTGAGTTTGATACCACTCCACATCATACCATGCCTCCTCCTTCCATACTATATTCCTTCCTTCAGATCCATGCCTTGTAGAAAATGACCTTACAGCAATGGTACGTAGTAAAGATATAGCTGGGAGAGTGCTTTGTACATAGTGTGTGCTCAATTACTGTTTAATGAATTGAATTGGTGAACATCTATGAAAACATAATAATAATAGGTAGCATTTATAGAAGGCTTTAAGGCTTGCAAAATACTTTACATTTTTTTAATCTCCTTTTATCCTCCCAACAACCTTGGGAGTTAGGTGCTATTATTTTCTGCATTTACAGATGAGGAAACTGAGATTAAGTAACTTGCCCAGGGCCCCATAGCTAATAAGTGTCGGGTTGTGTTTGAACTCTGGTTTTCCCAAGTTTAAGCCCAGAACTCTCTCCACTGTACCACATAGCTGTTCCAATATAAAAGAATCCCTACTGTAGTGCTCTAAAGCTAAATTTTCCCACCAAGAAAATTTAGGTTTTTTTTAATAGATTTTTTTGGAAGAATCCAGGACTTTATTTTCCTATTTTTATAGAATTGCAGAACCTTATAGTTCTGGGCAGCTAGGTGGTACATTTAATGGAACACTGGACCTGGAGTCAGGAAAATGTGAATTTAAATCCAGCCTCAGAAATACAGAGTTAGTAATCATAACTGTGAAAAAAAATTTACAGCAAATTTCTCTAATAAAGACCTAATTTCTCAAATATATAGGGAAATGAGCCAAATTTATTTTTTTAAAAACCCCCAGCCATTTCCAATTGATAAATGCTTAAAAGATATGAACAGGCAGTTTTCAGATGATGTAATCAAAGCTATCTTTAGTAATATGAAAAATGCTCCAAATCACTATTGATTAGAGAAATGCAAATTAAAACAACTCCGTAGTACTACCTCATATCTGTCAAATTGGCTAATATGACAGAAAAGGGAAATGACAAATGTTGGATGGGGACATGGGAAAATTGAGATACTAATGCATTGTTGGTGGAATTGTAAACTGTTTCAACCATTTTGGAGAGCAATTTGGAACTATGTCCAAAGGGCTTAGTTATATCATGCATACCATCTGATCCAGCAATACCAGTACTAGATCTGTATCCCAAAGAGATAAAAACAAAAAGAAAAAGAACCTTTATGTGCAAAAATATTTATAGCAGCAATTTTAGTGGTGACAAAGAATTGGAAATTGAGAACATGACTATCAATTGAAAAAAGGCGGAACAAGTTGTAGTATATGATTGTGATGGACTACTATTACACTACATAAGAAATGATAAGTAGGATGCTCTCAGAAAAACGTGGGAAGACTTACAGAACTGATGCAAAGTGAAGTGAGCAGAACCATTGTGCATAATAACCGAAAGATTGTATGATGATTAATTGTGGATGACTTAACTATTCTCACCAGCAAGACAATTCTGAAGGACTTAGGATGAAAAATGCCATTCATCTCCAGAGAAAGAACTGATGGAGTTGGAATGCAGATCAAAACATACTTTTAAAAAACTTTCTTTATTTTTATTATTTTTATTTTTGGGTCTCTTTTTTCATAACATGACTATTATGGAAATACACTTTGCATGACTGCACATGTATAACCTATATCAAATTGCTTGCTGTCTCAGGGACAAGAGAGGCAAAGGAGTGAAGGAAAGAATCTGGAACTCAAAATTTTAAAAAGTGAATGTTAAAAATTGTTTATATATGTAATTGGGGAGAAAATAAAATATTAAATAAATTTTTTTTAAAAAATCAGCCTCAGATGCTAGCTAACATTACATAGCACTAGTGACCTTGGGCAAGTCACTTAACCCACTATTTGCTCTAGTTTCTTCCATTGTAAATGAGGATGATAACAACACCTACTTTGCATGGTTGTTGTGAAAATCAAATGAGAGAGTATCTCTAAAGCATTTGGTTGGTTGGTTGTTGTCCTTCCTTCTCAAAGAGGACCAAAATGACATCACCATGATAAAGTGAAATTTCAGTATGTCCAACTGTGGCTGATCAGCCCAATACAAGCTCCGAATGCTCTACCACAGATTGAACACAGATAATCCATGTAAACATTTGGGGTGTTTACTCCAAATGTGCACATTCTACGTTTACTTTGTGCTGTTTCAGTTCTGCTTTGCTTATAGAGCACAGCACCCTTTCTGATGTGGACATGCCATGCTGAATGATCCTGTGCCAGTGTCTCCCATGTTGCACAGTCAAATCCAAAGTTCTTGAGAGAGACCTTGAGAGTGTCCTTGTATCACTTCTTCTGACCACATGTGATCACCTGCCCCATGTGAGTTCTCCATAAAATAGTCTTTTTGGCAAGTGTACATTTTGTATTCAAACAACATGGCCAGCCCATTGGAGTTGCACTCTCTGAATCATAGTTTGAATGCTTGGCAGTTTAGTTCAAGCAAGGACCTCAGTGTCTGGTACCTTATCCTGCCAGGTGATCCTGAGAATCTTCCTAAGATAGTTCAAATGGAAGTGATTCAGTTTCCTGGCATGGTGCTGGTAGACTGTCCATGTTTCACAGGCATACAACAATGAGGTCAGCATAATGGCTCTGTAGACCTTCGGTTTGGTAGTCAGTCAAATACCTCTTCTCTCCCAAACTTTTCTTCCCTCTCAAACACTGAACTAGCTGTGGAAATGCATTATCAATGTGTACATCCCTGGAAAGTACACTGCCAAGGTAAGTGAACTTATCCACAGCATTCAAAACTTCTCCATTTGTTGTAACTGATGGTTCCACATATGAATGCAGAATCCATAGTATAGTTGTGAAGGCTTATGGAAAATTATGTCAAAATTTGATTGCCCAGAGAAGTTCATCAGGATTGTATGTCAATTTCATGATGGCATGTTTGCCCGGGTTCTGGATAATACTCATGTGCCTTCCCAGTGACCAATGGAGTGACACAAGGTTGAGTGCTTGCTCCCATGCTTTTTAGCATGATGTTTTCAGTCATATTGTCAAATGCTTTCAATGAGGATGAATACAGCATCAAGGTCAGGTTGGTTAAGTTCTTCAATTTGAAAAGGCTACAAGCCAAGACCAAAGTGGAAGGAGTGTTGGTGCATGATTCTGTTTGCAGATGATTATGCATTCAATGCAGCTTCTGAAGCTGAAACGCAACAGCGTATGGATCAATTCTCTGCTGCCTGAGCTAATTTTGGCCTAATAATCAACACCAAGAAAACACAGGTGCTCCATCAGCCCCCACCACACCATCCATATGTAAAGCACTTGGTCCAGTGATGGACATTTGTTGCTCTTGTTTTTCAATTGCTCAGTCTTATATAACTCTTCCTGACCCCACATGGGGTTTCTTTGTCAGATAGTAGAATGGTCTGCCATGTCCTTCTCCAGGGGATTAGATCAAACAGAGGTTAAGTGACTTGCCAGGGTCACACAGCTAGTGAGTATCTGAGGCTGGATTTGAACTCAGGTCTTCCTAACTCCAGGCCCAGTGCTCTATCCAGTGAGCCACCTAGCTGCCTTGCCTGGCACACAGTAGATGCTTAATAAAGACGTATTGTCTTCCCCTAACCCTGACAGTTGAGAGGAACATGAGAACTCATTTGGTCCAAACTCCTGTCTAGTGCTGGAATTTCACCCACAACATTCTCAACAAATAGCCTTTTACATGCCTAAAGACTTTCCTTGATGGAAACTCATCCCTTGAGGCAGCTCAATTCACTGCCTCCCTCATGGGGTTGTTGTGGAGATCAAAGGAGGCAATACTTGTAAAGCACTTTGCAAAACTCTATAGTAGTGGTATTTATGAAAAATATGCAAACAATGAAAAAATGCAGTCAGAGGGGCTTCACCAGTTCCAGAGTTTTGTGAGGTTTGCCCTTTGTGTTTTATGACTATTGCCAGGATACAATCAGGGAGATGGTTTGGATTCAGTCAAAGGACTGCACTTGGGGACCTAGAGGACCACATGTGGCCTCGAGGTTGCAGGTTCCCCACCCCTGGATGGGAGTATATTTGGAAATGGCTGTAATACAACAAATATCTGGAGCGTGCAAAATTGTAATTAAGTAGAGGAGGAGGGAAATTTGGAAATTCTGACTAGGATTCAGCATCTCCAAATGGGAAAATGCCTCAAGTGTTATGAAAATGGGCCAGGATACAGTTTCCTTTGTGATTATTAAGTTCCCATTACCTAGATTTTAAAAAAAGAAGATTTTCTTCTATCATCTCTGTCTGCAAGCCTTGGGACCACTGATTGTTGCTTTGATGATTCAGACTTGATAGACAGGTTAGAACTGCTCTTTCCTGGCATTTCTGGAGTCTTAGTTTAGGCCTGTGGCTTGGGCCTACTTATCATGGTAATCCTGCATAGCACAGAATGAATAATCTCCTTTTGATCCTGCTATTTAACCATTCCATTAACCAGGTCACCAAGTTGATTAGCATCAGGTAGCACGATAATTTCTGTCTACTCAAGGACAGAGGAAGGAAGCAATGAAAAAGAGCAAGGAATAAACTTTGAGCATGGGTTAGTGAAGAAGCATCATATTAGCCATCCACTCATTCATTTAGACAGGTCTTTTCTATGCCTGACAAGACCGAGGCTGTCTCTGAACCACTTTGAACTTGCTGTTGTCACACTATGAGAAACAGTGTACAATTAAACAGTGTACAATGAGTAAAATTTATTAAGCACTTAACTGTATGCAAAGCACTATTTTGGCTGAAGAAAAGGATATAAAATTAAGACATGACCCACGTCTTCATGGAAGTGATGACAAGTAAAGAGATGTAACAGCTACATAAACAAATTTAATGCGGAATAAATGCATTAAAGAAGAAATGCAGGGTGATCATCTAAGACATAAATTCTACTCCGCTGCCGTAGTGTGGTGTGGAGGTAACTCTAGAGTCATTAAGGGCTAAACCAGCAGTGTGTAATCTCTATCAAGTCCTACCAAACTAGATAAGCTGCAATATTTGTTCAGACTTCCTATCTGTTTGTCTTCTGAGGATCTGCCTAGCTAGGACTGAAGAGTTTTGTTGCCAGGTTGGTAGCAAGGCAAATACATTTTCTCACCATGGCAACTCCAGAAGATAATCTCCTCAGCCATGGAGGGGCCTCAGCCTGAAGAACTGATGTAAGTGTATGAGATGCAAACAAAATGCTACATTAAAACCTAGGGAGATGAGTCATTACTGACTTTGGAGTTCTGGAAGGACTCCCTGGAAGACACACATTTGAGTTTGCCTTTATAGGGTAGTTTGAGGTATTCTAAAAGAGCAAAGGCATGGAGATGAGAACGTGTATGACATGTAGAAGGAGAGAGCATTTGGAGGACATGACGCAGCACAATCTCACCTCCCTTCTCCAACCAGGCCATGTCCTACAATGATTCACTCCTTTCCCATTTGATAATGAACTGAAAGGTGAAAAAAATAATAAATAAATAAATAAAAATTAAAAAATCCTTGTTTATTGTTTGTTGATTATGAAAAAGCACTTAATTTGAGAAAACAAAATGCTGCCTTAGAAGTTCTCTTCCAACAAGATGTTCTCCACATATATATCAATATTATTTAAGATTCTTTGGAAGATATTACTATGGAAACAATGCTGTTTGATGAGTTAAAAACATGAGTAAAAGACAGTACAACAGTTACAATGGTATCCTTGTTATGTCTGGAGAAAGTAAGAAAGACCTCTAGCGTATTGGGTGGACCCTTCTGGCAATTTTATGGAAAGACATGAGCAGGCCTGAATGAATTATTATCTGCATCATTGGAGGGAATATCCAGGTTGATGAGATCATAAATACATTCAAGTATCTGAGTATCAATATTGTTATTTTTTGTATTTTGTGCATAGCTAAACCATAAGTGATAAATGTTTATTTTATCTCTTGTATTTATTAAGAAGCTGTTTTCTAATTGTATAAATCTTTGAGATATCTTTCTAGTTTATCTTCTGATTACTTTATTAATTTTATAGTTAACTTGAATATAGTTTTTCTCATTTTTTCTCCTTTTGGGTTAGCTCTGTATAGAAATGCTGTGGTTTTGTGGATACTGTATGTACTTTGCCATAATTATGGTCTCCATTTTTTCTCTGATTTTCTGGCATTTTTTAACTACATCAGTATTTGATCTTTTGTCTCCTCTTTCCTGAGGTTTATATCTTTGGTTTTGTCCTTGTCTTATTATTGTAACTAGTACTTCTAGAAGCAGATCAAACAATAGTGATAGAGGCAGCATCCTTGCTCTGTTTCTACTGAGAAAGTTTCTCCATTTCAAAGAATGCTAGCTTTTAGTTTTAAATATATATTTTTAATCCTGCTAATGAAGCTCCATTCCTTCATTCCTATAAATTTTAGTAGAAACGAGTACCTTTCGGGGGGAAATTCACAAATAGCAATTATAATTTTGAATGTGAATGGGATGTTTATAGCAGTTCTCTTTGTGGTGGCAAGGAACTGGAAGTTGTAGGCCTTTTTTCTTTTGGTCACAGATTTTCTAGATCTATTTGAAATAATTGTGGGTTTTTATTTATTACATATACTTAATTCTGAACTATCTTTGCATCCTTAGTAGGAATTCAACTTGATTATAGTGGATTATTTTCTGAAATGTTTCTGTACTTTCCTTACCATGTTTTATTTAAATTTTTAAAATTAATATTTATTAGTGAAATTAACCTAAGGCAATAATAGCTTTTTCAGCTCTGACTCTTCCTAGTTTGGATTTCAGGGCCATACACATAGGAGTTTGATAGGTGCCTTCTGCCTCTATTTTTAAGAATAATTTTTGTAATTTAAGTATTAATTGTTCTTGAAATGCTTGATAAAATTCACTTATATCTGTCTAACATAGGACTATTCTTCCAACCTTTTTGGCAATTTTTGTTTATGACTTAGTTTGATTTCTTTTTTGCAAGTATTGGGGTACTTATATTTTTAAAAATTGTATTATTAGTTTGAAAGTTTCATATTTTTATAGACATTTATTATTTTCCTTTGAATTCTCAGTCTTGCTGGTATAGAAATCTATATGGTAGTTTCTGATAATTCTTTTTATTTTTTCTCTATGATCTCACCTTTCCATTTTTTATTTTGGTAGTTTGATTTTTCTCTTTTTTTTTCTTCATCAGGTTGGCTAATTTTGTCTTTAAAAACCAATCTTAGTGTGATTAATTATTTAATTTCTGGATTTTTGAGTTTTTCCATTTTCTTTTGTATTTGTAGGTTTGCTTGTTTGTTTCTAGTTTTTTCAACTGAGGACTCAGTCCATTGGTCCTCTCTTTTTCTATTTTGCTGATCTAAATTTTCAGATACAATTTTTTCTCTGACAGGAATATATTCATTATATTCTCAAAGTTTTAGTATATTTTTTCATAGTCATCATTGTCCTTAACATAATGATTTCTTTTTAGGAACATCATTATTCAAGATGTCAATAGTTTCTAATTACCTACCTTCATCAAAATGTCTCCTTCCATGCACTGACTCTCAGCCTAGACTCATTTGCCAATGATGAGATATTACATATCCCTTTTTCATCCCCCATCTCAGTGATACTGAGCTCCTGTTTACAAACCTCTTCCCCCAACTCCCTGTTGTTTGCTCTCTCATTCCCATCTATCTCAACTCTACCTAGGTATCTTATTCCAGTTCTGCCCACCCATCCCTTCTACTGTGCCCCATGGAATTCCTGATCTGTAACAAACTTCCGTTCCTTTTGAACCTCTTTCATCTTCCTTCTATCTTCTTACACTCATTGAGACCCAACTCTCCTTATATGACTCTGCCTCGTTGATCATCTTTTACAGTATCGATTGTGCCTTCTCTTGTATCCCCAACTCATTGATCCTGATGTGGAGAGAGAAGAAGGTGGGAATATTCCTTGCTCCCCATTGCCACTTTTTACCTTTACCAACAACATTCAGCAATCTCTCTTCCTTTAAGGTTCATTCTATCCAAATATAATTCCCAATTCAAAGTCTGCTGACTATTATCTATCAGATCCCAGTACATTCTCCCTAGCTCCTGACTTCATACTAGGGGAAATCAATATACAGGTTGATATTCTCTCAAATATTCTAACCTCCTAGTTGTCAAACAACTCAACATTCACGACTTATTCCTCTTTTCTGTCTTAGCTACACACAGGGATGGTCATACCTTTGATCTTGTCATCACCTACAAGTATTCTACTTCCATGTTCAAGAACTTTTAAATTCCTTTATTTGCTAGTAATCACCTATCATTCCCTTTCTCCTCATGCCTTACTATTCCTTAGAGTGACTTCCAAACCCTTTGCCCCAACTTTTCCCTGGTCATCACCCCTGCTCTGAGTACAGTTAAAGCATCCTAGCAACTGGTGAGATTGGGAGACCCATCAAAGCCATCAAATGTTCCACCAACAACTGGACTTCTAGTGCTGGTGGCAGTAGCAGTAAGGTCCATCAAGGAGCAAGTCCTGAGTTGTTACCTGGTTGACCTATCCCTTCAAGGAGCCAGGCTAACTGAGCAATGGATAGACTCATCCATTGGCTTTGCCACACCCAGAAGAGAACTTCTTGGAGACTGTAAAGCAGAAATAGGTCCCAGGATCAGGAATTACTCTCATTTCCAGGTGTGAGGGGGTGTTTTATAGCAACCACTTTAACAGCGAAGATTGAACAACAAACCAAAGTGTCAAGGAGATATATGCACATCTGTGGCAAGAAAATAAGTACTTACTAGCAGAGACAGTGTTGTAGGTAGAGTAAGGCAATTAGGACTTTACTCCATGGGGTCAAAATCTGGCAGGGTGGTGTTCTCCAATATGATAGCCCACCACAATCTGGAGGCCACTGTTCTCAAGCCTCATGTTTATGCTCCTCCTGGTCTGTATCATGTGGTACAGCCTCATTGGCCTGAGCTGCCATCCCCTAAAGTCCCATCACTATACCATCCTTCTCCCAAGAACCACCTTCTCTCTGCTAATGAGGGGGCAGGGACAAAATTCTCCAATGGACAAGATTTCCCTTCTCCTAGCAGAATTGGAACTGTGGTTGGGCTGTCCAAATATTAGCTCCACCCTCCTGGCTCCACTCCAAACTGTCTTAGTCCCAGTCAAAAAAATTCTTAGTTATGACTTTGAACAGTGTCCATCTTTATTTCTTTTTAAATTTATGTTTAGTTTTCAACATTCACTTTTATAAAATTTTGAGTTCCAAACATTTTCTCAAGATGGTATGCAATCTTATATAGGCTATACATGTACAATCATATTAAATATATTTCCACATTAGTCATGTTGTGAAAGAAAAATCAGAACATAAGGGAAAAACCACAAGAAAGAGGGGGAAAAAAGAGAAAATTCTGTGCTTCAATCTGTATTCAGACTCTGTAGTTCTTTGGATGTGGAGAGCATTTTCCATCATGAGTCTCTTGATCGTTGTCTTAGATCACTGTATCACTCAGAAGACTAAGTTTATCAGAGTTAATCCTCGAACAATGTTGCTGTTACTGTGTACAATATTCTCCTGGTTTTGCTCATTCCATTCAGTATTTTTCTGAAGTCCACCTGCTCATCATTTCTTATAGCACAATAGTATTCCATTATATTAAAATACCACAACTTGTTCAACCACTCACCAGTTGATGGTCATCCCCTCAGTTTCCAATTCTTTGTCATGACAAAAAGAGCTGCTATAAAAGTTTTTGTGCATGTGGGTCCTTTTCCCTTTTTTAAAAAAATCGTTTTGGGATACAGACCTAGAAGTGCTATGAGCAGTGTCTATCTTGCAAGAATGTTAAAAGATACTTCTGTTACAGGGGCATAACTAATTTAGGTGAAATGTATTCTAGGGAATGAATTCATTCTTTTCATCTCTATTATCTGTCTTCTGACCACTGTGACTTTTGATTCATCTGCTGCCTTCTACAAATCCTTACCACTTTTGTCATTGTCACTTCAAACCCAACTCTTTCTCCTGGGCTAAATGAATACCAACAGAGTGAATTTGGTGTCTCCCACCACGAACCATTCCCATGCCTATGCCTGGATACATAGCTGCTTTCAATTTCAGCTTTTTCTCCCTGGATCTTCTACTCTTTCCCTCATTTGCTGCTTATTCATTGATCTCATTTAAATGGGTCTCAGCCTCTCTTATATGACCTCAGTCATATTTCCCCCCAAGACCTTCACCAGTCCTGTGTTCCTACATCTCCAGATAGAGGTTGAAATTTCAGTGTATTGGCCCCTGCACCTACTGGTAGGGATGGTTCACTCTAGATGCTATAGCACACTGACACTCCTGGGAGGAAAAAAATACAGATTTCCTGGACTTAATTTAAAAAAAAAGAAAAAGGAGAGTGTTGGTCAATAAAGTTTGAACTAATAGCCCCTCAATAGATTAGGAATCTACTTGCAGGATCTTTGCAAAAAAAAAAATTATACCCTTTTGGGAACACTCCCAGAAAAGCTAGTAAAATTTCTGAAAGTCTTTGTTTATCTACAAGATGGACTGGTGCCAGAAAATGAATAATTACATATTCAAGGAATGTAATATGGTACGTCATTAAAGATACGATGCTAATTGAATTTAGTTTGTTCTCTGCTAAGCCAGTCTCTTAGCAATTAATATCTGGAAGCTACTGTTTGTAAGTATAATATAGCACAATATTAGACCAAATCTGCACTTACATAGAAGTGGGGCACTGTGTATCCTTTACCTCAGAGTTCCTTTCAATTTATAACTTATCTACTTTACTAATCACATTTTGGCATTGACCATTTAATGAAGCACTTTCAGATTTCCAAGTGTCTGTGGATGTCTGTGGAGGCACTGGGTTCATTGGCAGCATGCAGTGGAGACCAGTTAGTTTACTATCTCTACCACAAAAGCAAAAGCATGCAAATAAAATTGCACTCACTATCAGTGAGAGCCAAATAGATTTGAAATAAAAATGGAGACCCCATCCCTTTTCTTTGTACTTCTCTCCAAATTTGAAAATTGAACTCAAAAAACTTCTCTAACCTTTCTCAAAAGCCTTTCCTACTTATCTCACTACATTTCTCACTACTGACCTCACTACATTCCATTCTCTGATAGGGTCCTAGGATCAAAGATTTAAAGGTGGCAGGAACTTCTGAGATCAATCATGTGGTCCAACTTCTCACTTGACTGATGAGATCCAGAGCCGGGACCTACCCAAGTTAGCCTTGCCTAACATCACAGAGGGAGTAAGGAGCAGGGTTAGGATTCATACCCAGGTCCTCTGAATCTAACTGCAGTGCTTTTTCCATTTGGTCTTTTGTTTCTTTTTTTGTAAGGCAATTGGGGTTAAGTTACTTAACATTGTCACACATAGAGTGTCAAGTATCTGAGACCAGATTTGAACTCAAGTTCTCCTGACTCCAGGGCCGGTGTTCTATCCCATCCCCCTTTTGGTCTTGCATTACTTTATGGACCAAGCTCCCATATACTGGAGCATTTGTATTGGTAATCTCTGAACAGAGAACCCAGCTCTTAAACTAATTCCCAAAGCCACTGAGGGGAGGTATCTAGGGTGGAGGTGTGAGAAAGGAAGGATGAATCAATGAAGCTTTCTCTGAGGACAACAGAAGGGTGAACTCATTCCGAGAGTTAGTGAACTGACTTTTCAACCTTCTCCTAAATAATAAATTAGAGAGGTAAGTGAAGCATGGAGCCTCTATTTCTAAAGAGGAAGAAAAAAGTCCAGTGGGGGATAAAAGAACTGGATGGAACTTTTCCAGAATAGCAAGTCCTTGGGCTTATGTCAGTTGAGACAAGTGAACATACATATGTATATATCAATATATATATATTCACTTATATGTATCTTTATATGTATATCAAAATTTTGATACTGGAGAGAAAGGAAGTGACATAAAATCATTGAATGTCAGAGCTAGAAATAACTTTAGAGTATAGTTCTCAAACTTTTTGGACCCTTTTATCTTTTTAAAAAGTAGTAAGGACCTCTCCCCCAAGAGCTTTTGTTTATATGGTTTCTTTCTACTGATATTTGCAATATTTGAAATTAAAATGTCTTACTATTTTTATGAAAGGGTCTTAAATACTCCCAAAGGACCTGGGACCACAATTTGAGAATTGTTGCTGTCTTACCTATTCTTGGCATCTTGGGATATCTCAGAAGACTGGGTAGCTAAGGTAAGACTGTCAAATCTTTTGTGTTTCCTACAGTAAGCATGACTATATTTTATTTTAGCATGTTTATAAGATGGACACCTGGAACCCCACTAGATCAGTCCTGCATTATGTCTCTATCTGGATCCACTGTCAGTGATCAACTAATCAACCAACAGGTATTTTTTCTGCACTTCCATGTGAGATGCAATAGGGTCAGCTCTAGGATTACAGAGACAAAAATGAAGCAGTCCCTGCCCTCAAGGTGCTTACCTACTAATGGGAGAAACAATATGTATATATATGAATATGCACCAAATATATACAAAATGAATAAAAGTGGTCTCAAGAGAATGGCTAAAGAGACCAGGAAAAGCTTCATGAAGAACGTAGTACTTGAGCTGAGTCTTGAAGAATGCTGGGAATTCCCAGATGAAGAAGGGAGAAGGAAAGCATTCCAGGCATGGGCGACAGCCCGCACAAAGGCAGGCGAGTTTGGAAACAGAGTACTGTATAGGAGTGGAATCCTAAAGAAGCTAGTATGAATACAATCCAGAATATGAGGAGGAGGGTAAGGTGTCAAAAGACTGGAAAGGTAGGAAGGGGCCAGGTTATGAGGAACTTTAAATATCAAACTGAGGATGTTATTTTTGATCCTGGAATCACTGAAATTTATTGAATAAAGTTCAGATGAGTTCACATCTTTGTTTTAGGAAAATCATTTTGGGAACAGCTCCTTATCTTTGCGAAGAAAACCCCGAAAGGGGGTCATAAAGAGATGGACCATAAAGAGATGAACTGAAATGACGCAACAACAAAAATTTATTCAATCCATCTTCTTTTCTCTCTCCTTGATAATGTGTTTCAGCATCTCCTCCAGCCTCTTCTTATAGTCTCTCCCTGGAAGCTGTTTTTCTCCTCAAAGGCCAAGCTGACGCCGCCTGAGCCACCAGCAGCAGATCCAGTCAGCCCAGCCACCCCCATCACATTCAGGCTCTGCATCTGATCCATATCACCCATTTTTTATCCTACATACCTCGAAGGGCACTTTAATAATAGCTTTGGTAGCAGACTGCCAGCGGCGTGGTCCACAGATCCCTTTTATCTCCAGCAGCTCTATGGGGATTTCTTCCACTCTTCTGTTCCCACCAGTGTGGAATCCTCCCGAAGGGCAAAAACGTCTTTGTGTAAAAAGTAGTGATAGTGGGGAAAGTGGAAGTGAAAGGAGAATAATTGAGGCTGTAAACCAACAACCCTCTCTGTAAACTGAGAACAGGGGTGTGCTGGTATGTTTAACAACTGGCTCTCCAAAGGACAACTATATGCACAATATACTTTATTAATATTTTCTCCATCAATTTAAGATTAGAGAATCAACAAAACAATCAATCAAGCCCCAGTACATAGAGTCTGCCAATTTTCAAGGTGTAAATGCTCAAGCTGAAAATTAACAAGGAGGGGTGAGCTAAGTGGTACAGTGGATAGAGCACCAGCCTGGAGTCGGGAGAACCTGAGTTTAAATTTGGCCTCAGACATTTAACTACTGTTTGACACTAGGCAAGTCACTTAATCCCATGTGCCTTCCTTCCCCCCCCCAAAAGTATGGATCAAGGACCCCTTGATATCCTTGATACCCTAAAAAAAATAAAATTAAGAACCAGTTCTCATCAGCCTATGGGAGGCAGCTCCTGTTCACCACTGGTTGAGAGTTTCTCTTCCCTGCTAAGAGACCAGTCTTCATTGAATCGTGGCCTCATACTGTTTTTCTGCCTAAAGGAGTGGGGGAATTTAGGGCCGAAAGGGAACTTAGAGGCATTCTAGTCTAACCTTCTCAAATAAATGAGGAAACTGAGCCTCAAAGATAACAAGTGATTTATCCAAGGTCACACAGCTAGTAATTATTAGAGTCAGGATTATAAACCCAAATCTTTCTGGATGAAGTTGCAACAATTTATCCTTTATTTTTAATTGACTTCATTTCCAAAGGGAAAAAAATCCTACATAAATACTTTTTATGCTTGTTCATGATCCAAGACTCCTTGGGGAATCTGCATCAGGCATGAACAAACACGCATTTACCGATCACCTGCTGTATGCCGAGTTCCTGTGTTAGGTGACAAGGCAGCATGTTGTAGACTGAGGAAGTCAATACTATCTGAGTTCAAAGCCCAGGTCAGGTCTGACACAGTATGAACATGGGTTAAGTCATGCAAATGCTTTGAGTCTTCTTTTCCTGAATTATAAAATGGGATTAGTAATAATTAAGCTAACAACTTGGTAAAATTGTGAGAAAAGCACCTTGTAAATCTTAAGAAGTAACTATTTGTTCTTATTGTTAAGGGAATGAAAGAAGTATAGAATATAAGTACAGTCCTCCAAAATCTTACAATTTCTACAAGTGCAGTTGGAAGAAAATGGGGATGAGACAGACAATGAAACTCTGAGAGCTGAAAATATGTTATGTAGTGCTGTGTAGTGTTTGTTGTTGTTTAGTCATTTCAGACTCATGATCCCATTTGGAGCTTTTTGGCAAAAATACCAGAGAGGTTTGCCATTTCCTTTTCCAGTTTATTTTACAAATGAGGGAACTGAGGCAAACAGGGCTAAGTGACTTGCCCAGGTTCACACAGCTAGTAATGGTCTGAGGCTGGATTTGAACTCTGGTCTATCCTGACTTCAGGAACAGTGCTCTACCCACTGGGCCACTTAGCTGCACTGGGCTATGAAATGTAATATAGACAATAAATGCAAAGAATTCTGTGAAAAGTACCATCATCCTGAGCTAACATGCTGGGAAGGTCACATAGGAGTAGTCCTTATGTCCTTTAAGGATAAATAAGAGGGGGATCAGTGCAGGGAAGAAGATGACATTCTGGGAGGGGGCATACCATGGTGGATATCATGAGGGCAGCCTTACTAGAATGGAACAATTACATTGGGGGTGGGAAGGAAATTAAGTTGTTTGGGTAAGGTGGAGCCAAGTCATGGAGAGAGGGCATCAATTTATGAGTGCCCTAGACCTTATGAGCTCATATCACATGAACAGCTGTTGCCATTGCCTCTTGGCTTCCTGGAGGCCTCTTTTGTTCACCTGAGGAAGGTTGGAATGTAGTATGTTCAGACAAATCAGGCAACTGAAGATGTTTGGAAGTCACTAGACACACCCACCACTCTATAGTTTCTACTTCACTGCCACCACCCTAATCCAAGCTCTCATCACTTCACTCCTAGGATTGCTGAAGTAGCCTCCTAACTGAGCTCCCTGCCTCCATTTTCTCCCTCCCATGACCCTTCCACACACAAGGAAAGAAAAGGAATACCAATCCATCTTTCATTCTAATGCCAGATTCACTGGTCTAAGACAATACTTTCATCATGTCACTCTTCTGAACCCAACAGCCCATAGTATCAAACCTACTTTTCTTAATCCTCTTGCAGTGAAAGGCCTCATAACCTGATCCCACCTTGCCTACCTACACTTGTGTTTCAGTAGATTCCAGAATCAAGAGTTCTATTCTGTAGACTATTCTTCTTATCCCAGTTCCAGCCCAGTCCCCAAAACACAGTGATCCCCTCTCTTACTGGTCCCAGCCCTCGGAATCTGGGCTATGTTAGGTAAGCTTTAGCATTATCTTGTCTGAACCAGGTCTCCCACCTTACTTCCCAATGAACAGTTCCAAATCATGTGGTCTTCAAAGTACTCCCTCCGTTCCAGTTCTCCTTTACGTGTTGTCTTCTATCATTAGAATGTAAGTTCCCTGAGTCAGGGACAATCATGTTGGCTTACATAAATGTCCTCTCTCTTTCTCTATCTCTCTGTCTCTGTCTTTTTCTCTGTTTCTCTGTCTATCTAGTCTTTGCCTTTACTCTTATGTTTTGCCTCACTTCAACCATATCTCCCTACTCATTTATACCAATCCTTCAAGTTCCAACTCAACTCTCCTTGTTCATCAAGTATTTTCTGGATGCTAATTTTCATTTACTTGTCCTCTCTCTGAACTCCAGTTGAATTTGCTATCTGAATTATGTAATTTAGCACTTAGTTTTTACTCTCTTGTTGATTTCCAACTACTTCTAGCACACCTAACATTTGTCTACCCAAACTGTAAATTCCTTGAGGAGAGAGATTTTTCTCTGCAAACTTCCCCATCACCCCAACCCTCATCTCATACTATTTTGCATAATGCTAGGGACACAGAAACCATCCAAAAGTAGTTCATTCCTTTCTAGTTTGCCAAATAAGTCACCTCAGGGTCTCTTGTGTATCTATAGTGCAAGGATATTCAAGGACATGGACCAAATGACCTCTTATAGCCCTTCTCCATGCCTCGATGTTGTTCAGCTGTTTCAGTCTTGTCCAATTGTCACACCATTTGGGATTTTCTTGACAAAGATACTAGAGTTTTTTGCCATTTCCTTTTCCAGCTTATTTTACAGAACTGAGACAAACAGAGTTAAGTGATTTGCCCAGGGTCACACAGTTAGTAAATGTCTGAGGCTGGATTTAAAATAAGATCTTTCTAACTCCAAGTCTGGTGCTTTTTCTACTGCACCTTATAGCTATCCCAGAGTCACTTTGGGTTTCTGGTAGGGGAAGAAAGATCATTAATTTAGGTTGCCAATTCACTGAACTAGGATCAGATTTAGCCCTGGAAGGGAAGTTGGAGAGGAGATCACAGATATAGTGTTGGAAGGGACCTCATAGGCCCTCTAGTCCAACACCCATATTTTACAGTTGAGGAAACAGAGGCTCAAAAAAAGCAACTTGCCCAAGTTACACAGGTAGCAAAGAGCAAAGTTGAGATTTCAATTCAGGTTCTCTGGCTCCAGATTCAGCATCCATTCCACTCTATGAAGCTGGATCTGAGAAAGCTAAGTTCTACCTAGGCATACCTTTTATTTCTCTGGATTTCAGTTTTCCCATCTAGGGATTGAATTCCTCTTCCAGTTCTAAAATTCTGTGATTTTATGACTTCAACATTAGATGCTCTTTTTTTTTTTCTAATCAAAAGGATATACCCCAAACCCAACTCAGACAAAGCTCAAATAAGTATAAATTCCTTGGCATCTTGATTGTATCTGGCTCTCATCCATATTCAGAGTTATCAGTTTCTCTTGAGTGGCAGTGAACAATAATAACTCTTTGACCTGGAAATTTAAGTAATTCCAAGTAATAATGACTTACATGCTAGATGCCTGGGACCCCAAACCCTAGCTGTCATTACAAAGCTGCTGCCATGACAAAGCTGCTGCCATGACATTTCTGGTCAGGTGGAGCACATGACTAATCACAAAGTGATTCCAACTTCTGTTTCCCAGAGTCTTTGGAAGCCAGGAGCACCTGAGAGAGTGAAGCTGCCAGAAGGTAGAAAAAGGGAGGCAGAGAAAGGGACACGCCTTTGGGTGTGGCCCTTCTTATGTCTTAAGCTGGTGTGAGTCACTGGTGTCTGCAGTCTTAGGAAAGCCACACCTCTTTGCCCAAGTTCTCAATACCAGATGGAACATTTGCCTAAACCAAACTTCCTCAGTCAAGTCAGGACTGGTTTCCCAATGGGGCAATTCCTATTAAAATTAATTGAACTGAGATGAGCTGCTCTCCTTCTTCTTGAATTTGTATCTTGATTTCATTTCTACGTGTTTGCTAAATGCTGGGCAGGAAATATATAAAAGAAAAGAAAGAGGAAGTAAGAAGTAAAGTAAAATTTGATACAAGAATGGGATGGGTCCATGATTCCCCTCTCTCCTAACTTTTAGAAGAGAAAGAGTATAGGGTGTTCATGGAAAATAAAAACATTAGATTCAGAATCTGAAGAACTGGGCTTACTCTTCTCTTCAACTCCAACTTTACCATTTACTGTATAGCCTTGGACCAGTCACTTGACCTCCTTTGGTCTCAGTTTCTTTGTCTGTAAAACTGAAGTAGATGCCTGCTAAGGTCTTTTTTAAACTCTAAAATCCCATGGTCCTTTGGTCACATGCTCAAGCCAAGTCCCCAAGTTGTGTAATGTACTCCAATTGCTTGCCTGTATGATTATCTAGTTTTCATTCTGCATGTTTATGCAATATAGACTGTTTTCACTAGGAGGAAGAAAAAACAGAGGGAAGAGAGCTAGGATAAAGGCTGTCATTTGCAGATTTTCTAGACCTTTCTTGGTGCTCCACTATACTATCTGTGACATCTAAATTCTATACCTCTAAGGAAGCACTTAGTAAATGTTTATTGTTTAAGAAATATGTGGTTCTGATGTCTGCACATATATAGCTGGAGTAAGACATGCCATTGGCCTTAGGCAGTTTAATTGTTTTCAGTAGTCTTCTGATAACGTGTCCAAGTCTAACTCGGCAGGACTCCACACTTTCCCAGCTGACATCTATTTGAAGTTGTCTCTTATCATCGGTGATTTAAAGCGTGTGCTCAGTAAGACATGGCAAGTGGGACTGAGATACATTGGAGCTGCCCTGTTTATGATCTGAAAAAAGCCCACAGTCATCAAAGGGACCTCTGACTATCAAGTATTTTATATAAATAAGTTATTATTGTTACCATTGTTATCATTATTCACGGGATTGCTGAGGATGGTGGAATGGACAGAGCACTGGGTCTAGAGTCAGGAAGGTCTGAGTTCAAATTTGGTCTTAAATACTTGTTAGCTATTTGAATCTGAGCAAATCACTTAACCACTGTTTGCCTCAGTTTCCTCAACTGTAAAATGAAGATAATAATAGCCTGTAGCTCACAGTAGAAATCACTTAGCATGGTGCTTGGTACAGAGTAGGTGATATATAAATGCTTATTCCCTCTGCCTCCCCAATTATTCAGGCTCCACAAAAATGATAATTAAGGATCCTCCTCTTTACCTCTGTCCCTCCCATATACAAAGTACTGTGTTGGGGGGGTATTTTTTTAAATTGTGAATTTAAAGGCACTTTAAATTAATCAGATTAATCTGATTTTGAAGCTAAGGAAACTGTTCTATCCCTCGTGTCTTCTTACCTCACTTTCTATGGAAGGAATGAATGGTTAGATAGATATTTGCCCCAAACAATTAGGGTAAATAACTTAGGCTTAATATAGACAGATTTCTGAACCTAAACTCAAAAAGACCTGGGTTCAAATTCCATTTCTGCCACTACCATTACTACCAGTTTACCCTTGTGCAAATCACTTAGCCTCTTTGGCACTCAGTTTACTCATCTGTCAAACAGACCTTGAACCAAATGACCTCTAAGATCCCCTGTAGTACTACATTTATAATCCTATGACCCTTTGAGCAGAAAGCAAAAAAAGAGTTCTCCCCACCATCATAAGGCTACCTGATGGGCTGAGAGCAAACCCAAGCTTGGAAGAATGGACCAATGTATTTGGTACAGAGAGGGGATACATCCTAGTCTCAGACTGGGTGATAATCCATTTGAAGACAAATCTTTCTCTTTGGAGGCCACAAGGGAAGCCAACAAAGTTACCACCACTCCAGGCCTGAGGACAATAGGGAAATTAGGATGTCATGGCTAGGCCTAAGGGAATTTTATCATATAATAACTTTGGAGGTCTAAGGTTACCCTTGTCAGAGATTAGTTAGGTTTCTTTTACACGTATAATTTCTAATTACATACCTTACTCTACTGTATAATTTTTGAATTTGTATATTTTCTTTTCTTTTGTAAATAAACTCTTAAAAAGTACCTTTGTAGTCTAGGGTATGTGAATGCATGGGTTGTGGAAGGGAAAAGAGTCAGGTGACTCTAGAAAGGTTAGAAAGACGAACAGGGAAAGGAAGGAGGGGTGATAATAAGGTGATAATACAGATGAAATGCCTACTCTTGTAGGATTTGGAATTTCTACATTTACATTATTAAATTCTAAAATAGATTCTGCATTTATTTTCTGTATATGAGAAAAAGTTTTTAAGATTAAAGTTTTAAAATTCCATTTTGAGTGGAAGAGAAAACAAGTTTGAGGGGAGGAGAGAAAATGCAATATTTCTACATTCAGCCATTCACTATTGCAGTCTGGGCCTGGGCCTGCTTCTTATCTTGCTCAACATCCAGAAGTTTGTTCAAACATGACTTTCCTTTTAACTTCAAAGTTGGAGGCACATATGAGGCAGTTTTGTGGTTTCAGGATCAAGGTGGGAATCAAGGTTTGGAAAAGCTACAATCATAGTAACTATTTAAAAAATAATCACCTGCTCCTCTAAAAAGTCTCAAACCGCACTTCCTACATATTCATAAGACTCAGCTCTGATCAAAACTGTTATGTCACCAAGTGGATACTTTGGAGTGCCTATAACAAGGAAGACCTACAGGAGGGTTGGAACATTAGAGATAGCCTTAAAAAATAGTACGTGCACTAGGGACACAAATTTGATTATGATCACGGATTGTTGTAGATCAACTTTAGACAAGTCCCTACATATAAGAATTCACACAGTCAACCTCTCTTTAACTAAATTTGTTCAGGGTGTTCCATACGTGCATTCTACATAAGGTATCAAGCACACATAGACTGGGAGTTCCTTGAGGGTGGGGCTGGGTCCTACTTCATCTTTATTTTCTTAACACCTAGACCAGATCACTGCCAAAAATTGCACTTGAGAAATGTGTGTAGAATTGAAACTCACTTCCGAGCCCAGGAAGGCTGATTGATTACAGGTACTACACAGGCCTGATTGTTGGGACTGTAGCTTCGGTCACTGGTCCTGGGCCCAGTCTTGCCTAGGATGATAGATGGGAACCCTCACCAGTCTTGCAAAATCCATAGCTGCTGACAAATGCACAAATGGACCTGCTGAACTTTCAAACAGTGTGACAAACCTGCTCCACCTTACCCTGAGTACCACATGAGACGCAAATGCCTCTTACAACCACTTCTCAAGTTGGAGCAAGTTTCTTTGTTAAAGAGGAAGCAATATGACTTGCTCAAAACCAGCAGGGGAGAATGCTGCTTTATGGACCAAATACATAGTGTGTGTCGTTTCCCTAAAACACCTTATAGTATTTGAAAATGGTACTGGGTAAATTATTCCATGAACAATGAGCTCTATTTCCCAAGAAAAGTGTTAGGAACACGAATTTGAAATTAGTTCAGAAGGATTCTGCCTGTGGCTGGATCCAATTAAGGTAGATCAGTCAATAAGTATTTTTTTAAAATGCCTACTATGTGCCAAACACTTTATTAAGAGATGGAGATTCAAAGAAAGGCAAAAGACAATCAAATTGGGGAGACAACATGCGAACAATTATGTACAAACAAGTTATATACAGGAAAAATGGGAAATAATCAACAGAGGAAAGGCACTATAGAATGAAGAGGGGTTAGGAAAAGCTACCTGCAAAAACTGGGACTCGCTTGTTACAACTTATTCACTCTTATGACCATATCCTAGGGGATTAGGCTATCCTCGACTTGGAACAGAGGCCTCCACAGGATTTTTTCAAGAGGCACACACAGCTATGTGAAATAAACCGTCCATGTAGGTGTTTATATTTGAATCTGAATATTGGCATAATGTTAGCCCATCCTCATTGCAATCTGTTTTCAGATGTCTCACATTTGAATATAATCATTGTTTCCTCTAAGGTCATCATTTCTTGATTTTTGTCACTTTCATTCCTTCCTATTTATTCTAATTGATAGAGATTTTATGGTTTTGGGGTTTTTTTTGATGAATTACTTTTCTTATTCATGAGTGAGGGTTCATTGGTCAATTGGACATTGAAATAACTGTGGTAGTCGTGGGGGTATGGCTAATGCAAGGTACATAACTGAGAGATAGAGTATTCAGTACAAGGAAGTGTAAGGTCAGGTTGGCTGGATTTCAGCATGTGGGAAGGAGAGTAAATGCATGAGAAGTCTGGTAAGGTAAGTTTTGAGGACTTCCTAGGTTTTTAAGTGCTTTAAATGCTAAACAGAAGAACTTATGTTTTATCTTAACAGCAATAGGAAGCCCCTGGACATTACTGAGTAGGGGAGTGACCTGGTTAGACCTGAACTTTAAGGAATCATTTTGGCAAGTGTATAGAGGATAGATTTGAGTAGGGAAATGCACTGAGTTAGGAAGACCAATTGGAAAGTTATAGTAATATTCCAGATAAGAGGTGATGAGGTGGGAAAACTGAAAAACAGTTTGGAAAAAACCTAAGCATAGACCAGTGTCTCACACTATATGACAAGGTAAAGTCAAAATGGACAAATGATTTAGGCATAAAAGGTACTATCATAAGTTAATTAGGGGAGCATGGAAAAGATCTCTGGATAAGAGCAGAGTTTTATGACCAAGCAAGAGATAGAGAGGATCATGCGATATAAAATAGAGAAATTTGATTACATGAAATTAAAGAGCTTTTACACAAACAAAACTAATGGAACCAAATTAGAAGGAAAACAAGAAACTGGGGGAAATATTTACAGCAAGTTTCTCTTGCTTAACTTATTAACATATATAAAGAACTTTAAAAATCTTTTTTTAAAAAAAATTAATTAATTTATGTTTAGTTTCCAACATTCACTTCCATAGGTTTTAAATTTTCTGTACCTCCCTCCCTTCTTCCCTCCCCAAAACAGCATGCAATCTGATACAGGCTCCACATATACAGTCTTATTAAACATATGTTATGTTGTATAGAAGAATTAGAATGAATGAGAGGAATGAAGAGAAAGAAAAAAACAAAGCAAAAAAAAAGAGAGCAAATAGTATGTTTTGATCCGCATTCAGACTCCAAAGGTCTTTCTCTGGATGTGAATGGAATTTTCCATCATGAGTCTTTTGGAATTGTTTAGGTCCTTGCTTTGCTGAGAAGAACTAAGTCTATCAAAGTCAGTCATCTCACAATGTAGCTGTTACTGTGTACAGTGTTCTCCTGGTTCTGCTCACTTCAATTGGCATCAGTTCAAATAAGTCTTTCCAGGTTTTTCTAAAGTCGTCCTGCTTTTCTTTTCTTATAGCACAATAGTATTCCATTACAGTCATACACCACAACTTGTTCAGGCGTTCTCCAATTGATGGACATCCCCTCAATTTCCAATTCTTGGCCATCACAAAAAGAGTTGCTATAAATATTTTTGTACGTGTGGGTCCTTTCCCTATTTTTATGATTTCTTTGGGATACAGCCCTAGAACTGATATTGCTGGGTTAAAGGGTATGCACATTTTTATAGCCCTTTGGGCATAGTTCCAAATTGTACTCCAGAATGGTTTTATATCTTAAAGGGCTATATAAATGTCAGCTATTTACTATTAACGTCAACATTAAATCCTTTCCTTTCTTCCTTTTATTTAGTTTTTTAATTCTTCCTTTCTTTTTTCTCTATTAAGTAATCAAGTAAAATTCCTTTTTCCTTCCTTTCAATTTGTTTTGTTAGATTTTTATTATAGTTTTTTTCCCCAAACAATTTCTTTCCCTCATTGTTTTCATTCTTTCTCTTCCCTTTCTATCTATTCAGGACTTTTGTTCTTTGATAACAGCACTTAAGCTTATATATTGCTTCTTCAATCTTTGTGTTCCTCATGGAATTAAAGCCTCTATGTTAATTATTTTGAGTGCCCTTTTCTAAATAGTTTCTGTGTTATTGCCTTAAAGGTATAGCTCTCTCCTCCATTATTTTTGTTGTCTTAGAAATACAAGTTCCTATGGATGATAGAGAGGATATAAGTATTATCCTATGGTAGAAATTTTCTTATGTCACTGATTGTGAAGTTTATTACTATCTCTTTCCTACCTGATGATCATTTCCCCATATTTAACATGAGATCTCCTTGCTGTGTCTATGCTCTCCCACTCTTCTGGGTATCAGTTGTCCCCAGCAGCTGATTTCCTTCTCCTAAGGAAGGATGAGTGATCTCTCTCTAAATACCAAATACATGCAGAGTATATGCCTTATAAGGTCTTCATTTCCCATTATAGAGTATATTTCTCCTTCCATGGGACTCCTCATCACCGAAACAAGATTTTCCCCTGGTTAAATCCCTACATTTACCTCTTCACACTTTCTCCTGTAAGCTTTCTTCTTCCTGAGAGAATGCAGAAGTTGTTTTCCATTCATTGTTAATATTTGACTGGATTAGGATACATTACATGTTACCTTCTGTCTTCTTTCTTTCAGTCTGCCTTTTACTCATCCTCCCATTCTACAGTTTAGTACTACAAAAAACCCCCAAAAACTGATTCACCTGTAGGCACCATATTGTGAGTTTTAGTTTGTGATGTTTCAAGCCTGTCCCTCTACTATAACTTCTATTTGATTTCCACTTTCACCTTTGCCTCCTTGTGTATTTTTAGAAAGATATCTTTTGGTCTCTGTTACTATTTGGTTGGTTGTTGCTGTTATTAACCCCATGGATGCTTTTTTAGGTGTTTTTTTTTTCATTTTTTTCTGGGATAATTTATTTTATTACCTCTACTTTTCTTCATTACTATATTTGTTTACCTTTCTTATACTTCTGTTACCTATTGTGTTTGTGAAGCAAATAATCTATTCAAGTCTGACTTTCTTTGTAGGAATACTTCAAAAGCTTCTTTTTATTGAAGATCTATTTTTTTAATGAATAATTAAGCTCAGGTTTGCATTATATGTCCCTGAGTTACAAGCTGAACTCCTTTACTCTTTGGAAAACTTTGTTTCATTCCCTCCTGTGGTTTCTAGTAGGTGCAGAATGGTCTTGTGTAAGTTGAATGTCCTTTCCTTTATATTTGAAAGTCTTTTTCCTGGTTGTTTGCAGAATTTGTTTTGTCATTGGAGCTTTTAAACTTAACCACTATGGGTCTTGGAGTTTGTAGCATAGGGTGGGTTTTGTAGTTGTTACTGTTTTTGCGGAAACCTGCAGATTCTTTTGCTTGGCACTTTATTTTCTATGTTCAGAAATTCTAGGGAGATTTCTTGTGTTATTTCTTGAATGATAGTTTTCAGGTTCTTTGACATTCTTCTGGGAGACCTGTCTTTCAGTTTCTTTGCACATCCTATCTGAGAGATTAATATATTTTGTTATATAACATGACTGGATGAATACTGATATTCAAAGATGGGTTTTATGGTGGAGATCAGCTTGGGAGCATTGAAAGTGATGCAGTTTCCCAAGTGATGTCTGACCTGCTCTCCTCTAATTCAATGGAACTCATCCACTGTAGTATTATTGATAAGACTAAAATGATATGCATGCTGAACTAACTCCATGACCTTGATTAAGGAAGAATAACTTATTATTAACATAACAAATATATGTTTTATTGATATCTTTTGTCTTTACATTGCAACCATTTTTCTTATGCATTCCATATTGAATCCTTCCTTGTAAAAAAGAAAACAAGTAAAAGCAACCAACATGGTCACTTTAACAATATTCTATCCTAATAGTCTCCCACCTCTCTACCATAAAATAAAAAGTTTTCATTATCTGTTCTGTAGGACATTGCTTATTTACAGGCACTGCCACAAAGGAAAATGAGAAAAATCAGTGGTTATGTGATAGCACAAACTATTCAAGACTCAGATTTTTAGCATGAAATGTATTAAACTCAATATATATCTTATTTACACAGTGCTATTTTCTTATAGTAATTACGACAACCCTTTGGTAGGTTCTGCATATTCAGAGTCATAAAACCAAAGAATCCCAGAACTAAAAAGGACTTCAAAGGTCATCTAGATAAACTTCTGACTGAGATATGAAACTCATTTATAATATCCTTGACAAGCTGTTATCTATCCTGTTCTTAATGTATGTCCAGTACAGTTATTAATCACCTCCCTGTTCTAAGCATTATAATTGAAAATTTTATGCAACTTAAAAATTAGCTTTTTTTGGCTGTTACATTCAGTGTTTACTCACCTTGAGCTAGAAATGCACTAAATCTCCCATACTCTTTCCTCATCCTTTTCTTTTTTAATTGATTTTTTTGTACCTATATTCACAACTTTACAGTTATCTACATTAAATTTAGTCTTATTATATTCATCCAGGTTTTATACCCTGTCTCTGTAATCTAAAATATTAACTATACCTCATCATTTTACAGATGAAGAAGCTGTGCCTAGAAATGATAAATGATTTGTCTAAGGTCTTTAAAGGTGTATAGAAGAGCTTGAACTAGAGCTCAAGTCCCCAGATTCCTAGCCCAGTCCCTTTCACTATGCCAAAGACTGATGGATCCTACTATATTTCTCTTTGCACAAATTTTAATCTCTAGAGCACTCCTACTGCATACCCACTCATCCTGGTTCCTTGGTTCTTTCTGTCTTTCTCATGTACAGCCCATGAATTCTATCCTTTTCTCCTTCTCTTCCCAACTGGATAGTCAAGGCTAAAAGATGGTCAGGTCTTTTTGCAAATGGCTTATAAATCACAAAATCAGTGTCTGAATGAGCTACTCTTTACAAATTCTGCCTGATGGAGAGTGGTTCTGGTCTTTTTTTAAAGATGGGGAAGGAAATGTGTATCTTAGTATATGTATATATTTCTAAGAGGGATGGGTTTTTATAGCAGTTTCTGGATAGAGGGTAGTTTGGAGGCCTGGAGAGATATCTGATATCTGTGGATCAAGAACACCATGTCAGAGAGACTCCTCCTTTCTAAGAATAGAAAAATGTTGTTTAAAACTATGACATACTTCCAGGAAGTTCAATCTATATTTCTGAATGAAAATGATGGTAATATGATACTAGATTTCTATACAAGAAATCAAAATTTTCTCTTGGCTAGTGCTAAAAGTTATCTAAGTCAGGATTCCAATTGGGAATTATGTAAGAAAAGTAACTGATCATCCATCCTTTAACCTAGCAATCTATTACTGATAACTATGGCATATGGATATAGAGAATATTATTGTGCAATAAAAAATGACAAATGTGAAGAATTCTCAAAAATGTGGAAAGATTTATATGAACTGATGCAGAATGAAATAGACAAAGGGAGAGAACAATATAGAAAATGATTACAGTCATTTCTTGTACTATGAGTAATTGAAAAACAGTAAAAAATATTCTATAGAACAGAGATGAAACATATTTTCTTCATGACAGAAAGGTGGAGGACCATTTGGACAGAACCTTGTATGCATTGTTAGACAAAATTATTGTACTAGATGTTGCTTCGTTGTTTTTTGTCACAAGGTGGGGCTCAATCTGGAGTGGATATGGGAAATGACTACAATGTAATGACAAAAGGCATTAATAAAACATTTTTAAGAAAAGTGAGAAAGGCCGTATTCATTATCGTGTTAAATATACCTGACTCTCTTGTTACATTATCTTTGTGGTCACTCACCACCTGTGGCCTAGAATTTGACTTCTGAATGGCCAGCTTCTTTGTGGGCTAATCACATATAGCTATTTTCTCTTCCTTTCTCTAACAGCTTACAGTGGTTTCTTGGAGGCAGGAGCTCTTATTTTTGCCTATCTCTCCAAGGCCTCCCATTGTGCCTCACATATAGTAAATAGGAGTTTAAGAAACGTTTGTTGAATTGGATTGAATTATGGAGAGCATAATGCTGTAGAAGGACCAGAGTTAGAAGAGGTGTTGGAATCCTGACTCTAATACTTGCTGGCTATGGGAACTCAGACAAGTCACAACCTCTTGGAGCCTCAGTTTTCTCATCTGCTGGATGGGAGTAATACCCTTACTATCTACCTCAAGGGGTTACTGTGATAAAAGCATTTAAAAGTTTACTTTAATGTATAATGTAAGGGCTAAATATTTATGAGAAGAAAAATAAAGATCTTTCTTACATTTTGCTGAAGGTTTCATTTTATGCATCAAATAATTTCTTCCAGGCATTTGTTGGCAGATACTCTGAAGTCATCTGTGCGTAATGGAGATGAATAACCTGGAGGATTAAACTATGACAAAAAAAGGAGACTATTCACTTTTCTCAGAGGACAGGTGATAATTCAAACAAATAGGTTCCTGGGTCTTTTCTTACATATATTAGAGGGAGTTGGGTTGATTCCATGTATCTGACATAGTTCATAATTAGAATCATAATCAACTTTGTAAAAAAATCTAGGTTTCTCTGGGTTTCGGATAATAGGATCATGGATTTAGAACTGGAAGTAACCTTTGACAACATCAGCCCCTTCACTCACCCCTTCTAGCTCATGTTTTCAAAAGCCACCAGAGAATTTTCAGCAAATCAAAGGCTAGCAACTCTGATGATTTCATCAAACTCGATAGAGGAGCTTTTTTTAAAATAACTTCTAAAGAAGTAAACTTTAAACTGCTTTTGTAAGCTCTGAATGTGTCACTCTCATATCTTCACCCTTTATAATCTTCAAATAGGTCACTGGGGTGGGAGGCATTCAAAGTAGGAGACCAGAAGAGTCTAAAATGGTCTTTCATCCAAACCCTTACCAGGAACTGTTGCCAAGGGATATACTAAGACTATCTGTCTGTGTTTGTCTTTTGTTTTCAAAGAAGATCATAACATCAGAGAAATGATGATAGGACTTGCATTAGAAGGCAATGTCTGCCTTCAGAGAGTTTATAGCTAGTTTGGGGCACAAGGCTTCAACACTAAAAAGTTCAAAAACATAACAATATATGATCAATTCAATTTAACAAACATTTCTTAAGAGTTTATTGTGTGCAATTGTCAAATGAATAATTTAAATAATAATGCCCTGAATGCAGACAGGGAGAAACTTCTAGGTGATGGGGTAGTGAAGGTAAATTTTGAAGAATGGAGACTCAAACTGGACCCTCAAAGAAGTGTAGAATTTGTATAGATAGGAAGGAAAGCAGAAGGGATGTCCTTTTCTCTATCACCTGTTTTTAACCTCCCTGCAGCCTTTGACTTTATCGATTACCTTCTTCTCCTTGAAACTCTTTTCTTTGGGTTTCCACAATACAACTCTATCCTGGTCCTCCTTCTTACCTGCCTGATCATTTCTTTTCAGGCTCCTTTGCTAGATCTTCCAGGTTGGGTCCACTAATGGTGGGTGTTCCCTTGGGCTCTGTCCTGAGTCTTCTTTTCTTCTTCCTCTATACTATTTTGCCTGGTGATGTCATCAGCTTCTATGTATTAAATTATCATTTCTATGTTGATGATTCTCAGACCTACTAATCCAACCCTAATCTCTCTCTCCACCTCCAGTTTCACATCTCCAAGTGCCTATTGAACATCTTGAACTGGATGTCTTGTGGACATCTTAAACTCAACATATCCAAAACTAAACTAATGATTTTTTTCCTCCCAAATCCTCCCCTCTTCTTAACTTCCCTATTACTAACAGGAGTACCACTATCTTCCCAGTCACCCAAGCTTACAACCTAAGTGTCATCCTTGACTCCTTACACTCATCCCCCATTTCCAATAAGTTGTCAAGTCCTATGGGGCACAATCATTTTGAGAATCATAAAGGACCAGGAAGATTGGGAAAAGACCAATGTGTTATCTTTCTCCTTGAAAAGAAAAAGTAAGTACCATTGGCCTAAAAGTAACCATCACGTAATTTGGATTCAAATATTTAGCTACACAATGGAAGAAATAACAAGAAATATGTGTACATCTTCACAGGGCAAAAGGCTGAGTAAGTAATGATTTTTGTAGAAGAGAGATGGTCATTTAATAGCTTTTAAATAGAACCATACTTCAAGTGATTCATTAGCATTGTCAACATCATAATCAAAACCAGAACAGTATAGTGGAAAGAATTTGAGACTTGGCTTCATTTAAGTCCCAACTCTACCATTTAAATCTGCGTGGCTGGACCTTGGTTGAATAAGGTTTTGGACCAGACGTCCTTGAAGTTCTTTTGAGTGATCAATCTGTGATACTCATAACTCGTCTTTATATAGCAACTAGATGGTACAGCAGAGAGTGCTGGGTCTATGGTCAGGAAGACCTAAATTCAAATCCAGCCTCAGACACTTACTGATTGTGTAACCACAAGCAAGTCACTAAATCCCTATCTGCCTCAGTTTCCTCATCTGAAAAATAGGAATAATATTAGCACCTACCGCCCAAGGATAAAATGAATTAGGTTTGTAAAGCACTTTGCAAACCTTAAAGCACTGTAAAAATACTAGCTATTATTAATATTACATAGAATTTGGGAATTTACAAACGGCTTTCTTCACAACAACCCTGTAAATCTGGTGCTGTTATTGAGCTGTTTTTCAGCTGTGTTCAACTTTTCATGACCCCATTTAGGGTTTTCTTGGTAAAGACACATTTTACAGATGAGGGACTGAGGCCAGAAGAGTTAAGTGACTTACCCAGGGTCACAGTGCTAGTAAGTGTCTGACATCAGATTTGAACTTAGGAAGACAAGTCTTCCCGACTCCAGGCCTGAGGCCACCTATCTGCCCTACAAATCAGGTATTACAAATATTTTTGTCCCCATTTTACAGATGGAAGTCACTAAGGCTTAGAGAGGTGAAATGATTTGCTGAAGGACACAAAGCTTATGAAGACTCAGATTCAGGTCCTCTGACTCCACAGCTCTTTTTGATGAATGATGAAAATACAGCAAATGTGTTAATAGAGTCATGGTTGGACATCTGATAATGTGGTCAGAGCTGTGTTGCCCCTGCCTTGATGTGTCAGAGCTGTGTAGGACATAGCCCCTGGCTTATGTTAGAAGCCAGACAGACAAAGTAACAATTAAACCTTAAAATCTGCCAGATCAGAAGATGGCTGAATACAAGAGGAGTGAAATTGCTTTACTCTCTAATGAGTAAACTTAAAATGTAATTTAGTTTTAAGTTTAGTTTTAAGACTCTAAAAGAAGATACAATTAATCAGTATCACAGAGTAATGGAATTTCCTGAAAGATTTCAACAGGTAAGGGAGTTTGGCTCAGGTATATAAAATCAGTGATTATAGAGTAAACAGGATCTCTGAGGCCATCTACTCTAAATGATTCATTTTAAAATTTTTGACTAAGAATTAGAGTCTCATTCAAGGTCACCCCATAAGTTAGGAGAAGAGGAGGGATCTGAACTCGGGTCAACATAGAGAAAGAGCAGAATGAAAACCAAAGCCACTGTTAGTCTAGATGAAGCAGTGATTTATTCTAAGGCATATTCCATTTTGTGCATTTTGTGCATTATAACATGCTTCTAAAAACTTTCAGTTACTGAGAGAACATTTTCCTATTAAATTGAAGATAGAGTATTGGCCATCTGTAAATCGTGGAGAACTAGATGATTCAGTAGATAGAGTGCCAGGACTGGAGTCATGAAGACCTGAGTTCAAATCCAGCCTTAGACACTTACTAACTGTCTGACCCCGGACATGTTATTTAACCCTGTTTGCCTCATCTGTAAAATGAACTGGAGGAGGAAATGGCAAACTACTCCAGTATTTTTGCAAAGAAAACCCCAAATGGGGTCATGAAGAGTCAGACATAATTGAATAACAACATTCTGCGGGCAATGCTCCATGACAGCAAGTCATGAAACACCATGATTTCAAAAGAATCCTTACCCTTAGCAGGTAATCCAAAGAGCACTGGAAATATTTACAAAGGATGTAGTATATTACCAATAATGATTTGTGCACAAGAAAATTATTTAAAAGTTATCATCAGATATCATCAAGGGAAGTTTAACTAGAAAAGGAGGTATGGGAGAACAGAAAATATAACATATATCCTTCCTGGAGAATAGAGAAATGGGAGAAGTATGTGAATAACAAAGCAAATGTGGTAAAATGTGGTTGCTTTGTCAATACGTTAAACCACGTGGCTTTTCTTTGTTATAACAGGAGGTTCATTGAGAGGGGGCACATAGTAGGAAATGATTGTGAAGTAAAAGAAAAACATCAATGAAAAGTCAAAGGTAAAGGAGGAGGACATTGACCAGTTACATAGCGAAAGCAACAGCTGAGATGGATACTTTGAGCTTTGTGCTAATTTTCATGAAATGTTAAAAGAACTAGATGCTAACCTGCATTTTGTTGAATATATCCTCTGTGTAAGACTGATGGAAAGACTTGGACAAGAATTGGGTAGGATAAGAAGGCATAGATGGGCCATGATGTATATACCAGGGAGAAGAGGAGAGTTTGTATTCACATCTGTGAGATTATGGAGCCAAGCCATTTGAATCTATGCCTCCAATAGACGAGTGGTGGCTAACATTATGAAGGAAATAAAAATCCAAAAGACCAGAAGTGATTAGAGAAATGGTCAGAAATAAGCAAAATCAAGTTACCACAAAAGTATGGTGTTATACCCTTACAATTAGCAAAATTGTCTTAGTGTCCCTCAGGTAATAAATGGCTATACATGAGAATAGAAGAAAGGGACCAAGATATCATAGTGGTCCCAAGATCAGTAATAAAAACTACTGGATAAAGTAAAACAATGAGTACAGTGTTTGTCAAACATCTAGTATGTGAGGATCACAGAGGCACTTGTCAACTTTTTACTCAATCCATGGATGAGCTCAGAGATGAAGAATATGGAAAGAATGCTAAAGAAAGCAAGATAAATGATTCCCTAGTTACAAAAAGTGACAAGGATATAAATAATTTAATTTAAGGAAAACAAATATTATAGCTAATTTCTAGTATGAAGTTCCAACTAAAGAAATTTCAGTGTCTGTAGCAAAATTACTGACCTTAATCTGACTTTTTTTTCCTCCCCTCTCCCACTGTTCTTCACTGAGATAAATATGTTTGGAGCCATCCTATCAGAGCAGACTGTGGTTCTTTGTTGGAAGGGGATGTTAGAGGAAAACACACTAGAATTGTTGGGGGAAAGATAGCATGATATGCCCTAAAGCATTTAGTCTAAAGGTATATGTTTTCATTTTTATTTATTCATTGAGTGCTACGTTTTTAAATTAACAGGTCATATGATTTAAATTCTATTATATATATGGCCCACATAAATTTAGTTGCATAATTCATTACATTCTTGTTCTGTGTTCTGCATTACATGCTTCCATTAGTATTACTAACTGATCCAACATTCCTAGCATGATACATGGTGGCAGGGCATGATGGGCATGGAGGGCCAGTGATCAGATTCTATTGACCTATTAGTTCACACACTTACCAGGTGTAAGAGGAGGGGTAGCAGAGATTGATGAGTGGAACTCCTAATCAAATGAATCCTCCTGCCATCCAATGGATGTGATAATAGGACATAGGTTTTTGTCAAAAAGGAGTATTTCCCATGGAGCTAGTCATAAACTCTGGTTTCTAGTTGAGGGACACGTATTCTGCTGAGATGCAAAAGCACTCCTGACTGGTCCCTGTGACTGAGGAATTGTGTCAATCAAGCTGTAAAGTTATGGACATGGTTCTGCCCATGCTCTTGGGCCTTTTGGGACTTATCCACCACTCCCTCTCCTGTGAGCTCCCCAAATAGTGACTTACTTTAGAAACACATGACAATGAAAATCAGTCTATTTTCCCATGTGAAACTGAGATGAGATCTTGAGTCCCTGGCTGCTTTATTTTTGAAGGAAGGAGACCAGGAAGAAAATAAGCATTTATTAAATGCCTACTATGTGCCAGATGCTTTGCAAATACTATCTCATTTGATCGCATTTTGATCCCATGTTTGTAGTTAAGGAAAATGAGGCAGACAGAGGTTACGTGACTTGTCCAGGGTAAACAGCTAGTAAATGTCTGAAGCCAGATTTGAACTCAGGTCTTCCTGACTCCAAGCACTGTACTCTATCTATTATGCCATCTCTTTGAAGGAATATTGATCCTAAAAAAAAAAAAAAAGATATTTCCAACATTGGCTGTGTAGTCTCATGAGTTGAGAGTTTCAAAGTTCTAAATTTGAGTATTAGTCAATCAAATGGAGGAGAGCTTCCCAGAAGGGAATATGGCCTCTGTGAGGATCATCCTGTACCTGAAGGACTATAGAAAGCCATGCCCTGATTCGCTGTGACAGTCGCACCTTGTAAATTGCTAGGTCAGAGATAAATGTCAAATATCTCTATTATCATCCCACCAAAGGTCTTTGGGAGTGAGTATAATGGCTGTAATTGGTGGTTTGAGATACTTTCTGCTTTCTGTATTTGTTCTTTGTCTTTTGCATGTTAAACATGTTCTGTGATGGAGTACATGAATGATTCTCTGATATCTGTTGTAGAAGATATCCTGTTACTGATATTTTGGGGAGATCCTAGACATGAGCTGTCCTTAAGTTTGTTTTAGAAATTACCCCCTGGAGTTTTACTTTGGGGTCTGGGGTCAGGAGAGTGAGTGAGTGAGAGAGAGAGAGACAGACAGACAGACAGACAGACAGAGACAGAGACAGACAAAGAGAGATAGAAACACAGAGACAGAGACAGAAAGAGAAAGATTGAATGGATCTGGTTCATGTGAGCCCTGACCAGAGCCACAGGTCACATAGGTTAAACATATTTTTGCTAAAATTCTCAGGTGATCCCTGTGTCAGGTCGAGGAAGATTAAATCTGGTTCATGGGTTAAATGATAGACCCCTGGAATTCAGCCTCTAGTTTTGTCATATGTACTATTCCTGCAGCAAGTACAACTCTGCAAAGTTAGTAGAAAAAAATGATCAGCTTTCCCCTGATTTCATTGAAGATAAAATAAGAGGAAATAGGCCAAACTAAATCAAGAGGTATTTGACTTATCTAAAAGAGACAACTTCTGACTCCTAAACGACTTGAACCAAGTGTGTCATTTCTAACCTAATAAGCCTTAAGACCTGAGTAGCTACTTTATGTCAGACAAGAGAAAACTTGTCTTGAAAGAAGAGAAAATTGTACAGGTGACCAACCACTCCAGATTCATTTTGTCTAACTACTTTTCCTAATCTTATCAAAATCTCCCTTGGAAAAGTAATTTGGAAAGGAAGAGGATTCTCAGGACGTGGTAGAAGGAGAGTCCACAAGGGAGCCTACCTCCTCAGTATCTACCTCAAAAATGACCCTAGAAATGTTCTAAAGTAACAACATTGTTAAACATTCTCATAAAAAAAGGAATGAGAAAACTGATCGATCTTGCATAGAAGAGAGCAGAATAAAAACCAGCAAAAAGGAATTAGCTAAACAATGTTAGAAATAGCAGAAAAAACAACCCAAGAAAATCTGAGAAAGAAAATGAAATAGTTAACTATAATACATTAAAGGAAAAAACTAAATGTGGCTAAAATATACCAAGAGATGATGCAGAATTAATCATATAGAGATTTTGAAAATAATAACAGGGTTGCATTGATAGCTGACTAACTTGGATTCAAACAAGGAAACATGAAAAGACTCAACTTAACCGTATCTGTGATCTCACCTCTCTCAGTGATGCAGACCCCTGCCCCTCCCTGCCTGTACAACTCTTGTCCATTTCCTCCCATAAGCTCACCACCAAGGGGCCAGGCCTACATGCTAGGGGATTTACTCCTATCTTTTGACATTTCAGACATACCAAGAAGCAGATGAATTGTGCATTGGTTATCTCTCATTTCATTTTTTTCACTTTCATTTCTTGTTAACATTTTTTACACATTTTCACCATTCTTTATTTGTAACGTCTGTACTTATACCTACTATGCACCTCCATTGCCATGTGGGTGATATTCATTTTCAATTCTTTGGAATTTGTAATGTCCTTGACTCCTTTGTTCCTTAAATGGTCCTCCATCTCCTCTCTCTGTGCCTTCTCACTGGCTGTCTCTCATGCCTGGAATTCTCTCCCTCTTCACTTTCTCCTAATAAAATCCCTCTCTTCCTGAAAGATACAGGTAAAGCACCATGTTCTACATGAAGTCTTTTTTACTAGTGTCCTCTCTCCCTAACTACCTTGTATTTAACTACATTATATTTATGTTATATTTTGAATTTAGTGTATTTCTATACTGAAATCTATATGTATATTGTGGGGGGGAGGAATGTGTACTAGGGATAGAGAACCTGAGACCTTGAGGCTACATGTGACCCTCTAGGTCCTCAACTGCGCCCTTTGACTGAAGCCAAACAAATCCCCTTATTTTGTCTATAGGCCACATGTGGCCTTGAGGCCACAGGTTCCCCACCCCTGGTAAATATTTTCAATTTTCCTTTAACTTCCTTTAACTTTAATTAATTCCAATGGCCAGGGATTTTTTTCCCCCTGTGTTATGGGGATGTGCAGTTGATATTCTCTTACAGGTTTACATCTTGGGTGTTTCTTAAACCAAGGTATTTTCTCACAGTATCTGAAGTTTTCCTTGGTTTGGTCATGGGGTAAAGGGTGGTGGTGGTGGTGGTGGTGGTGGTAGCAGGTAGGGGATGTGGAGAATAGGGGGTTTATGTTTGGGTCTACATCCACAGTGGCACAGGCATAGTTTGCCTGGTTCTAAGTATAGTTGGAGAAGGAAATGGCAAACCACTCCAGTACCTTTGCCATGAAAACCCCAAATGAGGTCATAAAGTGTCAGATAAAACTCAACTATCTGAACCACAACTACTTCCACAACTTGGTGGTATAGGAATGGCCTGCCTTGTCCTGAGTATAATAGGCCACACGGGACTCCTCTCTTAAGGCATTCCAGGCCTACTCTAATCTTGGCCTCTTGGAGTTTCCTCTTACCATAGCACTCTGAGAACTTTTCATAACCTACATTCTGTTGGGAGTCCTTCCTTCTTCCCTGCTGCAAAGCTCTGGGAGCACCCCACAAGCTTTAGGGATCATTTGGGATAGATTTTATATAGGTCCCTTTTCCTGCAGGTAGGCTGAAGCCACTGTTGTCATGCTGTATTCTATCTGGAATGCCTTGAGGCTACTAACTCTATTAGTCTAGACCTTGGTTCAGATTTTGTTTCCATTGGTCTAGTCTTAGCTTCTGTTTTGTTCATTCTCAGAGTGCCATGTTGGACCTGCCCAAAGTCATTTTCTTGCATCCATGAGATTCAGAGAAAGCTCAAACTAGAACTTGCTGAACTCATCTGGAGGATCCTCATTTGGGTGATACTTCCAGGGACTATTGGAATTTCCCTGAAGGCTCCAGGGGAAACCTTTTGTCCTCAACTTGCCTACTTGTCTATCCCAGGATCTCTGCAAAACTCTAGGATTGGATTCTTAGGTTGGATGGAAGAGTCTAGTGGTGACTCTATCTTTTAATGGAGTGGTGCATCTCTAAGCTCCGAGCAGAGTGTTCTTTGGTGTATCTGGGCTTTTCTGTATCTTAGTACCTTTTCATCATGCCATAATCCCTCCATGTCTATCCATTTTTCTATCCCTTTATATTCTGAAGTAGATGATGGTACTTAAGTTGTAATTATTTTCATACTAGTCTTTCAGCAATTGCTTAACGTGAGCACTGCAACTCAAAATGACCAAATGTTTCATGAAATAATTCTTCTTGTTGCTTTTGGATGCAGGATGAAAGACATTATACCAGCTCTTTCCCTGCTTCTCCAAGTAGAAACTGTCAGCCATCACTCATTTAGAAGTGTCTTTTATCTTTTTTCTGGTTTTGTCAATGGAAAAATGTCAAGGCTGATACAATTGAGTCCTAGTTTTATATCCATCACTAGTCAATGCACAAAGACCTCACATTTAGAATGTGAACAGCTAAGACGAAGTTTAATAATAGTCTAAAACACTTGTTTTAGCAGCATTGGCCACCTTTTCCACCACTTTCTTACTATTACTACAGAAACAGAAGGAAGCTAAGCACAGAGGTGATAAATGAATCAATATCAGGACATATAGTTGGAACAGGAACTGTTGAATGTAGATAGCAAATTGGGCCAGAATTGAACAGGAGGAAAGAGAGTGGGTGGGGTTGCATTTGAGAAAGTGCACTGCTACCAAGCAATGCTTCCCTTAGTGCAAAGACACCTCTCCCTCTGTCTTTCCCCTTTTAAAAAACACAACTTGTCAATGCTGTGTGATTATGAATCTTAGAATACAACAATTTCTCAGGAATCAGTCAAAGGTGATCAAGAAAGTAATAGAGATGTGATGAGGAAAAGTAGGTCTCAGCTTTTTCTCCCAGATTACGTTGAGATTGTAAAGGGATACCATGAAGGAAAGAGGTGATTAGAAAAGTCCAGGCAAGAGGTGAGAGAAAGTGTTAATAGATGGAGAGCTTGAATGCTGTACTGGCACCCAAGGAATATCATCAGATTCCAAGGAAGACCTCCAGGATGTTGGGTACATCCTCTGTGGAGATTCTATGGAGAACCATAGATGACTTGTGAGTTGCATGGATTAAGGAAAGAACTATGTGGGAAAGATCATGGATCCATTGTGGTATTTAATATTTGGTTGCTCAGGTTTGTCATGATTGGTATTATATTTATATAATTTTGAAAATATTTTGAACTGTTATAATCCTTATTTCTTTTGTTCCTTCTCATTATTCATCTCCCATCAGCCTTAACTAACATTGTAGTTTGCAGGAAAATTATATAAGCATTGAGGAAGATGAGGGTAACAATCAATTTTAAATCCAATCCTACTGAACAACTTAATCACAGAATTATAGCAATTTTGGTACTGGAAGCATTGAGTCATGAGAAGAGCATCAAATCTGGTGTCAAGAGACATGGGTTCTAGTCCCAGGTTTAAAATTTGACTAGTTATACGTGAGGAGAAATAATTTGACTTCTCAAAGCCTCAATTTATTTATTAGTAGAGAAGATCTTAAGACAACTCTTGTACTATTCATCTAATAATATTATTGTAAAGAAAGTGGTTTGAAAAATGAAGAGTTACAAATGATCCTTTTATTGTGTAGAACAGGAGCTCCTTGAAAGCAGGGATTGTCTTATTTTTCTATTTGTATGTGATTTGCACATAGTAGGTGTTTCATAACTGCTTTATTCATTTGTTCAGTCAATCTTTTATTCATATAAGTGATTGAGAGGTTGTCTTTATCTAGAAACAGCCTATGTACTGAATAGAGATAGTCATGGACTTCTTCAGGAATACAGAAAAATAATAGCTAGTATTTTTATAGTATTTTAAGATTTACAAAGTACTGTATATGTATAGGCATATGTATATATGCATACAGCTATATCTATCATATACATGTGTATATGTAAATGTTTGTATGTGTGTGTGTGTTTGTATGTATATAACATTTTCTCCTCACAGTAACCCTGGAGGTAGGCACTATTATTATCCCCATTTTACAGATGTGGAAACTTAGGCAGATAGATGGTAAGTGACTTGCCCATAGTCACATAGTTGTTAAGTGTCTGAGGACAGATTTGAACTCAGGTTTTTCCTGAATTCAGGGCTTTATTCATTTCACCACCTCGCTGAAGACTTGACTTCAAATCCTGCCTCAAGTTCTTATTAGTTTTATTACCCTGGCTAAATCACAACCTCTCTGAACCTCAGTATCCTTATTAGTAAAACAGAGGTAATAATGGCACCTACCTCATAAGGTTGTTGTGAGGAGAAAATGGTATGTTGTATGTAACTAAGTTTCTAATCTACATAGAAGGAGACATAACTCCAGATTGGCAGAGAGAATGTTAAGGCTTTGTACCTGTGTAAGGATCATAGTTGTTTTTGTTTTGTTTTGAGTTTTGGGGGAAGAGATGCATGGTGGTTCTAGACAGGCAACTGGAGAGAGAGAAAAACTTTAAGCTGCAGACATACAAGGAAGCCAGCTTCTCAACATTTCCTTTGTTTTCAGTTTGCCTCCTAGACGTTAGAGAGACTTTCCCTGGGATGAGATTAAGGCTTTCTTCTTGTTTTGAGCTGAGATTTTATCTCACTTCCAGCAAAAGAGTTCATTACTCTTGTGTATTCTTTTATATCTTCTGATAAGAATAACTTTTCTGACTTCTTTCTGCTGTTTTCTTGAGTAAATGGGATTATACTAGCTGCTATTTGTGATTGTTTTGGGTAATTGTGCCTTTTGTGAAAAGGATTAGTTAGTGAATGTAAACTCCGAGCTACCAGAGCTCATACTCCCTTAAGAGAACCCAGGGAATGTTAGCTTGGACACTCTTAAATAGCACACCCCTAGACCAGAGAGAAATATTTGAGAGAGATAAATATAATTCAGTCTTATATTTTTCTCAGAGACTAGAGAAGACAGCATCTAGCCTCAGGGGACTCCTGGAGTCTGCCTATTCCTCCTGAACCCCCCTCCCCACCCCATTCCCCATTGTAGCTTTCTGGTTCTATGGTTACCTTGGACTTCTCTGTGGAAGAGGTGGTCCAGAATACAGATGTATTTATCTATGGCATTTGTGAGCTGCAGCTATACATTTATACAACCCATGAAGGCTTATAGAGATACCTTAATTGTACATAAAGTGCATTGCAAAAATTAAGTGCCATGTAAACACAGGCAATTACTATCTGACTTCCTATCTCATTCTGTATTCTGTGACTTGACAGGCTCTTTCTTCATGAACACTTCCAGCACCAGGAAATGAATGACCTCCAAAACCAGTCCATTTTCTTTTTGAAAAACTCTGAATTGTTAGAAAACTTTCTTATATAGGATTAAAAATTGTCTCCATGTAACTTGGACCCATTACTCCTTTGATGACTCATAAAATAAGTTTAATCCTTCTTCTGTGAAACTGCTATTTAAATATTTGAATGCAAATAAAAATAACACTCTCCCTACCCTCCCACCACCACTAAATGTAAGACAGGATGGAAAAAGCACTCTCTTGACACTTTGCTTGCTGGTATGTTTTTAACATGAGAAGAACTGGAAACAGTAGTGAGGTCAAAAGGCAAAATGTGAAAAGATACAGAGAAATTAACAAAACGGTCAAGAAATAATGAGCTGCTATTGAACATGGCAGCACTGGACGAAAGCAACTCTAAAAAGATACAATGTAGGTACAATGGAAGGGAGTCACTTGATAGGTTAGAATGTTGAAATAATCTCAGAAACGACTAAGTGTTCAAGTGTGTGGCTTGCATAAGCCCATAGCAAAAGAAAGTAGAAGGGCTATTTTAAGTAGCAGATAAAGGGGTATGTCCTGACTCTGCTACTTTGTAACTGTGAAATCTAGAACGCGTCATTTCACTTCTCTAGAGTTGCTTCATCTACAAAACAAAGATGATGAAACCACATGACTCCAAGGTCCCTTCCAACTCTACATTTATGAAGCTAAGATTCTTTCTTCACAAACCTGAGTAGGTTGCACCTGGAAACTTGGCTTTGTTATTAATCAGTTCATTCAGAATGAAGCATGTGTGCCTACAAAGTAATATGTTTTCTACAAGGTGTGACACTAAGTATAAAATAAGACCTTTTAAAAATTTATTTAGTTTGGACTCGAAGAAGTATTCAGTTTTGGAATGCCTCTGTGGAGGAAAAACTTCATTCATAAAGAGGAGGCAAGCCACAAGAAAATCGGTGTGATCATTTTACTTTATTAATCACATCTGGCATTTCTTGAGCACCTACTGTGTGCTGAGGGAGGATACAAAAGCAATTAGTGTAAGATATAGTTCCTGCCCTCCAGGACTTACAATCTGTTTGAGGAAATGATATAGGCACCAATAAAACAGTGAAGAAACAATTGAAGGAAGTCTGATATAAAAACAAATGTGATAGTCTGAGTATGACAGCAAATGATAATCAAGAGATTAAAGAAAGGAGGTATCAATTTGTATACAATTGGCCTTGTTGAACAGATAGGATTTGATCTGTACTTTAAGTGGAAGAGGCCTAGAATTCCAAATTGAGGGAACCATATGAGATAAGGCTTGAAGGTGGAAATAGGTATATTAATGGGATGGTAAAAAGATTGATAAGACTGGAGTGGAGAATTTAAGCTAGAGAATATTGGCATAAAAGATTGGATAGATAGGTTGAGGATTGATTATAGAACATCTAAAATACCAGGTTGAGAAGTTTGAACTTTCTCCACTACATCACTGGGGAGAATTGAAGATTTTGGTACAGATGAGGGACATAATGAAATTAGTGCTTGAGGAGGAATATTCTGGGGTAGCACGTGGGACGCACTTTTCAGGAATGATTGGAGCTAAGGACATGTTAGGATCCAGAATGTCTAGATTAGAGGAGTGGTAGTAGGTATATAAAGAAAGGGATGGATATAGGATACTTTCAGAGAAAATTAAGAGGATTGGATGGCTGATTCTATTTTGAGAATGAAATTAATAGTTACTTCTATAGTGCTTTAAAGGATATTTTCTTCCAAGAGATAGCAAGAACATTTCTCTCTAACATCAGAGGAGCTTTCTTTTATACCACTTCAGTGTCTGGGGAGAGTGACCTCAGACTTAATATAATTTCCATATAGCATTGGTCCTACTAAATTCAGGTCCAAATGTGGAATTGCTGCCAGAAAAGCCTTCATCTCATCTATACTGACGGTTCCCAAAGATCACTCCTAGGTCCTCTGGGCATCAGTGCTAGCTGGGCTGAGTGCAAAACTTGTCATAAGAGGAATGATAAAAATTGTCAACATGGTTCACTGCTGTAAGTGGGTCAAGGGGTGGGGGTGAGGACAAGGGGTAGCCATTGAAGAAGCCATTGATTTAGCAAGTAGAAGGTCACTAGTGATCATGGAGAAAGTTTCAGTAAGGTTTGGGGATTTGAGGACAGAATGGGTAGTGTGGAAGTAGAAGTTATAAACCTTTGGTACTCTTCCTAGAGTTTTTCATGGAAAGGGAGAAGAGTTCTAGGATGGAGACTTGAGGGACTGAGAGGTCAGGGAAAGCATGTTTTGTTTTGTTTCTTTTAAGGCTACAGGAGAATAGACCATGTTTGTAGGAAGAGGTGAAGGTGTTAGGAGAGTGGGAACATGTGACAATGAGATAGAAAAAAAAAAGCATAGTAATACCCCACTTTGCCCATTTCACTGTGTTGTTGCTGTGAGGATCTAAGTGATAATATTCCTGACAGCATTTTCAAAGCAGTAAATTGTTATACTGCCATATATTGGTTAAAATTGGTTTTTAAAACTTAAAGAGATATAGTGGCTTTAATAGACACTTTCATAATACAATTCTAGAATAGATTTTTAATGATGACTAATTATCTTAACCTGACTTTGAGAAGTTCCTCTCTAATTACCTGAAAGACCAAAAATGATCTAATTTCTATTATACATTTCCTTGGGGATTCGTGTCATGGAAATATTGACTGCTTTTTCGTAAGGATAGTAATTCCAACAGTAAATCATTACATGTATTTCTTCTCAGTCAAAACGGTAAAATAAAGAGCTGTTAAGAGATGACAAATAGCTATTCCTGTTTTTCATGGTGGGAGAAGATGAGCTAAATTATTTGACTCCACCTGAAGCCAAACTGCTAAGTAGCTGAAACTTCTCTAGGAAGCTGACAATCAGGTTTAACAAGGCTGCCGTATTTCCCCACGCCCTTCTCTGCAAGACAGAACATTTCTTTGGCTCACTGAAACTGCTCTCCCTCTCTGGTTAGGACTTTCCCCCCTGAAATTTGAAAAGCTACTCCCTCATGTCAGTACAGGCTAAACTCTTCCTTCTGGAATAATCCAAGATAGTCACAAATGCTGGGATAAATATTGGTTCCTGGCGGAGTTCTATTATTGGAGATGACTACCAGTTTAGATATTGTTTGCAGAAAATTTCCTTTCCATCTTCTATCTCCTTATACCCAGAGATTGAAATAAAAGTCAACAGCCAAAATGCGAAGAGAGAAAGTTTAGGAAATGGCACTAATCACACATACATATTATTTGCATATATATGCATGTATACATAGAATGTATGTATATAAACATATCTACCTATATTATGTGCACATGTGTATATATGTATAGATATGTATATATTTATATACACATACACACATAAATATACATACATATATGTTAACATATTGTCTCCCCCATTAGAATGTAAGCTCTTTGAGACAGGGACTGTGTTTTTGTCTCTTTTTTTGTATCTCCGGTGCTTATCATAGAGCCTGTAGCCTAGTAAACACTTAATAGAGGCTTGTTAATTGATTTCTCCAGTTTTTTGTTTGTTTTTTAGAGAAGATGTGGTTGGGGGATAGAGAAAGAGGTGATAAAAAGAGAGAGAGGGTCAGTGGAAAATCTTTTAAAATGCATAGAACAGAAGCACAGATAAGTAAGATAGAGTTTTGAAAGTAACATGTGGAATTTATCACATACCTTATATAAAATGGAAAGTCACAGCTCCATGCATCTTTTTTGTTCTTTTTGTTTTCTGCTTTGTATATGAAAATGCTTATTTTGGGGTTAAGAATAAATTTTTTTGCAAGGCAATCAGGGTTAAGTGACTTGCCCATGGTGACACAGCTAGTAAATATCAAGTGTCTGAAGCCCAATTTGAACTCAGGTCCTCCTAACTCTAGAACCATTAATCTATCTACTGCACCACCTAGTTGTCCCTTAAAAAAATTAATTTTTAAAAAAGAAGTGAAACCTTACACATGAAAAGTAGTTCATCTTTTTATACTGAAACAATCATTTAGACCCTACACCTGGTTTTACTGAGATCACTACCTTTATAACATATTACCTGTCCATTTACATTCTTTCTTCCTTGCATGGGGACATGTCTCTAGCAGTCATTGGGATGTTTCCTTATGAGACAATGGATCTCGAGTTCACAAAGGAGTTCTTGATTCCATTGGGAATTGGCCCCATTGTCTATGAGCCTCATAACTTAGACGGTCCAGGGAAAGCTGGAAGTTTTAGGAGAGCATGCTAAAAGGTGAAAACATCTGGAGAGAGGGTGTGGGTTGATGTCAGTTGACTACTCCTCTTCCCACACTGGGCACCTATGTGTTTCTGAATCTGGTTCAGTAATTGTTTTAAAGGCTCTAATCAGGATGATTGCTGGCTGCCTCACCATTGCCTTAGCCCCTCCCTTTCTCAGGAGCCTCTCTACGTAGTACTGTGCATACCAGTCTCTCACAGGACACCACCATTCCAATGAATCATTGCCCAATTGGGTGGAGATTTTTTGCTTTCTTGCTTGAGGCCCAGGATCTCATCAGTAGAGTTGTCATGTTTTGGTGTTTAAGTACAGAATTAAAAAAAAATAAAATTAATTTTTAAAAGGAAGTGAAACTAGCACAATGAAAGCAATTTACCTTTTTTACATTGAAATAGATCTTTTAGGCTCTTATGTTGTTTTTTCTTAAGAGGAAAACAGACACACATCTTTGGGCTCTTAGTTCAAAGTATTAATTTGTATTCTTATTTGACATCTATTTGCATGCAGAATGCATAAGCTCTTAATTCCAGGAATAAAAAAATAAAAATAAAAAATCAACCAACCACCACCAAAACCAATTAGTATGATCTATTATTTCCAAACCCAACATTAAAGATATTTTACATAGGGATTAGAGAAAAAAAACTGAAACTGCAAATAGCTATTCACCAGTTCTTACTATGCCTTGCTAGTATCTGGTCAGTATTTAGGTTTTGCAGTAACTGGAAAGAGCATTCATTGAACATGGAGTCAGAATATAGGGAGCAGCTGGCCTTTTACCAGTCAGCAGTGTGACCTTGAACAAGTCAGTCATGTAATTTTCTGAGGCTCACTATCTTCATCTGTAAAATGGAGAATAATAATATTTCTAGTAATACTAACTAGGTATTTTTCTGAGAATCAAATGAGATGATGGGTGCCAAGTGCCCTGTACTAGCGAAGTTCTATATACTTGTGAGCTGTTATTATACTGTAGGTATGTGTTTACCATTTTGTGCCCTGCTGTAGCTGATAAGATCACCGAAGGCATAGACTATGATTTCTCTGTACCCATCCGTCCCATCACTAACACCCTCTCTGTTGTGCTCTGTAGTGGCAAGTATACATGCAGTTTTCCCCCCAATAAATAATTGTTGATGTTGATAATAGTAATTTTGGTTGACGGACATCCTAATTTCCTACAAATGGTGAATCTTCTGGCTAATAGACCACTTTGAAGATAAGAAAAAAGTGAGGCTTATCCTGCTGAGAGAACATATGGCAGTGTCCTGGCCCTTCCATATGGCAAATCAATGAATTTATATAAATACTAAGCAAGTTTTGCCTTTCTTTCTGACTTCATGTCATGCAGTTCTGATATTCAGCTCTCTTAACGAACAGAATGTTTAGCTCTTCCGTAGAATTTCAGATTAAAATGAAATAAGCTACATGAATACAAGTAGAAAAACCACATGAGCTGAAGAGGACAATCTGTGACCAGCTTTGTCCAAGAGCATGGCTATAAAACAATGAGACTGAATCTAGAATGTGGTTTATAGATATTTGGTCTCATCACTTTATAGTCAGCTAATTTACACATTTCCACAAAGTTCAACATTCATTTATTAAGTGTTTACTATGGAGCAGGGATGGTGCCAGTAGCTGGGGATACAAAGGCAAAAAATAAAAGTATCTCCCTTCAAGAAACTTATATTTTATTCCAGGAATTCTAACAGGTATGCAACTAAGTAAATATAAAGTGACTTGAAGAGAAAAAATTCAAAACTTGGAGGGGACAGGCATTGGAAAAGTTTTCATAGAGGAAGCAGCACCTGTGCTGAGCCCCTAAAGATAAAGGTTTTAAGAGGTGGAGGTGAGAAAGGAAGATATTCCAGGCATGGGAGTAGAGCCTGTACAAAGGAACATACAAGGGAGGTAGTTGTTGTTCGTCCTTTATGCTCAAAGAGGACCATAATATCAGGAAGGTGATGCCATGACTTGTAAGTGAATTGGATTTAAGTGAGGGTAGGCTGCAAAGTCACAAGCTTCACTCTCTCCTCCAGACTCATCTGGGTCCAGTGGCAAGATACAGATCAGGATGACTGGAGATGGTCCTCTCCACAAAGAAGATAGAATATTGAATAATATGAATAGTAAGTAAATCAGTTTATCTGGGATGTAGGTTGCATGGGAGGCAAAGCAGTAATGTGAAATGGAAATAAAGGCAGGTTAAAGCCAGTTAGTGGAGGGCTTTAAAAGTCTGAGGAGTTTGTACTTCATCTTGGAGGTAATAGGAGGTCATTGAAGGGTTTTAAGTTGAAGAGTAATGGTCAGACCTATATCTTAGAAAGACTGACAATGGAAGAGAATGGAAGCAGGGAGACTAATTGGGAGGCTATTATAATAGTCTATGCCAGAAGGCCTAGCCTAGAGTAATAGTCAAATGTTTTATTTATGACTGAAGCAATTTATTATAGACATATGTATAGGTTTATTTCTAAGCATTTTGTAAATATTAATTGTATTCTTCACTCTGGGGATAAGTAAAAGAATTGATTTTGTTCACTATATATGTGTATATATATTGCATACATATATTTATCTCATTTTTATACACAAATACAAATATACATTATTCATGACTATTTTTGTTAGGACTATTATTGTTAAGATCTTTATGCATTAGAAACTTATTACCAATTTTTTTTGAGGAGGGAAGGTGGAGAGGCAAGGCGATGGGGGTTAAGTGATTTGCCCAAAGTCACAGAGCTAGTAAGTGTCGAGTCTGAGGCTGGATTTGAACTCAGGTCATCCTGACTCAGGGAGGGTGCTCTATTCACTTGGCCACCTAGCTGCCCCATTGGGAGTTTAACCTACTTCCCTTCTAGTATATGAGCTAGCATTCATATGGAGAAGAGTCCTGATGGGGAAAACCACTAGGGTCTCCATAAAGTCTTTGATGCTCCCTTGAGACAATAATCCAAGTCTATTCTTCTGGAACAGGCCAGACAATTTAAGTTGCAGAACTCCTCCAAAGACCCACATTCATGTTAATTGGCTACTATCTAGGATACTTTTGTGATTTTAATTGTTTCTTGCTTTCTTTTGCTTTCACCCCCTAGAGCCAGTCTGGAAGATCTCCCCCTGTTTCAACAATTATGATTCCATAGATAATTGTCCATCTGGGCCCCCAAAAGCTCATAACACCTGAAATCATACATAATTGTCCATATCCCTCTTGCTAGCCATCCTTCAATAAATTGAGAAAGATTTCATTTCCTCATGTCCCTCAACCAATTACTGTACTCAGAGACCCAGAAACATAGATGGAGGTAATTAATAGATAATAAAAAGGATGGATTACATCTAATATATGACACAGATGAAAATTCCTAGTCAAAAGTGAAATCTAGGAAGCCATTTTGGAGATACTGACAAAACATTGCACCACTCCATTCTAGATGCAGAGTTGGAGGACCAGAGCATCATTCTCCCCAACTCCCCAACAGATGTAAAAAACAACATCTAATGACTCTCTTGGACACCTAAGTTTTAATGTGGGTTTTTTTCTTTCTAGTGTTGACACTGAGGTACCACATAATCCCTTCTTTGGAGAGGTATTTGTTGCCAAATGGGTAGGAAAGAAATTGTCTCCTCATTTTAAGCTTCCATGAACTCACACAAAGAGACTCCATCCCCAACAGTTGCTGTAGGGAGTAACCCTGACTTACTTTTTGAGTGTAGAGAAGAGGTATGAGAGGTGTTGTTTGTGAAAGAATGTAGTAGCTTCCAAAAGGAGATCTGTTTCTATGAGAGCACGAAGATGCAAAGAAAGTGAGACAGAGATCTAGGATGAAGGGAAATTTGTCAAAAATAAAAGATATTCCACAGGAGTAATTCCTAGCTGTTCGGATGATAATATTTAAACAAGTTCTATGTCTACCATACTTACTTCTTCAGAAGGAAAAATAGCTACTACTAGTTTATCATCTTTTTAAAATACGAGCATTTAAAACTGGGATTCTGCCATGTCTCATTTAATTAGCCTCATCATATCTGACCAAATAAATTAAGTTCTTAGCAGAGAATGGTCTTGATCCATTGATCCTGCGGTTATTTATTGAATGTTTTTCCACTCTACTATACTGCTATAGACTTGGTCATGTCATGAAAGTGAGGAACAACCAGTGGGTATTCCCTATGCTTACCTGGTATCTTCCTGGTGTCAAGAAAAAGCACACTTCACACACTTATGGAAGGATATGGACAAGAGTCACACAGTAGGAGTAGTTAATCGGTATAGTTTGGTGGAACATTCACATTGATAAGATCATAGACCCTCTTAAGTATTTGAGAAAAACCAAATACAAATTCTGAACTATTGGACTCTGGACTAAGTTGTATAGTATGGCTTAAATCCATTGTTTGTTCTTTACCTAGGTATTTGGCAACATTTTAAAATGTTAAATGTCTCTGTGAAGAAATTTGAGTGTAATTCAAGCAATAAACTTTTCTGTCCAAAGATCAACTTGGCACCATGCCCAGATAGTCATAACTAGTAGGTTGGTCACTTGGCTTATAAGTTCCTCAAGGTCCCCCTAAACATGATAACTCATCTTGTTTCTGCAAAGAATTAGGTGATTTGGTTCTTGAGTTGCATTTATTGTTTTTGTGAGCTCATGCCACATTTATCATAGGGATCATAAATTTGGAGCTGAAAGGAGTTTGTTGACTTGTTGATTATTAAATGTGACATGTTGATTATTAAAAATAATTTGTGTAATTGGGTATCTTAAATTGTTAGACTTTGCTAATATAGCCAAAGCATATAGCAGAGGTTATAGATTTGAGCCTATATGGACCAGGTGGTTTCATTCTGTTTCATAGCCATAAACTTCATACCCAATCAGTCATCTTACAAACTTGGACTATTGGTTGAAAAGTAGATAGGGGAGATTACTACAATTAAACAGTGCAACACTAAAACTTTGCCCTGTCCATGGGGGTGACTAGTGTCATTTTCATGTGGGAAGGATAGAATATTCTAGTACTTGCTATATTGGCTTGTAGCAGAAGCGTTCAGGAGCACCCTGCTCAGGTTGATGAGTCACCCAAATCCACTTAATGAGATGATAAAGAATGGACCTTTGTTAGACTGAAATACCTCTAATGGAGTGGGCATGCACATTTGGCACCTTGACAAAGGACATGTCCTTTTGCTAGAAGGGCACAGTGAGAGCCTCGTTGATTTGCTGAGTCCCCCAAATCCACTTGAAGGGAAAAAGGAGTAGACTGTTGTTATATTGGAGAACCTCCCATGGACCTGTACTTGGCCCCTTAATTTGGGGTGTTTCTTATCTTGAGCTTCGACTCTCCCTAGTGACTGGTACTGTTTCCTGATGTTTCAACAAATAAGCAAAAGACAGTTCAAGAAAATCACCTAGCATATTATCTCTGTGATTCAGGGTTGACTGAGGAAGACAGACTTTGATTGGAGAAACCTGCCCCTCTCTGAGAGATCCAAGGAGAAACAGCTATGTCCACTCTTGTTCAGTTTCTATGGCTGAAGAAATAAATAGCTGTTCTAAATCAGATATTCTAATTATACACCGAGTTTCTTTTTTAGAGAGAACTTATTATCCACATTTAGGAGAAATCACAGACATGAGCTATATCTAAATGTTCTTTCAGAAATTTCTAAGGGGGTACCTAAGGGTATTGAGCCAAAAAAAAAAAAAAAGAGAGAGAGAGAGAGAGAGAGAGAGAGAAATTTGTCCCCACCCCTTTCAAGAATCAGTTTCCCAAGGATCAAATCTAGGTCTACAAGTCTAGTCTCTTTTGAAGAGTCTGATCCACAGGATACATTATGGAGACTCATCTAGGGTAATGACCTTGAAAACAAATGTAAAAATTACTCCAAAACAAATAATCTAAAGATGGGTGAAACCATTTCTCCTTGACTCTCTTAGAAGTCATAGAGGGAGAACTTCTCTGACAAGAGTTTTTCTCCTTATTCTGTCAGTCAATCAACACAAAACATCTCTAGTCACTAGGAACAGTAATGGGCCAAGTCCAGCTCTGTAAGATGTGCCCATAGTCTATCAAATAGATTTAAGGGACTCATCAGATTGATTAGAGACTCTCCAGATCACCCTGTTACAGATTCTAGTATAAGATGCATCCTTTTCCCAAATATGTTCTTTTAATAAAACCTGAACCCAGCCTTTGTAAGAGAGTGAGAATGAAAAGGAAAAAGAAAAGACAGCAGAGATGATAAAAAATAATTGACATCTGTATTTGAATGGTAGGAATATATTTTAAAGTTACCTTTACAGTAAACATACTTTATTATTTCAATTCTGTACCATAACTTGATCAGTAAGGATACTCTACCCAAAATATCCTTCTTGCTACTGAGTCTTAGGTGACATTCAAATTCTGTCTTCCAGACCTTTTGCCCAGGGAATGCCCTCTCCTTACCTCTTCCTCTTGGAAACCCTTCCTCCTTACTTTAAGAAGTTCCCAGTTATTAGTGTCACCCTCCCCCCATCATAATGTATTTATTTTGTTTGAGGTTTACTTTATCATTAGATTGTATTGGTGCCTTTTGCTTTCATATCATATTCTTCTCTGAATAACCCTTCTCTCCCAACTCAGTGAGCTTTCCCTCTTAACAAAGGTGATTGATTAAATAAACAAACAAAAAAAATAGTTCAGCTAAGTCAACCAAAACAGAGACCACATCTACCACTATAGGTTTTTAATTTTATTATCTATTCTATACTTATCTGTAGACATGCTATATCTTTCTCCAGCAGAATGTAAGCTCTTTGAGGGTAGGGATTATCCTTTTGTATTTGTGTCCACAGTACTGAGGCATTATTTAATGCCTGTTGATGGTTAATGATGAATATTATTTTCTGGACCTGTGATTTCATTAGTGCAGGGAACTCACCGATGCAAATGGTCACTGTGTCAATAATTTATAGTCTTAGAGAATACAAGGGAACTGACCACAGTCACATTGAAGCTGATAGTAGCTGTTAGATGCAGGATTTGAATTTAGATCTTCCTGAAACCAACACCAGCCTTCAATCTATTATTCCATGCAGTCAGTCAATGATGGAGCATATTCTTTGATATTATAGGCTTATGAAAAGAAGAGCTTAAGTGCCACCTCTGCTCTAGCTCCTTCAAATCTCTAATTGCATTTCATACCTCTCCTATGCAATTATTACATTCCAATTTGTAATATAGTTATACGTGTCCCTCCCTGTCTTATCAACCCTACTATCATTTAAATTCCCTGAAGGCATCTTTGTATCTTCTACAGTGTCTTTTGCTTATAGTAAGTACTAAATGTTCCTTGAATTTTATTTTACACCTTCTATATATGAACTAAAAAACTCAATAATTGTATTTAACCCCAAACTTCAGGATTTCTATGCCAATTCACCTCAACTATTTAACTTCTAAACAGTTACTTAAAAAACAAAATACCACATTCTTGTTCCTAAAGGAAATTTGAGCTAATCAAATTTTATAAAAACTGCCAGCTCAGCTATACCTTTCTTCCTTCCTTCCTTCCTTCTTTTTTCTTTCTCTCTCTCTCTCTCTCTCTTTCTTTCTCTTTTTTAAAAAGAAAAATGGCACTTCCTTCTGATTATGTTTCATCAGTGGTTTTCCATTTTTTAAAAAAAGTTAATATTTATTATCAAGCTTGTTGACTTGTGTAAAATCCTTTAATTTAGGATTCCTTAACCTATTTTTGTGTTATAGACCCCTTTGGCAGTCTGATAAAGCCTATTTGGGTTTCTAAGAATAATGTTTTTAAATCAATAAAATAAAATTCATAGGATTATAAAGGAAACCAATTACATTGGAACATAATTACCAAAATATTTTTAAAAAGCTCATGGATCCCAGGTTAAGAACCCCTGCTTTATAATTAGTTGTAACAGTGATAAAATAGACAGTTCCTATTTGTTGACATATAAAGACTGGCTTTTGTAATCTCTAGGGCACTTGAATTTATTTATAACCATGATAGAATTAGAAGGTGATGGGGATATGAAATGTACTACTACATGCCTATTAAGTACAGCATCATTCAATTGAATCTAACTCAATAAACATTTATTAAGGTACTTACTAGAAGCAAAGGCACTGACACTCTATTTTTATTTGGAAAAAAAGATGAATGAACTTTTTCATCTCAACAGATCTTTTTCTTAAATCCTAATCCCTTAGACCTAACCCTGTAATCTTGAAGTTGTGAAAATGCTCACCACCCAGGCAGGGTGGCTGTTCATTTACGGCCAAAAAGCTTCTGAGAATATCCTTTACCAAGAAAATACAAAGCTTCCACAGAATTTTGGATAGAGAATTCCTACCGTTCAAGGTGTTGTTTCTATAATAAATCCAGAATGTGTCTGATTCTTTTTTTCCTGACTAGCAAGGTCATTTCTTCAGTCAGTCAAGGAGAGAGAGGCTGTACCAGTGATTTGCTTTTATCAACTCAAGGGGAGGTAACCATAAGTGGGTAGAAAAAATAGCTGACTTTAGTAGAGTGGTTTGTCAAGAAATGCTTAGGTTCAAACTGTGGATCACTGACTTTTAAAGCCATGTGATGAGAGACAACTTGGCCCAGTGTATTGGATCAGGATGACCCGAATTTTTAAGTCTCACAGTGTAAGCTGCAAATCACTTAGTAATCGGTTTGCATTGGTAGAGCGAGTTTCCTAACCTGATTGACTTTTCTTACCCTGATGAAATCACATGTCCAGACCAAATAACAATAACACCTTAATACCTTCTGCTGAGTAACTGACCACATTCATTGGATCAATGAATCTGAAAACTTTGGATCTGGAAAAGAACTTTTTCAATTATGCATTCTAAATCTCTTAGTTTATAGGTTTACAGGCTCACTAGATAAAACACCAGATCTGCAGTCAGAAAGATGAGTTCAAATCTCGCCTCAGATACTAGCTGTGTGACCCTAGGCAAGTCACTTAGTCTCTGTTTGCCTTAATCTACTAGAGAAGGAAATGGCAAAGCACTCTAGTATCATTCCCAGAAAACCCCATAGACAGTATTGTCCTCAAATACTTTCTGTGTGACCCCAAACAAATCATTTAATTTTTATTGGCCTCAATTTTTTAATCCATAAAATGGGGGGATAACAATAGCAGTGCCTACTTCCCAAGGGTTGCTGTAAGGATAAAATGAGAAAATGTTCTTCCAAACTTTTTTTTCACTTTGTAAACCTTAAGGCAATATATAAATGCTGCCTATTGCATTATCATTACTATAGATGAGGAAACTGAGGTTCAGAAAAGTTAGTCATTGACTCATCACATAGTTACTATTGAGGCAGTTAAAATGGCAGTGGATAGAATACTGTGCCTGGAGTCAGAAAGACTCAGGTTTATATTCTGCTGCAGACACTTATTAGATATGTGACTTTGGACAAGATACTTAATCCTGTTGGCCTCAGTTTCCCCCATTGTAAAATGGTACCCACCTCCCTGGGTTGTTGTGAAGATCAAATTAGATAATATTTGTAAGGCACTTAGCACAGTGCCAAATACATAATAGATACCTAGCAAATGTTTGTTTCCTTCCTTCTTACTTAGGACTAGGACTCACATCTTACAATTCTGTTCTTTCCTATTCCATCCTGACTCAGAGTTAAGTTATATATGGCACACTGAGTGAAAAATGCAAAGACCCATGGAGCGTCTTACTTCTTTGTGGATGTGTATTTTTAAAGGATGCATTTTCAGTTGATAATGTCCAATTAAATGATTTTATTTTTAATCATTTAATCCAAGGAATAAGAAAGCTAACAGAATACTGCTAAGTAGAAATGCTCATGATTAAGAATAAGGAATGAGTTTTCTGATGTATATAGTCACATTGAGAGTAATGTTTTTTTGAACTATGTCCATTTTATAGACCACAAATGTTTCTTAATTTGTACCTTTTTTCCTCACCATTATAATGATTCTGGGAGGCATACTGGTAACTTAGTGAAGAAAGCTTCTATATTGTAATTAATGAATATAAAAACAAAGCTCCAAAGGTTACTTCTGAATAGACCTGGGATATTTTGGTGGAACTAAGACAGAGAAGGGAAAAGAGACAATCCATGACTGCCTGATACTGTTAGGTAGCAAAACAATACAATATAATACAATGTACATTTATTGAGCACCTACTATGCGCCAAACACTATGCTAAGCAATGGGGTTACAAATAAGAAAAAGACAATCCTGGTCCACAAGGACCTTACAATCTAAGGGGAAGATGACACACAAAAGGAAGCTGAAAAGTAGAGGTGAGGGTGGTAGTAGAAGGTACCTGGGACAAAAGGGACATGATAATAGTGGAGTTGAATCCAAGGATTGTAGCCGGTGCGAAATGAAGATTGGCTGGACTTCTGAGTCCTCTTTAAATTTGGGCTTTGGGAAGAGTTTTTTTGCTCCTACTCTCAGAAGAACAGATCCCTCTGATGAGGGTGGAAATGATGATGCATGAATATTAAAACTGATGCAAACCTCTTTATATAAATGAAACTCCTTTATAAAATCCCTTTATAATGCAGATGTTGAGACATAGGTAAAGGTATGGATGAAAGATACTTTGCCATGGCTTTCACCAACTTTTTAGCCTTCACTCACTTGCCTTATGCTAACCTTGGTCTGCTATAAAACATTTTTTTTTAAAATTTACTAGACCTAATGCCACAGTAGATTTGTGTATATATTTTTGTTTACTTACTGCTCTCTTTTGTTAACTTCTACTTACATAGACAAGGGACAGAAGAGATAATATAGGAGCATTTAAGAAGTATGGCAAGACACACCTCAGTAACCTGCCTCAGTATAAATGAAGGTTAGGTGAAATGATAGTTATCTGGAATTGGATTAAAAGGTTTGGACTTCATCTTTTGGTGTTGTTGATCTCTTTCTTATCTCTTCTCATTTCTTACACCACTCTTGGCAGACATATAAAAAGCCTAGCAGGATCTTAGGTTCCTCAGTAGTGCTTCTGCAGTCACATACTAAGGAGGCTGACCAGTTTCAAGGGAGGTAGGTGGAAGTGTGATGAGATTGGGGAAAGGATGGATCATACAGAAGAACTTACAGTCAGTGAGATGTAGTGGGACAAGTGCCTGATCTGAGTTCAGGAGACCTGGGTTCCTATCCCAGTTCTGACACTTAATGGCTGTATAACTTTAAGCAAGTTATTTCCCCTCTTTTCCAATTTCCTTTTATGTGTTGTCTTTCCCTACTAGAATATAAGCCCCCTGAGGGTAAAGATCTTTTTTTCTACTTGTATTTGTATTCTCAGAGTTTAGTACACAGTGCCTAACATACAAAGTGTTTAATAAATTTTAATTGACTGGTTTTTCTAAGCCTTGGTTTCCTCACCTGTAAAATAGGGATGGTACTATTTAAATAACTTTCCCCTCTTTAAAGTAGAAAAGAAGTGTGTTATTATTTTTTAATCAACAAATATTTATAGAATGTCTTCTCTTTGAAGGACAATTCATTAGCCTTTCTTCTTTTCTTCTACCAATATGCAAATATACTTTGAAAAAGCATAGATTGAAAAGACATTTTGGTGCTGGTGGTATAAGGGTTGTGAGTGGCTCTTTGTGGTTGTAAATAAATATTTTTTGATATTCCAGGATTTTTTAGAGATAAGAGCAAGTCACTTGTAAATAGAGTTATTATCTTTTTGCCAGTGATTATCCTTTTTTTTTTTTGTTGCAGTGTTGCCATTGCAAGTAGGCTAGCTAATGCTCCTTCCTTTTCCTATTAGAATGTTGAATTTAATAAATACAAATTCAGCTGCTTCATATTGTTGTCAATACTGGTTCACCTGCAGAGATATCCTGCACCTGTCAGTTGTTCAGTATTTTTCCTTTATTGCTTCAACACAATTCTTCTCTTTTCTGAAAACTTCCTTCTAAATCTTGTCCTGAGAATCAGGAAGCAGTGGATGGAAGATGCACAGGCAAATTTTGGTTTGAATCATGTAAAGAAAAGCTTTCTAACAACTAGTTAGAAGGTACCTCAGGAGGCAATGGCTCCAAATGAAGGTCTAGCAGATCACTTTTTTGTTGTTGTCATTCAGTATTTCAGTTGTGTCCAACCCTTCATGACCCCATTTGGGGTTTTCTCAGCAGAGATTGTGGAGTGGTTTGCCATTTCCTTCTCCAGCTCATGTGACAGATGAAGAAACTGAGGCAAACATGGTTAAGTGACTTGCCCAACATCACATAGCTAGTAAGTGTCTGAGGTCAGATTAGAATTTAAGAATGAAGAATCTTCCTGACTCCAGTCACAGCACTCTATCTACTTCAACCCCTAACTGCCCAGATCACTAGAGATCTACAAATGAAGAAAGGCTAATCACTTATTAGGGATGCAATAGGAGGGATTGTTGTTCAGGTATGGGTTGGATTAGTCAACTCCTAAGGTTCATTCCAATTCTAACAGCTTGTGATCCTGCATTTACCATTACCTACCCAAGACTTTCCTTCTAGGATGTATTCAGTAAGGGTTGTCCTGAGTGTGCAAAGTCTATCACTGATACAGACATTCAAATGGCATTTTAATAGATACATCACTGCATATATATCTTCTGGAACTTATTGGAGGAAAGGGACTCACATTGTTGGGGGTTTTTTTTTCCCTTTCAAAGAAGTCCACAAAGGGACATTATTACCAGAAGAAATAACAAATACCCATCATATCTATTTTCTTCTTGAAATCTAGATATTAACTAATATTACTTGGGAGAGAGAGAACATTACTATAGGAATTATTAAATCTAGGGCTTATTACTACATGCTTAGGATGTTTTTACAACATATTAAATACAATGAAACTACAAAACCAGAAGTTGCTTGTAGCTTGGACGGTTAGAATATTCTCTACGGAAGGAAAGAAGGCAGTCCAGAATAAAGTAAGGATTACTAGTCTGGGCTTGACTATCACCAACTAGCAGAGTGGCCCTGGGCAAATCATTCAGTTTCTTTGTGTTTCAATTTCTTACTCTATAAGTATAAGATGAAACTAACATTGTTAAGATCACAGATTACAGAACTTTAAAAATGGAAGGAACTTTACACCAACTAGTGCAACACTTTCAAAGAAGCAGAGGAAGAAACAGATGCTTTCTTACTCTAAAATTTTGAGAATCTAACACTATTGCTAATCGAAGGAATATTTCTGCAGATCACTATGATCACACACCATTAAGAAAAAAAGGCCTGAGAAATAGGTAGTTTTGAATGGAAAGGTATTGGTTGCAATAAAGATGCCATACATAACCTTTTTCAAAACTTGAAGATGGTTTTAAAATAATTCCTCTCTAAAATCGATGCCTTTTTCCATTCCCCAAATTAAGTGCACTAGGTCTCTCTTGAAATCAAAGTTGCGAGTATTTTGTATTTGCATGTCTATCTTATATCCATCCAATAGCATATAAGTTCGGACAACTTCGGTTTTTATCTTTCTGTCCCCAGCTTCCAGTCCGGTGGCTAGCACATAAGTGCTTAGGAAATGTAGAATTAAATTCAACATTGTTTATGCTCAATAGATAACTTTCTTGAAGGATAAAAATCGTATTGCACCGTGTTCTTTGTGCACTTTATTGATAAAAAAAAGTGTCTTCTCAAAGGAAGCTAATTATTGTCAAAACTTGATTGACTTCTCCAGTGATTAGAGTCCATCTTTCTAAAATAATCAAGGAAAAATAGACACATTAAGGCAGCTACCAGGATAATTCGAAAAGACGATCTTCTTCTTTCCTCCCTCCATTTTAGAAATACTTCTTGAATGGGCGCCTCCCGTTTTGGAAAGCCTTAGATAAATCTCTAAAGCTGGGATATTCCATGTCTTGTGCTGGCGGGAGAAGAGAAGCTCCAGAAGGAGCTGTGTCTTCCCCGCCCCTTCCTCTCTCCTACCTTCCCCACCCCTCCAGCAAAGAGCTTTCTTGCTTTAGGATTTTCTGCTTCAGCCCTACCTCCAAGAATCAGCAGCTGAAAGGGCGGAGCTACTTGGGCAGGGCTCAGGTGCTGAGAGGAACGGAAAGAACGAAGCCAGGTCAGCCTTGCAGGCTGGGCGGGTCTGGGAGAAACGGTGGGAAGGGACCTGTACTGTCTGAGCGTCCGTGAGACCGCCAGGAGCAAGGGGAGGAGCTGGAAGAAGACCCGGCCAGAGTTCTGGGCTGGTAGGTGGGGGAGGCGCGGCTCGCTGGTCCTCCACGCCTGGGTGTGTTCATTTAAAAAAAAAAAAAAGACCGACGTAGAAGAAAAGGAAATCAGGCAGGTGTGGCTTCGCCTTTCCTGTGCCAGCAGGGAGGAGACTAGCCCTCCACCACCGACCAACACCAACACCCAGCGCGCACCCAGCTTCTCTGCTGCGGCACCCACCCGAGAGCAACAACTTTTCCTCCTCTCTGGAAGCCAGCCGTCGTCACCACCACCGCTGGGCACTGCACCTTTCCCAAGCTCTACTCCTACCCCAGCCCGGCCCCCCGGTGGGGTTTTCTTTTTGTTCTCCTTTTACTTTCCCTTCCCCACTTCGACCCCCGCGGTGTACCCAACACTGCCCCCCGAGCGGCGGAGAGGAGAAAAAGCCAGAATCAGCAGAGCTGCTGTCCGCTCCTGCTGGGGTCTTGGGGAACTTTTGGTCTTTTTATTTTTTTTTTAACTTTTTAAGCTCCTTTGGTTTCTTTCTCGTCCGCACAATTTTCGCTTATGTCTCGGTCCTAAGTCACTCTACTGATTTTTGACCAAGATGAGTTGCAACGGAGGATCCCATCCGCGGATCAACACCCTGGGTCGAATGACCCGGGCTGAGTCCGGCCCTGACCTACGCTGTGAGATGACCTACGGAGGAGGTGGCTTCGGTGGTGGAGGCGGTGGCGGTGGCGGTGGCGGCGTCTGCGGCGGGGGCGGGGGATCCAATAACAAGATGTTTTACATGCGGAGGTGTACCGTGAACGAGCAGAACTCCGACGGCTATTGGTGGGTACCAGCTCTGGGCTTTTCCGGAGCTCGCTTGGTACTGGGAAGGAGGGTTTCTATGGGGTTAAACACCTGTTCGAAGAGGGGACAGCGCATTTAACCTTTCCCCAGCCAGAGAACAGGTTAGTAGGGGGCAACTGCCATTATACTTCCAAAGAGCTTTGATTTCATGGGTACTCTCTCCAGAGACAGAGATTTCGATCTTTTCTATATCTTAAGAGACGGATTTAAATTAAGTCCTAATTTTTTTTAAAAAAACAGATTCCCCCTCCATACTTAAAAAAAAAAAAAAAAGAAATTAAAGGAATGCCGAAAGAAGTAAAGCAGGGGTAACTTTTTTGTAGGAATCCAAGGAGTTTTCTGTAAACTGCTAGGGTGACTGATGGGAATAGTGTGGGAGGCGAATGTAGCATTTCACCTACAAAATTAGGAGATTGGTTTAGTTGGGACTCCCCCGCCTTTGCTCACAGTGGGTGTTTAAAATTAAGAGACCAGCTCCCTGCTCATCTACCCCACCTACCCGAGAGAGGGGCACGATCTGGGAATCTGTCTTATTGTGGTTTAGAGGAGGAAGTTGGGGGAGGCGGGGGAGAGGCTGTCATTCACCCAATCCGCCCCCTTGCTGAATTACTTAATGTCTATTGTAGAGGGAGAGAGGGAGGAACTTGGTGGGAAAGACATAATTTTGCCTCTGGGTTGTGTTTGGAAACAAACTCGTCTTTCACTTTTGTCTGTTTCAGTAGTACCTAGCACGGAACCTGGCACTTAGTAGGCGCTTATTAAATGGTTGTTGCTTGGTTTCTTTGTTAGGGGAGGTGGGTACTGGTGTTAAAATTACATCGTCCTCCCGCAAAATAAGCAGATATTTTAAAAATTACACAAGGAAAAGAGATTTCCTGATCCCCCACTCCCCACCCCTTCAGCTCTGGTGTTTGGACTTGGGGAACGGTAACTGGTCGCTAAGCTGCCATATGCCTGGTCCCAGTATAGTTCAAACTTCATTTTATTATTCACACGGAAAGCCCACCGAAGCCCCCCAGAGCTCATTAGGCAGGGGTCTCCCCTCCTACTTTCCTGCAGAACCAGTGTAGGAGACGTAGATACTGCCGAGTCTTCTTGTCTATCTGCTAGGAATCCCTCGGTGTCATTCCCATCCTCTCCCTTATTCTTAGCCCCGGGGCTTGGCCAGACATCGTTTCCCCCTCAACCCCCAGAATGGATCAGGCGCTACTCTCATCCCTTCCCCTGCCAGAAGAAGAAATTTAACCCCTTCACAGGTTCGGAGGGATTTTCCAGTGTTCAAATTAAGAGGGACTCGAAATTGTAAGGGACTTTCAGGAAAATTGAGGAACCCCTGAAGTCATCTGGACCTCTCCCTGCTTGGCCAAAGCCCCCAAATACTGCAGAGCTTCGCTCTCGGAGCCTAGCTGCCCGGTGACAATCGAAGCCCCAGACATCCCGGAAGGCGGTGACTGTATTCTGTTCTGTAATTCTAATGAACCATAAGGAAAGGGGGACGTGCTTTAAATTGGTGAACAGGGTGCTTTCTATTTGGTGCCACAGATCCTGAATTATCAAAGGAAGGTTTCCAGGGCAGTAAAGGCTCCCCAGCCAGTGTGGAGAGAGTTATCGAGAGATGGTTGTAAAAGACGGTGGATGGGCGCTGGCCCTTTCTACCCACCCGCAGCGTTGTCGTTAATTCCTGGAATGGTGTCCGGTGACTCTGAGAGGGCTACTTCCAGAGCTGCAAAGAGACGAACAAGTCAGATTTTTGTTGGGAAAGAGCTCAGCAATTGTGATTTTCGTGATCGGATTTCTCATGTGTTTCTTGGAATGCGGAGCTTAGAGTATATTCAGTATTCTGTTAGTTTCTCCAATTATACCAGCTCGAACTATCCCTTTCCCCTTCCATACCTTAGGAAAAGAAGGATCTGGGGTGCTTTGCTCCTTGTAGTTAGCATTGTGGCCTTAGGCTGGGGTGGAGCTGAACCAACCTGAAAACACTCTTAAGATTTCTGGTTTGAAAGTAGCTTTAATATTGCCTGGGATTATTAAAAGTCTTAAACTACTTTCCAGTTGGGTCTAATTTCTTTTCAAAGTAACTTGTTTGTTCTAGATATTTTTGTGGTTGGCCAAAGATGCCAATCATCTTAAAACTATTCTTCTCTGAACAGAATGAACAGGGGATTTTTCAAAGAAAAAGAAGTCAAGCAAAAGAGAAGTGAAGCTGGGATTTTCCTGTAGATATTTTTATGTTGATTATGGAATTTTTAAAAGAAATTTGCCAACTTTAAAAGTCTTGCTCTTACCCCCTCTTCCTCTTTTTTCCTTCATGTTACAAGATACACATTCTTTTTCTCTATGCATGAATTTGCACTCAGTCAAAATGTATAGGAAGGTTTTTGAAAGTCTTTCAATATAGCAGGGCTATTTAGTATTTAGTAAAGTTTTATTTCTTGAAAGAGTGAATGTTTTAATTCGCTCCTCTAGATCTAAAGCCCAGAAAATGCTCCTTTAAAATGAAAAAATAGTCATGTTGATACAATCAATATTTTATCTTAGCTGATTAAAAATATTATAGAAAAGTGTTATTTGTGTTGTAAAATTTTTATAGTGATTGATAGTCATTAGTTACTGAGAAGTTGTGGGAGATAATTCCTATTTTTTAGATGCCTAACAATTTCTTTTGTCCTGTTTTTCCAATCTTAGTCCTGTTTGTGAATTCCTTTAATAATAACAAGATTTACATATACTGCTGGTCGAGAAAATAGACTTAGATAAACAAATAACCTAATTTTCATGCAACATTGTTATTTTACCCATTGGCATTGATTTTTCTTTAAAAAAAATGATACCTGTAATGCAGCTTGGTTTGATGTCACTTGACTCAATGTGCACACAATCACTGGCTTTATTTGACATGCATTAGCATGCTCTCATTCTTTTAGATCATGTAATATAATTTTCTTAGACCTGTTCTAACCTGTATGTGTGAGAGTGCAGTGGTGACAGGATTATCTAGGAGTGGGCAAGTGGAGGATGGAAAAAAACCCCACAAAAGCAGTAATAATGATGACTTTTACTTCTTATGCATAAAATTATATATATGTTAAAAACCATAAAAGTGAATATAGGTATTCACTTTTTTCTAGCAGTGGCAATGGATTGGTGCCAGTTCAGCCATGCATCTGTAAATGATGGCTTGCAAATTCAGGAAAGCTCACTAAGAGAGAGGCTGTGTGTAGTCTTAAGTCTGTGGGAAAATGTAAAGCTCACTCATGTAATGGGAGTGAACCATCTGACCTTAGTGGTACTAGCACTATATTTCCCAGGTAGTATCAATATCAGGCTTAGAAAATCCTTTTGAAAAAAAATTTCCCCCCCAAAACGGTAAGTAGTAACATATTGGAATTACAAGACCTTAATCGAGTTCTGAGTCTTAGCTTTCATAAAGGTAATTTTTCACATACAAACTGTACTCTCTCCTTGGAAGATTGTTGTGAGTTAAATGCTTTGCCAGCCATAAAACAGTGAATAAACATAAGCTGTTGTTTTTTCTTAGGGTTTTTTCTGACTATTCTTTGACATAAAATGTTTCTCTAAAGAAAACTATACATGTATAGTTTTACATGTGTAAACCACTTTAGAAACCAAGAGCTGAATCTGTTAAACAGGGTGCTATTTTAAAACTACAAGCTGTATGGGTGAACTAAATTAGTGACTATCAAAATAATGGGTAGCTTGACAGAATTTAACCTTTTCTCCAATTTGGTTGGTTTAGAAACAACAGAAATACACTTTTTCTTCCATAGTTGGTATAAAATAATTGTATTTTACATTCATTTAGTTTTCTAATGTCTATCAGTTTTTAAAAGAGTATTTTTTTTTGGAGGGGGGAATGAATGGTAAAGTAATTGGGGTTAAATGACTTGCCCAAGGTCACACAGCTAGTAAGTGTCAAGTGTTTGAGACCCTATTTAGAGTCAAGTCCTCCTGAATCCATTCAATATGCCACCCAGCTTGCCCCCTCCCCATTTTTAATGGCAGCATAATTCAGTAACAAATCTTTTCCCATCTTTAGGTTGAGTGGAGGCTATATGAGTTGCATATAACCCTTTCTCTGCACTGCCGTTCAACAGTGCATTGCTATAGTGCTCAGTAAATGTTCATTTAACAAAAATTGGACTATACCTAGAAAATTCAACTTTGAATTCCATTTACATCGCATTGAATATTTTCTTCCATTAAAATAGAATTAACATTGTTTTCATTAATAGAAGTCACAACTATGTACAATGCAATTTTATTATAACAAAAACAAATTAGTAAAGTGAATACCATCCAGGCTAGACTGAAAGCTCAGTCACTCACTTACATCCCTCATTGATGTCTAGATGAATTTGCTCAAAGATGTAAAGCAGAACAATTGAGACATGTGCAGTGTTAATAATTGTTTTGCCCTGTGTAGCTCTTTAATATTTCTTTTAATTCTCATGGTTTCAAAATCCTGAGGTATGCTATTAGCTTGGTATATGCAAGTCATTTCAGCTTATTTAAGAGAACTATAAGCATAGAATCTTGGAATCAGAAGGGATGATAGAGATCATCCAGGTCCAACCTTCTAATTTAAAATAAATAAATAAGAAACTGGAGTCCAGAGTGGTTAAGTGATTTACTAAAGTTTAGTCACATAGCCAGTCAGAGCTAGCTGAATCATAGGATAATAGATCCAGAGCTAGAAGTTACCTTGAAGGTCATCTAGTCCAACTCTCCTCTCATTTTTATAAATGAGGAAACTCAGGTCTTAGAGAGAGTTTAAGTAATTTATTTGTCTAAGTTTACTCAGGTAGTGGCCGAATTAGGATTCCAACTCCGGTTCCTTAACAACAAGTTAGTCACTCTTGTATCACTCTAATTTAGCTTTAGATCTTCAGATAGGCAGTCTCTTAATTGCATAATTAGATGGTTTAAGTAAATAAGTGAAATAGTAAAATCATAAACAGGAGAAACTGAAGAATTCTAGTGCTCTAACTCCTGAAATACAAATACACAAAGACTGCGATTCATCTGTGTGTTCTCCCTCCACTGATGCAGAGAGAAACCCCTCTGTGTTTTCCTAGACAGTTTAATGAGTTGCTGTGGTCAAAACTATGTACCAACCCTTTCATGATGAGTATGTACCAATTAGGTGATTACTGAGCTGAAACTCAAAATATACTTTCAAAAGTCAGACCAGTTGTTGGATTGTTGTTGTTATTTTGAAAATAATGTGTTACCTAACAACAATTTTGGCTCCTGTTTTACCTGTTGTCTTCCTCTGGCTACCTCCTTTATTAAATATTTGAGTTTTTAAAAATGCATTCTATTCATTCAGTTATCTTCTTCAGCAGCCTCCACTTCTCTAGTCTATTTGACAGAAGTGCAATTTGTGTTTAATGTGGTGTTACACAAGCATTCTAAATTATGGGCTAATTCCATGTAATGAGTTCCACCTTTGGCTTTCCTCTCAGTATGGACATATTCTGATTGTTACTCAGATTATTTAAATATCCTGAGAAGAAAAGAAGAAGAAAAAGATTGCTGATGCCTCAGTGCCAAAATGCTGAGTTTTCAGGGTGGGGTTAAGGAGGGACGGGTGTGACTTTGGGATTCCACCTCCCAAAAGTGGTAAGCCAACCAGTCTTTCCAGACTAGGAGGTTCTAGAAGCACTGTCTTCAAGAGACTGAGGTTTGGTTCTAAGCTAGTCACTGCTGCATAGAAACACACCAGCTATCCTTTCCATTTCTCCTTTTCTTCCACTAGCATTTGGGGAGAGGGACCCCCGTGGTCTTAGGGCTCAAAAGCAGCAGTATTGCAGCTAAACTCAGTAAATGACAAGAGTTAGCTCTCAGTAGATGTTTTCTTAAGCATTTTGTAAAATACTTTTATTTAAAACTATTAAAAACTAGAGGTCGTCTTGTGAACAACAATCATCTCACCAAAACAAACATTTCCAGTGCTCAGACTTATTTTATTTGACCACTTCTTTCTTGAGATAGTAAGATATCCATAGTTAATGAACTAAACACCATCTTGTATCTTGTCATAACTTTAGGTCTTCAGGACTGAGAGGTGACTTGGAGTGCTTTATATTTGGACTCCAGTTTTCCTTTTCAGGCTTCTCGATATAGTCTGAGTTCTAGCCAAACGGATCCTTCTGTTCCTCCCAAGTGTGGAACGTATTCCTTTCTTCTAACTCATCGAAACCTTTCTTCCTTCAAAATTTAACTCAAATGTCACCTCCTGAAGCCTGTCTCGAATCCTCAAGTTGCTGGTGCCCCTCCAGAAAATCATTTTGTCTTTCATTTTTTTATGAATGTATTTCTTCCAAACAAGAATGTAATTTTCTTAACAAGCTGAAAGACTTGTTAAAGTTGTATTTTCAAATCTTTGGTTCTTGAGCATAAGATGCTTTTTTTTTCCAATTAATGAGCATTTACATTTTCTCTCTTCTAATATCCCCACACCCATGAAAAATAAAAGGAAAACAGAACTATTGTAATGAATATACAGTAAGACAAAACAAATGGCCACATTGGCCACATCCAGAAATGTGTCTCATACTGAATATTTAGTCCATCACCTTTCTGTCAGGAATTGAGTAGAATTCTCCATCCTTGGTCCTGTGGAATCATGACTCATCATTTTGTTCATCAGGATTCTTAAGTCCTATGTAAAGTCTTTCTAATGATTTACTTGGCACTTAAGTATAATGTCTTACATGTACTCAGTAAACATTTGTTGGATGAATTAATGAATAACATCTGAAAAAAAATCAGCTTATTTATAATTGTGTAGGAAGGACTATTGAAAATATGTCTGAAAGAAATTTAAGTTTATACAGCAGAAGAAATGATCAGAAACAGAAACCCCAATTTTAGTTGTGCTGGAGTTAATAGGTTCTAGCAAATAATTATAGATTACCTATAAAATAAAAGAAAGAAAACTCGGTTTTGAGAGTTTTCCCTTTTCTTGTTCTTGAAGCCTTGTGCAGACCCTGACACTGAATCGATCATTTTAATTAAATTATCTGAGTCAATTTGGTGTCTTGGAAACATTCTTGAGAGCACCTTAGCAAAAGCCCTAATAGAAAGCTGATCTCAGATCTAGGAAGACCTGGGATCCTGTTTCGGTTCTGACACAATGACTGTGTGACCCCGGGCAAGTCATTTTAACTTTTTTAGTTTTGTAAGCAGATCTCTGAGGCTATAAATGGCTGAGAAGATATATAGACCTGAATTGGTATGGGGAGTTTCCTCATCTGAGAGTTCCCTGCACAACTGATATCACAGGACCCGTTCCTACCACTAGGTATTCTTAGAAACTCCCAAAACTCCCAAATGACAGACATTTACTTGCCTTGTGTTTTCATTTAGGATGACCTTAAAATCATATATTAGGATGAAACTAAAAAAAAGCAAAACAAAATCTAACCAAATGAAAGCTTCAGCAGCTTGCCAAGTGTAAGCATATCGTTATAATGCTGTCATGATCAACCCTCTCCATCTACTACCTGCTGCCCCTAAACCAAGATAACTCATGAAAAAGTTCCTAGCCATCACCAAATTGAGATTTTATCCCTAGTAGAGGGATACATTTTTGGAGCCTTTGATTTTTTTAAATGTTAGAACTTTGGAAAAAGAATCAGATGAAGAAAGTACTTGTTAAAATTGCTTTGACATTTATAATTCATTTAACCAATGTGCTTTATTGGTTCTGTTTTTCAAGGAAGTGCTTTTGTATTATATCATCATGATTACCATTATCAACAAATATCGGGATGATATAAAGAGACATGAGACCAGATCCTTTTATTTATGGGGTTGACAATATAATCTGAGGCATAAAACATGTAGATGAAAGAGAAGTAATTGGACCAGACCAGACATTAACAATACACCTACTTAACAGAGGAAAAAAAAATCCATTTTTATGCTTAATTACTATCTAAATTGTTGTATGTTCCTTTTTAAAACAACGATGTCTCCTTGGTACCCCAAGTAGCTTTCTAAGACTTGTTATATAGCAAAATTGAGAATCTGTAGTAGTGGAGGGAATTTCCATATCAGGACCAAAGAATTTTAGCTGATGTTTTTCTACAAGCCTGTATTATTTATCGCTTAAAATAGCAAACTCATGCTTGGATCAAGGATTAAGGGTCTGCTAGCCAGACACCATGCTAAGCACTCTGCAGATGTTATCTTGTTTCATCCTCACAACAGTCATAGGAGGTAGGTGCTATTTTTATCCCAATTGTGCAATTGAGGAAACTGAGGCAGACAGGTTAAATGACTTGCCCAAGGTCATACAGCTATTAAATGGCTGCCATCAAATTTGAACTCAGGTTTTTCTAACTCCCAAGCCGGTGCTCTATCCTGTCACTTAATTGCCCTATCAGCTTAGATGGGGTTATTTTTTTAAAATAACTTAATAAGTAGTTATTATTAAAATAAAAATAAAATAAATGGTTAATTTAAAAATAGGATTTAAAGCTACAAGAAACCTTCCACATGCATACACCAAGTTCAACTTCCTCACTTTACAGATGCGGAAACTGAGAGGTTAAATTACCTGTACAACATCACAGGAAGAAAGTAGAAGTGCTAGGTTTTGGACTCCAAATCAGGAGTCCATTCTTTTCACTATACTCCATTTTAGTTGCCAATATGTGAGTCTTATTTTTTCATTTTAAAGGAGTAAAATCAGAAAGGAAAAGCTTCTGAAGCGTTAAAATTCACATGCTGTTCATTTTGGATTTGATTCCAGGGCAAGTTTTCCTTTTAGTAATTAGAAAAGGTGCAATCATGGAGCCTTGTTTAAACAAGTTTAAAGTGAACTTTTTTTTTTTTTAACACATATAGGCTGCTTGAGGTATGAATCATTTGCTTTTGTGCACCTGAGGATAAAATAGAATTCCATTTTTTCTTTCTTTTTTTAAAAACTATTTTTCCCATTTACATGTCAAGACAATTTTTAGCATTCATTTTTACAAGATTTTGAGTTCCAAAATTTTTTCCCTCCCTTCCTCCACTCTCCTCTCCTGAAAATGGTAGGCAATTTGTTATAGCTTATACATGTGCTATCATGTAAAACATATTTCTATATTAGTCATAGTTGTGAAAGAACAGATCGAAAGGAAAAATAGCACAAAAAAATAAAGTTAAAAAATATGCTTCAATCTGCATTCAGAGTCCATCAGTTCTTTATCTGAATGTGGATAGCTTTTTCCTTCATGGATCCTTTGTCCTTGACTTAAATCAGTGTGTTGCTGATTGAGTTGAGTCATTCATAGTTAGTCATCATACAATGTTGCTAATATTATGTTCTATGTTTTCCTGGTTTTGCTCATTTCACTTTGCATCAGTTAGTACAAGTCTTTCCAGGTTTTTTTCTGAAATCTCCGTGTTCTTTGTATTCCATTACATTTATATACTACAATAATATTCCATCATATTCATATACTACAGCTTGTTCAGCCACTCCCCAATGAAGGGCATCTACTCAGCTTCCAGTATTTTGCCACCACAGAAAGGGCTACTACAAATATTTTTGCACATGTGTATCCTTTTCCCTTCCTTATGTAGAATTCAATTTTTTAAAAGAACATTTTTTCCAAAATGGAAAAAAGTTATTTTCTTTAGGGTGGTTATTTAATGTAATTTCTTTTGTTTTTTTAAGAGAAATTAACATCTTCTTGTTTTCTCTTCTCAAATTAATGAATTACTTTTCTTTTGATTGTGATCCTATGATCTAATGTGCAGCTTATTTCAAAGTGCAAAACAGAATAATGAATTTTAAAATTTTCTCCAATAAAACAGCTTGAAGATTTTATTTCATTACCTTCATAGGGCTTTTAATCCATATTCACTTTAACATTGTACAAAATTAAGTTTTAACACCTACTTATATACATACATAACAGAAAAATAAAAAAAAATTCGAAAGGTATTAGCACATTTGTGTGCTGCATAATTCTATTTCTGGAAATCTTTAGCCATGAATAAGCCATCAAATAGAATTTTTTCACATCCACAAGAAGTAACAACAGAATCTTTAGACATAGCTCTTAAGATTATTGGGTACACATTCCAATTTTGGGGGTAGATATTCTGTTTTACAGAGGAAGAGGAAGCATTGACTGAATTTTTAATAGAAGAGGAAGGGATTTTAAAGATTATTTAGTCTAACCTCTTTTTTCTACAGATGAGGAGGTTTGGGCCTAAGGGGAGGTGAAGTGATTTGCAGACTGGGCACTGAAACCCAAGTGTCCTAATTCTATAGAGATCATGCTATTTTCTATAGTGTTGATCTATGTGAATGCTAAAAATTCTCACGTATAAGGGCTTGTTGATTCTAACAAGCAATGCATTTGAATGTGAAATGCATAATGGGTTGATTGTTTTCTCCATCATTTGAAACTTTTGGTGCCCTTTATCAAAATCCCTCTTCCTCATTCCTAATTTTTAATGTAATAGGATCACATCACAATTCATCTGGTTGCCTTCCTGACCTTGGGTTTGTGTTACCTTTCCTCTATACCATTCTTGGTATGCAACCCAAACCGTGCTGGTATCCTTCAAGACAAATAAGTAATGCAGCTGCATCTTCATTTTTGCAATAGAACCATTACTGAAAAGGTAATTGTAAATGTAATTGGAATTTTTGTAAATCCGATCTTGTCTTTTTTCGGACTTAGCATTACATTTTCAGCAAGTCCTCTTAGGTCTTCTAACAGTTTAGGTTGCTTTCTCCTCCCTGTCTCCATCTTCTACCCTTAATCCCTTAAATCCAGACAATTAATAATGTGCCCAAACTAAAGAAAACACAAACCCTTAAGTTTGCTGAAGCAGGGTTAAGGTTACTCATTATTTAAACCAGATGTTCTTAATCTGTTTTGTGTCATAAATACTTGTCAGTCTCATGAAACCTCTGAGCCCCTTCTGAGAATAATGTTTTTAAATGCATAAAATAAAATATGTAGGATTATAAAGGAAACCAATTATTTCAAAATACAGTTGTCTATATATGTTTGTATAATATTACACACACGTGTATATATATGCATATACATAAAAATATATAAAGTTCACAGATGTCAGATTAAAAACTTTTGCTCTAAAAAACCTTTTTTCAACTCTGAATAATAAATAATGGTTTTTATATAAATTTATGTGTTCATAGGGGGATACGGGTGGAGAACGTTGTGTTTGGAGTAGGGTGGGGGAAGCTGTGTAGCTGTATAGAGACACAAACAAGTCTTTTGGTACTTATAAGCAATTTTTAAAAATATCGGAAGAGTTACACTAATTCTAAAAACAAGAGAATTGTTTTGTGCATAGTAGGTACACAATTTATATTTCGGAGTAGGGAATAAGCATTTTTCTACTCTCCTTAATCAGTTTTATTGTCCTAACAGTATGTTTCCTGATAACATGAGTTACTGGCCCCCTCTCTTTTTTTTTCTAGCAAAAGGAAGTATTATTTAAATTTATAATTTTTTTGCTGGTGCATACGCACATCATTATTAGGCAGCTTAGGTGGCTCTGAGGATAAAGCACTGGGCCTGGAGTCAGGAAGTCCTGAGTTCAAATTTGGCCTCAAATATTTACTAGCTGTGTGACTCTGGTCAAGTCACTTAACTTCTGTTTGCCTTAGTCCTCTGGCAAACAAAATGGCAAACAAATTCATTGTCTTTTCCAAGAAAACCCCTGTGTGATCCATGAAGTCACAAAGAGGCAGACGGGACTGAACATCATTATATGTAGTGGTATACTTTTCATGATTCTTTCTGAGCACTTTAAGGATTGAGAGATACAAAATTTCCTCTCTAGGGACAAGGAATTTTTGGGAATTTAGGCATAAAAGTTGATAGAACTGTTTTTGTTTTCGATTTTATTAAAGCCTTATTAGTAAATTAGAATAATATTAAACTCTTAGCTGATTATGGTACTTTGACAGAACTGATACAGTGCATTTAATATTTATATCAAGTTTTATAAAGAGGGCTAGTCCACAACAACAAAGTAAAAAAAAAAAAAACTGAAACAAGAATCTACTAACAGGTAAAGCAAGACTTTCTTATGCCCCCTAATCCTTAAATAGTTACCTGAAAGAAAACATCAGCCAGTAGCATTGTAATCGTTTTGAGTCCCTTTCTCTTTCTTTAATGATAATTACCTGTAGAAATTGGATAATTTGAGACTTTTTCTCCTGGTAAAATAAATCAAAGAACATTAGGACACAGAAATCTTAAAGGCCATTTTGTCCAATCCCTTTTTTTTACAAATGGAAAAACAGAGGCCTGTTTCTTTTTTATTTTTTCATTTCTTTTTCCTTTTTTTCCTCATAGAAGGGGGTGGGATTGTGACAGAGGATAAGGAAAAAGGTAGCAGAAGAAGAGGGAGAAGGTCCTTGAGACATCTTAAAGAAAAAAGGACACAGAAGAAAGGCCAGAAAGAAGCACAAACAGAACAGGTTGGAAGGCTACAAGCTGAATTTATCCCATACTTACAAAGAAAAGCAAGTTGTACATAATAGAGATCTGTAGTTTCATGTGTATTCTTTTTTGTTGTTGTTGTTCTACTATGTTAATAGAAATGCCCATTGTATTTGGGTGTGTGTTGTTTCGTAATAAAATTTAAAAAGAAAAAAGATAACAGAGGCCCAGAGTGAAGCTGGTTGGAAATGTTCCCAGGTTGTTAGTGGTGGAGCCAACATGAAAAGCCAGATGTCTTCTCCCCTACTTCAGTGCTCTGTCCACTGTCCTATCTGAGTGGAGAAAACTTTTAGCTGTTGCATTCTGGTGCACTACCAGTATTTGCACCCAAGTGAGGTGGTCCTGTCATATTTCTCTCAGGAGATTTTCTTAATAGTAAAGTGTTTTTGATCTGCTAAGAGATCCTGACTTTTCCAGTCTATGAAAACTCCCTTTTGTTCCCAGCATGATACAGTGGACAGTACTATGGGCTGGAGTTAGAGGATGGATTGAAGCTCTTTGAGAGGAGGAGCTGTTTCTTTTCTTTCCTTTTTTTTTTTTTTTTTTGCCTTTGTGTCCTTAGTGACTAGTCAGAGTCAGACACAGGGCAGATGCCTAATAAATGCTTGTTGATCAGTCAAAGCTATCTTACTTGGATGAGTCATTTAGCCTCTCGGAAGCCTTATCTGTAAAGTGAGGAATTATACCTCAGAGGTTCCTTTCAGCCATGATTGATTATATGGTTAGAAATAGCACCTCTGGTAAAATTCATTAAAAAATAATAAGGAAAAGAATTTAGAAAGAAAGAGATTTCTAAAGGTACTCCTAAAAGACACCACTATTCCCTTTCCCCAGTTAGTAATTGATCAACAAGCCTTTATTAAACTTCTCCTTTGTGCTAGGCACTGTATTAGGCTTTAGAGTTTCAAATATAAAAAATGAGACAATTCTTGAACTCAAGGGACTCCCATTCTACTGGGAAATATTCTTTGACTTGTGAAATTACATAAATTCCTACCACTCTAAGACAGGCTTCAACAATTTTCTTTATCTCTGTAAGAACTAAAAAGATTTTTACATGAAAGGTCTATTTAATTATAAAGAACAGAAAGCATTGTGATCCAGAAGTCGGTTGGAATTTTGTACAAGTTGAGACAGCAAATGCAGACTTATTAGCTCTGAGCAGCGATAAAAATTTTCCAGGCAGTTTATATAACTAAGAATACAGAAGGATAACTGTAGTGATACAAAAGGATAATATAAAATCCAGTAGGAAAATAGAATGGATGTAATTTTCATTTGAATGTCATGAAACAACATGGCAGATGTCCAGTTTTTTCATGGTTCTTTAGGGTGTTAAGGATAACCATTGTGATTGTGAAAAGTTTTTTTTTCAGAAACTATCAGAAATTGCACTTAGATATAGTACATTTTTAGGGCTAGGAACATTGGATTATAATGGAAATGTTGCTTTTCACATTTTTATAGCTTATGTTTTCTTAAGAAAATTAGTCTAAATTAAAGTTTATTAATTATCTACAGAGAAATAAAATCTGTAAAAGAATGCTGAACTTGGAATTTGGAAAATCTGGGTTCACATTTGATTTCAGTGTGACTGTGGGCAAATCACCTGTGTCCTCTAGGCTTTGGATAAAATAGGGATAGTAATGCCTATCTCAGAGGGTTGTTGTGAAGTTCACATGAGATAATTTATGTAAAATATTTTGCAAATTTTAAAGTGGTATTGAAGTCTCAGCTATCCCTGTCCTTTCTCTTAAATGGCAGTTCACTAACAGAGGTTTCCTTTTGGCTTTAGGGACAACTGATCTTGAGCTCAGTCGGAGCTTGTCTGGTTCTATTGTTTTAGAAATACTGTTGTTCCTAGCTAGAGGATCCAACTATTGGTAGTCTTTTGGAGAGGTAGACTTTCAGGGAGAGGACAAAAACTTGGTGATAAAAAAAATCAGTTCTTTTTCTTTGTATTCCCTATGTGATTTTTGTGGAAAGATTGGCATTGGGAGTGTAGGAGGGGCAGATTATAAAGGAGAGTGAAGAGAAATAGTCATTACTGCTCAGATCGTGTTCATTTATACGCCACTAATAATACAGGATGCTACATTCATCTTGAGCCATTCTTGGGCATGCCTTACATTCTTCTTACATTAAATTGTAGCAGATGCAGCTATTTCATGATGTCTTTTAATAATTTTAAAAGTAAGAATATGATATTAGCCTGTAGTTTTAGTTGTACAGTGGGACAAAGAGGCTTCTTGTGTATAGTGGTATATTTTACTAAAAGATATAGTTGGTAGCATCATTACCAGGTTATAATATCTTTGATCCCAAAGAGTGCCAAATTAGAAATATATGTATGCTTGGTTGGGTATTCTCTTAAAAGAAAGATATTTACCCTATGGTGAGTCTGGAAGAATATTTTATAACTTTTTCTACATTAAGGACAAATTTAATTGGCTAGTGCTTTTCCCTGTGCCCTTCCCCCAATTTTCTTTTTACCATTGGTTTTACTTCTGTCATAGTTGAATGAAAACATTTTCTCACTCAGTCAGATTTTTCTTCAGTTCCCTTTGTCACTAAAGTTGTCATGCTTATTTACCATAACCTAATCTGTTCCTATAGAGGGTTTTATGATGTTGTGGATTCAGTATTGTGATTTACCACTGGAAAAAGTGATATCTAATCTCAAGAAGAGCTATATTATGTGGGAATATGTGTTACATAATTTGTAATAATTTTGTTGCAATTTTTCTTTAATGCTATCATTCCTTTCTGCCCCTTTTTTATTGCTTCATTAGTCAAACTGGCGGCACAATGTCTAGGCACCAGAACCAGAACACAATCCAGGACCTTCTGCAGAACTGTGCTGACTGCTTGATGCGAGCTGAGCTCATCGTTCAACCTGTGAGTTCTCTTTATCTTTACCAAAGCCAGCAGAAGAATTTCTATTACTCTGGTCCATTAGACATTACCTAACTCTATCAGAACCTCCTACTTCAGCAGACTTCTTACAGATGACCTCATAAAGGGAACTGCCCTTTTATGGAACAGACTCGAGTTGAATTTGTATCTTCTTAAGTTTTCATGTTAACTCATTAAACTAAATGTGGACTAGGTCTGATGTATTGCCTGACTAATATTAGACCAGTCTCATTTCACAGAATTTTATATCTGGAAAGGACTTTAAATGAAATATTCATTTAGTTTAGAGACTATTTTGATATTCTGGTTTATTGGTTTCTTTTATTTATTTGAAAAATCCTTCATTCTTACATTATTTCCCATTAATATATTGGCCTCAGTGGAAATAGATTGCTGGAAATCAGAGAGGAAAAAGAGGACATTAATTCACCACATAAAATCCCGATATAAGAAGGAAGCAACCATAAGCTGGTTAACGAAACCATTCTTGTGGGCGAGGAGTTGAGCAAAACAGTGTGAGATTGTTTATTTTTTTTATATCAATCAAAGCTGTTCGCACAGAATTGTATGTTTATAACAAATCCCCAAATATTCTGACCTCTTTTAGGACATTGTAGAAATATCCTATTTTTTCTTTCGTATTTAACATGTTATTCAGGATTAGGCAATGTCTCTGAATTCTCGAATTCCAATTGAGAATGCATCACTTTTTCTGGTTTATGTTAAATCCTAAAAAATACATTTTTAGACATCAATCTGGTCCATTAAGTAGTTAAGTAATTCACAGAACCTTTTATTTTTACTATTTCAGCTTGACTTTTGTTCATAAAAATATTTGGGTTCTTTTGAAGTGCAGCAAACCAATTCCGTTTATGAGTTTTGATTTGTCCTTTGATTAAAGCCTCTGCTTTAATAGTTTGAAATATAATACTATGACATAAAAATTTACCTCCTGAATGTTATCCTTTAGAAGGAGGAAATGTCCTTGGGGTGGTTTAATAATGAACACACAACATAACTTTAAAGATTCTTTACAGCCACCATGACTGTTACTGTTGTACTACTGTGTGTGGTAATAAAAATGGACCTGACATGTCTTTCATGCTTCCCCCCCCAATCTTATTGGAGGAATCATGAATAGTTGTAGTTACTAATATGTTTAAAGTTTAAGTTTGGAATAAAGATGTAAGAGTTCAAAAAAGAGAAGAATTTAGAGTCTGAATTGTATTCTTTCCATGTATCCAGCTATATATACATATAAGTTCATCTTTCTTTAATAATACAAAGGAAGGTCTCCTTGGGTGCCACTAGTGATACTTACTTAGTCTTAAGGGGAAATCAATGACGTGTCCTTTGTGGCTGTTCTCTTTTCCATTTATGGACTTCAAGAATTCATTTTTCTACTCCCTCTACGCCAAATCTATCATTGGCATGTGTCCAAAACATATGAATAAAAACAAGGAAGAGAATAATTCCAAAATAAGATCATTCAAGGCACTGAAATGGCATAACTGTCTGCCCTTTTAACTAAGGACAGAGACAGCTTTTTTGTTTCAAAAGTAAAAAATGGCTGATATAGGTGACATTACATATTTTCTTTTTCTTAGAAAAGCTTGTGAGTATGAAAACATGCTGCATGACTTCTTGATGGAAAGGGGGGAAAGTCATTCAGTGGAAGTAATGGTTAGAGATATCAAAATAGAAATGTACTAAACTGTTTAATTGCCCCCATTTGTTTTATGTATTGATTTTGCATTACATGCATAGTGAACCAAAGCCACTGGGGTTAATGTCAGTAAATGTGGTTTAGTGACATTTGACAAATAAAGTGAAATGGGACGATTTTGTCTCTAAAGAGTCTGTCAGTAATGCCTATTATTTGATGCAATAGAAACAACTTAGGATTTGGGGTCAGTGGCTCTGGATTCAAGTGCTGATGTATCCACTAATTGCCTGTGTAACCTTGAACGAGTGATTCACCTTTTAAGCTTAATTTTCCTTCCTCTTTGAATACTAAAATTGAACTAGTTGAGTTCTAGGATTACTAAATAAAGATAAGTGAATAAATCTTGAGTTGAAGTCAGCATCCATAGTCACAAGGAAGCTTTCATGTTTTCCTCCTCACTCCATTGTATTTCTCATTCAGTATTGTTTGTTGTTTTTTGTTTAGCCATTTTCAGTCATGTCTGACTCTTTGTGACCCCTTTTGGGGTTTTCTTGGCAAAGATACTAGTTTGCTGTTTTCTTCTCAGATCATTTTACAGAGGAAGAAACTGAGGCAAACAAGGTTTAGTGACTTACCTAGAGTAACACGGTTAGTAAGATGAGTCTTCCTGACTTCAGGTCTAGCCCTCTATCCACTTTGCCGCCCAGTGGCCCCATCTCATACAGTGGGGGGTGCTAATGAATGACAGATGAGTCTTTAGCTCATTGACATACGGGGATACTTAGGTTGTAAGTAACTTTTGAAAAGCTAGTGAAGTTTCAAATAATTACCTAATATTGCTGGCTCATAAATTTTCATGGTATAAAATTGAGTTTATTTCTCTTCCTCCTCCCACCTATCAAATTACTAATTTTATTTTCTTTTAAGAATTTGATGCAGTTGGCTGGGGAAAACGTATGGCATTTACCTATACCTATAAAGAACAAATTAAGTAGTACTATCTGCTTAAATTAGCTCATCTTTCTGTTTGGGAAGTTTTTATATTGATTTTATATTATTTTATTCTGTTATGACATTATATAATGTATTATTATATTATTAATTTATATTCATAATATTATATTAACCATAATATATAAATTAATATAATTTAATTTGTATTAATTTTATATTAATTATGTGTATTCTTTCTCTCAGGAGTTGAAATATGGAGATGGTATACAGCTGGGTCGGAGTAGAGAACTGGATGAATATTTTGCTCAGGCCAATGAACAAATGGAAATCACTGACAGCCTAATCAGAGAGATGCGGCAAATGGGCCAACCTTGTGATGCCTATCAGAAAAGGTATTGCAGTTGTTGAGTCTTCAGAAGAATGCCTAGATTCCTTTATTTAAAAAGCCCCCCAAATTCTAGCAAGTTCAGTTAGGTTGCTATTCGTCCCATGGCACATGTTTTCAGTGAAAAGGGATGCTTCCTTTAAGGAAGCTAAAACCTCCAGTATGCAGCTATCCTGGCTGAAAGAAGCATTTGTGTTACGTTTGTCTGCTTTGGGTATCTTTAACATACATCATCTGAAATGCCTCTAAGAAAGAAATACAACGGATCTGTTTTTGGGTGGAGTTGTGAAGCAGCTCTAAAGTAAAACTAAAATGACTTCTCCAAAAGGAGTAAACACTTGATCTCGATTCAGGGTAAATTGTAAAGTCTGGTTTTTAGATTTGGAAAGTAACAATGGCTCACCTTTTTTTTGGTTTAATTTTTAAATAAGAGAGCATATAAACATTTATTCAGAAGAGAGTGGATGCTAGTCACTCTGTACTTGAGTTCTTATTTACATTTGAAAAAATCTTTATTGGTATATTTGTTTTTACATCACTTTCATTTCCAAACATATTTTTCTCTCTTCTGCTATCTAGACAGCCATCCCTGGTAGCAAAGAATTTTTAAAAAGAGAGAAAAGGGGGGAAATATTAGATCTGAAAAACTCATTATTACACTACGAGAACCTGACAGCATCTGTAGTGTCTGGATGGAAGTAAACTTTTTCATCTCTTCCCTGTGGTCAGGCTTGATCGTTGATTAAATGGCATCCAGTTTGATTTTTCCTCCCTCCATGTACATTGTTGCCATCGCATATGTCATTTTCCTGGTTCTGCTTCTTCACTTTACATCAGTTCATATAAGTCTTCCTATACTTTTTTGTATTCCTCATTTATCACTTCCATTACATATGTACTTACCACAATTTGTTGTACATATGTACAACATATGTACTTAGCACAAATGTTCTACCATTTATAGGCATACACTTTGTTTCTCGTTATTTGCTCTTGACTACTTGAGAGTGAAGTTTACAAAATGATATTCTTCTATTTGAAAATAGTCATTCCAGTGATTTATAGACTGACTTTGTGCTTCATGAGAACAAATGACCAAAGAATGAGTTTTGAGATTAAAGAGAGAAAGGTTGTATCAGCTTGGTCAATGACAGCTATGTTTTCCATGATGTTGCTTCATGCTTTAAGTATTTTCTTGAGGGCTAGTTTTGTTTTATTTTGAGCAAGGCTTAGTTCAGATATTCATGATGTGAGCAGGCATATTCAGGCATTACTAGCATGTGCTTTCAGAGTTTTTAGAGGAAGGAGACTCTAGAATACCTTCCTGACCTTCCATAATTGTTTTCTTTTCCTTTCAGATTACTCCAGCTTCAGGAGCAAATGCGAGCTCTTTATAAAGCTATCAGTGTTCCCCGAGTAAGAAAGGCTAGCTCCAGGGGTGGTGGAGGATACACTTGTCAGAGTGGCTCTGGTTGGGACGAATTTACCAAGCGCCTCACCACTGATTGTTTGGGATGGATGAGACAACAAAGGGTAAGATTTTTCTATAGGAACTTATTCATCTGTTCCTTATAAACCACAAAACAGGGACCTTAAATAGTATTCTTTTGGTAAGTGAGATTGAATAGGGTCTGAGACCACATTGTGCATGCGTATATTATAATGAATGCTGAGATCATATAGCAGAGTCAAGATTGCATACTGAAGCAGGGATTTTTGGTGTTTATCTATTATAGTATTCTTCCTTTTATATGCCATTAAAAATAAGCTTAATTTATTTCCATTAAGAAGAATATATTAATCCAGATCTACCCTTTTTTACATAGGTCAGAGTTGTCAGGTTCAATCATAGGAGGTTTTTGTATACACAAAGTCTCAATTTTGTATAGTCCTGTAGAAGGGAACTTGTGTGGCTATTGATGAGGGAGGATAGTAAACTTAAAAATCTGCTCTGGTCTTATCTCTAAGACCTGCTTTCCATTTATTTTTGTTTACTATTAGCTTGGCGCCATCTATAGCAGTTAATGATAACTTTTGCTAGGTAATGTTAAACCCTCTATTAAGACTAGATTTTGTAGCTCAAGAATAAAGGTGGGGAATTGTTTTAAAAACTTAGCTACTTAAATAGACCTAGCATCAGCCTACATTATTGCTGTTATGTATATCATGTATATGTGTATGGAGAATCGGTATATATCTATCTTTTAACATAATATGAGAACACTGATTTCTGTAATTGGTTAAGAAATCACAGTCATTATTTTATTATCATACTTAATGCATACTTAGCTACCACAGCTTATAGGATAGAAAAAAAAAGTCATAGGAGTATGCCCACTGATATCTTAAGGTATTTTTTAAAGAGTCTGCCGTACTTCATTTCTGTGATAAGTTTGGGTTTGTTTTTTAAACAAGTGCAGAGAATTGTTTAGAATATTAACAAATTGGATGAGCTCAGCCTGCGTTAAAACCAGATATTCCAGTTTGGGCTTGTTGGTTCATTACCTTATATTTATGATATGACATTGTCTTTTCATGCAGCCATTAGGTCACTAGAGTAGGAGTAAAGTAAAATAATGAAAATTAAAATATACTCTGACCTAGACCTGGAGTATCTATAAAATATGAGTTTTTAGCCCTCATTAATATTTTGTTATTTTAAATATCCATTTCTTTCACAATTATCAACCAGTTGCCAGGATGGAGGTGTTGGGGATTTTTTTCTTGGAAATCTACTATTCATGAACTGTAATTCTCAGAAATAAGCATATAATTCAGAAAGATAATGGGAAGGGATGGAGATTGAGCGTTTACAAATGTAATTGATCTACATATAGAAAAGAGTTTTGTTATTAATCAGTGGCACGACAGATTTACAAGTGGTAGTGTGGTATAGTGGATAGAAAGATGGCCTCTGAATCATGAAGACCTGAGTTCAAACCCTGCCTCTGACTTTACTGTGTGACCCTAGGCAAGTCACTTAACCTCTCAATGCTTTATACAACTCTCTAAGACATTACTTTTCAGAGAAGGTGTTGACCTTCATGGAGAGAGAACATTAACTCACCTAAAGTAACCTAGCCCAATGAAGTCACAGGTCTAGTCTCTGTCCCTGTCCCGTAACAAATTTAATAGATGTTAACCTGCACTTAGGGCAGCTAGACGGTTCAGTGGATAGAGTACTGGGCCTGGAGTCAGGAAGACTCATTTTCATGAGTTCAAATCTGTCCTCAGACACTCACTAGCTGTATGACCCTCGGCAAGTCACCTAACCCTATTTGCCTCAGTTTCCTCATCCTCATTCAGCTGGAAAAAGAAATAGCAAATCTTTGCCAAGAAAACCCCAGATGGGGGTCACAAAGAGTTGGATTGAACAACAATAACCTACAGCTATTTTAAAATGTTCTGATGTGATTTTCTCTGATGAATATTTTCATGCAGCCAAACCTTTCCCCACTGAATATAAAGGGTTTTTTTTTTAGCATCTACAACATTCATGGCACAGTGCTCCATACTGTGGAGATTACAAAGAAGTAAAAAAGGGAATATACACATGAAAAATTAAATAACTTGGTGTATGATCAGTTATTTGATGAGTGTTATGGCAGCAAGTATTATAGGAATTCAGAGGAGAGAGAGATATATAGTGATAAATAGATGGGGAGGGGGATAATTAAACACTTACCAATATGATTGGTCTTCATCTAGAAGAGAGTTTTGTTACTGGTCAGTGTCATAAATAGAGAAGTAGATATAGAGCGGTAAAGGAGGCCTTCATGGAGATGGATGGCTTTGACCTGGGGCTTGAGGTCCAAGTAGTGCATGAAGAGTCACAGACTGTAGCATCAATTTTAATGTTTTGATTATAGTTTCAGGCCACAGTCCCTGTGAAGTAGGTTAGTTATATTTTTCTTGACCCATAATGGGCAGTATCATGAAAATAACTGAGAAAGTAAGCTTGAAACTTACAGAAATTTTGTTTTCTTTAGTTATGCCTGGCCCAATTCTTTAGCTTTTAGTTAGCGTAGCTCCTACGCAACCTGTCTATTTTAACCTTATAGAAATATCCTTGTAGCAAAAGTCCTCCATTTTATAGTCAGGAGAAACTTGCATTAGCAAATGAACGCCCTTTCCTCTCTTAAAGTGGCTAATGTCACTAGGGTTATCAGTAGACACCTAATGAGCCTATCAGTCTCTGAATAACTATTCAGACTGTTCCCACCTCTAAGGGAAAGTTATCTTATTATTTACTTGGTGGTTTGCCCTTGCATTCTCTCTTACCCTGTACTTCCTTGCCTATCCCTTCCTAAGCACACAGCCTTGTATTCTGCATTTCAATCCCTAGAGACTGTTTCTGTGCCCAGTTTTAAAGATCTCTTTCTCTAACAGCACAGTCCCTGGGAGATCATACCTGGCTTCTTCACCTTTCTAAGGTTTTTGTTTTGTCTCTTCTTATTTGGCATTCCACCGATGGAAGACTCAGATTCCACGTGGCTCCATTAAATTCCCCAAGGTTGGCAATTATTGAGAAGATCAAGCTTGGAATAGTGCATGACCATTCTGGTATATTGCACAGCTAGACTCTTTTGAAGGCTTGCTCTAGCTAATTGAGAAAGGGTCAAAGTTCTTTGTAATGTTTAAAGGTAGGACTCTGAAATGGTTCCACTTTTTGAAAGCTTGCCAGGTCTATTTGAGCACAGGTGTGGCTTAGTACAATCAGTATGGCAGTTGTTTTTGCTAAATCCTGAACACAGCTGTCAGCTGAAAAGGTTTGCATAGGAAATAAATAGTGGTGACTTGACAATTTGCAAATAAGGTATGCAGGCACACACACATATTCATGCATACATTTTATATATGTTTACACATTCTATGTGTGCATACATGCTGGTACATGTACATAATTATACATGTTATTTTATATCATTACATAATACATATTATATACACAGGCAGCTATGCAGGACAGTGGATAGAGTGTTGTCCCTCGAATCAGGAAGACTCATCTTTCTGAGTTAAAATTTGGCTTCAGACACCTAATAGTTGTGTGACCCTGGGCAAGTCACTTAGCCCTGTTTGTCTCAGTTTTTCATCTGTTAAAATGAGTTAGAGAAGAAAAAGGCAAACCACTCTAGTATCTTTACTAATAAAACCCCAAATGGGTCATGAAGAATCAGACATTACTGAAAAATGACTGAACAATACACACACACACACACACACACACACACACACACACACACACACACGGTAGGGGAAGGGATTAGAAAAAATCAACTAAAATCCTGTATCTGTCATGTGGATAATACACATAATTTGGCCTGCTCTTTTTGCCTGCCACAGTTCCATGTATTACAGGTACATAAATTTATTTCCAGATAGCACCTTAAATTGCATGCTGCGACGAAGAACTTCATATTCTGCTTCTTGGTAGTAACTTTATGTCTCTGTAATATCTATGGTAGTCTAAAAGAATAGATTTTAATAATAATAAAAAAACAACCACAACAAAAGAAATATGTTTTCTTCCTTGGAGACAATTTCATGAATCATCTCTCTGGGCAATTCCTAGAGGTTGAGACCATGTTTGCCTTAGGAAGTCCTAGGGAGCCCCCATAACAGCTGTGGAAAATCCTTGGGATTTCTGGGATATTTGAATATATTAGTTTTAGAAATTATTTTATATTCTAAAGTTTCAAGGACAAAAAAAAAATGTAACTTATTTAAAGTTTTTGTAATTCCCCTTTCTCTGTTACTATAACCTACCCCTCCTTATATTTTGAGACTTCTTGTATAGGGAAGATGTGCCTTTCACTTGAGGAGCTTGAGATGAAGAGACATGTTCTTTTTTTCCTTCCTAGGCGGAGATGGATTTAGTGCAATGGGGCGTCGATTCAGCATCTGTGGAGCAACACATCAATAGCCACAGAGTCATCCACAATGCCATTGGAGACTATCGGTGGCAGCTGGATAAAATTAAGGCTGATCTGGTACTACCTTTTACATGCTCTCTTTTAAAAATATATTTATTGGGAGGGTGGGTAATTTCTCTTTTTTATAAGAAGTCTTGTAAATAATGTTGATTTATGATTATTATCATTCTGACTTGGTGATATATTTGTAAAATCTCATTTCACACATGGGGAAGTGGAATTATTTATTATCACATGGCACAAATAGCACTTAAACTGGAATTTTTTTAAATGTCACAAACACAGTCAGGTTGCCTCTATTGTGTTTGGGCAAATAATTTAGTATTTTATGAGCAGGGAAGTACCTTTGGAAATGAAATACATAGAGTGAGCATGGTGCATTGCTTCTACATCTTTGGCAAATTATTTACTTAGTGGTGACTGTAGCATTTATACTGAACAATCTCTTCTCCCAACTCCTTCCCATTATTCATTGAAAATTAGGAGAGACTAATTGGATAAAAGGGAATTAAAACAAATATATCTATCTGCTTCCATTTGACCATTTAAATCATTACTTTTCCTTGGGCAAGAAACACTAAAGGTTAAGCTTTTTTTATTATTATTATTTTTAATTCTAACCTTCCTGCCTATTATTTAACTCTCTAGATATATGTCTGTCTTCCCTTACGTTTCTGAGATAGATGATGAGAAAATAATCCCATTCGTGTTTTCCACTTCAGAAAAAAATTAATCTCTAAGTGCCTTATTGCATCCAGGATCATGAGAGTGATTTCAAGCAAATTATCTGAGTACAACTAATTTAACTGTGGTTAAAAGAATCTTTCACTCTTAGAACCAACATTATTTTGGGTGGAAAGGGTCTGAAGCCAGATCTGAGAAAGAGGAGATCAGGAATAATGCCAGGACTAGGCTGAATTCACAGGTCACATTGAATAATTATACCTTTTATTTTCTTCAAGCGTGAGAAATCTGCAATATATCAACTGGAGGAAGAATATGAAAACCTTGTGGTAAGCACATGTATTTCTCAAGTACATGTAAATCATGTTTATGTTCAATAAAGGGTATTGCTATCGGGAACATCATAAATGTTTTAAAATTCTATTAGATTAACATTTTGTATTTATTGAAGAATCCACTTCAAAACTTAAGTTTGAGAAAATTGCTCACACACAGTTCTCTTCGTAACTAGGTGCTTGATAAATGGATTATGATGATAGGGATTATTAAAATAGTTGCTAAATACAGATAGGTGAAATAAAGTTAATGAAGTTTTTCAGCTTTTGCATTATATTCCTAGTCCTTTTGTATAGAAAAGGAAAAAATAGCTAGAGATTGTATTTTCCCTGTAGTTTATTTTGCCATCAATACATGGTAATGACATGTTCCATAACAGTGAAGGGAGTGTATACATTTGATTCTCATAGTCTTTCTATAAGACAATAATATCTACTATTCAGCATAGTGTAATGGATAGCATATGTGCCTTGGGGCCATAATAACCTGGGTCCAAGTCTAACCTTCAACCTTTACTTGCTGTGTGATCCACAGACAAGTCATTTAACCTCTCTAGGCTTCAGTTTCCTCATCTATAAAATGGACCTGAATGAAAATCCAACCTCAGATACTTATTAGCAGTGTGACCTTGGACAAGTCACTTAAAGCACCTACCTCCCAGGGTTGTTGTGAGAATCATTGAGATAATATTCGTAAAAAGTGCTTGACACATAGTAGCTACTATATAAAGGTTAGTTATTATTATTAAATTTTTATTATTAAAATTTAGAGCTATGAGGATCCAATGAGATAATCCAATGTTTTGTAAACCTTGAATAATACCATAAAGTCAGCTACTTGTCATTGGTGCTTTCCTGATCACTTCCTCATTGGCAACAGTCTTCACCTTTTTTCATCCCTAGAAAACATTGTGTTTTTTGTGGCACCAGCCTATTCTCTTTAGCAAGGATGGCAGAGATGACCGTAGGTGATTTTATAGCCAGAGTAAGCCATATTCCGAAACCTATTCATCTTTTTTGTTTGAAATATGGTATTTCACTGGGTAGCTGAAGTTCACCAGTAGCTGAATCCAGATGAGTTAAGAAACAACTGAAAAGAAGTGTTTTGTAGCTTTTAAGACTACAGCATCATTCCTTATTAAGTTGAGTATTAGACACTGGAAAGCATTATAGCATAATGGATAAAAAGCTGATTTTGTAGCCAGGAATGCCTGAATTCAATCATGCCATGGATACAAATGGCTATATGACCCTGGTCAGGTCTTAGTACTTAAGGCAACTCTCTTAAGACTAAAAGTTGTAGAAAAGATGACAATCTGAATTGGTAGAAGGAGTTTCTTCTTCTGAGTTTCCTATGCCAATGAAATCACAGATTCAGTCCCTATCCATGGTATGACATTGCCTAGTACATTTTAGTTTAATTTTTTAAATTACTGAGTGAGGCTGCAGTTATTTTTAAATGAGTTTTTGACTGTAAAGAGGGGCATCAGCTGAAAGTCTTACATAATTCTGCATTTGATCACTGAATTGATACGTTTTGAAATCTTGCAGAAAGCATCCTTTGAAAGAATGGATCACCTTCGCCAGCTTCAAAGCATAATCCAGGCCACTTCCCGTGAGATCATGTGGATCAATGACTGTGAGGAAGAGGAGCTACTTTATGATTGGAGTGATAAAAACACAAATATTGCCCAGAAACAGGAGGCTTTCTCGGTAAGTGCACTGCCCCTCTCTGTACGTCCTCTCCCTACCTGCGCCTAAATTTTCTTAGTATTTCAGTCTAGAAACTGCTGAATAGAAGAGTGTGATAATTGATAATGATACTATATGTCTTTCTTCTCTGGTTAATCTGTTTATGTTTCAGTCCAATGGTTATCAAAAGCTATTCACTTGACATGACTTTTTGGTGACGTATGTAGAAAAGGTAGTAGTCAACATCATAGTAGTCAATTTAAGTTCAGTTTAAGAGCTAGCTAGATGGTTCAGGGGATAGAGCCCTGGACTTGGAATCAGGAAGACATGAGTTCAAATCTAGCCTCAGATAACTTAATAGCTGTGTGACCTTGAGTAACTCCTGTAACCCGTTTGCCATAGTTTCTTCATCTGTAAAATGGGGATGGTAATAACCCTTGCCTTCCAATGTTGTTGTGAGGATCAAATGAGATACTTATAAAAAGAAACTAGCATATTGCCTGGAATGTAGTAAGTGCTATCTATATAAATGCTATTTTTTAAAAAGAAAGATCCATTCACTCTTATGATGTCTGTAACTTCTTTACATTTAATTTTTCCCCTCAATTACATGTAAGCAAAAATTTTTAGCATTTATTTTTTTTAAATTTTGAGTTCCAAATTTTCTCTTTCTCCTTTGCCCTTCTTGAGAAGGCAAGCAATTTCATATAGATTATAAATGTGCAAGCACACAAAACATTTCCATATTGGAAAAATAGGTAAAATGTATGTAAAAAATATGTAAAATGTGTAAAAGAAAATGCAGACCAAAAATACAAGAATAATAAAGAAAGTTTAAGAAGTATGCTTCAATCTGCATTCAGGCTCAATCAGTTCTTTCTCTGGAGGTAGATTAAATATTGTTATTATTATTATCATCACCCTCATCATCAAAATTTAGAAAGAGCTGATTCAGAGTTCCTTGATAATTCAGGAGCTATTTAGTTGCTAAGAAAATGCAGTTTGCCTCTACCATTATTTTTTAAAAAATGAGAAAAATGGAATGCTGATGGATGACTTGTTTTAAAGGGTTTGTTTGTTCTTGCTCTGGTCTTTCCAGATACGCATGAGCCAGTTGGAACTTAAGGAAAAAGAACTCAACAAACTTAAGCAAGAAAGTGATCAGCTCGTTCTCAACCAGCATCCTGCTTCAGACAAAATTGAGGTAGACTTTTTATGAGACATTTATATTGTAGTTTCTGGGGCTAATTGATAAGCCCCACAAAGGGAAAAGGTGAATGTGTGGAATTTTCTTACACTAACATAAAAACTCCATTCAAAGCAGTCTGAATTCTAGTTTTATGCCAGTGTATTATGCCTCTTTGTCAAGCCTGGTTTTAAAAACTAAGTTCAACTTGCAGCCAGTTGGACTGTTGGGCAGTTCTTTTTTTGTTTTAGGAGAAGCTCATTTAACCTGGCACTAAAATCATGAACAACTACCTAAGTTTCCAGTCAAATGGAAAAGTGCTGATTTGTTCCTTTGGCCACTATTAGGGAAAAATAGCTTTAATCTGCTTAATGACATTTTAAAGGACTCCTGTTTTCTCTGCAGGCGTACATGGATACTCTGCAGACTCAGTGGAGCTGGATTCTTCAGATCACCAAATGCATTGATGTTCACCTCAAAGAAAATGCTGCCTACTTTCAGGTAAGATTTTACTTCTGCGTTAACAGTTAACTTATTTTAGGGATTTTAAAGAGAAAAGGTGAAAAAGTACACAACACATAAACACATGAATTACTCTTGATTTTGAAAAGTATGTATTTCCAGGTCACCAAATGATTCTTAGGCAAGGAAGGCATTCTGAGACACTAGGAGTAGACAATCTAGACATGAAAAAATTTCTCCCTTTGCTAATATTTTTATTTAGCTATCTATTAATTACTCTGGGGCAGTTAGGTGACACAATATATAGTGTGCTAGACCTGGAGTCAGGAAAACTCATCTTTCTGAGTTCAAATCTGGCCTCAGACACTAGCTGTGTGACCCTGGGCAAGTCACTTGACCCTGTTTGCCTCAGTTTCCTCATCTATAAAATGGGCTGGAGAAGGAAATGGCAAACCACTCCAATAACTTTGCCAAGAAAACCCCAAATGGGGTCATGAGGAGTTGAACTCATGAGGAGACTGAACAGCAAAAAAAATCACTTGCTTTTCTCATGATATAAAATGTGAACATTAGCTTATACAATGACTTACACTCTATTTATTAGAAAGTAATTATTGCATTTTCATTGACATGCTCTTTAAAAAGTATTTAACTGTGCTCATCATTCTCCTTGGTAGTTTTTTGAAGAGGCTCAGTCAACTGAAGCCTACCTGAAAGGCCTACAAGATTCCATCCGGAAGAAGTATACCTGTGATAAGAACATGTCACTGCAACGCTTACTGGAACAGATCAAAGAACTTGAGGTATCATCAATATAAAATCTTTGGCAATGGTAAAAATACAATGCAGTAGGACTTCACTTAGCATGCTACTCATGATTACTGGTCTGTTAGTAATAGGTAAAAGAGCCCATGACAAATAAAATAAGATCCCTAGGTATACATGAGTTCTTGATCTTTCATAGATCAAATTATGTGAATTTCTCTTCATGTTCAATTTTTATCAAGTCATGTGGTTCAGAGTGTTTGGATCCTTTGTAAGTTTCATGCCAGAATGAAAACAAAGAGAACAGTGATTTCTTAGCCTCAAAAATCCTTTGGAAAAGTATACTAAGATGTTTAAGCAATTCTTCCACGCTGTGGTGTTCTTTTTTGCTCCTTTAATTCACAGGTAAGTAGCTTATGTAATGGTTTATCTTGAAAGGTTCTCATTCTTCCCCTAAATGAATTTTGTGGTCTTACACTGAATATAAGTATTTTATAATTTATGATAACTTTATTTTAAAGTATCTGGAATATTTTTCCAGATAATTCTTAGGCTCTCAATTTTTAAAATATGATTTAAAAAATGCAATTACAGAAAGAACGAGAGAAGATCCTTGAATATAAGCGCCAGGTACAAAACTTGGTAAACAAGTCCAAGAAGATTGTTCAGCTGAAACCTCGGAACCCAGACTACAGGAGCAATAAACCCATTATCCTCAGGGCTCTGTGTGATTACAAACAAGACCAGGTATGTCCTGACTGGCTGTTGTTGAGAAGAATTCAGAAGTTCACTTCCCTATAGGCTATTCACAAGTAAGACATCAATATTTAACTGAAGTTTCAAGTAGCGTGACAATGGGTGGTTTTGCTTTTATATCTGAAAGAGTCATTTAGCAAATAAGCTCAACAGTTTTGCCTTTATTGAACTTCTTTAGGGAACATTAGCCTTGAATGTGTATTTTCTTCTATATTACCTTAAAAGAGACGTAATGGAGAGGTAGACTTAAAAAGTTGAGTATTTATTACAAATTTTATGCAGTAATTAAATATATTTGTTTTTCTATAGGCTACTCAGCAAATATAAGAATACCAAATATTGTAAGAATACCAAAAATTTTAATCAATTAAGTTAGATTTTGTGTTTTTTTCATGCAAAATGTGATATCTAATGAAATAATGAAATCTAGTCCTAGTCTATTAAACAGAAATGTCCTGACTACTAAGTATGGTGTCCATGGTGAGGAGCCTAAAAGACTATTGAGATTGAAATACCTCAAAATAAAGCTAGTTGTCATCTCTGCTTAAGGAACTAGGGACCCATTATGTGCTAGCCCTTGGTTAAAAGGTGGTATTTCTAGTGCTCTGACATGAAACTGAATATATTTTGGGTTTTGTCTTTTTAAATTTCAAAGGGAGATGTATATGATATCTTTAATTGATGAAGGAGGCCCACTTTATCCCCCATTCCCCCACATACATACTTAATATAATCTGAAACATTTTATACCCTTACCTTTTAACTCCCCCTTCCCCTCCATGACTTTGACAAGGTGGGACAAAAGTCATGTGTACTTGGGGATTACACAGAGGTGTCAATCATGTGGCCTGAAACATTTCTAAGTACACCCTGATCCAAATTAAATTGCAATTGAAAATATTTAGCAAAATATATAAAAATACAGTAAAACATGGATAATGTTAATTTGCGACCCACAGGGATCTGATTCTACTTGAGTTTGATGCAGCTGGTCTTAGATGACCTTTAAGGTCAATTTCAACTCTATTTTTTTACTGTTCTATGAATAGAGGCAAAAAAATACTTTTGTGCTTTTGTGACAGAAAATAGTGCACAAGGGAGATGAATGTATCTTAAAGGACAACAATGAACGCAGCAAGTGGTATGTGACTGGCCCAGGCGGTGTAGATATGCTGGTCCCTTCTGTTGGTCTTATTATCCCTCCTCCAAATCCATTAGCAGTGGACCTTTCTTACAAGTAAGTTTTCTGTGAGTCTCACTTATCAGTGGTCATCTGTTAGCTGGGAGTTGGGGAGAATGTCTAGAGAATTACTATTTCTCCAAAAGTTCTTCTTTAGTTTAAAAAAAATTAGCAGACAAAGACAACTCTGCTTTTAACTTCAAGATTGTTTTATGTTGAAATTTTGTAATACCTACTATAGTAGAGCTTTGGAAGAGGATTTGAAAAAGGCATTACATTATGAAGAAAAAACCTCAATCTAGCTGTGAGTGAAAAGAGAAGTCAGTGACATTTGTCATTTACTCCATCTACATTAAAAAATTTTTTTCTCTCTTTTGAAAAGTATTTTATTTTTATGTTTCAGAACAGTTCTTGAAGAAATTACCATGAATATTCCCAGTATATTAATAATTTTGCATTTGGTAACAAATACAAGTGAAATATCAGTTTATGAGTCAATCAACAAGTATTTATTAAGCACGTACTATGTGCTGAGTGCTGAGAATACAAATACAGGCACAAAGAAGGATAGTTTCTGCCCTTAAGGAGTTGATATTTTAATGGGGAAAGATATAAAAAGAAGATGAAAATGGAGGGGAGAAAAATGAAGGTACTTAGTGAGGGGACATGGTAGAAAAAAATTCTGGAGTTCAACCTGGAAAGGAATGAGACGTGCCTGATGTGGTTGCCCTCCTTAAATGGTGATTCTGGGAGAAGCCATCAGATCAGAGGAAAAGACCTCAGGAGTGGAGGGCCCTTCCAGTGTTTGAATTCCAATACTGGAGTGAGGATGGTAGAGAAGGAACAGAGTGTAGCCTGGAGAGGAATGAGAGTCCATGTGCAGTATTCACTTTGATCCAATGAGATAATGCATGTACAGCATGATGCCACCTGGAAAGTAAATATATCAATGTCATTATTTGTGTTTTCCATGGTGGCCAATATAATACCTTGTACAAAATAGCTGTTCAACAGATATTTGCAGCATTGAATTAGTGGACTATTCTTGGCAAAATTTTATTCTGCGATTGATTTCTCCCTGCTGTTCAGGATATTTCAAGGTCATCTTTTCCCATTGCCAATTAGGAAAATCTATTGATCAAAATACACACATACAAATACAGATATACAATATATTTCAAAACAAAGTGTTTTTGAATTATCCATGCAGTGGCTCATCTCCATTAGAATGGATAATCTGAGAATTTTAATGGCCATATCCAAGTTGAAAAAGTGAGTTAAATATTATCATATTCCCTAGTGTGCGTAAGATACAGATTTTGAAAAGTAAACTTATATTCTCCCTTTCTGTTATTTTATTTGAATCTTACTGCATGGTCAGTTATATGTTATTCCTTCCTTTTCTCCGTTGCTATAGAAATTTGAAAGTTTAACTTTAAATCTTTTTCCTTTTAATTCTAGGATTGAGCAGTATTATGAAGCCATTTTGGCTCTGTGGAATCAGTTGTATATCAACATGAAGAGTCTGGTGTCTTGGCATTACTGTATGATTGATATTGAGAAAATCAGAGCTATGACTATTGCTAAGGTAAGTATCTTTGAGAGACTGGATGGGATTCTCAAGAGATTACCACTTTAATCAGGCTGGTTGGAGAACTATGGAAACCAGTGCTGACTGGCTTTATTATGAGATGGACCAGGGTAGATGAAGAGATCTAAGCATACTCGTAATGGGAGACAGGTAACCCAATACCTGTGATAATAGAGAGACTTAACATAAAGTAATCAGATGAGCCTGAATTACTAATAGAAAAAGTTTAAAGGCACTCATCACTGTGCTATTTTATGATTAGAAACCATTGTGTTTGGTACCTTAAAATTATCAGATCCCTTTTGAGGACTAAACCTTTGTATTTTAGAGCTGCTAACTGAATGACTAAAAGAAAGAGTTATTGTAGGATTCTTATTTTTAAAAAGCTTTATTAATGTCTTTTATTTTTAGATCACTTATATTTCTTAATAAATCTCTTCCACCTCCCGTATCCAGAGTACCTAAAATGATTGAAGGGGAAAGTGACAAATGTTGGCGGGGATATGGAAAAATTTAGACACTAATTCATTATTGATAGAATTGTGAAGTGATCTAACCATTTTAGAGAGGAATCTGGAATTATTCCCAAAGAGTTATTCAGACACTAATTCATTGTTGGTGAAATTATGAATTGACCCAGCCATTTTAGAGAGCATTCTGGAATTATGCCCAAAGAGTTATTTAACTACCTATATCCTTTGACCCAGCAATATTAGGTTTATTTCTAAAGATAATTAGGAAAAAAGGAAAAGAATCTATATGTTCTAAAGTGTTCAACACTTCCTATAACCAAGAATACAAAAGGAAAAAAAAAGTAGTCCGGCAAATTAACTAGCACATCAGCTAAATCCAACATTATACAGCGAATTCTACACCTATAGTTTACCCTCACACCTGCAAAGAAGGAAGGGAGATATATCATTTGTATCTCTTTTTTGGGGTGAAGGTTTATTATTTTAATTTCACACTTTCAGTTATTTTTCTTTCCACTTACACCGTTGTAGATGTTGTATTCCTTTCTTACAGCATGATAGTATTCTATTATATTCAGGTACCACAACTTATTTAGCCATTCTCCAATTTGTATCCAGTTTTTTTTCTACTACAAAAAGTGCTTGCTAATTTTGGAATCTTTCTTTTTATCATTGACTTCCTTAAGATATAAGCCTAGCAGTAGAATTGCTGGGTCCAAGGATAATTGCATTTTATTCATTTTCTTAATATAATTTCAAATTACTTTCCAGAGTAGTTGGACCAATTCACACTCTACCAACAGTGTATTAGTGTGCCTGTGTCTCCATGACTATTCCAACATAAATTATTTCTGTCTTTTTTTCATTATTGTCAATCTTCTGGATATGAAGTGATTTTCCTTTGCATTTTTTTTATTGATTATGACGAGAAATTGTTGTTAATAGTTGGCACTTCTTTTGAGAATTGTTTTTTATATCCTTTGACTACTTGTCTTATAAAGGAATAGAGTTTGGTCTCATCTAGGTCTTATCTGTTTGTCTTAGTACCCCATACATTTTGGATATTATACAGAGTTGAGGCAATGTCCCCCCTTACCCTCAGTTGGACACTTTCTTATCCTTTATGATTAATTATAGGATTCTTTTAAGAACATCCAAAGCATATTTTAGGGTAGTAGTTGATTCTTAGGATCAGTAGTATCCACAGAATAATCTCTAAATCACCAAGGATCCCTTTCATTTAGATTGAACATACAAGACAGGTAGCCCCTCGGTCACAACTAGAGTGGGGCTATTTTTCAACAGTCTCCTCTTTGACTTGGTGGGGCAGCTAGGTGGTGCAGTGAATAGAGCACCAGTGCAAGAGTCAGGAGGACCTGAGTTCAAATCTCACCTCAGATACCTGGCACTTACTATGTGTATGACCTTGGGCAAGTCACTTAACCCCAATTGCCTCTCCAGTCATCCTGATGAATATCTGGTCACTGGATTCAGATGGCTCTGGAGGAGAAGTGGGGCTGGTGACCTGCACAGCCCTCCCTCACTCAAAACAAAGTCAAGTGTAAGTCATGTCATTATTTCTCTGATGACATGGTCTTCTTCAGCAATGAAGGATGAACACATTTTAAGCCCTTTGACTTGGTTGCATAGTGGAGTTGTCCATGTACTTGACTGCTTGTCTAACAATTTCTTCCTGTTTTGTTTTCAGCTGAAGACAATGCGTCAGGAAGATTACATGAAGACAATATCTGATCTTGAGTTACATTACCAAGAATTCATCAGGAATAGCCAAGGCTCAGAGATGTTTGGAGATGATGACAAACGGAAAATACAGTCTCAGTTTACTGATGCTCAGAAATATTATCAGACCTTGGTTATACAGCTTCCAGGTCACCACCAGCATCAGACAGGTTTGCAGTTTCTCTCTCATAAATTAAATAGACTGTTTACAAATGAAACATTTTGTTTAATTTAGCCATTTTGACTCTTGGAGGTATTTGTAGACTTGAAAACTTCTTTGAAAGGAATTTTTGTCAAAAGTTTTTTTTTTGTTTTGTTTTTTTAATGTAGCAATCTCAAAAACAGGCTCATTTAATTTGCAAAGAATAATGGATTTTTCAGTGAGCAAAAAATAAAATCAATTGCCTCAGTGGCTCATGGATTTTGCTTCATATTTACTTATATGAGGGAAAACAAAGGGTTTTCAGTTCCCTTTTCTGGAAAGGGACAAGGGAGAAGTCCCATGATGAAGATATACTTACTCTATTCAAGTGATTTTATTACTTTTTCCAATCCTATGAAACTTTAAAGTTTTTAATTCCATGATTTTTTTCCCCTTTAAGTCACTACAACTGAAATCACTCATCTTGGCAAAGATCCAAACCAAAATCAAGTCATTGAAATCAACAGAGAAAATGACAAACAAGAAACATGGATATTGATGGAACTTCAGAAGATTCGTCGGCAAATGGAGCACTGTGAGAGCAGAATGACTCTTAAAAATATCCTTCAAGCTGACCAGGGCTCTTCTCACCACATCACAGTGAAAATAAATGAACTAAAGGTATGTGTTTGTTAAATTATATTAAACATTTGTATTAAACTTTCTAGTAAATTCTAGTTGTACTTAAGCTTATTCAAGGACCAGGTCAAGTCTAGGTGATTTCAGTGTGATTTTTAAAAATCATCATTTTTACATCATCTTAGCTTTGTGTAGGAAGTGGTTTGTACTTCTGAGAGGAAAGAAAAATGTTAGAGTAAATAAATCTTTCATAGAAACGTTCCTTTTCTAAAGTTGCCAATTGAAGAAAACAATTGTTATGAGAAACACAGTACGTATAATGAAACAGTGGAGTTTAGTGTTATTCAAAATTTATAGTTATTTTTCTACTATTAATTCATTTTTCTCAACCACTAAGAGATAATCCTATCATTTCTTCCTTTCATTCCTTGCTTCTTAGGCTTACAAGGTGCCAAAGAGGCAAAAGTTCTGTTCTATCCTTTCCAGTCTGTAAATAAATATCTATTAACATATTCTTGTGTTAGGTATTGTTGGAGGAACAAAGATGCGTAAAATGTGTCTTCCCCATAAGTGCTTACATGCGAGGTATAAGACATGTATGAAAACATGATTGTTATAAGACAATATGTAATAAGTGCTGGTGAAGTAGTTGAAAGAGTGAAGACTGAGAGGGTATAGAGAAAGGACAAGTAATTTGGAGCTAGGTTGGTTAGGAAGAGAGCTGTGGAAGAGGGAGGATTTGAGATGGTTCTTAAATGAGAGGTAGGATTTCAATAGAGAGGATGGGGAGGGCATTCTGAAGAGGAAATAATAAAAAGCTTTTTTATTTTCCCATGTTTTCTATCTGACCAGTTTTCCAACTTGAACCCATTATAGAATACTCTGGTCACTCAGGCATATGTGCTCTGACTATACAGATACTAGGAGAGATAGGAATAATGACCAAGCCTTCTTTGCAATTAACATGATTACTCAGCTAGATGGTTTAGTGGATAGAATATTGAACTTGGAGTTGGGAAGAAATGCCTCTGACAGTTTTGAATTACTAGGTGTGTGGCCCTGAACAAGTCATTAAACTCAGCCTCAGTGCCCTCCTCTGTAAAATGGGGATAATAATGGAATCTAACTCACAGGGTTGTTGTATCAAAAGGTATAATAATGTATGTATGCCAAGTGCTTTGCAAGCCTTAAAGTGCTACATAAAGGTCAATAATTATTATTATTATCACTAGCATTATAACTCTTTCTGTGGAGTCACTTAGTCAAGGTGAGGGGCTGCATGTCAGGAGACTAGTCTTATACTACTACCGATTTGCTTTAGGAGAGGTTATAGGCAGACTATACCTTATTTTAAGGTGTATAGTATATGTACTCTTGTATTCGTGAGAGCTGCTCTCTCTTCTTTCACCTTATAAAGCTACACAAAGTTGTCCACTGGGTTGCTGTGCTAGTCTGGATTTGCAGGGCCAATATTTATGTGGGAGAAATGTCATTTTATATATACCTGCCATATTCTATTAATAAATTCAAATTTATTCAAAGGAATAATTTTTCCTTTTCCATGTCCCTCAGTTCTTGGGACGGCCTAATCTATGATAAAATTGCCATGTTTTCCTCTCCAAAAGATGCACACAACTGTCATCTAAATTAGAAGTAGTACTCCTTTTGCCATCTTCTAATAAAGATGACAAATGGCCACTTCTGAGGAATCAGGATGTTTTATTCCTATTTCTGAATTCACTTAATATTAGTATGAGTTTCAAACCCATCTCTCACCATTTTCACATTGCTGCAAATGCTAGTTTTTGCTAACTAAAAAAATGTGCTATTTAGAAAAACCTTCACTATCTGACTGTACTGTAAATGTCAGTTCACCTTTTTAGAGTTCTGTTTTCCATTTCTTGACCAAAATAATACCAGGTATCTTAAGCTTTAGTAGCTTGAAAATGCACTAAGACTTTGGAACATTTTATCAGCTGATAGTCACTTTTCATTTAAGATCTACAAAAGCACTTAATTTTATCTCATTTTTTAGCATATAGTAGATGTTTTAAAATTCTTTTTCTTCTCTAAAGTTTTTAAGGTACCTATTTTGAGTTCTCTATTTTATTTTTTAAAAATTTATTTATTTATAGTTTACAACATTCACTTTCACAAGCTTTTGAGTTTTAAATTTTGTCCCCCTCCCTTCCTGCCCCCCTCCCCAAGATGGCAATGCAATCTGAAATAGATTCTACATATACATTCATATTAAACATATTTTCACATTATTCATATTATAAAGAAGAATTACAACTAATGGAATGAACCATGAGAAAGAAGAAGTAAAACAAAACAAAAAAAAAGAGAGCAAATAGTATGCTTCGATCTGCATTCAGACTCCATGGATAGCATTTTTCCATCATGAGCCTTACAAAAGCACTTTTAGATACATTATCTCATTTGATCTTAATAGCCTTGTGAAGCACTTGCTAGAGGTATTGTCCCCATTTTATGACTGAGGAAACTGAAACTAAGAGTTCAACTGAGTTGCCTGATGTTGGATAACAATTAAGTATGCCCGAGGCAGGATTGAATTCAGGTCTTTGCTGACTCCAATTTCAGTGCGCTTTTGACAGTACTACCATGCATGTACCACAGATCTTTGCTGGGTCCGTATGAGCTGTCAAAGTACCGGCCATTCTCAGAACCATCATGGTAACCGAGGAGCACAGTGATGTTAAATCCATAGTAGCTGAATGTATCTTAGTATTGTGTATAAGTTTATAATATTTCTCCAAATTTTCTTATTCTGATTCTGCAGGGCATACTTCATAAATGAAGGACTTCAGATAGATTAAATGACATCTATATGGTTACAAATCTAGTGACAGAGCTGAGGTTAGAACCAAAATCTTTCAACTCAACTCAAAACTTGGAGTTAGATGGCCTTCCATCGGTATAACCTAAGTTACCTGTAGAATGACACATTTACGTGCTACTTTTTAGAGTTTGCTAGAAGAAAGATGAAAAAACCAACTCTTTTTCTAATATTGAGTGTATAAAATTCAGTGAACTTTTTTTGAAGTAAAGAAGGAACAAAAGCAGATATAGATACCTGAGATGTGTTGACATAAGCATTCCTTCCTCTTTTTTTTTTTTTTGACAGGCTGTACAGAATGATTCACAAGCAATTGCTGAAGTTCTCAACCAGCTCAAAGATATGTTAGCTAACTTCAGAGGTTCAGAAAAATACTGTTATTTGCAGAATGAGATATTTGGACTGTTCCAGAAACTTGAAAACATTAATGGTGTTACAGATGGTTACTTAAATAGGTAAAAGAACATTAAATCTATTAACTTAATAGTCTGAGATGTCTTACTTTTCCAAAGTAATCTTTTCTTGCTTTCTGTGTGTAAGTGTTCTTTTTCTTTAATAGAGGTTTACTTAACATTCCTTAGTATCTTCAGATCACATTTTCAACCTTATTATTTTAAGTTCCTAATGCATCTTAGAAGATGCCCTCTCAGGTCATGCTTTAAGGATTAGGCTTTATAATTCTGCCTATGAATATATTAGGTTGAATCACTATAGAGGAGGGGGAAAAGAACTTAGTGCCTGTGTAGTTTATAAATTGTGTAAAATTTGTTTTTTTAACTACTATATTTCTTATTTATAGTTGGGGAGCAATGGAGTGGAATAGAAAGAGCCTTAAAGTTAGAATTGAAAATAGGTTCGTTATAATTCCCCATTTGCTAGTTGGGTGACCTTGAGCAAGGGATATCTCCAAGCCCTGAGTTCCTCATCTGCAACCAATACTTTTATTACCTGCCTTTCAGAATTAAGGGTTTTTCTGATTATTCAATGAGAATTAATGTAAGTGAAAGTACTTTGTAAACTATAAAGCATTATATAAATCCCAGCTATTAAGGGTAGTATGAAGATTCTGTTCACCATTAAACCACTTTGTTGGCAGCCTGATTTTATCTCTTTTGTTTGTTACAGCTTATGCTCTGTGAGAGGACTCCTTCAGGCTATTCTCCAGACAGAAGACATGCTGAAAGTATATGAATCCCGACTCACTGAAGAGGAAACTGTTTGCCTAGACCTTGACAAAGTGGAGGCTTACCGCTGTGGACTGAAGGTATTTTGTTTCACTTTATGGAAAATGGCAAAAACCAAACACCCAATTTATAAAGCTGTCATAGACATGTATACATAAATTTACATGTGTGTGTATATAACACATATGTGTGTATCTATGTGTCTAGATACACACACAAACACAAAGATGGTTAGAGGTAGCTTCGCTAGGTTTCCATGTTTTTTGCAGATCACTAGATTCATTTGGCCATATTGTCTGTAGGTATTCTTTGCAAATAAAAATTAGAGAACTAAGTTATTTGAAGTATTGAGGTATTGGCATGATTGCAAGATTTTTAGAAAGACAATTTTTAAAAATTGCTCCATTTTGATTTTGTCAAATATTTTGTTCAGTAGTGTGGAGTTGAAAGGAGAGATTCAATATTACCCATATTGTTTTCTTCCAGAAAATAAAAAATGATTTGAATCTGAAGAAGTCATTGTTGGCTACCATGAAGACTGAGCTACAGAAAGCTCTGCAGATCCATTCCCAGACTTCCCAGCAGTATCCACTTTATGATTTGGACCTTGGAAAGTTCAGTGACAAAGTCAACCAATTGTCAGACCGTTGGCAAAGGATAGATAAACAGATAGATTTCAGGTTGGTTGAGCTTCCTGATGAGACCTTTTCCTTTGTTGGGTTGTTACTGAGATATTATTACTCTTAAAGGTATGAGGTTTTGTTTAAGTGATTCTGCTTTGTGGGTGAAATGGGTAGGTAAACACTGAAAATACTTGGTCACTTGTTACTTCCTTTCTGTGGCCAGTTTTTTTCGAAGTGGTTAGAAGGGAGGCTATCCTAAATAAAGATATATCTAGACCATGAAATCTGTGAGGGCTAGGATCATATCCTGCCTAACTTTGTATCTTTCCTGCTGCTTAGCATGCTTCTTGGTATATAATAGTTGGTTAATAATTATTTGTTGAATGGAATGGAATTGACTGTCACACTCTAGCCTTAAATTGCATGGGCCTTATTCTCCCTCATACCTAAATTGATCTGGTGCTTGGGAAGATACAGTCAGTCTCCTGCCACTGAGCTATTATTTAGCATACTCTTGTATTCTCTAAGTTCAGAGTAAGACTGTTGGGATGTAGTAGGGAACTTGTATAGTCTTTCCCAAAAAGCTTGTGTAAATGAAATCTAATACGAATCATCTTACTCAAAAGTTATTGGAATTACAAATTAAGAGGTATTTTAATAAAGAAGTTTTAATAATTTCATTATTTCTCTAATCATCAGATTATGGGATTTAGAAAAACAAATTAAGCAGCTGAAAAATTACCGTGATAATTACCAAGCATTCTGCAAGTGGATCTATGATGCCAAACGTCGCCAGGATTCTTTGGAATCCATGAAGTTTGGAGATTCCAGTACAGTTATGAAATATTTGAATGAACAAAAGGTACAAACCATTTTGATATAATGATTTCAATAGTCATGTGTTTTGGCAGGAATTAGGGCTTAGGCTATTTATTTTCTGCGGTTTGAAATATTAAACCTTTAGTATTTTTAACATAATTAAAAGAATCTTTGGGGCAAAATCAGTTGAAATAATTGCAAAGCAGTGTGATTATCTATTGTGAGAAACATTCCTTCATATTCACATTGTAATTCTGAAAAGACTTGCTAGTAAGAATGAGCCTGAATATCCTTGACTATTAATTAAGAAGGCCAGAGGATAATGACATCTGTTTCAAAATTGCCTTATAAATGTTTGCATTTCTTTTGTAGAATTTGCACAATGAAATATCTGGTAAACGAGACAAATCAGAAGAAGTACAGAAGATTGCAGAACTTTGTTCAAATTCCATTAAGGTATGTTATTCTTTATGACCATATTAATATTTCACTAAGACTGTTATGCTACATTTACCTACATATTTAACATATGTAGGATATATGTTAAAATATATTTAACATATTTTCTTAAGATAGAGAATGTGATTCTTATTCCTTATAGTGGAGAGAAAATGATAAATGCTTATTAATAAATTTGAATACCTGCTCAGTTTCCTCGGGAATAATTCAATTTTATTTTGTACATTTTAGGATGGATATGTACCACTTATGAGAAAGCAATGTCATATCACATATTTACATGCTTAGGACCTCATGCAGCTTCTGTTTTGCATTTATTCCTAGGGATGCAAATTGTTAAGGAAATTTAGACCCATGCTATTTTTCTGAGATCCTTTAGGAATTTCTTTTTCTTAACCTCTTCTTTATTTTTTTTCAGGATTATGAACTTCAGCTTGCATCATATACCTCAGGACTGGAAACTCTGCTCAATATTCCTATAAAGAGAACTATGGTTCAGTCCCCTTCAGGGGTCATCCTGCAAGAGGTCTATAATAATATTTAAAATTTATTACATTAAATTGGGGGTGTATTATAAGTCAAATATGGTGCATTTGTTGCTTTTGACAATCCTAGACTTCTCTAAGAAGAGCCCTTTTTATATAAAGTATTTCAGTTAAGTTTGAATGTATCATTCATAATATTGCAATATGAAAAAATGAATTTAAATTGGGGTGGTCGAAAAGAGTTTTGAGTAATCTATGGAGGGAATTTGTAATCAATGATAACTGCATTGAATCTCTCTTCAAGAAAATCTTAAAGAACATACACCTGAAATAGGTAGTGGAGGGGTTCTTGTGCTGTAAATCACTTTGACAAATCTGGTGATGGCTAGGGACCCCATCTTGGTTTAAATGCATAAAATGAAATACATAGGATTAGAAAAGAAAATAATTATATTAAAATATAGTTCATGGATTCCCGGCTTAGTGGAAGGCACAGGGCTATATTACTTGATCTCTAAAGGTTTCCTTACAGTCTTTTATTTTACTACAATTCTGGACTTTTGCATGTAGAATGTTTACTACTCTAAAAAATAAAATATATTATTATTTCAGAAGGTATACTGATAAATTTTTTTGTAAGGCTCTTTGGAATATGATGTTTTGTTCTTTGTTTTTCCCCTCTTAAGGCTGCAGAAATTCATGCTCGGTACATAGAGCTCCTTACAAGATCTGGAGACTATTATAGATTCCTAAGTGAAATGTTGAAGAGTTTAGATGACCTGAAGGTAATTTGTTTGGGTGACTTCTTTTAACATACATAACAAAACACAGTAGAACTTTGTCATCATTGCCCTGTTGTTATATGGAATTGGATATGATATGAATAAAGTTTTATGTCCTTATCACATGTAACCAGATATGTAAAAAAATTGATAAAATTCATTTTACCTGTTAGGCAGATGGTAATCTTGTACTCTTACACCAGGGTTATGAAGGGCATTCCATTTGTGATTACTAGACAAATCTTGATTATCTTAAAATACTGTTAAGACAGATTTTTAAAAACATTTGACTAAGGATGTTTATTAAGGTCTTTCGTTTAAATTTGTAGTCAGTATGCACAAGATTGATAAAATTTTTCAAAGTGAGAGAGAGTAAAATACATTTTCTTTATTGCTTAGAGTTTCTGTCTGCAGTGGTGAAGGAAGTTTCTCCTCCTCAGGAACTCCATTTCCCAATGAATTCACAGGTCTGCAAGTGGAAAGCTTTGAAAGTTACATGTTGAGTTTGTTACATGCTTTAAGGGAAGAGCAAATACTACCCGAGGGACATGTGCGGTCTCATGAGCAATCCTTGTGTTCTGTTTGGGTCTGTGTTTGGAGATGTTTATTTGTTTGTGAGTTCCATGAGGTCAGAGACTGTCTTTTGCCTCTTTTTGTATCCCCAGGGCCTGGCATGTAGTAAGCACTTAATAAATTGTTTATTGATTGACTACCAAGTTCAAGAGAACTTGAAAAAGAATAAATTCACAACCTAACAGTAGAGTGTATGTGTGTGTGTGTGTGTGTGTGTGTGTGTGTGTATGTAACAAAGACACCATTTTCAAATATCTTCCTTATTTTACAATTGAGCTTTTTACAGAAAAAGATGAATTATTAAAGTTCAAAATAAAAAAAATTTTATGATTCATGCAGATCTATGATTTTATTGGTGTAAGGAGCTCCTGATAAGGAAACTTCCTCATCCAAAGCAGATTAGCTACTTTTCAGTAATGTACAATCTGAGAGAGTTGCCAGGAGGTCATAAGAAGTTAATTGACTTGCCAAGATCCCATAATAGGTGTCAGAGGTGGGACTTGAGCCCTGGTCTTCTTGACTGTAAGACCAGCTCCTTAGGCACTCTAACATGATGTGCATATGCACACACACACTCACACATATGTGTATATATATATATATATACATATATATATATATATATGCACACACACACACACAGACACATAGAAAATGAGATATTTAAGTCCTGGGTTAGGAATGCAGTTACTTCAACATGTTTTGTGCTTTCAATCCAACAGCTGAAAAACACTAAAATTGAAGTTTTAGAAGAAGAGCTTCGTCTTGCCAGAGATGCCAACTCTGAAAACTGTAACAAGAACAAATTCTTGGATCAGAACCTGCAGAAATACCAGGCAGAGTGCTCCCAGTTCAGAGCGAAACTTGTGAGCCTGGAGGAGCTAAAGAGACAAGCTGAGCTGGATGGAAAATCAGCTAAACAAAACCTAGACAAGTGCTATGGGCAGATAAAAGAGCTCAATGAGAAGATCACAAGACTCACTTATGAAATTGAAGATGAAAAGAGGAAAAGAAAGTCTGTGGAGGACAGATTTGACCAACAGAAGAATGATTATGACCAGCTGCAGAAAGCAAGGCAAAGTGAAAAGGAAAACCTTGGGTGGCAAAGATTAGAATCTGAAAAGACCATCAAGGAGAAGGAGTACGAGATAGAAAGGTTGAGGGTTCTTCTTCAAGAAGAGGGCGCCCGGAAGAGGGAATATGAAAATGAGCTGGCAAAGGTAAGAAACCACTATAATGAGGAGATGAGTAATTTAAGGAACAAGTATGAGACAGAAATTAATATTACGAAGACCACAATCAAGGAGATATCCATGCAAAAGGAGGATGATACCAAAGGTCTCAGAAACCAGATTGATCGACTCTCACGAGAAAACCGAGATCTGAAAGATGAAATTGTCAGGCTGAATGACAGCATCTTGCAGACCACAGAGCAGCGGAGGCGGGCTGAAGAAAATGCTCTTCAGCAAAAAGCATGTGGGTCTGAGATTATGCAGAAAAAGCAGCAGTTAGAGATCGAGCTTAAACAAGTCATTCAGCAGCGCTCAGAGGACAATGCCAGGCACAAGCAGTCTCTTGAGGAGGCTGCAAAGACTATTCAGGATAAAAACAAAGAGATAGAAAGACTCAAAGCTGAGTATCAGGAGGAGGCTAAGCGCCGCTGGGACTATGAGAATGAGCTAGGTAAGGTAAGAAACAATTATGATGAGGAAATTATTAGCTTAAAGAACCAATTTGAAACCGAAATAAACATCACCAAGACCACAATCCACCAGCTAACCAAGCAAAAAGAAGAGGACACCAGTGGCTACCAAATTCAGATAGATAATTTAACCAGAGAAAACAGGAGTTTATCAGAGGAAATTAAGAGACTGAAGAATACTTTAGCTCAGACCACAGAGAGTCTTAGGAGGGTAGAAGAAAATGTCCAGCAGCAGAAGGTGACTAGCACTGAGATCACTCAGAGGAAACAGCAGCTGGAGTTTGAGCTAAAACAAGTCACTCAGATGCGCTCAGAAGAGAGCATTAGATATAAGCAGTCACTTGATGATGCTGCCAAAACCATTCAGGATAAAAACAAAGAACTTGAAAGACTCAAAAAGTTGATAGAAACTGAAACAAATCAAAGAAAATGTCTGGAGGATGAAAATGCAAAATTACAAAGAACACAGTATGATCTGCAGAAAGCAAACAGTAATGCCACGGAAACAATAAGCAAACTGAAGATTCATGAGCAAGAACTGACACGCCTGAAAATTGACTATGAAAGAATTTCTCAGGAGAGGACAATAAAGGACCAAGATATTACACGGTTCCAAAGTTCTCTAAAAGAGCTCCATTTCCAAAAACAGAAAGTAGAAGATGAATTGAACAGGCTGAAGAAAACCTCTTCTGATGAGTGTTCTAAGAGGAAGAAACTAGAAGATGAACTGGAGTCCTTGCGGAGGTCCTTGAAAGAGCAAGCGATCAAAATCACCAACCTGACGCAGCAGCTGGAACAAACGTCCATTGGCAAGAAGAGAAGTGAGGATGACCTCAGACAGCAAAGAGATGTGTTGGATGGGCATGTGAGAGACAAGCAGAGAACTCAAGAGGAGTTGAGAAAACTGGCATCAGAGGTTGAAACCCTGAGGAGGCAGTTGGCTCAGGAACAAGAGAACGTTAAACAGGCTCACCTGAGAAATGAGCACTTCCAGAAGGCAATCGAAGACAAGAGTAGAAGCCTGAATGAAAGTAAGATAGAAATAGAGAGACTACAGTGTCTCACGGAGAACCTGACCAAAGAACATTTGATGCTAGAGGAAGAGTTACGGAACCTGAGACTGGAATATGATGAACTACGAAGAGGAAGGAGTGAAGCCGATAGTGATAAAAATGCTACTATCTCTGACCTAAGAAGCCAGCTACAGATCAGCAACAACCGAACCTTGGAACTACAGGGGCTGATTAATGATTTACAGAGAGAAAGGGAAAATTTGAGACAGGAAATTGAAAAATTCCAAAAGCAGGCTATAGAGGTATTCACAAATATTTGATCATGGCTTTACTCTTTCTCAAATAATTCACTCCAATTGTCTTCTAATCTTCATTAGTCTTTTGCTGTTCTAACTCTAATTATACTTACTACATATCCACTAAAGCATGACTATCTATCATAACCCAGAAAACTGCTTGACAAGAACTTTTGGTGCTATTTGTCCTTACGCCCTGACCCTTAGCCAAAGTTTAATAAGTGTATAACCTGTGTGTGACTCTTTTTGGAGTCCTCGAGAGCAGGTGGGACGTTTGGGATAATTTCCTATGACAGCAGGACTGTAATCTGTCTTGCTTTGTGTACTAGAGTTTAGACCAGGATGGGGAACCTTTGGCCTCAAGGCCACTTGGAGCCCTCTAGGTCCTTGGGTGTGGCCCTTTGACTGTAAAATTTGGACTCAAAGGGCCACACCCAAGGACCTAGAGGGCCCCTAGAGACCACAGGTTCTCCACCCCTGTACTCGACAATACCTTTATTTGAATATATGCTTTATATGTATAAATATATATACATATATTTAACACATATCTGTGTGATTTCAAATTTGCTTGAATTAAAAATTATCCACTCAACAAAGCTGTTTTCTATGCAGGTTTTTAATCTTCTCTTCTTGCTTATTATTTACTCTCTTTTCTTTTCACCATTCCCAGCATGTTGCTTCTTTGCATGTCAGTTTTAGTGTTCCTGGGTTTGTTTTTTGGTTTGATTTCCTTTAACACCTAATTTTTAAAAATTGGTTTCTTTAACTTCTAATATATTTGATTGCTATAGACAATATTTGTGTGGGAGTAGAACTGTGTCTGTATCAGTGTAAGTATGTATATACCCATGTATATGGCAATGTGCAAATGCAAAGTATTTACATTGCTATATTAAATATTTTAGCATAAGCATAATAGGTATGATCAGCTTTAATAAGCTAATAAGATTAGACTTCCTTTAAACTCACATAAGAGATAAAAGTAAGGGAGTTAGGGTTGCAACTTTCCCATTTCCTTTGAGGAAATGAGTGGTGAGTATGAAGCAATAGATGGTGGGTGGCAATGGAATAAATTTTTTTTAAAAAGTATAGAATGACAAGCTAAAAGTAAACTGAGGGCACAGATTGGAAGAGAAAGGATGTGCACATGTAAAGTGAAAATTTTAATACCAAAGAGGTTTAATTATGAGAGGTATAATCAATACTGTTGTTTCATTTATTTTTATTTTTTAATTTTAGGCATCCAATAGGATTCATGAATCCAAGAATCAGTGCAGCCAAATTGTGCAAGAAAGAGAGAGCCTACTGGTAAAAATCAAAGTCCTGGAACAAGACAAGGCAAGGTTGCAAAGGTTAGAAGATGAGCTGAATCGTGCAAAAGCCACACTGGAGTCAGAGATTAGGGTGAAACAACGATTGGAATGTGAGAAACAGCAAATTCAGAATGACTTAAATCAGTGGAAAAGTCAGTATTCCCGCAAGGAAGAGGCTATTAGGAAGATTGAATCTGAAAGGGAAAAGAGTGAAAGAGAGAAGAACTCCCTAAGGAGTGAGATTGAAAGATTGCAAGCAGAGATCAAGAGGATTGAGGACAGGTGCAGGAGAAAGCTGGAGGACTCCACCAGGGAGACACAATCACAGATGGAATCAGAACGTTGTCGAATGCAGAGAGAGATTGATAAACTCAAGCAGCGTCCATATGGATCTCATAGGGAGACTCAGACGGAAGATGAATGGTCTGTTGACCCCTCAAAACTGATGTTTGATGGGCTGAGGAAAAAGGTGACTGCAATGCAACTCTATGAATGTCAACTGATAGACAAAACCACTTTGGACAAACTGTTGAGGGGGAAAAAGTCAGTAGAAGAAGTTGCCTCTGAAATCCAACCTTTCCTTCGTGGAGCAGGTGCTATTGCTGGGGCTTCTGCTTCTCCTAAAGAAAAGTACTCTTTGGTGGAGGCCAAGAGGAAGAAATTGATTACTCCAGAATCCACAGTAATGCTTCTGGAGGCCCAGGCAGCGACAGGAGGTGTGATTGACCCCCATAGAAATGAGAAGCTGACTGTTGATAGTGCTATTGCTCGGGATCTCATTGACTTTGATGACCGGCAGCAGATCTATACTGCAGAAAAGGCTGTCACTGGCTTTGATGATCCATTTTCAGGCAAGACAGTATGTGTTTCTGAGGCCATCAAGAAAAATCTGATTGACAGAGAAACAGGAATGCGCCTATTAGAGGCTCAGATTGCTTCAGGGGGTGTGATAGACCCTGTTAACAGTGTCTTTTTGCCGAAAGATGTTGCTTTATCTCGGGGGCTAATTGACCGAGATTTGTATAGGTCCCTTAATGATCCCCGAGACAGTCAGAAGAACTTTGTAGACCCTATCAACAAAAAGAAGGTCAGTTACATGCAACTGAGAGAAAGATGTAGAATTGAACCACACACTGGCTTGCTTTTACTGTTAGTACAGAAGAGGAGCATGTCATTCCAAGGAATCAGGCAGCCTGTCACAGTCACTGAACTGGTAGATTCTGGAATTTTGCGGCCATCCACTGTAAATGAGCTCGAATCAGGCCAGATTTCCTATGATGAGGTTGGTGAAAGAATCAAGGATTTCCTGCAGGGTTCCAGCTGTATAGCAGGCATCTACAATGAGACCACAAAACAAAAGCTTGGCATTTATGAGGCTATGAAAATTGGTTTGGTCAGACCTGGTACTGCCCTTGAACTTCTAGAAGCTCAAGCAGCCACTGGTTTTATTGTGGATCCTGTCAGCAACCTGAGGCTACCAGTGGAAGAAGCTTACAAAAGAGGGTTAGTGGGCATTGAATTTAAAGAGAAACTCCTATCAGCTGAACGGGCAGTCACTGGGTATAAGGATCCAGAGACAGGAAACATCATCTCCTTGTTCCAAGCCATGAACAAAGAGCTTATTGAGAAAGGGCATGGAATTCGCTTATTGGAGGCTCAGATTGCAACAGGTGGAATTATTGACCCAAAAGAGAGCCATCGCTTGCCAGTTGACATAGCCTACAAGAGGGGTTATTTTAATGAAGAGTTAAGTGAAATCTTGTCAGACCCCAGTGATGACACAAAGGGATTTTTTGATCCAAATACAGAAGAAAATCTCACCTACTTGCAATTGAAAGAAAGATGCATGAAGGATGAGGAAACAGGACTCTGTCTTTTGCCCTTAAAGGAAAAGAAGAAACCCATCCAGACATCACAAAAGAATACACTCAGGAAACGCAGAGTGGTCATAGTAGATCCAGAAACCAACAAGGAAATGTCTGTTCAAGAGGCTTACAAGAAGGGTCTTATTGATTATGACACTTTTGTAGAACTCTGTGAACAAGAGTGTGAGTGGGAAGAAATAACCATCACTGGGTCAGATGGGTCCACCAGAGTGGTCCTAGTTGACAGAAAAACAGGCAATCAGTACGATATTCAAGATGCTATTGATAAAGGTCTTGTTGACAGAAAATTTTTTGATCAGTACCGCTCTGGCAGCCTTAGCCTCACTCAGTTTGCTGATATGATTTCCTTAAAAAATGGTAACAGCAATATTGGCAGTGGTAGTGGTGGAGATGAAGTTTTCAGTAGTTCTCGACATGAGTCTGTAAGCAAGACCTCCAGCATTTCCAGCATCAGAAATTTAACCATCCGGAGCAGCTCTTGGTCTGACACCTTAGAGGAGACAAGTCCCATTGCAGCCATCTTTGACACAGAAAACTTGGAAAAAATTTCAATCACAGAAGGTATAGAGAGAGGAATTGTAGATAGCATCACAGGTCAGAGGCTGCTGGAAGCCCAAGCCTGTACAGGAGGCATCATCAATCCCACCACAGGTCAGAAGCTTTCACTTCAAGATGCAGTCTCCCAGGGCCTCATTGACCAAGATATGGCGACCAGGCTGAAGCCAGCACAGAAGGCATTTATTGGTTTTGAAGGTGTGAAGGGGAAGAAGAAGATGTCAGCAGCAGAAGCAGTTAAGGAGAAATGGCTACCTTATGAGGCGGGTCAGCGCTTCCTGGAATTCCAGTACCTCACTGGAGGCCTTGTTGACCCAGAGGTTCATGGAAGGATAAGTTCTGAAGAGGCTATCAGAAAAGGGTTGATTGATGGCCGAGCAGCTCAGAAACTTCACGACACTAGCAACTATGCCAAGATCTTGACCTGCCCCAAAACCAAACTGAAAATATCCTACAAAGATGCTATGAATCGATCCATGGTGGAGGATATCACTGGATTACGTCTGCTGGAAGCAGCTTCCGTTTCATCCAAGGGTTTGCCAAGCCCATATAATGTCTCTTCTGCTCCAGGGTCCCGTTCAGGTTCTCGATCTGGATCTCGTTCTGGCTCACGTAGTGGATCCAGGAGAGGAAGCTTTGATGCGTCTGGGAATTCATCATACTCGTATTCCTACACATTCAGCAGTAGCTCCATTGGGCATTAGGAATCAGTTGGTAGTAGTTGCTAGATCTTAGATTGTATGAACCTATACTTTTATTAAATAAAAAGTTAAATTTTAAAAAAGAAAACATATTTGTAGTGGTGATAATATAGTTTACTCTTAGGGTGATGGCCTACTAGAAGAGGAAGCCATATTTAAAATCAAATAGTGAAGCTATTTCTGGCCATTTATCTTTTCAGCTCATCTCAAATGAATATAATTTGCTTTGGGTATACTCTGTATGTAGTAGTAGTAGTAATCATTTGTAAGAATATCACAAATTATGAGTTTAGAGTTAGTTTTTCTTTTGTTTCCCATTTAGTTTTGAGTAATTCTTTCTAAAAAGGTTATGTTGTTGTTGCATATACCTTATACTGCTACTTATTTTAGGAATAAAAAATTAAACTGATAAGATTTTTGAGATCACAGTTTATTCTATTGCTTATCTAAATTTTTCCATTTATTGTGTTACAGCCCCCAACTTGAATGTAGATTCACAACTACAGAGTAAAGAAATTAACAAACAAATAAGTAGCCCAAGCACAGTGGAATGCATTTTGTATTTTAGTTTGTCAGTATGGGCTTTGACCTAAAATGAAATAACTTGGGAGTTTTTTGTCATATGCATTTGAATGTACTTTAATTGTTTGCTACAGCTGTAACTCAACAGGACTGCATGATTCTCAGTAGCCTTTCTTTTTTGTTACCTCGCCTGAAGTCTGTTAATCTTGTCTTTTTCTTTGTAATCTTAAAAAGGGGTCTGCAGCAAGTTTGGCAATAAACTTTTAAACTTTTAAAGTGTTTTGTGTTTTCATTTAAACTAATCGTACACCTGAGGAAAATTAGAAGTAGCTTTTTTGATCACTTAAAATATATCTAAGAGTGGGCCACAAAAAATGATCAGCTATTTCAGTTCTTGGGTTTCTCTCAGAAAATTGCTGTTTTAGAATCTAGTGTTTAAAGATAGAAGCATACATAGTAAATTTTCACAACCATGTGACTTTTTTTTAGAGTCTAACGTTAAAAGGAAGAGGTAGTTATTAAACTCCTACTATGTCAACCCTATGAGGTAGGTGCTGCATTTTTCCCACTTTACAGTTGAGGAAACTGTGGGAGGCAAAGGGTAAATGACTTGCCCAGGATCACACAGCTACTCTGTGTTTGAAGTTGGATTTGAACTTGAATCTTCCTTAAACTCTAGGCTAGTACTCTGTCCCTGTGCCATCTAGCTGCCTCAGGAAAAAAAAATAAACTTGCTAGAGATGGTAAAGAGGAAAGAGAATGAGTATTTAGAAGGCTTTTAGTGCTTTTTTATTGCAGATTTTTTTTAAGTGAGAAAATTTATTTTAAATAGTGAGTTCTTAATGAATAACAGTCAGAAGCATTTTCATCAGAGGAATTTGAGACATTTTCTAAATTGTGTACTCATTTCTCAGAATATTTATTTTAGATACGAGTTTCTGCTTTTGTTTTGATCTATAAATTGTGATGTAGAACAATGATTGTCAAACTTTTTAGTCTCAGGACCCCTTAAAAAGTGAGGACCCCTGGCCTCCAAAGAGCTTTTGTTTAGGTGAATTATATATCTATTAATATTTGCCACATTAGGAATGAAAACATCTTGTTTTATGAAAAACCTTTTGGTCTCATGGTATCTGCACTACATTTTGAAAACTACTGGTGGAGACAACTTCTGTGAACTCAGTTTAAATTTAGGAAAGTTGAAGGAGAGTTTCTTGATCATAAGAGTAGAAAGTAGTTGGCCAGAAAACTTGAGTTTTTCTAGACATCTGGTAAAAAATACCAAGTATACTATTACATTTTAAATCACAGGAAAATATGAAGAGACTCAGCATGAATAAGGAAGGCATGAGTTAATTAACTAACAAATATTTTTTAAGAACCTGCTATCTTCCAAGCATTGAGTTAGGCAATGGGGATACAAAAACAGAAATGAAAACCCCTGCCCTCAAGGACCTTACATTCTGTTGGAGGAGCAGCTGAAGGGAATCATTCTAGGCAAAAGGGAGTAAGTTGCATTTGTTTAATGAAAAATAACTCCAAGTGGTTGGACTATTTTAGGTCTCTTCAATTTACATTGCGTACTTAGAGATATGGATTAGTTTTTCCTGCACAGGCCTGAAGATAAAAAACATACTGCTCCTATACACACTTCCCCCCACCAAGCTGACACTATTCTGAATCTGGCCTCGCCTGGGCAAGCAATTATTGGTAACTTGTATTATAATTATATGTATGTTCATCGGATCATGTATTTTGAAGTCCTTGGTGGGGGGTCATTACTTAGGGGTCACAGGACCAGAATTCTGTGATGGGAACAGGTTCCATAGTCTTTGATTCACTTCATTTCAGATACACAGGCTGAAGAATGCCAGTGATTGTGAGCCTTATCAAGGTTTGATTGATCAGTTCAAGCTGCACTATGAGTCTGACTCACAGACTGGAAAAGACAATTCTGCAAAATCTAATCTATTCATATATTCACTACATGTATCGTGTTGATTATTATAAAAATCAGTATTCCCTCCACATCTGTATATAGTTTGCTTTCCCTCCACATCTTTTAAAAAAAATTTGTGTCCCTGGCAAATTGCACCTACCAGGTGCAGAGCTTAATATGGAATGGATCATAGCTATTGAATCCTCTACTGAAATTGGTTCTTTGACACAAAAAAATGGATGCCTGAAAATTTACAAGCATCCATGAGGGCGCCCATGTCTTTGGACTCATACCATCTCCCAAATCAGGTCTAGAGAGGGAAGAAGAGGGTGAAGACCTCCAATGCTGGCTACAAAAATAATGTCTGGCATTTGTGCAACACATTTATACTTTTCAAAATGCTTTCACATCCATAATCACATTTAAATTTTTTGAAGGGAGTGATTTCACTAGGGTTCAAACGTCTCAGGAAGAACTTCCTTCACCAATGCAGACTGGTACCTTTGCTGAAACTTACTCTTTGGTAGCTACTTGGAGCCTTGAGATGTTCAGGGAAGTACATGGCAAGGGTCAGACAGCCAGAATCTCAATCCCTGTAAAAATAGGTGGCATTAATCAACAAACATTTATTAAGCACCTACTGTTATACCCCAGGCACTATCCTGGGTATGGATGATTCAAAGACAAGAATGAATGAGTGGAAGTATTTATTAAATGCTTACAATGTACAAAACATTTGTGCCAAATGCCAGTGATACAAACAGAAAAGTGAGACAGCCTTTGATCTCCAAGATCTAATCCAAGATCTCCAAGATCTCTAATAGGGAAGACAAGACATAGGAGAAGTTTCCACTGCAAGTCAGGTAGAAAGGTCCCACGGTCCTTAAAAGTACAGCAGAGCAGATGGTAATGCCTTGAATGCCATTTCTACTGACAAAATCCTAGCAGTTTCTGATGTTAAACCATTTGATGATGTCAAGGACCTTGGTGGCAAGAATTTTCCTTTCTGTATCTTCAGTATGTGTGGTTGTGATGCAGGAATGAGCAGTTTCCAGGCTGCATCTCCAAAGGGCTCGTTTCTCAGGAGGAAGGCTAAGGGCACTGGGCTGGAGAATCCTAGGGTTTCTCCACTGGGGTCTGAGGGTGGTGAAGGGGGTGGAAGTTTAACTTGTCTGCTGCTTCCCGTCCCTGCTTCAACCTGCCTTGCTGCTGGCTTTCCTGCCCTGTGGGGCAACATCAGGGAACAAACTTGCTATAAGTGCAGACAATATTTACTCATTTGTAATATGCCCAAAATAATTACCAGATAATTTCAGGTTGGAGGCAATAGCAGGTGGAAGGTGAGTAAAATCCTAAATAGGAGGATTAAAGGAAGTGAAGAATTCTAAGAGGGAGAGGTGAGGCAGGAATATCTTCTAGGCATGGGGAATAATAGCCTATGCAAAAGCATGGAAGTCAAAGATATGTGAAGAACTGCAAGAAGGCAGGTTTGGTTAGAACACAGACTTCATGGAGGAGAATATACAATAAGCCTGGAAGGAGAGGTTGGAGCTGAATTTTATATGATATACTAAATATAGGTGTTTTTTATCTAGTCCTAGAAGTAATAGGGAACCACTGAAGTTTATTGAGCAGAGGAATGACAATGAGCTGACCTATATCTTAGGTTTGATCACTTTGGCAACTATGTGGATTGGAGAGGGGAGGGACTTGAGACAGGGAGATCAGTTAGGCTATTATAATAGTTTTGGCAAGAGGTGAGAAGGGCCTTAACTAGGGGTGGTGGCTATGTGAGTAGAGAAAATAGAGATATGAGATGTTATTTCAGTAAAATGGATGACTTAATTATATGTGGGGTAAGGAAGACTGAGGAGTCAAGGAAGGTTGCAGAGTACAAGACTGGAATTGAAATCTTCTGACTCTCGGTTCTCTTTCCACAATATTAAACTACCTCCACTCTCTTGGATTAGGATTTTCAGGGTCCCTCAAGCCAACGGTTCTGATATATCTCAGGTTTTTTGAAGGAAATAAAAAAGGCCTTCTGAAATGCTCCATATTACAGAAAAAAAGTGAACAAGAATTTTCTCAGTTGGTAAGGTATCAGAAGTAGGTGTTCACCAAAATCTTTAAAACTATATGCATATTCTGATGATAGATTCTTTGAAGTATGGAACTCCAGGAAACACCTGGTCCAGTGTTTTGTCTCCAGGTATATGAATTACTATGTGGTCTGTTCTCCTGAACTTTGCCCAGGCTATATCTTGGACCTTGAGAAGAGATTATGAAACATGTTTCCTGACTCTTTAGAAACAGGGGTGGGGGAGTACTTCCAAAAGCACTTTCCTATATTTTTCAAGACATTTGGGTATTTTCATTTAAATGCAACTAGAGATGAGTGATACTGCAGATATCATGTAAATAAATGAAATTATACATAGGAGTTATTAGAAAAAAGGTAATCTTTTAAAAGGGGCAGTTGACTGGCAAAGTGGATCGAGTGCTGGGTCTGAAGTAAGGAAGACATCTTCTGAGTTCAAATTTTGGCCTCAGACATTTATTAACTGTGTGACCCTGTGCAAGTCACTTAACCCTATTTGACTCGATTTCTTCATCTGTAAAATATGGTGGAGAAGAAAATGACAAACCAGTCCAGTATCTTTGCCAAGAAAATCCCAAATGGGGTCATGAAGAGTCAGACGTGACTGAAATGACTAAGTAACAATAAAATCTTTTAAAAGAGAGCTGTTCATCTTAGAGAAATCTTATCATTTATCTCTAATATCCAGAAGCATTTTCACTTAGCATGGAAACATACAATGTTAAGACCTCAGTTGTGTTATAAAAATTAAAAATATTGTGTACTTCTTTGAAGTCCTGAAATTTCCTGGAATTTAGGAGACAATCAAAATTTGAATTGTACTTAATTCCTCAAATATAAGGCAGAGATAATTGGTAGCTAGCTCATTAGAAGGAGTTTACTAAGCTTATTACTGACTAAACTAAGTGGGAATATGTTATTACTCAAATCAAGAGAGGTTTCCCTTTTGTATGCCATTGAAAAGATCAAAAGAGTAAGTCAGCAGGAGCAGTTTTTAGACATTTTCTCCAAGGGCAAATTCCTATTGAAGATGTACTCTTTTCCCCCTTGCTGTAGAATTTCTTCATCCTTTATTTCATTATTAGTATAAAATGTGAATACTTTCCCTGGAATGGGTGAAACAGAACAATTTGTCCAGATGGCCATGAAGGCAGCTGAAGCAGGTGATGCGGAGGGCTTAGAGCTTGGTCAGACATCAAAGACCGCAAGGTCATCCATTATATCTTGGGTTATCACCAGTCATCTTGTCTTTCATCTTGCCACTGGACTTTGATGACTCAGGGGGAGAGTGAGGCTGACGATTCTGTGTAACTGCCTCACTTAAATTCAATTTATGCATAATTCAAGACATCACCTATGATGCTATTGGTCAAACAATAAGAAGTCTAAAATGTGTGTTGGAAACCCATGAGGAAGAAGGGCTCTTCTGATTTTGCAGGCAAAAGTCTACTGGTCAGAACCTCTTTCCAAATTGAATTCTGGTATGTAGCCTAACCTACACCGCAGGCAGGGTTGGAAGGTCCTTTGAAGGACAGCTAGCATGCATTAGTCAGTAAGCTTTGAGAGCAAGATGCTTTTGGTTTTGTCCCCTACATCTGCCCCAATTCTTTTTTGTATCCTAGCATTTGGCACAGTGCTTGGCACACAGTAAATGCTGTATTTGCTTACTGATTAACTTAAATATGTTTCCATGAAATGAGAGGGAGAGGTGACTTTTGATTGAGGGTCTTCTGAGCCCATAAGATTTTAGAGACAAGATTGCTCTTTGAGAAAGGTGTGACCTTGAATGACTCATAGGAGTTCCTTAAGCCACAGAGAGCTGAGTAAAGCTGCCCCACCCCAACCCCTACCATGTTCCCTGATTACTACTGCAGGCTGCCTGAGACTGTTTAGAGTGGAATTCTCCAGCAAGATTGCTTTCTTTTTCAGTTGAACTGAGAATTTTATCTCATTCCTGAGTTGAACAAATGAATAACCTATTTATTAAGTGCTTACTCTATGTAAAGCACTGTGTTAAGTGCTGGAAATACAAACAGAAAAGTAGAAGTCCCTGTTTTCAAAGAGTTCACATTGTAATGGAGAAAACAACACATGGGAAACATATATATATATATGGATATATACATATATATGGATATAAACCTGGTAAACATGTTAACAGCATAGCTAATTTATTCCTATTATTTTGCAAATGCGTATAAGTGAGGGTTATTTCCCTCACTAAAATGTTGTTGTGTTTGTCCTTTGGTCTAGGACATCAAGATGATGATACACTTGCAGTTGACTTTGATTTGATTGAGGGAAGGCTGTACAAGGTCGCCAACCTCACTTTCTCCTCCTGAGCCATCTGGGTCCAGTAGCCAGATACTCATCAGGACGACCAGAGATGGCCCAGGATACAATGTGACACCCTGGCCCTTTTAGGTCTTATAAGATTCTCACTTTGAGTGAGATATACCCATTCAATGAACACACTTCTTTAAGTTACTCAAGGCACGGCCCCTTAAAATTAAAAAAAAAAAATCAAACTGGGAGGGGAAAACCCTCAGGGTTCTTGGGTAAAAGAGAAACAGTTACTGTAGGGTCCTAGAGGGTAAGGAAGAGGTAGCTAGGTGGTCCAGCGGATAGAGAGCTGGGCCTGGAGTCAGGAAGGCCCGAATTCAAATCCAACCTCAGACACTTACTAGCTGTGTGACCCTAGGCTAGTCACTTAACCTCTGCCTGCCTAAATCCGCCGTAGAAGGAAACAGAAAACAGAAATAGAAAACCACTCCTGGATCCTTGCCAAGAAAACGCCATACGGGGTCTTGAAGAGCCAGGCTGACTGAACGACAGGGGTAGGGGCTGTTTCATTTCGTCTTTGTAATCCCAGCGCCTGGCACAGCGTTTGGCACTGAAACTGTTTGACTGAAGACCTGGAGAGTGACTTGTCCAAGGTCATGAAAAAGCTAGTTCTCGGACATGCTCATAGCCCAGAGCGCCTTCCCACATCCTATTTATTATTTAGTATTATTTTCCCCCCGCCCCGGCCCAGGTCCTTCCTTTGAACTGGGTAAGAGAGGAGAACCAGCAGGTCCAGTCTCTAGTGGATGGTGGACACGTTATTTCCCCTTCCATTTCAGTTTGGGTAGAAGCAGGTACAGCATAAGGAAAAGAACCGACAGCCTGCAAAGAGCTAGAGGGCCAGGGAGTCCAAGGCATCCCCTCCCATCCCCGGGTTCAAGGCGCGATAAAAAAGTGACGGAAGAGCGGACCACCAATCAGCCCACGTGCTGCGCTACCACTGAGGATTCCTTCAGCACCGGAGCACTTTCCCCTCAAGAGCCCCCCCCCCGCCTTCTCCTCATTGGCGCTCCCAGTCACGTGGGCGACACGGCGCTCCCCGCCCCCTTCGACGTCCCGGCCGCCCTTGCGCGCCTGCGCCGGGCTGATTCTCCTAGAGCGCTGCGATGGAGGTAACGCCAGGCGTTATTGGGCCTCCGGCTCTCGAGGAGCGGCAGCACCTCCAGCGGGAGCTGAGCGACTTTGTGGAGACCTGCTACAAGACGCTGGAGGAGGTGACGGCTTCTCTAGGCTGGACTCTCGACGAGCTGGATCCTGGGGAAGGAGAGAGTGAAGAACAGGAGCAGGTTAAGGCACCGGTCGGGGCGGGGGCGGGGCCTCAGGGTTATTCCATCGGCCTTTCCCGGGCAGGGGGTTGGAGGCTTCTTGTTTCATTCTCTGATCCGCTCTACCTATAGTAAAACTCTGAAATGTGAAGAGGAAAGGACGCAGTGGTGTTTTGTGTTTGTGTCCCTAGCATGTGATACTTAGGTGGCGCTTAAGAAATGCCTGAACGAAATTAATAAGTGGCCCTCCTCTCTTTCTCTCGTCGCGTGACCGGAAGAGCCACTGGGAATGGGGAAGTAGGTGGGGTCTTAGGACCCGGGTCTAGTTTTTCTGGGACCGGGAGTTGACACTCGGAGCTCTTGCTGCCGCCTTCTATCGTTACCTGCGGGATATGTAGTAATAGCTCGCAATTTTATAAAGCTTTAAAGTTTGTAAAGCGCGTTACACGTGTCTTATTGTATCCACTCAGCAACTCTATGAGATAAGTGTTATTAACTCTTTTACATATGGAAAATCTGAGGCCAGTAGATGTATGAGGCAGGATTCGAACTCGGGTCTGAATCCTTTGATCCACTGGATCACCCGACTGTGACCCGATGAGGTAGGAGATCTGTTGCTTGGCATTTTGCAGGAGGTGTAGGGTTAATAGAACGGAATGAGGAGGAAACGGAACTAAAAGCGGTAACAAAGGCCAGTCTTTTGCCCTCCCTCTTAGATTTCCCAGCGTGCAGTTGCTGTATAGAAAAAATTCACAGAAGAGCACAGGTTGGGTAGCCCTAGCTGTGTCACCAGCCAAATGCCCGGCTTGGGGCAAAATCATTTGACTTCACTGCGCAGACAGACTTGGGAGGCTGGAAGAGTTCGGACGCAGCCCCCAAAGTGAGTTTCCGGTGCGTCCCCCACTACACAGTGAACCTCAGTTTACGCAGTGAACCCCAGGGGCCCCTCGTGGCCGCCGGGAGTGCAAAGGAATGCTGTGTTTGGTGTTCAGACCCTTTGTAGCCTAGGCCCCCCCCATCCTTCCCCATCTCATACCCTTGGATCCAGTGACAGCCTCTTGGCTGTTCCGCAGACGAGACTCTCTGTCTCCTCTGGCTGTAACACTCTCCCCTCTCCACTCTGACTTCCTTTAAGTCCCAACTGAAATCCCACGTTCCACAGGAAGCATTTGGTAAAACCCTCCGCTCCCTTCATTCCAGTGCCTTCCCTCTGCTTGTTTCCTCTTTGTAGGGAAGAGGAGGTAGGGGGAGGGCAGCTACATGGCTCATCTTCCTAGTTCAAATCTGGCCTCAAACAATAGCTGTGTGAATCTGGGCAAGTCACTTATCCTTATCTGCCTCAGTTTCCTCATCTGTCAAATGAGCTGGAGAAGGAAATGACAAACGACTCCAATACCTTTGCCCAGAAAACTCTAAAATAGGGTCACTAAGTCAGACGCAACAGGACAACAACAAATTTAGGCTGTATGTAGCCTGCTTTGTATGTAGTTCTTTTATTTGGTCTACCCCCTTAGACTGTAAGCTCCTTCAAGGCAGAGGTTGTCTTGCCTCCTTTTTGTATTCCCAGCACTTAGCATGGTGCCAAGTACATTTAATTTATATATTAATTTAATAAGTATTTGTTGAATTGAATTGAACTTTAGCCAAGTAGCTTAACCTTTCCAAACCTTGGTTCCTTAATCTGTGAAATGGAGATAAGACTATGTGAAATATGTACCTCTTAGTGTTGTGAAGACGGTACTTTGCAAACCTGGATATGATAGCATGAATGTGAGCTGTTATTTCTGGGAACATTTGAAGAACCTGATTCTTAGTGTTAAAGAAAGTATTCTATTTATTTGGACTTCATGATAATGACTTGCTAGGTTTCCTTTAAATCATCTTCCCAGTACATTTAAAATTCTTGATTTACCCAGAAAGAGCTTCTCAGATTTTTTTATCAAGCAAAACCTGTAGTTTTATACTTTATATTAAAAATATGGTGAAAGTTTTTCCATTGATTGTCAAAATTTAGGGACACCAATTTCCTTGTGAAGGCAAAGGAAATAATTTATTAATATGAATGTCATTGAATGATATCAAAGGAAAACCCATTTCCTTTTCCATTGTTTATCCCATATTACAATAGCAGACACTAACTTGTCCCCCCTGCAATTCGATGGTTATGTATGTTGTGTTATCAGGTGCACTTGAAAGTTGCTGAGTTAATAGCTTGGGTAAATGATGTCCTTAAATGATCCCTATAATAAGTAAGGCCAGGAAGAATGGAATCAGAGAATTGTAGAATTTTTTATCTAGAAGGTTAGAAATCATTGAATTCAAAACTTTCAATTCATAAATTAGGAAACTGAGACTCAGTTTAAACTTGTTGCTGAAAGTCAGACGAGTGGTAACAGAGCTAGATCTAGAGTCCAGGTTGGAGGACTCCTCAGGACTCTTTTCACTATGTCATAGTGCCTTTCATTTTTCTGCCAGCATGTTTAACTTCCTGACATAGAAGTTTCCACTTAATCATGGGGGAAGAATTGTTGAGTCCCACTGGTCTGTTCATGTCTTGTGATACTATATATTATTAATCTATAGATTAAAATTTATTGTTCAAGAAAGATAGCATGGAGTAATTGAACACTGGAGGTCAGAAAACCCCCATTCTAGTCCAAGGTCTTCCACTAACTAGTTGCATGCTCTGGGACAAGTTGCTTAACTTTGATCTCTAAATTCTATAATTATAATTATTTTCTTTGCAGAATGAAACTGTGGTGTGCCCATATGATTCTAATCATCACATGCCAAAGTCATCTTTGGTGAGGCACATGGCATCTTGTAGGCTCAGGAAATTGGATTATACAAAAGAAGAAGAGGTACCACAATGTATCTGTATTCTATGTCGATCTATGTATGTCTATTCTATGTAGCATTCTATGTATTTGTTATATTTTTGTGTATGAAATTCCAAATACTTCGTGAAAAAATGAAGCTTTATTATTGCAAGAAAGTATGAATAACTTTGCTTTAAGGCTTTAATTAAGAAACATGGAATTTTTAGCATGAGCTGCTCACCCCTCATCTGATGATCAATTTGTGTGTTACCCTTTCAGAAATAATTTTGCAGTTCATTAGTAACACCTTAGTGCCATTCTTTATAGGATGATAATACTAATGCTTAGCTCATTCTCAGATTATAATAGAATGATAATTTAATCATGCCAAACTAAATTTGTATATTTATAAAAACCTTAAAGTTAAAATTTCTGATACTAAAGAAAAACATTTTTAAAGGTTTGTTTTGTTTTTCAATGTTTAGGCTGAAATGTATGATTCTGCTTTTTTCTACGGGAATGCAAAGATACCTGTAGTTCACTTGGGTAGGTATCAAATCATCAGTTTGTTTTTAAAACAAAAATTCTGTAATAATTTCCACATATTCCCTAGTAAAATACACTGTAGTTCTAAGTATAGCTAGCAAATAGAAATCTTTTTCCCTTATGGGAAAGTGGAATGTCTGAGTAAATGAATGAATGGTGTGCCTGATTCTTTAGTCCATGGTTTGAAAAACAGGTTCATATTTATTTATGGAAAATGCTTTCCACAGATTCTTTATGTGATTTGGGAGACTATGCCTGTCCTTCCTGGGAAAAAAAGAACCATAGCACTACCTGAGGATGTAATTGGGGTAACAGATTGTTAGCATATGTTCAGCTAATCTTGATGCATGTATGATGGAACAGTTCTTTAAATACTTTTTTAAGCTCTTAGTCACCAGCATGACTGACTTCATCACCATTCAAATAGGATGGGCATTAGAGAATTTTTGCATTTGGCCTCTAAAGGGTATGTCTGTCTCCATGTATAATAAGTGGTAGAAGTAGAAGATGGGGAAGACGTCTAAAATGGAACTATACTAAGTGTAGTATTTAATTTTTAAAAATTCCTATGTGAATTGTGGAATTGGGTTTTCAGCATAGGGAAGCTGGACTACATTTCATAATTTTTATCCCTTAGTATTAAACATTTTGACAAATCCTTTATGTCTTTTTTGCAGATAAGAATTTACAGTTCCAGATACTTAAACAAGCTAGAGCTTCAAGTGGAAGAGATGGTGATGTTTATAATCAAAGTAAGTGTCACACAAGACTTAATTTAGTAAGCTACTGACCGATGAAATTTTGTCATTAAAGCTTTTACTTGTCTCATTTTGCCACGGGAGTACCCAGGTTATTTTTTTGCACATGTAACCAAAATTTCAATTTTCTTTAAGATAAATCATGTGGAAAGAACATGAGGTGAGCAAAGTATAAGTTTTAAGTTTTTGAAATGCTAATCTTGGTTTCTGCTTCATTTTGTATTTTTGAGCATCTTACTATAGCAGAGCCTCTTTCTAATAGTATCTTAGGGAATTCACACACCTCTTTGTATAAATTGAGTTTCTTAAGCACCTATTGTGATTTGGGTTTTTGTTTTGTTTTTGAGGTAGGGAAACCACTTTCTGTGTGAGACTGCCTTGTAAGTAGGTTCTCTTTAGCTTACGAAGTAACTCTTTTGGATGAGGTCCAAGATAAATTTGCATTGTACTGAATTTCATTTTGGTGAATAGCAGAGGCATTCCTCTAAAGCAGGCAAAGGTCAACATTCATAGCTGTTTCCAATTCATTTATGCTGGCTTCTTATTTCTTGGTTGGCTCTCCTAGAATGCCAGAGCACATTTGGTTGGCTGCTATCAAAAACAAACCTTGTATCTGTGGGTGTACTTAATCAGGGCAGCTAGAGGTCCATTTCAAATGCCACCTTCTCCTTGAAGCCTTCCCTGATTCTATCTCTTTTCTTCCTCTTTGTGTGTCTCTTATGTTCCTGTCACACTGCATTCTGCATTATACTGTTGTATATTTGAATATGTATCATGGTCCCTATGTTATAAGCTCCATGATGTCAGAGGCAATGTCTTAGCTATTTTTTCCCTAGTGCATCTGACTCTTCATAAAAACAGGTTTTCTTTGCAAAGATACTGGATTCCTTCTCCAGCTTATTTAACAGATTAGGAAACTGAGGCAAACAGTTGAATGATTTGCCCACACAACTCACGGTCACATGACTAGTAATTGTCTGAGGCCAGATTTGAACTCAAGTCTTCCTGATTTCAGGCTTGGCACTCTATTCACTGGACCTAAATTCACTGACTTAGATTGAAGTTGGCCCTGCTTCTAAATTTGATGGGGTTCATAGTCCTAACTAGAACTTGTTTCTAGTCTTATCTCCCAGTGTGGGTACTCCAGGCCTTTTGTACCAAATTGCACTAAGTTTCAGCCCTACAGTTGTTCTTCTCTTGCAAAGCTCTGCCCTGTCTGCTTCCTGGCTTCCTGGATGAGTAGCACTTTTACTGTCTAACTTTTAAAGATTTTTTTTTCCCCTTTCTGCTTTAGACCAGCCTTCTTTCACTTTCCTAGGCCCCTGGAAATTGAACACTTAACCTTGATCTGTTTCTGTCTGACCTCATTTTATCTAAATCTGTAGCCTCTCATGCTTGACTTCTTCACCTGTGATTCTAAGCTGGTCTTTTTTTCCTTAAGGCCTCAACACTCAAAATCTTTTGGACCACTAAGTTCCTGTTTCCTTCCTGTGTACAGGATGCCTCTAGCTCTCAGCTCATTGCAGAGCAGATATAACTGATGTGAATGACCTCAGCAAGTGTCTTTTCTGGTCCTGGTTACTAGCTTCCCTCAACTCCCTTATTTATTATCTGATGAGTCATTACTTCTATGACTCATAGCAATTGATTTTCCAGAGAATTTGATCATTATGGTCATTTAATACATTTCTTAAATGTACAGCAAAAATTAGAAATAATTTCCTTAATTTTCACTAAAGGAAAAGATGTTCACTCAGAAGCAGACATGGGAACTAACTGATTAACTAGTTAATTAATTGGTTTAAGGCATTTAAGAGATTTCTGGTGGAGGTTCAGTGGCATTTCTGACCATTAGCAGTCACTATGATAATCGCATTGTTAGGGAGTTGTCAGTGACAGTAAAAGTGTAGACAATCAGAGGCAGGAATCTAGGTTAAGACACCAAAACTGGCCTCTGTTGATGTGTTAAAAGTTGATTCCCTTAACTGTCAGCATTTTAATTTATTGGCCAAAAGGTAAAAAGGTTTTAGGAAATTGATTTTACCTTAACTTTGAAAATAGGAAACTTAAGTTAATTCCCATGTTTGGTTTTGTTATGAAGTTCCAGAGCATTTGTTTTGAAAGGTTGTGTACAGTTGTCTTTAAGATTGGTACATGTCTTTTAAAAGTATTTTTGTCTTTTCTCATAGGATCTTCATGGAGGGACCTTAGAGATAATTTAGTTTAACTCCCTCATTTTATAGATGAGGATAATAAGGGCCAGAGACATTAAGGCATTTGCCTAAAGCCACACAAGTAGTAAGTCCTAGGACTTCAAATGCAGTAGTACTAGGAGAGGCACCATGGAGTAACAGAGAGTGGCAGACTTAGAGTCAGAAGACTGCCATTATATCCCACTCTGATGCTGAAGTAGCTATGTAGCCATCCTTACTTCATTTGACCTCTTTGAGCTTCAGTTTTGTCATATGGAAAATGGAGATAATACCTGTTAGACCTGGTTATTCTGATGTTCAAATAAGATAACATTTTAAAGTACTTTGTGGACTTTAAGCATGACATAAATTTTGTAACCTCACTTCCTTCATGAAAGAAGATCATTAAAAATTAGATCTATGGATCTTTGTGAGGAAGAAAATTTTAATTACCTATAAGTAGACTTATTTTAACTTGATAGAAGTCCCTTTAATAAAGACATATAAAGAAGTATTTCAAGCTAACACTGTGTAATTGTATCAGAGAATTTTTTCATAAAATTTCTGAGAAATAAGTAGGAGAGGGGGCATTGCACTTGTTTGACATGAAGAAATTAAGGGGCCAAGTGTTTAAATCATTTGTCAAAGGTCACATTAATTATTAGGCTGAGCTGTGATTAGAATCTAGTTTTTCAGACGCCCAGCCCACATTCCATGTCTGGGGTTTTGTGCTTCTCCCAAGGAGAAATTAATGAAATGTGGTTCTTCACCTCTAGGTGTTGCTCTAAACCTAACTATAATATTCATAGTTGATTAAAAATTCATGGAATTCTGTTAACCATCTACATGTCAGTGGTATTTATTCATGCTTCACACTATTTATCATATATTTAATAAATAAGGCTTTAAACAAAAGATTCTGTGTAAAAGTAAAACTATATATGTGACAGAAGGTAGTGACATTAATTCTCTATGACATAGTTTTTCTATTTAGGCAATAAAAGGGTTAGAAGAGATGGTCTTTCAGCTTCCTCTGGCTCTACAATTCCCTATTTCTAGTGGCATTCTTATACTTGGCACATATAGTAATAATCATGCTTATCTTACATTTGTGTGTAGCTTTGTGGTATTTCTAAGTGCTTTTATTTAAATTCCCATTTGACTCTCACAACAACCCTCTGAATAGGGCAGGTGGTATTATCTCTGTCTTATAAATGACAAAACTGAAGCCAAATATTAAAGGTTGAGATTAGTCCAGTGTGTATTATAGTAGAAAGAATATTGCTTTGGAGCCCGTGGGCCTGCATTGAAGTCTTAGTTCTACCACTTGCTTTCTCCATGACTTTGAATATGTCACTTATCCTCCAATGGGTTCTTCATCTGGAAAATAAAAGGGTTAGACTAGATGATCTCCAAGTCCCTGCTAGTGCCAAATATTTGATCCTATGATCCTTACCCTATTTCTGATATATCATACTGTTATTATTAAATTATGTAGGATACTTAATTGCACCATAATATTTTGAAAAAGAAGCTTGAGAATTGAATGCCAGCAATGGTTTACTAAATGAAAGTGGAGGGGAGGCAGAAGCCAGCTATATAGAGTGTTCAGGTGTAATTATCTTATGTACTGTGATATGTCAATGCAAGCATTATTTATCTGTTATGCCTTTCTGTAGTGGCATTTCATATTGTTTGTTTCTCAGAAATGTGATGTATTTATATGTAATACATTCTTGTGAATTAAATTAGTTAATAATTTTTCCCCCTTCTTCTTTTTCAGTAATTGGGGTGAGTATAAGAAGGAATTAGAAACATCATTGTGTACTCCCTATTAAAAGATTTGCAGTATCCTTTTTGCAGATATCCTTTCAAAAGTATATGTTACTAAACTTTATTTTGATGGGCTGCAGAACATTGTATATTTGACTTGAATTTTTTTTTTGTTTAATTGGGAGGAAAAGAAATATTAGCACTTTTTCTCCCACCCCACTTAGTAACTTGATATGCAAGAAAGGGAAGTGTGTTGTCTCTTCTCCCCCTCCATCCAGCACATTAGAGTAAATTGTATTTGTTTTTAAGAATAGTGAACATAGGTGCAAAGCTGATCATAGAATCAATAGTTACATTTTTCTAAAATTTGTGTTACATTCCCTAAATTTTCATCGCCCTTATCCTAATTAGGTATTAGAGCTGATTCATTTTTGAATGATATATGTGATAGAAATGATACTTTAATAGTGTTTACACAGAAACTTTCTTGTGCCTACTAGTAGTATACTGTGGTTTATTGACTTAAAATAGAGAAAGCCTACTAAATCAAACCCTTGAGTAGTAGGTATGGCTAGGGTACTGGTACAAGGGCCAAATTAGTGAATTGTTTTCCAAATAACTTTTGTTTTAATTCACCTACAGACTTGTGAACAATTATCTGTCTTTCTAGGTTGTTTAATTCTTCAGATGTTCTTTTAAGAGTTCTTTTCACCTCTAGTTTTTGTCTAGAGTATCACTGAGATTGCATCTTACCCAAATAAGTATCTGGGAAGAACCAGTGACTTGTATAGTGAATTAGAACATTAAGATAAAATTGACTTGAGTTATTCCCTTGGATTAACCCAGTGATGATTAAAATAATTCTTCAGTATCACTTGGTATGTGTTGTATTATAACCAATGCAATTTGGAAATTGTTATTTGTATTAATAAATGAAGAAGTCTGGAAAGAATGTAACTATTACTTTACCTATAATCATATAATTATTTTGAGTACCTCGAATCCCCAAATACTTCTGCTCACTTGTTAATTTGTCACTTCAAGGTACTGTGCCTCTTCATTTTTTCCATTATTTGAATTGGTTTGGAAAGTTGCAAGTGTTGCTAGACACTGCTATTAACTGGTTTTGAATTAATTGGTGTTTACTTTTTTGAGGATGCTACATGGTGACTAATGTGAGAAGAATTTGGCATAAATTTTGTTGGTTTATTGTTGGCCTAGAAAATTCTGGAATCTCTGAATGTAAGCCGAGTAATTACACGTAGCAAATTATGTATTTCATGTAGTTCCATGCTGATGTGTATACATCACAGATTGTGAATGGTCCTTTAAATTACTTTTGCCTGACGCAGGGTCTCATCTACACGGATTACCAACAAGTGACCATATAGTCTGCTTGAAGAGCTCTAGTGAGGAGTAACTTACTGCCTTTCAAAGAGGCCCGTTTCGTTTTTAAATAGTTCTGATTGTTAGGAAATTTTTATTTACATCAGGCTTAAATATACTTCAGTGCAGTATCTATCTATTGTGTTTCTTTCTGCCCTCAAGGAAGAGCCCTTCAGATACTTTGAAGGCAGTTTTCACATTCTTCTTAAGTAATCTCTTCTTCTGGCTAAACACCCCCAGTTTATTTAACTGATCCTCCAGTGGCATGTTCTCGAATTCTCTCATCACCCCGACTACTCTTTTGGATATGCTTCTCTCTTTCTTAAAATTTGGCACCCCAAATTGAACAGTGGGGCAGAGTGTAGCAGAATGATTATCTTTCCTTGTTCTGAACAAAGTGCCTATCTCAATAATGTAGCCTTAAGATATTATTCACTTTTCTAGTTGCCATGTCACTCTGTTGACTCATTGAGTTTTCAGTCCACTAAAACCCTTCATTTTTTTTCCACAGGAAATGTTGTCTAGCCGCATCCTCCCATCCTTTATTTGTAAACATGACTTTTTAAATCTCAGTGTAGAACTTTACGTTCAGGAAGCAAATATCCGAGCAAGCAATTAAATCAAGTGGCATCATATCTATGTACAAGAATAAGTAACAGTCAAAGTAAATTAGAAATCCTAATGTAAGGAGGTACATTTGGCATCATCTGTGTCTCTGGGGCTTGGTGGAATGAAGCTGATGACTAAAACATGACTCTGGAAGGATATTCTGTATTCAAAAGGAATATGATATGCAGATATGGAATCGAAGGATGTATTGGTATGTGGGATGTGGTGAGGGACGAGTAGAGTTTAGTAAGTAAAATCATAGCTTGCATTTATGTAGCACTTTAAAGTAGGTTATGAAGAGATACTCATGAGAAAATCCATGGTGAAGGACATGTAAGTGAAGGTCACCAGAGGCAGGAGTGGTACTGTCATGAACAAATGGAGGAAGTAGATTGCAGACTCGAGGCATGTTGACTTGTGATATAATAGATGTACATGCATCTCCTACAGCTCTATTTTTGGCCAGAGAGATAAGCTAATAATTTTTTGACTTGCTTTAGTGGCAATTTCATTCGTAAAAAGGTGAAGGACCCAACAAAGGGGGACTGTTAATTTGGATCTGATTGTCAACAAGGAGGAATTGATTGTTGAGGTGAAAATAGTAGGAACCTTGTGTGAAGTGACTGCTTCAAGATAGTTTGTGATAAAGGAGAAGAAAGCCAGGCACTATCTTATGTGGACCTTGGATTTTAGAAAAGGAGCTTCCAAAGGGTTGAGGGAAAGGATAAGTAAGATATTATAGCCTGAAATTCTATATGGAAAATCAGCCTAGAAAGGGTGAGAAACCCTCAAGAATGGTACTTCGAAGAGAAAAAGAAGAAAAAAATACTACTAGGTGAAGTTATTTAAGAAGACTGGTGTGTACGAAAAAGGAAATTATCAACCAATTTAAGTTCAAACAAACATACATAGAGAAGGTTGGAGCTAAGCTGAGGGTAGGTAACAGAACGAATATGAAAACATGTTGCAGTCTTGTGAGATTCATGAGGAGTGATGTAGTTCAGAAAGACGTGAGGCTGGTCAGTAAAGCAAGGACAAAGAAAGTTGACCTTGATTCATTAATGACTATTCTCCTAGTCCTGCCCTCCAGTCAGTTCCAAATGAATTGTAATGTCTTACTATTGTTTTGCCCATTTATCTTCATTTTTTTCTAAAATTTTGGCATGAGATTTTTACAAATGCTTTGCTAAAATTAAAGTCTGTGTTTATAGCATTACTAGTTACTAGTCTAGGTATCTTGTTAAGTAAGGATATAAATTTAGTCTGATCTGGCTGGTTTTTTTATCTCATACTAGATTTTTAGTCGTTGCTCTTTCCCCAAGTTCTTACGACATATCATCCTATGATAATGTATTTTAGAATCTTGCCAGGAATAGAAGTGAGGCTTACTGACTTATGGAATACAGATTCTGTTGTCTCCCCTTTTTGAAAATTGGACATTTTCACTTCTCCAATTCTCTTATCTCTTACTACCCAAGATAAGCTATTATAAGTCTCCTATTTGCAGGGCACAGGGCTAAGTGCTGAAGGTAGAAAGAAAACAACAAAAGAGCCCTTAAAGGAAATCCCATTCCATCAGAGGTGACAACACGTACATACATAGGTCTTTACAAAACTGAAAAAATTAATAGCACACAATCAGGGAGGGAGGAAAGGCTTGACCTGAATGTTCAAGGAAGTGAGGGGTTCTTTGAGGCAGAGGTGAAGAGGTCCTGCATTCTAGGCATAGGGCATGGCCATTGCAAAGCAGGAGGTAGAGTAATGTGTGAGAAACAGAAAGAAGGCTAATTTGCTTGGTGCCTGAAGGATAAGAAGAGCAGTATTATATAATGAGGTTAATAGTAAATCAGGCCTGTGCTTAAGGAAAGTGACTTCAGCATCTGTGGACACTAAATTGGGAAAGGGGGAAACCTGAGACAAAGAGACATATTAGGAGTCTGTTGCACTAGTCCAGGAGAGAACTGATGAGGGCCTTGAATTAGGGTGGCAGATGTGTTAAAAAGGTGGGCAGATTTGAGATTGTGGAAGCAGAAAGGATAAAATTTGGCTGTTGATTGTTTATGTGGGGTGAGGGGAGGGAGGCATTGAGGCTGATGAAACTAGGGGCCTTGGAGACTGGAAGGTGGTACTCTCAGTTGATATAGAGAAGTTTAGAAGAGAGGGGTGAGTTTGGGGCTGGGGGGAGCTCTGTTTTGGATATGTCAACTTTGATAAGCCTATGGACATCTAGTTTGAGATGTCCAATACGCAATTGATACAGTATTAGAGATCAGAGGAGACACTATGACTGTATATATAGATCTGTGAGTTTTCTGCATAGAGACAGGAGTTAAAACCCATGGCATCTGCTGAGGTCACTGTGTGAGGCTGTAGAGAGAGAAAAGTACCTAGGACAGAGCTTTGGGGTCTCTTCCCAAGTATAGAGTATAATATGGATGATGAGCCAGCAGAGTGGTTGACCCATCACATCTGCCAGTTCTTTTAGTGCTCTAGGAGGTACTTTGACCGGAGACAGTGACCTGAACTCCTTAAGGAAAATGACTCTTCACTTATCATAGGTTTCTACTTCCTGGTCCTGTTTTTGTTTCTATTCCAAAGAAAATGAAATCAGAAATGAAATGAGTTGATTAGTTCAGGCCTTTTTTTCATTATCCATCATTTCACCCCCTCCTTCCCTTGCCACCTTCCCCAGCAGCAGTTATAGCCTTTTTTCAATCCTAATACCTCTAACATAAGTAGAAAAAGAATCAGTTTTTTTGTCTTTAGTATTAATTGCCAGGAATATCTCATTCTTGGCTTTAATTCTCCTGATGGAATTCTTATGAGACTGTTACACTAATATTCTCTGTTATTTGCCTTTGGTTTCATCTTCTTTCTTGGTTCAAAAATCTGAGTTGGTTGATGAGTTTCCTGTGCATCTACATCAGTCTCTTCATGTAGCTTCTGTTTTTCCCCCCCTCATTTGAATAATTTATCTTTGTAGAACTGTAGAGACTAATATAGATGCATAGGAACCTCATTAACCAACTCAGAATATACCATTCCCTTCCCAATTCACAAAGCTCCCTAGATTTTGGTATGTTTGGTATGTATGATTGGTATGTTTTATTTTGACAAAGCAGACACTTTCTAATATGAGTCATTTTGAAACTGCTGCACAGTAGTAATGTCAATTGTATCACCTTAAGGAGTTTCCCAAGTCATAGGTAAGCCTTCTGCTGTAGTTACTGTGTTTGTCACAGTGGGAATTGTGAATAAGCAAACCTTTCACTACGGATGTAACACATTTAAGACAATTAGCAGTATAAATACATATATTGAGTATTTAGGAGTTGTTTGATGGAGGAGTGTTATTTGTCCTGGTATCTTGACTTTATTAATTCATTGCATTTTTATGAGTTATGTGTCAATATCAGCCAAAAGTTTTATTCTGCATTGTTTCATGTAGTTTTCTTGTCACTGTGTTCCTACTCTAGGGATTTATTCTTCAGTGCCTATTGAAGTGCCTCAGAATCACAAGCGTTTCATCTGTGACCTGACCCAAGCTGATCGTCATGCCATCTTTGATTATGTCCTTGAAGAGACAAAGAAACAGAGGTCCAGGTCTCAGATCACTGAAAATGACAGTGATCTTTTTGTAGACCTGGCTGCTAAAGTCAATCAAGGTTTGAAATAAATACTGTAGTTTTAAATATCTGTTATTGGTATAGTATTTAGATTATATAATCATTTAAAAACTTGTTTAAAATGAGCTAAAATAGTATATCTTCCCAATCAGTGAAATTCCGTGTATATGTTTGCATGGTACTTCTGAATGAGATTTATGAACCTGAACGTGAACCCCTTGCTCAGTCTCTCTTCCCCCTCCAATTTAATGCAAAAGCTCTGCTTCTAACTTCACTGATACTTGGCCTGTTTACATAAGGCAGAATCTTTTCCATTCTGTCATTTGATGATATACTATGGTGCTGATTTTTTTTAAAAGCATGTTGAGGATATAATCATTGTGTTTCATTCTTAGATGATAGTCAAAAGGGTCCAAAATCTCATCTTGAAATTCTGGCGGAAATGAGAGATTATAAAAGGCGACGTCAGTCCTACAGAGCGAAGAATGTTCATATAACCAAAAAGTCTTATACTGAAGTAAGTGATCACCAGAAAATGATTTATATGCCTTGAATCCCTACTTTTCAAACTCTCTTTAGAACTCCAAGATGCTGCAGGGACATTTTGGAAGTAAGTAGTAAAGTGGGTGTTTGGAAGTCGTTTGCAAAGAAGCAATAACTAAAGACATGGAAGTTTCCCAGATTTCCAGTAGAGAGTATAGAGAGGAAAAAAATAAGGGCCAAGGACTGACCTTTGAAGGACACCCATACTTGGGAGGCAGGAGTAAAAGGAACCAGTGAAAGATGGAAAGATATGAAAACAATAATAGCAGTAATAGCTGCTAACATTAATATAATACTTCTAAGAATTGCTGAGTGCTTTAATGTGTATTTATCTTACTTGATCATCTACTGTGAGGTAGGTGCTATTATTATCCGCATTATGTAGATGAAGAAAAAGACTGAAAGTTAAGAGAATTACCCAGTTAGTAAGTGTCTGTCAGTGTCGGGGATTGGAATTCTAGTCTGCCTGACTCCCAAGAACAGCATTCTCTACCAGGACACCTCCCTGCAAGAAGAGGATTTGAACCAATCTCTTTCTGCTCCAAATCAAGCTCTCTTCCCATTGTTTTCTCAACATTTGCTCACTTTTCAGCTTTCTGTAATCTGATTTTTATCTCTGTCACTTTATTGAAGCCTCTCTAACGATTACTTCTTTCATAAAAAACTGTTGTTGTTTTTGCCATGTAGTCATACACCATGGCATTCACTCAGTCATTCGTTATCTCTGACCTGAACTACAATAACAGCCTCCTAGTAGATCTTGCTGACTCCAGTACCTACTCTTTACATACAAAGTGATCTTTCTGATACTCGTGTCTGCCCATACCACAGTTTATGTGTGGCCATTCCCCACATGTTGGACACCCACTTTTTTTCTAGTCTTTTATTTTCACAAAAAGTGATGCTGTGAATGTTACGTAAACTAACTTAATAGTCTCGGGCCTTATCGTAGTCTTGACTTTCCTCGGTCCCTAGCATCTAGACCTTTCTGCAATGTTTAATGTGATTGATTACTGTTCTGCTTTGTCTTTTATGGCACCAGTATTTTCTGGTTCTTTTCCTTCCTACCTCAGTATCTTTGTCTGGTCCCTTTTCTTCCTGCCCCTTAAGTGTGAGTGTCCTTCCCAGATCAGTCCTTGGCCCTTTTCTTTCTTCTCTGTACACTCTCTCTTTAGGAAATCTCATCAACTTTCATGGCTTTAGTTATCAGTTCTTTGCAAATGATTCCCAGACATCCAGCCCTAACTTCATCCTCAAGTTCTGATACTACATTTCCAGTCAGATCCTGAAACATTTCTGTCTGTATGTCCTGACAGCACATCAGACTAAAAGTATGTTCAGAGTGGAATAATCACTTGTCTCTCCAGGTCTGTCTGTCCTCCCAGATTTTCAGTTTCTGTTCATTGCATCATCCTTCTCATAGTTGATACAGGTTCAAAGTCTCTGAATTATTTTTAATTCTTTCCTCCACCCTCAAATCCAGCCAATTGTGAAATCCTATTGATTTCTGTTCCACAATTTTTGTCTCATCCTAGTTCTGGTCCTCACATCTCTAACCTGAACCAGAATAGCAGATGCCTAACTGGTCTCACTGCCTGCAGTAGCTACTCTTTACATGTAGCTGCTATATAAGCTTTCTAATACTCATATCTGACCACGTCCTGCTCAGAAATTTCCCTCCAGGACAGACTCAGTCAGGTAGTTAAAGTCTTCTACAGGCTGGCTTTTATGCTCCTTTGTAGCCTTATTTCATATCTTCTTGGCATTGCTCATTCCCAGTAATTTTTCTGTTCTCTGCATCTCTGCGTCGATATCCTTCCCATGTGTAGAATATACATCTCTATATTTCTGCTTCTTCACGTCTTTATCTTCTTTCAAGATTCAGCTCAAGTGCCACTTCAGTCATCTGTGACCACCAACACCCCCCCCCCCTTTCCACCGAAAATAGTCTCTGTTTCAAATTGTCTTATAATCTTTTCTTCTTCTCTCCTTTTTCCCTTAACACTTTTTATGTTATGTCTTGCTTGTATGCATCTTTCCTTCTATTTGATTGTAATGTCCACGAGGACAGACACTATGTTATTTTTATGTTTCTGTATTCCTAGTACCTTGCACCCAGTACAGGCCTAATTTTTAATTGACTTGTTATATATTGTAGTCATAGTCCTTACCTCAGAATCGTATGTTCTTTTTTATTTAATGTATTTTTTCGTTAACTGTATTATAATGTCTTTGAGGTCATATAGCATTTTAAAATTTCATATGTAGTCCTTATTATGTTTAGCAGAGTGCTGGGTACATGAAATACACTAATACTTTTGTTGACTTCTTTCCTGGTTTCATTCCCTTTCACTCCCAATGGTATTTTCTTCTCAGAACTGATAATTGTTGCATTTTACTCTTTGAAATCTTCTAGTGATTCACCATTTCTCTCTTAGCCTATACCTTCTCATGCCTTTTTTCCCAACATGCCAGCTCTCTTTGATGCTGAGAAGATGACCTCACTGCTTAGCCTTGATGAGACACTTCCAACCCTGAATTTATTTTCCCCATATTCCCCTCCTCCCAACCTTCTTTTTTAACTTTAGAGCACCTTATCATTCCTAAAAGGGAAAATATGGGGAAGAATGGACTCCATACAAATTGTGTCTAGTTGCAAACAGTTTCAGAACCCCTGGGAACGCTAGTTGAAGGAAATTGAGAGAGGAAGATGAGGTATTAAAGAAATGGATCGACAGTCCCTATTCTCAAAGAATTTCCAGTTTACTTAGGAATAAATACTTGGGAAATGACTGCATCATTCCATATTTTACATGTTGTATATAAGCCCCTTTGTTGTCTGTCTTCTCTCATTTGCAATGAACACCCTCCCATGTCTTTCCTCTCCCCAGGTGATTAGAGATGTGATCAGTGTGCACATGGCAGAGCTCAGCAATCATTGGCAAGAGGAAGTGGAACAAGCAGAGGACGAGGCCGAAAATGCTTCTAACTCAGCAAAATCTGCAGGAAGGTGTGTGCACACATCATTTTCTTGGCACTGTCAAAATGTTCTTTTCTGAGCATGTCATGAATTCATAAAGTTTGCCACAATTCTGGAATTTTCACAACCATTTAAAACAACTTAAAAAAATTTTTTGCTATTACTCAAGATAATTTTTTTCCTGGTATAATACTATAATAAAATTTTTAGTCTTTGCTATAGGATTGCCTTGTAAGTGAAATTGCCTTTTAACCTGTTTCATTCAGTTCTAATCCCCCCCCAGAAGAGGGGTGTAAGAAAAACCTATTTGATTTTGAATTTCACTCTGGAGTAAATTATATTACTTTTAGATCTCAGTGTTTAAAATATTTTGCATGGGTGTGGCATAGGTTCCTTTTGCACAAATAAGAGGAAAGGAAATAACGTGCTTAAGATTCACTGGTTAATATTGCTTTCCAGAAAGGAGGAGAGACGATCAGCTTCAGTAGATTCTCGACAGTCTGGGGAAAGCCATAAAGATACCGACCACTCGCGACATAGAAGAGAGAGAAGTCGAAGCCCTCGTAAACGAAAAAGAAGTAAGGAGAAGGAGAGAGATAGGGACATAAGAAGAAAGAGAGATAGGTAAGTTTCAATCTGTTCTTGTAAACTATAATCATTGTTAATCCTACCTTGTTCTTTACTGGAATACTTAACTGCTGCCACCTGGCAGCTAGGTGGTGCAGTAGATAGAGTTCTGTGCCTGGAGTCAGAAAGACCTGAGTTCAAATCCATCCTCTAACACTTCTGTGTGACTGGGCAAATCACTTAACTTCCTTTTGCTTCAGTTTCCTTGACTGTAAAAATGGGGATAATATCACTTACCTCTCACGGTTGTTATGAGGATCATGAGATAATATTTTTAAAGCACTTAGCACAATGCTTGGCATATTAGTTAATGCTTTTCTGCCATATTGTTTTTGTCGTTGTTCAGTTATTATCAGTTGTGTCTGACTGTTCATGACCCCACTGGAATTTCCTTGGCAGAGATACTGGAGCAGTTTACCATTTCCTTCTCCAGCTCATTTTATAGGTGAGGAAACTGAGGCAAAAAGAGTGAAGTGACTTGCCCAGGGTCACACAGCTAGTAAGTGCTGGAGTCTGGAATTGAACTCAAGAAGATGAGTGTCCCTTGCTCCAGGCCTGGCACTCTTTCCATTGTACCACCTAATTGCCTATGTATTAGTCAACTAAAGATAGGAAAGACACAGGCCCTGATCTCAGGGAGCTTAGAGTCTAACAGAAGGCATAGGGATGAATGCCTAAAGAGGTGAGCCTAAAGGAGGGATCCAGGTAGGATGATGTGAGCACGTGGAAAGAGCATATGGCCACTTTCTCGTGCAGCATCAGGGAAGATTCATAGAGGAGCTGGCCTCTGAGGGGAACCTTAAAAGAAGACACGTACACAAGTGGAGGCTCTGGGTCAGACATTGGGGATGTCGCTGAGACGGTAGGTCAGGAGCAGGCAACCAGGAGCTGTCATCATCTAGGGGCTCTAGATCTTAGAGGATGTGAAGAGAAGGCCCGGCAGGAGGGTTGAAATCTGATGGTGGGGGACCTTATTTAGGAGCTTCTGTTTTAATAGGGAGGCACTGAAGGTTTGTAAGTGGAGGAGCAATATGATGAGAAGATTACTTAGGCAGCAGTGTGGGAGATAAATTGGAGAAAGAGGTTAGACTGAAGGCAAGAAAACCATTTAGGTAGGAGGCTGGTAGAGTGGTTTGGAGCAGAAGAAGAGAATGCTTTGAACTAAATGATTGCAGTGGTATGAGAGAAGAGGGCCAGAGGTGGTGGAGGTAGAGATGGGGAGTGCTGGCCATCAAAGGGATGGTATGTGAGAAGGGGGACCAAAGATGATGCCAAGGGTTTGAGTCTGACATGGCAGTGCTATTAAAAGAAATGGAGACCTTAGAAGGGAGGCAGGTTTTTTGGTGGAGAAATCAAAGGAAATGTTCATGTCCTTTTTGCTTCCTTCATTTTATTGTTTTTAGTGCTTATTAGTTCTACCTGTACTTTGCAGGGCCAAGGAAAAGAATTAAATCCTCAAATTAGTCTTCCAGTTCAATGCTAGTTCTTCTTAGTCTTTAGAGCTGTGGCCCCTAACATGGGGGGCCACATGAGTTCTGGAAACCCCTTATCTGCTCTTCATTCCTGACCTCACTAAAATCCTTTCATTTCCCATCCCTGATCCTAGTATCCTGCTGATGCTTTGAGACCCATTACTCAGCTATAGCTGTTCACATTAATCTTTGAACAATTTACCTGCTACCCAGATTGTGATCCTTTGCATTACTGGGATGGTTAGCTAAATATTTCTTTGTGGTATTTTCTGCTTAACAAAAGCAGAAACAAAACAAAAGTTGTTTTTAGCAACATTTTGAATGTTGTGGTCTGTCTGTACTGAATTGTTAAATTTTTTGAAACTGACATTAAAATGTTTAGTAGCATATACTGTCTTTTTATTTCAGGGATGAAGAAAGGCATCATGGCCATAAAAGAAGAAAATAGTCAAGTAAGGGCCAGAAAAATAAGTGGATATGTGTTTATTGATGATGTTTATTTAATATAGAGGGACCAAGGAATATAATGTACTTATTTTTATTGTAACTGCATTTTGCTGGGATTATGTGTAATTAAAGAATCTGTATAATGCTTGGATTATTATTGTTTTTTTCAATAAACATTCTTTAATATCAGACTTTTGTTAATTGCTAAAAACTTTATATACTTTAATTTTCTCACTGTGGTAGGGCATAGCCAGTTTCTCATTTCTGAATTTGTTGGGGAATTTTGTTCTTGGTGATTTACAACATATATCATAAACTGCTTAGCCTGTTCCAGATAAGACAGCATATGTTAGAAGCAAAAACCTTTGGCCAAGAAATTTGAGACTTGGCAGTCAAAGTCCAGTTTTCTTCAGATCTCATAATTTCCTTGTGCTTTCAACCTATTCAGGTGAAAAATTGGCATAGATGTCAAACATCTGGCAAAATATTGGCCTTTCATCTGGTAGCCCTGGGTTAAAAATTCCAGTATGCTTCCAAAGTAAAAGTGAAGCTTGAACTCTTTCAAGTTAGTAGACAGTGATAAAATAACAATAGAATTTGGCTTATCAGTTATCTTAACTTTCTTCATACCTGATATCCATAAGATTGATGAGTAGGGACCTTGAAGCACATACATTTTGCTTGCTGAATTTATAAACAGCTGTAAATAGCCTTAGATTACATTTTTAGGACTCCTTGTGTTTTTTTTTTTCTTTTTACATATGGAACAATTATTTCCCCCAGCACAGAAATTGCGTAAGGTTAAAAAAATTTATATTAAAACATTCACTAGACTCTATGTTTTCTTGGGAGGTAAATACAAAGTTCTGGGACTACTTCAACAGCTAGGCCAGACATTTTACATTAACTTTAGCAGATCTGCTGAGCATATCACCAGATCTCCTAGTTAACCAGGCATGGCTTTTAGTTATTCAGTTTTCAGAATGATCCTGTCAGTGGTCATCTGCTCATTTTGAGACATGTACTAAGATGGATGTGTCCTGCTGGGCAACTGGCACTTGACTTCAGGACATCTATTTCTCAGAATCAATATTTCTCGACCTCAGGGGAAAAAAGCCCCAGAAAAGCATCAGAAACAAGCAGTTAGTGAATTGGACTTGCCTTGGAAAGTGCATGTTCACAGTGCCATGTACTTGTAGCTACCATTGCCAGTGGGGGCTGTGGGGATGGGGACAAGGGAAGGGGGTAGAGGAATATCAAGGGAAAAAAAAGCTGAATGGATCCCCAAAATATCAGGTCTAAAGAGTCCATGCATTCATTTAAAAAGCATCATTTGAATTTCTTTCTCACTAGAATGTTTTACCAACTATAAAAGAAAGTGTTTATGTAAAGGTTACCTTATAAATAGCAAAACTGAATGACTAAATCCAGTTTCTCTTAGAAAAGAAGGGAGAGATGTGAAAAAAAAATAGTGTAGAGAAGAGGAAACCTCTAAAATGGGACAAAATTGAAATCCAAATTGTAAGGAGAGTATATATTAAAGTGTCTGGGTAAAATGGGTGTCTGTGAAACATTTAATTAAATTTTGAAAAGTATATTGTATAGGCTGCCTTGAAAATATTAGTACTTTTAAGCTATCAGTCATTTTATGTTCATTATTTAAAGAAAGATTGAGAATTCTCAGAATATGGAGATTACAATAATTTCCTATATAAACCCTACCACCGACATAAACACCAAAAAGTCAAATGACTTATTTAATAATGGGTTGAGTTTAAAACAATTTAAATTTAATTTTGCCTATAGCAGCTAATTGTAATAGAATTTAATTTTACAAAATAAAAGAATACTCTGGAGCAGACACTTTTGATTCTTTATAAAAGCACTAATATCCCTTTCTGATAAGGTAGTGGAAAGAACACTTACTTGACTTTAGGAGTTAGGAGAACAGGGTTTATTAGACTGATGACCTTAGTCATGTGATGTAACTTCAGAGACTCAGATTTGTAAAATGAGAATAATACAGTAACTTATAAAGATTATTGTGAGGAAAATGTAAACCCATATAAATATTAGTTTTTATTCCAGATCTGAAATTCTAATTCTACTTTTAAACCCTAGACAAAAAAAATCAATCCAAATAGAATAATATGTATTTTATCATTCTGCTTAATAATTTGCCTCCTTTTGAGTAAAACTGATTTTATTTAATTCATGAGAAATTTGATAAGTTCACAGCATTTTAACAGAATATAATATAGTGCAAGATTTGGAGTCTGTGTAGTGCTGTGCTTGAGAAAATTAATCTTGTTACAGGAAGTTTTTTTCTGATCACCTACCCCCTTCCCGCCCCCTCAAAATGTTGGATGTACTTACATACAAATTGCCTTTTCTGATAGCATGCAAACTTCTTGAGAGCAGGGACATTCACTCTTTGTATCCCAACGGGCTTGTACCATGCCTAAGACATAGAAAAGACTTTAAAACGTTACTTGCTGACTGGCAGGCACAGAGAGCCACAGGAACTGCCCAAATAATGCATTTACAATGGCATTCCTTTGTCATGTGCTTTCCAGAACTGAAATAGTTACTCCTAGATTTTACTTTCCAAGGTGAGACAGATAATCAAGGGACTCTGGGGTTTCTGGAGAGACATCGGGCAGACCAGTGTGAGCTGAATGCCTGGGTGATCTGACTGACAGCATCCACTGGTTAAGGCTCATGTGTCAAACCCATCAACTCTGGTGTGTTACCACAAAGCAGAAGCAGAAAAAGGAGCCCTTTACTGGCAGGTGCCAGCCCTATCACTTACGGGGCAGAAAAGGAGGTGGGTAGGTCTTTCCCAAGACTCTCCAACAATAGGACACTGTTTGCTCGCCAACCTCACAGAGTTATTACTCTTTGATTGCTGAAGTCCTTAAATGTTAACAAGAGGCATTGCTTTTCTTTCTCCTTTTTCTCTCCTCTCCCTTTATTCTTTTCCTTTCTTGTCTTCCTTCTTCTTTTCTTTGCCTTGGTCTCAGGACTCCCAGCAGCACCCGAAGAAGAGTGTAGTTTCTCTGGTGACACCCAGGATTAAATTGTTGATCATTGGAGTAAGACCTGCTAATAGATTTATACTTTATCCTTTATCCCTGTCTCTCTGTCCCCTAACTCCTCTGTCTGCTGCCTATGGGCAGTGCCCATCCCCTACAGTATTGCTTTAGGGCAAGTAAGTTGTGGTCACCTCCAAGGAAGAGGTAGCTGCTTGCAAGGAGCAGGTGTGTTGTGTGTATTTATATACATATATGTATGTGTATGCACTGTGCATGTATTTGTACATACACACACTATATGTAAATATAAAAATATGTGTAGATAGATGCATATATGAGCAGTTTCACAAAGACTCAGACAGCATCTAGGGGGAAGAATAGTTAACAGTGTCAAATGCAGAACTGAAGACAGTGTATTCAAAATAAAAAGAAAAGCTAGAGAAAAATCTTTATGCAAAGTCTGAAAAAAATCTGACATCCAAAATTTATAAGGCCCTTATGTAAATCTGTTAGCATCATATTCAATCCCCAGAGAAGTGGTTCAAATGATGCCAATAGGCAATTTTTGAAAAAAGAAACACACACATTATATGTATATATGTATGTGTATATATATGTATATATATAATGTGTATTTGCATGTTTCCATGGCTAGATATAGACACACATATGTACAGAGTATATCTTTACTTACCACATACAGTTTATATATGTGTAAGTATATGTGTATCTATCCATCCATCCATCTCTCCATGTACATATGCATATATCTATATATGTGTATCTGTGTTTGCACATATATATGTATATATATGTGTATTTGTATATATTTCTCTCTGTGTCTCTATTTACATAACTCCAGGTGAGAGGGTATGAGGATCCCAGTCCTGTTCTCCGTTGTTAACTATTGCAGAAGAAAGCCCTTCTTAAGAGAATGGTCCTGGTTGATTAGTGTTCTTTTCACTGCATCTTAGTCCTGGCTATACAGCCAATCAACAGTCTTAATCCCTTAGCACATGGTTGTCAGACTGGAGCCAGCTCCAGGGTGTCTGCGCATGCTTCAGCTAAAGTGCACTGGACACTTCCATTACATATTATCACACCTATTTGGAAGCAAATAGGCTTCCCTGCCCCAATCTCTTCCATATGGAGCATTACTTCAGTCAAGCATTCTGTACATGCTCATAACGACCACGTTTATTGGCCAGTCTCCTGTTCAGTACATGTATAGCCACACACTGGATAGACACAGAATGAACACAAGATAACCTTGAAAGGAAAGGCTTCCTGTAAATGGGGCACTTGAGTCTTGAAGGAAGTCAGGAGTAATGTGAAGGGACTCATATACTCATACCTGCCTCTCTTAAACCAGAGCAAGAACTAACAAGGAAAGCATTTGTAAAACATTCTAAGGTACTCAGAGGCAAGGCACTATGAAAAGAGTATTTGTATATCATTTTGCAATGTAGTTGACTGCAAACCTTAAACCGTAACCTTGTTTACTCCCATGTGACATCATTAGATTAAATCTGAAGTTACTTAGCATTTATAGTCATGATGGTCTTTCTAGGAAAATTAATGTAATTTTATTCCCCCCCCCCCAAACTCCAAACTTGGGAACATGTATATGGGAGGAGAACTTTATAATAAGACGTGTAAAGTCAGCTTTGGATATTGGGGTCAGAAATGCAAAAGGCAATGAATGGAATCAGAAGCATGTTTATTCCAAGTTTAAAATATGGCAACATTTCCAAAAGAGTTTCTCTTGTGTCTCTCAGAGAAAGGGACAAACGACCTCACGGGACAAAAAAAGACTAGCTCTTTACTCAGCCTTCCAAGTCATTGGACATACAGACTATCTGTAGTTTTTTACAGTGACAAATAAAGCAACTATGAATACTTTGTACAGTTAGGTCCGTATTCTTTTAGTAGAAACTGTAGGTTATTGCAGCTAGGTGGTGTAGTGGATAGAATGCTGGGCCTAAAGTCAAGAAGGCTTATCTTCCTGAGTTCCAGTCTGGCCTCAGACCTTTACTAGCTCTGTGACTCTGGGCAAGTTACTTAACCCTATTTGCCTCATTTTTCTCATCTGTAAAATGAGCTGGAGAAGAAAATGGCAAACTAGTATCTTTGCCAAGAAAGCCCCGAATGAGGTCATTAAGAATCTACTGAACAGGAGGATTAGGTTGGGGTCCTAGCAATAGAAAAATAGGGGCAAAGGATATGATCATTTAAAAACATGTATGTTGTCAGACTATTCTCAAAAAAGCTTTTATAGATCTAGTCCCATCAAAAATGTAAGAGTATTTGTTTTCCTACAGCCCTCCCTCTTTCCCACATTTAATCATTTTTCCCTATTTTTGCCAGTTGTCTTGCCCGAATTTCGTTAGGTAACACCTTAATGGTATTTAAATTTGCGTTTCCCTGTATTAGAGTCTGAACAATTTTGCAGGTGCTTGTTAGTAATATGTTTCCTGTTTTGAAAATTGTCCATATCCTTTGAACCACTTTTCCTTTGGGGAATGAGCATGATACTAATAGATTTGTGTGAGGGTCTTACAGATTCTGGATGTCAGATTTTCTTATTTTTTTCAGACACTGCACAAAGATTTTACTTCAGCCTTTTTATTTTGGAGATTGTCTTTAGCTCTGCATCTGATGCTAATAGCCATTCCTTCTACATGCTCTCTCCTCAAAGGTTTTGTGATACTGCTCTCTGTCTCTGTCTCTGGCTGTCTCTGTCTCCCTCCCTCCCTCCTTCTCTCTCTCTCTCTCTCTCTCTCTCTCTCTCTCTCTCTCTCTCTCTCTCTCTCTCTCTCTCTCTCTCTCTCTCTCTCTCCCAGTCTGCTGTCTTTCTTTACAATGCAGATGACTCCTATATATATATATTCAGACTTTCTCCCAAGCTGCACTCCTACATTTCCCAAACACATCTCAGACTCAGTATGTATGTAACATCCTCTCTACATTCACTCCCCTAATTTGCCCTACAACAAGCACGTTGGGTCCCTGAAGGGACGGCCTATACTTTGAGTTCTACAGGTAATCTTGTATTTATCCTCCCAACTCTATAGCTCATGATCCCTGACCGTGCTTCCCATTAACAATCAGCCAGTAGAACAGACGGTTCTTAGCAAAGACAGTAACAAAAACATCATTTGAAAGTTTATTTAAATTTCTTTTACACTTTTATTTAGTTTTGTGAATTAAATTTTTATAATTTAAAAAATTTTAATGAAAAATTTTAAGTTAATTTTATAAATTGTTAATTTTAAGTAGACGATATTTGTGTATGCAAGTTTCTGAATAATACATTCTCAGACTGGTCTGAAGTCACCTGATCTGTGTGCATTAGACCTTTTCCTGTGGGGTCATGTCAAAATTACCCTGTAGTCATCAAAATTGCATTCTTCAGATGATTATAAGGCTACAATTACAAACATAATCATTTCAGTCATTGGGTAAATTGAAATTTATACCAAGTTTGAAAATTAATGTATGATGTATAACAGAACAGTAATTATGTTGACATTTAATAAGTAATACACAAATATTTTTAAAATTTGAATAACCTTTCACATTTTTTGTAAGTTTGTAGCATTTATACTTATGGATTTATTAAAGCTTAAAACTGCACTAAGACTTTTGGAATACCCTGTGGTATCCAGCTTTTTTCTACAGTTTTCTATAGATCTTTTTACAATTATTCACTTTATGGTTTTATTAAATTATGTGACCACTAAAAATCATTCATCTAAGACCTATGAATGAGATTAGGGGAGTAGGAGCAGACTTCCCAAATGCAAAGTAGGTTGTAAGAGCCAAACTGAAATTACCATAGTTTTAGTATTTTAGAACAATACTCCATTTCTTTTCCCTTAGGCTAAATTTTTAATTGGGCCGGTATTGTACTGAGGGTTCTGTAGTCTTAGATTAGGGGAAGAGTTTAGTAGTCTAAGAGTTCAAATTATGTGCTACACATCCTTGCTGGTGAATGACTGCCTTTTCTGTAGGTAGAAGAAAGCAAGGAAAACAAGCCCGCTACCGACAGCAATTGCTCCTATAACAATGGGGCAGCCATTAAGTATACACCTGGCCTGCACCTGTCACATTTTTCAGATTATATTAATGAAATGTTCTAATTCCCTAAAATTGAAGCAGTTTAAGCTTCTGATTGTGAGGGTGTGACACTGATTCATTTGTCCTCTTCATAGCCCCTTGAGGTTGATAGAAAAGAGTGAGAGAGTCAACAAGCATTTATTAAACACCTACTATGTGCCAGGCACTGTGCTAGTCACTGAAGATACAGAGAAAGGTCCCTGCTGAAAAGAAGCTTGAAAATGTAGTGAGGGAGACTTTGGTACAGCAGGTCAGAATGCTGGGCTTGGAGTTAGGAAAATCTGAGTTCAATCTAGTCTAAGACATGTACTAGCTGTGTGACATTGGGCAAGGCAGTTAATGGCTATTTGCCTCAGTTTTCTCCACTATAAGATGGAAATAACAATAGCATTTTTCTCACATGGTTGTTATATATGTATGTGTGTGTGTGTGTATGTATATATAATATCAAATAAGATCATATATAGTGCTTAATATAATGCCTGGTACATAGCAGCTATCTAATATTCCTTTCATACAAATATATTTTATCCATAAACATATATACTTTTAATTATTTTATATATAAATTCTTATTTCTTTCATATATATTTATACACATATACACTTTCAGTGATTTAAATACTTGTTCCTTTCATATAAATATGAAAACACACATATCCTTTCAGAAATTTTATATATAAATGCTTATTCCTTTCATATGTATTTATATACATAAACACTTTCAGTGATATAAATAAATAATTATTCCTTTCACATACACATATATATTTTCAGTGAAATATATTTAAATGCTTGGTCCTTTTATAAATATATATACATTCACACACATGTTCAGTGATATATATGCATATATATGTGCCTTTTGCACACATATAAAAATACTTCTTCCTTTTAGATACATATCTATATGGGTATATATACACACACACATACATACATACATACATACATACATACATGCATGCATACTGTGCAGTAGGTGAAAGATGACTGAGGAAACAAAGGTTCGAACTTCTGAGCATTTTGATTTATTAAGCAATGCATGACAATTGCACTGAAAACATGACAACAAATCGGGACCAGACCCCTTCCTCAGCTTAGGGCTAAACCCCAGATAGAAGGAGAGACAGACTTTTATACGTTAGAAACAATCAAATCAGGCCAATTAGTTGGAAGGAAAAATACAATATTAGTTAATCTGATTTCTAATTGGATGAAAGATTAGGGACTTTTCAAGTTGGGAGGGGGAGAGTAAACATGTAATTCCCTGAAATCAGAAAATGTTTCTCACTCTTCTCAAATGTCTGTAAACAATTAAATGAACATGGAAACAATAACTGATTGATCAGGATGGGGACAGTTTTTGAATAAGACATATGGGTTGCATTAGATGTACAACTGTGAGAAAACTCCTTGCATCAGTCTTCAGATCTTGGTCAGCATAACCTGGGTCCTTTGTTAATGGTCTCTAAATAGCAGGTAGAGATGGTCCAGTTTAGTCATGCAGGACTACATTCAAACAATACAATAAGGTTTTCTAACAATTCCCACAATTGAATATAGTTTTCTCACAAGACAGAAATTGGACTAGACCCATAACTGAATAGAAAAGGAGCTGAACTAGCTCTAGAATTAAGTCACAAGATGGAGTCAGTGTGGCTTATAGTATTCCCACAATTAACCACTTGCTATCCTAATCCCCTCAATACACATATATGCACATATATGTATATGTGTGTATATCTATTTATCTAAGAGATAGGTAGGATAGGTGGATAGATGGGTGGATGGATGGATGGATAGATAGACAGAGAGAGAGAAAGAGAGAGAGAGAGAGAGAGAGAGAGAGAGAGAGAGAGAGAGAGAGAGAGAGAGAGAGAGAGATAAAACTGAGATAATCTAAGATGGAAGACACTAAGACTGAGGAGAATGGGGAGAGGCTTTTTGAAGAAGGTAAGATTTTAGATGAGATTTCAGGGAAGCCAGGGAAGTCAGATGGCACAATGGATAGAGTGCTGAGCCTGGAATAAGCAAGACTCTTCTTCCTGAGTTCAAATCTGGCCTCAGACACTTACTAGTTGTGTGACCCTGGGCAAGTCACAACCCCATTTACCTCAGTTTCTTCATCTGTAAAATGAGCTGGAGAAGGAAATGGCAAACCACTTCTGTATCTCTGTCAAGAAAACCCCAAATAGGGTCATGAAGAGTTGGACAGGACTGAAAGGACTGAACAATAACAACAAAGGAAGCCATGAGGCAGAGATGAGGAGGGAGAGAGCCCCAGGCAGGGCAGACAGCAGTGAAAACACTCGGTTGGAGTTTCTACTCTGAGGAATGCCAGGGAAGCCGGTGTCATTAAATTGCAGAGCACAGAGGATGGGGGGGTATAAGGGATAAGAAAATTGGAATGGCAGGATGAAGCCATGTTATGAAGAGCTTTGAACTCCAAAAAGAGAACTTTATACTTGATCCTGGAGGCAATAGAAAAATGTCTCATCTCCATTTTATTATACATGTAGAAACTGAGAGCCTTAAAGGAGATGTAATTTTCTTAGGGTCTTAATGATAAGTTGCCAAGATTAGACTAGAATGACAGAAAGATAGATCTAGAGTTGGGACAGATGGGAGGGGCCACCTAGTGCAAGGTGAGAAAACAGAAGCCCAGGTAGCTTATGTGACTACACAGGTATTAAGCAGATCACGCACGTCATCTGAACCCATGGCCTCTGACTATTGTTGTTCAGCCATTTTTTCAAGGGTTTCCGACATGACCCCATTGGGGTTTTCTTAGCAAAGATACTGGAGTGGTTTGCCATTTCCTTCTCTAGCTCACTTTACAGAAGAAGAAACTGAGACAAACATGGTTAAGTGACTTGCCCAGGGTCACGTAGCTAGGAAGTGTCTGAGGCTGCATTTGAACTCAGGTCTTCCTGACTCCAGAACTGATGTCTCTCTACTGAGCCACCTAGTTGCCCCTCTAGCTAGTTCTATTTTCACTGTGCCACACTGCCCTGGAATCCTTTCCCCACTCACTTGAGTAGGTTGTATACAGAGCCTCCTAAACTTTTTCCACTCATGAGCCCTTTTTGCATTTCAACAGTGTTAGTTGGTTGTGTTGCCTAGGGGAATATGCAGTGCAAAGTGCATATGCTGTGTATTCAGAACCAAGGCTGCAGTGAAGTCACATCCTGCAACATGGGCAAATGCTGCTAGAAACACCTCGAGTTCATTTCATGTTTGATTTTGAATTAATTTTTGGTTGTTGCTTGTTGAGAAACCTTTTACTGTTGCCAAATTCTTCATGACCCCATATGAGGTCACGACCCACGGTTTAAGAAGAGCTGGAAGAGATCTCATTTTCTACAGTACGAAGCTCTACTAAATTGGATGTGGGCAGAGAACTACCAGTTAGAGAAGTCCCTGTTAATCCCATCTTAGAAGACATATGTGTGAACCCTAAATGATTTGTGAAAAGCAAAAGTTAAAACCAAATTTCTAGGTGCTTGTAGGTTAATTATAATTGGATAAAAGGAGCAACGTGGATAAGGGCAGTGGATAGAGTGCCTGGCTTGGAGTCAGAAAGACCTGAGTTCAAATTTGACCTCAGACATCAGCTATATGACAGCAGGCAATTCACTTAAAATGAGCTGGAGAAGGAAATGGCAAATCACTTCAGTATCTTTGCAAAGAAAACTTCAAATGGGGTCACCAAGAGTCTGAAAAACAATGTATACACAATTAGTCAGGGGAAAAGTTTTCAGTGATTTTGCTAATAGGACCATAAAAAGGCAGAAGTCCTTACTTTAACAGAAACTCCCTTTTCCTGCCTCACCCATGAATTTCCCTCTTCTCAAGGTCCTTTATCAAGAACCAGCTGAAGCAAATAAGCCTGTGCTCTCCAGCTCAATGAGAATCTGCTGAGGGGTGGTGGATGTGGGGTGGGCTGGTGTCAGCTAAAAGCTTGACCGCTCCCAAGGAGATAGAAATTGTTTGGCCTCAGTTGCTCTGTGACTATTTTCATAGCAGTGATGGGTGAAAATGTTCTTATTGTTATATCAGATCATGCTATGGATGGATGGTGAGAATGAATGTATAACTTTTAGGCATAGGTCACTCCATTTGAAAACAAAGTAGACTGCTGAACACCTTAGGTGATCTCTGAAGATTGCCTGACTTGATATTCACCTTCCTTAAGAGTTTTCCAGCTGAATGCTTTAGGGGCGGAAATAATCTCACTTGATAAGCCCATCATCAGAATCTTTGATCTCATGTCATCATTCCTAGGACAGATATTTGTAGAGTGATCTTCCTTCTTGGTTCTAGGTCAGCATTTCCTAAACTATTCCATGGGTTAGGGTTAGGGTCAGCCCATAGTGGGCTGACATAGAAGTTTTGTTAGAAAACATTGCTAATAGTAATAGTCTCCCAGTAGGAGGAAGATGGGAGGTTCTCTCTATCCTGAGTCTAAGGAAGAGAGGGAAGGACTGGGGTGAGGTTTGGGTGAGGGAAGAGGTCTTTTGTCTCTGGATCACAGTGGTAATTAGGAAGTCTGGCAACTTCAGTGACGGAGAGAGGGAGAGCTGTGAGTCAGTCAATAAGTATTTATTAAGTACTGGGGGATACAAAGAAAAGGCAAAATATAGTCCCTGCCTTAGTAAACTTACAATTTAATGGGAGAGGCAACTCCCAGCTATATGCAAGATTTGTTGTTCAGTCATGTCTTATTCAGCTTCATGGCCCCATTTGGGGTTTTCTTGGCAAAGATACTGAAGTGGTTTGCCATTTTCTTCTCCAGCTCATTTTATAGATGAGAAAACTGAGGCAAATAGGATTAAGTGACTTGCCCAGGGTCACACAGATAGTAAGTATCTGAAGCTGTGTTTGAACTCAGGAAAATGAGTCTTCTTGACTCTAGGCCCACATCCACTGCCCATGTATAAAAATAAATAAGAAATAATCAACAGAGGGAAGGCACTAGAATTAAGAGAGATTAGGAACTAGGTTTCCTATAGAAAGTGGGATCTTAGCTGGGGCTCAGGAAAACCAGTGGTTGAGATGAAAAGAGAGAGAATTCCGAGTATGGAGGACAACCAATGAAAATGCCCAGAGCCAAGAGATAGACATTGTCTTGTTCAAGGAGCAGCAAAGGGGTTGCTCTTGTATGTATGTGTGGAGATAGAAGGTGTAGGAAGACTGGAAAGGTATGTGTGTGCCTTTGGGGTGGAAAGTCTAAGTAATGAGTGGCTTTGAACACCAAACTGAGAATTATATATTTGATCCTGACTTTATTGAAGAGTGGACTGACACAATTAGACCTACAATTTAGGAAAACCACTTTGCTGGCTGAGTGGAGGATGCATTGGAGTGGGGAGAGACTTGAGGCAGGCAGATCAAGCAGCAGGCTTTTGCAATAGTCCAGGGGTGGGGTGGTGAGGGTCTGCACCAGGGGGTGGCAATGTCAGATGAGAGAAAGAAGAGTATTTTGGAGATGTCACAAAGGTTGAAATCAACAGGTCTTGCCAATAGATTGGATATAGGAGATGAGAGAAAGTGAAGAGTTGAGAATGACATCTAGTTTGGGTCTCTGGAAGTATGGTGGCACCCTTGACTATAACAGAGAGATTAGGAGCTAGGTGGAAGAGGTGAGATGTTTTTGAGAAAAGATAATAAGTTCAGCTTTGGACATGTTGAGTTTAGAATATCTACTGGACTTCCAGTCTGAGATGTCTAATAGGCAGTTGAAGATGGAGATTAGAGTTCAGCACAGGTTAGAGCTGGATAGGTAAATTTGAGAATTATCAACATAGAGGGTACTTTGAATCCATGGGAGCTGATGAGATCATCAAGTAAAAAAGTATGTAGAGAAAAGAGAAGAGGGCCCAGGGCAGAATCCTGTGGAAGACCAGCATTTAGTGGTCATGACGTGGTTCAAGATCCAGCAAAGGAGACTAAGAAGGAACAGGGAGAACATGGAGAAAAGTCGTGTCCCAAAAACCTAGAGAGAAGTGAGCATCAAGGAGAAGAGGATGATTTACAGCATCAAAAGCTGAGAGAAGTCAAGAAGGATGAGGAGTGAGAAAAGGTCATTGGATTTGGCCATTGGGAAATCATTGGTAACTTTGGAAAGAACAGTTTCAATTGAATGATGAGGTCAGAAACCAGACTATAGAGATTTATGCAGAAGAGAGGAATTGAGCACCTAATTTACACAGCTTTCTCAAGGAGTTTAGTCACAGAAGGCAGGAAAGATATGGAGCAATAACTAGTCGGGACAGGTTTCTTGAGAATGAGGGAGACATGGGCATGTTTTTAGGCAGTAGACAGGAAGAGGCTGAAGATAAATAAGAGTGGGAATGATAGAGGAAGCAATCTGTTGAAGAAAACATGATGGAATGGTTAGTCAGTAAGTCAATAAACATCTGTTTTTAAAAATTTCTATATTTTTAGTTTACAACATTCAGTTCCACTAGCTTTTGAGTTTTAAATTTTCTCCCCCTCCCCCAAAGAGCATGCAATCTGATATAGGCTCTACATATACATTCACAGTAAGCATATTTTCACATTAGTCATGTTGCAAAGAAGAATTATAACCAAAGGAACGAACCATAAGAAAGAAGAAGCAAAACAAAAGAGGGAGCAGACAGTATGCTTTGGTCTCCATTCAGACTCCATAGTTCTTTCTCTGGATGTGGGTGGCATTTTCCATCATGAGCCTTTTGGAGTTGTCTGAGAACCTTGCAGTCAATAAACATTTATTAAGCGCCTACTCTATGCCAGGTACTGTGCTAGGTGCTGAGGATACAAAAAAAGGCAAAAGACAATTTCTGCCTTCAAGAAGATCAAAATCTAATAGAGAAGACAAGTGAACACAGACCCATACCCACACACACACACACACATACACACACACACACACACACATATATTATATATATATATATATATATATACATGTCATATATAAACATACCAGTATATATAAGTTTCTTATTTTCCCTCTAGGTCTCTCATAAATGTGTACATGTTTACATAAATGTACATATGTGTATGTACATATGTGTGATATGTAGGAAAAATAAGAAATAAGAAAAACAAGAATTAAGGGGGGGTTGTGAAAGATTTCCTGTAGAAGATAGGATTTTGGAGACTTGAAGAAAGCCAAGGAAGCCAGTAGGTGGAGATGAGGGAGAATATTCTAGGGCTGAGGGATGACAGAGATAGGCGTGTCTAGTTCACAGAATGGCCAGAGGTCAGCTTGACTGGCTTGAGTATCTCTGGAGTAAAGTGTAAGAAGATTGGCAAAGGGTAGGAGGGGGCCAAGTAATGAAGGGTTTTGAATACTAAACAGAGTATTTGTGCTTAGAGCCAAAAGGGAGTCATGTAAGATAGAGGTAAAGTTGTTAAGTCATTTTTCAGTCATGTCCAACTCTTCATGGCCCTATTTGGGGTTTTCTTGGCAGATGCTGGAGTGGTTTGCCATTTCCTTCTCCAGCCCATTTTAATAGATGAAGAAACTGAATCTAACTGGGTTAAGTGACTTGCCTGAGTCACAAAGCTAGTAAGTCTGGATTTTAACTCAGGAAGAGGAATCTTTCTGACTTCAGGTTCAGCTTTCTCTCCACTATGCACCTTAGGTGCCCCAGCCACTTTGAAGAAATACTACCTTTGGGCTCTTTGTTGTCTACAGTTTTCAATCTGGAAACAGATAGAAAAGGAGACAATGTCTGTAGTCTGTGCCATATTGTCTTTTACTATTGAATCCATTAGTGGATGATGAGTTTTCTCCCTCTGCTGGGTTTGTTCAGTTGGATGTTGAGATATAAGATGGATGTTTTTTTCAGCCCACCATAAGGCACAATATATTTGACATCATGTTGCTGATAGCATAAAATTTTACATTAAGAAAACAAAATGTAATTATTTCATATTCTTCATGTTAATCTCGCCAAAATGGACCTCTAGTTATTGGCCAATTTCATTCCCTTATTCTCTTCCTTCCTATAGTTTTATCTTCAGGCAAGCCAGAAGTATCAAAAATTAGGCCAACTAGCCCCTGCAGGCGATACTCCCAAGTATGGCCAAGTGTGTTGCCCAAACAGATTAAAATGTAATTGGAAAATATTTAACAAAATAAATAAAAATACGATATTCCGCATATAATGTTAATATGTGGTTTTTGAAGTCAATGTGCAAGTCCTAGGGATCCTCATATAAGGTTTATATAAAGTTAATGGTCTCTGTATTTGAGATTGAGGATGCTGAGGATGGCCATATCCCATTCTTGGAATTCCTTCCTTCCTTATCCTTATTTATTGAAATCCTCTTCCTTTACTATTCAGGTCTGGGTGTCACTACCTCCATTAAACCTTCCTTGATTCTATTTCTCCCCTATATCATTTCCCCAACCCAAATGAAAGTGATTTCTCTCTTTTCAATTTTCTTAGAGCCCTTTACCTAGATCTCTGTCCAGATCATAGTTCACATTGAAACATTTATTTGTGTATATATCTGACCCCTCTTTCCCATCCCTCTCAATTGGTTTGTAAACTCCTTGAGGGCAGATACTGTGACATTTTATCTCTGTATCCCTAGCTCCTAGAATAGTGCCTAGCATATAATAGGGGGTTGATAAATTCTTATTCAACTTAATTGGGCTTGTTCAGCCTGCAGTGCATTCTCTAGAAATGAGAAAACCTTGGGAATTGATGCCAGAAGCTCCTTTCTAAATGTTGAAATGAAAATGACACCTCACACTGGTCTTTCGAGCCTCAGAATCAGGGCTTGAGATTGTAAATTAGTGCTTAACCCCTAGATCTCTCAGCAGGAGCTTCCAAAGTACTTTTCTGTGTGCAGAGTAGTTAAGAAATGGAATTTCATTGTTTTGAAAGCTTTGACCAATCTTTCATTAAATTCTTGAACCCCTGAAGCCTGAGTTAATCCAGCACTATCGACACTGTAAATACTTCCTTGCAATTTCTGTAACTCAGCTATCTTTTGCCATGACATGATAGTACTAGATTCTCTTGCCTTACCAGTATTCTAAATTTAAATTTAAATTTTATACAGGATTCTGGCTGAAAGCTGACCTAACTTAAACATACACATACATATGTACACACATATATACATAACACGCATATATAGGTGTGTGTGTATGGGGGGGGGGGGTATACGCACATTTGTTGTTCAGTAGTTCAGTTATGCCTGACTCTGTAATCCCCTCAAGGAGCTCGTGGTCTAACAGGAGAGATAACATGCAAGCCACTATGGACAATCTCTCTCTCATATTCTCTGTGTCTGTCTCTTCACACACACACGCACACACATACATGCACGATATATAAACAGATCTCTACATAAATATATAAAGTACATATGCATTTATAAATATAAATATATACGAATATATATGTGTGTGTGTGTGTGTGTGTGTGTATGTATGGCGGCAGGTGGTGCAGTGGATGGAGCACCAGGCCAGGAGTCAGGAAGGCCTGCACTCAAATCCAGCCTCAGACAGGTCCTAGCTGTGTGACCCTAGGCAAGTCACTTAACCCTGTCTGCCTCAGTTTCCTCATTTGTAAAATGAGCTGGAGAAGGAAATAACAAACCAGTCCAGTATTTTTGCCAAGTAAAACCCAAATGGGGTCACAAAAGAATTGGACTTGACTGAAATGACTGAACGATAACAACTGTATATGTGTGTGTGTGTATATATATATATACACACACATACATACACACATATGTATACACACACATATGTGTATGAATGTGTATATATACACATATGTATATGTGCTTGTGTGTGTGTGTGCAGAGACAAAGAAAGACAGAAAGAGGGAGAGAGACAGAAAGGAGACACACACACACACATATAGATACACACACATAAACACATACACTCATTTATATATTTTTTTCTTCCCTTTTTTTCTGGCTATAGCTTTCTGGTAGACTTTGGCCGGGACCCACTGCCTGACTCCTGTAGACAAAGAAGTCCCCCAGAGTGTTGGGCATAGAAAGAAGTGAACTAGGTGGGAGGAGGTAAACTTTGTTGTATAAAGAATCTATTCTAGAATAACTGTGGGGCCAGAAAAAGCATGGCCTATCCTTATACTGACTGCTACTGTTGTTGGCTCTGACTTCCCTATTTCTGTCAAAGGTGCTATCTCCCTTCCAGTACCTCCGGTTTGTAATCGCATTGCTATACTGGACTCAGTCTCTTACGTTCCATATAGCTAATCAATTGCCAAATCTTGCTATTTCTATCTTTACAGCATCTCTCCCATCTGACCCCTTTTCCCCACTAATGTAATTGCCACCATAGTTAAGACTGTCATTGCCTTTAGCCTAGATTATTACAACAGTATTTGGAAATGATTGTGATTTTCATCTGTACATGTGAGATTCCACGTAATAATGTAACATTGTCTATTAGAAACATTAATGAATGGAACTGGGGAAGCAAGTATAAAAATAATGCTTATTCCCCCTCAGAAACCATAGTAAACTGTTCTGAATGTTTTTTTAACACATCCCTCTCTATTTGCTAGGGATGTCAAATTTAAAATGGGGGAAATGTATAACTATGCTTCTCTGGGCATGGCCAGTTTGCCCAACATGGAGGTGCCCACAAGGAGCCTTTGGAGCAGTCCCATATTCCCTAATGTAGAATAGTTTCATATTCCCTAATTCCCTAATACCTACTATGAGGGTTTGGGGTAGCCTCCTTTGATTGCCTGTCTTCATCTTTAAAAGTGATACTGAGTGGGTTGCTCTTTTTGGTCATTATGTGGTATTGGGAGGGTAAAGATCATAGTTCACCCACAGCATGATGCCATGAACTGAATCAGTGAGAAGGGAAGAACTTCCTTTCCCTGCTTTGCCTCTTTTACTCCAACCCCAAAAAATGGATTTGGAGGTTTTTGTTTCCTTACTGTGTCCTTATCCTTCCCAGTTTCAGGTATCAGTAGTAATTCCTCACTGGACCCAGGAGTTGGAGTCATGGTGACCTTGGAGCCAGGATTCCAGGAGGGACAGGATAGCCAGACAGCTTGGTATAGAAGCCCTGAGAAGTTGGGTGTTCAGGACATGATCCTGGTGGGGTGCAATGAGGACTTTGGACTTAGAACTGGGGCTGTGCTCTACAGAAATCAAGCTAAGTTAGAAAGCTAATGCCCTTTCCCTCACCAAAGACTGAGATGGTATAAGGAAGGGCTGGGGATTATGCCTCCTCCATGTTGGGAAAATAAGTTTATATGTCTGTTATTATACCTTCTGAAGTAAATATTCCTTTGTTAAAGCTAATGCAACTATCAATGATTAAATGGACCTGAGGTGCAAGGGAGTCCCCTCTACATTTGAGGGAACACCTTTAGTGGGGGATAAAGCTATTTGCAGAGAGCCTAGACATCCCCTAGTCCCTTTGAGGGTACCAGGGAGCCTTGGGGAGGCCATGTGGGTCAGGGTGGTGGGCTATGTTGTATATTTACAGATGAGGAAACTGAGACCCAGAGAAGTTTTGGCTTGCCCAAAGTCACAGATATAGCAAGTACCAGATCCTAGACTGAATTAAAGTCCTCTGATGCCAAATCAAATCGTCTTTCTATTAGAGCATACTACCTCATGGGACCTCTGGTTAGGTATAATGAACCTTCTGAGGTCTAGGGTTCAGTTGCTACTATTAGTCAATCAATAAACATTTATTAAATGACTACCGTGTTCCAGGCACTGGGCAAAGCTTAGGGTTACAAATAAGGGAAAGACAGTTTCTGATGTCCAGGAGCTTGCCATCTGATAGGGTAAGACAGTACACACAAAAGGAAGCTGAAAAGGTGGTGGGGAGAAAAGGTACTGGGCATGAAGAAGAAAACCAAAGAAATGGGTGGGAAATGAAGAGACGGCTCCACTGTCCAGTCAGAGGGGCAGATGAGGTGTAAGTACCAAGGCAGATTGGATCTTTCAGGATGATGAGATTTCCCAATGATGAAGTTCTGTTTGGGGGACAGGGAATTGTGTTCAGCTTTGGACAAGAGCTAGGGTTGCACATTCTGAAGAGCCAAGTTTCAAGCTGAGGGGGCAGAGGGAGGGGCCAAGCATTTATTAAACATTCACTAAGGACTATGCACTGTGCTAAGCTCTTTACAAATATTGTCCCACTTGATCCTCACCACAACCATGGCGGGTAGACACTATTGTTACCCCTGTTTTATAGCTGAGGAAACTGGACCAGGACATAAATCATTTGCCAGAAAATGGAAATCGTGTAACAGCCAGGGATCCCAGAATGTATCACTTTGGTTCCCATGATTAATAGTTCTAGAACTAGAGGAAATTGGGGAGAAAAAAATGACATTCCTGAAATTGGGGCCCATTTTTCTAAGGGAAAAACCTCTTAGTAAAGTCCTAGTGATTCATGACATGGGTTAGATTAGATTGAGACAGGAAGGCTGAAAAGAGAAAGTGGTTTCCTCTTCAAAGATCTGCCTTGGAAAGAAGAATGGAACCCTACTTTAAAGTTTAAGAAAGGTAGATGCTGTATGTAATAACCAGTTTGGCCTCTCTTTTCCTTTTCCCCTCTCTAGCTTGAATTTAAACAAATATTTATTTGATTGAGGGGAGGGTGGGAAAGGTAGAGAGAATAATGGTACATATCACTTTTTTAAAAAAAAATTTTTTTATTGAATTGAAGTGAGCTATTTTAGTAATATATAGAGACAATCCTTAATTTAGCAAAAGTATTTAGGAATTACCATGAAGGATAAAAAAGGGATAATGAAAAACCTGTATACATTTGGTATTGTCATCTTGGAATCTCCCTTTGTTTATTTCTTCATTATACAAAGTTTTTAAATATAATATATTTTGGGACTTTATATACCATAGTAATTTTCTGATCTCTTCTCCTCCAATATAATGCTCTTTGTAGCAAAATATTAAGAAAAATTGATGAATACCATCATTTTGTCTGATACTATATGCACCATTCGGTACTCATGGTCTCCCCATCATTCCCTACCCCTCAACTCCCCCAAGAAGGGAAAAGACTGTTTTCATCATTTATTTTCCATCACTAAGGCTAGATATAGTACAGTGGAGTTACATCATATCCAGGGATTAGGTTCTACAGTCAGTTACTGAGGTAAAATTCCCAAATAGTAAAAATAATCCTTGAAAATTACTTAAATGGGTCACAAAGTTTAACCAGTTGTGTCTGAAAAGGTGATAGTGGCTTTTTAAAAGTTGGGTATGAGATAGTTGCTATGGAAACCATTGAAAGTAATTTTGTTTTTCACAACGCCCAACCAAACTACTGGTCAGAAGACTGTTGGGAACTGAGATTAGAATCATTGGATTGTAGATTTAGAGTTAAGAAAGACTTTAAAAGGTATGAAGTCCAAATCCCTTCTTTTATAGGTAAGGAAGCTGACCATGAGAGCGGTTAAAGGGTTTGCCCAGGGTCATCCAGCTAGTGAGTATTTGACAAAGGTTTCCAACTCAGATCTTTCTAACTCTCAAGTCTAGTGCTCTAGTCACTGTACCACCATCTAGACGCCATTTCTCTTATTCAATCAGAAGGAAACAAAAACTGGCAAACACGAAACTGGCAAGAAAAACTGATAAGGATGGGAGGAGGGCACTGAGTCAATGAGGAAATGCCCTTGAAAAGGCTTCAAGCACACATGTGATTACTGTAGAGGACAATCACACTCTGTCACCTACCTCTTTCTTATTCTTCACCTTGAGACAAGAAAGCATGTAAGGAAGTAAAAAGGGAATGCAACAAAGACTTTGTAGCTGACCAGTTAGGCTCAAAATGCCAGGCAAGGCTTTCCCTTTCATTAGGCCTACTTCATATACTGTCTGGGGAGCAGATGAAGGGAATTCTTCTGTTTATTCATTCATTTATTCATCCATCCATTCATTTATTTCTTTGCTTATTTATTTATTTACAGTGTTCCACAATCAGTACAATACAGCCTAGATTTTTTCTTTCCCTCTCTCCTCCTCCCTCTCCCCATCTTCCTCCTCCTTCCCTGAGACAGCATACAATTTTATATAGGTTCTACACATACATTCCTATTAAATACATTTTCACCATAGTCATGTTGTATAGAAGAATTAAAATGAACAGGAGAAATCATATAACAAACCAAAACGTAATACGAAAGAAAATGATCTGCTGCAATCTGTGATTGAATTCCATAGTTCTTTCTCTGGATGTGGAAGGCATTTTGCCTGAAAAGACCAATGGGAACTTTTTAAGTCCTTGCATTGCAGTGAAGTTCTAAGTCTACCAGAAAAAATCCTTGCACACTGTGGTTGTTGCTGTATACAAAATTCTCCTGGTTCTGCTCCTTTCGCTCAGCATCAGATCATACAAGTCTTTCCAGGCCTCTCTGAAGTCTTCCTGTTCATCATTTCTTATAGCACAATACTATTCCATTACATTCATGTACCATAATTTATTCAGCCATTCCTCAATTGATGGGCATCTCCTTGATTTCCCATTTTTGGTCACCATAAACAGTGCTGCTATAAATACTTTTGTACATTTGGGACCTTTTCCCATTTTTATGATCTCTTAGGAATACAGCCTGAAGGGAATTCTTGAACCACCCTAACACATGGGGACTATCTCACTGTGAAAGGATCTGGGTACTTAGACCAACTAAGGAGACAGATTCTGAAACCCCATCCTACATTCACTCTGGGTAAATTCTCCTTGATAGAATGGCAGGAAGGTATCACTATTTAAATTGTTTTTCTTTTTTTTTTATTTTGGGAAATTTGTCAACTAAATGTGGCTATGATAGCACTCTATTTTAATCTGACTTCAGCTGCCTTTAACGTTGATTTTCTTTACTTTATTGTAGTCACTGTGAATATTGCTTTCCTGGCTCTGTTTTCTTCATCCCCCTTCCTTTCTCTTTCTTTAATTAAGATTTTCTCATTGCTTGGAAACCAGTCTTGAATCTACATATTTCTTTGGCATGGAAAAAGAACAACATCTTGGATGGAAAGTCCACATCTGTGCATAAAACATTTCAGTGTTCTGGCATGCTGGTGCTGTCACTAAATGGCTTTCATTTCTGGGAGTGGGTCTTTGTATTCCCCCTTACCCTTCATGCTCATCATCCAGCTTGAATGCGCTCCAGCATGCAGCTTTTGGCTCCTTTGAATAAAATGATGCCTGTGGGTTTTCAGGGACTGAGTAATTTGACAACAACCCAAAATATACAAGAAATATGTAGTACAGGATGCTAAAGGCCTACTGAAAAATCTCTTTGGCAAATGAGATGTGAGCTCCTCCTTTTATGGTATTACAATGATCGCTGGAAGTTCTGCGACCTGGTTGCTTAAACTCAACTGGACGACAGATTGCCATGGTTATCAATTAAAATTATTACCTAGAATCAATAATTATAAGCATCATCTTTATTGAAGTTCTGTTCTGATGTTTCTTCATGGAGCTGAGGCAGGGGTGTGTTGGAATCAGTTTAAGGTAGCAGAGAGCTGGTTGGTAAATTTTCAGTGTGAGCACTTAAATCTCAGAAATTGGCGAATGCTACAAATCAGGACTTGATTTACTGTTTTGTTGATTGTCTAGATATAAGAAAGTGATGGTGAAAATGTTAATTATGAAGACTAAACTTTTTTAAAAAATCAAAGATCTGATTGTTAAACATTTACCAAGTGCATTGCTGAGTTTAGGGGAAGGTGGTTGATTCTTGGATCAATCTGGATTCTTGAAGGTAAGCTTTGGGCAGGAACCACCAAGCTGGCAAGGCTTTAGGTAAATGTCTAATGGTATTTAGTGACTGAGAATCAGCTTTGCTAAGTCATAGGAGACATCTCATCTGCTAGTCTTCCTCATTTCCATTCCCACGGGTCAAGATGACCTACTGAGGATAAACTCACACTTCTCATCTCATCACCATGTTGCTAACTCAAGGCTTCCTCAACCTCCTCCTAATGCCTTCCTTTCCAGATAGCTAAAACTAAATCCTCAATCCACTCCACTTTGCACGTGTTGCTCTGCCTGGTTTCAGCTTAAGGAACCAGATGCCTCTGTAATGGGTACCCCTTGGTGGCTCCCTCATGAGCCCCTACCCTTGTTGGTGTCCTTTTGTGTATTGTCTCCCTTTTTAGATTATAAACTCCCTAAGGGCAAGGCCTGTCTTCCTTTTCTGCATTTGTATCCCACATGACATGGTGTCTGGCATCTAATAAACCCTTAATAAAAGTTTATTGAATTGGATTGGATAGGCAAGTATAAGGCAGAAATGAATGTCATTGGTATGGCATTGTATTTGGGAGTTAGGAGACCTGAGTCCATATTCTACTTTCAGCCCATATAAGCTATAAGACCATAAATAAGTAATTTAATCTTTCAGGGCCTCTATTTCTTCACTTGGAAAGTGAGGATAACAGTACTTCACAGGGTTATGTCTAAGGTTTTAGCCACTTACTACTAGTGTGTGACTGTGGGTAGGTCACTTAACCCTGTTTGCCTCAGTTTCCTCATCTGTCAAATGAGCTGGAGAAGCAAGTAGCAAACCATTCCAACATCTTTGCCAAGAAAGCCCCAAATGCGGTCACAAAGAGTTGGACTTGACTGAAAAAAGACTGACCAACAACAGTAAATAAGGTGATAGCAAGAGTAAGGTAGAAAGTGCAGAGTAAGGTGCACAATGCATTTCAGCTGGGACTGACCCCTATTTATATCAGGATGTGGCAAGACTATTTTAGATGTCAATTCAGCAGAAAGAGCAAAAAATGGCCACTTTTGAAGATGTGGTGACTATTTGCTGAGCCAGTGAGCCGGTAGGAAGGGCTGTCAGTCACTTGTCCTCTTCCCCCACCCTCAGACCTTTTAAGCCACTCCTTGGGTGTAACTTTCTCTCCAGCCACTCCCTTGGCCTCCTCCTACTCCTACTCTGGGGAAGTAGTTTTCCTTTCAAACCAAGCTGCAATAATGGTGAAAGCCTGCCACAATGCCATCCTAGCCACTTAGCTGCCCAGACATTGTTGCGGATTTATTTGATCAGTGTTAGCACAGTGAATGTGCTTTTTCTTCTTGCCCTGGGAAGTTGTAAAAATGAATCATTAGTTCTCTGGCACTCAGCCAGAAATACTGCTCTTTTACATCTCTCTCAGGCACTTCCTAGAGGTCTCTAATCTCACCTTTCAATGCTGTACTCAAACAACAGCTCGCTCAGTCTAGAGAAGTGATTGGTTAACAGCTTCATCACATTTACTGGCTTAAGCAACAAAATAAACTTTTAAATACAGAGAGCAAACAGATTTTTAAGAAATGGCTTTAAGCCTCCCAAGTGTGTATTGGTTGAGGCATCAGGTTTAGAAGCTCAGTCTACCCCAGAGAAACAACTGATAAATAGAAGGATGTATAGAATAACTTTAGACACACACACCCTCTATTTGTGTCTAATGGTAGCCATGGGAGGGAAGAAAAAAAGAAAAAAGATATTTACAGGATAATTTTATTATGTATTTAAAAGGAATGGCAAGTTCATAATAGATTTGCAGCTTCATGCGCAATCATTTTTTATTTATTTATTTGCCATGTTATGGAAATGTTTGTTTTATTCCATAAATTAAAAATAAAATAAATTTTTAAAAAAGCAGCTCGCTCTTTTAGGATCAAGAGGGAAACTGGAAGGGGCAGGGCAGAGAGAATGCCAGTCATTAGCCTCTGCAGTGTGAATGAATTTCAGTAGTGCAGAATCACCTCTGATAAACCTGGTGCATGATTTATCTTCACCACCATCACTCTAGAATCTCTCTACACATGGTTTATGGTAGCAATGCCTCCACCCATCCTGCCTTTCCTGGCTCCCATACCCTTACCCCTTCCTTGTCCTAGAAGTCCAAAGGTGGAGGGGAAGGGCTATGGAGCCGGCTTTAACCTGTCCATTTGTCCCAAGGTTAGGATTAAACTTTCTGGGAGAGGTGGTCTAGGAGGAGAAGACTGGGAGATTTCTACTCATATTGTCTACATTTAGTGTACTAATGTCCTTGGAAATGCCTGCTATAGGTGTGGCCAAGAGAATTCTACAAAGAAGAAAAATGAAAACCCACCCTGGATAACTTAAGCTCTTGTGGATGAATCCTTAGTATCTGAGCTCAGTGTCCAGAGCAAGCTTGGCAAATGGTTACTTTCCCATAGCGTTTAGTCATTAGGGCTAGTTAAGAGAATTACAAAAAAAGAGACAAGATCACATTTCAAGCACGAGAGGAAGACCAAAGAATTTTGTAGTTTAATATAGAGAGTTGTGTGATGTTTCTATTTCTTTCAATATCTTCTAACATTTTGTGTAAAATACAAGTTGGTTTCTGTTCTAGAGGAGGGGATGAAAAGGTTGGAAGCATAATTTCTATTCTCCACCTTATCAGGGAGAAGGCAATATTCCTTGTAAGAATGGAGGGAAATGGGTCAAGGAGAAAGTTAAAAGTCATGGGGGAAGGATATTAAAAAGCAGAGAGTAATTAAAAACTGAATCAGAAGGTTGGAGGGTGGAAAGATGTAATAGAGAAGGGGAAAAGTATCACCAAAAAAGCGACAAAGTAATAAGTAAAATATTTTTCCCATAAAGAGGAAACTGGGCCCTTTCAGGAGGATATAATTCTTGTGTTCCACAGCTCATCTCTTGTTTGGCTTCTTGGGACTAGTACAGGAAGAGAAAGCTTTCTGAGTTTGACTAACTATCCTTGCCAACTAATTTTTATGCTGCTAAAGTAATCAAATTGTTGACAAAATGTAAGTATAGCTCGTTTTTAAATTGAATAATCTTTTGCACTTCTAAATTTCAGTCTTCAAGGGCAAGGATTGACTGCAGACTAAGACCCCTGGCAACTGATTTTTTCTTGTTGTAGTTTATTTTGTTTTACACAGCTCATGAACTAAGAATGGTTTTTACAGAATTTTACTATTGTAAACTGCACAGAATCATATGGTGGGATTTAGCCCTAGGGCCATGATTTGCTGACCCAAACCATGAATGGCCATTCATCTCACCCTGATTTACCTCTGAGTGAGAAATCATCCAGCAATGGTCTGAGCAAGAAGAGAAGAGTAGATGTGATGGGTGACCCTTTGTTGAAGTAGACAGAAATGTCCATTTGGTAGGACCAAACTAGACAATGGTAAGATCTGTGGTCTTCTTGGGACGTAGATGTTGAAATTACAGAGAGCTTTGTGGGACTCATGAAACCTGACAATTACTACTCATTTCTGGTGATTCCTATGGGGACAGATGATACCACCAGAAGGAAACTAAGAAACATTGCTAAATATTATGAAAACATAGGCAAGATGCTGAAGAACTCAGGGGCACAATGGTATTTTCATCGCTGCTGTTAATTGAAGGCAGGGGATTCAAAGAAGAAAGACAGGGGAAGTGAACAGCTGGCTAAGAGGATGATATATAAGAATGGGATTCCAGTTTTCCTACCACAGCTTAAAATATGGGAAAGATTGGGCTCTTGGCCAGGAATGAATGTACCTAATTAGGGCTTATAAAAATATATTTGCCCAGAGTCTGGAGGGAGGAAAAACAATCCCACTTATAATCTGCCAAGCCAGATGCCATAGAGAGTAGAAAATATAACACAGGAAGATGAATAGGGCAAGAGAGAGCCAGTAATTCACAGGAGACAATAACCAAGAAGACATCACCAGTAAAGCCCGTGGCCTCAGATGTCTGTATTTTGTTGTTGTTCAGTCATTGAGAACTGTCTGAATCTTTGTGACCTTCTGGACCATACTGTCCATGGGGTTTTCTTGGCAAAGGTACTGGAGTGGTTTGCCATTTTCTTCTCCAGTGGATTAAAGCAAACAGAGGTTAAGTGACTTTGCCCAGGGTCACGCAGCTAGATGTCCATGTACAAATGTACAAAGCATGGGCGCTAAATAGAAGGAGCTCCAGCATTTACGCAAGGGGATATCAAGATACACATTGATACTCCCATAAACGTCCTAACTTCCCAGATCCTCAATTTATTAATTTCTCATGACCTACTTTTCCACCCCCCCTCAGCTACACACAGAAAATGTGGTCATACCCTTGATGATATCCTTGATGGAATAAGTATTCTATTTCCATGTTCATGAACTCTGAAATACTTTATCTGATCACCATCTTGTATCATTTTCTTCTGCCTTACTACCCGTAACCTTGCTCTTAACATAGTCACCATGACCTGCAAACTCTCTCTCCTTCAGTTCTTTCCCAGGCCCCCACTCTTGCCCTGGTCACACTCTCCCCACTTCCTTATCCTGATACTTTGGTGAACCAGTTCAACTCTACACTTTGGTCCCTTGGATATATGACTGAACCTGCTTTGTCAAACCCCAGCTTTGGATGATTTCTACCTGCCATTGTCTTCACTTCTATTCATGTGCTGCTGAATTGAGCTAGAGAAAATTAAAAAACTATAATGAACGGAGTTCCTTACAAATTTATGTTACAAAATCTCAACTGGGGCCCTCATTTGCAATAACTTTTACCCATCCCTAATTAATTCACCATTCTACTTACCATTGAAACTTTTCCAAGCCTTTTTATTCCTCTTCAAACCTCCTATGATACTATTCCCTACATTATCTCAGCTGAAAATCTTGCTTTACATTTTACTGAAAAAATTGAAACCATTCACTAAGAACTCCCCTTTTCCCCATCTTCATTATCTCTACTGGATTCTCTACTCCTTCCTCTTTCACCCCTGTCTTACATAAAGGATTCTTCTTTTTCTTGCTAAGGCAAACCTCTTTCAGTAAATAATTTGGTACTGATTAAAAAGTAGATTGATCATGAACAAAGTAGTATATAACATACAGAAAGAAATCTATTTAGTACCCTAGTATTTGATGAACACAAAACACAAAGACTTCAGTTACTGGGATAAGGAGTCATTACTTGACAAAAACTGCTGGGAAAATTGGATAGTAGTTGGAAAAAAATAAAAATGCAAATTAAAAGTTTTAACATTCTACCTCAGATATCCCTCAGAGTGGCAAAGATGACAAAAAGAAGAAATGATAAATGTTGAAGGAACTATAGAAAAACAGGCACATTGATACATAGTTGGTGGACCTGTGTTTGGGTATAACAATTCTAGAAAGCAATTTAGAATTGCATAGATAGAAGAAAGAAGAAAAGGTCCTGTATGTAAAAAAAAATATATGTAGCAGCTTTTTCTTTCTTTTGGTAGCAAAAACTGGAAATCAAAAGTATGGCCAATGTTGGGCAATGTGATTCACATGAATGTGATAAGGAAGAAAGAAAGAAATATTTATATAGAATTCTCTATATGCCAGGCACTGTGCCAAGTACTTTTTACAAATATTATTTCATTTGATCTTCACAGCAACCCTGGAAGGTAGGTGCTATTATTATCCCCATTGTACAGTTGAGGAAACTGAGGCAGACAGAGGTTAAGTGGTTTGCCTGGGATTACAGGAGGTAGGAGTGAGAGAAAATAAATTTTTGTTCATTTTTAATAGAGAGCTGAATGCTACAGATGTGGAATGTTGCATGTACTTTCAGAATAAGTCACTGCATTATGAGTTTTACATAATTGTTTTACTTTGTTATAAGAAACCTTTCATGAAGAGGGATATAATTTACAAATGTATGTAATATTAAAACAAAGCATATGAATAAACCTTTTATAAAAAAGATTCATAAAGGGAGTTGAATAAGAAGGTCAGCAGGTGTTTTTGCTCTTTTCTGATAGTTTTAAGAAAAGCGATATAAGTTAGGAGGAAAGGAGAAGAAGGGAGAGCACTTTCTATCTCAGAAAATTACGGTGCATGAGCTGAAAAGTGTATAAACTTGAAGAAAGTGGCAGGGGTGGGGGAAATGTGGTTCCTGTGAACCTCACTTTCATCTGACAAAAAGACACTCTTTCTCTTTCTGGGGCTTTAGATATAGGGCAGAGTCAATGAGGGAATATTCATAAGTACAAAAAACTCCATCAACTAAAAGTCTTTTACAAAAAGGCAATTAAAAAGAAAGGAAGAACAAAAACCTATCAGAGGAAGGACAAAGGAAAGAGAATAAAGACAACAGAGAGGAAACAAGTTGCTTCAATTCTAGATCACTAGTATTAAGCAAACTCTTCTTTAACAACTCCTTTGTAAACATGAGAGGAGACAAATAGAGAGAAAAGTACACAAGGATGAATTGGAGGGAAATACACAATTAACAAGCATAGCCATGAATGTGAATGGGTTGAACTCACTCATAGAATGGAAGAAGATAATGCAATGGATTAGAAAGCAGAATATACCAATATATTTACAAAAAAGACACGTAAAATGTAAAGATTCACAGAAGATAAAATAAAAGGTTGAAGTAAAATCTATTATTCTTCAGATGAACTCAAACTCAGAGGTAGCAATCATGAATTCAGAAGAGATGACAGTAGAAAGACAACAAAAGAGATGCACAGGAAAATTATGTTTAAATTTAGCTTACCTAATGAATTGATATCTCTATCTCTATCTCTATCTATCTATCTATCTATCTATCTTCATCAAATTTGAAAGCATCTAAGTACTTTTAAAAAGTTAATTGCATTGCAGGAGAAAATTGACAGTAAAATTATAATAGTGGGGTACCTCAATTTACTTCTTTCAGAACTAGAAAAATTTAACAAAAAGATAAAGAAGAAAGAAATAAAAAATCTGGATAGTACATTTTTAAAATTAAAAATTTTCTTTTAAAAATCTGAACTAAACAAACCCCAAATAAAATGGAGTATTTCCATGAACATTGTAGAGAAGAAGGGGAATGTGCTACTTCCTTTCTAACAAAAGAAAAATGATAATCAGAATGCAGATGAGACTTTTTTTTTGGACATGGCCAACTTGAGAATTTGTTTTCTTTGATTATATGTGTTTGTAACAGTATTTTTCTTTCTTTCTCTGTAGGATGAGGAAGTTGGGAGAGGGAGATTAGTCAGATTTTCATTTTAAAAATAAAATTTAATTTAAAAAACTGATCAGAGCTCTTAAGACTTTCAAAGTTGTTTTTCTTTACATTATTGTTTTTATTGTATGAATTGTTCTGGCTCTGCTCACTTCATTCTGAATCAGTTTATATCTATGCCTTCCCACGTTTATCTGAAACCATTCATTTTATTACTTAACAGAACTTTATGAAAGTTAGATATGATAATTCCCTGGTGATTACTGAATAAGAGCAGGAAGGGATTTGCATGTGAACAGTGCCATTACAAACACTGACCTCCTACTGAGGCATATAAATCTTACAAATAGGTAGAGAAGAGAAGAACTATCAAACTCATCCTTTGCCAAAATCAATGCAGTAAAAATTATATTTGATAAAGCACCTTTAAATAAATAATTGAAAATTAATAGGAAATTAAATAATTTCATCCTAAAGAATGTTGGATTGAAGAAGAAATCATTGAGACAACAGAAAATTTCATTGTGAAAAATGACAACAATAAGCTGACAGTGCCAAAATTTTTGAGATGCAGCCAAAATAGTCCTTGGCTGGTGTGGGATGGAATTTATATCTAAATTTGTGAGAAAGGAATATTTCTCTCTTATGTTTTGTAACTAATTGTTGAATCAGGATCAAGGTTTCCCCCTTTTTCTACTTCCTCATTCAGAAACCAACCAGTGAGGGAAATCTTTCTTAAAAATCTACCCAGGCCAAATCTAATCAGACAGTAAAAGAAATTCTAAGTTTGGGTTAATGGGTATATTCCTGCACATTGTGGTTGCTCAGACAGGTCTGAGAAAATGTCAGTTCTCCCTTTCTCTCAAGACTGGTGATATGGAAATTGATGTCTCTTTGACAAAGATTTGGGTGACCTAAGTCACATATTTCTTTTTTTTTTTTTTTTTTTATTAATTTTTTTATTTTTTTAATGTTTAACAATCACTGCCATACAATTGCGATTTTATCCCTCCCCACCCACCCCCCACTACCTCCCTCCCTCCCCACGACTGCATACAATTCTGTATAGATTCTACATATACTTTCCTATTGAGTATATTTTCACTATAGTCATGCTGTGTAGTCAGACTACGATAAATGAAAGAATCCGTATAACAAATCAGAACATGATACACAAACAGATACACATACACAAACATGATCTGCTACATTATGTGAGTGTAAGTCACATATTTCTAATCCCTCATTTTAATACAGCCCACTTCCCACTGTATTAACATGAGTTGATTGGCATCCCTCAAAACACCTATTCTCTGAAGGCCATAGAAACTGAAAGTCCACTGCAGGGAGAGGTCTTTGGTCAAAGAGAGATGTCCAAATAAACATCCTTTTATTAATAACATGGTGGCCTTATTAATAAAATGATTAAATAACCCAGAAATTATGTCCCTCAGAATTTCTTAATCATCACAAACTTATTCATCAATAAAAGAGATAAAAAACAGATCAATGAATTGGGCATACAGCTTAAAAATCTATTAAAAAATGAACTTTTGAAGTTATAAACAGAAATGATTCTAATAATGAGAGCTGACATTTATGTAGCATTTACACATATCTCTTTTAGTCCTCATAATTTTGTTAAGTAAGCATATAGGTATTTAGTATCACCATTTTAAAGCTGAAGGACTAGTGGCTTAGAGGTACTAAGGGACTTGCTCATGGTCATACAGTTTGTAAGATAGGAATCAACCCCAAGTACCTCTAGCTTCCATATCTAGGGGGGAGATGCTCATAGAGAACAATGTAGGTGTAGGTCAACCTCATCATCCAACTAATATTTTAAAAAATATTTGTAGAAAGTAGAAACTAGGACAGATAATTGAGGAGAAATAGTTAAAACAAAAGCAGAACAATCCTGTAAGACTATTGTCAGGAGTCCAGAATGAACTGAGGTTGGCAGTTAACATAACAGAAAAAAATTGAAATGCTTTTTGAAATGTCTAGCTCATTAATCCATTTGGAATTGATTTAGTAAATGGTTGTAGCCTCTACATATGGCCCTCTAGGTCCTTAAGTGCATCCCTTTGACTGAAGACAAACTTCACAGAACAAATTCCTTTAATAAAAGGGTTTGTTCTGTAAAGCTTGGACTCAGTCAAAAGGCCACACCCAAGGACCTAGAAGGCCACATGTGGCCTCAAGCTCTCAGGTTTCCCACTCCTGGTTGTAGGATATGACTGAGCTTTTCTTTCTTCTTTCTTTCCTCCCTTCCTTCCTCCCTTCTTTCCTTCCCTTCTTTTTTTGCCATGCTGCTATCCATGTTCCCCAATAGTTTATTGAATAATTAGTCTTTTCTCAGAGTTTTGTCACTATTAAAATCTTTCCTAAAATCTGCATCTTCTTCCTTATCCCTTTGTAATTAAACCGTTTTCCTTAACCAGAATTAAAGATAAATAAAAAGGATTTTTATTTACTGTTCTAGCTGTTGTTTTGTTTAATTATTAGTACCGTAACAGCATCATTTTTCTTTGTCTTTTAATTGTAAATGTACATTTCAGCTGCATTATGATTTAGATAAGCTTTTATGAGTTATCCTGGGAAATAGACTTTCCACTTATTCTACTGTTTTCTCTGAGAAAATCCATTCCATGTCCTTGATGCAAAGAGAGTTAATGTCAGAATTAGAAGAAATCAGTGTGATTCTGAAATAGATCATATTTCTTGGGATATAGGCAGAAACTTTGAATTTTGTAGCATATCTCTAAAATAAATAAACATCTAAAATGCATATACAGAGGAAAGTAATTGAAAAGAAATTTCCTTCTTAAATGAAAAAAATATGTTGCACAGAGAGAATGTATTTGTAATAGATGGTTCTGTGGAGGCCATATGGGTAAAGGCAAGCTCTAGCATGTAACAGCAATAAACAGTACCAAGGTGGATTAAGGATCAAGAAGGGGCTCTCAGAAGAAGTATTTCCTAATTCCTCAATGCCAATCTATGTGAGGCTTGTCAAGAGGAGGATGGATATGTTAATGTTATACATACTTATGTAAGAATGGAGACTGATTGAGTAAAACAAGTTACTGCACTTCATTTAAAGTGACAGTGTTTGAGATCCTATACTGTCCTATCCTATTCCTTTCCTTCCCACTCCTCCCTCCCCCCCACTATTTCCTTTGGTACTTTTGATCTTTTGTGTCACCAGATTAATTACATTTTAATTTTTTTTATAGTTCTATATAGTATTCCTTTAGAAATTTGATTGGTATGGTATATGAAAATAACAAAATTTGATGGAGGCCAAACTTGTGGTCTGTGGTTTTTTTGTGGCCCACAACACTCCTAAGTATGGCCTGAACCAAATTAAAATGTAGTTGGGAAATATTTAACAAAATAAATAAAATATCTTCCTCCCTTCCTTCCTCCCTTCCTCCCTTCCTTCCTCCCTTCCTCCCTTCCTCCCTTTCTTCCTGTCTTCCTCCCTTTCTTTCTCCTTTTCTCTCCTCTTTCTTTTTTCCTTTCTCCCTTTCTTAGTGGGTAGGGGGGAGATAGGAGGGATAAAAAAATGCTCAGTAATGGAAAACATTTATTTTTTTTAAAGTCACAAAATGCTACATCCTGCTACCTGAACCAGGTGAAAAAATATAATTGAGA